>NC_141699.1:945740693-948457451 GCF_964263255.1 Lissotriton vulgaris | reverse complement strand
GTATCTGATCTGCTGGGGGGAACCCGGATTGGAGCGCTATTTTGTTACATGCAGGGGCTCTCATTGAGATATCCCTCTTCATCTGCGGCTACAACTTCTGTACTCTTTCTGGCCTGGTTGATGGGTTGTAGGTGTTGTGCGGGTTGCGGGGTCCGGGACTCAGTAATTTTGGCCCTCCTGCGGGGTTGGGTGCCATACAACATCTGGGACCCGTGAAGGCACCGCTCTTTTGGACATTTGGTACTTTATGTAATTGGCATTCTTTATCTTGCATTGGGGCTTTCTCTCAGTACCGAGGGCGGCCATCTTATCCCTTGTTCTGTCCGGGGCGGGTCCTCCTTGGTGGCCGTCTTCGGGGAGACGCATACGCTCTGGTCAGGGCCAGGAGACCTTCTTCTGTCTGTTGTGATTGAGGGGCGGCTGGGGACTGTATATATGATGCTCTCTCAACGCGTGCCATGACTTGTGGGATATCTCGCCCTATCATCCTGAACTTGCTACGATTTGTTTCTGTTATTGAATAAGGGGTAGACAGCGATTTATGGCCGGGGTGTCCGGGGGACTTGATGTGAGGTGGGCTCCTCCCCACTTTTGGGCTCTTCTTCGGGAGTGGTAGATCAGCTTGTTCTTTTCTTCCTCCCTATATTCAAGTGTTGAAATTCTTCGTTTATTATCATTTCGTCTCTTTCTCTACATTTTCTTGCTTTCTCTCGCCTCTTTTTTCTTCTTCTCTTCTCTTACTATATTTCGGGTTTATGGGGCGACAGACACTCTGCTAGGGGGGGTAGGCCATAGCCTCTGCATGTGTGTAGGGTGGGGGGTTATATTTTATTTTTATTGGTTTCTATGGGACCTGTTTTTTGCCTCTTTTATACTTTTTCCTTTTTCTTGGCCCGTGTTCAGGCATACTGGGCGAGGGGTGGTGGCTTAGATACAAGTGGGAGGTTGAGATTGCTACCTAGTAGCACGGATATTGTGTGGCCATCCTGCCTGGTCGGGACTGCTTGTCGAGATGTGGATTGATCGTAAACTGTGGCTACTGTCATGTCCCGCCTGCATGGACCTTGTTTTCATTTTATTATTTTGTGGGTACGTAACAACACGACCTGAACTTAATAGTCGCAAGAAAATTAAAAAAATTAACCTTAATTACTCCTTGTCATGGTCTTGCAGCATCCTCCAGTTTGATTTTTGCTTAATAACCGATGTGTAGCTGTATTACTATGTCACCGTATTGCATGCTCTAGTGCTACATGAGAGTTTGTGGCCTGCCGGATGGTTGTGGGCCCGTATTTGTTCTATTAATTCATGCACAATAAAGGTTTTCAAAAATTTAAAAAAATAAAAAAAAATTATGGATCGGTCAGGACGGATCTTGCGACCTCTAAGCAGTCCATCTCTAGGTGGATTGTGTCCTGCATACAACTGTGTTGCCAGAAAGCTAATAAGACCTTAGGAGGTAAGCCTAAGGCTCATTCCACCAGGGTCAATGTGCCGATTGCAGAAATTTGCAAGGCCGCCACTTGAAAGTCGGTTCATACCTTTGCTAAGCATTACTGTCTGGACACTGATGGCAGGGCGGATGCTCAGGTTGGACAGGCTTCGCTGCGGAATTTGATCGCACGATAGTGGTGTTGATTTCTTTTCTCCACCGCCGCTTTGGTGTGGGGATGGGCTTGCCATTCTATTCACTAGATTATGACTATACACAGAGATCCCCTACTACAGAAGGAGTAGTTTCTTTTCTTAACTCCAGTTCTGTAGTAGGGGTATCTCTGTTATAGTCATAAGCGCCCGCCTCCTCCCCGGTGGAGAGATATTCATGTAAGGAATGCTACAGGTCTGGCATGTTACGCCTTCAAAAAGAACTGAAAGTAAGAGGGACCTGCAGGGCATTCTGGGATACTGTGAAGTTCTGGAAAGTTCTCTTAAAGGCACAGTATCCTGTTCTGAGCCACATAATGGCAGCCTATGGGGCTTATCTGTCCATGTCTTCCTCTCTATCATTCCAGAGGGGTTTTTGCTGAAGGCAAGGGAAATCTGGACAGGCTTTGCTGTTTTGTGGATTTTTGGTGGAATGTCTAGTTGAAGTACTGGACAGTGTAGCCTGTTTTTAGGCTGCATTATATGTCTTTAAATTCTCTCTTCAGTGTCTGTGCAGTTTTGCATTTTTTCGACACTTTAAGAGATTATTTTTGATTGCTCCGGGGTCCACGCACATGGGCGGGACTATTCACTAGATTATGACTATACACAGAGATCCCCTACTACAGAATGTGTGATGTAAAGCTCTCCGACACCCTTCAGTGGGATAATTGTAGCACTATGAAAGTATTAAATACAAAAAATCAGCGAGTGCTATTTAAATTATTTGGGTAAATACTCTTATATAGGATACATCTGCAACTCTTAGTGTGCATGCATATCTCTTACATATAGGGTTGCACAAAGTCAGAAACCTGTCTCCAAATGGTAGTTTCTCTTTAAGTACGTGGAAATTGATAACAAGCTGTGTGCCTTAGTTCACCCATTGAATTGGCATCTACACATTAGGTCGAAGTTTGTTACCGTGCAGGATTATCCTGGGGGAGTGGGCGGGGAGGAGGGATATGACGGCCCTTTAAATTCACTCCTATTTTTGGCCCAAGCTGGCCCAAAGCAAACAGAAAGCACAGAATGTGCGGGCACAGCTGAATAGTCTCTCTCAGTGTTGGCAAACTACACAAGGACAAATTCAGCATACTTCACTGGGACCAGACAGATACCAGATACAACTGAGCAGGTTCCCCCTTTATTCCAGCACTGGATGTGATGAATCATATGCTGTAAATATACCAGGTGGTCTGGCGCTCACAGGTGGCAATCAGAATTGGGGCACTGCACAAGTGTGTTAATTACTGCTGATATGCACTGTTTGTAAGTCCTACACTGTACGACCTAGTAGGAGACCTTAATCAGGTGCAAGACACTGGCAAAGGTGATGGTTATTCTTAGGCTGTTTTGGGGAACAGGCAGATTGTTTTGTCAGGGCCGTACAACTAGATGTATAACTGGCTCAAGAGACATCAGCACTCATTCTAACCCCATCTATCCACTCAGCAAACTGGCAGCTCTTGCGAAAGGATGGAGTAGCAGCCAAAAGAAGTCCTTTGAGGCTACCAAGAGATTGATAGGGAGATGAATCAGTCACTGGTACTCATTAAGCTGGTGAACAGATATACAAGAACGAAACCAGAAATCCAGATATGTGGCTAAACATGCAGAGAAAGTCGAGGATGATGATGATCTCATTCACAGACAGATCTGCAAAACCCCAACATTCTCAGCCAAAATGCATAGTGACTGTATAAGGCACAAACATAATCTGCAAAGGCATCAGGACTTAAGAGAACATCATGGACAGACAACAGTTAGTTCTGCTGAAGCCTCTTCATTTGCTCCCAAAGACCAACCATCTAGGTGAATGGCCGCATAAAGCCTCTTCTTTCGGCCAGTACATTTGAGACTAGCATACAACATACGACTAAAGAAGGTCAAGTCAAAGTTCAATGTGACGGAGTGTGGCAGTCTCATAAGCTGTGGCACCACGAAAGGATCCCAACTCATACAATATGCAATGAGCATGTCCCCTTGTAAACTTGACTTTAGCACTGATGCATACCATTCCAAATTTGCATGCAAGTCGAAGCTGAATGGAGGTGGCCCAAGAATGATTAATGAATTGAAAAGATGACAGTCCCCTTTGATGGTTATTACCAACAAATCCAAACAACCATGAAGAGTAAGATATAGCATAGATACATGAGATACAAAAAAAGCTTTTGAGCAAATGTGCCATCCTACCATAACAAACAATAGCCATGTGACTATCCTCAATGAAGTTAAATGCTTCTTGAAATTGGAATAAATTCTGGTTACCACCAACTACCACCATTACTAAGCTTTCTCTGTTGTGGGCTGAGGCAATAGAAGCATTTTTTGCTTCAGAATCTCATGGGCAGCAAACTTGTTTCATAACTCCATTCTAGAAGTCCTGGCAAGGAAATCCAGAGTAATGAAGGTGAATGATGATTATTGTATATGAAACAATAATCACGGCTCACCATGAAACACTAAAGGCTGTGCAACAGATACTGTGCGACTTTAGAGTGACGCTCCACAAGGAATTGCAAAATTTCAAATTCCTGAAAGATATGTTCAAATTCTTTGGCTATGTATTCTCCACAAAGAACCTACCTGCAAAATATGCGAGACATAAAAATAGCCTGCCCTCCTCCTATCGCTACAGCAGTGTATGTTTTCCTTAAAAGGGCTACATACTGCATGAGGTACAGTGGAAACCTAGCCACCTAATGGAACTTCAAAGATAAATGAACAGAAGCAAAACTTAAAGAGTCTTGGCCGGAACATCATGAAAGATACTTCCAATAGGCAAGGATGCTCTTTTGCATGAAGCAATCACTTTGTTCCTGTAGGTTAGGGGCTGTGTGGCTATAGAGACTGTAAAACAGATGAATGGGCACTAGTGGCAGCTCCTTGAGGGAGTGCTGTAGGGCGGTGAGCCGGAGAGTGGGAAGGGAGGGGCAGTAAACTCCGGAATTGGGCCGCTCAAAGTTGAGTAAAGAAATAAACAAAACTAATTACATTGCACACGCTGCAAGCCAAATCTGCAATGCAGGCCGCAATGTAATTAGTTTTATTTCTTTACTCAACTCCGTTCGGCCCAATTCCAGACTTTACTACCCCCCACCCTGCCCCTCCCCCGCCCCGCCTCGAGGAGCCACCACTGATAGGCACATATCGCATTTTCCAGTCGAACCCTAACAGACCAAGATAATATTACTCTTAAGCAAAGAGAGAATCAATTGCCATTAAGTGGGGTTATCAACACACCTATATTTTTACTGAAACCGATTCAGTGTAATAATCACAAGCTGTTGATATCCCATTTTACTAGAAAGCCACATTACCCCCCTCCAGGAGTTAAGAAATGGGATCTGAAACTTCAAGAATGTTACATATTCTTACAATATCAGCTTGGAGCAGATCACTTCCTTGACTAATTGTCAAGGATACACACGACCACACACGAGGATTAAACATGGTCGAGTAGAGAAGCTGGCAATATTTGGTATTACAGGCCCTCAGCCCTAAAGCTATGGCAAATAGAGAAATATGGATACAAAATGCCCCCCAGCAGCCATCTGTGCAATGCACAACAATACAAAGAGCACCATCTTGCAAGGGCAACATCACAGGGACGGAGTCCGAGACATAAGCCACACTGTAGACGAGTAACGCCTGAATTATGACTGGAATGGAATGGTTTTACCATTCCAGTGTGTCATTCACATACTCAAATGTGAACATTTTGGAAAGCACCTTTAAAAACTATTTGTCTACACTTGATTATTTCCAAAAAATAAATTCTTAATGGTATCCATTCATTTCTTCATTAATTTCCTCATTTTAATCAACATTTATATATTTTGAATATGCAGGGCCGGCTTTAGCACTGGTGACGACCGGTGCAACAATCAATTTTGGTACCCCCACACGCATGACTGCCTCCTTGGATTCACTCAAAACCACCGGGCAAAAGTACCCCTCATTTCTCCAATCATAAGTTCTTGCTAAACATAGCGCTCCCCCCCCCCCCCCCCCTTGAGGTCAGTGCCCCCTTCACAGGTCGGCACCGAGTGCAGCTGCACCAGCCGGCCCTGTGAATATGCACTCACTTATTTTTTGCCTATAGTCTCATTGTGTCACTCTAATTGGGTCAAATATGATCAGCACAATATATGACAATGTCATTCTCAAAAATGTCCCCCAAAACAAGTCTGAAGAGTCTTATCCATGTGAAACTAAAAAACACTATGCACATATTCCCCAAAAATCATATCGCTTACCAAAAGCTTCACAACTAATATAGCATTGGACATAAAAGGTTTGTTTCTGTTCAAAGACACTTTTGATGCGAGGAGGGCGTTAAGTACAAAACTGTAAAGAGAAATAAGCACCATCACTTCAGCAGCTAGTAAAGCTCACAAATGCAAGGCTTTATTACCTTTCATTTTACGTTTCTTTCCTACTTTAGTAAGTTGTCCAGCTAAAGCTGCTGCAAAGTCTCCATCTTCTTGTAAACAGGGAACTGCAATGTTAAAGACACACATGTTAAAATTAAAAAAGATGGTTTTTTGTTTTGCATTGTATCACCTCTCATGTCGTGCAGAAATATCCAAGATGAAAAGTTGGGACTATTTGAAACTTGTTTATGTTATCACGGTGCTAGGGAACAGTACCCACTCAGAAGGTGTTACACATGAGCAGCATTACTCTGACAAGTCTAACCTTATGGTATAAATGGCACATCGCACACATTCTTCTTAGTTCCCATATATTTCTAATCAGAGACACTCAAAAGCCCCCAAAAGATGTGGCAATGTTGAGAGAAGATAAGAAACCCAAAGAAGAGAGAGGAGTTGGCCCAACGACTAGGGCGCTCAACCTCGGACCTGGGCATCGGGGTTCGAGTCTCTGTAACTGCGCTAAAACATCCTGTGATTCTGGGCAAATCACTTAATCTCCCCGTGCCCAACGAAAAATTAATGTGTGTCCCCATGTAACTAAACTGGTGCTATTTAAAGCGCTCTGATACCCGATTCGGGTCAAGTTCGCGCTATATAAAACGCTGCAAAAAAGAAAAAAAAGGAGCACAGTGCTAAAAATTGCTTTTTCTTTCAAAAGGATAATATTGCTGCTTAAAATTCGTTTCTTAAGGATTTTCATGGCAAATTTGAATGAAAAACATATATTCAAAAACTATTCTAAACCAGTGATCATTCTAACGTAGCCTAAGCTGTAATTGTCAAGGTTAAGTAACCATCTAGCAAAAGTAAGCAACACAGATCAAGTGTTAGCTTTTCAAATCTCCAAGAAAGGCATTGATCCCACAAACGTTGGTTTTTGCTCTCTCTACACAGCTTACATAGTCTCTTTTCTGCCTAAGCAATGAATTTGCAAAAAGAACAATTGATGGACAGAATGCAGAACAATGTCATACATTCACTCCAATATGGAGATTTGAGCCTAAATTGTTTTTTTGCTCCTCATGCTATTCCAGTTTGAACCCCGCCATATGCAAATCAGTCTAGACCCTGCACCAAATGGAAACAGTCCAACCCGAACTGCCAGGCCAGGTCCTCCCTGGACTGGAAACAAGCATCCTAGGACCGGTTTCGGGGTTTCATCCCTCTTCAGCCAGGATAGCTTAACTCCAGTGGCATGGAGAGCACAGGACCCACGTCCGGGCATACCATTCCCACTCGGGTTGACAAATGCAAAAAGAACAATTGATGGACAGAATGCAGAACAATGTCATACATTCACCCCAGTACAGAGATCAAAGGCCTAAATCCATCGTTGTTTTGATCCCCATGCTGTCTAAACTGGGGTGGCACGGAGAGCAAAAGAATGATGGATTTAACCCAGATCTCCAGACTGGGGGTGAAGATTTTGATTTGTTCCGCCTTCAGTCTATCATTTGTGTATCTTAAGCAATAAAGTTGGGCACTAAGGAGACTAATATACATTGAAATATGTCACAACACTGAGCAGAAAACATGCGTTTTACCCTGAAGGCCCCCTGTGTTTACAACATAACTCCATTCACCTGCAGGTTGAGTCTTTGCCATCTTATCTGTAACCTCTGCAAAAGAGGCCTAAATAAAACTTTGCTACAGCACTCTTAGAATTTTGTCTGCCTATATTTGTGAATAGGTATAAGAAAGGATTACAACTCCTGTACGAGTTATAAGGAGGGGGTTCTAACAATAGGTAGTTGGTGGAAGCAATATCATCTTTGGAAGGGGAGGCAATTAAAAACAACAGAGTGAGCCGACACCATGACTTTCTAAACCTGCAGAGGTCTTAAAACTGTTCTAACAAAAGGAAGGATCCCGAGATGAGACCAAGGGTTAAAGAAGCATTTTTTGGTTAACACCAACCAGACAAATAAAGCAGTTGAGGAACTTCTAAAAGAGTTGTGTGTTAATAGTCCTCGCAGAGTCTCATAATAAATAATAATTTGCTCCAAAACATATTTGGCTCTTTCTTTTAGTTGTAAAATTTTCATTTCCAATAATCCTTATAGAAATACAAAACTGAAAAGAATATTAATTCAGCTAATACATGTCACACACTTTACTAGTTATCCTTGTAAAAACAAACACAAAACAATAAAATTTCCCTTACAACCTATATATTGTAAAACAGATACATTTCCACCCAATATTCATTGATCCACACAGCCTTTTTACATTATTTATTTATTATAATACTCTGCAATGAGGCAGCATTGAACACATAAAACCAATAAGACTATAAACACTTTTAACAAAGCCTCTTTTGTAACAAGATATATCTTGCAATTGAAATTGATGTCTAGAGACTTCATTGAGAGTAAAGTGACTCGTGCCATAGTTTTTTTAAACAGATTTAATTGAGGTTTTCAGATATAAGCTGGGTACAGATACAACACTCGTATATCGGGAGCCAAAAGAACCATTGTGACTCGTGCCATTGTTGCAGCTGCCATTGTAGAGTCAGAAGAGGTCACTATGCAGCTATTTATTAAAGTACTCCGCCCTATGATAAAGGTAAACTGAAAGGCAGGATGGAAAGTGAACTGCCAGAAGAGACAACACATGCTATCTTATTCGCCTTTTTGCCAACATTGGTACTGTGTCGCGCATAACCTGAAGTCAGAGGCACCAGATGGCCACCGTTTTGAACACCCCAGCAAATGTAGTGCACTTGATAAAATTGATGAAACTGTATATTTTAGATTCATATTCGAAGAGAGAAACTAAAATTAGTTGGTGCTGCAATCTGGTCAAGCACGTGAATGCATCATGTTGCGCTACAATACTAATCTTGATGTATTTTATTAAGTAGGTCTGAGCATGTAACAACAACATTCTAACTTCAAGGCTTACTAACAGCAAATGTTCTCAATGTGGTATCATGCCGAAAACCATGCAATATTCTCAACCGCCTCTATTGGCAGAAATGTAGGGGTCGATTATTCCACAACAGCTCTCTGATGACAGCAGACAGAGGCTCAGACATTTGACAACGATGGCGCGACAATAAAGCTAATTTGTTAAAGTATTTAAAAACTGTCTAATATATCTGTCAAAGTATGTTGCACCGTTCAAATATTCCGGATTTGCACAGGGTACTGGAAAACCTCCTGTTACAAGTGGATAACATAGCTTTTCCTATAAGAAACATAACTGTACAAAAACTGTATAAAAGAAATAGCTTATGATGATCATAAAGAGACAATAAAAAACACAAAAAAGTAAACCTTTTGGTTTTGAAGGCATCAATTCTTCATCCGCTGAGTCACTGCTCAAAGTATATATTACTGTTTCGGCTTGCTGCCTGAAATTAAAGAACAAGATATTAACTTAACAGCTAACATACTTATGAAATGGGTGATCTGGTTCAGGGGACAATTGCTACCCAGAACATTAGCAAAAATGGGGGAGTTAGCACGAGAAGCATGGGTGATGTCACTGGGTGTCTGCTGTAGACATTCTCTGCTAAGCCAAGTGTGGGTCTCTCCCGCTGCCCATTCCAGGCAATAAAAAAAATGGGAGAGCTCTATTTTTAGATACCACTTTAGCAATGATTCAATGTCTGATCAGTACAGGTCAAAGCCGCCTGGTTTATGGCTTTCACCAGCTAGGCTGGTGATCACAGGGATTTTGCACTCACGTGGGTCATTTTTTTAGTTGCTAGTCTTAATGTCATTACTTGTAGACAACATATGCAGATAGCAGTATTTTTTCTGTGTGGAATTATCGAAAGGGAGCTATTACTGGAAATTTACCTAAGCAAAAACAAATGTAACCATACCTGTATTCTACTATCGCCAATAGTGTACATATTACATCATTAATAAAAAGAAAAAAAGAAACCTAAAATATTGACTTTAATCTGATACTGGGAATCTGCTTGTGCCATTTGGTAAGGTGGTGATAAAGTCTCACACGGTGGCTCCCATTTTTCCAGTGCCTTTAGCATGTGAGCATCTGCCATTTTTAAAAGCAGAGTTGGTTGTGCGAAAGCACCTTAGATCGCTTTTATGTACACAGCAGAATTGCTGACAGAAAAAGTGGAGTAAAGGCTGCACTAGAAAAAGAAACAAAAGACAAATTAAAAGATAACGAATGATATCTTAGGAATTGCTGGAACAAAATGGAAGTGATTGAAACAATTCATAAAAGAGTTGAGGGAGAGTGCAGCCAGATAAAAGAGAGGGCTGATTCTATTGTGACATTTTAGTACCGAGTTTGGTGATAGCAGATGTGTCACAAGGAGGGAGTAAGGAAGCAAAACCTGCAGAAAAGGTAAGCTCCATTTGTCTGTAATCTTGCAAATTAAAATATTCCATAGGTTAAAAGACTTATAGAAAGTCATAGCTAGTGTATTAGCTTTTAGTTGGGTTATGTAAATATTGAAGTGAATTTATTAAAACATTTGAATCTATGGAGCCTTCTTACAATGGAAGTGCACAAATGTTCATAGCTTAAGAGTGTACCTTTTTGGGGGTCCATCAGCTGTTTCTGGTTCAGCCTCTATTGTTTTTTCTTTCACATCTACACAAACTTTGGTATTGTGGACTGCATTTTCAAAAATATAAAGAAAAACATGAAACGAAATCAGTCAAAGGAAAGGCAGTAAAGGAAGAATGGTAATAGATTGCTTGTTGATTAACGCAGCATCTCCATACAATAAGCATCATACATGTCTGGGACAAATGAGCAAGTTGCCTACCTTTTATAACTTTCTTTCTGTAGGATAGAAGAGCTCTCCTTACAAAAACCTCTTGTTTCAGGTGATAGAGTAGATCCATAAAAGTATTAGCCGTTTCTGGTCTCTGGAGCTACATGATTCTCACGGAGCTCAAAACAGTGTCCCAATTCATTGCTGGAAGTGACATGTACAGAGTATATATTGTTCTCCACGAAGAGGTTGTGTTTACACACCAAAGTCTCCAAGGAAGGTGTGGGGGCAGATCAGGTGTGAGGACAGATCAGGTGGATTAGTGAGGGAATCAGTGAGGGAAGCACTTTTCATTACCTCTTTTGTTCCCTCTGCTGGGGAGTAGAGTAATTAACTTGGCCGGTCAGGGTGACAAAAAGCCTGGAATCTGATCCTGAGCTGAGCCAGAGAAATATGACAATTCTGGATGACCCTTAAGGTGTACATGTATCATCCTGAGACTTGTGTAGTCAAGCTGGGCGCACACATTTCACCTCAATTTCACGTCTCAGGATAGGATTTTGTAGGCCTTAGAAAAGCAAAATTGCACTATGAGGCAGAATTCCCCTGATATGTATAATAATGACGATGCTGAAAAAAACAGTAAATCATACAGATTTTACCTAAGAGTGCCCACTTATATCATCAGGCCTATCCTAAGTCAACATCTAGCCCTGCAGAGTCCTCTCTGTGACAGGCTAGCTGTGCGCAGCGGTAGTCTCGCATGTACAGCCCGCACACATGTGCAACCAGCCAAGTGCCCCTTTACATAAGCTTCGTTGCAGCGGCCTTATGTTCAAAAGCAGACACTGGCGGTAAACACAAGCAGTCCATTTACAGTGTGATTACCATGGATGAGACTCAAGCAGTGAAACTCACCCACAGTAATAAGTCCAAAACCAAGTTATCTAAAAGCAAAATATCTGCGAGTACTAAATGGGCTTAACCCATTTTGCAACAGTTGTTTATCGTCAGCAAGGTCTTTAGAGTACCAGGGTTCTGGAGGCTCTGGCTTGCACTTGTGTTGTAATTGGGACATGGATGTTCACAAAGCTTTCCAAAAAATTGTTGAAGTTCTTTAGAAGGGTAGTGGCACTGTACCTGCAGCTGATAGGTTGGCAGATAAGTTCAAGCAGTAGGTCGTCTATGGAGAAGTTTTTGAAGGGTCTGATAGTTTGTTCTTCTCTTTTGTGATAGCCTTGGTTTCTTGGTAGGACTATAAGCAGGTGAAGTGCAGTATGTTGATTGTGTGACATATTGTACCACGTTGATTGAATCAGAGAGGTTGAAGAGAGAGTACCTTAATTTTGTTTTAGCTATATCCATCAGGAATCTCTCTTCATTGCTCTGCAAACACACCCAGCATTTTATTCCACAGAGACCTGAAGAACTTTCTCTTCCACAGCTCCTGGGAAGACTACTAGGAGACAGTAACTTGTGAAATGTTTGATTCTTACAACTGCACAGTTGCCAGTTTTTGACATACATCCACCTCTTCTCTCTATACTAACATCAAAGCTTCATTTTCCAATTTTGCTCAAAGCCCATCTCTCTAAGCATCTGCAAATGCTATTAACTGAAAGGGTGTGGCTTGCCTTCTAATGCTCTTTAACTGTTATAAGTAAGTACATAAATATATTTTAGAGTTAGGCTGTGCTATTTAAAAGGAATACAAAAGATACACAAAAAAGTAATGAAATTAATCTAACCACTTCGAACTGCAGAGGAAATTAAACAATTAAATATATAAAAATCCAAAACTTGAGGTTTTATGATGTCTTACCTTTAGGTGGTTTATTATTATTGGCTTCAGGTTTCACTGTGTCGCTATATTTTACAGAAGTACCGGTGTCACTGCACACCTAAATAATTTTAAAAGTGGTAAGAGAACAAGATTAAATGAACAAACCACAATTGTAAATAATTAGCATTGTATCACCTACGGCATTAAATAAACCAATGAAAATACTAAACATTTCCGATCTATAAAGAGTAGTTTACAAACTCTGCAAGCCTGAAAACAAATTGCAGATGGCAGAGAGGGTGTGAGGTGATAAAATAAAAGGAAAATGTCACTTAGGCTCACACGTCCTATTCATAGTCGTTAATCTACCTTGCCTCCCATTTCCCATCTTATGGATATTTCAGGCACCAGACTGGACAAAAACTCCTGAAAGCAATAGCTACCTAGAGCTGTGCAGTAGTACTGAGCAACTCCAGTAATGGCTCTGACCATCCAGGACATGAGCATGTGGGAAACGACTACACCTGACTATAGAGCCATTACCTGGCCTTCTCACGTCAGTTCTTTCACTTTTTTTTCGCCCAACTGAAATTCGCAGAGGAGGAACTGGACAAGGACAAAAAAGTCAACAGCAGAACCCTCTGTTAAATATCATGGAATTATTTTAAACAGCAGCATCAGAAGGGAAGGAGGGAGGGCAGTGGAAAATGTGTGGCAATATAAAGCATTCCTCTGATGAATCCTTCTTTCCACAAATCCCTTGCCTTATGAATGAGTCCCAAACATTACCCACATTGGTAGGTGGGGAATGAAGAGTTCCAATGAAACCCTAAAATCAAGCAGCAATACTGTGACAAAGACACAATCCTTCCAAACCTGGGCAGCTAGACAATAATGCTTGGTGAAAGAGTGAACTTAAGACCAACTGGTACAATACAAAGTTTTGCCACCAGGACGCCAATGGTCAAAGCTTTGGAGCAACCATTGTGCTAGTGGAATGAATTCAGATACCTTTTGGAGGCTACTTCTTGGCCAAAATATAGCATGTTTTTATGAAGAGAACTATTCAGAGAGGAATGAATTGCCTTTCTTGACATGGGCACAGCCCACAAAAAGTTGATCATGTGCCCTACTGCCACAGTTCTATCTTAGGGTTTAGTCTGTCTCTTATTCTATGCATAAGGGTGATGAGGAGAAATGAACGATGGCAGTGTGACCGATTGGCCATTACGGAATGCACACATCATCTTTGGTAAAAAATGACGAAGTACCAACTTGTCTGCAAAAAAGACTATATGGAGGATGGAAGGTGGACCAATAAACAGTCTGTAATGTAAATATTCTCATTGGTCAACTGAAAATAGACTCAAATGATAAAGCCAGCAGGAATGTCAGAAACAAAATACGTTTCCACTGTGGAACAAAAAACTGTGGGGGAGGAAACGTCTAACACACTTTTGATAAAACTAGCCACCAAAAGCAACCTAAATTGTGATGGCTAGTCAGGAAGAAACAGCAAGGTAGTCAACACAGCTAAGTAAATGATACAGAACAGACGGTTAAACCCTGCTAGGTAAAACCAAGATCAATGTAGAAGATGTAGAACAGGCACACTTTGAAGGGATCCAACCCCTAAGTGAAGCGCAAGCAGGCAAATTGTTCCTTACAATCATCAATTTATATGGCTTTTAGCAATCAAGATAACTTCAAACACCACTTTTGATTAAGAAAGGATGCAAAAATGTTAAAGAATCGGTGGCCGCAGGAGAACCTCAAAGGACGACCTACAAAAAGCATGTGCCTTCACATGGCTGACTGGCCCATATAGAAGGCTATTATTAGTTGGGTTGTTGGATCTTTTGAGGGTCATTGTCTTACCCACAGTGACTGTAGGCAGAGTAAACATTTGTAAAGCAGAGGTCCGGGTCCTACTCCCGCAAGATGCCAAAGATGTAGCGCCAGTGGGAAAAGAGGAGAATCAGGCTTTTACCCCTGGTACTTCCTGGACCCAGGAAAGAGTTGGAGGACTTAAACCCACTCTGGACTAGAGTATACTTAATCGTCCTTCAATGTTAGGAACCAAATTTAGATCACTGTCAATTAAGAAATGTGGGCTCTTCTCTGTCAGATGGGATAGGTGGTGGTCATAGATTGATGGGCCACAGATAGGGATTATTTTTTGCACAAAACATGATCTCAGTCTTATCCCAATTGAATTCTAGTTGGTGTACTTCATTTACTTAAGTACCAGCCAGAGTCCACATTTTAGAACACTGATCGTCCTGAGGTGGTTTATCCAATTGCAAGATTAGCTCAGTTTCATTAACATTCTTCTTTCAGTGTACAAGACACATGGTAAAAACAGATTGAAGGTTAACCTCTTACCATGCAGTACACTCATACATAATTTCATGCTCCTAAAATTATTTTTCCACTGCCTATCCGTATGAATACTAACAGCAATATATCTACAGTCCTTTTCACTCTAAGTTGCCTTTCTGCATTAGAACATTTGTTATTCCCAAAGCATAGTGAAGATGTAGCAAACAAAGTACAGAAATACTTCATCCTGTCTGAATCATTCATAATACACAGAACCCACCTTATGCAATTGGCTTGTTTCGATCCTTGAAGCAGGTAAAGGTTTCCCATCATGAAAGTTTGTAAGAACTAGAGCAATAGCTACAAGCGTCTTTCCCTATAAAACAAAAAAAAACAAATGTAACTCTACATATAGATTTAGCTTTCCGTAGGAAGATAAAGGCTGGTACACATTTTTTTAACAACTGTGATAATGTATTGCTTCTCAAATCAAGTCATATAATATTACAATAAACATTTCATAAATAAACTTTAAACAATCAAACTGGTCAGAAACTGCCTAATTATTAGTAATTGTAAAGAAAGTCATAAGATGTACAAAAAGAACCACTTTTGTAGGGTCTGTCAAAGCTTTATAGCAATAGGCAATAAACTTGATAACATGAGGAACAAAGTGTATTGATCAGACCAAGGTTCATGCTATGTATAAAAGAGGAACAGATGATATGTTACTGGAAGACCTTACCATGTCCCTACCATTCAAAGCATTACCAAATGGGGTATGGTATCCCCAATACAGAGGAATTGTTAAGGGTTTTGTTTCCGTGGCCATATGTACGTAACTAAATCAGGTTAAAAAGAGGTCCTCACCCATGAAAATGTTGCATGCGTCATCATTGGACCACTCGCCCACAATGACTTTACATCTGGGTAAGCTCAACCAGAGAAATAGGAGCTCTTGATAATGTAGGAATGGAACAGAACAAAATGATCTAGGGTGTGACCATACAAAAAGATTTAATGATCGTCACCCTAAGTTTAAAACCATGAAATATTATAGTAGTACTGTAAATGGACGCTAAAGGATAATAGTGGCCTTTGTGTCACAGACTATGGGCATTTTTTAAAAAACCTATAGGTTCTAGATTTTTAGGGCTAGTGTGATTGGATAGTGTTACGGCTAGGGTTCCCATTGGCTACCGGGGTCACCGGATTACTTGGGCTATAAAAGGCCAGGGTTAGGGCGTCTCAGCCCAGGCGTCGGTGCTAAGGGCGGAGAGGACATGGGCAGTTGCCGGTTTGAGCCTTTTGAGGGCGGAGTGGAAAAGGACAATTGCCTGTTTGAGCCTGTTTGAGACTGACCAGGGCCAGGGGCAGAAATGCTGCCGAATATACATACCTCCTTTATGCATCTATATACTTTCAATGTACTTCTGGATCTGTATATTTATCACTTTCTTCTAATTTTGCATTTTCAATGCACTTCCCTATTTCTCAGCCTATACTTCGCTCAATATATCCCCTACATCCACTCTCTCATTTAACCCCAAACCCCATACCACTACTATGATCCCCAAAATAACCCTTTCTAGACTCTCTCCTACTCTACCCCACCTTGCATCACCGTACACCGTTTACTTACCGATCCCGCCAAAACAAACCATTCTAAACTCTTCCCTCTTTTCTACCCCTCCCCAACCCTTCACAATCCAAATAACTGACTAACCTATCCACCACTAAAATTACTTTCATGTTTCACCACATTAATTCAACACTAATCCTGATGGGTTCCAGAGTAGCGTGCTACTTGCGCTTCAAAACCCCATCAGGGGTAGCAAGCGCTATATAAATACAAACCTCTTTCCCTTCACTATCCCGCCACCTACCCTTCTCTACCCAAAAAACTGAATACCATATCCACTACTCAAATGACTTCATATTTTACTATACTAATTTTCAACATTAATCCTTTATGAGTTCCGGAGTGGCATGCTACTCGCCAGAAAAGCAATTCAACATCCATCAGGGGTAACAAGTGCTATATGAATGCAAACCTTTCTTCCCCTTTTATCCCTCTGCTATCCTTCTCACTACAAATAACAGACTAATATCCACCACTGAAATTACTTTCATATTTCACCATATTAATTCACCACTAATCCTTTATGGGCTTCCTGAATAGCATGTTTCAACCCCTCATCAGGGGTAACAAGCGCTATATAAAAACAAACCTTTTTTCCTCCTCTATCCTTCTGCTGTCATTCCAAATTCGAATAACTGACTAACCTATCCACCACTTAAAATGTACTTGCATGTTTCACTATACTAATTCAACAATAATCCTCTATGGGTCCCGGAGTAGCGTGCTACCGGACGAAAAAGCGCTTCGACGCCTCATCAGGGGTAGTAAGAGCTATATAAATGCAATTACGATACAATACATTACACGGCTGTAACATGTACACCCTGAACAGTGACTACAATAATAAGTGCTCCTGTATCTGCGGTGGAGCCCACCCACCAATCACTTGCTGGTAGTGAGTGGTTGGTGGGTGGGCTCCACCACTAAACAATGTTGGTAAATCAAATTTCAACATGTGCAGCTGAATCAATGCATTTGCTTCCACTTCCTTAAGGAGAGCGAGTAAACCTCTTATCTTGCCAATTATTTATAAACGTAAATACAGTGAAAAAGAACTGGACAAGGAACAATGTATATGTCAAGGTGTCCTCAAGAAAATGAATCACACAGACCTTCCGGTCAATAAGTGCATCCTTTCTAAATGACACATATAAGGAATAAAGCATAGTTATGAGAAGTAGCTCACAAATACTTTAGCTCTGGTGTCTTCACCTTGAATATTAAGATTGTCTTTTGGGTCACTCAGCAGGCTCCACTAGTGTACTTGGCTTTAAAACTCAGACAGGTCAGGGACACCCAGGCAATTTCATGGCTAATCAGACTGAAAACTATCATAAAAGGGGAAGACTCTTTAACAAACTCCGCATTCAAGAAGTTTTATTCTTTTAACCAGCTGTGAACTTTGGCTCTTATAAAAACAAATCCTTCCCACAAGGTGTACCATTGAATCTAATAATCCTAGCTATGTGAAAGAATGTTCCATTTCCGTACACATTTCCTTATTTATTTTTGGAAAAGAAGCTTTGTGTTGCACCATTCCAAAGACTCAAGATTTCTGTTCTGCGTTACAGTTGCACCAAACGATGGCAGGAGCAGGAATTGTTGTGCACTACTGTAAACAAGCATTTGCAATGCAATAGGTCTTGCATTGTTAAAATTTTAGCTATTGGCATTGCTAAATAATGCAACACCAATAGCTCAAACTTTAATAATGCGAGACCTATTGCATTGCAAATGCTTGTTTTTAGTAGTGGAGAGAAGTGGGCAAGTTGAAGCAACCAACTTGAAACAATCATCCCTCGCAGAGCCAACAGACCGTTGTTGTTAGACAACACCACACTCTCACAAGATCACATCAAAGCCAAAGTGTTGGCCTAGTGCGGCAGTCCCTACAGCAAGCTCTTCAACCATTCACACCTCTCAGAACGGGTTACCTAAAAGGCAACACACCCATAAATTATCAATACAAAACAAAGGATGGGAATTTGCTTAGAAGGGGGACCCAATTGATGGTCAAAACCCCTCATGGAACAAAATAAATGGCAAAGCCCTACAGTAAGTACACTCCATGCACAACCTACAGTACTAAGATCTGTACAGGACTGAGCACATCAAATTCAAACCAAGAACCAATACTAGGGGAGGAGCTACGCGGGCATCTAAGATGGTCGCGTGAGCAGAGAGCTCCCGAGACCCGCGCCGTCCTCCTTTATCTATCCTTCACCTATCCTGGTCATTTTGACGGGCTTTTGCAGCACTATCATCGCTGATGCTACTGATCCTTTTCCGGTCGAAATCGGACCTTGGGGACCATTTTTCTGCAACTTGGAACTTTCTGGCCTGCCCGCTGGCGCGACCGGGGACTCGGCTGCCCACTGTGGCCGACATGTAATTGAACAACAACGGTTGCCTGGCGTCTGGCCCGCCGGAGGTGTATTGCTTTCACTTTCGGTTTCCTTCCCTTTATTCCTGTCTCCTCCTACTCTGCCTCGACTGCTGCCCACTCGATCTGAACGATCCTCCGTTGGACTGGCAAGGAGGCCGCTACACCTCTGCCTCACTGGCGCATCGGAGTTTCGAGACTCTTCTACCTGCTCGTCACCTCCTTTGGCTAACCGCCCAACTCTGAAGGCGAGATGGCGACGAAAGTGGAGGCCGAAAGACGGCGGAAGGCTGCGACCCGGGGGGGATCGATCCAGACGAACATGATCGAACGCTATACCCAGCCGAGAGGCTCCCCCGGGGCCGTATGCATGGGTGCTGAAGGACTTCAAACGGATACATCGTCTACGTCGGAAGTATCGCTCCAAGACCTTATGGCGGCCATCACTGGACTCAAGGCCGACATGGGCCAACAATTTGAGGCCGTAGTGACCAAAGTTGACACGGTGGCGGTGGATGTGACTCTGATCCGAGCCGACCTGGCCAAAACGAATGAGCGGGTGAAGGCACTGGATCTTAAAACGTCGAGCCTGGTGACCGACATGGCTGAGGCGCAGTCCGAAATTGGCAATCTGCGTGCATCGCACGACTTGCTGCTCAAGCGGATGGAGGACTATGATAACCGGGCCAGGCGGAACAACATACGCCTTGTCGGGGTTCCGGAGGGCGATGGTTCGGTAGCTACTGATCTTCTCGTCGAGGAACTAATAGTCGCCCACCTGGCTCCGGCAGGACTTAGTAAGTTCTTCGCCGTTGAGCGCGCCTATCGTTTCCCCGGAGGTCAAGTGAAGCTGGGGAACCCGCCGAGGCCTATCATTGCCAAGCTCTTTCATTACCGGGACAGGGATGCTATCCTCCAGGCCGCCCGTAAGCATGGTCCCCTGAAGTATGACAATAACTCTGTCTCCATATACCCCGACTTCACTCCTCAAGTGCAGCGGCAAAGATCTGGTTTCCTCGGAGTGAAGCGTCGCCTAAGGGACCGGGGACTGAAATACGCCATGCTGTTTCCGGCCCGGCTCCGGATTGAATACCGGGAACGTGCTTATTTCTTTGATCAACCTGAACGTGCTGCCGACTGGTTGGACTCGTTGCCGGCAGATGACTTTGGGGGCGGAGGCCCTGGTGGTGCGGAAGGTGGTGCAGAGGCCCAGGAGTAACAGATGACCTGGAGGTTCCGATTGAGACTATGCAACGTACTGTCCATATTGACTAATTCTCTACTGACTCTGCCCGTGGCGGTGCGGTAACGGGTGATTTCTCCCTTCCTCCTCGGGGGGTTCTTTGTGTAGAAGTATGGGGCGACAGGCACACTGCAGTTGGGGGTGGCTTTTTAGTCAGCAGGGGTGCAGGGAGGGGGGTGTTGTAACGGGTTTGGGTTCTGGGGTCGGTGTTTGGGGACTGGTTTGTGTTTTGTTTAATTTGTTCTGTTCTCTGTTTCATGGTATTTCATATCTTGCAATGATTGTTCATAGTGGGTCCTGCTGGGGGGTGGGTCTGGAATGTCTCTGCCGAAATGGGGGGGGGGTGAACTGCGGATTCTTTCCTGGAACGTGAATGGTCTGGGTGACAGAATTAAGCGGGGCATTGTACTGCAATTTTTGAGGCGTCACGCCCCTGATGTTGTGTTCCTTCAAGAGACCCACTTGATTGGTAACGCTTGCAAGGCCTTAGACCGCCGGGGTTATCGACTGGTTGCACATGCGGGTTTCACTTCGGGTTCCCGGGGTGTGGGTATTATGGTAAAGTCTTCCCTTGCTCTTGCTATTGATGATGTTATCCTTGATGAACGTGGGCGGTATGCTGCCGTTTCGGGGAGGTGGGAGGGTAAACAGGTCGTGTTTGTTGTTGTCTATATCCCCCCGGGACTACAGGCTACCACTTATGCTGATTTAGGTAGGACTCTCCTAGGGCTGCCAGACGGCTTGTTGGTCCTGGGCGGGGACTTCAATTCTGTCATGTCCGGCGACTGTGACCGACTACCCCCTAGAGTATTACCACAGTCCCAGATGTGGCTCAGTGAAATGGCTGACACTTTTGGCTTAGTAGATGTCTGGCGCTCATTACATCCCACGCTCCAACAATACACTTTTCATTCTGGCGCGCACGGCAGCCTCTCCCGTATTGACTATTTTCTTATGTTAGCCTCCACTTTGTCCACTGTTCGTGAGATTCGACACCTCCCCCGGGGTATCTCGGACCACTCCCCCCTGTTGATCACGATTTCTGTGGGCGGTCTGCATGGTAACAGAGTTCCCCCGATTCCCCCCTGGCATTTTAAAAACCCCCGGCTCCGCTCGGACTTGATGAAGGCAATAGATTGCTATTTTTCTGAGAATCTGGGCTCTGTCACTTCCCCCACTGTTCTTTGGGAGGCCTTCAAGACGGTTATTCGGGGTTCCGCCCTGTCACTCATAGCTACTGAGCGTAGGGTGAAGAGGGAGGCAGTTGTGGCTCTTGAAACTGAAATCACTGCGCTTGAATGAGTGAGTTGGGTGGGAATGACACGCCTGCACTGTTGCATGAATTGGAATTGAAACAAGCAGACTATAAGGCCTGTGTCACGGATGCTGCTAAATTGATGCGGTCAAATCAATTTGGTCGACTGTATGATGTGGGTGACAAGGCTAGCAAGCTTCTTGCATGGCTGGATAAGACTGAGCGTGCGAGTCGTGTTGTTCCCTCCATTGTGCGTGATTCTGGAGTTACTGTCTCGGATCCGGGTGAGGTTGTTGAGTGTTTTGTTGACCACTTTCGTATGGTTTATACGCCTGTTAGTGATCGAGATGAGGCCGACTCCAGGTTCCTCCTGCGTGATATTGCTCTGCCCACCGTGTCTGATGAGGACTGCCTCGCTTTGGAGGCCCCCTTTACTGTCGACGAGATTGCCCTCGCAATCCGTTCCCTTCGCTCGGGTAAGGCAATGGGCCCTAACGGACTCCCCATTGAACTCTACAAACTTTGCCCTGACAAGATGGCCGCCCATCTGCGTCACATGTTTCTTGAGGCGGTTGAGGCTGGATGCCTCCCCCTTGAGCAGCGCCTTGCTACCATAGTGGTCATTTATAAGGATGGCAAACCTCGTGACCGTTGTGCCTCGTACCGCCCCATCTCCCTCCTTAATGCGGAACCCAAAATCCTTGCTAAGGTGCTGGCCAATCGGATGCTTACTGTCATCTGCGACTTGATCCATCCGGATCAATCCGGGTTCATCCCTCACAGGAACACTGCTCTGAATTTACGTAGGCTCCACAGTGTCCTCGCGAGAGCCTCTACTCTCGCCGAGCCAGCAGTGATCGCCTCCCTTGACGCCACGATGGCATTTGACACCATTGAATGGCCTTATCTATGGGCAGTCCTCGCCAAATTTGGCTTCGGCCCCAACTTCATCGCGTGGGTCAAGCTTCTTTATGAACAGCCGCTAGCTCAGGTCGCTGTGAACGGCAGATGCTCAGACCCCTTTCCTTTGGGACGTGGCACACGTCAAGGATGTCCCCTTTCTCCGCTTTTGTTCGCCTTGGCACTCGAACCTCTTGCCGCGTGGCTCCGGTGGGAACCCTCGATCAAAGGGATCCGATGGTCCCCTGACCTCGAGGATCGTGTTTCCTTATATGCAGATGACATCCTCCTTTATCTTACTTCCCCTCAGAAGTCACTCAATGTCCTTTTCGACGTCCTCACGTCCTTCGGTAAGAACTCGGGGCTGGTCATTAATTGGACCAAGTCCTGTGTCTACGCCATAGCTGGTACTCTACCGCCTCTCCCCCGTAGATTTCCCATCCTGGTTGCGACTGACGGTTTTAAGTATCTGGGGGTCCATGTATCCATGATCTCTTCGGTCCGCTATGAGCGGAACTTGTACGCTCCGCTCCGCAGGCTGAAGCAGGATGTTCGGCGATGGCGCGATCTGCCCTTATCTCCATTGGGCCGGGCGGCGCTCTTTAAGATGATGTCGCTTCCCCGCTTCCTCTATGCCCTGCAAAATTTCTTCGACCCCGTTCCGGCCCGCTATTTCCATGAAGTCGAAAGTTTACAGCGGCAACTTATCTGGGATGGCCGTGCCCGAATTGCCTTATCCAAGCTCACGCTCTCCTGGTATGATGGAGGTATCGCGCTACCGGATATTAGACGGTACTACTGGGCCTCGCACCTGAGCGCCATCAACCATGCGACATATTCTCCGGAGCCAGCCCCTGCCTTTGCTTTGGATAAACAGTTGTTGCCCGGCGGCAACTTTAATAGGGCGCTATACTCTAAAGCCCCCTTTCGACTCCTTACGGGCCCAACGAAATGTGCAGTGCGGGCATGGCGGGATGCTACGGTGGCCACGGGCTGGGGTGGTAGACTGACACGTATGACGCCACTGTACGACTCGGAGCGACTGGGCAACCTGTGGAAGACGAAAGGGTTTGAGAAATGGGACATGATTGGGATTAGTACTGTGGGGGACCTTTGGACACGTGGCGCGGTTAAGTCCTTTGAATCACTAAAGCTGGAATACCGGCTCGACGATAGGGAGCACTTCCGTTATATGCAGGTTAGACATGCCTTGTCTTCTGTTTTCCCCTCCGGTACCGACGTTCCGCAGTCCTCCCCTCTGGAGGATCGAGTTCTAGATGGCCATGTCCCAGACAGTACCATCTCCTTAATTTATAAGAAGCTCATTCATAACAGAGCTGACCAGCTCGAGAAGCTCCGGGCTGCCTGGACTGCTGACGGACTTGAATTGGACGACGAGGACTGGCAGTCCGCCGTGTCCTCCCCTAAGGAGGTGGCTATTCCGGCAAGACTTCGCTTTGTCCAATTGAAAATCCTTCATCGCGTGTATCTTACTGGAATGCGTCTGGTGCGAATGGGTCTGGTTGCTGACGGACGCTGTAAGCGCGGGTGTGGGATGGATGGTACTTTTCTTCATGTTCTGTGGGAATGTCCAGTGATTGTAGCGTATTGGTCGAGGGTGCATGAAGTTATGAGTCGTGTCACGGGGGTCCCATTGCTTCCTGAGGCGCGTCGTTGTCTGTTGATTGTGTGGGAACCGTCTGACTGCACTGCTGCCCAGACACTTTGGGTCACCCTGGGCAATATGATCGCGAAGAGGGATATCGCACAGCTCTGGGGCTCCCCTAGACCGCCAGTGCTCAGTGCCTGGAAAGAAAACATGGACTGGTCCATGTTTCGAGAGAAGACGGTATATGAGGCCCGGGGGCGCCCAGGGAAGTGGTCCAGAGTTTGGGCTCCCTGGAATACTTATCGTGGAGACATCTGTTCCCCTCCACTTGACTACGAAATCCCTCTCCCCTCCTCTCCGTGATTTCTGTTGCTCTCCTCCACTCACCACATGCTTTGCTCTCTTATGCGCGCCACCCCCCCTTACACTCGTTTCTTCTCTTATATCCGTTCCCCTCCTCCCACCTCCAGCAACCCTTGCCACCATGATACCATGTGTTTGTTTGTTTGTGTTCATTTCGACAAAAACATAAAATTAAACCTCTCTTATCCTCTTTGTATGATACTACGCTCTTGCCGATAATGTTGATGTGATAGATTGCTCTAGCAACGTACTGCCTCGTATTATATTTTTTGCTCAACCAGTTTTTGTCATAGCGGCCGGCCCGGTCGGGTTGTAGGCAGACGCTGTGTATCGTGCACTTGTAAATAAAGGTTTTCAAAAAAAAACAAAAAAAAAAAAAACGAACCAATACTAACCACCACTATTAACTACATCGAACAAACAGATCAATATTGAGCAAAACCATGAACTGGTCAATGAAATTCCTGAAACCAGGCGATGGCCACATTAGAAAGCGTTACAAAGACATACACTGTGCTATAAAAAAGTTGATAAAACAACAAATGACCACACAACACGGTTTCAATACAACTCCTGACAGTCAGCTAATACCGGAGACCACAATATGAACATTGGACTCTACAAGATTTAGAAGGGAGTTTCCATGACACAAACATCAGCTTGACAAGGAGCTAGAAATGTGACAACATTATGACAAACTAGATAATATAAAATGAAACCTTTATTATATCCTGTGACCTATTCATGCGTTCCAATACAAGTTTAATCCTGAATCGCTGCCGGACCTCAGGGTTGTCGGCTGATGAGCTGTGTTATGCCGTGATATGCTGGGTTCTAATTATGACTAGCGGCCAGCCCCTGCGGTTGTAGGCCCATACCTGTACTTTCTGAATGTTGCAATAAAGGTTTTAAAAAAAAAAACCATTAAGACAAACAAGGCTCATCCACACACCTCAGCCTTGCACAGCTGCATGAATGTGCTTCACCTCCCTGAGCCAGCACCCTCCTGCCAGCTCAGCGAACCCCAGCCAGGCCGCCGACAACCTCACGAAGTGGATCAGCAACTGCGCGGACGAACTCGCCCCGCCCAGCAGACCCGGCAGCAAGAAAGCCCCGTGGTTCACCGACGAACTCAAGAGCTCCAAGAAGAACTGCCGAGCCCTCGAGAAAGTCTGGAGAAGGGATCCTACACCGGACAACAGGACCACCTTCAAGCTGGCCACCCGGAAGCACCACCAGCTGATCCGCGCCGCCAAGAAAACTGCTTTCAAGGACCGACTGGACAACAACGCACACAACTGCAAGGAACTCTTCAACATCGTGAAAGAGCTATCCAACCCCAGCGCAGGAAACAACGACATCACCCCACCGCAAGACCTCTGCAACTCCCTCGCTTCATACTTCCACAACAAGATCGCGGACATACACAACAGCTTCAACAACCAACCAACGCACACCAAGACCGAACAACCACCCCTCACCACCACCCTCCACGCCTGGACCCCGATCAGCACCGAAGACACCATCCGCACGATGAACTCCATCCACTCCGGATCACCGACCGACCCCTGCCTTCACCACGTCTTCAACAAGGCTGACGCTGTCATCGCACTCCACCTGCGAGACATCATCAACACATCCTTCGACACCGCCACCTTCCCTGAGAGCTGGAAGCATGCCGAACTCAGCGCTCTTCTCAAGAAACCCACAGCGGACCCCACCGAACTCAAGAACTACCGCCCCATCTCGCTCCTCCCGTTTCCAGCCAAAGTCATCGAGAAGACCGTCAACAAGCAGATGGCCGCCTTCCTCGAGACAAATGGATCCCTCGACCCCTCACAGTCCGGCTTCCGAGCCAATCACAGCACCGAGACCGCCCTCATCGCCGCCACCGACGACATTCGAGCCCTGATGGACAACGGAGAAACAGCGGCCCTCATCCTCCTAGACCTCTCCGCAGCATTCGACACTGTCTGCCACCGCACCCTAGTACAGCGCCTCAGCAACGTCGGAATCCAGGACAAGGCGCTGGAATGGATCATCTCCTTCCTCGACGGAAGAACACAGAGAGTCCGTCTACCACCGTACAAGTCAGAGGCCACCGAAGTCATCTGCGGCGTCCCTCAAGGATCCTCACTGAGCCCCACCCTCTTCAACGTCTACATGAGCCCCCTCGCGGCCATCGCACGCCAACACAACCTCAACATAATCTCCTACACCGACGACACCCAGCTGATCCTCTCCCTGACCAACGACCCCGCCGCCGCCAGAGCCAACCTGCACGAAGGGATGAAAGAGGTAGCCGAATGGATGACGACCAGCCGCCTGAAACTGAACTCGGACAAGACGGAGGTCCTCATCCTGGGCTCCCCACCCTCCGCCTGGGACGACTCCTGGTGGACTCCCGCCCTGGGCACCGCACCCAAACCGACAGACCATGCACGCAACCTGGGCTTCATCCTGGACTCCTCCCTCTCCATGACCAGGCAAGTCAACGCCGTCTCCTCGGCGTGCTTCAACATCCTACGCATGCTACGGAAGATCTTCTGGTGGATCCCCACCGAGACCAGGAAGACCGTCACCCAGGCCCTCGTCACCAGCCGACTGGACTACGGCAAAGCCCTCTACGCCGGTACCACCGCCAAGCTCCAGAAGAGACTCCAGCGGATCCAGAACGCCTCAGCCAGACTCATCCTCGACATCCCACGAACCAGCCACATCTCCGGTCATCTGAGAGACCTGCACTGGCTCCCCGTCAACAAAAGAATCACCTTCCGCCTCCTCACCCACGCACACAAAGCCCTACACGACCAAGGCCCGAGCTACCTCAACAGCCGAATCAACTTCTACGCTCCCAAACGCCACCTCCGATCAGCCAACCACGCCCTCGCCGCCGTCCCCCGCATCCGAAGAGCGACTACAGGAGGAAGGTCCTTCTCCTACCTGGCCACCAAGACCTGGAACTCCCTCCCAACCGACCTGCGCCTGACCCAAGACCACCTCTCCTTCAGGAAGAAGCTGAAGACCTGGCTGTTCGAGCAGTAGCGGCACCCCCCCACCCCCAGCGCCTTGAGACCCTACGGGTATGTAGTGCGCTCTACAAATGTCACTGATTGACTGATTGAATGTTATGTAAGACCCTCCTACTTAGGTGCCCTTTAAAAGGGGGCGCAGAAGATAATGCGGGAACCCCCTGAGAAGCCGTGATCCCAAGTCTGGCCCCAGGCTCTGCGTACTAGTGCTTCCCGGGCGTCCAACAACCCACCACAATAGGCATAAGGCGGGAGCGCATATCAGCCCGCCTCCACGCGGGGAAGCACATTCATAGGGCTCGCCACCCTGCGCCCAAATAGAAACAGCTCAGAGGCGATAGGCTAGAAGCTTACCTGGGACCCCGGCTAACACGCAGTCCTGTTGTTTGTTTCAGCTGTTTTCCCAGCACAGCTCGGTTACTGGACGTTTCCTTTCATTCGGGTACGCTCGGCGTGTTGACGTCACTAAACCCGTGGGGTAGAAAAGGAGGAGAATACTGTGTTGCGTGGCCTCTTTGATTAACGTACGGGTTCATTACATTAACCCCAGGTTGAGCTGTGTTTAGCAGGAAATAAAAGACGCAAAACGATGAGAATCCAAAAGGGACTAGAAACAAGTGATTACAAGCAGGGAATCTAAATCAGTGGTGCGTGCGCACCACAGAGGAGCGGGGGCAAGGGAGCGCGGCAGCGAGGCAAACGTGCGCTGTTGCGCATGCTAGACCCTGGTTGGAATGGGCGGAGCAAAGACGGGACAGGCGTCCCCTTAGCCCTATTACGTGCCTGATTTTTGGTTAAAAAAAAAAGCTAAAGCCAATGGCGGTGGCAGAAGCCTGATCACGCACAAGCGTGTGGTCAGCTTTCAAAACCCCCTTACAAGATGTCTCAAAACACTTATAAAAAGAAGCGAGATAGTGAAGTGCGTCTTTCATAGGCCGCTGTAGTTTTGCTTATTTGTTGTTACTTTAATCCTCTACAGAACGACATTTTGCATTTGTATAGGGCATTACTCTATGTATGTGTGTGAGAAAGTGCCTGTTTTGACATGGTTAGACCCCCACTTTTTACCCAGAAAATTATGTGGATCGATTTTAGTACACAGGATCCCTGCCAATCCAGGTCGTCTGCGCCAGTGCTTCTTCCCTAAAACTATCCCACAATTGTCAACTTCACCCTCCGTAAGTCTCTAATAACTGGTACCAGTGGTAGCTAGGGCATGGGAACTGAAGATCGTCCCCATGGGAGGTCTCACTAAGGCCATGCCACTGCCCCTGCAGCTGGCATGCCCTGGTGCAGTGAAAAACAAAAAGTCGACATGGCACACTGCTGGTGTGCCATGCAACAATCACTGCCTAAGGTATAGGTAAGTCATCCCTCTAGCTGGCCTTACCTCCCTAAAGCAGGGTACACTATATCACAGGTTTGAGCATATTTGCATGAGCAGATATGCCCCTACAATATTTAAGTCTATTCTTAGATGTTGTAAGTGCCTGGGCAGTCTCAGAGAGTACATGAGCTGGAAACTTGACAACTCAAGTTTTGTCGGGCCAGACCAACATCAACACCTACCTACTATAGCTGGAGCTCTGGGGTCCCGCAGACGTCGCTGACACCGTTGCCCTCCCCTGCTGCTACTGTTCGCGGCCTCCGAAAGGGAAGGGGAAAAACCACAACTCCCTGCGTTCCCTGCCTGACGCCTGCTACCACCCACTTATGCGCCCGGAGGCACGTAAAAGAAAGCTGCTCCTTCGGTGGTGCGTTGCATTTTCGGGGCCAGACCAACATCAACGCCTACCTACTGTAGCTGGAGCTCTGGGGTCCCGTAGACGTCGCTGACACAGTTGCCCTCCCCGGCTGCCGCTGCTACTGTTCGCGGCCGCCGAGAGGGGAGGAGGAAAAACCACAACTCCCAGCGTTCCCTGCCTGACGCCTGCCACCACCCACTTCCGCGCCCAGAGGCGCCTAAAAGAAAGCTGCCTCTCCCGCGTCGCGGGACGCGCGCGGGAGAAGCCCGGAACAAGGGCGGGGCAGTCTGCGGCCAGACGAGGCTGGGCTGGGACACCCCCTAATAAGGTCTGAACAATTGTGATATTGTAATTCAGTACAGGGCCGTTGACATTTGTACCGTATCATTCTTGTTGAGAAATTACATTTTAACATTTATATTGCAATTTTGGTTGGCCGGTGTTATAGTATAGGTGTAAAAGCCTGGACATTTTTACATTTTGATAATGGCAACACGCCGAGCTAAGCCAATACTAGACAATGCCTGTAACACCATCGACAATTATCTAGTTAAGGCCGTAACAGCCCTTAATGAAGAAATAGATCGCACTGAAAGGAGGCTATCTATGGGATCTAGCATTCTAATAACAGACCAGTCTATTCCGGGTAATATATCCGACCATACAACTGAAGTAGATATAGAAGTGGTTGTGCCTGAGGATGCTAACATTAGTGGCACTCCCAACTCGTGCACCTCCAATTCACCGAGATTGTTCGCTACGGATAGCAGACCTAGCTCTTCACCTTCACCTCAGGTTAAACGAAAGGGTAGGAGCAAGAAAACTTTAGGACCAGTTAACCCAAAGAGTAAAAGGGATAAAAAAGCCAACCCAACAGGGAATATGGTTAGAACTCGTACAAGGGCCAAGTGAAGATCTGAG
Organism: Lissotriton vulgaris; assembly: GCF_964263255.1. NCBI lineage: Eukaryota > Metazoa > Chordata > Amphibia > Caudata > Salamandridae > Lissotriton > Lissotriton vulgaris. The sequence continues at coordinate 948,427,459 of NC_141699.1, read as the reverse complement.
TTACCACCTGCTAACCATAGCTTAGAAGCTATCCTTGACAAAATGACCGAATTGATTAGACCACTGCATAATAAGGTGGACAAGCTGGTCAAGGAAGTAGACAAACTAAGTAATAAAATAGAAGGTATCATTGTGAGGCCACATCAATATCATGCTAGCGGATCCGGCATCGAGGGAAGTAATGGTAATTTAGATAGGAACAACGAAACCAAGGGAAACACGGGAGCGACTACTAATAGCCCCAAAACGGTACCTAATACCAGTAAAGCCCAGACGAATAACAAAACAGGAGGCACCCAGATAGAGAAAACCGTACCACCTATTGATACGGGTACTCGAGTAATGGGGAAACCATCACCGGAAGATCAAGTTAGCAGACCCCACAAAGACCCGAATAAAGACACCGTGCATTTTTCCCACAACTTAAAATCCCTGAACTGGCTGCCTTTTGAAGCCAGAATACATCTTAAAATTGCCTGCATGACACACAGGGCTGTACACCACAACTCACCCGGCCCGTGGAGAAGTGTGGCTCAGGGGTTAGAGGCGGCAGACCCGGAAGCTGAGATCGGTCCTGGACCAGGGTTCAATTCCCCGCCTCGGCGGGTCTTGGGCTAAAAATTCCACGGACTCGATAATTCTCGCTCCGGTGCCTTCTCGACTCACGGGTTCACACTCTGCGACTCTGGGCAATAGCTTGCTTAATCTCCACAACGGCCCTTCGCGGCGGGATGCCTGACTTTCACCTTGTGGATACCCTGCTGGGGCTATCACACAGGGGAATATCAGGACGGGTTCCCTAAGCAAGCGCCGGGACACCCACTGCGGGTAGCTGTGCGCTATATAAGCTCAAATACATTTACATTTACCTCACTCAGAAGCTGTCAATGTCTGGTGGCTCAAGAACCACTAGAAGCACAAAAACTCTTCTGAAACCTCGAAGATTCCGGAAGGAAAAAACATATTAACGCTCCTTTCAGGAATGGCACCCAGGATCTGGAATACACTCCCTCCAGAAACCAGACTTCTCTCCTCCACTGCATTTTTTAAGAAAGAAGTAAGCTATCCTCATGGCTAAATTCACCTGAATTTTTACTTTGGATCTATTTGAGACTCTGCACATATTTGTACTATTTGTTTATCTGATTGTCTATTTGTTCTCTAGGTTTATCTGATTGACTATGCTCCTTCATGTACCTACCCTATTTTGCTACTTTTCTGTAAAGCGCTCTGATATCTGCAAAGATCTTGTTCGCGCTATATAAAACTTTCAAAATAAATAAATAAAATAAATACAAACAACAGCAAGCTTTACTGGGAGACAATAAATAGTCCCTTCTTAAAGAGCGATAGCACGCCTGAATTCGCTAGTGTTCTTTGAACATACTCCAGTTCGGAACATGCAGCCTGTTTTCAAAAAAAGAGTTCCTCCGTTGACTTGCACTGAGCGCCCGACACCGTGTTTGCACCCTGCACCCGGCCGTCCCTGTGCCGCTGGTGATGTTTGTGTTTACCTGAACCTTGCCGTCTGCTGACCTACAACTCCGAAAAGTGAAACTGTAAGTTGTGTACTTACCTGAAAAACTGCATTTTTTTTTTCTCCTATAGGTTAAAATTTGAAAGACTGAAATTTGAAGCAAGTGTCCACTTTTGAAACCGAAAAGTATTTTTATTTTAAAACTTTCTTGCTTCTTGTGGTCTTAGTAAATAAATATGCTAAAGAACAATTTTTATGAATTGGTCTCGTATTTATTCATTGAGTGTGTGTGTCTCATTTATAGCCACGGTGTGTACAACAAATGCATTAAAGCAACCTTCTGATAAGCCTAACTACTCACCCACACTACCACAAAAAGGAGCATTAGTTCTCTCTATTTAGTCTCTATACAACCTCTGGAGAACCACTGGACTGACTACACTATACCCTGTTGTGGTATAGTCTATGGTGAGCCATCCTCTCACAATGTGGTATTCTTATACATTAACTAAAGTGTTTCGAAAATAGTCAATGAGGACCTCGATCTTTAAATAAACCGTTTCACGTATAACCCATCCCCTTAGAAGCACTTATTGGAACAAGTTACAACTGAAAAAGAAAGAAACACATTATATAGCCGCAACAAAAGCATAAAAAAAATAAGTGCATACCAGTCCCATGTCATCTGCCAGAATCCCTCCAAGCACATTTTCTGGTTTTTCTCCCTCAGCAAAATTTGTAAGAGTGTTGTAGTACAGGTTATTCCTTTGCTCCCAAAAAGGTGGTAAATCTTTGCTGTTCTCACGAGAAACCATCCAAGATAACGCCTGTTTCTGATGTGAAAGTAATGGCGTTCCAACAGCCTGAAAAAGCCATGTAATTAAAACCTTCAAAAGGCTTATTTAATAAAGAGCCAAGGAACACTTTTGCAATTAGACCTCCTAGAAATGTGAAAAACGACTCCCCACCCGCTTATCTGCACCGGCTGCTGATAAGACACACAAACACACACAGATAAAGTAATAAATACCATATGCACACAATGCAGGGTAACCATGGGCTCAAATGGTGACATCGCCAATAAAGACTGTGAGGAATATAGGTGTTACTGGCAGCATTTTTTATGTTTCCACGACAATCCGGGTATGAAAACTCACACGGTTCCATGGATGGCAGACAGCCTGCCAGAAGACCTCAGACACAAATACAGAAATTACGATCTGACTGTGTTTAGGCATAGCTTTGATGTTTGTAGGGCATTCCCTTAATCTGACCCCACATGGAGAGCAATGACCAGAATAACTGGCTATGTAACTGAGCAGAGTTTGTTGCTTTACGTCGGGAAAGGATGGTTGGGCCGGCCCACTACACCATCCAAAAAACAAACCCTTCTATTGGGGCCATTGTAATAAGATGACAATGTTCACACAATCCAAACAATACAGGGTGATCTATAGAAGAGGCAAACCCAGTTACAGGGGACATAGTGGGTTTGCACATCCCTCGAGATACTGCATATAAAAAATCCTGCTGCTTGGCTTTATACTGAGGGTTAACTCTCTTGTAACTCTTGCTTACAGGTCTATTAAATGTTAGTCGTATGTCAAGTCTGTGTATATACATACTCTGTATGTAGAGGGACCTGCACACCAAGGTAGATTGTTTATAAAAAACAAGCTTTTCAGTTTCAAACTCCTAGAAAGCGTGCTTTCACGCTAAAGGGTTTGGCCCTAAACCCCCTTATGAATAACAATTGAACTAAAGGTGTGGGAAGCCCCAGACCTGCGTGAAGCACAGCAAAAAGATCCTAAGGTCTCATTAGGTATCCAATCTTTTTCAAATGTTATGAAATCATATACAACAAAATCAAACACAATATTTCGAATCAGAGTTATCTTCAGTGCTTTTGTATTGCCATGATTCTCCAAAAATGTTATGTATTACACAAATACAATTTGAATAATCATTGATGCATAATACAATATTTTAACTCATATTTCATTATTTGCAAGAGAACATTAATTGCACATTTAACAATCAATCCTAATGCATTTCGGGTAATACTAAACCCTTCGTCAGGGGTATTTGAACGCAATAAGGCAGATGCTGAGAGCAGAAGAAGTCCTCCACTCGGAGCTACAACAAAAGTGAAAATGTAACATGAATAGGACTACCCATACATCTCCAAGGTATCTAAAAAATAGGATATCAAAAGGGCAAGAAAGAGAAAGAAAAGGGACAAGGAAAAGAAAAGTATTCCCATTCTCCAGCTTATACGGTGATAAGCTGTGGATATCGGAGAAAACACGTGTCATGTGTAACATGCGCCTGATTCAAGTTTGTGAATTCAATAACCAAAGAAAGGTGTCCAGTGATATGATTAAATGAAAGTTCCTGTTCTGTCTGAAGCCTATGCTCAGAAACGATTCTTTAAACAAGCATTTACAATGCAATGGTCTCGGCATTATTAAAGGTAGAGCTATTGGCATTGCTCATGACTTTTTTTGTTTTTAAATCATAAATAAATGGTATTGTCATTTATAATGCCAATAGCTTAATCGCTCGCAAATGCGAGACCTATTGCATTACAGAGTAAGTAGTAGAGTGAGTAGTTGATAGTGAGTAGGAGAGAGTGATTAGTAAAGAGAGTATTAGAGAGCGAGTAGTAAAAAGTGAAAGAGTGAGTATTAAAGAGTGAAAGAGTGAGAAGTAAAGTATTGGCATTGCTCATGACATTATTTTTATTTATGTTTTTGTTTTTAAAACATAAATAAATGGCATTTAGCTAGAAAGTGGGACTTGCTCGACATACGAGCTGTTTTTCTAGGGCAGTTGAACATTGTTTGATGCGGGTTAACATAGGAGAATCGTGTTTGAGAATTACAGTAGCAAGAAAATGAATTAGGGTTCCAGTGTTTTAAGAAGTCACAACTGCAGGCATATATCTTTGCATTGGAGCAAGTTCACAGCTGCAGGGAATTTACAACAATTTAGAGAACCGAGTCAAGAAACTACTCCTAGCAAACTTTTGTTGTATTCCTATTTTGCATGAGGACATCGGTATAGGCGTACAGCTGCTTATATAAAATCTGCTAAGAGTTCCCCTCGATCCCCCTCCCCCACAATGGAAAAACGTTGATACCTGCAGCCTTTGTCAGGAGTAATTTCCAACCTCCTTTCAGGGCGCGAACAGACTGGAGAGAAAATGGTGAATATTATTGAACATGCTATTTTGTGGATGTGCACAAACCCACGGGACGTTCCAACCCTGCTTCCAGCCCTTATATGTAAACTGTCTGAAAGGTGTCAAAATAACTGAATTGCTATCCATTCATAAAATGTACAAAAAAGTAACCCCACGCATAATCAGAAAGGCTATCGGGGCTCATAGATGAGAACACTGCCATATGTCGCAACTACATATCAGTTATGTAGTTGAGACATATGGAAGTCATAACATAAGGGATAAGTGGACTTTTTTTGTTTACAGAAAAGCAGATTCCTGAACATTCCGTCTCTTGCACAAGCAGGTATTTCATAAAACCACACACCCCTGGTGTTAACTGTTCATGAGTAAAGCTACTCTGAGGACAACCACCTAGATGTCACACGATGGTTTCTGACGGCTGTTGAACTAGCTTTATCGCCGCTAGACTGAAGCAAATATAAAGTCCATCGTCAAATCTGGACTATGCAACCATACGTAATTAGCAACCGCTGTTTCCTTCTAGCCCACAGAACCTATGAGAACCCACAATATGAAATTTCAGTTTTTTATGGAAGGGGCGGAGGTAGACTGCACCTGGAAGAATTAGACAAACATCTGGTGCAAAGAGGTGGTACGGGTAACACGGACGTTAAGCCGGCCACCAAGGAAGACGTTAGCATAAGTTTTGATAATTTCAATTTGATTCCAAAGCCAAGAATGAAAACTCAAACAACGGCGACCTTAAAGACTTATGTCAAACATGACTGGCTCGCTTTCAAGCAAACTGGCAAAGTCAAAAGACCTGATATAGACGAAAATAACGGTGCCCGCACAAATTACCAGAGAAAAAACTCAATAGGATTTAAGCTTAGAATGGGAGCAAAGTATAACCAGACATTCCGAAACGTACCAAATTCAATGAATTCTCCGGACTTACGGTCCCTCGACCTAAAAAACTATGGTTATCATGATCTCGCGACCCCTCGCCCAGCCTAGTACAGCAACCCGCTCGGACCGGCGCCGCGTCCACCGTTTCTACCAGTGTCACAAGGCTGTGTCTAGAAAGAGAAAGGTCAGAGGATGCACGATGATACGGGGTTGGGGTACTGTGACCTTCCCATGTCCCCAGTGGGCAGGGTCTGTTCATATACTTTGTCTTTCTTGTGTGGGACCTGTCTGAGTGTTGGGAGAGGGCCAACAAAAGGAGGGGGTGCTGCACTGTTCCTGGAAAGAGATGAGAATTTAAGGAAGGTTTTTTAAGAAAAGATTTACCTGGCGTGACCAAGGGTGTTACAATGGTACCCTGGGGCATCCATTATGTTGGATGTAATTGCCTCACACACCCCGAAGAGTGTCATGCTTCATCATCGGCGGTTGCTCCTCGTCGGGGAGGCGGTGCAACCCCCGACGGGCTCACCTCAAAGAGGGGCTCTTTGGCGGAGATCTTTTTCCAACTGCCTTTTGGTGAAGTGGGGGTATGTGGGCAGGATGGTATATTCCTATTGAACTGATTAAAAATGTAGCAAGGGGTACCTGAATTACCTTTATTCTGGGGGTCCTCTGGCTACAGTTAAAAGGTGGGGCTAGCTTCCTAGGTGTCTACTAGTTAGGGTTGTGTGACCCTAGAAAAGGCTAGAGGTGCATGTGGTCAACATGTTTCTCGCTAGGGCTATAGTCACCGCGATTCTTCAGGACCAAAGTGAAAACAACAACATGCTAATCTCATATGTGTTGTATTAGTTACCTTAGTGGATCCTCCTATGCCTAATGGTCTTCTATAAGAGGCCACATGAGGGATCGGCGGTCTGGTACACCAGAGATGAGCCCTTAAAATATGGCTTCAGCGCTCTGAGTCCGTGCCTGCAGACCTACCCCTAACCGCCGAGCTCGAGTAGGGAGAGGGCCACATACCTATCTCCTGCGACTAGAGCCTGGTTGTGTAAACGTAGGCTATGGGGTTTTCCACTGGCCTGAAGGGACCTGCGTCAGCCCAGTTGACATTTCGTCCTCTTCCTGACAGAAACCATTCATTACCCTACCTTTTTTTCGTATTATTCTTTCCATTCCCCTGGGTTGGGCTACATTATTACCCTAGATTTAGATCTACTTGTCGTTCCCTCCACCTGTATAGTCTTTCTTTTTTCTTTGCCTTCCTTATTATGGTTTGTGGTTATTGTTAAGGGCCAAATATGTTTTTAGTCCTTTTCCTTTCGTTTTAAGCAGGTTATGAGATCGCATATTTGCTCAAGTTTTGTATTTGCATTTTGTTTTTCAAGCCCCACATTGCTCGTGCTGCATCAACGCACTATAAAAAAGGGGGAGGGGAGTGAATGTACACCACAGACACTATGGAGTAAATATAGAACGCACCGGAGTGGGGGAGTTGGATTAGACCATTTTGAAACAGAGTTGGCGTTTCAGACATTTCATTAATGTGGCATGGTGAGGTAAAATGAGGCACGTGGCGTGCAGTATTCACCACCGAGATATGTTGGTTTAACTTGTATCCAAAGAACAGGTTTACCTTTTTCTAAATCTTTTCAACGTTCGCTGAGAATGGTTGTTCGGAATCACGTTCCTTGGGCTGTCTCTTCTTACATGACAGCTTTAAATCCCCTTTCATTTGATGGTACTTCTGTGATTTGTATGATCTGAGCTTATAGTGGCTTGGTGATCGTTGTTTTTCTGAAACCAATCCAAGCCTGTTCCTCATTGGCATTTGTGGTTGCTTCTGGAGGCTTGGACTCCAGTTCTTTGTTCCAAAACGAAATAAGGCTGTATCCTTCATAAGACTTTCGTGAGATTGAGGCCTGCTTATAGCAACTCTATGTAGACTTTTTTTTTAATCCTTTTATTCAAGGTGTACTAGTTGAGTCAAATCAATGATCTGGTTGGGTTTGAGTATTTTGTTTGCACTGCAGCTATGTTATTCCGGAGCAGGTTTGACTGCTGGGTTGCATAAGATACAAACCTGTAAGTTAAGATCAATTATTCAGATTCGTCACCTTATGTTCATGATCTGGAAGGTCAGACACCTTTATAGTATTGGATTACCGGTAATCAGGTGCACCTTTTTGTTTTGGACATGAGTCGCTCATTCATCCAGAAATGTTTGTTTCTACGCACATAACGTTGGTGTCTGCTCTGATCCTTCATCTAAACCGAGGTAGATTTTGTACAGAATGTGCTTGCGTCTGAAAACAGGATTGTTGCTAGAAATCTGAACCCAGTCATACTGGAAAATAGTATTTGGCAACCAATGTCATTTGTGAAGCTTGTATTTTTGTTGGTTTTATGAATACATACAGATGGAAACCAATGTATTTCCTTCCATGCTAATTCAAACAAATGCAGATATTGCGCCCAGCAAAAACCGTATGGACAAAGCTACATTGTAATCTACTTAGTAAATGGTGTGTAAAATATTAGTGGGTATTAAACTTATTTAATGGAAAAGAAAAATACTATCAAATATTAATTATTTATTGTAGGGTTTCAGAATGGTGGTTACGTGACCTGTGGTGGTAGGATTTAATTTCCATGTATCGTCATTCAATTGATCTACATTTATATCACTCCATTCTTTCCGGTATCCAAACCTGAATTTTAATGATCAATTGCTCATTTAGACTTGCCTACTTTTCTCTGCAAATACTGCCATTTAGAGTACTCGCATCTTACGATGATAAATGTACGTAGTTTGAATGGGGTTCAACCGCGTAGCAAAGACTTTCTTCTGTTTTTCAATGCATTTATTTTTTAATAGGTTTCCCTACAGCTCTGACCGCTCTTTACATTCCATACTCTTTAGTGAATGTTCATACCTAAATAGGTTCTTAGATTTCAGTTCCACAGCTTAATGGACAAAAAACATTTGGCTGTGGGAAAAAGTGGGGTGTAGTTAGTTAGTATTTCGGTCGTTATCTAGAGGCAGTTATGTAGAATATAATGAGAATGAGAACAATACTTCATGGATTAACCAACTCCTCCCCTACTGCCCTGAAGAATGTTGGACAGGGTATGAGCCTGGCATTTCAGAAATGTTAAACATATTCCCACTGATAACCGCTCCTTGAGCAGAGCAGTGGAGAACGTATTCTAACTGCATTCTTAAAATGTAGAACACATATTCGGGAAATATTTGAAGCAGCTCTCACCCCCTGACCACTCTGAATTGACAAAGCAAATAGTGGCATCGCTACATCAAACAACCCTGCTCATACCGGCTAAAGGCAAGACCACTGCAGTGGCTAAAGCATGAATTAAGACCATTGACTTCAGATTCTTGCTTCCCTTTCCTCCGGTGTAATTGTCTCCCGTTGGCACTGTATTGCTGCCCTGGCTTTATATGGAGACGGCCACTGCTTCTCCTTGAAACCAAACACGCACGTGTGTAGCATTACTGTGATTTCTTAAATGGAGGACTCACGAGGTACTCCTTAAAAGGGGCACAATTGCATTAGTGGAAAAAAAATCACTTCAAGCACAGAAAAGGTTTTTTCATTGTGGACAATGCAAAGTACATTGTCTAGGGAAGGTTGAATGCGAACAGTACGTTGTGTAACATCTGGCCAAAAGCTAAAACATTTTAAATGACTAAGATTAAAGTTTTAGGTAAGATTGTCCGTTTATATTTTGCTACCATCGTCAAACTCCATTATTTTCCCTAATAAAAGAAAAGCGTCTCTTCCTACTGAAGGCCTATGAGGCGCGCCTCGTGATTTCCTTGTGGGCGCCATCTCAATCTGTGGTGAATTTTAGCTGATTGACGCCAGCTGGGAATGTCATGATACGGGCGGAGCGGCTGGAGTTGTGCCAGTGGCATCTGGAGGAAGGGTGGTGGCTCGGGGTTAAGAGGCCAGTGCTGGGGACGGTAGCTGCTCCATATAGCAAAATGAATTCAAATGAATTTGGCCACTCTAGGGTTCTGCTTGGTAAAGGAAAATGAATGTTCTTGTAACGATTCCCTAACTGCGGTCTTAACTCCTATACAACTGAACTTATTTTTACTAGAATACTCCGCCTGCAGGTTTTATAATCAGGTTTTTCAAATGGATGATAAAACGCTGGTACGAGTTATTGAAACAAAGTCCAGACATGTTAAACATGGCCTTTAAATTCATGATCGTCTCGTTTACAAAAGGGTGGGAGGAATCGAAACGTAGAGATTTCTCCCCTGCTTTATTCTTCCAACCCTGTTACAAATGTATCTCAGTTATAGGCAGGGTTTTAAGTGGGACGTAAAAACGGAGGGTAGGGGGGCGGGTCGTCTCCGCATTGTTCGCATATTCCTCGGGGCCAGCGCTGGAGGGGTGCAAAGCATCCGACCCGATCCCACCAGCACAGATCACTCACCCGCTGGCTCCACGGATGTTGCGGCAGCGTTGAGCCGGAGGTGCCATTGTAAAGCCTCATCTCCTCCGCCCGGCAGCAGGGCAACTTCTGCACTGTCACCAGCACAGATCACTCACCCGCTGGCTCCACGGATGTTGCGGCAGCGTTGAGCCAGAGGTGCCATTGCAAAGCCTCATCTCCTCCGCCCGGCAGCAAGGCAACTTCTGCACCGTTCGGGCAACAGCAAAAACAACCCAAAAAATGGCGGCCGAAAATTTTCGGATTGGGGCGTGTTTTGCTGTCCTGAGTGACGGACGACGTCACTGTCTAAAGAACAGCAAAACTTACGCCCCCAAATCCGAAAAAGACGGAGCTTCTTTGGAGGGACGGCTCTCTCCTCCAATGGCTGGCCTCAGTTTAGGAAGCCAGCCAATGGAGGAGAGACGGGCCAGGGAGGCGGGTTCTAAAGCCCTACTAAGAATCATTAAATCTCCTCCCCAGACTGCGCAAGCGCAGCCTTTAGGTCCTCGACCTAAAAACCAGGAGCCACCTCTTCAGAAGAAAGTGTAGCCAATGATCAGGATTTGTCTTTACAACGACCACTGGTAACGAGTGTCATGGATCAAACTAGCATACACACAGAAGAGCCAGCGACTACCTCTACCACAAAACCATCTTTTTTAGCCGAGGGCCAATCCTCAAATCTACCACCAGACAAAGGTACCACACAACTACACAATGCATCCGTAGGTGACAAACCAAAAAAGTCAACAGAAACCGGCAGACCAAAGAGAAACCCCATAAAGGGGGGTCCCTCGTAATGAATATAACAAAAAGGAATTTGAGTTCAGAGGAAGTAAGGATTTTGAATAAAGGCACATCGTATGTTCCCACTCATACATCAAATGCATTGGAGACTGAAATATCCCTTTTTCGGTTCATGCGGAAGTTGAGATTGAAATGTTTTTTCTTCATGAATACAACAGAGGAATTGCGCTAGTGTTTACTAGAGGGTCGTGTGTGATGGCCAGTTCTGCGTTCTCACCGTAAAGTTGCAATATCTCTTGTCCCTGTGAAGATTTGCGAAGCGAATACCTCTTAGGGAGTCAATCTTGATCTTCCAATCCGGAGAATACACTAAATCTTTTTGCGATGGGAAGCGCCTGGTATGGCTCGTGTCTCTTAAAGAACTCAAAGCTCAGGGTATGTAGTGAACGATTAGGAGGGGGGTAGAAGAAACCCAGGGGCAGTATGTTTATCTCACCCCTCGCGATGTGCTTATTACCCAGGTCGTAGAGAATTTTATTGACTAGCGTGGGTGATCTGAAAGTGAGTACGATACAGTCTCCGTGAAGAGATCTTGCACCGGAACCCACCCACTGCACCCTTATGGCCATTTTAAATTCTCTAAATAGGCAGTCATCTAAGCCTGTTTTAAGCCCTAACCAGTGCAAGGCCTTGTTTCTGGACATTTCCCATCCCTCTGATTCTAGTGGTGGTTTTCGCGGAACGTTTGCCAATACTATTACATAAGGTGTCGCTGCCGGAGGGAGATCTAGAGTATCATCTATGCCTGATTTTGCCCTGGTCTGATTATCAGAATTTGAGGAGGAAAACGGATGTGCACGAGGGGGATGGACGGGGTTTCCTGTTGAAATATTGTCTGCAATGGCCTTAACAGGGTTGTTTCCCTTTCCCCGATCTATATTATGGGGAGCGTTAGTTAAATGAGAGATTGATCCTAAGATGGTGTTCTGATGTATATCTGGGTTCCCGTTAATCTGATTGGACCCTTTGTGTTGGAATTTGTTTGTTATGGACAGAGTGTGTGTTATTGTTAACAAGCCCTGAGTGTGAGGATATAGATTGTTCTATTTGACTCAATCTAGTTTCCATTTGGTCCAGCCTGACCCTAAGATACATATCCAACCTTTCCACCACTATGATGAGTGACAATGTCGCTGTTGCCGTTTGCCAAACCCCAGTCATTGGTTCTTTGAACTTGTATAGTTGTTTTCCCCTGCACCCACTTGCCTCTTTCCTTGTTTGGTAATTTTTCTTTTTGGGGTACCTGTCTCTTTCTCATTCCCTGAAGGTGGGTGTATAATGGCGTGGATTACGGGGTTCAATGGGTGCTTGCTACCCGGAAGCATCAGATTTTTTGGTTTTTTTTGGGGCGGTTGTTGTAAGGATTCTGAATCGCTTAAGGAAATTGTTTCAACAGCATGCTGAACGCAACCGTTCGTAACGGTTTCCCTGGTAGATATGTGGCTAGGACTCGAGATAGAGGTCGGAAGGTTAAGCTCCAGGGAATTGGCCTTAATTAGTTCCTCCGCTGAGCTTATCTGATTATCTAAGGCCCCCGTTGCCCCCGTTACGTAGCTTAACAGTATTTGTTGCGAGTTTGTAGTAGCCCTACCTCCCCTATTAGGTTTGGGGCTAGCATGATTCCTTTTGCCCATTTTTCTGAGTAAGCGTATAGTCCTACTCCTAACGTTTATGCAGTGTTTGGTCTGGTTTGTAGGGTGGATATTCCTGCAGTAATAAAAAGAAAAATTTGCGGCCAGGGGGATTAGCCCGACCCGGCCCCAGTCAGCCACTGACAGGAACGGACCGGCCCGCGCGCGTCCCGCGGCGCGGGAGCCTGTGATTCAATTTAAAGGTCTCAGGGAGCGGGGCAACTGGTGAGCACCTCTTGCGAGGGAAGAGTATATGCGATTCAATGCCCCTGTGGGGTAGTTTACATAGGGAGAACCTCAAGGAAAATCAAAACGCGCATAATAGAACATAAGAGTAAAATTCGCAATAAGAATTTAAATTCATGTCTAGCAGCACACTGGGTGAATACACCACATACCATTCCCCAATTGAGGTTCACAATTCTTGAAAAAATTGAGATGACCCCAGGGACTTTCACACAACTTTAGCACACAGGGAGTAGTTTTGGATTAAGCATCTAGGGACGATAATTCCTGGGGGACTCAACGATCATTATGAACTCCTGTGTTTCTTACGATGATATCAAGTATAAGATGTATACATCTGTTGCATCTTGATGAGATTGTTAGGTCTTCATCTGTACAGGATTCGCACTCATTTCATATTCTTTTTTCTTTTCACTTTTTTTCCTGAGAATGTTTGTTTACTTTTGTACACGCTCCCTCTCAGATCCCTACTGATTCAGCAGTCTATGCGCCATGGGCATATTGAGCCGGACATGGTATGTTTCAGGTGTCCAGATTCGCTCTAAAAGATCAATATGTGTCGTACGTTTTACCATTCTCTCAGTTAGGCTTAGGGTGCCTGTTTGTTTGTTAATCAAATGTTTCGAACGCCTTTAGAATGTCTGATGGCATATATGTCGCTGTTTTCTTTTTTTTTTGTTCAGTGCATACACGCAGATCTTTAGGACATATTGGTAAGCCTTTGCAGACTGTGGGTAATACATTTGATCATCGTCTATCTGTTTGTTTGCTATTCAGTGCCTGATGTGCCTAATGTGCATTTCTCTCGCTCCATAGCCCTGTTCACATTCCTTGAAAAATAGCATTTGAGGCCCGAAGAGGGGTAAGAGGTTTTCTTGACTGCGTTTGACAGAACAGGAACTTTGATTTAATCATATCACTGGACAAATTTCTTTGGTTATTGAATTCACAAATTTGAATCAGGCGCATGTTACACATGGCACATGTTTTCTCCGATATCCACATCTTATCACCGTATAAACTGGAGAACGGGAATACTTTCCTTTTCCTTTTCTCTTTCCTTTCTCCATCTTGCCCCTTTGAGTGCTAATCCTATTTTTCAGATACCCTGGAGATGTATGGATAGTCCTATTCATGTAACATTTTCACTTTTGTTGTAGCTCCGAGCGGAGGACTTCTACTTCTCACATCATCTGCCTTACTGCGTTCAAATAACCCCTGAAGAAGGGTTTAGTATAACCCGAAATGCTTTGGGATTGATTGTTAAATGTGCAATTAATGTTCTCTTGCATATAATGCAATAAGAGTTAAATTATTGTATTATGCATCAATGATGATTCAAATTGTATTTGTGTAATACATACATTTTTGGGAGAATCATGGCAATACAAAAGCATTGAAAATACCTCCGAATCAAAATATTGTGTTTGATTTTGTTGTATATGATTTCATAACATTTGAAAAAAATTGGACACCTAATGAGACCTTAGGGTCTTCTTGCTGTACTTAATGCAGGTCTGGGGCTTCCCACACCTTTAGTTCAATTGTTATTCATAAGGGGGTTTAGGGCTAAACCCTTTAGCGTGAAAGCACGCTTTCTAGGAGTTTGAAACTGAAAAGCTTGTTTTTTATAAACAATCTACCTTGGTGTACAGGTCACTCTACATACAGAGTAAGTCTTTGTACACGTCATGTGGGTTATTGTTCAACTTTATGAGTTGCGGAGGAAATAGTTAAACTGTGTGTTTTATTGGAAGCATGCATTATTTTGTCTAATCAAAGAATAGCTTATTAAAATTACAAGGAGTCTTCACTTCAGCTGAGTATTCTTGGGGTTGATTTATGATATGTATCAATGATTTGCCGAACACAGTACATTGCTTTATTGAAGAATTATACAGAAGTAAGGATTACTCTGATGGAATTGTGATTGTCAGGACAACTTAATTTTGCGGACCGTTTCTAGCTCCAAGTTGAGTACAATTAGCGTAGAATGTACTACCTATGACTCCGATAAGACTCAGTCATTTATTATTAGTAGTACTACTGCTATTAGAACAATAGCTCCCTGAAAAAGCCAATGCTTGAGCGAAGTGCGTTGGCTGTGTATGTTTGTTTTGTCCTTGAGACAAAGGTAAAGAACTAAAAAAAGAAATCAAGCCTAAATAGACTAACCCATACTTCAGAAAGAAATGTAAATTTGATTCTATGTTTTTCATTTGACTCTTTTCATGTGTTTTTAAAAAGCTTAAGTTAGGACCATCTGATAGCTGGTCATTTGAGGTGGGCAATGTCTTTGTAATTCTAAATCTGCGATTACCTTAGGTGGTGCAGTGAATGAGTTCCCTGGCTGCCAATATTTCTTCAGATTTTCCTCCCACTGAAGGAAGAAAAAAAACGAATCTCCGCAAACTTCACCAATTCACCACACCGACTCATTCTATTCCTCTTCCAAAATATACCCTACCTCCACTCTCTGACTTATCGCAAACCTCTTTTACTACAATGAACTCCCAAATACCTCTTTCCAAACTCTTACCTCTGCTATCCATCCTCTATTCTATTCATCCAACTAATGGGCTCACTTGTCCACCACTCCCATTAACATTTTATATTTCCCCTTACTAATCCAACACTATTCAACCTTTGGGTTCCGGACTAACGTGCTACTTGCTGAACTGAGCTTCAACACCTTGTCAGGGGTAGTAGGTGCTATATAAATACAATTGCAACAACAACAATATACAATACTGGAGATTTTCTAATTAGCTCTTTTCTCCACCTCATATAAAACTCTCCCATTCTCCTCTGTGTAAGGAGATGCCCCAGCTGGGAATTTTTTCCTCACAAAAGAAAGAATCAGGAATGAAAACAATCCACGACAGAAAATCAATCAAATCAATAATTAACTAAAAGGCAGTCTAACTCACAAACCTATGCTCCGAGGTTCAGCTCTGTCGCAGCAGAAAAGAAACTGGGGTAAAATGCTGAGCTTTCCAAGCCAACATAGACTTCACAGAGTATTGAGATTTAAGTAGTGCGAGTCATAAATTCTTCAGTTCTAAACCGTTTGCCTACATTTGTTTATATTTAAGAAACAAAGTGGAAACAAACAAAATTAATCGGAGAATTATTCAAAGGTTAAGATTCTGGGGAGGACACCAAAAATCTGACACAATGATGGAACTGTTCAGAAGACACCACGTCCTTGAAAACATGCTTTTCCAATGCAATATAACCCTCTCTGGAACTCAACAAACAAAACAATCAACAAGATCTTTCAACAAGATATCACATCCAACCCCATCAACAAACCCTAAGCCCTTGGTGTATTATTAAAACACTTGCCCCGTAACACCACTAATCTCTTTCTGCTAGATATCCTACTTACCTAGGGAGCAAGATGAATCTGTACACATGGAAAGACAACAAAAATACATCGCATCACACATGGTGGGCATGGGTATGCCTCTTACGAAGTGCAGTCAACACCACTTTCAACAAAGGCCATGAGCACAACTCGTCTGATAAGATAATATCTTACTGGTTCTGTTACTTAAAAACATATAAAATGTATAATGCAATAGTAAAAAAGAAAAACTATTTTTTTTTACAAATGTATCATATATTGTAAATTGTTTTAAGTAACTGAAATAATAAAATATCTGCTCTGACAACTCGTTCAGACGTCTTTGGTTTATCCTTGATATCCATCTACAAAAGTCAAAATCTCCTTGATCACGGCTTTAGTGGGCACAACACCAATCCCACCATTTGGCCACATCGAAGCAACACATTCACTCCTTACTAATATCTTGATAAGAATCTATGCACAGGTCAGCTAAATACCTTCCAGGTTCTTTTTGCAACTTCCTTTCTTGTTCCTTCCCTATTCAATCTTACTTCTTTCCTCCTATATTTTTCTTAGTCTTTTCCTGATTCACCCTTTTTTCACCTAACCCGATCTTCCTTTTCTTCCGGACAAGCAAATTATCAAATTCTGTATCGCAAACCTGTACTGATCACCTGAAAGTTAACACCTTCAGAGCGGCGCGAATTTTTTCGCGCTGTGCTGAAGGTTCGAAAAACGGGCGTGGTCGTGACGGAACGGTTCCATCATCAGCACAGCCCAACCGACGCTGATGACGGAACCGTTCCCTCATAAGCATCGAAGGGGTTATTAATCGTTGTACAAAACCTGCCACTGCTTCTTTGTACCTCCTTGTTCTGAAAATTCAATAAAAATCATGTGGGAAAAAAAAAGATTCTAGGGAAGACGCTTTGCTGCAAAACGTAAACCTTTAGACGCAAACATACAGTAATTTAGATAGACTGGTTGTGATCTTGGGGCACTACATTTCCCACAAGAGGCCCTTAATTTATGGAGACGAGTCACACTGGAGTTTGCCCTTTAAATTTAAGCCAAAACACTTTTATAGTATTTGATTACAAATACCTCTGCTGGCTCCATTTCCCTAGTTTTGTCCTCTTCCCGCAAGTCTTCAAAGAGCTTGTCAAACTCAGTCTTTAACTGAAAAACAAAAAGTAGAATACAGTGAAATGGTACGTTAGGATACCTATATGAGAATGCATTTGCAAAATCCAAGCAAAACATTTACAATAAGAGAACAGAAACGCTGCACGGTGGATTGATAACTGTCAAAAATTCAGCTTGGGAAATATACTCCTAACCAATAGTGAGGAG
Organism: Lissotriton vulgaris; assembly: GCF_964263255.1. Lineage (NCBI taxonomy): Eukaryota > Metazoa > Chordata > Amphibia > Caudata > Salamandridae > Lissotriton > Lissotriton vulgaris. Next base: position 948,410,030 of record NC_141699.1, on the reverse strand, counting down.
AGAAAACTGGTGACAACTAAATGAAAAAGACAGGAACTCAATAATATTAATGAGAGTCAACAGTACTGTAAAAAGTGTAACAAGAAAACAGCTTATATAGAACTTGTCACTCTAGCTACAAGTTCACCTGTAGATTACAGAGATTTCAGAAGGTTAGGTCAGCACGGGAAAGGATTTCAGCAAGGAGCATCTTGTTGCATATGCTTTGGAACTGAAACTGATAGAAACATTTCTAGATAAGAGGTGTTTGGCACTGCATCATATAAAATAGGCAGTGAAGGTAGGCTGTTCCATATCGTAGAAGCAAGTAAACGACTTTGCAATTATGCATATTGGATAATCTAGCAATTTCTGTGTTCTGGGGGGAACTATAAAGTGACAGTAATAGCCCTTTAAATTAGGCTTTTGTTTTTGGCCTAGCTGGAATTGTACATAAGAAAGCCCCTTCACCGCCTGCAGATTCCTGCTTAGAAAGGAAAGCAGACAATCTGCTGGGGCTGGTCAATGTGTCCAGGTCTTGGCAAATAACGCTGGGAAAGTTTGCAGCATAATTTACTTGGTCCACCCCAGATCCGAGTTATAGTTTAATAATAGCTGCCCCAGTCTTCTGAATGCTTGGATCGACCCTGCTGTTCAATAAAGTCTTACAATGGTACAACCTTATGAGTCCTGTCCTTTTCTAAACCTGGGGTGTAGGTACCCAAGGAGTAAAAAAAAACTCATGTCATGATGGTTTTTATCTACATTGCAAAACAGTCTCAAGACCCTATTACGTAGAGCTATATGTGTGAAATGCACCTGTTGGACTGTTATTGTAAACAAAGGTTTAAAACAGTAATTGCCAAAGATTTATATTGCTGAGCACAGTGCTCGCAAGAATAATCAGTTCCTTGGAGATCATAGCATTGATCGCAGCGCATAGAGATCTTGCAATGAGGCATACAGAGGAAAAAACTAGAGGGAAGATTAATGGACACCCCACAATTTTCACCTTTGCTGGACTTTATTTTCGCTGTTTTAGTTCCCTGTGCACTTTACCCCTACTAACCAGTAGTAAAGTGCCTAAGCTCCCCCTTTAAGCATAGTCGAAATAGCTTATTCCCAATTGGTATATTCAACTTGCATACACGTCCCTAGTACATCGTACAAAATGTACGCACGGCCTGTAAGTGAAATGTCACTAGGGTGACTGCAGCACTTACTGTGCCATCCACTACAGTGACAGTGTAAAACTTTGCTTCAGGCCGCCACTGCAGTCTGACTGTCGTACGTTAGCCACTAGAATTCGCCCCGTTGAATATGACAAACATGGTTAGGGTGGATTTATGCGGACTGCAACTCCTCTTTATGATGATGGTTTTGACTATATTATGACAAAATTAATTAAATGTTTAAAAAAAAGATCAGAATGGAAGAGAACAGTTAGAACTATACACCACCAAGCACCTCCATCTTTTCATTTTAACAAGTATGAAATAACATTTACAAAAATGATCAATTTACAAACCTGCTCTGTTGTCATTTGTATAGCGGGGAGGTCTGGAGCACCATAACTTGGACCTGCTCTCTCCGAAGCCCAGCGCGACTCAAAACTAAACTGTGAGCCTAATTTCAAAGAAAATGCATTCCAGCAATGAGACATTAAAAATACAGGGGAAAAACATATATACAAACACCATTGCATTTTTGTTTTAACTCCCAAACAGGGACACTGGAATAATGCGACTACGTTACTGCAGTTTTTAGTTATGGATTTGCAACCCTTACTACACAATCATTCAACTGCTGCATAATTTGCAGAATGTAAACAAAAAAAAAATTGTAGCCCAAAGAAATGAAGAGTGACTAACATTGCTTCATCCCTATTGTAGCTCAGTGGAAGGTGCTTTGCGAAATTTAATTGGTCATCTTTCAGTTGCTGGTTGCTCTGTATCTGTGTTAAACGGAGACTAATGCGTTGAAACCTCTACCCAGATACTATTAACATGTGTAAGAAGGACAAAATAATGATGTAATGGTGCCACAAACCGCACCGCTGTACGCTGCATAATTTGCCAATTCATGCTGTATACTGTAGTAAATCCTGCCACATAATTTGGTTCTCCCCTGCCACATAATTCCGGTGGCCATGGTCTCAACTAAACTACTACGGGGGTTTTAACAAGAAAAAAAGCATATTTTACATTACCAATGGTGTGACAACACTGAAAGCCTTAGGTGCACTCGGCTTAGCTGGGCATTATTAAATCTTCATATTCCTCTCTCTGTGACTTCCTGTGGGTTCTTTTAATACAGGTACAGCTTTCACAGTACTTACCAAAGTGCTCTGTCGCCACACTTTACTGGATATCTGTGCTAGCTACAACATTCTTTTAGGCCTGATGGGCACTCCCTATTTGTGGCTCTCATCCAATAGGGAGAGTGAAACAGAGAGAGGTATTCTATCAGTACTGTCCTGTATTTCATGCACCTCTGATGAGTGAGTGCCTTGCTTTAAACTTGCAGGCCACCATCCAGGTTTATGATGATAGGTGGTAGAGAGACTATAGCAACATTGCTTGCCTGCATGAATCAAGGTAGGAAGAATTCTGCAAAAAGATCTACTATGAAGCACCATAAAAATGAGGTTTGAATTAACACTTCCTTAGTACAAATGTGGTGGAATAGGAATTGTAAAAGCAAATTTGCATAAGATGGTTGTGAGAAAGTGCCATCTTTCTTGCATGGTATGCCCCCCACTTTTTGCTTAATTGCTGATGTGCTTTGGCTGAGTGTGCCCTGGACTCCTGCCAATCAGGTGCCCAGGGCATGTGTTCTTTCCCTAAAACTGTGTTGAAACTAAAACCCAATTGGCATCTCTGGCCACATGTCAGTCCCTGGTAAATGGTACCCTAGGTACCAAGGGCATTGTGACCAGAGAAGACCCCTATGGGCTGCAGCACTTACTGTGCCACCTGTAGGGGCCCTGTACCCTGACACACACACACACACTGCCTTTGCAGGTTGAGCGTCCTGGTACAAAACTAAACAAAGAGTCGACATGGCAAACATCCCTGTGTGCCATTCCCACAAACACACTACCATGGCATCCATCAGTCACCCTTCTAGCTGGGTGCACTAGGCCAGTGGTGTGGGCACAGGTGCATGAGCCCTGTGCCCTTACAGTACCCAGGGTCAATCCTGGGCACTGCAAGTGCAGTGCTGCCATTAAGAGTACATGGTGCGGGGAGGAGCTTCGCGGGCGACCAAGATGGCCGCGTAAGCTCGGAGCTCCGCGGACCTTCCGATCCTCCGCAACTATCCTGCCCGTAATCCTGATCCACGTGGGTGGATAATTGTTGCTGATGGTCCACTGAGGCAAGAACCGTTTTCAGATCCCGAATCGGTGTCTCCTACGCTGAGCTACGTCGAGTGGGACTCCGTGCCAGTTCAGTGCCATTGTCTCTCCGGACTCCGCCACTACGCACTGCCGATCTGCGGAGTGCCTGTTTGCCTTCACCAGTGGCGAGGTGTACTGGATAGCGGAGCGACCCTGTGACGGCATTCTACGGTCTGTCCCGGACAAATCTCCGGCTCCCTGGGCTCGGACCTGCCTGGCATAGCCCTTTGTTCTCTTGGACCGAACATGGCGGGCAGAGGGGACCCCGATAAGACATCGAACAAAGGCGTCCGCGGCAAATCACAGCAACAACAGAACAGGATTGAGCGCTATACCCAACCAAAGACGCCGCCTGTTACTGGGCCCTCTGCCAAGAACATCCCGCACTCAGGCTCGCCGGACGGCTCTGAGCCCACTTTGAGTGACATTTTGGGGGCCATTACAAGTTTCCGGGCGGACATGCAGCAACAGCATGAAGTCCTTACGCATAAGGTGGATGGCATGGCCGTTGATCTGACTCTCATTAGAGCCGACCTGGGTAAAACTAATGATCGAGTCAAGAACTTGGACATCAAGACGTCCAGTCTGACGGGAGATGTCTCGGACTTACAAACTGAAGTCCGGAACCTGCAGAGGACGGCGGAGCAATTCGCAAGGCGGCTGGATGACTTTGAGAGCCGTGCCAGGCGGCAGAACGTCCGCATTGTCGGTGTACCGGAGGGTTCGGAGGAGGCGGCGACGGACCTCCTCGTAGAAGACCTGATCAAGACTCATCTGGCGCCGCCTGGCCTTAGCAACTTTTTCTCGGTGGAGCGTGCCCACCGAGTGCCGGGTGGCCCGCCGAAGTCGGGCGTGGCACCCAGACCCATCGTAGCCCGGCTGCTCAACTTCCGTGACAGAGACGCGGTCCTGCAGGCTTCCAGACGACATGGACCGCTCAAATTCCAGAATGCCGATGTCCATTTCTATCCGGACTTCACCAGGACGGTTCAGCGACAGCGCCAGAGCTACGCAGGGGTGAAGCGAAGACTGCGGGACCTGGGATTCAAGTATTCCATGATGTTCCCTGCCAAGCTCCGGATCGAGCACGAGGGTCGTGCCCTTTTCTTTGACTTTGCTGAAAATGTAAGTGACTGGCTGGACACTTTATCGACGCGCCGAGACGCACAGGAAGACCATGAAGGTGGCGCTGCTGGCGGCCCGGACCTATGAGACTTGGCTCTGTAGTGGGTGATTCCTTGTCGGTAATATTTGCCTCAATTGACTATCGAATGTAGCTTTAAGATGCCGTATTACCTTTCCTGTCAGTACATGGAGGGTGGCGGGGGGTGTTCGCGAAGATTCCTCACTCCTCTGGGTGTCTTCTTGTAGAGCAGTTATGGGGCGACAGGCACACTGCTGGTTGGGGGGGCTTTTTAGTCATATGCAGGGGTGCAGGGTGGGGGGGTGCAACTATGCAAGTTTTATTGTTTGTTTGTTCTATCTCTTTCTTTTTCTTGAGGCAATGGACTGTGTGTTTTACTGTGCAATTGATAATTGAGTTGGTTGGAGTCGGGTGGGGCGGGTTGTTGGATGATGGGGGGTAGGAAGTTGAAAGTGCTTAGCTGGAATGTCAATGGACTAGGTGACCGAGTTAAGAGAGGGGTGGTCATTCAACTGATAAAGAGGCACATGCCTGATGTTGTGCTTTTGCAAGAGACGCATTTGGTGGGAAACTCCTGTAGGGCCCTAAATCGTAAGGGCTACAAAATGGTTGCCCACTCTGGGTTCTCCTCGGGTTCCCGGGGGGCGGGCATCCTTGTGCGTGCGTCCCTTCCTCTTGAAATAGACGTCACACTACTTGATGACAGAGGACGCTACGCGGCTGTGGCGGGAAGATGGGAGGGGCGTTCCCTGGCGCTGCTTTCGGTTTATGTTCCCCCAGGCCTCCAATCTAGCACCTTCCAGGACCTTGGTAGCGCCATCTTGTCCCTGCCTTCGGGCTTATTGATCCTAGGGGGCGATTTTAACTCAGTCTGCTCTGGCACCCTTGATCGCCAGCCGCCGAGGGACCTACTGGGCTCCCGACTGTGGCTGCCGACCTTCCTGGACTCTATGGGTTTGGTGGATTGTTGGCGGCTACTGCATCCTGCGCTCCGCCAGTTTTCGTTTCTTTCCGGTGCCCATGGGAGCCTGTCCCGCATAGATTATGTTCTCACCCTGGCGGCGCAGTCGCCTGCCATCTCCGAGGCCCGTTTTTTGGCAAGGGGCGTCTCCGATCACTCGCCGTTGTGGGTCTCCTTTGATTTCGGTGTCGTGCTGTCAAGCCGTCCGGCAGCGGTAAAAACTTGGTACTTCCGCAACCATAAAACGCGAGCACTCCTGGCTAAGGCCATCGACCTATATTTCACTGAAAATGTGGGCTCCGTTGGCTCTGCGGTCACCCTGTGGGAGGCATTTAAGACTGTGTTGCGGGGTGAAGCCCTAGCTCTCATTGCAGAGGCTAAGCGAGCTCGTGATGCCGACCTTCTACATGTGGAAGAAGAAGTCTTGGACCTCGAGTCCCGTTTGGGGCCTGAGCCTGACCCTTCTCTCCTACACGAACTCTCCCTAAACAGTCGGAGTATCATGATCTCGCTACGAATGCGGCCCTGGTTTTGGCCAAGGAGCAGCAGGGCCGCATTTATGATGTCGGTGATAAGGCCGGTAAACTGCTGGCCTGGTTGGACAGGCGGGAGATGGCAAGCCGGGTGGTCCCGGTGATCCTGGGCGAGGACGGAGTGGTGGTCACAGATCCGAGTGCCATTGCCGAGTCTTTTGCAGACTATTACCGGGGAGTTTATACAGCCGGCTCGGATCGCTCCGAGGCCGATTCAGCTGAGTTCCTCTCGGCGATTGACCTCCCTTGTCTTTCGGAAGAGGAAAGAGTCGATATGGACCGGGATATCACCTCGGACGAAATTGCTTTGGCGATCCGCGCCCTGCGAGCGGGTAAAGCTACCGGCCCCAATGGCATACCGGTTGAGCTGTACAAGATCCGGCCGGATGTGCTCTCTCCTTATTTGAGGGGTATGTTCCTCCGGGCCCGTGAGGAGGGTGTCCTTCCCTTGGACCAGCGGCTGGCCACCATAGTGGTCATCCATAAGGAAGGCAAACCGCGGGATGTCTGTAGATCCTACCGCCCCATTTCTCTCCTCAACGCGGAGCCCAAGATCCTGGCTAAACTACTGGCAAATCGGTTGGTCGGGGTTATCAGCGACTTGGTGCACCCGGACCAATCCGGTTTTATTCCCCGCCGCAACACTGCCCTTAACCTGAGACGCCTACACGGGGTCATGGCCAGAGCTCACGCCCTTACGGAACCGGCGGTACTTGCCTCCCTTGATGCCACGATGGCCTTTGATTCCCTAGAGTGGAGCTACTTATGGGCGGTACTGACAAAGCTTGGGTTTGGACCGGGCTTCCTGGGCTGGGTGCAACTTCTTTATGCTTGCCCTCTGGCCGCTGTCACGGTTAACGGCCGCATGTCTGCCCCTTTTGCGCTCCACCGTGGCACCAGACAGGGTTGCCCCTTGTCTCCACTCCTGTTTGCGCTGGCCCTGGAGCCACTCGCGGCTATGCTACGCTCGCACCCTGACTTGCATGGGATCTCCTGGTCCCCGGGTTTCGAGGACAGGGTCTCCCTGTATGCGGACGACATCCTGCTTTACCTCACCTCCCCCTGTAAGTCGCTTATTGTGGCGTGTGACGTGCTCCGATTGTTTGGGCGCTATTCTGGCCTGATTATTAATTGGGCCAAATCCTCCCTCTACATCCTCAAGGGTGACACACCGCGCCTCCCCAGAGGTTGCAACATACAACTGGCCGGACAAGGCTTCAAGTACCTAGGGATCTATATATCGAATAATCCTAAGGCGAGGTATGACCACAACTTACTCCCCCCGCTCCACCGACTGCGGAGGGATGTGGAGAGTTGGCGCAAGCTCCCTCTCTCTCTCCTGGGCCGGGCGGCATTATTTAAAATGATGTCCCTGCCCAGGTTCCTATATGCCTTGCAGAACACTCAGGACCTTGTTCCGGCTCGTTATTTTAGGGAGGTTGAGAGCCTGCAGCGTGCCCTGCTTTGGGATGGTCGGCCCCGAGTCGCTGTCCAGAAGCTTACGATGTCGTGGTATGATGGGGGCATTGCGCTACCAGATGTGCGGAGGTACTACTGGTCCTCTCAACTTACCGCTATTAATCACGGCCTTTATGGTCCTGTGGACAGCCCGGGCTATGCTATGGATAGATGGCTCTTGAAAGGAGGCAATTACTACCGCGCCCTATATTCTAGATTCTTTGATCGGCGCCTCACAGGCCCGACCAAGGCGGCGGTCCACGCGTGGCGAACGATCAATAAGATACAGGGCTGGCAGGGCAGGCTGACGAAATTCACCCCTCTATATGACTCAGATATCTTAGGCAAGCTCTGGCATACCAAGGGTTTCGATAAATGGGACCTCATAGGTATTTCGAGGGTGGAAGACATGCTGGCCAGGGGGGAAGTCAAGACTTATCCGCAACTACAGGCGGAATACCGACTGGGTGGAACGGAGTTTTTCCGTTATGCCCAACTTAAGCACGCAATAACTGCCGCCAGACCGGAGGAGGGCGAAATCCCCGAGAGCTCCCCCTTGGAGGACAGAGTTCTGGACGGGCATATGCCAGACAGCGCCATCTCTCTGTCCTACAAGAAGCTGGTTAATGTTAGAATCGACCTCCTCCAGCGCTTGCGGGAACAGTGGGTGGCCGATGGCCTGGAACTGGACGATGAGGACTGGCAGAGTGCTGTGTCCTCTCCTAAGGAGGTCGCCATATCCTCGCGTCTGCGGCTGGTGCAGTTTAAAATTCTCCACCGGGTGTATGTTACCGGCCCCCGGCTTGTGCGTATGGGCTTCTCGCCTGATGGCTTTTGTCGTCGTGGCTGCGGAGCCCTTGCTACTTTTATGCATATATTATGGGAGTGCCCCGTTATTGCCCCTTATTGGGAGAGAGTACACCGAGTGATGAGGGAGGTGACTGGAGTTGAGTTGGCTGCAGAGGCGCGTAGGTGCCTCCTCAATGTTTGGGAGCCGAATGACTACAACACGGCGCAGACTCGTTGGGCTACACTAGGCAACATGGTCGCTAAGAGGGATATAGCGCAGAAATGGGGATCCAACGCGGCCCCCCTGGTGGTGCAATGGAAAGCCAACATGGATTGGTGTATGCTGCGTGAGAAGACTGTGTATACTGCCAGGGGGCGGCCCCAGACATGGAATAAGGTGTGGGGGGCATGGAATGCTTACAGAGGTGACTTGTGCCTGCCACCAGAGCCGGTTCCCCGCGATGAACACCTGTCACCGTAGCCGGTGACTCCAGCTACGCTACTCGTGTTGTAATTCTCCTGTTCCTTTCTCCCCCCCCCCTTTCTACATCCTGCGTCCGTTCTTTTCTAAATCTTACCTGGCCTCTGACGCCGCCTACTGACTCACAGGCATTTCTCCTTCTCCATTGCCTTTCTTCTGCGCCCTCGGGCGCCTCTGTTTAGGTTCCTGTTTGTTTATAAAATAAAAAACAACCTGCATTGTCCTGAAATGAATCGCTTTGCACACTACTTCTTCTGATATCATGCTGCCTTGCCTCCGGGATGTTAGGCTGAATAGCTGTGTGCTTTATTACAATAAAGGTTTTAAAAATTAAAAAAAAAAAAAAAAGAGTACATGGTGCTGGGAGGTTGTCATTGCGAACTCCACAGCACCTTGATGGCTTTACTGAAGACTGAGACGTTTGATATCAATCTTCTCAGCACATTAAACCCACACTGATGCCAGTGTTGGATTTAATGCCAAATGCACGACAGAGGGCAACTTGGAGTTGCTCCCTGAAGAACAAAAGTTACTTACCTGTAAACTGTGGTTCTCCAGTATTGGTGTCTTTCATAGATTCACATGCTTGAATATTCCCCGTCGTCGAAGTGGGAGTCCCACGGTACATAAAATAGCAGTAACATATGCATGTATACATGAAAAATATCAAATATAAATATACATACATATAATGTAATAAAAATTTAAATTTAAAAAGTACCATAGAACATAATAGGCCCACTGAAAAGCCCAAGCGAGAACTCACTTTAGTAGCATATTAGTGTCATTATGTGTTGGTTCACATTCCAGCCAATCAGGCTGTAGCCTCCTCTAGAACATTCTCCTCAGAAGCCCAAGTCCTCAGATTTTCGTAGCACAAAGTAAGTAAAAGTGCCTGAGGAGAAGAGAGCCTCTGAGGGGAGGATGGGAGGGTCGCATGTGAATCTATGAAAGACACCAATACTGGAGAACCACATTTTACAGGTAAGTAACTTTTGTTCTTCTCCAGTATTAGGGGTGCCTTTCATAGATTCAAATGCTTGAATAAGAGTAGAAAGCAGTAAATCATCACATAAGTCATAAAGGTGATATACCAAAGCAAGTAAGGTAAACATATCAGTCAATATGCAATAAATACCAAAATATTATTAGAAAAAACCTTTATGACTGGAGGCGGGTAGCAACAGAGGCTCACCTTTATTGGAAAAGATTCCGCAGCACCACTTGACCCACTGCCGCATCCGCGGCGTCTGTTGATTGCAGGCAGTAGTGTTTTGTAAAAGTATGGCTGCTCGACCAAGTAGCAGCTCTGCAGATCTGCCTCAGGGGTACCCCCGCAAAAAGGGCAGCAGAAGTAGATACCGCTCTATTTGAGTGGGCAAGAACTGGAGCAGGAAGGGGCTTCCCAGCCAGTTGGTGGCAAAAGGATATGGTAGAGGATATCCACCTAGTTATGGTCTGTTTGGCAACAGGTTGTCCTTTGCAAATTGGGCCATACGCCACAAACAATTGATCTGACTTTCTGACAGTTGCAGTTCGCTGAATGTAAAATTTGAGACAACGTTTCACATCCAATGAGTGCAATGACCGCTCAGCTGGAGTTTGCGGAGCAGGAAAGAAAGTCTTCAGGATTACAGGTTCGTTGAGATGAAAGTCACTGGGAATCTTTGGGACGAACTTAGGATTAGTGTGCAATGTCACAGCCTCATTGGAGAATTGTAGAAAAGGAGGCTGTATGGTAAATGCCTGGATGTCACTGACACGCCTCGAGGATGTCAAGGCGAGCAAGAGAGCAACTTTCCATGTGAGAAACTTTAGACTTGCAGAGTGGATAGGCTCAAATGGAGGTAGAAGCAGTTGAGACAAGACCAAATTCAAGCGCCAAGCAGGTGGAAACATCCTAAAAAGGCCCTTGTAAAATTGCTTAATGATTCTCGAAGAACAGAGATGTAGAAACCATTATGACGGAAGCGGGAAATCGCCGCTAGAAACACTTTAAGAGTTGAGTGTGAAAGTCCTGATCTCGCCAGGGATAAAAAGAAAGGCAAGATCTGTTCAGGTTTTGCAGTCATGGGGTCTAAATCTTTAGTGTGGCACCAGACACAGAAATGCTTCCAATTTAATTGATAGGTTTTAATGGTGGATGGAGCGCGAGCGCGCGCTAACACCTCTCTGTAGTCCTCGTCGATATTCAGACGTGCAAATTCATTGTATTCAGGTTCCAGGCATGGAGTTGGAGGTATGCCGGATCCAGGTGACAGATTTGTCCCTGCTTCATCGTGAGGAGGTGAGGTAGAGGATGAAGCGGTATCGGGTCGGGCTGTGAAAAAAAGGAGCAGGTCCGCGAACCATGGACGACTCGGCCATTTGAGTGCAATCAGGATGATGTGGCAAGGTTGAAACCTCATCCTGTGTAACAGGCGAGGAATTAGAGGAAGCGGAGGGAAAGCGTAGATGAAGTCGTTCGACCAATTGATCGAAAATGCATTTCCGCTCGACTCTCTGTGGGGATGCCGACTTGCAAAGCGTGGGCATTTCCTGTTGGGAGCAGTCGCGAAAAGATCCATCTGCGGCTGGCCCCACCGCCGAAAGATGAAATCGACGGTTGGTTGGTTGAGTTCCCACTCGTGATTGTCTGACGACGCCTGGCTGAGTGAGTCCGCCAGAACATTGGCCACACCCGGCACATGGATGGCTGTGAGATTAGTTTGATGTTGAATCGCCCAATCCCATATTTCTTGTGCCAGTTGTGAAAGTAGGAGAGACCTCGTGCCGCCCTACTTGTTGAGGTAGTGCATGCTGGTGGTGTTGTCTGTCCTCACCAGCAGAGTGTGTCCCTGCACCAACCTCTGGAAGGACTTTAGGTCAAAGAAAATCGCCAAGAGTTACAGGCGATTGGTATGCCAAGTACGTTGGGTCGCCATCCACTTTCCTTTCACAGACATGCCGTTGAGATGTGCTCCCCATCCCTCGAGAGACGCGTCTGTTGTAAGCGTCAGAGTCTGAGGTTCGTCTTGGAATGAACGGCCCGTAGATATGTTTGGAGGGCGAGCCCACCACTCCAGTGCTTTCTGAATGCGAGGTGTTAGAAGGACTTTGTCCTCGAATGACCCTGACACCTGTTTCCACTGTTTGTCTAATTCCTCCTGTAGAGCCCTCATGTACAATCTGCAATTGGGGATGAGTTGGATGCACGAGGAAGCCATGCCAAGGAATGATTTGAACATTCGAACAGAAACGTACAGTTTTGACTGTAGGAGTTGCACCATCTTTACCATGCAGTCCCGTCGTTCTTGGGAAACAAACACTTTGCCCCGACGAGAATCTAGCGAGGCTCCGACAAAATCGCCTTTGCGACGGATGAAAGTGTGACTTCTGGCAATTGATTGAAAGCCCCAAGGTTTGGAAAAGGGAGACGCAGACCTGAGTGTGCTGCTCCGTCAATTGAAATGTCTTGGCCTTGATGAGGCAGTCGTCCAGGTATGGATAAAATTGGACGCCTTGCAGACGCAGGAAGGCAGCTACCGGGGCCAAGATCTTGGTAAAGACCCTCGGCACTGATCGAAGGCTAAATGGTAGGACTTTGAATTGGAAGTGTAGCTGTCCGACTGTGAAGCGTAGATACTTCCTGTGTCTGGGGTGAATTGGCACATGGAAATATGCATCTTGGAGGTCGATCGTTGAAAAGAATTCCCCTGGATTGAGATAATTCAGAATTTGAAGCAGAGTTAACATTTGAAAAGTTTTCGAAATGATACAATTTGTTCAGGGCCCGTAAATCCAAAATTGGACGCCATTCCCTTGACTTTTTCTTGACTAAGAAAAATCGGGAATAAAACCCCTTGCCGCGTTGACCTTGCGGCACTACTTCGATGGCTCCTTTTTTGATCATCAATTTTACCTGGGCCAAAAGTTCTTGGAGATGGGGAGAGGGTGGCCCCGAAGGTGGGCGAGTGGGAGGGAAATTTGTAAACTCCAGGGTATGTCCTTTGGAGATAACGTCCAGGACCCACTGAGGTGATTTCGGACCATTTGCAAAAGTACTTTGAGATGCGACCTCCAAGATTTACAGTCGGCAGAAGAAAGGAACTGAGACTGTCACTGCTTTTTATTGTTTGAGCCACCTCTATATGTTGTTTTTCGTTGGTAAGGTCTGGTGGTGGACAGACTATTCTGGGATTGGTAGGAACCCCTCTGCCGATTATTGTTGTAGGTGTTGTACGAACGATATTGACCTGATCCTCGAAAAGTAGAGGAACCTCCGTCTCTACCTCGTGCCCCCCGAAAGGGCCGTTTCTTGTAGTGGAGGGTAGCTAAGGACTTTGCAGTGTCGGTGTCCTTTTTTAACGCCTCAAGGGCATCATCTACATGCTTGCCAAACAACGATTCCCCATCGTACGGCAAGTCCAGGACTTTTGCTTGTACCTCTGGACGGAAGGTGGTAGACTTCAACCAGCCTTGACGCCTCAAGACTGCAGCCCCATCCAATTGACGAAAGCCCGTGGAGGAAATGTCGAGCGCGCATTCAATAATTACGGATGAAATTCTCTCTCCCTCCTGAATAATGGCCTGCGCTTCTGCACGGATGGCATCGGGTATTTGAGGGATCAGTGTGGCAATCTCGGACCACATCTGGCGGTCGTAACGGCCCAAAATAGCCAAGGTATTAGCCGCCCTCACAGTAGTAGCCGACATTGTTGTAAATTTCTTTCCTATAGAGTCCAACTTGCGGCCTTCCTGATCAGGAGGAGACGTGAGTGGTGTAACAGGATTGCGGGATCTCTTCTGTGCTGCCTGAGTTATAACCGAATCTGCTTTCGGTTGTGACACCAAACAGGCCTGGGCAGACGCCGGAGCCTTATATTTCTTGTCCAATCTGGGCAAGACCGCAGGTACCGAATTTGGATGTTCCATTAATTTAAGGCCCTCCTGCCAAATATAATCAATGATTGGTATTGTGTGGGATTGCCTTTGTGATAGGTCCTTCAAATCATACAAAAAGCATTCACTTTCATGTTGTTGCTTTTCGATAGTGAGATGAAAACGCTTTGCAGCACGGACCATCAAATTATGGAAATTTGCAATGAAATGAATGAAATGAAATGAAATTTGATTTGTAGAGCGCATGGCTGCCCGAAAGCGTCCCAGCGCTCGCTTAGGGAACCCGTCCTGGTATTCCCCTGCGAGATAACCCATTACTGGGCATCTCCAAGGTGAAAGCCAGGCATCCCGCTGCGAGGGGCCATTGTGGAGATTAAGCAAGCTATTGCCCAGAGTTACAGAGTGGGACTCCATGATTGGAATAGGCACGAGGCGAGAATTGTCAGGTCCGGGGAAATTTGAGCCCAAGACCCGCCGAGGCGGGGAATTGAACCCTGGTCCGGGCCAGACCTCTGCATCAGGGTCTGCCGCTCCAACCACTTGAGCTACACTTCTCCACTGGAGGCGATGGTAGAGGTGAGGTGGGCGGAGTGGAAGGTGTTTGAGCCCTGTAATTGTCCCACTCATTCATATCGACGTCATTGTCGTCGTCATCAGTGTTGCGAGGATCAGGATCCTCGTTGTCAGTGTCAGGACGAGAACCCCCCGGTGACACGGGTGGAACAGGTGCAGGTGCTTGAGGAAGTTGAGGTTGAGGCTGTGGAGGAAGCTGTGGTGCCGGAGAGGCAGGTGTAGATGGAGGGCACCTGCGGTTATAGTCATCTAGCATGTGCTGCAAGTTCATGACCAAAGATAATAGTATTTGAGTAACCGGCTCCGAAGTAACTGGTTCCGATTCCTCAACAGGAAATAATTTGTTCCCATCTTCGACGCTTTCCTCTTGAACACCCTCATCACTATACTACTGGCACTTAATGTGCAAATCAGATTAACTAGATGCCTGTTCGAATCATCATTCCACCTCGGAATCGTTTCCGGATTCTTCCTCACCAGACTGAAACAATTGGTCTGGAAGATGAGTTACACTTCTCACTGGACTCAGTTGAATGAGAGGAACTGTCCTCAAAGAAGAAGCAGTAACCGCTGTAAAAGTGGCAGCTGTGGCCAAAGGTCGATGAGACGTCAACGAGCCCGTTGATGTAAATGCGGCAGTCTTAGAATCAACCTGAGGCGTCTGCGTCGTCGCCATAGATGTAATCGACGCTGAAATTGAAGGCTTTTTCTTCATCGACGAAGATTGGAGCCTTACTCGTCGAGGATGATGTAGACGTCGACGAGATGACAGCCGTCGACGAAGTCGTCGACGAAGATATGATGGTCGTCGACGGAGGCGCAGTCGACGAGACAGCCGTCGATGATGATGGGCCAGTCTACGAGCTGCTTATAGATGATAGCTAGATCTTCGTCGACGGGGTTAGCGTCGACGAGGGAAGCGTCGACGAGGACTTCTTCGTCGACGGTTTGGATTTGTCACTCGTCGACGAGATCTTCACAATAAAAGAAATGGGTCTCACCTCCTGGGCTGTCGTCAACAAAGTGATTGTCGTCGACGTAGCACTCGTTGACGTAGTACATGTCGTCGTCGACGTAGAGGCTACAGTCACTGACTTCGTCGTTGCTGAAGACATCGACGGACGCGTCAACGAGCCAGGCGACGAGCCAATGCCCGATTTAAAAGTGGAAGGCAAGGCTTTGGGCGCAGACGTCAGAGAACCAGGTCCCGTAGACGTGCCCTGAAGCGAATCCTGTGGGGAAACAATCCTGGAGGACTCCAACAGTCTACTTTTCTTCAGAAAAAGAGATGGAACCTCAGTTTCAGGCCCACGCTTCCGAGAGGATTTTGAAACACCAGATGACAAACTTTCTACCTCAGAAAGTACAGACTCTGAAGTCTTCAACTTCTGTAGCCACAGAAGGAGAAGGGCCTTTCTATCCCTCAGAGTCTTAGGAGGAAAAGTGCGACAGTACTTACAGTTTTTCACCTCATGGTCTGGGTAGGGACAGTAAATGCATTTACTGTGTGGATCCTCATGGAAAAGACGCAGTTTACCACAAGAAGGGCAGGCTTTAAATAAAGATTTCCTATTTGAAGACATTTTCTGAAGAAAAACAGCTAGAGTTGAAGAAAAAACTGAGCAGAGCTCAGGGAGACTCCCTTCACACGACGTGCAGTAGAAAATCTGAGGACTTGGGCTTCTGAGGAGAAGGTTCTAGAGGAGGCTACAGCCTGATTGGCTGGAATGTGAACCAACACATAATGACACTAATATGCTACTAAAGTGAGTTCTCCCTTAGGCTTTTCAATGGGCCTATTATGTTCTATGGTACTTAAATTTTACATTTTTATTACATTATATGTATGTATATTTTTATTTATGATATTTTTCATGTATACATGCATATGTTACTGCTATTTTATGTACCGTGGGACTCCCACTTCGACGACGGGGAATATTCAAGCATGTGAATCTATGAAAGGCACCCCTAATACTGGAGAACCTAACCTACTATCCACGTCACGTCTGAGAGGCTGCCTAGGCTGCCTAGACTGCCACACAGCAGACATGTTGCTGGACCCGTGGGTAGAGAGCCATCCGCTCTCCTGGGCCTGCAACAATGAACGTCCTGGGCGAGGTGCTAGGTCTCCTCCCCCAGGATGGGCAGAGGAAGCTTCAAAGGCATGCCGCCTTTGTGAGCTTCTCCAGACCACTTACTGTACCCAGCAACTAGCCCCCACCGGTTCTGACCCCCACTCTGGCGGGAAGACTGGCAGGAAACCCTACGTGAGAAAAGGGGGTGTGCCAGCCTGTGCCAACTTCACCCCTCAGGTGGGAGAGGCGAGGTGAAGCACATTTCCGGGCTCCGGCCATCTAGAAGATGAGGAGCCCTGCCTATTCATAGGCTCCTGCCACCCTCCCATGAGAGGAGCAGGCTATGGGGTGTATTCACACCAGGGCAGGGACCCATTGGTCCCTGCACTTGCCCTACCTGCAACACCCCTGAATGCAGTATTTAGGGGCACCCTGAACCTTCCTTCCTCATATCAGATCCCATTGAAAACAAGAGGACTACAACAACAGACTTGGCCCCAGCTCTACAGGCCTGTTCATCCTTGAACCTCCTCCTGGTAAATCCCGGCGTCTCCTGCGGACAGCAACCTTGAAAACCCCGGAGGACCTGCTTGCCTTGAACATCTTAAAGACTGGGACTCCCATGAGCAGTGGTTCTGCTCAAACAGCAATTCCCCTGGTGCCAGCCAGGAACCGCGAATCCAGCCCACTCTGCACCCGACAAGCCCGGCATGTGCCCGAGTGGACAAAGACCCTGAGGACCCCCCCCGGTGATTGTGACCTACAATCCACTGCCCAAGGACCCTCCTCGACGACCCAGGCGACGCTTAAAGCCTCACAACCAGGGACCCCACCAACTGCGACCAGCAGAGGGTAAGATTTCCCGACGTCAAAAGACGGCACCCCACGGCTCCCTGTGCCCGACTCTGGGGTGCCTACCTATCCTCCAAGACCCCACCTTACCCCTCCAAGTGTTGGTCGCTTCTGAAGAATCTCTGTCCCAGAGCCTGCAGCCTTTGTTCATCTTCCAAGACTCCCATTGTATAACATCGAGAGCCCGACGGCTCAAAAGCACCTTGCACCCAGCCGCCCAAGTGCCCCTGGCAGTGCAACCTTTGTCCTAATCTACTTCCCCATTTGCCCTGACCAGAAGCCCAGCTCCTACAGCCACGTGGCCTGCTTGCCAGCAGCCACCAACCAAAGGCCCCCTGCCTCACATTGGATAACATTGGGCCTACCTACCTCTGCACCAGTCTAACCCTGTGCCGCTGAGGGTGTACCACTTGTACCTACCTGACCCTGGGAGACCCCTAAGTCTATGCCCAGAACCTTAACTCTGCCAGTCGAGTACTTACCCAAAAGCCGATAACTCACTTTTCTCCCATTGGGTAACATTGACTGGTTTCACTTGGAAATTCTTTCAAGTGTGGAGTTTTGAAACTTTAAAATATTCATCTAAAATCAGCTGAACAACGAATTCCGATTTACTCACCTGTTATTAGGAGAGAACCCAGTGCTGAATCTTTTAGCCCAGCACTGACCCTGAAAAGTAATTTTAACTGTACTGACCAGTAAGGAGTAGTTTCTTACCTGTAACTCCAGTTCTGTAGTAGGGGTATCTCCGTTATAGTCTTAATCTAGTGAATAGTACCGCCCATGTGCGGGGACCCCGTAGCAATCAAAAATAATCTCTTAAGCTGTCTTCTTTGCAGTCCTGCATAGATACTTAAGAGAAAATCAAAGACAAATAATGCAGCCTATAATTACAAGGCTACACTGGCCAGTACTTCAACTCAAAGTGAAAAGGATAGCCAAATAAAATAAAATTTTACACATATAATGCCAAGTTTCACCCATAGAGAAACTTCCCTTCACCAAAATCCTTTAAATGATAGAGAGGAAGGGTTGAACTGACAAGCCCCCATAGGTTGCCATTATGTGTCTGGAAAAGGGATATCGTGCCTTTAAGGAACTTTCCAGAGACCCTCGGTATCCCAGGATGCACAGCCAAAGTCCTTTTACTTTCAGTTCTTTTTGAAGATGTATAAAGCAAGGCCTGTAGCATACAGTACATTATCATTTTCTCCACCGGGGAGGAGGGCGGGCGCTTAGGACTATAACAGAGATACCCCTACTACAGAACTGGAGTTACAGGTAAGAAACTACTCCTTCTGTAGTAGGAGATCTCTGTGTATAGTCATAATCTAGTGAATAGGATGGCAAGCCCATCCCAACAAACCAATCCGGCGGTGGAGGAAAAAGACAACACCACTACTGTGCAATCCGATTTCTCAACGAAGCCTGCCCAACCTGAGCATCCGCCCTGGCATCAGAGTCCAGACAGTAGTGCTTAGCAAAAGTATGGACCGACTTCCAAGTGGCAGCCCTGCAGATATCTGCAATGGGAACATTACGTAGCAAAGCTGTTGTCGCTGCTTTGCACCTGGTAGAATGAGCCTTAGGCTTACCCCCTAAGGTCTTGTTAGCTTTCAGATAACATAACTGAATACAGGACACAATCCACCTCGAGATGAACTGTTTTGAGGTGGCAAGACCAGCCCTGACCGACCCATAATTGACAAACAATTGGTCTGACCTACGAATGTTCTTGGACTTATCCAAGTAGAACTTCAACACCCTTCTGACACCCAGGGAATGCAGAGATCTTTCCGCTGGAGTGGAAGGATTTTGGAAAAACGTAGGTAAAGTTATAGTCTGATTGACATGGAAATCAGAAATTACCTTAGGAAGGAACTTAGGGTGAGTAAGCATCACAACCTTAGCAGCATGAAATACAGTACAAGGTTGTTGGTAACACAATGCCTGAATTTCACTCACCCTGCGGGCCGATGTAATGGCCACGAGGATAGCCGCCTTCCACGATAAGTGCTGCATTGAAGCCTTATGAATAAGTTCAAAAGGTTCCTTCATCAACCTGGACAGCACCACATTCAGCTTCACTGATCTAGCCCTGATCCTCGCGAAACGCAACATAACCATGAAGTGGAACTCGCCTAGGTCACCAGATCCTGAGACATGGAGGGCGGAGGTGATACGCTGGGGAAAGGCTGAAAGCACGACATTGCAGCGCGAGGAGCGCAGGGGACTCAGGAAAACCCCCATATCACTGGATTGGAACACGTTGCTGGGGTCATTTCAGGCAGGTGAAGATGTAGAGTAAGACCATGCTATAGATCTGGGACAACAGGTGTGATAGTATTCATATGGAATAAAGTGGCCTTTACTGGACTTGGCCCAACCAAGACACGAACATTATAAATACCTCTGGGTGCACGAGATAAATACAATATATGGAAAGTATTATGTATAGTCCTTGTAAGGTTACAGCAGGTACACAATAAGTAATGTGCATATATAGAGGGGGCTAGGTACCATGAGTGATCACAATGTGAAATATGTACGTGCCAAGGGAGGGAGGGCAAGGGAGGGGGGTGTTGTGTTGGGAACGTTTCTAAATACCATAAAATGAAAATGATTCCATCCTAAATGACATGACGATTATATGTGTGTACAATAAGAGTAATTTACGAATACGCTAACATGTCATGACTGTTTTGCAATTATCCTGTCAATAAAAAGATGTAAAAAATAAAAAAACTAGCTTTCTGATAACAAATCTGTATGCACTTAACAATCCATCTAGCTACATATCTGATTTGGAAATGGGGTTGCCTTTGTGCTGTGGTGAAAAGGCAACAAACAGTTGCTTAGTTTTCCTGAAATGTTTTGTCCTGTCTATATAGTACAGGAGAGCTCTTTTGACGTCTAGGGTATGTAGAGCTCTTTCTGCCACTGAATCTGGATTTGGGAAGAACACTGGCAGTTCTATAGTTTGATTGATGTGAAACTGGGATACCACCTTTGGCATAAATTTAGGGTTTGTACGTAGCACTACCCTATTTGCGTGGATTTGTATGAATGGCTCCTGAATAGTTAGGGCTTGCAGCTCACTAACTCTTCTAAGTGATGTAATCGCCACTAAAAAAGCCACTTTCCACGTTAAGAATTGTGTTTCACACGAGTGTAGAGGTTCAAAAAGTGGTCCCATCAGTCTGGTGAGAACCACGTTCAGGTTCCAGACAGGTGAAGGTGGGTGTCTTGGAGGAATCGCTCGTTTGAGCCCCTCCATGAAAGCTTTAATAGCAGGTACTCTGAAGAGTGAAAGGTGCTGCCTGTTCTGAAGATAAGCTGCCACCGCAGCTAAATGTATACGTATGGAAATGTAGGCTAGATTGCATCTGTGTAAATGTAACAGATAACATATGATGTTTTGAGTTGATGCATCTAGCGGATTTATGTCATTATTGCTACAATAGATGACAAATCGTTTCCACTTCGCCGCATATCATGCTCTGGTTGTAGGTCTTCTTGCCTCTTTGATAATATTCATACAGTCAGGAGGCAAGTTCAGGTAACCAAACTCTATGACTTCAGGAGCCAGATCGCAAGGTTCAACTGTTGCGGATCTGGGTGCTGAATGTCTCCATGGCTCTGCGTTAAAAGACTGGGTGTTAATCGCAGCCTTTGATGAGGCACCACGGAAAGTTCTAGGAACGTGGTGTACCATGGTTGCCTCGCCCGCGTTGGAGCAACTAGGATGAGTGTCATTGAGTGTTGTCGCAGTTTGCGTGCCACTAGTGGTATGAGCGGGGCTGGGGGAAAAGCGTACGCAAACCTGCCTGACCAGTTCATCCATATCGCATTGCCCTGAGACTGCGGATGAGGAAACCTGGCGGCGAAGCTTTGGCATTTTGCGTTTTCCCTTGTGGCGAACAGGTCTATCTCTGGGTGACCCCACTGCTGGAAGTACGGTTGCAGCACTGAGGGATGTATCTCCCACTCGTGCATCTGGTGGCTGGGTCTGCTGAGCAGATCCGCCGTCTTGTTGTCCCATCCTGGGAGGTGTTCCGCCATGAGAAAGATGGTCCTCTGAATGGCCCACTTCCACATGCTTTCCGCTAGATGTGACAACTGTGGAGAGTGTGTCCCTCCCTTCTTCTGTATGTAGTACATGGCAGTTATGTTGTCCGTCCGGATCAACACGACTTTGTTGCACAAATGTACCTTGAACGCCTTCATTGCCATAAAGATTGCCATCAGTTCCAGTAGGTTGATGTGCATCTTCTTTTGCTGTGTCGTCCATAGTCCCTGCACTGTGTAATGGAGGACATGCGCTCCCCATCCCAGGAGAGATGCGTCCGTCGTAAGCACTATTTGTGGTACAGGCTCTTGGAACGGTCGTCCCCTGCAAAGGTTTTGTGGGTTCCACCAATGCAGAGTTGTATGCGCGACCGTTCACCAACACTAGGTCTTTTAATTGTCCTTGAGCCTGGTTCCACTGCCGTGCTATTTGGAAAAACAGGAAATTAGGAACAAAAATTTCATATGGACATGGACTGACATCAAAAAGTAATGACTATGGATTGAGAGTGTGCATAGTAGAAAAGGTAGATTTATTTTATTTAATAATAATCTTGAAGCACTCCTGAAGCGGACGCATGTGTAGTCTCGCGTGAGGGACTATGAAGATGCAGGAGTCCATCATGCCTATCAACTGCATAAACACCCGTGCTGGGAGCGAGTGTTGGGGTCTGAAACTCTGAATCAGTAATTGAATGCTGTTGATTCTTGCTGAGTTTGGCTGTGCCTTTGCTGCCAGAGCGTCTATTGTCGCTCCTAGGTACTGTTGTACGTGGGCGGGTTGGAGATGAGACTTTGTGTAGTTTAATGAGAATACGAGGCTGTGTAGGAGGTGAATAGTGCGGGACATGTGGCTGGCACATTGCTGGGCTGACTTTGCTTGGATAAGCCAGTCGTCCAGATAGGGGTAGACGTGAATATGGTTTCTCTGTAGGTGTGCAGCTACTGTCGCTAGGCACTTGGTAAACACCCTGGGGGCTGTTGTCACCCCGAAAGGCAGGACCTTGAACTGGTAGTGCTGATTCTGTATGGTAAACCTGAGAGACTTCCTGTGTGCTGGATGTATCGGTATGTGGAAATATGCATCTTTTAGGTCTAGTGTTGCGAGGAAATCTCCCTGACTAAGCAATGGTAGAACTTGCTGTAAAGTGAGCATGTGAAAATGTTCTGACAAGATGTATTGGTTTAGGGGCCTGAGGTCCAGTATTGGCCTGAGAGACCCGTCCATTTTGGGGATTAAGAAGTACAGCGAGTATACCCCTGTACCCTGTTGCTGTATAGGGACGAGTTCTATGGCCCCTTTTTGCAGCATGCTGATGACTTCTTGCTGCAATAAGTGTATGTGCTCTGCGGACATAGGACGGTGTCTTGGGGGTATGTTGGGTGGAGTGGAAGTTAGCTCTAGACAATAGCCGTACTGAATAAGTTTTCTCACCCACCTGTCTGCGGTAATGCTCTCCCAGACTGGCAGGTACTGTTGTAATCGTCCCCCGACCGGTGTTACATGGTCCGGGGGCAGTGACAAGGCGTCACTGTTTAGTATTGGCGGAGGATCTGGTGTTTTTATTCCCCCGTTCTCTGCCCTTGCTGCTGTTGCCACGGTATCCACCTCTATTGTTTTTATTATAGGTGGTCTGCGTGCTCCCTTTATTGTATGGAGTCTGCTGGGATGCCTGGCCTCGTGCAGCTCCTCTGTTACCGGAGCGACAAAAGGAGCCTCCCCTAAACTGTTGTGACTGCAAGGCACCCATAGACTTGGCTGTCTGTGTCTTTTTTAATCTTCTCTAGTATTGGGTCCACATCAGGACCAAATAAATAATCAGGGTTCACAGGCTGATTTAATAATGTGGTTTAAATCTCAGGTTTGAACCCAGAGATGCGTAACCAAGCAGGTCTCCTGAGCATGACACTTGCGTTGATGGCCCTGGCTGCGGTGTCTGCTGCGCCGAGCGCACATTTAATGGATGCGTTGGATATGAGTTTCCCCTCTTGTATCAGTGTTTCTGCTCCCTCCTTGTAGGCATCAGGCAAATGTTGTAGCAGTTGCTCTAGTGTGTCATAATGCGCCCCATCGTATCTGGCTAATAGGGCCTGTGTATTAGAAATTCTCCAGATATTAGCTGCTTGAGCAGCTACCCTTTTTCCAGAAGCTTCTAATATCTTAGACTCCTTGTCTGGAGGAGGAGCATCACCAGTGGTTTGTGAGTTGGCACGCTTACGAGCATTTGACACCACCAAAGAGTCCAGTGGCAGCTGTCCCTTAATATATGTAGGGTCCACAGGCGCCGGTCTGTATTTTCTTTCAATTCTAGGGTTAACAACCCTTGCTCTTGTGGTTTCCTTGAAAATGTCTCCTGCGTGTTTAAGGACACCTTTCAACATTGTCAATGTCTTGACTGATTTCTCTGAAGTGGAGAAAGTGTCAAATAGGAAGTCATCTTCATTTGGGTCAGCATGCATTTCCACATCATGATTCAGTGCTGCCCTTTCTAGTAATGCGTTAAACGCAGCTGTATCCTCTGTTGGCGAAGTTTTTACAAGATAAGAAGGAGTGTCAGGAATAGTCTGTGACTCCCCCGGGTCTACAGGGTCTGTTCAGGCTAGAGTCTGGTCATCCTGATCCGTGTCCGCAGGGTAATTATATTGTATATCATAGTCATACCCCATAACCTCATTAGTGCGTGTGGGTGAGTATGCAGAAGTGTCCTGGCCATGGTACCTCACAGTCTCAAAAAGGACAGGTGATGTGGAAGAATCCCTTTTCTTTTTGAGTGGAATTTTATATGATTCAAGAGGATTTTCTGACCTGATCTTCCTTTGATAAATAGTAAGTCTGCCAGAGTTGGAGTTGATATGTAGCTTCGACTGCTCATCATAGGAAGGCTCTTGGTACACAATGTCCTCTTCTAGAGAAGGACTCCTCTTTCCCATCGACACCTTCTTGGGTGTTTCGATCCCGGCTTTTGCATCGAGCGCCTTAGGGCGTGCAGTCCGAATTTTATCGGTGGCATAGTGTTTGTAGACAGACTGACCTTCTTCGGGGCCGGCGTCGATATTGGTCCGACTGACTTGGCCTTTTCGTCAATATGTTTTTGGCCCTGCGTCGACTTAGGTGCTTGTTGCGTTGGAGGCGCGCTCTTCTGCCTCGACTCGACGTGCTCCTTCGAGCCGCTTTTGGATTTCGGCTCGAGGCCTTTGACGAGCTGTGGCCTGTCGACTCGTTGCTTCGGATCGAGAACCTTCCGAGACTTGAGTCCCTTATTTGTGTCGCTGTCCGTCGACGTTGACCTAGTCGGTTCGACGTGCTTGACTTTAGTGATGGACTTCAGCGCACCGATCTTCGGTTCGACACCCTTTATTTGTGACCCCGCAGGGTCGTCGACACTTTTCTTCCTTGTCGTATCCGATGGGTTCGAACTCTTCGATCCGAAGACTGTCTTCAGCAGTTTCAGTTTCGTTTTCGACTCAATGGCTTTTGGTTTCGATTTAACCAGTTCGACCGATGGCTCGTGTGATATATTCTTAGCCGGGCCGAGACGCGGGGCTATAGAATGTTCGTCATGATCTTGGCTAAGGCCTTCTAGCGATGCCTCGACCTGAGCCCTTGGAAGTCTTTCAGTGTCTGTTCCGGGCCTCGTACCCACTGTTGGGCCTGGTTCATCGCTCGAGTCGTCATCGACGGCTCCGATGGGTGATACGTCGTCCCTTACCTTGACGACGTTTTCATCCTCGACGTTCTCTTCGTCGTCTTCATAATAGTTTGAGTCATGCTCCGAACCTGGATCCGACTGCTGTTCTGGATCCTCAGTCTCGACGACCTCATCGTCTTCTTCATCGAAGATATTCACCGGCTCGGGCGCTGGCTTCGTCATCGTCTGCCTCGCTGCGCGTCGAAGCCTAAGCGTCTTTTTCAACCTGAATTGAGCACAAGCTAGACAGTTGGCCTCATTGTGCTCCGGTGATAAGCACTTGTTGCACACCGGGTGTACATTGATGTGCGGGTACTTAGAGTTACAAAGGGGGCATCGTTTGAACGGGCTCCGTTCCATCGACGATCGGGCCTCTGGTGTCAAAAAGGCCACGCTGCTCTCTTCGACGTCCTGCTTGAAAAGAACTGGAACAAAGTACTCGGCACCAAACGAAATAACAATACCGACGACCCCAAAGGCCTTTTGGCCTTTAGAAAAGTTTCCGAACTTGAGTAAAAAAAAGTACATCCGAACCCAATGGCGGAAAAAAACAATCTGAGGATGGAGAGGATGCCCATGCGCACTGTAGTCCTGGTGAGGAGCCACCTATCTTGTGATACTTCGAAGACTCTTCCAGGACAACAATGTGCAATCATCCGGACCCAACACTAGGCGGCGATCTATGCACAGATATGAATTCAGCAGCCCACATGCCTCGAACCTGGAGTTACAGGTAAGAAACTACTCCTTCTGTAGTAGCGGATCTCTGTGTATAGGTATAATCTGTGAATAGAAGGGCAAGCCCATCCCAAAACCAATCCAGCGGTAGAAGAAAACTAAAGAAAAATCCTTACTGAACAAATAAATTCCATCTGCCCTGGCATCAGAATCCAGACAGTACTGCTTCGCAAATGTGTGGACAGACTATCACGTAGCCGCCCTACAGATGTCTGCAATGGGAACGTTATGTTGCAAAGCCGTAGTAGCCACTTTGCCTCTCGTTGAATGAGCCTTAGGCTTACCCCCTACAGCCTTGTTAGCCTTCTGGTAGCATAGTTGCATACAGAACACAATCCACCTACATATTGACTGTTTGGAGGTGGCAAGGCCAGTCCTGACTAAACTGTAATTCACAAACAACTGATCTAACCTACGAATGTCCTCTTATCTAAGTAAAATTTCAACACCCGCCTCACATCCAGTGAATGAAGGGACCTCTCCGCCGGAGAGGAGGGATGTTGAAAAAACCTCGGTAATGTGATGGTCTGGTTAACAGGGAAATCAGATATCACCTTAGGGAGAAATTTAGGCGGAGTCCTCATGACAACCTTGGAAGCATGAAATACTGTATAGGGCTCTTGACCACAAAAAAGCCTGAATCTCACTCACCCTGCGCGCTGATGTTATAGCCACAAGGAAAGCAGCTTTCCAGGACAAATGCTATAGAGAAGCCTTATGAATAGGCTAAAAAGGCTCTTTCATCAACCTGGCTAGCACCACATTTAGCTCCCATGAAGGTGAAGGACGCCTAATTGGGGGGGGGCACCTTCTTCAAACACTCCAAAAAATCTTTAATGACAGGTATCTGGAAAAAGGATGTTTGTGAAGGACATTTCCTATATGCAGTTAATGCTGAAAGGGGAACCTTAATAGAATGGAAATTAAGGCCAGATTGAACTAAATGGAAGAAGTATGGAAGGATGACATCTTCCTTGCAGGAGGTAGGGTCAGCGTTCTTGGATGTGCACCAAATGCAGAACCTCTTACACTTGTAGGCATAGGAAGTCCTGGTGGATGGCCTTTTAGCCTCCTTAAGTATTTCCATACAGATGTCAGGCAAGTTCAAGTGTCCATATTGTACTATTTGAGGAACCATGCCGTCAAACTCAACGATGAGATGTTGGGGTGCACCATCTGCCCGCAAACTTCGTAAGAAGGTCCGGCCGACATGGAAGCCGCAGATGGGGTTGGAGAGACCGGTGGAGCAGGTCTGTGAACCACCACTGTTGAGGCCACTCCGGAGCAATGAGGATCATTTGCGCTCTGGACTGAGACAGCTTGATGAGCACTGCCGGAATCAGGGGAATGGGTGGAAAAGAGTACAGAAAGCTGTTCGACCAGCTGATCCATAGCGCATTCCCCAGAGTCCCCGGTTGGTAAAACCTAGTGGCGAAGTCTCTGCATTTGCTATTTTCGGCGGTGGCGAACAGATCTGTGTCTGGAATGCCCCATCTTTCGAAGAGGTTTCCTAGCACCTCGTCGTTTAGAACCATCTCGTGGTTCTCCTGAACGAGCCTGCTGAGTGCGTCCGCCTGAGCATTTGTACACCTGGTAGATGGGTCGCCATTATCGTCAGTCCTCTGGCTAGTAGCCAGTGCTAGATCGCCTGCGCTTCCTGATAAAGTGTTCGCGATCGCGAGCCTCCCTGCTTGTTGAGGTAATACATCATGGTCGTATTGTCCATCTGTACAAGCAGAGAGTTGGTCTGGAAGGACGGATGAAAGGCCTTCAGTGCCAAGCGAACAGCTATGAGTTCCAGAAAATTGATATGGTACGTGGACTCCGCCTGGGACCACGTTCCTTGGATCTGCAGATGGTCTGAATGGGCTCCCCAGCCCTGGAGAGAGGCATCCATCACAATGGTCTGTGTTTGAATGTCCTTGTGGAATGGAACCCCCTTGAGGAGATTCTCCTCTGAACCCTACCACTTCAGTGACTGCTGAGCGTGCTGGGACAGTGTGATCTTGTCCTCCCAGCTCCCTCGTTTCTGGTCCCACTGATCCTCCAGACATTCCTGTTGCGGTCTCATGTGGAGGCGTGCATGTGGTGTAAGGAAGATGCAAGAAGCCATCGACCTCAGGAGAGACGACACTGTCCTCACTGTCGCTGATGAAACGAACATGAGCCTTCCGAAGGATCGATAAGCGTCGCTCCTCCGAAGGACACACGCTTGCTCTGAGAGTATCAATGGAGGCTTCCAAGTACTGCAGACACGGACCAGGAATCGGAACAGACTTGGGACATTTTGATGTGTAAACCCAGTTGACTCAACAGAACAGCCGTCCTGTTGAAATACAATTGTGCTTCCTGGAAGGTGGAGGCTTTGATCAGCTAGTCGTCCAAGTACAGGTAGACAAACAACTTGTTCTTTCTCAGGTGAGCCGCCACCACCGTCATGCATTTTGAAAATGTCCTGGGTGCAGACTTCAGACCAAACGGAAGTACGGTGTACTGATAGTGGTTGGTGCCGACTAGGAAGCGTAGGAACTTCCGATGTTTCTGTGCAATGGGTACATGGAAGTACGCATCCTGCAGATCTATTGCGCAAAGCCAGTCTCCTCGATGCAGCTGAGGATAAATCTGGTGCAAAGACAACATGCGAAACTTCTCCCTGCGGATCCACTTGTTTGCTTGTCGCAAATCCAGAATGGGCCTGAACTCGTTCTTGTCCTTTTTGCGCACCAGAAAGAACCTTGATAACAGACCCTTTCCCCTTTGAGACAGAGGGACGTCTTCTATTGCCCTTTTTCTTAATAGGGTATCGGCATCCACTTGGAGCTCGCGCAGCTGGTATTGCGAGCAAAACGGTGGAATAGCTGGAGGAGAGCTGACATATCCATTGCAAACAATATTCAGCACCCACTTGTCCCGAGTAATTTTTCTCCACTCTGCCGGGTAATTCTGAATGCTTCCCCAAACCGGAGTGGGTAACAGACGAGGGGGAAGTAATCCCTCAGGGCTTCGTCCCAGCCGGGCCCTTATTCCCCGATGAGGCCTGCTGACGCCTTTGCCTGACGCTTCTGGAAGGGCTGCCTCTGATATTGTTGTTGCTGCTACTGCTGTGGGCCAGCTTGGCGACCCTGCCCCCGCTGGAAAAGTTGGGAGGAGTAGCGCCTCTGGAAGGGGCGAAAAGACTTCTGCTGGTTCTTTGGTTTCTCCAAACCGACCGCCTTCAGCGTCTCAACCTCTGCCTTCATGCGGGCCATCGCCTCATCCGCATGAGTCCCGAAGAGGATAGTGCCCGAAAAGGGAAAGTTTGCAATACGCTGCTGCGCCTCCGGCTTAAGAGAGGTAAGGCGTAACCAGGAGTGGCGTCTCAAATTTACTCCATGGCAGTACCCATGTGCAGCCAAGAGAGAGGCATCCGCAGCCGTGCTGATAACCTGGTTGAAAACCATCATGCCCTCATTTAAGATCACCTGGAAATCTTCCCTTCTGTTCCTCGAGAGAAGTTTAATGAATTATTGCAGGGACTCCCACAAGGAGCGTTCATACCGACCCAGAAGTGCTGTCGAACTCGCAGCTTTCATAGACGTGACTGCCGTACTGCAGACCTTTCTTCCTGTAGAGTCCATTTGATGGCTCTCCTTGTCTTGAGGGACCATTGACGATGGAGCAGTAGAGTGTTGCTTCTTTACCGCTGTAACGATAACCGAATCCAGGGCAGGATCCGTTCTCAGAAATGCCGTATCAGTATCCGGGGGCCTATACTTCTGCAGCCGGGATGTGGCAGACTTCACCGAGGCCGGCGTCAGAAACAGCTCCATGGCCGGTTCCTCCAACCCTGGCAGCAAAGGGTGAGACAGGTGCTTAAGCTGTAGCGTTTCAAAGGTGACAGAGGTGAAAGGTGTGGGCACCATCAGTGCTATCCCCAACTTCGCTGCTCCCCTCAACAGCACGTCCTGAAACATCACAATGTCATCCACTGGGGACACCCTCGTTGGAGGAGAGTTAAGACAATTAAAGGTGAATACCTCCTGTCACTGGAAGAGTCAGTGTATCTGGTATGCCTGGACCACGACCTCTCTCTACTACGAAGATGTCGTGACCTGGTTGAAGATCTACGCTCACTGCGAGATCGATGCCTCCCCCGTGATCTTGACCTCGGTTTTCTGGGTCTTTCTAGACCCACCAGCACCGGCTGTTGAAGAAGAAGAGGCGGCTGAGCCGGAATCAAAGGCCTCGGTTGTAGAGGCTGAAGTGAAAAAGGAGGCGGAGGAGGAGGAGGAGGCGTTAGCTGTTGAGGTGGAGGAGTAGGAGTCCTAGGCCTTGAGGGCGAGTAGGTCCTTGAGTAATCAGAGTCCGGAGACCAAAGTACTTTCCTCTTCTTACGAGCAGGCCTCGGGGAGGAAGCTCTGGAGGTAGACTCTTCCGAGGAAGAACGCCGGCGCCGCCGCGACCGGGAACTCTCTGAGGAAGAGACGCTCACGTTAGACCCGGTCCGGGGAGTAGACTTCCTCTTAGACGTTGACTTTTCCTTCCTCGACATCTATCTCCTTGACGTGGTCTCCTCGACATCGATCTTCGTGACGTCGATCTTCGTCGCCCTGACGCCGATCTTCGTGTCGACGTTGAAGGCAAACGGCGATGTTGGCTCGACGGCGAGCTCCTGCCTCTTCGGGGCTCTTCACGACGACGATGGTGGGTCGACGCCGGTTAAGTCCTAGACGTCCCATTCGACCCAGTGCCCTGGGTTGACGGGGAACAAAGGGTCCTCCTGGAGAAAAAATGGCAAATATCAGAGGAGTCAGGTACATGAGGAGCAGGCAGACAGACTATGCACACTCTGTGGGGATCAGACTTGGCCTTCTTCCTACCACACTCAGGGCACTGGTCGAATAAAGCTGGCATTTCGACAAGATAGAGGTGGTAAAACTGGTCAAAAAAGACAGCAACTGGAAGAGAAAGACCCCAGACGTCAAATGAAACACAAATCTCACTGGAAAATATCCCAAAATTTAAGATATACCCAAAAAGGTAGAGAGAGCTCAATGCTCCAGGGTCCTGCTAGCAGGAGCCGGAAAAAAGAACTGAAAGTAACTTGCCTGGGACAGAGGATCTCTGGAGTGTTCCTTAAAGGCACGGGATCCCTTTTCCAGACACATAATGGCAGCCTATGAGGCTTGTCTGTCCAACCCTTCCTCTCTATAATGACAAAGGATTTTTGTGAAGGGGAGTTTCTCTAGGTGTGAAACTCTGTAAAATGTGTAAATGTATATATTATTTGGCTATCCTTTTTCACTTCAGGATAAAGTGCTGGCCAATGTAGCCTGGTTAATGTTAGGCTGCATTATTTGTCTTTGATTTTCTCTGAAGTGTCTATGCAGGACTGCAGAAGAAGACAACTTAAGAGACTATTTTGGTTGCTCCGAGGTCCACGCACATGGGCGGGACTATTCACAGATTATGACTACACACAGAGATCCCCTACTACAGAATCTGCAAGTCATTTTCTTATGTTCAGGGCAAGGTATAAAGCCTGAAGGCAGACCAGAGTTATTAATATCTGTTGCCCACCTATCTATTTTGTGACAAGATCTGTCACCTTCTCCCAGAAAGTTGCAATAATGGAACAAGATCACAACATGTATATAAATGTATCATCGGATTTCGTGGGAAATATATAACGCAATCTAGCGAGGATCAGGTAAATTCGGTGGAGATAATTTAACTGTAAACATTTCAAGCAAGCATTCCTTGAAAGACTTCCCACATATCAGAGTGCTTTTGCACATTCTATGCTAAAAGAGGCATGCCCCAATTAGTTTCCCACCTAGACTTCAGGTCTGAAACAACCTTCAGTAAGCAAAGTGATCGGGTGAGATGTGTTACCACTTCTCCAGGTCAATAGCATCAACCTGTCTGAGGTTATAAGGGTGGTGCAACTACACCTTCAGAAGTTATCGGCACCAACAGTGTTGAGCTGTTAACAACAGACACAACGACCTGCCAGGACACGCACAAATGCTAAATAAGGGATCCACAGTCGAGGCACTCCAAACGAGGGGCCAAGATAATAGGTTTACAGAGACAGCGGGACAACAAAAGAATCAACCATTGCAGTTGCACAACAAAGTAATAGGTTTCAAAATCTGGTGAGCCTAGACTGTTGTCCCTAGCGGGGAACCGCAACTTAGGAAAAGCAACCCGGTGTCTGCCTGTGCCCCAGATCAATTCCCCCAGTAGTGCATACAGGTTGTGAAAGAAGCAACTCTCAAGTATCACCCGGAAGGTAATAAATAGTACAGTACTCAAGGGAGCAATATCACTTTGAACCTTGTAACTAGTCCCAGGGGAGAGAGGGGAAGCTTTTGTCCAAAATCCCACTGACGCTTGTGCCAGTACCTGAGCACATTCACCGCAAGATACCTTATGGTATGTAGGAACAGCTTTAGGCCACCGATGTGTAATCCAGTCAGTCAATGGGATAATATAGGATTTGGCTTTGTTCAGCTTTAAGACAGATACCTCAGCAAAAGGGAGAGGGAAAGGGGGAGAGGGAGAGGGAAAGGGGGAAAGGGGGAAGGAGAAGGAGGGGAGGAGAAGGGGGAGGAGGAGGAGGAGGAGGAGGGGAAGGAGGAGGAGGGAGAGGGGTAGGAGGGAGGGAGAGGGGGAGGAGGGAAAGGGAGGAGGGAGAGGAGTGAGGGGGAGGAGGAGGGAGGGGGGGGGAGGGGGAGAGGGAGGGGGAGAAGGAGGGGGAGAAGGAGGAGGGAGGGGGGATAGGGAGGAGGGAGAGGGAGGAGGGTGGAGAGGGAAGAGGGAGGAGGGAGGAGGGAGGAGGGAGGAGGGAGGGGGGAGGAGGAGATTATTAGCACAGAACCCCTACCTAAGCATAACCACAGCAAACATTCCCTTAAATATTTACACTGATTCCCTCTAAATGCCGGGAATCAATTTAACATCTTATGCACCGCACACTAAGCATACTCTTGTAAAGGGCTGTTATACCTGCAAATAAACGCCTCATAGCATCAAAGGGACCTTCAAAAATATCTGCCCTTTGGATAAACCTATGATCCCTAAAGAAATGAAACACAGAAGCAGGGATTATGATTGTTATATTCCCTTATCTGTCAGAGTTCTACAGTAATCAGAAAAGCTACACACAGTGTTTTACAACTCCAACTCTCACCATATTCCTCTTTAGCCTGGGAGTTGTAAAGGTAAATGTATAAATCGGTAAGAGGCAGCTGGGTCTCAATGTATACATGCTTGGGGGAAGAGGGGTCAAGGGAGGACAAGTGTGCGTGTGTTCCTCATCCCTCTTGCCTCTCTCTGTTTAAACACCAACATATCAATTGTAGGAAAACAGGACTTAAATTAAACCTAGAAACACACAGATAATAACCTATGCACAACAAACCTTCAGGCACATATCATAAAATCTAAACTAACCACATACAAATCAAACACCAAAAAAACAGCAGGTACTATCACATAACCCTTTCTCCAATTTAGTTTATGGCTTAACCAGATGGACATTGCCCAGATACAAAAGCACTAGGATTCCATATTGGTTGCTAGCGGTATACAAATGTAAACGCAACATAACATTTTATAATGTAAAGTATGTAGATATCTGCACAGTGGCAGCAGAGAATGAGATAGTAAATGTGTTTGCTCAAGGTACAGTTTAACAGCCTCAGGTACAGTTCAATAGCCTCAGTGTAGCTTGGGTAAGGACTGGGGACAAGGATCATACAAGGTTCACTGTTCTGGACATACAAGATAATATCAGTATCTACACTTTTTTTCTTTTGATGGCAGTTTCTATTTTATAACTATCAAGGTCCTGTTGGAATGTGGAGCTAAACATTCGTAGACCTGATAAGTGGGAGGCATCAGGAGATGATTCCGATGACTCTGAAGTAAAAGGTTGATGTCCATAGAATTTAGCATCATCGTCATCATCATCATCATCATCATCATCTAAGTCTGGGCTGTTGGGGCTGGACAGGGATCCTGTTGCAGCATGGAATGATGCGGTCATGTCCATCACTGCATTTGCCAGTCTGGTGAGTTCATGTCTGACCAGTTCACTCTCCAGCCTTAAAAACTCATGATGAGACTCTATGTCCTCACTAAGATCTACTATGGAAGTGTGTATTTTCATCAGCAAGTCCTTAATGTCCCAGAATTCTATAGTTGGAGCCTGTCCAACAATCTGGAGCTGGTGTTGCTCTGAGGGGGCATCTGCAGTAGCATCCCAGGCATCCACTGACACATCTTCCCAAATGGGCCAAGGTGTGACCACTTGTTTAGTAGCTGCCAATGTTGTTGGCTTGATTCCCTGGATATTCTCCATGGAGTGCAGGTTCAATGAAGGCCTTGTAGCACCATTTGGAGTCAGGAGCTGGATGCAAGTGTCTATGGATGACCCCAAAGTTGTTTCTGATCTACTGGGTGACTCTGACACTCCTGGTACTAGGTCTGTGGAAGAATTATTGAGTCCAGCTGCTGCATCAAACACCTCAGGGGCATTGGTTGGGTGACATACAGCCGCTGCACCTGCAAGGGCATGGGTAGGAAAATGGTTATTAATAAGGGTCTCAGCAAGGTTACACATCACTTTCTGTTACACATCACAACTGATTTTCATTATGCTCGCCCCTAGGTTGCTCTTTTAAAACATTTACACTCAGCTGGTCCTTATTGTTTGTGGACGATTTTCACAGGTCATGTAGAGGTGGCAGATGCAAAATGGTTCTTTCTTAGGGAACTGTATATCTATACGGATGCAGAGCATACTCATTTCTGCATAATAGTTAATATTACAAAAGCAGTGTTTCAGCTGCAACGCTCATTTATTTTGAACTCTAGAAGTAGGACAGTAAGTAGTCGCAATTAGTTTATGTGATATTTTAGACAATTTTCTTGAAAGATATGCGCGCTATTTTACTGCAATGACCAGTGGACAAAGACATTATATGAATGCTTCCAAAGTTAGTAGAACATCTTTACGACTGAAGGTATACTGTCCTTCCTGCATGTGTTGCCTTAGCTGATCATATCCTTGTACTGTGACCTGGGCTTACTGTTACACCTGTGCCTCACAGCCTATCTCAGACGGAGTCACGCGCTACAGAGATTTCAGAATGCAGGGACCAGAACATTCTTTAATCTACTTACCCATACTTGCATGTAACCAGTGACCCTATATTTATAATTCAAATACAATTTCACCACATCATGATGGTGGTACGCCTGTATTCAAAAAACACTCCAAACATATCTCCTGGAGGCCAAATTACAACACATGCCTTATCTACCGAGCACTTTAAAAGGGTGCCATGAACTTAATGAACATTACTGCTTACATTGTGAGGGTGTCTAGGTCTATATACAATGCACCTGTGCGAATGGTGGGAATGGTTCTAGCATCCTTCAAGCTGTCTAGCTACAGTGGAGATTTACCCTGATACTGGCCGTAATATACCTCCATTTTATATGGTGATCGCTGGCGCTGCCAATAAAGGATGTGTATTGTTGTGTCCATCTCTCAGGAAGCTCCCCTCCTTGGTCTTGGCAACCTTGTTCCTGCATCCGCTGTATGGAGCAATGCCATTGGTCATGGTAGAATACCCACTGAGGTGTCTAGCCAAGGAGCAGACCATCCCTGAGTTCTAGCACCATGTTCATGCATAACAAGTACGATGGCTATGGTAGCTGGCCATAAACTAATGGCCACGATTGAGACTGCCTCCCACCTTGTGTTTGTTATGCATACATTTTACAGTGGCCTTGGAGCTCAACACTTTGAGACATACAACATGATGACCTCCTATGGTGAATATTCTACCATCCTGAGCCTCATGGTTTGCCACCCTTGCGTTGAATGTTATGGGTTCATAATGAAAACATGCTAGAATTGCATAAAAATAGGACCTAGATTGTCAAACAAGTATGGTACTTAAGATTAATCACTAGATCTTTAAGGGACAACCCCCAAATGTGTGGTATTACTGCGGTTCTTTAAGTTATGAACCATAACTGTTAGCCATCATTACCTGTTATATTTTTACTTGGGAATTTCCTTGGCTTGTAATTAAATTTCCCATTATGATTTCAGAATGTTATGCAAACATAGTATATCCAGGTGTATCTGTGTTTTGGTGTAATCTTTCCTATATAAAAGAGCTAGGAGATGGTGTGTGCACAGTAACACATACTTTAATGTTGTACAACGTGGGGATTGTTACTTACCCTGTAACCATCTGATTCTAGCATTTAGTGTAGCAGATTCACACACTTTGCATACTGCTGTCTTGTCATATTGTGTCCGGAGGTTTGCAAGTTGTGTTTCTTTGAAGAAGTTTGAAGTCACAAGATACCTTGTGACTCCTCCCTTAGCTCACAAAGAAACAGGACAAAGACTCCACCCCAGATGAATCCCCCTAGAGTCTGAGTAATGTCAGCGGAGGGAGTGGAGTGAGACAGATTAGAAGGGCTGTGCACTGAATACAGAACAATGGTTCCTTTTGAAATACGTTAATTAAGCAACCAATAAATGTACTGTGCCAATCAGTGGTATACATTTTCAATAATAATTCAAGCATAAAAAATAGTGAGATTAGCCATTAAATAGACTTATGTTTATACCTTTAATTCATCATGACCATGCTCAGTCCTCAAGTGATCACACAGCGCGAAAGAATGAAGGAAACAAAGGTGCATGCAATACAAAAGAGGCAATAGATCTTTTAATAGTTCTTTTTGCTGATCGTGCAGGGTGCATTGCAGATAGTCAAACAAAAAGTTACAAAGTCCATTAAAGTAAAGACCAATTGCCCAGAGTCAACGGAGTTGCGACCCACAATAGTATAAAGGGGTCAACATGAGGGCATGGAATTACTAAGCATAAGCAACAGCTGGTAGATATAAAGGGAAGGTAGAATTCCATCAAAAGACTGGTAAAAATTATGTTACAAAATATTAAATGTAGGGCCAGGTCTCAAAATCAAGTTACTTTCAGATGCTGGTTGTCAAAAAGAGCAAAAAAAAGTCTAAACATGTATAAAATAAGCCAAATAATAGGTGTGTCCAGAAGGCCTTCATCAAGAAGAACCAAAGAAGAGGTTACTTACATGCATACAAGTGAACAAGAGGACACAATTCAAACACTGCAGCAAAGGATTGTTTACAAGAAAAATATTCAGTCAAAAGGTTGAAAAGTTGATGAAGTCAATGTGTAAGATCTTGAAATGTATTTGGGGATTCCATTACATGAGAGGAGAATCGCCACAGCAAGATCGAGCCAACATGCAAAATTCAAGGGAGCATCCATGCAGAAGTCAGAAGTTTGCCTGAAAAACAATTGCTCAAAACGATCAAAACTGGTGCTTCGAGAAAAAACATAGACTGATTGAATCCATGGTACGGTTCCTTACCATTGTAATTCTATGTCAGGAACGGAGGCTCAGATTAGGCTTTTCTCTCTCCGCTATTAATTATTGATACAAAACACACCAGCCTCAGAAAAGCTTCAAACAAATGCTTATATCCAGAAAAACAAAGAAGCATTCAGATTAAACCATTGTATGTCATCAGACAAAACCACAACTCCCATGAGTCCGTTATGAACAGTCCATAATGTTGTCCTTCCACTATGTTCATCAAGGTTAGATATTCAGTCCCTCATCACTCCTCTTCCTTCGCTGCTCACGCAGCCAGTTAAGTGCCTTATTGGTTATTTTCTTGCCTTGTTGTGATATTGTGTGATTCTCGCCGTCTGTTTAGGAGACGGGAGGAAGGGGCTCTGTTGTACCTGTTGTTCCTTTTCAGATCCCCTCAGTCGCGGGAGCGTTTCCGCTCCTCACGCGATTTTTTTCCCCTGTTGAGTGCGGTGCATAAACACCACACAACAGGGCACTCGCACGTCTCGTTGCTCCTCGTCGCGCTTTCCTCACTTTGAGGAGCCACGCTGAGAAGATAGTCGAGCCGGAGCCTTGCCCTCGCCGCCCCATTGAACGCCCGGTTTCCGGGTCTGTATTAGGCCATAATTACAATTTGAACGCCCCTCGGTGTCCGTAAAGCGGTTGTGACCGCGTTAATCACCGGAAGGCAGGAGTGGCACCGTGAGCTTCTTGTGTGGTGAAACGCGCGGTGGGACAGCCAGACCCGGTCCTTTAAGGAGGGTCAGCGCGTTTTGGGAGTTGGTGCAACCCAGATAGCCAGGTGGATTGGCCCAAAAGTTAATTGCAGTCCTCGTGGTCTGCCCATATCTGCTGACGCCCTCCTTTGTGGGTAGTATTAGGGGGATGCTTG
The DNA here is from genome assembly GCF_964263255.1 of Lissotriton vulgaris. Taxonomy (NCBI): domain Eukaryota; kingdom Metazoa; phylum Chordata; class Amphibia; order Caudata; family Salamandridae; genus Lissotriton; species Lissotriton vulgaris. The sequence continues at coordinate 948,372,100 of NC_141699.1, read as the reverse complement.
GGTCCCATTACTAGGAGGCGGCCATGAACGAGGATGATTATTTTGAGGACGAGTCACACTCCTATTTAAATGATGAGGAGTTTTACCAAGCGGTGGACAGACCCATTTATCGCAGCGTGACCGAAGTGGTTGGGCCTATGGAGGACCGCCTTTCGGCGCGCATTGTAGAGGAGTGCGCTAAACTCGCGCAGGCTCATGCGGGAGTACCTACGGGTCTCCCAGGCCCCTCAGGGGAGGATCCCCCTGCCCGAAGAGACCCTGCACGGAGGGAGCACCGGAAGGGGGACAGGGGGTGGATAGAGGCGCCTTTGAGCGTCTCAGAGACCCTTTTTTGGATAAGGCAAACGCTGTCCCCCCACACCACCTACGGCGCCCGAGCCCTCTGTGTCCACAGGGACCGCTCCTCCGTCTCCCGGGATAGACTCCCCCGACACAGATGATGACGAAGAGTCGGTGCGCTCTTGGCGCCCCTCGGGCTCGGCGGCGGAGTTACCCCCGGGGTAGTTCGGGCATGCTGGATCCGGATGAGATAATGCATCCGCGATCCACGGCCTGGATGACGCAGTGGCAAAGTTTGTGGCGGATCGCCTGCGTAAGCCGCTGGAAATGGAGGCTAGAGGGTGCCTGCGAGGGGAGTGTCTGGGGCCCACGCTGGAGGGTAAGGTGGCCTTGACGCCTGAGTTAGATGCGAAGGCCACCTTCCTGGCGAAATTTATGAAGGACCCGCGCAAAGGCATTGACCGCTCTTGGCGGTCATGCCAAGACAAACTGTTGGACGCGGTTGGGCCCTCCACGAAGATCTTCGATATTGCGTAGGCCACGGCGCCGCCATCTCGCCCGAAGTCTTGTCGAACTGGGCGCAGCGGGTAATAATTTTCTTAGGCAAAGCTAATTGCTCCCTGTCGATAGAACGCAGGAGGTCGCTTCTGATTAAGCTGGACCCGAAGTTGGGGGATTTGGCTTCCTCGGAAGCGGGCGCTATGGCCCAAGGGGGTCTATTTGGAGAACCTTTCATTAAGGAACTAAGGAAATTTGTGTCCACTTTTACATCTTTGGATAAAGCTCGGTCCAGCATTAAACAGGTTTTTCAACAGCGTTTCTCCCAAGGGGTCGGTCGTGGTAGGAGCAGCTCGACCGGCTGTGGCGGACAGAACGCCAGTAACAGAGGGCAAGGCTCCGGTAGAGGCCAGTATCAAACCTCAGCCAATTTCAACAATTTCTACCCCACGAGAGGACTGCGCTTCGGCGGTCGGGGGTACCGGAAGGATTCTGGATCCCACAATTCCAACGGTGAGTGTCATCCCTGCAGACCAGGTTCTCTTACGCTAATTGAAATGGTCTGAAACATACTGTTTTTTTTTAACCTGAGTGGGCTCACGGCATCCAATAAAGTATGCTTATTTGCGAGTGAGTCACAACTCATTTTAGCTTGGAGAAGCAAGTTTACCCTTTCTCTCACTACGTGGTTCAGTTGGTATAGAATGACACAAGCACTCTTTGTGCATCTTTTCACATATCATTGTATCTTTTCTTTTTCTTCACCTCTCAAGCATTAGTCTGACACTAATTTCATTTCTTCACGGTCATGAAAGTCACAAATGATGAAAAACGTGAGCAAACTGGTGAGTACCTACCAGCACTTCCTTTAGTGATGCTTATGCAAGGTATTTTCTGACCTCTCACATATTTTTTTTCTTGAAAACACTAACAAGAAGGTTTACAAGGGTGGCAGACTGACAAACATTAAAAATCAGACACCCGGGTCGGGCAACTATTGGCATTTTTCAGAAGCCAGAGTTTGGGCAGAGATATTATTATACTGTCCCTAAGATCCGTGAAAAAGTTTGTGTGTCCTAGTACAATCAGATCTTTTATATATACTGAGTGGAGGGCAACCTGATTGGTAATTCCCTCTTACTCTCCTTATTGTGGATGGTGCAGGAAGAAGGTGGGCAAAGTGATGGTCTGTCCTATGCGGAAAGAGGTAACCACTTTGGGTAGAACAGAATGTCGGCAAGACAATTATGCAATGGCTCGAAGGGAGCACACATCAGATAAGTGAGAACCAGATTCAAGTCCCACTGGGGCATTACGAAAGGGATAGATGGAAAGAGATGATTAATGCCCTACAGAAACCTATTTACAATAGGGGACTTGAAAAGAGAAGATTGATCTGGAAGACGAAGAATGACAGAGACGGCCGACAGATAGCCTTTAAGGGTGCCCAGAGCAGAGCCCTGCAGGGCCAAAGGAAAAAGGAAGAGGAGACCCTCCGAAAGAGGGGCATGAAGGGAATCCACAACCTTTGCTGTGCACCATGCCACAAATTTTGTTTCACCTACAGGCGTACACCGATTTAGTGTAGGAACGCCTGGCTACCAAGATGACATAAGAGACTTCGGGAGGAAGGTCGAAATCGGTCAACTGTTGCCACTCAATGTCCGCACAAGGAGGTGGAGGCTGGACAGGTTTGGGTGGAGGTCCGTCCCCTGCTGCTGCGACAAAAGATCCTCCCGAAGAGGCAGTCTGATCGGAGGATTGATGGCCATGTGCAAGAGCTCAGGATACCAGACTCTTTGTGCCCAGTCCGGAGCCATAAGAAAGACTTGGGCCCGGTCGCGCTTGATCTTCTTCAGCTCTCTGGGCAGAAGGGGTATGGGCAGAAAGGCGTCTAGAAGACCGCAACTCTACTTGCGGCGAAAAGCGCTGGCTAGCGAGTGCCGCCTTGGAAATTCCAACGTGCAGAACTGATGACAATGCGCATTCTCTTCGGTGGCGAATAGATTTAACCAAGGCTCTCTCCACTGCTGAAAGTGACCTTGCACCCCCTCCAAATGAAGACACTATTCGTGATCCATTATGCACCGGAGGCTGAGTTTGTCCACCCTGGCTTTCAGGGAATCCGCCAGGTGGTGAACCACCAGGGACATGTACTGATGTTCAGCCATTTCCAGAGACAAAAACGGCCTCCTGACAGAGGATACACGCACCCACCCGCCCTGTTTGTTTCAATACCACGGTGGTGCTGATGTCCATGAACACCGGCACTATCTCTTCCTTTGACAGAGGGAAGGACTGCCTTCCGTGCAAGAAGTACCGCCCAGGGCCCAGAAGGTTCATGTGGAGCACGGACTTCGCCCGAGACCAGAGGCCTCTGATCTCCGCCTCCCCATGTGGCTCCCCACCCCAGAAGTGATGAATCTGTCACCACTGTGAAGCCTGGGTGGGGAAGGGAGAGGGACCTGCCGTTGACCCAATCCTGGTCGGTCAGCCACCACTGTAGTTGGTGTGCAGTGCCCTCTGAGATCTGGACATAATCGGAAAGATTCCTCTGATGCAGTGTCCACTGGAACTTCAAGTCCCACTGCAGAGCCCACATGTGCCACCTGGTCTGATCCACCAGCAGGATACAGGAGGCCCTGAGGCCCAGCAGGCTCAGAGTCATTCTGACTGAAACTCAGAATAGAAGCTGAAAGATCGGAATCATAGCCCAAATATTTCAAAATCGCTGCTTGGGAGGATAGGCCCGAAACAGCGCTGTTTTAATAACCGCCCGATGAAAAGGAGGTTCTGAGAGGGAATCAGGTGTGACTTTGGCACGTTGACAGTGAACCTCAGCGAATGCAGGAGGTCCGCTGTAGTCCGGAGGTGGGAGACAACAGCCTGGGACGAACTTGCCTTCAACAGCCAGTCATCAAGATAGGGGAAGACTGGAACCCCTGATCTGAGCAGATGAGCTGCAACCACTGCCATCACTTTCGTGAACACCCAAGGGGCACTGGTAAGACCAAAGGGGAGCACAGTAAACTAAAAATGCTCGTGGCCTACCATGAACCGTAGGTAACACCGGTGGAAAGGAGGAGGATGTGAAAATGGACGTCCTCCAAGTCCAACTCTACCATCCAGTCTCCAGGATTGAGAGCAGACAGGACCTGAGCCAATATCACATATTGAACTTCTCCTTCCAGAGGAAACCGTTGCGGTTCCTGAGATCCAAGATAAGACGCAGACCTTTGCCCTTCTTGGGCACCAGAAAGTAGTGGGAATAACAACCACAACCTACTTCTGGGGCAGGAACTCGCACAATAGCTCCTTTGTCCAAGAGAGCCGTAACTTCCTGGCGGAAAAGGTCCAAGTGACCCTCCGACATGTCCCACGTCCCCGGCGGCACAGAGGCAGAGCAGCTTGTGCCGGCCTGGGCCTCTGGAAGAAACGTGGCGGGGCACCGCTTCCGTAACCAGGAAAGAGGCAAAAGGAAGAGTGCATGGGGCGAGATGTAGTCGAGAGGCCCAAGGAGCTGGCCGTAGCCAGAGTATCCTTGAGGCGCTCAAGCGCGTGGTCTGCCTTGTCACCAAACAAGCAACGGCCATCAAAGGGCATGTGCAAAAGTGTAGATTGGACATCACCGAGAAGCCAGTGGATCTCAGGCAGGCGTAGCGTCTCAGGGCTACCAACGTTGAAATAGTCATGCCTAGCAAGTCGGCAGGGTCCAGTCCACAGCGAATGGCGAACTTTGCTGCATCTCTCCCTTTGACAACCGTACAGGACAGTGCGGCCCAGGCTGCCTCCGGGCACTGCGGCAGTACCTGCTCAACCGTATATCACACTGAGTGCGTGTAATGGCCCAATAGACATGCAGTGTTCACCGACCGCAGTCCCAAGCTGGCGGAAGAAAACACCTTCTTCCCAAGGTGTTCCAGCTTCTTGGATTTCCTATCTGGGGGAGCAGGAGGTAACAAGCCTTCGGAAGTAGAGGTTTGTACAGCCAAGCTCTCAGGGGTAGGATGTTGGGAGAGGAAAACTGGGTTGCCCAGAGACGGGCAGTGGCGTCGGGCAATCATCCTATCCACAGGGGCCTCTGTGCTGGGCTTGGACCTAGTGCTCAGAATGATGTTTGTGAGGGCCTCATAGAACGGAAACAGGGGCTCCGAAGAGGCTGCTGCCGGTTGAAGCACCTCAGTCAGGAGGTTAGTCCTGACTGCCACCGTAGGAAACTCAAGGCCCAAAGCCTAAGCCGGTATATGCAACACCATAGCGTAGGAGGCTCCCTTCTACGTAGCCTTTGTAGGGGAGTAGGAATACGAAGGTAATGGGGAGGTATCCAGACCACTGGCAACCGAACTCCTCTCTCCAGTCCGGATCTTCAAGTTGGTCTTCATGAGGATCAACAGACCCCTCCCAGCCCTCCTCATCCTCTCCTGGCTGCAATTCAGGGAGATAGGGAACACCAGGATAGAAAACTGGCACAAAATTGACACCGGTCCGGCTCCGTATCTAGATCGAGGTGGAGGCCGGGTTTGACTCCCACGGGGATCCAACCGGTGGCGGTGTCAACAATGGATTCGATGTCCGAGGTGTTGTGAGGTCAACCGCCGCCGATCTGGATCCAGGCCTGGATCTTGGGGGCCCCTACGGACTGAAACCCCCAACCGAGTCCAAGGGGCCAGAAGGCGCGCCGGCAGAGTTGGACTGCCCAAAGATGGAGTGTAGAGCTTCGTAAAATTTACGAAGTTGGGCAAGGGTCGCTCAGGCTCCTGGAAAGGAGTGGAAACTCAAAGCCAACCAAGCAGGCCCCTGCGGGCGGAGCCGAAGGACGAGGATCTTCAGCATCCCTTGTCCCGTCGGCTGACGGACTGGGAGAAGGCAAAGAGCAACAATGCTTCTTCACCTTCTTCTTGTGCTTCGACTTACCAGACGATGAAGACTTCGACGAGGAGTGGTGGCTCCGCGACCTCCCTCTCGACCGGGACCTTGAGCGGTGCGGAGCAGACTTCCGGGCTTCCAGAAGCTTTCGGGACAGCTCCCACAAAGACTTTGGGCCATGTGCCGGCAGCCAGAGCACTAATTTGGGTCGTGGTGGCGCTCCAGCTCCCAGAGGCACACGAGATGTGGGTCAGTCACCGACATCAGCTTGTGGCAGGAGCCACAAGGCTTAAACCGGTCTACCAATGTGAAAACCTATGCACCAGGAGTCAAACGACTCGAAAATAAGTCGAAAAAACAGTTTGTCAAAAAGTGACCAGGGTACCACTCTCTCCAGATCTGTGCTGGCTGGGGCTGAAAAAGAAAGAACTGACTTCAGCACGCAGGGTCGGCATCTAAGTAGATTCTGCGACGTCATTCCGGCGAACACGACACCAATGACAAACGTGGAGTCGACAGACACCACCTAACGACATTTAGGGGTACTGCTGAAAAAAAATTCTCCACAACCAGTCTGACGCCTGGGGGCAATTCTAAGGTAGGGAATCCATAACCAATAGTCTCTTTCAGATATGTATATCAAAATTGCAGCCACACACAAACACAGGTGTAGGGTCAAAGTGCCAATGCTGAGAAAAAAAATCCAGGAAATACAAATTACCAAAAGAATGGGGGAGAAAATCAAACGAAAATGAATTTCTCCACAGAGCAGTTGTTAAAATTAAAAGGTATGGGGCACACATATAAGATGGAGATCAAGTTGCAGCTGCATTTTAGCACAGGGAGAAATGAGCACATTAGATCTTAAGCTCCTCATCTGCGGTTTAATTCTGCAACTCCACACAACCCTTCAAATATTTAACATCATTAGGGAGTATAGAATGTTCCAAGACATATCCAAATACAGCATCTGTCAAAATTAGAGTCAATACCTTTAGTGCGCTTATTACCACGGCGACCTCCACGCTGCCCCGGGTTGCCTCTCTCCTTCCAGCTACCAATGTCTCTCTGAAACGATGTTAAAACCTCTGAATTTGGAGGAAACAGAGTTTAAGACAAGGAATCAGAGGTCATTTTAAGGAAAATGGCTTTGATTACACAATGGTGGCAAGTTAAATTAAATACCGATTGTGCTTGATACACATGCATATTAGAGTTTATTCAAGCAAATAGAGTCAATTTCGATTTTGAAAACCTTATTCAGTGTGTTTGAAATAACCCTAAAAATATACATAGATAAAAGCTAGATACATTACACTTGGGTAGCATAAAAGTTATAAAAGATAGTACGAAGTAATACTCAATAAGGAAACAAAGTCGGTCATGTCTGAAAACACTCAGAAATGTTTAAAAGGGGTACAATCTCCATTAAAAAAATTGGTCGAGTCGTTCTTCTGATGAAACAGCAATGCTTCTAAGTAGGTCAATTGCATTAATAATCAAAAGTACTAGATTGAGACAAACCCTTGCATCATTTAATTCAGACACGCAGAAGTGGTTTTAGGTAATAACTTCTAAAACCAGAATTAAAACCACAAAAAAACATTAAGTGCACAGTGCTTTGCTTACTCTGTCCATCACATGGACAAGAAGTCTAATCTGGGGGGCAAATTTTCATGTTAGGGAAAGCAACAATTCCCAATCTGAATCAAACTAGTGCAAAACGATGCATGAAATTAGGAATATAAATTAAATAGTCTTGGCAACGCTCTGTTACAGTAAGTGATAGATAAAACTTGACAGTTGGTTTCCTGATCTCGCAATCCAGCCGGACTTCCCTCTTATAATTCACTAAAGGTTCTCTAATAGACTGCTTGCTGAGCGTCTTTAAATAAGCAGACAGTGCACAGGATCCAACTAGTAGTACCTTCTACATCTCATTTCCAACAGTACACTAAAAGTGTGGCATATATGAGAAACAGGGACACGTTTATGATGTTAGCATAACTCATTTTTGCCATGTGCTTACACATAAAAATAAAGTACAAGGAGGAGGAGCTACGCAGCAACGAAGATGGCCGCATAGGCTCCCGGCTTCGCCGACCTCCGTCTGCTGCTTGATGATCCTGCCAGATATCCTGATTTTACGCCCGACCCCCGTGTGGATGAACTGTGCTGAGTCTAACGGTGCGGTCCCGAGAAATTTATCGCCCAGATTGACGGAGTTGTGTCGTTTTTAAGATCTCGGCCTAACCCAACTTCTGAGCCGGGGCCTCGAGTACTTGCCCAGCCAGGTTGCAGTTGAATAACATCGGCCGTGGGACTCAGAGACTCAGACAGGGTCCGGTCTCTTGCATTGGAGGTTATCCTGGCCTGTTTTTGGTGGCGAGTGTCTGGTCTGTTTTATACTGAAGGAGTCATATTAATCTTAATTGAACTTCCTACGAACTTTGACTCTCCTGGGGCGGTGATGGTTTTACCGGACAGAGTCCGCATGAAAGATCGGAGGGGTCAAGGATGAGACTGTTGGTCTGGGTCTGATTTCGGGGCTTTAAAAGACAAGGGATTCACTAACGTAATGCTTGCGGGAGGTTGGGCGGTGTTCAACGTCTCCCCTATCTGGCTCTGTCTATAATATTTTTGAGTACTCTGTAGTCTTAGGACAGGGGTTGTTAGTTTCAGGCGGGGGAAAAGTGACCGGGAGTTTGTATGACATTCTCCTCCTCCATTCTTCCTTTACTTTTTGTAGTTTAGTTAGTCAGGGCGACAGGCACGCTGCTAGTTGGGGTTAGGCAAAAGCCACATGCAAGGGTGCAGGGTGGGGAGATGGGTCTATAGTTTTGTTAGTTAGTTTAGTTTTTATGGTTTCTTTATCTCATACTTTCCTTTCGCTTTCCTTTCATAACGTTGGGGTATTATCCTAATTTTGTATGTATTCCGGTATCTGGTAACCATACTTCTTTTTCTATCCTGGCGTCAATTAGTGGGCGGGGTTTGTGTGAGGGCGACTGCGTTGGGTTATAGATTGCTTTGTCGTAAATCCTGTTTTGTGCTTGCTAGCGCAGGCGACTCGGTCGTTTCCTTTAAATTGATCTGTGATTATCCTATTTCTGTACCTGCTCACGTTATCATAGTGTTAGAATGTACGGTACCAGATAAATCTGTTTCTTTTTCCTTGCTTTTTAGGCTGGGGGGGGGTTAAACAAACATAAAATTAAACCTCTGTCTTATCCTATAACGTGTTGTGAGCTCAATACAAGGTTTATCCTGATTCGCTGCCGGACCTCAGGGTTGTCGGCTGAAGAGCTGTGTCATTTGATAACATAGTGGGTCTTATTCTTGTGTTGCGGCCGGCCCGTGCGGTTGTTGGCCCGTGCTTGTAATTTTATTGAACTGTACAATAAGGGTTTTAAAAATAAATAAATAAATAAAGTACAAGCATAATAGCTTTTTTCTTAGATAGTCTCAGAGGGTGGTAGCAAAGCACTTTTGATCTCTTCTTCTGCTTTGCCTCACTTAAACAGTAAATCATTTAATCAAAAAAGGCATTAAATTCAGTGACTTTGCAGTAATTTTAGCACTCACGGCAATACTTACCCTGGTTCACTCAACTGCTTCTCCTTCCGTCCCAAAACGGTTCAAAGTGGAGCGTCAAAAAGGTTTGCACATTCAGTTTGTCTTTAATATACAGCAGTTTCCCTGACTGCTGAACAAGGCAAAACCCCCAAAAAAGCTGTGTAGCATTTCCAAACCGAACATCTACCTTTAACACCTTCAATGCTAAAGGTATTCTCCCCCGGTGCTGCAATCCCTGATTTACCATTGTTCATGACGAGCTCAGCTCGTCATGAGCACAGCTCAACCGTGCCTCATGACGAGCTGAGCTCGTCATGAGCATCGAAGGGGTTAAAGACTAGTCACTGAAAAAATAGAATGGACCAAAAGAATGGTGCACAAGTAACGAATAAATAAATACTCGAGATACCCTCAGGGTTACGTTCACGACATAGGGAGTGGATCGCCCACCACCGTAGGTGTCATTGAGGACACAAAAAATAGCAGCTACATTAAAAACAGATTTGAACCGTGGCAGAAGTCAAAGGATCAGTTCAGTTTCTCATTAATACTATAAGGTTTACTGAATGCATGGGGGAAAGGAGTACATCTGGAATAAACATGTGTCTTAGTGAGACATCTTGACAATGCAGCGTAGCAATTGATAGATGTGCGTTTGTATCCTCAATAAGTGTTGGTCCAGCATTTTGAGATTTGTTTTAAGTTATGCCCCATCAGAATCAAATGTGGGCATTAGAACCCTTGTGCTATGAAAATATGACAAATTCGATTTTGTAAGAGTGAAAATCAGTTATTTGGGCTCAGAGGGATCACTGTCAAAAGAGAGAATTCTCACAACTCCATTTCAAGTTTCAAGGAAGGTCCACTGCCCCAATAAACAGAGCAAAGTGTTTAAGCAAAGTTCCATTTAATAGCAGTGTTAGAGTAAGAAGTCAGCAGAACGGTGAACCGGAAGTGGTGGTTGGTACCTGAAGGTTACAGGGAAGTGGCTCCTCCACTTCAAGGGAGATGATGCTGGCTTGGCGAGTACTGACGGCCCACCAAGGCTTTTGGAGAATGCACAGCAACAGGACGAGTCTGGTTGTTATGATTGTTGGGATAGGAGCAGGCAGGCAGGATTTTGTGTCGAAGTCCACAAGCAGTCTGCAGTTCTCACTTCTTTGGCTCTTCATGTTTTGAAGAAATATTAAGAATGAAAAATAACACTAGGTTGGCATGGCTGACCCACATCGAGGACTGGTTTACTAAGTTGGGGCTGAAACACTATTGGGAAGACCCTCAAAGTTAACTTTGAGTTAAAGGTGTTAAAACTAAGTTACTGGGTGCTTGTTTTAAATTCCCATTTAAATAACCCCAAGTTAGGCACCCTATCATTGAGGTATCTTGAGATGAAAACAGACAGTAGATTTGAGCCTTTCATGGATGAAATTTTACCAGGCCTCGCTAAATCCCTGTACCTAAAATTCCGTTATGGTATTATTCAGATTAAAGTAAATACTTTCAATTGGATGTGTAACGCAGGGAAAGATGACGTGTTCAGCTGCGAACTCTGTAATACTGGTGCAAAAGAGATGAAGCCCACGTATTATTCTTTTGCCCTGCTTACATTCATCCTAGAAGAAAATGGATAAAACCTATCTGCCGTCTCCTGGGATTTAGACGTTTCGGCGAGGCAGAAAGAATACTTAAAACCGAAACTACTCAATCAATTGTCTTTAGTATAAACAGATACCTCTTTTCCGTGGATTTAGCAATGAGGAGAAGGGGCTTAAAGCTATAGGGACTTGCAGTATAACCCCTAGATGAGTTAAAACAAGTGCTCAAAGGTATGATATGGACCTATGAATGTAATGCCAGTAATGTAAAAAAATCCTTTTTCTAATCTTTTTAAAGAAACAAAAAAAAAATGAAATAACATGATGAAATTATAGTTGGCCTAAATGAATTGAGAATATTGTAAGGTTATGATCATTATACTTCTGGATGTTTTACAAATTTTAAAATTCTAAAATAGTTTTTATTGTCTTAAATACTTGCATTAACCGTTATTGGCCCTCAATTGGTACACTGAAATTTTTGGTGGAAGGGATGGGAGCGGATTTTGTAACTTTATATATATATATATATATATATACATATACACATATATATATATATATATATATATATATATATATATATATATATATAGTTTTTTACAACCGAAATAAAGATTATTGAACTCATTGACTTATATTGTATTTTTACCTCTGACCTCATAAAGAGTGCAGAGGGGTTGTGTTTAGAATAAATACATGTATATTTGATATATACCTTGTGTGGTGTCCTTTTATTTGATACTCAAGGAATTATAATTGGTAATACGCTCTCAGAAGTCTTAGCCTGAGGACTGCTGGTCCACGCTACCACTAGGGTAGCTTTCTATAAGGTTGACTTTACAACCACCATCAATAAGGGTCGATTAGACTGGTGCAAGGTGCCCACTAGAACTAGTGGACATCATATGTCAGGCTAACTTCTCACATCGGTCTTTTGAATGAAATACTTTAAGGCCTTCATCTGGTAGTACTCTCCTATATTATACTGACTGCTGGCCTCATTGTGGACTTGGGATATATTATCAAATGGTGCCCAGATTTCATAGAAAACTGGCTTCCAACATGAAGTTTAGATTACTTTCTGCTGACACTTTAGTAGGAGAAGCTAGTCAGACAGGCTAAGCCAACCAAATAAAATGCTGTCAGAACTGCCATACAGATGCGCCATCCAAAATGGGAGGATTGAATATGGTAACGCAGGTCATGTACCCTGAAATCAGAAGAACTTTATGGTTTTATACAATGGTATGTGGATTTACCCAGACTCTGAATCTCTGCATACAATCAGTCTCCATTTATTTAATTTATCCGTTCCGGTAGGAGCACTTTTAGTAAATTGTAACGTAAGGTACATACTCAATTTTAAGGTTTAACATTGATCGCAATTCTGGTTTTGGTTCATTTTTGGTACAAGAAAATAGGAGGTGAGCATCCCTCTCACTTTAATGATTTTTTGCAGCTTTTTCTAGCACATTTTTTCAGAGCCAGGTTTTAGATAGAAAGGGTTTAGGATTACTGATGGAATACTGGTAAATGAACTTTGAAATCTATCTACGTATGTAACTGTTCTGTAGAATCGCATTAAACTGCACTTCATTATACTTTGTAATGCTGCAATTTAATTTATGATGATTCTCCCACTTGGGTGCTTGCCCCCAACAGCCATTTCTTTTGCATTTAGGAAGCTTTCACTAATGTTTCTAAAGGCTATGTCTTCTGTTTTTGCCTTTACAGGCATTAGATAAAAGGTATTTTTGTTACTAATATTCTTCTGCCAGGAGGGTGTATGACTCAATTGACAAGAGAATTCCTTTTTCTGAAGAAAATAAGTAGAATTCTGTTTTTTCTTTTTATAGGCCGGCTATTTTAAAGGTTTCAGTCTCCATCTTTATGCTAGGGTTCTCCTCAGGAGAACTAACGAGGGCGCTTGCATTCAGTGCAGAGTCTAGGATCTTCTTCTGTGCATTGGAGGTCAAGTTTCTATGTCAGAGCCAGGATAAGTATTTTATGGCGGTCATGCTGTAATATCGACATGTTGAAATATTCACTGCATTCGTGGATGCGCTTCTGGTCTGAAGTCAGTATTCTTCATTTAGCACTTCCATTAAGTCTTTCAGTTTGTCCTGGAAAAACCGACGCCATCTGCACAGGGAATTCCCTTAGTGACAAGCCATACGGACTAAGAATAGTCATAAAACTGACTGCCCTAAAGAACAAGTTACTTACCTTCGGTAACGATATATCTGTAAGAAACATTAGTTAGTGTTAGATTCCTTACCTTAGAATATCCCCAGGCGTCAGTCTGGATCCGGAAACTTTTGCGTAGCAGTACCCCTGCGCGACGGTAGGCGTCGTCTGCAGGCGTCCCCTGCGGCTCCGCGTCCGTCGTTGGCGTCGTGCGCCGCGATGACGTCGCTGGAGTATATAGACGCCGCCTCCGCGCGCTGACGTCAGTTCTTTGTACACAGCTTTTCCGCGCCAGAACACGCAGAGCCATGTGAGAACCAACACTGGTGCCAATTGAAACTAGGGCCCTGAAAGGGATGTCCTTAACCCTAGGTATCAGTTCGCAGAACGGGGAGGATGGGTGGGTTCGGTAAGGAATCTAACACTAACTAATGTTTCTTACAGATATATCGTTACCGAAGGTAAGTAACTTGTTCATCTGAAAGAAACACGTTAGTGTTAGATTCCTTACCTTAGAATAGATACCCCAGCAATACCAACCCCGGTGGTGGGTCTGCGAACCAATACATTCCTACACCAGAAAGTCCTGGAGGACAGAACGGCCAAAGAAGCCATCCCTCCGGACTTGACTGTCCACGCAGTAGTGCCTCGCAAAGGTGTGCAGCGAGGCCCACGTAGCCGCCTGGCAAATGTCCTGCAAGGGGACTCCCCGGCCCAGGGCAGTAGTAGCCGCCGTGGTCCGAGTGGAATGGGCTCTCAGCCCAACAGGAGGCTCCTTCCGAGCCAAAGAGTAGCACGCTTTGATGCACAGAACGACCCACCGAGAGATGGTCCGTTTATGCACCGCCCGTCCCTTCTTCGCACCCACGTAGCCAACAAACAGTTGGTCATCCACCCGGAACTGGCGTGTGCGATCCACATAAAATGAAAGCGCACGTTTTGGGTCCAGATGATGGAGCCGCTCTTCATCCTTTGAGGGATGTGGAGGCGGGAAGAAGGAGGGGAGGGTGATGGACTGCCCGATGTGAAAAGCAGAAACTACTTTGGGCAGGAAAGAAGGTCTAGTCCTTAGAACCACCTTGTCAGGATGAATGGACAGGAAAGGAGGTTGGACAGAAAGAGCCTGGAGCTCACTCACTCTCCTGGCAGAGGTGATGGCAACCAGGAAAGCCATCTTTAAAGTCAGGAGACGGAGAGGACAAGAATGAAGGGGCTCAAAGGGAGCACACATCAAAAAGGTTAGAACCAGGTTCAAGTCCCACTGAGGCATCACAAATGGAACAGGTGGATACATGTGTGTGATGCCCTTCAAGAATCTCGTTACAATTGGGGACTTGAACAAAGAAGGCTGATCAGGAAGCCTTAGAAAGGCTGAAAGGGCCGAAAGGTAGCCCTTGATAGTGCCCAGAGCAGAGCCCTGCTGGGCAAGAGAGAGAAGAAAAAGAAGAACCTCGGAAAGAGGGGCAGAGAGAGGATCCACAGCCTTTGCTGTGCACCATGCCACAAATCTGTTCCACCGACAGGCGTATACCGACTTTGTGGAGGGACGCCTGGCTGCCAGAATTACATCACAGACTTCAGGAGGCAAGTCAAATGGCCTCAACTGCCGCCGCTCAATCTCCAAGCATGGAGGTGGAGACTGGACAGGTTCGGGTGGAGGACCGTCCCCTGCAGCTGCGACAGAAGGTCCTCCTGAAGGGGCAGGCGGATCGGGGGACCGACCGACATGCTGAGTAGCTCGGGATACCAGTACCTTCGAGCCCAGTCCGGAGCCACAAGGATAACTTGGGCCCGGTCGCGCCTGATCTTCTTCAGCACTCTGGGCAGAAGTGGTATAGGCAGAAAGGCGTATAACAGACCGCAACTCCACTCGTGCCGAAAGGCGTCGCCGTGCGAGTGCCGTCTTGGAAACTCCAACGCGCAGAACTGATGACATTGCGCGTTCTCTTCTGTGGCGAATAGATCTAACCAAGGCTCTCCCCAGTGCAGAAAGATTTCTTGCGCCACGTCCGAGTTCAGACGCCATTCGTGATCCATCGAGCACCGACGGCTGAGTTCGTCCGCCCTGGCGTTCAGAGAACCTGCCAGGTGTTGAACCGTCAGAGTCACGCCCTGACGTTCCAGCCATTGCCAGAGGCGCAGAGCCTCCTGGCAAAGGGTCCACGACCCCACCCCGCCTTGTTTGTTGCAGTACCACATGGCGGTGGTGTTGTCTGTGAACACCTGCACCACACTCCCGTTGACAAAGGGGAGGGATGCCTTCAGTGCTAGACGAATCGCCCGTAGCTCCAACAGGTTGATATGGAGCCGGGACTCCGCCGGAGACCAGATGCCTCTGATCTCTGCCTCTCCCAAGTGGCCACCCCAGCCCTGGAGGGACGCGTCCGTCACGACAACGTGCTCCGGTTGGGGAAGGGAGAGGGATCTGCCTCTGACCCAATCGCGGTCCGTAAGCCACCACTGCAGTTGTCTCGCAGTGCCCTCCGAGATCAAGACGTGGTCGGACAAGTTGCCCTGATGCTGGGCCCACTGAAACTTCAGGTCCCACTGCAGAGCACGCATCCGCCACCGGGCGTGATGCACCAGAAGGATGCAGGAAGCCATCAGTCCCAGCAGCCGCAGCGTCAACCTGACCGAAACCCGGGATAGCGGCTGATCAAACCCTGTATATCCCGGACCCGCCGTTCCGGAGGATAAACCCGAAACTGCGCCGAGTCCAGAACCGCTCCGATGAAAAGGAGCTTTTGAGAGGGACACAGGTGTGATTTCGGCACATTGATGGAGAACCCCAGGTCGTGCAAGAGGTCTGCCGTCATCTGAAGGTGGTGGACGACTGTCTGGGGCGAGCCCGCCTAGAACAACCAGTCGTCTAGGTAGGGGAAGACCGAAACCCCTAACCTGCGCAGATGGGCTGCGACCACCGCCATCACCTTTGTGAACACCCGTGGGGCGCTGGTAAGGCCGAAGGGGAGCACGATAAACTGAAAATGCTCCTGGCCTACCGTGAACCGCAGGTAACGCCGGTGGGCCGGCAGGACGGGGATGTGAAAATACGCATCCTGCAAGTCCAACGCTACCATCCAGTCTTGCGGGTCTAGAGCAGCCAAGACCTGAGCTAGTGTCAACATCTTGAACTTCTCCTTCCGGAGGAAGCCGTTGACGTTCCGTAGATCCAAGATAGGACGTAGGCCCCCCTTGTCCTTCTTGGGTACCAGAAAGTAGTGGGAATAGCAACCACGCCCTACTTCTGGCCCAGGAACGCGCTCGATGGCCCCCTTGGCCAAGAGGGCCGTAACTTCCTCCTGCAGAAGTGTCAAGTGGTCCCCCGACACACGGTGGTTCTGCGGTGGCATGGCTGGAGGAGTGGTCTCGAAGGGGAGGGAGTAGCCCCTTCGGGCGAGTTGCAGCACCCACCTGTCTGATGTAATCGTGCGCCAGTGAGCGTGGTGATGGCGAACCCTGCCACCCACTGGCGTCACATGGGGCCGAAAGCACGGACTAGGAGGACTTGGAGGCAGATGCTGCGGGGGGAGGTGTGGCCTGACCCCGCCGTTGACCCCGACCGCCGCCACGGCGGTTTCCACGGCCGCCACCGCGTTGAAAGGATTGTTGCGGCGCGTGGCTGGCAGCACGTGTGGGGACGCCCCTTCCTTGGCCACGAAAGGAGCGAAACAAACCCGTTTGCTGGCGCTGGGTCGAGAGACCCAAGGACTTGGCCGTGACCCTGGAGTCCTTGAAGCGTTCCAGCGCGTGGTCCGCCTTGTCGCCAAACAGGCGACAGCCATCGAACGGCATGTCCATCAAGGCATTCTGGACATCTGCCGAGAAGTTGGCGGATCTCAGCCAGGCTTGGCGACGAATCGCCACCGTCGTGGACATCGCTCTGCCTAGCGAGTCGGTCGTATCAAGACCACACCATATAGAGTATTTAGCTGCGTCCTGGCCCTCAGCCACAGCTTTGCCGAGTTTTGCCCTCACCTCCATGGGGCATTCTGGCAGCAGTTCCGCGACCGTATCCCACACAGAGTGGGTGTAGCGGCCCAAGAGGCAAGCGGTGTTGCAAGACCGCAGTCCCAAACTCAGGGACGAGAAGACCTTCTTGCCATACTGGTCATACCTCTTAGATTCCCGGTCGGGAGGAGCCGACGGGAATGCGGACTGGGAGGTCGAGGCCTGGATCACCAGACTCTCGGGGGTGGGATGGGTGGACAGGAACTTGGGGTCGTCCGGACAAGGACAGTGGCGTCTGGCCACGTTCCGATCAACAGGCGAACCTGAAGCGGGCCTGGACCACGTGCCCAACAGAACGTCTGACAAGGCTTCGTTAAACGGCAGCAGTGGCTCTTGTGGGCATGACTGCGGTTTGAAGACCTCAGTGAGGATGTTAGGCCTCACGGCCGCGACGGGGAGCTCAAGGTGTAAGGCCTTGGCAGCCCTCATCAGCACCACTGAATATGCAGCTCCCTCCTCCGACGCCACGGAAGGAGGAGAGACAAAGCCAGGGTTAGGAGAGTCGTCCAGACCACTGGCCTCCCCCAAATCACCTGTCCAGTCCGGGTCATACTGGCACTCACGTGACAGAGGGTCCTCAGACCCCTCCCAACCTTTCCCGTACTCTTCATCATCTCCATATTCAGAGTCAACGATGTAGACCGGTTCCTCGGGGTTCACAGGCCCCATCGGCGTCGAGCCCGACGTCGGTCCGACTCCGCGTCCGGATTCGGGGAGGGTATGGGGACGGCGCCGCCCGGAGCCGGCACAGGAGAACCGGCGCCGCGCGGGGACGGCGTCGGGGGTAACCCCGAAGGAACCGGCACCGAACCGGCCGGTAGGCCAGCCGGCGTCGACCCCGAAGGCCCCAGCGGCGCCGGGGTCGGAGCCGTCGGCGGCACCGGGGCCGGAGCACCCGATGGCGTCGAGCCAGGGACACCCGACCCGCTAGGGCCCTCAGACGGTAGCACTGGGCCCGAAGGCACCGTAGGCCCCGTCGGAGAACTGAGCGCCCTCATGGCCATGAGGAACGCCTCAATCTCCTCAGGCGTCGCACCGTGCCCATGGACCGGAGGGTATGGGGCAGGCCGCGCTGGCGACTCTCGCGGAGCCGCGGGGTTGGGGTCACCCGAACCCCCGGCCGCGTTGCGCGAGCGGGGGGGGGGTGGGGGGGGGGGGGTCGGGGGTACGATGACGACGCCCCAACTTCTTGTGTTTCTTACCTGACGAGCCCGACGAATGGTGACGACTTCCGGAGCGGCTCCGCAACCGCTCCCTCGAACGCTCCCTGGACCTCCGGCCGGACCGGGACCGCTCCCGACGCAGGGCCGACACCCGGAGCTCAAGTAGCTTGCGGGACCGCTCCCGTCTAGCCTTGTTAGTGAGAGCCCGGCAGTCGACGTAGGCGTCCACGTCGTGGTCGGGGCCCAGGCACCGGAGACAGAAACGGTGATGGTCCGTGACCGACATTGTGCGGTCACAACCGTCACAATTCTTGAAACCGGGCATCCTACCAGGCACCAAAAAGAGATTAGAAGTTAACAAATTGGTCAAAAGACCGGAGTACTGCTCTTCGGATCTGCGCTTACTGGCGCGGAAAAAAGAAGAACTGACGTCAGCGCGCGGAGGCGGCGTCTATATACTCCAGCGACGTCATCACGGCGCACGACGCCGACGACGGACGCGGAGCCGCAGGGGACGCCTGCAGACGACGCCTACCGACGCGCAGGGGTACTGCTACGCAAAAGTTTCCGGATCCAGACTGACGCCTGGGGATATTCTAAGGTAAGGAATCTAACACTAACGTGTTTCTTTCAGATGTATGTTGCTAAAGTTTAGACTGCTTTTTTCCTCAAAGAACTCAAGCACCAGCTTGCTTGTCATAGGATGCTGGGGAAGTAGAAGCAGAATAAAAATTCTTCCTAACTGATGAAACTACTGTAAAATAAGCTAGCGGGCTGTCCTACTGGAGGAACAGATCCTGCTCAAGTGCTTTGATTCTTTACTGAAAACAGTCCTAAGAACGCAGGCAGAGCCACGTGTGCCGTTTCCCCACAAGACGTACCCCCCTTGCCTTAACCACGCAGGTGCCTTAACAACGCATATGTGTGGTTAAGGCAATGTGCTGTCTAATTTCCGAGTTGAGGCCCAGGAAGGGGTAGACCGGAAGAGGAAGATTCATAACAATGGACTCGGTGAGGTAAGTGGGGCTGGGGCTTGGTCTTGAGGTGTGGAGGGGTAGTTTTTCAGGGTGGGATAGGTTATAGGACCATGGATGGGGTTGGGATAATTTTTAGGATGGGGACAGTTTTTAGGGCTGAGGGCGGGGGAATGTTTAAAGAAAGGCCCAAAAAAAACAGTAGTCCCAGGGTCGGAGTCTTTAAATGTCATAATGGATCTCACTAGTTAGTGGGTTTTCCACATAAAGCTTGTGGCCAATGCCCAGCAAGGACCTTGTTGGACAAAGTTTCAAAGTCTAAGATGTAAATAATGAGTGAAAACAGCAGCAATGGAAATGTAACCTTGAAGGGCCCATCTCAGTATTAGAACTAAATGTATAAATACATCGGAGACAGAGATTTCACCTCCACTGACTGTTTTGCTTGTATGGTCCTCTTTAACTGGAGGTTTCTTTTTTCTGACAAAAGTGAGTTCGGTGATCCTGCAAACGGCCTCCCAGTCTTTAAACCACCTACTCTGTATCTCCCTACCAATTGCAACTTTCCATGTGAGAGGACCACTAAAGGAAAACCACAAAAACTTTTTATTCAGCTACAATGATTTTTATCATCATAAAAAAGAGTATTGTAAGTGGGTCAACTGTGTTGCTGAGAAAACAGTTAAAAAGACCGTCATAGGAAAAAGTGGCAGACTATTCTTAGGGAACCCGCCCCAAAATGAAGAAAAATAACTTGCTCTATGTTCTGAAGCAGTAATTCATAGAAGGCAAAGTGAGGTATTACCCACATTCTCTTGTTAAAACAATGCTTATCTGCTACCTTTAACCGCTTAACCACGGCGGCAATTCAGCCGCAGTGCAGTGTTTTAAATGAGTGTGCGGGGCTGCGTCGGCCAACGGACAATGCGCAGCACTACGGAGGTAGTGCTTGTGACAGCCGTTGGCCGACGGGCAAATCTAAGGGCTAAATGGAGAATTTAAGAAAAGAGGCAGAGATACTCTAATGCTTAAGAATATTAAAGATCACATGAAAGACAACTCAATTAGAAAGATACCAACGTAAAAGATAATTAAATATATTACTCAGCAATAGCACCTCGGAAGGGATGGAGCAAGCAAGAAATGCATATGTTGGTGCTTACATAAAATACTGCTGCAAAGTATTAAGGCTCAAGCAGATCGATTCAGAATATCTGAACTTACCTGTTGAGTCAGGTCCGAGTTTGAATCCATATATTTTTAAATGACTCAAAACTGTTTCCATGTTTTCTTCTTTCCCCCAAAAGCTGAGTTGCACAGGCATGGTGAATGCATTAGTAGCTCCATAAGGGACAACGCTTATTAAAAAAAACAACAAAAAAACAGTAAAATGTGTAAATTAGGGAAATACAAAAAACTGAAAAATAATTGAAGGTTGTTCAGGTTTTTTAAAATCTAAATCTGTTCACTGGGTTGAAGTTCAATAAAGAGTGACTTCCATATAACATTATCTACATTATAAAAAACATAATTGAGGTCATAAACAGTAGACTTTACCAGGCCTTGTGCAGGATCCAGGAATACTTCTCGTATTGTATTCCTGGATTGGTACCGTTCTTTCCTTTCTGACAGGTCGTTTCAGATGTTCTCAGCTCCCCCTTCCTTTCCCATGTCCATTCTAGCAAGCATGGGGTTCCTCAGGGTTCAGCATTAAGTCCTTGCTTGTTCAACCTCTTCGTCCAGCCCTTGGCGAGAGTATGGCACGACCATGGCCTGACCCTGATTTCTTACGCGGATGACACGCAGCTAGTGGTGGCCCTCTAAGATGGCCTTGATCTGGGCCCCACGCAGTTTCTAACTGGGCTTGAGGTGATCGCACGTTGGATGACTGCCAATTGCCTTTAACTTAATGCTAGCAAATCAGAAGTGCTGCTGGTGGGGAAAAATAAAGAGTATTGGAGCACTCAGTGGAGGCCTACATCCATTGGCAGCGCCCCAACCCCTAAGTCAGTGGTAAAGAACCTAGGGATCTGGCTCGACTCTACTCTTGGGTTCCAGGAGCATACCAAAAAGATGGCAGGCACCTGTTTCGGACTCCTCGCAATCCCTGTTGTCAGCCCCCCGCTTTCGGAGAAAGAAATGGGGAGGATCAAAGTTTGCAACCCTTGCCCCACCCCTGTGGAATTCCCTTCCTTTTGAGCTCAGATCTATAACTCTGTACCCTCAATTTCGAAAGAAACTTAAAGCCCACTTATTTGCCAAATGTTTTAACTAGATCACTGGGTATTTTCTCCTTCCTATTCTGTTTCCCCTACTCCTACCCTGGAGATCTGTCTCTTGCAGCGCCATGAAACCGCAGGTGAAAGTGCGCTATACAAATATTTTAAACTCAAACTCAAACTCTTACGGGGTCTGAGGCCCATTTTGGGGTTCTTCGATCCAGCCACACGCCCGCCAACTAATCCTTCAGGCGACTATTCTGTCGCGAATAGACTACGCCAACTCATTGATGTTAGGCGTCAATAAGGCGGAGGTGAACCGCTTGCAGCGAGTCCAAAATGCTGCCGCACCTGTCCTGCTCAGGCGCCCTATAACCTGCTCTACGTCTGGCACCGTGAGGCGCCTCCACTGGCTACCTGTTCCTAAAAAGGATTGAATTCAAAGCACTTTGTCTTGCCATCCGTTGGCTGTTGTTCCCCGGGTAAAACGTACTAGAGCCGGGGGCCGGTCTTTCTGCTACCTGGCCACTAAGCTGTGGAATTCTCTTCCCGCTCAGACCCGTCGCCTGGATGGCCTATTTTCTTTCCGCAAGGCCATTAAAACTCATTTGTTCCCTGCGGACTAGTCCTGCTGCCTTTCTGACTCCGCTTTTAGCACCGAGACCCCCTTTGCTGGGGCAGCTGTGCGCTCTATAAAATTACATAACATAACATTGTGGTTTGGTAACAGGTAACCATGACATATGGTAAATTCTGCCATCATAGGGTTTTGGTGAACTCAAAAACCATAAGGCCAAAAGTTACATACAGCACAGGGCCACAACAACCCCAAACAATACCATAGCCCAGCACTTGGGAGACACAGGCATTTAACAGAACCGGCCGCTGGCTACACACTCTCAAGTCACAGCGGGGTCTACACAGGCCCAGGGTCAGCAGCCCCAGAACTCTCACATAAAACTCCCAGGCACATTTGCTGCTCTGTATTCAGAACCCCACAGAGTGCAGTATGTGAACTCTGGGTGGGCTTGTGCTGGGTTTGAACTGTTACGCAAAGAAACTCCACTGGCATTGAAATTAATTTTAAAAAGTGGAATTGAGAATATATGGGGGAAGTGGTACAGCTACTACGGGTTGTCGATTTCATATCGTAATGTGGCACATTTCTGATGTTTGGGCTTGTCGCTATTTCATACACGTATTATTATTAATATTATTTTTAATTTCAATCCATAACATGATTAAATAGACAGCATTTCAACAGAAAAACCAGTCAGGGTCTAAAACAATTATTAAAATCTTCCGACAGATACAAATAAACTAAAAATGCCGTAATGAGATAGGGATACGATACATACATTTTAATTTTACTCTTTCATATGCTCGATCAAGGGCCCCCAGGTCTGTAGGCCGAAGAACATCTGTGTGTAGCCTTGAGGGAGTAAAGGCTGTATTCAAGATCTCCACATCTCAAATGTGAAAGGTTCTTTCTGTAACCACACTGAGGCAATACAGAACTGTGCCACAGATGTGGCAATGAAGATTAAATAATCAATCAAGTTATCCCAGATTTATTTATTTATTTATTTATTTATTTTGGAATTTTGTAAAGCGCTTGGTTACGCTCTCCGGCGTGTCCCCGCGCTGAGAGAAAACCTGTGAGAGGGTTAGGAAGTTACAACAGTGCTAGGCGGAAAAGATGAGTTTTGAGGATTTTGCGAAATTTGGTCTCAGAAGGTTCGAGGCGCAGTTCAGTGGGGAGCATATTCCACTTCTTGGCTGCAAGGAGTCTGAATGATTTACCCCCGAGATGACATCACGGAGAGTACTTAGGCGCCACCCATGCACGCTGACGTCAATTCTGTACATGACTTTCTGCACCAGGAACACAGAGTCATGCAAGATACTGACCTTTGGTGCATAAAACTAAGGCCCTAACAGGGATGACCTTAACCCTAGTAATCAGTTTGCAGAACGGGGAGGATTGGTGGGGTGGTAAGGAATCTATCACTAACTAATGTCTCTTACAGATACATTGTTACACATGTAGTAACTTGTGCATCTGAAAGAGTCACTTTAGTGATAGATTCCTTTCTTTACAATAGTTACCCCAGCAATACCAACTCCGGTGGTGGGTCTGCGAACAAGATTACACCAGAAAGTCACGGAGCACAGAACAGCCAAAGAAGCCGTCTCTCCAGACCGGACTGTCAAGGCAGTAGTGCTTGGTAAACGTGTGCAGCGAGGTCCACGTAGCTACCTGACAAATGCCCTGCAAGGGAACGCCACGTCCCAAGGCAGTAGTGGCTGCAGTAGCCCTGGTAGAATGGGCACGCAGTCCCACAGGACCCTCCTTCTTGGCCAAAGAGTAACACTCTTTGATGCACAGAACGACCCACCGGGAGATGATCAGTTTGTGCACGGCCTGACCTTTTTTGGCACCCACGTAGCTGACAAAGAGCTGATTGTCCACCCAGAACTGCTGTGTACACTGCAGATAGAATGCAAGCGCACGTTTTGGGTCCAGACTGTGGAGCCTCTCTTCCTCGCTGGAAGGATGCAGAGGTGGAAAGAAGGTGGGCAAAGTGATGGTCTGCCTGATGTGGAAGGGTGTGACAACTTTTGGCAAGAAAGAAGGACGGGTCCTCAGAACCACCTTGTCCGGATGAATAGAAAGGAATGGAGGTTTAGAAGAAAGAGCCTGGAGCTCACTCACTCTTCAGGCAGAGGTGATCGCTACCAGGAAAGCCGTCTTAAGAGTGAGAAGACGTAAAGGACAGTTATGAAGGGGCTCGAAGGGAGCGCACATCAGAAACGTCTAGACAAGATTTAAGTCCCACTGAGGCATGATGAACGGCACCGGAGGGAGCGTGTGCGTAATGCCTTTTAGAAAACGGTTCACAACCTTGGACTTAAAAAGAGAAGGCTGATCAGGAAGCCATAGAAAGGCGGATATGGCCTTAAGATAACCTTCGCCGTGCACCATGCCACAAACTTGTTCCACCTGCAGGCGTATACCATTTTTGTAGAGGGACGCTTGGCTGCCAGAATGACATCACATACTATGGAGGAAGATCGAAATGTGTCAACTGTCGCCGCTCAATCTCAAAGCATGGAGGTGGAGGCTGGACAGGTTCGGGTGGAGAACCGTACCCTGCTGCTGCGACAAAAGATCCTCCCGAAGAGGCAATCGGATCGGGGGATCAATCGCCATGCTGAGTAGCTCGGGATACCAGTATCTTCGTGCCCAATCCCGAGTCACAAGGATGACTTGGGTCAGTCGCCCCTGATCTTCTTCAGCACTCTGGGCAAATGTGGTATAGGCGGAAAGACGTACAACAGACCGCAACACCACTCGCGACGAAAAGGGTCGCTGAGCGAGTGCAGACTTGGAAATTCCAACGCGCAGAATTGATGACATTGCACGTTCTCTTTGGTGGCGAATAGATCTAACCAAGGGTCTTCCCACTGCTGAAAGAGACCTTGCGCCACGTCCGAGTTTAGACGCCATTCGTGATCCATCAAGCACTGGCGGCTGAGTTTGTCCGCCCTGGTGTTTAGAGAACCAGCCAGGTGTTGAACCACTAAAGTAATGTCTTGATGTTCCATCCATGTCCAGAGGCGCAGAGCCTACCGACATAGGGTCCAGGACCTCACCCCACCCTGTTTGTTGCAATAGCACATGGCGGTGGGGTTGTCCGTTAACAACTGCACTACACTTCCCCGGACAGAGGGAAGGAAGGCCTTCAGTGCAAGTCGGATGGCCCTCAGCTCCAAAAGGTTGATATGGAGCCTGGACTCCGCCGGGGACCAGAGGCCTCTGATCTCCGCCTCTCCCAAGTGGCCACCCCATCCCAGGAGGGACATATCCGTCACCATTGTGTGCTCCGGCTGGGAAAGGGAGCGGGATCTACCCTTGACCCAATCTCGATTTGTGAGCCACCACCGCAATAGTCGAGCAGTGCCCTCCGAAATCTGGACATGATCGGACAGGTTGCCCTGATGCTGCGCCCACTGGAACTTCAAGACCCACTGCAGAGCCTGCATATGCCATCTGGCATGTGTCACCAGCAGCATGCAGGAGGCCATCAGGCCCAGGAGCCCTAGGGTCACCCTGACTGAAACCCAGGACAGAGGACGAATGGTCGGAATCATAGCCTAAATATCCCGGACTCGCTGCTCGGGAGGATAGACCCGAAACAGCGTCGAATCCAGAAACGCTCCAATGAAGGGGAGCTTCTGAGAGGGACTCGGGTGCAACTTCGGCACATTGATGGAGAACCCCAGCAACTGTA
Organism: Lissotriton vulgaris; assembly: GCF_964263255.1. NCBI lineage: Eukaryota > Metazoa > Chordata > Amphibia > Caudata > Salamandridae > Lissotriton > Lissotriton vulgaris. Next base: position 948,346,434 of record NC_141699.1, on the reverse strand, counting down.
AGAGGTCGGCCGTAGTCTGAAGGTGGTTGACGACTACCTGGGGGAAGCCCGCCTTCAACAACCAGTCTTCGAGGTAGGGGCAGGCTGACACCCCCGACCTGCGCAGGTGACCCGCGACCACCGCCATCACCTTCGTGAACACCCGAGGGGAGCTGGTAAGGCCGAAGGGGAGCACGGCAAACTGTAAATGCTCCTGGCCACCGTGAACCGCAGGTAATGCCGGTGGGCCGGCAGGACGGGGATGTGGATGTGGAAATTGGCATCCTGCAAGTCCAACGCTACCATCCAGTCTCCAGGGTCGAGGGCAGCAAGGACCTGAGCCAGAGTCAACATTTTGAATTTCTCCTTCCGGAAGAAGCAATTTACGTCCCGGCGGTCCAAGATGGGGCGCAGGCCCCCTTGTCCTTCTTGGGGGCCAGAAAGTAGTGGGAATAACAACCACTCCCTACTTCCTACAAGGAAACGCACTCGATGGCCCCCTTGGCCAAGAGGGCCGTGACTTCCTGTTGGAGAAGAACCAAATGATCCCCCGACATGCGGTGGCACCGAGGCGATATGGCTGGAGGGGAGGACTGAAATAGAAGGGAATAACCCTTGCAGATTATCTGCAGCACTCACCTGTCCAATGTAATTTCGTGCCAGTGGTGAAGGTGGTGGTGGACCCTGCCACCCACCGGTGTGGGGTGCTCCCTGAAGCTCTGATTAGGAAGGCTTGGAGGTGGAAACAGCAAGGGTAGAGGTGGACTGACGTGCAAGCAGGTTCCCGGACCCACCACGGCCGCATTGAGGCTGGCTCTGCGCAGGCTTGTGGGAGGAGCATACCTGGGGGCCTCTGCCCTGGCCACGAAAGGAACGAACCCCAGGAATGGCAGGGTTCTTCATAGAAAGACCCAAGGACATGGCCGTGGCCCGTGAGTCCTTAAAGTGCTCCAGTGCACTGTCGGCCTTATCGCCAAAGAGGCGGGAGCCATCAAAGGGCATGTCACAGATCAGGGTTGTATCCATCATCGGTCTTTAGCTCACTTCGCCACCCCAGTTCAGACCCAGCAATATATGCGTATCAGTCTTGACCCAGTACCTCATGAGAAGAGTCCAGCCCGAACTGCCAAACCAAGTCTTCCATGGACTGGAAACAAGTGTTCATTTTGCCTTCTGTAGGCCCCCTGAATCATTCCTGGTATCCAGGATCCCCACTGTGTCACTGTTGGAAGCTAGGGACCCCCAGTCTAAGCAATTTCTATAATGTGAACCTCAAAACAATACATAAAATACAAAACAAATATACAAATGCTCAAATATTGAAAGTTTCGATAAATTCACAAATATTGATAAGATTTTCAATTTTGCATCTGTATTTGTCTATACCGTATTCATTTTTATGTTTTAATTCTACTATTATTATTTCATTTTGCAACACAGTCGCGGAACCCTTGAGTAGGCTCATCGGGCCCCCAGTGGTAATTGGACCTCGGGTTAAGAACCAACGCTGTAGGGTACCTAAATATTACAGTTTTTCTCTATGTTTTATTTGATAACTGAATCAGGTTATATTACTTTTATATTGATAAATAATTTAGAATAGTATGCAATAATACCTACCCCTCAATCTTTGCCAGTTTGTTGTCCATAATATGGGCCAGAGCTGCAGCAAGCTCTTTTTTTATATGCCCAACCTGCTCTCCATTCACATTATTTACTTTAACTGCATTTCTATCATATGGATTGGTTGGCTCTCTCTGTAGGGCAACCATTTCATTATTGTTAACCTAAAACAAAAGAGAAGAATATAAGTGCCATGAAACACCTCCAATTTAAATAAACCAAAAGTGGAAAACACAAACCTATATAAATTTTTTAAACCGTACATCAGAGGAATGCAAGAACCGGGTTTCCCCAGACAACATGCTTATTTCCTTTCTGCACTTAGGAATTACTGTAGTTTGATACTCTATTCACTATAACAACACAGAATTAAATACATTGTATTTATTAACGTTGGGCAGGAGACCACTGGCCATGGAGATACATCCTCCTCTCCCATGGCAGAAGACCTCCCATCCTCCTTAGAGTTGTTCTCCTGCAGTGCATAGCTGAGATCGCTGTGACTTCAGCTAAGGCACAGAGTTAACCAAATCCTAAATGAACCACTTTAGTTCATTTTCAGAAAATTATAGGCAGCACCACTTCCAAAACAAGGGAAGGTTAAATATAAATTTAGGAAGAGGTACCAGATCATTGAAGTGCTCAGCAAGATGCATGTACATGTAAAGGACCCAACACAAGACTCAAAAGGAGTACATATTTGAAAAGGCCCAGCGCAAGTTTGAATAGGCTTTAGAAAGAAGAGATCCCTCTCCCAATCCAGCTATCCAACGCACAAGAAGATAAGAAACATCACAGCAAAATGTGTATACATCTTCCAAATAACTCTCTACAGACCTACACAACAAGGTGAAACTTCTAAGCGGGCTTCTATAGCTGTTCAATCTTTAGTTAAATGTTCCCTTAGATGAAATGAAGATCTGCTTTTTGATAGGCCCCAATATAATACTGTGATATATTTTTATTGTCATCATTGGCTTTTATTGTTCTATTGTTGAGGTGCTTCAGCAACTGATCCCAGAATTTCCATTCCAGGTTGGAGTAGGAGTCATCCTGTGATGTTCTGGGTATTGTTTTCTGTTCGACTTCTAGTTGGGTGAAACTCTGCTGCACCGCTAGTTGGGTGAAAGGGTCCTGTTCGATGATTTGTTTGTGTCTGAGAGATCCGCAGGAAGGCATTTACCACTTTCCAACACACTTGAGTAGGTAACATCTCCACTGTCTGAGTTTTCAAGGAGTATGGGTCTGTTGTTGCTGCACAAGTGAGTGGCACATTTCAGTTTGTTGGTGTAGATGTGTGGGGGTTGTGGATTGAGGTGCTATGTTGGATGCCACATATCTGTTGTATCTTGAAGGAAAGTTCTGGTAGGGGCAATCGGAGGAGGTGCGTGGGATGAGGGGGCTACACCAGCGTATGCGTGTGGCAGTTGTGTTTGTATGCGTTTCATGCTGGATGAATGTTTTGAATTCCTCCTACATAGTTAAATTCAAGCCATAAGGAGACAATTGAGCTGTGAACATTTACCCTAAAAGGGATAATTTACTGCAGGTAAAATCCAACAATTAAAATAGTGACATGAGCAGAAACAGATGTAACAGTGTGAAGGCAAGAGCACTATCAGCCATTAAAATATAGGATTCTATTCATCTTAAAACGGGTTGATGGTGAATCTCAGCCTTGAGGTATCGGAACCGATTTCGGAGTCGAGAGTTCTTTTAGTTTTGGTGCCGAAGGTGCCGGTGGGATTGGTACATGCGGTTTGCTCGGTCCTGAGCTACCGGAAGGCTTTTCTTTTTTCTTCGGAGCTGGGCCCGGAGGCGGGGCTTCTGAAGTGTGTTTTCGGTCACGACTGGGGCCAGCAGGCGAAGTCTTGACCATTGCCTTTGGTTTTGGTGGTGGGGTTGGGGTAGGGGCAGTAGTCCTCACTCTTTGACCAGGAGTGATGGGGTCGTCTGAGTCTTATGCCTCTGATACGATTTGGAGATCTTCGGAATCTTCTTCTGGGACATCTGGGCCTTCTTCGAATATGTCCAATGGTTCCGGAGCTGATCTCTGCATGATGTGTTGACGAGCTCTTCGATCTCGAATGGTCTTCTTTGATTGAAAGGATGCGCAGGCTGGACTCGTCATGTTCAGGTGATAGGCACAGTTTGCAGACCTTGTTATGGTAACTGTGCGGAAATTTTGCTCCACACTGGGGGTATTTCTTGAATGGCGTCCTTTCCATGAGCCATAGGCCTCACGGCGTGGATAGGCCCAACGGCCCGCGTCGACGACCGGAATAGAACCGATGAAAGTTGGTCGAAGCTGAAGATGTTCGAAGTCAATCTGAAGAGTTTATGGAAGTTTTTTCGCATCGTAGTAGTTTTAAATATAGATTTCGAACCGGAGCCAAAAAGTTGCATCCGAACCAATGGCGGAAAAAAACTATCTAAGGATGGAGTCGATGCCCATGCGCATTATCATCCAAGGGAGGAGTCACCTATCTCATGACTACAAAGACTTCTTCCAAGACAACAACGTGCAAGCATCCGAGCCCAACACCAGATGGCAATCTAATGCGAAGTGTGAGATCTGCAGCTCATATGCCTCAAACACCAGGCATAATAGACCCAATGCTTTCGATATCGGACATGAAAGGGAGAAGAAGGGGAAAGCCACCCTAAGAAACAAGCCATAGCTTTGTTGCCCTTAAAGCATGCTAGAGTAGAATCTGCCTTTTACAAAAAAAGTTTAAGGTGGTTGTGCGATAGCCAGTTTTGAATTTTTTTTAGGGTGTCTTTGAGACGGCGAATGTCTTCTCGGGAGGAGACTTCCAGGTAGAGATGGATGTCATCTGCGTAAAGGTGGTAGGTGATGTTGGCTTGATTGATTATGTTAGTGAGGGTCTCCATGTAGATATTGAAGAGAGTAGGTGAGCGGACTGAGCCATGAGGGACACCTCTGGTTACGGTGGAGGTATCGGAGACTGCATTGTTTATTTTGATTTGTTGGGAACGATTGTGAAAGAAGGAGGTGAACCCTTTTAGCACCTCGCCGTCTGCTCCGGTCAGTTGTTTTAGTGTGTTGAGAAGAAGTTTGTGGTCTACCGTGTCGAAGGCCGCTGATAGGTCTAGGAGGATGGGCAGGCAGCATCGACCAGCATCAATACATTTGTGGATGTCATCTGCTATATTTAGTAAGGCTGTCTCTGTGCTGCAGTGCTTTCTGAAGCCTGATTGTGCTGGTTGAGGTTGAGAAGGACACATTTCTTGAGGATTTTGGCCAGGAAAGGCAGGTTTGAGATTGATCTGAAGTTGTTAAGGTCCTCGGGGTCTAAGCCTGTTTTTTTTTAGTATTGGAGAAACTTGGTCAAGCTTTAGGCAGTCTGGCATGACCCTGTGTTTAGCGAGCTGCTTATTATCGTTGTCCAGAGGGGTGAAATTATGGGGCTGAGGTTTTTTGCCATGGATGCTGGGAGGGGGTCTGCGAAGTGGGAGGAGGGTTTCGAGTTTTCAATAAGTTTGGAGATGTCCATTTCTGAGAATAGCTTAAATGCTTTCCAGCAATTAAGGGAGGAGGGGGATCCTGGGGATTGGTTGCCCTCATTTGTCTCCGGGAGGGGGATTTCTACTTTGGAGTCAGGCGCTTGTGTGTGGCTATCGAGGGAGGACTCGATCAATGCAATTTTCTCATCAAAGAATTTGGCAAATTTATCGCAGAGTTCTTTAGAGCCCTGAGGGACTGTCGTGGGAGGTTTCGAAGTCTATTTATTTACTATGTTTTTTGGATGGTTTATTGCATTGTCAAGGGCGCTGCGGAAAAAGGCTGCTTTTTCATTGATGATGACGTTTTTGTATGCTCTGCGCTCTGCTGAGTCGGTGGAGGTGAGTTGAGGAAGGGTTGGATCGCCAGAGTCTTTCTGCAGCTCCGAGTTGTCCTTGGTGAACCAGGATCTCAAAGGGGTGTCTCTAATCTTTTTTAGTTTCCGAGGGGCTACTTGGTCTAGGACAGCTGTCATCGTTGAGTTAAAGTGGGTTGTGAGTTCGACCGTTGAGAGGTCGCCTGGTTTAGGGGGGAGGCTAGAGATCATTGCTTTTTCTAGCTCAGCTAGGTGAGCTTGGCTGAGGTTTCTGGATCACTGAAGGGTCTTCTTAGTATGGATGGGGTATGAATCTTCCTGGTGTAGGTGGAACAGGATTACACGGTGGTCTGACCAATCAACTGGAAGGATGTTGTTGATGGTTATAGACTTCTCTTGAGCTATGATGGCGTCAAGGGTTAAGCCTTGGTTGTGGGTTTGTTCTTTGCAGTATTGGTTGAGGTTGTGCTTTAGTAAGAGTACTTTTAAGGATTGGATTTGGGTGTTTTTATCATCATTCCAGTGGAGGTTGAAATCGCCTAGGAGCAAGTTGGCATCTGAGAGTGAGCAGTGTGTTACCAAGTCTATAGGTGGTCGAGTAAAGGGAGAGTGTTACCGGGGGGTGGGGGGGGGGGGGGGGGGGGGGGGGATTAGGGGGTGGTAGAGGGGGCAGTTTGTTGACATTGTTTTTCAACCGAATAGAGGTGTTGAGATATTCAAAGATGCTGTAAGTAGAGGAGACCGATTCCACCATTGTGATGGTAAACTTGTGGATAATGGCTAAGCCCAAGCCTATTTGGTCGATTCTGTCTTTTTTGATAATCCATCACTAGTAAGTAGAGGATCGGGTAGGATGATTCATTAAGCCAAGTCTCTGTCATGAATGCAATGTCATAGTTGAGGATTGTTTCAGCCAGTTCTGTCGCATGCTTGGAGGCAGATCTACAGTTTATAAGTAGACAGTTGTTATACCTCGAGTTGCTGTTGTGTTTGAGAGGAGGGAGCCCTGGGGATATCCGAGAATTATGGTGGCAGTATGGACGGTGACCTGGGTGGAACAGGGTTTCTACAGATACTAGTGATCACATGGATCTTGGAGGTGGGTTCTCTTTTTCTGGTTGGTGTCCATTTGTATGTTTTGGCCAGCTCTGTAGTTTCTCTGTGTGACATCTTGGGAGTGGATCAAATCGGTCTGTGAGCGCGGTTTTTTGAAGGAGTGATGCGCCATTTGTTAGGTTGAGATTCTGGGGGTTGGAATAGGGGTCTGGTGTAGGGCAAGGGTTAGAGGGTTGAGCAGTGGGCATGGTCAGTGTCGGTTTTGAGGGACGTTAGGATATTATTGATACCTAGAATCACTTTATTTAGCTGAGTTACCATGAGATTTAGACTTTCCTTTAGGTCTGGCGTGGGGGTTTGGTTAGAGAGAGAGGGATACTGGTTGAGTGGCTGAGCCTTGTTGGGAGTGAGGTGTTCAAAGTATGCAGGGAGCAGGTTGGTAGGTGTGGGAGTGGTGAGGGTGTTGGTGCTTTGTCTGTTAGGGGCGGTTTCGGAGGGTGCTTTAAGTGGAGGTGGCAAGGGGTCAGTACGCAGTTTGGGAGGGGGAGAGGAAGGGTTATGTCTGTTCGGAGTGGGAGCTGTTTCACTAATAATGTGAGTGGATGGACAGAAGGGTGTGTGGTTTGGGACGGGATTTTGGGAACAGAGATGGGTTGAATGGGACGATTGACATAGGGGTATGGGTCTGTGCTGATCGTGGTAGTTGTAGTTGTGTGGTTGGTGTTCTGGGGGTGAGGGTTCCTGATCTACGACCACTTCAGCGACCAGACGCCGTTCACCACCCCTCCCACCAACCAACCATCACCACCTGGACCCCCACCACGGTGGAACTCATCACCATGACCAAGATGAAAACCCAGTCTGGAACCCCACAGACCCCTGCCCACCACACATCTACCAGAAGGACGCCACCGCCATCGCCCCAGAACTAGGACTGACCATCAACGCCTCCCTCCAAACGGATGACTCGAAACAGGCAGAAGTCAAGCCCCTCCTCAAGAAGCCCACTGCCTACCTTACGGACCTGAAGAACTACCGGCCCATCTCTCTACTCCTGTTCACCGCCGAAAGAGTCGTAAATGCCCAGCTGACCGCATTCATCGAAAAGCACTCCATCGTAGACAGCTCCCAGTCTGGATTCCGCAGCAACCACAGCATCGAGACCGCCCTCCTCGCCGCCACTGACGACATCTGCATGCTACTAGACCAGGGTCACACCACAGCCCTTCTCTTACTAGACCTCTCCACGGCTTTCGACAGTCTCGCACCACACCCAAGCAGCCAGACTGCACGACACTGGAATACAAGAAACCCCCTCAACTGGATCACTTTTCTCTTCTGCAGAACACAAAGGATCAGACTCCCTCCCTTCATGTCCGAACCCACAGAGATCAACAGCGGAGTATCTCAGGGATTATCGCTCAGCCCCACACTCTTCAACATCTACATGGCGCCCCTTCCCGCCATCGTCAAACAGCATGAGCTCAACATAGTATCTTACACCAACGACACCCAACTCATCCTCTGTCATGAGGGATCCCGAAGATACCAGTCTCAGCTTCCAGGAAGGAATGAAGGACGTCGCGGCCCGGATGAAACACTGAGAAAAAAGAAGTCCTCATCCTGGGACCCTCGGCCTTCACCTGGGACGACACTTGGTGGCCCTCCGCCCTCGGGAGTCCACTCACCCTGACAGACCACGCTTAAAACCTCAGCATCATCCTGGACTCCTCTCTCACAATGATCAGCCAGATCAACGCAGTCGCCCCCCACCAGCTTCAACTGCCTCTTCATCTTCCGAAAGACCTTCAAATGGATCCCCCCCCCAAACATAGGAATACGTCACCCAGGCACTCATAACCAGCAGACTGGACTACAGAAACGCCCTCTACGCCGGCATCAACGGGACCCTTCTACACAAGCTCCAGACCTTCCAGAAAGCAACTGCGAGACTCGTCTTCGGGACCCCACGGCACGAACACAACACCTTCAAGACCTACACTGGCTACCGGCCGAGAAGAGAATAACCTACAAGCTTCTCACCCACACCTATAAATCCCTCCACAACATCGGACCCAAATACCTCAACAATGGAGTGTGTTTCCACGCACCCAATAGACCTCTCCGATCCGCCGACCTCGCCCTAGAGGAGACCCGCCGCAGCATCAGAAGCAGAGCAGGAGGAAGGGCCTTCTCCTACATCGCAGCCAAAATCTGGAACGATCTCCCGGTCAGCATCAGATGCTCCCCTAACCTGCACATCTTCAGGTAGGACCTCCAGACCTGGCTCTTCGACTGAGCTGGAGCTGCCTGCCCCCGCTCCTTGAGATTCTCATGGCGGAGTAGCACGCTTTATAAACCCCTGATTGATTGAGCCCACCCCTTTTTGGACCAGTGTACCATTGACACCCCTGGAGTGCATGGCAATAGCCAATATGCTGGTCTTCCTGAGATTGTTGTACTTCTTGATAAGTTCTAGAGGAACTTACTCAATGCTAACTTGCAATGGTGTATTATGTATTAGGCACTTTTTCTGAGAGAGGGGTATGGGTTTAACCAACTTTTAGGTTGTGCCTCAAGCTTAAAAAGGAAGAACACAATGAAATGTATGTATAAGAAACTGTGATCTGCTTCATGAACTCTAACTGCAAAAACCCTTTACAAAAACAAAATACACAGAATCTGTTAAATGGGTCCAAATATACTGAGTCCCAGAAAAAATAGATTGAGATGTACATGGGAACAAAAGAATATTTATTAAAATATGTGTTGTAATCTCCCTCTTCCTCTCAACCACCCCTCTCCCCTCTCCCCTCCTGGTACAGTCCACTCTGCCTCCGCGAGTGCGTGTTAGAATGTTCGTTGTGAGAGACTGCCGCCAAGCTGGGAGCACCTGTTATACTTATGACGAATAAACCTAATATTGGAACCCTCAACAGTAGTGATTTATTACTACATTTTCTGGCGACGAGGACAAGGAGCTGAGCCAGGGTCAGTTAGGTGTTTTCCCCCCTGGATATGTGATGCTTGTGCGGAGCTTTGAATTGAAAAGAGAGACTCACCAGTTGATGTTTGAAGATCACTGGACAGCAGACATATCGGCAATCCGGGCGGTAATCATCGAGGTGTTCCCTTGGGGGGACGTGTGATTCTTGATTCCGGAACATAAAAGGGAGTCGGATGTGAGGCCTCAGAGAAGGTGAGCCGGTGCCGTGTGGAAAAGAGGAACGTTCCCTCCTCGTATAAGGTCTGACTGGCGACGGTGGATCTGGTAACCAGTGTCCCCTGGCGGTTGTGAGAAGTTGGCCCGATATGCAACGTTCGCTATTCTAGCGACCGCTATGTATCGTTCCAACGTCCCTTATGGTGTTTGGTTGTAAGTCAACCTATAGACCAGCTATCCTAGTAGCGTGGATACGAGCAGTCTAAGGCTAAAGACTCGAGAGGGCGCGTTAAGCCAGCTGTTTACCACACATGTACCCCTTGAACACCCAGTGAAAGGACACCACACAAGTGTTATGAAAATAAACAGGATATTTATTAAGATTCACAACAGCCCTGGACTCTTTATGAGGCAGGGTACTAAGCACAAACCAAATCTTTTAGGAAAATACTTCAAGTGCACAATTAAAACAAGTGTCCGAGGACACGGAAAGTTTAAGGTCTCGGGCGGACCCGATAAGGCAAGTCGGAAGCGAGGGACTCGGGACCCTAGAGTAAAGAGGCTATGCAGGCACCGAAATGCCGAGTTACCTAGCCACGAGGGCTGCGGCTGCACAAGTCTTACAGGCGTCGGGGTCTTCGCTGACGAGCCAGGAGCCGGAAGAAAAGGAGTTGCTGGCCGGCGACCAGTGATGAATAGTTCGTAGAGATCCAAGCCTGGATCAGAGATTGTTCATACCTGAAAGCAGAGGGGACCAAGTTCGTACTACTAGCCAGTAGTCAGAGGGTACCAGGATGGCACCGGTTGGCCGTCACCTCGACCAGGTGAGTGGGCGACGCTAGGCTCTGCAGTCTCACGGACCAGGAGGCGTTGTCGGCGACCACGGCGGAGGTGCGAGCTGTCCCACGAAGGATGATGCTGTCGGCGTCGCTGGGCCCAGGATGGGGCAACAAGCCTTGGCAGATCTCAGGGCCACGTGGTGGGCCTAAGATGGCGTCTTGAGTGGACCAGGAGGGTCCGGGGTGCTTCTCGCAGAGATGGAAGCAAGGGCCAGTCTGGAGCAACCAGACCAGCAGTGTTGATTGTCGGATGTCGTCACAGAAGGGCACAAGCCAGCGGCTAGTGACCAGACAACGTGCTGAGCAGCGAGCAGAAGGGCCCCACGCAGATCGTGGAGATGCTGGGAGACTGCACTTCGGTGCTAGAGCGGCTCAGGGTCGGGGCTTCTCGGACCCCAGAGCACTCACCAGGGAATCGCTTCGATGGTCGTGCTGGTTTAAGAGCGTGCAGGTTCTGATGATGGCCGGTCCCTCGAGGTCTCGTCGCACCCACAGATCACAGCTGAGCTGATGACGTGGGTAGAGGTCAGAGGTGCCAGGGAAGCCGGTTCTCGTCGAGCTGGGCCGTCGGATCCTTGAGGAAGGACTTGCAGCAAACCGCAGAGTTCTTAGATGGTGCCCGCTGATGCAGGGTGACTACTCCTTAGTCACAAGGGAGAAATCTTGAGAAGAGTCTTGAGTGTCCTTTCGTAGAAAGTAGTTCTTGATTCAAAGATGATCTAATTTGGAAGGGTCCCCGCTCCGGCCTTTATCCTAAAGAAAGGGGTGGGTACATGACTAGGTCCTGCCCTAAGGGTGGGACCAGGAAGGGGGGTAGTTACACCCCTCTCCCCTGCCGGACTTTCCCCAGGCCAGGGCTGGCGCCCCTGGAACTGGTTTTGACCGGCAGATGCGTAGTGAGCACCGGGGTGCCACTCCGCAGTCACCTTCTCGCAAAAGCCCTACCTACCCAGAATACACAAACCCTGTCTGGGACGGTGCGAACACCGCCCTCGACAGGAAACCCTTTGTCCAAGCGCCCCTCACTGGAAGGACTCCCAGCAGCAGGAGGTCAGACTCGTGTCTGTGGTGGCAGCATCCATTTTGTGGAGCTGAGGCTTTAGTTAACTTTAACCGGGGTTCACAGTTACGTACATGTCGTGTCCCTCTAGAAGGGCGGAATGCTAACCTCATCGCCAGGGTTGGTGAGAGGGCTGCATCCCGATTCGTATGACACCTTACTCGACATGCCTTGATAACGCGACACCGAAGTTACCGATGGGGTACGCGTTATCATGGAACAGCCATTGGGTCTTGGTTCCGCAAGCTGCAACCGGGCTCGGCTCGGGCCAGAGCCTAGTTCACACGAGCCCATGCACTCTGCCTTCAGGATTGTCAAGGCCTGCCATAGGAGTGACTGATAGGAACTCGAGTGTCCATTGTATGGTTAGATATAGGGCTACTATATCTAAAGCAAAGTGTGATTACACGACTTCGCCCCAGCTGTCATGCAGCCAGTTGTGTCAAATTTAGGCGGCCAGCCAGGGGCGGCATAATACATGCTGCAGCTCCTGGCGGCCCTGGGTACACCTATGCCCTGAGTTACAGGGTCTGATAAGGTGGCCCAGTACCAATTGGTAAATGCACCTAGGGTACATGTCGTAATTTAGAAAGAGAACAGCCAGGCTGTGGGTCTGATTAGCAGGCCCACAGCCAGAGAAAGTCGTAAACCAGTGAAACAAAAGCAAAAAATCTGGGTGATCATAGGATTGCAGACCCTACTCTCCTACAGCGGTATCCCGCGGTGGTGGAAGTAGCGTTTCAGGAAGCAGCGGGAGGTATAGCCGGGACAGTTGGTTGGGACGCGACAGTGAAGAAGTTGTCCGGTAGCGGGACACGGATCTGTCACCACTGTGAAAGAAGATGCTGAGGGGGAGGGGGTGAGGAGGTATACCTGCTGTTGGTTCTGTGGAAGAATATAGCCGGAGGTCAGTGCAGCGTGGTTCAGACACGGTCTTCTTTCGATGTCAGTTGGGCTCCGACAGTAGCTGGGTTTTCTACCACTACCGACCTGGTGACAAATGTGAGACAGTCTTCTACCAGAAGGGTTACTGATTGGGAGCCAAGGCTGAGCTGAGAAGCCGTCCCAACTAGGGAAGCAGTCGGCTGGATAACTCACCCCGGAGGAAGTTGAGGTACGACATCTCGAGGTGGGTGTCTTTCACTAGAGGAACATATGAGACAACTGTCTTAAGGTGAAATTCAGCGAGTAATCTACGAATCTCCTTGAATTGAGAGGTTACTCAATAATTCAAGTAATTTTCTGCATAACGTAGGAAGGACTAGTGTGTGAAACATTGGATGAAAGAATTACCCTGTTGGTAGTACAGTGACTTCTTGGCAGAATTCAAGTGGTGTGCACCTATGAAATTGATCTGGAGGAGAAGGGGAGTGAGGCTAATTTTTAAGCTTGACAGGCGCGTGTGTCATTTACCACAGCTTTTAAGCTGAGCGGGCGCCATAACGCACTGCCACCTTGTGGGCCATACTTATCAACGCACGCTCGTTTCTATCCGGGATCCTCGAGCTTAAGTAACATTGTGAGGAGCGTGGAGTGTACACAGCGTGCTGTAATCTTATGAAACCGAACGGCAGCAGTGAACTGAGCTGTGTAAGGAAATATCAGAGGAACAGAGAGAGTTTAGCAAGCTTTCGTTCCAGTTAGTGAAGATTAAAGGTGGCAGCACGTTTAGCAGTATAAATTAACTGAGGTGATCAAGGAAGGGAGATAACCCCTGTGGCCACGAGTGAAACGGAACAGTGTTGTAATTCTATGAAACTGTACGGCAGCAGTGAACTGAGCTGTGTGAGGAAATATCTGAGGAACAGAGAGTGTAGCGAGCTTTCGTTCCAGTTATTGAAGATTAACTGTGGCAGCACGTCTAGCTGGATAAATCAACTGAGGTGATCAAGGAAGGGAGTTAACCCCGGTGGCCACGCGTGAAACGTAACGGAGGCAGCGATTGGAAGCGGTGTGAGAAGATTGCAAAGGGGCAGGGAGTGCAAGGAACCCCTGTGGCGGAGTCATTACAGATTTTAGGCAGTACGCCTTGGGAGAGACACGTGACCTCTTTGTACCTGTGTCAGTGGATTTACAAGGGCCATAAACCTACAAACGGCACGAGCAAGGCATATTTAGTGATTTCAGGGAGCCAAGAAGGATAACAGTAGGTGGAGTAGGAAAGTTTCCTTCATATTTAGAACACCAGTGCCCACAGCCTGCGCACTACTTTTAATCTGCTCGGGGCGACAGAGAACTCTACAAAGTGCACTTGTACCGCCACCTTTCTGGGTGAGGTGGATATTACATCTTCACGTGAATTCCTAGAGATAGCGGTGCATTCAACATGGAGTGGGGCCTAAGGTATAATCTTCCGCCACCTATGCTGTCAATGGAGGGGGATGAAATAAACACTGCAGAATGGAGTGAGTGGAAAGAGTACATAACAGTCGTCGAGGAAGAGGAAGTATCTCTTATACCGGAGGGAAAGGCTGAGGTATTACTTCACAGCTTTGGTACTGAAGGACGGAAAAAGTACCACGAAATGGGAAAAGTATTCACGAAAGGGTCAGTCAGAAATGTGAATGAAGACATCGTGAGTGCGTGGGAGGAATATAAAAAACAAGCCTCGTTGGTAAAGGTACAAAAGGAAGAAGTGAGCAAGGAAAGAAGGGTTAGCCAAGAGAAAGATAATACTAAAAAAATAAACCCGGAGTGTACCATCCTCATAAGTGGAGTAGGAACGGATATGATCTTAGTTTCAGGATCACGCTACGGGTTGGCAAAGAGCGAATGGAATAGAGACTTTGCTAAAAAAAAGAATGCAGATGAATTCAAAGAGGCCAACATATCCCTAAAAATGTACACAGGGGAGGACATCAACGCAATAGGATGCAAAGTAATGGATTTAATGCACAAGGAAAATAATACTTGGAGTACCAGATATATAACGGAAAGAGGATCCACCAGGCCAGGGTGGAAGGATCAAAAGAAATTGGAACATCAAGTTATGGAAGAAGAAAAGAACACGTGAGTGAGCTGGCACAGATCCAAGGCATGCAGGGAACAAACAGTGAAGCACGGAAGACTCGTGCGTGGACATCAAAGGATTCGGGTGTTATTGAAGGAGCTGCAAGTAATAAAGAGTATGGAAAAGAAGTTAAGAAACATGAGAAAAAAAACAGTGAAGGAAGAAGTGAAGGAAAAAGAGAATTCGAAAGAAAGGGAGAATGCATAATTATTACAGCAAAGGAGCGGCAGAGGATAAAATGTAAGAGTAACCAATTCAATCACAAAGGGGCGTGGCGAAGAACCACATCGTCTGAGTCCAAGACCAAAATGATGGAGGAATATGAAGACAAACATGAACAGGAAAGGGATACAGATCTCCACAGACCGGGGCGAGAAGAAGCTCTTAAAGGGAGAGCGGCCGGCATGGAGGCAACCAAGGGCGAAACATGGATCGCTCGCACGTTCCCGTCAAAAGTTTCGGTAGTTTTTCAAGAAGCTGCAAGCAATAAAGGACGAGGAAAAAGAGTAGCAAAGGACAAAATAAGGAAAAAACTTGAAATGTACCAAAGTTGGGTGGACGAAAGAGAATTACGTAAGAAATGCGAGAGAAAAGGCAGAGGAAGTGAAGTTGTGAAAAACGGAGAATTCGAGAGAAAGGAGGAGCGCATAGTAAACGCAAGAAATGAGCGAGAAAAAATGAAATGCAGGAGTAACCTCTTTAATCGCAGGGAGACGAGGCAAAGTACCACACCGGTTGAGTTCAGGACTGAAACAAGGGAAGAATATGTGGACAATGGTGGGCAGAAAAGAGAAAGGGACTTAAGTTTGTCGGAGGATAAGGGTGAGAAGAAAGCTAAATACTTTCAAAGGCCTTACATTGGTAAGATGGAGAGTGAGAGTGGGGAAATGCTGAAAATGTCAAAAGGTCTCCCACTAAGAGGTTTGTCAGGGAAGAAGGGTCCACGCGATAATTATTGGAGCAGGCAGGAGTGTCATGGCCCAAGAAACACTACGGAGTTCTTCCAGGGGAGTCAAGGAAGGGAGCAGAATGACAGACTGAGGTCAGAAGAGACTGATGCTAATGATCCGGAGCTGTTGAAATGAAGTTCGATAAAGGACTGGACTCTGCTAACGGCCAAGGTAAGGAGGGTAGAAGAGAGACCAGACCAGTCATCGAGGACGACATTGAGAGATAGTCTTATCTAGTCAGAGGGAGCAGGCGGGGTGTGTCCGGGCCCCAGCTACCGCCCAAGGAAGAAAACAGTGTACCGCCTATACACCCTCCCCCTAGGGGTATGGAAAGACTAGTAGAAGAGTGCTCAACTCCAGGTGGGATTAAACTGCATAACTTGTTCACACTTAGAGGACCCTAGGAAAAAAAAAAAGTTAGGTTGCACTATTTCCTGCCCTTTACCCATGCCTTGAGACTTATCATGCAGTTGATAGAAACGCTTTGGCTGGGTGGCAGGAGTGGACTTCTAAGGATCGGCATAACCGGCTACACTTGTTGTAGCACCCAGGGTGTTCATCCTTTGGGAGAAAGGCCAGGACTCCTTACGGGTCCTAGAGGACTAAAGGAACCTAATGCTCAGGACTACTTCTTGTCAGTTCTACACTGAGGTTAACGTGATGGTTTTATAGTTTGATGTTTAATTGGTTCTTTGATGTAGCCCCAGCTTTCATGTTCTCTCTCCCTCTCTCTACTTTTCTTGTCCCCCATGTTTCCTCTCTTCTCATCCCTCCATTCTCACTCTCGTTTCCCCCCCCCCCCCCGCCTGGGGCGCCGCTTTCTCTTTCCTTCTGTTCTCCCTAGGGGGGAAGGTGTGTTGTAATCTCCCTCTTCCTCTCAACCACCCCTCTCCCCTCTCCCCTCCTGGTACAGTCCACTCTGCCTCAGCGAGTGCGTGTTAGAATGTTCGTTGTGAGAGACTGCCGCCAAGCTGGGAGCACCTGTTATACTTATGACGAATAAACCTAATATTGGAACCCTCAACAGTAGTGATTTATTACTACAATATGCCTTGCAATAAATGCACACCTTTGTTCATGGAGAGCAAAGTTAACATACAGCAGTGTTGCAAAGACTCCTTAGCTCACCAGATAAACCTATTACACATCCTTTGAGATGGAAGCTTTGTCAAGCGGACTTAGAAATACAAGTGATCTTGCCTAATTGCATGAAGGTGTCAACAGCTGAATACAATACTGAGAGGAAACTGCACAGTGCAATTAAAAGGTTGAAAAGATTATGCCCTCACAATCAATCTAGCATACTGTATTTATTCAAAAAGGTTAGGTCAACAGAGAATAGATGTCATTTTTTAACAAATGCAGATTACTGTCAAGCAATGCTGTTTGAAACCAAATCGTTTCACCTCCTCATTGTACAGAAAAGGTAATATGTGCTTTTGTGACTCACACTATCTATTCTTAGATGTGTATCATCTACAGAAAAGAAATATAAAATTGTAATGATTTCTGGAGAGTAAGAAAATAACAATAGGGAAAAAACTGATAATCATGATCAGATAAAAATAAGATTAGCTTAGTGTATATATTCTACAATATAACTCAATATCTGAACTGTGAGCTTTAGACATATCTGTTACCCGCATAGCTGCGGTGGCTTTTCCCGCTGTGTGCAGCGTTTTTAAATATACAGCGTTACATGACGAGCTCAGCTCGTCATCAGCATACGAGCGTCGTAGCTGATGACGAGCTGAGCTCGTCATCAGCATCGAAGTGGTTAATAAGACAAAGGATGAGATTGATGCAATACTCACATTTTCATTTCAAGAGAAATTAAGAGCGCAGGCCACCAGTAACGATTTTAACAAAACATGAATCACTCTATATAAGAAGAATGTTTTATATGGAGTTGAGCATGTGATTAAAGAAGTAAAACATGAGCCATTATAGGCATTTTATGACTGAATGCTTCTTGTTTTTACATGGGAAAGTGGGGCCGTTTTTTGGGAAAAGCATAAAGTGCATGTCATACAAATGCAATAAAAAAAGGACAGGGTTTGACATGTCATCAACGGCGTAGATCAAAAGACTGAGGTTCGGAGTAGGAGAGCTCTTTTACACAAGATCCCCAACGTTCATTGGTGTTCCATGTAAGAAAATTAGAGAAAGAAGAAAGTTTAAAGAGGGAACATGGTGTACAGTAATGGCTGCCACCATCGGCAAGCACAGAAAAGAGAAGCTATATTCACGATACTTACCACACCTGTGTAGTATCGTAGACCAACTACATTTCCCCGTATAGTTCCATATAAAATAGCAGACTCTACATCTTCATCTATTGAAGCAGCTATGGTGTCATCTAGAGAAATCAATTCTTCTGGTTCAGGACTGAAGATATGTGGAGAAGCAAAATGCGAGTTTCCATACTGAGCAGATTGCAAATACTTCCAGACTGGACCTCTGCAAGAAAAAAATGCATTTCAGGTCATGCTAAGAACAACCCTGACAAAAACGGATTTTCTACAAGTGGTTATTTTTAAAACTAAATTTGATACAATACAATATTAAATATGTATGGCTAAAATGATATGTCGTTTGTGATTAATCACAAATGGTCATTAGAAGAACATTGATGGAGTAAATAGATCTTTTCATAGGACAAAGGCATTACGGATATGTGGTTAAAGGGGCACTATTAAGAGAACTTCAGAAAAAAGCAAAAAAGGCAAATGTGCATGTTGCTCTGTAAACCTGAGAAAGGGCAGCATTACCTACCTGCATGGAAAGAAACGTTTATCTGGCGATTCCAGTACAATGCTGGTTAACATAAAAATAGCTGAAGGCACAGGTCATAGTAAAGCAACGGGTAAGTTTAGAAGGGTTAACCGTACAAAAACACAACAAAGTCAGTCAAAACTTTATTTCGATTTTGGCAAAAAAACATAAAAGTTATATAAAATACAGAACAATAACAAGCATTGGAAATGCAATAGGGCTCGCATTAGGAAAGTTTGAGCTATTGGTCTTATAAATGATTTTTTTTTATTTATGTGTTATTTTTTAAACTAGCTAAATTAATAGCTTTGTCATTTACAATGCCAATAGTTATACCTTTCGCAAACACCTATAGCATTTGTAATGCAACATGTTTTGTATTTACGTGACTTAGATGTATTGATATTACAAATAACAATGGTTTTTAATTTTTTTAAATAATTAATACTTAAATAAATTTAATTTGTAATGGCAATAGCTTAAACTTTTGAAAATAACTTTTGTGAAGATTGTGTTCAGTTTTTTTATTGTGACGAAAATCTAAGAACAGAAGTGAAATATTAACATCTTTTGTAATAAAGCATGAAAGCTTGAAAAGAGCTTGAAACATTGAAAGAACATATTTGAATCAGTGATGCTGTGGTTCTTAATCTCCTCGAATAAGACCTATGAGGGAAGCTGCACCACAGTTCATTCCTGGAAGAGGGAATGCAGCTAATGATGATCCTAATGATCCCAATGCTAGGGCTCATTTTGTGTATAATTGGATATTTACGCCCTGGAAAAGGACGGATGTACTTACTTTAAAAGCCTCCTTACCAGGATGTTATGATGATGTACAGGCAGCCATTGATTCTTGTGTCATGACCTTAGCTGATATTGATATGTTTTTTGGTATGATCCTGCCACCGGATATGTGGCGACTTACTCAGAAGCAGGATCATGCTGCTGATTTAAGTGGAGACTGGGCTGCCATCATAGCAGCAGACAGGGCTAGGAAACCTGGTCAGAAACCTAGTCAGCTCATACTGGATCTGCCTGGTAAAATACTTACTTATATAAAAAAAAAGGGTACCGGCAAGGAAAATAGATTGGGCACTTCTCACTGCTTGTAAACATAAACAGGGAGAGGCTGTCCCTGATTTCTTTACTCGCTTTGAGAAGTGTTCTACGATTTTAATGGGCAAGACACTTCTACACCTACGGTGCACATTTGTTTGTAGATAGATGTTTAGGAAATTTACTTCCTGAGATATCCGTTTGCTTAAAAAAATTCTGAGAACATGGGCTTTGGTAACCCCGAAAGCTATATTAGATATGACTTAGTATCATCAGAAGCAAGTGACCACTGAGCAAGAACAGAAAAAAGAAAAACTAAAAGAGCTGAAAACTAAGGTAATGATGGTCCAGGCCTATGGAACCCAAGGTCGAGGTTGTGGTCAAACCTATGGTCAGAATTCTAGGCAAAAACCTCCAGTAGGGCCACAGCAAAGACAAACTCTACTAGGGCCGGATCAGTGTGCTTATTGTAAGGAGAAAGGACATTGGCGTTCCAAATGTCCTGTTTTAGTTGCTAGTGGCAGAGGAAGGGGACAACTGTATGGTAGCCGGGGGACTCCATATCCCCGACAGCAGCTATAACAAGCTCAAGCTCCAGAGAAAAATAGGCCAGAAAATTATTTTGATCAACGGAATAATCAATATTCTGTGGAGGATTGGAAATCAGAAGAATCTATGGAAATGCATTTTGCCTATGACAGCGTAGGACAAGGAGGACCAGTTAGGATAAATGTAGACCAGTCAGGACCCATACTTGGACACCATACTTGGGCAAGATCAGAAATTTTTAGCAGCGTGGGGACACACTAGCTGGTGTAGCCATGCGCTTTATAAACTGGTTTATATTTATTATTATTAGTGGATACTAGAGCTACACGCAGTGCAATATCTCAGAAACTGCTCCCTGGGACACCCTGGTCTGGCCAAGTGATCACATCAATAGGGTTTGATGGAACACTAACTCCTAGCCCTGTGTCGTAAATATTGCCTTTGCAGGTTGAGAATTTTATTGCTTCATCCCCCTTTTTACTTCTCCCACACGCTCCAGATAATTTGATGGGACTTTATCTTCTGAAATATTTCCTTGCTACTATACATTGTTCCCCATCTGGAGTACGTGTCATTTTTTGGAAAAAGACATTGCCTAAACAATGTAATTTCTCTTTATATTTGGATCTGGATTCTGTTCCTTCATGTGTTTGAGCTACTGCTGACACAGATGTGGGAAGAATGGATATTTCCCCAGTACACATACAGGTTCATGAGGGTGCCTCCTTACCAAGGGTCCCGCAATATAAAATACCGGAGGAAGGTGAGGATGTGCTCATATCTATCATTGACGACATGATATGTACAGGAGTTGTTGAGGAAGTTTCCTCTAATGTATGTAATAGCCCCATTCTCCCCGTCCTAAAACGGGCCGATGGAACAAGGGACAAGATTTACTAATTCGAGATGGATTTAAGAGAAGTAAACAAACTAGTGATTCCTCAATATCCTGTTGTCTCAGATATTACGACCTTCTTGACATTAATCCCTCCTACAGCCACTGTATTTTCTGTTACCGATCTCAAAAACGCTTGTTTCTCTATTCCTAATCATAAGGATAGTAGATACTAGTTAGGCTTCTCAATAGGGGGCGCTCATTCAGATTTTGCAGTTCCACAAGGTTATACAGAAAGTCTCAGTATTTACAGTCAGGCACTTAAACGACAGTTGGATGAACTTCTTTTGCCATCAGGAGTTACACTTGTGCAATAGGTCAATGACATTTTGCTCGCAGCAGATACAGTTCAGCAATGGAAAGAGGCCACTCTTTCCCTATTGCATCGTCTTGCTACTAAAGGACATAAGGTCTCTAAGAATACGTTGCAATATTGTCAATCTGAGGTCACTTATTTGGGTCACCTCTTGTCTAAGGAAGGTCACACTCTGACTAAAGACAGAATTCAAACTATTCTAAAAATTCCCATCCCAAGTACTCAAAAAGAAGTCAGGGCACTTATTGGCATTACTTCCGATTGTAGACAGTGGATGCCTAACTTCTCCATCATCATCAAACCTTTTTTGTCCCTTGTTACTAAAGACACTCCCTTTCCTCCACCATGGACATCTGAATGTCAAGAAGCGTATCAGCAGCTTTGTGCATCTCTGCTCTGCTCCAGTGTTAGGCACTCCAGACTATGCTAAGCCTTTTATATTATATGTACATGAGAGAGAAGGATGTGCAATGTCAGTTTTAACACAACTATATGGTAGTAAAGTCTTCATGTGCTTATTTTTCAGTTGTATTGTACCCACAGGACTTCCATGCTGTCTTAGAGCAGTCGCTGCCACAGCCATTTCTATACGACAATCAGATGGGATAGTATGATGGCCTTGCGAGCATGCTCGGAGTGGAATTGACCCCATGTCCATTAAAGGCGCTATTGGGTTTAATGCAGTCAGTTGTCACTATACACAAACGGTTCCTAGCTCTCAGTCTCTTACTTGCCAAACGCCTAGTTGCCTGCCGTTGGGGCAGGGGTCGAGCCCCAAAGTTTAAATGCTGGATTCGTACTTTGTCCACATGGCAAGAGAGATTACATGACTACGTAGAACTCCTACCCCGCAGTCACAGCCTATGGATGTATGGGTGCCCTTCACGGCGTATCTTCTTAGGCAAAGGGCAGAAGAGGAAGATGAACGTGTGGGGGCGGATATAACTCCTGTAAGCTTTGCCTATGTAATACCTCACTCTGCAGGCCTGTCATAACCGCCCAATGTCTAGTTGCAACATACTGGAATAGCCCTTGGTACATCCTATTGTGTTGCCGAGGCCCACTGGCGAACCTCTATCTAGGCCACTATATGTATGTTATGCCTACTGAACTGTCTTACGAATCTGCTCTATTTGAGATGTGGAGGCCTTTCCCTCCAAGAGGATGTTTTGGGATTTGCCTATGCTTTTTGGTTATCATTTCAGATACTCAACTACTGTTGTATTACAAGACCTTCGGGTGGGTGGGTAGTTGAGGGGCATTTGTTGAACGTCATTTCCAGCAATCAGTTATTGCTTAACGCCACTTTGCATGGGAAGACGCCATTATATTGTTGAACCACATTATGTATACATGTCTGACGCCATTGCATTGATGTACCATGCTTTCAAGATTTAATAAAGGTTTTTGAAACTTTAAAAAAAAATGTAAATCAGAGGGGATAGTGGGGAGTAACAAGCTTATGGTTATGTTACCACAATCCGTAGATGCACTCCTTAATCAGACTAAGACACAACACCTGACTAGTGCTAGACTTACAGGAACCAAACTTATGCTCTTGGCACCTCATATCACACTCAAGAGATGTTTGACATTGAACCCAGCTACATTGTTACCTTTGTCAGCTGAACAAACTCATGATTTGCATGACAGTATTTTTCTGACAGAAGAACAAATTAAGGGAAGAATAGATCTTAAAGTTACACCTTTGTTAGAACCTAAGGGGGAATTATGGGTGGATGGTTTCTGCTTGAAATTACCTGATGGCACCACCTCTGCATCCTATGCGATAACCACCTTACAAACGGTGGTAGAAACAGCCTGTATTCCGCAAATATCTGCCCAAGCAGCTGAACATATTGCACTTTTAAGGGCTTGTGAACTTAGTGAAGGGTTATCAGTGAACATTTACACAGTCAGTATGCATTTGGTGTGGCACACAATTTTGGCAAACTTTGGAAGGAACGGGCATTCCTAACCTCCTATGGTTCTAAAATACAGCATGGTGAATTGGTAAATAGTCTTCTTACTGCCTTGACATTGCCAAAGAGTGTAGCTATTATCAAATGTAGTGCCCACAAGAGAATCACAGATAAAGTGTGACAGGGAAATGCCTTTGCAGATGAAATTGCCAGAAACACTGCGAGTATACACAAGAGTAGGATGCATGTATTACAATCCCAAGCTGAGAGATGGGAACATATGTATACAGAGATCAAAGAAAGACAGCAGTTAGCTACAGAACAAGACAAAGCAGAATGGAAAAAGGAAGGAGAGTTAGATGATGAGGGATGTTGGAAGCCAAACGATATGCTGAAATGGAAGTTACCTTATGCTTATTTACTGCCCTTTGTAACCATGGCTCATGGACCTTCTCACTTTAGTGCCAAAACACTATCTCCCAACTAGAACAGGTTTGGGATAATCAGCACATTCGGAAAACAGCTGAACATTTGGTTAAACATTGCATGATATGTCTACAGCACAATCCTGGGAAGGGAGTATCAACTCTTACCGGTGGATTTTCTCCACCCCAGGCCCCCTTCAAAGCACTTCAAATGGATTATATTCAGTTAGAGCGCTGTAATAATTTAAAGTATGTATTAGTAGTGGTTTGTTCTTTTAGTAAGTGGGTGGAAGCTTATCCAACCAAAGACAACACAGCTTTGATAACTGCTAAAATGCTGTTAAAGGAGTTCTTCCCCAGTTTTGGGGTTTGTAGAGTCCTAGGGAGTGACAATGGGCCCCCAGTTTATTGGCCAGATAATAGAGTACCTAATGAAGGGTTTCGGGGTAAAACAAAAGTGTCATGCTGCTAATTACCCCCAGGCAGTGGGTCTAGTAGAGAGATACAATGCTACATTGAAGTTAAAACTAGCAAAGATACAGGCAACAATGGGCCTTAACTGGCCAGATGCTTTGCCTCTAGCATCGTTATCTGTTTGTTCCATTCCAAAGAGTAAAATTGGACATTCCCCCAATGAAATAGTCTTCGGCAAGCCTATGAATGTATAGGGACCCCAAAGGCCAAATGTGATGAAGGACATACAGTACCCAATTCAATTCAATACAGTACCCTATTTTGAGTGATTATCTGAGAAACTTCACTGAAAAAAGGTCTTTGATTTACCGGCAGGTGCATGAAGCTATACCAGACAAATTAGAAGGTCCAGCTCATGGTTTCCAACCCGGAGACTTCATGTTAATAAATAATTTTTAATGCTCCAAGAACTTGGAACCTCGTTGGAAGAACGCCGAGCAAGTTCTGCTGGCCACCTGAACTGCTGTCCGTGTCACCAACAGACGTCACTGGATAAATGCAGTACACTGCAAACGAATCCCAGTGACAGTTCTCCAACCAGAAGGCAGAAACGATCTGAAAGACATCTTACAAACTCAGAAAAGTGTTGCTCCCTCAATGAAGACACTTTGTTTCCTGATCAAACTACGACTTCGGCAACAAGGTACAATTTACGACCAAGGAAGGGAAGGAGCAGATAGAGATACCGGAGGGCCAGTTTCAATTAGTGGAACGTTTCGGCTGTGACACGGTAGGATCACAGAATCGGCTGAACTAGATTCAGAGTGAGTTGTGATACGTGTTCAGTGGTGCCTGGTTCTCTCTCGGACCTGTAGTTTTATTGATACCGGGAAGGAGAAATGCAGAGATTGGGATCCAAGCTGCGAAGTAATGACAAGACTCTGTGTATGGTGACTTTGATCATATTGCTGATAATATTGGCAGCAGTTTTTTAGACAATGGAGAAAGTAATTCCAGCAAGAAACTTATTGCCCACTACTACTTCTGCCCCCACGGAACATTATTATTTCACCCTTCCCTACCACAAACGAAAACACTGAATGTCCTACCTCAAAAACACTTTCATACAAATGCTACATCATACCCATAATGCTACGAACACAACCAACTGCTGGTATGTGGAATAATGGCAGCCCATCAGAAAAAAGGAGGAACGCCCCTCATTCCCCAGCCTTTCTCACATATTGGCTCTTATGGAGACTGGTTCGCACTTTTGTGGGCCTCTGCAATCAATAATATTACTCTAGCTGATGTTGGAAGACTCAATGCCCAATTAAACAAGGTCTGTTACCCCGATGATGAAGGCCTCCCGCAGGTCAAAGGAACTGTATGGGAAATGGAGGAGTATCGCAGAGGAAATTCCTCCACAAGATATGTTTTTCCTAAAACTCGAACAGCCAAAGGTAATGGACCTGCTGCGGGCCACCAGGTGTCGTCCCATGCAGAGGGGGTGGATCTGAGGAGGAGGACTTCCGTTTTCTCACAGTTGAGCTTCAGGCAACTGCTGCTCATCCAGGATACAACGTCCTTCATTCCTTACTGGAAGTTTTGCCTGGTGATGTCGGGTTCCTTGGTGAGGGAGAGGATGAACTGGATGTCGTCGACGTAGGATACTATGCTGAGTCAGTGTTTTCTGATGATGGTTGCGAGGGGGGCCATGTAGATGTTGATGAGAGTGGGGTTTAGGGAGGATCCTTGGGGTACTCCGCAACTGATCTTGTGGGTTCTTAGAGGAAGGGTGGGAGTCTTATTCTTTGTGTTTGGCCGGCGAGGAAAGAGTGGATCCAGTCTAGGGCAGTTCCCTGTATGCCGGCGCCGTAGAGTCTGGCAGCTAGTATGCGGTGGGAGACTGTGTCAAAGGCTGCTGAGATGTCAGAAAAGAACAGAAAAGCATTCTAGACTATTTCAGAAGGGGGGGGTGTGGCCGCGGAGGCGACCAAGATGGCCGCATCCGATTGAAGCTCTGCCGACCGGGCGCGCTAATATTGCATTTCCTTAACGTAGGAGCCCCATTGTGACAGCAAGCGCCTTCCAGCAGACCCCGGAGAACATGAAGCCCACTTGTGAGCGAGACGCGGCTGCCGAGGCATCCCGGGGTCTGGCTGATAAGACCTGCGCATGGACCAGGCGCGGCCCAGCGGCCTTCCCCGGAGGGAGAGACGACGACGGGCGTGGTGAGTACTGGCCCCGGCGGGCTCCCTGCACGGCGCTGCACTCCCCTTCGCACTCCGCGTTGCAGGTTCTGCCCCCCGCCCCCCCTGCCCCCCGCCCGTGCCTTGGTATGGGCCCCGGTTACGGAGCGGAGCTCTTGGGCCTCGGAGGGCCTTTAGCGCGTGTCTGCACCGGGGCCTGGATTTGTGGGGCTCAGCGGGGTGTACGGCGGGCTAGCGGGTAGGCCCCAGCTCGTCACCCTGGAGTCGCGGTGGCGCTGGTTCCCGTCGGGTGCTCTGGCTCCCCCCCGGGCGCCCGCCTGCACACGTGAGGGCTAGGATGAACGTCGGCCCTCACTGGGTGAAGAGTCCACACTCCTGATCACGCTGCCTTGCCCTCCTAATCTCCGGACGGTATTGATGTGATGACTTGGCGAGCTCTGGGCACTTAGCCACCCGCCACTGAGTTCCCTTGGTGGTGGTGTTTTCACAAGAAGAGTTCGTGATCACCGCGCGCCATCCTCATTTTGAAGTACGTGACCATAGCGCGCCCTGCACTCCCTACGCTGAGTTGAGCCCCAGTCTGCCGACCGGCGGAGGCGTTGATCCCCGGAGTGTCCCGCCTAGCAGATGGTGCAGGCCCACCGGGCTCCTGGCTCTTTTCCCATTCTGCGACAGAGTTCTGCAGGATCTCTGGTTGCGTTCTGCTGTCGCTCCCGAAGCTGTTGTGCTCTGGCCGATGTTCTTAGAATTGGATACCTGGCGACCTCACTGTGTACCATTCGAGCATCCACTTTCCACCTCCTCGCCTTCTGAAGTGGTTGTCCTTGTTGTTTTTGCTGCTCCATATTCACTTCCCTTGCAGCGCCTTCTACAATGGGGAAGAAAGACCCCAAGCAGAGTAAGTTGCAGTTTAATAAGGCTGCCACTCCTGCCTCGGACGTCCCTCCTGACTTACCTGGTGGATCTTCAGGCCCCAATGACTCTGGGAATGCTGCCTCCCTTGCAACGTCCATGCTAGCTGAGATGAGAGCCGGATTTAAAGCACTGGATGGTCGTTTTGATAACCTAGATAGGAAACTGGCTGACATGGGCACTAAAATTCAAGCACACGACCAACGGCTGGATATCGTGGAGGCAAGGGTTTCAGACGCTGAGGACTGGGTGGCTCGCAGGACAGTGTTGAGTTGTTCTCCCAACCTGGGACTGGTTAATTTATCCGTAATGTGATTTGACTTCTTTTGCTGCTCTTTGTTCATGTTCATTTGTTCCATCCAACTAGCTCCCATACATGCTACTATGGTTCTTTGTATTGCCCGGCCGGCGTGGCGTTGTCACGCCCTATGGTGTATATCACAATGTCTTTTTCTGTTATGTTTTTTCAACTAGATGCTGCTTTGGTTTTTACAATGAGTATACTATGTTACTGCACAAGCATTTTGTTTTTCGAAGACAGGGATCGCCTCTTATGGGTTACTAGGAGGCTGGGTGGGGGAGGGAGTTTGCGTTTCGTCTTAATGGTTTTTGCGATGTTGTGTACCAAGGTGCTAGTTGGCAGCAAGTAATAAGCACGCATCACGATGCAAACATGGAACTGTATCCTCTATGGTTAAGCTAGGACAACAGCCCGGTCCTTCCGGGCTTTCTTTGATGGCATGGAATGCCAGGGGATTGAACAACACTAGGAAATGCAGACAGGTCCTCAACTATATTGCCAGGCACCACATCGATATAGTGTTTCTTCAGGAAACACACCTGTCCGGTGCAGATAGCAATCCAGTGGCGCTGAGCTGGGGATCCCATAGATATTTCTCGAATTTTAGCCTATGGTTCTTTGTATTGCCCGGCCGGCGTGGCGTTGTCACGCCCTATGGTGTATATCACAATGTCTTTTTCTGTTATGTTTTTTCAACTAGATGCTGCTTTGGTTTTTACAATGAGTATACTATGTTACTGCACAAGCATTTTGTTTTTCGAAGACAGGGATCGCCTCTTATGGGTTACTAGGAGGCTGGGTGGGGGAGGGAGTTTGCGTTTCGTCTTAATGGTTTTTGCGATGTTGTGTACCAAGGTGCTAGTTGGCAGCAAGTAATAAGCACGCATCACGATGCAAACATGGAACTGTATCCTCTATGGTTAAGCTAGGACAACAGCCCGGTCCTTCCGGGCTTTCTTTGATGGCATGGAATGCCAGGGGATTGAACAACACTAGGAAATGCAGACAGGTCCTCAACTATATTGCCAGGCACCACATCGATATAGTGTTTCTTCAGGAAACACACCTGTCCGGTGCAGATAGCAATCCAGTGGCGCTGAGCTGGGGATCCCATAGATATTTCTCGAATTTTAGCCTCTAAGCCAAAGGGGTGGCAATTTTAATACACAGGCAAATCCCTTTTTCATTGCACAAAACTATGGTCGATACCAATGGACGTACATTGATCGTTACTGGCTCATTGATGGGACACAGGATTTCGTTTGTAGGAGTTTACGGCCCTAACATAGATTCCCCTTCTTTCTTGCACGACCTCCGGGTCCGACTCATGTCGCTTGACCCCGGGCTTTTAATACTGGGGGGCCATTTTAATTTACTATTAGACCCATCCATGGACAGTACTTCCCTTTCACCAGATACCAAACCCTGTGCCTGGCAGGCCCTCAGAGACATATGCACCCACTTTTCTTTAATAGATGTCGAGCGGCGATTACACTCTTCCCTCCCAAATTTCACACACTACTCTGGGTTTCATGACACGTGGACCAGGATAGACTATTGGTTGGTATCCTCAGGAGTGACGGGCTGGCTGGATGGCATACTCACCCTTCCCCGCACACTTTCGGATGACTCTCCTCTCATACTTCGATTGAACATCCCTAGACTGGGTGGCTATGAGCGACAATGGCGCTTCCCTGGCAGCGCATTATTAGATCAAGTTTTTTGTGAGGAGATAAGAACTGCAATGGAGGACTATTTTGACCTTAATAGCGCTGAGTACTGCGGGATCTCTGATCGATGCTGAGTCGGATAGAGAGAGACATTGCCGCCTTAGATCAGGACCTACTTTTCTCGGCCTCCGATACTGGGGAGGCAAAACGCCTGGCCCAGCTGCTGGAATTTAGAGAGATGGCAGAACGTGAGCTGCTATTCCTTAATAAGCAGTATTCCGCGCGACGATATGGCGAGGGTGAGAGACCTGGAAAGGTACTTGCTCACACCTTGCGCCCCCCACGTGACTCTGCCTATTTCACAGAGATTGCCGGTCTGCAGGAAAACCTACTACACTCCACCCCAGACATCCGCGACCACTTCCTTTCCTACTATAAAACGTTATACTCTTCCAAGATTACTTGAGATCTGCGGGAACAAGGGGAATATCTATCTGAAATAGAGCTGGTCTATCTTGAAAGATATATGCAGGACTTTTTATCTGTCCCCATTTCACAAGACAGCATCATTGAAGACATAGATGCACTTCGGGGCTCCTCTGCACCCGGATTAGACGGCTTTTCGGACGATTTCTATAAGGCATACAAGGACATTTTAATCCCGAGACTGGTTGAAGTCTATGCAGTCGCTTGACGCAGGCACGCTTCCCCCGACGTTCAGACAAGCGGTTATCATTCTCCTTCCCAAACCCGGAAAAGACCCCACACTATGCAGCTCCTACAGGCCGTTGTCATTGTTGAATTCCGATTATAAAATATTGGCTAAAGTCATTGCTATACGACTGGCATTGCTGATGGAATCAATTATTGCTCCGGCGCAATCTGGCTTTGTCCCTCATAGGTCCACCTCCCTAAATCTTCGTACCTTATTCATCTCGTCGCTTCCCCGGTCCACCACTTAATCGGTCAGCTTGTTGTGGAGGGAAGACGATTACAGGAGCACACCAGAAGTGACTACGACTTCCGCTGTGCATCCTGCACCAATCAGACGGGGCCTCAGTAGTTCATAGAGGTTGGCGGGACAGGAGCGCAGTGGACGAGCGCAGCGGGCACACCCTCAGCACGCCGAAGACTCTCCTAGGACAAGCCCGTCTGCGCCCGTCCGCGCCTGTTCCTCGCCATCTCGCCATGAACCCTGACATTACTAGGAGTAATATAATAAGCTACTCCATGGAAACGCTTTTAAATCTACAGCCCACTAATGATACTTGTACAGCTAGCTGTAAGAAGCTCCTTCTAACACGCAGGAAGGGCTGTTTTAAATGCCCTTGCGGCTTTTCCCTTCCTAAACCCTTGATACTTCCGCCCTATGCCGCAGAAGCCCCCCAACAAATTAAAATTGCTCAGCTAAATATAAGGTCCCTACAAAAACACCATCTGGAAGTCCACGATTTAATAACTAACCATGCCTTAGATATTCTATTCCTCACGGAGACCTGGCTGCAAGACGACATGCACTCGGTCGTTAACCTAGCCACCCTCATAGGTTATTCTACCTACACGCTCAATAGACAAACGAGGGGAGGAGGAATAGCAATGATTGCTAAATCCAAATGCTCGTGCCTATTTTCCAAACTAGACATCACAGGTTGTGAATGTGCCCGTTTTAAGGTCAAAATCAACCCACATTTTACTCTCTCGGGCATCTTGATATATAGGCCCCCGGGACAAGATAACATCTTTTTAAAATCACTCCTTGATACAGTGTGTGCTTTGGTGACAGGAACAGCAAACTTTAATATTTTAGGAGACTTAAATATTCACATCGACATCACCAGTGACAAGAAGATAGATACCGTACTGGCTGATCTAGCTGCATTCCAACTCAGCCAGTTAGTCAGCGGCCCCACACATAGCGGAGGACACCTTCTTGACCCCATTTCCTCGAATCTATCGGACGCAACTGTAGAATCTCCTGCCCCCATATCCTGGACAGACCACCGATTGGTGACCATGTCAATCCCCACTGGAGAATCACCCAATATCTATCATGCACAGCGAGTGCTCAAAACACCCTGGAGAAAGCTTCACCTTGAAGATCTGCATTCTCTACTCATAGCCGACCCTCACATAGATAATGCAGACCCAAACTTGGGATATGAGAGCTTCTGTAGCTGGATCAACCAGGCTCTAGATGCCCTCATACCGTCCAGATGGACAAGGACACGCTCACGGAATCTAGCCCATGGTACAATGAAGACCTGTTCTCCCTTAAGAAAGAATGCAAAACCGCTGAGCGTAAATGGAGGTAAGATTATGATCCAGTACTTAAAGGCATATACGTCCAAGCACAAAAAAAATTACCATCACAATATTTGCAGAACTCGAGCCGCATATTACGCGAAGGAGATCGGCAGTAGTCAGAATACCTCCAAAACAATTTTCAAAATAGTAAAAGAACTATGGGCCCGATGTAGGTGGCCATTTACCGGCCGGTAACGGCCGATTTCGGCCATTACCGACCGGTAAATGGGTTTTTGGGAGGTAGGGGGCCCATTTTACCGATTCAATAAATTTACCGAATCGGTAAAATACCGAATCGGTATAATACCGAATCAGTATTTTTACCGATTCGGTAACTTCCAGATGTAGGTGGGACTCTTCTGAGTCCCAAAGGCCTTTCAGATTCGGTATTTTACCACCCAATCCAATTGGGTGGTAAAATACCGAATCCAGGTGTGCATGCACATGTGTGCATGCACACCTATGCCATGTGACAGACAGACATGCCCTTAGGGCATGTCTGTGTGCCACATGGCACACATGCCTGTATTTGGGGTGCTAGAGGGTGTCAAAGTGACACCCCCTGCACCCTTGCTGGAATCGGTATTTACAGAATCGGTAAATACCGATTCGGTAATGCCCATTGATTCCTATGGGCTTCAATGCCCATAGGAATCAATGGGCATTACCGAATCGGTATTTACAGAATCTGTAAATACTGAATCTTAACGATTTGGTATTTACCGATTCTGTAATACCTACATCCCCCCCCCTCTATTTTACCATTTCTTAAATACCAAATCGGTAAAATTCGGTATTTAAGAAGTGGGAAAATAAAATTACCTACACCTAGCCCTTAGTACCAAAAAATTGATTGAAAAGTCTAACCCCTCGCTCTCGCTATGCGAGAATTTAGCATTTTTCTTCTTGGATAAAATCCAGAAGATTTACAACTCCTTTCCAACAGTACCGTACATCAAAGGACTGGACGTCAAGACCCCTCCCAAGCTCACAGATATACCTGCGCTTCGTCCAGAGGACTTCTGCAAACTTTGCAATAAAATTGACTCCGGATCGCCTGCAGATCCCCTAAAACCTGCACAATTTAGAGCAGCAGACTGGACGGTACTCGGCCCTCTCTGGGATATAATTAACTTATCTTTCTCCTCTGCCAACATTCCCTCCAGATGGAAACAGACATGGGTCTCCCCAGTTCTAAAAAAACCTACACTAGACCCTACTCTGCCTGAAAATGTTAGACCTATATCACTGCTACCATGGCCAGCTAAAGTGGCAGAGTCTCATGTCAATACCATCCTGACTAAATTTCTTGTGACCAATTCTATTCTTGATAAATCTCAACATGGCTTTCGTGCTGGCCACAGCACCGTAACAGCTCTCCTGAGTGTGACAGAGCATCTCCGAGATATACTAGACTCGGGTGAGACGGCAGCACTGATTTTGTTAGCTCTCTGTGCTGCCTTCGATACGGTATCACACGAGGTGCTGTTGGTCAGGCTAGAGGAGGCAGGAATATCGAGACAAGCCCTTAACTGGCTTAAAGCATTCCTCTGTGAGAGATCCTTTAGGGTGTCCATCCCCCCATTCCTCTCTGAAGAGCGTTCCATCAGACAGGGTGTCCCCCAGGGTTCAGCACTCAGCCCCACCCTATTCAATCTTTATGTCCGACCACTAGCTGAGGTAGCCAGGAGAGGGGGGCTGTCGCTGGTATCCTATGCCGACGACACACAGCTAGTGGTGACATTAACGGATACGGATGGCCTGAGTGCACATAACTTCAAACAGAGCCTTACCGACATTACCAGCTGGTTGACATCTAACTTCCTCCAGCTTAACGCTGGGAAGACTGAGGTACTGGTTGTGGGAAAAGGGACAGCAGCCTGGGGTGACATCTGGTGGCCGGAGTCACTCGGCAAACTGCCCGACCCAAAAACTCTTGTGAAAAACCTCGGCGTTTGGGTGGATTCCGCCCTTAACTTCACTCATCACACAGAAAAGGTTGCTGCCATATGCTTTGGGATCTTACGGAACATTAAGCCGATCCTTAACCACATGCGTGCGAGCGGAATTCCGCTCGCACGCTCAGATTTTCTAAATCCCATTATTCATGACGAGCTGGGCTCGGCATCAGCGTGCGAGGAGGCTACGCCATGACAAGCCCAGCTCGTCATCAGCCCCGAAGGGGTTAAGTTCTTTGACCCTCAGACGCGTCAACTCGTAGTGCAGGCAACTATTCTCTCTCGGCTGGACTTTGCAAGCTCGCTCCTCTTTATTATTATTATTATTATTATTATTATTATTATAGGAAATTTGTATACAAAGAGCGCAACTAAACCTGTAGGCATGAAGGCGCTGAGGATGGTAAACAGAGAGCTCAAATATCACCAGCAGGGGTTATTAGAGATAGGCTTCTTGGAATAGCCAGGTCTTGAGTGCCTTACTGAACAGAGTGCGAAAGGAAATCACTTTGAGATCATTGGGGAGCGTCTTCCAAAGTCTGGGTGCAAGGAAGCGAAAAGACCTTCCGCCCCACCTGGCCTTGGCTCTACGGGGAACAGCAAGCAAGTTTTTACTGGAAGAGCGGAGTGTTCTCCGAGGGATATAATGGGCCACCAGGGCACGAATAGCCTCCTTAGGGGTAAACATAGCTGAGAAAGCAAGACTACAACGTGTTCAAAATGCAGCAGTAAGAGCTTTGACAATTCTTCCTCTGCATCAATCAGTGACAAGTGTGTTAACCAAACTCCACTGGCTTCCAGTTGAGAAGAGGATACACTTCAAGACTTTATGTCTAGCATTTAAAATTTTGAAAACCGCCTCTCCACCTATGCTGAGTCCGCTATTAACACCATATACGCCTCGACGTACACTGCGTTCGGAAGGACAAAACCTTGCAGTCGTCCCTCGTGTCAAGTTATCTCGGATGGGTGGCCGTTCCTTCCGATACTTGGCAGCCAAGCTCTGAAACGCCTTACCTCTCCAGATCCGTGGCCTGAATGACCTTCTGCCTTTTAGGAAAGCTCTAAAAACCCACCTCTTCTGCCAATAAACGTTTTATGTTATATAGGGGCAATCTACATCTGTAGCTACCATCTCTCTGTATTAGCGTAAGTGCCGGGATGCCCCTTTGCTGGAGCCGCCGAGCGCTATAGAAATGTATATAACATAACATAACATAACATAACAGTATTGCATAGAATTGACCCTGCCACTCCAGCTGCCGCTAACATGTTAGATGCTGAAAAAGCATTTGACTCTCTTGAATGGCCTTTTTTATTTATCTGTAATGAGGCGCATGGGTATGCCAGAATGCTTTGTCTCTACAGTGGCGCTATTATACACTAAACCCACCGCCAGGCTACGCATAAACGGTACCATATCCAAGCCCTTCATTCTGTCCTGCGGAACTAGGCAGGGATGCCCGTTCTCTCCACTACTATTTATATTGGCTATGGATCCTTTAGTTCGCCACTTCCAGGAAAAGCATTTACATCACGGTCTCCAGTTTCGCACGGGCCCCCTTTTGGTTTCGCTTTATGCGGACAAACTATGTTATACGTTAGATTGCGCCACATGAATTTGGAACCCTTGGTACTAGAAATTGCACGGTTTGGCAAATACTCTGGACTCTGCATTAACTGGAATAAATCGGTCATCTTTCCGCTTACGGCTGGCACGACGGCCTGGCCTTGTGCATTTCCACTTGAATGGTGCAGTGACGCGATTAAGTGTCTTGGGGTCTATGTCCATTTCGAAACAGACACCATGATCAGACTGAACTACGGCAGGACTGTTGGAAACCTGGAATCGCAAATCACGAAATGGCTAAGCCTGCCTTTATCAATGGCTGGTAGAGTCGCCATAATTAAAATGGTTGTTCTCCCTAGTTTTTTGTATCTTTTTAATAATATCCCCATTCCCCTTACTAAAACATTTTTTGCGCAATTGCGCTCATTGCTGCTACACTTTGTTTGGGCAGACAAGATGCCTCGGGTTCGATGGCAGACATTGGTTTTGCCGTACAAGAGGGGGGATTTCGGGGTCCCTGATTTGCATCAGTACTATCTACCAGCACAGTGTTATATGTACACGTCTGGTTTCACCCTGACGCTCGCGTCCTGTTTTTTAAACCGGAGGCTGATCTAGTATTCCCACGTAACCTTTCCACTGTCCTGCCTATGGGATTCCCTCGGGACCCCCAAGACATTCAGACAGTCTCTACCACTTGCTGGGCATGGGGCAAGCTGCGCAGATTGCTCGGGCTAGAGGTGCTCTATTCGCCTGCCCTATCCCTCCCTACCCCTTCCTTGCTGCCAATTACTGGCGAAGTTCTGGTCCAGCGTACACTGGAAAAGTTTGGCATTAGGACAGTGGGTGATATGTTCCCCAATGGATACATTTTTTCTGTGTCTGAGGAGGTCCGATTTGCAGAACGCTCCTTTATGGACACTTTTGTAATGAAGCGTATGTGCTTAATGCTCCGCGCCACTTTCCCCTCATTTCCTACGGCCCCGGAACCTACTCCCCCATTGACATTATTAATAGAGAGCCTTACTGCACACTTGGTATCCAAACTATATAAACAATGTGGGGCGACCAGACCTGTATCTGATGCCAAGGTGCGTGAGGCCTGGGAGGCGGACTTGGGCGGGCCCATTACGGATGATCAGTGGGAATGGTGTTGCAGAGCCACTAAGGAGATCGTGTTTGTTTAACAGCAGGCACAAGCTACTACACTTCAAGTTTCTTCGTAGGATGTATCACACACGCCCGTTCTCACAGAATTGACCACAATAGACGCCATCATTGTCCAAAATACTTGGCCCCATTTGCTGATTTTGCCCACCTCGCTTGGACCTGCCCCAAGATACACCAGTACTGGTCCCTAGTACACTCCACGCTGGGGGACATGCTGTCCATGCAGCTACGACCTATCCCTGAGAATGCACTGTTAGGGTATGTTGCAAACTTCCCCAAGACGATTAGGAAACTGGCGGCCCTGAGCTTCCTACTGGCCAAACGCGAAATTGCTTTGCTGTGGGGAAGCAAAAGGGCACCTTCTTTACAGGCATGGCTCCGTAGCATGGCTTTCTGTAATATTAATAGCAAAGAATATTCCACCCGGATTCCCAGTGCCTCCCATCCCGTAGATATTTGGGGACCATACAGAGCCTACCTAACCAGACAACGGTCTGAGCAAGAATCCCCAGTGACAAATGTCATTATGCCTGAGGGTGTCGGCTAGACCTCAGTTAGAAGAGGGGGGTTGGGTTAATGTATTGCTCATGTGCTTCTTGCTAATATGTTCCCATCATTGACGTTCAATTATTTTGATGACGTGTCTCTCCATATTCCTATACCTTTTCACTTCTCTGCATTGTTGTATACCCTTGACATTTACACGTTTTGCATCCTTTATTTGCAATGTTGTACGTAACTATGGTACACGACAACCACTATGTACAAGATTTGTTATCAATAATGCTGCAGACTGCACTATAATGATCAATCTTTTTCTTTACCATACAAAAAATGGAAAATAATGGTAAAAAAAAAAAAAAAAAAAAAAAGACTATTTCAGAAGCAAAGTTCTTTCCAATCCATGCTAAGCAAACAAGAACATCTGTAACAAAATCTACCAAGGTGTAGCCTCATGACTGAATAACGTTTTCTTGCACCCCCTTTAGAAACACTCATTGTAGTAAGAGAGAAGTCGTGTCTGCATGCGTTTCTTGCTCCTGCCAAATAAATGACTGACAAAAACATAACCAAGCCTATCATATGTACATAAAGATTTAAAAGTAGTGAGGGAATCCACTTCTTTGCTTACCAAAAGCCTGCCTGCTTTGTCAAGTGAATCAACATTATGTTTCGGACGACTGCAAGGCAGCAGGCCATCAACACCAGAAAAATCACCTTCAGTTTCAGAATGTTGAAATTGAAGCCTCTGTCATTAGAAGCCCTCAAATTAGGAACATATGTGCAGTCCATTGTCACCACTCACCATGCTGCATGAATTCAGATGTCAAAGATATCTTAAGATCAGGTGGATAAAAAGAGACCAACATCATAAGGGTGTATTTCTTCTTTTAACAAAGGAGGTCATCCTGAATTACATTAGAAGGGAGCAACAGAAAGGATCAGGCCAACGGCACTGCTTGAAGACACGATCAATGAGGCCCTTAGGCATCCAGACCCGCCATGCTAATAATAAAAGTCATGAAGATGGGCAAATCAGGATTCAAACAATAACTTGTACAGTTTAGTTCACGAACCACCAGGGGACTCCAAATTCCCAACCTATAAGGGCTCTGCAGGCAGAAAGTACATTTCATTACTGAGGCGGATCAATTTTATGAAACATTTGTGTTAATGTGCCTAGGCTTTACAGAAATAAAGTTGTGAAATCCCATGGGACACATTTTTAGTTATTTTCAGTCATAAGACTGAGTGCACAATATCACTCAACAAAGGATCTCATACAATGCCCTACCTTGCAGGGATAGAACTAATAAGAGATTCCTTAACTCCAGTGGGATGCCGTACGACCCTTGACACAGCCTTCCAACTTCCATGCAAAGGAATTCACCAATAGGAAGCCTGTGCTGCTGGAAATAACATTAAGCAGCTTTAAATTTGGTCAACTTACATTAGGTGCTTCCAATTATTCATAGAAATAATCTGGTTTTGGTTGGAGAATATTAGCACGTTCTTTGAACCAGCCAGAGGCAGATCTTAAACACCCTCCTAGCACAGGCTTGAGATGAAGGGTGTTGTGTACAGTGTAGAACACTGGATGCTGGGAAAAGAGTTTTCCTTGTGATTGAATATCATCTTCGTGCCAGATTTGCATAGTTTTCTGTTCTTGGAAGTTCTAGAAGTTGGAGTAGAGTGTTGCTCATTTCCTTCTCGATAGGAAGAAGCTAACATGCCTGACTAAAGCTCTGCTGCCCTTTCCTGGTTGCATCCTCATATCTGTTGTAATCAAAAGTCTAGAGACACTTAAACAGAGCCTTGAATTCCCTTATGGCTCTCACCAGGAGTTTAGAAAGGGCTGCCTCAACAAACTACAACCACAAGTACATCTGTGCAAAGTGAGGATATTGATTCTCAAACAAAGTCCCTTCTTTCAATTACTTCCATGGTTTTATTAATTTGGACCCTGCTGCTTTGGTCGAGGTCGAATATTCATGTATTCTGTGTGCCAGATCAAGAAGGGCCTACATGGTACAGCGCATGCAAAATGCAGCAGTGACTGTGCACCTACATGGGGCAGAATACAATCGATCACCAACGGCCCTCTCTGGGCAGTACCTGCAGCATGTGTCCACTTCTTCAGTGCAGGGTGCTTCACAGTAGTGTTATAAGCGCACCATCTAAATCACACCAAGTTCAAGGCTGAAGAATTATTCCTGAATAGCAGCAACATGTATTATTTTTCCTTTCTGCAGGTCTCTAGGCATGGCTAACTACTATTTCTCACAAGGTAAAGACTCCTTCTGCAGGTTTTCTAAGAAGAGTTAACGTTACCCAATAGCAGCAAGATGCTGGCATTTGCTTCTGAAAGGCTATCTCTGCCCTCTCCCCCACTGGGCTGGTTAACCAGTGATACCATTCAAGAAGAAAAGCAGATTGTCATTATGTTAATGGTTTATTTTTGTTTTTGGTTTGAGTTATTGGTTCACTGCATAATTGTAATGTATTTAATGAGCATGCAGTCGACACATGAGAAACATCTGTCTTTTTCTTATGACGATGGGGGGTAGTGAACTCAAGGTGTTAAGCTGGAACGTTAATGGGTTGGGGGACAAAATAAAACGCAGTGTGGTGCTTCAATATCTTAAACGTCGAGCTCCGGATGTGGTCTTGCTGCAAGAAACACACTTAGTTGGAAACTCCTGTATGGCGATGCACAGAATGGGCCACATGATGGTGGCATACGCGGGCTTCACTTCCGGCTCCAGAGGAGTGGGTATCCTGGTTCGGTGAGCACTCCCATTGGTCATTGACACAGTGTGGGAGGATGACAAGGGTAGATACATTGAGGTTTCGGGCTGCTGGGAGGGGCGTGTAATCACTTTGGTTTCGGTTTATATTCCCCCTGGGCTGCAGTCTACTTCCTTTTTTGACTTGGGGAAAGTGCTGATGGAATTGCCGGAAGGGCTTCTGATCCTGGGTGGCGATTTTAACGCTGTTGTTTCTGGGCTTTTAGACAGATACCCTTCAAGAGAGATAGGACGTGCCCAGAGGTGGATGCCGGACTTCCTTGACGCTATGGATTTTGTAGATGGTTGGCGACTGTTTCACCCAGAGGCGAGGCAGTATACATTTCATTCGGGGGCACATGGCAGCCTCTCCAGGCTGGACTATTGCCTGGTCCCGGCGGTGCAGGTATCTTACATAGTTGAGGCGATTCACCTTGCTAGAGGGATCTCCGACCACTCTCCGCTATGGATTAGGTTTTCTTTTGGCCCGAACTCTGCCGGTAGGTTTGCGCCTATAAACCCCTGGTATATGCGTAACCCTAGGTTACGAAAGGATCTTATAAAAGCACTTGACGACTATTTTACAAATAATGTGGGCTCGGTGTCTTCATCACTAACTTTATGGGAAGCCTTTAAAACAGTGATCAGGGGACAAGCCTTGTCATTGATAGCAGGAGTTAACAAGCATTTGCAATGCAGAAGGTCTCGCATTAGGAAAGTTTGAGCTATTGGTTTTGTAAATGACACATTTTTTATTTATGTGTTGGTTTTGAAAATAGCAAAAATAATAGCTTTGTCATTTACAGTGCCAATAGTTATAACTAGTGACACCTATAGCATTTCTAATGCAATATGTGTTGTATTCACGTGACTTAGATGTATTGATATTACAAATAACAATGGCTTTTAATTTTTTTAATAATTATTACTTAAATAAAAGTTATTGTAATTTATAATGGCAATAGCTTAAACTTTTGTAAATAACTTTTGTGAAGAATATGTTCAGTGTATTTTATTGTGACGAAAATCCAGAACAGAAGTGAAATACTAACCTCTTTTTGTGACATTTGTAATAAAGCTTGAAACATTGAGAGAACATATTTGACCCAGTTGTTGTTGAATGGTTGCACAGATTGATGCTGTGGTGGCGCGGAGTGATGTTGTGGTGGCGACTAGTGATGCTGTGGCATTCAATGATCCTGTGGTAGCGCATAGTGATGTTGTTGTGCCCCTTAGTGATGCTGTGGTGGTGCTGAGTAATGCTGTGGTGATGCGATAGATAGAGTGAGTGAGGGCGATAGATAGAGTGAGGGCGATAGATAGAGTGAGGGCGATAGATAGAGTGAGGGCGATAGATAGAGTGAGGGCGATAGATAGATAGAGGGAGGGCGATAGATAGATAGATTGATAGAGTGAGGGCGATGGATAGAGTGAGGGCGATGGATAGAGTGAGGGCGATGGATAGAGTGAGGGCGATAGATAGATAGATAGATAGATAGAAAGATAGAGTGAGGGCGATAGATAGATAGTGAGGGCAATAGCAAGATAGAGTGAGGGCAATAGCAAGATAGAGTGAGGGCGATAGATAGATAGAGTGAGGGCGATTGATAGACAGATAGAGTGAGGGCGATAGATTGATAGATAGATGGATAGATAAATAGATAAATAGTTGTGTGTGCGGTTGTGTGTGTGGTTGTGTGTGCGTGGTTGTGTGTGTTATGCTTTGTTTTGCTATGCTATATTTTGTTATGCTATGCTATGTTTTGTTGTGTTTGGTATGCTATGCTATGTTTTGCTAGGCTATGATATGTTTTGTTTTATAATGCTAGGTTTTGTTGTGTTTTGTTAAGCTATGCTATGTTTTGTTGTGTTTTGCTATGTTTTGTTATGCTATGCTATGTTTTGTTATGTTATGCTATGCAATGTTTTGTTTTGCTATTCTATGCTTTGTTTTGCTATTCTATGCTTTGTTTTGTTATGCTATGCTATGTTTTTTGCTATCCTATGCTTTGTTTTGTTATGCTATGCAATGCTTTGTTGTGTTTTGCTATGATGTTATGCTCTGCTTTGTTGTGTTTTGCTCTGTTTTGTTATGCTATGTGTTGTTGTGTTTTGTTTTGCTATGCTATGTTTTGTTATAATATGCAATGTTTTGTTATAATATGCAATGTTTTGTTACAATATGCAATGTTTTGTTACAATATGCAATGTTTTGTTATAATATGCAATGTTTTGTTATGCTTTGTTTTATTATGCTATGCTATGTTTTGCTATCCTATGCTTTGTTTTCTTATGCTATGTTTTGTTGTGTTTTGCTATGCAATGCTTTGTTTTGCTATGCTATGTTTTATTATGCTATGTTTTGTTATGCTATGTTTTGTTATGCTAGGCTATGCTTTGTTATGCTATGCTATATGTTGTGTATTATTATGCTATGCCTTGTTTTGCTATGCTATGTTTTGTTATACTATGCTATGCTTTGTTGTGTTTTGATATGCTATGCTTTGTTATGCTATTTTGTGTTATGCTATGCTATGTTTTGTTTTATTATGCTATGCTTTGTTATGCTATGCTTTGTTATGCTATGCTTTGTTATGCTATGTCAAGCGTTGTTTTGTTAGCATAGCATAACAAAACACAACATAGCGTAGCCTAACAAAACAACTCTTGGCATAGCATAACAAAGCATAGCATAATAAAACACAACAAAACATAGCATAGCATAACAACACACAACAAAACCTAGCATAGCATAACAACACACAACAAAACCTAGCATAGCATAACAAAACACAACAAAACATAGCATAGCATAACAAAATACAACATAGCATAGCATAACAAAACACAACATAGCATAGCCTATGTTGTATTTTGTTATGCTATGCTTTGTTGTGTTTTGTTATGCTATGCTAGGTTTTGTTGTGTGTTGTTATGCTATGCTATGTTTTGTTGTGTTTTATTATGCTATGCTTTGTTTTGCTATGCTATGTTTTGTTATGCTATGCTATGTTTTGTTTTGCTATCCTATGCTTTGCTATGCTATCTTTTGTTGTGTTTTGCTATGATTTGTTATGCTATGCTATGTTTTGTTGTGTTGTGTTTTATTATGCTATGCTTTGTTTTGCTATGCTATGTTTTGTTATGCTATGCTATGCTTTATTATACTATGTTTTGTTATGGTAAGCTTTGTTTTGTTATGCTATGCTATGTTGTGTTTGGTTATGCTATGCTATGTTTTGTTGTGTTTTCTTATGCTATGCTATGTTTTGCTATGCTTTGCAATGCTGTGTTTTGTTATGTATGCTATGTTTTGTTGTGTTTAGTTATGCTATGCTATATTTTGTTGTGTTTTGCTATGTTTTGTTATGCTAGGTTTTGTTATGCTATGCTTAGTTTTATGTTATGTTATGCTATGTTATGCTGTTTTGTTCTGCTGTTTTGTTGTGTTATGCTATGCTATGTTTTGTTTTACTATGCTATGTTTTGTTTTCCAATCCAATCCAATCCAAAAAATCTTTATTTCGGCCTTTTAGGCCATAAAAGAAGCATACAAATACATACAACAGTATAAAAACATCACTGGAATGTACAAAAAAACAGTAACGAGACTTCTTATCCATCTCTAAAATCGAATAGATAAAAATACATAAGAAGGGGAGCGGCACAGTTCATTACATGGGAGTAAAATTGACATTATGGCAAGGAGGTTATCAGCGGAAGCCGTAAAAACATTAAAACAGTGGCGGGAAATTCGATCTATGTTAGATTTTCCTTAATCAGCTTGGACCTCTTACGCCACATAGCAAGGAGAAATTTGGAAACTGCGAATACAATATGGGGGGAAGGGTCAGATTTCAGTATTCTGTATGTTTTGTTTTGCTATTCTTTGTTATGTTATGCTATGGTTTGTTTTGTTATGCTATGCTATGTTTTGCTGTGTTTTGCTATGTTTTGTTATGCTTTGTTTTATGTTATGTTATGCTATGTTTTGTTGTGTTATGTTATGCTATGTTTTGTTTTACTACGATCTATGCTTTGTTATGTTATGCTTTGTTTTGTTATGCTGTGTTTTGTTATGCTATGCTATGTTTTGTTGTGTTTTGTTATGCTATGTTGTGTTTTGCTATGCTATGTTTTGTTTTGTTATGCTATGTTTTGTTTTGCTATCCTATGCTTTGTTTTGTTATGCTGTGCTTTTGCTATCCTATGCTTTTGTTTGTTATGCTATGCTA
This sequence comes from Lissotriton vulgaris, assembly GCF_964263255.1. NCBI lineage: Eukaryota > Metazoa > Chordata > Amphibia > Caudata > Salamandridae > Lissotriton > Lissotriton vulgaris. Next base: position 948,302,937 of record NC_141699.1, on the reverse strand, counting down.
TGCTGTGTTTCGTTATGCTATGTTTTGTTATGCTATGTCGGTGAGGGTGTGTGAGGGTGTGTGAGTGTGTGTGAGGGCGAGTGAGGGCGAGTGAGGGTGAGTGAGGGTGAGTGAGGGTGAGTGAGGGTGAGGGTGTGTGAGGGTGAGAGTTTTTGAGGGTGATGGTGTGTGAGGGTGAGGGGGTGAGGGGGTGTGAGGGTGAGGGGGTTGAGGGTGAGGGTGTGTGAGGGGGTGAGAGTGAGTGAGGCTGTGTGAGGGTGAGAGGGGGTGTGAGGGTGAGTGAGGGGGTGTGAGGGTGAGTGAGGGTGTGTGAGGGTATGTGTTGAGTGTGAGGGTGTGTGAGGGTGTGTGAGGGTGAGGGGGTGTGAGGCTGAGGTGGTGTGAGGGTAAGGGGGTGTGAGGGTGAGGCGGTGTGAGGGGGTGTGAGGGTGAGAGGGTGTGTGAAGGTGAGGGGGTGTGAGGGTGAGAGGGTGTGTGAGGGTGAGAGGGTGTGTGAGGGTGAGGGTGTGTGATGGTGTGTGAGAGTGAGGGGGTGTGAGGGTGAGAGTGTGTGAGGGGGTGTGAGGCTGAGGCGGTGTGAGGGTGAGGGGGTGTGAGGGTGAGGCGGTGTAAGGGGGTGTGAGGGTGAGAGGGTGTGTGAAGGTGAGGGTGCGTGAGGGTGAGAGGGTGTGTGAAGGTGAGAGGGTGAGGGTGTGTGAGGGTGAGGAGGCCTGTGAGGGGTCAGGGGGTGTGAGGGGGTGAGGGCGAGTGAGGGGGGTGAGGGCGAGTGTCTCCAATGAATGTCGCTGTTTCGCCTTCTTTGAAAATGTTCAGTGCTGCAAATAAAGCATGCCGCCCTAATTATCACAGCATGAGGCCCCAAAGTGATAATTATCACAGCATGCAGAGATGCGCCCCACACTGCTGGAGCACTCAACTGCACATTAATTATAGTTGAGTGCTCCAGCAGCCTGGGGCGCCTGTTGACATGCTGTGATAAGTGCGGTCTCATGCTGTGATAATTGTTACTTGCGGGCGCAGGATACTGATTCCCGCCCCTCCAGGACTCCCTGACCTGCCTCATGGTTGCCAAGGCAATATTTCTGAAAATATTGCCGTGCTACCGTAAGGCAGGTCATGGAGTCCTCGAGAGGTGGGATCCAGAGCAGACATATCTGCTAAACAGGAGCTTTTTCCAATGGCAGGCCTCCGTTTCAAGAGGCCTGCCAATGGAAAAAAGGGGTGTGGCTTCATGCCATACTGAAATCCCCTGCTCACAATATCTCTTTGCCAGCAGCAGGGCCATGCCCTGCAATGCAGGCTTCGACCAAAAAAGGAACGTAATAAGGAGATTGTTGAAGCTGAATTGGAAATTAGTGGTCTTGAGAGGAAGTTGGAGCAGGAGGTGACACAGGCTAATTTACATATCCTTAGCCTACAACAACGGGACTATAAATCATTGGTTACTGATATGGCTAAGTCGCTCGGTATGGAACAACAGGGGAGGATCTATGATTTAGGGGACAAGGCTGGGAAGCCTATTGCTTGGCTGGACAAAAGGGAGGGAGCCGCACGCATTGTTCCGGAACTCGTTTAGGCGACAGGAAAACTGATAACTGACCCGCATGAAATAGTTGAGACCTTTGCGAACTATTTTCAAACGGTCTACACCTCGGTCTCGGATAGACCTGAGGAGGATTCCCACCTGCTGCTTTGTGATATACGTCTCCCCTGTCTGTCCAAAGAAGACTCGGAGTTTATGAATAGTGAACTCACAGTGGATGAGATTGCTCAAGCCATCCGCTCTTTGAACTCGGGCAAGGCTTTGGGGCCCAACGGACTCCCGATCGAGCTTTACAAACTTAGGCCGGACAGGCTAGCTCAATATCTAAAAACTATGTTTGAGGAAGCCCGTGAAGAAGGGGTTTTGATGATAGACCAGAGAGTGGCATCGATAGTTGTGATACCTAAAGAGGGCAAACCGGGAAATAAAATGTGCTTCATATCGACCTATTTCTTAACTGAACACTGATCCTAAGATTTTGGCTAAACTCCTAGCAAACAGACTAGTAAAAGTCATTGATGGTCTGGTTCATCCGGACCAATCAGGTTTTATCCCCCACAGGAATACAGCTCTGAACCTACGCCAATTGCACGGCGTCATGCTAGAGGGCAAACTCTGCGGGAATCGGCTGTGGTCGCCTCGCTTGACGAGACTATGGCCTTTGATACCATAGAATGGCCCTACCTATGGGCGGTCCTGGCCAAATTTGGATTTGGCTCTGATTTTATTGAATGGGTAAGCTTGTTATATTCTGGACTACTCGCCCAGGTCATGGTTAATGGTAGGGCTTCAGTCTTGTTCCGTTTAAGTCGGGGCACCCGTCAGGGATGCCCCCTCTCCCCTCTACTTTTTTTGCTGTCCCTGGAGCCCCTAGCGGCTTGGATTCGATGGGAACCATTGATCCGAGGTATAAAATGGACCCCTGACTGGGAAGACAGGATTTCCATATATGCAGATGATATTTTGCTTTATTTGACTGCCCCCCGGAAAACCCTTATGGTGGTGTGTGACGTATTTGGGAACCCACTGATTGCACAGCAGCGCAGACACAATGGGTTACGTTGGGTAACATGATCGCCAAAAGAAATATTGCCCAACGGTGTGGCTCACACACGCCACCTACACTTGGAGAGTGGGAAAGAGATATGGACTCGTCCATGTTCCATGAAAAAACTGTGTATGTTGAATGAGGGCGTCCCCGGAAATGGGCCTTAATCTGGAACCAGTGGAATGCACATAGGGGCGGGAATTGTACACCACCTAGAGATGTTGTTATTGATGTTCCTTCATCCCCATGAAAATGTATTTTGATTATGTACTTTTGTTTTCACCTCCCCCCTCATTTCATGATGTACTGCTAAATGCTATGTAATTTCTGTACATATGTTTTTAATGATGCCACGTTTTAATAAAAAGATTTATAAAAAAAGAAAAAAAAACAGAAAACCAGGAACTAAATTTTATTTTTCTTTGCACATAGAATACCATCATCTGTTTTTTTTGTTCAACAAACAGTAACTTGCATTGTGGGGCTTGTAGTTTTGATTTTAACAGTTTCCTCACGGGCTCAAAACCTCAGTATAAATGCACGGTTTGCTAAAATGCCAGAATTGGCCACTTGTCAGCTACATTTAAAATTTTTACAGAGTTGCTAACTTCATTAAACAAATTGCTAGTTTCTTGGGTAAATCCAAAAGAAAACTTGGAGCACATATTTTGTAAAAGTTCACGCCTTCATTCACATCATGCATAAAAACAAGCATTGGCAATGCAAGTCATTTTTAGGTCGAGCTGGTGTAAGCAGCGCGAACCGCTGCATCTAGCGAAGCCTCTATTGTCATCCACTTGCTGTAAATCTTTGACAAGGGATGGGCACGTGCAGGGCAGTCGGCGATTTTAGCATGTGTGCGCGCACGTTCACCCACGCGCCGTGCACATCTCCTGTCCCAGTTCCATAGGAAGTCAGCCTCTCGCAATCTCACACACACACACACGTTTCTTAATTTCCCCCAAAACTCCCCGCTTCTGGTTCCTCTCTCTGCCTCCTCTCGGGCATTGCCCCCCCTGTACCCCATCAGGGGTAACCCCCACCGTCCCATCCCCCGCCTTCTCACCGGTCCCCGCTCTTTCTCCGTCCGTCGCCTCTTCAACGACATCAGCAAGCAGAGAAACGGCCAAGAGCGCTCTGCGCCTGCGCGGAAGTGTGTGCCCGCCTTATGTCACTCAGCGGCTGTAAAATATGGCAGACAGTCGCGGAAGAGAAGAAACGCTCTATGCAAACCAATGTCATGCAGGAGGCTTGCAAGACTTTTTACACAGGGATCCCGCTTGCTTGAAGCGTGTTATTGCAAACTTGGCTAATGTGAACTTTCAAATAATTTTGCATATTTCACTTAATGCGAAATTCTGGAATCTTTCTGGGTTTTGTTGGGTCTATCAACAAGGGTGCTAAGTCCTACTGCCGCAAATCCTACTGCCACAGGGGTAAAAATCAGTCATATTCGATCTTAAAAGTACTTTTATGTATGAAAATGGCTTTGAGAATCTGGCATGTGTTCACGTTAGCGCACGTGCTGCCAGGACGTAAATCCACAAGAAAGGTCTGCCTGTGCGCGGGGTGCCTGCTGAATGTAGAGCAATGTACAGACCCAGCCCCCAGGAATGCTCGGGTGCTCTCAGTGGCCCCCACCACCACAGGCCACCTTTACTGCGTCTATTCGTCAGAACTGTCAGCGCTGTTTAGAGCCAGAGCCGGCCCGCCGCTCAGGCACGCTGCTGCTCCCATTATGAAGTGCAACCCCAGGCCAGACACCCATGAGGGGGAACCCTGTTTACAGTGTGTGTCGGTGCAGGAAAGGAAACGGGACAAGCTGCCACAGTGAATGGCACTTTAAAAAAAATAGGTCTAGCCTGGCCATGCCTGCAAAGGCTAGCTTCTCCGCAACCTTTCACCCCGTGCGTGCATTTTCCACTTCTGTGGGGCCGCCTGCCCTCATTAAACTTCACTTAAAACCTGAGCATTCCATGCAGGTTGACTTTGCGTTTCATTTTTTTCTTTTTTGCTTTACTTTGTAGTAGGGCGACAGGGCTTTCTCTCGTAAGAAAAACTCTGTAAGGAGAGAGAGGCCTGTGCTGATGGAGATCACGAACTATTACATTTTACTAAAATAAGTCCGGAATAAAAGCAGCAAAGCAGGTTTACGGACAGGCTCAATAAAAGGGCGATGACCTCTTTTCTTTGCCAAGCGTGTTTTTGTTTAAGTGGGAACGCTATCAAGCGGGTTGCTTGATAGCTGCTAGCACCGTGACCGCCGAGAGGAGCCCCGTATGCTTTGATCCATCCTGCGGCACTAGAGCATGTATGAAAATTCTGCGGAGCCACTGATTTGGACGGTCGTAAAAGGAGCGGAATTTGCTGTGCCGACAATTTGTTGGTGAAATCGGGGACGGGTTAGTCTGCTGAATCCTAAGCACAGACTTGAAATTTGAAACACGCGTCCCTTCAGATTCACTCATAGCGGGTGCCATCTGACCAATTCTTTGAAACCTGCTATCGCCATCGAGCGTGTTTTTGTCTTATCTACATAGACTGTTGAGATTTACAGATTTGGAGAAATAGGACGAGAGATTGGCTACGGACTATTTTTCTCATGTGTTGTGTCCCCCACTACCTCGGCGTGAGAGCCCTGATGAAGGTACGCCTGTTCATCTAGGCTGAGCACCGAAACGCGCGTTGGCTTTACGTGTGTTCTGGATCCTGTGCCCAACAACTTGGCAATTTGCTACGAATATCTTGCGGGATCCCATTATTATTTGTGTCACTCTGGGGATAACGTTGAGGAATGTGTTATCTTTGTTGGTGAATGTCTGAGTGTGACTGAAAGATCTGAGAGGATGTGGTTGTTGGGAAGTTTTGTGGGGTAATAGTGTTTAATATTTATTGGAACATTTTTTATGATTTAATTAATCGATGTATCAGGATATAAACACATTATGGATTACGTTTGTATTGACTAAATATGAAAAAAATGGAAAAAAGAAAACAAAGATTTTATACTTTCTTATATAACCTGTGGTGTACGTGTGACCTCCCTGTGACCCCTCGGTGAGTTCCTTGTTGCTGTTTGCTTATTTATTTTGGACTCTTTTTGGGCTACCTTTTGATTCATTAGGGTAGACTTTTCCCCTTTAGTAGAGTAACGCCAAACAATGAGCCTTATTTCACTTTTTTAGGTCGAGCTGGTGTAAGCAGCGCGAAGCGCTGCACAACATACACTCCAAAAACCACTCAGTGCCACATAATTACACACAACTTAATTACACTCTACTAAATGCAACACACACTCCACACAATTTCACTGCGACACATAATTATATACTACATAATTACAATGCACTCAACGCAACATACACTCCAAACAATAACACTCAGTGCCACATAGTTACACACCACATAATTACACTCTATCTATCTATTGCATCACCACAGCATCTCTCAACACCACCACAGCATCACTCAGGGGCACCACAACATCACTATGTGCCACCACTGCATCACTGAACACCACAGCATCACTCGTCGCAACCACATCACTCAGCGCCACCACATCATCAATCTGTGCAACCATTCAACAACTGGTTCCAATTTGTTCTCTCAATGTTTCAAGCTTTATTACAAATGTCACAGAAAGATGTTAATATTTCACTTCTGCTATTGGATTTTCGTCATAATAAAATACACAGAACATAATCTTCACGAAAGTTATTTACAAAAGTTTAAGCTATTGCCATTATAAATAATAACTTTTTTAAGTATCAATTATTTAAAAAAAAAATAAAAGCAATTGTTATTTGTAATATCAATACATCTAAGTCACATAAATACAACACATATTGCCATTACAAATGCTATAGGTGTCACATTTGCGAAACTTAAAAGTATTGGCATTGTAAATGACAAAGCTATTAATTTTGCGATTTTCAAAACCAACACATAAATAAAAAATGTGTCATTTACAATACCAATAGCTCAAACTTTCCTAATGCGAGACCTATTGCATTGAAAATGCTTGTTTATTAAGTCAAGTAAAAGTTTTAAACTGCACCTCATAACACAATAAAGGTACAACATGTATAGCAGCAGTGCAACCTTCCATAACAGAAGTAAAAAGTTAACGACAGGTGGCAGTTATAAAAGGAACAAAACACGACCCTCACACACAAATGAATGAAGGTATAAACAGATAGTTACGCCACTAAAGAGGGAGTGAGAGGGGTAACAGGCTGTTGTACAATTTCCATAAACATACAGGTAAAAATTTCCCAGAAGAAACATCCAAATGTCTAATGAAGTTGCCATACATTCATGTACGCATGATAAACGCTCACCTACCTGGTGTGATAGGCTTCATAAGTGGGCTCCATATTTTGCACTAACAAGCATTCATGTGTACTAATTTTCACAGGTTGTAAATTTCATAATTTGGGTGTGGTTAGGTCACTTATGTCAACATTTATGTTCTGCCTTTGTAAACCTGTCAGACCTATATTAAAATTGTAAGGGTAAGCTTAAATGTTGTTTACTGACGTCTCCCTACCCCAGGATTAACAGGAGGACTGGGCAAAGGACCCCATTTCTCTTTTCCATCACCATATTTTGGTACTCGAATATTGCCCCTTTGGGGTCTGGGTCTTCCTTAGGAAAATAGTCATCCTGCATGAAATATTGTGAAACATTCCCTGCTTTATGGAGCATGTTCACCAGCCTTAGACTTAGGTGCGGTGAAACTGGGCAAATGTCCTCAGGTCCACCTCCGTAAAGAGGCCTTGCAACGTACTTTAGGCAAGTCTTACAGCAAGTGCAGCATGTTTTGCAGGGCAAGTCACTGGAATCGTAGCCTGTGTCCCAAAATTAGGCCGGGCTCACACTGTCAAGCCACACTCCCAGCTGACAGGGTGTAGGTAAGAAGGAATAGGCCTTGGGACTGCCAAAAACGTGCCCAACACCAAAGCATCCCATTTCGCAATACCAGTGCCAATATGGCAGTTGTAGTGAGGGCAAGTTCCATAATTCAGAACAGCCCCATATTGGTTGTATCCTGTAGGAAAAGCAGCACTATGGAGGCTGAGGAGAACAGCTCTTAGCTCATCCTGGACTTACTGTAAGTGTAGCCGACTGACACTTTATAGCTAGGGTAGAAACTTGTACATAAAAAAAAATTCTTTTGGATTGTTTTACTTTAGTACCTTATATTTATCTCTGCACTGAATAGCTTTTATTAGAATTAGTGAATCACAAACGTTTCTCTCCCTTCTATCCCTCCGCTATCCTTCTAAGTCCAAATAACTAATATCCCACTCAAATTACTTTCATATTTCACCATACTCATTCACCACTAATCCTTTATGGGTTTCCGGAGTAGCGTGCTACTGCCACCCCCCCCCCCTTCAAATAAAGGCGCTTCAACAGCCTCTAAGGGTAAACAAGCGATATATACATGCAAACCTTTTTTCCTCTTCTCTCATTCTGCTATCCTTCTGAATCCAAATAACTGACTAACCTATCCATCACTTTAATTACTTTCATATTTCACTATCCTAATTCAACACTAATCCTTTATGGGTCCTGGAGTAGCAATCTACTCGCCAAAAAAGCGATTTGATGTCTCGTCTGGTGTAGTAAACGCTATATAAATGCAATTACAATACAACACAGTACAATACAACCTTGCTGTTTTATTAATGACTTAACAAAACCGACTTCTCTCTTGTTACTTCTCTATAACCCTTTATTTTTATGGATGGAACAACATTGTGGTCTTTTGAACCACACGAAGAGAGACTGGTGTACAGTGTGCATCCTGAACTGAATGATTTGAATATACTCTCAGATGTGATGATCATGGAAGCGGAGGCACAAGGAAGAAAAGTAATCACCTATTTGGTTAAGTTTGGAAGCCAAAACTGAAATCAGGTTTCTGGAATAGACATTGAGCAATTCCAATTCTGGATAGATATCACATTCTTTCACCATTCTGTCCGATGAACATTTTATTAGTGACCCAAAAGGCAAGCATGCCAGTTGTCTTGTGGCAAATGTACAAGGCCTTTATTGCTGTTAAGATGAAGCAACACAATTGTCAATTATAAAATATATAAAAGAGAAGATGTTTGTACAGTGCACATCCTGAACTGAATTATTTCAAGGTGATCTCAAATGTGATGATCATTGAAAAGGAATATGGCAATAGCAAAGTAAGCTTACCTCACTCACATACATCCTTCCGTTTCCCATCGAACAGACTAGCACTATCTTTCATTGCTCATAGAATATGTACAGTTAAGGCATTAGTTAGATGCAGATTACAGACAGATCTCTGTAGTGGGTGCCTAAGTCACTGAAGTGAATGTACAGGTGGAGGTCTTATTGAATATGCGAGTTCTGACACCATTCTGAGTTATGCACGTCAGCATTCTGAAAGCCCTGCTGCTGTAATTTGGAGGCCTGCTAAAGTTGATTCTATGGTGTTCCAAGTATTAAGAAGTCGCCTTCACCTACTACTGACAGATAAAGAGGCTGCAAGAAGCAACGTCAACACCGAAAGTAGTCCGAAGACCCTTCATTTAATTAGAGGAGTCGCACAGGGAAGCCCAGACGACCTACCTGTGAAAGATGTATTTCCACACTAGGCTGGCATTTGTTACTTGTTCGGTTCACTTTTATGACAAATATAATTTAGTGAGTTCATTATTTTGCGTTATTGTTTCCCTTTTAATGGAAAGTGTCTATCCGTTCAGTGATGCTTCTTTCTGTGCCCTCGGGTTAGGTTTCTTGCACAGTTACCAGATTTGCAAGTTGTAATAGTGCTAAAAGACTAACTGTACTTCAAGCCTACGGCTCGTTTGTTCCACTGTAAAACGGACATTGCATTGCTGTACCAAGCTCGGTCTTCTTATGTTACTTACAACATGTCTCCATATTTCTTGTAAAGCGCACTGGCACTCATGTTTATGGCTTTCACAACCCTACATAAAAACATATAACAACATTTTTTAAAAGTGATTAAAATCAGCACAACTTCCCGTCGGTCATCCCCCTTTTGCTCTCCTCACCTCATAAACATCCAAGACATAGTGCTTAGACGCCGCGAGGAGCATCCACTTTACACCCCTGTGCCAGGTACCCGAGCCCACTGTCAAAGAGAAGGCAGCGCGGGGTGAACGAGTATGCACTGCGCCTGTCTGCAGTTCAGCCTTTCAAAGTAGAGAATGTGGAGCTGCAGGGAACTTCTGCCCCTGCTGCAATTCACCGCGCTCTAGCAGACAGCTCTGTCTGGATTTTTTCACGTCACATATTATTTTGCAGCCATGGAAGAGAAACTGTAGTCTGATTGGATGGTATTGGAATCAATCAAGGCAGGAGCACGTGCCCATCTACCGCCTTATGCCGCTTCCACCAGTCATAGCACGTCTACTAAAATGCGTTCATCGTTTGACCAATAGGCAAAGGGTTTTGATAGTACCGTCGCGGTTACATAAAAAGCCAATCCAAAATAGGAAAGCAGAAGCAGGGAAATTCGAAATCGAAAGCACAGAATTTCGTTTCCCCTTCTCTGTAACGTGTTTTCTCAGCGCGGCTATAGCTGCTGCCTGGAGCGCACACTCGGTGATCGTGGGGTTTCCGTACTCCTTACGTCGTTGCACAGAAGCGAGGTGCGCCGGTTATTTGGATGTAGTTATATCACTGACTAAACCCGGATTACGAGCCTGGGAGTAGGGTAACTGAAATGGTTTCATGTCATTGGAGCACCACTTTTGCATTTCTGTACTTTGCTTTTATTATTGATGTGTGCATTCCTCCCACTGTTTCAGAATTAAAATAACTAAGACTGCAACTCCCAGAATTCATTTTTTTCTTCAATGAGCAGAATATGAGAAGAGAGAAAACTGACAAGCAAACTGCAATTACATCACAAGATAAATAGCCACTATTACGGACACTACGAGGGATTCTAGCAATACATGTTAATATTTAGCAGCAAATCACCTATATCCCTTTCATGTGGGTTACAGTGCAACTGGAATAATAAAGTGCTATAGTGATACTGTAGTATTCTCACACGATGTTTCATTCCCTATGTTTCTTCACTCTAGCTGCTCAGCCTGTGTGTCTACTCTGTATGGAATGTTGGTGAGTGGATCTTCACTAGAATGCCTGTGTGACTGGATGAGGTGTGAGGGGCTGAGCAGCTAGCAGGCTGCTCCTGGTGGGGCTGTGAATTACCATCTACAAGACTTTTACCACCTGTTAACTTACTTCTGAATAAACCTACTTGGTTTACATCATACCAGCGTAGCGTGGTTACTACATAAATTTTGGCGACGAGTTGGAGACCTTCCCACGCAACGCATGGATAGCCTGGAAAAATATATAATGACCCCCATAACATGTTGGGAAGAAGATACCAAAGGGAGCAGACGACAGGCGCAGCCAAGAGGTACAAGACACAAGAAACAGGAGCCACTAGATGAAACTAAGAAACTCAAGGTTCCTCAAAGTAAGGAGCCACAAAGTGAACAAAAAGGGCAAGCCAAGCAGCCCCACCAGTGTCCATCAGACCAGACAGCCCCTGCCCAAGCGTGCTGTGTGTGGTTCACCAGTGACATTTGGACATCAATTGGTCATTCAAGAAGTAAGCGTGATTTATTTACTTGTATTTGGCTCTTGTAAATCTAATGAAACCTGCGAAAGGACATTTTTTAGGAGAGATTCTGCGCCAGCTAAAGTGTGTTGTGCTCTGTTTAGAGAGGCCAATGATGCTGTGCAGAGTGAAGCTACAAGTGCATTGGTCCTCTTCATCTACGTCAATGATGCTGCACTGATTGGACTTTCAACTGTTGTGAGGTCCCCAAGTTTACTTATAAAGGCTGTGCAGGGTGATGTGTCTACATATCGTTTTCATGGAGTTAACTTCAATAAGGAGCTTCATGTACGCTGCGCAAAAAGAGCTTCCACACATAGTAAGCCTTTTATTTTGCTTCATGATTTCAGCGCAGAGAGTTATTTCCATGTACATTTTAACAAGGCAAAAGCTGTTTGCCTGACAACTGAAGGCACAAGTCAGTCCCTACATACTGGCACTTCCACAGAGTTTCGCTTGGAAATTAAAAAAAAACTGTTTTATATGGAGACTCTCATTGGTGTCAGGTGAGAGGATGTCGCAGAGCAGCGATGGTGGGCACAGACTAACTCACCCATTTTCACCAGCATGATTCCTTTGTACTTTTAAATTGGAATAGTGATTTTTTTTAAACTGCCTTTTCACTTGTTTTTGTTGTTTAAAAATTACTATATACTTGGTTTCTGTCTACTGAAACTTCAACAAAAAAACAGTTGGGCAGGAATTTGTAATAAAAAAAAAAAGGGCTCGCGCATCTTACCTTTTCCTTCGTCTAGCGCGGAGCAGTTTCAGAAGCTTTCATGACGTATGCTGTGTCATTCATTCTGCTTAAAGACGTTTTGCAGCAGGAGCGCGCCGTGAGCCATCCGGCGTGCGTCTCCTGAGCGTGACGCCATCTTCTGGTTGGAGCCTCCAGCCACTCTTTGTGAGGAGTTTCCAATGTACTCTTCTTTTCATCTAAATTTTGCCAACCACGTTTGCTTCCGATCAAGATGGAACATTAACGGAAGCTAATGGTTAGCCTTCAGCATGTTTCTATCAACAGTTGTATTTCCTGGTAAGAGAAGACATTTTTATTTCTTGGATAGACATGTTCAAATTTTTTGAAAAAACGCTTGACGGAGTCTGGCTGAGATGTATTTCCTTCAAGCATCATTTGTTCCACATGTAATTTACAACGTGGTTAGTGACTAATTGTGATGCCAGTTGTTTTGACAAATACATTTGAATTAAGAGGCTCTGCAGTTTTGTGATTTTATTTTACAGGATTTCAAGAATCTGTAACATGTAGAAATCGTGTCATCACAATCAGGGTCAGATTTGATCACAATTTGGCCCGGCCACTGCTGAAAAAAGTGGCCCACATTCAAGGGGCGTGCCCTTTCATGAAACACCATTTCGTTACACACGTCAATGTCCTTGAATATTAGATGTAAATACATTAGGAATTTGGACAAGTATGGTAGTGCACTGTCCAGTGACCAGCTGAAAGAGAACATCAAAGATCAGAAATTGGATTATAAATTCAAATCTGTTCTGAACAGGGGCCCAATAATATGTTTGGCCCAGGGCCCCCAAAATCCTTAAGATGTTTGGCACAGAAATGAATTAAAGTGAGAGGATACTGTTCTTGCACAGGAGACACGGGGGAAAGGTGACAATGGCGCCATGCTGAGCAACTAAAAAAACAGCAAGGCCCCTTTCTGTCACAAAATTATTCGAGCCCTTCAGGGAAGGAGCACCTAATAAGCAGTGAAGCCCCTGCTATTACTAACCTACTCAGCCCTCCCCAGACCTTCAGCTCAGGAGCACATGAACAGCAGTGAGGCCCCTGCAATTAGTACATTAATCAGCCCTCCAGGCCTCAGGGCAATGTCCTGGCAGGGGAGCACAAAACACAGCTGCTGGGTCATCCATGGTAGCCAGGGGGAGGCTGAGGTGAAGATGGTGCAATTTGCAAATATCACCTGGCCCCCACAGCGAGACCCATTCTTCCTCACCCACTATTCCCTTGGCCGTTTTTTCTCTGGACCCGACCCGCCATCTTGTCCATTCCCTCGTCTTGTACCCTTCTCACTCATTTCCCCCTTGACGATCCTCAAATGTTTCTTCCCTTTTCTGTTTTGCCTTTTTTCCATATCCTTGTATCCCTCCCACCCTCCCTTGGTGCTGTGACTGCACCCCCTCCAACCCCACTTAATGGAACTCTGCCTGAGAAAATCTACTATATGTATATATATATATGTATATAGAGAACTCCAGTCACTAGTATATGAAGTAGACCTTTGTACTATCTACCAATCCTATGTGACTCTTAGAGTATATCCATTCGTATCCCTTCCTTAGGTATTTAGAGATAACTCTAATCACTGGTATATGCAGTAGACCTTTGTACTCTCTACCATTCCTATGTGACTCTTAGAGTATATCCATTTGTTTCTCTTCCTTGAGTGACTTTACTACTTGTACATTTGCAATTTTTCTTTCTGTTTGTATCTCTTCCTTGTGTGACTTTACATCTTGTACATTTGCAGTTTTTTCTGCTTGTACCTTTTATGTAACTCATGTAATCCTAAGTCCTTATGTTTCGCAACTGACTCTTATGTACAGCGCTCTGACACCTTCTGGTAAAGTTCGCTCTATATAAAATCGCATTAAATTAAAAACAAAAAAAAACTAACACTGTTTATGTGCTGCGTGGGCCCCAGGGGGGCCGAGGTGAAAATGGCTCAAAGGCCTGAGCAACACCTGGCCCCCAGGGAGGCCGATTTTTGCAAACAATCACCCACTCCCCAGCCACCCTCAGCCTGATTGCTTTGCTGGGCAGGGGGTGAAGGAGAGGCCACAGCGGATAATCACTGCACAGTGAAGCTGCATTCATTTCTCTGTCTGTCTCCGTGCCCTCTGTGGGCCGTTTTGTTCTCCCCTTTCCTAGTCCACAGAGATCACGGAGACAGAGACATAGAAATTAATGCAGCTTCACTGTGCGGCTGGGAAAGGGGAGAAAAAAAAAAAAGGCCCACAGAGGGCACAGAGATACCGGCACTTCGGCCGATGCCCGCATTGCCAATCCGCCCCTGATCACAATGGTGAAAACATAGTTGGAAAGTTTATCGGAGTACTTCTCTTCTCGAGTGCATTCCAGGATCGTTAAATTGAAATCTAGTTTTAATCAATTTATTCAGTATTCACAGTACTGTGTAATGCTGCCATCTAGTGGATATTTTTCACATTTCCTCTTGGATGTTGCTGTGTTTTAGTAAATATTTCACTTTGCAGTATGTAGCAATATTTAATGTATTATTCCACGTACAGTCTTACAATATTATATATTAATTTGTCCTTTACATTAAGGACACATGAGGGACTATGCAAGATTTAGCTACACTTCACATGTCCTCTATACAGGTGTAACCCTTACACGGGGTGAGTTGTTCCCTTACAAGAGGGTTGGCCCTACATCAGGGTAAGCTTTCGGATTTTTATATCCAATTTTTACAGTTTACATTACGTTTTTACCCTTACGCGAGGGAGCTGTTTTTATTGGTTGCAGGGGTTGGTCCCTGCGTGCATAAGACGCATTGCGCCGCACAATTTTTCTTGTTGGTTTTACACATTGTGTCCTCCTCCTATTGGAGAGCTTTCACATTTATTTTTACAGCTTGTCCCTTTAGTGATAGTGGGGCAGGTCATAGGTTGAAAGTCCCTATGTCTTATGTTTTTATTACATAGTTTGATTTTTATGTTGTCCCCTATTTATTTTGGGGGCAGGACATTGGGTTATAGTCCCTCTTGTCCACATTTATATTTTTGCAAGATTTAGCTACTATTTACATGGCCCCAACAAAGGGGTGAACTCTTCACAGAGTGAGTTTTCCCTTACATGAGGGTTGGTTATAGGGTTTTGGTTGTCCTTATCATTTGTTGCAGGTGTTATTCCTGCGTGCGTAAGTCACCTTGTGCCGCACTTACATATTGTTGTCCCTTGTTGATGTGGGGGGGGGGGCAGGGCTTAGGGTTTTAGCCCCTTTGTTCACATTACTTCACATAGGGCTTAGGGTTTTAGCCCCTTTGTTCACATTACTTCACATTGTTGTCCTTTGGTTATGTTGGGGGCAGGATATTGGGTTTAAGTCCCTTTATTCCACATTACATTTTGATCTTTATTTATTTTCCGTATTTGAGGAGGAGTATGGGTACTGTATTTTGTATCCATCTTTTCTTCTTGTCTTGGGTTCCTTTCCCTCTTGTGGTGCGGTGTTCCCGTTATCCCTGGGTCTGGGCTTTTTGACTCTCTTTTAATAGTTCATTTCCCATTCGTGATGCGGGTAGTGTTCCCTTCATTTTGGGTTGTGGACTATTTATGTATGATGGACTTTTTTGTTTATTGCATGTCTATAGTTTTAGCATTCGCTCTTTCTTCTGTTCATTAGGGAAGAGGTATGTAGTATTCTCACATGATGTTTCATTCCCTATGTTTCTTCACTCTAGCTGCTCAGCCTGTGTGTGTCTACTCTGTATGGAATGTTGGTGAGTGGATCTTCACTAGAATGCCTGTGTGACTGGATGAGGTGTGACAGTTGGTGAGAGGGGCTGAGCAGCTAGCAGGCTGCTCCTGGTGGGGCTGTGAATTACCATCTACAAAACTTTTACCACCTGTTAACTTACTTCTGAATAAACCTACTTGGTTTACATCATACCAGCGTAGCGTGGTTACTACAGATACATCTTTAAAAACAGATATGCAGGTAATGATTGGGCAAGATGGCACCTATAAGATACGCTACTCGGTTCTCGGCCTTTTGGCTAAGATCAAGTGTAGTATCTGTTCTTATCAGTTTGAAAGCGCAATTCGTTGCGCGAGTAACATTTGATTTTACAGTTAAGTACGACATTGACGTGAATACAATTGCTTAATGCAAATTTATGCTAATTTTCACCACGTCCTGATGAGCAGGAGGAGGGGCACCAGTGTGCTGGTGTCTGTCTGTTCCCCTGGGACACAAAATAGAACCCCCCCCCCCCAAGGACCTGTGGTCAGTGTTAGAGCACCGGACACATGATGGAGCAGGGTTTTGAGAAAAAGAAACATGCTCGGATTGAATCCTCAGTAACATTTACTAACAGTGTGCTTTGAAAATAACGTGCAAAAGCACGAAAACTCAGGAAAAATGGTTTGGCATGCGTGAACTAATGCATGCCAAACCATTTTTCCTGACAAGGCCGTATTTTACATTCTGCTTCAAAATAAAATAAAATAATGCTGCTTTTACACATTAATGCTCTTGCTAGGAATATAATGTGGGATAGGTCAATGGTGGGTGGTAAACAGTGAGAAGTACATTTCATGAAACTAATAATGTTCTGTGTTTTATGCATTGTAGTGCTGCATGCATGGGCTACATTTCTGCATGAAAGTTAAGTGTTAAAAAAGAATAAGACAAAGTAAATATACCGAAAATCGAGCTCTGAGAGAGTGGACAAAGGCTGATAACCTTCAGTGAGTATTGCATGTCTGCCAAGTAGCAGAAGGATGGCTGTGATATAGAATTGAAGTGTACAAACTTCTTCAGCAGAATCGGCGAAGATGAACAATGGAAGTCTAGAAATGTGTAACATGTTGCTTACCAAAGGAAACGTATTCATGAATCGTAGTTAACGTAATGAGAATTGTGGTGAACAAAGAACACTGTGAGAATTATGAACATGACATGGTAGTGTGATAGAACCCCCCCCCTCAATCAGCCAATGAGAGACTGAGTTTCTGAAAATGTTTCAACAACTGTGGTTTGGAAATGTAGGTTTTAGGGTATAATTGAGGTGCCCTAGGAATTGTGTTGGAGGGTGTGTTTCAAGAGCTTAGAGGGAGATTGTCTGTTTGCTGATTGAGGCCTAGCTGTTTCCTCCTCCTGTCCTGAATCCTGATCTAATCTTTGTTCCCTGACTATATCTCAGGGGACCCCGCTAACCCTGTGGCCAGCGGGTGGTATTTCACTGATCTGAATCTCTTGGGTTAGTATAGCTAAATGATTTTCACTTTGCATAATTATTTGCAAATGTATTTTGTCTCTGAAACTTTTGTCTCTACGCCCATCCTCTCCTTCATTTGCATTTATTAATTGTAATATGAGGTTGACACTGTTTGCATTGCTAATGTTCTCTCTCTCCGTGAATAATTCTTAGATTGCCTTGTAATCCTGTACGTTATGAGCATTTTATCTTCACATTATTTTTCAATATAATTATTCATTTTATGTTATGTTATGTTATCATCATTTATAAAGCGCAACAATTACCCAAAGGTGTCCTGGCGCTAAACCACTAATTCTCTGAGATCCAGGCGAGCTCTCTGGGATCAGTGAGTGAACAGCCAGGTTTTAAGGCCTGTCCGAAAAGTTAGTAGGTCCGTGGCATTTCTTAAAAATGGGGGAAGCTCGTTCCAGGCTTTGGCTGCACAAAAAAGGAAACTTTTCCCTCCCCATGTAGATTTTTTAATAGATGGCACAGTCACCCGCTTGGCTCCTTCGGAGCGCAGGGTTCTACTTGGTGTACCATTGTAATTTATGTTTTTGGAAATCAGGTCCTGTCCCATGTAGTGCCTTAAACACCATTCTCAGAGATTTAAAACGTACCCGATGCTTGACTGGCTACCAGTGACGTTTCTTTAATTCCTTGGAAATAGATGCAAATTTGGGCGTGCCTGTAAAATCAGCCTTGCAGCTGCATTCTGTAGCATCTGAAGTTTGTTTGCAAAGCATTCCTGAATATTTAAATACAAGCCATTGCAGTAGTCAAGTCTAGACAACACGAGGTCTGTGACTACCGTTCGCTGACAGGATATGGGCAGAAAGGGCAGCATTTTCTTAATCATTTTGATTAAAAAATGGATGGAAGAAGCCATAGCATTGATTTGGTCTCCAAAAATAAGTTTCTTGTCGATGATGACTCCTAAATTCTTCACTTTCCTTACAGAAACAGGGGGCGATCCCATATCTTTAGGCCACCATCTAGAGGTCCAAAAGTTAGGGTCATTCCCGAACAGGATGACCTCAGTCTTCTCAGAGTTCAATTTTAGACAATTCTGTGACATCCATTTTCCAATTGCTGCCATGCAATCGTGGAACCTGTCTTCAATTCCTGAAGTCTGACCAGGCCGCAGAGCCACCACTACACATACACTGAGTTTGTGATTATTTAATCACATAGATAGTTAGATAGTACTAATTATTACCAGCAACTTCTCAACTTAGGTCCATCGACCAGAGTAAAGAGAGTTGCTATGCAGGTTCAGATTTCTATTTAGAGTGTTGGATATGAGTATGTATTAAGAACAATTGATTTATATTCAAACTTGGATCTCAGCTTCATTACAGGGATTTTACGTCTTGAGCTGGGTAAAATGAGTATGGGACATTTGTATGTGTGTTGTTATTGATTATCGATCCCTGATTGGCGCTGGATCACACGTTACGCTCCCTACATCTCACTCTTTCCTTGCTGTTGGGTGGACTAATGCCGGAGACTTCAATCACCTCCTAACACCCTTCACAGGCCTGTACAGCACCCAGGCCTCTGGCGAGGGGATACTTGCTTAGATGGTAATACCTATAATCCTTGCCTTAGCTCTGGGGCGTAACTGGACAGTGTTTCTTGCACTGCAGACTATTGTGGTCTGCTGGGAGACACCCCAGGTACCTAGGTGGAGGACCCCAGGCAACAAACAGTAACCCAATAAATTACCGGCATGTCTGGCCCTGGTCCGGGACACAATTGAGTACGTTAAGGGCCACAAGGACCCAACTGCCTTGGTCAGCCTGGATCAGGAAAAGGGGTTCAACCGCATTTCCCATGAGTTCATGGACCGGACCGTCGGTATAAAGACACCTCCAGCACTGTGTTGGTGAATGACTAGAGAACCGACCCCTAACCCGGTCCTGTCAGGGGTGAGACAGGGCTGCCTGATTTCTCCCCTCCTGTTCATATGCGTGATTGAGCTCCTGTAATGACTGATTTTTTCTGCTTCTTCAGGTGTTTCAGTGGATTATGCAAGCAGCCATTACTTACCCAGGTCTCTTCTCAGACTTTTCTTAAGACACCTTACTTCAGAATACTCACCTAAGGAACTAACTACTGAAGATAAAAGAAATCATAGCTCTGAGGGTATGTATAGCAACGGCTCCCGACGAACAACGCGAGTCTACGCAAGCAACGCACCCTGGTGCGAGAATCAGCAACGTCTCCCGATGAACAACGTGCATCTGCACGAGCAACACACCCTGGTGTGAATCAGCAACGCCTTACGACGAACAACGCAAATCTACGCGAGCAACGCACCCTGGTGCGAGAATCAGCAACGTCTCCCGACGAACAACGCGAGTTTACGCGAACAACGCACCCTGGTGCGAGAATCAGCATCGTCTCCTGACGAACAATGCGCATCTGCACGAGCAAAACACCCTGGTTTGAATCAGCAACACCTTACGACGAACTACGCAAATCTACGCGAGCAACGCACCCTGGTGCGAGAATCAGCAACGTCTCCCGGCGAACAACGCACATCTGCACGAGCAACACCTTTCGGTGAAAAATCAGCACATACCTCGTATGCTATGTTGGGTTGGTCTACTTATACTTTTAGCATTCTTGCTCAGGAGCCGATTTCCCTCCCGTATCAACAACTACTCATCAGATGGGAAATAGCCCATCCCTCTGTAAGCACTTGGTACTTCCTTTACAAAGAATGAGAACCACATTTATATTCCTAGGGTCTTTATTATATAACAATAGTGGTGGAAAGAAAGAAATAATGACTAAACATCAACACACAAATACACATTAAAAACGTGAAAATGAAAGGCAAAATTAGATAGAATTACATATACATGGAACATCTCACCATAATGGTGTTCATCTGTGTCTTGAAGAAGGGTCCAACTCTCTCTCTCCGTCCCTCTCTGGTTAGGCAAAGACTCTCTGCTCCACAAACATGACTGCACGTCTGCACCGTGAAGTTTCCTCAGACCATCAAAGCCGCCAGACTATCGTTTCACAGGCCATCAATTCATCTCACCCTGCTCATGGACCCGCTTTCACTAATATAGAATCTAACCCTCTCTCGAAGCTTCAAGAAGAACCCGCCTACCATTCTCACAGGATTCCTGTACCGCCCGTACCAGGCACACAACAGCAGCTGATCAAGCGTTTGTTGCGTCTCCGGTGCGAAGAGAGCACATTCCACCGATAAGAACCGGTCTGTGCTGGTTCATTGCTAGCGAATAACACCTCAAACATAAAACATTACCCTTCACCTAAAGAAGCTCAGCAAAATGGAGAGAGGGAAGAACATGGCGTTGCTCGAGTACAGGCCTCTAGCCCGAAAAAGAACAAAAACAGTGTATAAAGCAGAATAAAGTTGTCAAAACCTATTGTTGAGCTCTGAAAATAAGTGGAATAAGAGTCGAAACTACATCATATACTGAGATGGTGGTGGTCAATGGTCACAACCACGCCACTCAGAACCGGTATCTCAGTCATTACAGCTCCTCGCTGAACGCATCCAGCAGAACAAGAACATCAAGGGAGTAAAGGCACCAGGAGGCAAGGGACAAGACTAAGTGAAGTGCTTCTTCTACATGGACGACGTCTCAATCTTCTGCGTGGACGGACCATCTGTGAAAGAGCTAGAGAGCACTTTTATCGAGTTTGGGAAAGCGTCAGGAGCAAAGATCAACAGTGGCAAGTCGGAAACCCTACTCTTCGGACACTGGACCCCCACCCTAGACCCACTGCCATTTCCCATCAAGCAGATCCTTGGAGTCTGGTTCGGCGGAGAAGGTGCAACAGAGAAGACATGGTCAAGTCAAGTCAAAGATTATGTTTATTTAGATAAAAAATCTTTAAACAAGTATGAAGGCGTAGCTGCATGATTAAAAATGTTCTACAAAAAGGTAATAAAAACCATTACAAATAACAATATTCCACTAGAATTTAGAAGAAGACTTACACATACTTTATACATCTCTTATAAAACTGTTATTAAAAACAACCTTTTTTCTCTTAGACAAGTTTTTATAAATTATTTTAAAATATAAAATTTCTTTAAGTCACTCCAGGCTATTTTGGGGATTCTGGATTACTTTTTTGTATTTCCCTAAAGCAATGGCAATTTCAATTGTGGGCATTTCTGTTAGACGGTTGACCGCCTGTGCCCTTGTTCTTATAGCATATTTTAGAAATATTGGGGGCAGCCACAATTCACGCTCTTCTAATATTGTTAGGCAGTCAAGAATGATATGCAACAAATCTCCTTTGGTGCCCAAATTACACCTACAACACCCTTTATGATCTAACATTTTTAATTTAAAATCTTTATTTATTAGCCACGGGTTGATCCCAATTCGCATCCTTAATATCTCCTGTCTATACCAGCAATTTGGTAGAATGTCTAAGTAGGGGAACCAGTTTCCCATTGACCATGAGTTCATCATAAATTCTACTGATTTTTTCTTTGCAAGGTATCCCATATCAGTCTTTCTGGATACTTCTTGCCCGTTAATTTTTAGGTCGCTCTTAGTACACACTATTTGTTGGGTCTTTTGGCACCTCTCCACCTTTAGCCCTTCACAAGCCTGCATCATTCTTTCCCTGTAAGCCTTTGCCCATTTTAGGTCACTGGTTTCGATCTCTTACCTACACCACTGTGCAATTTTTTGCCCTTTTGTATTTTCCAATCGTTTCCAGAATCTAATTAACGCAACTTGTACTTCTACCCCCCAAGACTTAGTTCCTATTTCCATTCTTATTGCTTGGACCATTGAGGATTGGGGTAGGGATAAGAGGCTTTTCAGGTATTTCCCTTCCTCTAGGTCCCAGACTCCTTCACCGCTCAAATAAAGGATTTCTGCGCCGTAGAGGATTTGTGGGGGTATCATTGCAATAAAGTTTTTTAATAATGGACGGTGTGACATATCCCCATACTCCCGATTGAACATTTTTAATCCACAGATTGATGTATGTGCTTTTGCTTTTTGGGCTTCCAAATGAGTATGCCAGTTTAATGTTTTATCAAACCATATACCTAGGTAACGATATTCATTGACCGTTTCCAATTTTAGATCACTTAAGAACCAGTTAAACTTAATTGCCTTTTTACCAAAGCATAAAATTTTGGACATGGGAAGAGAGACTGGCGAAGAGGAGGCAGAAGCTGGGACTCTGGAGCCTCCGGAAGCTGACGATCGAAGGGAAGTCTTTGGTCCTGCGGAACGAGACCCAGCCAGTACTCCAGTACGTCGCTTAAGTGTGTTTTGTGCAGAAACATCGCATCCAAGCGCCTGACGAACCAGCACAAAGCCATCGCCTGGATGGCCATCCAATGAGACTTCCCGTGAGAGCCTAGATGCATGCAAGAGGACTCAATAGATACAAGTCCTGCCCGAGAGGGTGCACCGTGAACGAGACGACATACCATCTCTTCTGGGAGTGCACATACGCACAGGACCTGCTGAAGGCCATAGGCAGAGAGCTTAGGGCCTGGATACTTACTTCATGCATCACTGCGGAATCTGTAATGTATGGTTTGTTCCCAAGGACACATGCACAAGTTGACCTCCAGGGCTGCTGGAGGCTCCTGCGCTGTTTTAAAGATATTCTTCTGTTTCCAGAAACCGCCTGGTAGTAGGGATGAAGGAGACATCAGCCCTGGTGTGCCCTAAGATGATCCACATCCTCCTGCGTGACTACGCTGCACTGGACGAATCAGATGAAGACGACCCAAAGGGGTCCCCTTGTACCCTTGCACTGGGGGGGCCCTGGAATGGCCACTAACCTGTTTTTTTTTTCTTTAACCCAGGAACCAGTTGGCAACAGAGGAGAGGAGAAGGCGAATGAAGACACGTGGTGTAAATGCAGCCGCGGCTCGCACAGGTAAATGCTGTGGGGCGGTGCGACGGGACGGCGGTCAGTGCGGGGTGGGGGTAGTGGAGTCCGACATACAACTGCAATGTGAAAACAAACAAAATAAATAAAAGCACTTTCCTTGCGTTCACCGGATCGCTGAAGTCTATGATATTCCCTTAAAGGGGTCGTCTCCTTCCTGTACAGGGGGCGAAATTACGGTGTCAGATCCGAAGGGCAACAAAGTCCGCAGTTCGTTATCGGACTCGTGACAGTGACCTTTTTCCTCTACAGGTAAAAGGTCAATGGGATAGCTTGTAGCACTTGTTGTCAAGTTTGTTACCAACAACTGACGAATAAATAGGGTGTTGTGGAAAGTGACAATTGATGTATCAGAACCAGAAACGACGCCCCGACGAGAGGAAAAAAAAGGCAACTTTAATTGAAAAGGTCTGTAAATAAACATCACAAAAACCTTGGCAAAGTGCCTCACAAAACTAAGAAAGCTCACTAATACAGGAATCAAAACTTCCTAAGCCCCCTTAATAAACAGTTACTTGCCCCCGTCATACACCTTTCCTGCCAAACCTGTCCTTGTCATCTGCACTCTCTGACGTCACCTTTCTCTCCCCTGACCACCTTCTCCAATCTATCCACTTGGTCTCTGACCATATCCCTGTGGTCACCACCCTGAGAACCCCCCCATCAGCAAAAAGTGGCTTGCTACCGCCAACCAGGAAAAACCGCAGGTGTTTTCCTGCCCCACATAAACTAGTAAGAACTACAAAACCAACATCAATGCCACAACCTTTCACCTAATAATTTGGCCAACAACAAACTCCACTCATTAACTAATACTCCATCCCATAAGTAGACAAGCATTTACAATGAATGGTCTCGCCTTTGCAAAAGTTAGAGCTATTGGCATTGTAAATGGTTAATATTTTTTTATGATTTTGTTTTGAAAGTATATAAATAAATGTCTTTGTTATTTACAATGCCAATATTTTTTTGTTGCAAATGCGAGACTTAATAGTAGAGTGAGTAATAGTGAGTAGTATAGAGTGAGTAGTAGAGAGTGCATAGTACAGGAGTATAGTGTGTATATTAGAGGAGTAGATAGTGTGTACTAGAGTAGTAAAGTGAGTACTAGAGAGCAATAGAGTGATGAATAGTGAAGAGTAGTGAGTTGTAGAGAGGACTAAAGTGAGTAGCAGTGAGCATAGTGAGTAATAGATATTTAGTAGAGTGAGTAGTAGAGAGAGTAACACTAGTTTAAAAGTTAGTGTGTAGGACAGTGGTTCCCAAACTTTTGACTCCCGAGGACACCCACTGAATCACTACTGGAGGCCGGGGACCCCCAAGCAATTTTTACAATTTAAATTTAAAAAAATGTAAACAGTAATTCGCAAAAAATACACAAACAAGTACTCACCAAACCAATACTTGCATTACTAAAGCTTTTATTATTTTATATTGAAAAATATGCAAAAATAAAAACATTTTAATGGGAAGGATGATGCTGCATCTCGGCGACTCATGAAACCAACCCTGACTGCGGGAATAAACCATAATGTCACTGCCACCAGAACACAAGCTGATCACTCATCACACACGAGAAGAATCTTTAAAAGGCTGCTGCTAATTCCTAGCTGCCAAGGTTTCAGATTGCTATGTGTGACTTTTTTTTTTTTTTTTTAATAATAATAATCTTTATTCGGTTTTTTAGCATTTGCAAAACCATAAAAGATGGCACAATATACAAACATTCACAGTAAAAAAGTTCAATTGAATATCCAATTAAAAAAAGTAAAAAATGCCAACAGTTTACGTGAGATATACATTGATCCTTTGTTTTACAGATTGTTTCTGTGCCTCATAATGCACTTTAAGAAATTTAGTACGTGGTACACAGTTGATTCAGAGTCCAAAGTTTGGAGTGCCAACATAGCTGGGCGACATTGTCTGTAGCCCCATTTTTTTAGTAAAGGGATAAGCCATATTTTCCGGTGGGTGTGGAAAAACTTGCAAAACAGTATTGTGTGCATGGTGGTCTGTTGAGAAAGATCATCACATGGGCACGGTTCCATCTGAGTTTTCCAGTTATTTTTTTCCGGAAATGTCACTAATCTGAAAAAAAAGGTTCATTCTGAACCTGGTTAGGAGCATCTTTTCATATACGGTGATCTCTAAAGTCAAATATAGCTGGATTTTTGGAGACTGCTGTATCATAATTGCGTGCATGACAGATTTCTTTGCAATCAGCGAAGACAGTCTCAGGGATTCCAAGTGGCTCAATGCAGTTTGTTTTAGTTCTTTTTTGGATATGTCTTTTAGGTTTTCTGGTTTGTAGTAATAATGTTGTAGACCCAGGTCGGAAAAAAAGTGTCTTACATAGGAGAGCCAAGCTATTTTGTGGGCGTGGTCCAACTCCGTGGTGTCCTGTAGGATGCTTTTGGTCAGGGTGTTTTTTTCCGACAACCAGACTCGCCTCCAGAGTAGAAGAGGTTGAATTTTAATTAAATCTTCGATATATGAGATTCCCAATTCTATATGTGAGGCACAGGTAGAGGTGCCTCGTGAAGTTGATAAAAGGAATCTCATGAAGATATTTTCCTCTTTTTGTATAGAGCCAGTGGATATGTGTCCCCAGATCCCTGCACCGTATAGTGCGATGGATTGGCATTTCGCAGCGTAAATCTGTAGCAGTTCTACTGGAGGTCTTTTTCAAAGTTTGTTTGAGAATTTCATCAACGCCATGATTGCTCGTTTAAATAGATGTCTCCTGGCCTCAACCGCCGCTTTCCAGTTTAGGGCGTCATCTATCATAACCCCTAAATAGGGATATTGTGAAGTTTTTTCAATTTTTTGTTTTTCCAAAAAGATGGACTTAGCTGCTTTTCTTGGTCCACCGACTACCATGACAAACGTTTTTTTAATGTTGATGTGCAAGTCCAAGGCACCCATAAAATCTGCATATTTAGATAACGATTTCTGCAGTTCGATGGGGGTACGGGCTAGAATGACTGCGTCGTCCGCGTAAAGTAGCGCGGGGATCAAGCGATCTTTTGCTCTGGGGAGGTCCCTCGCCCCTCTCAACATAGTCTCTTCTAGGCCGTTGGTGTACAGAGAGAAGAGGAAGGGGGCCAAGACACAGCCTTGCCTCACTCCCCGCTCTACTCTAAATGGCCTCGTCAGTTCCCCTCTTGTCCCGTACCTCACTCTCGCTGTGTGACATTGTCATAAATACAGTGTAAATATGAGAGACATTTCAGTGACTATGAGTGACACTTGCTCACAAGCAAAATAAAGCAGTGAAGGGAGGGAAACATAAATATCAGAAATTACACCAATTTGAGCAACAAGACAGGCTAAGTTAACTGCTTCAAAGCATAAGAAACAATTGTTATACAACTCATTTATCATACTGTACCCAAAATTGCGGAAAATAGATCTAGCAGTCTGGAAGACGTTCATAATTTATTATAATCAGATGAGTGACTCACAGACTCACTCGGTTGACGCAGACCACATGACCTTTATGTAGGGCTGCATTAGAAAGCAGAGCATAGGAGGCACTCTTTCACAGCTAGAGGCAATTACAGCAGCATCATTCTTATTATTATCAAACATCTTGCTCTCCATGTCTGAAACGTGCCAGAGGAACAGGAAATCAGAAGCCTTCAGAAACTCCAGCCAAGTATTGACTCCATCACTGCCTCCATCATTCGGACACCAGTAGGAGGGCATCACTAACTGTTGCATAGTGTTTGACTACTAGTCTCTAAAGCAGTTAAAGGAGGAATGGACACCCTGATCTCTCCCATCAAAACTCTGCAGAGGCAAAATGGAGTCTGAAACAAAGAGCCAATTGCCCAATAGTGTCAAATATGAGATTAATTCTGCACTAAGAACCTGTCCACGGTTCTTAATGTTGTCAAAGTCCCGAGGTGAATTTGGAAGGGCCTCACCAGGATTCTCACATGTGGGAACATATGTTTGAAGAAGCCTGAATGGTTATGATGAGGCAACATATAACTCGCATCCATTATAAAGGATATTACTTTTAAAGGTGAAAATGCTATAATGTGCGTTATCCATGATGAGTACAGTGAACTGAATTATTCAAGATTGAACTACAGACCACTTAGAGATGTTAACTGAAAATGCCACAGTTAAAAGTATGTGTAACTTCTTTCTATCTTCTCTTCAGAAATGGCCCTGATCACCAGTTCCTCGAGTTATAAATATACTTAGACCACAACTTTAAATAAAGAAGACTTCAGTTGAAACAAAAGTAATAATCCCGCAAAGTGAGAGTAAGGCCCACCTTTCCTAAACAAGTTAATGGCACAGCCTTTGTCACTATTATTTTTTTGGACTGAATGTCAAAGCATTACTTCTTGGTGTCCATGTGTAGAAAGCAACATATGGTAGTTTTACAAATGTTCAAATACTGGGACTCCAGCCTTACAAAGTGTGGTCACAGAAATCCCTGTGGTGCAATTTTCTGTAAGCTTCCAGACTAGTCTTCCGTTAGTTTGTTAAGACAAATGGAAACGAAAATAGAAGTGGATCAGGAAACACCATGTTTGAATATTCACACAAATTATGGTGCCAGCTCTAAGGATTAAAACAATAATTATTAGGCTATTAAACAGATTTCCATGATTCTCTGCAGATAATTATGAAACCCCTCTCTGTCCACCTTTTGGCATCAATATTTCCTACAAATACTTTCACATACCCATTCGGCGCTATCACTGTTAAAATCCACACCTTCATTATGTCTATTATTACATTTTAAATTAAACACGTGCACAATGCTCATCGGGTGAAGTGTCCTCCTGCTGGCCCGAAGTGCAGGAATGCTGTTTTGCCTTGAAACAAGAGGCACAGTAGTAGTGGAGACCGGACAGGGTTGTCCGCAAACGCAAGGGAACACGCACTGTGGTGCGTGCGCACGCGTGCTACTATGAAATAATAAATTAAGCACCCTTCAGCTTCAGCACCTACAGCTGAAATGGTGATTGGCCCGATGTTGTTGTGGTTCCCCCGCCCTTGCGCTGTCACAAGGCTTGTAGCGCTGTGAAGAAATTTACCATCATCAGAATTCCCAGCAATTTTAATCTCCTGCGTCCAACACTCGTGTCTTCAGTTGAAGAACAAATCTCCGGGCGACTCTTTTCCCCCCAAAACCGAGTGCCCTCACCATGCCACAGGGTGACGGTACAGCGGCTCCTCCTGGGAGTTAAGTGCTGTGCATGTCGCGGCGCCTTCCACCTCTCCTGGGTGCAGCTGTTGCTCCCGAGCTTGTAGCGCAGTGTTTACAGTCGGAAGACACACCGGCCCGGCGGACCCCCTGGGAATGTGTTGCGGACCCCTGGGGGTCCGCGGACCACAGTTTGGGAAACGCTGGTGTAGGTGATTGTGTGTTAGAGAGTGCGTGTTAGTTAGTGTTTTGTAGAGAGTGTGTGGTGTGTAAGTACTTTTTAACGTTATATTTTTTGCTAAAAATTAAACATTTACAAGCTAAACAGCTAAGTCTAGTTAATATATATGTTTTTATATATGCATATATATATATATGTATATACTTGCATGTATATTTTCATATAAATAGTAAAATATGCTTTTAAAGGTTTTGAGTTTAGCTTTGTAATCTGATTTGAATAACTTAAATTATATAGTGAATATTTTTAAAAGCATATTTACTTTTTAATCAACGTACCTCAGCTATTGTCCCTGAAATGCTCATTAATGATCGTAAGTAAGTATGAGCGGAAAATCCGTTCCGCTCGCGGATTTTGCGAATTTTCGGTAAATTCGCGATCCGCGAACTCCCATGAATTTACAGAGAATTCGCAAATCCGCAAGCGGCGGTTTTTTCCAGGGGCAAAAGTTCAAAAGTTAAAGCCTGGCCTGTTGTAACTATTTTAGGATGGCGCCGGCAAGCTGCCAGCGCCATCCTAAAATAGTTACTAAGTTAGCTTCAACAGGAAGCTCTAATAGATAAAATAAAGCAGGTGCTCGATTTTATCTATTAGAGCTTCCTGTTGAAGCTAACTTAGTAACTATTTTAGGATGGCGCTGGCAGCTTGCCGGCGCCATCCTAAAATATTTACCATGCCCTTCCTGTGACTTCTTCACAATCTACTGTGGAAATCAGCTGTGATGCTGGATAAAGGCTTTTGCATCCGTGACTTTCACGAGCGCAATACCCGTGCTGTTTCTGTGAGCAGGAGCTTATTTATTTCTCTTCATCTGCTGAACTGATCTTTCTCTGACCTTTTATACACACTATGTGAACTCACATGGTAGCCCTGCCCGTTTGGCCCAGCCCACACACTCGCGGTTTGCACCGTCTTCCCGCCATTCACCCACTATGATGGACAGCACACTCAAGGGACCCCTGCGCCCTTTGGGGCGATTGCATAGTAACACACACATGGTCGCTCGAACTAGTTGATGCTCAAATTCAGTGACTCATTCATTAGCCCAAAAACAATCATGAGCGTCTTCGAGGCTGGACAGGTGTGCCTCTTCCCAAATCTACCGTGGAAAGTCAGATGTGATGCTGGGTAGAGGGCGGCCTTTGCATGGTCGCTCGAACTAGTTGATGCTCAAAATCAGTGACTCATTCATTAGCCCAAAAACAATCATGAGCGTCTTCGAGGCGGGACAGGTGTGCCTCTTCCCAAATCTACTGTGGAAAATCAGCTGTGATGCTGGGTAGAGGCCTTTGCATCCTTGACTTTCATGAGCGCAATCCCCGTGCTGTTCCTGTGACCAGGAGCTTCTTTCTCTTCATATTATTGTGTTCGCACGGGTTGCTGCAAGTTCGCACGCGTTTTGTACAATTTCGCAATTTGCGAAATTGTACAAAACCCTCGCGAACTTGCAGAAACCTGTGCAAACATTAAAAAAAATCCGCAAATTCGTGAGAATTCGCGGATTTTTGCGGATTGCGAGTTCGCAAATCCGCAAAATTGGTGGAGCAGCTGGTTGCAGTATGTATTCTGCCTCTTGCTTAATTTCTTGTGGAATTGTTAAGGGTGCCATTCGTGATATCTTTGTCTGCTTTGTTAAGATTACCACATTGTTTTTGGTAAGAAAATTTCTAATTATTATTCCATTTCCTTCTTTTGTCTGTTGGTAAAAATCATCATTGTAGCAAGTTCCTTTAATTGAAGCACTTTCATCAGCTAGAGCAAGATGATATACGATTTTGCTTTCTTGTTTTGCGTTTTTGTAGTTGGTTTGGGTAGAACATTTTACTATGTTAGCTCTGTGTGACCAGGGGGCGGAGGGGGTTCCCCCTTCTCCGACACCCCCTCGATGTCTGTACCCCTCTTAATCTCCACTACAGCAACCTGAGTTCTGTAAAGGAGGGTCTCCTTGTGCTTCGACCGGCCCACGCGATGAGGAAGGACATTGCTTCTTTAACTTGACGGAGTTCGAGCCCGACCACGCCCCCTGGTCAGCTGGGACTCCGGAAGTAAAAGCCGGCTCTCCCGAGCCGGGAGTGTGTTCATCACCCGGAGGAGACGAGGACGTACGGAGCGGAGACGGAGGCGTACAGAGGAGAGGAAGAACAGACGGGGAACAGTGAGAGACGGAAGAAGAGTCAGCCGAAGAGACGAGGCCAGCGACTGGAGAGCCAGGAGGCCAACGACACGGCGCTTTGCCCAGCCGCACTTCAAGGGAAGTGTGGCTCGGCCAGGTACGGGATCGTATCGTGGGCTGGGTAGGGTAGAAGAGGTTTTAAACCTCCCTAGAGCACCCAACGCTATCATCCCTTCACTGTTCCCCATCCCCTCAAATCACCACCGACACGACGTAGAGCCTTAATGCACGCATGACTCTCCTCACTCCCTTGCCCCTATCACGCTCAGTGAATCAGAGCACTTTACTTAGCGCGTTTATTTCTTTTTTTCATGTGACCCGAGCTCGGCACTCAAGACGGACACGAGAGCGACTACATCTCCCAGAAGTCCACGGGAGGGAGGAAAATTCGGCGTGGACCAGAGGAAGGAGAGGAGTTCTCCAGCGCGTCGAGACACAGAACCACCCCTACCCTACTATAGAAGTGTGACGAGGCGAAGGCGCTTATTAAAATCAATAAAGCCAGCATTACCACAACCAAAAGCTTTCGTGTTTTCATCGATCCCGCCACACTCTGATTGCTTTTTGATAAGGTTTGCTTTCTTCTTGTTTTGTCTGCTTAAGTTCTTGTATAGAAATCATCTGAAATGAGAGAAAATGTTAGTATACATTCTGTACATAATTTTTGTAGACCTTGGAATTTTCTGAAAGAAAAGAACATGTTAAATGATACATTATGCATATTAAACTGCTATCCATAAGGCTTTGTGATTACTATAGATATGATCTAGTGTAGAATTGTAGTCTGTTGTGTATTCTTGTATGTTTTGGTGACATTGAAATTGTTTTTGCCTATATTCTAATAGTATTGTCGTGTTTTGTGACACTTGTGTTAAATCTATGTTGAAGTCTCCCATGATTATATATTTATAATTTGGATAAAAGTTTAATATGGTAGTTAATACTTGTAATAGTGTTTGTATATGTACATGTGGTGGCTTGTATAGTATAACAATTAAGTAGTTGCAATAATTAAGATGCAGAGTAAAATGTAAAATGTCAATTTCGTGTTGTGTTTCATATATTGGCAATAAGAAAATATTTTTCCTGTAATAAATTGCTATCCCATGCTTAGTTTGTTGATTGTGAAATTTATCAAAAATTAATAGATGGTATTGTTCTATTAAGAAATTATTGCTATCTGCTTTCCTAGTTGTGTTTATTTCAGTGAGGCGAAGAATATCTGTATTCATGATATTAGTGTCGGCTTTCATAGCTGTGTAATTCTTTTGCAGGGACCGTATGTTATGTACAATAATATTACACTGTTGGCTATAATCACCTAATTGCGGTACTGATATTTGCAATTGCATATCTGTCCGTAAGCGTGTCATTTCTTCATGTACTTTTGGATGTACAACTATTTTGTTTTGCTGAAAGTTTTTAATATATATGTTGGCTAATGATTTTGCTCTGCTTAAAGCTACATAATGCAAATTATGTATTTTGCTATTGTTAAACTGGATGTAAAGGGGTTCAATAGTTTCTCCTTGTGTTCTATGTATAGTACGTGCAGATGATTGTCGTAGTGGAAATTGTTTGCGTATAATTGTTATAAATTTTTGTGTAAATTGAAAATGCCATGATATTGCATGAATTGGTGTCCAATGAGGCAAAATGTTAGTGTGATATATGTGCCTATTTTCTTGCCTTGTTAATTTACCACCGGTTTATTTATCAAAATTAATCCATATTACATTTGGGTTGTAATTGATAGCTTCTACAAATTCAACTGTACCTGCAGCACCGTTTGTTAAGCCATCATTAACATTTATATTGCAAGTTAAATCATATCTTCATTTTAACGCAATATGTAATATGAATGGCAGGCCCATTATTTTAGTTGCGTCTGTGGGTAATTGTGTTAGTATTTTTTTTTTTACTACTTCAGTTAGGTCTGATGCAACTGTATCTATTGCTGTTGCTGTGTAAACAGGGTATTTTGTTATATGTTGCAATAAAACTTCACTATTAATGCTTTTAACTTCTTTGTGTGTTGCCATAATATAAGGTATAGTTTTTCTAATGTTTTCTGGTGGTTCTAATTCTCGTGTTTATAACTGTATTATATCTGCATTAGTTTGTTTCCCTTCTCTTAATCTGTTTAGTAGTTCAGCAAATGGCAAGTAATTTGGTTGTCTCATAATTTTTGTTAACTCGAATAACTTAAAATGTGTTTGCCATAAATTAGTACTTACTGGTCTGTATGAATGCCTTGAATTTTCAAATATGTATGTGTCAAAAACTGGGTTTAATTGATAAAAATCTCCAATCGCTAAAATGGATATTCCACCAAAAGGGAGATTAGACATTTTTATTTCTTGTTATCTATTATGTATGAAATTGAATAGATTTGCCCCTACCATTAATATGTCATCAATTATTAGCAATTTAAGATGCATTAGCTTGTTTTGTTGTGTACTCCTGTTCTCATGAGTTAGTTGTTTATGAATTAGTGTTTGTGAAACTGGTATTTTAAAGGTACTATGTGGCTTCTTGCCATGAATGTTATGTGCTACTTTGCCTGTTGGAGCCGTTAGAAATACATATATGTGATTTGGATTTTCTCCTGCTTTTGTATTGTAATAACGTACTAATGTTTGGTAAAGTGCTGTAATAAGGACTCTTTTGCCTACTCCTGCACCACCTGTACAAAATGTGTAGCAGGGTACTTCTTTTGTTTGTATCCAATGTAAGTGATGGTATATAAAGTTAAGTTGTTCTGTTGTAAGATTTTGCATTATACTGTCATATTGCTCATTTGGCATTATATTATTGGTTAGTGCTTTTTCTATACTTCTACTTCTAATGCCTAAATCGAATGATAATTCATATAATGGCTGTTCATTATCTTGAACTTCATAGTATATGTTGTCATCTGTTTCTATATCTATTGGAGGTATAAGTAATGTGTCTAATATACTGTTTTCATTGCTATTAGTTGTTAGTGTTTTATTATGCTTATATACTTATTATGATTATAGTCAACTGTGTCTTTAATTTGTAGATATTGTTCATAATATGTTTCCTTATCATTCATTATTTGATTTTCTACTCTCCATGGGTAATAAAGCTTTATCAATTCTCTATAATAATGTTCTGAGTCATTGTTTTTGTTAAATCTGCAATAGCGAATTATTCTCTGTTTTTTACGTTTTGTGTAGTCTGTTTCTATTGTTTCATCTTGTAAATTAATCTCAAGTTCTTCCTCATCTGAGCTTTAAAAGTTATTTTCATTGAGAAAATCATCATGCCCAGTTTCTTTTTTTTCTTCCGAATTTGTTTATTTTCATTATACATAGATGCATAGTCAGCTAATGTAAATGTTTCTAATTTTTCATGCCGTTTGCTGTACTTAACTATATTATTATCATATTGTATTTTACAGGATGTATCTGGATATGGGCCAGATGTATCAAGATACACTTTTGCGATTCTCAAATAGCGATTTTTAAGGGATCGCTATTTGAGAATTGCAAAATGGTATGTATGTAGAAATTCGCTATTTTTTAGCGATTTCTTAAAATTACTTAATTACGATTAGCAAATTGCTAATCGTAATTAAGGAATAATTTCACATTCATTTCTATGGGCCAGGAGGCCCATAGGAATAAATGTGAAATTATTCTCAATTAACGATTCGCAATTTGCTATTCACAAATTGAGAATAATTTCAAGGGTGCAAGGGTGTCAAAAGGACACCCTGTTGCACCCCTGAAATAAGCATGGGTGCACATGTGGTGCACATACATGCATCACATGGCACTTTGAAAAATGCAAAAATGGGCATTTTTTGAGAAATTCGCAAATTACCACCAACTTGAAGTTGGTGGTAATTTGCGATTCCTTAGGGACAATTAGCAATTTTTTTTGCATCATACATTGCATTTAAGGAATCTCACATTTTGCGATTACCTTACTGCAATCTCAAAATAAGGAATCGCAAATTTGCGATTCCTTATTTTGCACTGAAATTTGCTACATACATACCATTTTGCTCAAATGAGTTCGCAAACGCCGAAATTCACAGAATTTCGGCGTTTGTGAACCCATTTGAGCTTCATACATCTGGCCCTATGTCTTTTAATAAGTATGCACGCTTTTCTGTAGGACTTGTATTAATGAATACAAAAGATCTTTAACTTTTCCGTAAAGGAATTTGAAGTATAAGATATGCTGCTTCTTGTGCACTTATTTCTGTACAGTTTAAGAATTTGTTACCTATATGCTTAAGTTGATCATTTATACTTGGATTGTGATATACTTCTTTAACAGCTTGTTCAATTAATTTGCTCATTCCACGCTGTGATTTACTAATATATGAAACAATATATACAGCATATGCATCTAAGATGTATTGTATATCTACATTTGCTTGCCATGATTGTAAAATAGTAGTATTGTAGTTATTAATAAAGCATTCAGCTGGTGTTCATTTTAGAAAAAATTTATTTTTTTCTATAATAGACTGTATACATAAAACATACTGTTTGATATCTAGTTTCATTGAATCTAAAAACTGACTAAAACTATAACTTTGGACGTTTTGTGTGTTCATAGTTAGATGTATTAATTCAATTTGCTGTAGGAGCTCTTTATCTGTTTTGTCTAGCGCTAATGGTTCTAGTATAAAGGTTTCAGGCATTGGATATTTTGGGTAATGATATTTGCATGTTCTTTTATGTTTCATACAGCATTTCTTGGTAAGTCCGTGTCTTTGGAGGGGTAATAAAGACTCCATAGCTGTTTCTTGTGTTTTTGCACATGTCACATACTTATTTATAAAAGTAATAACTTCATTGAGTTCAGAAGTTTCATATTGTGGAGCATTTTCTATCCATATTATAGCATGTATATGTGGTGATCCACGTTGTTGGAATTCATCTCTATAAAAGAAATCTATAATCTTGCCAATTGGGTTACTTTCATGTAATAAAATACAATTAAATCATTTCCTAACTTGGAAGTCAAAATGTCTTCCACATGTAATAGGATTTTGCTGTATTCATTTGCATTTTGTTTCCCATGACATATTTTCAAATTCTTCTTTCATACATTCTTGTCTTCTTTCAATTCGTAATAATATGTTAATTCAGTGATACCATTTTGTTTCTGCAGGTGATAATGTTAAAAAAAAGTTGGTATTCCTAATTGTCTAATCATAGCAAATAGGTCTTTTTTGCATTGCTCCCAATATGGTGGCGAACTACGTATAGTTTTAAGTATTTTGTACCCTTCATTAAATTGTAAAATGCTGTCTAATTTATCTTTTATTTCTTTTGCAGTTATAATGTTTCCATTAGTAAAGTATTTTCTAAGTGAGATGTATATTTTGCTCTGTATTTGTTTAATGTGTATTTTTTTACTTTAACACCTTGGCTGCTTGGCAGATTCTTCCCCTGTGCTGGGACTCAATGTAAATGGGTGTGGTCATGACGAGCTCAGCTCGTCATGAGCACCCTAGAGGTATACCTCATGACGAGCTGAGCTCGTCATGAGCACGGAAGGGGTTAAAGAAAATATTAGTTATAGACTTTGCTACTCTTTGATCACTACTTCTTAATTCACATTGACAGATTATGCTGTAATGTATTGGTACATGCCTTTCTTCATTTGTTGGCCTTCGTTTTCCACAAAATATTGTAGGGAAAGCTAAATATTCAGAATCTTTGTCTTCATATAAACCTCTTGGCGTGTTATATTCTGCAGGTGCTAAACTTAAAATATTATGAACAGGTACGGGACAACCCACCAACCTGAACCAGAGCAGTCAATATATAATCCTAACAGTAGTTCAGGAAACACTTACTAAACAATACACAAAATGTCAATTCACATACATATACATTTCAATTAATTAGGAGAAAAGGAAGGAAAAAAAGGGAAAGAAAGGGAGAAAAGAGCAGGGAGAACCATAAATTGGACAAAATAGAAACAAATTGTAGAAAAATATCAAAAGTCTTTTTTAATATAAATGTATAGAATTAAATAGACACACTCAGATAAATAATTGCTGGTATACAAAACAATACATTACATTGAAACCAGACAAGGTGGCAAACAACAACAAAAAAAGTTACAATAAAGGTAAAACATATACAGAAAATTATGTGTCCTTTGAAATTGGTTGGCCACATTTGCGTAGACGGCGTTTCAACCGCGGTTCAGTTGTGCGGTCATCATCAGGACAAAATATGGTCACTGAGCGTCAAACAATTTCTGTGTTAAAAAATACTGTGCGAACGAACTCATTCAATGTGGAAACCCTCTCAAGGAAATTCAAGTTCAATGGTTAAAAACGATAGTTCGAGACACGAAGTAGAGTATCAACTTCAATGCATCGTGTTCAAGCAACAAATGCAGGCAAGGAACGAAGAATAAATCTTCATTATTCATTCTCACCCTGCAATAAGCCGAATTGTTTACTGCCACTCGAATTTGACGGGAGTCGTATTCGAGTGGCAGTAAACAATTCGCTGGTGTATTCGCTGGTGTATAATCCCAATCTGGATTAACGGCGATTCCATATTCTTGAACCATACTGCTAGTAGTTGCTAAATATACAGCTGCACGTTTTACTTTATTTGGTCTAACATTTTCAAAATGGGTATAAGATTTTGTGACGGAGAGCGTGGAAGAACTCACCCCAGACAACAAATGGTGGGTCGCTGATCATCAATCCCCTCCTTCCCTTCAGATGACTGTTCGACATGGTCTCTACTAAAACGGGAGTAAAACGAAAAAGGCGCCTTTAATTGGGCATGTACAGAGACCGGGGACACGCCCCTATATGACGTTGGGACCCCGAGAGATTGGAGAAAACCCTGGAAGCGCATTTCTCGGTGTGTCGTACGACACCCAGGAGGGAGAAGCCGGAGCGTGGCGGAGAGTTAGCGGAGAGAAGAGACCAGGAGGCGAGAAAGAAGGTGAGCCAGGAGTCCAACGTTTCCGCGAATCGCCATGCCACACTCCAGGGGGAGGAGTGTGGCTGAAACAGGTACGGCAACAATTTGCAGGCTGGGTTGGGAGGCGGGAGAATCTCCTCCTTAGCACTGCAGACAGCTGCTGTCACCATTGTAGCTACCGTGTACATACCTTGTAAAATATTCCTCTACCCGTTCTTCCCGCATCCTGTCCCCTCCCTACCTTGCACCTTATCCTCACCACGAACCCTCGGCACGTCCTATACTGTACAGCTCACAGAGAACAGCGGTGCCCTTTCATTTACATGGTTCCCCAGGGTCCCTATAGAGGAATATTGAGTCCTGACGGTCTCTCTCCTGTTTTCTTTTCCCATTTACCGGCAGGGACCCCAAGTGATAGGCCAGCCAGAGGAAGACGGAAGAAGGATATTCCGGTCGACCCTGTGGACAGAATATCACCATCACGGATCCAGCAGAATTTTCTCGGGAAAGACTGACATCGCGCACCAGAAAAACTTTAACCAAAATAAAACCATATCTAACACAAAAGAGGTTCCGGTCCCTTACTACACCCACGTCACAGATTTATAGCTTAATTTTCTTTTTAATTTTATTGGAATTGTCATGTTAATTTGCCTTGGTAAAACAATTACGATTTTCACAACATCTGCAAGTACATTAACTAATG
Organism: Lissotriton vulgaris; assembly: GCF_964263255.1. Taxonomy (NCBI): domain Eukaryota; kingdom Metazoa; phylum Chordata; class Amphibia; order Caudata; family Salamandridae; genus Lissotriton; species Lissotriton vulgaris. Next base: position 948,264,543 of record NC_141699.1, on the reverse strand, counting down.
CACCTGATAGAGATTTTTGGAACCCACGTGGTAGTGTTCTAATTTGTAAAAAAGGTATTCTTTGTGATACTAAACTTTCTTCTAAATTATGCAAGTGTAAGGCTGCAGGGATATCGGGAAATGTCATCCCATTATAAACTGAACATGGCGGTATTTTGTCCTTACAAATATATGTGTAACATGTTTGGCATAGCTCATCTGTTTGGTATTTGCTAATGTTACATTCTATGAATTGTGCCCGTTTTTTAATATTGTGTGTTTTTTGTAAACTTTGCTTATGCCATAGTTGATTGCAAATAGTGCAAGTGTACTCGGGCCATATGTTACTTGTGCATGAAAGATACTAATTATGTCATTTGTTGTTTGTAAGGTTATATATGTAGTACTATTAAGTGTATTTTCTCTGTTTGGTGTATGTTTTCTTTTTCTATTACTGTGATTTTCTAGAACCTGTATCCTAGTTGTTGTGGTATGAGTTTGTAATTCAGCATTAGGTGTCAATGTATTTGTTAGTACATTGGTATTGCTAATAGTTACTGTAGAAGCCAAATTTATGTGTGTTGTAAAAAGCTGTTTATTTGCTTGGCTATTGCTGTTTAGATTTTCTATAAATGTATCTTCTACTTCTAAGTTTGTTGCTGGAAAATGTTTAATGCATTTTGAGCTATTTTTGTAGTATGGACATATATATGTTTTATTGTTTTCATTTTTTCCTTGCGATGGTTTCTTTGTGTTACCTTTAATGACATTTTGCTAATTGTGTTTATTTAGTTTATAGTTTATAATACTATGTGAATTTTTTATATTTTCTTTATTAGCTAGCTTTATGATGTATTCTATAACTAGATTAATTGAGCTGATTTCTATAGCAATACATGTTCCATTAGGATGAGGTATTGCTTTTACATCTTGGCTATGTGAATCAAATATATAGTACGAATGGATAGTTTTAAATACTGAAATTACATATGTATCCATACAGATTAATACACCAGTTTGTAAATTCATTGTAGAAGTTAATGTTGTTATAAATTTTGCATTTAAAATGTGTGCTTCTTTTATTATCTCATTTATAAAGCTTTTTGGTGGGCGGCAGTAAATCGACAACGGCGTGGTCCCCTGCGGGCTGTTGTGCACAGAGGCGGTGTGAGGTGGAGAGTTCCTTGCCTTCTCCCTGAACTTTCGTGGACATCGTGCTGCCTCCAACGGACTACCCCCCCATCGCGCATCTCTTCTCACTCACCTGGTGAGACGCGGTGGGAGGCGTCTGAACGCGCACAGAAGCGCTATAATCATTCTACCAGTGTGGGCAGCAGTAAATCGACAACGGCGTGTTCCCCTGATGGCTGTTGTGCACAGAGGCGGCGTGAGGTGGAGAGTTCCTTGCCTTCTCCCTGAACTTTCGTGGACATCGTGCTGCCTCCAATGGACTACACTCCCCAAGGTGCATCTCTTCTCACTCACCTGATGAGACGCGGTGGGAGGCGCTCTGAACGCGCACAAAAGCCACTCTTCTCCTACAGCGGCGCGGGACGAAGCCGGATAAAGCCCGGGACCAAGGGCGGGCCTGTTTGCGCCTGTTCGTGACGGGCAGTGACTGGACTGGGCCATATTATTCTGGTACTTAACATTTTATTCAGTCAAAGCCAGGTTTTATATGTTAGTATTTTATCTAGGTTATTGTCTTTTCGGTTTCAGGGCGTTATCACCTCCAAGCGAACAGTTAAAGTTTTTCCTGGACTTTTAATGTTAAATCGTACTGTCCTGTTACGTTGAAGGGTTAAGATACTTATAAGTAGTAACATGGGTAAAACCAATCCCCCAAGCTCCCGCCCACTGACACGGCAAAAAGCAGAATTATCGGCTCCCGTCCCTAGTGTGACGGCAATTGATAAAATGCTACAAAAAGCTATTGGGGTGGTTTCATCGGCCATAGTTAATACTGAAAGAAGAATATCTCTTACACCTGCTATGGCTTCCACACTGCTACCTGGGAATGTATCATTACATATTTCCAATTCGCCTGGTTCTGTGTTAGAGTCTCCTGTAGGCGAGCTCCCATGTGCTCAGATTGTATCAGACGTTTCCTCTCCCATTAACCTTGTACCTTCTATAGCTCCCCAGGTGGTCAAAAAGGCACCTAAGTGTCGCTCCAGAATTAGGAATGTGAAATCACATAAAAAACCTGCCAAAGCAACTAAACCTGCCCTAGTTACCCCCCAGGCTGAGCCAGGCCCTGCTAACGTCACTCTAACCCCCCCCCAGGTTTGGGCTACTCATCTATTAATAGACTTCCAAACCCAAATGGAGCAGCTTATCAAATCTCATTTTAAAACCTTGATGAGTTGAATTGATAAAGTTGTCTCATTGATAAATAACAAGGGTGGAGGAGGAGTACAGTTATCTGTCCTTACTGGGAGCAACACCGAGAAGGAGGGCTTAGGTAATATTAATCAGGTAAACCAAGGTCTAAGCATTGATAATGGCCCCCAATGTAAAAATCTGGCACCTGGATTGGAACGGAGGAATACGATTAAACGTATTTCTAACACCACTCCTTCCGGCTCTGTTATTCCTTCTAAGGCGCCTTCTGATATAGCCACTCCCGCACTTCGAGACCCAAATTTATTTTCATAAGTTAACAGCAGGAACCAGCCAGACCAGGTTTTGGCCCCCCATAAGCCTGTCCCGATATCTCCTAGCAAGGATATCCAACAAACGTTACCTTGCCCGGAGTTACCGCCTGCGGCTTCTCCGTATATGGCGATATTAACTGGAGTTCCTTTACTGTCTGGTGACCGAAGTGTGACATTCCCAGAGCTGAAAAATAAAATCACTTTCTGGCTGAACAAAAACAGACCCTTAATGGGTATGGGGCAGGATGAAATTATATTCGCGAGAAGAGTCAGCTGGTTGGGGACTAAACCCAAGGATATTGAAGGGGATTGCATGATTGTTAATTTTAGGGATCCTGGAGTGGTTAAACACATTCTTGATTGGGGAGGTCCTAGAATATTGGGTACAATCATCCCACTCCCTCTGGCGTACTTTTACTCACGGGAAACAGTCCCTGGGGGTTTGGACCAACCTACTTCCACTCAGGTGTACAGGCGGTAGAATACAATCTTCATATAACCAATAGATTCAGTGCCTTGAATCATGTAGATTGACTACACCACCCACTAGGGCTTACTGAAATAGATCCTAATGCAGCTGGGTCTCTTGTGGAGGAGTGCCAGCGGGTTGAGGGTGGGCCCCCCAGACGGACTCCGGGGTACTGGAAGATGGAATATTAATGATTCCACCTAGTACAATTTTAAGCCCCCCAAGAGATGGAACCCAGCTGGACAATCTGGCAAGAAAGCCCCCTTTATATATGTTGGCAACTCCTCCAGCCACTCCCTTAAGGGAAGAATCTGATAGCACATTGATTGGGTCGTGGAATCTTGCGGGTATTGGTTCTCAGCTAGCCCACCTAAAATGGGGAGAGTTGGTGGACCAATACGACTTGTGCCTGTTCCAAGAAACATGGATGGTGACTACCCCCAAAAGGGTGTGCTTTGCGACTTTCTATGTACCTGCTGTACAGGGACCTAGAGGGAGACCCTCGGGGGGTCTTTGTATTTGGGTAGCTACGCACTTGGGTTGTTCAGTGAAGGTGATAGAATCCCACTCTTGGGATATTCTTTGTATTGTTCTTAAATATTTGGATGGTACGAGCGTAGTGGTTTTTAATGTGTATCTGCGATCCACTCCCCATACGGGGGGTTCTACTACGTTAAATGTTTTAGATGAGCTCCTTACATTATTTCCCTCACCGACACACAGAATTATGGGTGGCGATTTTAATTGTCACTTCGAACCCTTGCCTGGGATCCCTTCTGTAACTCAAGATGAGGATTCAATTTGGCTCATCAGGAATGCTCTATGTACCCGGCAAAGCTCTGCTCGCTAATGGCTCTGCAGATTAACAAGCTCTTATTAACTGACTCCCTTAGAGCTTGTGATGGCAGACTCCTTCCTGATATCCCAAGTAAGATTACTTAGAATAGGGAAAGGTACGACCATTGACTATATCATGGTCAATGTAGAATTTTGGTCTCAAATTAGGGCCTTCGGCGTTAACCCAAGGGTCGACAGTGATCACAATCTTCTGTCACTAGAATTAAAACACACATTGGGTCACCGACATAGACCGAGTGAGCTGGAAACCCATGCAGATACGAATCTAATTATAGCTGCGGGTGGCAGGCGCATAAGATGGGCCAAGTTTGTGCTAGCTCTTGATAAAATAGCTGAATTATAGCAACACGTTGCCTGTTCCCTAGTGGAGGCCTTCGAACTCCCGGCCGATAACTTTGACTCTTTCTATTTTCATGCGCTTGGGACCATCCACTCCAATTAAACCACTACTTTAGCCTCCTATTTTTACACCATCTTGGCGTCGTATTGTCCCAACCCCCTCAAGAACCAGCTACCTCAACAAGGATATCGGGCCCGATTCACAGAACTAACTTAAGACAAAATCCTAAACTTACAACTTTTGGTATTCACAGAAGTTAGGATTTTGTCTTAAGTTTGTCTTAAGACAGACTTAAGTCAAACTCCTAACTTAAGTCTGTCTTAAGCTGTCTAAGGCAAAACCTAACTTCTGTGAATACCAAAAGTAGTAAGTTTAGGATTTTGTCTTAAGTTAGTTCTGTGAATCGGGCCCATCAACTCTTGATGAGTCAACTTCTCCTCAAGGGAAAGGGGAAGTGGAAAGAGAAACAAGACAAGAAAAAACACTGGTCCTCTGCTTTAGGAGTCCAGGTACTGTCTCTCTGATGAAGTGTCCTGGGCCTTAGTCACTCCTGTAATCAGCTGGTGCTTACTCAGTTTGTAAACAATAGTTGTACATATATATATAGTTACTACTACTGGGAATGATACTTTGGGATTCTTTTGTCTGATCCTGAAGTTTATTACAGACCAAACGTGACAATCTGTCTGATAAAAGCTGTTTGTTTCCTGGACGGTAAGTGATTAGGAAATCAAATTCATTAAAAAACTGTAACCACCTCATTTGTCTTGGAGTAAAAGCCTTTACTGTGGAGTAGAATTGCAGATTCTTGTGGTCAGAATAAATAGTTATAGTGTGTTTTGCTCCTAGTAAATGATGTCTCCATTCCTGAAAAACCTCCTTGATCGCTAACAGCTCCTCCTCTGCAATGGTGTAATTTTGTTCAGCTAAGAGCAGCTTACGATAATAGAAGGCTATAGGAAGTAAGTGCCCAGTTTCAGGGTCTTTTTGCATCAGTACACCACCCAAAGCGGTTTGTGAGGCATCGGCTTCAACAAAAAATGGCCTATCAGGGTCAGGATGCACTAAGATGGGTGCTGAGGTCAACGCTTTCTTTAAACTACGAAAGGCTTGTTCTGCCTCCTCAGTCCAGTGAAACTTTTTCCCTTTTTCAGTAAATGCGTAATGGGTGTCACAATTTCAGAAAACCTTGAGTTAAATCGCCTATAAAAATTTCCAAACCCCAATATTCTTTGCGTGTCTTTTATTGAGGTTGGTGCTGGCCAATTTAGAATTGCTTCCACTTTTTTAGGATCCATTATGATTCCTTCCGGGGACAACCAATATCCCAGGAATTCAACCTTTGAGGTGTTAAAAACACATTTCTCAAGTTTCACAAATAATGAATTGTCTCTTAATCTTTGCAGGACTGCTCTGACATGCTGCACATGATCTTTCGTGTCTTTAGAATAGATCAAAATGTCATCAATGTATACAATACAACAGACGTCCAATAAATCATGTAGTACTTCATTTATGTAGTATTGAAACGCAGCCGGGGCAGTGCAAAGACCAAACGGCATTACCGTATATTCAAAGAGGCCATATTTTGTTTGAAAGGCAGTTTTCCACACATCGCCTTCTTTTATGCGAATTAAGTGGTAAGCCCCTCTTAAGTCTAATTTTGTATAGATGCTGGAACCTTTGACCTGATTTAGCAGTACTGGGATCAGTGGTAAAGGATATCTGTTTTTAATCGTAGCCTTATTAACCGCGCGATAATCGATGCGCGTTCTCAGATCACCTGTCTTCTTAGCCACGAAGAAGAGTGGCGACGAGACTGGTGAAGTAGAATGGAGAATAAACCCAATTTCTAATAATTCATCCAGATACGATCTTAGATATTGATTCTCAGGTTCAGTTAAAGCATATATCCTGCTGCATGGTAGTACAGCTCCAGGTATTAAGTCTATTCTACAATCGTAGACTCTGTGAGGTGGCAATTTCGTGGCTTTCACTGGGTCAAACACATCAGAAAAATCATGATAATCTGTAGGGAGAAGCGTAGTCTCAGGTTACAAGTTGCACAGAACAAGGGCATTACTGGGTCTTTAGCTTCCTGATAACAATGAAGCTTACAGTAAGATGATTCCAATGAGACTGTTCGTTTTAACCAATCAATTTTAGGATTGTGTAACTCAAGCTGAGGAATTCCCAGAATTACTCCAAAAGTGGGAGTGTCAATAAGATCAAATACAGTTTTCTCGGTATGTCCATTATCAGCTACAATGGTTAAAGGTTCAGTATGAAATCTTATTAAACCTGATGATAAAGCCGAACCATCCACAGCTCTTACTGGCTCAGGTCCCTTCTTGGGCACTTGAGTAAGCTGTAATTTACGAGCTAATTCTAAATCAAAGAAGTTGCCAGTGGCTCCAGAATCAATGAGCACTGGTATACTATTTCTTTGTTGTGTAGACAAGATAAAAATCCCTTGTATAGTAAAATGTTTAGGAATCCGATTAATTACATTAGTAGCATACTGAGAGATCTTGGAAACAATACTTCCCGAAGAATCAATCTCTTCCTTCTCCGAGACACTTAGTTTTCCGACAGCTCTAAGGAACTCTTTTCAATTACTAAGGCTTTTTTCTTAATTGGCTTAATAGTGCTGTCTCTGACGAAATGACCTGGCTTTCCGCAATAAAGGCATAAATTCCCTTTACGTCTTCTCTCTCTTTTTCTTCAGGGGTTAAAGGGCCCTTTACCCCACCAATTTGCATAGGCTCTGAAACGGAAATTTATCCTCAGATTCCTTCCTGTCTCTTTTAAAATGTAGATTCCGTATATCCCCTCTGGGTCTTTCATTTTTACGTTCTCCTAGTCTATGATCTAGTTTAACCACCAAATCTTGAAATTCTATAAAATCATCAGGTAGATTAACTATATGTGCTAATGAGTCTTTCAGGTCATCTTTTAAACCCAGATAGAATAAAGTCACTCTTTTCTCTTCTGGCCAATGAGTTTCAGCCAAAAGCCTGTTAAAAGTAGTGATATAGGTGATGAGATCTTTTGAACCTTGACAGAGACCAAGAAGTTCATTATCCGATGCCTGAATAAACACATGTTTAGCAAACAGATTTGACATAGCCATTTTGAAATTTCGTAGGTTGTGAAGGATAGGATCATTTGCATCGACTAAAGGCATAGCCCAGTTTGCAGCCACACCTCCTAAATAGGAAATTATGATAGCCACCTTGGCAGTATCTGAATCAAAAAGCTTTAGTTTGCACATAAAGTGCAGTTGGCACTGACTCATAAAGGTATTGAACTTATTACTTTCTCCTGTGAATCTCTCCGGATTAGCTAGAGGGACTGAACTAGGAGTAACCACAGTAACCTGTACAGGTTGCTCAGTATTTACATGTGACCTTGACTGAAACATAGTAGTTCCAAACTTGGGAGGAGTTAGTATGGACTTTCTTTCCTCTGAGGATTCCCTCCACGTAGTGAACACTGCCCTAGTGTTATCTAACTCCTGTCGCAGTGATTGGTTTTCTAAACGTAGTTCCTCTATTTCCTCATTTAACTTTTGCACTAGTTGAGTTAATTGAGGTATATCCATGTTGATGAGGTTTGGACAAACGAAACCAAGAGGAAACGAGAGGGCCTCGCTTGCTATTACGCAATCACTTGAGACACTCCAATTGCTTCCTTCTTAGCGTTGTATTGTCCCAACCCCCTCAAGAACCAGCTACTTCATCAAGGATATCAACTCTTGATGAGTCAACTTGTCCTCAAGGGAAAGGGAAGTGGAAAGAGAAACAAGACAAGATAATACACTGGCCCTCTGCTTTAGGAGTCCAGGTACTGTCTCTCTGATGAAGTGTCCTGGGCCTTAGTCACTCCTGTAATCAGCTGGTGCTTACTCAGTCTGTAAACAATAGTTGTACATATATATATATATATATAGTTACTTGATCTCTGTAATTTCTTACATCACTACCAATTACAATACAACCTTGAATTTACTTTTTTTTTACAAATATTTTTATTCAAATTCCCCCCCCCCCTTTTTTGTTGTACAGGGCACACATATTCATTCAAATTTGAAATGCAAGGTTATGACAAAGCATACAAAACACAACTACAAAATATACAAATGAAATAACAATGCAAGGAAAAACATAAATTAAATCCTAGACACATTAATTTTCAATACATCCTACCCTGGATCTCTCTCCTTCCACCTTTGTATAGGTTCCCATATCTCCTTTCCTAATTTCTTGCCTTTTCTACCCCTCCTTGCATAAATTGCTTTCTCAAGGTTGTAAGTAGCTAGTAATTTCGTTAGCCATTGGTGAAATGTGGGTGGTAGACGATCCAACCAAACCGTGGCAATGCACAGCCTTAAGACAGCCATAGCCATAAAGATAAAGTATTCATGCTGGGTCTAAATAGCATTATCCACTATTCCGAGGAGTACCACTGCTGGCGTTAGGGTGATCTCTATCCTTAATGACCTCTTAAGAAATACTTCAATTTCATCCCGGGTAGTTTTTAAATGGGTGCAAGTAGCAAACATATGGACTAAATCTGCCTCAGAACTATCACATCTTGGGCATGTGATACCAGCTACCCCTCCCCATTGTGCTATCCTGGAGGGCGTATGATACAGAAAGTACAATGTCTTATAACGTTGTGCCTGAAATGGTGCTGAACACAAAAGTTTCTGACCTAATTCCAATGACCTACGGAAAAATTTCTTCTCTACCCCCAACTTCTGCATCCATTTTTCTTCATTCTTTTCCAGATCATCTGCTTGATGCTCTATTATTCAAAGTAAAATCTTTTAATTGTACAGTCTGTACCATCCTGTATAATATCCAAAATAGAATTCGGCCCGAATCCCGCTGGCCCTCCAGTTTTTGTCAGCATAAAACTCCTAATTTGCAAAAACTTAAAGAAATGGGTTGAGTCTAGTCCATATATTGCCTGTAGACCGTTAAACTGCATCACACCCTCCGATCCTAACATATCACCCATTTTACTAATCCCATGGTTTGCCCATTCAGAAAAAGCAGCACCTGAGAATATATCGCCAGGGAGATTGGGATTATTATTCAGTCTAGTATATGCATTGTATCTACCTAGACCACATTTTTTCGCAAATGAAGTCCAGATCTTGTGGGCGGCCATCACCGTTTTAAATTTAGTCCTCTTAAAATAACTGTAATCAGTAAACTTCAGGAAGAGGTTCTCAGCATGATCTCCTAGCACCAATGCATAAATTGCTAAAGTTCCTAACTCATCTTGCCCTTCCCTTTCTGCCCCTCCAAATAAACCTGCCACATATTGAAGGGACGCTGCCCAGTATTACAATTTTAAATCAGGTAGGGCACACCCACCTCGCTCCCTAGGGAGTACCATGATTCTCAACGCCCTTTGGGTCTTTCCATTTGCCCACACAAATCGATTTATCATATGCTCAAGGGCCTTAAACCACTTTGCGTCAAACAGTAAAGGTATGGCCCTGAATAAGTACAAAAATTTCGTGAGAAAGATCATTTTGACTATATTAGTTTGACCTACTATTGAGAAGTGAATGTTGTGTAGCCTGTCTAAATCCTTCTTAGCTTTATTTATTACCGGTGTTATGTTTACCTCCACAAGTTTATCTAGGTCTGACATTATTGTTACCCCTAAATATAATCCACTTTGCACCACCCGATAATCTGAACAGTCCACTGTACTATTTTTGATAATCTGTGTTTTTGCAGTATTCAAAGCATAACCGGATACCTCTCCAAACTGTTGCGCTTCTCCCTTGACCAGACCTATAGCTTCTGTGGGCTTAGGAGTGACAATCGCCATGTCATCGGCGTAGGCCAAAATTTTACATTGCCCCCTATGGGTATCTACTGGACAGATGTTATCATTTAACACCTTGACTGCTGCCCAGATTTATCACCAGTGCTGGGCCCCAATGTTAATGGGTGTGGTCATGACGGAATGGTTCCGTCATGAGCACAGCTCAACCGATGCTCATGACAGAACCATTCCGTCATGAGCATCGAAGGGGTTAAATCTATATGTCGTATATATGGGTCCATATAGAGAGCAAACAGAAGCGGGGAGCAGGGGCACCCCTGACGTGTACCCCTCTTAATCTGTAATGGGAGCGTGTACCCTGCATTTACTCGTATACTAGCAGTTGGAGCTGCATATAGTACCTGCAGAGCTTTCATCAAGCCCCCCCCAAAACCCTGCCCTCCTCAAGATAAACCACAGGAAGTCCCAGGAGACCCGACCGAAAGCTTTTTCTGCGTCTAATAACATTACCACCATCGGGTCTCCTGCAACCTCTGTGGCATCAAAAAGGGTAATGACTTTTCGGGTATGATGTGTGGTACCTCTCCCTGGTATAAACCTGTGCTGATTGATACTCACAAGGGTATTAATTACTTTCGCAACTCTAAGTGCAAGGACCTTGGAATACATTTTTGTGTCCGCATTCATTAGGGTTATTGGCCTATATGATCCAGGTTGACTAGGTGATTTGCCCTTTTTTAAGATAATTACAATGTCTGCCCCCGCCCAACTGCTCGGGATCGATGCTCCTGCCTGCGCCTGCTGCATTGTAATGGTCAAATCCTACTTGATTACATCTCAGAAAGTTTTTAAAAATTCCATTGGGATTTGATCAGGGCCTGCGGCCTTACCAGATGGGAAACTAGTTAAAGCGGCCAAGATCTCTTCCGAACTAAACGGTTCCTCCAACTTCCTCGCCTCATCCTCAGCTAGGATAGCTACCGGAATATCCCGCAGGTAGTCACATATTTTAGACAGATCACTTGGGTGCTCTTGATCATATAGTGAAATATAAAAAATTTTAAATACATCTCGTATCCCCTCTGGATCTGAAAACATTGTTCCCGCATCATCCTGTATCTCCCTCACTTGTCCCGTAGATACATTCTGCCTCGTGCGGTTTGCAAGGGTACGGCCCACAGATTCGTTGAATTCATAACACCTCTCTCTATATACTAGGTATGTTTTAGCTGCCTTATTGGCTATGTTCTCCTCTGCCTCCATCTTTGCTTTCGCTATTTTAATTAATACCCGATCTAAAGGTGCCCCCCTTACCACACTCTGAGTTAGTTCATCCTCTGCGTCTGCCACAGCCTTAACGAGGTCTGCCTCCCTTTGTCTTTCCCTCCTCCGACTTGCTACGCTAAAGCTTATTGTCTCCCCTCGTACGGCCGCCTTAAAAGAATCTCTTCCGCTTAGGGGCCTAACCAAGTCATGGAGCCTTGGTGGACCAGCTGACTGCCCACTGTGTCTAGGGTTGGGTGAATCAGTCGACCATTTCCTATTTGTCTGCTCTTTGTATAAAGCACCAAGACAAAAGTGGTTACGCCCAGTATGTAGAATTCTGGGTACACGCTCAGCAAAAACAGCCAGTAGAATTTAAAAAACAGATACATCATCACTGGTTGTAATTGGAGTGGCGAAATTCCTGGGCTGGGCATGGATTTTACGGGCTAGGCTGATAAAGTCTCTTTCTACTGCTGCGTAAACTGTAAATTGGAATAGCAGTCTTTTGTACCATTGAATGTTACTGCCATTTTTAAATTGTTTTTTATCTGGATTTTTATCGTCTACATGAAGTCTGACGTCAGTGATTTAATACTATTCTTAGCTTGTTCTTAAATTGCATATTAATTTATTGTCTTAACATACTTCAAAACTTTTATCTGTATATTTTATCTGTAACTTTGATATATTACTGGTTATGTTGTATGTTGTGTAGCATGTCTTTTATGATGACATATCGAATAAAGACTTCTTTGACTGACAGAATCCCACATCCTCTTTTAGCAACCCTCTCTCAAATGTCCATACCCGATCCGGCCCTTTAGTTACTCCAAGATTTACTGTTAAAATCAAAGGGTTATGGTTGGAGAGTATCCGAGGAAGTCTCTCAATTTTAATTTTTGATTGTAGAGAGTTCGAGACAAAGAAATAATCTAATCTAACACATACCTTGTGTGGAGCTGAATAATAAGTAAATCCCTGTTCACCAGGGTTTAGGGTCCCCCATACATCCAATAAAGCATTGTTCCTTGTGAGATTACATAATGACCGCCAGTCTCTCTTTTTCCTACCCTGATATCCCCCACTGGAGGCCATTCCCAGTCCCCCTGTCCCATTAATGTTGAAATCCCCAGTCAAGATAATAGTTGGGGACCAAGTGCATAGCTCCAAATCCATAAAATCAAAAATATCCGGGTCATCTTCCGCCGAGCCATATATACAACCTAAGGTACCCACTCCTCGTTAACTTTATATTCTATGATGACCCACCTCCCCCATCGATCCTCGAGCTTTCTCCTTATTATAAGGTCCCTGCGTTTCGACAGGATTGCCACTCCTCTGTTTTTAGCCCCCTGCTTAGAATATGCTAGTACGCAGAACCCCAGCTGCTCTAGCACATAACCTTGTTCTCGCTCTATACGGGTCTCCTGGAGGCACACAAGGTCCACATTCAGAGATCTTAACCATGTTGCAACCCGCTGTCTCTTAGTGCGATCATTTAGCCCACAAACATTTACCCTAATTATACGCGTACCCATTAATGCACATCAGATAACTGTCCCAGCAAGCTATCGTCAGTAACAAACAATATTTAGTAATTTCTCCATTGTTGCAATATCTTCACCCCCTCAAACACCCAAGCTTTACCGGTGTTTCCCTGCATGTGAATACCCAACCAAAAAAACAACGTGCCCTGTACCCCTCCCCCTCCCCCAACTTCCTAGCCCCATCCCCCCCCCCCTTTACGGGCAAATAGGTCAGTCCTGACCTATGCATGACAGCTGTAGCCCCAAGTGCCACCCGTCCCTCCCCCCTGCCCCTGCACCTGTTAATGCCATCCCATGCCTTTGCCATATGCCATGTCTGATGTGTTAAGTGCTTCTGCTATCCTTATCCAATTTAATTAGCCATATCCTTTTCCAGTATTGAGCCTTGTTACTTAAAATGCCTCAGGGCCACCGTCCTAGTCTTTGGGCCTCCTTCCCTTCTTGTTAACTCATCCAAATATGCCTGAGCTTTGATTTTGGAAAAAAAGATCTTAATCTGCCCGCTATCTACTACCTTGAGGCGACAAGGGAACATCAAATAGGCCTCACAACCTATATTTTGAAAAGGGGTTATCATCTGCCTCATCCTCCACCTTCTTTCCACTGTCACAGGACAGAAGTCTGGCGGGCAAAGAACGTCGTACCATTGTACGACCGTCTAGACTCAGGTTTGGCCTTATCCATAATTTCCTGCCTTAGTAAAAAGTTTCCCACATATATCAAGATTGCCCTTGGTTTATCAGTTGCCGGCCCTTTTCTTTGCACCAGGGGAATCCTATGAGCTCGTTGTACCTCATTCTCCCAGTTCCAGGCAGACAACTCTGGGAAGGCCCCCTTAAGCAGGTTAACAACAAATGGCCGCACATCCTGTCCTTCTTTTCCTTCCTCCACCCCAAGTAATCTAACATTGTTCCGCCGTTGACGATTCTCATAGTCCTCAAGCTTCCAGTGTACATCTGCAGCCATTTTTTCTTGATCATTTTTGAACTCGTTCCACTTCTCAACATCTTCTTCCAGTCTCTCAGTTCTTGCTTCTACCTCATTGACCCTTGTTGCCATATCCGTGTAAAGTTTGTTCACTTTCCGTAGTGAACCCTGTATTTTTTGGTTGGCCTACTTTGCCCTCCAGGATTCACTCCTGGCCTCCCCCTGCATTTGTTTCAGTGTAGCATATAGCATGTCCATAGTAGTCGCTTGTCCTGAGGTATTAGACTGGGTATGGGACGAGCTATTACCTCCCTCTTGATAGAGCTGGGAAGTGGCCGAGTAGTCCCAGTCCAGTTTTCTAGATACTTCCGGGTGTGAAGGACTCACATTGAGCTTTGACCTGTTACGAGATCTACTCTTCAAGCTCTTAGCTCTCCATTTGGTGCATGCCTTATGTGTTTCTTCACTTTCTGGTGTTGATACTACCGACTCTGATTCCACCTCCACCTCTGAACTGCCAATATCACTTTCTGTTAAAGAGTAAAAAGCGACCTTGTCCTCATCGTCATTCACGGAGTAGAAACAATCATCGCTGGGGGAACCAGGATTCATAGATACACCACCTGTACCTTGCATAGGAACTGTGCAATTATTGTGCTCTTTTAGCTCAAGAGCAAGATTATGTTCTTCAGGCATGATAACCTTGGGGCGTGTTACCTGCTCTGTGCCCAGGCATAGAACCATAGTGACCTCAGGACCCCCCTTAGACTGCCTGGCGGGAGCTGCTGTACTCTAATTTATTAGGGGGTTATTCTGTGGCAGGGTAATACACCAGAGGCCTCGTCATCAATATTGCACTCTGTAATGGCAAGTGTGTTAATGTCAACTCCTGCCAGTGCTTTTTTGCCAAAGTCTTGCCCATTCTCAACATCACGCCCCACTGAGGGTAATATTCTGCCCCCAGCAGTGCCCCCCTTACCACGGAGATCAGGAATGTCCACTCGCTGCTGCTGTATTCCGTCAGAATCCGCAACCGATCTCTCCCATTAAGACGCCGAAGCCGCTTGCCTCCCTTGCTCCAGAAACTGCTCACTCTGCTCAGTCTGAGAAGCCAGAGCGTGTCCCGGTGAAACCACGGGGAGAGACGTCAAGCGGGACGCCTCATCTGACATCCGCACGTTGCTCTTGCTGCCTGCGGCTCCCATCCCATCCGGTCATCAGGAAAGCCTGGACTCGGCTCTCCCAGGCCGCCCGTGTTCCTACTCGCTACAGGAGCTGATAGTGAGGGGGGGGAAGCACCGGACCCGACACCGGGGCTGCGAAAGACTCATGGAGGGTAGGTTGCCGCAGATTTCCCTTCTTGCTAGCGACTTCACTGTTCTGGCGCTTAGCTCCTTTTTTGTTTGTCAGCGCTTTCTTTTCTTTTTCTTTCAGCTTCTCACAATTCTCGGCATCTTCCGAGTTGTCCTTTCTAACGTTCCTTCGGGCCTGGGTCATTGATCTTAAGTTGGTACTCATTGTAGCCGTACCAGGATCGCTAGAGACAGCCTTGTCCCTTTCTTTCTCCTTTTGCAGTTCTTTCTGCGATTTTGGGCCTCAAGGGGCCATGCTTTGCATTGCGGTTTGCCGTGGGCGTGGGATGCCTGCTTTCAGTGTTTTAATCCAGCAAAACACTCTTGGCAGTCTAGGTCTACTTTTCGCAACCCAGAGAGAGAAGCGCTGTAACAGTTTCAACTGATATAGCATATTCCTCCTTCATCCAAAGCAGCAGCAGCAGCTATCAGAGGCATTTTCCATACAGTTCAACCATTCTGCAGGAGCAAAGAGAGGAGCGACTGCTCCCTACGGCCTGTCAGCGGCCATCTTGCCCTCACAACCTTGAATGTACACACCATTAAATGACAGGCCCTTGCCCACACTTCTATTGGTCTTGACACTTGATTACTTTTGACTTCTGATCTGATTCTTACTCCTTAAAGAAATAACAAAGAGTTATTATGTACCTTTTCTGTCTTACAATGGTTATACTCATGCCTTTTGAGCGTTAGTACAGTTAGGGATTACTGAAAACTGTATGAAGTATCAATTAGAATCATACCTCTGGAGTCTAAAAGACCTTCTTCACTGGGATTCTATTCTGCAAGAGACTTTAGAAAAAGAAATACAAAAACATAGCGAAGCACTCACAATCTTGATATTTGTCAAGAGTTTTGATTCGCTGGAGTAATGGTTTGCTGTAAATAAATGTTAATTCACACCTATGTCAGCAAATATATGAATTATAATATCAACATCAGACTTTGTAATTTACTTCTTAATTTGACCAATCCTTGTTTAAATACTCGATCTTGAATTGTTCAATGCTTTTTGTTTTGCTTTGCTTTACATGGTTATTTTACATTGTCCAAGGCTTGTTTTCTACCACAAGATTCCTTTTACATTGTCCAAGGCTTGTTTCAAATACAGAGAATAACAGGATACAATCGCAAATACTTAAAATGAATGTTTGCGATTCGAGCGTTGCTAGGCAACCTAAAGCTTGCTGTCCTTTTGTTTCCGGTTTCCAGGAGGTGTTCTGGAGATGAGAGCCGGTTCCGGTGAAGTTCCCAGGTTCTCCGCATTCATCGGCTCAGCACGTTTTAAAATCACAGACAACTGGAGAACAATGGTATTTGAGGACCGAGAGGAGCTAAGACGATACATACAGGGACCACCAGCGGAGGAAATGGAGGTCAAAAGCCCAGGAGCGGCAAAGAGAAGCGCATCACCGGATGATGCAGAGAAATCGGAATAAATCGCTAAGAAGAGAATGCACAACGCAATTACCTCACTAAAAATCTACCTCAACATTGCAGTGGTCCCTTCAACCAGAGAACAATGAACTATGCAAAAGAGAGACCATGGCATTCCACAACAACCTACCTCAGGACAGAGACTACCTCAGGACCTGGAACGAGGAGGAGGCAAAAGAGAGTCAATTGCAAGTACGATCTGAGCAGGACAATATCCTAGAAGCAACCTGAACGACGGATGGCCCAAGGCTGTCATGGACAAGCGAACGACTGAATACAATGCCTCAGGAACGATTGAGGAGCAAAGGGAACTTTGTCGTCGCACACTCACTCAGCAAGTAAGGGGGGAGGGGGGAGGGCGGGGAGGGGGGATGGGGAGAGGGGGGTGTGCGGGGCGCGCCTACATGGGTTGCTTTCATTTCTGCTTCTTTCTTCTCTTTCTCTAACTCTATTCCCCTATCTGCTATCCCTATCTATCCATTGGAACCCTAAGCACAGGAGGAAAAGTAAGGGAACGCAGATGTACAGAAGCAGGTGGAGACAGCTAGCAAAACAGCCAGAAAAACACCAGCAAAAGCCACATTCAAAGCATGGTTCAACTGGGTGACATTCCTAAGGGGAGCAAACACCATAACGGCCAAGCACACAGAGACGCCCCACAAGAAATGAGAAATGTGGCGATCACTGGACAACTACTTGTCCTCGCACAAGCCGCCGTAGCTATGGCAACGCAGCCAAAGGAGCCCCAACTGAGCCAAGGAATGATAACAGGACACCGCCCCTTTACCGCACCATAACTACTACTCCTACCCTGTGCTTCTTCACTATCTCGTCTTCTCTCTCTCAGCTCCGGGGACTAATGGAATGGGCAAGTATCAAATGAGCGTGTGACAATCAAAAGACAGCAGGGGGGAAGGGAGGGGGAAACAGAAGACTATCGAATGGAGGGCATGAACTAACGAAGGAACAGACTGCCGGAACTACACAGCCGCAATCAGAAGTTTTAATTGCCAAGACAATCGAATTATGTGCCTCCCTACATTTCCCTCCCAACCCGCCCCCCGGCCACCCCCCCCCCCCCCCGGCGTTTTTCTCCTTTTTCTTTTCTTTGTGAATTACCTTCCCATGTATATGTTACACATCATGTAAATATAATTTTCAATAAAAACTCACTGAAATCAAAGAAGATTCAGGAAGGCAGTGGCGATCAAGGTAAGAACAGGAGCGGAAAGAGAAGGGGAAGAAGCAGGGCTAGGGAGGCCAGGGGGGAATGAAGGCTCTTGAGGCAGGATCGGCTTCCGGAGTGCACGAAGTGACGCGATGCGAGGAAGCAAAGCATGGTCACGTTCTCGAGCGCTCTATTTATAGCCTTCTGAGCGTAGCGGTTCCTAATTAGCATGTACAGCACGAGGAACTCAAGAAACAGTTGCACACGTGGGGAGAAACGTTAATGCAAAGATTCCAAACATGAATAAACATCAAGCATTGCTACATGTAACTTCATGGCATAGAATAACAACAAGCATTGCTACCTGTAATCCGATATACATAAACAAGCGTAGCTTAACAGAAAGTACCAATTTAATGTGCATAAGGGTAGGTATGTTGCAATAGGGACCCAATGACGTGTGAAACAACCGATCTAGCCTACAGCTGCATGAGTTCCCCTAACACTACGTGCTAGTAACAGTGGGAATGACACATTGGGTCAACAGGGCAACGATCCTGGCTCGTACGTATTCTGATCACTCCCCTGTGCTAGTGACCCTACGGCCCCCTGTTGATCTACTCCCCTATCTTAACTGAAGGTTGAACCCTCGCCATTTGCAAGATGTAGTATTTAGGACAGAGATGGAGCAGGATATTACAGACTTTTTCACCAGGAATATTGACTCGGTAGCCAGCTTAACAACGGTATGGGAGGCATTTAAGGTGACAGTGCGGGGGTGGTGACATTTTTATGGGAGGGGGTATATTGACGGACCTGCGCCAAGACCTATACAAATTGGAAGAAAAGCTGCAGGCACTAGAGCGAGATATAGGTACGGGTGGAGGGACGGGGGAGTTACGGGCCAACCTGCGTGAGAAGCTAACGGAATAAATTTAATTTAATTTAATTGTGGGTTTATATAGCGCTAGAATTGACTCCCGGAGGAGTATCTCCGCGCTTCAACCGCTGGGGAACCCGTCCTGGCTCACCCTGAGAGATGGTCCCTAATGGGTATCTCTGAGGTGCGACCAAGCATCCCCGGCGGTCTGGGGGGGGCCATTGTGAAGATGAGGCAAGCTAATGCCCAGAGTTGCCGAGTGTGGTCCCTGACTGGAGTAGGCACCGAGGCGAGCATTATCGAGCCCGCTGACCCTGGTCCACGACCCTGCCGCGTCGGGAATCGAACCCTGGTCCCAGGCCGTCCTCTGCTTACAGGTCTGCCGCCTCTAACCAGTGAGCCACACCACTATTATACACAGAGGCAGCGGATAGAGAATGTCAATTCCGGGGGAAGCACTGTATGGCTCGGTGTATGGTGAAGGCGACAGGTCGGGAAGAGCCCTGGCTAGTGCAGTCCGTTAACCCAGATTTCCTAATTACATCACTGAATTACGAGATGAGCAGGGAAGACTGCATAGGAATCTCCCAGACCAAATGTCTACCCTGATGGAGTTCTATTAACAGCTCTATTCATCACAGAGGGTAGATCCGCTAGATTTTGGGGAATATCTAGAGGATACGGCACTGGCATGAATAGGGAACACGCAGCGTAAATTCCAGGCTCATGACTTAGAGGTCGATGAGATTACGGAGGCCATTATGAGTATGTCGTCGGGGAAGGCCCCGGGGTCTGATGAGATCCCCATAGACTTCTATAAAACTTATTTAACCATTTTGGAGCCTATTTTGAAGGCGGTATTTTATGAAGCACTGGAAGAGGGTTGACTTCCCACTACTATGAGGGAAGCTCAAATAATGTCATTGTTAAAATGTGGCAAGTCCCCTGTCCTATGTGATTCATATCGGCCCCTGTCGCTTCTTAATAGTGATACCAAAATTTTGGCAAAAGTATTAGCGACAAGACTTAATCTGATACTGGAACGGTTAGTGTTGCCTGAATAGGCGGGGTTTGTGCCGAACCGAGCCGCAGCTAATAATCTACAGACCCTCTTAGCTGTTCTACGGGATATTGAGCCACAAAGCGCCGCGGTGGCTGTCTTTCTAGACGCCACCCAAGCGTTTGATTCCGTAGAATGGGACTATGTGATAGGAATACTGCAACGTATGGGGCTGCCGGAACCATTTATAAATTGTATTCGACTGCTATATACGGAACCATGCGCTAGGGTGCTTCTTAATGGCTCCCACTCAGAGGCCTTTCCGATTACTAGAGGGACAAGACAAGGGTGCCCACTCTCCCCGGTACTCTTTGCTATAGCAATAGAGCCCCTGGCTGGGAAATTGCGGCAACACCATAATCATAGGGCCTCATTTACCCATCCAGGCAATTACTGGTGTCCCTTCACGTCAATGACATTACTCTTTATATACACAAACCACAGGAAAACCTAAACCTAGTCTTACGGGAGAATACTAAGTTTGGGGCAATAGCTCGGGTGCAAATAAAATGGAGCAAATCTGCTATCTTTCCCTTAACAGAACACACACCTTCGCACCAACTGGATTAGACCACTAACATGGGAGCCTGGAGATCTTAAATATCTGGGTATTCATGTTACCAGAGATAAAGAGGCATTGATGCGGATGAATTACGGACTGCCCATGGATAAGGTGATGGATAACAGTGGAGAAGTGTGGCTCAATGATTAGAGCGGCAGACCCTGATGCAAAGGTCTAGCCCGGGACCAGGGTTCAATTCCCCGCCTTGGCGGGTCTTGGGCTCAAAATTCCACAGACCTGATAATTCTTGCCTCGGTGCCTATTCCAATCATGGAGTCCCACTCTGCAAGTCTGGGCAATAGCTTGCTTAATCTCCACAATGGCCCCCACAATGCTAAGGATGCCTGGCCTCCACCTTGGAGGTGCCCAGGAGTGGACGCCTCACAGGGAAAGCCAGGATGGGTTCCACAGCGGTATTCGTACAAGCACCTTGACACCCTTGCGGGTGAGTAGTGCGCTATACAAGTATCGATTTACAATTTACATTTTAACATCTCTAAATGGATTAAGCTACCCCTCTCTATGGCTGGGAGGATATCTTTAATTAAGATGGTTATGCTCCCGAAATTCTTATACTTATTTATAAACATCCCTTACAACCAAGGAGCCTTCTTTTTTAAAACACTTAACACGCAATTGGTGCATCTAATATGGGGAGGGAGGCAAGCACGTCTGAAGCTGACCACACTCATGCTGCCATACCAATTCGGGGGGCTTGATGTACCTGAATTTGAACAGTATTACTATAGTGCACAAGTACAGTTCGCGGTGTATTGGTTCCATCCCCCACCGTTTATGGCCCATCTCGCGGTTGAGGATGGATATATGGCCCAGGTCCCGACGGCTGGATATGTGTTTGCACCATTCAAAGAGGGAGGGAGAGTCCCCTCCACGATAGAATGCACTGTTAGGGCGTGGCACTGGATGGCGCGTGCTGAGGGAGTTCAACTGATGTACTCGCCTAGGGTGTCTTTACGACACTGCCCCATGCTACCAGTTACAGGTGAAAAGATATGTCAAAACTTACTGACCAGGCTGCACTATGCGCATTGGGGGGATTTGTACATAGGGGCAGAATTCCGTACGAAAGATCAGTTTTTCGGGGAGGGAGAGTGCTCATTTATGGATCTGTTCCTTTATAACAGACTCAGGCAGAGCATTAGGGCAAAGACCCCAGAATCTCCCAAAGAGCCAGAGACCTTTACGTCACTCCACTTATTGTTACAGACAGACGCACCCACATATGTTATCTCTTTGTTGTACAAGCGGGTGCGTACGGCGCCTCCCCTTTCACCAGCAAAAGCCAGAAAGGAATGGGATGGGGACCTAGATAGCCCCCTAACTGATGACCAGTGGGAAGAGGCCTGCCGCCAGACTGATGCGATCTCAGGCAGTAGCAGGCTGCGATTGCTGCCCTACAAATTTTTACACCGACTCTACCATACCCCAGCGAAGTTGCATAAGCTACATCTCAGGGATGATGATAAATGTTTACGATGTGGTCAAGGACGAGCAGACTTCAAGCATTTAGCATGGGAGTGCCCCCGAGTGACCACTTACTGGGAATAGGTCTTTACGGGACTCACTCAGATGCTTGGTACTCAAGTTGAACCGAATCCCCTTGGAGCGCTACTAGGCTTGATTAGTGACATAAAAATGCCGCACCGCAGGTTCCTGGCCATGGGTGTGCTACTGGCGTGAGGTCAGGTGGCCTGTAGATAGGGCAGGGGCAGGGTGCCTAGATTTAAAGATTGGATACATGACATGTCCACTTGGCAGGAATATCTTAATGTGTACGCAGACCAATTGCCGCTGAAGTCTTGGCCCAGAGAGATTTTGGGCCCCCTGATAACTTACTTACTGAACCAGCCCACGGGGGAGACACACGCAGGGGGTGTTGAGGGGACCTTGCAGGAGGTATGATATGGTTGGTAAGGGTTTGGGAATAGTGATGTTCAACCGGTCAATGTGGTGTGGAGCTGCAGGTGGGGGGAGGGTGGGGGGTTTAGTTTAATTAACCGAAGTAATTGTTGCTAGCGCTCTGGAGACATCGGATCGTTTGAAGAGTGGACTTTTGAACTTTGGACTTATTCATAGAGGCCTTGGTCGAACTTGTTCGTTTTGGTTGGACTACAGTGATGGGGGGAGTTCGGGGGGGTGGTAGTTCGGGGAAGGGGTAGGACTGGGGGGGATGGTAGGGGATAGTGGACCACTGACACTGTATGTGTGAAGCCAAAATGCATTGGTTGTTGATAAATTGCAATGTGTTGTACATATGCTTATTGTGTAATAAAGACTTAAATAAATAAAATTAAAAAAAAATCATCACTTAGACATAATGTCACATTTGTACCTAAATAGATCATTGCACTCACCCCGGTTCTATGGTTGTTGCTACAAGGGTGAGCGACCCTGTTGACCGCCACAGATCTGACCATCTGCATATAAAACTAGAGGTCAAAAAAGAGACCATAAAATTATTAAGATGATGCCTCTGTTTTTTGTAAACTCCTACAATAGTCAATATAGTAAGATATGATTACCTTCTAATTAAATGTTGGCTCCCTATAATACTGAGGACCTAATGTTTCGGAGGTCCACAACGTGTTCCAGGGGGGATATTCTGAGCAGGAGTTTCTATATACCTGTATTCCCAGGAGCAATTTCTAAGGTCTGAGATATCCTCACAGAAGTGGATTGAATTTAAAAGAACTAGGGAAGGGTATTTGTGAATTCCTCTTCAACTGTACATCAACCCCTACCTCAACCCATATTCTGTCTAACACGTACATTAGTTATGGTCTCATTGTTCGAGTCAATAATCCAGGACGTAGTGATAGGGACTGATCAGTTCTCCAGTAAGATAAAGATCCACGAGGTAGTCACCTCAACCCATTTTCTGTCTAACACGTACCTTAGTTAATTTCTCAGTGTTTGAGTCAAGAATCTGGGACGTAGTGTTGGGAACTAATCAGTCCTCCACTAAGATAAAGGTCCAGGAGGTAGTCACCTCCTGGACCTTTATCTTAGTGGAGGACTGACAACAAGGGGTGCACACTTGCAGTGAAGCTATCCTGACCTGCTTTAATTCATCAGATGCAAGTTCCATTGCTAGAATAGATAAGCATATTCATGGGGTAGAAAATGCACTTATAAAGGCAAAAAAACATTGCCAGGGGCTGACTTCCCTACCTGTTCTAACAACAGACTGACAACCGCTTCCTGATTGAGGAAATAGACACCTCCTCGGACAGTGCCAACAAAGCACCCTTCGCCCTGTTCACTTCACCATTCTCCAAAGTATTCTTGGCCAACACATTTTACCACCTTGTCTTCTTATTGATGTGTAAAAAAGGAACATATGACTGATTTTTTTTTTTAACATCGTTTTTATTGCATCACCAATATAAATGTACAGACATTGAGGTCATAGTGCAATCATAAATCATAGCAAGAAAATACAGTGATTGTCGTCCCCCGTCCTGAGTGGCATGTCCCCATACCGGAGACAGTTCAGCCTTCACCCGTAGTTCATTTCTTGCTGTGTCTTACATTATCTGAAGTCATTGTTGCCAGAAAAAGTGGGTTGCTTTTGTGATTTTCACCCCTCCCCCACCCCTATCAAACATCTGCCCCTCAACACCCCAACAATTCCAAACGTTCCCCCCCCCCCGTGGCCGCGCTATCCAAAATTACTACTGGAATGAAAGTCTGGTGTGTAGCAGGAAGGTTTTATACATTCGCTAAGGTGTGTCCCCCGGTAAGGTAGCGGGGTTGGCAGTACCCAATTCCTCCATCTCCTCACGCTCCTCGTCAGCGTCATCTCGGAGCGCCTGTACCAACAATTCCCATGCAGTCGCCCTCTCCATAGCCTTCTCATCATTCGTTCTCCAAGCCATCTGGTACCTCAAGGTGCTCTCACACGCCGCCCATCGCAGACATTCACCATACCACCGTTTATATGTGGGTCCCGTTTTCGATTTCCAATTTCTCGTGATCTCCCGCTTAGCAAGGATCAGCCCCAAATCTACGAATTTGCTGGTGTTTTTATTCTTAGACGTGTGCGGAAACCAATGTAGGACCCCCACTGCCTTGGTGTACTGAATGTCTCTATCCGTTACTCTGTTGAGGGTCCTCCCAATTTCTTGCCAGTAATCTCCCAGGGCAGGGCAATCCCACAACATGTGACCCAAGTCTGCTCCAACTGTATTGCATCTGGGGCAGGCAGCCTGTTCCACCCCAAAGTATTGCCGTATTTTCCCCGGAGTGAGGTATGCCCTATGGATGATGTAGAAATGGATTAGCTGAAACCTGACGTTTCTCGAACTTTTCCACGCCCGTCGCAGCAGCTGACCCCAGGTCGCATCCGGGATCTCTATTTGAAGGTCCAACTCCTACTTGGCCTTCAATGCTGCGAGCGGCTGCAAAGCCTCTCGCAACATTCTGGAGTATAAACAGGTGACAGCCTTAAAGGTTCCTGCTGCCATCATCGTATATTGACAGGCCATGGAGGTCCCTGGTTCCTGCAATCCTTCTCCCCAATGATCCTGCATAGCGCCCGTGACCGCCGCATGCAACAGGTAGTCGCCCCTCGGCAGGTCAAACCGCTCTTGCAGTTCCTGAAACGGGAGTAGCACTCCATCCTCGTACAAGTCGCCCAGCATCTGGACCCCAGCCTCTTCCCAGCCCAGCAGCCGCGACCAGTCCCCTCCATGAGGGAGGGCCGTAACCATCCCCAACGGGATTTCAGGAGCATATATAAGGCGGACCCCCGCTCGTTTGCGCGCCCGATTCCAGCAGAGTCGGAACGTCTGTTCCTCCACTGTCAGGTCTCTGACCAAGAGCCTCTGGTGCAGTGTTATATATGCCAGCACATGCCGCGGAGTACCCTCGTCTCTAGCATGCTCCGGGCCTCTATATACCTTCGCGACCTCCTGGGTGAAAACCTGCAATTGTGCGGCTAGGTAGTACCCTTCAAAATCAGGCATCGCCAAGCCTCCCTCATCCTTGGGTCGCAGAAGGGTGTCCAGCGCGATGCGCCTCCTCCCAGTGCCCCAGAGAAACGCTCTGACCAGTGACCTCAGGCGTCGAAAAACAGAGCTCGGGATCCACACCGGAAGCGTCCTAAAGTAATACAGCAGCCTGGGCAGAGCCACCATCTTAAGCAGGGAGATCCGACCAGCCAGAGATAGCGGAAGAGTGGACCAAAAATCCATACTCCCTCTCAGGGCGGTAATACAACGGGTGATATTGCCGTCCAGCATATCCGCCGGGGTATGGTAGACGTAGACTCCTAGATAATGCAAACAATGCGGTTCCCACCGGAGTTCCTGCGCCGTGAGAGGGCACGGTTCTCCCGGTCTCAAGGGGAATAAACAGGATTTAGGCCAATTAACCTTCAGGCCCGACAGTCGCCCAAACCGCTCCAGCAGCCGTCTCGCCCCTAGGAGCTCTGCGTCCGCGTCTGCTAAGAACATCAATAGGTTATCCGCATACAACGAAATGAGATGCGGCCTGTCCCTATACATCAAACTGGCGTAGTGGTGGCTCGATCTGGCCTCAACAGCAAAGGGTTCCATTGCCAGGGCAAACAGGAGGGGAGAGAGGGAACACCCCTGCCTAGTGCCTCGACGCACAGGGTACTGCTTCGAGATCAGTGAGCCAACCCGGACTCTAGCGACTGCATCAGTATACAGGACTTTGGTCCAGTTAATATAACCGTCCCCCAGCCCGAAGCGCCGCATCACTTCATACAAATACCCCCACTCAAGACTGTCGAAGGCCTTCTCGATGTCAATGGAGAGTACCAATGGAGTGAGGGAATCCGGCCAGTGGGCCCCCAGCAATCTTGTAAGCCTGCGAATATTGTGAGTGGTGTTACGTGTAGGGATAAAGCCGCACTGATCCTTATGAACAAGTCTAGTCATGTGGACCAGTAGTCTATTCGCTAGGATTTTACTCAGGATCCTATAGTCCGTCGTAAGCATGGACAACGGACGATAAGAGGACAGGGCCGCTCCCTCCCTGCCCGGTTTTAACAACGGGATCATGAGGGCTTCACACATGGAACCCGGGAGCCGACCTCGCGATTGCGCTTCGTTATAAACTGATAGCAGTTGCGGGGCCAGGTACTCCAAATATTTGCTGTAAAGCTCAATCGGGAGACCGTCAAGCCCCGGAGTTTTATTTCTGGCCATCTGCTTTACTGCACACCCTATCTCCCCGACCGTGATGGGCCGACCCAACTCCTCAGCCTCCGATTTCTCCAATTGCGGTAGCTGTAACCCTTCCAGAAAGACGCCCAACTCATCCGCCCCGCCCGACTCTCCGCTCTTGTATAAACCTTAATAGTACGCTCGGAACCTGTCCAGTATCCCGGCTTGGGTATGGCAGGGCTCCTCCCCCACCTCCTGGATCATCATGATCGGCATGCCCCGCCTGACTGGGTTGGCAAGCCACGCCAGCATTGACCCTGCCTTATCACCTTCCGCATGCGCCTTCGTCGTGTATGTTTTATGGTCAAAGCTACGCAGCCATTCCAGCTCCACCGCTAGCGCCTCCCTGGCACCACTAAGCCCCTCCTGTAGCTCAGGGTGATTCGGGCGGTCCCTCTCCATCTCCCTCAGCCGCTTTTCCGCCTTTTCAAGATCATCCATCAAAGTCTTGCGGGCCCCCGCAACGTTCCCAATACAGTGCCCCCGTACCACCACTTTAAACGCGTCCCACTCCACCGCCCTAGTGGAGGCGGAGCCGCTATTCTCCTCAAAGTAACGTTCTATGCGTTCCCCAAGGGCCTCCCTGAAAAGCAAGTCATCCAGGGTGTCAGGTTGCAGTCGCCATGTTGGCACACAGTTAACTTCCACCATCCAGTTCAGGGACAACAACAAAGGATTGTGGTCCGACATCGTCCGAGCCAAATACTCCGCCCCACCCACCTTGGGGAGCATATGTGACGAGCACAGAAAAGCATCCAACCTAACATGCAGGTCATGCAAATGCGAGTGAAAGGAGTAGTCCCTAGTGGTGGGGTGCAGTGTCCTCCATGCATCTCTGAGAGCCCAACTCTCCTGCCACTCTAGCCTGCGCTTGGCCACCCTATGTGCTGGGGACGCGCGCAGCGGGGGATGGGACCTGTCCAAAACTACATCTACCACCGAGTTGAAATCCCCCCCCATGAGCACTGGCCCTGCTAGATAACTCTACAGTTTGCCCGAAAGTGTGGATAAAAATGCGGGTAAATCCACATTAGGGGCGTACACGCTGCAGAGGGACACCACCCTGCCCCTCAACAACCCCTCCACCGCTACATATCTGCCCTCTGGGTCTACCAACATTTTAGTGACCTGGAAGGGGACCCCCGCACGTATCCAAATCAGCGTGCCCCTTGCAAAAGCTGAATACGTTGTGTTAAATAACTGCCCCCTCCACCGCCTCTGCAGCGCAATCCCTTCCTGCTTGTTGAGATGTGTCTCTTGCAAGAACGCTATATGCACACCCCTACGCTTGAGGTACGCCTGAACCTTGTGTCTACATGCCATAGTCTGCATACCCCGCACATTCCAGGTCACACATTTCAGAGCCCCCGTACTAGCCATTGCCCTTCGCACACACCGACAAAACAATAAAAATCATCGACCAAGCGCGTTTGCCAACCACGTACTGTACACCCCACCCACTCCGAACAGAAGAAACCCCCCCCAAACAAAAACATCAACCGGGGCAACCCCAACTACTCTCGGTTCCCACCCCCCCAGGACAGGCCCCCCCACAATTAGAAGTACCCCCATCCAAACCGTCACACCCAACTACCCCTCAAGGAAAGGCACTAGCGTTCGCAGTCTCCACTGCGATGACCGTAAGGGCCAGTAGGGCGCGGATCGATGTCGAAAGGTTCGTTAAAGCAAATCAATCCCGCACATTCCGCCCCACAATCCCCTCAGTACAGAATCACGAAACCCCAAATAACATTATTCTGCGCCCACTGGCTCAGCGCCCCAGTGTCTGACCAGCAGGCCGCTCCCTCCGTCCAGCGTATCATGCCTCAAGGATCTCCCCAGAAGTTTGTGGCGTCACTATAGGGCCTTTGGCTCCACCAAATTCCGAGAGTCCCGTCTCCAACCCCGTGCCTGGTTCCTCAGAGTCTGTGCCCTTCCCGGATTGGCTCCTGGCTGCGCTAGATAAATTCACGACTGCCTGCAGGGCCGCCTGTCTCTCCGTCTCTGTTTGTGATACAGAAGGTCTGCCAGTCCTCCGACGATTCTTTCGGATCCGTTGGGATTTCCTGATCGGCTGTGCCACTCTAGCCTCCTCCGCCCTGGCCTTAGCGCCATCTGTTCCCGCTTTGTAAGTGTCCCACCAGGCCCAGGCATCCGCCGAGGTTGTGAAGAAGAGTGATTTGTCATCCACCACCACTCTCAACTTTGCTGGGAAGAGCAGGGAATACTTTATGCCCTCACCACGGAGCTCACGCTTGAGGGACAGGAAGTTGGCCCTGAGCCTCTGAGTCTCAAATGTATAGTCCGGGAACATGGTGACCCTGTTGTTATCCACCTGAAAAGGCCCTGCTTCCCTCGCCCTCTGCAACAGCCAGTCTCTGTCTCTGTAGTGGAGCAACTTGAACACCACCGGGCGGGGTGGGAGGCCCGGGGCTGGCGGCCGAGCTGGCACCCTATGGGCCCGCTCTAGGGAAAAGAAAGGGGACAATCCCTCCGGTGCCACCTCAGTTCGCAACCAGTTGTCGAGATAGCCCACCATATCATCGCCTTCAATTTTTTCCGGCAGGCCTACGAGGCGAACGTTATTGCGCCTGTTCCGGTTTTCCGCATCCTCGGCCCTTCTCTCCAGCACCTTCAACCGATCCAGCGCATCCGCCATCTGTGCCTTCACTGCAGCATGATCCGGGGCCAACTCTTGAATAGTAATTTCCACAGATTTTACTCTGTCCTTAAGCTTGTCGTGATCTGCTTTCAGGAGGTCCAGGCCCGTCGCCACTTGTGCTATGTCCTGCTGCAGGGCATCTTTTGTGGTGGAGATGGCCTCCAATATACGGTCTTGCATGCGTTGAAGAGCAGACTGGTCACGATCCGCTCCTTCCGCAGCCTCAGTGTCGGTCGCGCCATCCCCCTTCCCTTTCGGCTTCCCCATCTTGGTTGCAAAGAATAACGGCCTCAAGTGTCGCCTCGTCACCCTCTCTTCACTCCTCAGGGCGGCACCACTAGGAAATTCCCCGGCCAATAGTCGCCGATAGGCCTGCTGTGCTCCGCACCGTGAGTCCCCCTCCAGGCACTTAGGATGAAGTCGCCTCTTGGGGCTGGTGCTTCCGATGAGCCGTTGAGTCGTTGACACCGTCCGATGCCAGTAGTGTTCAATGGGCCGGGGCCATCGTCACAGGGCCGTCGCCATATTGTCGCCTCCTCGGTGCACTCAACTAACGTCCCGAAGGCCAACTACTCGCGTCAGTGCGAGGAAAGTTCGCTCGAGGCCACCGAGTGAGTCAAGAAGGATTTGTCGACTCAACCAGTATCATTAGCAGCAGGGTAGTAGAGGCGTCCGGTCTCGTGTCCCTGTCTTTCCTTTGTCTCAGGCCGAGGACGCCATCTTAGTTCAGTGTCTTCACGCCCGAAGCGAACTTTCAAACTCAAAGTTCTGGGCCGGGAACAGCCTTAGGTCGTCCACTGTGAGCGCCGTACCCTTTAGAGTCTGAAGGTACCCAGTTTCGCTGGGGTTCGATCAGAGAATCAGGATGATATTTGGGATCGGGCGCGGAGCTCCGGGCTCACGCTGCCTACCTCCTCGGCATCCAAGCCACGCCCCCCCCCAAGGAACATATGACTGATTACGTAAACTAGATGGTTTTATTGACATGTTAAACAATTAGTATTAATGTTGTACTTTTATTGCTTTTTATTGGAAAGATTTTAAATATTCAAACAACAAACATTTACATGTATTCAGGAAGAAGTTAAAGACCTCTCTTTTTGGCATAGTGTGAGCTTTTACCTCAGACTGGGTGAGCCCTAGTCCATTGTGTCATTACCCTAGCACTGGGACTCTCCACAAGGAGTAGCTGTGCGCTTTACAAATTGCATTATTATTATTACCATTAATGACTAAGCATTGGTGTGGACGTTCCAGGAACTAGCATGAAACTTGGAGCTGGAGTCAGCAAAGGTGCTGGTAGGAGCCCAGGGGTGGGATTAGAGGGTCAAATGGTTAATAGGGTGAACCCACAGGCTACATTCTAGATGGAGCACCTCTTTGTTCTGTGGGGGTCTCAGTTGCGCCAGAGGGAGTCGGAAGTCCTCCGAAGAGTTGGAGCATGGCCTCGTAGAACTCTAGGATCTGTCGCAGATGGCCCCAGAAACAGGGCCGGACTGGCAATTTCGGGCACCGGGCAATCCCCCGGTAGGCTGGATGGGGTGGGGGCCGGTTTTCATGACAGGGGGCCGGTTTTATTGCTGGGGCCGATTTGGCAGTGTCGGACCGACCTTGAGCACAACCAGCCGAGTACAACGATTCTCTCTACATAAATTAATGCTGGTGCGGTGCTCCGTCCGTGTCCATGACGTGAGCAGTGACCCTGTGCCTGCCGCCAATTTTAATTTCATTTAGGCAGGCTACTATGATCAGGCCTGACTATGATCATTGTAATGACTATGATCGTTGTAATTATTTTTTTTAAATACCTTAGCATGACGTAGACACGTGCAGCACGCAAATGTCTCTGCGTCTGCACGCCGTGGTTTAACTCTTAGTTCAGCCTTAGGGGGTGGGGTCTGCCACTTGGTGATGCTCCCGCGCCAGAGAGACGAGTAGGACAGAGAGGCACCTCGTAGTTTCATTTCTCCGGTCTGCCGCCCGCAGGTGTGTCTATTTACAGTTATTTAAATTGCTGCAATCCTGATCCGATGATCTGATTCATGGATGGCAATGTCTGGGGGCATTGCGACCAGGCAAGAATTAAAAGCAAAAGGGGCCTAGGCTAGGCCCTTAGGCCCCTTCTGCTTTTAATTCTGGCCCGGTCGCAATGCCCCCAGACAGTGCCACCCATGAATCAGATCATCATGATGGTAAAAATCGCCTTTGCAACAAAAATAAATGCCACACGCTGACCTCCGCGCCGCAGAAATTAGCACTCTCCGGCCACAAGTCAAGCTGCAGAGACAATCCGTTATTACAGTTATAGAACAGGTGTGATAGGGGGCGATTAACTCATCTGATAGCGCCTCGCCACTCTCCTGTTCCCTAGTCATCCTTGCTAAGTGCCTTTCAGATGTTAGAAGTGGCGTAGAGGTCAGGCGATCACAGTGGCAAACAGGTGGAGGTAACCCCTGTGACCGTGGGCGCTCACTAAGCCACACATATGCTCATCGGTGCCACGTGAGGCCAAGGAGTGTGTGCCCAGACGCTCTATTATTTCCCTACAATCAAGCCTTGTTGTTTGACAGATGTGGGTTTAACACAACATTCCGAGAGTTTGACCAGTGCTTTCTGCAAACATGCATGTAGCACATGCTTTATTAGACAATACAACCCACATTAAAAAATAAACCGAAGGCCTGAAAGACATGATTTTATAATACAACATTTTAAAGTAAACATGACTGTTGTTTTGCCAGCTCGTTTCATAATCCTGTTTTCAGTCTTTCGAGATGAGAGAAAATTATTTTTGCTTTAATCCTGGCTGAGGCAAATCTACCCAAAATATGTGCACCACAAGGGAAGGTCCCCTGAGGCAGGCATCTCGTGAACGGATTATCAAGTAGGCGGCCTCTCATATCCAAAAATATATCAATGTATTGCTCTATCCTAAAAAAATCGAATTACATGGTTGTTAGGATTATATGAATAGGTGTATTTTTTGGCACATCCGCATTTTGTCAAAATGTCCCAATGCCTTAATTATGATGTACATTGTATATGACGCCATGATTAGTCAATCGGTGTACTGTTGATCACTATAAATTTGCTCAATAAAATAAAAAATAATAATAATAAAAAAAAGGACACCTTTCAATTTACCCCAGCACAGGCCTTACAAACGGCAAGGTGCTTGGCGACAAGCCATAGTGACGAGCAAGGGGGCCCTAGAGCAAACAAGCAAAATGGGCCTCTGACCACTTGTTGGGTAGTAAATTACAACAATAATCCAGGTTAAGTAGGCCCGCACTTCTCCATCCTCTACACCACTGATAGCTGCGCCTCTGGGCGGCACCGATTCATGCACTGAAAAGCCACCTTTGGATGTCTGTGTTGCCTTTCTTCGGGATGCCCCTAAATGCAGCTTTGGTAAGGATTAGATTTAATTTATATTTTTAAAGTGTGGATTATACCCTAAAGTGTCTTGGTGCTAGCTCTCTGCACTTCTTGCCTACTGGAGAAACGATCATAGAACAATACAAGTGTAGATTACAGGGTCGATGAAAACAGCCAGGTTTTTAGCTGCTTTCTAAAATCGTGAGGTTTGTCTGTTATCTCCGATGAAAAGGCATTTGGTTCCAAAGAATGTCAATAGCATAACTAGATCGTTTGTGCATTGCTTTGTAAAACCGAGCCTTCTTCTAAAAATGTGTAAATTTGTATTTCTTCTGACTCAGGAAAGCGCTGCTTTCTAGTACAACTTTCAAACATAGAACCTCTCAGCAGATGTTTAGGCATTGCCAGTTTTATGAATGTTTGTATCCGTACAACAGCTGTAAACGTGTTTCCAGCACCGGTTTATTATTAGCATTTGGATTTTCACAAAGATGTGTACGAATTTTCAAGACTTTGGGCGGTATTTTACAATACGTTTTTCAAACATGAGATTTAAAATGGTTTTTGTTTGTGCTAAATAGAAATGAAAATGGACAGATTAGCAGCTCTTATCTAAAGACAACTGCGTAAGTAAGGCTGAGTGATGGGGGACATAAATGTTTCAATATAGAAGATCACAAGTCAATAAATGCCACATTTCAGATAATTATGCTAACTTTGTAAAATGGCCTTGCTTAAATGAGAAGATCATAATAATATCTGTCTTGTATTACACTCGAGGATGACGTCCTTCTGTTTATAGGTGCTGAATACCAGGTGATAATTTTACATTATAAAATGTTACCCATCCTATCAATCTGAGAATAGTGTACGACCAAGGTAGCCCAGGTGGTATTTGCCTCCTTGACTGACAGCTAGACATCGACCTCTGTAGGTGGCATTTGACTCACTGAGTCATCTTAGCACAAATGTACCCATCAATAATGTAATTGTTTTCAACTCATAAAATGTCTCTAATTACATATTAGATGACATCACTGATAACATAATCCGATACGGCCCGGTTCCGCAGCGACATTTGTTTTGAGCAGGGGAAGAGCAAGTTGGTGGTTGACTTCAGGCTCAGCCTGGCTCTAGTCTAGGCCTGGCTATGACTCTAGGTGGGTGGGTACTGCTGGTCGGCTCTGCTGGTCCTCTGAGTGCATCCCTGGGGCAAACTAAATGAAATTTCGTCTGTGACATAGTTCGATGACCTGCTTACAATACATATGATCAGAAATCCATGTCTTAAGGAATTGGTTAACTGATAGACATGGCAGGTATCAAAAAAAGAAATACAGTGGCATCTGCCTACGCTTTACAAGCAGCTTCGACTTAGGGGCTGCGATCAGTACCTTCTCACAGCTTTGCGGATGGTCTTTGTGGTATGGAGAAAGCTGCCTCCCTTTCAAATACATTTGCTGTTGACTAAGTTTTAGCTAGACTGTGTTTATAAGTATGTCTGCAGTCTAACCATGAAAAAAAATAGTTTCTAGAACTACATTTACTTAGTAATGTGGGGGAGACGTGGAACTGCAGATATGTTTGCCATTGAATAATAGTGACTGTCCTTGGTGTGAGGTTGCGTTAAAGTGCATCAGATACGCTCAAAATATAACGTGACATGAATGACCCTTCACACATTGAACTTAAAGGCATTTATTATCTTTTATTCTCAGCGATAAATATTTCTAAATGGTATGTGCTGCAGAACTGGTTCAGGTTGGTTCTCCGTTCAAATGTCTTTGCCAGGCTGCAGTTGAGACACCTTCTTTGTGTAAAGGCGCCACTCTCAGCAGGTAGCCTCTGGCCTTGAGCACCCACTACAGAGGCACAGAGAAGTATCCGGTTCAGTGCCCGTCTTCTCTGAATAGCCACCCTCACAAGCATTTCATTTGTTTTATAGCGCTACTCAAAACCAGTGTAGGTTGTGTGAATACTTTATAATACATACACATTATGTATGGAGACAATTAATTATATGTGTGTAAATCAGTCTATAGGAAATAATACATAAGACAATGTGAATTGCAAGATGTAGGAATCCCATATTATCCATACTGGCAGGAAGTACATTTTAAGAATGTGTGTTCTGGAGAAGCACAAACTCAGGATTTAAAATGTACCTTAGTAGTTGGGGTTGACTTTACTATTAAGAATATATTTCTACCCAAACACACTTTTTTAGCAGCATTTGGATAATGAAAAACTGGGGAAAAAATAATGTTCTAACCTATAGCATGCAGTTTGCCTGCAGCTCTTTGATGGCAGATTATTGGTCATTGCCCTATATTAAGATTGTAATTTAGGAACTGCTGGTTACAAAAACATATTTGTGGCAAAAGCAGTAACCCACTGAGCTAATCACATAAAATACAGTTATGTGATTTGCATGGTACATGTTCCTTGAAGCAGACATATTAACCCTTTGTGCTTCTTTATGATGAGTCAAAACTGTCACTAGCCCAAATTCTGATCTCTCTCCAGCAGGAACATTAACCACCAGAGTTAACGTGGCATTTTTATTGTTGCCTGAAAACTGCTGGACACACTACACACAAGGTACTTTGCAGCAGGTGCTATTAAACCCATAAGTTATTTCTTTACATAGTGCCCCCCCCCCCAGGTCTGCATCAGGTGTGGCTGCATCAGTCAGTCCGCCCCTTAGTTCCTTGAAGCGAGAAGACCATGTTTCAGCACGCACCTGTGTAAGTGGTGTTTGTATAGCACAAACCGAGTAGCGCAGCCCTGAACAAGGCCAAGGTCACAGGAAAATCCATGGAGTGCTTGGAGGGGTAGCTGGTCTCTGAGATGTGCTGTAAAATGCACCATTTTGGTCTGTCTTTTTACAAAATTTTCTTGGCGGGGAATCCGCCCAAACCCCCCTATTAGTGGTCAGGCGCGCTCGCTCGACACACGTCGGACGGGGGCTGGTCTGCCAAAATTTGCCAGGGCTGCTTTCAGTTCCCAGTCCGGCCCTGCCCAGAAACTCAGGTTGGGCTGGGACAAGTTGCAGGATTGGCTCTGACGCCGACTGACTTTAGGAGCGAGACTGAGCTGATTGAGAAGCATAATCCTCGCCTCCGGTCCTGCAATAGAATTACAAATTTGTGATTCTCTTGTGCCTTCTCAGGTGCATGAGAGAGGAAGGAAGGGAACGATTCCTGCTTGGATTTCTTATGTTTTTTCTTTGATTTTGCAGAGGACCTGGAGCGCCAAGAAGACCAACCTCAGGACTGACGTCTGGACCAGGGACGAGAAAGAGATCGATCTTTCGACTTGGAATGGTGCTGATCCGGGGTCTCCGATGTTTAACTATATAGAGGTTTGCCTCGTGGTTCCCGAATGGCTTTTGGATTCACTGCAGTCTTTACAGTTGTGATCCTGCCCCAGGTACCACAGGCTACTACAGGGTTTAAACCCTGTTGCCTTGGGAGGTGACATTTTCCATACTCACTGTTTTTTTTTAGTTTTGAGATAAAAAGGGGTTCGAAGAGGTAAGAGGTCGCTCTGAATCCACATCTGGTGGCACAGAAATAAAAAGGAACTGATATCAGAGCCCAGCAGTGGCACCTATATTGGCTCCGCACCTCATTTCTGGAGTAGAACAGCATCAGTGCAGGGGCGCACAGTGCCACCTACCGGTTAGAAGTCGCTATCATAAAAGTGGTTCGATAGACCGAATTTCAATAAAGAAAAAAGGAATTTTGTTTAAGAAACCTTCTGTTCCCATTTATAAGAGAAAGTGCCATCTGAAGGTAAGCCTGTCTATCGTATAGGGCTTAACAAGGGTTCACACACTTGCCTTTGGATTAAAGATTGCAACGGGATCACTTCTGATGACAAGAACATGCAATTTACCCTGAAAAAAAAACATTTAAAGGTGATGTCTTTAAACTGGGAGGCAAACCACCCTAGGATTCAGTGGCAGTGTTCCTGGGGAGGTGGGGGGGGGGGGGGGCGGGGTACGAATACCTCAATAAGTACTTGTAAATGAAGATAGCCTGGAAGCATGAGTTTGTTTAATTTGAGCATTTCCAGGCCGTCTTTACTTACATGAAGCGGTTGAAGTTAGGGTTGCCAACTTTCCCAGAGGAAAAATACCAGCCATCTGTTCATGTTTTAAAAATGCAAAGGCCTGAACATCGTTCTTAACTCCTTCGCTGCATTTGTCGGCCAACGGCCGTGGCAAGCACTACCTCCGTAGTGCTGCGAACGTCCGTTGGCTGACGCGGCCCCGCCCACTCCGCTTGAATTGCCGCCGAGGTTAAGTAGAACTTTATATAAATTGTGAATATTCATTTTTGACATGGCATTTTTGCGTTTGTTTTCTTTTCCAGTAGAGGGTCATAAAGGCAGCTTTAGAACATAATTTAAAGTATTGTCATCTAACATGTATGTACTGGCAACAGGGAAAAATATGGGCCAAAGACATGGCTCAAAACAACAAATGTTCTATATGTATTTTATTGTTTTTTTCACTTTCGTAGCAACTGAATATAAAATAATGCACACTTCTTAAATGAAAAAATAGATCCATTTTAAACTAATTGGTGATAAAATGCACCATTATGTTATGGAACGTCAGTTGGTTAATACAACCACTGCACATGTCTGAGAGTCACAGAATTGACTGCTGCTTGGCGCAGTGCTAAATAGTGACTTGTGTATTTATCTATACTACTATTATAAAGAGAGAACTGTGTCCTTTGAGCCAGGTAAACTCGAAAAGTACACCACCAATCGCAACACCCAATACAGCGTTGGAAAGGGGGGGTCCAGTAGATGGACATAGGCTATAAAAAAAAAAAGTTATTTAAAAAATAAACAATAAAAAAAAGTAGTCCCGAAGAAGTAGCGCCGGCCGTGTGCGCTAACAACGTGGACGTGCGTGCTGACATCATCTAGCGCGGGGAGGTGCGGCGGACAGCAGCGGTGAAGTCGGGCTGAGATACATGAAGCGTAGGGAGGAGCGGAACGTGTGCGGCTCAGAGAAGCGATGGGAGGAGGCGGAACGAGGAGCGGTGAAGTCGGGCTGATGGGAGGATGTGGAACGAGGAGCGGTGAGGTCAGGCTGAGGTAGGTGACGCGTGGGAGTGCTGGGAGGAGGCGGAACATGCGGCTGAGTGAAGCGCGGGGAGGAGTGGAAATGTTGTGGCGGGCCGGGGCGGGAGTGCACGCAAGCCTGAAATGGTGCCCCCAGCCCCCTTCTGCCCCGGGCAACGCTGGGGCGGGCTGCTAGTAGTTCTAGAAGGACCCAGCATGTTACAGAAAGCATTGACAATATGTAAGTCACTACTTTAAAATTGTAATACACTGAGTATAAGATAGGCAGTCTCATAATATTTTCTGTACATGCTAAAACAAGCACTTTCAAAGAGAATACAATTCATGAATGGTCAGTGTGCTGAAGCACATGTAGGTGCATCGTAGACAATTCTCGCACAGAAGCGCCTGTTTTCTTTTATTTTCTCAGAACCGCACAGGAGCGCTTACTGGGTTTTCTTTATTTCTCCAGTATTAGGGGTGCCTTTCATAGATTCACATGCTTGAATATTCCCCGTCGTCGAAGTGGGAGTCCCACGGTACATAAAATAGCAGTAATATATGCATGTATATATGAGAAATATAAATAAAAAATATACATACATATAATGCAATAGAAATGTAAACTTAAAAGAGTACCATAGAACAGAATAGGCCCATTGAAAAGCCCAAGGGAGAATTCACTTTAGTAACATATTAGAGTCATTATGTGTTGGTCCACATTCCAGCCAATCAGGCTGTAGCCTCCTCTAGAACCTTCTCCTCAAAAGTCCAAGTCCTCAGATTTTCTACCCCACGTCGTGTGAAGGCTAGTCTCCCTGAGCTCTGCTCAGTTTTTCACCAGTTCTATCTGTTTTCTCTTCAGAGATGTTTTCTACAAAGAAAACCCTTTTCAAGGCTTGTCCATCCTGTGGTAAATTGCGCCTTTTTCATGAGGACCCACACAGTAAGTGTATTTACTGTCTTTACCCGGATCATAATGCCTCTACCTGCAAGTTCTGTCGCACTTTCCCCCCTAAAACTTTGAGGGATAGAGAGGCCCGTCTCCTTCTATGGCTACAGAAGTTGAGATCTACTGAAAGTGTGGTTTCTGATGCTGAGAGTCTGTCCTCTGGATTTTCTAAATCCTCTCAGAAGCGTGGGTCTGAGACTGAGGTTCCCTCTCCTTTTCTTAAGAAGAGTAGAATGCTGGGTTCCTTCAAGGATGTCTCCCCACAGGATTTGCTTCAGGGCGCGCCTACGGGACCTGGCTCTCTGGCGTCTAGACCCAAAGCTGTGCCTTCCTCTTCTAAATCGGGCACTTGCCAAAATTGGAGTCTTGTCCTCTTACGAATGATTATGGAGCCTCCTTCTTCCTCTAACCAAAGAGTCGCCCCTGCCAGTATGTTTTAACTCGTAAGGACTCCACCCCTGCTGCGTCTAAGCGTCAGGAGAAAGAGCCTGGTTCTCCCTTTAAATCTCCACTGCCTGTAACACTGGAGGATGTCATGGAGGAGCTAAAGCATTTAAAACCCTTTGTAGTGGACACCAACGCTACCCTTCTGAGACTAGAGGAGAAATGGTCCAATTTGGAGTCCAGAGTAGCAGTGGTGGAGAAGTGAATTAGCGAAGCTCAGGATGTAATCCCTAAGGTGCAAGCTATGTCATAAGAAATAGCTTCTTCAGCAGCAAACTGAGGACTTGGAAAATCGCAATAGGCGCAACAACCTTAGGCTTTATGGCATTCCGGAGGGAGAGTAGGGATCGGACATGATCACCTTTTTTGAACTCCACATCCCCAAGCTAGTTGGCCTTAAGGAAGGTAATACTCTCAACCTACAACATGCGCATCGTATTGGTCCTAGACTCGGGGGCCCTTCCAAATCAGTCAGCCGTCCCAGAGGGATAATTGTTCTTTTCCTAGAATACACTGACCTGTTGATGGTCTTTGCAGCAAAACAGAGGAAGCAGATCTTATAGGCCGGTCACAAAGTTTTTCTCTCACAAGATGTGGCCTGTGCCAACGCCGCTCGTCGTAAGGAATTTCTTTCCTTCCGCCCTGCTCTCCTTGTTCATCTCTGTATTTATTTTCAAAGTTACTTATAAGATACGGACCTATTCTTTTGAGCGCCATGAGGATTCAGGACAGTTCATTTCTCGTCACAAGGGAGAAATGGACCTTGGGAAAACCTGAATATTGACTTTTCTAACATGTTTTTGTTTCCTATTTTGCTTAACTTTTTTCAATTTACAGGTTTCAGTCGTTTTCTCAGGTATTCATTCGCCTGTTTTATCTATGCATGTTATATGTTAATCCCCATCTAATATCACCCTCTAACATTTTTGTGGTTTTTCCCCGCAGATACACCTTGTCTAGTATGGTTTCCCTTCCCTGCTGTTCCCTCCTCATTATGTTTCATCTCCTACCCCCTTGTGTATAGTACTCCATGTATTGGTAAGTGTCCCTCCTTCCTCAATGCTTATACGT
Organism: Lissotriton vulgaris; assembly: GCF_964263255.1. Taxonomy (NCBI): domain Eukaryota; kingdom Metazoa; phylum Chordata; class Amphibia; order Caudata; family Salamandridae; genus Lissotriton; species Lissotriton vulgaris. The sequence continues at coordinate 948,224,420 of NC_141699.1, read as the reverse complement.
TTATTATATTTGTTCTCATTGCATTTCTTTCTTTTTGAGTTACTCTAGTTATCTTGTATCTCTGGCTGCCAATCTGTATTTTACTATATTCCTTTTTCTCTTCTGATTCACTGGTCTTTGTTGTTTTTTCTGATCTCATTGGTTCCCTTCTGTCTTTCTTTCGTGGTTCCCTGCCTTCTCATGTCAATTCTCTTAATTTTTTTACTCTGGCAATATGTTTTGGTTATTTTGACTGGAGTCTTTCAACTTCATGTCAATCTTTTTTTCTCTATCACCTATCTCTTTTCTTGTTTTTTCTTCTCTCATCTACCATCCTTTTCTTTCTTTTGTCTCTTTTTATTTTCCAAATTCCTTCAATAGTTCATCTCCGATCATTCTCTTATCCGTTTTCCTTTTCTCTTATTCTTTAATTTTTACTGCTCCCTTTTTTATTTGATTTACTGTAGAATATCCTACCTGTCGTTTCTAAAATTTTTACTTGTTCCTCAGCTCTATCAGTTTTACAATGCTCATGGTGTTACTTAATGTTTTTACTCGACCATTAGGACTGATAATGTTTGCATTGTATCCCGGAATGTTAAGGGCCTGCATAACCATTTCAAGAAACAAAGGGTTCTTACCCATGTATCCAGATTACACTGCAAAATTGCGATGCTTCAAAAGACCCATCTTACCAAAAAAGATGTTAGCTCTCTCAAAAAACAATGGGTCTGGCACGTTTATTGCTCCCCAGCTAAAGACTGAAAGAAGGCGTGGTGAAACTATTTAATAAATCTCTCTCTTAGACTATAGAGAGGGTAGAGAAAGATGCTGACTTCTTTCACTTCTCACTATTAATGGTTCCCCTATTTCTCTTCTTAATATTTATGCTCCCACTGGTGTTGATTCACAGTTTTGGTTGTCCCTGTCCAACACTCGTCAATCCTGTCATGGTTCTAACATCCTAGTGGGTGGTGATTCTAATCAGGTTATGGATCCCTTCATTGACAGGAAATCCACTGCAAAGTACATTCCCAATAAGATGCAAAAAACCTTCCTTAACACTATTCATTCCAGAGGCTTGGTTGATGCCTGGAGAATATATAATCGGATAGATTAGAACTGACTTTCTACTCTCCCACTCATAATTCTATTTCTAGAATTGATTACATTTTTTTAAATCCTTATCTTATTCCCAATCTAACTCATTCTGAAATCGGATCCATACTAATTTCTGATCATGCCCCTGTATTCATTAATTTGGATCTCCCTTCGGAGCCCTCCAAACCCTGCAGATGGCACTTTAATAACTACCTACTCAAAGACCCCACTTTTATTGAGCGCTTTAAAGATTTCTTGTCAGCATTTTTCCTTCTTAATACCAATCCTGATAGCCCCTTACATATCATCTGGGATGCTTTCAAGGCGACAGCCAGAGGTTTCATTATTGGATAAATTGCTATTAACCCCTTGGGTGCTCATGACGAGGTCAGCTCATCATGAGCTACAGCGCTCCGGTGCTCATGACGAGCTGAGCTCGTCATGACCTCGCCCATTCCGTGGAACACTCGCATGCTGAGCTGATTCGCCTGCTGTGCTGAATGTTCCATTGGAACGGGTGTGGCCATGACGATCTCAGCTTGTCAGGAGCACCGGAGCGCCGGAGCTCATGACGAGCTGACCTCGTCATGAGCACCGGGGCGCTGTACGCGCACCCCGCCCCCCCAGCTCAGCGGGGGAAACAGCCCCGCATGGAAGGGGTTAAAAAAAAACACTTCTTGAGTATCAGCTTCCTTACTATCCTGCATTAAGCAGCTTGAGCATTCCTACTTTTCCTCAGAAAATGAGGATACTCTCAAGAAATTAGTCGGGGCTAAATTTAATTTTAACAGGAAATCATCGGAGGAAGCCTCTGGGGTGTTACTTAAAATTAATGCTACATTTTATGGTGGCCGTGATAGAGCTGGCAAACTACTTGCTAATTATTTGACGGTTAAGTCTCAAAGATCCAAAAATATTATCGATAATAAGGGAGTTAATCATTTTAAAGACGAGGAGATACTAAACTGTTCTACTGATTTTTATAAGACCGTATGAACACCCCTGAATCTCCTTCTGACACTGGATTGGAGTCATTTTTTGAATTATTACCACCTCACCCTCTTCTTCTCCTGATTGCTCTTTACTAGAGAAGGATTTGTCAGTTTCTGAATTAAAGTCTGCTCTAGCTCAGTTACCTAAAGATAAGGCCCCTGGTCCAGATGGGTTTACCGCTCAATTTGGGTTTTGCTTCTCACAGACTCTTCTTCCCTACCTTCTGCCTCTCTTTCAATATTTTATCTCAAATAAGGAGGCTTGTGGCTCATTTCTTGAAGCTATGATCTGTTTAAATCCAAAGAAAGGAATATGCTACTTACAAGTATGCATCTGTTCTTGGCATATAGGGCTGCTGACATTCATATCTGTGCATAGATCGCCGCCTAGTGTTGGGTCCGGATGATTGCACATTGTTGTCCTGGAAGAGTCTTCGAAGTATCACGAGATAGGTGGCTCCTCCCCTGGACTACAGTGCGCATGGGCATCCTCTCCATCCTCAGATTGTTTTTCGCCATTGTGGCAGAGATGGAGTGTGGTACAGTAAGAGATGTCCATGCAAGAAAGTAAGAGTAAGAATGAATGCTACAGCTGCGACAGGCACCGGGGAGGAGGGTGGGTGATATGAATCTCAGCAGCCCTACATGCCAAGAACAGATGCATACTGGTAAGTAGCATATTCCGTTCGAGGCATGGGGCCTGCTGAATTCATATCTGTGCATAGAATGTATAGCAGTCTCTCCCCTAACGGTGGCTTCCTGTGCCAGCTGCAGCAGTTTGAAACAGAGTTTTTAGAACAGCCTGTCCTACAGCAGCTTGCTGTTTGGAATGTACATCTACACAATAGTGTTTTGTGAAAGTATGTATGGTAGTCCATGTGGCTGCTTTACATATTTCCTCTAGAGGAATGTTTCCTAAAAGCCATGGATGCCCCCAGTTTGCGTGTAGAATGCGCTCTTGGGGGAACTGTTAAAGTGCGTTTTGCTTTAAGATAACATATTTGAATGCACTTAACTATCCATCTGGCTAACCCAGATTTAGAAATGGGGTTGCCTTTGTGTTGTGGTGAAAAGGCAACAAACAACTGTTTTGTCTTCCTGAAATCTTTTTTCCTGTCTATGTAATATAGGAGAGCCCTCTTAACATCTAGTGTGTGTAGAGCCCTTTCAGGTACTGACTGTGGATTTGGGAAGAACACTGGTAGTTCTATTGTTTGATTGATGTGGAAGTGGGATACCACTTTTGGCATGAATTTAGGGTTTTTCCTAAGCACAACCCTATTTGAGTGAATTTGGAAGAATGGCTCTTGAATAATTAGGGCTTGCAGCTCGCTAACTCTTGTAAGCGAAGTAATCGCTACGAGAAAAGCCACATTCCATGTTAAAAATTGTATTTCACACGAGTGTAAAGGTTCAAAAGGTGGTCCCATTAGTCTGGTTAATACAACGTTTAGGTTCCAGCCAGGTGAAGGTGGGTGTCTTGGGGGGGATCACTTGTTTGAGCCCCTCCATGAATGCTTTAATTGCAGGCAATAGCGAAAGGTGCTGCCTGTTCTGAAGGTAAGCTGCTATGGCAGCTAAGTGTATCCTTATGGATGTATAGGCTAGATTGCAGCGGTGTAGGTGCAAAAGATAGCATATGATATTTTGAGTTGATGCGTCTAGTGGGTTTATGTCATTGTTGTTACAATAAATGACAAAACGTTTCCACTTTGCCGCATAGCATGCTCTTGTGGTAGGTGTCCTTGCCTCTTTGATAATATTCATGCAGTCAGGAGGTAGGTTTAGGTAGCCAAACTCTAGGTCTTCAGGAGCCAGATTGCAAGGTTTAGCTGCTGTGGATCTGGGTGCTGAATGTCTCCATGGCTCTGCGTTAAGAGACTGGGTGTTAGTCTTAGTGTTTGATGAGGCACCACGGAAAGTTCTAGGAACGTGGTGTACCACGGTTGCCTCGCCCAAGATGGAGCAACCAGGATTAGCGTCCTGGAATGCTGGCACAGTTTGCATTCCACTAGCGGTATCAACGGTGCTGGTAGCGTAGGCAAATTTGCCTGACCAGTTCATCCATATCGCATTGCCCTGAGACTGCGGGTGTGGGAACCTTGCGGCGAAGTACTGGCATTTTGCGTTTTGTTTTGTGGCGAACAGGTCTATCTCTGGTTGTCCCCACCGTTGGAAGTATGGTTGAAAGACTGTGGGATGAATCTCCCACTCGTGCACCTGTTGGCTGTGTCTGCTGAGCAGATCCGCTATTTGATTGTCCTTGCCTTGGAGGTGTTCCGCCATGAGAAAAATGTTTCTCTGAATGGCCCACTTCCACAAGCTCTGAGCTAGATGTGACAGCTGTGGAGAGTGTGTTCCTCCCTGTTTCTGTATGTAGTACATTGCAGTCATGTTGTCCGTCCGGATCAACACAGTCTTGTTGCACAGATCTACTTTGAACGCTTTCATTGCCATAAAAATTGCCATCAGCTCCAGTAGGTTGATGTGCATTTTCTTTTGCTGCGTGGTCCATAAGCCCTGCACTGTGTGGTGGTGGACATGGGCTCCCCACCCTATCAGGGATGCTCCGTCGTCAAGACTAATTGTGGTACAGGCTCTTGGAATAGTCGTCCCTTGCAAAGGTTTTGTGGATTCCACCAATGCAGAGAGTTGTATACACGACTAGTCACCAACACTAGGTCGTTTAATTGTCCTTGAGCCTGGTTCCACTGACGTGCTAGGCACTCCTGCAGCGGACGCATGTGTAGTCTTGCGTGAGGGACTATGAAAATGCATGAGGCCATCATTCCTATTAGTTGCATAAACACTCGGGCTGGGAGCGAGTGTTGGGGCCTGAACCTTTGGATCAGCGTCTGAATGCTGTTTATTCTGGCAGAATTTGGCTGTGCTTTTGCTGCCAGAGTGTCTATAGTCGCTCCCAGATACTGTTGTACGTGGGTAGGCTGAAGATGGGACTTTGGGCAGTTCAGCGAGAAACCTAAACTGTGCAGGAGGTGAATAGTGCGTGACATGTGGCTGGCACATTGCTGGGCTGACTGTGCTTGTATTAGCCAGTCGTCCAATATGGATAGACATGAATATGCTGTCTTCTCAGATGTGCAGCTACTGTCACTAGGCACTTTGTGAATACTCTCGGGGCTGTTGTCACCCCAAAAGGAAGGACTTTGAATTGGTAGTGCTGATTTTGTATTGTAAACCTGAGATAATTCCTGTGTGTTGGGTGTATCGGTGTTTGGAAATATGCGTCTTTGAGGTCTAGTATTGCGAGGAAGTCTCCTTGACGCAACAGTGGTAATACCTGCTGTAGAGTGAGCATGTGGAAATGCTCTGATAAGATGTATTGGTTTAGGGGCCTGAGGTCCAAAATTGGTCTGAGAGACCCGTCCTTCTTGGGGATTAGGAATTTCAGTGAGTACACCCCTGTACCCTGGTCTTCTAAGGGTACTAGTTCTAAGGCCCCTTTTTGTAGCATGCTGATGACTTCTTGCTGCAATAAGTGTAGGTGTTCTGCAGACATAGGACGGTGTCTTGGAGGTATGTTGGGTGGTGTGGAGGTTAATTCTAGGCAATAGCCATGCTGGATAATTTGCCTCACCCACCTGTCTGTAGTTATGTTTTTTTTTTTTTTTTAAACCTTTATTGGGAAGGAAGACAGGAGATATTAGCGGTGTACATGCAGAGCTGGCACATGAGTGAAGAAAGTACAGTCTAGCAACAGTTACAATCAATCATTGTCACAAGTCTCGGCCACATTGCGCTACATACATAATCCGGAGTTCATTGTGGAGCCTGTAAGTAGCGTACATTACAGTTTCAGAGGTCAATGATGAATCACAGTACTGTGGATATTAATCCCGCAGATCACGGTGCATCAAATCAAAGTCAATGTGGTTAGAGTTCCCCCACCACTGGTAGCATGCAGGGCCGAGGAATCCGCAACACCCCTGACAAAGCACCCAGCAACCAATCGTCACAACTGCAGTGTGCAGCCGGCAACTCCCATCCAGTCACCATTCCATCAGGGCAGAGTGTCAACCCTACCCGCAGTAACACACATATCTCGAAAGATATAGCTATCTGTTTGTTAAGCATTATGCCTCTAACCAACCCCAACCCGCTCTGCACTTTCTGAATCAGTATCTCGCACATCCTCGGTCAATAAATAAACCTGCAGCGGACTCCAGAAATCTTTAGGCCTACAGCGCACAGGCATCATTTCAGCATATACATTGTACTGATCCTGACAATATGTGACATCGTCCAACCATTCCTTGAATTTCGGCGCCTTGCCCCGACCCTAGCGACAGGCCACTCGCAGTTTCGCCAATAGTAAAGCCACATCCGCATACCTACGGTAAATTGCCGGCACCTCCTTCGTGTACCCCAATAGCATCACTACGGGGTCAAACAGCACCGCATTTTCAGTCATGACCTGCAGGGCGTCGTGAACCTGCACCCAGTACTCGTGTATGGCTCCACACTCCCACGCTAAGTGGAGGAAATCAGCCCCTGCTGCACGGCATCGTAAACATCGATCGTCCTCCACTAAGTGGAATCTGAGTTTCCGAGCCGGAGTATAGTAGAACCTCTGTATGATTTTGTAATGAATGATCTTTAGGCGGCAGCTAGAAGAAACATTTGCAGTTACGCCACAACAGTAAGTCCATTGCTCATCAGAGATTTCCACTCCAAGCTCGAGGTTCCAATGTTCTCGCACACGACTAGCCGGCGCCACCCGTTGTTTCCTGATGGTGCCGTACAATTTAGAGACCAAATGACGTCCGTCAGATATTAACATCGCGTGAAGTGGTAACGCCACTCCCGGCTCCCTTGGGAACCCAGGTAGCAATGTCCGCAGGCCCTGTCTCAGACGGACATAATAAAACACATCCAATGGAGAAGGCGCCTCCCCACCAAAAAATTGTTCACGGGTACGAAAGTTGCCCTCCCGAAATAAATCCCCCCACGTAAGTGTCCCATGTCGTTTGCACATGCGCCGAAATCCCGCTTCCTGTAGCAAGGACAGGGCAGGATGGTAAGCCAAGGGCAGCGCCGGCGAATAAAGGAATGGGAGGTCCAGCGCCTTCGCAACCCGTGCCCAGGCGTCAACCGTGCACGTCACCGGGGTAGGATGTGTATCCACATCACCGACGTTCCCCAACACCATACCCTCCAACGGGAGGGGATGCGCGATCCACTGCTCAGTCGCTAACTGAGGCATAAATGGCGTGGGTCTCATCCAGTGATAGGCATATTGCGCTTGAGCGCTCACATAATATATTTCAAAATCCGGGATGTCAAACCCACCCCTATCGTACGGCAGTATTAAAGTAGACCATGCCAACCTCGGTTGTTTACCCCCCCAGAGCAGTCGAAGCAGCTCAGAACGGAGACGTTTAAAAAAATACGCACCCGGGTAATAGGGGATATTCTGAAACAAGTACAGGAAGCGGGGTAGTATCACCATTTTACTAATGACGCTCTACCCGCCATAGACAGCGGTAAAGACACCCATCTAGTAATATTGTCTGCCAATTTGGTGATAGCATCGCCATAATTGAGTCTGAGAGTTTCCTCCCTGTCAAGGGACACCACAATGCCCAAATAGCGGAGATCCGAGTCGCACCATTCCAGGGGGTAGTCCAGAGGGAACCGGCGAACCGCTGCAGTGAGCGGAAAAAATTGAGATTTACGCCAATTAATAAATATGCCAGATATACCTCCGAACGCAACGAGCCCTCGCAGTAGCGCGTTGAGATTTACCTGCGGATCCTTCACATACAATGTGACATCATCCGCGTATAGCGAAATCCCTATTTGGCGCTGGAAACAATTAAACGCGCTGTGTTTATGCAATTGTCGAATTCTACAGGCTAGTGGTTCTATGGCAATAGCAAATAAAAGGGGGGAAAGAGGACAGCCCTTTCTTGTCCCCCTCGTTATTGAGAATTGGGGGGAGAGCACACCATTCACAATCACCCTCGCCATCGGCTGAGTGTACAACAGTTTGACCCATGAAATAAAGATCCGGGGGAAACCCATTCTACACAAGACATCTATAAGGTAATTCCACTCCACAGAATCAAACGCTTTCGTAGCGTCCAAAAAAACAGCGGCAACAGGGAGGTCCGGAGCTATCGTAGGGATCAGAGAAAATAAAGTGCGAAGGTTATGCGAGGTCGCACGTCCCGGCACAAAACCGGACTGGTCCGGCAGCAAATAGGTGGGCATAAGCTCTGAGAGCCGCGCTGCCAGAACTTTTGCCAGTATTTTGACATCGCAGTTAAGTAGCGACAGGGGCCGGTAGGAGTCCACATCCAGGGGATCCTTGCCAGGTTTAAGTAAAGAGGTGATTGCAACCTCCCTCATGGACCCCGGTAGTACCCCCACCTCCAGGGACTCTTCAAAGACTTCCCTGAGTACAGGACCCATAATATCCGCATAGCATTTGTAAAACTCGGCAGAGAGTCCATCCAACCCCGTAGCTTTCCCATTATTCAGGGACATGATGGCGCCTCTGATTTCCTCCACCTCAAGGGGCCTACAGAGAAACGCCCTATGATCGCCTGACAGCCAGCATAAAGCAAGATCATCAAGGAATCCCCCATATCGAACCTCTCCCGCTTGTTGTGTGGTGTATAACTGCGTATAGTGTCGCACAAATGTCTCCTGAATCTCCGACGTGTTCCGGCAGCGGGCACCGTCTGGCATGACCAATTCCAACACATCTGTGCTAAATCGTTGGTGTCTCGTGAGCGCAGCAAGCACCTTCCCCGGCCTCTCACCCTCACAGTATCTCCTCTCAGTCCAGTATTTCCCTCTGTGTTTGACCTCCCTAGCCGCCTCTTCCTCATACTCAGACAATTTGTCCCTAAACTGATGCCTAAGTTCCGGGTCAGGGCTGGTCCGCATTCTATCTTCTAAACGCTTTAAATCAATCTCCAAACCTGAGAGAGTACGAACAATGGTCTTGAGCACCCCACAACTCTTGGATATCGTGACACCCCTGATCGTTACATTAAATGCCTCCCATATCATTTCCACACTGTCTACTGATCCCCTATTCCTGGGGAAAAACGCCTCAATTTCCTCTCCAAGCTCTGCCTTGAATATGGGGTCTAACAGGGTGGAAGGAAATAGCCTCCATGGTGGTCGCGGCCTATGAAGCCCTGGTACCGCTAGCGTGACCTTAACCGGGCAATGATCTGAGTACGTCCTGGGGAGATGTACCACCTCATGTATCCCGACAACAAGCCCCCTTGACAAAAACACATAGTCCAACCGTGCCCAGGTACGAGCGTTCGCCGTGAAGTGTGTGCCCTCCGTACCGCCCGGGTGAGCATACCTCCAGCTATCCACCAGGCCCGCCTCCTCCACTATGCCTTGCAACACATCTCTAGCCTGCACATTGTATTGAGGGCTCCCATCAGACCTGTCCCCCACTGCTCGCATCGCTAAGTTGAAGTCACCACCCCAAACAATATGCGTGGCCTCCACAGCCATAGCATGACCCCAGAGTGTAAGAAAAAAGGCAGGTGTATCAACATTCGGTGCGTAACAGTTCACAAACAGCACAGTATCCAACCCAAGTCTCCCCCACAATAACACATATCTCCCATCCGAGTCCACTCGCACCCCCAACTCCTGGAAAGAAAGCGTTTTCTTAATCAGAATAACAGCGCCACATGCATATGATGAGTATGATGAAAATCTCCTCACTGCAGCCCACTGTCTCCCAAATGTAGGATCAGTCGTCTGACGCAGATGTGTTTCCTGCAGTAAAGCAATCTGTATTGAATGTCTATCTAAATATTGCAGTACATTCCAACATTTCCTGGCATTATTAAGCCCACGTACATTCCAGGACAATATCGATATCCGATCTAACGCATTATCTGGCATCACTCATGGCCAATGAGCACTGTGACATAGACATCCATTTGACCGCACCGCTTCCCCAATGTAGAGCAACCAACCGCAATACCTGTATATACTCCCACTCATACCAGATCCACAGCACTCCCCCACACCACGCCATATTCCTCTTCGTGAGTCATGTGTACGGCCCAGGCGTAGGGGGTGGGAGGGTGCCTGGAGCATATTACCATCGTCGACCAGCGTTCCTCCAACGACCCTCAGCAGCATCCAGTCTATACAGTTCGTTCCGCCTCACAGTAAGACCCACCAGTACAGGTCCAGGAGACTCACAGACAATGGAAGTGGCCACTGCAGAACCAGTCCAAAGAGTACAAAGCAGCCACAGCGCAAGAAGTAGGTAGGGTCAAGCATCCTCATCCGCTGAATGGAACCCCTCCTGTCTATCCTCATCTCGCCGCCCTCCCGCAGCACGCGCCCGTCTGAGGCGCTTCACAAAATCCTCCACCTGTTGCGGATTCGTAAAAAAATGCTGTTTTGCCTGGTGTGTCACTCTCAGCTTTGCGGGATATAGCAAAGCATAATCCACCTGCATCTCTCTAAATTTCTTCTTAACTGCAAGAAATTTGCATCGTTGCTCCTGCACCACCGGCGTGAAGTCGGGGTATATGGTGAAGTCAACCCCGTCATACTAGAGCATACGAGCAGTGCGAGCTGCCCTAAGAGCCGCGTCCCGGTCCCGATAATTCAGGAGGGGCGCAATGATAGGGCGCAGTGGGGTACCAGGGGCTGGTCTCGGTCCAAGGGAACGGTGCGCTCGCTCCACAATGAATTGCGCCGAGAACGCCTCCGCACCAATCGCCCCAATCAGGAGTCTCTCCACATACGTCTCCATCTTCCCCACATTTGTCGTCTCCGGTACACCCACCACGCATATATTGTTACGCCGACTTCTGGCCTCCAACTCTTCATTCTTTGCAGCTATCACCCGCAGGATATTGTCCATTCTCGCCAGTTGTGTCGTGTGGGTGGCCGCAGTATCATCATGGTCTGAGATGCGCTGCTCCGCCGCAGTGATGCGCTCCTCATGCACATCCAATTTTTGCACCACCGCATCCATCTGTGAGGATAACTTATCCACTTTGTCCACTATGGTTGCAAACCCCTGCCTCATTTCTTGCATCATCTGTTGGAAGTCCGGGGCAACAGGCTGCGGAACAGTGTCAGTGACAGGCGGGGGGGACCTAGAGCTCCCGGAGTCCTGCGCAAGACGTGCACCCCTCCTGGACGCTGCTGAATCGAAGGACAGTTTAGGCTGCTTATTGTCCGGCTTTCCCATGATACCACGCCTTCAGTCCGTCACAGCACCCACTGGAGGCAATAAAGACAGTCAGAGGAGCCTCAGATCCCACCACAACTGGATCCAATCGGAGAGTCACCGTCCCACGGTCGGCATGCACCGTGCACAGGTGTCCCAAATCAGGCTGTAGCACCCAAGCCACAGCAACCCTTAGCCACGTTCCACAGGCCTCAACGCACTCCAGCAGCACCAAGTGCGGTCACAGCCCAGGCAGCAGAGGGGAACACTCACGGCTGCAAGTCAATTAGCCCTGTGCGATTTCGACAGCAACCCAGCTACACAGGCAAGCAGGCAGCATGGCAATCCCTTTCACCAGTCAGCACCATAGGCAATGTGCAGGCCACGACAATGCCAATAGTAATGTCGCTAGTCGCCAGTAGCACATATATCAGGACGGGCTGTACGTAAAGGCAATCAATAGGGGAGCTGAGCTGGGCCACCCACAGAACAAAAGCTCATCACGTAATGACCTCCGCTGCACAAAGTCAATAGATCACAAGCGCTGGTAAGTGCGGCGCAGCCAGCGTCCCGCCGTTGGCCGTCCTCCCCAGCACACGGCCCGATGTCTGCAATGGCGCCAATAAACTCTCCTACCTTGCCCCAGCAATAGGGCCGATAGGCGCCCACAGTGCAGCACAACACCTCAGCACCGCCCGTCTCTGATCCCCAGTTTGCCGGCCAGGGGGGTAATGCGGCGAAACAGACGGAGGCGCGAGCAGGTCCCAGAACCCCGCCGTACCAGTCAGTGCACCGGCCGCCTCCAGCAACGGCCGCCAGCCCGGTACTGGCGATGTCCCCTCAGCAGCCACTCACGACCCGCAGCAGAGCTCCGCACACCCCCGGGAGGGATCCAGGCGCCGCGTCTACTCTCCGGCTGCGGACCCTGCTGCCGAGCGCCACACCAGGGAGTCTCTCCAAGAGACGCGCGTCAGGGCCTGCACACCACGTGGGATGCCGCGGGCTCGGGTAGGACAACGAGCCGACCAGGAGTGCGCGTCACCTCCAGGACGTCCCTCGGGAGAACTCTCAGTCACGCAGATCTCCGGCCAGGAAGCTTCGATTCACTGGAAACTCGGATCGAGTGGGCAGCGTGGCATCCCCTCCAAGGATCCGGGGTCAGAAGAGGAACTGGCGACAATTAAGGAGGATAAATGTTCGGATTAATTCTCCAGGCTGCAGGAGCCTCACAGCAGTGCGGCCATGCTGCAAGTGCGCCCTCTAGCGCCCCCGTCAGTAGTTATGTTTTCCCAGACTGGCAGGAACTGCTGTAATCTTCCCCCGACCGGTGTTACATGGTCTGGATGTAGTGACAAGAAGTCACTGTTTGGTATTGGTATAGGATCTGGTGGTGTTATTCCCTCGTCCTCTACCCTTATTGTTATTGCCACGGTATCCACCTCCACTGTTTTTTTTGTAGGTGTTTTGCGTGTTCCCTTTGCTGTATGAGGTTTGCTGTGTTGAGCCTCCTCTTGCAGCTCCTCTGTTGCCGGAGCGACGAAAGGAGCCGCCTCTGTATTGTTGTGACTGCAAGGCTACCATAGACTTGGCTGTCTCGGTATCCTTCTTCATTTTGTCTAATATTGTGTCCACATAAGAACCAAACAAATAATCAGGTTTTACAGGTTGATTGAGTAAAGTGCTCTGAACCTCAGTTTTAAACCCAGAGATGCGGAGCCACGCATGTCTTCTAAGCAGGACACTGGTATTAATAGCCTTGGCTGCTGTGTCTGCCGCATCTAGCGCACATTTGATGGAGGCGTTCGATATTAGCTTTCCCTCTTGTATTAGGAACTCTGCCTGTTCCTTATAAAGGTCAGGTAGATGCTGGAGAATTTGCTCTAGTGTGTCATAGTGTGCCCTGTCATACCTGGCTAACAGGGCTTGTGTGTTTGAAATTCTCCATATGTTAGCTGCTTGAGCAGCTACCCTTTTGCCTGAAGCCTCCAGAATTTTAGACTCCTTGTCTGGAGGTGGAGGCTCGCCAGTAGTCTGAGAATTTGCACGTTTACGTTCATTGGATACTACCAAAGAGTCTAAAGGCAGCTGTCCTTTAATGTATGTAGGGTCCACTGGTGCTGGCCTATATTTCTTCTCTATTCTAGGGATAATGAACCGTGCCCTGGTTGTTTCCTTAAATATGTCCCCTGCGTGTTTAAGCACCCCTTTTAAAATTGGCAATGTTTTGACTGATCTTTCAGAAGTGTTGAAAGTGTCAAAGAGGAAGTCTTCCTCAATGAGGTCTGCATGCATTTCCACGTGGTGATTGTATGCTGCTCTTTCTATCAATGCATTGAAAGCAGCTGTGTCCTCTGTAGGCGAAGTTTTAACAGGGTATGCAGTATTGTCTAGAATGGGCTGAGAGTCTGCAGGATCTACAGGGTCAGACCATGGTTGATTCTGGTTGTCCTGGTCACTGTCCACAGGATAATTGTAGAGTTTATTATCCTCATATTCCACATCCTCATCTGTGCGTGAGGGAGAATATGTATAAGTCTCTTGCACATGTGGTCTGATAGGCTCAAAGAGAGTTTGAGATGTAGAAGAGTCTCTTTTCTTTTTGAGTGGTATCTTATAGGTCTCAGCGTAAGTGTCTGGTCTGATTTTCCTCTTTAATAGGGTAACTCTGCCAGTATCGGGGTCAACATACAGTTTTGACTGTTCATCTGTCGAGGGCTCTTGCTCTTCAGGGTCTTGAGCTCTTCTCCCCGTTATCGCCTTTTTTGTTTGTGTCGGTTCCATTTCCGTTGTTGGTTCGACCGCTCTTGGCCTCACGTGTGTTGGAAGTCCAAATTTTATCGGTCCGAGGGACTTCTGTGTATCAACAGTCTATTTAGTCTGTATGAACTTCTTCGGAGCCGTAATTGTTATCGACCCGACTGTTCTCGTTTGTTCGATAACCACTTCTTGGCCTTGTGTCGCCTTCGGAGCTTGCTGCTTCGGAGTGATGTTTTGCTGCCTCTGCTCGACCGACCCCTTCGTTTCGATCCTTGCTTTCGGCTCGAGCGTCTTTGTGTGCACCGGCCTTGGTTTGTCGACTTTCTGTTTCGGTTCGACAACCATCTTCTGCTGGAGTCCTTTGTTTGTGTTGCCTGCTGTCGACATCGATCTCGTCGGTTCGATGACCTTTAGCTTAGGCGTGGCCATGGATGTACTGGCTCTCGGCTCGACAACCCTTATATGCGACCCAGCCGGGTCGACAACCATTTTGTGTTTGGTCGGCTCCGATGGATCCACACCTTTTGGTCCGAAGACTGTAAAGTCTATCGGTTTCGGTTTATGTTTTGGTTCCATTACTTTCCGTTTCGATTTTATAAAGGTATGGTAATGTTGCACCAATGGCTCTTGTCTTATATTCTTAGCCAGGCTGAATTGCGGGGCTATAGAATCGATGTTATGATCTTGGCTAAGGCCTTCCGGCGATGCCTCGACCTGAGCCTCTGGAAGTGTATCAGTAAATGTACTGGGCTCCGTACTTACGGTTGGCCCAGTGTCCTCGCCGGAGTCGTCCTCGACGGCTCCGATGCCTGGATCGTCGCCCCCTACCTAAACGATGTCTTCTTCTTTGTCGACGTAGTATTTGGAGTCATGCTCCGACCCCTGCTCCGACTGCTGATCTGAGTCTTCAGCTTCGACGACCTCTTAGTCGTCTTCAAAGATATTTTCCGGGTCAGGCGCTGGCTTCTGCGTCATCTGCCTTACTGCTCTTCGAATCTGAAGTGTCTTCTTTGATCGAAATTGTGCACAAGCTAAGCAGTCAGCTTCATTGTGTTCTGGAGATAAACACTTGTTACACACAGGGTGTTTATGTTTGGATATTTCGAGTTACAGTTGGGGCATCTTTTGAATGGACTTCATTCCATCGTCGATCGGTCCCTTGGTGTCGAAAAGGCCACGCGGCCCGATTCGACGTTCTGAGTAGAAAACAACAGGAATAAAGTTGTTGGCACTGAGCGAATAACAATACAGACGACCCTGAAGGCCTTTTGGCCTTTTAGAAAAGTTTTTAATCGATTCCGAACTCAGAGTTAGAAATTACATCCAAACCCAATGGCGGAAAAAACAATCTGGGGATGGAGAGGATGCCCATGCGCACTGTAGTCCAGGGGAGGAGCCACCTATCTTGTGATACTTCGAAGACTCTTCCAGGACAACAATGTGCAATCATCCAGACCCAACACTAGGCGGCGATCTATGCACAGATATGAATTTAGCAGCCCACATGCCTCGAACATAAAGATCCCTCTTCCTGTGCTAATTACGTCCTCTCTTTAATTAATTTGGACTGCAAGTTTTGTGCTAAGGTGCTGGCACTCCGTGTCAATCAAATTATCCCTGATTTGATTGGATATGAACAAACTGGGGTTGTCAAAGGCAGAATGCTAGCAGACAATTTAAGAACCTTTTTAAATATTATACATCTTGCCTCCAAGAGTTCCTCCCCTGTTGCTGTCATTACCTTGGATGCTGAGAAAGCTTTTGATCGTATTCACTGGCTTTTCATGATGCGCGCATTGAAGTGGCATGGTTTGGCCCCTATATTTTATCTTTTATCAATCTTCTGTATTCCTCTCCTACCACCTCGGCTTTTGTTAACGGGTCCCAATCTTTTTACTTTACCCTTCAACAAGAAACTCATTAAGGATGCCCTCTTTCATCTTTGCTTTTTATTTTATCTCTTGAACCTTTCCTTCATTCTCGAAGACATTCTTCTGTATTTCGCAGTTTTACGCACAAGTCCTTTGAAATCAAATTCACTTTTACTATAGCTCTCTGATTCTTCTGTTTCTTTGCCTGCTTTCACAGATCCTTTATCTTCTTATGCTGCTGTATCCGGTTATAAATTAAACATTTCTAAATCAGAAGTTCTCCCACTAAATAAATATTGTTTAAAAAGTATGTTTGAAGGGACTGACTTTAAATGGAACCTTAACTACATTACATGTTTGGGAGTAAAATACACCTTCTATTGCTCAAACGGTTCAGCTTAATTTAGAGGATGTCATACTGAGAATATCTGGTATGGCAGAGAAATGGTCCCCCTTATTTTTGTCATGATGGGGCAGGCTGGACATGTCCAAATGATCAGCAATAAAAGAAGGTAGTAGTGGTCCCAAAATGGGAGAGGACCGCACATCAAAAGAAGGAGAAACAAGTATCTAAGAAACAAGTAGATGGTGTGATATATAAACAATAGCTGTAAGTACAGCGGGGTGCTGTGTAAGCTGTAAGCACTTTCTACCAAAAAGAGCCGTAAGCGGATTGAGAGAACAATCCACTTGAAAGCACCTGATTATAGCGCACAGTGTGGACATTTTGTACTGATTTTATAGTTGTTTGTTCGTATCTAGTGGATTTTGGAAATTCGTTAAAGAAACTGTCATTAGCCTTGAAAAAGTCATTGTACGTACCAGGTACAGACTAAACACGTGTAGGCTGTTCTCTCTTTTTTTTTTATATATATTGGAAGAATAATAAAAGAAACATCATTTACGAAAGCTTTGTGGACTGTTCATCCCATCTGTTGGAACCTTTGGATGCTTTGCATTGTATATTTATTCATTACTGACAGGGGTCCTTGAAGATTTCGCTGTATTTGGGACCTAATATAGTTTCTATTGGTTGGATGAATTAGCAGACTCTTGTGAACTTCAAAAATGATGATGCTCCCTGTTATTCATTTTTATTTGTCCATGCTACCAGTGATTCCCCTTAAAAGTCTTTAAAACTCTAAAGTAAATTTCTCTGGAATGGCTGGAAAGCTCATATATCTTTATCTTCCTTATCTGCCTCTAAGGACAGGGGAGGTGATAATTTTCCCAATTTTCGTCAATATCACTCTTCCGTCTTAATCATCAGGTTTTACCCTATTTATCTTCCCCTGGTGAATCCTCTGTACCAGTATAGTATAGACTGGAGAAATCCTTGGTTTACCTGTTTCCCTTTTCCTCATTGGCCAATTTCATCCATTCTCCTTGTCCTTTTAAGTGTCGTATTATTTCATATTTTATATCGACCTTTAAGCCAGTCCTTAAAAAATCTTTATCTCCTCTGCAAGCATTCCTAAATTCCACCTTATGGCACAACAAGTCCATTGAACTTTCCAATTGTACCTTGTTTTGGAGGATTTTGGTGAATAGGGGAACTATCCAAGTTAAACACTTACTAAAGGATATGATCTTTTTATCCTCTCGGGAGGTTCAAATTAAATGTAGTTTACCTGCCACCTCCCATCGTCATTATGATTCTTTAAGATTGTTATTAAGTCAACAACTCTCCCTTCTTTCTGGATCACTCCCCCCCCCTCTGATATTCAAACCCTTACCTACTTCTTCCTCCTTTCAGGCCTCTCACGTATATAAATATCTCTATTCCCTCCCGCCACAAGAGTAAAATTGAAATTTTATGAGAATCTGACTTGCAACACTATCCATATACCCACTTGGAATTTGATTTGGACACAAAAACATAATACTTCCTGTAACGCCAGTACCTCTCAAACACTTTGTAATTTGTATCAAAGGTTGTTCTTAACCACATTGTCTGTCTCCAAGTTCAGTTCTGACCTCTTCCCTAACTGCTGGACTTTGTAAAATTACCCTGGCACATATTTACACTCTTTTTTTCTTTACCCTAACATTTCTCTTTTCTGGACAGGTATGTAATTTAATTACCTCCATTTGCTCCATTAACTTTCTGTTTGATATACACTCCATATTTTTGGGAAGTAAATCCACACACTGGTTTTGTGCTCGTAGAATGAGCTCTGTAGATCTGCTATTTGCCATCGCATTTCAATGTTATCACTTCTAACTGGAAAGATGCATATAAAGTCACTTTTTCTGCTTAGTGGAATCTTCTTTGTTCACACCATAGGCTTGATAGAGCTTCTGTTATCATTTCTCAGCAACTTCTCCAAAAAGAAGCCTTCTGGTCCCCACTTACCAATTATTTATCTTCTTCTGCTCTACACAGTACCTTTGTTTTTCAACCGCCATGAGTATGATGTTAGACATTTGTTCACAATGTTTAGATTTGATTGCTATTACCTTGTTATTTGACATTGTATAATTGTTCAGTACTGGATATTGTTTATGTACTATACTTGGTTAGGATGTTCATTTTTGGTTTTTTATTCCCAACTTCTTTTTCCTCTTTCTCTTTTTTCTTATAAAACCTAAAATGCTTATTTGTTACGGTACATTATTCTTTAATTGCTCTTAACTTTGGTTTATACCTTTCTATAAGATCGCTACATTAAGTTTTCACCACTCCTTTATATTACATATGTATTATATCTTTTGCACTTTTCTTAATGACTATGGATGTATTATTGTACCTTGTCTTTATTTGTATTAATAAAAGCTTTCTAAACTTAAAAATAAAAAATACTTGTTAGCAAATTTGAGCATTGTAATTATCCCAGGATACAAAAGGGCATGGAGTTTTTTACATTTTTGTTTTCCTCGATTTTGTTTATGTAAGCGACCTGGATAGTTTTCTTGTATGTTCTTTTGGCAACATATACCTTTTGCCCTAATACGCTAGTTTGCCGGTATTATGTTTAGGTGTAGGCTGTTTTCCTTGACTCATGGCTACACAGTTATTAGACAGTTTTTATATATATTCGTCTGGCGACATACATTTTATGCCTAAATACGCCAGACTGCCGGCATTATGTTAACAAACTTAGGCTGCATCCCTTGCCCCATGGCTACTCAGTTGCTGTCATTTTATATATACAGTGCTCCTGTAATCCTACGGAGTTGCACCAGTGGACCCCGTCAGTCAACCCTGTTCTCGATTATCCTGTGTGATGATAGTTTGCTCTTAAATAGGTATGTGGTTGTTTCTTGTTTAATTTAGTTAGGAATTTCCGTGAATTAGAAACCTCGGACTAACTATTTCCCTCCCTCTTTATGTGCAGCTTTTTTATGACTACTATCCCTGTGTACCTCACAGAGGCACCTGCCCTACATAATTTCGGACATCCCATTGAGTGCTGGCCTATTACTTTCAAGGGCAAGCGGTAATTTGGCGATGTCATTTCTGGGTTTATTTATCTATCCCGTTGCCTTTACAACCTTTGAGGTTATATGCCCCGGATTACATTGGCATGGATCTGAGAGCTTCCTAGTTATGCAAGTTTTGTCTGTTATACCGTGATTTGTTTACTGAATCCCACAGATCGGTTCCTTCTATTCAGCCATGCTGACCCTTTACCTCACTTGTATATCAATTTCCTTAGCTGTATTTTTACTTTTAGATCCAGTTCTCAAGAGCTGTGTACCTTATTTGAACATTTTGTGCGTTGGAAGGTTACCGCCCTGCTATATATTTGGATTCAAGCGAATTACACGGTATGTGTAAATGCTATTTTCATTTGTGCTTCTTAGGGGTAATATATTTACAATTTTTACTTAATCACCGGGAGTGGACTATCGCCACTACATGTGGTAACACTATTTTATCCCTGCTTTTCACAGGGGATACACAGGCATTGCCATCTGTGCACTGCTATTTGGTCTTCCCATTATTTGGACTTTTTTCTTTATTTTTCTTTTCCAAATTTATCCTCTCCCCTTTTTAGATCCTTCCTTGCACATTGTTTCTTCTTTACTTATTTTCACACTGGTGATGGACTTTCCAGCAGTCTAATGTCTTAGTTATTAAGTTTATGTTCATTGATTTAATATGTTTTGTGATGTCGCATTGTGCCATACAGATGACATGTGCACATCTGATGTAATTTCAAGATTAAGCCCCCCTGTTATTCTATCTTGTGGATTCATTCTATAATATTGAAGGAAAAAGTTACATCTATCAAGAAGTGTGTTTACCAAGAACTGTATCAACTGCGCCCTGACGAAGGAACTGTGGACACTGGTCCTTTTCCGAAACGTGCGTCGGCGCCTCTTTTCTGTTGCTTGTTTGGGTGTATATATATATGTAAATTTCTTTTTGCAATGTTTTTGTCTTATTTTTGGCTGAATTCTGGTTGGTTGTTTTTGGATGATGGTTTGGATGCTTGGTATGATTAGATGTATGAATGATAATTTGTTGTTCCTTTTTTTGTGGGGCTATATTGTATATAGTAATTGTGTATATTTGAAAGTATTGTACATATAGAATAAGCATATTGATCATGTTTTTTCATGTCAGAAAATAATAAAAAAGAATGTTTTTCTAAATAATCTTTGTTGTGGGACAATGTTGATATAGATATTCTAAGAAGGATATACTACCAAGATATTGATGTGATACCTAGGAGAGGTTTGTTCTTGTTCTACTTTGATTTCCTACCTCTCTCTCCTGGTATTTAGTGCTTTCAGGGACCCTGTTTTGTTTGTAAGCGACCTGTCAAGCATATTTTTCTCCCTTTGTAACAATGAATAAAGGCACACAGGCGGGGTGAAATAAACTGCATTTATCACATGTGTCACTCACGTCAGAATCACAACATCTGCTCCATGGGCTGCAAGTGAGTGATGACGCGAGGGCCGCTGTGAGAGGGCGAGTAGACCTGAGACCCTACAGGGGCCCTGGGCACGGGGCGGGAAGAGAAAGTTCACCAGAAGCCACATTGAGCAGACAGGAATGGTCTGTCAAAGCGTGGAGGGCATGGGCAGAGGTGTGCAGCAATACCAATACCAAGATTCTGAAACCAAGAGGCTACTCTCAGCACTTTCACCAATCCACAACGTAAGGGCAAAACATATCAGCATGGGCTAATGCCATAGGTTTATACCAAAACGTGATCCACTCCCCACAGCAAGCCAATGGCGGAAGGGGGCTCCCCCAGCAAGCCAATGGCTGAAGGGGGCTCACCACAGCAAGACAATAGCTGAAGGAAGCTGACCCAAAACCCCATCTGTGTATATTGTTTTTGTTTTGTCTTTTGCAGTTGTGAGTTCCAACAAAAAGCTGAAATTATTTCTATTCAGACAGAAAAAGGAGTATTTGTGGAATCAACAGCGAGGATTTGCTTGCTGCAGTGGCCATCTTGTTTATCACTTTATGTTTACTCCTAGTTGCACATACTCACTGTATTGAACGGTTAACTGTTTAGATAATAGTTTGTTGCCATTAAGTAAAATGTTTTAACACAATGTCTACAGAATGCCAATTATTTGTTTGGCAAACTAAATAAAGCATGAAAAAAACACTTGTATTACAAACTTAATACATGTTAAATTCACTTTCTGACCGCAGCTGTTACTAGACACGAACTGTTAATCTCTAGTAGTGCACAGAACACATACAGCGGCTTGCTCACTGCCAATAATGACCATTATTTTTCAAAATATCCCCCATGCCTCATTCTAGATGGAATCTGAATATGGAAACAAGGACCGGAAAGTTAACACACTGCTCAGATGTAGAGTTTCACCAAGTTGGCCATTTATTCATAAACATACCAAGAAAAGTTTGTCAGTGCAGCAGAATAATGTTTATATACGACTGTAATAAAGGATAATGAAAAACACAATATAGTGACGAATCCAGTGGAATCCAGGTTGGGAAAAGCCAAACAGACACTTTCAGTGCAATCCTCCCAACAAATTGTAGAGCGTTGCTTGTCAGAGTATTGACCTCAACACATTCACCTGCAAAATTATTGACTTCTGCATATCAACTATGACAAGTATATATTTGTAAGTATACATTTACTATTAACTCCACATCTGTTGTGACTTGACATATCTTTATTAAGAAGTGGCAGAAAGTACATTATTCATTACAAAACATGGTCATACCATCACCCTTTCAATAAACCAGTCAAACCCTCAATGTCTTGTTCCTTCATATGAAAGATGGTATGGTTGCAGGCATACAGAATAATGCAGTAAAAGAGCAATCTGAAGCACAGAATTAAACTTAACTAGCAGCAGATGGTAATTTGTTGAAGTACATATGTTTAATGTAAAATGGTCTGTATCTCCACATACGTATTTACACGCTGAGATTCTTTCTTTTCTGTATGAACTATGTTGAAAAAATAAACACACTGCCTTTTCTTCTTTCTGCTGATCACAGTATGTTTCTGCGGTCTGACTCGACGGATCAGCTGTTGCCAGACAATTTTGTGAGAACCTCTGTAGCTTTGGCTCCACCCACATATTGGAACCAGAAGTACATGTTTTGATTTGGGAGAAGCTGTGTGCTTCCACAAAAAAAGTGCTAGCCCTCCACACAGCAGTGATCATTTTGTTGATTTACCAAACTGCCTGAGCTCGAACCTTCAAAGGCACACACGCCATTAAAGTGTCTTCGATAACTAGATAATTATGGCCTTTTCTCTGTTAGCAGCACAGATGGGAGGAGGGTGCATTATTGCACATAGATTTTCAGGTGTAGTTTGAAAGTGCATTCTTAATCCAGACCTATAGCCATTACCAATGCATGACTTTGTTTAAACTGCAGCTGTAATTATGGCCTGCATTTCACCTGGACTGTTAGCTTTAACAGTAGGGTTTATGGCATCACAATTCCTTTGTAACATGGTAATACCCTCTGAGCAGAGTCCTATTATAACAGGTGACTTGAAATGGCACAACTCCACAGTAATAAGGAATTTAAGTCATGCTTTTATATCAGAGTTATATTGAGATTGCAGGCTTCCATATGTTTAATCTTTCGTCAAGTTACACAGTTGTGGAGTTGGGAATAGTAAATGTATCATTACCTACGTATATTTAACCTGACAATATGGTGGTAGTCTCTATTTGGGAGTGAATATTTGTGTAGATATTAAAAAACTGTTATTCTAGAACTACACTGGCAAGACTAAGAAGATAAGCCCTTCAGTGCCCACATTGTCCCCAAGTCTTGATTAACCTCACAATGACTCCATGAAGATCAATCACTGTTTACCGTTAAATGTACATGGAGATAAAAATGCACTTCTCTTGAGAAAACATTGTTTTCTGCATCCATGTGCGTCTTTACATGAGTGCCAGAGTGTGATGAGTAATTCTTTTGAGCATTAATTCAGATATATTAACTCAAGCTCAACTTTTCTATATTTGGAGAAATTAGTCAGATTTACCTTTTTTAAAAATACAGTTATACTGTTGAATGCATCATGCTCTAGGCCTGGCAAGGCTCACGGAAAGCTGTTTATAAATACCAATATAAAACACAAGCCTATGGGCCACGTTGAGACATTGGTGAACAGAATGCTCTCACAAAAGCAGCCGTTGTCCTGTCCATTATATTACACGTGTATTTTAGTTTACTGCAGTTGTAATAGAGGAGTCATGATATCTATCACGTTTTGACAAAGCATCCTATCCTCCACACAAACTCTAAATAAGGCCCTAATTGGCCTCTTAGTAAGATTTGCCACCAGCCGCGGTCTGTGCAGGTAACAGAGGTGGGGCCACATGAGGGGGATTTCGAGGGATGATGCAGAGGAAAAGTTAATTATTTAATTTTCCCTCTGCATCGTCCCTCGCAATACCCCCCTCCCCCCCCCCCAACCTGGCCCCACCACCCCACCGCTGTTACCTGCACGGAACACGGCTGCTTGCCACTGTCCATTTTGAAGGGAACATGCGATAGTTCAGGGATTTCTTTAGAGATGGTATGGTGGTTACTGTATTTTACTTTTGGTTGGGGGTTCGATATATAGTGGTATATTTATAGTTTATTAATGTCAGTTATGTTGTGTATTTTATACTATGAGCATGGAAAGTAAAAGTTGTTCAACATTATAAGCTAAACTAAATACCTGAAGTAGTTTATATATTATTGGCAGTAAACATGTAATCTATTTTTACCTCAATCATTAAAATGTCCTATGAAATCCTGATTGAGTCAGAGATGCACATTAGTGCAGAATTATTTTGTAAGAAAGTAATCTTCAATGTTCTCCTGTGAAGTTTTGTCAATGTGACGTCTTTAGCAAAACAAGTTGAGGAGTTTACAGTATCAATCAAATATGTTGTCCCGTTCTGGGCTGTCAAAAGCTCAGTTGTCAACTTGGCCAAGAGTCGGCTATTGAAGATATTGGAGCAAAACAACCCAACATCAAAAACTGTTTCAGATACATTGCCTCTAAGAAGGGCCCCGATTAAAGTCTTTCTAATCTACTGACCTTATAAATAACCATTACTCAGTTTTAGGCACTGCAAAGGTTCATTGCACTATAATTAAATCTGCAGCAAGCATAAGATTCTTTTACATGTGGTAATTTATCATATTATACAAGACAAGTCTGCCTTTGTAGCCACATAAGATGATATCTTTTTTTTCTTGGAAACAGCTGGCAGGCCTTTTATCCGGGGAGACTGAAAGGCTGAAAGGACAGTTTGGAAGACATCTCAAGTAGAAGTTGTATTATCAGCATTTGCTAGTAGTTGGCAACTTTAAAAGGTAGCGAAGGAATGTATGGGAGAAATTGGGAGAAGCTATATAGTTCATTATTAGGTATATATTAAACATTAGATGATAGAAAAGATCCCCCTAAATGACCACCTTGTCTGATGTCTTAATGTGAATTGCGTCTGAGTCTTACCTTAGAATCTTTAATTGGGGTGGTGAGTATAATGAAGGAATCAATTCTGTCTCTGGTTCTTTAAGAAAGAAGGGTATGCCCAAGTAGGAAGGGTATGCCCACACAGAGATTTTAAGCTCGCTGTGCCTAGCAATCAAGCTTATTTTACAAATAAGACAGATGAATATTGAAAAATTTCTTTGGTTTGGTTGTGTTTTTATTCTGAGGGAGTGTGACCTAGTAATTTTAGCAGGAGTCATTCCTCACTACAAACACTGCAGCTCCATCAAAGTCTCCGAGGAATGCCTGGACATCCATGACAATCCAGCTGATTGCATACAGCTGTGTCTTCTAAGCACTCTAATGGTGCCAATAGTTTACATTATACAGTTGGTGTTCAGGATGGTACAGAACACACACCTTGCTACATCCTGTCTATCCTGAACTGTTTGAGCCAGAACAGCCAGCAAGCGCTCTCTTGCTTTGTCTCATAAGGCATGGATGTTCCTGCCCAAAAGTCACATCGCCTTCAATGCTTATTGAGAGAAACATTTTCTTACCAGACGCATTGATACATTTTGACTACCTATAATGTGGGGGTGGAGGGGGATGAGATCAAGGGGAAGGTGCTCGGTTTGACTTTACCGGTCGTTACCTGTATTCAGGTATGGGGTATTATGTTAAAAAGCCAGGGTCACAAATGGCTGGCTAGGGTCGACTGGCTCAAGGAGGGTTGAACATGAATTACAACAAGTGGCCATGAGAATGTCGTTAAGAACCTTGTTAAATGGTTCTTACATTGTTGGATCAACTCTGTCTCCAGGAAGGTATTTAGCCCCCCTGACATTTTGGAAGTTTTAGACTCAGCTGTTCATAAGTGTAGTGATGCGGGAGAAAATTTGCGGCCTCCATTTATCATCAGTGTTGAGGGAAATTTGGTAAGGCCTAGACCACGTCAGCGCTGGAGCGGACTACAGCATCCAGTCTCTGATACTACCGGAGTTGAGAAAGAGGTGGAGGATCTGGCTGTAGGAATACTGGTTATGCCTTGGTAAACTCATACCCCAGTATAGGCCTGGCATAAAACAATGTCGGTGTGGGGTTGGAGACTGTAATGGGATTCTCTCCAGTACCAGCACTGATAGAGTCGGCAATTGCATTAACATAGAATAAACTGGCATACAACTTGAAGCCAGAGTACATAGTCTGGGAGGAACAGTTGGTATTGAGGGAGGGTCTTCTGGCAGAAGTTCAGCTAGAAGCCCCTACTGCTTTGTGGCCCGGAAGGCATGCCAGAGAGAGCAGGCGGATTAAGGAAGGCCTGCAGCATGGACTTTTTGAAGGTCACATTTGGTGCGGGGTTGATGAGGGCCCAGGAAATTTAGAATACGCCAGGTGCAGTAGTGAGACTGACTCAGAGTCAGAAGACGCTATAAGTCAAAGACCCTAGGAGTATCGCCATTGCGAACGGTCGCCAGAGTTTTAGTGGCGCCATGGGTTAGAGTAATGCTGGGCTTTCTTGTACGTATGGTGTGTTGCTGGCTTACTTGAAGACTGAGCGATAATAGGACTTTTTTAGGAGGGACCCTGCAACCGGTATCGAGACAGCCTGTCACTTGGAGCATGAGTGGGTCCACTAATTCTAATGTGGCATCCTCTTTATTTTTTTTTCAGAGTTTTATATACCGCAAACTTGACCCAAAGGTATCGGAGCACTTCACATGAGCACCAGTTGCGTTACAGATGAACACATTCATGTTTTTTGCTGTACGGAGAGATCAGGTGATCTGCTCAGAATCACAGGATGTTGAGCATCCCTGCCGAGACTCAAACCCCATTCCCCAGCGTTGACTGCTCTAGCCCTATGGCCACATCCTCTCCTGTCCCAGGCACAGGGTTACAAAGCTTCACTTCCCACTCTCTGATCAACTTGTTATAGCACAACTTCAAGTGTTGCCCAGAGCCCAATCACCACAGGGACATGTCATGAGGGTCCGTAACAGGCATCTGCTTCCTATAGTCATGGCACAGCTTGAATCCTATCATATTTGGGGGAGACCTCTTCCCTAGTACAAGGTCTGGTAATATAACTATAGTCACTAGAAAAACCGACAAGTTGGAAGTGGATCAGTGCACAGTGGTGCAGCCCTGCTCTATCAATTATGGTGTTATGCAAGGTCACGACAGAGCCATATGACGCCACCTGGTGGCACACAAGAGCATTGCTAAAGAAAATCTTGGATCCGGTCTAGTGCCAGGTGAGGAATCTGTGATCAGATAAGTATTCATCAGAAAAAGGAAATTTGGCATCATGCTCAAGACACACTAAATAGGTTATTCAGATGCTCAACTCAACCTTTCTTGTGTGAGAGGAGTTCCCTGTTGCCTAAGTAGCCTCTGTGTTAGAGTTGTGTTAAGCCTATTCAACTCCAGAGTGTTCAAGCAGCATGGATTTGACTTTCCTGTGCCAGAAAGTGGAGTCACCAAACTTTGGTTTAGATCATAAACCATCTTCTTTCATTTGGTAGTGCAGTGTTAAATCAGATTTGCATTATTCTTCCAAGTAATGCTTACATTTGTTTACCTAAGTGCATAGTTCATTAATCAGCCATTTGAGCATATAATCATTTTATAGTGCTTAAAACAAGCCAATTTTGCATCGGCTGTGAGTTGGTCAAATGAAAACTGCCAGCTATTCTCATGCACAGCAAACAAGAGCAGATTGGGTGCTGATATGAACACACATCACAGAGGTTCCATGAGATATTCAAAGGAGAGCCATGGCTCTTAATGGCACTGACTCTATCGCAACAAAATGGAAATTACTAAATGCCCTACACATAAAGTGCAAATATTCCTGCATCAGAAGAAAACTAAAGAGTAAACACAGATTCCAATCCCCATCTATGTGTGCAAAGGACAGAAAAATTATAACAAAGATGAGATGCATGGCTGAGGGCCTGTGGAAGAACAATGTTGAAGATAAGTCTTGCAGCCTCTACTCGAAAATTAATAAACTTGCTCAGCTCCCTACAGTATGTGCAGTCTGCTTCCAAATGAGAATATTAAGCTGCAGGACAAGCAATTACCAAAGACCAAAGCCATCTCTTGGCACAATGCACATGTGTACTTAAGGAATGACTGAAGCATCTTGACAGTTGGGAGCATTATTTCTCGTTTCAATCCAATGACTTCTCTCTTAAAACAGTGCCTGAGTTATTGGGTTGTGGTAGGAAAGGAAATGTCTCGCGGCAATGCAATCTTGATATGGAAAGTAAATAGTCTTCTTAGTACGGAGATAGTCGACAAACCAGATCTCTGCGATGACACCACATCACAGTACTCAGTACATCATAACAGCACCTAAGAGCCTAGACTTCATATGGAAAGAATGTACACAAGAAGGGCAGAAAGTGTTTGTGAGGAAAGGCATAATTTCTCTGGATTTGAATGGTTGGTAGCTATAATTGCCTTTAAAGTCTGACGTAGAAGGCTCTACCAGCCATTAATGGCCCCATCAGCGTTAAAGAGGGTGCAGCCCATTATTGGGCGGTTGAGCCTGCTATGGAGGGCTCTAAGGCTATTAGGAAATTCCACCCCTAGATGGCAGAATATTCTAAATAGGAAAACAAAGGCCTCACTGAGCCCGAGGCGGTTGAAATCATCTAAGGCTCCTTGAGGCCTTTGTTCACAGCAACAGCTGTGAACACACATTGGAATGTTGATGCTCTGGCTTCTTTGGGCCGTTTGAAGCCCAGAGCACTCCATTGTCTTCAATAGAGCGCTCAACATTCCAATGTTCTAATTTGTATTTGATGTAACCTTGTATATCAGTGTACAGTACAATACCTACTTCTCCAAAAAATCTAAATTATATCCTATGCGATTACATAAAATGACAGGGTAAGCATTAAACGAATAGGACTTTGAAAAAAGACTAGGACCCAATGTATATATTTGATATTTTTAGTTTTTGTAATGGCTGTTTTTGTTATAATAAGACATAGAGCATCTAGATATGGATAGTTGTTGCACTAGTGAAATGTGTTTAAAGCTATATATTAAACTCTTACTGCATGGCATGCCAAAAGTTTTTTTTCAGAATCCCATTCTCCATGAATATACATCAAGCATTTTAAATCCTTATACAGACATTGCAAACAGTAGCAACTTAGGACTTTAATAGGAAAGTACTGTCCACGGAGGAGGCGTAGCAAAGAGGTTGTCTAGTTGTTAAACATATTGCAGTTTAAATTTCAGGGTACATACATATATGTAATGTAAATATAGGCTTTCCATGCTTCTGCAAAAACATGCATCATACAGTGGCCAATTACCCACTTGTTAATTCTGTCCTTTTAAAATCTATTTTTCCTTCTACATGTTCTGAAAGGCACAGGTTTACTTTACTTTTACATTTCTTTGGAAGCTAGATTGCATTAAAAGGAGCAAACTATCAGCACATGCCAGGACAGAAAAGGAGAGATGTGATTTTGTCTAGCCTCTCACAATCCAAACACTTTAGTGTCCACAGATGCCTTCAGGAGGGAGTTTCCAGCTGTGACACACCCTCCCAGAGTGGAACCTAGAAAATTAAAAAAAGACACAAAATTCAGAAGAATCAGGATGGTTAAACAGTGACAGCTTTAACTCAAAGGACCGTGTGTGGAAAGAAGATAGGTCGGACAGAATACTGAGAGGGGGAGAGAAGGCGAGAGACAAGTTGACAGTGGATAAGCAAAGACCCACACTAGCAATTATGTGAATGTCAATAAAGAGAGACACATACTCATATCAAGAGATGGGCGAGAGAACATTGCCAGGCTCTATGTCTTACCTGCCTTCGCCTTGACCCATGATAACGCTTTCCATTCCAATAATTCCCACTCATCTCTACGGTCAGCTCCAGTGCTGTGAAGCCAAATCAGCGCCAAAACAGTTGCCCAAACAGTAGAATCAAT
The DNA here is from genome assembly GCF_964263255.1 of Lissotriton vulgaris. Taxonomy (NCBI): domain Eukaryota; kingdom Metazoa; phylum Chordata; class Amphibia; order Caudata; family Salamandridae; genus Lissotriton; species Lissotriton vulgaris. The sequence goes on along the minus strand of NC_141699.1, from coordinate 948,194,654 downwards.
ATCCTAGTGGGCAAAAAAGTAAGAAATGTAAAAAAAAAGTAAGAGATGTAAACTCCACAAAACCTTATAGTAGGAGGATGCTAGAGAACGAGAGGAATGCTTCAAAAATGAGTAAAGAACAAATGTACAAATAGTGTGTTGGACCTGGCCCTTTTTGCAGGGTATTCCCTTAACTTTATGCCTTTCTCTGCCTATTTTTCTGATCTTCTTTTTGTTAGCTGTAGGACTCTGGGCACTTTACCACTGCTAGTCAGGGCTAAAGTTCATGTGCTCTATCCTCTAAACATGTAATGACTGGTTTACACCTGTTTGGCATATTTGATTTACTTGTAAGTCCCTTGTAAAGTGGTATACCATATACCCAGGGCTGTAAATTAAATGCTACTAGTGGACCTGCAGCACTGCTTTTGCCCCCCCCACAGTCGTAGCCTTTCAAAGCTGTTTCAGGCCTGCCACTACAGGACCTGTGTGTGCAGTTTACTACCACCTTAACTTGGCATTTAAAACTACCTGCTAAGCCTTTAACTCCCCATTGATTACACATAGGTCAACCCTAAGGTAGGCCCTAGGTAACCCCATAGGCAGGGTGCCGTGTAAGTAAAGGGTATGGCATATGCCTATATGTGTTGCATGGCTGTGTGAGACCTACTCATTTCAAAGGCGAGCATTGGTAATTTCCTTATCTATTTTTAAGTGGTACTTTCTGATCGGTAAGGAGTAGCGTTGCCATGTTTGTTATGCTTAGAATAGTGGTGATAAATCCTGCTTACTGGGGTTGTTGGATTTTACAATACTATTTTAGAAATGTCACTTTTAGAAAGTGGGTAGTTCTCTGTGCTTATGACTGTGTGCTTTGCAGCAAGACTCTGTAGGAAGCTGGCTCTGTATATACTATACCAAAGTAAGGTCTGTGTGCACAAGGTCCAGTGGATCCCCAAAGGTAGGCAGAGGTAAAATTAGATAATACCTTACTCTCCAATTGTGGTAGGGTGGGCGAGCAGTAAGGCTTTATCAGAGGGTAGTGTTAAGCATTTATTTTACACACTCAGGCTATAAATGATGTCACATACTCAAAGACTGAACTCAGACCAATTTGTCTGTATAAAAATATTATTTCGTTATTTTATTTCTAGAACCAAGCCAGGCCTGAAGCAGGTAAGTGAAATAATACTTTCCAGGTATATTGCAGTTGAAATACAATTGAGATGCAGTTGGATGCAATTGCTTTGTTTACAGGTAAGTCAACAGTCAAAATTACTTTACAGTTACTTTTGAGATTACCTTCAACGTTACTTTTCAGATTACCTTTTAAGTTACTTTTTCTACTGAGTGTGATATGCCTAGATATCACACTGGGACGTATCCTAGAGAAAACGGAAGTAATTCAGTTTTTGAACATTTATATTTTCTTAGGTTTTCATACAAACCAAGTCCACACTTAGAACAATTATCACAAGAAAGCAGTCAATGCAGTCCTATAGGAGAAAACAAAGTTATTGGTTTACATGTAAGTACTTGGTTTGGGGAGTTGGTTTTCTGGTGTTAGAACCAGGGTTCCCCTAGGGTCAAGGACAAACTCTCAAAGCACCCTCAGTGGCACTAGGGCAACTGAGTGCAGAGTGATGAAGCCCAATGTTCTCCAAAGTGGGCTAGGAGGCCTCTTGTTATTGGCTGCTTACGAGCAGGCCCCAAGGTTGTGGGAGCAAAGCTCAGGGCAAAGGGGGATCCGGTTTAGCACACAAGGTGCACCCACAGTGTCATAGGGGTGGTTGAGTGCAGGGTGCTGGTTTGGCGTTGAGTGCCTGTTGTTTTTAATGGAGATTGCCGGTTTTGTTTTTAGCTGAATACTCGGTCCAGTAAGTCTTTCAGGAGGAACAAACAGCTGTGCAGGTATGTTGGATGACTCGGGGATGTAGGTGCACCCTCAGTTCTCTTCTCTAGGGCACAGGGCCGCTGGATGCAGGGGTGTCTTTTGACCTTACTGGGCCACTCTCAGTCATGGGGGTGGGGTCTCCGTGCAGAGGCTGTAGGCAACGTTAGGGAGTCCTTGAGGTGTCAACCCACAGTGGACTCAGACTCTGGAGCGCTGCGGGGCCTTGCTGGGACCAGTAGGCCACTCGGTCTCGGGCCGTAGGCATCAGTTGAAGTGGTGGTTCCATGCGTCGGGTTTCTTTGTCCTCAGCAGGCTCAGAGTCTTTCTTGTCTGTTTATTTTGAACTGAGCCGCCGTTCACAGAAGATCCGGTCTTTTTGGAAGGCAGTCAGTCCTCCCAGGAGTTCCGCAGGTTGCTGGCTGCAGGACAAGGTGACTTTTGGTGCAGGATCTCTGGAAACTGTAGACAGCCCGGTAGGGCTAGGGCCAAGTCAGTTCTTCTCTGTAGTCTCCTCTGCAGGGCGTCTTCTTTCATCCTTCTTCTTCGGAGGTTGCGGGAATCTCCCTTCTTGGTTCAGGGCTGCCCCCTAAATGCTGTATTTAGGGGAGTTTTAGGGCCTTAGGGTGACTACATGCTTGGTGTGCTCACCTCACATGGGGGAGTAGGCACTATCCCTAATCCTGATTGGAAGGTGTGTCTGCCATCTGCAAGATGGCGGGCACTGAAGAGTGGGCTTCTCCTTACCTCCTCCAATGGAGGGGTGGGGTTGGCAGAGGTAGGTATACCGTCTGGGCTGTGCTAATGTTCCCCGCCTGTCTTCCTGTGGAAAAGGAGGGGAGACAGGAAAGGGGCCTGCTCCTGATAGCAGGAGAGGCTGAGGGGTCACATTACAAAGGCGGTAAGGCCTTTGAAGCTCTCCTGCCACAGATGGCTATTCCTGGCCTGGGAGAGTTGTGACCACCTACACCCAGGAAAGGCTTTTTTTCTGGGCTCAGGGAGCGAAGGCTTCCACCCCAGTGATCCAGAAACATGCCTCACAGGCTGGTGTGCACCAGTCAGGAAACCCACCAGAAGCTGGTCGTTTTTCAGGGGGTATCTCTAAGATGCCTTCAGAGTGCATTGTATAATAAATCCCACACTGACATCAGTGTGAGTTTATTATGTTGAGAAGTTTGCTACCAAACTTCCCGGAATTCAGTGGAGCCATTATGGTGCTGGGGAGTTCGTAATGACAAACTCCCAGACCATATACCCTTTATGGCTTTACTGCACTACTGTAGGGGTACCGTGCTCATGCAACTGTACCCTAACCAGCGGTACAGTGCACCCAGCTAGAGGGATGTCTTACCTATACCATAGGCAGTGGGTTACAGGCATAGCGCACAGGAATGTGTGCCATGTCAACTCTTCACTTTTCTCTGCACCAAAACACGCAACCTGCAATGGCAGTGTGTGCTGCCGTCCTTAGAGGCCTTCCCTGGTCACAATGCCCTTGGTACCCGTGGTACATTTTACAAGGAACTTGCATGTGGCCAGAGAGGTGCCAATTTAGGGTGCAAAGGTACAGTTTTGGGAAAGAACACAGGCCCTGGGAACCTTATTGGCAGGGACCCAGGGCACATCAAGTAAAAGTACATAAGAAATCTGGCAAAAAGTGGTGGTGGGGGGTACTGCAATAGAAACCTGGCTTTTTAAGTCTAGGGCTGGGTGACAACTACACTTGGTGCATACATTCCAGACAACAACAACACAGGATGGGCTGGGTGTGACAGGGGCTATATCTGCATTCATCTGCATACTGATATTCTTACTGGGCTGGGAGAGGGGGGACACAATCATATTTGTATAGGTTGGGTCCTGCCTTCACACAAAAGGCTGATTTACCCTCCACAGATAGTCTGGAACAAGGGCTAGATTGAAAGGAATTGTTGCACACTTGTAAGGGTTCCTTTTGAAGTCACCCATTCATCTAAGACGTTTTTGAGTATAAGTACTGGGGCCCTGACCCCATGTTTTAGTATACTACTGGACCTAGAAGAAGTTACACTGGAGCAAAGGCTGCTGTGCTGAAGAATTGCCATGTTGCCTTGCCTGACTCTTCTGACGAACTGCTTCCCTACTTGACTGTGCTGCCATGCTGCCTGTTGACTTCTGCCCTGCTAGAAGACTGAAGGATTATGTACCAGAGTGACTCCAAGGGCTTGCTGGCTTGCCCCCTGTTCTCCCGAGGTCTCAGGAACATCAAAAACCTTGCAACCATAAGTCCTACATTTTCCTGAAACTACAGTGCTGCCCAATTGCCATAAGCTCAGCGTGCTGTGAGTTTCTCCCCACCAGGCCTCGAGGTTTATTTCTGAAATTGAGGCTGTTCTTCGCTCTGGGCTTACTGGAGTCCCGAAGCTGCACTCTACATTCCTGTGGCAGCAGAGTATTGATTCAGCACCTGAGTGCTGAAAGCCCCCTCGCAACTGGTTGTCAGGGCAACAAGATCACCGATGGAGAGCTTCTCCAGTTATGTAATTTCTTTTTCTGCTACAGCACCTCAGGAACCTCCTTCAGCGTGGCTACCGTGCGGCTGAGTGTTTGTGCAGGGCTCTCTCGGAGGAGCCTGTATTTACTCTCCACCCCAGTCGGAGCAGCCAGAGCCTGACACCGTGTTTCAGGGTCAGTGAACACTACCAGCGACAAAGAAACCCCAAGAGCAGCTTCAATGTCCTCAAAACTGACCAGGTGTCTTGAGCCCAGCAACATGGCCATGTGCCTAAGTGATTTATTTAGCTGCCTGGCTTGGACCCTAGTGGACCCAATGTCACTGTACTGTGCTCCTCACGGTGGGGACACACACTTTGCTGGTGCCTCCAATGCATACCCTGTACGTATCCCAGACTCGAGCGGGCCCTAACCACAAGCGGCTGGCCCTAGCCCACGACCGAGGGTCACAGGGATTTATTTTGATTAACTGAATAGGACCAGAGAGGTCCCGGCAGTACCCTGCTGCGCTTCGCATACTTTCAAATTGCCTACTACAAAACCTACAGTTGGGCTCTAATTGACCTACAGCAAGCATGCTGGCTTCCAGGACGAAAGTATTTACCAATACTCGTATATCTTAAAGTACTGCTTTGATTCCTTTAAAAGTGAATATCTCTGAATCTGCGAACTGGATTTTTGTCCTTTTGGTTTTATTTTACATATAAGAAATTGCCAAATGTTCTAAACCTGTGGTGTATACATTGGGTTAATATTTGTGTGTGTTGCACAAAGGCCTTACACATTGCATTTGATACGCCTGACCTGCACCACGCTACTAGAGCATGAGCACAGGATATCTTTGGTGTGTAACTTATTTAACCTGACTAGAGAGGTGGGTTCTGCCTGCTTAGGTGCATACCCTAGCCAACTAGAAACTCCATTTCTAAAAGAGTATGTTACTGAAGAATTAAAGTTGCATAAAGCACGTAGACATACATATAGTATCAACATGAGGTCCTTCATGGAATCAGACTCTTTAAAGCACTTCATTTCAAAGCCAGGTGTACTAATTATTGTAACCATATAGAATGCCTGATGGCCTCTACTAAATGGTACTTGATAAAATCTCCCAAGGTGGCCAAAAGCAGGCAAATAACTAGTAAGGTACTGATGTTTTTTCTTCAGAAGAAAGAAAAGAGAAGTTGCGTTATATAGAGTTGTGAGATGAGTCAAATAAGAAACGAAATAGCATGATCTCAGTCACTGATTGTCTAATATTAAACCTACATACAGACAAGCCTCGGGTAAAAAAAAAACCACATAGGAACTTTATACCACTGCAAAGTATGTGGCTTTAACTGTATGCATTTTCTACACATTTCCTTTAGAACAAAGAAATCAAAAAGATCAAATGACGTGATCTTCTTCTAGATGGTGCCTAACGTTATATAGAACATGACAGCATATTTCAGGGATGTATGTGTCACGCTCCCTGAGGAAGCTTCAATGAAAGTCAATTGTCTGGAGGATTTTGAGATGGACATGAGAGTAGGAGACTGAGCTGACCTAACATGATGAATTTTGACAGTCACCAATAGTAATAGGGCACACAGTTGTGTTCTTGCAGGAGCTCACTGATATGGGCAGCAGCCACCAATGAGCAGTAGCAGAAGGAGATTATATACTTTAGTCTCTGCCTCCAAACAAGTCAGTCAACATGTAGATGTGGTATCTAGTGTGGAACCGAAGGCAAAAGACCACAGTGACTCTGCAGCACCACCATGCAGGATCTGGAGCACCAGTGTCTGAAGGTAAAGGAGACACCAAGAGGGAATTCCAAGCAATAGTCTCTCTGATCAGTATTCCACTCAGTCTCACCTAGCCACCAAGTGCGATGAGGTGTCTACTGGCATTTAGAAGTATCTCAGTATGACAGGGTGAGGCCCTGTATGTTCCTGCTGAATCAATGCCCTAGCATGTGTGCCTCTGATTATGCAGGAAGCATGTGTTAGGAAGTATTAGGTGTTAGTAAATTGTTAATATCTTCACGTTTCCTCTATCAGATGCTTGCATCAGGGATATATTCTCCCAAAAACAATGTAGATGGTGTTAATTAACAAAGAGGGGAAGAGAAAAACCACCTACAACATTGTGTTGTCTCTCTCAAGGCTCACCTCCACTGAAGTATTATGGATTCTAGCTAACAGGTGCCATACCAATGAAGTGTGCTAGAGAACACCATGATTATCACTGCCAGTCAGCAAGTGTCCACTGTCACTACTTGTGCATGCGGTTCACAAATCCAGGGTTGTACTACCAATACTGAGCCATATCTGATGGGTACAGTCGTGTGCTTAGGCCAGTATGGGCCCTGGTAACATCAGACGGTGAATCCCAGATCCCAGCGGGTCAGATTTCTTCTCCCAACATGTAGTGCACCGGGATCGCCATCGCCCTAAGTCAGGGTTTATGAACTTGAGGGTCTTCCCGATCCACCAGACCTTTCTATGGCACCTCCATCTTGGGTCCTTGTAGACTCTGCCCTCTCCACCACATGTGTTTAAGAAAACCACATTCTGAAGACTGTCAGAAACTGGATCGGTGACAGCCCTCTAGTTTCTTTTGATCTTACCATTAACAACAATAAAGGCTGATTACACTCCTTTATTTCACATTTCTACTGATTTGTAAGTTGACAGCAGTTGATGGAATTGGTATGTGGTAATATACAGACCTTATAAACACCCTGAAAAGCACTGGTGCTGCTCCTTCTTCAAGTGGCTGATTTGAACATCCTAATTATAATGTAGGCAATATATGTGATTTCATTATTTACACTTTCACTGCCCAATTCACTAAATGGCAAAGCTAGTATACTGACAAAACTCTGCATGGTGTAACCCTTTATGTACTACTTACTTTAATAGCTTGACTATCAATCACCATAAAAAGGTGTGTTGTTTCGCAACACAAGAGTATTTTTAAACCATCATATGACCTAAAATGTGTTTAGGTGCCAAATGTTTATAAATACTTAGGTAAGAGTGCTTTTTTTGCCTACACCAACATCTGAACGGAATACTTAAATCTGATAGCAATTTTAACTATGTATTGAGGTTTCAAAGTCAACAAATAGATTAAGGGGCATATGTAGGTAATTTTCATTTTGTGATTCTCAAATTAAGATTTTTAGGGAATTGCAATTAGAGAACCGCAAAACGAAATGTAGGTAGGATTAGCAAATTTGATTGCGAATCCCACTTATTCATTGTTTACGAATCCCCATTGAGATTCGTAAATAAGGAATACCTTCTCATTCATTCCTATGGGCTAGAAGGCCCTTAGGAATGAGTGGGAAGACACTTTCAATTTGCGATTCTCAATTAGAGAATCGCAAATTGAGAATGCAATTTCAGGGTTGTAAAGGTGTCAATAGGACACCCTTTTGCACCCCTGAAATTGACATGTGTGCACATGTGGCCCACATACATGCCCTAAGGGCATGTATGTGACCCACATGGCACTTTTTGAAAAATGCCAAAAAGTGCATTTTTCAAAGAAATTGCAAAATACCACCAACCTGAAGTTGGTGGTATTTTGCGATTCCTTAAGCCAAAAGTCGCACAACTTGGGTGCTTCCTACATTGCATTTAAGGAATCGCAATTTGCGATTCCTTAAATGCAATAGCAAAATAAGGAATCAACTGCCCTAATTGCGATCACAAATGCGAATTTCAGCATTTGCGAGCGCAATTAGGCTTCCTACATATGGCCCTTGATTAGTTAACAAAAACATATTGAATGGCAGATTTTTTAATGATACTCAAATTCATGTCTTTCAGGGTATACAAGAGGAATGACCATTCTATGAAGAGAATCCCAACTATTTGTATTGCTTAGGCATGTAGCCTTCTCTTGAAGAAAAATAGAGATAAAGAAGAAAAGCTTAATCAATAAATATTTATTCCTACTTCTACAGGGCTTCCTTTATGCTAGAGTTGAGTGTAAGCTTCATATAACAAGAATGCTATACAAAACCTTAGGCATTCTGAATTCAGATTTGGTGCGTGTCAATATGTACACCCATATCATGGTGAGGTATACTAGTGCATACTCCACTTTGTTGGAGAGTCTTATAAAAATAGCTAAAACAAATGGGTTTGGGTGAATCATAGTTTGGCTCAGTACAATGTGGATTGTTTATAGCCTTAAGTATTTTAAAAGAGGAGCCCTAACTAGGTGACATCAAGCCATAATTTGCAACAAAATGTGTGTGCAAAATTAAGATTTGAGTTGCTGCCTCTGGATATGTATATTGGAAGCTGGATGTTGAGGATGGATCAAACAAGATTCCTTGTTATATGTAATTGCAAAGGAACCCATCAAAAGATCATGAACCACTTGTTATTTTCATGTTGTATGCACTATACAATCTAAACTGGAAAATGCTGAGGTTGATAATAGGTAATTATGCAGAAAGAACTACCAATTTTCTTCAGTACCATTCATATTTTCTCGAATAGATGTATCCTAAACTCCGATCATAAACATAGACAACATGAATAAAGATCTCTCACACTTTAACAAGTAGAGGTTAGCCTAATAGTGATGTCTCCTTTCAGTTACACTACTGGTATTCGCAGCAAGTACAAAGTTAAAACGCCATTGTGGCTTTGTTATTACTCATCGCGTATTTTGAAAAATACAAGGATATACAATTGTGATTGCAATAAAGGGAAGGATGATGAATCCTTATTAGGAGACTCCTTGTTTATATGCTGCTTTTAAGTGCTATGTTTTTAAACATAGGTTACCAGCACTTTTTTTCAATTGTAGTCTTAATCGCATGAGGGGATGCAGGTTGGGGAAAAAATGAAAGAGTACCATGCTATATTTACTTTACCTCTGTGTGTGGTTTTTGTCTCTCCATAAAATTACATTTGACATACAATGAATGAATTCTTTGAATTTTGTTTTGTCCTCTATATGATTTTAAATTGTGTAACCCCTGATGAATATTTATGATTGACTGAGCCATTCCCCTTTGCTAGATTGGTTCATGCCACGTAAGTTTCTATAAATATACAGTAATTACTGTTACATAATTTATTATAAATCAAACATACATGCTAACAATAAAACTAATGTTTCAATCTTCTGGGTGTCCCTTAATTTTATACCACTATTTCTATCATGATATCTTGCCTGCTTTGAAGGGATGTCTTCAATAATTTCACAGTTCTTTATTATAAACCAGGAATTGAATTTGTACAGTGTGCCAGTAAAACTCTCAAGTTTTTCTACCTCTGTTGGATCAGTTATCATTATTTTTCCTTTATTTGCTTACTTTTTAAGAAACTGTGACAAAAAACGTAATCTCTGCTGACAAGTTGACACATGACTGTTTTCATTTCATTTTGCCAATAATTCTACAAATATTCAGTTATACTCTATTCTAGGGTCTGAAAATCAAATATGATATAGAGACTTATTCTCACAATTGTCTTATTCCTATTTTATCTTAAAACCTGCAGATATGTTTATTCCTTCTGCAAAGAATGCCTTAAGCTGGCAGTCACCTGGAATGAAAAAGTGAGCTTGTTTGCTCAATTTAAGAAGATGATCCAGGCGTCATCCTTTTGCTTTCACCAGATGAGGCGTACTCCACAGTTTGACACAAAAAGTTGTAGTTGAGACATTGATTGTGCTAACTAGACTACACCCATGTCTTTAGCGTGTTGTCAGTTTATTAAATGGTGCGCCCAGCGTGCCCAAAAAGGGACAGATAGCATAAAATGTAATCTGTTTTTCTAGCCCTGTTAAAGCTACATCGATTGACAGTAGGAAAGAGTCATCTAAAAGAAACTCAACTTGACTTTAAAGTGCTTACATGGCCCTTACTTACAATCTGTAAGAGTGAAAAAACACCCACATTCGCCAAGATCAACTTTCAGTTTAGGTGAAACGGAATTAATAGATTCGAAACTCAACATTTAGGTGATCACAAGATTGCATACTAACTCTGAAATCATGAAACTGGCCTTGCCTGAGTTAGAATGCTTTCAGACATTAGTTTATTTTGCCGAAGTGGTACTACTTTCATGTCCGAATAAACACTGCAATGACTGCATTAGTATTTTAACTTCATACTGGTAACGGTGTCAATAATCGGCTGACTTTGCAATGTTCACAAAGCATACAGTTACAAAGTTTAACTTTGTCAGAATACAGCATGCACATAAATAAAACAGACAATATGGGGGCTATATTTACTGCAATTAAGGCAGAATATAATAGGAGACATGACATTTTTGTAAAGAAATACTTCTGGTGATCACGCTAAAATCTTTACATTCCTCTCTCAGGCCACATAGAACGAAATACGGACCAATTATATATAAAAAAACCCAATATGATCACAAACTTTGAAAAAACCTGAATTTCCTAACAGCAACAAAACCTGTACAGATATAACACATTCATTTAGATCCCTGGCATCACTGTGACTAAACAAGCCCAATGTTCTCAAAAACGTTTCAAAGTCAGCAAAAAAAATCCAGTCCAACATGTCCCTAAATATGGTCAACTGTTAGTTCTAGAAGGAATTTTTATATCCAAGAGACGCAAGACCTGATAGAACTCAGTACATTTTTGGTAATCGATTGACCAATTAGGCTGTGTTACCTAGGGAAATTGGTATTTATTTGAAGAACAATCAATTTACACATTTGGCAATCATATTTTGCTGATTGTATTGTATCTGCAACTTACTTGTTTCTTCACTTTAAAAGTAATTGGAACACAAAAACGTTTCTGTTCACGTCGGGTCTTTAACAGACGGAAGTTATTCTCATACTTGAGATAGGATCTCTCGCACTCATCGGGAGAAACTAATTTCAAGTTTCAAAATCTGAAAAATCAATATTTCCACTGACTATTACCTTGTTAGGTTTATTTGCCTCGAGCTTGTCTTCAGGTATTCCCAGGGCAGACGCAAAATCTGTGTTCAAGCACCAGGAGCCATCAGCATTCTGCAGAGAAATAAGTCTAAGGACAGAGTCTGTCTCCTTGTGTTCAACTAAGAGAGAAATCATATTGTAAGAGAAGAGCAGTTGCCAATATTTAACATATATGAACCAATTTAACAACATTCCTGCAAATTAAATCGTCCCTTTGAGATGGGTATACAAAAGGACAATGGAAAATTTCACAGGACCCATCAAGCCTGAGATACAAACCCGATGAAAAACTGCATGTAAGCTGTGCAGCTTGTGAGCTGTGTTGACTAGACCCAATTCAACCTTGTTTCACCCCTTGGAGGTCTGCTCACAGTTTGGGAAACAATGCTCTACAGTATTTTGACTTTACAAACTTGGAACTCACAAACCTGTACACGCTAAGGAACCGAGACTGAGATGCATCACACGTCTTCACTTTTTTCCCCAAAGACAAATACCACAACCCTTACTGACAAACCTAGGAAACAAACATGCCCCTCAATTGGAAGAAGGCACATAGAGACAAGAGCAACAAAATAATAAGAAAGGAGAAACATGAATGGACAACTAGAGACACCAAGATGACCAATTTTAAATATAGTCCTTTAAATAAGTTGGCTTTCTCTGGATTATTTTCTCCTTGGCAAGATAATGATCAACTGTCCAAGTACATTCCCATCACAATCATTCTTCCACCTATGTTAGCCTAATATCCGACCTCTCCTGAACATTGGTATGAACATCTTTCAAAAGCTACTATTTGGGATGCTAGTGTTTAGGGAAAGACTGATATCAATGGCTGCCAATGCGAAGAAGGAAACAGCACTTAAATATGCTCCTGGTCAACAAAACAAGCCTACCAGAAGCTGAGAAAACTTACAAGAATAGCTATGATGCCCAATGAATGTTACTAAGGTAAAGATCACCAATGTATATACTTATCCCACACAAACCCCCATGGCTTATTGACTGTGAAATGGCATACGATGAGCAGAACATGGCTTCCCTGGAACTTTAAGAAGATTCTATTTTCTGGAATAAGTCATGGAGATACAGGATGCATATTCAGAGGTGCTCAACATCCACTGGCAGAGAAGAACTTTAAGTCAGTAAGTTCCAATGCATTCTCAAGCACGTTCTTAAGATAGGACATAAGGAAATGGACCCAGTGCTAATGTCTACATAAAACAACTTCAATGTAAGAGGCATGGTAGGTCTTCGATGTCCAGACATATAAGGTGAAACAGAGTAATGCTCGGTACAGACTGCAAAATCTACATCAAGTGCTTGCAAATAGAATGCCATATTTATTGCCCAATTCTATCAGGGTGGATTTCTGCAAGTGTGTTCAAGCATCATTTGAAGCACGAAACATCTTTCCAGCGAATGGACATTTCATCAGGTGTTTCAAGAATTCCTGAAGAGGTAAATTCTGCCTACTTGCCGTCATCACAACCAATTGGTGGCTTTGACCAGTGTTATTATCCCTGCCGCTTTAGTTTACTACAAACAAAATATTATACATTTAGAGACATCTTCCTTACCTTGGAAACTACAACAATGGCTCTTTCTCTCAGTTTTATTCTGTGTATATACATTTTAGAACAGCCCAACTTGTATTTAAATATGGGAAATGTTTGGCAAAATCCTAACATTCGTCTTCCAGCTGCTTCACACACACGTGAGGTTGGGCATTAAGATCCAGAGAGATTCCCAACTCTTTGTAGTAGGGCTAACCCAAAATACTATCCCTTTCATAGCCTAATAACTTTTACCCAGGACTACTGAACTCTATGACTGCATAGAAATACCCTTTCATGTTTATTTCTTGTTCTGGAAGAACGAAGTGCAGAATCAGCTTATTGACTTTCACCCCATGTGCCAACAGGTAGGGTAGGACTCCATTTGAGTTCTTCAGAGATTGTACGTCCAACGCGAAAACGGTTCGAAGATGGTTGATGTGGAACAATGGTTGGGTGATGGTATTACTGAGCTATGAGTGAGTGGAGTCTGAGGAGATGAAGATGGTGGAAAGAAAGCAGTGCTCTGAGCTGTAAAAAACACTGTAAAGAATTGTGAAGTGAGTGTGGGTGACTGTATTAGAATTTGTTTGCCTGTGACGGTTAGGTCATGGTACAAAATTTCTGAACCATGAACAGAAGTAAAATAGTTTAACAATGCTGTAAAAACAGCAGATGTGCAAATTTGGAATTTGAGTGGTGTGGCTATTCTGTGCAAAACTCCAATAGATCAAGATGTTCAAACCAATGTTCGGGAGAGGTCATATATTAGGCTATCATAAGTGGAAGAACAAGCGTGATGGGAATGTACTTGGCACAGTTGATCATTATCTTGCCAAGGAGAAAATAATCCAGACGAAGCCAAGTTATTTAAAGGACTATATTTAAAATTGCTCATCTTGGTGTCTCTAGTTGTCCATTAATTTTTCTCCTTTCTTATTCTTTTGTTGCTCTTGTCTCAATGTGCCTTCTTCCAATAGAGGGGCATGTTTGCTTCCTAGGTTTGTCAGTAAGGGTTGTGGTATTTGTCTTTGGGAAAAAAGTGAAGACGTGAGATGCATCTTAGTCTCGGTTCCTTAGCTTGTACAGTTTTGTGAGTTCCAAGTTTGTACAGTCAAAATACTCTAGAGCATTGTTTCCCAAACTGTGAGAAGATTTTTGGTAGCTCACGAATGTCCAAACAATAAATAAAGATGCCTTTGAATGCTGTATTCATCAGGTTACATTTGCTGTGCTTCAAAAACAAGGATCCAATGTCAGACTCTGTCTTCTGACAAATTGCTATTTATTTTTAACAAGGGGATTCGTGTTTACAAAATAATCTCAGTTTACAGTTAGAGAAAGACAAGTAAAGTGAACTACGTGCCAATCTTGCTGAGGTTGAGGAAGTGTAAAAGGAAAGCCTGTAACATGAAATGTGTTTGTACCACACAATAAAAAGTAAATACCAGTAAATGAGCTGCACACGTTCAGCAGTTAGGAAAGCAAAAATTAAGATTTGTTTGGGTAATTCTGAAGTGTGATGGATTCAAAGATTTTGATAGGTTCAAAACGAATCAAGACACTATGTGGTGATGCATAAATGCTAAATATTCACGGAAACCCAATTTCCATGTACTGTCATTTGTGTGCAATATAGTTTTATTATTAAAACTGTATGTCTGCACAAATTTAGTGGCCATTTCAATGGAAAACGTGCTGTCTGAGAATGACAGTACGCTACCACATAACGCTTTAGTTACATTAAAAAAAATCACCAGCCTTACATCCATTAAAGCTAGGTGGGTCGCAAATGTTTGTTTTTCTAACAATTGGTTCATGGTACTAAAACGTTTGGGAAGCAATGATCTAGAGTGCCTTTCCTGCTCAGCATTCTGCAGTTGACTTTCTTGTGGTGGTCTAACATTTAGTTGCGAGTGGGTTGATTTTGTAAATGTTGTCGTGGTTGACAAACAAAAATTTTGGTTGTTCCCAAAAGACCTTGACACAGACCATGGTACAGATCTTTTTATCTCTAGAGCTAGTCTCTGTTTTGACCCTCTCACTCACTTGTAGATAAATGTATAATAAATCAGAAGTGTGTTAATAATTGCTTGCTTAGCATAAACTATACTAAGTGGGGTGCACATTTACATGGTAACAACCTCATTCTTTCTGAGGGTTTACATAAAATCATATAAGCCACCCTGTCCTTAAAACTATTCTTCTTAAAAAAGCACATCAAAGCTTCCAACATATATTCGCAAACCTGGATCTCACTACCACCAAATGCTCATCTAATCAAGTAACTGTGTTTTTTTCTGAAACTGTATAAACAGAAACTTGTTTTATTTGCTTAAATCATTTAATCTACTACTGTTAGTAAAGGACATAAATATTTTGAATTGACACTGTTCCTGGCACCTATTAAGTCAGAAAGACAAATGTCTGCTGTTGAGGACCACAAAAGAGCCCTACAGAACGTTTTAGCATAAGCATCTCAAAGGATATAAACCTTGAGAGGCGTTTTATAATAAGGAATTTGTCCAGCTGAAAGATAACATTGGGCCAATAGTGGGATGGTGCAGAAATCTGAAGCCTCTAAGGAGAACTTACATATCTAAATGGTTAGACAAAAAAAGAGTTACCTAACTTTGGTAGGATTGTGTTACTTACCCTGTAAGCATCTGTTTTTAGCATGTAGTGCTATAGATTTACATGCTTTGGATACTCCTGTCATCTAGTGTTGGGTCCGGATGCGTGCAAGTTGTTTTTCTTTGAAGAAGTCTTTCGATTCACGAGGTACAGTGACTCCTCCTCTTGGAGATAATGCGCATGGGCATCAACTCCACTCTTAAATTGTTTTCCTGCAGGCTGGTGAGAATAGAGTGTAAGTATCAGTAAAGAGATTTCCATGAATATGAAAAGGTAAAAGGAACTGCAATGACCACAGGTGCCCAGGGAGGAGGGTGGTTGTATGTGATTCTACAGCACTACATGCCAAGAACAGATGCTTACAGGGTAAGTAACATAATTCATTCAAGACATGTGTGGCTGTAGATACACATGCTTTATATAGACCGTAAAGCGGTGCCCTCCAAAAGTGGTGGCTAACCTGTGGGTGTTGCAGTTGTTTGAAAAACTGTACTTAGCACTGCCTGACCCACATTAGCTTGTTGGCGTGCTAGAACATCCACACAATAACGCTTAGTGAAAGTGAGTGATTTAGACTATGTAGTTAACTTACATATGTCAGCTATTGGGATATTGCCCAGGAAAGTCACGGAACCCCCTATTTTACAAGTAGAGTGTTCTCTAGGGGGTGTAAGTAAAGTCCTTTTAGCTTCGGCGTAACACAACTGAATGCATTCACTTCTCCATCAAGAAATGCCTGATTTGGATATGGACTTTCTTTTGTGAGGGGGTAAAAAGTTTGATTATATGGAAATCTTTAGTTCAGTCAATGTAATGTTTTAACATCTAGGGTGTGTTGAGCCTTTCTGCAACCGAGTCTAGATGAGGAAAGAAAACGGATAACTCAACTGATTTTAGGTGGAAGGAGGAGCCCACCTTTGGAAGGAATTCTGGGTTGTAGTTGGAAGAAAGGCTCTTCTAAGGTTAGTGCCTGGAGCTCCTCAACTTGGCTAAGTGAAGTAAAGGCAATTGAAAAGGCGACCTTCCAAAATAGAAATTGCAGGGAACAATTATGTAATGGTTCAAATTGTAGACCCATTAGTCTGGTGAGAACAATATTGAAATTCCATTGTTTCAGACTAGTCCAGCTCAAAATATTACATAGGGTATACATATCCTGCACAACACTGGTGAAGATGGACCGCAGTGTGGGTGTAAACCATAACAAAGTGTGTGTGTGCGGGGGAGGAGGAGGCGGAGGTGGTGGAGGCAGGGGCGGAGGAGGAGGAGAAGGAGAAGGCTTCCTAGGAGGCAGTGGCGGAAGACTGGGAGGTATAGGAGTCCTGGGCCTAGAGGGCGAATAGGTCCGTGAATAATCAGATTCCGGTGACGTAAGCACTCTCCTCTTCTTACGAGCAGGCCTCGAGGAGGATGCTCTGAAGGCTGACCTCTTTGCGGACGAGCACCGGCGCCGCCCCGACCGGGAACTCGCCGATGAAGACAATAGACTAACCACCAAGGCACTAGACACCGTCCTGGGCCTTGACTGTCTCCTCAACGTCGATTTTTCTCTCCTCGACGTTGACCTCTTCGACTTCTCTTTTCTCGACGTTGACCTTCCCGACGTCGACGAACTCCTCGACGTCGAACGTCTTCTCCTCGACGTCGACTTATCTCTCCTCGACGTCGACCTTCGCGTCGACGGTGAACGGTGATGCCGCCTCGACGGCGAGCGCCTTCGGGACACATCACAACGTTGATTGTGTGTCGACGTCGTGAAGTCCTCGACGTCGACCTCGTCCGAGGTCTCGACGTCCTTCTCCTCGACGTCGAACGGCGACAGGCCGCTTCGACCCAATAGCCCTGGGTCAAGGGGGGACAATGTTGGTGGTCATACCTCTCGACGACGACGTCGAGGCCCTTGACGTCGACCGGGACCGTTGCCTTTTCACGGCCTTTTCTTGACTGGGGACCCACCCAGAGACCGATGTACGGGCAGAGGACGATGACAGACTCCCTCCATGCCCAGAAGTCCCACCTGGTCCTTGTCTCCTCTGCTCCAGGCCTTGGAGACGAATCTTCTCCCTGTCACGCAGGGTCCTCCTGGAGATCGAGTGATAGATTTCACAGGAGTCAGGGACATGGGTGGAAGGGAGACAGAGTATGCATACTCTGTGGGGGTCAGATTTAGCCTTCTTCCTACCACACTCAGGGCACTTGTCAAATAAAGCTGGCATTTTCGACAGAAAGAGGTGGCACAACTTGCCAAAAAGCAAAGCAACTGGAAGAGGAAGACCCCAGACGTCGAGTGAAACACTCAAAACACTGCAAAAGTGCCAAAAATTGAAGTAATACCCAAAAAGGTAGAGCTCAATGCTCCAGGGTCCTGCTAGCAGGAGCCGGAAAAAAGAACTGAAAGTAAAAGGACTTTGGCTGTGCATCCTGGGATACCGAGGGTCTCTGGAGAGTTCCTTAAAGGCACGGTATCCCTTTTCCAGACACATAATGGCAGCCTATGGGGGCTTGTCTTTCCAACCCTTCCTCTCTATCATTTCAAAGGATTTTTGTGAAGGGGAGTTTCTCTATGTATGTGTGAAACTTAGCAAAATGTGTAAAATGTGATATTATTTGGCTATCCTTTTCACTTCATGATGAAGTGCTGGCCAATGTAGCCTTTTAGTTTTAGGCTTCATTATTTGTCTTTGAATTTCTCTTAAGTATCTATGCAGGACTGCAGAAGAAGACAACTTAAGAGACTATTTTGATTGCTCTGGGGTCCCTGCACATGGGTGGGACTATTCACAAGATTATGACTAAACACAGAGATCGCCTACTGCAGAAGTACTGAAGTTGAGATGAAGCCACAGCACCACCAACTGGTGCAGGAAAGCCATTTCAAGCTGCTGTCACCTAGGGGAGTTTCATGAGGTGGAGAATCTGGAGATAGAAATAACCATAAAACCAACTGTCTTGTCAAGTGATGAAACATAACTTTTTTGAAATCTAATGGCGGAACATCTACTGATTTTTGGCATGTAAATGAACCAATCCCATTGTTCCCTCATAGACCAGGAACTTCAATGTTACTATAAGCCTAAGCCTCTAAGGCGACCTTAAAGCTCAGGCTTTACACACAGTAATAATTTCCACTATAGAATCCACTTTCTTGTTATCTCTCTCTTCTGTTCAATTGTTATTGATTTCCAAATTTGCTATTAATAATATTGTCTGAAAACCAATATTTTCTTGTTTTTAATTTATTTCTGTCTGTGAAAGGCTCAGGTGCCCCAAAGTGGTTATTTAAGCTTAACAATGATTTGCCTTGATGAACATCATTCATAATTAAAAACCCACTTAAATTAAAGAAGAAAATAGTGCAGGCACCCGGCCTCCTGGAGAATTGGCTTCCTGCAGGAGAGTGAGACCATCTGGCCACTACTTAGTGCTTACCTGCAATATCAGCACTGTTGGCACTGAAGGTTGAACAGTCTTGCATCAAACTGATACCTCCTAAGTGTTGGGGAGGTGCTGTAAAATAAAACACAACACTGATATTATTTCAGACATAACAGAGATGTATTAAGTTAAAAGCTCCTCCCCAGCTCACAATCTCAAACATTGTTCTCACACTAGACACTGGTGTATTTGTGTGAATATCCAACAAGAATGGTAAACACGTAAAGGCGACTGTACTAAATGTGGGTATTTGTTGTGTTTGAGTGCGAACCCACCTCAAATAATCACAACACTTGTCAGGGTGAACCACAAAAGTGACCAAATAAACCTGAGCTTAACCCACTGGTAGCATGGACCAAAGCAGTTATGCTTACATTTGAGGCAATGTGTACTTCTCAAGCACACATACAGAGCCCTACACATCACAGGACCAGAATACCTGAACAGCTGCATACACTTTCGTCAACCCACCAGATACATACGCTCTGCCTCACTCTCACACATTCCACGCATCTGCGAAGGCAAACTTGGAGGTTGCTTATTCTCCTACATTGCAACGAATACATGGACCAACCTCCCTCCCAACACAATCAGAACCCTCCTCCTGACTTCTTTAGTTCCACAAGAAACTGAAGACCTGGCTCTTCGTATCAGTACTTTGGAGCTCTCATACCTACACACCTAGCCAAGTGTCTGGATACCCTCTCCGGCGATTAGTGCGCTACATAAATCAATATAACATGAAATATTGTACAGTGCCTCAACAGTAATGAAACTGAAATTCGAAACAATAAAAATCTATTTCCTCTGCTCCACTACTGGTCAAACGTTACTTGCTACTCTCTCCATAATTATTCTAAACGGAAACCTCCCTTCATCAAGCCGGGCCAGCGTTGATTGGCAAAGGAAATAAAACAATAAATACCCAACACAGAGCCTTGAAAAAGCCCAGTGGGTAAAACGCACGTCGGCTGCCGTTCTTCGTATGTTGAGAAAATTGGAAATAAATGTTAAACGGAAAAGACCTGATTCAGAAGGATGCTTGAAACTTTATTGAAAGGACACTTGACAAGGACAATTGGAACGCATCTCGGGGAAGAATCTCCACTATTGTTTGTTTCACTATCTTATTGGATTATAGATATAGTGATCCGGTGTGCTCTGATGTATTGTGGTTGATCAGTCCCCAGAGTCTTGCAATATCTGGGGATTACTTTTTTGTAGAAGGGACATGGCTACTAGGTTTACCCCCACAAAACTGCCACTAACCGCTATGGCATCTCTCAGATCAAGAATTATAACAGTACCATCTACGGTTCTACTAATGCAGAAGAACATTACAAACCACCAGAAAATCATCAACTGAGACATCAGAAAATAGCTAAATGTCTTCTTTCCATAACATTTTCAAAGTGGATAATGACAACCCGAACCCTAATATCAAAGAAAAGCCAACAGCCAAAATAAAATAAGAAATCAGAGAGCACAAAGACAGGAATCCAAATCTAAAATGTCACTAGCAAACTAAATCTCACCATTCAAATACCTACTCATATCATATGTTCCAAAACCTGACAACAATCACCCACTTGTGCACAAATCTAGTCCAGATTTACAAAACCCATCAATAGAGCAAATAAATAGTTCACAATTATAAACCTAATGGCTCAGTTCAAGCATACTGACTAAATCATACAAACAGCTTTCCAAGAGCTACTCACAGTTGAAGTTCAGGTTTTCAGAGTTATTTCTTTTAAATCATCAATGCCAATCAATGCAATCACTGTGCTTTCTCTTAAGCTACTACAGTTCCCTCACATGTTACTCAGCTGACTGAATATCAGTGTGTGACAGTGGAGTTTACTGAATTAGCTCTACATTCAAGCAGAGGTGCAGGTTTCCCAAGACTCCTGGAGGGTGTTGAATTTACCATTCAAAGCTATCAACACCTCTGCATTTACCTCTTCTGTATCAGACAAAGTTAATACCTGCTGGAGGTGAAATATAAAAAAAACAAGACACAGAAGGGAATCTAGCCTGAAGTCTGAAACTTCATCAGTCATTGACAGGTAAGCATCGTTTCTGTCATTCAGTGGCATTGCTATAATACAAACTCTACCAGCAACATTAAAGATCCAGCCTTTACCGCTGGACTCTAGAAAACCTCCTTAAGACTGTGCCCTACAGAGAAAGTCTAGGAAAATATTGCTTCCATCCAATTCTACTTAACTTCTAGAACCTTCTTCTCCTGAACTCTCCACATTCACCTATAGAGTCCTATGAGCACCCCTCTTTTTCTTCAAACTGTACCTTTACTACTTCCCATCTGTGCTGGTTTTAACGATTTCTGTTAAGTTTTACTTTCATTTGCTTTCTAATCTATACAGAGTTTGATATTATAGTAACGACTGCTTCTGGGTCCATCTTGGTTTATTGTAAAATGCTTTGATGTCCTTTGGGTAATATATGCTCTATAAAAAACAAACAAAAAAATAACACCATCAAGTGACCGAGGGTGGGGTTAAAACCATGAGTCTACAGCTGCTCACCACGCAACCGATACTCAAGCACAGTACTTAATCTACAACATGGGAGCCAATAGGTTATTACCCCACCAACCAGACACATTCCTTATTTACTTCTCTGAATGTAAATTCTAGACTAATCTCGAAATGTACCATTTCTATGTAGGATGCAATGATAAAATATTTAAAATCAAGTATAAAAGTATTACCTGATCTGCTATCTGGTCAGTTAGGCCACGGGCAAGAACACCATCCTTTTACAGGCTCACATTTAAAGTTGACATCTTTCTTAAACGTTGACACATGACACACATTTGTTTGCATGCCCTTAAGGTATAAAATTCACTGAAATGGCTTTGTTTACATTTTTTTGTAGGCATATTATCAGAGCCTTGAACATCCATACGAGGACTAAGTTCACTGTGCAAAATGTTAATGTCTGTTGTTCACTCGGGACAGCTCTGCAAGAATAGAATCAATAATGACAGCTTGACTGGGCTTCAAGCATGGTATCATGGGTGATGTTTATTATATAAACAACATAACTACTTTGTTTAAACAGAGGAGCATTTTGCTGACACTGTCAAGTTCGTACCATGCCGGAATTCCAGCCCAGCTGAATCCTGTTTACCTCTTGAGAAGGATGGTGCCCAGCTCTACACAAAAAGGGGCCTATATTAAACATATCAACAGGTAACTGGGGAGCTAGTTTACCCACATGGATTCTGGTGGATTTACCCACACTAGGCACACTAGGGTAGGGAGAGCTGGGTAGCAGTATAACTATAATTACATGCAAAAATATAATCCATGTAACACTACAATGGTCGAACTATTCTTTTTCTTTACCATTCTTGTGTGCTGATTACTCTGCTTCGTTTCATTCTATCAATCACTGCACAAATCTTACACAAGAATATTATTGCTTCAATAAATGTTTGAAATGCCAATTCGAGTATTTCTTGTGTCTCCCTTTGGGCAAGCATGCGTTGCTAAACAAAACGGGTTAGATCTGTTTCCAAGATTTCCTTTGGAAGTCAGCGTTATCATGATCGGAGGTTGCACATACCACTGTTACCTTTCCAGGTTAGTGGTACAGATGGTGCACAGTGAGTTAGCCAGGACTAAGGCCTACATAGCCTGATGGTGTGCGTGAACCCAGTCTTGCACAGTTTTGACTTTTATGTTGTTCAAAAGTCAGTCAGGCATTATGTTTAAACACTTAATATTGTGATGTCTGTTCAACTTTAGAAAGGTCCCTATATGCAAGTTAAACCATTTACTGATTGCAGTACTTATTGGAATATCTTGTGCAGCGCCTCAATGCCTTTGGTGCCTAAACAAAGCTTACACAAGACTACAAATATAATTCTGATACAAAATAAACTCATGCAAAATTAAATACTCATAACCATCATCAAACACACTAGGATGGAGAATTGCTGACAATACTCTAATATCTTTAAAAAGATCTGTTTGCACCTTCCCTTGTTTGATGTTTGCCATCAAACTAATGTTAAACAAGGAATAAATAGCTCTATAGTACACTAAGTCTCTGGTGCTCCTGAGACAGAAAATCCCAGATAACTGTTGTAAATGTCTTTGTTGTTGCTTTGCAGCAGAGTGATAGATGAGATTATAGACATTTCTACCTGCATCCCATATGGGAGGCTACCTACTGGTCTTTTTGTTATACTACGTCTAAACTGTAGTATAAATTATTCCAATGCGCAAAGCCTATTGGGAATATAGGAACTACACTCCATGACGCCCAACGTTTGGTAAGGCGATAATTTAACGCTAGATACTAGAGTAACTCAGTTGTGCTTTTCACACAGACCCCGTTTTCCCGTAAAAACTCCAAAAGACGTCTGGAGTGGGTGAAAGGATAATATCTGCCAAAACTGAGTAGGACGAAAAATCCTATGTATTAGTTTTTGGTTTGTTCAACGTTGAAGGATACAGTGTTCCAAAATATTGTGCACCTAATCTTTGTTTCCTTGAAACTTGCTCTGCAAACTTTCATTAAACAATGCCGGATAAGGGCGAAAACAACGCGACCCGTGGACTGCAGTAAATGCAAACCAACCGGGTTTAGACGTTACAAGGTTTAATGAAGACGACGATGATGGTATAATCATCCCGGAAAACTATAGCCATAAAACGTATAGAAAATGGCCTATCACCCAGAGGTGGTAGAGTTATATTTGTCATAGAGTCACATGAATATCGACAGACAGAGGTATTCTATTCATGGATTATCTTTCCACAAGCAAATCCAACAACAAATGTGTTCCACTACTACAAAGTAGAGGAATCTCCAGCGGAATACGTCCCTTTCGAGGACGTTGAAATTCCACTAACTTACCAAGAGCATTAGCTCTGGTTTAAAGGCGCCCTACAACATCGAAATCAGATTACCAGGCTCGGTCCACTCGGTAGACCAGGAGCTACATGGCCAGCTATACACCACATTCTGACATTGAACGGATGACAGGCCAAGAACTGTTAGCACAGCTAAAACAGTTAATTAAAATACATAGACAATTGGATCAATATGTCATGCGGACCTAACCAGTCCAACCTGCTAAAAGGATCCCACAGCACACCCCTCATCAGAGGAACACAAACAAAATTACACTTCAGACTATACAATCAGTCATTGGTAAACTGTCCGCAAAAAGGGAACACCTTCCGTTCTGGTTAGCTCAGAAAATTACTCAAATTGAGGCAGTATTCCCTGATAGTACACCTCTAGAGAAACACAGAATTCTGACAATATGTTTACTAATGGGGATTGCACCACATGTGGAGGACAGTGAGACTTGGGGTACAGTCTTTGCTTCAATCTACACAAAAACGCATGGTGTTCCGTCTATGGCGTTAATACCAGATGTCCTAAGACAGATTCAAAATGAATATGAACCAGCACCTGCCTTAAATCTTGGTATGAAATTACTAAAAGATTTTAAGCAGGTCTCGGCTATACTATTAGCCAACAATTAAGGTGAAGCAGCATCCGTGGCAATCCTCCAAAAGCTTAAAGAAACAGATATAGCAGAGCAACCAAATGAACTTGCAAGAATTATTGAAAAATCATATGAAGAGCTAGGTAGAGATAGTTTGGGTGGAAAACCACTAAAACCCCAACTAACTGAAAATCTTGAAAATGTTTTTATTAAAAATATTCTCACTACTCCTAAAAAGAAGTGGGAAAATACTAAACAAACACTTCCTAAAGAGAAGCGTTCTCAGTCCAGAGGAAGGTCTCCCCAACGGGAGCCCTCTGAAAAGAGGTATAACCTCAGAAATAGGGAAAATTTGAGAAAACCTGATAGATAAAGATACTGATACACGTTCCTCTCGTACCTTTCAGTCTTCCTCGCAGAAATCCGAAAGAAGAGGACGATCAGAACACAAAGAAGAACGTGTGAAGTCCAAAGACTATCAGCACGTTCCAAAAAATAAGAAAACTCAATTCACGAAGAAGAAGGTAGCAAGCATAAAGATCAGACATGCCGAGGATCTTGAGGACACAACTCAAGAACGGGGAGGGGGCCCAGACAATGCTAGACAGCGCAGCAGAAATCACCATAGCTCGCAAGATCCTGAAGGATCATCTGGAGACAGTGGACTTGAATGAATGCATTCAAGTTGAAACTGCCAACACTAGGGTTAGTGTACCCCATAAGTTTATGAAGTAACACTCCGGATGGAGGGGGACATAACTAGGAAAATAAAAGCACTCTTTTGGGAAAAGCTATCTAAGGGTTATGACATTTTTCTAGCTGAACAAGACTGGCCACCTGAATTTGTCAGGGAATGCCCACATGGCGAAGACATAATTATGCCAGCCTTTTCAAATGACATTCCAATTCATAAAAAATACACATATGCCTGGAAATGGGCAGTAGCTCAGGCTCCAGCATTATACAAAAATCGCATAGGATGGAATGAGGATTCTCCTCACCATAAAATCCAGTTAAAAAATCAAACAACAATGCAAAGGCAATATCCTGTAAAACAGAAAGCTAAAAAACAGGTCAGGGAGATTTTAAGTCAACTTGAAAACCAAGGGGTGATTGAAACATGCACCTCATCTATGAACAATCCTTTGTTTCCTGTCTCCAAGCCAGACAATACATATCGTCTAGTTTTGGACTACAGACACTTAAACTCTTGTTGCAAAACTTTTGTAGTACAAAATGCACACAGTGCAGCATTGATGAATAACATTGTGTGGAAAAAATACAAAACAACATTATACATTTCTAATGGTTTCTTCTGTCAAAACATTGCCCCAGAAAGTAGGTACTTGACCGCTTTGTCAATAATGGGGACACAGGGACAATTTTGCCTTCTCCCTCAGGGTTTCAAGAATAGTCCAGGGTTATTTTCAGCCAGAGTAACAGAGTTACTACAAACGTATGATGATGAGGCATTATCTTATGTCGATGACATCTATCTTACAGACGACGACTTGGAAGTGCACTTGAAAAGAGTGAGCACCATACTACTTGGGTTCGCTTCTGAGGGTACAAATTCAATTTTAAGAAATCACGAATTGCCCACCACAGTGTCCTATTCTTAGGATATGAACTTTCAAGTGAAGGCAAAAGCCTGGCAGCAAACTTTCTAGAGAAATGTACGCTACTCCAACCTCCAAAGACGCTGAAAAATGTAATGTCAATTCTAGGTTTCCTGAATTTTGTAAGAACTTACGTTCTGAATTACACAGAAAGGGTTAAACATCTCTAAGGAATAATCAAACCTGATTTCAAACCAACTAATTGGACTAAAAAACAAACAGAAATTTTGCATTCAGTCCAAACAGACATGTTAGCAAAAACACAATTACGTGCGCAACCTTGTGATCCGAATCATCCCAGGGAGATGCGGATTCACATACCTGACCTTTAATGAAGGTGAAAAGGTACCAATAGCACACAAATCACACTTGTACACACAAGCTGAAATGAAATTCACTTTAACAGAAATAATTCTGACAGCGGTCCAAACTGCAGTAGCAAAAGAGAGAGCCCTAGCGCAGGGAAAAAGAATAATGATTGTTACGCCTGTACCTGCCTTAGAGGCAGTAACAAAAGCAAGCATTCCAAATGCTAAGGCTTTACATCTGAGATGGATACAATGGGTTAATACTCTTGCTGCAACAGACATTGAATATGTTATTGACCCCCTACTTGAAAACACAAGAACTTCTACAATACGAACACGAATGTCCTCTGCCGACTGAAATTCTGCCTCTAGAACATTACGGATGTATAATTTTTACAGACGGATCAGCACAGCCCGCAATTGGGGGTAAACAAGCCTATAGTGCTGCGTGCGCGATTGTTAAAGGTCGCTGGCATGAAGGAAAATTTAGACCTATGGTCACTAAAACTCAATCACTAGGAGACTGTACAGCTCAGCGAGCTGAATTACAGGCTTTCAAGATGGCGCTTGAAAATACCGATCACGAATTCCCCACACTCAGTGTGCGATTCGTATTTCTGCGTTGAATCTTACAACGAACTCTTGCTGAGCTGGGTTCAAAACGGTTTCAAAAACACAAAAGGTGGCACAATTAAGCATAAAATGCTTTGGGAACAAGTAGTTCAATTACAGAAAGAACTACAAAAGACTCATGTGATTCATGCACTGAGTCATCAGCGTGATGGCGTTCCCGTTGCAGGGAATTATTTGGCTGACAAAGCCACAAAGGCAGCTGTGCAAACGGCTTCTGTAGCTACAATCACTCATTCAAAAAGAGTAATAGACGGTGAAACATTGCTAGCAGTCAAAGCCTCAATGAAAGGTAGCTATGCAGCATTACCTCTAAACTATCCACTCACATATACATACATAATTGATGCAAACTCCGTTCCTTTTGCTCGAATCCCTGGAGTGGGGGACAGAGTCATTCCAAACAGGAACCGGAGAGGTGCTTTGGTTCTAGAAGCACATATGGGAGAGGGTCTGACACACCAAGGGATCTTACAATCTCTAATAGAATTAGAAGAGATGTACTGGTGGCCAGGAAT
The DNA here is from genome assembly GCF_964263255.1 of Lissotriton vulgaris. Taxonomy (NCBI): domain Eukaryota; kingdom Metazoa; phylum Chordata; class Amphibia; order Caudata; family Salamandridae; genus Lissotriton; species Lissotriton vulgaris. The sequence continues at coordinate 948,167,153 of NC_141699.1, read as the reverse complement.
GAGCGTCCAAGTTTATGAATTCGGAATCAACTGCGATACCGGTTACAGATATCATAGTTTTGAAAACCACCAGATACCCGACTACAGTGTAGCCAGCCCAGTTCAGACACCATTGTTAGACAGCATTAGACTATCTACAAGCAGATGTCACCATAGACGGATGCGGTCCAAGAACTATTAGGGCAAGATTTATTTGGATGTGGCCTCAGCACTCGGCTGGCGTCCAAACGGTTATAAAAGATTTGCGAGTCTTTATCAGCACATACGCAATCGCCACGCTACATTCTGACCAGGGTCCTGCGTTTAGCTCTTGGGCTTACAAGGAGGCCATGGCCCATTTGGGCGTTGCATTGCGGTACTCAAGTCCATTCCATCCTGAGGGAAATGCAGTAGTGGAAAGAAAAAAAATGTGGCATATAGCAATCTATAACAGCTAGGGTATTGGGTTCGGGTGATGGGTGGGTCAAACATCTAATAAGTGTCCAACGTAGTCTTAACAATCTGCCAAGAAATTCTCTGGGTGGAATCACTTCATATGAATTACTATTTGGTACTAGAATGATAATCAAAGACCTCAATTGTCAAACTTCAGTAGTGGAACAAAAACCCTTTGATATCAAAGATCGTTTGGCTATTTTACAGGACTTAAATGAAACAAGAAAAAGTCTAAGTAACACAATACAGAAGCAAATGACCACTGAAGATAAACCACCTGTCCCAGCAAGACCTATCTGGAATCCAAAGATTGGGGAGAAGAAGGAATTTGGGCCTACTTACAGGAAAGCAGTACCTGTCTTAGCTATCCACGGAACAAGATCAGTGTTACTACCGCCGCTTGCTGGCAAAAGGGAGAACAGAGTTGTGTCCATCGACCTGGTCAAACCACATCATGTGACCGATAATAAGTAGTAGGCCCAGTGGACTCCCAAGATGTAGCAGACGACCAAATCTTGCTACAATCCAAGACGTTCTAACTGAAAGACTTATCACATTTGATAAACCTGCAGTGAGAAAAGGACTGTGCAACAAATCCATGGAACTTGTGCCTCTTGAGACCCAAATAACTATTCGTAAAGAAACACCTGCCTACAATCATATAGCATCTGACTATACAAATATGACAAAGGAAGAAGCAGCTCCAACGATTCAAAACAATTGACAGAACTGCCTCTGGCTATTTTATCAACTTTGATACATTTTCTGAGGATCCCGGTGAACCTGAAACAACGCCAACAAATCAAACTTTCAAAGAAAAGATAACAGCACTCTTTCATCAACTTGAAAATACATATCTGGTTTCACCATGGGTTGAATTTTGGATTGTGTTAGGTGTGCTTTTTCTCCTACTTTGGCTCATTCTTGTTTTAAGTTTGGGAAAGATGATAGATGGAAAATACAGTACAATGGACACAGCAAGTAAGAACATCAACTTGCTCCTGAAAGCTCACAAATCATCTCAACTGAGCGAAGAGACCGGTCAATAGTGAACATCACAGCCATTCCTATACCTGGGGGTATAGCATGGGACACAACTGATTAGGACATTTATGGCCCGGTGGAACTGTTGTAGATTCCACACCAGTTTAAGGTTTCTTTGAGTGACTTTGTTTCACCCAGCACATTTTCTGATGATTGGGACTTTGAGACTGTTAATAACATGATAACAGAATTAGAAATGTCAGCTAAATTCACAAAACAAGAATACTTAGAAAGTTCATCAGACTATGAACAAATGTATTGTTTTAATCATTATGGTCACCATTATTTGCACAAATCTGCAAACCCTAGAAATGTTTTTACTTACAATCAATGGGAACATTGTCCAACACCGCCAAAAGGCAGCTCAAAAACATTTTATGAAAAGTGGCCATACTTCTCAGGGTTTAATGTCACAAATCCAGAAACGTTTTATTTCAAATATGAATAAGACCGGAATGAAAAACATGTTGACCAATACTAAACAAATTTATTCTGCAAACTTTTATGCTCAGTTGTCTACATTAGGTTTTAACTTTTGGAAAGAAAACATTGAGACAAAAAGTATTTGGGGCACAAAAGACTGGCAGGTACAAGGTTTAGAGGCCTTATTCAGAGCCTGCATTATCCCAGAATAAAAAATGTTTTTAAATGACACTGTTCAACAAACATCTTGTCTTGGTTTAGCTAAGAAAAAAGATTTAAACAAACCGTCCATACGTAAGCCCTCGCCTGACAGTAATAGCACTGCTGATGAGGAGGTAGACGTAACACAGATTTTAAAACACAACAGAACTAATCCTGATTGGAAAAAATGGTTAATCTGGCCCACAGACACAAAATAACTGTCAAGATAGATTTCTGAACAAAACACAAGGGTTCACAGTGAATATGCCAGATCCAAGATACTCCCAGAGACAACATCCAGAGATAGTAACAACTTACAGTGTAGGAAAACTATGCCTTGAGTGGCTACAGAAATCCACACTTCCAGAAATTAAACAACACTTATCTTTACTTAAAGAAGGCGTTGATTTACTAGTCTTCTTACTTGGACCTCGTAAGCCACGTCAAAAACGTTTCATATACACCGGTATATACGCTGCTTACAACGAAGCATGGAAGTTCACACAAATGGAAACTTCAGAAAAAAAATGAGAAATTGATCGTTTTAATTTAGAGAAAGGTCTCTCTGCAGTGGACAATGGGTTAACGATTCTGTCCGCCAGAATTTATTCTTTGGACAGCATTGTATCATCTGCCATTGACATAATAGAGCAAGAGTTGCTAATGTTACAACATGGCCAGTCTCAATTACGTTCTATAATGCTGCTAGGCTGGACGTTACAAAATCGCCGTTCAGGCTACGTGCCATGGCGTCTAATCAACACCACGTCATTGTTTACTGTATTTAACCTTACAGATAAACAAATATAATTGGCACAAAGAGGAGCAGACTATACGGTGCTGAGCATTGAAAAACTGGAAAGATTACCATTAACTGTTTCTGAGAAACCAGTCGTAGAATGGATAATACATGGCACCATCACAATACCAGTAGCGATTTTCCAATTTCAGTACTGTCTACAGCACATACCAGCAGGCATGTATGAAAGGTTGGATAAAGAATACATTAAGTCGGCCTGGAATTTACCATACACACACAAATGTTGGAGTGGGGGAAAGGAAGTATTTCTTAGTGGTAAAAATTGTAAGAACTCACTAAGAGGTACACTTTTGTGTAAAGGTATTAATTTACACGGAGCCTGTGAGGGTTCTTCAAATAACCTTTCTTGCCACCTGCACGGTTCACCAGCAGCAGTGATAGATCCAGTTTTTAGGCAGCTATCCAATGGTAGCTACATAATGTATTGTATTGTATATTGGATTTATATAGCGCTTATCACCCAGGGGTCTCTAAGCGCTTGCCTTGGGAATCCGTCCTGGCTTTTCCCTGTGAGATAGCCCCTACAGGGCATCCCCAAGGTGAAAGCCAGGCATCCCGCCGCGGGGGGCAGTTGTGGAGATTAAGCAAGCTTAATGCCCAGAGTTGCAGAGTGTGAACCCATGATTAGGTCAGGCACCGAAGCGAGAATTATCGAGTCCATGGACATTTGAGCTCAAGACCCTGCCGCGTCGGGAATTGAACCCTGGTCCTGGGTCTGACCTCTGCTTCAGGGTCTGCCTGCTCTAACCAGTGAGCCACACTTTCTGTTGAATGATCACAGCTGTTGTGGCATGTTGCCAGGAAAAGCCTATCTAGTTAGTGTGTCAGCCAGGTTTGTCGGCGGCCTTCGACACCGTTCCCCACGACCTCCTCCTAACTAGACTCTGGGAGATTGGGCTGCGGGGAACGGTGTTTGCATGGTTTCAGTCTTTCTTGGCCGACCGGAGACAAACGATCAGGGCTCCCCCTTTTCTCCGCCCTGATGCCGCAGCTTGAGGTAGGGGTCCCGCAGGGCTCCATACTTAGTCCCTCCCTCTTTAATATCTTCCTTACACCTCTGGCGGCACAGGTGGAGGAGCTAGGGGCCCAGATCATATCCTATGCGGATGATACACAACTCCTGTTCACTTGTGACAGGGGCTGTGACTTCGATGGAGCAGCCATTCGGAGGTGTTTGGAGTTTGTGTTTGAATGGTTCGGGAAAAATGGCCTCAAATGCAACTCCGACAAATCCGAGATATTGTTTTTTGGTTGTCCTGCAGACCCAAGATGGAAGCAATGGTGGCCTCCGGCCATGTTTCCCCCTGCCAGCGACTCGGTTACAGCTAAGAATTTGGGTATGATGGTTGATAACACTCTTTCCTTCAAAGCCCAGGTTGCTGGCTTGACTGGGAAGTGCTTTGCCATCTTAAGGATGTAGCGTAAGTTTTTGCCTTATCTATCTTTTGAGCATAAGAAGATCACGGTGCAAGCACTAATAGGCTCGCGCCTAGACTACGCCAACATCCTTTACTTAGGTCTTCCTGAATATCTGTTGACTCGTCTGCAGATAGTTCAAAATTCTGCAGCCAGGGCAATCTTTGGTCTAACTAGAAGAGCCAGGGCCAGCAATCTCCTTGTCTCTCTGCATTGGCTGCCGATTCGTAAGCGCATCTCTTTCAAGACCTTAATTACAGCTTTTAGGGCGCTTCACAATCTTGGCGCTGAATATCTGCAGAGAAGGGTCAATTTCTATCTCCCATCTAGACCCCTGAGATCTGCGGCCCAGGCCAAGGCTATCGTCCCAACAGTGAAGCTTGCTCGCTGTGGAGGTCGTTCCTTTAGTTACCTTGCACCCCGTCTCTGGAACACTCTGCCCCTGACGTTGCGGACGTGCACCAATCTCTCTGTTTTTAGGAAGGGACTTAAAACTTATCTTTTTGCCCTGTAATGCTGTTATGGTTAATTTATGTGCTGTTATGGCTTTATGTTAGTTGCTGGTATATGGTGATGTGATCTTTAGCGCCGGGACGCTCTCTGGAGCAGCTGAGCGCTCTACAAAACAAATAGTAACATAACATAACATAACATACTTGTTGTATGCAATTATTGTTTCCAAAAAGCATGACAGACAGGGAGTCAGAGTTATGGCCTTCACTGAATATCTCTTCTATATGAATTGATACTTTAAACAGAATGAAAACCATTCTTTTGCAAAAAACTGTGCCACTGACCTCGTCAAGAGAAACGTATAATCTGCAAGTTGCAAGGACTTCTGCAGAGATACATGCATTATTATCAACAAACTGCCCAGTACATTTCGCAAAAATGTTAGGTCAAATCTTAAACATGTCTGATACCTGCAGCATCGCACATGTATTTAAGATGATTTTTTCTGGACTGTTAGCTCCCTTTGAAGCAGTCAAATTTTCTCCAAATTTCGTGCACTCTGTGTTTGGCGGCCTGCCTCTCATTTTGGGACTTGTAGCAGGAATTCTATTTTTATTCCTTCTGCTCCGATATGGCAAGTCCAGTCACCAACGATACCCAGACTACCATGGAACAAGCCCATGCGGTATCGTGAAAGGATTACAGAGATTCTTGGCTTGGCTCATTCAAGAGATCTGAATACCACTTGGTTCCTTTCGTTCAGATCAATCTGGCAAGATTGCATCTTACCTGTTCTACGATGCCTGCTTTGCGGAGAAGAATGCGTGTTGGATATTTGTCTTACACTTCCATCAGTACTGCCATCAGATGTTGACACCTTGCTAGGTTCGGTAATGACTCATGCATCGTGTTGCCCCCAACGACTACTAGGTATTCGGTCCTCAGCGTTCCGTGGTACATATATGCAACAATTCTTTTACATTGTACCGGTACGTTTTTTCTCACGTTAAACAGTGCAAATGTGTCAATAAAGGCAACCTCCCCTCTATATATTGACGAATCCTGGTCGGTCTTTTTATCAACAGCACTAAATATTGCCAGAAGAATTCGCCATTTATCCAAGGTGCAACCACACATACTGATTCAACAATCGATAAGATGCATATAGTTTAGAGGCCAATAGAATTGAGATTAGCTTGGGGCCCGTCTATTTTCATGTAAAGACAACTAAATGCTTTCATCTATCTCCTCTCCCGGCGTCAAAATCCCTACGACTCGCTGGTATAAATTAACTGCGGAATCATGTGTTTGAATCAGCAAATATCTTGTATACATCAATCAATTTAGGTAAGCAAAACAGGCTCTACATATCCAAGCACTGAATAAATAGGATATGTATAGATTCTCTTAATAGATCGTGAATAGAAATGTTTTGATTATCACAGATTAAAACTTGATTGAAGTAGAAAGTGACTGCACCTACTTGACAAGCAAGAAATATATCCTTATCCCATCCGTGACACTTCTCTAAAGGAATACGGAGTGAACAGTTTCACCTATGTTCCCCTTGGTCAGGTATGTTTACAAATAAATAAGAAAGCCCACAGTGGTTTATCATTGATAATGAGTATGGGTAGTCCCTTGTGTGAACGTAATTTAATGGGGGCCCTTAATCCATGTCTTGTTCTGCCCAATGATTATGACACTGCTCAAATATAAATTATCTAGGTTGTTCCTTGTGCAGTTAGATTTATTAACTGCATAAGTAGGGAAGAAATGTTTGGTAAGCACAGCTTCGGGTATAGTTCCTAGTATAAACATTGATATATTGACGATAGGAGTGATAATACTCCCCTGTGTGTTTTTAACTCATTTTACGTATGTTTTTCAGATTTTAATGTGGCTCCTGAGGAAGGCGTTCTTGTTTAAACGCCGAAACGCGCGTCGATGATTATTTCTGCCACTTTTTTATGAAATTTTGTGTAACTGTGTTAGAAAGATAATCTCTTTATATTGAATTTATTGGTTTCTTAATTTGTTGTTATGTTTTTGTGTTTTTTGGAATTTCAAATGTTTTTACTCTAAATGTGTACATTTACAAATAAATTCAATTTTGTACTTTTTAATTGGTTACTGTGCTTCCTACATGCTGTTTCTCCCTGGCTTTATTATCTACTTGTTTGCTGTTATTACATTGTCTATTTTCCCTGTATAACAAATCCAGTTGTCTAGCAGGGGGTCCTTGTTATTTACGCCAAACTTCCATCAGTACTGCCATCAGATGTTGACACCTTGCTAGGTTCGGTAATGACTCATGCATCGTGTTGCCCCCAACGACTACCAATCCTGATGATGGCATTCATTGAGGTCTCACTGGCAAGTCTAGCTTATGGTGAGATACGAGGAACAACAGGTACACAGGTACCATCTGATATGAACATGGCTAACGCGGCAACTGACGCTGACGGCGATGTTTCTCATCTGTGCACATTTGATCTACTTGATGAAGTAGTTCCACTTTCACCTACTGTGGTAGACAATTTCTTTGCCAGCTTAGACGATCTGATGTTTTCTCCTGACACCGAGATTAACTTTTGATTCTGCACACAGCGTTCCATGAACTCTGAAATTCGACCTTCAATTTTCAAAACAAACCGTCTAAACTTGAGAAGCTTTTTCGATACAATTTGAACTTTTTCCAAAATAGAACTTTTTATGGCACAGAGTAATCTGCTTAAAGTAGAACTATTCTTAGAGAACAAGAATTCTTTTGAACATTTCCTAGAGACAATATTTGGCCTTGTCCTCAAAACCAAAACAGTTTATATATTCTGCTATGGGATGGTCTCGACCTTTCTTCTGTACTTAAGAGCCAGTTCATAAATATACATTTGTGATTCATAAGGTTAGCATTAATCATTTCATGCTATATATCATATATGAATACACTTTGCTCAAATGCGTACAGTTTATACTCATTTCGTATATAGCCTTTTTCAAATGCAAATTTTGTATTTTGGGTGGGACTGAAAACACATGATTTAAATATGTTTCAGTACTTATAATTTAGTAATGTTGAACTTAATAAAGTGGAGCGGGTGTTGTATATGAATTTAGGACCCTAGTGTAATTGTCCAGATTCATGCCCATATATAGGTATAAATCACCCTATCCTTATATAGGCATAAAAATCATTACCATATTTAGACTGAGCCTATGCAGTTCAAATACGGCATGGCTACTTCCACCAGTTCTGAATTGAATTGAATTGAAAAGGTTCTTGTATAGTGCATGGCTACTCGGAGGCATCCCAGAGCTTGATGTTGAACAGAAGGGATAAACAGGATCTGAGATGTGGGGGCTAACTCATCCGTGTCTTGGGAAACAGTGCTGTTTTGAGTTGTTTTCGAAATGCCAGCAGGCTGGGTTCTAGGCGAAGTGAAAGCGGGAGGGCATTCCACAGCCTTGCTGCATTTCGCGAGAAGAGACGGTCCCCAGATCGGGCTCTGTTGGTTCTGGGTATTGTAAGGAGGTTTTGCTGTTTAGAATGAAGAGCCCTAGATGGAATGTATGGTCTGATCATATCGTTCAGAATGGGGGGGCCATCCCCATATAGAGTTTTATGGACCAGACAGAGGGTTTTGAAATGGACCCGCTCTTTTATTGGGAGCCAATGCAGGGTCCTTAGTGAGGGTGCTGCTGAGGTACGATGGCTGGTACCAGTGAGTAGCCTTGCTCCGGAGTTTTGGGCCATCTGAAGTTGTCGGATAACTGAAGTGGGGGCTCCTAGGTAAAGTGCATTCCCATAGTCAAGCCTTGATAAAATGAGGGACTGGACTATGGTTTTCTTAGCAGTTTCGGGTAGCTGGGGGAGGATTTTGCGGATGGTTTTCAGTAAACCGAAGCAAGTAGCCACTGTCTTTCTTGCCTGGATTTTGAAGGACAGCTCCGTGTCGAGCCAGAACCCGAGGCTTTTTATCTCTGTTTTTGGGGTAGGCCCGGGTCCCATGCAAGGAGGCCACATAGAGAGGGTGTTAAAGGTGGCCTTCCTTCCGAGCAGCATCAGCTCGGTTTTTCCTCCATTCAATTTCAGATGGGATGCATCCATCCACTCTGCGACCGCACCCAGGCAGTTGCAAAGATTGTTCGGGGGGGAATCTGCCTGGTTAAGGGAAACTACTAGCTGGGTGTCATCAGCGTTGCTCACCAGTTGGATTCCGAAGGGGGCCACTATCTCTGCCAAAGGGGCCATGTACACATTAAACAGTGTGGGGCTGAGGGAGGAGCCCTGAGGTACCCCACACTGTAATGGCACTGGAAGGGAGCAGTTGGTGTCTGAGAAGACCTTAAAGAATCTGTTGCTGAGGAAAGACTCAAGCCACTTAAGGGCCTTACCTGTGACTCCAATTCTCTCTAGACGGGCTAGGAGGACACGGTGGTTAACCGTGTCAAAGGCGGCGCTGAGGTCCAGGAGGATAATGGCCGCGCTGCCACCTGCGTCCAGAATCCTCCTGGATACCTCGACCACTCTCAACAAAGCTGTTTCGGTTCCTTGTCCCTTTCGGAAGCCTGTTTAGGTGGGGTGTAGCAGGTTATAGAACTCCAAATAGGATGCTAGTTGTTTATTCACCCACTTTTCAGCAAGCTTACTAATGCCAGGGAGATGGGACGGTAATTGGAAAAGTCATCAGGGTTGAGATTTGGCTTTTTCAGCAGGGCCTTTACCATGGCTAGCTTCCAGTCTTGAGGCACTGTGCCAGACTCCAGGGAAGTGTTGACAAGGTCAATTATATTTTTGCTAACATGGGGGAGGGCTAATTTCAGGATGGACATGGGGGCGGGATCAAGGGGAGAGCCGCTTTTTATGGAGTTGAAAAGGGAAGGGAAAAGATCGTCACTGAGCGGATGGAAGGATGCAAGGTGAGGTATGGTAGAGTTAATGTCATCCCTCGGAGGAGGGTTGGATTCAGCTGCTGGGAGTGGAGGGAGAGAAAGAAGAATCTTTTCAATTTTTGTGGCAAAGAAGTTTGCTAGTTCGTTGCAACGAGCACCAAATTCTTCAGATGAAAGCTCGGATGAGGGGGGTCGGGGGCCCTTGACAAGGTTTTTACTATTCTGAACATTTCTCTGGGAGCGTTAGTGGATTTTTCGATTTTTTCAGCAAAAAAGGTGGATTTGGCTACATTAAGTGCAGTTTTATATTTCTTGATTGTAAGTTTGTATTTAATTTTCTTCTCCTCGTCGAAATGTTTTCGCCATTGTCTTTCCTCTCGTTTGCATTCCTGTTTAAGGGACCTTAGGTCTGAGTTGAACCAAGGCTGTTTATTCGGACTTTTTTTCTTTGAAATACATTTTTTGGGGAGCACACTATCTAGCGATTGTTCTATCCATTGGTTGAAGTCAGTATTGGCCCTATCGATATTCTGGTTGGCCGTAGGTTCGTTCTGCTTCAGAGATTCTATCCATTCGCTGGGTTCTAACTTTGTCCAGCGCCTACCTAAGGTTTTATGGGGAGGTCGATTGGTGCAAGGTCTGTTAATTTTCCATGAAAAGGGAATTACCTTATGGTCTGACCAGGGGATAGAAAATGGTACAGATGTAGACAATTCAGCAACGTTGGAGAATATTGGGTCTAAAAAATTCCCTTTAGAGTGAGTAGGGTGTTGAACAATCAAGTTAAGTTGGCATGCAGCTAGGTCTTTGGTTAATTCCGTGGCAATAGTGTCCAAAGGGTTGTTAAAATGGAGGTTCAAGTCACCTAGCACTATGAAATTAGAGACCATGGTGGCTGATTCCAGAATTGTTTCAGTTAGCCCTTCTATAAATTGACCAATCTGGCCGGGTGGACGGTAGATTAAGAGACCGGAGATTGAGAGTTCTGAGGAGTGGGTGATGGAGAATTGTGTACTCTCACAGTCTGGGATAGTGCTGTCGATCAGGCGACAAGCTAAGTGTTCCCTGTATAAAATGTCGATCCCTCCGCCAACTTTAAGTTCTCGGTCTCTGTGCTGAATCAAATATCCAGCAGGTAGGGCCCGGACGATGTCGGGGCCGGAGGACGAGCCGAGCCACGTTTCTGTTAAAAACAGAATGTCCACGTTTAGATCTTCGATCAGTAGTGCGATTTCCGTGGCGTGCTTTGGTAAAGAACGGCAGTTAACCAGTGCCATCTTTAAATCAGTGTCTACTGTCCTGTTTTTTGGGAGTGGTGTGGTTTTTATGGTAGCCTCTGTAACCCTAAAAGAGCAGTTGTTACAAAAGAAGCCACCAAGCCCAAGGTCCATCAAATGGTTGCATGATGATGGAAGCTCCCTGTTGAGCGAGAGTAGGGTCGAGCGGGAGTATGTTAAAGAGCATGGGGCTGGTATACCAGGGGTCTTGGGCCCTGGGCCCGACTGTGCGCGAACGGGCGCAAACGGGCATGACTCTGGCACGACTCCGGTGCAGGTCCGGCGCGTCCGCAGTACGCGTCCGCTGCGCGGAGTCATGACCGTTCTTTTTATAGCGCTACTAGAGCGCGCGATTCGCCTGGCCCACACCCAATATGGCAGCCAAGTTCGAATCCCAGCCCTCGGCGTCGATGCTCAGCCGAGGGCGGTACGGGTAGGGGAGGGGCACAGAGCGCTTAGGAGCGCTGAGGAGTCTCTATTCTGAAGCGCTTTTTAATCAAGCGCTAGAGAACACGCTAGGGAGATGCAAGTTTTAAAAGTGCTTTTTAATCAGGCACGAGCAAACAAAGTTAAAAAAACAAATTCCTAGGGTGTCAAGGCAAAAGTGAAAGAAAGAGACCTCCCGGCTTCCGCCTCAGGAGGGAAAAGGGTCCTTCTGATGGTAATCTGAGAATCCACAACGATTTCCTGGAAAAACCCGCCTTCAGCAGTTAGGGACTTCCCCTTGCTTGAATATTAATTTATCCAAGAAATCATGGAGTTTTCAAAGAACTGAGTCTTTGATGACGTTATTATGTCCAACCTTACCTCAAACTCGGCACCTTCAAGGTATAAATATGCCCACACTTGCCCAGGCAAACACACAGTGGTTTGGAGCAGTTTGTCTATCTACTTACCCGACGCCCTGCCGAAGCAAGTGCCGAAGGAAGCAGACCTTCCAGCAGACGCACTGGGAGAGACGCTGTCTTTTCTCTTGCCGAGACATCCAGCTCCAGTGTTTCCAGGCTACCCTTGCGGGTTGCTGGGAAATCGAGTTCTGAGAGAGAGATACAAGACCTCCTTCATTCTAAACCAAGGTAGGAGCTGATTAGACCCGTAGAGAATTCTTGGAGAGATTCTTGGCAAAGAATACTAAACTTAAGCTACACCTCACTTACTTCTTCCCTTGTACTAGACTTAAGTTAGGTACACCGGGGTAGGCGTATTTTAGAAGCACCAGTTGAGTACTTTTAGTCTTTATTTATTAATGTATGTATTTTATGTTATTTTATATGGCTTAGAAACCATAGTATGCTTTTACAGTATTATTTTATAATTCTCTTCGTAGTGTATGCATTATACTTTGCAACCAGTATTGAGATTGTAGCAGTTCATTTCTTATGATTGAGAAAGAAGACTGTTTAATAAATACCTTTTATTGAAAACGCCTCTCTATTTCTCTGCACCTCTGGTGAAACGAAGCATGCAAGATTGACTGAGTGAAATAGCCATCTATTGTTTCGGCGTCTCTAGAGATTGATTTCTTATTCTTGGGAAACAAAGTTGTCATGTTTATGCAGTTGTCAGACACTAATCCCTTCTTGTGAATTCGAGAACGTTTCTAGTGACCTCTAAGCTAGCTGGCACTCACAATTAAGTCTAATATATTCGATAGAGACCTAGTCGACCTCAGTCCTACGTCTAAACTATAGTATATATTATTCCAATGCGCAGAGCCTATTGGGAATATAGGAACTACACTATGCCACCAGGGGCTCACTGCGCACACTCACTGCACTTTGTGGGCAACTTTAAGGCGATATATATAATAACCGGGCAGAATACGTACTACTACGGCTCCGTCAAATCTCCTAAACGCAAGGAAACAAAATAGGCAAACACTTGTCTAGACAACTGAGCGAAAAAAGGGAAAAGTAATAAATTCGAAACATACAAGATGGGGAGGGTCGGATAGCGTCCACAGATAAAGGGAAGGCTGACATATTCAGGGCATTTTATGAGAGTCTTTACACAGGGGAGACAAGGGACATAGAGGAACAAAATCAATATCTCCACATGTTGAACTTCCCTAAGGTCTCACAAGAGAGGAATGATGCTCCTACGGCACCTATCACTAAGGAGGAGTTGGGCAAAGCCATCAAATCCCTCAAGGTCAATGAGGCTCCAGGTCCGGATGGATTGACGCCACATTTTTATAAAACCTTCGTGCCCGACCTCATCCCACACCTCAACCTCTGTAATAATATGGTAGAAGAGATAGGGACAACCCCATCCATGGCTGAGGTGGTGATCACAGGGGAAAGATGCGCTCCTCTGCACTTCCTACCAGACTGAGTGAAATAGCCATCTATTGTTTCGGCGTCTCTAGAGATTGATTTCTTATTCTTGGGAAACAAAGTTGTCATGTTTATGCAGTTGTCAGACACTAATCCCTTCTTGTGAATTCGAGAACGTTTCTAGTGACCTCTAAGCTAGCTGGCACTCACAATTAAGTCTAATATATTCGATAGAGACCTAGTCGACCTCAGTCCTACGTCTAAACTATAGTATATATTATTCCAATGCGCAGAGCCTATTGGGAATATAGGAACTACACTATGCCACCAGGGGCTCACTGCGCACACTCACTGCACTTTGTGGGCAACTTTAAGGCGATATATATAATAACCGGGCAGAATACGTACTACTACGGCTCCGTCAAATCTCCTAAACGCAAGGAAACAAAATAGGCAAACACTTGTCTAGACAACTGAGCGAAAAAAGGGAAAAGTAATAAATTCGAAACATACAAGATGGGGAGGGTCGGATAGCGTCCACAGATAAAGGGAAGGCTGACATATTCAGGGCATTTTATGAGAGTCTTTACACAGGGGAGACAAGGGACATAGAGGAACAAAATCAATATCTCCACATGTTGAACTTCCCTAAGGTCTCACAAGAGAGGAATGATGCTCCTACGGCACCTATCACTAAGGAGGAGTTGGGCAAAGCCATCAAATCCCTCAAGGTCAATGAGGCTCCAGGTCCGGATGGATTGACGCCACATTTTTATAAAACCTTCGTGCCCGACCTCATCCCACACCTCAACCTCTGTAATAATATGGTAGAAGAGATAGGGACAACCCCATCCATGGCTGAGGTGGTGATCACAGGGGAAAGATGCGCTCCTCTGCACTTCCTACCAGCCTATTGTGCTCTTAAACTTAGATGCAAAGCTTTATTCAGCTATCTTAGCAGATAGGTTAAATGACCTAATGCCAGACCTCGTCCACCCTGATCAATCAGGCTTCATAAAAGGCTGGCAAACCCATGATTACATTAGACGGGCAGTGCACCTGATCGAAAAAGTGACTAAGCAAAAGATACCAGCTGTTCTCGGGGGACTGGATGCCGAAAAGGCTTTTGGCAGGGTGGACTGGCCCTTTCTTTTTAACACACTCAAAACACTTCGGTTTCGCAGATAAATGTACCAATATGATCAGGGCCAACTACATACAGCCACGTTCCAGAGTGCTGGTTAATGGGACAATGTCTGCCCCCTTTTCTCTTACTAGAGGGACCAGGCAGGGGTGCCCTTTGTCACCCCTGCTATTTGGTCTTAGCATTGAGCTGCTGGCGATGCATATCCGGGAGACCCCAGAAATAAGGGGGATTCCCTTTGGGGAGATACCCACAAAATATTGCTGTTCGTGGATGATGTGCTTTTATCCCTCACGGAGCCATCACTCTCACTTCCGGTGTTGCAGGCAGAGCTGACCAGGTATGGGACAGTGGAGGGGCTTAAGGTTTACCTAGATACATTCTATATACTTAATCCCACACTTCCGGAGGCTGTGGTTGAGGAGCTACAGGACCGTTCTCCACTCCATTGGGCACACCACTCTACAATATTTGGGGATCCAACTGACACCTCGAGTGGAGGGGTTATACAAGGCTAACTTTCCAACCACACTGATTCAGCTTCAAAGCGATCTTCAACGCTGGAAACCTCTTTTTATCTCTTCGTTGGGTCACATACATGCAATCAAAATGACGGTGCTCCCTAAATATTTGTAACTCTTTCAGGCTCTACTGATAGAACTGGATAAAGAGCTCCTCCCTAAAATAAGATCGCTCTTCACTCGCTTTATCTGGCAAGGCAGGAGGGCTCGCTTATCCTTTCATATCTTATGGAGTCCAAGGACTTAGGGTGGGGTGGGTCTACCCAACTTCGGCCTTTACTATAAAGTGGCTCAACTGCGGATAGTGGCAGAATGGTCTAAAAGGGAGTCGGAGAAGCACTGGATTCACATGGATCGGGCCATTGCAGGGTGAACAATCTGGTACCTCATATGGAAGCCCAAGACAGAGAGACACACCAATGCATACTTCAGCACCCTCACCACTGCTTCAAGCTCTTGAGGGATAAGCTTTTTCACAAACATACAGGAACTATCAAAAGGCTTGTCCATCACAATTTCCCCAATGTACCCTGAAAAGGCCATTGAATGAAGCCAGGCCTGGTAGAAGATGGTCATCGATGACCATCAGGGACTGCCACAGGTGTCTACATGTCCAGCCCTGAGTGAAAGATCGGATTCACTACATTCTGCCCATCCTGAAAGACCATGACAAAGTAGGTGTTCTGAAAAGTCAAACAAGGCTGTCTGCATTATCTTGGAGAGCTCACACGAATACCTTGCCAAAAGGCATGTTACATTAGTGGAACTGAGGGCAAGACCCTCTGAGGAAAACACCTTCTTTCCCCATAGTCTTAATCCCCTTTAACTCCCGATCAGGAGCGGCAGTGGAAAAGGACAGCAGTTTTTGCTTAGAGCAGATACAAATTTAAGGAATCTTGGTGGTGGTAGGGAGCCAGGTGGTTCATCGAGAGTCAAAAGCGGATCCAACCCATGAGAAAAGAGTAATGATTGCAGGAGCGCATCAATAAAGGGAAACAATCCCTCTGAAGCCAAAGAGGATAGCTGGAGGATCTCCATAAGGAGGTCTGGCTTATTTTCTTCCATGGGGAGAAGTAACTCAAGTACCTCATCTGCCTTTTAAGACTGCTGTAAAAGAAGCCATCAACTCTGTTGGAAGCCCAAAGTGCTATTGAAATGCATATATCACAAAGTATTGAGTCTCAGAGAATTTAAGAGAATCCCTGTTCAGAGAATTTAAGATGGCAAGAAAGGTCCAGTGGGTAGGCTTGCGTGGGAAACTCTTTCTGGGAGACTGTATTGTTTTGACTTTTAGATCCCCCCAGCTGGTTAATACAATCTTGCGAGAGAGTGGGAACTATGCCATAGCAAGGGGTAAAATTAATATATTGCCACTCTGTTTCTTTTATACCCCATCGATCGGGACCCAGTCGGCCTAGGGGTTTGGTAGAAATGTATTAACCCAGGACTGTGTTTATGGTATTCCAACTTGTAATAGATTTAATTTGCTGTCAGGACAGGTAGAGACCGATTGACTTGTTTTGCCAATCACAGAGCCTGCGTGGAATCACGAACTTCCGAGTCTGGTAAATCAGAATCAGAATCCTCTACTTTTCCTTCCACACGGCCTACAACAGTAAATATAACTGGACCTGAATCGTATTCTTCCACTGACCACTCTGAAAATTTGCTAGTAAATCTGGGCCTAGTCATGAGCAACAGACAACCAGTTCCTGATAGTAAGAGCCAGTACAACACACAAGCAGAGACTATCAGTTTAGGTCCTGCCCTCGATAGTCCTCGGGACAAATCCTCTATCAATATACTTTACTGGAACATTGCAGGTCTGCGTTCAAAGGTGGTGAATGACACTTGGCTTAGTTTTGTTCACAAGTTTAATATTCTTTGTTTTCAAGAAACGTGGGCTACTTCTGTGACACATATAGAGGGCTACAAAACCTATTTTTCATCAGCACTACCGTCACCATCCGGTAGAGCTAAAGGAGGTTTGACCATTTTTGTTTCCAACCTTGTGGAGATTAAGGAAATTGTCCCAATTAAACTAGAACCCAATTTTCAAATATTAACCTTGCACTTGATTAAAACGGACATCTTTTATATTCACTTACACCAGGGAGAATTAATAACAGTAATAAGACACATTTTTCTCTCCCTGCAGGAATTAATCAATAAGGCTACAAAAGATGTGGTAATCATTAATCAAAGATTGTGTAGCAATAGCGACCAGTTGACCTGTGGTCTCATGGATGAGATTGAACACCTGATAACACACTTTCCCCACTCTACAATTGGGGACTGTCTGAACGAAACCTTTTTTGGTCTAGACCTAGGCTTGGCTAACGACATGATGAACCCTTCAGTCCTGCTTATTCCCACTTTCAACGGTAGAGGAACCCCTAGTACAATAGATTTTATTTTCATCTCCTCTAAAGCTGGATCACAAGTTTTAAATTTCAAGACTCATGATAATATTATTAGTGATCATTACCCTAATAGCATTACCCTATCACTTCTACAGAAGTCAGATAGGTGTAATACATTGAGGACTCTGGGTCAAAACACTCTGATTTTAGACCGGCTCCATGGGTATTCACTCAAATGGGACAAAGTGAGTCCAGCAGCTATTACTACAAATGTAGTTAAAAAATCACGAAAGACGATCGAACAGTGCCTTGACATCGCCACCTCCAACGAGGAAGTCATGACTAATTTTATGACCGTAACTAAAACAATAAAAGAAGCCCTTTTTGCTAAACTAAAAGATAGAAAGCCTAAAACAAAAGGATGGTTTAACAGTAGCTGCACTAAAGAATACACAAAACTAAAAGTAGCACTACATAAAACAGAACGGGATGCCCAGGAAATCGCCATCCTCAGAAGTGAGTACAGCCAAGTCATGAAATCTAGGAAAACTGAACTGAAAAAAATAATTATGGTATCAACTCCACAAAAGTTGCACCTTAAGGGATAGTGTTGCTTTCTGGGCAGTCATTAAATCTCCCTTCCTTTCAGATTCTAGAGATAACCCTAAAAATGAGGTGGCGATAGACAAACAAATATGAGTCGAACACTTCGCCTGGATATTTGGCCTCCCCTCTAAAGGGCAAGAAGCGTATAATGCACAGGAAAAGACCAATCCTGCACCCAAAATAACTCCATTTCCTATAGCCCTTGACATAACGTACAACGAAGTAGAGCTTGCCTTGATGGCTAGCAAAAATGGAAAGGCGCCAGCCCTGATGAGGTCCCAATTGATTTCTTCAAATTTAATTTGGACCTGTTGACCCCAATTCTGACCAGAGTTCTGCAAGCATCATGCGAGGTGGGGCTTGTTGACTCATGGTCAGAATCTATTCTTGTTCCTATTTGTAAAAAAGGGGACCGTCAATCGCCCTCTTGTTACCGTCAGATCTCGTTCCTGGATACTCTAGGGAAAGTGGCGGGGCGAGTTATTCTAGACCGCCTCCAGCATTGGGCGGACGATAACAAGATTTTATCAGACATACAATTTGGGTTCCGAGAAGCCCTTGGCACCATCGAACAAGCTCTCAACTTGTCTCTTTTGATGGGCAAGTACATAAATGCTAAGGGGGGCTCTATACATGGCGCATGTCAATCTATCAGCAGCTTTCGACTGCGTCAGCCACTCAAATTTATGGTTTATTTTACTGGAAATGGGGGTAGAGCGGGCTCTCATTAATTTCCTGCACGAGCTATATTCGGACGCTACAGCCAGAGTGAGGTACTTGGTTGAGGGGGAACTAACGGCGTCATTCGGGGTAGAGAGAGGGGTTAGGCAGGGCTGTGTCCTGGCCCCCTTTCTTTTTACACTCTATACTAATGGCTTGGAACAGGACATGGTAAAAGGGTCCCAGGACCTGCCTACTATTAACAAATGCCCAATACCGGCCTTACTCTACACCGATGACGCCGTGATTTTAGCTCGCACCCCTGTAGAATTACAACGTGCTTATGTGAGATATAATACTTTTATGGCCAATCTGGACCTGAATATCAATATTAAAAAAACCTTTGTTATGTCTTCAGGTTACAGAATTAAGAAAAACAAGGCTATTTTTAATCGATAATGTAAAACTCGAGAGCACCAACACGTACCCGTACCTGGAAATTGTAATAGATCACAAAAGCTCTTGGAGGCAGGCTATCGAGTCAAGGAAGCTGCTTTTTATGAGGTCAACAGTCGCGCTAGTAAACTTTTCACGAAGATTAGGAAGAAGGCCCCCCACTGAACTCATCAAGATATATAAGGCTAAATGTTTAACCATCGCAACTTATGGGGCCGGAGTGTGGTGCTACGGAAAGGTAGATGCTTTACAAAGGTTCCTCCTTGCCGTGCCACAAGGTACTGCAACCTACTCGTGCCATTTGGAACTGGGTCTGTCTTATTTGATAGACATAGTTAAAATCCAACCACTTCTTCTATGGCACCGTATCTGGTCGTCAAATAAAACTATTTTCTCTCAAGGGTTTATACAGGACTGTATTTCTCTAGAGAATGCACATAAGATTCGATGGATAGCCTACATTAAAAACTTCCTGTACGATCTGGGTATGGCAAAATATTTCCACTCTCCCATCCTAATCTCAGAACTCTCTATAAAAGCATTTAAAAAACACAGTTTGATGCACCTAGAACAACTGCGGCTGACTAATGAGGTCAGTAAACCATCAGTCCAACATATGTTAAGAATTCAAACGACTTTGACCATCCAACCCTATCTAACCTTTAACTTGTCCAGCTATGAAAGATTCCTATTAATACGGTTTAGGCTGGACACTTTTTAGCGTCTAGTTACCTTTCCAAAAATTAATGACTGGGCAAAGTCTTTACCAACCTGCCCTTGTGATGATGTCTCTACCCAATATCTTCAATTCACACAATCTTATTTTGTAAGTTTTATAGTGAACCAAGAAAACGTTGGCTGATCCCGATTTTAAAAACTATGGGTCTCCGAAGGTGTCGTCCTGCATTTATCTCTCTCCAATTTTTGGACGAGGAGTGTATTGCGATGGCCATAGTTAAATTTTTGAAGTTTGTCGTTTGACACAGGTCAAATTTAGAGTAGGTTATGAAAATTACATTTTAAGATTATATTTACTTCTACTCGCTGTATTGCTTAAAATGTTTTAGATTGTTTTTGAAGGATTGTACTTTTGCACTTTACAATTTGCTATACCTGTAAATGATTTTTTTATATGTATCTTTTTTGGAAAATTAATTTTAAAACGATTTGCTGTACGAAAATTTTAAATGTACTTTTATGGTTTTCCTAACTGATGAAAGCCGAATAAAGGATTTTGACTGACTGAGTCTCCTACCATTTTAGAGATAATCCTCAGTGTCTGTCCCAGTAGGAGGGAGGAAACTTTCTGCCTTGCTACTGTCATCGTTGTCATGGCCACTGATCTCTGTATGGTATTTTGAACAAAATATTGAAATCAAAATATCAGAACTCTAAAATATTAGGAAAAAATAGTTGTGATGCAAAAATATCTTGGTATATAATATCATTATCCAGAATATTGATTTTTTTTAAAGTAATATTTTTAAGAATATCGTTTTTAATTTAGTTAATACTGTGGTAAAAATATGTTTTTTAATTATTATTGTAATGGGTTTGAGCTATTATACTAATTTTAGTTCTTAATATTGTTGGTTTAAATGTTATTTGGTTTAAAATGTAGCTTGTAATTTAAAAAATAAAGTTTTTTTTATGTCATTAGTGATTTATAGTGGTGTGGAGGGATGTTGGGTTTATAAAGCTACAGGGAGGAAAGTTATTATAATAAGTTTAATTTAGTGTTAATTTATTTTTCATTTGTAAATCGTTTTTTAAATGATCGCCAGTAGTTAGTTATAGTTAGGACCTAGTTTCCATAGGAAAATCATTTTTTTTATTTCCCAATAACTTTGGCATGTTTGACGAATCTTCACAACATTTTTAAACAAGCAATGGCATAGCCAATAGGTCTCGCTTTTGAAACTTATAAGTATTTAGTTATGCAGCACAATATCCTAGGTGCATCAACATTAACTGTAGCACGGTTAAACACTTATAAGGTCCCAAAGGCGAGACCTATTGGCTATGCCAATGCTTGTTTTATACTGTATACACGTTTCAGCCACTTCATTCAGGCCTCATCTGGACAAGGGTATAAGGAACAACATAAAGCATAATAAAGAAAATCAAAACTACAGGTACCTCCAATTCAATTCCAGTTACCTATGTTCATACTCTAAGATGTGCTAAAAACCCGGGCATGCAAAAGTTCCCATGTAGCCTAAACTCAAAAGAAATAGTCAAAACTTATTGTGAAGTAAAATTGCTATTAAACAAAGTCCTTGATTCTAAAACGACCAGAATGCAGCATAACTGCAAAAAACTACTGATAGGACTAATTATCCATGAAAAATCACTATAAACCCTGTTTCCATGCCATCATCATGTTACAGTGTTACAAAAGTGAATAGGCGTCACCCACCTTAGTGAGTGTGACCCTGTGGGCCTCAAACTTCGTGGGCACCGCCTGCCTCATGCATAAAAAAAATATATTTTTACAGAACTCATTTGTGAAGCCTCACCCAGAGGGCTCGTGTGTGTCTGTATCACGGTCTCAACATTCACTGTGTAGTACAAAGAAAGCGGTCCTCAATATTACTTGGACCCATCCACATGCTTAAGGGGAGACAGAGCAACAAACCATCAATCTCAATGGAAAACCATTCTCAACTGAACAGCATATATGTGGACAAATACTATATCTGACGTACCTTACAACTTCAAAGAGAGCACTTGATCCGATTAATGCATGCATACGAGTGTTCCTGAATGAGTCTTAATCATTCATGAACCGGCAAGTCTTTACATCACACTGTGGCGACATAAACATATAAGATTGACAACATTTGCCTGCCTGTATTACTAATGCATCCGCCCAGAAACAATTATTAAAACTGGGGGACGTGTTGCCTTGCAAAACACAAGTTTACGAGCCTCTCCCATGCAAGAGCAAAGGTTTCTAAGTGGATGCAACTGATAAGGAAAGAACTAAATACACAAATGTCTACGTTTTGTTTTCCTGGCCCCTTGCATCCCTTGAGAAGGGAAAACTTATGAAGACGAATTAACACTGCCCAGAAATGGCAAGGCTATATTACCGGCTTTTAGGTGCGCTGTTAACCGAAAGCACGCACTGTCAAAGAGACTACCTACTGACGAATGATACTTGAACGGAAGAAAGAAAACAACACAAACCCGAGACCATCCAAAATGAATTCACCACAGGCCGCGTGAAATGTAAACAGCAAGGTCACATGAGCTGTATGCCAAAATACTAAGAAAACAAGGAAGAGCTAATTAGTTCATTCAGGCTGGTTATCACAGACACTTGTGGTTTTGGCATGTTGCTGTTAACGGCCAGCACATCCCTAGTTCTTGATGGGGAAAGCCACACACAGCGTTCCCCTTGCGGGAGCGCAGAGGAGCGCCATCTGTTTGCAAGTTATATACAGCCAGATGGTTTCAAAGCTCGCTCCCGCAAGGGAATCGCCAAACGGGCATGCGTTGCCATTGAAAGCAATGCAATGCGTGCACATTTTTGGCCTAAAAACCTAATTGATTACAAGAGGTCTACTCCTATGCAGCGCATGCGCGCTGCGTAGGCAACACCTAAAAAGGGGGCTTTGCTCCAATACATACAAGACTTTGCTACTATAAATGTTGCATTTCCAAGTGTTAAAGAACAAAAATGTTTCATTAAAGTGATCACAAGAATATGAGAGAAGTTTCAAGAAAATCAAACAAGCCATACAAACTGCGGCTGAAATGGATTATCTCAATCTAGAGCTGCATAAAGAGGTTGCTGCTGATGCTAGCCCAGTCGGGTTAGGCGCCATATATTCTAGCAGCCCGTCCGACATTGTCCGGGGGCAATCAGGCTTGCTTACAGCCTCCCTGCGCTCCTGTCCGCTAAACTTCACCTTTCCTCCGGCAATCAGGCTTGCTTACAGCCTCCCTGCGCTCCTGTCCGCTAAACTTCACCTTTCCTCCCCGCGCTCGTGTCGGCTGCAGTCGGCCAAGCCCAGACCCCAACCACCTCCTCAGCCCACAGCGGGCGCCTCTCACCTACCTCAGCCCACAGCGCAGTTGGCAAAAGTTCACCGCTCCTCCCCAAGGTCCTGTGTGCTAAACTTCACCGCTCCTCCCCGGGCTCCTGTCCGCTGCAGTCCGCCAAACCCAGGCCCCCAACGACCTCCTCAGGCCACTACGGGCACCTCTCACCTACCTCAGCCCACAGCACAGTCGGCAAAAGTTCACCGCTCCTCCCCAAGGTCTTGTGTGCTAATCTCCGCGCTCCTGTCCGCCGCTCCTCCCTGGGCTCCTGTCCGCCGATCCTCCCCGGGCTCTTGATGATGTCATCACACACGTCGTTAGCGCACACGGCCGGCGCTACTTCCAAGGGACTACTTTTTTTAACGTATGTTTTTAAAGAACATATATTTTTGGGTGGTATATAGCCTATGTCACTCTGCAGACCCTGACAATTCCAATGATGTAATGGGTGTTTGGATTGGCGCTGTGGTTCCCGCGTTTACCCGCCTCAAAGGTTCACAGTTCTCTCTTTATAATAGTAGTATAGATATATGTATATATATTCATTCTGCAAAACAAAATTGTAACTTTTCTAATTAACAGAGGGGGAGATGCAGTGCCTTGCGAGCTTTGCGACGGAACCTTTTTTGGCTCCGAACGGACTCAGTAGAGATGTGACGTAGGTTTAGAATGTTGAGTTGCAACTACATACACATGAATAAAGATGTGTAATACTAAGCTCCGTGTGTGGCGTAGTTATTTGCAGGTACCCAGGCTGGGGAAGAAGCTACAAATGGCTTCACCCTCTCCTAGTAAAGTGGGAGAAATTACATGGCTTTTTGTCCAGTGCCCATCTAAAGTGAACTCCCAAATGCCTCACAGTGCAAGAGCCTCCCATCACCCATTAAAAAGCTTAAAAACAGAATGCACCCTAAAGGCTAGCGATTTCTGCACAGAGGTACAAGCCACTGTCCTCTCTCAGTTAGACTATGGTAACTCTATTCTCCCAGGCATTCCTTGCTCTTCCTGAAAGCCAATGAACCTGCTGAATATATTTACTTCCTTTAAATGTCATCACTTGCCATAACAATGTCCAGACGTTTCAGTTTCCCCTTCATTTCCCAGTCACCACTGGCAGACTTCTGACACCATTAAAACATTGTTATGGCAGCAGTACTATGTGCACCAGATGATGAGACAGTGAGACTCTCTCCAGGTTTTTATCTTTCAATCATGCAGCAATACCATTACTGGGCACTCATATGGTTACATTACTCACCCTTAACTCATATGGGTACACTGTGGACCTTGCACCCAAATAGGCTGACTCCCCCTTGCACTCACATGGGCACAATTCTCCCCCGCACTTACACGTATACAACTCTCACTACACTCAAGCAGGCAGGCATGCCACTCACCCTGTAGTCGCTCAGGCACATGACTCACCCTTCACCCACACCTAGGCCTGCACTCACACAGGTAAAATCCTCACCTTGCGCTCAAACTAAAAGGCAATGTTGCCTTGATGAGGATGAAGCATCAAGTAGGGGAAGAGCAAGAAAACATAGGCAAGGGGAAGGAAAGCAGAGGTACTCTTTGGCAAAAGCAAATGCATGATCTTACATGTGGCACTTGTATGAACTTCACATTCCCTTCACTCACTGCTTATACTTGGTTGGGCTTATGGGGTAAGCTGGTCTCTGATGCATGCAGACTCCGGCAAGCAGTTGGGTAGCAGCCTGTGCGCTCTTCACCTTCTCGTTGTCAGCAAGGCCCTTCATAGCTTGGAGTGGCAGGGCCGTTGAGTGGCTCTGGCACTGACATAAAGGGCTCAGAAGCTAGATGCAGTGATGAAGACAAAGAACTACAAGTTGGGGCAGGTGACCAACAGGAGTGGGCTCTGAAGGCCAATTTTGCAGTCCAGATACAGACCTTTTGGGAATCTGGAACCAGATGTCAGCTGAAAATAGGATGGCAAAGCGTGGGCCTAAAGATGACAATGTAAGGCTGTGTAGGGACATGTGGTCTTAAACAGGAAGGCACCGGTAGGGACCAGAGGCATGCAGTGTAAGGCTCTGAACCTAGATGTGGCAATGCCCACAGGGAGCAGTCTGTGTGCAGCTCAGAAGGTAGATGTGGCAGAAGGTAGCTAAATATTGACTGCTAGCAAGGCCCTGATCACCAGTGGCAGAGATCCCTGGCATTGCCAGAGCAGGGTACTGCATAACAGGCAAAAACTGGCCTTCACGGTGTGAGAAGAGGACTTTGCCTTGGCCCAAAAAATGGGCTAATACTGGGCAACTTCCCCATCCCACAAAGAGGAGATGTGGGCATTAACAGAGAGACAAGGCAGGTGGCTAACATCGAGGAGATGGAGAGGACTAGCTAACCTAGGGCCCCTGCAGTTGACCAGCCCTATACCTCACCATCCAAGTGGAGCATTTGACTGGCAAAGACCGTGCCACAAGGGATACAGGTGACTAACCCTCAGCACCTTGCCCTAGGGGGGACAAATGTGAGCTAATCTGGCTCATAAAGGGCACTTGGCTGACTGCACCATAGTAACTGAGGAATGACAGACTAGGAGTGTGCCTGTTATTGGTGATTACTCTAAACCAAAGGACTGTAGATGACTACTACTACAAATAACAATAGTGATAATAATAGCTATTTATATAGTGCATCCCATAAACCGAAGTGTGTGTAGTCAGTCAGATACTATAATTCTTGCTCAATTCACAGATACTCATTTTTTAACCTCAGAAAAATGAAGGATTGGGAACCTGTGTTAGCATTCAACCCAGTAAGCTGTACTCCTTTCGTTCGCATCTAGCAGTATCCCAATGAGAATATATTCAGCGAAAGATAGACCACATACATTTTAAGTTCTGACTTTTGCCTGGCTATCTCATACACAGTCATGAGTTAAGATGCTTTTATCAATGCATCAAACAAGTCTTCATGGTCGCTTTAAATGCACTGCCACAGAATGTATTACAAGCTGTCTGATATTGGCAGCCAGGTGTTATGACGTTAAGTAGTATTTCCCAGACAAATGCACTTCTGTGAAATCAAAATTAGGTTATAGATGTTTAGCTCATATAATGGTAAGTGGCAAACAATCTGAGCAAATTTGTGAGATTACATTGATTGTAAGGACACACTACAATTTAAAAACATGCAATTTAGGAATAATTTCCCAGATCTGCCAAAATTATATGAAACACTGGGCCAGGGACAGACTAATTTGCATATAGCCAGGTTCTGAGCTGGGATGGTGCAGTGAGCTGAAAAACGGTGCTGGATTAAGCCCTGATCTCTTGACTGGGTGAGAGTTTTCTGCTTAATTCAGAAACTCTGTCCATCACCACCCCCTGTTGTTTAATTATTTTGTCCACCATAAGCGTGGAAGGGTATACTCAGACGTGAGTCCCTAGCTCATTGCACCATCAGGATTCAAGCAAGCCGGGCCGAAGACGGCTGAAATGCCAGAAACCGGTCCCCGGTAGCTTGTTTCCTTCCCAGTGAAAGAATTGGCTTGGTAGTTTGGTTTGCCCTGTTCCCATGATACACTGGGCCAGGGACAGACTAATTTGCATATAGCCAGGTTCTGAGCTGGGATGGTGCAGTGAGCTGAAAAACGGTGTTGGATTAAGCCCTGATCTCTTGACTGGGTGAGAGTATTCTGCTTAATTCAAAAACTCTGTCCATCACCACCCCCTGTTGTTTAATTATTTTGTCCACCATAAGCGTGGAAGGGTATACTCCGACGTGAGTCCCTAGCTCATTGCACCATCAGGATTCAAGCAAGCCGGGCCGAAGACGGCTGAAATGCCAGAAACCGGTCCCCGGTAGCTTGTTTCCTTCCCAGTGAAAGAATTGGCTTGGTAGTTTGGTTTGCCCTGTTCCCATGATACACTGGCACAGGGACAGACTAATTTGCATATAGCCAGGTTCTGAGCTGGGATGGTGCAGTGAGCTGAAAAACGGTGTTGGATTAAGCCCTGATCTCTTGACTGGGTGAGAGTATTCTGCTTAATTCAGAAACTCTGTCCATCACCACCCCCTGTTGTTTAATTATTTTGTCCACCATAAGCGTGGAAGGGTATACTCAGAAGTGAGTCCCTAGCCCATTGCACCATCAGGATTCAAGCAAGCCGGGCCGAAGACGGCTGAAATGCCAGAAACCGGTCCCCGGTAGCTTGTTTCCTTCCCAGTGAAAGAATTGGCTTGGTAGTTTGGTTTGCCCTGTTTCCATGATACACTGGCCCAGGGATAGACTAATTTGCATATAGCCAGGTTCTGAGCTGGGATGGTGCAGTGAGCTGAAAAACGGTGTTGGATTAAGCCCTGATCTCTTGACTGGGTGAGAGTATTCTGCCTAATTCAGAAACTCTGTCCATCACCACCCCCTGTTGTTTCATTATTTTGTCCACCAAAAGCGTGGAAGGGTATACTCAGACGTGAGTCCCTAGATCATTGCAACATCAGGATTCAAGCAAGCCGGGCTGAAGATGGCTGAAATGCCAGAAACCGGTCCCCGGTAGCTTGTTTCCTTCCCAGTGAAAGAATTGGCTTGGTAGTTTGGTTTGCCCTGTTCCCATGATACACTGGGCCAGGGACAGACTAATTTGCATATAGCCATGTTCTGAGCTGGGATGGTGGAGTGAGCTGAAAAACGGTGTTGGATTAAGCCCTGATCTCTTGACTGGGTGAGAGTATTCTGCTTAATTCAGAAACTCTGTCCATCACCACCCCCTGTTGTTTAATTACAGAATGTATTACAAGCTGTCTGATATTGGCAGCCAGCTGTTATGATGCTAAGTAGTATTTCCCAGACAAATGTACTTCTGTGAAATCAAAATTAGGTTATAGATGTTTAGCTCATATAATGGTAAGTGGCAAACAATCTGAGCAAATTTGTGAGATTACATTGATTGTAAGGACACACTACAATTTAAAAACATGCAATTTAGGAATAATTTTCCAGATCTGCCAAAATTATATGAAAGTCACTACCACATTGGGACTACATAAATCAAAGGTTTTTACTTTTGAACAAAATGGCATTTGTTTAGTCTTGTGCACTGCTATAATATACTGCTAACTGTATAGCAAATGTATATTGTAACACACCTGGGTTTTGTTGATGCTTAGGACAACAAATTATTTATACCTAACAAGCTTCTTTCTAGGAGGAATGTGGGTATGAATTTGAGCGGAACTCTGTTCTTACCTGACCTCTTCGCAGACTTCTTGCACTTCATTCCTCCCCCTTTCATCATCATCGGAGCTTTAAAAAAAACATGACACAAGTAAATATAAATTCAGACGGATAAAAGGTCTTTATAGTTTAATCTCATGATACCCTCCCACTATACTCCCTCCTCTGTACACATGAAATCTATAAATCAATGGGCAACATCTGCTCTTTACACAAGGTGTCTCGCCCACCTACCTTTTTCTATATCATTGTCATCTTGCCTCTCCAGATTGGTGGTGAGTTAACAACATCTACCACTCTAGTCAACAATGACTTTGGAGTAGTGTAGGAATAGATGTTTTAAGAACAGGGCAAAACTGAACATTTTGGTGCTGCCATGCTGAACTCTGGAATTCTGAATCTTTATTTTGAGAATACCAGAAACATTAGGAATCAAATTAACCTGAATGACATTCTCATTCTTAATAAAACGATTTCTAAACCAGTAATTACATACAAGAAGCTTTAGTGACAAATATGGTGAAACAATTAGAAATTACTGTATATAAGGGAAGTTAGAGACTGCAAACACAGCGGTAAAGAGATTGTGCATTAGGTTAGGTGTGTGAAGGGGCAGAGGCATTTTTCCTACATAGAAGTGAGGATGCAGTAGTCGACTACTTGTGTGCACATGATGTGCCTTTTAGATATGTTGTCCAAATCCTTCTGGGAGTGGAGGAGAGTAGGAAGTTGACATATCTTTGTAGGAGAATAGTATTCCAGATAGTGGATGCATTTCAGAAGCTTTGTGTTCTGAACCTCCCTTTTTTGCACTTTAAAGTCATTATTGCCTGTGTTGCTGGTCTGTGTCCCTCGAGTAAGAAAAGCTAGGGCTGGGGGCCACTCGTTTGGCCTTTTGGCGGCCAAACTTTGGAACTCCCTCTCAGCGAACATCCAAGTCATATCCAATCTTTTGACGTTTTGGAAGTCTGTAAAGACATGGTTGTTCCCTACCGTCTAACAAAGGACGATTGCTGTATCCGCCCGCTCCTCTCTGGTCTCTGGTTGCGCTGGGACGCCTTCCTGCTGTGGCGGCCATGCGCATTATAAATCTTGTATAAATAAATAAATAAATAAATAATTGCTTTGACCACTGGCAATCCTGAGGTTGTCTGGAAGGTCGAATGGCATGTAACAGTTGAAAATCTTAAATGGTATGCAACAAATCTTGAACGTAGAGACAGTTGGAGTGATCCAGTCTGTCTTACTTTATCAGTCACTTGATTTGTGAAGCCCTGTACGGTACAATATCTAAGGGTGGTAGTGGATAGTCTAGGATTATGATACGTAGGACATTTCTTGCACCCCTGTAGGCAAGGAATGGGACTTTAATGGCAATTCTGCAATATGTACACATTAGTAAGGTAGGATGCAAAACATTGCAAGATCATGTAATTGAAAGCATTCTGGGAAGTGTTAAGCAGGACTTGGTGGTTGATAATGTCAAAACCCGCAGAAAGTTTAAAGTAGATTAGGAGACATGCAGTCACTTTTATCGGAGGTCAATGTCCTCATTGGTGAAGTGACCTACAGAGACCTGAAGAATCTTGAGTTTGTTTCTGGCCAGTGTGAAGTGTGACCACTTTGGTGCATAACAGGGCGTTAAAGTAAGAATGACTACTGATTTTCTAAATCTACACCTTGAAGAGGTTGTTGATCATGCTATTCTAGTCTACGAAATGTTCTGTTGGGTAGCTTGATATGGAATTAATACAGTGCTTCATAGCTTTGAAGAGAGCTTTGCTTTTAGTGGAGGTAGCTTTTATTATGTTGGCTTAGGGCGTTACGCTGAACTGAGTCTTGGAGCTGTGCAGAGTGTTTTCCAGAACAGAAGATCTTGGAACTGCATATAAAGCAGCTTGAACTATTATGGGCAGTTCCATATGGATGCATGGGTGAACATGTTTGGTTGGAGCATATGGGTGAAT
Source organism: Lissotriton vulgaris (assembly GCF_964263255.1). Taxonomy (NCBI): domain Eukaryota; kingdom Metazoa; phylum Chordata; class Amphibia; order Caudata; family Salamandridae; genus Lissotriton; species Lissotriton vulgaris. The sequence continues at coordinate 948,136,945 of NC_141699.1, read as the reverse complement.
ATGTAAAGTTATGTAAAGTTAGTCACTTGCAGCTGTTGATGGTCCTGCTATGACAGCAAGTGCACCAGCTCCTCTTGGAAGAATCAGTGGTGTAGGTTAGAAAGAATTGAATTCCTGCATGAAGGTCTTTTGCTGTGTTTCAAGAGAGTGCCTGGGGAAGCATGGCCTGCCCATTCTAGGATAAGTGGATGATGGCAACAAATAAGGAGCACCTTAGGCAAAAGATGTTGCCTTTTATACAAGTTGAAAATATGTTGTGTTGTCTGATGTCATTTGCCGTAAAAGGATTGAGGGATAAACAGAGCCCCAAAAAGGATGATGCTGGGAACAGATGATGCAAGCTACGGTGATAAAAATAGTGTGTTGTGTGAGTTTTATATGCGTGATGAGAGAGATATGAAAGGGACTGATGAGGTTGTGCACAGGAGATGTGTGTGTTTGGCAGAAGTTTGTAATCAATGTGTATTATAGCAGTTATGCTGCTGGTTCAGATGGCAGAAGACACATCTTGGCTTCTGAAATGTGGCGTCAGGCCACAGACGCAGCCATTTTTCCCCTGACCCTTCTAGGCCAAAAAGTAACCAAACAAGAGACACCGCTGTGTGTGTCTGCCTTGTCTATGTTAAACCTTAATTATAGATGTCCATGTAAGACTCACTGGGAATGGTGGCAAAGCACTAGTGACCTGATCTCATCAAACCAAAATGAAGTCTTTCAGCTCAATGTACAAAGACCTTTTGTGGTTGCAAATCCTGCACCTCGCATATTCAGTGTTTGCAACTGCAAGAGGTCTATTTTGTATTTAAAAACCTATTGTGTAAGCCCGAAAAGTATTTCCGACTCTTAAAATGGTTTCTACACCCTTTACCCAATTACAATTAGGAAGGGTTGAAAAAGTAATGTTTCTTCCGCTTTGTAAATCGGTTAGCGATGTATCAATGGTTTGCGACTAAAAATCCAGTCATAAACCACTGAACACTACCCAACACCTCAGGGGGCAGTAATTCACTAGGAACCCATTGCCCTTCAGCAATAGAGTTGGTAGCCTCATGAGGAGCAAGCTGTGGTCTGAAATGGGAAACTTATTTTTTTAAACCAGCACTGCTTCCCTTAAGGAACAGGTGCTGTTTTTTAAATGTATTTTTTAAAGTTGCCGATTTGTAAATGTAGGAGTGGCGGTCTGTTGTTCCTTGCAGGCCACCATCCCTGTGTTTGAGTCAACAACAGGCTGTTGCAACTAGCAACCTGCATAAGTAATATTTGTTAGGTAGGTAAACCTGTCCCCTCCCGAGATATGAGATTTTGCAACAGAGCTTTTTAGTGCATAGGTTGCACCACAAAATTAAAGGCTGGTCACAAAAGTAGGGGTGAAAGCTACGACCTATTTTTGCCATTAGTCTTTCAGTACATCAGGCCTTATGTACTTGGCTTGGCCGTGTTTGGGTAAGGGTGCACCTTCCCTTCCTGCAGAAACATTGACTAAGGTTTAGGACTGCTAGGTTTTGGTTCGGAGCCTACGTGGCTGGGCACTTTAAGTTTTTTACTTCATTTTATCATTCTTAGCCTTTTTTATTTGTGGCTGAATGGAGCACAGTCCCTGGTAGGAAGGCATAGAAAGCCAAACCATACAGCTGGAACAGAATTCTTCAATGACAGGGTTTTGTGCCACTTAATTTGTCCGCCCCCTAATTTGTCCAGAGAATAAAAAATATTGACATACATGCAACAAGTTAACGCTTATGAATATCTTTCAACAGTGAACAAGCACTGCTTAGATAACATACATTAGATCCTGGTGACCCAAGCAATTTCCACCTAATGTCCTTACTTTGCTAGCTGGGCAAACTTGTAGATACAAGATATCCTACTTCAGCTACAACAGTTTACCGAATAGAACTCTTTATTCAATGCCTGGGACAGATGCACATCTGTGATACGATAAAAATGTGCCCAACAATACATGATTCAAGAAAGCTTGTTTATTCAGGTAATGTTGATATTATTATAAAACGTTTCTGCAGCGTCTGATACCACTGATGACCGCATCCTCTTTCCTACACCTAAAGAAGCCGGATTAAGGGTTAGTTTCCTTCAATGGATTAGGTCCATCTTTCCAAACAAACCAAATAGATCCTTATTCTATTCAGATTAAAAACCTCTCACCTACAGTGTCCTTCGGGATTTTGCCCTATCTCAGATTCTGTTCAATTTTACTTGCTCCCCTTGCATCACTTTTGCTTGAGTTTGGGTCAATATTCTGTCTATCATGTGAATGATAACAAGTTGATTTTTGCTCTCTCTCGTTTGGGAAGATAGCAGACTGCTTAACAAGATCATCCCCTTTAGCCTTTATCTTGCATACAGTGCGCAGATGGACATCAACCAGTTTTATGTAGCTTAACCCTACAAGGACCAAGTTTCTAACAGCCGTTTTTCTCCCTCCCGATGGGAACTTTCTTGGTGGCTATAAATCATCGACCTTCCCCACCCAAAACAGATTGTAATCTGGTGGTCTATATGAATGGCACTTTGTCCTTAGATTCCCATCTAACCAGAGTCGCCCAAATCCACTTTCTCTAGCTTCGGATTTAAAAAAAGATACTGCTTACAATGCAGCTAATTTTCATATTCCATTTATATTTTGATTCAAACTAGATTAGATTAAGAAAGTGCTATTTTTTTCCTTCTCATCGCCTCTAATTTACCTAGAGCATTGTGGCCTACCTGGTGATGAATACTCAAGGATGCCCTCATATTACCCTGATGTTGAAATTGTTAGCGTGGCTATCTGTTAAATCCAGAACACTTTTAAATCGGAGACATTTTTTTTATTTCACCTTGCCTTCTTTTTTCCCATTATTACATTTGAGAGCACCACATGAAATGCATGAGCTTATGGTGAGAGCTGCACAAAAACCTCTCTTATGTTTGATGCAAGAATAATAACAACCTACATAAAATCAATATGAATTGTCCAAGCTAAAATACTCAAATAATATTCTTTAAACCATCCTCAAGTCAGCCGTTCATCTCTAAGAATTTACTCCAAACTGCTTGAAAAAGAAAAGTAAAGTAATTTCTATTTTTGCTTCAAAACAAATCCTCCTATCCATTGTGAGCTTTATTCTTTTAATAATCAAGTTAGCTAACTGACATATCCCCCTTCTTATAATAACTTTTTTACTTCTAGATACTGCATTCTGTACCCATTTGCTAATAAAATGATCTAGTGTTTTGTATCTTAAAACATTATTGAAAACATTCATCTAAGGATACAGCTTCACTTTAGTAACAGATACCAGAGATATCTCTTCCAAAATCAGCCACCAAAATTCCACAGTGCTACCATCTCTTTCCGGTACCAATCAGTACAATGCAGTTTCAGTTTTTCATATTGTCTATATCCAGTGCATTGTGAATATTTTGTTTCCTGTTTAGTCTTATGACACAGTGATGTGGGTTGTAGAGACCTTCATTAACACCCTTTGTCAGTGGTTCTCAACCTTTGACTACCTTGCACACCCATTTAATCATTACTGGAATCCTTTTTTCCCCCCTCATATCACCAAAGAGTGTCATCAATAATAATCAATAAACAGCACCATCTAACTATCCGCCCAGCGGTCACTGCTTTTGCCGGGGTCCAGTTCCAAACTTGACCATCACCTTTGCCAGTGACTCAGTGTAATCATTGGGACAGATAACCAATACCCAAGGAGCTGCACCAGATTAGGAAGTCAGTCTATAGAGTTGAAGTGGGGCTCTTTGCTGTTCCCTGATCCAACCGACAGATCCTAGCAGCAGCCCTGACCCAATCTTCCACTCTCTGAGGCAAAGGGTCCCTCCATTCCGAACAGATTTCCCTTCTGGTGATAAAAATTAAATAAAAGAGCAACCTTCTGCGGGACCATTTAACAGCTTAGTTAATACTCAATCTTCTTCTAGGAGGATAAGCATTGTGTACGATTTGATGTCTCGATCAAAGATACCTTTTCGTGCAAGTTCTATTCTGCCCCAAAAGTCACTCGGGCACGAGTATTCGGCAAAAATATAAACATCATTCACTCCTACACAACCACACCGTACAAACTTAAGGGGAGGTTGAGGGGCAAACTTGGATATTTTGTGTGGGTTCCAATAAAGACGATTAATAGTGAAGAAGTGGTTAGCTGGTTTGACAATTGAGTACAGAGCCTTCAAAGAATTATCCCATACTGTATCAATATCTCCCATAAGAAGAGTTCCACTTCACACTGAATAGGGGGGCGTTAGCATATTTTCCTCTGCCACCAGGAGTCTTTCATACCACCTTCCAACCTCCTTTGTTCTTAGGTCTAATGTCTTGAAGAGAAGACTCCAACTCACACTCACCCGATCTCCTTTCTAGATGTCATAAATCAAGAGGATAGTTGGATAAACTTAAATCTGGACAGCTCATTACCAGTTTTAGACTTTAGTACTTCCCAAGGATACACTCCCTCTGATAATAAGAGATCTGAACAAGTTGCCTTCCTAAGTGGAATACTTACAGCATCCTTCAAACATTCTGGGAAACCGGGAGAGTCCCAAACTGGGGCTAAGTTTGAATATTAACCAATGCTCCACCTCCTCCTGACGATATACCATATATTTAAGGCAGATCTTAATACTTTTAATCAAACTTTCTTAAAATACCTGGGAGCCCCAAACTGATACAGGAAGACCTCCCCACTCCAATGCCTCACCATCTCCCCCAAAAGTTTCCCCCAGTGGAATCATCTGCCTTTACCAGGAGCATTTGAATATTTTTAAACTGGAAAGAGACACAGTACCAGTTAAAATCGGGTAAGGCCAATCCCCCTTTATTAACTTGCGTCTGAGGTTTTTCCAAGACAACCTAGCTCCTTTAGGAGCCCAAATAAAGCTCACAACCTTCCCCTGAATTTTGTCAATACCTTGTTTGGGAAACCCAAGAGGGATAGCATTAAAAAGATAGGTCAATTTAGGAAGAATGACAACTTTTTATTAAATCAACACGCCCAAAAATTGTCAGCGGGAGAGTTTTCCAGCTACTTAATAGGCAATCAATTTCTTTAGCGACCCCTAACAAATTAAGCTGCAGAATTTCATCTATATCACTCACTACTGTAATGCCCAAATACCTAAAATTAGAACTCACTCTCCCCTCCTACTCTGTGAAGTTCCCACTCATAACCTCAGATTTAGCAGTGTTTACTAAGTAACCAGAGAGGAGCCAAATTCCGCCAATAATTGATCCACCCTCGGAATCAAAATCAGAGGATTAGCCGTGTAAATTAATAGGTGGTCGGCCTAAAGAGCACCTTTACAGCTGTAGGCTGTTGAGTAAGAGGCTCTATGTAAATAACAAAAAGAAGAGGAGATAGAGGGCAGCCCTGCTGTGTCCCTCTTAGTATATTAAAGCTGGTGGTTAATGTACCATTGAAAATAATCCTAGCTGAAGCTCCTGCGTAGACCACCTTAAGGGCATAAAGAAATTTAGGGCCAAATCTCATTGTGCTCAAATCCTCCTAAAGGAAAACCCAACATACTCATTTGAACGCCTTAGCAACATCCAACTTTACTATAGCCAGAGGAGCAGATCGTTCCATGGCAAGATCTATAGTGCCAATTAACTGTTGGGTCGGCTCCGGTATATAGCTCTTAGTGAAAAAAAACCTTCTGATCTAAGTGTATAAGCTGAGGGGCAAGCTTAGCCAATCTCCCCGCTTTAATACTCATAAAGATCTTATAGTCCGCATAAAGCAGGGAGATTGGCCGATAGGAATCCGCTCTAGTAGGATCCTTGGAAGGTTTCAAAATGAGGACTATTGTGGCCTCTTTCCAGGACTTATGGACCTGTTCACCATGCCTATAGATTGAATTAAACAAAGCTTCCAAGAATGGTATCAACTCCTCTATTAAAAGATTATACACTTCTTTCAGTAGAGCATCAGTACCTTCGGCTTTACAGTTCCTACTTATAATTATACTCAAGCGAATCACCTCCTTAGTTATTGGAGCATTAAGCGCCTTATCACTCATATCTGATAAACTGGGTAGCTACAGCTTCCTCAACCAGGCCTTAATACACTCTAAAGGGTCGATTATGATGGCGGACGGACCTGAGTCCATCCGCCACCATCGAGTAGGAGGGACCGTCCGCAGGGGCAGCGGCGGTCCCTCCGTGCAAATTAGGATGTGACCGCCACCCTGGCGGTCACATCCTGTATTTTTATCATTGCGGCGGGTGCTGCTTGAAGCAGCACCCGCCGCAATGATAAAAATGTGAGTTGTGCATTTGCATGCACAAAGCGGCAGGCACCTCGCGGTGCCTGCCGCTTTGTGCAGGCAAATGCAGGGGGGTACCATAGGTACCCCCCATGTGCACCCCCCACCCCCCCCCTTCACCCCTGGGGGCCCGCAACGGGCCCCCAAACACGAATCCGTATGCCTTTACATGGCGGAAATGCCGCCGTGTAAAGGCATCTTTCCGCAGACATCATAATATGGCTGGCGGTGTCTGACAGACACCGCCAGCCATGTTAAAGCTTTCCCGCCGCGGTCGGAAGGCGACCGCGGCGGAAAAGCTGCGGCCTGAAAACCGATCCCCCAGCCATCCTAATCTAGCGGGGGGGTCTTTTTCAGTCCGCAGCGGTTTTCCCGCATCCTCCGGGCCGGCGGAAGCATGCGGGAAAACGGCAATCGTAATCAGGCCCTAAATTGGGAGAGATGTCTTCCTCATATAAACTAGAAAATAGAGACACTAAGCAGGCATGCATATCCTCCTGCTTCCCTGAAGTATCCCCTCTATAATTAACAACCAATTTATTAACACAATTCCAAGACCGGTCTGCCCGAGCCTTCCAGCCCAATAAAGCACCAGCTTTTTCCCCAAATTCAAATATCTGCATAGACCTGGCATTCCACTGAGCTCTGCATTTTTGATCCAAATAGACCTTGTATTTTAGCCTTGCATCTTCAAATCTTCAAGTTGCTTCTGCAACCTTGCCTGAACTACGGAGGGGGCTCGTTCTAGCTTGAAGCAAATCACCCTCTAATGAGCCTACGTTATCCTCTAAAGCCTTTAAGCTTAAAAGTTCAACCTTTTTTTGAGCAGAGGACAGACTTTGTAGTTCCCCTCTGAGATAAGCCTTGAACGTGTCCCACATAACATCCAGGCAGGCAGAGCCAAGGTTGTCCTTAAAGAACACCCTGCATGCCCGCTTTAAAATCTACCCAGTCTCAGGATCAGCAAGAATGGCTCTCCTTAAAGTCCATCTTGATCTAGGAGATCTACAATCCCCAACTAGGTAGAGACTCATCGGAAGCATGGTCTAAGTTGTGGCCTGGGAGAATGTTTATAGAAGTTATTTCTTCAATGATAGTCCTATCTACAAAAAGTTAGTCCAACCTTTATAAGTGCCCATGCTTTTTACTATGAAAAGTGAAGCCCTGACTGGATCCCATCGTATATCTCCATACATCTAACAGACCCAGTTCAAGCAGCATATTGTTTAACGTCCAACGCACCCGAGGAGTACTGTCATAGCGACCTTTGTTGGTTCTATCCTGTACAGGGTCCAGTAAAACATTAAAGTCCCCCAGCCCATTACACTAGGAGCCGTGACCTCCATTAAGTTCCATTCCAAGTTAGATAGATGGGAGGGATCATCAATATTAGGCCCAAAAAAACAGAACAAGCTAACTCTGCAGCCCCACAGTCTAAGGTAGCTATCAGCCACCTTCCAGATTTATCAGATTTGGAGGTTTTAATAACATAGCCAGCTCACGTCTGAGCATATCCATCCCACTCGGGGTGACAAGTGTCCGGTACAGGGAAGGCATGGCTTGGCAGTTCGGGCTGAATTGTTCCCATGAGGCACAGGGTCAGGTTGATTTGCATATGGCCATGTCTGAACTGGGGTGGTGTGGACTGCAAAAAAACGATGGATTTAGGCCCAGATCTCTGTACTGGGGTGAATGTATGACATTGTTCTGCATTCTGTCCATCAACTGTGGTTTTTGCATTTGTCACCCCGAGTAGGATGGGTATGCTCAGACGTGAGTCCCATGCTCTCCACACCACTGGATTCAAGCAAGCCGGGCTGAAGACGGCTGGAATGCCAGAAAATGGTTCTCGGAAGCTTGTTTCCGGTTCAGGGAAGGCATGGCTTGGCAGTTCGGACTGGACTGTTCCCATGAGGCACAGGGTCAGACTGATTTGCATATGGCCATGTCTGAACTGGGGAGGTGTGGAGTGCAAAAAACGATGGATTTAGGCCTAGATCTCTGTACTGGGGTGAATGTATGACATTGTTATGCATTCTGTCCATCAACTGTGGTTTTTGCATTTGTCACCCGAGTGGGATGGGTATGCTCAGACGTGAGTCCCATGCTCTCCACACCACTGGATTCAAGCAAGCCGGGCTGAAGACGGCTGGAATGCCAGAAACCGGTTCTCGGAAGCCTGTTTCCGGTCCAGGGAAGGCATGGCTTGGCAGTTCGGGCTGGACTGTTCCCACGAGGCACAGTGTCAGACTGATTTGCATATGGCCATGTCTGAACTGGGGTGGTGTGGAGTGCAAAAAAACGATGGATTTAGGCCCAGATCTCTGTACTGGGTGAATGTATGACATTGTTCTGCATTGTGTCCATCAACTGTGGTTTTTGCATTCATCCAATTCCTAGGAGAGGTGAGCTTATTGACACTTTGGCCTCAGCCAAGTTCTTAAGCACATTTGACCTAACTTCTAGCTTTTGGCAGACTAGCTGAGGATGCCAAACAAAAACAGCATTCTCAACCCCTAGTGGGCATTATCAATTCATTGCGATGCCCTTTGGTTTGAAGAATGCCCCAGCCATGATATAGCTATTGTTAGCTCCGCCTGGGAGGATCACCTGGTTCACCAAAGAATGTTTTAGAGGCTCTCCAGAAAGCAGGCCTCACTATCATGGATACTAAGTGTCAGATATGGCAGAGCAAGGTTGTGTACCTGGACTACCTTGTGGGTGGAGGCCAGGTTCAACCTCTTCAGAGAAAAATCCAGACCATAATGGACTGGGTTGCTCCAACTACCCAGACTCAGGTCAGAGCTTTCTTGGGCCTGACTGGGTATTACAGGAGGTTTGTAAAAGGATATGGGTCCATAGGGACTTCCTTGAATGATCTCACCTCCAAGAAAATGACCAAGAAAGTATAGTGGGCAGTTAGCTGTTAGAAGTCATTTGATGATCTCAAACAGTCCATGTTCACTGCTCTTATTCTGCAGAGTCCTGACTACTCCGTGCAATTATTTGTCAAAACAGCTGCATCTGAGTTGGGGGTAGGGGCTGTGGTGTCACAAATTAATGCTGAGGGCCAGGATCAACCAGTAGCTTTTATTAGCAGAAGGTTGACCCCCAGAGAGAAATGTTGGTCAGCTATAGAGAGGGAAGCCTTTCCTGTGGTCTGGGCCCTGAAGAGGTTGAGTCCATACCTGTTTGGCACTCACTTCATTGTTCAGACTGACCACAAGCCCCTCTTATGGCTAAAACAGATGAAGGGCGAAAACCCAAAACTTATGAGATGGTCCATTTCCAATGCCAATGCAGATGGACTCTCCAGATAATTTCACTTACAAAATGAAGACTCAACTGGGCAAGGTTAGTCTCATCTCCTTACGCTTGGTGGGAGATTGTGTGGGAAAGTAGGATCTGCTTCTTATGGTTACCTGCACGTTTTGCTGGATGTGACGCTGTTTTTGGCAAGTCTGACTGGTATCCTGCTAATCAGGACAGCAGTCAGTCAGTCAGTCAGTCAGTCAAATACTTTTTTCGATAAATCAATATCATAAAAAGACTTTGGTACAATTACAAGTATATTACACAATATATACAACAATGTTATACAAAAATATAACAAATATATGTCCATTAAAATTGATAAAATTGGAATAAAATGGCAATCTACTATTTTCACTTTCATTACTACATCACTGTCATAGTCTAAAATAAGTTTGTTCTAGTTGGAATCAACCAAGTTCATTGGGACACAATTTATCTTGTTCCTGATCCGGACAGTGGCTACTAGAAAGCTAGCAACATGGAAAATTATGCGGTGGGTATTTAATAATTGTAGGTACAGGAGAGCTGGCTTTACTTGTAGAAACCCTGCCTCCCTCAATATAGGAAACAGGAACTTCTTCCTGATATCCGCATAATATCCACAGAACATTCAAAAGTGTATTGTGTCCTGTGTGGAAAAGTTGTCACAGTTACATGGGTTAGCCATTTCCAGGTTACACCATTTGGGAAAGCAGCCTAAATTCAGATGAATCAAATTAAAACGAAAGCGAGTTAAAAGGTGCCTATGATAGGGGCGGTTCACCAAGGTGAGATAGAATTCGGGTCCAGGTGAATTAACTAAGATAAAATTAGCTCCAACAGTTGGTTTCCTTAATTCTACCTCCTCTCTCTCTAGTGACAACAACTGCGACATAGCATTCTTAGTTTGTAAGATGTCCTTAGATGTTATAAACTCAGGGGAGGAGAAAAGCTCGGGTCGCCCTATTTTATGAAGACTAGTTTTAATATATGTCAGCCAAGGGATTTTGCTAACTTTTTCCAGCAGAAGACAATCTTTCAGGACAATGTGGTTCAGGGAAATTTTCTGATTTAGCCAGGTTTTCATCCAACAGATTAGGGGGGCTATTTTTATTATATCAGAAACGTACCTCACTCCCAGCTCAGTATGGATAGTGTAAGTAGGAGTGGACTGCGGCACTGTTAGAACTGATCTCAGGAATTTGTTTTCAATCACCTGAATTCTGTCTTGGGGGCAGTAACCCCATATTGAGCTACCATAGGTGGCAACCGCAAGACATTTGGCTTTATACACCTTCATTATTGCTTCTATTGGTCTAGCCCCTAATTTGTTAGTAAATCCCAGAAGTGCAGAGGTTGTTCTTGCAAATGCAATATTTCTATTTTTTTGTTGCGGGCCCCAATTCCCTCTGTCGTCAAAAAGGACTCCCAGATAGGGAAATGTAGGCACTCTACTGACTTCTTCTCCACAGCAGAAGAAAGCTTTATTTTTCCTACTGCACATCCCCGTAATCATAACTTGGGATTTTTTGGCATTAATTTTTAAGTCCAAACTCCTTATAAAGCTCCCAAAAGCATCTAACAACCTTTGAAGTCCTACCCCCGTACAGGCCAGGAGAACAGCGTCATCTGCGTACAAGAGGACCGGTATGACCATATCCCCTATACGCGGAATATCCAGTGACGCCTCCCTCAGTGCGGGCTCCAAGGCGTTAATATATAATGTAAAGAGAAGGGGGGCCAGGATGCACCCTGGTCTGACCCCCCTCTCTGAGTTAAAATAACTGGTACAGCGTCCCTCAGAAGTACCCCTTATAGAAGCTAGAAGGCCAGAATGCAAGTCAGCTAAAAGGTTAACTAGGGCCTGGTCAAATCCCATATTTAATAAAATTTGCCATAACTTTAACCTATTCACTAGGTCAAATGCCGAGGAGAGGTCCATGAACCCCAGGTACATCAACCCCTCCTTAGCTTTAGTGTTTTTATCAATTAAAAGTTGAAGATTAAGGCATTGGTCTAAAGTACTCCTTTTGGCTCTAAAGCGGTATTGTACATTCGACAAGACCCCTATATCGTCCAGCCACACCTTTAGTTTATGCAGGATAACACGACCCAGTATTTTGACTGAGGAGTCTATCAGGGAGATAGGCCTATAACATGAGGGGTACTGCCTATCCCCCTTTTAAAAAACCGGGATAATGGTTGATTTCTTCCATGATACTGGGATGTTATTTGGGTCCAAAGCATTGAACACGGTACACAAAATTTTTGACCAAAGTTTCGGGGCATATTTAAACATGTCAGCGGGGACCCCGTCAGGGCCATGTGCCTTGTTCTTTAACGTCTGCTCTATCGCCTTTTCCACTTCTATGGCCTCGAAGAGCACAGGAGAAACCACTTTTCCAGGGAGGCTGATAATTATGGAATTCTCAATACCTGGGGAACAGTATATTTTTTCTAAGTGAGCTATCCAATCATCGTCTGCTATGTTAGACTTGAGGGCGAGTTCTCGTCGTTCGAGAACAGTGGTTGATTTATGGTTGCCCAAAATTTCCCACTGTCTCTCAGAACCTCAGGAGCTAAAAGTTGAGTCCAAGCCTCCTCTTTCAGCTCATGTTTCCTTGCTTGTATAGCTTGTTTGTATGCTGTCCTTGTACTTGCTATTTGTGCCCTATCTTTAGGGCCGGCCTTCAGGGCCTTAAGTAGGGCAGAGTGTGCCTTTGAGCAGCTTATATTAAACCATTTTTTGCCTAAGTGCCTAATCTGCTTTTTTCCGGCCAATAGACTATGATTTATTTGTATGCATATAGTATCAAAGGCATCAACCACTTGAGAACCCAGGGATTCGTTATTTAAGCATATATCTACCTCAGGTTCAACCCTGGATAAAACATCCTGCATGAAGGTTTCAGGAACCACTTTGGACCATTTTAGTCTTCGTCCCTGATCTTTTAGTATCACTTCCTTCCCGCCCTTATGTGATACAATCTTAAAACCAAAAAGGTCCCCTGACACCATCTCTATTATAACAGGATTGTGATCACTAAAAACAAATACCTCAGTCTTCTACCTTAAAACCTTAGATAAAATAAAAGAAGTCAAGAAAATATAATCAATAATTGTACCCGCGTCTATCCCTTTAAACGTGGGGCCCTAGGTCCACCTTCCCCGCAACCTGACTCATAAAGGTTCCAGGAGGCCAAGAAATTTTTCGAGTACCTCCCCCTGCTTTGAGTGTTCAAGATGTATGGGAACCGAGTATAGGGGGCCCTCATCAACTGTATTGGCACAGAGTTGGTCGCGGGGTGAATATTAAAGTCCCCCATAAATATGATCTCGAAAGCATTTGCAGTTATACTATAAACTGACAGAAATGTCTCCACTAAGCCCAAATTATGATTAGTGTTATCATTGGCACATGAGTTATAAAAGTTCATAAATAAAATATTAGGAGTGTCAGGACATGACAGTTCCACTATTAAACAGTTTTGGGATCCTGAGTCACATTGTATTAAGGAGCCCTTCAGATCTAATTTAAATAGGCTGATTAAACCCCCTTGTCTCTACCTGCCTTACTACGTGTTGCTGGTATACAGAAATGACTTTAGCCATCCAGGGAAAAGCTGTTTATGGGGTCCCATGTCTCTTGGAGGGCTATTATATCACAGGTTTTTAACATGTTTACCCACTTTTCGTTTCCAGTTTTTGCCTTAATACCAGCAACATTCCAGCTCATGATCTTACAAGTGGAGCCCTGAACCTGTATATCTGGCCCTGTGTTGTCTTTTAGTCAGTCGTTCTCCTCCAATGTCATTAATGGGTTAAAACGGTTAACCAACGACAAACCTGAGTCAATTTGTCTATCAGACATCAAGGGTGCATTCCGTACCCCTCATGTACTTTGTGTTTGGGGGGGAAACCTTCTGATGGTGAGTAGACAATGTCCTTGTATGAGCAACAGGGTACCGTGGCTTTTTGGTAGGAGGGGGATAAAAATACCCCAGAGAAAGTGGCCAAATACCGGAGTTTTGTAGGTCGGAACCATCCCAAAATAGAGAGTCCGCAGCATTGTATTTGTCAAAATTTAAGACAATGTAATCCCCTTCCAAATTCTTATGAGATGGTCTGACCCATTCTACTCTTCTCGCTATGTTGATACTGTTAGATATATCTGTGCCCCCACTAGAATACTGTCTGCACCACTTTTTAGATTTTTCCATGAGTTCCTGGGTGCTCTCCCTGATATCCAACCCCAGTGGTGGAACCCCTGTTAATACTGCCACTGGAGGGGCTGCGTTGGGAGGGAGATTTAACTTGGTTTGACATTGGACATAGGCCGATTTGTTAGTAGACTGAGCAGTTTGGGCAGGTTTTTGTAATTTTACCTTTGCTAAGGGATTAGCCAAACAAACGGGGGGCCTAGGATTTATCTCCGAAATAACGGTGGTAGGAGATAAATCAGCACTAAGTTGTGTGTTACTTGTAGTAGCAATTGGGCCCTTGCTCACATTGTGCCCCACATTATTTGGATGTAATATCAGAGGGGGTGTCCCTGTCACAGGCACCCTACGATACTCTTGTATAAAGGCGTCAATAGTCTCACATCTCTTAAGTAGTCCTGCAACACAGGTTTTTAAAGTGTCTATAATATCCTTAGCGGTGGATACCAGAGCAGGTTCTAAGAGGGAAATAAACATCTCCTCGATTTTAGCACAAAGTTTGTTCATTATTAGATCTTCCATATTAACCGATTGATTCATCAAATTTTTAGTCTTTCTTAGACACTTCTTGGTTGGAAGTCCCCCTCTTTCCTGTTGGTCCGTGATTTTAGAGTTAATTTCTTGAAGAGAGGACAGCCTTACCAAAGTTTCTGACCCTACTTCAGGGACTAATGGTGTAGCACAACTAAAACCACCACTGGGCAATTATTGTGAATGTTCGCTGACTTGTTTCCCTTCTTCCACAGCAGCATCAGGTGGAAGCAGATCAGCCGACAAAGCCACCATAGGGGGCATACCCAGCTCTTTTTCAGCGTCAGCAATTTCTTTGTTAATAGCACCCACAGCTGAGTTCAAATATGAAATAATTGAGTCTGCTTTCCTTAGTACTTTGCTTTCTTACCCCCTTGGCCCTGGTGACCCAATTATTTTCTCTTACCCATTTCGTAGGTTTCAGGGGGGTAGCCCGGCCTGGCCTCGTCTGGCCACAGAAGGCCCGCCCTTTGCCTGGGCTTAGCCCGCGCACGTCCCGCAACGCGGAAGTAGCCTCGTCCTTTTCTAGCGCCTCCGGGCGCGATGGTAGGCGGAAGTGGGCGGTGTTTGCGGATGTGAACGCCAACCTACCTGGGAGCTGTTGTCTCCCCCTGCAGCGGCCGCTCGTTGTTGTTAAAGTGCGGCGGCAGGGGAGATCCACAGCGTGTGACCCCCAGGAGTGTCAAGCAGGCGGCAGTATGGCAACCCCCAAGGTCCAGGTATGCTCCCCGCTCCACCGAAGGAGCCTCGTCCTTCTCTAGCGCCTCCGGGCGCGATGGTATGCGGAAGTGGGCAGTGTTTGCGGATGTGAACGCCAAGCAGCCTGGGAGCTGTAGTCTCCCCCTGCAACGGCCGCTCGTTGTTGTTGAAGTGCGGCGGCAGGGGAGATCCACAGCGTGTGACCCCCAGGAGTGTCAAGCAGGCGGCAGTATGGCAGCCCCCAAGGTCCAGGTATGCAGTCTATCTGCTTTCTTCCTAAATTGTTGTGTTATGTACTTAGGCACACTCTGGATTGGATACTGGGGTATGCTTGTTAGTCCCTAGTATATGGCACCCAGGTACCCAAGAGGTCTCCCATGCGCTGTAGCATGTATTAAGCCACCCATGAGAGACCAGCCGAAATGGAACTACAGGTCTGCCATTGCAGCATGTGTAAGTTGGTGCATGCACCCCTTACTAAAGATATAAGTTAACTATATCTAAGGGTCACTGAACTTAAAACCTACAAGTCACCCCTATAGCAGGCCTTTATAATCCTGAGGGCAGGGTGCTTGGTTCTAAGTGAGAGGGTGCCCCTGCAAGACCAGGACACCCCTGCAGCCTACAGAGTCCATTCTCTTGGGATGCGAGTGAAGCAGCCATATACTGATATAGGGGGCCATTACGTGACTGCGTGATGAAAATCTCGAAAACGGCTGCAAGAAACCCTGTTGTGTTTCGTGTCAAACATGTTCGAATCATACCCCCACACTGTTACCGGAGTGGGAGGTATGATTTCACCCACCGGTAGAGCCCTCCGTTAGGCTCTCGGTGTTCCCGAAACCAGCCTTCTAGTCCCGGACAGCACAAAGTGGTTGCTGCCGACCAGAGACACATCTCTGCCCTCTTGCTGCTGAGCCAAGTTCAAGGAGGGGAAGGCAGAACAATAGGCATCCTGTCATAGGGAGTTGTGACCACCTCTCAAGCCGGATTTAGTGTATTAGGACGGGTGGGTGCGCTTGCCAGCGCCTGAAAGTCTGCATGAGGGGCACCTTTGGTATCCCTGTGCATAGTTCAGTTCAAACCAGTCCTGAGAGCTCCCGCTCTGGTGCAAAATTGGACAAAGGACTTGGGAATACCCTTCCCCCTTTCCAGACCCTCTCGTGGGAGGGTCCCCTGAATCTTCCCTACCCTCTCCTTGTGGTACTTAAGGGCTAACTTGGGTGTAGGTCCCTAGATTCTTCATGGATAAGAATCAGAATTTAAACCAGTGCAATTTCACCACCAGGGTACTCTGGACTTCGTTTGGGCCTGACTTTGTTTAGGAACCTTCCAATGCCTGTGAAGCATCAAGGACAACCAAAGTAATCTCGCTTGGAGTGAAGGAGTCACTCCCCTACATTCGTAAGCATCTCAACACTGCTGACCAGTTTGCTGATCCCGAGCTCCTGCCAACTCAGAAGGGTTCAATAACACAGGTGGTGGCTATCTACAGCTTCCAAGGCCCGAGCTGCCCCCTCACCAAGTCTGAGGTCATAATCCCTCATGAGGGCTGGATTAACCGAACCCCTGTGCACTGTGTACTTTTGGAAGTGCATATGCTTGTTGGCAACTTTGCAACAGTTGCTTTGGGCTCCAAGTAGCCCCAACCTCCGGCAACGACTTCCACCAAGATCTTCAACCACATCGCCTCGTGGGCTCCGTGGCCTGCTCCTTTTGGTGAGGTGCTCGAGGTCCTCTTGCGACTCCTGTGCCTCCGGCCTGTGGGTCCAACTGAGGGTCACCTTTGTTTTCCTAGGGCTTCCCAGGTTGCTCGGGGCATGCCCTGACTCCCCTGATTGTGGAGAGTCCCCTGGTGCTTGCTGGTCCGAACCGTGCACCTTCTTGACTTCCTGCGTGGGTTGCAGTTGCCAAGGCTTGTTGGTGCTCCCACCGGGAACAGACTACTCAGCATTTGACATCCTTCGTGGGACAGCTCGTATCCAGCTCCTGGTCATCCTCAGCATCCCTGGTCCTCGTAGCTACAGAGCCAAGGGCACCGTAGACTATCCTGAAGCACCAGACGTCGGAGGGCATTAGTCTTCCAAGTCTCCTGGTCACCTCCATGTGACATAGACACTGTCCGCTCTGCTTTCAGGTACTCTTCATCCAGAATCCACATTTGGATTCCATCAGACACTTTTTCGTCTTACAGCAGCAGCACTGTGCTGAAGTCCTCCGTTTGGTTCGACAGCGGTTTCCGACACCACTTCAGGCCTATGCACCCGGCTTCCCTGGGATAGGTAACTTGGGTACTATGGTATCCATAGGGAGGGGATCTCCAACTTTCTGTCCTCCAAGGGATGGACAGAAGGTTGGAGATGGGAAGGGTCCTTAAACTTTGAAATGAAAGCCGCGTCTTACACATAGACTTGTACAGAGCACGCAGTTGTGTTTACACACTGCACACTGTGGGGTCCCTATCTACTTATCTTGGGTGATTCTTATACCACTTTCTTAGTATATGGTTTGTGCCCCTTGGGGCCCACTGTGTATTAGTGCTATTTACTGTGATTTCTTTTCTATAGTATTGTGTGCTTTGTGTCTATCTCAGTGTAGGAGATACTGTTACGTACTAGATAGTGCTATACAATAAATATATATTTTTATAATACTTTGTGTGGTTCTCTTTCATTTAATCTATACTGTAAGATTGCATTCTGGTAAAACAAGCTGCTATACACTCCTTCAAGACTAAGCCTCAAGGCTGCTCTCTACAGCTACCATTTGGATAGCTTTCTAAGGTCATCTGAGACCTCTGAATCACCATAAGGGTTGTCTGGACTGGTACAAGGTGCCTACTTACCTTGGTGGACATCATATACCAGGCCAGCTTCTCACAAGATCATACTCTAATATTTGCATGGTAGTTGCAAACACACCTCATAAGGGGATAAAAGTC
This sequence comes from Lissotriton vulgaris, assembly GCF_964263255.1. Lineage (NCBI taxonomy): Eukaryota > Metazoa > Chordata > Amphibia > Caudata > Salamandridae > Lissotriton > Lissotriton vulgaris. The sequence continues at coordinate 948,118,972 of NC_141699.1, read as the reverse complement.
TTATCTTGGAAAGTTAGGGGCATGGGGTCTCCCATAAAACGCTACAACATGCACAGATATATACGGCAAAGTGGAACACACATAGTGATGCTCCAAGAAACACATCTTACAGCGGAAGAAAGCCTCCGTCCCCGCAAAAGATGGAGGGGACAACTTTTTGCGACTTCATGCTTGGCATACTCCTGTGGGAATCTAGTGTGGATACGCACGGGGACTCCCGTTGAAGCGACACATACACTCACTGAACCCAAGGGCAGTTACGCGGTTGTTAAGGGCAGGCTACTGGGCAGGGAGGAGAAAGTGGGAAGTGTCTATGCTCCTAACCAGGAGCAAACAATTCCTACACCGGCTGTCCAAACCACTGTCTGGGGTTACAGAAAATTACCTTCTACTGGGAGGAGATTATAACCGTGTTGCAGACATAGATTTGGATAGGTCCAATCAGCCACTGCATGGAACAGTGGCGAGCACGACCACGAAAGGTCTCCGCAACTGGATGGGACATTTGGGCTTGGTCGACAGTTGCCGACTCCAGCATGAACACACACTAGACTATTCATACTACTCACCACTATATCGCTTACACATCAGATTAGATATGTTCCTCTGCTGGACCCACCTGAGTTCGGCAGTGACTAATACCGAGTACAGGGGCATACCCTGTCAGACCACAGTCCTTTTTCCAGCACACATAACATTAATCTATTTCTGACTATTTCCAGGCAAATCAGGGCACTATGAGCTCCTCCCTGATAGAATGGGAGACATTTAAAACAGTAACAAGAGGCCAATGCATGGATCAGACAACAGGTGTGAGGAGGGAAATTGAAAGTGAGGTCCATAAATTAGAAACCCAGATTCACTCCTTGGAAAACAGTCTTGGGGTGCAGGAAGCCACTCAGAGACAACTCTCCGAAGCCAAGAGCAAACATAACAACACTGGCAAGATCGTAATTATTAGACCTCAAAGCCTACCAGAAATGGCAACAAATTGAGAGTGGAAAATCAGGGAAGTTATTGGCATGGCTATTAGGCCAGAAAGCAGGGCCCCCCCATTACTCATTTGCAGGCAAAGGATTGGACCACAATATACTCACCCAAAACTATTAATACTGCTTTTTTAGAATATTATACGACCTTCTATGAGAAACCAGCAGATCTGCCTGGCGACCCCATAGACAGATATCTAGAAACACTGCAATTGAATAGAGTAGGACCTGATTTACAGAAAACTCTGGGGGAGGCGATAACTACCCAAGAAATCAAGGCTGCCATTAAAGACATGGTTAAGGGGAAGACCCCAGGCCTGGATTGGCTTCCTGCTGAATTTGATTTTACTTTTAGTCCGCTATTAGCCCCCTGTTTGGAGAATTCATATGCTGATTCATCACGATCTGGTTACCTGCCGGCCTCAATAAGGGAGGCATTAGTGGTCTCATTTCCCAAAACCAAATCTGAAAGTCCCAGCACATCTGATTATCGACCACTGTCCATGTTAAACATGGACTTCAAAACACTATGTATAATATTGGCCACAAGACTACTCCCACACATGCAGGCTTTAGTCCACACTGACCAAAATGGGTTCATACCAACAAGATCGACCTTGGGTAATCTTAGACGACTATATCACGTACTATACCACTGAGACGTCTCAACATTTCCTGAAGCTGTGGTAATAGCAGTAGATCTAGAAAAAGTCTTTGACTCCCTGTGGTTTTTTTTTATGCAAGTAATGCAAAAGATGGGATTGGGAGAGAGATTGCTTAAATGGATAAGGTTGCTATATTCCTGCCCCACAGCCAGAGTCAGAACAGGAGGAATAGTCTCTGCATCATATGACATCCATAGAGGGACAAGACAGGGTTGCCCATTGTCCCCCCTCTTGTTCGCTTTAGCTATAGAACCACTAGCAGAAAACCTCAGGCAAGAGGGAGTGAGACAAGGGCTGATATTGGACAGGGGGAATTCAATCAGTCAATCAAGAACACTTTATTTCGGTAAGATACCATAAAAGAAACAAAGATTCAAGGGTGAGCTTCACACATGTCGACAGGACAATACATGTGGAATAACTTGACAACATAATAAAAGAGACCGTTCAAAAAAGTTAAAAAACAAAGATGTTTAAAAACAGCATATATCATACAATTCATGCTTGCATCATAGGGTCCCGTCGACCAAAAGGGGGATGTGTCTCTTGTAAAAAGTGTGTGCATTGAAATTAATGGTGCAGTCATAAGCAGCTCACATTATTCTAATAAATCTGCTATAAAAGTCTATCATCACAATAAAAACAGTTAAACAACAATCACAAATGTGCAAATACACAAGAAATATAAAATTACTAGTTACATATGGAATTTAATAACCAGGAACGTACTCAAAAAGCAGGGAGTCCTATCTGCAGTCTCTCAATGGGTAGACTGGGGGCTATCTGTGCCCTCCTTCTAATTGCCCATGAGAGGCCTAAAAATTTCACAACTGTGCATAGAAATAATGTTCTTACATAATTTTTCAGTATGCGTACGGCATCTCTAGTATCTCTAGTGCCAAGTTGTCTGCAGACTGGAGTCATCCATTTACTCCTAGGTTTTACATAAGCTGTACAGGCAAAAAGAAAGTGGCCAATGGATTTGTACAAGCAAGGGCAACAGGGGCAGCCCTTTTGCTGTGTTTTGTTGGCCATCCATAAGTTTGTAAAAGCATGAACTGGCAGACTGCCATGCCTGAATTAAATATTTAGCTTTCTGTCAGCCGGCACTTTAATTAAATCAAGGTAGCTTTCTAACGTGCAGCTGATTTTAAAGTCTCTACATTTTTAAGTTAGACTGCCCTGTGCACAATCTGTGTGTCCTTTTAGTTCCACCCTGTCCCTATATAAAGATTCGATCTGACATCTATTGCAAATTGCGGGACAGGCAATGTTATGGCCGGGGAAGCCTAAACTGGACATAAGGCTTCTGACATATTTGATCCCGCCTATTTTAGTCGCACAGACCTCCTCAAAAGCTGCAGCATAGGATGTCAGTTTCGGTGTGGAAACCATCCGCTGCCAGAACAACAAGGGGTGGAGCTTCGGTAGGTTGCTAATGGGTTTGATGCCCATATCAAGCAGTAGTGGGCAAAGGCGGGTGCTTTACCGGAGGGAAGTCCGGTTTCTGAGAAACTTATTTTCTAAAATTGTTAGGTTGCTTGCTCTTTTCATACCCCACAACTCTGCTCCATAGAGTGCACTGCTCACAGCCTTGCAGCTATATACCTTCAATGCTGGAGCAATTGGCTTGGTGTAAGAAAGGCAATGCTCTTTACGCAGAGCCCCGGTTGCCTGGGAAAACTTAAGGTAGGCCTTGTTGAGGTGGTGCTTCCAGGCCATTTCCTCTGACAGCTTAATCCCCAGGTAATCAAAGGAGATCACTCTCTTCAAGGGAGTAGTGCCTAGGAACAAATTTCTCTTGACGGACTTGTGGGGAATAAATAACATGAGCTTAGTTTTAGATGTGTTAATTTCGAGCCCCCTCATATCGCCGAAGAGCTTGAATTGGTTAATAGTTTTTGCAAGCCCATTGGGAGTCTTTGAGACGAGAAGAGTATCATCCGCTGAGATGGCTGCTAAGAGCTCAATAACGTTGATAATGTAGAGTGGGAACAGGGTTGGTGCCAGGACGCAGCCTTGGCGGACCCCACGTTGTACTTCAATGGGGTCGGTGGCTTGTCCCTGGCAGCGTCAATGCGTGTTTCTTGTGTCACAAGATTCACAATCTCATCCGCACTCTCAGTTATTTTCATATGCAGGTGAACAAATTGTTTAATAAACTTCTTTACTCAATTGTTTGACTGTTCATTTCATTTAATTCTCATGAAATTTTTCATTTTTCATTTTTCATTTTCCTTATTACTTCAGTGATTTACTGGTTGTCATTAATTCATACATTGCCCGATGCATTTCGAGCTACACAGCTCTTCCTCAGGGGACTTTATATCTGAAAACAAATCCATTCCTTTACTAATGATGTACCGGACTTATTTACGACAAACAATTCATGTTTACGGTCAAGCACTCAAACATTTACTTAAACTAATCAAATTGCGAATGAAATTACATTTCTCCAGTTCCCCAGCGTGCAATAACCTCAAAGTGGTGTGTCACCTTATGTCCCAGTGTTTGAAAAAATAAGCGAAAAAACGCGTGTGTGTACAATGAAACTTCCATGTAACTGACCTGTACCCTTGAAGTTTTGTAGGCAGGTCTGTGTGCTGTAAAAAAGAATGGACGCGCTTGTAATCTAACTGAAGTAAGTTCTTTAAATGAATTCTATAAATGAATTTGCCGGCGTGTTTTTCCCGCCCGTGGGGGTTCTATCCTTCTCTTACCGTGTATGCAAATCGTACGGTTTCCCAATGGTAGCCCGTCGGCGTGCGTCGCTCTTTCTACGCGATCTCTATGATTCTTATGCCGGTCACGTGGGACGGGTTAAAAACACTTAGTTAACGTCCGCGGCGTATGACGTGAGGTGTCGACGTGTATCACTCTGTACACTCAATGTCTATGGTTTGGTGCGCTGGTCACGTGGGGCGGATTGTAAACACAGTGTATTACTGTTTGATAGCGCGTGTGACGTGTATCACAACAAAAGTGTGTGTAGTGTGACCTACACTGATAGATGGACAAATGCGTGATGGACTCGGTGATAAATACAAAAATGATAAAATTAATAAAAAATTGCATGATAAAAAATGTGATACAGGTTTCCGATATTTTGTGGTGTAATGCAAACGAGGTGCTTGGGAACGTGATAGAAAAAAATACATAATTATTCGGATTTGGTATATACATGTTATATACAATTGTACATAGTGCAGTAAACAGGTCTGTACATGTCAACTTTGATCATGTTGAGTGCAGGGCACCCTATGTAGTCCATATTACGCGGTGGTGCTACAAGAAGCAACTAAGTTCAATCCTTTCATTTAACCCTTTTGGGTGGAGGGTCACAAAAAATTGATCCAGAATGTTTCTCTTCGTAACAGGTAATTGTTCGTGTCTCTTCCTGGCAAATTCTCAACTTTTTCTAGTATACAGAATTTGAGTTGTGATGGATTATGTTTGGCCTCGTTGAAGTGCACCGCAACTGTAGATTTTTGATTTTTCAACCTGATGTTGCTCTTATGTTCGACTACTCGGGTTTTTATTTTTCTTTGAGTTTTTCCCACGTATGCTAGGCCACATGGGCATTTCAACAAATATATCACGTTGCTTGTATCACATGTGCCTGATACTTTGAGTGTGATTGGTGTACCTTTAGTGGGGTGATTGATCACGTTCCCCTTGATTATTGCCGAACAATTTCCACAGTTGTGACAAGGAACAGTTCCTTTGTGTGTGTCTGTAGTTTTATGTTGTGGTGTTTTGATTAATTCCTTCAGATTTTTTGTCCTCTCATATGCAAATATCGGTGATTTACTGAACAATCCTTTAAAGTCCTCCTCCAGGGCCAGTAATGGCCAGTGTTTCATTATAGTTTTTTTGATGGAGAAACTTCTAGTTGAGAATTTTGAGACAAATACGGTTCTTTGTTCTTCTGGTTTGACCTGTGTAGATAGCAGATGCTGTCTCTGTAGTTTGTCTGCTCTTTCAGCTGCTGCTTCCAGGATGGACTCGGGATATCCTCTGTTTTTGAATTTGAGTAAAGTATCTTTTTTGTGTGTGTTGTACAATTCTGTAGTTGAAGCTATTCTTTTGATTCTGATCAGTTGTGAAAACGGTAGATGTTTTTTTAAAGAAGGTTGATGAAAACTTTTGTAGTGAAGAAGATTGTTTCTGTCAGTTGATTTGGTGAAAACACTGGTGGTTAATTCTCCTTCGTGGTTGGAAATGGATACGTCCAAGAACGATATTACATCTTTATTGATGGTGAAAGTAAACTGAATTCTTTCGTGAATGTTGTTGAGTTGCTGTAGGGCGGTTAGTAGTGTGTTTGTTGTTCCTTTCCATAATACAAATATATCATCAATATATTGTTTGTATAGGATCAGATTGTTGGACCAAGTTTGTTGATTCAGTATGTTATCAAGTGCGAATCTATGCATGAACGTGTTTGCATAAGTGGGAGCTGCACAATTTCCCATCGATGTTCCAGATGATTGTACATAAAATCTCTCCTTCCATGTGAAGTAACTGTGGAATAAGGTGAAGTGGATAAGTTCTAATATGAATACCTTCAGATCTTCATTCTTCTCCTCATTTACCAAAAAACTTTCAATGGCGTTCATACCCAAATCGTGCGGTATGGAGGTGTACAATGACTTCACATCTATTGTGGCCATAATCATATCTTTGGTGAAATTGTCTTTGTGTTCTTCAAGGATGTTTAGAAAGTGAGTGGTGTCTTTTACATACGTGGAGGATTTCTGGACTATGTTCTGTAGGTGTCTATCGATGAACTTTCCGACTGGTTCATGTATTGATCCCACTGTGGATACGATTGGTCGTAATGGCGGTTTGGTGGGGTGCTTGTGTATCTTGGGTATCATGTATATGTACGGTATTGCGGGGTTTGATTTCAGTAGATACTCTTTCTCTTTTTGGCCTATTACGCCATTTTTTATTGCATTTTCAATGATGTTGACTAGGATTTTCTCAAATTCAGTCAAATTCAGTCGGAAAGTTCATCGATAGTAATATGATTATGGCCACAATAGATGTGAAGTCATTGTACACCTCCATACCGCACGACTTGGGTATGAACGCCATTGAAAGTTTTTTGGTAAATGAGGAGAAGAATGAAGATCTGAAGGTATTCATATTAGAACTTATCCACTTCACCTTATTCCACAGTTACTTCACATGGAAGGAGAGATTGTATGTACAATCATCTGGAACATCGATGGGAAATTGTGCAGCTCCCACTTATGCAAACACGTTCATGCATAGATTCGAACTTGATAACATACTGAATCAACAAACTTGGTCCAAGAATCTGATCCTATACAAACGATATATTGATGATATATTTGTATTATGGAAAGGAACAACAAACACACTACTAACCGCCCTACAGCAACTCAACAACATTCACGAAAGAATTCAGTTTACTTTCACCATCAATAAAGATGTAATATCGTTCTTGGACGTATCCATTTCCAACCACGAAGGAGAATTAACCACCAGTGTTTTCACCAAATCAACTGACAGAAACAATCTTCTTCACTACAAAAGTTTTCATCAACCTTCTTTAAAAAACATCTACCGTTTTCACAACTGATCAGAATCAAAACAATAGCTTCAACTACAGAATTGTACAACAAACACAAAAAAGATACTTTACTCAAATTCAAAAACAGAGGATATCCCGAGTCCATCCTGGAAGCAGCAGCTGAAAGAGCAGACAAACTACAGAGACAGCATCTGCTATCTACACAGGTCAAACCAGAAGAACAAAGAACCGTATTTGTCTCAAAATTCTCAACTAGAAGTTTCTCCATCAAAAAAACTATAATGAAACACTGGCCATTACTGGCCCTGGAGGAGGACTTTAAAGGATTGTTCAGTAAATCACCGATATTTGCATATGAGAGGACAAAAAATCTGAAGGAATTAATCAAAACACCACAACATAAAACTACAGACGCACACAAAGGAACTGTTCCTTGTCACAACTGTGGAAATTGTTCGGCAATAATCAAGGGGAACGTGATCAATCACCCCACTAAAGGTACACCAATCACACTCAAAGTATCAGGCACATGTGATACAAGCAACGTGATATATTTGTTGAAATGCCCATGTGGCCTAGCATACGTGGGAAAAACTCAGAGAAAAATAAAAACCCGAGTAGTCGAACATAGGAGCAACATCAGGTTGAAAAATCAAAAATCTACAGTTGCGGTGCACTTCAACGAGGCCATACATAATCCATCACAACTCAAATTCTGTATACTAGAAAAAGTTGAGAATTTGCCAGGAAGAGACACGAACAATTACCTGTTACGAAGAGAAACATTCTGGATCAATTTTTTGTGCACCCTCCACCCAAAAGGGTTAAATGAAAGGATTGAACTTAGTTGCTTCTTGTAGCACCACCGCGTAATATGGACTACATAGGGTGCCCTGCACTCAACATGATCAAAGTTGACATGTACAGACCTGTTTACTGCACTATGTACAATTGTATATAACATGTATATACCAAATCCGAATAATTATGTATTTTTTTCTATCACGTTCCCAAGCACCTCGTTTGCATTACACCACAAAATATCGGAAACCTGTATCACATTTTTTATCATGCAATTTTTTATTAATTTTAGCATTTTTGTATTTATCACCGAGTCCATCACGCATTTGTCCATCTATCAGTGTAGGTCACACTACACACACTTTTGTTGTGATACACGTCACACGCGCTATCAAACAGTAATACACTGTGTTTACAATCCGCCCCACGTGACCAGCGCACCAAACCATAGACATTGAGTGTACAGAGTGATACACGTCGACACCTCACGTCATACGCCGCGGACGTTAACTAAGTGTTTTTAACCCGTCCCACGTGACCGGCATAAGAATCATAGAGATCGCGTAGAAAGAGCGACGCACGCCGACGGGCTACCATTGGGAAACCGTACGATTTGCATACACGGTAAGAGAAGGATAGAACCCCCACGGGCGGGAGAAACACGCCTGCAAATTCATTTATAGAATTCATTTAAAGAACTTACTTCAGTTAGATTACAAGCGCGTCCATTCTTTTTTACAGCACACAGACCTGCCTACAAAACTTCAAGGGTACAGGTCAGTTACATGGAAGTTTCATTGTACACACACGCGTTTTTTCGCTTATTTTTTCAAACACTGGGACATAAGGTGACACACCACTTTGAGGTTATTGCACGCTGGGGAACTGGAGAAATGTAATTTCATTAGCAATTTGATTAGTTTAAGTAAATGTTTGAGTGCTTGACCGTAAACATGAATTGTTTGTCGTAAATAAGTCCGGTACATCATTAGTAAAGGAATGTATTTGTTTTCAGATATAAAGTCCCCTGAGGAAGAGCTGTGTAGCTCGAAATGCATCGGGCAATGTATGAATTAATGACAACCAGTAAATCACTGAAGTAATAAGGAAAATGAAAAATGAAAACTGAAAAATTTCATGAGAATTAAATGAAATGAACAGTCAAACAATTGAGTAAAGAAGTTTATTAAACAATTTGTTCACCTGCATATGAAAATAACTGAGAGTGCGGATGTGATTGTGAATCTTGTGACACAAGAAACACGCATTGACACTTATACTTTGACCCTGAGGCTCAGAAGGGTACTCACATCACGCACCAATCACACTCTAGAAAATTGGTTCAAAAAAAGTACACCGTCAAAAAACAAAATAGAGTGCGGAGTCAAAGTTCCATTTGGTTGTCCCTGGCAGCCCCATATAACCCTGCGAAATTCTCAGCGTGGAGCCTGACAAGGAGTGTGAGATAATTCAGTGGCATACCCATTCCCTTAAGCACCTGCCAACATTTGTCCCTTGGATTTTAAATTTATAAATGCGGTCTAAAGGCTCCCTTTGCTCAGCTCAACTACTTTCCAATAAAGCATAAGGAGGCGGAAGACCTGATCCATTGTGCCAGTTTTCCATCGAAAGCCCATTTGGAGGGGGGAGAGGATGTAATTCTCCTCTATCCAACCTGAGATTTTTGCTAGGAGCGATCAAAAGAAAACTTTCTGGATGCCGTCGATCAGGCTAATCGGTCGATAGTTGGCTGGATTAGACCGATCGCCTTTTTTAAAAATAGGAATGACTTCCAATCCCTCCCAGGAATTTGGGATCCTCCCCCCACTTGCGATGTTATTGGCCAGCTTAAGACTATATGTAGCCCAATTTTCCTTGTCAGATTGAAAAAGGTTTCCGGGGATGCCATCCAGCCCAGGGGCATTGGTAGGTGCGATTGCATCCAGGGCAGTCAATATTTCGTCTCTAGTGAATGAGAGATCAATTGATAATTAAAGTAGGGCAGGTACTGATCATTCGTTGTCAAAAGTGCCGAAATTATTTTGCCATCATTGGCTGGAATATTATTAGCCAGAGGATGGGATCTTTTGTGATTGCCTTTACCCACGATCTTATGGAGGGTAACCTGGGTCAGGCAATGCGATCCCATAAATCAAACACTTTGTTTTGGCGCTCCCTTAAACTTACTACTATGTCTAGGGTGGCTCTATCCAAAATGGTGGTACTGCCAAGACTATTATATTACTTTGTCAATCTTTTTTTTTTTTTTTTTTTTTTTTTTTGCGTAAGACCTTTATTAACATAAAGCAGATTACACAGCATGAGCCCACAACCCTGAGGCCGGCTCGCCATTTCACCGTGTTAGATCAGCACAATCATAAATGAATATGTAGAGCAATATGTTAACGGTAGATAAAACCATCCGGTATTCTCCAGTCAGGGCACGCATTGTACAATCGACATGAGTCTTACATTTTGTGATTTTATCAACCAAACTTTAACTTCCCCAACTTAAGACCTGTCATTGCCTTCAGTTACATCCTATACAGTGAGCTAAGCAGTGTTCCATAATTCCCTCGAGTAGTCTTCAGGGGCCATAACCACACGACAGTCACGCACCTCACGGTGTCACTCGCACATCAACTAATCCTCCCCATTCTCCTGTAAGGAGTTCAGATGGTCCGTCAAAAAGCACCACACATCCTTGGGCTTAGATTTAACAGGTAAGTCCTCCTCATACGTTTGTAGTTTATCCCTACAAGTAGACATACTATGCATCCACATCTTTACAGTCGGTACCTTACGGCTGTGCCAACATTGTGCCACCTGTCGTTTGGCCAACAGGAGTGCGATAGCACAGAATTTGCGCTTCAGCGCTCTGAATTGGGGTATAATACCGAGCAGGCAGACCTGTGGTGTGCAGTGCACCTCGTCATCCAACATGCTCGACAACGCGGTTGTGACCTCCACCCAGTAACTCGCCACACGCTCGCACTTCCATGCCAAATGTACAAAGTCTGCCCCATCCCTGTTGCAGCGCTTACATTTGTCTTCCTCTTGGAGCCCGTATCTGCGCATCTTCACCGGTGTGTAATAGCTTTGGTGGATGAACTTGAAATGGATAATCCTCAGATTCCCGTTTGGTGTAAGTATCTGAGTCAGTGCGCATGAACTGTACCACTCTACCTCTGTCAGTGGAGCATCCAGTAGTGCATCCCATCTTTCCTTGGCTTTAAGTGTGTGGCCTGCTATGTCTGATTGTGCAGCAGAATAAAGTTTGGATACCAAGTGAGACAGATCGCTCGTGGTGATCAGCATCTGTAATGGCGCTAGTGTTTCCGGCTCCTCCGGGAATGAAGGGTAGTGTCCCTTCAATGCCCTAGTCAACCTGTAATATGTGAAGCGGAACATAAGAGTCTGATTTTGTATGTAATCCAGTTTATCAAGTTCTGTAAACGTGCCCCCCTGGAAGACGTCGCACATTTTGTCGATCCCGGCTCTGGACAGTAGCGACATCCCCACTTTCTCGCTAGTGACTGATAAAGCCTGATGGTGCTGTAGTGGCATGTTCGGTGCGTACAATGGTGTCTTGTGGGCCAATTGTCCTAGTTTATTCCATGCCTTGATCGTGGTGTCTACCGTGTTGATGTCTTTTGAATGAAGCGGGGGTCTAGTGTGTGATAGTATCGCCGATAGGGGGACCGGATGGGCATCCCCTTCCTCAATGGCCACGTGTGTAATGTAGGGGACTTCGTGATACCAGTACGCTGCGTACTGTGCCTGGGCACAGAGATAATATAGGAGAAAATCGGGAACCCCAAAACCACCCCTTGCCACCGGAAGTGTTAGGGTCTGTAGTTCAATGCGTGCCTGTTTACCCGCCCAGATCAAGGTTAGTACTAGTGATTTGATGCGCCGAAAGACCTCCCGTGTAGGCGTGATTGGGATGTTGTTGAAGAGATACAACAACTTAGGCAAGATGTTCATTTTGACGATCGCTATTCGATCAGCTATGGACAATGGCAGGTGTATCCAGCGACTGACCTTCTCTTCCAATTTGGTGATGGCCACTCCATAATTCGCACGCATGACTTCGTCTGGGTCCCTATGAAACATGACACCTAGATAGCGTATCGGGTCCCGCTGCCACTCTAGTGGATAATCTAGTGCAAAGGAATCAGTGGAGTCGGTGAGGGGTATTAGTGAGGATTTGGACCAGTTTATCGCCAGCCCCGAGTGACCCCCAAAGCGGATGTACTCCCTAAGGAGCGGGTTTAAATGTGTTTCCGGATCGCGAACATAAAGCAACATGTCGTCCGCGTAGAGCGATATGTGCAGTGGTCTGGACACAAATTGCAACGCCGATTCCCTGTAATTTTGACGCACTATGCACGCCAGTGGTTCCAACGCTAGCGCGAAGAGCAGGGGTGACAGGGGGCAGCCCTGTCTTGTTCCCCGACCAATGTCGAATGGAGCCGAAACGTATCCATTTATCCGGACCCTCGCACACGGTTTGGTATACAACAAGGAGATCCACTGGACAAATCTTTTAGGAAAACCCATCCTATTAAGGACGGTCAACATGTATCGCCATTCGATTGAATCAAACGCTTTGGCGGCGTCGAGTAGTACAGCCACTGCTTTAACCGAGGGTTTTAGATAGTGCGCCAGAGCAAACAGGGACCTTGTGTTATGTGAGGTGGATCTCGTGGGGACAAACCCTGCTTGGTCCGGGAGCACTAGGCGAGTCATCAGGGGGGACAATCTGACAGCCAGCAACTTTGAAAGTATTTTTGAGTCCACATTTATTAGGGATAGGGGCCTGTAGGAGTCACAATAGTCCGGGTCTTTGGCCGGTTTGAGGAGTGCAATGATCATAGCCTCACGCAGAGTGGGGGGGAGCAGTGAACCCTCAAAGGAGGTGCCGTACATGTCCACCAAATGTGGGGCAATGATATCGACAAATTTCTTGTAAAATTCGGACGTGTATCCATCCGGACCTGGCGCTTTACCATTTGGGAGCGATGCAATCACTTCAGTGACCTCCTCTACCGTGATCGGCCGAGCCAGATATTCCCGATGGGCATCTGATAGCCAGCCAATCGCCACATCATGGAGATATTCGTAAGTTTCCTCCGCTGTAGCCGTTGGTTGAGATTGGTACAGTGTGCTGTAGGAGTCCGCAAAACATTTGACTATGTCCGCCGAATGCGTTTGAACTACACCCGCCCCCGATTTGACCCGAAGGATAGCCGATTGCCCCCGCCCTTCACAAATTTTCCGCGCCAGTACGCGCCCCGGCCTGCCCCCTTCTCCAAAAGCCCTAGCGGAGTGTTTGCGATCTAGATATTTGATTTCTGACGCCAGGAAGTCGGCATGTTCTGTGTGTAAGTCTCGCAGTCGGGGTAATAACAGTATGTCCTGTGTGTTTTCATATTGCAGTTCCAAATCCCTCATCTGACTTTCGCAGCGGCGGATCTGGCTCCTGATGTCTTTGAGTACACCGATGGTGGTGCTAATGCAGACGCCCCTTATCGTGGCCTTAAAGGCTTCCCAGAGTAGACATGGGTCGTCCGTAGTGTGAGAGTTATTAGTGAAATAGTCCTTGATCGCCTTAATCAGGGTGTCAACATATATGGGGTCTGTGAGGGCCTGGGAGTTAAAACGCCAGTGAAAGGGGGGGGGGTGTGTAGTGCGGAATGCCTAGCTGTAATACCACCGGATTGTGGTCTGACAATGTGCGTGGAAGCACCTTTACCGTACGAGCCCATAGTGCAATATCCCTGGACCCTAGCCAATAGTCCAGTCTGGACCAACTATTGTGTGATGCTGTAATGTGAGTAGCGCCAGGATCGTCAGTATGTTGTAGTCTCCAGAGATCCGCTAACGCTAGATCGCTCATCATGTGGTCTATCATAAGCCTCGCCTGCTTGTGTTGTTCCACTGATTGGGAAGATCGATCCAGTCCGTCCCGCAGTGTTACGTTCCAGTCCCCCCCACATAAAATGTGTGTGCCAGTGTGGTTCTGCAAGCGTCCCCAGATTTCCCGATAAAAGTCAGGTGCGTCAATGTTCGGGCCATATATGTTGAGGAGTGTTATGTGTTGCCCCCTGAGCTTTCCGGACACCAGCACGTATCTGCCAGCTGGGTCAAGAGTCACATGTCTCTCTTCGAAGTGTACCCCTCTCTTGACCAAGATGATCACCCCACGGGAATAGGAAGAATATGAGGCTCTGTAGGACGATCCCGCCCATCTCGACCCCAATGTAGCGTGAGTATTCGGTGCCAAGTGCGATTCCTGCAGGAATGCAATGTCAATATTCCACCTGGTGAGACTGGCAAACACTTGCCTGATTTTCTGCGGGCGTGAGAACCCCCGTATATTCCACGTAAGGACGTTTAGTCCGTTCCTGCTACCAGCATTGGAACCTGGCGTACCCATTTAATACAGTACCATTCATTCCTAAACACGCAAGCAGTCCGACCCCATCCTGACCCCATCCAGCTCCATGATCACCACCTGCACACACAAGCCCCAGCAGGGCTAACACGTACCATGCACTGGTTTGCAATACCTTCGGTCTTAGTAAACAGTTATACATCCCTCCTCCCCAGGTCCCTCCCACTCCAGCAACCCCAACCTGCCGAAGCCATACCCTCACAGAGCACAACTCCCTCAACAGTGTAACCAACAACTTGGTGCTCATGGCAAAACTCTTGTAGGGTTGTACCCTCATGGAGGACCGCTAGTGGCACAGCACTTCACCCGATAGACAGGTGCAGGCGACATTAACATGAATCAAATTGAAACGTAACGTATGTGTCCATTAATCCACATGCCCACATTCCCAGTACCACCCCTGCGCTGGACGTAGGCAATAATGCAGCCCTAGAGAAGAACAGAACCCCATTCCATAATACACAGACGTGCAGGGGAGGGGCCATTCCCACTCAAAGCAGTGTGTCTCCGTCCCCGCACTTAATAATTGCCCGGCCCCACCCAATCTGGACCTCAGCCACCCGTGCGGTCGAGCCACCTCCAGTAGTGCACATCTCGTAACCTGGGACGAAGCATAATGTCCACTAGTCTGCCACGTTATAGGCTGTCCCCCTTCCAGTTCTGAGGGCCTGTGAGCACAGAGTACACATAAGGACCCGATCCAGTGCCCCAACGAGCGGCAGGAGCAGTCGCTTCATGGCCGTTGGTTCTGAGCTCTCATGAGGGAGGCCCGGTAGTTTAGTTCGAACATGAGTGCCTGCGACAGGTCAGGGCAGGATAGGGCTACAGTCACAGTTAGTTCAGCCGCTCCCCACCCTTTCACCGCTCAATGCACAAATCAAAAATAAAACGCCAGCAGCTCACCTCAAGCAGATGTCCATCAACAAACCTTTCATAGACAGCCGAAAGTGGCAATGTAGCAGAACCTCGTGGCAGTTTGTGCAGAAATCTCCACCGCTGTGTGGAGTTTGAGTGGTCTAGGCGCCTCAGTCCGAGTCTCTGTTCTGGTCTCGTCGGGCTTCCGATCTCGCCTCTTGCTGTATTTTCTTGACAAGTTCGAGGGCCGCCTTAGGTGTCGGTAGCACTATCGTCTGCTCCTTCCACACCACTCGCAACCGGGCAGGATACAACATGGAATACCCAACGTTTAAGTCTCGCAACTTGGCCTTTACCGCAGTGTATTCCCTGCGTGCTTGCTGCACAGCGACCGTGTGATCGGGGTAAAATTCCAGAGTGTTGCCCTGGTGAACTATTTTGCCCTTCTCCCTTGCAAGCCTTAGGATCACGTCTCTGTCTCTGTAATTTAGGATCCTCGCCACTATCGGCCGGGGCGTGGCACCTGGTGGCGGTTTGGGGCCTAGCGATCTATGGGCCCGTTCCACAATGAAGATCTGCGATAAGGCTTCCGCTCCAAAGATATCCCTACAGAGCCCTTCAACATACTGCTCCATGCGGCCCGTGTTGGTGGATTCTGGCAGGCCCGCTATTCGCACGTTATTGCGCCTCGAGCGCGCCTCCAAATCCTCCTCCTTTGCTTTTATTACCTCCAGGATGCGTTCCATTCCCGCGCATTTTGAGGTGGACGCGCGCGCCTCATCTTCGACCGCCGAGATCCTAGTTTCGGCTTCATCCAGTCGTTCACCGTGCTGTTCTTGTCGGGCGGCCATGCCATCCATCCTGCACGTTAGATTGTCCAACTTCCCGTTGATGTCCTGTAGATTTGTTTGAATCGCCAGCAGGATCTTCTCCATGTTGGTAGACGGTGGCGAGGCCGAAGACCCGCCGGCCTCCGTTGCGTCATCCACCGGCTTAGACCCCTTCCTATTCTCAAAGGAGAGTTTTGGCTGCTGCTTGTCCGGTTTGCCCATGGTGGCGGGCGGTGAAAGCGCCTTGCTCAGCTGGGGTCGAGCCGCCCTCGTCACTCTGGTCGACGTCGCCGTGTTTCCGTCTTGGCGGCAAGCAGCAGATGTACTCAATGGCTAGGTCGTTTCCACGGTGGCCTTCTCCTGTTGTAGTAGTCCTGCAGCGGTATGGAAGCGATGTGCACCTGGCAGTACCGCAACGCTGAGTGTCGAGGGTGATGGTGGCGTACGTGCCTGTGCAGATAGGGCGCCTCGCTGTTAACCCATCCGGGGCCTCTGCCCCCTGTGTGTGTGGTTCGCTGCCCCCGATGTTTGCCCTCCCTCCAGTCTCCTGCTCCTTGATCTTCAAAGCGGCGGTCGCCAGTAGGCCCCCAATGCGCTGTGCCCAGGTGCTATGCGTGCTGTAGTGTGCCCAGACCCACTACGCGTCGGTCCGCCGTTAGGGCGCCTCGTTATGCACACAGGGGTCCGACGGCGTTAGTCCGCCGAAATCGCCATTACTGGAGGGGGGGCCGCCATCTTGTCAGGCAAACCAGGCGATGTGGAAGCGGACTCCGCCGCTAGCGCACAGGTTTGCAGCGGTGTGTTCGCGCTCTCTGGCCCTGGTGGTCCGTGTGAAAGGATGGGCGCTGATGTTGGGCTTAAGCGGCTCGTCCGCTCCCGCTCGTGCTCTGCTCGCAACGTACCTCCGGGCGGCCGCCGGCCATGTTGTCAGGCAGTCCGATGCAGGTCACCGCAACCTCGGTTTTTCTCCGCGATGAGGGGGGAGCGGCCGCCTCCGCAAACATCCAACTGTGCTCCACATCTTCCCACACTCGAACGTGGTCTCGTAGGGTGGGTTGGTGGGGTTTTAGTGGCAATGAATCACATCGTGTGATATCGCCCGGCGGAGCTGCAGTTCAGGCAGCCATTCCGCTGTGCGCCCCCTAGCGCCTCCTACTTTGTCAATCTTCCAGTGGTGATCTCAAAGAAATGGTCCAGAGACTTAGACACAATGATGAGAGAGCAGATTTGGGATGAGGGTGGGCTGGGAGCGCCAGTCATCAAAGCATATTACTTGGCAGCTTAAATCCAGTGGCCCGCCCAATGGTTAGATGGGAAGGGACTGGAGTCTCTAGATCTACAGACACATACAGATCAAGGGGGGAGACTACTTGCAAAATTACTGTACTCAAAGGTGCAAATTCAACCCCAGGGCACTTTATTAAAGGTAGCGCTGAAATGCTGGAACAGAGGCACCGAGCAAATAGCGGGGACCCCTCTATCCGCACCTGACCTTCCCCTGGTGGGCCTCCAGCACAGCGATATTTCCTCCTTTTTCACGGAGGTCCAGTTCAGAGAATGGACAGTCTTAACAACCCACGACTGGTACCAGGAGGGAGAGCTGACCCCCCCTTGATGACCTTATCACTCATTACGACCTGTCACCAGGCCAATTCTTGAAGTATCATGCATTATTGAAATCTTTTAGAACACTTTGGGGAAGAGGTAGCCAAGAACTTGGCACACATGCATTACTGCAAGCGATGGTGACACTGGGGTGGGCAAGACACCTTATAAAATGGATGCTCAGAGCCCTTATGAAGATGTCAGAAGGTTTTTTTTTAATTAGTTGAAGAGAAATGGGGGGACCTAATTGGTAAAGAAGTGACGGAGGCAGAGTGGAACAAAGTCTTGAGTATTCCAAAGAAGATTTCTAGGAACTCCAATTTTAAATACACTCAGGTTAACCTCTTACACTTGACCGACCTCAACCCACACAGACTCTACATCATGTTAGGAACCACAAGACCAGCAATGCCCTAGGTGCGCGACACCAGACGCAGGATTTGGGCATATGGTGTGGGACCATTTGGTTGTGAAAGGAGATTGGCGCCAGATCACAGAGATCTTCCAGGAAGTATTGCCACACACAATACCCCTCACAGCAGAGGTCTACTGAGCCTGTTTCCAAGGCCCAAGGCCAGGAAAGTGGGCACTAGATTTGTTGTCAGACTACAATAAGCCCCAAAGCATCTGACTGGGAAAAAGATTTTACAGCCTGGGCAAGGGTGGCGGAGGGGGCACTAATAGAGAAGGACGGACAACTGAGGCATAAGATGCTGCCCAATTGCAGGACTGAGGTCGGAGGTGTTGCAGGAGTGGGATACCAGGGGAGGTGATGGGGGGGAGGGTTCTTCCACTACCACACAGAACCACAAACACTCACCCTCACCTCCCCGCAAACAGGTCCAGTGCAAGGGAATGAACAACCCATTTGAAAAGTAATTCACCCCCCATAACCAGACCCTAAATATGTATGGACCTCCACTTACAGATTGAAGAGTAACCCATTACAGAGTGAGGGAAATTATATGATGAACTAGCTAATAAATCTCTGAGTGCTTTCGTTGTTCTAAAGTTAAAAGGGGTTTTTGTTTTAATACATTCTATCATAATGTACTGAGATATCTATCGGATGATAATGCAGAAGACTCCCTTACGACACATGGCGAAAATTGGGCACTGAGGTTATTCCTGTATTGATTCTGCTAACAAACACAATGTAACATCAAAGGTCTTTAGAATGAGAATGTGTAACTCCTACAGCACTGCATGCCTAATGACATTGCGTCTTTATACCAAAAAGCCAAATTGTATATGCATAGTCTAAAAGAAAATACTAGTAAAAAGATATTTAATCAAAAAATGTCCCCATTGTACATTTGATACAAGTTTTGAGAAGATGACTAAAATATTTGTTAAGACTGAAAGAAACTCTAAGTTGCCCTAATACAAATACCAGCAGTTTAGATTGTACAGTTGGAGTACATGCGGGCAATGCAGTTGAATTGTGGGATAATTCCCAGTTTCACTCCATAAAATAGGGGTTAAAAGAACCTGTAGCAAGCCTCAGCCCTATTTATAATCATTCCAAGTATATAATTACTTCCTTTTATAAGACGTAGCCCTTGTATCTGTATTTTCACAAAGGATGTAGTTTATGTCAGTAGTGGATTGAATCTCCAAATCTGAAGCAAAGTGATGAACTCCTTCTGGTGAACCGCTTTATCTGTGATGACGAGGAAGCTTAGTTCATCTGGACATTGCTATTTCTAAGAATTTTTTTCGTTTTTGCTTTTAGCATTTTGAGTGAAGTAACCACAGTTTTGTTTCAGTAGCATGGAGCAAAGCAGGCAGTCCAAACATCCAATTCTCACAATTGCCCACATCGGATGAGGAAGAACAGCAGGACAAATTGAATCTATTGTAGCAGAGTTTAGCAATCCCAATTTGAAATATTTATTGCGAACTATGCAATTGTCACAATATGAAAATGAACTGGGGATGACCAGTAATGAAACATAATTTTATTTGAGACCTTACTTAGGGCCTGATTTAGATCGTGGCGGACGGGTTACTCTGTCACAACGGTGACGGATATCCTGTCTGCCAAAATATAAATCCCATAGGGTATAATGGGATTTATATTTTGGCGGACAGGATATCAGTCACTATTGTGACGGAGTACCCCTTCCGCCAAGATCTATATCAGGCCCTTGGTCACAAGCAGTAATCAAGTGATGTTGTGGAAACTACAAAGACCAAAATGCAACTGGATAGTTTCTTTATATCAGGTAAAATAAATGTTGTTGATAAATACTGGACTTAAGAATCTCTACTCCAAATAGGACTTGACTGAGCAGTGAATCTAAGGGATTCATAAAACTCCTGCCTGGTAGCATTTCAAGAAGCCACAGACAGGGTTAGGCTACAAACATTTTGATTTAAAAAGTACAACACTGAATACTGGATATCGAAAGGAATTCCATTGCCCCCATCACAATGTGAGTCAAACAGTATATTTTTTATAATGTCATTACAAACTGTGTGTTTCATCAAGACAACCCATCATGCTTTTAATAAGTTTGGGACCTAGTCCCTAAAAGGCGGCTTTCAGTCGTCAACAAATAAAATAAGAATAGGTTCCCAGATGGGCATCAATATTAGCAAGATTACCTGATATAGGTGGTGGGCAGGCAGCAGGCATGCCACCAAAAGCTAAAACAGAAGAAAAAGAGAAGAAAGTCTTAAGGTTTCTGTAGCTTTCAATTACCAACAGCAAATCCTATATATGAGGAGTGAGTGGAAGGTTAAAGCTGTTCCTTCTGGATAGCCACCTCTTTTTGTGAGGATGCATATAATGCACCTGTTGAATTAATGGAGTTTTCCTACCTCTACATATTTACTGTGTTCATCAGCAGAGGTTTCAATTAAAAGTCTGATCCATGGAAGATATGAGAAATCCACGATCTCCGACTTGTGAGTTAAACAAAATGTGCCCTGTGAAAATATAGGTTATGGCTTCATAAATAATATTTGTATACAAATTATGCTGTAGTTACCAGTAAATGATTTGAACAGATGTGCACCGCGCCAAAATTAAGCGAACAGAGAAACTATGCAGGGTAACCCGTAACCATCTGAGCACCATTGCAGCAAAATAATTTTTCTGCACAAAAAGCTTTGGCCGCATCAGAATTTTTGTACTAATTTGGTTCCAAAGTACATGCTTGGCATGAATGCTTAAATTATGTGAAATATGCCATTTCCCTTAGTCAAAGAATCTCCAGTCATGACACAACTGCCTTTGTGACCTTTTTACCGGTGGTGGCATGTGGATTTAAATGCACGTCTGGTTCTTATGATGCCTTCATTTTCTTGTCTTATTTGCTTTAAGCTTGCCAACATGTTCCCAACTGTGCAGTAGATACAGATGGCAAGGAACTACCTTGCCTCGTCACGGAGGCTTTGCAGAACTCTTGCTGATCTTCAAGGATTTGCCATGCTTGGGGACATGTTCTTATTAAAGACAACTTTGGGTAGTCGCTTGCTGATATATTGGTTCGCACATTGAGGTTCCTGCAAATGTACTACCGTGTTTTTTCGTGTAGTGCCATGCCTCAAAGCTTCCATATGCTATTGTATTGTGGTCGGTAGTGCTTTGAGTGCTCTGAGTTTTGGGACTCCATGAACGCGGTTGGTTTTCAGCAAACTGCAGAAAACATTAAACAGGCAAAGGTAGCAATTCTTGTGAAGATATTCAGCAAAAATGTGGTACGCAGGACTTAAAACAATGCCCTTAGATTGATTTATGGTCTTTGCAGAAAAACAAATATCAGAAGCAAGGAAATGTTTGCACTGAATATGTGTCAATGTTCAGATTACCTCTAAGGCTGACTGTCTTACTTTTAGAGCCCTTAAGACTTAGCAACTGATTACCTAACATTAAAACATTATTCCCTAGAAACCCTCCATGTCTTTGCAAAGGTCCAACAATCTTCATATCTAAATGTGGGCATCTGCTAGTTTGTTCACCTTTAAGGTCTTTTCAAGGCCCATTTGTTGAGATGCAACTTAGACTAGTGCCTAAATAACTCTCTGGGTGTTAGTGGGCAATGTAGCTGGTCTTACTAGACCTAGTAATTGTAGAGGTTGGTAAACTTGCCCTAAAACAGGGGGGAGTTCATACTTTGTGGTTAGCAATCTACCTGCAAACGTGATATTCCCAAAAAAGGTTCCACAAAATGAAAGGATAAACTGAAATTAGATTTCACCAGGGTAGGTAGAGAAAAGAATCTCTGATCTGGCCAAGACAAAGTAG
This sequence comes from Lissotriton vulgaris, assembly GCF_964263255.1. Lineage (NCBI taxonomy): Eukaryota > Metazoa > Chordata > Amphibia > Caudata > Salamandridae > Lissotriton > Lissotriton vulgaris. The sequence continues at coordinate 948,096,949 of NC_141699.1, read as the reverse complement.
AGCGGTGAATTAAAGGGATTCAGTTCCTCTACCGCCAATTATATGTCTATTGGCAATTCAAGTGAGAGGGCACAGGGAAAGGCAACAATACTATGAATGTGAAGGTAGTTAGCTAAATATTGTACTCATGCTACCACCTGTATACCTGCGCTAATTTACTGCTGTAAACTTTAGAAAGCTAATTATATAGCAGGGCCCACACTACATATAGGCTGCTCTGTTTTACACTAAAACAGACCCTTGTGTTTTATTAACTCCACCAAACTAGCAAATAGTCAAATTGAATCTTAGACCTCGAATCCAAGCGTCTCATTATTTTGGAATCCTTACACTTGCAGAGTTTACCACACTCAGAGATTATTGGGTGCAATAAAGTCAACATGCTTGGAGTTATCGCTATTTAATCTTTGGTACGTAAAACTGGAAAACATTTAGAAGGTGCTACTGTTTTCATCACAATAAATTTCTATCTCCAGCTCAGTGGCGGTGCGTCCATTGGGGGCACTGGGGTGTTGCCCTACTAATGCCACGGCCCCATTCAAATTATTTGTTCTTCTTTTCCGACGCTAATTCCAATCAGGACTCCTGCGTCAGAGAAGTAGAACGAGGGACGCTGAAGGGGGTGGGTGGGGGTGGGGGCAGGGTGGGGAGTTTCTTATTGCAGCACTCAGGGAGTTGAGTGACAGCTGCACACTAGACAGATAGCAACAGTGCGCGTGTTCATTTTTGAGCTGGTAATTTTTACGATCAGCCCGAACATGCGCACTAGCCTTCCCCTTAAGAAACTGAGGGTTGGTTCATGCCACAACCCCGGTCTCCTAATGGGCAGGGAATATCTCTGCCCTCAAGCCAATCCTGGAGCTGCTGGAGCAGCCTCAGTAGAGGGGTTGGAAGTGACGCCGTGGCTGTTCCTGTTTGTTGAAGAGCGCGGGACCCCGGCCCAGGAGCAGTCGAGCAGAAGCGGCGCGGACCGGTAAGTTTTCTTTTATTATATTTTAATTTTAAACTTCCCCGGCCCCCACCCCCCCAACGAGCCGAGCCGCGGCTTTCATGTGTGTGTGTAAACCTAGAATGAATACATGTGTACTTGTATGCGTGTTCGGCTCTACGGACTTGTGGTTCTAAAATATTTCCCGTTACCTGGGATATGTGAGCAGTTGCTGGGAAATTACCAGAAAAAGATTATTTATGCCACGGTTTTTCGGTAGTATGATCTTAATGAAAGGATTTTCAAATTCAAGGAGATGTAATCTTAAGAGCATTAAGAATGTGCTATAATCGCAGTAATGATTTTGAGATTTCGTGAAAGATAACCTGATTTGCGGATGATATCCTGTGAACGAAATACAGGGCCTATCAAACAACCCATGTTGAAGATCTGTGAAAGATGTATTGCCCAAAAAAAGTAACAATCTTCAAAGACTTTCTTAAAATTGATCTCCATTGAGCCGTAACATTTAGCACACGCACACACACAACATGCAAACACACACACATACACCCATGTACACATGCACACACATACCCAATCGTGTTCACCTACACACACTCACACACAAAATGCCTTTCTCCCATTTAAGAGGCCATTGGTTAACCCTTATCGAGGGATCAGAAAGGAATGAAACATTTGCAGGTCGACAGGTCTGGTGTGTAGATGCATCTGTGAAGTTAACTCTAGGAAACTTGGTGGCAATGGATACACGTGCTCCTGTGATACTGCCCTAGTGCTTGGCACTCAGCCACACGTACAGCTACACTATGACGTGACTGCTCCAGCCTTTGTCATACTCACCATCATCCACTTGATACAGGCCAAGATGGCGCGCACCTCCGTAGCCAAGCTGTGGTTCTAAATTAGTGTTTGGAATTCGGAAACTCTGAGAGCTGTGGAAGGTTGATGTGCATGTGTTGAGGGCTCCGGAAATTTTGAATGTTTTCATAATGCGGATTTAGATACATTTCTATATTTAGTTGCCTCAGTGTTAAATAAAAGCTTCTTTGACATCACAGAGGCTGTTGGATGAGGTTTCTGCAAACAACTCAGCTGCCTCATCGCCCTGAAATGGGTTCCATTTCCTTGTATCACATTCCAGAATCCTGCACCCACAATTACCAACATGTCACAGACAGAGAGCAGGCTGGAGCGACAAAACGAAATGGCCCAATCAATACCGCTGCACTCTTTCAGATTTTGTTTCAGTAATTAGCATCCTAGCACCCAGCATCCCTTCTTTTCCATGCGGAAACAGGGAAGGAGATTGGCATCACAAGCTCACTGCCGCTCAAGGAGGTATAATTGTCTCTCATTGGCCTTCATGAACGAATCCTTCGACCCTGCATTCTCCCTCCACTACCCGACTCCTCCCCCACACTAAGTGTAGTTTGGGGTTGCTGGTACTGAAAAGAGGGAATATAGCATCCTCAGTGGAATGTGTCTCTATATGCATCTCCATACACCAGAGGAGACACATTGTAGTTTCATGTTTCACGCGCTCCCCTCTCTCCTGCTTTGCAGTCCACACTCAAATTATAAAGAGGACGGCAGGAAATATTGTCTTGTTCAGAGGCAATTAACTGATTCTGTGCTGTGCCAAATTTACAGGATAGTTAGACCCTGTCGTTGAAGTGTGCGCCCCTTTAGGAAGAAGAAGGGTCCACTCGGCCTGGCTAACATAACCACATTCACTTTACTCTTCACAGTCAAAAAGGAGGGGAGCGTTGGTCTAGACTAATTGTTATTAGTTTAGGCCAACCCTCACCTAGTTTTTGACTATGAAGAGTAAACTGCATGTGTTCTCAAATTTGCTTGAAAATGCATGTTTTGCCCACTCATTTTTCAAATTTGTGTCGGGGGAGAACCCCCCAAACCCTCCTTAGGTCATTCGGGCTCGCTCGCTCACCGCAATGTGCTCCACCACTAATTTTAAACTGCACCACTTTCAAATGTCACCGGCCCCCACTTCTCCAGCTTACTAGTGATATAAAATGAACTCCACCCCCCAGTGCACTAGTAAAAAGTCTTTGTAGAGTTGATGATTCATTCAGTTTCTTTATTAATAATTAGGCTTTCACAAAAAGCCAACGTGAACAATATTCCACAATACACAAAACACAGTCAAACCACACTTGGATACACATTCAAAAGACAAGTTTAAAATCTAATAATCCACAAATAGATTTAAAAAAAAGATAAGAAATATCTTACTGATTGAGAAGAAGGAAAAATGTTAGATCCAGAACTAAAGTTACTGTTAGAGTATTAAGATCTAGAGACATTCTGTGCAAATAAACTGTTCTGCAGATAGAGAAGGCGGAACAAGAAAACATAACCTCCATTACACTGTGAAATCCAGACTCGCATAATTTACAGACTCCCCCAGCGCTTGGCACAGAATACAGACTCAAAATGCTCATCTCCAAAGGAAGCCCACCAACTTCTCAAAATTTTTAAAGGATAATTGGTGGCTCACCCCATTATTCAGAAACAATAAGTAGGTCCATAATGTGTAATTCTTTTAAACAACCTTTATATTCGCGAACATTTCTGGCAGTGTTTTGTATCTGGAACAAAACCATATTCGCATAGTGCCCCTCTCGCATCAATATTTTGAATGCTGCTTGCCTAGAAGTAGATCTAACTTGTTCCCTGATGAAACCTAGCAATATTCTTAATAATCATATTGTATGAATTCTTATCTACCTGATTGCGTATGACTTCAGTCATTGTCAAAAAATACAGAATTAAATGTTTCAAGTTGAATATCAATCTTGATAATCTTACCTGCCATTGGCATACTTTGGGCCATAGCCATGCATGCTGAAATAGAAGTAAAAACTAAATTAATTTCAAGGCTTCTGTAGCTTCTCATTGCTAATAGATCATATATTATAGTATGAGTGGAGTTATTACTCTGCAATGATGTTATGAATTTACACTTTAGCTCTACACGGATGCTCTGGTTGTCTTGTTCACTATATTTTACCTTAAAATGGTCCTCATAATACAATATGTATCACTGTGTGTGGCTTACAATATTGTACCTGGTATTTGAGGTTCCTGATCATAATTACAGACTCATCACAGCCCTACACAAGTAGTATGTTTTGCCATGAATATTAGCAAAGAAGTCATAAGACCATCTACTGAATAGCATGACCTTCGTTTTGGTTACCATTTCTCTTTATATTATTTAGTGATGAAGGGAAGAACAGAATGAGAAATGTGTATCAGTGGCAACAAGAAGGGAGGCCTCAGGTTAGCCCAAGAATAAATGGAAAAGATGTGCCTAAAGCGGTTTCCTGAAAGCTTTGAGGGACAGTTGTCTTTTAATGTTAAATGGAAGAGAGTTCTAGGTTGGAGCTGCTGCTCCATGAAAGGAGCAAATCCAATCAAATAAGTTCTGAACCTAGTAGTCTCAGTCTGCGGAGTTATGCCTTGAATTGTTTGAGGCCTCAGAGGATTGGAAGCAGAACAGAATAAGGATGGGCTGTTTCAGAGGCAATGAAATTGTTTTAAGGAGAGTTGCCAGCAAGGGGTTTGTTTGTGGATCTGTGTTTAGACAGTCTAGCGTAGTCTGTATTACTTCGACTTAGCAGCTGAGTAAAGCAGTGACTGTTAAAAATCTTATGAATCTGTCAACCCAAAACTATAGTGACTACCACACTAGCCCCATAGAAATGCAATGATTTGGACAGATCTTAATTCAACAACAAATTTATGCTTTCTGACAATGAATGAAAAAAACGAAGCACAAAAGAACAAGTGAAGCAACACGAAGAGGTTATTTTTTGAAAAAATTATTATTCTTATATTGAAATGAATCAATGAAAATCAAGGGTGTACAGTGATGAACAATTGCATGTGTTTCTAAAGTAAATGGAACTGAAAGAAACAATCCATAAGTACAGAAGAAAACAATCCAGTCAGGAATACATTAAATTAAATTGACTTCTTTCCAGGATGGTAAATAGAAAGCCAGATGTGAAACATGAAGGGAGACTTGGATTGAAGAGTCGACGTTTCGGTCTCAGTGGAGTAATCCAGAGACCATCATCAGGACAAAAGAATAATGCAATATGGATGACCCTTATTTCATGATTGGAGCAAAAACTGTAGATAAACTCATGCTTAGTATGAACAATTTATTGCCTTAGGGAAGCTTTTAGTCTGCCCCAAAGTGATATCCAAATAATCAAGCCAAAAAACGTTTTCACTCTTTAAGGAACCTGTGGTTTCAATCTCAGGGTCCGAGATAATTCTAGAACGAGTGACTCGCGTTAGGCGTCTCTTCTGTATCCAATCCCCTCTGATTGGAGTCGATTCAGAGTTAGGGGCTATAGATATACGCTGAAAAGAGCAGGTGTAAGTAACTATCTTTGGGGTAAACCACATGGCTTTTCAGCCTTCTTAGAAATGCAGTTACCAAGCTTCACCACTTGCTGCTGCCCTGTAGATAGAAAATAAGGGAACCATCTCAGTCTTAAGTGTTTGAAGTCCTTGTAGTGTTCCAATGTGTGAATTAGTATGCTGTGGTTAATTGTGTCAATGGAAGATCATAGGTCCAAAGGAATGGGTAGGGCAAGAGTTACCTTTGTCCAACAAGCAATGTATATTATTCAGGACATTTAGGGATGTAATTTGAATGCAGATTCCCAGACGGAACCCAGAGTAGTGGAATAGTTCTACTTGAAGGTGAAGGTGTTCAGTTGGTTTACAACTACAAATCCTATTGATTGTCTAGCCACAACAAGTCTTACACAGGCTGGTAATTTGAAAGAATTCTCAGTTAATGGAGTTTTTTTAAATTTTAATTAGGCCAATCTTTAAAGAATCGAGGAAGATAACTTGAGAGGCACAGGTTGTGGAGTTAAGAGCACTTGCTGTTGAGCCAAGGTTGTAGGTGCAATCAAGAGAATTCAGCCTGACTATTAATTAATGTATCACAGAGGCGCGCAGACTGGGTGTGAGTAATGCTCAATCATTTGTTATTTATTTATTCAAGTATGCTCACTAGCCTATGTAAGTCAGGCTGCAACTTTATTATTATTTCTTTTTGTAGAGCACAACGTTTACCAAAAGGTGTCCTGGCGCTAATATAACTATAACATTCAAGATTTGTAAGCAGCCAACATGGAGGATGACACCGGCGGTTATAGGTGGTTCATCTGGATGACTGGTCTGGGTAGAAGAGAAAAACTGGTAAAAGTCAAGCATGTGTTCCCTATTAGCCACCATGATCTAGATCCCAATTATCTGGTCATCCAAATATAATAACTAAACTTGACCTTGGTAGGGCTTAGATCATGTCTACTCAGAGGAGAGCTCCCTAGATTAGGAAATACATTAATAGCAAGCATTAATAGCAAGCAGAAGTTGAAGCACTCTGTTTCTGAGCCGATCCTACGCACTCGCGCTGCAGAGCCTCCCGTCCTCATTTTCGATCACCACCAGGTGGCGCTCCAGGACTTCCGATTCCGGGTTGCCGTGGGCGCGCTTACCGGCCGATTTTCGGCCGCCGCTGTGACCGCCATCGTCGCCGCAGCCGGTGCCGGAGTGGTGCTGGGTTCATTTGGGGCACAGCAGGAGCCCTGGCAGACTGTCGGATTCCTCGGGAGGCGGCAAGTTTTGGAGTTGCGAAAGGTGGTTGGCGAGGGGCCGAGGGAGCGCAGCGCTGCACCTCCAGCGGCCGTCTAGAGGCTGTGTGTGGCCCAGGTCAGCGTGAGGAGTCGCGTATAAGATGTGGTGACCCCAGGAGAGTGCCCAGAACAGTATCCAGGAAAGTAATTGGGTGCCTCCATCAAGAAGGGTCAACGTCTGGACCAGAACTGAGAGTGGAGCAGAGAGGAGCATATGATTTAATATAAAGCTGCTGCTGCTGCAAATTGGCAACATTATGGAACAACCAATAGGAGCCTAAGTGGGGAGGAGGAGGAAAGAGTGCTGGCTCATAGAAACAGAGGTAAGTGAAGTTAACATTGTACTTCCCCTTATAAACATACAGATATATAAATAATAATTATCCAGGGGAAGCTTATGCGGAGTGGGGGATTGCTGTGCACCAAATAAGTGGTGAAAGCCCTAAGGTGAAGGAAACCCCTCCGTAACCTGCGGTAAGCTGAGAAGAAGAACGCAAAGTAAGAACACAGGAAAAACAATGGCCCTAGGGAAAACTAAACCACGCAGAGTGGTAAGAAATAGTAAAAAAACTGCAAATAAATCGGGAACAGTGGACGCGACCGGCTCACCCAAAGGTTTGGCTGACGTAAATAATGAGATGGTAAATAATGAGATGGTAACACCAATTGCTGGCAGAACAATATCCATCAGAGCAACCCCTTCCTCAAGCACAACCCCGCAGCCAGCGCCGGCATCTGCCAGGTCAACAGGCGCAAAAGGGGGGTTGGTGGTATCAAAAACCATTAAGGATTGTATTGGTAAACATTTCATGGGGAAAGAGAGAGCAGAAAAGGACACAATTGAAATTGAGACCACGCAATCTATCGAGGATCCGGCCGCATCAAGCACAGAGGCCTTGAATCAGACGGACTTTAATATCGCTGAGATACCAATGGAACCGCGTCTATCATCTTCCCCAAGGATGTTTCAGTCGATTTGCACCCAGGACTTAGGTGCAGATATGGTGAATGAAGAACGAGTAGTCTGTAGTGACTCCTTGGGAGAAGGGAACATTACTGCGGAGGCTCCCTGTCAAAAGGATCATGAGAGTCTAGGACCCCAAAAACAGTTGGATTAGATGTATCCGGCATATCCTTATGTAGCCTGGAGGTGACGGGTTCTAACGGCCAATCCATGCTCGAAGTAATGCTAATGCTCCAGAAGACTCTGCAGGGCATTCTGGAGGTTACAGTACTAAATAATGACATTCTGAAAAGACATGGTGATCAATTTAAGGGCATAAATGGGGAATTAGCACAGATTAAAAACTTGATGCCCTCAATTGTAAGACCTGTAGAAACAAAGGAGGACAATAAAGTGGATAGGGGGAAGAAGTGGAAGAGGTGACTAGCCCCCCAGAGAATGAACCAACAGAATATGTATCCTACCGCCCCATGCTTATAAAGAGGTATGGGGATGAGAGATATAGAAGGTCTAATATACCAAGGAGAAGGAAAGGGATTAAGGCCCGACCCAGCTGCTTCCCAAAAAAGTACCAGGATCACAGGGGGGGGGGGAACGCCAATATATAAGTCAATAAATAAGATTGCAAGGCAAGGACCTAAAAAGTTAGATTTCGTAGAGAAAGGGGCAAATAGCAGCCGACATGAGGTACAACGTAAGGGGATAATGAGGAGGGATATGGGAGAGAACAAAAAAGTTAATAGGAGAAATCCCCCAGGGGTGAAAAAGAGTGTAAGAGTAGAGCGGGAGAGGGAGATGTCCCCAAGTGCGGAGGGACCCCACCCAAGTAACTGGAAAGGGGTCAAAAAAGGGGGAGGAGAAGAAGCTAGTAGGCACTTAAGGGGAGTAACAATAGGAGGGAATCACCAACATCAACAGACAGTATTACCCACTGACACTTGGATATTTGTAGAGTCAATAGGACAGGCGAAAGGGGGAAAAAGAACTAAGAAATTAAACCCCTTGAATCGCTCCCAGCTACTATCCTCATTTGGAAAGTGCCCCAGTCTAAGATATGTTAGCACTGAAGATCTAAAAGAAGTGGGGTTCACAGTAAACAGTAAGGGGGAGGAAATAACTAAGGTTTTACTCCACTCAGCCCTAATAAAGGATGCTATAGAAAAGGCAGAGTCCGAGATGCTAAGGGAAGGCATTAGAATACTAAAAAGGAAGGATGTATTCTCTGATAAGTTAGGTACTCCTTTCCTTAGAAATCACGCAGCTCTAGGGGACAGACAAATAAAAATGATCAATCTGGGGAGAGGTACCAACGACGCCCTAGAAATCACGATAAGACCCAATGACCAAAGGTGGGATATGGAAGAAGTACTTGCTGGGAACAGATACAGAGAGCTGGCATATATGAGTAGTGAGGAAGATGGTTTTATGAGTGAGATCGACTAGGAAGCAGGAGCGCCGCACAGCCTATCAATAATGACCTGGAACATAAATGGGTACAATAGAATAGCGATACAGGAAGATTTTTAAAATATCTTGAAGAAAAACGATATCGTTTGTCTCCAGGAAACTTGGCTGTGTGGCGAAATCCCAGCTACGGTAGGTTTCACTCATTATGTAAAAGCCGCTAAAAGGAACACGGTGGGTAGACCTTCAGGGGGTTTGATGACGCTGATTTCTACAAGGATTGCCAAGGACATTGAACCCCTGGAACTACAGTGTAACTGGGCACAGGGCAATAGAGTGCGAACAACAAACAACATGTTGGGGGTGAAAGCCTATGCATTATAAATGTATATATTCAGAAAGGGAAAGTAAATGAATATAAGGCAGACTTGGAACACTTAAAAACTGACCTAGATGGGGTGTGTAACCGGTTTCCAAAGGATGTGCTCGTAATATTGGGAGACTTCAACCATAAATTGAATCCTAAATCAATGGATTCTTGGTTGAAGGACTTGTTGGATGCATATAAAATAGAGCAGGCACAATTCCCCAGCTGTGAAACCTCAAGTAAAGATGATAAGCTCGGGCAATTGTTGGGGGTTATGGGATTTGTATGTACCAACGGTAGAAAGGAAGCAGACAGGCCTGCGAAGCGTACCTTTAAGGTAGGGCAACAAATGTGCCCCATAGACTATGTATTCATACAGGCCTGGCATTTCCACCTTATCAAACAGTTCGAAATTTTGGGGGTGGAGGGTAGTGATCACTATCCACTGCAGGTTGAACTTCAGGTAAATAGCCACCCGCAAAGACAAAAAGTGTTATCAGTAGATGTAGAATACCCCAAGCGGTTAACAACACGAATCACCGAGGAATATATACAGAAACTATGTGCATATCAGCTAACTGTGAATTTGGGTAACCTTGTACCAGAAGGAAGTATAGCCTGGTACGAGGGCATAATAAGGCAATTGGTGGAATGCCTCCGGATTAAGTTAAAGTGCAATAACCAAAAACCAGTAAATAATGCGACATTATACCCTAAAAATAACAAACACTGGTTTGATGCCGAATGCCGGAAATTAAAGGCCGGAAGTAGGAAACAAGAAAGACGACTCAGAGGTAACTATAGTGAGGAAGTGGTATCAGAACTTAAAAAAATGAAGCTAAAATATAAGTCAGTTATTAGAGATAAAAAAAGGTGTTTTAAGGACAAATGTTGGGATAATTTACTCGTGACAATTGAAGACAAAAATGTGAAAGGCTTTTGGAGGCTAATACAGGACTGTATGGGGAAAGCACAAGGGACCATGCAGTGCGCAGTACCAGAGGACAAGTGGCTGGCCTATCTAGAGGAAATTTACGGGAAATGGCCAATGAGGGAGGGAATAATGGTAAATGCGTGGCCAGGAATAAGTGAAGAATTAAAAACCCATTTTCTCCCAGATCAAATTAGAACCATAATATCTAGACTAAACCTAACACGGGCAGCCGGCCCTGACAACCTGCCAGCTGTCATAATAAAAACAAACATAGAATGGTGGGCAGAGTTCCTTTCAAATATGTTTTTATGGATCCTAAATTCAGGTGAATTCCCTGCAAACTGGAAAGGGGCTATTGTTAGGCCAATCCATAAAAAAGGTGATGTAAACACCCCTAAAAATTACCGCTTAATAAACCTCTTGGATATAGGCGAAAAGGTCTTTTCTAAGGTAATCCTAGGGATTCTAAAGGAGTGGGTGGAAGACAAACAGATAATACCCCCAGAGCAGGGGGGGTTCAAAGAAGGCCACTCAACGATTGACCATTGCTTTGCTCTGTGGTCCATCGCACGGAAGTCAATTGATCAGAGGAGTAATCTATTCTGCTGTTTCGTTGACTTCCGCGCAGCCTTTGATCTTGTGGACAGGGATCAGCTGTGGTCAACACTAATAGGGTATGAATTACAGGATGACCTGCTGGCCCTTGTCCAAGCATTACATACAGAAAATTGGGCACAGATAATATTGGACACGGATGGAGGACTGACCAGGAGAATCCCTATTGGAAACGGCTTAAGACAGGGGTGCGTTCTAGCCCCCCTGCTGTTCGCCCTGTTTTTAGCTGACTTACCCCAAGTATTAAGAGATGTCAGAGGGGCGAACCCGAAGTTGGGAGGAAGGCACATATCGTGCCTCCTTTATGCCGATGACCTAGTAATAATGGATCAAACGGAGATAGGCCTCCAGAGAAAACTCAATAGGTTTAAAGATTACTGTACGAGTAAAAAACTAGTGGTAAATATGGATAAAACCAAAATAGTATGTTTTGGGAGAAGGAAAGTGAAGTTCTCGTGGTATCTTGGCACAACCTTGCTTGAGAGGGTGACCAACTATAGATATTTGGGAATGTGGTTCTCAGGTAACCTGAAATGGCATACACACCTGCAAGCATTAAAAATAAGGGCACTGGCGTCGGTCAAAGGCCTAAAAAGCTTTAATAACACCTATGGTGAAAGGTCAGATAGACCGGTCTTAAAAGCTTATCAAGCAATGGTTCCCCCACAATTTCTGTATGGAGCCGAGGTTATTTATCTCAGTGGTAAGACCTCCTGGGATAGTGAAGAGGGAGATATATTAAAAAGCTTATTCGCTCTGCCAAAATCCTCTATGGTGCAGGCAGCACGACTGGAGCTGGGAATAACCTCCTGGGCTATTACAGTTTGTATGAGCCTTGTACGCTTCTGGCAGCGGTTGGGAGTAGGGGAAATTGCTAAAATCTCCCAATGGGCTAAGGAGGAAATTATCAATAGTGAGCTCCCCTGGGCAAAAGAGGTAAGAGCCTTAATAAGCAAGGCTTATGGGGTGCTAGATTTGAAGGTATGTTTGCCGCAAGACCCCATAATATTTGGGAAAAAAGAATTAAAGACTCAGGGGGTCAATATGTCCCGTAGTTATGACCGGGAATACCTTGCTCAAAAGACCTCAGTAGCACACATGAAAGTGGCTTGGGAGAGCAGTCAACACTTCCCTTACGTGGACCGGTTACCTAGTCATAGTCTGAGGCGAGAAGTCCTGAAAATGCGAATTGGCATAAACCCATGCTATGCAAATAACGGGGTTCGAAATTTAATGATAGGAAGTAATGGGAAATGCACTTGCACTTTAGGAACCACCTGTGATATGTTACATATTTTATTAGATTGTACGAGATTTTTAGACTCTCGAAAGGAGTTTTTATGTCCGATTTTTAAAAAATATAAGATTACGCACAGAATGCAAGCTGCCACTCTTTTGGTGGAAATGGAGACTTTAGATATAGCCTGCGCGTTGGGGAAATATATGAACAAAGTTAGGTGGTTCCTCAAATGCGCAGAAGAACATGTATAGTGTAGCCCTTATCCCTGAATAAAGGTAGAGATATTAAGGGATAATAGTAGTAAAAACTGCATTTTGAAGAAGGTATATATAGGAAATTTTAGCGATTTTAACAAATAAATGTTATAATACTCCGTTTTAAAAGGAACAATAGAAGTTAATTTTTAAGTATCTTGAGGTGTAATTGTGGTTTTAATATTATCTTGTTATGCTGCTGCTCTTTTTCCTGCTGAATATTACCATGTTTTGCTGTTGTCCTTTCTCTTATCACGGAATGTGGAATGTACTTTTAAGGTTTTAACAAATCAAATAAAGTTTTAGATTCAATGAATTTAAAAAATTAAAGAATTAAAAGAAGAATGCCGTTAATACCCCTGAAGGGAAATGGAAGCAACTAACACGTACTCTATGCATTTTGCACTTTATACTGAAAGGAAGTCCTACAAGAAACTCCTTTACAGGACTAATACCTACTTAAAGAAATGGCGGAAAGCTTTAAGGGGTCTACAACCTTTGCTGTAATAAGAGCTACTTATGTTCAATGAAAATCATACAGAGCTACTAATATTATTAGTTTTGTAATAGTGGCCACTTCAGATGGGAACACATTAGTGGCCATACTGTGAACGATAACCAGCCGTCTTTGCCTCAGTGCATTGGGAAAGGTTGCTAGGAGTAATGTGGAAATAGCGTTTTTAATTTGGAATGCATCAGGATAATACGACAACCATAGCTGCAATGCCCCTGGCACAAGGTAATAATTTTAGTTATGTCTCCCCAGCGACTCATGATTATCACTCAAATACCAGCTTTAAATATATTTTTGGGAATCCAGCCACTTGTTTGCAAACAACAGGTAAGGCCTTGATTACGAGCTGAGTGGTTAATTCCGACCTGGGTGTAAACCCCGGTTTACGCACAGGTTGGGATTACGAGTGGTTAGGGATTTACCTCATCAGATAATTATTGACTACGTTGAATAACTAAATCATAGTTAAATTTCGGCAGGTCAAACCTGCTGACATTTTATTGGGGTAAAACATATGGTATTTTTCTGTACCATGTGGATTATGGTGCGTTAAACACCCAAAGTTGCATGTTATTTCCCAGGAACTGGTAATGGGTGGCATTTATCGCATTCAATATAAAGCGTATCCCATAGTAACATTATTTACCATGTGCAATAAATAACACCTATACTCCTAATCAGGCCCCAAGTGTTTGAGTTCTGAAAATATACACATTTCTGTCTCCTCAAATACAGGCTTTTCAATTTTGAGATACATATATTAATTCAACCAAGCAAAAGCTTTTACTTTAGTAGACTGAACAGCACACATGCGAGCCACTAGCAGGTAGCGGGATAGTTACTAGTACCTCACAAGCTACTTGTTGGAGAAGTCTGGGTCTCTTTTCAAAATCACCCCTGCCCACTGCACCTATAAAAACTGAACGTTGATCTTTTGGAAAATTCGAAACCGATCACTGGCTACCTTTAGTTATGAAACAATTACATAAAGAAAAAAACATTTATAAAAAAAAGAAAATGCCTCGGAGAACAGAAAAATGAAAAAAATTGAAAAATTAATGGGAAAGACAAACAACAAAAGGGAATATTGATGTGAAATTGAAGAGGAAAGGAACATATCATTTTTCAGATAATAAGACAAGTGTGTAAGCATTCACTGTTGATAAAAGGACAATACGGAGAAACAGAAATAACCTTTCACACATTGAAAAACTACTGTCCACTTTTTTGGGGGGGGGGTTTATCAATTTTTTAAAGTTTACTTTGATTTTACTCTATAACCCTTGCTCTAATCCTTCCCCTTTAGTGTCTTTTAATCGCTCTTTATTGAAGATGTTAAATGTTATGGAAGACAATACTGTGAATGCCCTAATCTTTTCTAATGCTTCATTTTTTTCAGTGGGTGTCTGAATACTAGACTGCTTTAGAGATTGGAAATAAGGCCAACCGTCAGGCTACATTTAAATCCTATTAGGGATGTAGCAACAAATATTCGGTTTTAACTAATTTCTAATTATTTTAATGAACAAAGCTAATGTATGCTATTAGGTTTAAATAATTTGTTTTGAACATGTTTCAATACCCATCAACTTAGAATTGTAATAATGTAATGAAACAGACTTACCCATAGGACCATGCCTCAGACCCATCATGTATTGATGACCACCTTTCAACACAAAGTATTGGAAAACATTAACAGCCAAGAAAAAAGTAAACAGGCACAATAATATGTAATACATACATGTAGAATATGCAGATATGTTTATATGATATGCCTTCGCTGTATTTAAGTTGAGGTCACACATTCTATAGCAAATGAATTTTGTTTTATTAATAACCTTGGTGTCATATGAAATCTCTGCATGAAACGTCTGAAAAAACGTTCAACCACTTTGGGTTCCCACAGGCAAGTTGTGTGTAGCTCCGCCTGGGAGCAAAAATAGGAGCTGTCAAAAAGTAACTTTAATTTCCATAAGGATGTTTGCTCTCCGATATAGAAAAAAAGCATAATGGATTGCAGCAAAATTGCCATGAAAGTACAAAAGGATATGTCTTTTCTTATTTTGGTGTAAATCCATTCAGTAGATTTTGAGAAATTATCATTTAAAAAACATTTCAGGGTGGACTTGAAAGAGTTAACATGTTAGAGATGTTGTCACAAAGGGCTAAAAAAATCAAGCTAAAGGAGCATAAGGGATAAGGGAGCGCATATCCAGATCCCATGGCTCATGTGAGTGGGGGCCCCAAAGGAGCACAACACTGACTTCACCAATTTTAAAGAAGTACATCTTGTGGTAGAGTTCGTGGACCACAAGCCAGAGCTCACTGCAAGATCGTGGATGCTAGTGGGAGCTCTCGCAGAGTTTGCAGATCTGTTACTCTGGTCTGTGGGCCTGCTAGTAGTCCAATACTGCCAGGGGCAGAGAGGATGCACTTGGAAGGTCCAATAACAAAGAAAAATGTATTGATGGTGATTAGAGGGCCCAAGCAGTGAAAACAACACATATATGGACAGGTTCTCAGTAGGATTGTATGAGATTCTTGCTCGCAAGTCATTAGGATGCCACGTAGACGTATCTACTGTATTCAAAGACTCAAGAGTGGTAATACTGACCTTGCGGGAGGCCATCATTTCCTTCATATGAAACAAGGTAAGGGCTCACCTACACTTCTCTTATTGGCCAGTTGTAATGCTTAGTACTAGTTATAAGGCCTTTATGAAAATCACTGAATTTACGATTGACTTACTGGCACATCCGGAGCTGGCAGGACTTATTAACGGGAGCACTACTGATAATACAAACATTTAATACAACTTATTGACCTACCATAACAGAGGCGGTACAGGTATTCCTGGACACCAAGAAGTCTTCCAATAGGACACAGTGTGGCTGCACATGAGAGTTGTAAAGAGGAAAATCGGCTTTGCAGAACCCCTATTAGGATGGATAATGCACGGGAACCACTATCTGGTGGCTAGTTAGAGTTAACAGCATTTGTCATAAATGGTAGGCATTTGCAGCTGTTCTAGACAGCTATACCCATTATTTCTGTTGATGCTTTGAATTATTTTGCTGCACCCTTCAGAACATTAAATAAGAGAACCGCCACAATAGGTGATAAAAGCTGCATTTGTTGATCACTACAAAAAACTGCATAACAACCTCTAGTTGTAGGCCTACAAGCTTGTTTAAGGATATCCATACATTGTTGTGCTAGTTTTAAATGTCTGAGGTCTAAGACTTCAGAAGCCAAATCTCTAGATTGAGCTGTTTGGGACTGGGGTTTGAGTTCTTCCCTTGCTCTTGAGTTAATAGGTGTGGCCAAAGAGATAGTTTCTCGTATGCCTCTAGAGATAGATAGCTGCAGTAGGGTTGTGAACCATGGCTGTCGTGCCATTGTTGGGACTATAAGGATTAACGTCAGAAAGGTTTGTGTTAACTTCTGAACTACATATGGAATGAGTGAAAGAGGATGAAAGCAATAGCAAATACTCCTGATCAATGTATCCATGGGTCATTGCCCTTGGATACTGGGTGAGGGAACCTGGATGCAAGGTTTTGGCATTGAGGTAAGTGGCAAATAAGTTTATTTCCATGTCCCCCCACAGTTTTAAGTGAACAGTTAAGTAGTGTCTGATCGATTTCCCACTGGTGCACCTGTTGAGGTGTTTTGCTGAGCGTATCTGCGAAGCTGTTGACCACCCCAGGTAGATATTCTGCTAGAATGTGGATTTTGAGGTGAATTGCCCTGTGCCAGATTCTCTTTGAGAGGAGAAATAGCTTTAAGAAATGTGTCCACCCGTTTTTTAACATAATGCATTGCAGTCATATTGTCTTTTTTCGAATCAGCACTATTTTGTTGAACAAGTGAATGCAATAGGCTTTGAGGGCTAGTTGAATTGCTAGCAACTCCAGACGGTGAATTGCTAGCAACTCCAGACGGTTGATATGCAGGTGTTTTTGAGCTACTGTCCATAGATCACAAACTGTGAGATCTTGCATGAGTCCCCCCTCCCCCCTCCTTGAAGGGATGAGTCTTTAGTAATGGAGGTTTCTGGAATTTGGGCTTTGTAGGGCAGGCCCTGCAACAAGTTTTCGCTGTTCCACCACTACAGAGTGCAATGATTTGCTGGTTCCACCAACCAACACTAGATCTTGTAGACCCCCATTCACTTGAGACCATTGAAATTGCAGAGTACGTTGAAGGGGACACATAAGTAGACTATCATCTGGTGCTATGGCTTGGTATGAGGCCATCATTCCTAATAGACCCATCCCATTGTTTACTGTGAGGTGAACTTGTGGCTGTAGAGGTAATGTTTGGAGGAACTTTGTGACTCTTTCTGCACTGGGATATGCCTCGGCTGTCATTGAGTTGAGTGTTTCACCTAGAAAAGCCTGAATTTGCAGGGGTTGCAAGTGAGACTTTTGTATGTTTAGTGTAAACCACAGTTTGTGTAGAAGGTTTATTAGTTGAGTATGCTGAAGGCACTGAAAATGTGTTGGACTTTTGATAAGCCAATCGTTTAGATATGGGAAAACATGTATTACTTGATTACTGCAAGGCATTTTGTGAAAACCATGAAGCCATTGTGACCCTAATTGGTAAAACTTTGAATTGATAATGTTGTCCGTTTTGCTGAAAGAGTAGGTAACATCTATGTGCTGGGTGAATGGGAATATGAAAATATGCATCATTGACGACTTTTGCTGTCACAAAATCTCCTTACTGAAACAGTGGTATTTCTTCTTGTAGTGTAACCATGTGAAGGTATTCCGAGGATATGTACCAGTTTAATGGGCTTAGGTCTAAAATAGGTCTTACTGTTTTGCCTTTTTTGGGGATGAGGAAAAAAAAAGTATTTTGTTCTTTATCTAGCTTGTCCTGCAAGCATTCAAGAATGGGATCTATTTGTTTTTTCTGTGGCCCTGTACTATCTTTTGTTAATTTGGACGCCGAAGATGTGGGCTTTGAAGAGCCTTCCTTATTTGTCCTTTTGTGCGTCTTTTTGTGGTGCCGACTGCTTGTGTGGAGGATTGGATAGCAAAGCTTTTGCGGCTGAACTATGTTTCAGCTCCAATATGGTTTTCGGTTCTGATGTATGTTTCTTTGGCTCTGAGACCTTTTTCGGATCTGAGGTATGCTTCTTTGGCGGATGAAGAGTGTTTTGGTGGCAAAACAAATTTTATTGCTTTGACATTTTCAACGCTTGTCAAAGGCTTTCCAGGCATTGAGGACTTCTGCTTATGTGCCTGTTTATGGAGACCTCCATGGCCCAAAGGCAGTGGGGCTCCGAAAGCCGGTATGGGGGTTCTAGGATACTCATGTGCCCTTGTACTGAGTCGGGCTCAGAGTCCGAACTGCCTCCACTGCTAGCCAGCAGTATCTGTACATCTGTTGGCTCCATCTGTATTTCCGATTCTTCCTATCCTTGACTGGGGTCAGGCGATTGGTCCCCGACGATATCGGGAAGCACCTTCTGTGTATTACTGCATGGTTATGTGGGCCCAACTACGCTCTCTTTCTTGCAGAAGTGTCTTTTTCTATCTAAACGCTAAGCACGTTGTGTTGGGGAGATAAACATAGATTACAGACTTTATGCAAGTCTTGTATAGAATATTTAGCCTGGCAGTTAGGACAATAACTGAAGGGCATATTTTCCATCCCTTGTGGACGTAGTCCTGTAGAATGGAGACGAAGAAGTCGAAGAACAACGGGCCCGAGCCCAGGCAGGCGCTGTGAATATAGTGATATCACCAGTTCCTGTCTTCTGGAGTTGAGATTTATTGGTCCGGAGAGACTACCGAAAGCCTAAGAAGGCTTTGAAGTAGATTGAAGCTTCTGTCCCGGAGCTGCTATAACAACGTCCAAACCTGATGGCAGTAAAAAACAATCGAACAAAGGAGCCAGGGGCGGCCTTAGGCATGTGCAAGCTGTGCACCTAAACAGGGCCACCAAACCCCAGTGGCCACCACGCCAATATATATCCTTAATATAATAATCTTCTGAGGATGGATACATATTTGAGTGGCGGCCCCTGGCAGGGATTTGGTGGCCTCTGGCTCTGTTCCACTACCAAACACCCTGACCCCCCCGCTTCACTGGCCTCCGCGCTCCGCCCCGCCCGGAACCCCTCTTCCGGGGCCCCCTACCTACGCTCCCTGCCCAGGGCCACCATGAGCCTAGAGCCGCCCCTGAAGGAGCCGAGTAACATGCGCTATACACACAGGAGGAGGGGTCACTATACCTAGTGACTTGAAGACTTCTTCAAAGAACATGACTTGCAATCCTCCGAGCACAACATTAGATGGCAGGCTAATACTAAGCATATGTATCTACGGCCAACAAGTGCTACGATTAATTATACTCATCCGGTACCATTCTGCAAAGTCTGCAACTTGCCTGTTTCCCAGAGGCAGGAACAGGATTTAGTCCTGGTGACTACAAGGGTGTCAGTCAGTGCCTCATTAAATGAGGTAGCTTTTATGAGGAAGTTAGTTTGTTCCAGTTGCAAAATCTCTGTTAGGGCATTGGTTTTGACCTCCATAGTGGGCTTTTTTAAGTCGAAAACCTTCCCTGCTATCTCATCACTACAGCAAAGGACGTACACCTTTCTATTGTTGGCACAGTGGGAGAACACAACCCAGTGTCGAGGTGAGTGTCCAACCCACTTGCATCTTGAAAAACACTGATAAAAATTAGCATCATTGTGAGAACGTTTTTAATTAATAAAAAATAATGCTTGATTTAAATGTGTTTTAGCTAGCATAACCAGACTTTAGGTAGCATGACTAGGTCTAATCAGCCAGCATTGACATTCATTTTACAATGACAGAAAGAATGATGCTTTTAAATTAGATGAATGTATTACCTATGTGCATGTTTAACTTTCCATTTCAGAAAATAAGTGAAACAGAAATAATGTCATGGTGCTGTTTACTTGTTGAGCTGAAATGATTTAATTTGTGTTCCTGAAGAAGGAAGTCATGTGCAGTATGTTTGTATTTTTGCACCATCTCAAGGTTCTTTACCCTAGTCTACTCTAAGCAGTTAAACAGTCTATTATTTTTATTTGTTTCACACGTCATGTTATTGCCTTCATTTTCTATGTAAGTGTTAATATATTTATGCTTGAAAGTAGGTGTTCCTATATGTATCCTATTTAATGAATCATAATATCTTGATAAGCTATTGTATATGAAACTTTATCAGTACAGCCCAATTTTGTCAGCTCTCACCATGTCAAGTGTTTGGTTTTCACTGGTTGAACCCTATAAAATGTGTCCATTTTGGAATGTGTGCCAGACCTATCTTGCTTTATGAACTGTACAGACTCAGTTTGTTTTATGACTGCTAAATGGAAAAATTATCAAGGCTTCCCCTTCATTGATAGGTTACCGGATTGCCGATTATGAAATGAGGTTTTAAGGGTAAGAATTGGGGTAAAACCTTGTTATATAAAAAAATCAGTCAAATGTGCAATGATTGATAAGACGGGAAGATGCACCTGTTCCTTGGGCACCCAATGTGATCTGCTACATATTTCAATTGATTGTCAGAAGTTCCAGGATTTACGAATTATGTTATTAAAACCAATATTTAAGAAATATGAGGTTAAAACAAGGGCCCAGGCTGTGACCCTGATGACTGAAATGATCCATCTAGATATTGCCGTTGCTATGGGGAAATTTATGCAAAGAGTGAAGGCATTTTTTTATACTTTTTAATGAGGTTTAGCAAATAGTTTAGCCGCATTTTAGGTAACAGTGGGTTTTTAGATTGAACATGTTTTTAGGATGTATTTATGTGTGTTTAATGAAATGTTCTTTTAGATGTATTTTTTTTAAAAAAAATTTTTACTAAGGTATGTATTGTTTGTGGCCCAATGGTCCGAATAAACGTGAATTTACTACTACTACATGTTAATCTGTCTATTGAGTTATACATAGACTTTTCTTGCCTTTAAAACTGAACAATCTCTATGCCTTTCTGCTAGCTGATTTATACTCTAAGGCAGACTCCACGTTAGACTGCCTATTGATTTATAGCTAGACTTTACTTGACTTTGAACTAAGCAGATTTAATTTTTGATAATCACATTTTATTAAGTTTTCATGAGCCAACAGAGAAGGCAAGAACAAAAAGAAACAAAAACACAAAAGTAAAACTTCAAGCTGATCAACCTATACCCACCCCCACCCTTCTCCAACCCCTGAACAGATTTACATTATGTGATTCACCAATCATTCCAATGTGTAAGACAGACTATAGAAGTCTCACCATTTACCCCAGATCTTAAAAAATCTTTTGAGACACCTTCTAGCATCATAAATGGATTCCTCTAGTTTTGAGCAACAGTCCATCCCAGCATGCCACAGTTTCATTGTTGGAGGGGAAGTTTGTTTTAAGAATGGGCAATGTCTCTCTGGCTGATCAAAGTCACCTTCAAAATTAAGGATAGGTCTCCTCGGGGTCCTGTGGGTAATGGTCAGACACACCCCAAGGAAGCACTGATGCACCAACGGTTGCGAAACATCTGTAGCCCAATGGAAAACATCATCAATCCAGGACATTTCACGTATGGAGGCCAACACATGCTAGTATGTTTTTGTTTGTGGATTCCAAGTCCTCCAGGCATCACAAAGGCCCAGAGAAATAATCCATCTAACAAGGGAGCGGACTCGGGCCCATCTGTCCTGTGTGCCGGGGCCACGGACGTCTGAGAGTGGGTCTACCACTGCGTTGAATTCACAACAAGAATTAGGGAGCCAGAGGGCAGGTCAGCTCCTACTTGGGTCAGGTCTCGAAGTGTCTGGGTTTGCATGTGTGGTGGGACATAAACGCTGAAGATAGTGTATTGCCTACCCTCTAATCCACTCGCCACCACCACTTATCTGCTCTGCGGGTCGTAAAATGTCTGCGTTATTGTAAGGGGAAAGTTTTTGTGGATAAGAATCGCCGTACCTCAGGAGCGATGAATGAAGCCCACGTGGTAGACTTGAGTGTACCCTAACCTACCTAGGAAGGAGCATTTAGTACCCAGAAGGTGAGTCTCCTGTAGTAAGACTATGTCTGGGTGGTGTCGGCAGAGAAATTTGAGAACCTCCATGCGTTTTATAAAGTTCCAAAAGACCATTAACATTCCAGGAAAGATGGGTGTGTTGCATCATGGGCATGGCCAAAATGTGTCATGTGTAAGGGGTCAGAGAAAGGGCAAGTCAGGGCACCACTGACATAGGCAGAAGTGAGAAGCAAGACATATAAGGAAAACAAAGAAGCAACCAAACATCAGGAGACAAGCAAAAACAACCAACAACATTACCTGCTAATCCCTCCCACCCCATACCTCCACCTCGTATGCATCTGTCACCCTAAAACAATCCCTATTGATCAGGGAGTACAGAGTGGGGCCTTCAAGGAAGTCGGAAATCTCCTCCTTTTAGACGAGTCAACAGAGGAATATAAACAGTAGGAGGCATCCTAGGTGAAGAGTGGAATCTGAGCACCATGAAGAGACCTAAGTTTAAGATGACTGCATCACAGGTGCTTTGTCTCCATGGGTGCAGTTGTCCCCCAGCTTCTGAATATCACAGAGTGGTTGGGGGTCGGGGGTGTGATCGTGGGTAGCTGGAATCTGATGATGCTGGGGAACAAGGCCAGCCTCCTACACCACCCATGACCTGCTGCAACGGCGAGACAGAGAGAGGGCTGTATTCTTCTGTGAGGTGAATAAGGACCCCGCTTTTGTGCACCTGGCGTGGTTGTGGCTGCGGAGGGTCCGCTGCTTGGTAGCCCGCTCCCAGGCCACGTCGGTGGTGTTGAATAAGTGAGTATGGGAGCCGTTCACTACTCTCAATCTGGCAGAGAAGAGCAAAATGTAGGGAACCGACATAGCTCACAGTTTTAGCTTCCGCGCATCAAAGGATTTACGCTGTTGTTGGGTCGCCTTTGTATAGTCGGGAAATTTTATGACCGTCGATAATTGAAATGAGAGCATTTCTTGGGCACAGTGCTCACATAATACCATGTTGCGGTCTCTATAGTTGGAAACATGAATGATCATTGGGCGTGAGGGGGGCCCAGGAGGGGGTCTCAGAGTTAGCGAGCTGTGGGCCTGCTGCATTCCAAACCATGGCGAAACGAAGACCTCTGCAATTTAGGAGTGTATCCAAGTCTTAACAAAGCTTGTTGAATCGGAGGTCTCAAAACTCTCAGGGAATCCCACCAGGTGAAGATTGTTCCTTCGAGAATGATTTTCAGCGTCTTCCGTTCTAGGTTCAAGGATCTGGACCATGACCTGTAGGGCAAAGACTTTGATTTTAATGTCTGTTGAGTCGTCTTCTAGAGTTGATATGTGTGATTCTGGATCTCTGACTCTTCCCGCCACGTTGCAGAGGTCCTGTCGCAACAAGGCCACTTTCAAGATTCTAGTTTCCATGGGCTCTTTAGATGCTTGGATGGCTTGAAGGATAAGAAGTACTTCTAGAAAGACCGGGTCAGATGCTGATGGCACTCCCCCCAGGAGCTTCTTGTGTTCGAGGGTAGTGGTAGCGAACTTTCAATCTTCGGATGGTAGCTCGGGGTAGGTTGTTATCTTTCCCCATCTTCGTCTAGGAATAGTGAGGCCATGGGTTGGGCCACTAGGAGTGGAGCGCCACAGTAAGTGTCCGCGCGCTAGTAAGCAACAATGCCCGTGAGTATCCGTATAGGTCCTATTGTAGCAGGCAGCAGGCAGAGTAGGGCGCTGGATAAGTCCTCTCAGCCCACTTGCCTAAGAGAGGAGGCACCAAAAGCAGCTAAGGCAAAAGTTTGGAGCCAGATGGAGGCAGGCAAGGAGGTCCCGTAAATGGCAGTGGCGCCCCGTCAGAGCAGCCAATGGAGTCTCGACCACCGCCTGGCTGGTGAAGAGAGGCAAAGCGGCAATACACAGACAACGAGGCGTCCCCCAAATCAGCAGGCAAAAGTCAAGGTGGCTAGGAGGCCGGGGGAATCCATGTTTTCAGAGTCTGGTGTTCGAGGGCCAGCAAATGTAGCCCCCGGGGTCCAACCCACGAAGGTGCCTTCCCCACAGCTGGCACATCAACCATTAGCGCCCCCCCCCCCGGCTCATCTGTTAAGACAAGTGAAAGTATGCAGGCCTCTGAGGGATCGAGCTGCCACACACGAGGCCCCGGGCCCGCACAGCAGGTTCCACGGTCCTCAGGAAGCTTCCAGTAGATGGGCCCAGATCTGCACTATATGTAGTGCACATCAACAGAATCGCAATGCAGCTCAACATGTCCGCAGCTGCCAGTAGGTATATTTAGTGCCAGAAGGGCGAACAGAAGTTTCAGCTGCCCGGGGCCCACAGGGGCCAACCGGAAAGCAACGCCACCCCCAGGACCGCAGTAGAGGAAGGAATTGTCCGCACAGACCCACGGTCGGTGGTGTAGATGTTGCTGTCTCAAATGCTGTTGTTTGAGCCAACAAGGAGACAAGGCAGTGCTTCAGCCCTCTGCTCTCAGCCCCACAAGGCGGCCGCAGGTCCTGCTCCAGTGTGGCTGAGTTGAGGAGTGGGTGCCCCCCCCCCCGTGGAGCATCAGTCCTATGCCGCAAGGTTTCACAGCAGGTGAGGGGGAGGCAAGCAGTCTCAGTGGACTGCACCGCACTACCTAGTGTTCCTCCCGGGGTCCATAAGCATCTGCTCAAAGGCATGGGTTGCCGCTACAGGGCTCGCCCCATACTGCGTGGGACATAGGCAGGTCAGTGACAGATGGGGGCACAGGGGGGCCCAGATGAGCAATCATGTCATTCAAGGGAGGTAGCAAGGGGAGTTGAATGCCATCAGACAGACCCAGGGTGCCAGGATTGCAGAGGATACAGTGGGAGGTCTGAGGAGAACCCTTAGGGCATGCCCTCCATTTTGTCAGTCACTGACCAGAACTGAGTAGATTTAGGTAAGACCACTTACTGAACTATACGTTAGTTTAATTTCTTTGAAGGTTGACCATATGATAACCTCTCACATTTGCATTATTAGATGCATTACTGATTTGAATAACTAATATTTGCCTTCTGTAGCGATTCTAAAATTTGAATGCACCTTTATTTCTTTTGCTTGAACAAGGGCCCTTGTCTTATGAAATGCACAAGGCCCCAGTCCTGCATCTCAAAACTAATTAATTAAAAATGTCGACATCATCCTGCTGTGGAGAATGCTAGGCCTCATCACCACAGTCATCCCTAAAGGCATGTTGGTTCTGATCACAATCTGAACTGGAAAGTTATTGTAGCATTGTGGTACGGTTCCGAGATAAAAGCATGGTACTGTCTGAGTTAGAATGAACTGGGGCAGGGTGCTTCAGTGTGGTGTGAAGAAGCAACCTCTGTTGAGGCCAAACTGTTTTCCGCTCGGAGTCGAAGAGGAAGATGGAATAAGGTAGCCCTCCAGCATCTGTACCTGTGGTGATGTCGCAGGGATCAGTGAGGATTTGTGTGTTGGAATGGAAGTCTACTCCAGTGTGGAACACAAGGTGGGTTCTGAAGGCACAGACAGTGCAGAGGGTGAACCCACCAGCGGTATCCCGACTGGAGGCCTTCAGGATCCTTGGGGCTCGAAGATGCACCAGAGGGAGCAGCAAGGATGCAGAATATTCACAACTTGGCCCCTCCAAAGGCAACAATTCTTTTGCAATATTGCAAATAGAATCAGAAACTCATGGTATATCAAAATCAGTAGTGGAAACGGCTCTTTGGTTGAGAACTGAGAGAGAGATTGTGAGGCACCGTGACATCCTCCCAACTCCGCATGTTGAAGGTGGCGAGATTGGGACGCATCTCGCTTATCCTTCAACTACTTCAATTTCGACATACCGGAAGACTTGGTCCACGCAGGAATGTACTCCAGAGTGGAAATTCCACACCCTTGAATTGGAGCAGGGAAGGGACTTCTGCAACTTATTTTGGTGTTCGCTGACATACAGCTTGGCTTTGCCGTCCCTGATCATCTTCAGGTTCAGGAGGGTGGACTTCTCACAGGACTTTGAGTCGTGAGTCGAGCCCAAACAACAGAGGCAGAGCTTGTGGCAATATGTCACAGACAGTTGCAACAAGACTTAAACTCTTGAATTGACTTTGTTGCTTTGAGCCCTGCCTGCATCGTCTGCGCTACAGGAGTAGCATAACACCCCTTTCCTGCGCTGCTGGATCGGCTAGGAAGCCTGACAACACCGCGTGGCCGCAGAGGAGGGTGAGGCGCTGGCCCCGGGACTGCAGGACCAGCATACAACAGCTCCAGCTGGTCCTCTTCCCGCGAGTGCCGCGCCCCCTCACAGTGCCACGCCCCCAGCCAAGCCCAATAACTTCGCGGCACCCGCTTCGCGGGTGCCACTCGTGAATTGACTTTGTTGCTTTGAGCCCTGCCTGCATCGTCTGCGCTACAGGAGTAGCATAACACCCCTTTCCTGCGCTGCTGGATCGGCTAGGAAGCCTGACAACACTGCGTGGCCGCAGAGGAGGGTGAGGCGCTGGCCCCGGGACTGCGAGGACCAGCATACAACAGCTCCGCGCCCCCTCACAGTGACACGCCCCCACAACTGGCCACATCCTAAAAGCGATCTCTGGAACGCGCATCGCGGGACGCGCGCGGGTCGCAGCTCGGGGCGAAGCCCGGGCAAAGGGCGGGCCGTCTGTGGCCGTCCGGGGACGACCGAGGACGGGACGGGCTACCCCATTTCCATTTTTACTTATTTCCCGTTTGCGCTGGACTTCGCAAGTAACAAGAATAGTCCGCTACACCTAAGGTGAGACGAGTACACTAACAACTGATTCATCCAGGTGTTTTTTCAAGGTAGAGGAACCCGTATCAGCGCATTGCTCACTTCCAGTTAGTATAATTTCTTATTCATCACTCCTTTCCAATAGGTCACTTCAATGGCCCTAAAAAAGTTACGATCTCGTACTATATATATGAGACGCATGGGCACTGAGGAAGCTGTCAGAAAATCCTCTAATAAGGCATTAAAACCTGGCCAATTAGCCTGTACACCAGCTATAAATAAATATTTTACCACTCTACCTGTCAAAAAACATTCATCTATCAATACCTCTGAAGCTGAAAATAAGTTCAATCTCATGGATACTGAGGTTGAAAATCAGTCGCCACTTTCCTCCCATCAATGTGATCATAATCAAAGTCTCATAACCTCTGAGAGCAAACAAATAAAGATCTCTCTAGTTGAGGATCATCAAAAATCGGTTCATGATATGTCTCGTATAAAATCCTTAACCCCTATAAAAATTGAGGAGAGCCAATTCTGTATAGAGGACTACGCATGTAACTCCACGAAAATAGAAAATGAAAAAACTGAACTACCATCTAGCCAAAAACAGCCACTTACCAGCTCACCTGAGAAATCACCCAATCAATACTCTAATCATGCGACCTTTACTGATCCATTTTTCCCAAATTCAACTTCTGCAAACTCGGTCTCTCCCTTGTCAAAAGCTCTTTTTTCCCTACAAGAAATTATGGATTCAGTGCTTACTCATCTTGGTCACATTTTAGCAAATTCAGATGACACTCTCGATGTACAAATAGGTATTCTCAAATTCCTAGTAGAAGAAAAAAAGAAAAAAGACATAACTAACGTACTGTCTAAACAACACGAAACAGACAATATACCTCATCTGAAAGACGATCAAAAAAACGGAACCTTATCTCCAAAAAAAACGAGAAATAAGTTCACAAACTACTGAAGTCATAATAATAGAGCCAAAAACCAAGGAAAAAAGGAAAAACAAAAAATATCCTGTCACCTATTCCCTTAAAAGACTATTTAGAGAAGACCTTAAAAATGTTAAGCATATTGACTCAGTCTCAATTGCTTGTGACAAAAATGTGGAGATAACTAGTGTTCTCACTGAACAGGAATCTAACCAAATTGAGAAGTCTATAAGCTCTAATGACTTGTCAGAAGCCAGGGGAAAGAAAAAGAGAAGAAGGCCATTAAGAAGAATTCAAAGGAAAAAAGGGCGTAAGCTTAAATTTCAAAAATCTCCTCTCTCCAACAATTCCGTGGAATCTTTAGTTATTCAAACAACACCGATGGTGAAATCTTTGAATCCTAAAGCAGAAGAATATCGTCCGGCCCCAATAATAAAATCACCATGGCCAAAGAATAATGTCACTAAAGATCTACAAGATGACAAATTCCACCTATGGGAAGGAACACCCTCAAAGCATGTAATAATCGAAGAACTCTTTCCTACAGACAATATGCCATTCAATCGAGGCAGAATAATTCATCTCTTACAACAAATACCTTCTCTCCAATCCCTTACAAGTAATGAAATAGACTTGGTGTCCTTCCCAAACAAAGACAATGATAAACTTGCACACGTTTCATTTCTATCTGCAGTACTCCCAGGAATAATAATTAGAGAGAAGGAAGTCCTACATAAGAATGGCTATGACGTGATTTTAACATCTGAACCCAGAAGAAGTATCCAAAATAATAGAACAACTGGATTATTTGACCAAAGAAATGTTAATTTCAAAACCAAATGGGGAGACTCTGCACTAAATGTTAAGGGAAAAGATACACTAAAAGTCTTAGTAAGTCAAGGAGAAAGGACAGTATGGTCCCATGAGACAGATCGAAGCAATGTTGGGAGATCAACAATATCTTGGGCATGGTTATCGGAGACCTTAAACTGTAAAAAAACGGATAAACCTCAACAACATTTGGTTTAGCAAAGGTTTGACGATAACGACATGGAATTTGGCTGGTAAGACTGCGAACAAAATAATAGAAGCAACAAAAAACCATCCGGATATTCTTGCCTTACAAGAAACATGGTCAACCGTTCCCTTTTCTCAAAAAGGATACTACATATACGAAATTCCCGCAAAAAAATCTAATAGGGGCCATGCAAAGGGAGGTCTGGCTATTCTATTACGCGAAGAATATTCATGGTCCCAAGAAATAATAGATACAAACTCTGATTATCTGCAATGTATTAAGGTATCATTTAAAACTCAATCATCCCCCGTCTTGAACAAAATACTGCTTTTTAACATCTATGCTCCTCCCAGTAACAAATATGATACCTTATTTGATCAATTAATGGAAACTATTATCCACATATTAGATGATCTACTTTATATGCCATACATTATAATGGGTGATTTGAACGGCAAAATTTCAAATAGTGAAATAGAGAAATGGGCTAAACTTTTTAAAGAGGAATCATACGAAATGTCACTCCCACAACTCCCTAAGGGAGCAAAATCTGACAAGAGAGGAAGACTATTACTATCACTTCTCCCCAGTATAAACGGGATAATCCTAAACGGAAATACTAAAGGTGATAAACCTGCATCATACACTAGACAAGGAAATGGTTCGTCTTCTACTATAGACTATTTCATTTGTGGGATTAATGAAAAGGATCAAATCAATCAACTCACTATTCATTTCACAGAAGAGAGCGATCACGCTCTCCTACATCTAACAACCTTTTGGACGGCAGCTACTATCTTCACCGACCAGCCAATATTTCAAAAAACCAAAACTGAAGTGAACACAGCCCAGCGCCGGATCTATTGGTCCTCAGAAAACTTGGACTACCTAAAAATTGTAATTGCCCACACCCAACTGTTGACTACCATCTACTCAGATGACCTTATAAAGAACTTTGAAAATATCATTTATAAACTTAAGAATGCGCTTCAAAACAAAATACAACAGGAAAGACACGCGAAAAGTAAAAACACCAATAAGAACAAAAATTGGAATCAACCAACAGTAAAAAAGCTTAATAGACTGATCAGAGCCCAGTATCAGAACTTCTCTATGGCGAATAAAGTGGAAATTAACAAACTTAAGAATCAAATACGAAGAGAGAAAACAAAAAAGAAAAAACAAGCTCAGGACTCTAACTGGGTTGATATCCAATTAGCAGCCAAACAACACAATCAGCGTAAATACTGGTCTCTGATTGCAAAAATGACTGGATCTACTAAGAAGTTGGAAGCAATCCCGGTATCAGAGGAGGACTGGAATATCTATTTGAGCGACTTATATAAAGCTAATTCATCTATCACGGAAAGAGAGGTTCTAGTTTATGAAATGGATAGAGAAGACACCAACATCATCAAGACATCTGCAGTTTCTATTGCCATGAACATTAAAAAGGCAAGAAGTACGGGTGCGTCTGGCCCAGACCAGATTCCTATCAAGGTCTACCAAGCTCATCCCAAGGAATGGAGCATGGCGCTCTTACCTCTGTTCAATTACATCTTTATAACTGGAAAAATACCGAAATCCTGGCAGGGAAGTACAATCATTCCCATGTACAAAAAAGGAAACAGAAACACAGCTGGAAATTATAGACAAATAGCGCTGATGGACGCTGATGGAAAAATCTTTGCAGCTGAAGTACTGGACAGATTAAAAACTTGGGCATTTACCCTGGGCTTAATACCCATGTTTCAGGCTGGATTTCGACCTAATCACTCAGTTACTGACAACATAGCAATCTTCCAGACCATCTTAGATAAGTATGTAGTAGGGAAATCACATCCCATATACGCAGCATTCATCGACTATTCCACTGCTTTCGATAGAGTGGATAGACCGACCCTGTGGAAAAAATTAAGAATGATGGGAATCCCTGAACTACTACTACAAGTAATTGTGAATCTCCACAGTAACACATGGTGCCGTGTGCAAATGGGAAGCGAGAAGGGCTTGTCTAAGCCAATACGTACGTCTAATGGCCTTAAACAAGGATGTCTCTTAGCTCCGATTTTATGTTCCTTGTACTTAAGCGACCTACCATTTCAACTGCAACAAGGGTTATGTACGCCTCCGAAGATTGCCACTCAACACATACGCGCTTTGTTATATGCGGATGACATTGTAATGTTTGATTTGACACCTTTCGGACTCCAATGCCTCCTTGATATTCTTCATAAATATTCCAAAGAAAACTTTCTAGCTCCTAATATAAATAAAACTAAAGTGGTTGCATTCACAAAAAAGAAAAAAGGTGTCAAATATAGCTGGAAGTTGGGTGGAGAGAGATTAGAGCAGGTAGAAGAATACACCTACCTAGGCAGGATTTTTTCATACAATATGAATAACATTAAACATATTAATCATCTAAAAAGGTAATGTGATTTACATGCTGGGGCCTTGTCGAGACTGTACTCGGCTACTGGAAATAGGCATTTTTCTGCACTCATAAAAGTTTACAGAGCAAAGATCCCTCCAGTTTTGTCGTACGCCTCTGAATACATCCCCATAAAGCAATGAACCTACATGGACTTAAAAGAAGGTAAAACACTGAAGAAATTACTGAAAGTCTCGACATCTACACCAGTACAGGCACTAAGACTGGAATTTTCAATTACCAGCGCATATGCTACAGCTGTAGCAAACATCATTAGGTGGGCCTACAACCTTCTCCACTCTAAAGAAGGAACTTTACGATGCCTGTTAAAAAAGGAGACATTTGATAATGATACCTCCCATTTTATCTTTTTCAGTAATGTGACAAAGGCTTTTCTATTAGCAAAAATCAGTGTAGAAATTTTGCTATCCTGGTCACCTGCACAACTCAAACTATTTTAAAAAAATTTTACTCCCAAGCTACGTTTTGAGCTTGACCACTTACACTGCACCAATTTATCTGTGTATAAACCATATGCTAAGTCTTTAGAATATAAGCACGAACAACCTTACTTAGACTATTCTCTTACTCACGGTGCGAGGCGGTCAATTACGATGTTGCGTTTGGGTATATTACCCGTGCTAACCTTCACCTCAACTTGGAGACCAGACAGTTCTCCGCTATGTTCTCTTTGCCAGGGGGGTAACCAGGATCTAGAGCATCTTTTATTTATATGCCCAAATGCTAAAGTTGTAAATGCACGGTTAACATGCCTTGTCCCCATCTATCGGACATGTAGGATTGTCACTGTTAAAGACCTGTTATCAATATGCAAAAGGCCGCCGAACGAATTTGTCTGTTATAAAATTTATAAATTTTTAAAAGTCTCATTGAAAATGTATTGAACTGAATAATTAACTGTATGCAATTTTTAAAATTTGTGGTCCTCAATCGAGTACCAAAACAAATAAAAAAAATTTGACTTGACTTTTTTGACTTAAACTCTGCAGTTTTAAGAAGGGACATAACTCCCTTTCACACTGAAAAATAGGGTCTTAACAAAAAAAACCTCCTCAACTGACAAGAAAAAATTTGGGAGGGAGCCTCAGATCCACATATAAAGGCACAGGAAGAAAGGAATGGGCATCAGCACACAGAGGATGGTGCTTAAATGTGGCCCCATTAGTCCCTTCCACAGTAAAACAAGGTATGTGCTAAGCCACAGAATGCCACGTACCAGCATGCAGCAGCAATGCTGTTTAGATCTTCTGGATACGGTCTAGAGCTTGGGGATACTCTAGAGAATCAGGGGTTAGAGTTATCCATTAGACATGAAAAATTATAGTTGCAACCTTTTTTCATGCAACAAAGAAATACATTCAGGTCAATATCAATAGAATACAGAAAATATAAATATGGATAGACTCAGATGGAAACAGAAAATATTTAAACACCACCAAACCTGTAGGCCCTGGTTCTAAGTTATATTGAATGGGGTGGGGTGTTTCCCACAACTGATACATATTATTTCCCTTCGGTGAGGCATTTAGTGGGAGTGGTAAAAACCTACTATTGCAAATGTTCAACTTCCAAATGAGGAATATCACACAGAATCAAAATGTAGCCCTGTAAATTCTATGGGGTTTCCCCCCACTTTCCAGACCTTTTCACCATATACATTTCAGCAGGTTTCATCTGCCAGAATCTGTGAGGGGAAACTGTGAGGTTGGGACTACTATCCCACACTTTGTAATTCCAATCCCCGTACAAACTTATTTTTTCACAGAGATTGGAACTTGGTCCTGGACTCGTAATCATATTTGATGGTGGACGGAGCAGTAGTCAGATGATCTGCTGGAGAATAACCTTGGTCTCTATTTCCCTTGCATGGAGAGTGCCATCTATATTGTTTTGAACACCATATTAGGACCAGCAGTGCTAAAAAATATTATATTCCAAGTTATCTTCATTTAACAAAATTACAATGTCGGTTGGACATTCGATCATTTGTAAAAGTTTAACAAACGTGTTGTAATGTATTTAGTGTCAACGCTTAGACAACTCCCTTTGATCTTTTAGCTTTGTCTGCTTGTCCACCCATAGAGTCCACTTTACTTCGATGCCCAACTTCCTCTCTCAGCCCAAGTACCCAGCTTTTTGGTCTGTAGGAGCACTTATAAATTCATGTAGGTGGAAACTACAATTTCAAATTTTGGAAAATTCGGACTTTTAGAATTTAAAAAATCAAAAGTATAAATAATGTGATGGCCAGGTATACTATTTACAAGAGTGGAGTTACAGCGAATTAGCACATGTTTAATTGAATATTACAGGAGAAAGACAAAAAGCTAAGCTAAATGTGCTAAAAGTGACAGTTTCAAGAATGTGTTTAAGTGTGAACGTACACCCTAAGCCTAGATTTAAAAAGTCAAATTACGCTCTCAGAACATATTTTCCCAATTTGTAAAACACTGCCCAGGAGTTAAAAAACTGAGCAGTTGTTTATTTAAAAGCTTTCTGCCACACAATAATAACAATTGTCAAATCTGTTCAAAGACACTTTATACCCATAGTATGGCCTGTGAAATCTAATCATGCCCCAGCATGTGATGAATCTGAATATGTTTCTTCGCCTGAAACATTAACTAAGGTCCACAAAATGGAATGCCCTTTGTGTATGTTAGCTTGAGGTTGGCCCAATAGATAAATGTTAAGCTCATGGGAGATCTGCATTGCACAGTTTGTATACCATTGCTTTAGATGATCACTCATGGATTTAGCCACCCAGGTGTGGAAGCCCAGGGGCTTTTTAAATATGCTCCTCCTTGTTGTATGATGGATCTCTTAATTCACCTCAACCAATTCATGGCAAAAGGTCATCAACACTTTATAAGTTCCACTTCTCTCTTCTCAAGAATGTTGACAATGGTTGTGTAGTTTAAAGCAGCATATTTATGTTTGGGCACAATTATTCTTATTTATATACAATAATATCTGTAAATTCACTTGCTACCATGTAAGTGCCTATCTTGAAGTTCTGAAAAAGTTCTATGGACTAATGAACAGGGTTAAAAGGGAAGTGAGGTTCAGAAATGAGCGATGCCATGATTAACCCTGATCCGGGTTGTAATATGGGGATCGTGGTGTTTGTATTTCTTTTAATATCAATATAGGATGACATTTGAATAAAAGATTTGAAGGATTTATATCCACACTCTGTCAGCCAGTAATTTATTTGATTTAGAAATTGAAAAGAGGGTTATTCAGCAGAGGCTAATAATGGGACAACCGCCACACGCCAATGGATACCCCATCCTCCCTCCTCATAGATCCCCATTTGCATTTAGAGTTGGGAGGAGCTGCTTAGTTGATGAAGAAGGAATCGCAGCCAGATCAGCAGTTGAAAACATTCTGTCAGCAGGCCAGTCGCTATACGACTGTCATCCTCCTCGCATCAGAAGTAGGGGTGGGCGGTAAACTACGCTCCCCCGCCGAGTTTTGCCCATTCTGTGCTACGCCTGGAGCGCGGAGTTCCAGAAAAACTTTGCCAACAGATGTGTGGCGGAGTTTTCATTGAGCATAGCTCACCAACATTACGTTGGTGAGAGCAAGAGACAAAATTGAGGTCTAGGATAAGTTGCGGCGTGATTTCTCAATGCAGGATGGTGTAGAAAATCTACTTGAGTGTCAGAAAGAAGCAACCTCCTCTGGTGTGCCGCGTATTGCCGTTCTTGCTGATTTTACAGCTTCCAGTGCTAAAAATCAATACTAGCAGCATGACACAATGAAATTCTGCAGCTCGTAGAACTCCACAGATTCTCACAGTTTTTATGGACCTACAAGAATTCCACAGAGAGAAACTGGGTGAATTCCTTCCACCCCTAATCGGAAGTCAAGCCCTTTTTAGAGTAGGGCTCCAGAGGCTTATTTTTTCTGCTCGGGATGTCCATGCAAACCAGAGCAATCTGCAGCAGGAAGCAATACTGTCCCTCACGAAGGGAAAGAAAACATTAATTGCTCTATTTTTCAGAAACATTCTTGGTTTCACGGTTTGGCTCTAAATAAAGGACTTTGTTTCTGTGAAACTGCTCCTGGTGTGTTGCAGGGCATTTGGGTAGATCCCAAATTATCTTATGATGGCCACATTCATAGATTAGTGGGGAAATGCTTCGGGGTATTAAAGACTCTTAATCGTACCCTGGACCTACTACCCTTAGAGGCTAGACGAACCATGACCCAAGCTTTAGTGACCTCCCGTATAGACTACGGCAATGTGCTATTCCTAGGAACCACTGAAAAAAATATCAGGCGACTGCAGGTACTTCAAAATACCGCAGCACGACTGGTCCTGAGACTACCCAAAAGAGCAGCATCCAAACCAACTCTGGCTGCTCTACATTGGCTACCCATAAAAAAAGGATCCTATTCAAAGCGCTCTTAATGTGCTATAGGATCATATCGCACAAAGCCCCATTTCTATCTGGCGGACCTAGCCCTCGCCTATGAGCCAAGCAGAACACTTCGCTCTAGGGAACTGGCCTACTTAAAATCCCTCGCGTAAAAAAAGCCAGAATGGGAGGCCGATCTTTCAGAGTGCTAGCTGCTAACAAATGGAATTCCCTTCCAGCGAACATCAGGCTAGCAGACACTGAAACTAAGTTCAGAAAACTTTTAAAGACCTTCCTGTACGCCCTATAGATTATGTCTCTTGGTCACGGTTATGTCTCTCTCTCCACAGCGCAGGGACACGCCGAGATGGCGTCACCAGGCGCTCTACAAACTCCTTTATTATTATTATTATTAGGAAGCAATTTTAGCAAAATCTTGCCAAGCATGTTGCAGATGGATTGTCAGAAGTGGGATCTTCCTTTACCCCAGCAGTCTGGTGGCCCACTCTACAAAAGCTAAGTGACTCCTTATTTATTTGAATGTACCACTCTTAACAACACATTGTCATTCCAACTTAAAACTGATGGATTATGGGGGAGGCTAGGTATCTTATTGGTAAGGCAAAAGTCCTGTATCCCAAGATCTACTCTAAAATCATACTTCTTAAATCCCTAGGCAAATCTACGTTCCTGCTTTCTATTGTAATTTACATGTGCTAGTGATTCTAATTCATGCACAACAGTGCTGCTTCTCTAAGAGCATATGTTCAGGGTTCTACACTTGCATATTTTCCTTACTAACAAACCTGCTTCTTCTCCATCACACTTGTGCTTTCGCTGAGTTAGCAGTCATGCAAATTGGATGCATAGCTCAGTGTGTTGATAAATTTAATCTGTACAACCTGTGGTACAGGTCATTAGATCCTCATTAGTTGACTCAGCCATTATTGTTTCTCAGGTTAATACAATTCCAACAATTAGGTTGGGTAATCATCACACTTCTTAAGTACAGGTCTGCTAATCTCCAAGGCATTGATACCAAGTGCTATATAAAATCGCAATTTTATTTTACTTTCCCTTGAAATACTTGACATATAGTGGAGAAATGTGGCTCAACTGTTAGAGGCGGCAGACCGGGAGGCAGAGGTTGGCCCGGGACCA
This sequence comes from Lissotriton vulgaris, assembly GCF_964263255.1. Taxonomy (NCBI): domain Eukaryota; kingdom Metazoa; phylum Chordata; class Amphibia; order Caudata; family Salamandridae; genus Lissotriton; species Lissotriton vulgaris. The sequence continues at coordinate 948,060,313 of NC_141699.1, read as the reverse complement.
GGGTTCAATTCCCGACGCTGCCGGGTGCAGGACCAATGTCAGTGGGACCGATAAATCTCGCCTCTGTGCCACTCTAACCATGGGGTCCCACGCTGCAACTCTGGGAAATAGCTTTCTTAATCTCCACTCCGGACCCATCACTGCCGGGGATGCCTGGCTGCACCTTGGGGATGCCCAGTAAAGGGACCATCTCACAGGGAAAGCCAGGACGGGTTCCCCAGTGGTACAGCACTGGGACGCCCCAGGGTAACCACGCGCTCTTTAAATCCAACATTCATATAGCCACTCATTCTTGTGACAATTCAAACTTAGCTCAAGTGCATTAGCGCACCTTACAACAAAAGCATACATCGCTACACATAGCCCCCTTTTTGTTAGGCACTGGAAGATTAAGTGATTTGTCCACAATCACAGGATGTTGAGCCCAGGCTGGTATTCATACCTGGTTCCCCATGTAACAAAGTCAGCAGCTCTAGCTACTAGGCCACATCACTTGCCATGTACCTCCTCTACCCATAACATTGATAGTCAACACCTACAGACAAGGAGAAATATGAGCTAGTGTGTAAGTTATCTTTGAAATCAAGAGAATCGCGACCCAAAAACAAGTTGACGTTCTTGATGCAAGATTTATTTCGAAATGCGGGAAATATCTATTTGAAAACTGCTGACTTTGCAGCTCTCAGTCACAATGTATCGCCTAGCGCAAACCGTTAAGAAATTTGGGCCTTTACATTTTTCTAGAACTTCAATTAAGTTCAAACTCTCCATCTTGGAGCTCTCCAAATTACACATCTACAGGACCTCGAACAACCTTCCTGAGTTGCACCTAACACACTCAAGTGGCACTTTTAATAAATCATGTAATTTATGCCAAGAACGGCCGATGCAGTCTTGACTTTCTTCTACGTTTTCTCCTTTTCCCACTTTTACAAAAGGAAGCAGGACTCAATTCTCTACGCCCTATCACAACTTGTACCTCATGCATATGTGTGATACTCGTGTTTTAGAGACACCACCCCTATTATTTGCGATCTTCACTTAATGGTACCACCAGTGCCATTACACCTTTTGCCGATTGTAGTCTACCCACTGAGCACTATAGTTTCGACATTCTATGTATATGACTATGTGGCGAAGTCGCCTATTTGACTCTCTTTTTCCTATATGTTTTGTCTTTGTCTTCAATGTTGTCGGTACAGGCATCTATGAGAAGGGAATTCCCTCTCACACTTAGATAAACACCTTAGTAAGTGTAACACATAGCCTGGATTACACTCCTTTTTAACCTGCACTACACTATGTTTTAAAAAGGTCCTGAGGAAAGCCAGATTTAATTTAAGGCACTGGCTGAAACATGTCGACCAACTGATGGATGTAGGGGGTAGCAACTCGCCTCCCTAAACATCCCTAGCCTTATTTTAACCGCCGACGGAAGCCCAGTTATTAAAATTTAATTTACCCTCGGGTTCTGGGACCCTCGCCAAGCCGTTTTAATTCACACTTCACCTTTCACATCACACTGCACTCTCAGTAATATACCAGTTCCGCTGTAATCAGGCGTCACAGCACACCCGGAACACATTAGGTGTCACTGGGTGGGCCCGATGATGAAGCATGCCACCAACTAGGTTGGTGGTTGAGGGCTTCATGAACTCACCAACGAGGTGAGGTGCCCATGACAAGTCTAACTAGAGTCCTAACAATATTGGTCATATTTAAGCTAGTCTCTCTTGATAACACATATCAATTCTCTACTTACCTGGCAGTGGTATGTTCCGCTGTACAAGGGGCCCCTGAATGGGCTGGTTCAAGTCTTTGTTCACTGCAATGAATGCTGTGAGTGAACAGATAACTCCCGACTGCAGACTTGTCTCCAGAATTCTTTTCTTCACATCTTTGTCATCACTATTGGTTCCTGTCTCCAAATCACGAATCATATTCTTTGCTGCTAGACGGTGAATGGGGAGTCTAGGAAGAGAATAAAACTAGAATTACTGGTTCATTAAGGTTTTTTTTCCTATTTAAATCTTTTTATTGATTTTTTTACTTAAAGCTCATGGGACATTAAATAGTAGAGTGTTCAACAGCATCATATCACTTGTGCATCCCCTTCTAAAGTCCAAATATCCAACCTACTCAACTTTAACTGACCCCAAGCCAATGAATCCCCTCAAGTATGCAATAGCCTATGGGAGGGTTTGAGTATTGGGCAGGAGATCTATGACATTGGTGAAGCATGAAAGAGGGCCCCCTGCCATCCCATCCTATGGCTGTACCCATCCCAGATCTCTCGCCAGCTCCCAATGTTGCCCCACTACCCCATCCCAGGAGTCTGGTGTATTTATGTTGTCTCCTTCCCACGATTTCAAAGCTGGCGACCACCTCCTGCCAAAGTTCAGCTGTCTTCTTTCGAAGTCACCTATACTGGTTCATTAAGGTTAAACTAAAAATATGTCTACTTGCCTAAAGTAGTATATTATGATAAGCTCTTCAGGGGTCAGTGATAATGCATTCTCCTTGCTTCATGTGATTCATTCTTCCTCTTTAAGTATGGTTTTTGCTTCTGCCTTCTTACTTGCTGGTAGGTACTCGCTAAATGTTTGAAGACTGTGTAGAATGCAATGGGTGACAAGAGTGGCCATGGAAGTGGTCTCCCCAATTGCAGCCAACTGTTTTCTGATTTAATTACAAAATCCTAAGCTATTGCAGTTATCTAGTTAGTCTGTGGAACCAAAGACCAGGGGTAAAAAGACAAAGATGTTGTGCCACCAACCCTCCTGTGCCTGAGATTCACAAGTATGGACTAGTATCACAATTGCTGCAGACCTGTCAGAGCCTGTGTAAAATACTTTTGATATATACAATTAAATATCAGGAAAATGTTAGCACAGTTGGATATCAGAAATGAAAACGGGAAAGTATATACCCTATATTATATTAAGTGCTAAAAAGTGCCTGCAGTTGAATTTCTGACACTATGCTAAACGGATATTAATAATAGAAACCTGAAAAAAAATCTAATTTTGTATTGAAGGCTAATAAGGCCTTCTCCTTCAATTTCTGTTAATATGACAGAAAGACATCAAATCACGTCATAATTTTGTGAATGCACCCTTTGTAGAGTCGGTGTTAGTCCATAGGCAGGGCCCTCAGGTGACCGGCATAGTGACACTTAGAAGTGAAAAGTCCTTGTGTGAGAATCTGAAACTTGGAGTTCTTATACACTATTTATCTTAGAAATGGGAGTATTTCTTGTACCTCCATTCCCAGACATCAGGTCAGGAGATTTCAAGGTGTACTTGTGTGAGGTAATGCAAAAATAATGAATGGACTGTACATGCGATTATCGGAGTGGCTGGCGTTCATATACTATTGTTCAAATAATATTGCTGAATAAAGTCAAAATCAAACATCAATTAAATGTATATTCACAATCTGTACACACACAATTCAAAATACTCATGATCCAACAACAGTGTCAGATCATCATCAGATCAGAAAATGCTTTATTCGATTTTAAGAATTAATAAAATCATAAAAGCAGAAAATTAAAAATATCAATTCATTAAATATATACATTTAAAAGTGCATTAAACTAAGCAATAAGCTATCAATTTATACTTTTTCTCTTTCTCAGTATGCTTTTTAAAAAAACAGACATGATTCCAACACAATACACATTGCTCAGTAATTGAAGAAATAAAAAGGCCGGACGGCATTGCCGCCATTTACCCTTCTTTAAAAATTGAATAATCCATCTGGCCCGTTCATTTACATAGAATATACAGAAAAGAGTCACGTGCATAGTCGTTTGATTTGATAAATTATCGCACGGACAAAGACAAAGCAGTCTGGACCAGTCATTCACTGTTGGAAATGAAACCAGACGATGAAAACAATCGAACCTAGTCAAGATGTATCTATCGTAACCTCCTTGACACCATACTAAATAAGGTTGAATGGAGTTACAGACCAGGGTAAGTTGATGCTGGATCACAGTTTTTTTTGTTAAACTCCAACCCCATTCTTAGAATCTCGAAGTGGTTCAGACACACAGCTTTAAGGTCTTTTCTAGATACTGAATGTAAGGAATCAGGGTTAACATAAAACTCAGGTCTCCCAAAATCGTTAGATAATTTCCTGATGTCATGTAGCCAAGGAATTTTTCTAGCTTGGTCCAGGCCCATAGAGTCTCTAATAATATCTCAGTTTAACCCAAGATTGGGTCTGGTCCAGGCTCTATGCCAAAGTAGCATAGGTTGCATTTTAATCACATCGGTAATGTGATGGATCCCTTGTTCACTGTGACAATTAAAAACAGCTGCACTCTGAGGAAGAGCTAGTATAAATCTAAGAAAAGCATTTTCTACCACCTGAATTGGTGTAACATCATAAAACCCCCAGACCCCTGCCCCGTATGTGGCAATGCTTATACACTTGGCCTGGTAGATTTTCAATACGATCTCCAACGGCCTGCTACACATTTTTTTTTAAATAACATCACAGCCGCTGTCGACCTTTTAAATAAAAGATCCCTACTCTTTACGGCAGCGCTCCAAGAACCAGTATCCTCTAGCAAAATGCCAAGGTAGGAGAACATATTAGTTGGTTCAATTTTATTGGTCCCAGCTACAAGTGTACAACAGTTGTTCCTGCCCTTACCACAAGACATAACAAAGGTTTTCTTCACGTTGAGCCTCAGTCCCATATTGCCCATGAAGTCAATGCAAGTAGTAAGGGCCCTCTGAAGTCCAAGCTGGGTTCTGGCCATTAAAACCGCGTCATTCGCGTAAAGAAGGAAGACAACCTGCTTGTTGTTGACTTGCAGGGAATCACTCACGCTGGCCCCCAATTCCTCCTCCAAAGCGTTGGTATATAATGAGAAGAGGAACGTCGCCAATACGCAGCCTTGTCTCACTCCCTTCTCGACGCAGAAAGACCTGGTCCACTCCCCCTTTAGACCATACCTCACCTTAGCTGATGCCCCCGCGTATAGCTGTCTCAGAAATAACACCAGAAACTGGTCAACCTTAAGCCCTTCTAAAATCTGCCAAAGCAGACTATGATTGACACAGTCAAAGGCGGCGGTAAGATCTACAAATACCACCAATAATTTTCCCGGCTTAGCCTGGGTATATTTCCCATGTAAAATTGAAAAGTTTAAAACCTGCTCAACAGTACCCCTTCCCTCCCTAAACCCATATTGTACAGGGCTTAAGATGTTATTATCTTCAGTCCACTCTTGCAGTCTATTCTAGATGACACTTCCTGCAATTTTCATAAAAGAATCAAGGAGGGATATTGGTATGTAACAAGCAGGATTTTCCCGGTCCCCTTTTTAGAAAATAGGTATTATTATGGACTCTGACCAGGATTTAATAAAACCCTAGCACAGCTGGCTTCGAGGGCTCGAGTTAGAAGTGGGGACCATAGCTCAGCCGTGAATTTATACAAATCAATCGGAGTCCCATCGGGTCCCGGGGTCTTTCCGCATTTACTCTCTTTTACTGCCACCATTACTTCATCATGTGTAAAATTAATGTTTATCAGTGAAAAGTGAACACACTCGCCCAGTAGTGTTGCCTCATTGGGTTTTGAAGTATGATTGTCCCCGTTACCATAAACCAAAGAAAAGGAATATGCTACTTACCAGTATGCATCTGTTCTTGGCATGTAGGGCTGTTGATATTCATATCTGTGCATAGATCGCCGCCTAGTGTTGGGTCCGGATGATTGCACATTGTTGTCCTGGAAGAGTCTTCGAAGTATCACGAGATAGGTGGCTCCTCCCCTGGACTACAGTGCGCATGGGCATCCTCTCCATCCTCAGATTGTTTTTCGCCATTGTGGCAGAGATGGAGTGTAATACAGTAAGAGATGACCATGCCTGAGAATTATGTTGAGTGCTACAGCTGCGACAGGCACCGGGGGGGGAGGGTGGGCGATATGATTGTCAGCAGCCCTACATGCCATGAACAGATGCATACTGGTAAGTAGCATATTCCGTTCGAGGCATGTGGGCTGCTGAATTCATATCTGTGCATAGAATAAATAGCAGTTACCTCCCTATCGGCGGTTGCCCGTGCCAGCTGCAGCAGTCTGAAAGAGAGTTCTGAGAACAGCCTGTCCTACAGCAGCTTGCTGCTTGGAGTGCACATCTACGCAGTAGTGTTTGGTAAATGTATGTATGGTGGTCCATGTGGCTGCTCTACATATATCCTCTAGAGGAATGTTACCTAGGAAAGCCATGGATGCCATTAGCTTGCGTGTGGAATGCGCTCTTGGGGGAACTGTTAAAGTGCGTTTAGCCTTTTGATAACAGATTTGAATGCATTTAACTATCCACCTGGCTATACCTGATTTGGAAATGTCATGTGCTTATCTAGGTTCCTGATCGATACTGTGACCTTATGCCCCTATTCGGCTATAAAGCCCTTTATTCCCTATATTGGCATAACCGTTCAAGTGCGATTTTCTGAAAAGTCATCTCTGGCCTCACACGAGCAGAGCCACAGAGCCACATTCCAGCATGACTCTCTGCTACTTCCTTTGCGACCAATTAGTGCAATGACAGAGCAGCAGTCACTATCTGATATTCCTAGATAACACTCCGAGTTCTTCAACAAGATAAAAACTTAGCAAACCTGGAAATCCCCGCTTGCTATGTTTTGATTAGTAATAGAACTCTAATGAGCAACTGATAACTGCCACTTCCTAGTGACATCTTTAATTGACGTCTTATGTCCAGCAAACTTGCGTCAAACCCGGCACCTGTCAGGTATAAATATTACCAACGTTGCCTTAAGCAATGAGCGTTGCCTGTTGCTGATGCCAGCTGCCTGCATGACCCGTGTTGGTAAAAACTAGCACTCTGTCGCTGCAGCCTGCTATCCTGTGGTGGTGAAGCTACTGATTACCATTATCGCCGCTACAGCGCGAACTGTGGTTCAGTACGCTTGAGGAGCCGTGCAGCCGTCCTCTGCGAAGACATCCAGCCCAGCTGCCCGCGGACGCTGTCACCCCTCCTTCCTCCCGACGCGCTGAGAGAAGCCGCTGCCTTTCTCGTGCAGAGAAATCCAGTCCCGGCGCTTCCAGTTTACCCTCGCAGGTGACTGGGATATCGAGAGAGACCCCTGAAGGAGATACCAATCCTCCATCATTCTATTCAGAGGTATGGTGTTGACTAAACCCTTAGAAGAGAATTCTTGAAACAAACCTTGGCAAAACCAACTTAACTTAAGCTACTTACTTACTCCCCCTTCTCACGTGTTAGGCTTAGGTCAGGCACACTGGGGTAGGCTTAGTTAGAAGCACCAGTTGAGTATGTTAGCCTAATGTATATATGACTGTATATATGTTTTATTACTTTTAAACCATTGTATGGCTAAGAAACCATATCAATGCTTTTACAGTTCTATTTCGCAATTCTTATCTTACTGTACGTACTTTTTATAATAACAGTTATTGCAATTGTGGCAATACATTTCTCTTGTATGAGAAGAAAGACTGTTCAATAAATGTTAACCTTTATTGATACACGCCCGTCTCTCTATTCTCTACATATTGTGAAAGTAAACTGCACCAGACTGACTGAGTGAAATCTATGTCTATTGTTTCACACGACCCTAGAGATCGACTCTTGATCTGAGGAGCAAAGTTGTCATGTTGCACGGTTGTTGGAAAACTGAATCCCTTCTTGTCTGTGCCAGGGAAGCTGATCACTTCCTATGCAGAGAAGAAAGTTTCCAGTGACCTCTGAGCTAGTTGGTAACACAACCCAATTAAGTTTAGCATAGTCAGTGGAGGCCTGGAATATAGCCAGTTCCACGTCGATACTACTGTTTATGTTATTCCAATGCGCAGGGCCTAGTGGGAAACTAGGAACTACACTACATGGCGCCCAAACGTTTGGTAAGGCGATAAACTAACGCAAGGCTTGTAGAGTAACTCAGTCGTGCATATTTCACACCCCTTTCTCCCGTAAATACTCCAATAGACGTCTGGAGTGGGTGAAAGGTTAAAATCCGCCCGACCTTAGTAGGAAGAGATTCCTATGTAAAGCTCCGGTTTATTCAACGTTGAAGGATACAGTGTTCCAAAATATTGTGCATCTAATCTTTGTCTCCTTGGAGACCTACTCTGCAAACCTCGCATTTTTACAATGCCAGAAAACGGAACCTCTGGGGCCGCAGTAGATGAGACTCAGCAAGGTCCCGAACAAGCAGACCCGGATGCTATTATCATCCCGGTCCAGTTAAGAAGATCTATAACTTTAAAACTTATAGAACACGGACTGACACCTCAAGGTGGTACAGTAATTTTCGTGATAGAGGCTCACGAGTATCGGCAGACAGAGGTATTCTATTCATGGATAAACTTTCCAGCGGTAAACGCTATAACACAAGAGTTTCACTATTACAAAATAGAGGAACCTCCGGGAGAGTACGCTCCTTTCGAGGAGATTGAAATCCCACTTAAATTTCAAGAGCACCTGCTCTGGTTTAATGGCGCCCTAAAACACAATGATCACATTACCAGGCTCGGTCCACTAGGTAGACCAGGAGCCACGTGGCCGGTTCTAGCCAGCTACACACCACATCCTGACATTGCAAGAATGTCAAGAGAAGAGCTGTTAGCACAGCTAAACACATTAATAAAAATACATAGGCAATTAGTCCAATATGTAATACGGACTGCAACAGTCCAGCCAGCTGTTAATACACCACAGCTGACCCCTCATCAGGGGAACACAAATAAAATTACACCACAGAACATACAGTCATGTCTTGGTAAAACACCCGTAAAACGGGAACAAATTCCTTTCTGGTTAGCCCAGAAAATCACTCAAATAGAGGCAGTATTTCCTGATACTACCCCTATTGAGAAACACAGAATCTTGACCATCTGCCTTCCTATGGGAATCGCACCACACGTGGAGGACTGCGACACTTGGGGTACAGTCTTTGCTTCCATTTACACAAAAACACACGGTGTTCCGTCTATGGCGGTAATACCAGACGTGCTAAAACAGATTCAAAATGAATTCGGTCCAGAGCCCGCTTTAAATCTAGGTATGAAATTACTGAAAGACTTCAAGCAGGTCACGGCTATATTATTAGCCAACGTAAAAGGAGAAGCAGCATCTGTGGCGATTCGCCAGAAGTTGAGGGAAACAGATATAAAAGATCCTGTTGAGCTTGCAAAAATCATAGAAAAATGCTATGAAGAATTAGGTAGAGACAGCTTGGGTGGAAAACCAGTTAAACCCCAACTGCTCGAAAATCCTGAAAAATTATTTATTAAAAATAATTTAAACACTCCTAAAAAGAGCTGGGATGGAAATAAACAATCCACTCCCAAGGAAAAAGTTTTCCAGTCCAGAGGAAGGTCTCCTCGACGGAGGGAAAGAACTCCGACTCGAGAACGCCAGTCTCCCCAGAGGGAGCCCTCTGAGAAAAGATATAACCTTAGAAATAGGGATAATATAAAAAGACCTGATAGATATCAAAGTATTGATACACGTCCCTCTCGATCTCTTCCGCAGAATTCGGAAAGAAGAGGACGGTCAGACCCAGGAGAGCACACCAAGTCCAAAGACAAGGAACCTGCTCAAAATAAGAAATCTCAATTTCAGAAAAAGAAGGTAGCCAGTATTAGAGTAATCAACCATGCCGAGAATACTGAGGACACAGTTGAAAAACGGGGAGTGGGCATTGACAATGTTGGACAGTGCAGCAGAAATCAGTATAGCGCGCAAGAACTTGATGAGTCATCTGGAGACAGTGGACACGAATGAATACATTCAGGTTGAAACTGCCGACGCCAGACTTAGCGAGCCCCATAAAATATACGAAATAACATTGCGTATGGAGGGTGATAAGACTAGGAAAATTAAGGGTCTATTTTGGGATAAGCTCTCAAAAGGCTATGATATTCTGTTAGCTGAAAAAGATTGTCCCCCGGAGTTTGTCAGGGAGTGCCCTCGTGGCGAAGAGGTGATTATGCCTGCCTTCTCGAATCACATACCGATTCATAAAAAATACACATATGCAAGGAAATGGGCAGTAGCCCAGGCACCTGCATTGTATAAAAATCATGTAGGATGGGATGAGGATTCTCCTCCTCACAAAATCCAACTAAAAAGTGAACCAACTGCCCAACGGCAGTATCCCATAAAGCAAGAAGCTAAAAAACAGGTCAGGGAGATCTTAGATCAACTTGAATACCAGGGGGTGATTGAAACATGCACCTCTCAAATGAACAATCCTTTGTTTCCTGTCTCCAAGCCAGACAATTCATATCGTCTAGTTTTGGACTACAGACATCTTAATACATGTTGCAAAACCTTTGCAGTACAAAACTCGCATAGTGCAGCCCTAATGAATAACATAGTTAGGAAAAAATATAAAACAACATTAGACATTTCTAATGGTTTCTTTTGTCAAAACATTGCACCAGAAAGCAGATACTTGACCGCTTTCTCCGCATTTGGGTCAGAAAAAATTCTGTCGACTCCCACAGGGGTTCAAGAACAGCCCAGGACTATTCTCAGCTAGGGTAACAGAGTTACTACAAATCTATGATGATGAAGCATTATCTTACGTAGATGACATTTATCTCACAGATGATGACTTGGATACTCACTTGAAAAGAGTGAACACCATTATACTTGGGTTCGCAGCAGAGGGTTACAAATTCAACTTTAAAAAGTCCCGAATTGCCCATCTGACAGTACTATTTTTAGGGTACGAATTATCAAGTGAAGGGAAAAGCCTAGCGGACAACTTCTTAGAGAAGTGCGCTGTACTCCAAGCTCCAAAAATGCTGAAGAATTTACAATCAATACTAGGTTTTCTGAATTTCGGAAGAACTTACATTATAAATTACGCAGAGAGGGTTAAACCTCTCTACGAACTAATTAAACCTGATTTAAAACAAATCAATTGGACTCAAAAACACACAGAAATTTTGAGATCACTGCAAACAGACATGTTAGCAAAAACAAAATTAGATACACGTGATAACACGATCGATCTTGTAATCCGAGTCATCCCAGGAAGATGCGGATTCACGTACCTAACCTCTAATGAGGGAGAAAAGGTACCTATTTCAATTAAATCTCACTTGTACACACAAGCAGAAAAAACATTCAGTCACACAGAAAGAACTGTGAACGCAGTGCAAATCGCATTAGCAAATGAAAGAGAACTAGCACACGGCAAACGGATTAATATCCTTACAGCGGAATCCGCCTTCGAGGCGCTATTCAGCCCAGTAAACCTGCCTACAGTGTCACTGGATCCGAAATGGATACAGTGCATAGATTCTCTAGGAGCGGAAGATGTGAAATACTATTTCGCCCCGCAATACGAAGAACTGAATGGTTTAGAATATGAAGAAGAATATCCTCTGCCAATCGAAATCCTGCCTCTCCCACAATACGCCTGTATAATCTATACAGATAGCTTTGTACAGCATTTCAACGTAGAGAGCAAATCCTACAATGCAGCATGTGCGATCATTAAAGGTCGTTGGCTGTGCGGTAAATTCAGACCGAAAGTAACAAAAACTGAATATGTAAGAAACTGTTCGGTTCAAAGAACTGAAATCAGATCTTTAAAGATGGCGCTCGAAAATGCAGAACGCGAATTCTCCCACACTTATAGTGTGCGATTCTCATTTTTGCGTCAATTCTTACAACAATAAACTGCAGAGTTGGATCGAAAACGACTACAAAGATGACACAGGTGCCACAATAAAGCATAAATTGCTTTGGGAACAAGTAGCTCTTTTACACAAAGAACTACAAAAGACTCACGTGATTCACGCACAGAGTCTTCAACGTGATGGCGTTCACGTTGCAGGGAATTCATTGGCTAATACAGCCAAAGCGGAAGCAACTAAACCGGCTTCCGTAGCCACAAAAAAGCGTACAGATAAGTATATAGACGGGGAAACCATGCTGGCAGTAAGAACGACTGTAAAAGGCGACTGTGCAGCACTACCCGTAAACTATCCACTCAATTATGCATACATAATCGAAGCAAACTCCGTTCCTTTTGCTCGAATCCCTGGAGTGGGGGATAGAGTAATTCCAAACAGGAGCAGGAGGGGCTTCCTCTTACTGGAAGCACACATGGGGTTGGGTCTGAAACACCAAACAATCAAAGCCTCTCTGAAAGAATTGCAATCAGAGTACTGGTGGCCAGGAATGAGTATAGATATTCAATGTTTTGCTCAAAATTGTGAAGACTGCAACAGAGATCGCAGTAATGAACAGGCCAGTATAGTTTCAGGATCCCTTCTAGACAGCATAAGGCGGTCTATCTGCGCAATCAAAGAAGAGAAGCGCGTCCCAGTGTACAACGTTTAAGACGAAATACACTTAAATAATGAGGCCTCCAGCGCTCGGCTGACGCCTAGAACTGTTATAAAAAGATTAGCGAGTCCATATCGGCATATACACAATTACCACGTTCCATTCTGACCAGGGTCCTGCTTTCAGCTCTCGAGCTTATAAGGAGGCCATGGCCAGCATGGGAATTGGGTTGTGGTATTCTTGTCAGTCATACCCCGGGAGGGAATAGTGTGATAGAAAGAAAAAACCGGGACATAAAGCAATCTATAACAGCGAAGGTATTAGGTTCAGGCGCTGGGTAGGTCAAACATTTAATAAGTGTCCAGACTAGTCTTAACAACATGCCAAGAAATTCTCTAAAAGGTTTCAGCCCATACGAACTATTGTTCGGAATTAGAATGAACGTTCAGGACCTCGATAGTCAGATGTCAGTGGTACAAAAAGAAACAAAGCAGTTTGAAGTAAAAGACCGTTTGGCTGTTTTACAGGAACTGAATGAAACAAGAAAATCATTAAGCAACATAAAGTTAAAGCAACAGCCAAGTACCACTGACGAGGCACCACCCGCAACAGCCCCAGCAAGGCCTGTCTGGATTCCAAAGATTGGGGATCTAGTCAGAGAAAAGATCGCGGTTAAGAAGGAATTTGGGCCTTCTTACAGAAAAGCAGTACCTGTCTTGGCAGTCACCGGAACAAGATCAGTTGTGCTACCGCCCCTTGCTGGTAAAAAGGAGAACAGAATCGTATCCATCGATCTGGTAAAACCACAAGCATGTGGCCTATAATCAACAGTAGGCCCAGTGGACTCCCAAGAAACAACAGAATACCCAAACTTGCAACAATCCAAGAGGTTCAAACTGAAAGACTCATCACATTCGATCAGCCTGCAGTGCACAATGAAGGACTATGCAATAATGCCATGGAACTCGTGCCTCTTGAAACACAAATTGAAACAGTTCGTCAAGAAACACCAGTCTACAATGATGTGGCATCAGAAAGTGCTACCGAAAGACAGATTGAAAGAATTGACAGAACTGCCTCTGGTTATTTCATCAACTTCGACAACTTCTCTGAAGATTTAAACGACCCCGAAGTGATGCCAGAAACAAAAAAGTATTCTAAAGAAAATACAACAGGACTCCTTCAACAAATCAAAGAACTATATCTGGATTCACCGTTGATTGAGCATTGGATAATTTCAGGGGTATTCATACTCCTACTCTGCCTAATTTTAGTTTTAATTTTAGGGAAGTTCATTACAATTGAATGGACACAGCAAGTCAGAACATCAACCTAGTCCTGAAACCACACAGATCATCACACGTGAAGAAAAGAGAACTGTCAACAGTAAATGTCACAGCAATTCCAATACCTGGTGGGGTAGTATGGGAGAAAACAGACTATGAGATCTATGGTCCGGTCGAAATCCTGAAGTATCCTCATCAACTAAAGGTTTCCTTAAGTGACTTTGTTACACCTAGTACATTCTCTGATGATTGGGACTTTAACAGTATTAATGACATGATGTCTGATTTAGTAATGTCAGCTAGATTCACAGATCATGATTATTTACAAGGTTCATCTAGTTATGAGCAGTTATTCTGTTACACCCACTATGGGGATCATTACTTGCATAAATCTGCACAGCCTAGAAATGTTTTTATGTATAATCAATGGGAACATTGTGCTACACCACCTAAAAGCAGTTCTAAAGCATTTTTTGAGAAATTCAAATATTTTTCAGGGTTTAACACCAGTGATGCAGAAACGTTTTATTATAAACTGTTAGATAAAACAGGAATGAAAACAATGCTGACAAATTCTAAATTGATATATTCAGAAGCATTTTATGACAAAATGATGACATTTGGTTTTGATTATTTGAAAAATAATATTGAAACGAAAACAATTTGGGGTACAAAAGATTGGCAGGTGCAAGGCATAGAAGCACTATTTAGAACCTGCATGATACCAGAACAAATGTTATTTTTAAATGACACTGTACACCAAACATCCTGTCTTGGCCTAGCTAAGAACAAAGAAATGAAAACACCGTCTATACCAAAGCCAATAGCTGAGAATGCAACTGCAGATAATGAGTTAGACGTGTCACACATTTTACATTTCAACAGAACACATCCTGATTGGAATAAGTGGTTAATCTGGCCTACAGACACAAATAACTGTCAAGATAGGTTCCTGAATAAAACACAGGGTTTAAAAATGACCAGATTAGACTCAAGATATTCCCAGAGACAACATCCAGGGATTATAACAACATACAGTGTAGGGAAACTCTGCCTAGAATGGCTAGCTACATCCACACTGGCTGAAATTAAGCAACACTTGTCTTTATTAAAAGATGGTGCTGATTTGCGCGATTTCATTCTTGGACCACGCAAACAGCGTCAAAAGCGTTTCATAGCGACCAGCATCTATGCTGCTTACAACGAGGCTTGGAAAGTAAAGCAAATTGAAACTGCTGAAAAGATACGAGAAATTGATCGTATTAATTTGGAGAAATCACTTTCTGTGGTAGACAATGGGTTAATGACTCTGTCTTCCAGAATATATTCGTTGGACAATATTGTATCCTCTGCCTTTGATGTGATAGACAGAGATTTGCTAATGTTACAACATGGCCAGTCTCAATTACGCTCTATTATAGAACTAGGCTGGACGTTGCAAAATCTTCGTTCAGGCTATGTGCCTTGGCGTTTAATTAACACAACGTCATTGTTTTCCATTTTTAACCTTACTGATAAACAGATCAGTTTGGCACAGAAAGGAGCAGACTATACAATCTTGAGCATCGAGAAACTCGAGAGATTACCATTGACAATGTCAGAGAGTCCTGTCATTGAATGGATAATACACGGGATTATCACAATTCCGATTACAACTTTCCGATTTCATAAGTGCCTTGAGTACATACCTGCTGGCCAATATGAACAATTGGGTAAAGGATACTTAAAATCCGAATGGAAATTACCATACACTCATTCTTGCTATAGTGACAGCGACAAAAATGTATTTCTTAGTGGTGAGAACTGTAAACACTCACTAAGCGGTATACTTTTGTGTCAGGGTATTAATTTACACGGAGCATGTGATGGCGATTCTAAAAACCTTTCATGCCACCAGCTAGTCACACCTGCAACTCAGATAGAGCCCTTCTTTATGCAACTCGCAAACGGGAGTTACATTCTAAGAACGGATCACAGGTGCTGTGGCCTCGCGCCCGGACTAAGTTATCTAGTAGAAGTAACGTCCATGGTCAAATGCTGTATGCAAGCATTGTTCCCGAGCGGGCCTCCAGACATAGTGACTCCCATCTGGCCTCGTCTGAATCTCTATTCTATACGAATTGATACATTAAGCAAAATGAAATCTGTGCTTTTACAGACAACAGTGCCTATAACGTCATCTAAAGAGACGTATGATCTTCTAGTCGCAAGGACGGCTACTGAGGTCCATGACCTTTTATCAACAAATTGCCCCGTGCAGTTCGTACAAATACTCGACCAACTCCTTAACATGTCTAGTGCTACAAGCATCCCAGGCATATTTAAGACAGTCTTTACGGGACTGCTAACACCCTTCCAGGCAATTTTGGGAATCTTTCCTAATTTTGTGCACTCCATTTTTGGCGGTATTCCACTATTTTTGGGACTCATCGCAGGGATTCTATTTTTGACCATCCTGCTACGTTATGGCAAGCCTCGGCTCAGACATAGCTCCCATGGGAATGGAAGAGACAATCCTAGCAATGCGCTACAGGGACAGGATAACTAACGTCCTCGGATTGGCCAGGCTGAGAGATCTAAACATGACCTGGTTCCTTTCATTCAGACCGATATGGCAAAATTGCATTTTACCTGTGCTACGGTGTATGCTTTGCGGCGAGGAATGCGTGTTGGACATCTGTCTTTCACTTCCATCAGCAGTACCAATGGACGTCGATACTTTGCTAAGTCCAATAACGGCTCACGCATTGTGTTGTCCCCAGCGGCTACCAATCCTGATGACGGCATTTGTGGAGACTCCTGTACTACAGCCAAGTGGTAACAGTGGAGCGAGTGACAAAAGCAACATCATCCAGGTACAACGTGCTGTGAGCATTGCTGGTCCTGACTTCGATGACAGCAATCATTCTCACACCTGCCAAGTTACAGCGCTATCTAATTTGGTTGAACTATCACCTGATTTTGTAGACCAATTCTTTGCGAGCCTGTCTGATACGATGTTCTCACCCATAGAGAAACAATAACTTTTGAGAAGCTTTCCGACACACAGCGTTCCCATGAACTCTGAATTCGGCCTTCAGTTTTGATCAACAAAAAACTGCCAGGAGCTTTGGTAAACTGATTTTTCTTTGAATTGGACAATTTTTCAAATATTGACCTTTTTCTTTTTTTGGCACGAACAATTCTTTGCTTAACGTAAAAATTATTCTTAGAGAACAGAAGCTTCACACTTCTATTTCTAAACACATCTAGAGACATAACAACATAACACCAGCCTCTAGCACACATGTTATTACAATGCATTTTTATGTGATGACTTATCTCGCATTTCTTCTGTCAGAGATACTTCATGTGTAATTCTTTATGCATAATCGTTCATTGATTTTATATGCAATGCCTCTTGAATGATTACTAGGCTTTTTTTTTTAAAAAAAAAAAAACGTACAGTACCTAAATTCCATGTATTACAAGTACGCCTATTTCGAATGCATTTATGTATTTTGGGGTGGGCTATGTTACACAATGTTACACATGCATCTAATTGCTTAGTTTTAGTAATTTTGATGGACATGAATTCGTGGAGTGGGTGTCATGTGCTTATCTAGGTTCCTGATCGATACTGTGACCTTATGCCCCTATTCGGCTATAAAGCCCTTTATTCCCTATATTGGCATAACCGTTCAAGTGCGATTTTCTGAAAAGTCATCTCTGGCCTCACACGAGCAGAGCCACAGAGCCACATTCCAGCATGACTCTCTGCTACTTCCTTTGCGACCAATTAGTGCAATGACAGAGCAGCAGTCACTATCTGATATTCCTAGATAACACTCCGAGTTCTTCAACAAGATAAAAACTTAGCAAACCTGGAAATCCCCGCTTGCTATGTTTTGATTAGTAATAGAACTCTAATGAGCAACTGATAACTGCCACTTCCTAGTGACATCTTTAATTGACGTCTTATGTCCAGCAAACTTGCGTCAAACCCGGCACCTGTCAGGTATAAATATTACCAACGTTGCCTTAAGCAATGAGCGTTGCCTGTTGCTGATGCCAGCTGCCTGCATGACCCGTGTTGGTAAAAACTAGCACTCTGTCGCTGCAGCCTGCTATCCTGTGGTGGTGAAGCTACTGATTACCATTATCGCCGCTACAGCGCGAACTGTGGTTCAGTACGCTTGAGGAGCCGTGCAGCCGTCCTCTGCGAAGACATCCAGCCCAGCTGCCCGCGGACGCTGTCACCCCTCCTTCCTCCCGACGCGCTGAGAGAAGCCGCTGCCTTTCTCGTGCAGAGAAATCCAGTCCCGGCGCTTCCAGTTTACCCTCGCAGGTGACTGGGATATCGAGAGAGACCCCTGAAGGAGATACCAATCCTCCATCATTCTATTCAGAGGTATGGTGTTGACTAAACCCTTAGAAGAGAATTCTTGAAACAAACCTTGGCAAAACCAACTTAACTTAAGCTACTTACTTACTCCCCCTTCTCACGTGTTAGGCTTAGGTCAGGCACACTGGGGTAGGCTTAGTTAGAAGCACCAGTTGAGTATGTTAGCCTAATGTATATATGACTGTATATATGTTTTATTACTTTTAAACCATTGTATGGCTAAGAAACCATATCAATGCTTTTACAGTTCTATTTCGCAATTCTTATCTTACTGTACGTACTTTTTATAATAACAGTTATTGCAATTGTGGCAATACATTTCTCTTGTATGAGAAGAAAGACTGTTCAATAAATGTTAACCTTTATTGATACACGCCCGTCTCTCTATTCTCTACATATTGTGAAAGTAAACTGCACCAGACTGACTGAGTGAAATCTATGTCTATTGTTTCACACGACCCTAGAGATCGACTCTTGATCTGAGGAGCAAAGTTGTCATGTTGCACGGTTGTTGGAAAACTGAATCCCTTCTTGTCTGTGCCAGGGAAGCTGATCACTTCCTATGCAGAGAAGAAAGTTTCCAGTGACCTCTGAGCTAGTTGGTAACACAACCCAATTAAGTTTAGCATAGTCAGTGGAGGCCTGGAATATAGCCAGTTCCACGTCGATACTACTGTTTATGTTATTCCAATGCGCAGGGCCTAGTGGGAAACTAGGAACTACACTACAGAAATAGGGTTGCCTTTATGTTGTGGAGAGAAGGCAACAAACAGTTGTTTAGTCTTTCGAAAGTCTTTTGTCCTGTCGATGTAATACAGGAGAGCTCTTTTGACATCTAAGGTGTGCAGTGCTCTGTCTGCCACTGAGTCAGGGTTTGGAAAGAAAACTGGCAGTTCTATGTTTTGACTAATGTGGAACTGCGAGATTACCTTTGGCATGAACTTGGGGTTGGTGCACAGCACCACCCTGTTAGCATGAATTTGTAGGTAGGGCTCTATAATTGTGAGGGCTTGAAGCTCGCTGACTCTTCGCAGCGATGTGATGGCTATTAGAAAGGCCACTTTCCAAGTAAGAAACTGTATCTCACAAGAATGGAGAGGCTCAAAGGGGGGCCCCATGAGCCTGGTGAGAACGATATTTAGATTCCAGACAGGCGAAGGAGGGTGTCTGGGAGGGATTACTCTTTTAAGGCCCTCCAAAAAGGCTTTGATGGCAGGCACTCTGAAAAGTGAAAGGTGCTGCCTGTTCTGAAGATAAGCAGCTATAGCAGCCAAATGTATCCTGATGGAACTATACGCTAGGTTGCATTGGTACAGATGCAGTAGGTAACATATGATGTTTTGCGTGGATGCATTTAGCGGATTAATGTCATTGTTGGAACAGTAAATGACAAATCGTTTCCATTTGGCTGCATAGCACGCCCTGGTTGTAGGCCGCCTTGCCTCTTTGATGATGTTCATACACTCAGGGGGCAAGTTGAGGTAGCCAAACTCTATGACCTCAGGAGCCAAATCGCTAGGCTCAACTGTTGAGGATATGGGTGCTGAATGTCTCCATGGCTCTGAGTGAGGAGGCTGGGAGTGAGGCGCAGCCGTTGGTGAGGCACCACTGAAAGTTCCAGGAACGTGGTGTACCAAGCCTGCCGTGCCCACGTTGGAGCAACCAGGATGAGCGTCATGGAGTGCTGCCACAGTTTGTGCGCCACCAGCGGTATGAGTGGGGCTGGGGGAAAAGCGTACGCAAATCTGCCTGACCAGTTCATCCATATCGCATTGCCCTGAGACTGCTGGAAGTATGGCTGGAGTACCGAGGGGTGGATTTCCCACTCGTGCATCTGATGACTGTGCCTGCTGAGCAGGTCCGCCATCTGGTTGTCTACTCCCGGGAGATGCTCCGCCATGAGGAAGATGTTCCTCTGAATGGCCCACTTCCACATGCTCTGGGCTAGGTGAGATAGCTGCGGGGAGTGTGTGCCTCCCTGTTTCTGGATGTAATACATGGCAGTCATGTTGTCCGTCCGGATCAACACGACCTTGTTGCACAGGTGCAACTTGAACGCTTTCAGTGCCATGAAGATTGCCAGCAGCTCTAGCAGGTTGATATGCATCTTCTGCTGTTGTGTTGTCTATAGTCCCTGCACTGTGTAATGGAGGACATGCACTCCCCAACCCTGGAGAGATGCGTCCATGGTTAGCACTATCTGTGGGACAGGCTCTTGGAACGGTCGTCCCCTGCAAAGGTTTTGTGGATTCCACCAATGCAGAGAGTTGTAAGCACGACCGGTCACCAACACTAGGTCTTTTAGATGCCCATGAGCCTGGTTCCACTGACGTGCCAAGCATTCTTGAAGGGGACGCATGTGCAGTCTCGGGTGCGGGACTATGAATATGCAGGATGCCATCATACCGGTCAGTTGCATGAACACCTGCGCTGGGAGTGATTGTTGAGGCCTGAACCTCTGAATGAGCAGCTGCATGCTGTTGATCCTGGCAGAGTTCGGCTGCGCTGTTGCGTCAGAGTGTTCAATGTTGCCCCTAGGTACTGTTGCACATGGGCTGGCTGCAGGTGTGACTTTGTGTAGTTGAGTGAGAACCCCAGACTGTGAAGGAGGTGAATTGTGCGCGACATGTGGCTGGCACACTGCTGGGCTGACTTGGCCTGAACGAGCCAGTCATCCAGGTAGGGATAGACGTGAACATGTTGTCTGCAAAGGTGCGCAGCCACGGTCGCTAAGCACTTGGTGAACACTCTGGGGGCAGTGGTGACCCCAAAAGGCACAACCTTGAATTGGTAATGCTGATTGTTGATGGTGAACCTGAGATATTTTTTGTGACTTGGGTGAATGGGAATGTGGAAATATGCATCCTTGAGGTCCAGGGTCGCCAGGAAGTCGCCCTGACTGAGCAACGGCAGGACATGCTGTAAGGTTAACATATGAAAGTGTTCTGAAAGGATGTATTGGTTGAGGGGTCTGAGGTCTAGAATGGGCCGCATGGATCCGTCCTTTTTTGGGATCAAGAAGTACAGAGAGTACACCCCTGTACCTCGTTCTTCTGCAGGCACAAGCTCTATTGCCCCTTTTTGCAGTATGGAGAGTACTTCTTGCTGCAATAAGTGCATGCGCTCTGCGGACATAGGACGGTGCCTTGAGGGTATGTTGGGGGGGGGGGGGGGGGGGGGGGTTAGTTCTAGACAATAGCCGTACCGGATAAGTTGTCTCACCCACCTGTCCGTGGTAATGTCTTCCCAGACTGGCAGGAACTGCTGGAGTCTTCCCCTGACAGGTGTTAGATGGTCGGGGGGCAGTGACAAGGCGTCACTGTTTGTTGGGAGCGGAGGATCTGGTGTGGTTATTGCCACATCCTCTGCCTTTGGCGCTGTTCCCACGGTATCCACCCCTGGTATTCTTTGTGTAGGTGGATTGCGTGCTCCCTTTGGTGTACTGGGCCTGCTGTAAAGCCTTTCCTCTAGAGGCTCCCTTATTACCGGAGCGACGAAAGAAACTGTCCCGAAACTGCTGAGATTGCAGAGCCCCCATGGATTTGGCTGTCTCAGTGTCCTTTTTTATTTTTTCGAGTGTTGTGTCTACCTCGGGACCAAAAAGGAAGTCCGGGTTAACCGGCTGGTTGAGCAGAGATGCGGAGCCATGCGTGACGTCTTAGCATCACACTAGTGTTTATGGCCCTAGCTGCCGTGTCTGCTGCGTCCAGTGCGCATTTGATGGACGCATTAGAAATCAATTTCCCTTCTTGTATAATCATCTCTGCTCCCTCCTTGTACATATCAGGCAGGTGTTGCAACAACTGTTCTAGTGTGTCGTAGTGCGCCCTGTCGTATCTAGCCAACAGGGCCTGTGTATTGGAAATCCTCCAAATAGCAGCCTGCGCTGCCACTCGCTTTCCTGACGCCTCCAGAATCTTTGATTCCTTGTCTGGAGGTGGAGCGTCACCACTAGTTTGTGAGTTTGCCCTCTTGCGGGCATTGGCCACTACAAGGGAGTCCAAGGGGAGCTGGCCTTTGATGTAGGTGGGGTCCACGGAGCAGGCCTATATTTGTTCTCAATCTGTGGGTTGATAACCCTAGCTTTTGTGGGTTCTTTGAAAATGCCCGTAGCATGTTTGAGGACCCCTTTAAGCATAGGCAAAGTCTTAGTGGAACGTTCAGAGGTGGAGAAAGTGTCAAACAAGAAATCTTCATCCACAGGTTCTGCGTGCATTTCCACGTCATGGTTGAGTGCTGCCCTTTCCATCAAAGCTTTAAACGCAGCTGTGTCCTCAGTTGGCGATGTTTTGACGTTGTAGGACTGGGCGTCTGGTGCAGCATGTGGATCATCAGGGTCTACAGTTTGATCTACAGCCTCAGACCACTGTTGTGGTTCATCCTGATCAGTGTCAGCGTGATAAGCAAAGGCCGCTTGACCATAGTCTTCACCCATGTCCTCCTCGCTTTGTGCTGGAGAATATGCCATTTGCTGCGAATAGTCCTGAACGTGCTCGAAGAGAACTGGTGAGGTGGGCGAGTCCTTCCGTTTAAGAGGAATTTTTTAACCCTCCAAGGGATGTTCAGGCGCGATCTTCCGCTTGTGGATGGTTAGCCTGCCTGATTCCGATTCCGAGTCGATAAAGAGTTTCGACTGGTTGTCGTACGAGGGTTCGTGGAACACAACCCCTTCGGGGGCAGGCTTCGAAGGCGCCGACGACATCTTGGAAGGTTCGGCGCCTTTGTGGTGTTCGAGATGCTTCGCTCGAGCTCTTGGCGTAAGACCGAACTTAATCTGGGGGTGTCCGATGGTTTTGGAGTTTGATGTAGCGGTCGAATCGAGCTGCTTCAGCGTCTGAGGAGGACGCTTGCTTGATGGCGTCGACTCGAGCTCCCGGCGTGTAGCATTTCCAGCCTTAGGCATCGACGAGACCTGCTGTTTCGGGTCGGCTTTGGCCTTCGGCTCGAGGTGCTTGCTGAGCAGTGGCTTGAGCCCTGAAATCTTCGGCTCGACGGCCTTCTTCGTGTGGAGGCCTTTGGCCTTGCCGCCATGTTTGTGCGTCGACGTAGACGCCGCCGGCGTCGAGGTGACGTGTTTTCTGGTTGAGCTCTGCTTTGACGCTCCAGCTGTTGAGGCGACAGCCACTTTCGACGCCGAAGGGTCGTCGATAGTCTTTGATTGGACTGGCGTCGACGTCGAACCGACCACCATTTTAAGTAGTTTCGGTTTCGATTTCGGCTCAGTTGGTTTCGGTTTTGATTTAGAGGAATCGACCGATGGCTCCTTGGATGAATTCTTAGCCTGGCTTGGACGCGGGGCTATAGAACGTGTAGGAAGATCTTGGCTAAGGCCTCTCGGCGATGCCTCGACCTGAGCCGTAGGGAGCGTAATGTCAGTTATAGGCCCCGCTACTGCGGTTGGGCCTGGCTCATCACTGGAGTCTTCATCGACGGCTCTGATGGCCCCTTCGTCGCCCCCAACCTCGACGACGTCTTCTTCGTGGACATAGTCTTCAGCTTGCTCGTCCACCTCGAAGTTGGAGTCATGCTCCGACTGCACTTCAGGAACCTCTTCTTCTTCTTCTTCTTCATCTTCGACGCCTTCTTCGTCA
Organism: Lissotriton vulgaris; assembly: GCF_964263255.1. Lineage (NCBI taxonomy): Eukaryota > Metazoa > Chordata > Amphibia > Caudata > Salamandridae > Lissotriton > Lissotriton vulgaris. The sequence continues at coordinate 948,036,730 of NC_141699.1, read as the reverse complement.
CCGGCCTCGAAGATGTTGACCGGTTCGGGCGCCGACTGTTGCGCAGACTGCCTCGCTGCACGTCGAAGTTTAAGCGTCTTCTTGGAGCGGAACTTCAAGCACGCCATACAGCTGGCCTCGTCGTGCTCGGGGGACAAACATTTATTGCACACTGGGTGCACATCGATGTGGGGGTATTTCGGATTACAGACGGGGCATCGTTTAAACGGGCTCCGATCCATCGTCGTCGTAGTCTGGGCCTGAGGTGTCGAAGCGAGAACCAGCTTCCGACGTCCGGTTCGAAGAACTGGAAAGCAACAGGCACCGAACGAGACAATACCGACGCTTTGAAGGCCTTTTGGCCTTAGGAAAGAGTCAATACAAAGTTTCCGAACTAGAGTCGAGAAAGGACATCCGAACCCAATGGCGGAAAAAACAATCTGAGGATGCCCATGCGCACTGTAGTCCAGGGGAGGAGCCACCTATCTCGTGATACTTCGAAGACTCTTCCAGGACAACAATGTGCAATCATCCGGACCCAACACTAGGCGGCGATCTATGCACAGATATGGATTCAGCAGCCCACATGCCTCGAAAATAATTTACCCAGGAATTTTCACTAATTGCCACTTAAATCCTAGCTGCCTCGTTATTCATACAGAACGGGCCTTTACTGCCTGCCACAAAAGTGAGCAATCCCTACTAAGAGATGCTTCATAGAGGTTGTTCCAGGCCTGATCTTTTATTTCTTTCAAAGAACCAGGTAAGGCAGCTGCAGCACTGTTAGAAGATGTAATATTTGAGGAACGACATCCGCCCCTCACTCACTAAAATAGAGAAGCAAGATACCCTGCCCATCAATGACATCAACGGGAGAAAACTGGAACGAATATCAGATCAGATTGGATCATAAAATGCTTTATTCGATTGTAAGAATTAATAAAATCATAAAAGCAAAAAATACAAAATATCAATTCATTAAATATATACATTTAAAAGGGCATTAAACTAAGCAGGAACGAATATCACAATTGTTCTGGAATGTGTACGAGATGGAGACTGTAGATTAATTCTTTAACATTGCCGTTAGCAAACAGTTTCTTGAGGCTACATCTTGCAGCTCCTGAAGAGTATTTGTATTATATTCTGTTCAGTTCCAGTCACATTAAAAACAAATGAACTCACTTCTGCTCGTATTTTTTCTGGTATTGAGCATCAGAGCCGGAAAACTCCAGAAGGACCACAAACCAAAATAAAGACCATACTAGAAAAAAAGCCTAATTAAATCTCATTGATGAAGCAATTTTACATTACATGAAAGCAAATTGATTTTAAAAATAACTAAAATAGTAAGAGGTATACTGGGGGACAATCTGGCACAAGACTACATAGTAACAATCTGAAGACAATCTCTTGGGGCAGACCACTGTAACTCTAGGCCAATCCAGAAGTACTCATACAATGAGGCAGATAGACTGCTGTAATACATGTTTTTCCTAAATACCACTATGTTAAATGTATAGGGGGCTCTTAGACAGAACATGAGCAATATTTCATGGCAGTTGAATGTGAGAAAACTCCAAAGCTGTGGAATGGAGGTTTATATTTGAACTCGAGGTTCCCTCAGGCTAGCCTAGACACTGGCAGATCCTAAATACAGGGGACCTTAACCTGGCGACCCCCAGGTTTGCTTTCAAAAGGTCGAGAAATATCAAGGACATTCTGGTCCACACCAGGCCTAAACAAGCTGAAACCCACAGACAAACCACGCTCTGGCAACTGCCACCGGTACAGGGACACTACCCTTGTGGCTCCTGCAGCGCATGCCCCTTCACCAGTATCACCAAATCTATTCAATTAACAGAGACATTCCTGTGGGAACTCCGGTGCCACACCAACTGCAATACCCCTAATTGCATTTATTTACTCAGATGCCCATGCGATCTGCAGTATGTGGGCATGACCACCCGCCCTATTAAGATCCGCATTTCGGAACATAGGAGCAACTTTTGTTGCAAAAAAACGAATACCAAGATGTGCAGACACTTTTTAGACCAAAACCATACTGCTGACTCACTGAGATGGCTAATCCTCGAGACACCAAGCAACAAATCCAAACAGAACTTGTTTCAAAAGGAACAGAGGTGGATACACCGGCTATCCTCAGATAGACGGGGGCTTAATGAGGACATCCCGTGGAGTGCGCTATAACCATCGCCTCACTGTTCTTACTGAATGATTATGGTTTACAGTACCTACACCAGGTTGTCTATATAACCCTGACCCCTGTCCGATACGGCTGAAACAATGTAGACATTAGTCGTGTGACACACAGGACTGAAATGTACTCCACAATGATTACCTTCAATTAATATACAATAAATCCCAGTTGCTAACCGGCATCCTTTCTTTCTACTGTTACTTCAGTGCACGTCATACCAATACCAATGTTATGATCTACTGATCTTTTAAACATTGGTCCCTTCCAAGATGGCCACCACAGTCACGGCCTATATCACGTGATACACAGGGCGGGATTACCTCATACACTGGCCACGCCCCCAACAATAGTTGACAGGCCAACACGCCAGACAACAGCACTATCCAGACCCGGTAGTGATGGGTAGGCACAACGGGCGCTGACAGAGGCAGAGAGAAGTAAGTGGTTCTCCCCGGGGCTACACTCGCACTAAGCTAACAACACGAGGGTGCGCTACCTGAACGCCGCTTTCCGTTATTTTACACTGGCGGGGAGCGATCCTTGACTTCTCTCCCTCACCCCGGGCCATCATGCGGTAACCTTCTAGCGCGATGCTAACACTGCGAGGGGGTTTCTCCTGCTGTTGATCACATCTACGTCGCTTTAAATTTTAAATTTTATAACTGGCGGGGAGCGACCACAGACTCTTCTCCCGCATTCCTGGTCATCACTCGGCAACTGTCTGGGGCAAATAACACGCATTTCTGCGACCAGTATTGCTCGTAGCCAGAGCTTTCTCTCAGTGAACGAACCACGCGCTGGGTGTTCCACGTCAAGGGATAGCTGATACGTACACCCCATTGCTTGATCAAATACTGCTGTCGTATTAACTAACTCACAGTGGCCATGTCACCTATTGTATTTACAACTTTTGGGATATACAACCTTAACGCGACCGTTACACAGCGGTCTCTGGGCTCACGAAACAGATCGTACTCCAAATACTGTTTTATCAACTAAGCACCAGATACCTCTCCCCTGCTCACTACTCATCAGCAGGCACCTTTTCTAACCATACAAGAAAACCATTCGTCTGTAAACTAGCACTTTTGCTTGTTTCCCTCTATAGCCTTAAACCCTATGGTTCCCCCTTGATGTCAGACCTACCGGGTACTGTTGACACCTATACACCTTGACCATTAGGTGAGTAACAGGTTACCCAAGCCTCAGGATGATAACTGGGGTCTCTGAAGAAACTGCTGCTGTTTTTATGGATATGTAGGCTGTGTATATATGTTTTTAAATATGTGATATAAGATAATACATACTGGTCACTATTCACCACTAGTAGGTCACCTTATCCACATCAGGACTGCGTGCGCACGGTCACAAAAGGGTTACTTGTTGTCACTGAATTATGGTAACGATTTCTTTTGTCTCCCCTAGGCAAGAGCAGTACCATACAGGTAGTACAACTGTAAACATAAACTTATACTTTGTTAGGTCATGTTTGTTTGAGATAGTAGTTACTAATTAGGTCCTGAAGAATCGCAGCCAGTGTGCGTAGGCGAGAAACATGTTGACCTCACAATATGCAATGTAGTCCTGGATCGTGACGTGGAATCCTAATTTCCTTCGATCACAGGCTACCCACTGTTTTTACTTGTGGCAGGGGACCACCAGAATAAATTGATCTCCGGTACCCTGTGCCACATTTTTAACTCACTTACACTATCCCTTCCCTTCTGGCCCCTCACCCTCACTTCACCCATAGGTAGTTGGATAAAAGATCTCCGCCAAGGAGCCCCTCTTCGAGGTGAGCCCGTTGGGCATTGCACCGCCTGCCCAACGAGGAGCATTGCCTATGATGAAGCATGACACTCGCAAGGGTGTGTGAGGCCATTACATCCAACAAATTGGATACCCAGGGTAGCCCTCCACTGAGCACTATCCCTGCCCTTCCCGTGACTACTTTCTTTCCCTTCTTTCTTCCTCTAGGAACAGCCTAGTCGCATTTGTCAGTAGCCTCAGCTTCTGCCACTCAAAAAGCTCAAGCTGCTCTAAATAGCATCCCATAGTACAGGGTCAGAAAGGCAGACTGGATATTTATTGCAGGTCCTCAGGATATCAATTTCCAAAGCAAAATATGCAAAGGACACTGAAAAGCCCTCTGTGTACTGAAAGGAAGTCAAAGGTTTAGGTTCAATTTCTTCCTTTTGGCATCAATGTGACATTGAAGCATTCAGAGTAGTCTACCACCGACAAATCTGAACTGTGAGTATGAACAAGTCTATACGTAAATGGACAATGGTCTGTTCAGGGTCAAATCATTATTTAAAACCATAAAGAGATTCCAACCAGTCTTAAATACTCTCAACAGCAACTGCATTTCTATTTTGATGTCAAAATACAGTAAACATTGAATACTGCTATGTTTCATAGAAAGGAGTCAATGTACCAGTGCAGTCATCTCTACTTTTGCTAGCGCGGGGTCAGTTGAATTACTAACGTCTAGTATTGGTGCTGTTTAGCGCACACATATAGCTATAAATGAATGATGGGCTGATCAAAGACTCCAATATGGCTCACTTACACATACGTCTGTGCACTCCCCTGCACCAGGCACAATTTTACTGATTATTGTTCCTTACGAAGACGTCCTATAAATCCCACTTTCTTCCTTTAAAGTTAGGGAGGTTAGGGAGGGTCTTTGACTGCTGGATGTTGACTGGAGCAGAGTTTTGAACCAGGTCTTGGTAGAGTACATCAGTAATGTAGCAACACAAACACACTTCGCACAAGGCCATTCTGGACTAAGAAGCCACTCAGATCAAAAAAGAGAGGAAAAAAGTCATGCTTGGCTCAACAGTGACTTAACGAGCTCTGTTGGTGTTGATTGTGGAAAATACATCACTAGTCACAAAAGCCAGCTGCAATTGATTTATTATGGAGAAGCCAAAGCAGCCACAACCACCATTGAGTCTTGGTAGGGGAAAGTACATCACTAGCCACAAAGACCAGGTGCAATTGATTTATTATAGGCAAGCCGAAGTAGCCGAAACAACCTTCATGAGTTTCAGTAGTGATGAAATGACAGAAGTCAGGGTGATTGCCATCCTCAGCCTGACCAATTCCTCAAAGGCAGTTAAAACAATGTTGACATCATTGGTTCAGCTGGTCAACATTTTGCCAGCCATACAAGAAACATGAGAGGCCCTAGAATGCAATATAAACTTGATGGTACTTGACCTGGGACTGCTGTGTGCGTATTCAAAAATTCTGGCAGAAGGTGAATGAAAACCAGCTGACAATGCCACGACTTGAAATGGAGGGAATGCATGCACTGGTGACAGACATCTCATAAATAATCAGATACCAGGAATACTATGTCAAAGAGGAGGTCAGAAGTTCACAGTAAAACCATGAGCATGAAGCCTGCCAGAAAAGACCAAAGGTCATAGAAGACTGGTTCTGCAGAAAAGACCTCCTGTGACAGCAGAGCTTACTACAGCGAATAGTGACAAGACTGCTAAACTACAGCAATCGTGACCTGCTCGTGCAAAGAGAGAAACAACACAGTCCCATCATGTTGAAAACAGCAATGTGCTCTTGTGTCACGACTAAAATGTGGCAGCCCAACATCAACAAGGTCTCTATCAATAAGTTGAACTAAATTGTTGTAAGCTAGGACTCAAATACATAACATAAAATGTGTATTTGTTAAGCGCATGTTCACCCATAGGTCTCTTGGCGCTGAATAACAGATGTTTATTGTTACCCAACGCAATGGTACTCATTTTATTATCAACCTCAGATGTATGAAAGGCTGAGTGGATCCACCGGGATTTGAACCTGTGACCATGAGGTCAAACACAGGCCCCTGCAGTGGATGCATTAGTCTACCAAGCCACCAGACCAGGTTGTTACTCTTGCCACTAAATTTAAATTCCTTGCCATGCCTCACTTCTTCTCAAGTTCCTGGGAGGCATGAGGCTGGGGAGAGAATTGTTCTGCGTCAAACAGAAAACACTCTGCATTGGATAACAGAGGGTACAGCACTTATGAGGTATAGATGCAGACCTAATCAAGAGCTGGGTCTTTTGAGGAAGAGAACTCTATTTGAAAGGCAATCTGCTGCGTCTCCAAAGCGAGCTCATGGTCTACAAAAACAAACTGACATCCGCTGTGTCCAATGCAGAAATGGGCTCAGAGGATTCTGAGCAGAGTGAGAGCAAACCACCAAATATCCCTCCGTGAACTGCAGATGACCATGTCTGAAACAGGAGAGGAGCTGAATTGATGTGAAATATTTTTAAAAATTTGGTACACATCTTCAGAAATACTTGCTATAGCAGGGCAGAGTGATCAGCATTGTTGGATATATTTGGGAGCATTGTAACTGGCAGGGAGGTGAGTTTTAGGTGAATGATTTAACCTCCCCAATCTAATCCCTAGATCAAACACCCTCCTCTCCGGCCCTGGGAATTTGACAATGCTTTCCTGCCATTTCTCTGAAACGTTTTTCCATATTTGAGGTTTGTGTTTGTAAGCAGGAGCAATTTTGAACTTGCCCTTGTGGGGGAGGGGCTCGATATTAGTTTCTGGTGGCTCTATAGAAAGGCTGCAACACCCACACCATCCTGCTATTTGAAATATAGGAGGTATGAGTAACTTATTCAAGAGACACAGTATAAGAAAGTGCCCTTTTCAGCATGGTAATTCCCACTTTTTGCCTTGTGTTTGATGTGAATTCAACTGGAAGTGCAATGGGTTCCAGCTAACCAGACCCCTCAGTGCCAGATCTCTTTCTCCAAACTGTACAATAGTTTCCCCCAATTGGCAATACCTTCAGTACCCTCTAAAACTCCCTAGTAAATGGTACCCCTTTAACTTAGGGCTTGAGGTACTAAAAAGGGTCCCTAAGGGCGGCAGCATGAATTGTGCCAGCCTAAGAACCCCCTCGCCGAGCTCATGCAAACTGCCACTGCAGGCATGCATGTCTTGGTGCGGACACAAGTGAAAACCCGACATGGCACACAGCCTGTGTGTCATGTCTGCCAACACTGCATGCAGTATAAGTACACCCCTACCGCAGGCCTTATCGCCCTAAGGGAAGGTGCACTATACTACATGTTAGGGCATATCTGCACGAGCAGGTATGCCCCTGTGCTGGTCAGTACCATTACTACGAGTACAAGTGATCTGGAAAGCCGTTTCGAGAGAATGATTCAGAAAAGGGGGTGGTGATGGACAGAGTATCTGAATTAAGAAGAACACTCCTACCCAGTCAACAGATCAGGGCTTGATCCATCACCGTTTTTTAGCTCACTGCACCATCCCAGCTCAGAACCTGGCTACATGCAAATTAGTCTGTCCCTGGCCCAGTGCATCATGGGAACAGGGCAGACCAAACTACCAAGCCAATTCTTTTACTGGAAAGGAAACAAGCTTCCGGGGACCGGTTTCTGGCATTACAGCCGTCTTCGGCCCGGCTTGCTTGAATCCTGATGGTGCAGTGAGCAAGGGACTCATGTCTGAGCATACCCTTCCACGCCTATGGTGGACAAAAAGATTCAGAAAAGGGGGTGGTGATGGACAGAGTATCTGAATTAAGAAGAACACTCCTACCCAGTCAACAGATCAGGGCTTGATCCATCACCGTTTTTTAGCTCACTGCACCATTCCAGCTCAGAACCTGGCTATATGCAAATTAGTATGTCCCTGGCCCAGTGCATCATGGGAACAGGGCAGACCAAACTACCAAGCCAATTCTTTTACTGGAAAGGAAACAAGCTTCCGGGGACCGGTTTCTGGCATTACAGCCGTCTTCGGCCCGGCTTGCTTGAATCCTGATGGTGCAGTGAGCAAGGGACTCATGTCTGAGCATTCCCTTCCACGCTTATGGTGGACAAAACGATTCAGAAAAGGGGGTGGTGATGGACAGAGTATCTGAATTAAGCAGAACACTCCTTCCCAGTCAACAGATCAGGGCTTTTGAGAGAATGTGCTGGACACTGGTAAACACAAGTTCCCCAGCTAGGTGATGGCTTCACTGACAACAGCGATGTTTGGTATGAAACCTCTTGTATTAATGAAACCACATTGATGCCAGTGTTGAATTCAGTAATACATGCACACAGAGGGCACCTTAAAGATGGCCCCAGACAAACTATCAACCACTGGTGTGGTGACTGACTAGTTTTTGTCAGCCTGCTAACAGAGACAAGTTTCGGACCCCCCAAGGGCGAGGGCCTTTGCTCTCAGGGGACCATAAATGGGCCTGCTTGGGCAGGGGATGTTTTCACCTCCTCGCACAGGATGCTCTGCGGATTAGCATTCCAAGGCCTGGGAGCTTCAAAGGGCCTACTGCCTTTGGTATGCAAATCTGGTTTCTCTCACAGAGAAGAAGATGACTCCCTTTGTCCAGAGCCATTTGGCACCAGGAGAGGTGGGAAACTTATCTAGTCTAATAAGCATGTCCACCTTCAGGTTATTGCCACCTCTAAGGTGGGCTACCAAGGGTGGAGGCGACTTTTCAAACTTAGCTATCTTGGTGATGGCAAAATCAGGTAGTCTGGGACATAGATATGATCACCTCCCCAAGAAGTGGTAATATAGGGGGCATAGTGACCCCAAGGGTAGGTAACCCATTGGCTACTATCCTAGACTACCTCAATATCAGAGAAGCAGATCCTTCTGACAACAATAAGGGCTGATGATCTGTGGAAGCAAGAACTGCAGAAAAAGTAACTGACCTGGCACCAGCCCTGGCTGGCCCATTCGCCTATTCTCGACAATTGCACCTAAGTTGCCTCATCCTGCAACCACTTATCCAAAGACACAGGAACTCCCGTAAACAGTGGGGCTGTTTCCCTGCATCTTGCAGGTACCAAAGACTGAGCTGTGAGGTTCCAAGACTGCAAAAAGCAGGCAGAAGGAAGCACCCCTGCACCTGAGTCGCCTAGCATGAGCTGAAGTGGGCCAACGGTGCCAACTCAGTCCCCCGAATCTCCAGGCTCGAAGCCCACCTGGGGTTCCTCCGCTGTGGACTTCTCAATGCTGCCTGCAATATCGGTTTATAGGTCCCATCTACCACGATCGCTCCCGGTGACTAAAACCCGGCACCTAGTTACACCTCTGCACCAGTTGGCCGGGCCCGTGGAGAAGAGGTCCAAAGGTGTCCCCCAAGCATCGCAAGGTCTGAGCACCCCTGTTAGTTCAGCGTGACTGACCTCCCAGTCTGACTCTGCAGCCTTTGTCCACAAAGGCCAATAGCCATCGACCAGCATTGGGCACCGGACGCTGTTTGGCACTACTGCAGCACCCAGCCGCCCTCGTGCCACTAGAGGTGATCTGTTGAATAGAACCTTGCCCCATTCACACCTCATGTCCCGGAGGTCAGTCTTGTAAGTTGCTGAAAATAACTTGTATGCCGTATTTGTTTTTCCTTCCATAGGATAACATTGCAGCCTCTGAAAACTGTTGACTGTTTAATTGAAAGGATAATGTTACTTACCCTGTAAGCATCTATTTCTGGCATGTAGTCCTGTAGATTCACATGCTATGCATACTCCTGTGATTTAGTGTTGGGTCCAGAGTTGTGCAAGGTGTTTGAAGCTGTCTTTCAAGTCACAAGACCAAGTGACTCCTCTTCTTGGTGATATTGCACATGGGTATCAACTCCTTTGTTAGAATGTTTTCCCGCAGGTGGGTGAGAAAGGAGGGTAGGGTGTGTCCAAAAACAAAGATCTCCATGCTAAATGTAAAGGTCATATAAAAATGTAATGTAACTACAATGGCCACAAGGGTCCGGGGAGGAGGAAAGGCACATGTGAATCTACAGCACTACGTGCCACAAACAGAAGCTAACAGGGTAGGTAATATAATCAGTTTGATTGGCATGTGTGGCTGTAGATACACATGCTCTGCATAGACTATATAACAGTTCCTCCTTAAAAGCAGTGGCTAGCCTGTGGGAGTTACAGCTGTCTGGAAAAGGGTATGTAGCACTGCCTGACCTACATTGGCCTAAAGTGTTTGCTAAATGTGTGTGGGGTAGAATATGTACCAACTTTACAAAATGTCGACAATGGGAATATTTCCTGAAAATGCCATAGTAGCTCCTTTTTAGGTCTCCCCTAGGCAGTGCTTGCACTGTCTCTTCGAGACATGCTGTATTCAGGATATGAAAGACAATGGTCCTAAACCTAGTTCAGATAAGATTTTAATCAAAAATTCCTATTTGGCATATCAATACATTTCTGAGCCTCAGAGACCAGATTTATAGGCTCACAGTACTCAAAACATTATTCACAAAATATAGGGAAAGCGTGCAACACCACATGACCTCGTCCAATATGTATTTATTCTCAGATGTCAACAAATTCTGACAATTAAGAATCTTAGTTAAAAGAGGTTGTTCCAGGGGAAGAGTGCTCAAGTGTAAAGGGTGTTGAAAGGAATTCAATTAGGTGACAAGGAAAGGTTTTGTACATTCAGTATTGAGGACCGGTTGTAAATCACTGTCCTAACAGGCCTGGCCACATTCACAGTAATTATGTTATGTTTTATGAACACGAGACTGATTGCATTTCCAATGCAATAGGTCTCGCCAAAGAGTTGATTTGTGTTCCTGAAAGTTTTACTACTATCTATGTAGAACTTGAGGGCTCTTTAACATCTAGGATATGAAGATCTCTTTCTACTACAGAATCAGGGTTAAGGAAAATAAAGGGAGCTCAATGGATTGATTGATGCAAAATTGAGAGACTACCTGAGGTAGGAATTTGGGATTAGCACGAAGAACCAGTTTGTCTCTATGTATTTGAAAGAATGTTTCTTCTAAGGTTAAGCCTAGAGCTTCCTAAACAGTCTGAGTAAGGTAATGCCAACTAAGAATGTCACTTTCAAAGAAAGAAACTGAAGGGAACAGGAGTGAAGAGGCTCAAAAGGGGGACCTATGAGTCTGGTTAGATCAATGTTAAGGTTTCAAGCGGGTGCTGGAAGAACCCGAGGGGGAATTACTCTTTTTAGACCTTCCATAAAGGCCTTAATGACTGAAATTTTGAATAGTGATGGGTGTGGTCTGTTCTGGAGATAGACAGCCCCTGTAGCAAAGTATAACCTAATGGAAGCGTAGGCTAAATTATCCTTCTGCAAATGCAGTAGGCAGCAGAAAATGTCTTGCACTGTAGCTTTCACTGGCTCAATTTGTTTGGGTTGGCAGCAGTAAACAAAATATTTCCACCTTTAATCATTACGTGCTCTAGTTTTGGGTTTGCGTGCTTGTTTAAGAATGTTCATACATTCTTCAGGTAAATGAAGATAACCAAACCCTATGATCTCAGGAGCCAAATTGCTCAATTGAGAGCTTTGGCATCTTGGTGTCTGATTTGTCCACGATTCTGACAGAGAAAGTCTGAGCTGTTGGGGAGCTTCCCGTGAGGAACCAATGAGAGATCAAACAGTGTTGTGAACCAGGGCTGACACGCCCAACTGAGAGCTACTAGAATCATAGTGAAAGATGTTTGCCTAAGTTTCCAAACCAGAAAGGAAAGGAGAGGGAGAGGTAAAAAATTGTAAGCAAATATCCAACTCATTCATACTGTGTTGCACTTGGGTAGTGGGTGTGGATACCTGAAGGCAAAGTTTGGGCATTTTGCTTTTTAGCTGTGGCGAAAAGGTCTATTTGAGGAAAGCCCTACTTTTAAAGTTGGGAAAGAGACTTATGGGTTAAGTTCCAAGAGGCAACCATTCCTAGCAGACACATCAGTGCCGGAACTGTAACAGTTTTGTTTGGCTGAAACTGTGGTAGAGTTATCTGAAAGTACTGAACTCAAGCAGTATTGGGATAAGCTAGTCCTAACTGTGTGTTGAGGATGGCCCTTAGGTAAGGTTGAATTTGGAGAGGTTGAAGATGACACTTGGGAATGTTTATTGTGAACCCTAGTCTGTGAAATAGATTCACTGTCAATTAAGTGAATTATTAACACTGAAGGTGGGTACTGGCTTTGATGAGCCAATCGTCCAGGCAGGGAAATACATGAATGTTTTGTCTGTGTAGGACTACTGCAACTACTGCCAAACATTTTGTGAAAACCCGAGGTGTTGTGGTCACCCTGAACGAAAGAGCTTTGAATCGGTAATGTTTACCTACTATGACAAATCTAAGGCATTTACGGTGTGTGGGGTGTATTGGTATATAAAAGGAAGCGTCCTTTAGGTCTAGTGTAACCATAAAGTTACCATGTTGGAGAAGTGGAATAACATCCTGTAGAGTACCCATATGGCAATGTTCTGAGAGAACGTTTTGAATCAAATGTCTGAGATCTAAGATTGGTCTTATTGGCCTGTCTTTTTTAGGGATGAGGAACTACAGAGTATACACCCAGTCTCTGCTGTTGAAGTGGGACAGGTTCTGTAGCTCCTTTGAGAAGGGCTTTAGACTTCTTGTTTGAAAAGTGTTAGATGATCTTGTTAAAACCTGAGAGTGTGTGAAGGGATATTGGGTGATGTAGAAATGAGCTCCAGACAATAGCCATGTTAGATAATGTCCAGTCCCGACTGGTCTGTGCTGATGGATTCCCAGACTGGGTGGAAAAATTGTAGTCTGCACCCGAAAGGTGTGGAGTGTTGATCCACGTGTGGAGGCATCCCTGACCTTCCCTTGCTGTTTCCGCCTCTGAAGGAATCCCCAAAGTAGTTTTACTGTAGGCGAACTGGCCTGGTTTTTGTTGGGAAATGGAGGGACCTGAGTGGTAGATTTGTATGCACCCTTGTAGCCTGAGCGATGAAAGGACCATCTGGAAGTTGTGGTCTGTAATGCTCCCATGACTTTAGCTGTGTCAGTGTCTCTTTTTATTTTGTCCAGTGTAGTGTCTACTTGTGGCCCAAAAAGGTGTTCTTTGTCGAAAGGCATATGGAGAACTCCCTGCTGGACATCTCGTTTGAAGCCAGAACACTTAAGCCATGCATATCGCCTAAGAAGCAGGCTGGTATTGACAACGCAAGCAGCTGTATTCGCAGAATCTAGTACACATTGGATTGAGTTGTCAGTGATGGCCTGATCTTCTGTGACAATTTGTTGTCCCCTTTTTCGGTGTTCTTCAGGGAGGTAGTGTAGAGGTTCCTCCATTTCTTAACGATGAGCTCTGTCATAACGGACCAGAAGGGCTTGAGTATTGACAATACGTCAATGATTAGCAGCCGGTGCTGCAACTCTTTTCCCCGCTGCGTCTATCCGCCTACTTTCTTTTTCAGGTGGCGGAGTGTCTCCAGTATCCTGGATATTACCTCTTTTATGAGCTGTTGTGGCCACTATGGAGTCAGGTGGGACTTGATCCCCGATAAACATTTTAGACAGAAGAGGTGCTTTTTATTTTTTTGTCCACCCGCGGGTTGATAACTGGAGCATGGACTAGCTCTTTAAAAATATCTTCTGAATGCTTCATAATGCCAGAAAGCCAGAGTAGATAATGTGTATCCCTATGTGTGGAAGATGGGGTGTCAAACAAAACTTCCTGTTCCAAAGAATCTTTGTGAAGATCAACATAGTACAATGCAGCTGCCCTGGCAATGACTTGTTGGTAAGAATTGGCCCCTTCTGGAAAGGGAAGGACTAGCAGGATACAAATCTGGGTCGATAGGGGAGGGGCATCAGTGTTGTATGCATCCCATTAGTCAGGGGCCCCTAATGGCCCTTATAACCCTCCATCATCTGTACCTAGTGACCCTGGAGGTGTAGCATCAAGTGGGTTATGTGTTGGAGAGGTAGGAGGTGAAGGAGGGGGTGGAAGTGGTAGTGGGGAAGAGGAGGAGGTGGTGGTGGTGGAGGGTGAAGTGTAGAACTGGTGGCTTGGTCTTTCATTTTCGTCTTTTGAGGGATAGGGCTGTCCAGTGCTTCTTGGTAGGAGAGCCCCTTTTTGGTGTGGGAAAAGCAAGGATCCATCAAGTACCTTCCTGGATTTCGATTTTCCATTGTTAAATGTCCATTCGCGTGATATAGGTTCAACCAGAGGCATGGAAGCTGATGAAGATTTGGAAGGTTTCAGCTCCAAATATTTCAGAACCGAGGGTTTCAAGGTGAATCAGTTTTTTTTTGGTCGGCACCGATGTTGATTTGATTGATTGCTGGATCTGTCCCGAAGGTCGTTCTTGTTTATTAGATTTTGGCTCTGACCTAGTGTGGAGCGATTGAAGCAATCTTTTGCATCCGACAATGGCCCGAAAGTAGTGGCGGTCTGGTGACCTCTGTAAGTGAGTGTTTGGAAGCGTGCATGGGTGTTGGAGCTGGCTCAGTGGAAATAGTTCTCGTGCGCTGACCAGATGGAAGGCTACTCATTCCATATCGATCTCCCCATTGGCCCCAGAGCTTTCATCAGGAGAAAAGATCCCCTATACTTCCTCCAATACTGGTTCCTCCTGGGCATGTTCCTAACCAAAATTGTAAGGGTGTCATCAACACTTCTGCGAGACATTTTCAACTGACTCCCCCTTCGATACTGAAGAGTCTTTTTGGACTAAAAAGATTTACACATGCCGCAGTCAGCCTCACAATGGTCCAGAGAAAGACACAAGTTGCACACTAGATGTTGGTTGGTGTGCCGATATTTCGCAAGACAGCGCAGGCAAAACTTGAAGGGTGAGTGCTCCATCAGCAAGGCATCCTCAATGGAAAATATGTGCACCGTGGTGTAGGCCTGAGACAGAGGCGGCCAGGAGGGTGGTTGAGCGAAGCCTGAGCCAACGAAATTTGAAAGCTGCGCATAAGTGGAAAGAGAGACCGAAATAATACCATCAAAGATACTAAATAGAACCGAAGACTCGCACTGAACAGAGTCGACACACAGAGCAGAGGCAAACACATCCAAACCCAATGGAGGAGCAAAAACAATCTAACAAAGGAGTCAATGCCCATGCCTAGTATCATCTAGAGGAGGAATGACTTTGTCTCGTAACTAGAAAGACTTCTTCGAAGAAAAACAACTTGCACCTAACACTAGATGGGAGGAATATGCAGAGCATTTCAACAGCCACACATGCTGGCGAACAAGTATTTCTCTTGAAAAATGTACTAACCTGACGATATTGATTCTGGTGCGTAAACATTTATAAAGATACGTGTTATTTTTTTTAATTGGTGTGGATCTCCTTATTGTGCTGTGTGCATAATGTATTGACTATTGTGTGTATTTGCAGATGTTGAACACTCCTCTATGATAAGCCGAAGGCTGATCAACCACACTTTCCCCTAAAAGAGCCCCTTGAATTGCTAGAGCAAGCCCATGTTCACTCGTAAGGGAATACCCAGGCTCTTTGCTTGATACATCTTGTTTTGATATACTACATAAATGTTCTCCCTCGAACGAGAAAAAAACCTCAAAGAGCTGTTGGCATATATAGGTCCGAGGACAAGAGAGGGTAGTAGTGCACCTATACAAAGAACTATAATACCTGTTATGGGGCAGCAGCTGCAGTGTCTGATACTTGAAAAAATACAAGAAAAACTATTTTTTTAATAACCAAATGACTTGGCAACTGAAAAAATGTACCAACTGCAACACAAAAAGGGTGGTACACTTGATAACTTGCCCATTTAACCTAAAATATGTGGGTATGACAACCAGAAACATAAAACCAAGACTATGTGAACATCGCAGCAGTTTAAGGTGTCGCTTTGCGACCACTAAGATGTCAACCTACTACATAGAGAAAAAACATACAGCATGGATTACCAGTGGGTCATCCTAGAACACATACATGAAGTTGTGGATTCCAACTCAAGACTGCTTGAAAGGAAATAATGATGGGTCTTTAAACTCAAAATGCATACAGATGGCTTGAATGATAATACTCCGTGGGGCCAATTCACCAGATGAACACTAAGCATCATGAAAATATAACCAAGGGTCCTTTCTCGTACATCACAGAGCCCCTGTCACTGGACCCAGTACAGATACCAGTACATTGATAGTATTATCACCTCTAAACCTCACCTTCATTGTTTCCTCAGTACCCTCTATAATCATGTACATTATGAGTTGGGTTTGGGGAGACGGATGTGGTATGCACCCTATGAACATCTATACCCATATTGTACTGGGTGCCACCCCTCTCTCTCCTTTTTATAACCCCTTTTATAATCCTTTTTTTACCTTTCCATTTAAGGATACGCCTTGGCACATCTAAGATCAAATCACGTGAAACCAACTCCCCTACCCGTTTTTTTCTATCACAGGTTAAGGGACACCCCCCCTTTTTTCATACTATGAAACTTGAGTTGCCAACCTTCCTACAGGCTAATGGAACCATACAAGAGGTTTAGTTTGAGACAGCCATTTTGTCTTGCCAATGTGTGGTCTAGTTGCTCTGACAACACAAGAAAGCAATGTTCAGATACTGTCTCTGGATTTAATTACGCGACGTCCACCGCTTGAGTAAGATGCGGTCCCCAGTGGTGGAACTAAATAGGCTGGCATGCAGAGGTAGAATTTGGGGTCGTAAGCACGGCTTTAACTTTATCGCTGGATTCTTTGGGTGATCTATCAATGGTTTTCCTGTCTTTCTGATCATAATAATTAGTTTCCGAAGAGTATGACAACAAGTTCACCTTTCCCCGGAGGAACCACGAGGCATTGTCCAGACGTCTTATATGTATGTGGTGTGTTTACACAAGTGCTCTTCTCCTTTTTTAAAGAAAACTTTACATACCATTCTGTCATAACCATTTGTAATACAGAATGTTTGGTTTATTTAAGGGGTTCCCCTGAGAACTGCACTAGATGTGTTCGCATAGAAACTTGATTGCACGTTCATTCACTTGGAGGTGCACACATAAGGGTATTGATATATTCTAAAACAAAGGAAGGCATGTCCACACAGCCACAGGGCTGCTTTTTACCTCTCCACTTTTATTTTCACAGATTTACTGAATAATTGCCAATCAGGTGAATCACCAACAAGGCGGTGATTGTATACATTTCATTAAGCATGCATGTTTTTATGCATATAGTATAAATAGCAGTTGTGCGCCCAGGGAGGTAGTTTCCCTAGATCCTGATGAAAAGCCATTAGGGGCACGGCTGGAAACATGTTGATCTTGTAGGAAAGCAGACTAATAATTTCTCCTCTCCTACTTACCCCCTTATTAAAACAAACTGACTAGGGGTCAGATTCAATTAGTCATATCCACTAGCCAGGTATTTTTTAAACTTCACTCTACACTAAAGCCCCCACTCCTATTTCTCAAACATCCTCTTTATCATTATACAAAAAAAATTCCCACGTGTTTCATAGGTTGCAGCATGCCTCGTTACGCAGCGGAACAGTATGGACCCGATGATTACGCTTGCCATCAAGGGGTAACCCTGTTGGGTGAGGGTTTCACAAGAAAACTGTAGTTTTATCCAGTGGAGGGTCGCCCTTCTAAACACAGCTAGGTTCTAGTTTTGTGTAAAGATTTAACATGGAAGATGAACCCAGCATTTCCTCTCACTCGGTCTTGTTTTTGGTACATACTACATAAAGAGGCAGCTTCCTACACACAGGATTAATGTATACTTCAAAAATCAAGGAGCACACTGATCTATTGCAGGCAATGCACCTGATGAATTTGGAAGAGGAAAAATTGAGAAGGAGAAGGATGGACCAAGACTGCAGCAGAAAATACTCATCAGAAGTTAGGGGTGTCCAGATTTGGATCGAACCTGGGGTGTCATTGACAGCATGCAAAGAGCATACTGATGAGTCAGGGTAGTTTGCTTTGAATAGTGAAATATCACCCTGTTGACTGTTCTTTCAGTATATGCCCCAAACACTACGCAAGCCAATGTTTGAGACAGCCTTGCCCTCTTGTCTGTGATGGTGGTCCACATGCCATTGATGATGAAAATAGACTTTAACTGTGTGATGGACAAACTACTGGACAGGTCTAAGCCCTCAGAGTAGGGAACAGTGATAGGTAGGAAGAT
The DNA here is from genome assembly GCF_964263255.1 of Lissotriton vulgaris. Classification (NCBI taxonomy): domain Eukaryota; kingdom Metazoa; phylum Chordata; class Amphibia; order Caudata; family Salamandridae; genus Lissotriton; species Lissotriton vulgaris. The sequence goes on along the minus strand of NC_141699.1, from coordinate 948,018,583 downwards.
AAGGAATCTGAGAGGGTTCATGGAATGCTGGACTTTGACTGATGTGTGTAGGGAGGTGTATTTGAGGGCTAGGAAATACTACCATCTTGCCCTATGTATAATCTTCATACATGATTGTACATGATTCTCTGCACATAACCCTTACGTTATAACTTCACACATGCTGGTTCATGTAAAAAATAATGATCAGAATTTTAGTGTATATTTTACTATCAGGGTTGAATAGAGATATTGGGTGGTTATTTTTAGGCTCTTTTGGGTCCTTTGCATCTTTCAGGATAGGAATAATTGTTGCTTCGGTTGCTGTGCTTTTAAGAGCACCAGTGTCTGCAAAGTGGGCAAAAAGGTTCTCAAGTGGATGAATTAGGACAGGACCCCAACTATAAAGGAATTAGTCGGAATCCTCAAACAAATCTCAATACACTTGAGATGGGCCGGGACACAATTTATCTGATGAGCCAATACCTCCCCTAACCAACACCTCCGAATAAATGACCAAAAGAAAACGAAATCTGGAAAAATACTTGACATATATATGTTCCCCCAGAAACCTTGATAGAAAAGATCCAAACTACAATAACAAATCACAAATTATAATGAAGGACAAACAACATCAATTTTTCTCAACAATATCAAGTTGTCATCCCCTCCCTAAAAAGCCTGTCCCACGATACTCACCCCTCTACTCTCCTTACTTTGTTTTATCTCCTTACTTTTATATAGTTTGTGCAGGGTTTTCGCTCTCTTTTTGGATTACATTGTTAATATTTAGTATGGGGTCTCATATATGTGCTATAATGTACTTAACCATTATATAACCATGGTATGCCTTTACTGGATATATAATTACCTAATATTAACTGCACCTTACCGTTTTTCAATGATTAGCTCTTCAACATACAATAACATTTCTTTGAAATTGAAAAATTCAGCCATGCTGAATAACTAGGTAAAATGATTTCAGATCATAAACTCTTGACATTGGTCACTGTGTGGGAACACACTATGTACATCCCGAATTGGAAGTTATAGGTGGGAGCCCTACACGATGTAGCTTATCGAATAAAGAAGGGAATCCATTGTCTAATACATTGTCTAATACAGGGTCACTGTGGGATGTATTAATTAAATTCAGATGTTAATGAACAGGACCAGCAATAAAAACCGTAAAATGAGTGTGTAAGGTATTGAATAAAGAAATTGAAAAATTAGATCATTTGAAACAAGGACAATATGGGAATCATCTCGAAGAATCAACCTCCAACATGAACAAAGGTTCAGTGTGAATTAACATTTGAACGGCTCAGAGCTATTCACTGCTGCACGCATGTTGCCAAACAAACATGAAATAGAGAAATCTGGATGCCTACCGGCAGATTTAGCAAATGCAGAGGCACAACATACTCCAACAGCGAGCCTAACTGGACAGTGGGCCACACTCAGTCAGCTTTTATTGCAGTGTTTGCTGGGTTATTACTTTGTGCTGTATTACCAAGCCACTGATTTAATCTGCTTCACATAAATGGAATGCATCATGTGTAGAATGTCCTATCATACCAGCCACTGGTAAGATCCTTGGGCAGTGATTATGTTCCGTCTGAGTTTTAGGTCACCTTCATAGATCATCTCAGACCAAGACTGATTGACATTTATAAAGAAGCCAGAAACGAGAATGCATAGCCTCATAGAATCAGGGAGGCAATAATGGTAGTTACACCTAAACATCGCTGCAACGCATTGGGTGTCACCTTATATTCGGAATGATTACAAGTAAAGAGCTATTTACAGCACCTGATAAATAACAATACCCTGGGGTTTGTTATTTATCAGGTGAGATAAAGAGAACACATTAGGAGTTATTCGGGCAATAACACGTAGATTTTGGTGTTTAACACACATTAATCTGCACAGTACGGTACTTAAAGATTTTTCCCTGTTAAATTTCAGCAGGTTTTACCCACCGAAATCTAACAAATGTTGGGGTATTTAATGCATGCAATACTTATATGATGTTTTCGATAAAGCCAAACTCGTAATGTGGGGATTACGCATGGGATGGAATTAACCTCCCATTTTGTAATCAGGGCCTTTGTTGTTTCAAAGTTCAACCTGAATACCACATATTGGATAGAATTCTAGCCGCCAGACTGTGGAGGATCCTACCTACACTGGTTCAACAGGATCCAAACATCTTTGTGTCAGAAGGAAGCACATTGCCATATATTCAATGATTATTTCACATACTGGAGAAGACTGATGGCCTCCACTTGATCTGGAGAAGGAATTCGATACACTAGGATGTGACTATGCTTGAAGTGTTGAGGGCCATGAATTTAGTGATGGTATCCTGTCCCGGATTCAACTTGTGTACTGTGACTGTTTGGTGGGTTAATTTTGGGCACTTAGGGGGTACAGAGAGGAACTAGTTTAGTCTGTCCTCTCTGCCCTCAGCTGCAGGCCCTGCAAAAGAGCCACTACTCAACACTATTTGAATCTAAAAGATGAATATGGTCTACAATTAGACGGCAAGTAAAATGCTATGTCTTTACATGTGGATGGTATACTCTTGTTTGTAAGGGACCAGGACTGCACCAATGGTTTCCAAATTGGAGGAGTTTGAGGTGGTGTCGGGTCTGTCAATGAGTAATAGTAGATTCTGTATTTTCCCTTATGGAGTCACTCCTAAGCAGATGGAGTGTGACATGACAATATAGCACTGAAGAGGAGTGAAATGATTATTAGGTATATAGGCATACACAAGTGGTAATTGACGGGAATATCCTACAAACCGTGATGGTAATAGAGAAGCTAATATTTGAAAGGAAAAAATGACCACCGTCAGTGGCAGACAGGGTTACACCCTCTAAAATGATAATTTTATCTAGGTTGCTCTATTATTCCACTAGCATACAAATGGCTTTTCCACACATAAATTTGAGACAACTACAAACAATGCCAGGCGACTGATGGGGGTGGCAGAGGCAGAAATACAGATTCTGATTACACAAGGTGGATTTGGTGCCCTATACTTTGAGACCGATTTCTCAGCTGCCCAACTGCAGTGGGTGATGGACTAGCTCCTTTTGACTTGCTCAACTGAAACCAGATATTGCAGCCAGACTGTTAAGGACAGTAGAACATACATCCTTGTGACTCAAGCTAATGGTTGGGGGAAAACAGTTACATCCCACTTTTGACCTAGCTCCGACCTCAGGTCAAGTATATGGAGAAAGTCAAAAAACCTGTTTCACAGACCTCCACAATGTCACTCCGAATCGTATAGTCGATCATGGGCATATGGGGTATTCTGCAGATCTACTTTTTGCAAAGGTCAACCACGGGCACCTTCTATGGTGAGGGCCTGGGCTTCTTATATTACAATTTCCTGTTGGGCTTTAAATAGAGCGGATTTTACCCAGCACCAATCAAAAAATCTACAATTTGCCTAATCTGTAACGGCAAGGATGGTCTACAAGTGACCCAATAATATCTGTCTAGAGATCTCTGATGCTTGTCCAAATGCAGTGCTCAGTGTCTACAGCAGTTAGGTGACATCCTCTCTTAACATGAAGTCCAGTTTATTATCTCAACTGTTAAATTGTAAGACAAGGGTTTAGTTCAGGAGCCATTTGCTACATGAACCTATACACTGATAATACAGCAAAACTGAAACTAACCAAAAGGACCTCAATTTGTCTCAACAAAGAAACAGATTCTATAAATGGCCATGGGAGAGGATGGTCAAAGCTTTGCATATATCTGAAGTTAACTACTTTCATTTGTGAACCACTTTGCTGAAAAACATATCTATAAGAGGTAGTTTCCTAGCATCAGGCCCAAAATATATCTCCAAATCCTTTTTTTTAGTTGTGCAATCTTACTTCCATTCACCAGTTCAAGAACTTCTATTTGAAAACCATGACAAGTTTTTTTCCTTTTTCTTTATTAATTATAACAACTTTAATATCTTCCTAAAATAAAGAGGTCAAGTCCATCTGGGTCTCAAATCAAGGACAGCAGGAACCTTACAATGTGGTTGACAGCACTTACCATATCAAGGGTCTCAGTTATTCATCCTGACTCTTCCCAATCAGCTTATGGAATTCCTCAGGCAGAAAAGTTTCCACAGCATGTTATTTTGCCATGGATTATCTCTTACATTTATTTCAAAGAGGGTTCAATTAAAGTTGCTTACCTTGAGGAAGGAATCCATGCCCGTTCTATCAGAGGTAAGGCAGCCTTTGCTCCATTCTTATACAGACAAATGTAATAAGGCAGACACAAAGGCCAACCTGCCGTTTAACCACTCAGTAAGCCCTATTTTCTGGGAATACACTCATGGTATAATATCCAGCTTGGAGAGAATGTTCCATTGAATGTTTTGCCTGATCCACTCTTGCAATAAAGCACTGTTCCATGGGTTAGTGCTCAGTCTCAACATCAACACTAATTGCCCAAACTGATTGTAACATAATGATTTAACAGAATATTTTTCACTATTTCAGATTTTATCGTCAAAAAAGGGTTTTTAAAATAAACAGAATAATAGTTGGAGAGTGTAATACACTCTAGCTCAATACCTGGACTCTTCCTTCAGCTGCAGAGAAAACGGTAGCGCATTCCTGAAGCTCTCGTCCTTGAACGTGTATTCCAAAGAAACTTCAGCAGTGGTTGAGTGATCAATCTACACAACACAAAGAGAGTAAAAGACAGGAGGAGAAAAAGAGGGTAAGAGTGACAAACATCATGGAAGAGTTTCACTAAGCACGAACATCAAGCTCAGATTGAGCTGTTTTCCATTGAACTCTGCATCAACATTAGTATCACGATGCTTTACATCAGACAAGAACAAAGACACATTTTAAATGTGACAAGGAGTCAAAACTAGCCAGGTAGATGGATTAAGTCAGAAATATCAATGAGAAAAAAACACATCTCATAAATAGTTGGAATCTGTGGGCAGAAGTATATAGAAACAAATATCTTTCACACAAACATTAAAGGATTCCTGCAAAAATAAAGGGAAGGGAATGAATGGATGCAGTGTTTCCTTCTGAACCCCACACTTCCTCCATCCAAGGTAAAGCCAATGACTGGACGACACTTCAACACCCTGGAGCCTTTTTCATACTTAGAACATTTTCAATTAAAAGAAGTGGTAGAGTCAATCATGGGGTGTACTAATATTAGATGTGACTAGTGACATCTAAATTGATGGGTGAAGGGATTGATGATACAGTGTGTGGTGGTTGAGGTGTAGAAGTAGCCAGGTATATTGAGGCATATATTTTTCTGCAAGGGTTCAAGACAAAATAAAAGCTGCTGCACAGCTGCCTGTAAACTCACCTTTCCTTTCAACTGTGCATAAAGAATTGACCTCTGACCACTAAAGATGGCATTAGGGAGGTGAGAGAGGAGCAATGACTCCACACCATTTGGAAGCGTCCACTTCAAAGACACATCTTTCACCACTGGCTGTAAGGAGCATTTCAAGGTCTGAAGCACCTGCACAAGAGCAAAATAATAATATGTAATTCCTTGAGAGAAGGAATCAAGATTGATGCATGTACTTTTACCCAGAGACACTGTTAGAAAATATCAGTTTACAGTTCCTTACAGGCTACACAGCTATCATACAACAGAGAAATGCCTCAGATTGTTGTGGCAGGTCCTTATGGGCCATTCATGTTTTAATATTCTGTTTTTCTCCACGCCTTCCTCTCTTTTAGTTCCAGGACCTAAAGGGTCCATCTGCCCTCCCTCCTATGGGCCGTATCTTACCTCATCACAGGGTAAGTGCAATGGGAAAAGGTTCTTCGATTTTGGTGCACAGATTGTTTTTTCACTTCACAAATTGCACTAATAGCAACTCACGCTAGAAAATTGGGTGATTATGGCTATAATTGTTTCTTTGTATGCTAGTATAAGTAATAGAGCGATTAGGTTTGAATTGTTTTTGTCTTTCAGATTTACTAAGACCTAACCATTACAAACAGTGGAGTGTGAATATAGCTCACCCCACCAAGTGGAACCCTCTCACCGAAGTATGGTAAGAGCGGAGCCCTTTATATTATGGTCCTGATTAATGCAGCAGACCCAGCTGGGCCTACAGGCAGAAACATGTTGACCTCACATACAGCGGTGAAGGGACACTAATATCCCCATGACACCGATCACCTTATTTTACCGACCATATGGATGTCGGCACTATTAAAACTAAGCAGACACCCATAATGGCCTTTTAACTCACTATATATTTTCTTTGGGCCCCCACTTAGTTTTGAAGTGCATCACTGTCATCAGGTGCATGCCCGCCCTCTATCAAACCAAGTTTTAAGAGGGCGAGGACTGGTCAATGATAAAGCATGACACCCGGTAGTGTGTGAGACCAGTCCTTCACTTTTTGTGAGATGCCTGCACTCACAAAATAACACTTCACTTACATTAGCAATACTCAGACTGATAGCGGTTCATTGTGGTATACAGTTCATGTTGGAGGCTGCCGCCTACCAGTACCCCGTGCCTGTGGTTCCCTCAGTCCAGATTTATCTGACCATTGTGGTTACACAGTAATACCTTCTAGCCAAATCAAGCGCAAATAATATTCAAAAGAAAATAAATAACCAAGAGTAAGAGAGGCAGACAGACAGATTAGTGAGTTAGTTGGAAAGGTTTTGCAAAATGAAGAGCAGGGCTAGATTGTTCACAAAAGATTAAGAGGTGTCTGGTATGTCTATCAATATATAAGCTTAATAGAAACAACAATCTCACCTTAGGTTGCATCCTCTCCTTCCCAGTGACAAACTCACATGTACCGTGACCTGCTCGAGCAATTCCTTTAATTAGAGCAGTAGATGCACCTTCTCCAATCCCAAATGCAAAACATCTGCAAAACAACAGAAAAAACATAACATCATCCAAAGAACTGCACATCCATTTAACCCACCTAACATACACCAACCAAAATCATTAGACTGCCTGGCTGTGAAGCCCACATACATCAAAGTTCTATCTGTTCAGCTGAGTCAGCAAATCTTCTGTCCATTTACATTACAAGTAATAATGCTCTAAATAAGCATATGATTATGTTACTATCCAAACATCAATTGTCTAACAACTGATTTCACTTCTATTTGTTTTCAAATTGCTCTCAAAATAGCTCAAAAAGTAGGATATGATAGAGCAAAGGCATAAACATGTAAAAATAGGATTATGGAATTCCACACAAATTACTTGTGATAAGCAAGCATTAGTTCAAGCAAACATGGTGGGTGAAGATTACAGATATCACAAACAGAAATGGTAACCTAAGTCACGGACAACGTAAACATTTGCATCACCATGCCACCTCTTGAAAACAAATCCTTCACTAAAATGTAAAAAAATAAAGCATTCTTATGCAAACCCCCTGAAAATTTCTCTCAATCGCAAAAACCCACAAAAAAGTGAAAACGTGAAATTGTGTTGAAAGCTCAACTGCTAATCAGTTGATCAAAAAACAAACACTCAAAAACTGAATAACACTCGTAAAATTAATAGAAACATATACAGGCGGGAAAAAAGCATGTTTTGGTGCAAATGAAACACGAGTTCAACTGAGAAGGGAGCTTTGATCACAAGAGTATGTATTTTCCACCATACAGGCTGACGAAGGATGTTTATTTAACAAAAATAGTGACATAATCTTCAACATTGTAATTAACATTCTTAAGCACCATCTTGATTCAAATTGATTGAAAACACTGATGTAAAAAATGTTGTAAACCTGTAAATCCATGTTAAAAACATTCCAAAATAAACAGCATTTATTTATTTATCAACCCTATAACTCCAGCATCCAGACGATATTGTTACTCCCAGGATAGCCCATGTAATGTTGTCCATGAAACGGACCAGCCCACCAGACACAAATTGTAAGGGGGGGCTGTGGCTGATGACCCTGAGAGCGTGCTGATAATGGGCTGGCCCTGCTTCTGCTCGGCCAGCGCGTGTGTGGTTAAATAAATAGCCCAGGGCTCTGGGCGAGGTTTCAGTGAGTTGCTGGCCACTAATGAACACATGTGTGCCCGCGTCTCTCTCTGGCAGCCTTGCCATTCACGACACTACATTGGCAATGAGGTGGTCTCGCCACCCCGCCGATCCTCACTGCTGCTCCCGTGCCTGCTACCAGCATGTCCCACATGAGAGCACCCCAGCCATGCCTCCCATTCGGCCTACCTTGTCTTCAGTGCATCGGTCGCTGCGCACGCAGCACCCGCGGCCTTCAGGACCGGAGCCTGCTGCAGCGTCTGTGCCCTGCATCGCACCCCTGGTGCCAGCCAGTTCCGCCGTCGAGGTTTCCCTCTTCTGCCTCGGTGCGGCGCCTGGCCGTATGTGACCCACTGCTGCCTCCACTACGCTGCTGGCCGGCCGCGCATGCGTGCGTTTGCTCGAGGTACAGCTGCATTCTGGCCCTCCAAACCTGTCTGAGCCACGCCGGTGAGTGCAATCACGCGCACACAGCCCTCGAGGCCCCCAAAGAAGTGGGATACACGCCCTGCTCAACCTCATTTGGCCCTCCCGCTCCAACCACGGCCCCAGGAATTGGTGTGTGCTGCTGACGCTGTGTGGAACGGAGGTGCACCTTAAACAGGCCCTCTACGCCGTCGGGATCCCTGCTAGCCCCTGTACCGCACCTGCAAGCCACAACCATGCACATTCTTGGACACGCCCGGTGGCCTCGCCTGGCTCCGAACAGCAGATTACACCGCCAATTAGCTGCTTTGCTGCGCCCTGCTGGATTTGGGCCTACTCGTGGGGTCTACTGGTAACTGTCCTGCCTACTCCGGCAGCCCAGCCTAATCACGCCTGATAGCACTCCACCATGGCTACGGTGCCCCCGCTAGAGCCCTTCGCTATCACCGGGCCCCCGCCATCCCAGGCAGTTCGCTGCAGAGAGTGGGTGGAGCGCTTGGAGAACTTTTTTGAGGCTGCAGAAATAGCGGCTCCACGGAGGTGGTCCATGCTGCTCCATCTTGGTGGGGCAGACATCCACAAAATCTCGAAGCGGATCAGAGAAAGCGGCCCGCCCAGAAACTATGCCACCATGAGCAACGCCATTACCGCATACTTCGAGCCCTTCGCCAGCCCCGACTACGAACTTTTCCTGCTCTGCCAAGCTCGCCATCTCCCGGAGGAGTCGGTAGATGTGTTCTACACCAGGTTGAAGGAGCTTGCAAGCATGTGCACCCTCCCAGATTAAGACGACGAGGTTCAAGCCCAATTCATTCAAGGCTGCGCATCCTCAAAGCTACGGGAGCGAGTCCTGCAAGAATAAAATATGCCAATGAGGGACATCCTAACGCTCGGCCGCTCTAAAGAACTGTCGAAGGCCAGAGCTGAACATATGGATCCCAAACCTGCCGTCTCTGTCAAGACGGAACCAGTGTGCCATTTGGACCGATTCCACTGAGCTGCGTCCCAGAAGCACCCGGCAAGCGACCTCCAAACCTGCACAATCGTCCCGCAGCTGCCCGTGTGGGTGTTGCGGGGGTACTACCCCTCATGATGGAGCATGCCCGGCGCAAGGCAAAACTTGCAGTGCCTGTGGAAAAGTGAACCACTTCTCAAAGGTGTGTCGTTCAGTGCCGAGAAGGAAGGAGAACGGCCCGCCCCGGAGGGTGCAGATGATAGAACCATCCCCCGACAGCCCTGCCAGCAGTGACATGGACGACGACGAAGCAGATGCCGCTACCGTCCATGTAGTCAGGATGCTGAACACTCTTTAAGCTGCCCAGCCTCATGTGCACCGTCAATGTGCAAGACCAAGCGGTTGCAGCCATCATCGACACAGGGGCCACCATTAACCTCATGGCGGCCAGCGTGTACAGAACCCTGCCCAGTCCTCCGACGCTTCGCCCCACCAGAGTGCAAGTTTATGCTACTGCGCTAGGCGCCCGCTCCTTCCCAGTGACAAACTCACATGTACCGTGACCTGCTCGAGCAATTCCTTTAATTAGAGCAGTAGATGCACCTTCTCCAATCCCAAATGCAAAACATCTGCAAAACAACAGAAAAAACATAACATCATCCAAAGAACTGCACATCCATTTAACCCACCTAACATACACCAACCAAAATCATTAGACTGCCTGGCTGTGAAGCCCACATACATCAAAGTTCTATCTGTTCAGCTGAGTCAGCAAATCTTCTGTCCATTTACATTACAAGTAATAATGCTCTAAATAAGCATATGATTATGTTACTATCCAAACATCAATTGTCTAACAACTGATTTCACTTCTATTTGTTTTCAAATTGCTCTCAAAATAGCTCAAAAAGTAGGATATGATAGAGCAAAGGCATAAACATGTAAAAATAGGATTATGGAATTCCACACAAATTACTTGTGATAAGCAAGCATTAGTTCAAGCAAACATGGTGGGTGAAGATTACAGATATCACAAACAGAAATGGTAACCTAAGTCACGGACAACGTAAACATTTGCATCACCATGCCACCTCTTGAAAACAAATCCTTCACTAAAATGTAAAAAAATAAAGCATTCTTATGCAAACCCCCTGAAAATTTCTCTCAATCGCAAAAACCCACAAAAAAGTGAAAACGTGAAATTGTGTTGAAAGCTCAACTGCTAATCAGTTGATCAAAAAACAAACACTCAAAAACTGAATAACACTCGTAAAATTAATAGAAACATATACAGGCGGGAAAAAAGCATGTTTTGGTGCAAATGAAACACGAGTTCAACTGAGAAGGGAGCTTTGATCACAAGAGTATGTATTTTCCACCATACAGGCTGACGAAGGATGTTTATTTAACAAAAATAGTGACATAATCTTCAACATTGTAATTAACATTCTTAAGCACCATCTTGATTCAAATTGATTGAAAACACTGATGTAAAAAATGTTGTAAACCTGTAAATCCATGTTAAAAACATTCCAAAATAAACAGCATTTATTTATTTATCAACCCTATAACTCCAGCATCCAGACGATATTGTTACTCCCAGGATAGCCCATGTAATGTTGTCCATGAAACGGACCAGCCCACCAGACACAAATTGTAAGGGGGGGCTGTGGCTGATGACCCTGAGAGCGTGCTGATAATGGGCTGGCCCTGCTTCTGCTCGGCCAGCGCGTGTGTGGTTAAATAAATAGCCCAGGGCTCTGGGCGAGGTTTCAGTGAGTTGCTGGCCACTAATGAACACATGTGTGCCCGCGTCTCTCTCTGGCAGCCTTGCCATTCACGACACTACATTGGCAATGAGGTGGTCTCGCCACCCCGCCGATCCTCACTGCTGCTCCCGTGCCTGCTACCAGCATGTCCCACATGAGAGCACCCCAGCCATGCCTCCCATTCGGCCTACCTTGTCTTCAGTGCATCGGTCGCTGCGCACGCAGCACCCGCGGCCTTCAGGACCGGAGCCTGCTGCAGCGTCTGTGCCCTGCATCGCACCCCTGGTGCCAGCCAGTTCTGCCGTCGAGGTTTCCCTCTTCTGCCTCGGTGCGGCGCCTGGCCGTATGTGACCCACTGCTGCCTCCACTACGCTGCTGGCCGGCCGCGCATGCGTGCGTTTGCTCGAGGTACAGCTGCATTCTGGCCCTCCAAACCTGTCTGAGCCACGCCGGTGAGTGCAATCACGCGCACACAGCCCTCGAGGCCCCCAAAGAAGTGGGATACACGCCCTGCTCAACCTCATTTGGCCCTCCCGCTCCAACCACGGCCCCAGGAATTGGTGTGTGCTGCTGACGCTGTGTGGAACGGAGGTGCACCTTAAACAGGCCCTCTACGCCGTCGGGATCCCTGCTAGCCCCTGTACCGCACCTGCAAGCCACAACCATGCACATTCTTGGACACGCCCGGTGGCCTCGCCTGGCGCCGAACAGCAGATTACACCGCCAATTAGCTGCTTTGCTGCGCCCTGCTGGATTTGGGCCTACTCGTGGGGTCTACTGGTAACTGTCCTGCCTACTCCGGCAGCCCAGCCTAATCACGCCTGATAGCACTCCACCATGGCTACGGTGCCCCCGCTAGAGCCCTTCGCTATCACCGGGCCCCCGCCATCCCAGGCAGTTCGCTGCAGAGAGTGGGTGGAGCGCTTGGAGAACTTTTTTGAGGCTGCAGAAATAGCGGCTCCACGGAGGTGGTCCATGCTGCTCCATCTTGGTGGGGCAGACATCCACAAAATCTCGAAGCGGATCAGAGAAAGCGGCCCGCCCAGAAACTATGCCACCATGAGCAACGCCATTACCGCATACTTCGAGCCCTTCGCCAGCCCCGACTACGAACTTTTCCTGCTCTGCCAAGCTCGCCATCTCCCGGAGGAGTCGGTAGATGTGTTCTACACCAGGTTGAAGGAGCTTGCAAGCATGTGCACCCTCCCAGATTAAGACGACGAGGTTCAAGCCCAATTCATTCAAGGCTGCGCATCCTCAAAGCTACGGGAGCGAGTCCTGCAAGAATAAAATATGCCAATGAGGGACATCCTAACGCTCGGCCGCTCTAAAGAACTGTCGAAGGCCAGAGCTGAACATATGGATCCCAAACCTGCCGTCTCTGTCAAGACGGAACCAGTGTGTGCCATTTGGACCGATTCCACTGAGCTGCGTCCCAGAAGCACCAGGCAAGCGACCTCCAAACCTGCACAATCGTCCCGCAGCTGCCCGTGTGGGTGTTGCGGGGGTACTACCCCTCATGATGGAGCATGCCCGGCGCAAGGCAAAACTTGCAGTGCCTGTGGAAAAGTGAACCACTTCTCAAAGGTGTGTCGTTCAGTGCCGAGAAGGAAGGAGAACGGCCCACCCCGGAGGGTGCAGATGATAGAACCATCCCCCGACAGCCCTGCCAGCAGTGACATGGACGACGACGAAGCAGATGCCGCTACCGTCCATGTAGTCAGGATGCTGAACACTCTTTAAGCTGCCCAGCCTCATGTGCACCGTCAATGTGCAAGACCAAGCGGTTGCAGCCATCATCGACACAGGGGCCACCATTAACCTCATGGCGGCCAGCGTGTACAGAACCCTGCCCAGTCCTCCGACGCTTCGCCCCACCAGAGTGCAAGTTTATGCTACTGCGCTAGGCGCCCGCTCCGACTGTGTGGAGTATTCCAGGCAGACCTCTCCAACGACACAGCCCGCCAACGGGCCAAGGTGTATGTCTCACAAGAAGGCTCAGGTTTCCTGCTATGGTGCAGGATGGCGCACGACCTCAGCCTGATCCACTTTGCTCTCACAGTCTGGGCCAATGACCTTGACCACCTGCTACAAGGGTTTGCGAACCTTATTGAGGGGATCGGATGCCTGAAAGGCCCTGCTGTTCGCCTTTATATCGACAGGTCAGTCGCCCCAGTTGCCCTCCGCCACCGGAGGATTTCCTTCTATCTTCGGCCCAAGGTTGAAGCAGAACTGTGCCTCCTGGAGCACGCAGGAATCATCGAGAAAGTGAGCGCCCCCCCATGGGTGTTGCTCCTCGTCGTCACAAAGAAACCCAAGCAACCCGATGCTGTCCGCATCTGTGTGGACATGAGAAGCCCCAAACTCGCCATCAAACGTGAGCGCCACCTGACCCCGACAGTGGACGACATTATCGGAGAGCTGTCTGGCTCAAAATGGTTCTCAAAGTTGGACCTTCGGTCAGGATACCACCAAGTTCCACTCCACCCGGATTCGCGTCCCATCACAACATTCTCCACACATGCAGGGGTCTGGAGCTACACTCGACTCAATTTCAGAATATCGAGCGCTGCAGAGGTATTCCAAAACATCATCAAGAACGTTCTTCAAGAGATAGATGGCGACCTAAACGTCAGTGACGACATTCTTGTACATGTGCCCACAATAGAAGAGCACGTCCGACTCCTCTATGTCATGTTCTCTTGGCTCCAGGACAACGGCCTCACCCTCCACATTGAGAAGTGTGAGTTCTTGCGCAGGGACCTCAGCTTTTTTGGATATCGCTTCTCCCAAAGGGATAGGCCCAGACCCGGACAAGGTCAAGGATATCCAGGACGCACCCGCACCAACATCAGTGACTGGAGTCTGCAGCTTCCTGGGTATGGTCACGTACTGCGGGTGTTTCATCAAAAACCTATTGGATCTGACTGGCCCCTGTTTGACCTCACCAAGTCCACCAGAGACTATGTGTGGGAAGCGGAGCAAGAGGAGGCGTTTCAGAAGACCAAGGCCGCCATCTCGGCCGACACGACCCTGGCGTACTTTGACCCCCGGCACGAGTCGCAGCTGGTGGTGGACGCCAGCCCAACTGGCCTAGGGGCCGTTCTAGCTCAACAGCAAGCTGTGAGCAGAACCCTCACACCCACAGAACAACGGTACTCGCAAATTGAAAAGGAAGCCATCGCGATCCTGTGGGTGTGCCGCCACTTCCATATCTATCTATAAGGGCACCCGTTCGTGATAATAACTGATCACAAGCCCCTTATCCCGCTGTTCCAAGGATCCTCATCACGTTCTCCCCTGTGGATAGAAAAGTGGGTACTACAACTCCAAGAATTCCAGTTCACAGTGGAATACAGACCAGGCACCCGCAACCCAGCCGATTTTCTATTGAGGCATTCCCGCCCAGTCACAGAGTCAGAAGAGGCGGAAGCCACAGCCACAGAAGAGTACGTCAGGATGATCATCGAGAGGTCCAGGCCCCTCCCCATTTCCCTGGATGAAGTGGTACAGGCCACGCATGACGACTGCCTCCAGATCGCCATCCTGGCGCTTTCCTCTGGAGATTGGAAGCGCCTACAAAGTCCGGCGCCCTTTCGCACCACAGAAGCACAAGCCACACTGAAAGCCCTATACCAAGTGCGCAACGAACTGTCAGTCTCCACCGAAGGTTGCCTCCTGAGCGGGCCTCGCCTTGTCATACCTGAACGCCAGACTCATCAAGCGGCTCTCCTAGCGAACAGTGCGCATCAAGGGATAGTGATATCAAAGAATCGCCTTCGGAGTAAGGTCTGGTTTCCCGGGTTGGACCGACAAATGAAATCCATTGTCGAACACTGTCCTGTGTGTCTGGCGACCAGCCTCCCAAACCGCCCCGCGCCGGTAATCACAGAGGAGGGCCCCACCTCCCCATGGAAAAGGGCCAGCGCAGATTTTAGCAGCCTCCCAGGCGGAAAGTACATACTGGTAGTCGTGGATGACTTCTCACGATACCTGGAAGTGGAAATTCTGACCCCCACAGCAGCGGTGGACGTCCTACCCAAACTGGAAAAGGTGATAGCCACCCACGGCCTCATCGGGGAACTTCGCACAGACAATGGTTCACCCTTTACCAATGCTGAACTCTCCGAATACCTGTTGTCCCACCGGATAAAGCACCGCTGAGTGACCCCCAGATGGCCCCAAGCGAACGGAGAGGTGGAACAACTGATGCGGACGCTAAACAAGACAATTCAAATAGCCATCGCTGATGGCCTAAACCTGGAATCGGCGTTATCTCAATTCCTCCGGGAGTATCGGCTCACAACGCACTGCACCACCGGCGTCCCTCCGAGCCGCCTCTGTTTCGGCAGAGCTGTGAGGGTACCATCCCACACCACCCAGCATGGGCAACATCTCCAACCCCTCCAAATCAGTCAATGGACCGGCGAACAAAGACCAACCAAGACGCGTCCAGGAGGAGGAGGGCAGAGGATAGCCCTATCTTAGTCGGGGACCAGGTGTTAGTGCAGGACCGTCACCCAGGCGGAAAGTTCCGGATGCCATTTGAGTTAGATCCGTGGACAGTGATCGGAATCAAAGGCACTATGGTCACAGCCTCCCGAGGAGCAGAAAGAGTGACCAGGAACCTATTGTTCTTCAAGAAGCTTCCCCTGCACGACTTTGAAGAATTCCCAGCACCCAGTGAGCCTAACCCAGAGGAACCTGTCGGCCCGTCGGAGTCCGGAAGAGACAGCAGTCATTGCCTGGCCCCGAACGGAGAAGACGGCCAAACCACCCAGAGTCTGGAAAGACTGCCGGGCCAGGAAGCGCAAGACAGCCAGGAAAGACCCAAGGCGGATGGCTCGGTGGACATGTCCCTGACCCCTCCAACTAGGGACAGTCAGAGCCAATACAACTTATGGCCCCATCCACTGCTGTCCCAGAGGTACCAAGACTTTGTTGCCCGCTGCGGATCGCTGTGACCTGGCGAGTGAAGGACTCTGGTGAACCAAATAAGACTGTTCCACAAATGTTTTAATTGTCAGATACTGATGATTGTTATTTCAAAGTTTTGCAACATGTACCCTGTTAGTAATGTTTTGCTCTTTTGTGTAAAGGAGGAATGTAATGTTGTCCATGAAACAGACCAGCCCACCAGACACACATTGTAAGGGGGGGCAGCGGCGGCTGATGACCCTGAGAGAGTGCTGATAATGGGCTGGCCCACCGTCTGCTCTGGCAGCACGTGTGTGGTTATATAAATAGCCCAGGCTCAGGGTGTGGTTTAAGTTAGTTGCTGGCCACTAATGAACACATGTGTGCTGTGTCTCTCTCTGGCAGCCCTGCCATTCGCGACACTACAGCCCCTACCAGTACTTAATGTGGTAGTCCTTCTCCACGTAAGGGTCAGGAATACAGGCGAATGAAAACAAACTCACATATTTAATGTCACAGCATTATGTGTTTATAATTTATTTAGATCTGAAAGTTATATATTGCAATGGGACCACATCTGTTCCATACATACTGCAGACACTGCGTTGACGCAACATAACCCTGCCTCCAGGAGCAGATTCTCCGCTAAGGAAGAGGAGTGTCGCCCCACTGCTTCAAAGCAGTGCAAAGCAAAAAAGAAAATAATAATAATGAAGCGTTATTATCATTTTATTTTGTGTTGCAGTTGTCGCCAGGTTAGGGCGAGGCTGGACTCCCTGCATCACATGGAGGAGGATAGGCTGCTGCTGCACTTAAAGTGCGCAAAACACTGTTTGGACCGGCCGTTTCGGGCCGGCCAAACAGTCATGCGCACTTTGCATGTTCTCCACCCAGGCTGCATTAAACATGCTAAGGCTTCCATTCCCTCTCTGAGCACCCAACCACTGCGCCCAGACATATCACAACGCTATCAACAGTGTCTTGATTGGTTAAGGGAGTCTGGAAGCCTGGGTGCTTCCTGTTCCTGCTTTGAAGGGGAAACTGTCATTACAACGCAGCCGTTTCCACACATAACCATAACCACGCATGAATTACAACGCATGCGTGGTTACCACGAATAGCATTTACCACGCATACCTTTACTACGAGATGCGTAGTAAAGGCATGTGTGATAAAGGTAAAAAAAAAGGGGGGGAGACCCGTCCCCCCCCCCCCCCCCAAAAAAGTGTGGGTATAAAAAAGGGGGCTTGGGGGGTCTCCCCCCCAAAAATCAAAAAAACGCACCTGTTTCCGTTGTTTTCAGTTTAAGAAGAAAAAAGATGTGAAGGCAATCGGCATCGTTAGAGGAAACGGAAAGACGCTTCCGCTTCCTCTTAATGACGTAAAATGAAAATCGGAAGTGCTTGAAGTGGAGAGGTAAGGGGGAATGAGGGGGTGATGTCGCGCACGGGTAAATTTTAAGGGTACATTTTCAGGGTTAATTTGTAGGGATCGGAAATATCCTTTAACATGAAAATGCCATTAACATGCATAGTTTAACAACGAAAATCGTAAAAGTATGCGTGTTAAAGGCATTTTCGTGGTAAAGGATAAGCGTGATGATGGCATTCGCGTTGTAACGCATGCGTGGTAAAGGCATGCGTTGCAACGGAATGTGTTGTAACGTCATACAACCGCTTCGAAGAGGTGGCAGCAGGTAAGTTTTAATTTTTATTTATGACCTAATTTATTTTGTGTTAACCTTCTAACTCATATTCATAGTTTTATTACTCCTAATATAAAGGGTCCTTGTTTGCATTCCACTAACTATTAGACCATATAATGTACCATCTTAGCTCCCTGAACTTATTTTCCAGTAGATTTTGTGTTGTTCAAACAGGCAGATTGATTATGCATAAGTGAGTCCGGAAGGGCTATGGTCCTTTAACCCCTTCGCTGCGGCGGCTATTCCGCCGCAGCGCTAAGGGGGTAGGGCGGCCGCGCGGCGGTCACGTGCTTGTGACGGAACCGCTCCGTCACGGCATGCGGGTGAGCTGTGCTTGTGACGGAACGGTTCCATCACGAACGTGCCCGCTCAATGGAACGCGCTGCGCAGGCGCGAAATCAGCGCCGCGCAGGCGCGCCGAGCGGGCCGTGACGGAACCATTCCGTCACAAGCACAGCTCACCCGTGGCTTGTGACGGAGCGGTTCCGTCACAAGCACACAAGGGGTTAAAATAAATCAAACTGAAAAAACAAAGTAAACAGTTTATCACATGAAATATTTACACAACACACAAACCCTGGTGATATTGCAAAAGCAATGTCAATATGATAATGCACAGGCCTGTACACGCCTGAGCATAATCAGCTGCAAAGGCCGTGCATACCAGATATGTCAGAATTTCCTGCTTACAACCTGAATACTAGAAAAGCACCAGTCTTAGACACATCCTAA
This sequence comes from Lissotriton vulgaris, assembly GCF_964263255.1. NCBI lineage: Eukaryota > Metazoa > Chordata > Amphibia > Caudata > Salamandridae > Lissotriton > Lissotriton vulgaris. Next base: position 948,000,051 of record NC_141699.1, on the reverse strand, counting down.
TAGAATCATAGTGGATTTACAGTCATGCACAGAAAATACTTGCAGAGCCACCCGTCATGGAAATGCAACTATCTGGAACTCCCATTCAGGCAAGATGCACAGACAAAGAGGCGAGTAAACATAACAACGCCTTTCATAATCCCAAATCCGGTTACTAATGCATATAATATACAAGCCTCAACATCCACTGGGCACAGGAGGCACTATTGCATTTCATAACACCCTCAAAATGTTTCACTGGCTTGTGGTATGCCACGCCCATCCCTAACACAGGCCTACCACAGACTTATGCATAACCCCATATCTGCAAAGGAAGAACTTTTGAGGGAGGAACTGGGGTTTGTGCCTACCTCAAAGAGAATGCAGAGTCTGTTGGGGTCAGGACATCAGCTGCAGGTAGGCCTCATGAAGCAAAACATGGCCATCAAACCTCCCTAGCCAGGACACCTTTGGATGAATCCTACCAGACTCACTGTCAGACTATTGCGACAGGCAATTGGCACAATACTACCATCCAGTCAAGAAACACCTGATGAATTTCAAAATACATCCAGATGACAACCAAACCCACAGTAGGATACAGAATGACCCTAACAACTGACCTCCATCCCTCCATGTTTGGATCACATATTCACTTTAAAAAAAATGTTTTAGGAGTTTTATATAGCATGAACTAGACCCATAAGGGGTCACAGCGCTTTACAGGAGCACCAGTTGCGTTACAGACGGCCACATTCATTTTTGTTAGGCACGGGGGGATTTTTATGGGTGATATCGCCAGTTCTTGGCCTTCCCAGAGCTGTTCTTCCTGCAAGATTGGCACCTAAAAGCACAAACTGACAGTTGAAATCAGCTCTCATCACTTTAAAAGACCCCACTGGAAAAATTGCCATATGAGCACAATCAACTCCACAATGGGCGATTACCGCCAACTCCCCATGGGTCTAGAATAAATATTATTGATGTAGATACCCATTTTATGCGGGAATGTAAGGTGGATCCAAAGGATATCCTCAGAGGCTATATCCACCTGCTTTGCCAAGCACAAAAGATGGCACCTACCCAAGTGATTAAGCCTCCTGCGGATCTGCCCCTTTCTTTCCCTCTTAACAATTGCATATAGGGGGCAAACCCAGCTTTTTGGATTTTCATAGTAAGCCAGGTTTCTTGAAATAGACATATCATAGTTCTCTATGAATTGGCTCCATTCCATACATTTGAGCTTCGAAGCAAACCCAGCGACATTCCATGAGAGTTCCCTCACTAAACATTTTGTTTGGTCCTATTTTCCATAGATTTGTTTCACAACCCCTCTAGATGACTCTCCTGGATTCACACTGGCCTCACGGGGACCCTGACCTCCATATCTTCCAACCAGATGGTCGCTGCTCGATCTGAAAGAGCCCTGAGCTTCCACCACATCATTCGTGACCGCCACAGTGCCCCTCGCTTGGTCTTGTTGGTGTTCACAGGGATTCGGGCTAGTTGTTCGTATGGATACCTGCATAGGTGTATTGGATTACTCTATGTATATATTGGGTGATATATCATGTGGGGGTTCATGGACTGGATCTGCACGCAGCTGGGGAGTAACTACTGTGAGGTACCTACCCTCTGTGTCAATAATTTCCCTTCTATAATTGATCCTATGTCTCTTCCCTCAGGGCCGGTAGTAAAATGAGCAATCATTTCATAACAGAGACAGTCGATCATATCCAACGGATCAAATCTATTAAAGACAGGAATAATGAAATTACAATCGTTGCTGGCTACTATGGGATTGTGGGTTGTTCACAGGACATTTGGGGTCAGAATTAAGGTGAAGCCTGTTGGCATCAAACCTAGGTTTGTTAAAGTAACCAAGTGGCACATGCGCAGTGTTTGTGTTTGTGCTTCGTTCCATCCTATGCCTATCACCAAACAACAATCTTTGCACAATGTCAGGGTTCCTAAAGTTGACAATGATCTAGTCTCCAGGCCGGTCAAACCTTCCCCTCTCAACCCATCTACCCTAAAGACCAGATAAATACTGAGAGGGGAAAGTACATGTTCAAGTTGAACCAGTTCAGACCAATGTTAAATAACTCCTTGTGTGACTCCAGCTGGCCTTCTCGCAGTTCTGGAACACCAGACACAACCACTACATAAGGGGAAGATTCGGATGGTAGGTCAATGACTGGGAGTTTTGGGATTTTTCATTGATTACCCATTCTTTGGTATTTGATACTGGGATCTATCCGAGGAGCCTGGGTCTCTCACTGGTTTTAACTGGACAGGGAGAGTGGATATTCTTTTGACATTTACACGATTGGTAACAATCACAAGGCAGTGCCACTAGAGGTCCCAAAGTTCCTACTCAGAGTATGGCCGCTGCCAGGCCCTCCTGCGCCCCTTTGTGTGTAATTCGCCCTTCCTCAAACCTTTTGGGCTTATAGTGGCAGAGTAGCACGGGCCTTTTGAGCATGTTTGATGGCTGATATATGAGCCAGTGATGGAGATAGCTCTACACTCTTGGGGGCATATTATCAAGGGGGTTTATCTCCGCTTTTTTGGCTTTAAAAGCCAAGAAAGCGGAGATAAAATTATCTCCCTATTACCTAGCTGTCGCTAACACCAGTTAGCGACAGCTAGTAGGAGATAGCGACCATCTTGGGCCCCACTTTGCATGTCAGTGATATTTATCACTAATTAATTAATTAATTGTGTGCTTATATAGCGCTGGAATCACTCCCGAAGGACTACCTCCGCGCTTCGACCGCTGCGAAACCCTTCCTGGCTTCCCTGAGAGATGGTCCCTTAATGGGTATCTCCAGGGTGAGACCAGGCATCCCCGGCGGTCTGGTGGGGCCGTTAGTGAAGATGAGGCAAGCTAATGCCCAGAGTTGCCGAGTGTGATCGCTGATCAGAGTGGGCACCGAGGCGAGAGAATTATCGAGTCCGCTGACCCTGGTCCAGAAACCTGCCGCGTCGGGAATCGAACCCTGGTCCCGGGCCGTCCTCTGCTCTCGGGTCTGCCGCCTCTAACCAGTGATATTTACAAAAAGGGGTGGTGAGGGACAGAGTCTCTGAATTAAGCAGAAAGCTCTCACCCAGTCAAAAGATCAGGGCTAGATCCAACACCGTTTTTTAGCTCACTGCACCATCCCAGTTTCAGAACCTGGCTGTATGCAAATTAGTCTGTTCCTGTCCCAGTGCATGATGGGAACAGGACAAACCAAACTACAGAAGCCAATTCTTACACTGGGAAGGAAACAAGCTCCCGGGGACCGGTTTCTGGCATTACAGCCGTCTTCGGCCCGGTTTGCTTGAATCCTGATGGTGCTCCATCAGGATTCAAGCAAGCCGGGCCGAAGAGGCTGAAATGCCAGAAACCGGTCCCCGGTAGCTTGTCTCCTTTCTGGTAAAGAATTGGCTTGGTAGTTTAGTCTGCCCTGTTCCCATGATGCACTGGGCCAGGGACAGACTGATTTGCATATAGCCAGGTTCTGAGCTGGGATGGGGCAGTGAGATAAATAACGGTGATGGATCAAGCCCTGATCTTTGGACTGGGTAAGAGTGGTCTGCTCAATTCAGACACTCTGTTCATCACCACCCCTTTTGTAAATCGCCTCTAACCAGTGAGCCACACTAATGACATGCAAAGTGGGCGTGCCAAGATGTTAGCAACTGGAAACAGTCGCTAACATCTCTATCTCCTATTACCAACTTTTGGAGATATTCGCGCTAAGCGCGAATATCTCCAAAAGCTAACACCTGCCCTGAGCAGTTCTTAGCCATGTTATCCAATGGGAAGTGGATAACATGGCTAAGAGCATTAGCTCGGTAATGCATGAATATCGCTGACTTTTCAGCGATATTCATGCATTGCGGCCGAATTTTATCGCATTTGCGATAAACCTTGGTAATACCAAGGTTTATTTGAAAAAAAATCGCAGCAGCTTAGCAGTAAATTTTTGTCTCTAACCAAGCAATAGCGATAATTATCGCTATTGCTTGGTAATATGCCCCAAGATTTCTTTGACCTTCTCTGCTATCTCAGCTAATATTTGTGCCATGAAGTTAGGGTAGAGAACTGAGCCTCCTCTAACTGAAGTGTGGGCATTGTTGCCACTTGTCCAGTAAGGGGGCATTGGACACAATAACAGATTTTGCCCCAGGTTTAGCTGTTTTGGGGTACCTGCTACTGCGTAAAACCCTCCCCTGTAGGTGATCCACTAAGAACTTGGGATTGATATTGAGACTCCATGGCTTCCCTTGATCAACACGGGCCGGGTTCTTGAGTAGTGGTACCATTCTCCCTGCCAGACGAGTTTAATCTATTGGCATTCCTGCAGGTGCCCCCATTGAGAGTCTCCTCTCAAACAGGTTGATTTCTGTTGCCGCTACACCTATATACTCTTTGCAGCATCATACTGATTAATGTCAGTTTGGGGAGCAGCAGCCTGTTGGGGTCCACCATCACATTTCCTTTTCCCCATAATTTACACCAGGTTATCACAGTGTAAAAGTGATAGCTTTAGACCTCAAATCTGCCAATAATGCCATGGAAATATCAGGTTATGATGAATTAAGAGATTTATGACAGTTTGCCAATGAAGATGTGTTACTCCGAGGTGGCTAAGGCTTGCAACACTTGCTCCAGCGATTCCCTATCAAAGAGGTGCAAACTGGGACAGGGGAATGGAGACAACAATGCCAGCACAAGATCAGCACAGGAACCAGCAGCAGGCAACAGCAGTGAAGCAGCAATGGAGACAATGGTATAAGCCAACACTGTAAGCCAACTTACCTCCCCGAGGTCGTTGCCAGATTTGCCACTTCCACACACACAGCGGGCCAATGACGACGTGAATGCGCAACATTTAGTAGCAGGTGATGAACCTGGGAAGGATCTGAGAGAACTGGGGAACCCACCGCAAAACGTTTGGTAAACATGGTGACGTTGTGATGAATTGAGGCACTCTAAACCCTGTAAACCCCCCCGTCCACTGACTAGCCATGTCCCCGCACTGCGCTGCTGTACACCCGATTCCGCTCACTTATGTGGGCGAACCAGGCGCAGTTGGTCATCAGCAATCAACGAGAATGACACTGACCTCGCTGATCACAGGCATTTTAGAGTGCAGCAGTTGGGCTGGTGCTGGGACATAGCAACATATGAGGGCAACAGCCTGACTTTAGCTAGGCTGTGCCATGTTTGCCCCTGCAAATGTTCAGCAACAATCCCGAATAGTCTATCCTTTCCGAATACTTACATACGCACAGGACCCAGGTTCCAGCAGGACTTGTGGGCGGGCACGAGCACAGTGTGACAGTAGTGACAGTGAGTCATAAAGCGCCAACAGGGACATCTGGTTGTGCTAGACTGGGGTAAATCTAAAGTTCAGGCCGCCTGCGATGTAGGGCAGACCGGCTATAGGACTCATTCAGGTCCTGCTGAAAAAGTACCTTGGATGGAGGAATAGTCAAAGACTCCTGTGCGAGGAGTCAACGCGTCAATCCCATGGATGGAGGTAATGTGCTGGTTCCGATCCATACAGTCAGTGAGACTTTATGGCCGAACCCCTTGGCGATGAAGGCTATGAGTCATCGTCAAGCTGAGAAGTCAGTCGTCATGGGGCCGCACAGTCCGTTGAAGCAATGTCATCAGGCAGCAGCTCCCATGGCATCTAAGGGAAATTGGTTGGTACGGATCTGCGCAAAGTCGTTAATGTGTGGGTTCTGCCCCAGACTGGATTGACACCACTTGGGAAGGCAGGCCTCACAGATGGCAGAGTCCAGGTGCTGTTGCACGGTTGGAGAAAGTCTTTGATGGCCCTGAGACTTCAGAACAGGGGGCAAGCCAGCAAGACCTTGGAGTCACTCTGGGTTCAAGTGAGATGGGTCCAGTCCTTTTCCTTAGCAGGGCAGAGGGCAGCAGGAAACAGCAAGCACAGCAGAGCAGTAATGCTGTTCTCCCAGAGCAGCAGTTGCACAAAGTAGCAGGCCTTGTAGCAGCAGAGGCCCAGTAGTGTACTGTTTTGGTGGAGTCAGAGACCCAGTACTTAATCTCAGTTGTGCCTTTGAAGTGAGAGTGACTTAAAAGAAGGGTCTTTGAAGTGGACAAAGGTCCTTTCTTCCCATCCATGGCCCCAGACGATCAGTAGGGGTAATCAGCCCTTTGTATGGGAACAGGGTACTGCCTATTTAGGCATAAGTGTTGACCCCTACCTCTCTACCTGCCCAGGAATAGTTATCAGAATGTAGATGAGTGCTCGGACATGCCTAACATTAATGTGTTTGTGGATGTCTAGTGTGACGTCAGTTCCCTCAAAGTCTGATGGGACTTTGTTTTAACTGACGTCACACGCATCAACGAAAGTTTGTGGACGCCATTGCTGGGAGTTAAGCACTTTGCAAAAGAGCATTCCGCCGTACTGGTCATTCGACGTGAAGCACTAGCAGAATCATACCGCTAAGGCTTCTCTGGCTCCTCTATCTGCCCAAAGACAGTGAATATACTGTCAAGTACCCCTGGAGCACGTTTTTACCTGTGTTTCTCTGAAAACGGCTGACTTAGGCTGCAGAAAGAAATTAAGAGTTTTTTCGGTCCTGATGAGAACCCACTAATAGCTGGGTTCGAAACGCGTTGACGTATTGCTATCCTGGTCAAACAAACTATTTTGTTCAATCAAGTTATTGATGTAACCATTTAATTGTTGATTGCAGTAAATAGTATTGACCTGTTTTTTCCTCTACAATCGCTTTGGATTTCATCTTATTGTTTTGGTTGTTTGCTTCTGGGATTGGAAGTGTTGCTCACCAGACTTGGGGTTATCCAAGATTTATTTAGACCCCATCTGGTGTCCTGTTTCGATGACATGAATGCTTGACAAGTATGTTTGATTGAATGTGTGTGAGGTATGTGTGAATGTGTGCATTGAGTGCTTGGGGGTCTCTTGCTGAGATTTCTTCTGTTTAAGTTCTTTGTGGTGTATATAGTCTTTTCTCTTGTGTTTGTTTTCATTGATGCACAGGTAAATATATGGTTGATAAATATATCCCATGAATCATTTAATAAATACATAATTGGAGATTTAGTAATAAGTATGGAACATATGTTTTATTCATAGGGTTCGGGTTTTCAACAAAAATGTTTGAGTTTTGCTCAGTACTGGCAATTGTTTTGTTTTATTGTTATATTGACTCAGCATTACTGAGTAGAGTCAAGGCCCTTTAGTGTTTCTTGATCTATGCGATGGACATCATGATTTACACTGAAATTAAATTGAAAAAAGAAGCACCCGTACCCTTGCCCTAGTAGACTTAAGAAACATATGTTCTCTGAAATAAGGGTCAGAGGGAGGGTAACACTGCATTTATAGCCAATTCAAGGAGACTAAAACCAGCAAGTCAAAATGTGCCTCAGAGGGCTCAATAGGATATACAAATCTTCCATCAAAAAGGCAAAAAGACTAACTCCCAGTGGATTTCAAACACCAAATGTCCAACAAAGGAAATTCACACTATTCTCACTGAATGTAGCAACCCAGAGTGCAGTCTCACAAAGACCGCCACTCTGAAGCCATGTGTACCGTCACTGCAGAGAGTCTTGTCAAAGAAAGCTGAGATGCTGGTGAAAAACACTGCAGAAGACACGTGGCTTTTTTTTTTTTTTTTTAACCGACCAATAGTTGCATATCACACAAGTCATTACAATTTACATTGTTCTGTAATATATAACATTGGAGTCACTGACCACATCATACTCATATCAGTTATCATTTACGTAACTCTTACATCGGTAGATGGACAAGTGGCTCCCAGAAGTCTCAGGGCCGCAAGGCTTGTGGGATATCCTCTGCGTAAGTCTCTAGTGTCGTCTTGCAATAGGTCATGTCCTTGCTCCAGTCCTTAAGTCTGGGGGGTCGTTTGCTTCCCCATTTCGTTGCAATATGCCTTTTTGCGAGCAGCAGTGCTACCGCCAAATGTTTCCTGCGTCTAGCATGTTTAAGTTTCTCGACCCCCAAAATGCATACCAGGGGAGTATTAGGGATCTGCTTTGATAGCATTTCAGATAGAGTGGCAGTGATTTCATCCCAATATGTCTGTATTAGTGGGCATGACCAAGAGATATGTAAAAAATCAGCACCAGGTGCGTTGCACCTCTGGCAAGTGTCAGTCTCTGTCAGACCTAGTCTATGTAGTTTGTCCGGCGTATAATATAATTGGTGGAGGAATTTGAAATGAATGATACACAAGTTGCAATTTGATGTGAGAAGTTTGAGTTGAGTGCAGCTATACTGCCAATCTTGTTCATCAATTGTCTCACCTAGCGCCACCTCCCATCTACCTAGAGCTGCGGTAGGTTTCTCGGCCTGCTTCTCTTGTGCTGCGTTGTATAAGCGTGTCACCAGACCTTTCCGGTTGGGAGCCGTTAATAATATTTATAATGTATTCAGTTGTGTGGGTTCATCCGGAAATGTGCGATATAAAGACCGAACAGCCGTACGTCGTCGTAGGTATGCAAATTTCTTCAGGGGTGATTGATGAGCACATAAAGAGGTATCTGTCTATGTAATGAATTTATTATGTGGGTATAGTTGTCCCATTGAGGTTAGTCCCATCTCCTACAGCGAAGCATGCATTTTCTTTTCTTGTGTCACTGTAAGTCTAGGGTGTTTCGCCATGGGCAGTGCTCTTGTGTACACTGGTAGCTTATGTGCCCTGTGTGCCAATACATGCCACGCCTTTGAGGTACAATGGGCTGTGTGGATTTTGTCCCTTGGTGTATACCTTATCGGGTCAGCTATGAGCGTAGTCAGTGGGAGAGGGTCAATGCTGTCTTTTTCCACTGTAATGTGTGGTATATATGCATGGGGTTTCGTCCAATAATGTGCATGCTGTGCTTGTGCGCAGAGATAATATATGTGGAAGTCCGGCACCTCAAAGCCTCCCAAATGATATGGTTGGGTTAAGACCTTCCAGCTCACTCTTGCCTGCCCATGTAAGTCTTTGCACAATAGATCGCAATTTTGCAAAAAAGGCTGTGTTCAGCCATATTGGTAAATTCCAGAACAGATATAGAAATCTGGGTAATATAATCATTTTCTGTAGGGCTATCCTATCTGCCAGTGAAAGAGGCATTTTTATCCACTTATCTACCTGGTTCTCCAAGCGCACCAGCACCTTTCCTTAGTTTTCTCTAATAACCAGATCAGGGTCACGGTGAATCCAGACTCCCATGTATTTAACTGGCTCTGTCTGCCATTTTAGAGGGTATTCCAATTGAGGCGCCTCGGTTTCCGCAGTTAAGGGGGATCACAACGGATTTGTCCCAATTTATTCGAAGGCCAGCAAACCATTCATAACTAACGTATTCCCGTATAAGCGGGTTTAGATTCCGGTCTGGGTACTTAGTGTAGAGTACCATGTTGTCTGCATATAGTGCTATACCAATTGGGCGGAGGCTAAATTGCAGGGCCGAGTCAGAGTGTTTCTGTCTACTCTTAAAGGCTAGTGGTTCGAGGATTAATGCAAAGAACATTGGTGAGAGCGGGAAGCCCTGTCTGGTACCGCGCTTTATCTCTATAGGGTTGGATGTATAGCCATTTATCCTGACACGTGCCTTAGGTTCCACATACAGTAACGATATCCATTTAAGGAATGACTCTGGGAACCCCATCCTTTGAAGAGTGACGACCATGAAGCTCCACTCCACAGAGTCAAATGCCTTTGCAGCATCCAAAAGGGCCGCAGCAGCTGGTGTGTCTGGGTCTAGCTGATCGTATAGTGCGAAAATGGTACGAATGTTGTGGGTGGTGGACCGTGTCGGCATGAAGCCAGCCTGGTCTGGTAACACCATGTTGCAGAGAAGCGGTTGTATTCTGTTCGCTAAGATCTTGGCGTCTATATTTATCAGGGAAAGAGGTCTGTATGATTCGCACTCAGCGGGTCCTTTTCCGGTTTCGGGCGTGCTAAAAGGAGTGCTTTGCTTAGTGAGGCAGGGAGAGTGCCCTCTTCATAAGCTTCTTCAAGCATTTCGGCAAAATGTGGGATCAGTAGATCACGGTTCTCTTTATAAAATTCTACCTCGCTCAAGACCATCTAGCCCGGGTGCTTTATTGTTCGGTAGTGAGTTGATGGTTTCTATTATTTCATCCCGGGTGATATGGTGGCAAAAGTATTGCTGGTGGGTGTCCGACAGCCATGCCAGCGCCATGTCGTCTAGATAATCGTTAATTTCGGATGTGGACGACTTACCCTAAGCAGTGTATAGTTCAGTAAAAAATTTAGTGAAGCAGTCTAGTATAGCTGGGGTGTCATATACTGTTTCCCGCTGTTCGTCCTTGATCTGCGTAATGCACCCTGAGGTGTGGGCGGGGCTGATTTTGTATGACAGCGCCCTACCAGGCCTCCCCCCTCTCCGTAGTTTCTTGCAGTGTATCTACGTGAAATGTATTTTATCTCATCTTCTGCAAATTCTATACTATATCCCTGCTAAGATCGCCAAATTTGCAGATCCTTCCACTTCAGTACCAGCATTCCCCCGAGGTGCCGTATTAACAAGGTGGATGATATACACATGTTCTTCGAATGTGCAGAATTGGGAGGACTTTGGAAGAAGGTGGGAGAATCCCTGGCTGACATCCTACAAATGCATATAGTGGTAGATCTGTCTCTGGTCTTTTTTGGCTTGAATAAGCAGGGAAATATGACATCTCTACAGCCCCAGATAGGTTTACTTCTTTATTTGGAGGTCTTGGCCAGAAGAGAGATCTGCATTAGATGGAAGGATATCGTGGGGACGACGCCTGCATATGATTAATGGTTAAGGTCTGGAGAGCGGCATATAAGTGCAATGATTACGCCCAGTCCTCGGGATAAAGAGGAAGGCCGTGGATGGCTAGACGGAAGCAGCAAGTCGGAGGGGGCACAGTTAGTATAAAGCGGCTTGTCAAAACTGCTGAGTCTATGGGGAGATGAGGACAAAGAAAAAAAAATAATAAGAAGAACCTGTGGGAGGACATACTTCACTGTAACTCAAAAAAGAACCAACCTAAAGCCTTAGCACAGAGCCCTCTTTTCTTGGCATTTATCCTGTAATAATGGAAGGATGAAAATATTGTATAAGCCATCAGTGAATGTTAAATTGCGTCACAGAGGATGGGATGCTGCAGACTTCTAACAGAGACAAACCATTATATAAGGGAGAACCATGGAATGTCACATATTGGAGTGGAATCCGGAATAGCATGATGTGGAATCTAAAAGGTATTCTGCCTTGCAAGAGGAAATAGTGCATGCCAAGACATACATAGAATGGCATTTCTGAGATACAGTAATAGTAGTAAATGTTTGACTAGAAAAGGAAAAAACAATATTATGGGATATGGGGCGATCAGGAGAAGAGACGAATGAATGCACAGTTTAATAGGGAGAGGGGTATTGAATCATGGGTTAGGGAAGGAAGAAATGCTCGGAAAGTGACAAAAAGGTCAGAATTTTCTTACCGGTGTTTAGAGCTGTTGGCTTGGACCTCTGAAATCACTGCTTTAGTGTTCCCAACCTCTCCATCTGTGAAAACAAAGAGCTGCGGAGGGAAAATAATCATAAGAGAGAGTAACACAAGTTCATAATGCAGGCACCTGTAATAAAACAGTTTGATAGTATGGTGGAAGGGGCATATAAAGCTATTTTCATCTGTTTCTAAACCCCTTTTCTGGACATGCCAACATTACAAAATAAAAATTGTTGGAAATGTAAAGATAGATTTGCATTCATTTATTTTTACAGTTTTTAATCCATGCCCTCGGTACTAAAGGACATTTAATTACAATTGAAACTGTATAAAACATACAACAAAAAGACTAAATGTTAACACGCCTTACATAGCAATATACTAATACCAGTAATGTTTTCATCTCTATAAAACCTCTGAATACATTCTAAATGTATCCATATAATTTTCCAGAGCAGTGTTAGACAAATAGTTTGTTGACGAGGACAGCTGAGGCAAGTCTGGAGTAGCACTACCTCTGCAACAGCAGGTTATGTGTCTGTAGCAGGAATTTTACAGCCAAAGCATCCATGATGTTATGCACAGTGGCCATATTTGGGCTAGGCCCTGTGTAGTATTGTTGTCCACACTGGTTGCCATTTTTAAACTGTCAGCCCACTACCACACTACTGCTTTCATCCTGGTTTGTTCATATTCTTCCCTCTCTCTATCTCTATCAGCTGGGAGGAGTGGCAAGGGAGCTAGTTTGTGAAAGTGCTGACCAGGTTGCTCGATCTTAGTGCAGGTCCTTTTAAGGCAAATACCTCAAGCCTTTTTTTGTTTCATATAGCGCAAACAAGACCCAAAGGTATCAGAGAGCTTTATATGATCACCAGTTGCGTTACAGATGGATTCATTTTGTTAGGCACTGGGAGATTAAGTGATTTTTCCAGAATCAAAGGCTGTTGAGCGTCCCTGCTGAGACTCGAACCTGGTTCCGCAGCTTGGAGGTCGACCTCTCTAGCCATTAGGACACATTCTCTCCCCTTCTTCACTTGGTGTGTGTTTCTTCACGCATCCTAAGGCTCCAGCAGCCTTAAAATGACTTTATATGCCAGGAGCAGTGGCACATTGTAGGACCCCTCCCAGATCCTCCAACATCAGAATTATGATCGCAACCTAGCAGACATGTTGCCTATATCCTGTGGTTAGTGGGATACATGAAACTAAACAAGGCAGTGGGGACAAACCCTAGGGAGCACGCACCTCATGGAATCCAGTGAAAGGAGCCCGGTTAGCACCTATGACCTGTAGCTTAACTGAGGCTGGAGAGGAACTAGCGCTGGAGGCTATGTGTGGGGTCTGGTGGGGATAGTGAGACCTTAACAGAATGTTATATAATTCCCTAGTGGGTGAAGAGCACCCTATACCTGCTGGGCACCAAAGTGTGCTCTGTGAGCCCCATCTTGTGATGGTCTCCGCTTCCAGGCACAGAGCATCTGGTGCACACAAACTGAGACAAATATGATCTTAACTGAGTGACCCAGTGTTGGAAAGCACAGCACATGAGCCCCTTTGCTGGATAAGCTGATTCGATACCTTCAACCTGCCAGCAGAATATACCTGGTGTAGCAGCATGTGGAAGAATATGTGCCAGAGTGACAGGAAAGCAAAGAAGGGTTACTTTGCTACATATTGGAGCTAGTACTTAGGGACAGCACAGGGGTCTTATGGTCCCCATGGATGACGCTGAGCTAACAACCGGTGGGACACTGAAAAAAAAGATTTGTGGTTGGGCTTCTGATCGAGCTGTGTGGCAGACAAACCACCTCAGACTCATTGCTGGAGCTCAGTTAACAGCATTTAAGGTTGCCAGCAACAGCAACAAATATTCCTTTAGATTGCTTCCACCGGCATTGTCGAAGTGATTTCAAGTGGTGCATAACAAAACCAAAACAAAAATTGAATCCATCGGTCTCTAACGTAACTGGTGCTCATGTAAAGTGCTCTGATGCCTTCGGGTCGAGTTTGTGCTATATAAAACTTCAAGAGAAAAAAGCATAGGCAAAGCCCACAAGCCTGGGATTGGCAGACAGCCTTCTGGCAATTCTTGTTTGGTCATAACGTTTGTCAAACTTTGTTTGGGTATATGCCACACCCTTCTCAATCTAAACCCCAAAAATATTTTGCAACTGGAAAAGTTTTTGGGGTCTAAAAAACGCCCCCACATATTACTATAGTAATCCCTACCATTGAAGGGCACTACTTGGTGTCTGTACGTATTCCTTGCGAAAGGGCGGCATGCCGTCACTCATAGTGAAGTCAGCCAATTGCTGAACTAGGCTGACACACTTCCCCTAATGCAAACTGGAGTGGGTGGAATAAATATGTGAATGACACCAACCACAAGCTAATGGATGAAGACTGGCCCCTATAAGTAACTATGCTATACACATAATGTTGATAAAGTCAAAATGTCTAGGCTCCTAACAAAGACCTGGCATTGGCTTCAAGGAGAGGGAAGGAGAGAGAGAGTAAAAACATAGGCAAGAAAGAAAGAAGGATAGAGAAAGAAGGAAAGATAGAAAGAAATCAGAAAAGGAAAGAAAGAAGGAAAGAAAGAAAGAAGGAAGGAAGGAAATAAAGAAGGAAAGAAAGATAGAAAAAAAGACAAGTAAAAGTAAGGAACAGGAAAAACAGACAAGAAAGAAGGCAAGAGAAAAATAAGGAATGAGAGGAAAAAGGAAAAAAGGGAAAAGAAAAAATTAGGGAAGTAAAGATGGAAAGAAATAAAGAGACGGGAAGAAGGAAGGAAAAAAAGGAACGAAGAAAGAAGGAGAGAAGGAAAGATGGAATGAAAGAAGGCAATATTTAAAGTCAAGAGAAAGAAAGTGAGAGAAGGAAAGAAAAAAGAAAATAGAGGGAAAGAAAAAAGACTGGCTTGCCTAAATTGTCAGTGCGACTATTTTCAACATCGTCACGAACGACTAATAGCCTTTGCATCCACATAGTCAATTCAACATCTGACTCACAGCATCAGGATTATGGAATTTTACATTAGTACACTGAACATAAGATAGTGGAAAATCCCATCCCTAACTATAAATTTTCTACCAGATGATAGTCCATCAGTATAGTAGATTCTCCACAATCGTTAATTTAAGTTTAGGGATGGATTAGTGGGGAAGTAGCCTGTAAAATGGGATGAACAGCATTCTGTAAAGTGAAGATGAGAGTAGGTATTTATTCAAGACATAACAACTGCAGATGGTGCCCCCTCGCCAGCCAGCAAACAACTGCCCAGAAAGAGAACTCTACTAAGTCACAATAGATAAGAACACTAGAACATAGGATATACAATATTCTGGCTTTATTGATACAGGTGACGTTATCACAGGATACAACACAGCCATAAGCTTCTAAGGTATTCAAAAATCTCAGTACTTATTCTACATTACTAGAACTGCCTCCTGACATGAGTGAGTAGGAGAAAGGGACACAATATAGCTATGTTTCATAGGGGGTAGAGATGCTATCTTTTCACAAGGAAAATATTTTAATATGGAGAAAAGAAATATACACTTTGTAATGCCAATTTCTAGAACATTTTTTCAACCATCAGGTGCCATATATACATGCAAAGTTTAAGTGCTCCTGCAAAGCAAGAACTGTGTGAACAAACCTAGGATAGTATATTTCAGATTTTTCCTGTATCCATGTGAGCACAGGAGTCCATCCAGCTGCTGAGCATAGGTAGATACTATAGGGCAAAACCTCCTCTGGCAGCTACTGAGACTCCCCCCCTCCCCCGCTTCTTCTTTCAGCATGGACACATGCAATGTCAGCTGTGGCAACCTAAATATAAATAATCAAAGTCTTTAAGAGTTTCAGTTAAGATTCTCAAAATATATCTGGCAGAAAAACTAAGCTGACTACAACCAGCCTCCCTACCAGCGGGGGTCAAATGAGGGCACCAGGGAGAGGCAGCTAGCCAAAAGCACTTTGTGGGCAAGAGCCAACGTGATTTAGATTCTGAGCAAATATGACTGTTGCTACTCCAACTAACTGATAATACAAGCATTGACAGAACCAAAACCTTTTCTCCTATGTGAGAGATATTGGTTTTGCCAATACATTTTAGCCATGACTAAAAGGAAAGTTAGAAAAAAGTGCTATGACACAGCCAGCAGCCTTGGCATCATAGCGTTTTTAGGGTGATGGGACAATCAGGGAAAGGGGTAGGGCATGCCACAGCAAGCAGGAGGGGTGGGTGGGCAAGGGGATGCAACACAGAGCTGTGTATGGGAGAAAATAAATAGTAACTCAGTCACAGGAGTTACTGCGGACAGACACTAATAGAGAGGAAGCAATTTGTGTTTGGGTCACGCTACACAGAAAGAAAAGGATGTAGTGCCCGACACATCCTGGCCAATTAGGAGGCAGCAAAGAAGAGTGACAATGAAGTCAACGAATGATAAGTAATGGGCTGGCTCCAAGCCCACTACTGTAAACAATGGCCATTGTAAGGAGAGTGCATGCACCGTCGACATACAAGTCCTCAAAAGAGCCAGATGAAGGTAGTCTTCTGCAAAGTTGCTTCAGAGCAGCCGGCAGCCGCCGGAGGCCTGCAGCAACCCCCTCTCAATGCACTACATGGAACATACGTTACACAGAAAGGATAATAAGGCATTACAGACCGTGTCTACATCTGGACACGATTAACAAGGGAGGGCTATAGACAAATAAATAATAAAGATCTGTCAATAAGCATTTCCATATGGAACCTGGTTGTTTAGGATTATTTACTTAAATGGTAAACAGAGCATCTCTGAATTGCTTCTAGTAGCTAGCGGTAATACAACAGTAATAAATGGCCATTATTTGTATGGATAGAGAGATATTAAACAACATAAAAAATGACAGTGTTTGTGTGAGAAAAAAATACTACTTACCGACGTTTTGAGAACTACAAAGTTGGAATCATTAAGTAAACTACACAAACACTACAGTTTATCAGAGCACATTAGAATAGTTGCATGGATGGAAAAACTTGATTTTGAGCTTGCTCCAGAAGGACATGAGAGAGCGAGCACTGCAGGTTAATTAAGATGAGAGAGGCCAGCACTGAGGATCTGCTGTGGCTAATACTCCCTTTTTCTGGATCATAGTACGATAATAAGGAACAATGATGAGAAATTCAGTTTTTAAGCAATTTTGATTGAGACTACTATGACCAACCCACGCTTCAATAGCCTGAAAGCCATTGGATTTGCTGTACAGAAGGGCTGGTTCTCCAGACACCCTAAAGTGGATTTGGGTGTTGCTCACAAAGAAATGGAATTGAAGATGATGGTTGCCGATAATTCCCATAAGGACTCTTATCAATATATTGCACTGTGAGAGGGCTAGGGAGCCCAATGAGAATCCCTCTGACAACTGGGCTAGTTGGAGCAGATTTCCAAGTCATATTATTTGGCTTTGCTTGGACAGAAAGAATGCAAACTAATACAAAAATTCCTGTGAGACTATGGCACTGATGAGTGTAGTCTGTGTAGAAGGGTGTGGCTCCTGATTATTTAGTAGGGAATAACATTGTACCTTAATATCTTAGCCAAAATATGGAGAACCAAACATTCATGACTAGATTTTATAGAACTTGCTCCATATATATGTATCTTGACAATATATATGTGTTCAAGGTACGTAGATGTAGAGTTAACACTAAACCTATACTTCCCGATATGCACTTAGCTTTCAATATTTCTGTCCTCAATGTCTCCCTACAAGTGATCTTTATGGGTTTGTCTCTCTTACAATAGAGCCACAGAAGGGGTACCATATGCCTGAGGGGAATGCCTTGTTCCCTGCCAGTTCCAGCTGCTCATGTACCTTTGCACATCATCTCAGATCACTCCCATCTCTTGCTTTGGGCTACAGCTCCTGGCGAGTTTGTGATTGTTGAGCCTTTTTTCCCTCTTGTCGGCTCTTTCTTATGCTAGGGAAAGCCACAGAGAGTAAGGAGGAATGGGGTCAGATGGGGTCTACTTTTATCTGCTTGAGACTCACCATGGGGGTATCAGACTACTTGTGGCTAATTCCAAAGGCCCTCACTCAATTTACCCTCTAAAGAGAAAGGCCATGACAGAGCCACAACTGGTTCGTGAAAGTATTGCAAAACTATCAGGAAAGAAGGAGAGCAGCTCAGATATCACAGGAAACTCCAGCCTCCTCCACCTACCAGCGCAGCATGGGAAGCACTTGATAGGATACTCACCATTCATTTGACTGGGCGGAAAATAACCTGAATCCTTCTTCATCCTAGGGTAGATTGTTGTCGGCTCCAGGCATCACCTAGCACAAGGTGGGCACCTCTGTAGCTTATGGTAAAATGGATAATTATTATGTGAACGGCAGTCACCCTTCTTGTAAAAAACTGACCCTGTTGCGTACCAGTGTAATATTATGTGCAAGTAAACCTCCCTAATGCATGTCATGGTCTGCAGTAGATGAATCATTCTTGAACATGTGGGGAGGGAAATGCAATAGGGTACTAATCCAGGACTGGTTACCCTAGACATTTAGGGCCACATGTAGGAGCCCTAATACCGGTCGGAAACGGCCGATTTCGGACGTTTCCGACCGGTAATAGGGTTTTCAGATGTAGGGGGCTGAAAAATACAGAATCGTATATTTACCAATTCGGTAAAATTCGGTATTTAAGAGTCTGTAAATGGGAATTACCTACATCTAGCCCCTACTACCTAAATTAGGTTGGTATCAATTCTACCAAGCAATACTCTGCATTTGAACACTGGTTAACAAATATGGAAGTAACTTTGAAGACAAGCAGTTATAAGGAGTCCTAAGTCATGTCCTCAGGCACAGTGGAGACAATGCTACTTCATGTTCCATCTTTAGGCAAGACACACTACCTTGTGCGTACACAAGAAAACATGATGGGTGTCCAGGAAGGATAGGTAATCTCTGGAATGTACGTGGGTTACTAGGCATCAAATCCCATCCAAAACCAAATGTTAGGAGCCCACAGTAGGGATGATGCTATCCAATCACTCTCATAAATCAATTAAGGAGGGGGGAACACTTGTCCTGCTAACCTTGGTACACAGGTGGGTTGTATGTCCCTTAGTAAAAAACCCTCATGCACGTGATATGTTGATCGTAATAGCGGTATATCTTGGTTCTCCGCTCATTTTAATCACGTGACTGCATAATCATAGGGTTAGTTGGTATGCAACCTCCACCAGGAGGTACTTTCCCTTGGTTAAAAGCAGAAGTGACCAGTGATAAGTGGTGATTGTGAGATTTAAAATAACTCGGACAGCCAGATGGTTTAATTTATTGTCCTGGATTCGAGTTAGGGGTGAAAATATTGCAGATATGCGTGAGGAGAATGATTAGGATTCACACGCTATCAATTTTCGTGTTCTAAAAAGGTCGACATGTTTCAGCCCTCTGTTGCCTATGTGGGTCGGTGGGGCTTTCTTCAGGACAATGTGAGATATGTGTGGTAAAGTGACGTACTAGTCCTCTACTTCATGGAGGTAAATTGTGCATCAACGCGCTGCTTGGTGCGCTCCCACGGGTACCAGGGAGTCTGGGGGAGGGGGCGTCTTCTGTAGCTAGTGGCCTCCCGCACTACTTGTGCTGACTCTGCCGTTCCTGTTCCCGGTCCGCGATATCCAATCACTGTCACCTGTATTTCCAGTTCATATCCTGCTGTTGATCACCAAGACAGTAAATAAATTCCTTTGAGTTCATGTGCAGTACAGAGGTCTCTGTATTATATAAACACACAAATTAGGAAACACTAACCACCCTGCGAAGAACCTTAGAAGTTGCATTTAGACCGAGATAAAACCAAAGCAAGACAAGAAATATCCACAGTAACTAAGGTTTTCTGCAGTATCTTCTTCTTGCATTACAGATGGCTGCCTCAACTGCATTCCAACTTGGATTGAGGGTTTGAGAGGAAGGTGATAAGGTATATGCTGGACTTGGCAGAGGTCACAAGAACCACAGATCTCGTGCTGCCTAACAAATTGTAAGCAACTCCGGTCCTGCCACCATTGCATGTGGTGATTCACAAGAGCTCGGAGGTAGCATCTATGTTGTTCAATCTGTATATGAAGCCACTTAGAAACCAGATGGAGGGGGCTGTCTTGATCATCCATTAATACGTAAGTGACAGATCTTCTTAAAACTTTTCCCAATCCAGGACATATTATTGCAAGACATGCCTTTCAAACCTACGAAATTGGACTTCTTCCAATTCTCTCATGCCTCACCCAGAGGAAACAGAATTCAGCCTAATCCGTTGACCTCAGAGCAATAAATTCAATAAAGATTGGCTTGAAAAGGTGCACTATGATGACTTCACTTTTTTTATAAACAAACTGAAATCACTATGTCTGTGCCTTAATGCCCGTGTAACCATGGTGCTCAAGTTGATCATGTTGCATCCAAATGCCAAATAATTGCTGCACTGTGCAGCCGTCAAGAAATATCAGAGTCATTCAGAAGGAAAGAGCTGCCTATTATGTATGCCGATGAGATCAGAAGCAGCAGTAATCCGGCTAAACGTGCCTTTTCCCTGCTTAAAGACCTTAAATCCTCAGGGCAACCTAAAGCCACCACACTTTCTTCTAATCAGCAATGTGAGATCCTCGCTGCCTTCTTTATCAAGAAGGTCAAGGACATTTATAAGACCTTCCCGCACACTGAGATTAGGGCTGGCCTCTCAATGCGGTCCAGCGATACTCCTGCACTCTCTGTCTCTCAAGAAGTGATGTGCACAATCTGCAATAAACTTAAATCAGGATCCCCTGCAGACCCTCTTAAACCGGACCAATTCCAGAAATTTCTACCTCATCATCATCATCATCAGCAGCATTTGTAGAGGCCTGGTTACACCAACGGTGTGTCCCCGCACTGAGCAGAAACATAGAAATGACACGAGATAGGTAGGGGAGCCCTAGTTGTAATGTTTCAAGTCTTAAGGTCTATAGGTGGGGAAAAGAACACGTTTTCAGCTTTTCCTAAAGGCAGCTTCACAAGGCTCTTTCCTCAAATCCATTGGTAACGAATTCCAATGTTTTGCTTCCAGGTATTTGAAAGAGCAGTCTCTTAGCCAGGCTTTCCTAAATCTGGGTACTATTACCAATCACTTTCCTTCAGATCTTAGGCTTCTATCGGGGGTGTAGGGTGTAATCATGTCTTTGAGATAACTTGGGCCTCTATTTGCTAGGTTACAAAGGCAGAAGCACATTGCCTTGAACTGGATCCTCTTGCCCAAAGGCAACCAATGCAATTTCTGCTGGAAGATCTTCTAGGTAGATTTAGCATTAGCCGGGCAGCTGCGTTTTGGACTGATTGCAGCTTAATCAGCCTTTTTTTGCTACACCTAGGTATAGAACATTGCTGTAGTCAATCTGAGAGGTGACCACTGCATGTATTACACCGGTAGTAGGTCAATGACTTTCCGTAGGTTTTTCAGCGTTCCGAAACATTTGCCTGTTATTTTTCTGATTTTTGATTTTCACATGTCAGGTTGGGGCAAGCCAAACTCCAAGGTTCTTGACTTCAGTTTTAGGGGTTGGGAGCTGGCCAAGTGCTGCCGGCCACCAAGCTGATGTCCAGCTAGAAGGCGCTCTTCCCATCACCATCACTTCTGTGTTACTCCCTTTAATTTTTAAGCAGTGGTCTGCCATCCATGTTGTTACTTCCTTCATACATTGGGAGAATTGATGTGCATTATGTTCTGGGTTTTGCGATAGTGTGACGATAAACTGAGTAAGATACAATGGACACTTTGTGGCCTTCCACTATATTAGCAAGGGGTCCCATATATAGGTTGAACAATGTGGGGCTCAGTATTGACCCCTGGGGAACTCCTTGTAATAGGGGAGATCTCTTAGAAGTGAATGTGTCTTGTGTAATCTGGAAACCCCTTTCCGCCAGGAAGGATTTCATCCAGCTCAGAGCTGTACCCCTGATTCAACAAGATTCTAATCTTTTTAGGAGGAGGCCATGGGAGACTGTATCAAATGCTGCACTGAGGTCCAACAGTATCAGTGCAGCTGTGTGTCCTTCGTCCGCCCATTGTCTTAAGAGTTTCTGTGGCAAGGAGCAAGGTGGTTTCAGTGCAATGTGCGGCACGAAACCTGATTGTGAGCAGTATAGTATGTCATTACTATCGCTGTGTTTTGTGAGCTGAGTGTTAACTATTTTTTCTGCAATTTTAGCAAAGAAAGTTAGGAGCGAGATGGGGCGTAGATTATCTAGTACATCCTAATCTATTTGTGTTTCTTTCCTTAATAGGCGGACCATAGCTTGCTTCCATAGATAGGGAACTTCTCCCGATTGGAAGGAGTGGGAGATAAGTTCTGATATGAAAGGTGTTGGACAGGCCACGTGAAGGGCCGCTCCCCCTCTGCCCGACCAGGCCCGAGCCCGGTCCCTCCAGTGTCACACACCACCACTTCACGCTTTCCGTCCCCTCCGGGACCCTTGCCTCTGAACAGATCGACCTCGTGGGCCCGATCTCTCACTGGCCCGCGCGCCCAGCCTGGGCGCCATCTTGGACACTCCGCCACGAGGCCCCCGAACGACCCCAACCCTGGGCCTGGCCAGGCCTCAGACATCCCGGCACCATCATCCACCCAGGAGGTGAGCGGACCACTTGGCAGGTCAATGGGAGAAAGAGGTGTCGATGGTTCTCCCTCGCCAGGTGCCGCTCGCCCACCATCTCCCCGGGCGCTGGCTCCACCCCCCTGCTGGGTGTCTGGACCCCTTCATCCCGGACCCCCCAACCTCCAAGGGCGAGGGTCCGGACATCAAAGAGCATCAGCCCTATAACTGGGGCAGCTCCAGAGCAGGAAGGCAGTTGTATCCTGGAGTCGAGAGACGCAGTGAAGAACTCATCCTTGACGGACTACTGGCGCTGCCGTAGCCCTGCCTTGCGAACCATCGTCCTGCCTGTTGGCGCTGCCGAAACCTTCGTAATCATCATCGTCGTCGGGACCTGCTGGCGTGGCCGCGGACCGTTTGTAACCACCATCTTCATCGGGACCTGCTGGCTCCGCCGCGGACCGTCGCTTCCTTCATCCATCTCGGGACCTGCTGGCTCCGCCGCGGCCCGATCATCTAGAACGCCGAGCTCGAGGATTGAGAGCTATTTTCATCTATTGGTAACAAGACTGTCCCGCTACCCTTTTCCCAATCCAGAGACCAGAATCGAGGGGACCCCTGAGTCCAGACCTCCTTGTATAATTTTACCGTAACTAAAGAATTGCTGATAAAGTATCGTTGAACCTTATCCTGGTGTGGTGTCCGTCTGTGGGGGGGAAGTTACTTGTCTGTACGATCGCTGGAGACGGCTCTCCCCGGAGACCTCTCCCCTTGTCCTCGGCCGACCCTCCCGGTCCGTCTAACATTGGTGGCCAGCGGCGCGATCCGAATCACCGCATAATCGTACAGAGAGTAGCTCACCCCACGACGAAATCACGATGACAACTAAAGAAAGCGGATCCACCGAGAAATTTCAAATGGAGAAATTGAACGAGTACAGCCATTGTGAACTAAAACAATTCTGCATCGAACTGGGTATCGCTACCACCGGTCTAAGTACCAAAGACGATTTTAAGCAGGCCTTAGAGTCCTGGGCAGAAACCGGGGCCGTGGAAACCACTGACCAAAATATCGCAGCAGTAGAAAAAAACACCACGGCACCCGAGGAGCAAAGAACGGGTCTCTCGCAAGACGAGATCCAGGAACGAGAGAAAACACGACTACACGAACTAGAAATGGCCCGGCTTAAAATGGAGATTGAACTAAAACTGGCCGAACAAAAAATAAGCTTAGAGCACCTGCGTCTCCGAGAAGAAAGAGAGGAAAAACAGAGACAAAGGGAGCTCGAGGAAAAGAGGCTGGCGTATGAACATGAGCGCAAACTAGCGGAGATAGACTTACGCAAGCAGAACAGAGAATTAGGGGTGCCCGAGCAACCCCGCGACCCAGGGGCAACAGAGAAAAAGGTACACATCCCCAAGGATGTCGTCCGAGAATACTTCCGAGAGGACGACATCCAGCAATGGTTCAAGGCCTACGAAATCGCTATGACCGCCCACCGGATCGATCGAAGCGATTGGGGAGCCGGTCTCTGGGGGAGATTCCTCAATGAGGGCCGCGATGCCCTGCTACAGCTCCCGGACCATCAGATGACCTCCTATGACCACATGAAAGCTGCCCTCCTCACCCGCTATGGGCTCACACCCGAGATGTACCGTCAGAGGTTCCGAGATTGCACCCGCATCCCGGGTACAACTTGGGTGGACTACGTGAACTATTTTAGCCGAGCCTTCGAGGGCTGGATCAAAGGAAGCAATGTCACAACGTACGAACAACTCTTCAACCTCATGGTGTGGGAGCATCTATCAAACAATTGCTTCATTGAGCTCCGGCAGCACCTCCTCGACAGCAAATTGACTGATCCACGGCAGCTCGCAGCCGAGGCTGACCGGTGGGAAATCACCAGAGTGGGCCGAAATGGATCCTATGAACAGAACCGGAACAACAACGGTCAGCACCGTCCCCGAGGAGGAGGAGGGGGCCAAGGGCGAGGAAGAGACAACGCTCCGGTCGCCCCCACTACCAGCTCCACCCCCCCGGCCAACCGGGGCAGCACCCCAGCGCGACCGGGATACAGAGCCAATGTCACGTGTCACCGGTGCCAACGAGTTGGCCACTATGCAAACGACCCAAAATGCCCGCAGTACCAGAGCCCAAGACCCCGCCAAATGGCCGCTGCTGCCCTAGGGGAAGAACAGATCTCCGAGGAGCAGGAAGAATACGAACAAGAGCATCAAGAATGGGAGCCAGCCGCTATGACTTTAGCATGCTTAGGGGGGAAAGACATGGTCCCGCGGGTCCCCCTACCCGCTAACACCCGGAAGTACAGCCAATGGGTGAGCATCAATGGACGCCGGGCCGAAGCCCTCCGTGACACCGGGGCCAGTGTAACAGCCGTCCGCTGTCACCTGGTGACCCCAGAACAGTTCATACCAAACATTCTCTGCCCTGTCCGTTCGGCCGATAACTCAGAAAGTCTGTGTCGGATGGCCTGCGTCCCTTTCGAATGGGGGGGGGTCTCCGGCATGTTGAAAGTAACGGTCCGAGATGATGCTCCCGTAGACTGTCTCCTGGGAAATGACCTTGAAAGCTCGCCCTGGGCAGCCGTAGAACGAAGAGAACACCTGGGGATGTTGGGCGTCCCGGACTGGGCGTGCGTCACCACCCGGTCCATGGCCGCCCGTGCCAATCCCCGACAAGAGGAACCCGAATGGCCGGCACCTCCTCCCCCGGTCGCCCCAATCGAAGACACCGACCGTGCCGTCCCCCCAGAACCAGCTCAACCTCCGGACCTCGCTGGCCTCGACCAGTGGCATCAAGAAGGGGGACCCACACAGGAACAGTTTCGCCAAGAGCAAAAGACCTGTCCCTCCCTCGAGGGACTCCGCCAACAAGCCCTCGCCCAGAGCGCAGGGGATACCTCCGGAACACATTGGGTCTACTGGGACAATGATCTGCTATACAGTGAACAGAGGATCGCGGAGTTGGGGGCCAGCCGAGTGCTAGTGGTGCCCCTCCGTTTTAGAGACTTCTTGCTAAACCTAGCCCACGATGTCCCCCTGGCGGGACACCTGGGTCAGGATAAAACCTACAGCCGCCTAGTAACCCACTTCTTCTGGCCCAAAATGAGGAATGATGTTCTCCAGCATTGCCGATCTTGCCCCACGTGCCAAGCCAGTGGAAAGAGCGGCCGCAAACTAAAAGCCCCCCTGCAACCATTTCCCGTGGTCACCACCCCGTTCGAGAGGGTCGGGATAGACATTGTGGGGCCCCTGGACCCCCGTACAAAACAAGGACATCGGTTCATCCTAGTACTAGTGGACCACGCCACCCGCTACCCCGAGGCTATTCCCCTGCGAACTGTGACAGCCCCGGTGGTCGGTCGGGCCCTGATGGGGATCTTCTCCCGTGTGGGCTTCCCCAGAGAAGTCGTCAGCGACAGGGGCACAAACTTTATTTCCAAGTATATGAAGTCCCTCTGGCAACAGTGTGGGGTCACCTACCGATTCACGACCCCCTATCACCCTCAAGGAAACGGACTCGTTGAGCGGTTCAACCGCACGCTCAAAGGAATGATTGGGGGGTTGGAAGAGCCCCTCCGTCGCCAGTGGGATGTGCTGCTGCCGTGCCTCCTCTTCGCATATCGAGAGGTCCCCCAGAAGTCCCTCGGCTTCAGCCCGTTTGAGTTGTTGTATGGACACCCCGTACGGGGGCCTCTCAGTCTAGTCAAGGAAGGCTGGGAATTGCCCCCTCTAAAGAACCCCCCGGATGTCTTCAAATACCTCCTGACCCTCCGCAACCAGACCCGACGGTTCAGAGAACTGGCAAAAGCAAACCTGGAGGCCAGTCAAGAGGACATGAAAAAGTGGTATGACCAAAATGCCTCCTCCATCGAATTTGAACCCGGACAACAGGTATGGGTGATGTCCCCCACCGAGCCCTGCGCCCTGCAAGACAAGTGGACAGGGCCCTTCAAAGTAGTCGAACGTAAGGGTCCTGTCACCTATCTCATCGACATGGAATCTTCACGAAACCCCCTCCGGGTCCTCCACGCTAATAGGCTGAAACCCCACTTTGTGCATTCAGAACTCAGCCTCCTGATGGCCACAGACAATGGAAGAACCCCTTCCTGACCTCCTACGGACTCGGGAGAAAGATGGTTCCGTGGATGGGGTCCGACTCTCGGAGGCCCTCACCCTGGAACAACGCCAGGAATGTCGGGACCTTCTGTTGCAGTTCACCGACCTGTTTTCCCTCACCCCAGGTGTCACCTCCTGGTGTGTGCACGATGTGGACACGGGGGACAGCCCCCCTATCCGCCACCGGGCCTACCGCGTACCAGATCGGGTACGGGCTTGCATCCAGGAAGAAGTGACCAAAATGCTCACCCTCGGGGTCATTGAGCCCTCAGACAGCCCCTGGGCCAGCCCAGTAGTACTGGTCCCCAAAGCAGCCGCTCCCGGCACCACACCGGAACTCCGGTTCTGCGTCGACTACCGGGGCTTGAATGCGGTCACCAGAACAGACGCACATCCCATCCCCCGGGCAGATGAACTAATCGACCGCATGGGAGCTGCCCGCTACCTCAGCATTTTCGACCTGACGGCGGGCTACTGGCAGATCGGCCTCACACCCCGGGCCCAAGAACGATCTGCATTTTCCACTCCTGATGGCCATTATCATTTCAAGGTCACGCCCTTCGGCATGAAGAATGCCCCCGCAACATTTCAGCGGCTAGTCAACCAGGTCTTGGCCGGGCTCGAAGGATTCAGCGCCGCCTACCTAGACGACATCGCTGTGTACAGCCACCACTGGTCCGACCACCTCCACCACCTCCGAGCGGTGCTACAGGCCCTTCAGCAAGCCGGCCTCACGATCAAGGCCAGCAAATGCCAAATTGGTCAGGGGTCCGTAACCTACCTCGGACACCAGGTGGGAAGCGGCCTGGTGGCCCCCCTGCAGCTTAAGATTGCCGCCATCCAGTCCTGGCAGCCCCCCATCACCCAGACCGAGGTCCGCGCCTTTTTGGGACTCACGGGCTATTACAGACGGTTCGTGAAAGACTATGGTACCATAGTGGGGCCCCTCACGGAGCTCACGTCCAAAAATCAACCCAAGAAGGTCAACTGGACCCCAGATTGTCAAACAGCCTTCGAACAACTGAAGGCCGCCATGTGCTCCGCCCCTGTGCTCC
Organism: Lissotriton vulgaris; assembly: GCF_964263255.1. Lineage (NCBI taxonomy): Eukaryota > Metazoa > Chordata > Amphibia > Caudata > Salamandridae > Lissotriton > Lissotriton vulgaris. The sequence continues at coordinate 947,972,731 of NC_141699.1, read as the reverse complement.
AGGCCCCCGACTACAGCCGGGAATTCGTCGTACAGACGGATGCCTCCGACCACGGCATTGGGGCGGTCCTGTCTCAATTGAACACCGAAGGCCTTGATCAGCCAGTGGCCTTCATCAGCAGGCGACTCCTGCCTCGAGAACAACGATGGAGCACCATCGAGAGGGAGGCCTTCGCCGTGGTGTGGGCCCTCAAAAAACTCCGGCCCTACCTCTTTGGCACACACTTCCGGGTGCAGACCGACCATCGACCCCTGCAGTGGCTGATGCAGATGCGGGGGGAAAACCCAAAGCTACTACGTTGGTCCATCTCCCTACAAGGGATGGACTTCACTGTTGAACACCGGCCTGGGCCAGACCACGCCAACGCAGATGGCCTGTCCCGGTTTTTCCGCCTCGACGAGGAGAGTCCCCAAGAGGATGGGTGACTCTCCCCGCCTTCAGCTGGGGGGGACGCATGTTGGACAGGCCACGTGAAGGGCCGCTCCCCCTCTGCCCGACCAGGCCCGAGCCCGGTCCCTCCAGTGTCACACACCACCACTTCACGCTTTCCGTCCCCTCCGGGACCCTTGCCTCTGAACATATCGACCTCGTGGGCCCGATCTCTCACTGGCCCGCGCGCCCAGCCTGGGCGCCATCTTGGACACTCCGCCACGAGGCCGCGTGGCCCCCGAACGACCCCAACCCTGGGCCTGGCCAGGCCTCAGACATCCCGGCACCATCATCCACCCAGGAGGTGAGCGGACCACTTGGCAGGTCAATGGGAGAAAGAGGTGTCGATGGTTCTCCCTCGCCAGGTGCCGCTCGCCCACCATCTCCCCGGGCGCTGGCTCCACCCCCCTGCTGGGTGTCTGGACCCCTTCATCCCGGACCCCCCAACCTCCAAGGGCGAGGGTCCGGACATCAAAGAGCATCAGCCCTATAACTGGGGCAGCTCCAGAGCAGGAAGGCAGTTGTATCCTGGAGTCGAGAGACGCAGTGAAGAACTCATCCTTGACGGACTACTGGCGCTGCCGTAGCCCTGCCTTGCGAACCATCGTCCTGCCTGTTGGCGCTGCCGAAACCTTCGTAATCATCATCGTCGTCGGGACCTGCTGGCGTGGCCGCGGACCGTTTGTAACCACCATCTTCATCGGGACCTGCTGGCTCCGCCGCGGACCGTCGCTTCCTTCATCCATCTCGGGACCTGCTGGCTCCGCCGCGGCCCGATCATCTAGAACGCCGAGCTCGAGGATTGAGAGCTATTTTCATCTATTGGTAACAAGACTGTCCCGCTACCCTTTTCCCAATCCAGAGACCAGAATCGAGGGGACCCCTGACTCCAGACCTCCTTGTATAATTTTACCGTAACTAAAGAATTGCTGATAAAGTATCGTTGAACCTTATCCTGGTGTGGTGTCCGTCTGTGGGGGGGAAGTTACTTGTCTGTACGATCGCTGGAGACGGCTCTCCCCGGAGACCTCTCCCCTTGTCCTCGGCCGACCCTCCCGGTCCGTCTAACAAAAGGTACAATACAATTTGCTCCTTGTAAAAAGATTGCTGGACAGGCTGGGTGCCTATGTGAACCTGATTTGATTCTGTTTGGTAGTTTCCTGATTACATCTTGCTCTGGTATTATAAATTCCTCTAGGGTTGCAACTTTGACTACTGTGGATGTACGGTCTTTGGGGCTAGGGGCCTATAGTGCTTGTCTAGGGAAAGTATCATAGATCTTCGTCACTTTCACTGCAAAGATGTCGGCAATTCTATTATGGAGAACTACAAACCTCAACTTTTTCCCCCTCCAAACTCATCAATCTATCTTTATCTTCTGCGGTAGTCACCATCGCTTGGAAACATGCCAAAGTGGTTATTCAGCTAAAGAAGCCTATGCTGGATGCCTCCAAACAAGAGAGCTTCCGCCCTATCTTCCTTCGCCCGTTGGTATCCAAGATCACCGAAGCTTACATTAATGCCACCCTCACGAAGTTCATAGAAGACAACAATCTGCTCGACCCCTCCCAGAACGGCTTCCGTCCACGTCACAGATCTGAGACCGCCCTTCTGGCTGTAACAGAACATCTAAGAGGCAAGATAGAGATCGGTCGCACCTCTTTAATCTTATTTGGATCGGAGCGCTACGTTCGACACTGTGTACCATCAGATCCTGCTGCAGCGCTTGGAGGATATCTGTGTGGGCAGCTCTGCCCTGGGCTGGTTCACCTCTTTCGTAGCAGAGCATACTTTACAAGTGTCCATCCCCCTTATGCTCCCAGGTACATGCTGTCCACAAGGGGTTCCTCAGGGCTCGGCTCTGAGCTCAACCCTTTTTAACATATACATCTAACCTTTAGCAGCAGTAGCTAGGAACAGAGGATTAGCTATGGTATCTAATGCGGATGGAACACAGCTGGTGGTAGCATTATCTGTTGACTCTGGGCAGGATGCACTTACGTTTAAGGATGATCTAACAGCCATTGCAGACTGGATGACTGCCAATTGCCTCCAACATAAAGCCAACAAATCCGAGATCTTGTTGGTGGGCAAAGACATCCGTCTATGGAGTGATCATTGATGGCCAACCTCTCTGGGTCTCCCGCCTGCCCCAAAACAGACAGTTTAAAATCTGGGAGTCTGGGTAGACTCCGCTCACACTTTTAAGGCCAAAACAAAGGCTGTAGCCGGGGTATGCTTTGGCTACTACGAGCGCTTAAACCACTGTTGGGGTTCTTCGATCCTACTACCCGTCAGGTGATCATCCAGGCCACAATACTCTCCAGACTGGACTATGCTAGCTCCCTATATCTTGGGGCCAACAGAGCAGACATACTTTGTCTACAAAGAGCACGAAATGCAGCAGGCCGGACTCTCCTAGGTCTGCCGAGAGCCTGTTCCACTACTGGCTCCATTCGAAAATTGCACTGGCTGCCGGTGGAGAAATGTATTCAATTTAAAACTCTTTGTATCACCCACAGAATCATGAATCTTCAGTATCCCACTATTCTGGCCAGTCTTCTGGTGTACTACATAGCCACAGCCAGCTGCGCTTCATAGACCAGCACCTGGATTATGGGCTGGAGGACGCTCCTTCCGCGTACTCGCTCCAAAGCTTTGAAACTCCCTCCCCACAAATATCAGAAACATCCAAAATCATTCACTCTTTGGTAAAGCCATCAAAACCCATTATTTTCTTGCATAACTTATTTCTCGTGTGTTTTCTGGTCTGCCTATGAACCATGAGAAACATGCTTAGGAAACAGCTAACCAAGTCCCCTCTCAATGAGGAACTTCTGGCATCATTAAAAAATACAAATTGCACTTTAAGGAAATTAATTTGGAATGAAAAAATAAAGACAAACAAGAGCTCTTGACAAAAATCTTCCATGCAAGCACCTTAACAAACTCGCGGGAGTTCTGGAGACTAATTAATGGCCTAGCCAGACCAAATAAAGCTGCCATTGGATCTAGCTTATCAGAAGAAGAATGGGTGACGTTCCTAAAAAATCACCTAGATTCGGAATATAAAGCACACAAACAACCAGCCGACAATCTGATGTACACAAATGCTGACCAAGAAGGCGACTGTGAAATCCTAATAACCAAAACTCAAGTGGCCGGGCTAATTAAAAGACAAAAGGATGGGGCGCCTGGTCCTAATGGCATACCATTTGCTCTGTACAAGGAAGCACCTGATTTCTGGTCTATTTTACTTACAGATGTTTTTAGAGAAGTAGCCGAAAGTGGCCAAATCCCTAAATCATGGAGAGGGTTGTTGATTACACCTATCCTGAAGAAAGGAAACTGGCAATTACTTGAAAACTATCGTCTAATTACATTGCAGGATACCGACGCAAAGTTGTTTGCTGGAATCCTACTGAAGAATTTAACTGAATGGGCAAATGTGAAACAGGTACTTCCTCCGAATCAAACAGGCTTTATTAAGGGCCTCGGTACTTCCACAAACATTTTAATACTATCAATACTAATTGACAAAGCAATTACAGTTAAAAAACCAATGTACCTGTGTTTCGTAGACTTTAAGTCCGCTTTTGACGGTGTCGACAGAGAACTTCTTTGGGAAAACTTAACAACCAAGGAATTCTGAATAACTTGTTAAAAATGATCCGGCTCCTGCACACTGAAACTTGGGTAAGGGTGAGGTTAGGTGAGGGAAATACACTAACCAATGCAATCCCTACATCGAGTGGTTTGAAACAAGGGTGCGTTCTGGCCCCCTTACTTTTTAATTTATTTTTAGCTGACCTTTCTACTGACCTAAACGAAATCAACGCATATCCTCCAAGGTTAGCAAACAAACTGATATCTAACCTATTATACGCAGACGATGTTGTACTTTTAAGTCAAACTAAAGTTGGAATGCAACGATTAATCGAAGGGTTTTTTAGGTATTCACAAAAAAAAGCATGCGAATAAATGAATCTAAGACCAAGGTAATGGTCATCTCGAAAAATGTGCATCTTAAATCCAAACATAAATGGTTTTTGGACGGCAAAAAATTAGAGCAAGTCACCGATTATAAATACTTGGGAGTTACTTTTATTGACAACGGCAATTTTCAGACACAAAAAACAGACATTATAAGGAAAGCCAACTCCCTGGTCGGGGCATTTAAAATCATTCAGAAATCAACAAGAAGGGGCGTGGCCAAGCTGCATGGCAGACAGGACGTGAGCTTCACCAGCTCCGTCCGAGGACCCACTAATCCTGCCTAAAAGATCCTTGCTGGACCCTCCAAAGGGGAGCTGACGGTCCGGATCCTCTCCTGCCACGTTGGGGACCCCCACATTGCCGAGAGAGCCTCCGGTGCCCCGGCAAACACCGCCGGAGATCGAAGCGGCGCTCTGAGGGCTCCGCCTGGTTCTACGCGAGACCGCGGACTGGGCCTGCGTGAGAGACTAGCGGTGCGTGCGGCCCGCTCGGGGAAGGCGTTTCCCTGCTCCGGGGCTGATCGCGTCCGCTGCTGACCCCCCGATTGTTGGAGATGGTGGCGAGCGTCCAGGGCGACTAGTGGAGGGCTGACCTGGGGTCCAGTGATCCCCGCTGACCCGTGTGAGGGGATGCAGCACCCGCCCCTTCCCCCTCCGATCCTCTACTGCGCCGGAGCTCCCGGCTGTGGAGCGCAGCCCCGGGTGAGTGCTTCCCTGGTCCCTGGGGCTCCGCAGGACTGTTGGAGGGCTGAGGCGGTGCGGCCACCAAGGGCTCATCACTGATCTTGCCGGAACTGTTGGCCTTTGAAGCCCGTCCCCGCACTGAGTGCCGGTGCGGCCTGCACAGGCTGCCCCTCTTGGTTTCTCTGCAGCTGTGGGGATTGCGGCCTCCGTCCCTTCCCCGGGACAGTGAACTACGGCGGCCCTTCCACGTGGAGCCTGCGGTGGCGCTGGGACCTGCGGCGGCCTGAGGGGTTGGGCTCCGGGGGACGTGGGCGGCTTGGAGCCCCCCTGGTATACACGGCATTGCCTGGGTGCCGGGGCGGCCTCCTTCCTACGCAGCAGCGGGATACAGACTGTGATACCCCCGGCCCACGTTGCGCCTTACCCCTAGAGGCTTGAGGATTGCTCTGTTGCTCCTGGATGGTGAGGGGGCTCGTCCCGGGTGCACTGGTTGGCGGGGGAACTGATTGGTTGGCTGCTCTCGATCTGATCGCCGGAGACCCTCCCCCGGATTGCCTGGTGCGCCCTGCTGAATTGTCCTCTCCACCGGTCCTCCCGCCTTCGCCCTGCTGTTGGGATCTGTGCCTACCCGGTGGGACCGGGTGAATCCTAGCTGAGGCGCCCCGTGGGGGCTCCCGATCTGCCCCCCAGGATGACGATCCGCAAGGATAGGAATGCGAAATCCTCCCAACCGAACACCATCGTGCAGTATACCACCCCAAGACTGCCATCGCAGAGGATCACGCGGCAGACGGGACCGGACGATGGGGGCGATGGACCGCATGAACCATCCCGGGCAGAGATCCTGAAGGCGATCCAGGGATCCCATTCTGCCTTGGAGAAGCAGATCGAGACGGTGTTGATCGACGTAAATCTCCTCCGGACAGACCTCCGTAAGGTGGCGGACAAGGTCTCAGACGCGGAGGGCAATATTGCCCAATTGCAAACTGAAGTGGCCTCCCTGCAGAAATCGGTCGCGCACCTGACGTCCACTACCCGTGCACTGGAGAGGAGAGCGGAAGATGCGGAAGGCAGGGCCAGTCGGAGCAACATCAGGGTCCTAGGCGTGCCGGAGCGCCTTGAGGCGTGAAACGCTGAACGCTTCTTGGAGACATGGATCCGTACCCAGCTATGCCCGACCGGACTGTCCAGTGTCTTTGTTATTGAGAGGGCACACAGGGCCCTGGTTCCCCCTCCACTCCCAGGCGAGTCACCTAGAGCCATCATTGCAAAGATTCTAAATTATAAAGATCGTGATTGTATTCTACGGGCCGCGAGAGAAATGGAGTCCATCACCATTGAAAATAGTCGTGTTTCCATCTACCCCGACTATACTCAACAGGTGCAGGAGCAACGGAAGTCCTACCTGGGCGTCAAGCAGAAACTTCGGGACATAAAGCTACAATACATGCTCCTGTACCCGGCCAAACTCAAGGTGCTCTCCCAAGGGCGCCCTCACTTCTTTGAGTCCCCGGCGGAAGTGTGGGAGAGACTCGAGATACGGGGAGACGACCTACCTCCTGGTGAACGGGGTGGCCCACGCGAGACCTGGGGGACCCGGCCCCAGAGGGGTCGACGAGGCAGAGGGAGACGCAGGTCTGGATCCTGGGGTTCTCCCGAGCCCCGGATTACCGTAGGCGAGGATGGGGCGCTCCACGTGAGACCATCAACGGCGGGGGCCGATCCGGAGTCACCTGAGGCCCCTGCACCTGGTGAGATCCTGGTCCCAGATACCTTGCAGGAAACCTTGCTGGAGGTACACTCTGCTCCCCCGGTGATACCGGAAACCGCCCTCTCCGAAACACGGCCTGAGTGAACTCTGATATGAGGTACTGTCTTGTTAAAATGTTGTTGCCCTGGGAGGTTGGGTGGGTCGCCTCTCCTGGTTTTTGCCTGCCCGGTGCTGTCTCTGCCTGGCGCTGGGAACCCTGGTTGGTGGGCTGAACAGAGGATGGACACCATGTTGGCCGAGGCGTTGTGGTGCGAGGTCCCAGAGTTTATGGCGTACCGTCGCCCAGCATTGGAATTGACTTTCATGAACATTCCCAGAGACTGTCCTGGAACATTGGGTCCTCGGGGAGTTGGGGGGGAGGGTGGGTGGTTTTGGTTGGTTGTGTGTGAGTGTGGGGTGCGTGTGGTGTATGGGGTGGCTGTGCACGTCCTGGCACTGGCAGGGGAAGGGCAGGGTAGCGTTCTTGGTTGTTGCTGTCCTTTTGCTCGCGGGTGGGGGGGGAGGGGGACTGGTTCTGATGGGGTGTTGGGTCCCATTGTTTTTGAATGGCGCTGGTGTGGGATGAACGGGATGGTGTGTTTTCCGGTTGAGTCATTCCTCCTTATGAGCGGGGGAGGGGGGGGGGGTTGTTTCTGGGGTTGGGTGGTTGCGGGTACTGTGGGGTTGGGGGGAGTTGTGGGGGGTATTTGTTTTTGGCATGGTGTGTACTACTGTTCGTGCCCCTAGGAGGCTGTTTGCAGAAGTTAAACTTGGGTGCCCGGATGGGCAAGACCAACGCTTATGGGATTCAAATTTTTAACTTGGAACGTGCGTGGCCTGGGTACTTGCTCCAAGCGGCATAGGGTGCTATCCTTCCTTCGTCAGCATGGAGTGTCAGTGGCGTGCCTACAGGAAACGCATTTGAATGAGGAGGGTGCTCTTAAAATGGCAAGGAAATGGAGGGGTCAGGTGTTCCATTCCTCCTTCTCTACCTATGCTCGGGGGGTCCTGATCTGGGTGGCTCCGGGGGTACCCCTAGCAGTCCAGTATGTTGAGGCTGATGTAGAGGGCAGATATGTTCTTATACGTGTGAAACTGGATGGGAGGGACTTCCTGCTGGTGAACTCTTATGCACCTAACATAGATGACCCGAGTTTATTTACTGGCCTGCAGGAGCTTATAGCAACGGACCTGGATGCCCCCCTCCTCTGGTTTGGAGATTTTAATTGTGTACTGGATCCACTGCTGGACAGGCATCCCCCCCGGGCGGGTACAAAACCTCGGATGATGGCACGGCTCCGGGAGGTAATGGAGAATCTGGGTGCTGTGGATGTCTGGCGACTCGGCAATCCGGGCCTGAAGCTTTACACTTGCTATACCCCCACACATAACACACATAGCAGGCTCGACAGGGTCCTCGCGGCCAACATTGGTGCATCCCTTGTTTTATCGGTCACACATCAGGCCCGGTTCTTATCCGACCATTCGCCCGTGACGTGCACGGTACAGTGGGTGGACCGCTCCTCCCGCCCACGGACCTGGCGGATGCCAGGGGATCTTCTGCAGGATCCGGTGGGACGGGAACATGTGGAGACGTCCCTGCATACTTATCTGGACCTGAACTGGGAAGTGGGTGATATCCCTTTTGCGACCAAATGGGATGCCCTTAAGGCAGTCGTGCGGGGCGCTTGCATGGGGCTGACATATGGAGTTCGCAAACAGCTGCTCCGTGACCTCGCGAGTGCTGAGGAGCGCCTCCGCCACTATCAGTCCTTACCGGACCCGGATGGGTCGAACGGGGACTCTGAGCGGACAGCCCGAGAAGGCGTCCATGATATCCTAGACCGGCTAGATAGATTCACTCTCGGTCGATATCGCCAACGCCTTCACCGTGAGGGGGACAAGTCGGGCCGATTGCTGGCCTGGATTCTCCGAAAGGAATTGGCCCGTGCGCGGATTGTTGCGTTGAGAAATCCCGCTGGGGTCCTAGTACACTCGGAACGGGACCTTCTTGCGGTGCTCCGCACACATCTGCAGAAGGTCTATACTGCTGACCCCCTGGTGACAGAGGCGTCCTATCAGTCATACCTCCGGGATTTGCCCCTTCAGACCCTCTCTAAAGAGGATGCTGAGGACATGGATACTCCAGTGACGCTCCAAGAGGTCAGGGTGGCGGTGGAGACGGTTTTCCCCCCCAGAGTTTTACCAAGCGTTTGTTGATACCCTCGCACCCCATCTCTTGCAGGTTTACCATGAAGTGATGGTGCGAGCCGCGCTCCCGCCCACCATGCAGCAGGGTGAGGTCTGCATGCTCCTGAAACCGGGTGGGGATGACTGTGATCCTGCGGCCTACCGGCCGATCACTTTAATCAATACCGATGCCAAAATTCTTACTAAGATTTTGGCCACCCGGCTGGCCCCACATATGACGCACCTGGTTCACCATGATCAGTGCGGGTTCATTCCGGGCCGCAACACCGCCATGAATCTTCGGCGTCTGAACCACGTTCTACATGAGGTGCGCGATAGGGAGGGTCCTCAGGTCCTGGTCTCGATAGACCTGGCTAAAGCCTTCGATACAGTTAGCTGGGGGTACCTATTGGAGGTGCTTTGATTAGCGGGGATGGGGCCCCTTTTCTGCAATTGGATTTGTATCCTTTACAGTGCGCCTACGGCCAGGGTCAGGCTCGGAGCGGCCCGCTCGGAGGAGTGACGGTTGGGCAGGGACACCCGCCAGGGGTGCCCCCTGTCACCGCTCCTGTTCGCTCTGGCGATTGAGTCCCTTGCAGTGACACTACGCACGGAGATGGCACCCTGGGGAATACGAGTGGGGATGTGGTACACCTGGTTTCGCTTTATGCGGACGATGCGTTGTTCTACCTGACCTCCGCGGGAGTCGCTGCCAATCCTGTTACACCACTTAGAACGCTTTGGTGCAGCTTCTGGGCTGCATCTTAATCCCTGATCTTTCCCCTTGCGGGATGCGGTGAAGACCCTCGTGTGGGTTTCCCGCCCCTGGGGCTGCGGTGGGAGATGGAGGCCTTCCGCTATTTGGGCATTCAGGTGGCTGTCTCTGATGAACAATTGCTGGCCCGCAACGCCGACCGTGTGCTCAGTTCAATACAACAATCTGTATCCTTTTGGAATACACTGCCACTCTCACTCATGGGACGATTGGCCGTCTCAAAGATGGTGATGCTGCCTAGAATATTGTATATCCTACAGAATACCCTCTGTCCTCTTCCTCCTCGAATTTTCAACAAGCTTAATACGATGCTTACCTCCCTGCTCTGGGCAGGCAGACGCAGCAGAGTTGCGCTGCGTACGATGGTCAGACGATGGGAGGAGGGGGGCTTGGAGGCCCCACGCTTTGATCTCTACTATTACGCGGCCCAACTTATACCGGCTGCGCGCTGGTTCGCGGGCGCGGACAATTGGGAATTGCGACTCTTGGCTGGTAGCGCAGATGAGAGGGCGTTGCAATTGGCTCTGATGCGTGGCAGAGGAGCGGATGGCAACCTGCCGTACATTGTTCGGCATACTGCGGGGATCTGGCAGCGAGTGGTGGAGAGAGTACTGAGACGGGCCCCTTTTCATAGGGAGCTGCCGATATGGATATTGGCACCGGTCACTCTAATGGAGGAGCACATGTCGTTTCGGGAATGGCGTGAGGGCGGCTGCGACACATTGGCAGACTTATACCCGGACGAGTCCTTTGTGACCCTGGAGAGAGCCATTGAGGCCTTCAGTCTTAGTGGGGGCCAATACCTTCACTATGGAGGCCTGCGGGACGTGGCGAGAGCGACGTGGCCACAGTTCCCTGAGGCGCCCCAGGTGTCCCATACTTTGAATATCGTGCTATCGTGCGGCGCGGGACGGCGATTGATAACGCTTTTATATACAGCGATGAGATGCGACTCGGCGCCTCCGGTGTCTCCGTCCTGGGCGGCGTGGGAGACAGACTTAGGGGTTGCCTTGGACCCGGGACAGCGGGGGCGGATAGGGACGCTCACCAAGAAAGTATCGTGTAACGCGCGTTTCAAATTAATCCATTTTAATTTCATGCACCGCACTTACGTAACCCCAGTTGCTCTGCGCCGCATTGCGCCGGATAAATCGGATGCCTGTCCTCGGTGTGGTTCAGTAGGAGCCGGATTTCTCCATTTAGCTTGGGAGTGCCCACTAGTCGGGGACTTCTGGAGGGTTGTGGTAGCCTACATCCGGAGAGTCACGGGACTGCGTCTTGACCTGTCCCCGATCCATTGCTTGTTAGCCCTACTCCCCAAACCTAAGAAGAGGAACCTGTCCTATAAAATGCTGCAGCTGCTCTTAGTGCTGGCTAGACGGCGGGTGGCTATAACCTGGATGGGACAAAGGGCGCCAGATATGACATCATGGCTTCGGGATGTGGGGGAATGGACATTGGCTGAAGAAACACACATGCAACATACGCGTAGGGATGAGCGGCTACAGGAGGACTTGCTTGCATGGCGCATGATGTGTGCGGGGGGTCGACTGCCAGCGACTCTGATGCTACTAGTGCTGCATTGTTCTCGTCCGAGGAATTGGAACCTGAGGAAGGGGTGGCGGGGGATGGGGAGGGTGAGTAGGGGCTGGGGTACTACCCTGATGACTACGCACATGTTCCTTATGTCAGTTTTTCTGTACTTGCACTGTATCCCGTGGATCTGATTCTTGCATCTCCTGTTTTATCTGCAACTGTTGAAGCCGTGCTGGGGGTGTGAACTGCGTACACATGTTTTTTCTATACCTTGATGCCAATGTTGGGGGGGGGAAAAGTATTGTTTATTCTGCTGAAAAAATAAAGTTTTTTATTTTTTTCACCCTTAAAAAAAGAAATCAACAACAGATCTGTCCTATCACCCTTTATAAAAAACAATTGCCGTAAAACTACTGCCCGCCTTAACCTATGGTAGTGAGGCACTTAATGGTAAAGATGCTGAGATTATTAATATTGCAAAGGTACAGATCTTTATTTCTTCTCCCGAAGAATGCCTCACAAGCCCAGGTGAGACTTGAGTTTGGGCTAAACAATCAACGCTACGCAAGGAAGGCGCACATACTAAAAATATGGAACAGAATAAAAAACGATCAGGAGAACGAAATGTCCCGTTTATTGTGGCGGGAAGTAAATAATAAAACAAACAACTGTCAGCTCCTACTTAAATAGCGCAATAGCAGAATTTGGTTTAACACCAATCTGGGAAACCACAATTACGTCGGAGAGCGTCAAAAAAACAATAAACAAACTCACTAATTACCTCTCCATGATCATGGATAAAGACATTCTGGTTAAACACAGCCATGCATGGTCAATTGTCTCTGGATTTAAGCAAAAAAAAGGTCCAAACTTACCTGGAAACACCATGATCTAAGAAAAATAAACACATTTTTATTAACACCGTGGCTGCTGTGCATTTTCCCCTCCTGTGCTGATTTATGGTGAACTCCTCTATTCATGGCGAGCTCAGCTCGTCATCAGCACAGCTCAACTGTGCCTCATGACGAGCTGAGCTCGTCATGAGCATGGAAGGGGTTAAAGCTAGATTTGGCTCCTTTCCAGACACATGTCACTTAGCGCCATGGAAAGGATTACAAGGAAATAACTTATGCGGGCTTTGTAAACTAGGAGAAGAAAACATTTTACACTTATTGTGCCTTTGCCCGGATTTGGAAATCGAAAGAAAAACTATGCTTAAAAGAATGTTCATCATGCGTGGGGTAAGGACATGCAGACAGGCTCTGATTGGAAGTCTTAATCCAGAAGATCTGCCAATGAGTTCTGCATTTGTCAAATTCCTTTGCGCAGTACAGAAAAAATTGGAGGCTTCTGTTTGACCAAACAATAGACTATGTGAACATGGTTTTTAAAGGATACGGCTCTTGAAATAATCATTAAGGACTATCTATTAGACAATTAAATGTGTGCGATATATATTTAACTCCTTGAAAATTAATTGAAAATTCGATTGTTTTATTATTTTAAACATTGATGATGTTTTAGCTGCTTTTTTGTACATTTTAAGCAATCAAACAAATAAATTAAACTTTAACTTGGTCTGCCTATGGCAGTTGCATTCTAGCCCTGGGACGCCCCATTGCTGGGGCAGCTGTGCGCTCTACACAACTCATAACATACCATAAAGTTGGATAGAACCTTCATTCATTTCTTTAGCTATATATATATATATATATATATATTTGCCAAATTGTACAGAATTTATGTTAGACAGAACTGACAATGTGCACTCCATTTTACTGGTCACCCCAATACCCTCCTTACCCCAATCAAACAAGTAATCCACTCAGCATAAATGCTTACAACTAGCATGAAAATAAATGTTGCCAAACTTCCTTTGCTTTAAGGGGCATCCAATATTGCAGGCCACAGTCACTAGTCCCTACCCCTATGTTCACTGCCTAGTTGGGAACGGCAATATGAGATGCAGTCCTGACTCACTCCTCCATGGCTCACAGCATAGTCAAGGGCCAGGGGAGCCAAGTAAACTGGCGGAAGGGGCTACAGGTGAGTGGGTGGCACATAAAGGGGTGGCCAGGAGGCCATAGGTAGGGTCACAGAGGGGCTGCTGGACACGGTTGGCTATTAAAGAGGGAGGCTGGATGGGGCCATGGCACAGGGAGTGTTGGCAGGCCAGGCTGGTGGCTCACCACAGAGAGATTGCAGAAAGGCGAAGGGGCACCCAGGGGGGTACGGAGGCAGAGGTAGAAACACCGGACAGACACTTTATTTAACCCTGCATTATTTTGGTGTTAAGTGTTATCATGTTTAATTATTGTTAATATTGCATGATCACTTACAACACAAATAATATTTTTACATAACTGGATCAGAAACTAACAGGAGGAAACAGTTAGCCTAAACTTAAATGTTTCTCTCAAAATACCTGAGAAGCTAAAATTTATGGTTATGTCTGTGATCTAGGACTTCCCTTGTGACAGGCCACTATCTCACTTCCGGGAGTCCAACCTTCTGCTTCTTGACACACAGTTGAGCTTCCTAGTGGGTTACAGTACTGACTCTGCCCTACTCCAAGTCTCTGAATTCGTAAAGGAAAACCTTTACTTAAATTCACCTATCATGATAATGCTACTTGAGCATTCAACACCATTTCCCACTCCTTCTTACTTCACAGACTCAAATGAATCGGCATCAGAGATCAGGATCTGCGATGGCTAAAGACTATTGAGGATCGCTCCCAGGCAGTCTTCTTCCTCCCCTTTCACCTCTGCCTTTAAACCACTTGTGTGTGGTGTACCTCAGGAGTCTGCGCTTAGCCCTACCTTTTTTTATATTTATCTTGACCCACTGGCAAAACTCGTAGAGGCATGGGGATGACACTCCACTCCTCTTTGCCTTCCAGGAGGAATCTCCTGAGAACTTGAGTTCTTTGAAATTGTGTCTGAAGGTAGTAGCCAGGTGGATGAATGAAAGCTGCCTCAAGCTTAACTCAGTTCCAAAGAAGAGGATTGTTTTTGTAAGATATCTCCTGATATCAGCAACTGGTGGTCATTAGACCTGTGTGCTCGCCCAGCCTCTACTGTTAGACACCTTGGAGTGAAATTTGACTCCAACCTTTCATTACAACTCCCAATCAAGGCAATATCCACCTCATGTTTTGCTACACTGATGTCACTTAGGAGGATGCTCGACCTTTTCCCAGTGGACACTCGTAAGACAACTGTCCATGCACTTATCACAGCACAAACTGACTATGTGAACAGTTTGTACTTGGGCGTCCCTGCCTACCTAATAAAGCATCTTCAAAGTGTGCAGAACTCTGCCACAATCTTAATCCTAAAGATTCCTTTGTGTGCCTCAGAGTCTAAACATCTTTGTCTACTTCACTGGCTCCCAGTCACTAAAAGAATCCAATGTTAGGCTCTTGTTTTTGTTTTCAGGGCCTATATGTATAAGGGTGCAGTCTACCTCCATAAGGGGTTCAAGCAACATTGCCAAGGCAGATCCTGGAGATCGAATAATCTCAAGCTTTTTCAGCCATCCTTGCATTCAGAAGGCTAGAAGAGGCAGTAGATTCTTGGTCTTTCTTGCTGCCAAGCTGTGGAATGCTCTTCCTCTTCGCTTGAACTGTTGCCATTCGGAACCTATTTTCAGAAAAAAATCTTAAAACCTGGTTGATTGATTCTTATTTATAGGGCACCTAACTTGTTGATTTTAAACTCTCGCTTTCCTATGTGCCACTAGCGCCAGGACGCCTCTTCGAGGTAGCTGTGCACTTTATAAATTTCTTGTATTGTATCAGACGTGCTCAGTTTTGATAACCTCATACAACCAACCCTCCTGCTAAACTCCCAATTCTGCATCTTCAATATGGCTCCCCACTCTTTTCTTACCTATTGCAATCCCTAATCTAACACTTCATATCTTCCTCATGCTTCCTCACTTGCCTCTCTTCCATCCCAAATGTTCATACTTCTAACCATCTTATCCATTTACCTGTTTTGGGTGTCCCGGTTTTTCAGCTTTGCTGTAAATATTCTTCAAAGGCTCTAAAATCTCAGTGCCTCCCATATCTGCCTTCATCTCTTCTATTTGCTTCAGAGCAGACTTCATGGATTCCTGGGTGTATTCCACACTATCCCTGTGAGACACGGAAAAAACAAGGCTCACTGTAAAAACAGTTGCAAAGAACTACTCAAGAATTAAAAGCAGTTTACATGTATCGCAATACAGTCTAGCTTGCAGAGTTATGACAAAAGAAAGCACTATTGTTAACCCATCTCTGACTGCTGTAGAGAACACACAGAAATTGTTTAGAAGAACTTCAAGCATGCTTATACTTTTTGTACACTTGGTAAATTGAAAAGAGAAAAATATAAATAATCTAAGAAATACAATAAAAAGATAAACTATCGTGAATAGGAGGGTGGAATACTGATTTCAGACAATGGACAGTCCCAGAGGAGAGCTTCAGTGTGTCCCTATAAAGAAATAGAGGTTGTGTGGGAGTTTTCATTACTTTTTACTTTTGAATCACTTCCCCCTTACACCCAGACCTATAAGTGATATCCGAGGGGGAACCTATACATATCAAGGTGTCCTGCCCATAGCCTGTAGTTTTTTGAGCTAGTACTGCCATGCTTCTAACAAGGCCAAGAACAAGTAAACAGTACTTTTAGCCAGAAATTTAGCTAAGACTAGAAACACTGATGTGAGGTACGTACCCTACGTTAAGCTGAATAGAGACCATCTTCACATGTCCTTTCCTCATCTTCTAACAGTGGAAGGATTGGAAAGTAACACATGGCTTTATGTTCCTGTCACAGTACTTGTAGCTCAACTGCAGTAAAGTTAATGTGGGCCAGATCAGGGGATGCTCTGCTTATGCAGAATAAACTGCATCTATAGCAGAACTCTTGGGAAGATCTCATGATGCGGTTAAAACAGATTGACAAAACCATCATAGGGTCTATGATTTGCAGGCCACAGAAGCTGCTCCAATGACCGGAAATGAGTAATAGCCTTGGCCCTAATGCACAGAACACTATCTTGTGTTATGTGTACTTGTGAAGAATACTATTCTCAGAGCACATGGTTCCCAAATCTACTGCATGTAATGCAGCCACAACCTACCTTATCAGGTAGGGAAGTGTAGGTTGTCAGTTCTAGTCGAGTTATTAAGAGCCTTATCTACACACCTCTTCCACGCCTAAAGGCAAAAGATGCGTGTGCTTGCATACAGTTCAGCACTAAACAATTTTTTGTCTTGCACAGCCTCCTGAGAGGACAGTGCCTATGTGCGGAGATTTAACTCTGAGTGAGACAATAGTTGAGCACAGCCTTGTGTGCAACTGGTGGAGAAATCAAAACAAAGTGAAGCAGCTCCAGTGGGTTTACAGGTATTACAGCCACTGGAAGTAAAACATAGTGTCAGGCCAAGGAAAGGAAGGATGTGGAAACACATCTATCATCTATTATATCAATAATTTCCTGGTTGCTTTATAAATGTTATAAGAACTGCGAGATGAACGTGTAGAATCAGAATATTAAAGTTACAAATATTTAATTTTTAGACTGCCTGTTTATTTTAGGGTTATTCGTAGGGGTGGGTGTTAAATTCCACTCCATCTGAGGTTTTGGTGGAGTTTTACCCACTCTGCGGCACGCTTGTAACGTGGAGTTCCAGGAAAACTCCACCAAACACCGCGTAGCAGAGATTTTTCTCGCGTTCATCTCGTCAATGTTAAGTTGGCAAGTGCAAGTTAGAATGAGTGTTCTCTAGTGCGATTTTTGGGTACTATAGTGGCACCCGGTGAGATTTTCTCAACACTGGCTGCCAAAGCAGTTTACGACCGTTTGCGGTGAGAAACCTGCCGCTCAAATAGAAAATCTACTTGAGCTGCAGCAAAGAAGCAGCAGCCTCCGGCACACTGCGTGGTGCAGTTTCCAGTCATTTAGCAGTGTGGAACAAACTCCTAGTGCTAACGATAAGAGCAATGTACTGATTCCACTTGTGGAACTCCGCGGAATCTCGCAGAGTTTTTATGCAAATTCACGGTATTCTGCAAAGTGAAACTCTGCGAGTTCTGCCCACGTCTAGTAGTTAACTTAAAAATTATTTTTTTCAAATAGCAAAATGAGAACTGAAAATAGTTATTGAAACCATGGACTATACTGTTTGGTTATTGGCAATAAAAATAAGACAACAGTACTTAACGATGTAGTCAAGAATGTAAACTTACAGAAGAAAAAAACATTGTACTATTAAAAAATATAACTTGCAAAATACTGTTAAAGGTTTCATCTTTAGGGTAAAGCGAACATTGGACATTGATTGGAACAAGAATGCTTAGGTTTCTTTGCCAGACTTAGGGAGACATGCGCCTCTTGCTGTGGGATGGGAAACACACTAGAATGTCCCTGAAAACCCTGCAGTTTGCCCAGTTTAATGGGGGACTTGTACCACCCAACCTGGATGGGTATTATTAGGCAGCCCACTTAATTATGTTAAGGACTGGCTTTTTGCCCCATTGGATCACTTAACCTTTTGGCTGGAATGGGCACAGTGTGGTCGAGCTTCTCTATACTATCTCTATTGAGGTGTTGGGGATACAGCTTCTTCTCCTGGCCATCCAAATGGCTCTAGCAGCATGGGGAAAAGCCACAAAAACCTTAGGATGGCATTGTGGACCCATGAAGAAAACACCCCTGTTCCCTTCCAGAAATAAGGAATTTGCGAAACTTCAAGACATGGGATCTTATCGGGCTAGCTAAGTGTGGGGACTTGCTAGAGGGTGGTGATATATTATGCTCTTTGCCTCTCTGCAGCTTGTGTATGACTTACAAGCTAACCAATTCCTGCAATAAGCAGGGATACAGCATGCATGGTGGGCAGGGGAGACACATTGGGGAGGGTTTACCGGAGTATGCCCCGTTAGAGACGTGACTGCTAACAGGGGAGCTGGTAAGGGGTGCAATCTCCCTCAGTTACTATACCTTAAACAACAACATGCCCGATACCCTGACTCAGTTGCGGGAGAAGTGGGCAGCAGAGGTGGGGGACCGGGAGGATAATGATTGGGAGGCGTCATTGATGTACCAGAGAGAGAGGTATCGAATAAAACAAGGCTCCGCTTGGTTCAATTTAAAATATTGCACAGAGCATATTATCATAGGAAGAAGCTACATGCTGCGGTGAGAGCAAATATTCCACATTGTTTAAGGTGCCAGGGTGAAGATGGCTTCTTTATTCACACGCTTTAGGGCTGGGCAGCGATTACTGAAGAGCTACTGGGGATTTTGCAAGAACCCATTCTGCTGGACCCAAAATGTAACCTCTTGGGGATACCCAAAGATTTTGACTTACCCCGAGCTATTCTGTGGCCTTGACCTCGTGGTGGCGAAGAGGTTTATACCTCGCTACTAGATAGCGCTGGAATGTCCTACATTACAAGAGTGGAAACTGGGCATGGATATGTATATGGTGGCCGAAAAAGTAACATACATTAGGAGGGGCTGTCCCTAAAGATTATGCAAATTCTGGGGGTTGTTTCTTGCATACTACCCAATACATCTACGAGATGATGATGAAGACCAGAGCCAGGATGTGCTCTAATGATGGTGGGCACGTGGTGGAACGATGCATGGGACTTAATGCTGTTGGTTTCTTCTGCTTATGTATTGGCTGATGGCTGCCTGGGGAGAGGGTGGTGAGGGAAGATGGGGTTTGTTTTTGAGGATTCTTGTTATTTTTATACCAGTGTTAGAACTGTGCTACCTATATTCTGTTTGATGTTGTTCTGTATGACTGATGAGCTGTTTGGAAATCTAAATAAAAATGTATTTGAAAAAAAAAATGTTTAGGTTTAGTTCCCCTTGCTTGAAATAATTGTTGACAAAACAACCGGTAGTGGTCAGGGACAGTGGAATTATGCAATTCTATGGAGGTTTAAAACATAATTATGGGTTTAACTCACTTGCCATAATAACAATAGTAATGCCAAAAATTGAGCCGCATCATTTGCACTTTACTTGCATCATAGTTTAAATTATCCAATAGAATAAGTTGGTCCTCTTTTGCACTATAATCCTTTTTGCCCCGATAATGTAAAAGCTCTGCATATACACAAAGTAACTTAATTGATCAAGCTACTGAAGAACCCATATTCAAAACAGGGTCGATAGGATTGTGGAGCAAGATTAGTGACTCTGAAGGTCTCCACTAAAGCGCTTTAGAGACAAAGCTACCTTAAGATCAGATCAGAGCAAAAAGGCAATCCGCTTTAAAGCACAGCACAGTAGATTCTTCTCTTAAGTGGTATACAGAGTGCACAGCCCATACAGGCACATACATCTATGAGAGTCAAAATATGGACAAAAGTTTATTGTATCATACTCAACAAATAATATTTTTGATATAATAAGAAATAATCAACTTAAACCTGAGACTCACGGGAAGAATGACTGGAAGTGACTTCCAAAGCCGAAAACGTTGAAATAACAGCCAAGGGGCAAACTCTTGAGTAGGAGTAACATTGTTTCCTGAATGACAAAAGGATGAGATAGACCAGTGTTAAAAGTAAACAAGCAAAAAAGTCATTGATTTGAAATCTCTTTTTTTCCTGAACAGCCTAGCTATGCCAGTTGTTCTAAACTAGTGTGGCTTAGCTACACCCGGATGACCGGTCACTGATATGACTTGGTCTCCAGAAAGTAAAGCGAAAGAACGCCAACAACTGGAAATGAGGCAATAGTATAGTGATTTAAAACACAAGGTCACCCACAATGAAAGTCCAAAAACAAAATATAAGACAAATTCCAGTATATAGCAGCTGTGAAAATACACTAAGCACACCCTAGGTATGGTTCCTGATGTCTAAAATTATCTAAAAAAATGGTGGTGCTTGACCAAATCGAACTTGCTAGCCTAGAGTGTTTCTAGCTATTTCTAAATATAAAAAATGTAAAATATGTTTACCTTATAATGGGACAATAAAATTAACAGTTACATACAATTACACATAATATTAAGCCATGAAAATTGCTTTAAGGGATGACCATTTATTTATTCACCAAACTACACCTGAAATTACATGCATGTAGTATTTATTTATCTGAAGGTTTTATATAGCGCAAACTAGACCCTTGCGGGTATCAGAGCGCTTTACAAGGTAAATATCTCAGATACATGGGCATGGTGAAATCAGTCATTAAATAGTACAGCAGCTGTCCTTAGCCCACAGATGACAGATGTTGCCCAAATGTATGGATTTTCATCCCCTTTTAATTTATGTATTGAAGATCCAACATTGTAGTAAGCAGAATATAAGTTGATTTATATCATGACATCTTTGTTAGAACAGGAACTGGAAAAAGCTGATCAAAACCAAAATGCAGTTTATTTTTACGAGCATCTGCTGCAGCCACTCTTGTAATAGCATTCATGTCATAATCTAAATATGGTGTTTTTGTAGATTCAACAACCACAGCATTAGTAATTGTAAGAGGTGGAAACACTCTAACTGATGTCAGTTCTACAAAAACTAGTGCCATTTTAACCCTTTACACAAAGGATAGATCTTACTACCATGTCAATCAAAGGGCCTGAATTGGCCATCTTTCCAAAATCTTGCCCTAGATATTACGAGGATAAGGCCAAAGGGACTCTTATTTCAGACATCTTGCCTACTGCTGGCTAAGCTCTGGGAGGTATCATAGGATGGTTAAAAGTATTCATCGGAGAGACTTCAATATTTCTCAGGTGATCATTGTTTCTGGACTAGGCTACAGCCCTGGGTGGTTTAGCAAACAGTATTAATAAGCTGTCAGTGTTAAACTAATATAAAGACAAGGGTGGCTGAATCCACTTCCACCGTTCGTCAACCACTAGCACAAACTGTGAATTGATATACTATTGAAATTGGCATGATGGGTGGAATCATGAAATGGAACGAGGTTAAGGAAGAAATTGAAACTAACGATTAGATCTATTTCAAGAACAACCTGACTTTTGAATGTTTGTAACAAGGCAGAGCTACTGAGCTACTGACTCTCTTCGGGGCCTAATTTATTACAAGTTCCATAGGATATAATGCACTCGTAATAAGGCGGAGGAATATCCGTCAAGTTTGTGATAGAGTAACCAATCCATCAAAATCCAAGTCATTCCCTTGGTCTAGACCATCCTCAATATGTATTCTGAAGAAATGTCCTCAATTTATTTTTCTATCTTTCCTTTGTTTCGTACAGTTTTCTTTCATTTTGGATTTTGTTTCATTAATGAATGTTATTTGATGCTTACCTTTCTTGTGTACGCTATAACTTGCTCAATAAAATATGGAAAAAATAAGAGCAGAACTGCACAGACGTAATCTGCTCATGAGCTTTAGAAGTGGCTTTTTTTGAAATGCAAGAAAAGCCTACGCTTCTTGAGTCTTGAAGATCCATTTTAATTGCACTGTTTGGCAAAAGGTTAAAACAATGCAAAATAGGCAAATACAACAAAGCTGATGAAACTTTATATCTTTGTAATAAAGCCAGGAGTATTTAAATGAGAAGTAGTGTCAAGTTTGTTTGTGGCCATATAACCATTTTCTTGTCTGTATCTAAACCTCTGAACCTTCTCCTATGATCCGATAGCAATTACACCCAAAGAAAGTGTTTCTTACTTAGCAGAAAGATTATATTTGCTTAGCCATTCTTGTATAGTGTGTATTCTTTCAAGCGTTTACCATAAGAAAATCATATACCAGCAAGACAATTGAAAATAAAAAAATGTTACAGAAACCTGAAGAAAAAAACAACACTGGCCAAAAACGGACAAGGAAGCTTATGCAATATATAGCACAAAAGGCATGCTATAATAATATGAATTTGGAATAGAAGGCCATATGAAAGTAAGCTAGTAAATCCAGCTTTGTTAAAGTCCTAGCGATGCCACATCTGTTCAAATAAAACAAGAACAAAGTCCTGCAGTCTGTTTTGGATGCTGATCCACTTATGTAGCTCGAAACGCATGAGCCACAGTCTCACCCTTTCAGAGGTAATAGCAGCAAAGAAGGCTGAAAATGGTTGTGAATTATAAACCACATTGTTAGCATGGCAGGTTAACTATACTTCTGGTTCTTCCTTTGTTCAGTATATCGCTTAAGTACATAGAAGAATAGCTTTAGAGACCAAGTTGAATGTGTCAGTGCCACCTAAAAATTGGAGGACATGTGTTAGTCTATTAAAAAAACTTCTTGATCATCTTCACAGTGAAGGCTTATTGACTCTACTACACAGATAAAATAAAAGAATGAAACAGTCTTGAAAGTCTACCTCCTTTCTTGAGAAGTAAGGTATCTTTTGACAGTATACCATTATACAGCCATGTGCCTGTTAAAAATGCCCTTTTTTGTACATTGGTTGAAAGGCTCTGCAGAAGCCTGCGATATTTAAGATGGGGCACCAAGCATCCTGGTGTAAGAGTAGATGGAATAGCCATAGGGAGAGTTGTCACTGTACCCCAAGACCATCTGGACCTTGACGGTCTTGGGTGGTCATCAATGAACCGGGAGGGGCCCATCATTTCTGAATCCATTCCAATGAGGCATGCCTATCTAGCCTTTACTGAATAAACTTCCAGGCATAAGAATGGCACATAATTGCTGCATAAATGAGAAAGCGGAGACCATTATCTTCAAGGATATTTAATCTGCCGTTATGTCATGGAGGTCAAGCAACAACTCTTGTATTCTGCCATTTCTAAGGATCTGCCATTGTAGAACTGGAAACTCACACCCCAACTGCATCTGATGGCCATCCTACCTGGAAAACTGCCTTTGACCCATGATTGGCCCGCATCCATCAGGTCTCTAGGAATATTGACACATTTTGCTGTTCTTGTTTTAGAACAGGACTAGAGAGCTGGCTAATCATCTATAAATAGAAGTTCACTGGGCCAAGGATAACCCTGCTAGTAACAGCCTGGAGAGGTAGTAGGATGGTTTCCATGTAGAAAATGTACAAGCAACCTTTAAGGCAGAGGGTGATCATGATTATTTCTTGGTTCCCCTTGTGGGCTTGCGAGGATGCCAAGGTGAGTCGACTGGCCCACTCTATCAAATTCAGCAAATAACTAGTTGACAGGGGTGTTCCAAAGATCACGGAGTGATGGGTGTCCAAGAACACTTGTCTGGCAGGTTCGAAACCTGTATAGTAATGCCATACGAGGTAGTAAGAGTTTAGACAAGGTTGGACTTGGTTTGCAATTCTCATATCAGTTATTCTTCTAATTGAGGAGAGATTTGTGACAAGGCAGTGCTAGGGGTCTGAAGTGTTGATGTTTTGTTCTCTGAGAAGGTGTATCTGCTCTGTTTTTAGAGATAAGGAAAAATAACTTTCAATAGGTTGGGAAGATGTTACCCAGGCATCTGCCTCCATTTAGTGTGTGAAGTTGTAAGAGTTGAGGCTGAGAGAGTGTAGCTTTAATGTCTGGGTAACTGCCTTCCAGTATCTCTTTCTATTCAGGTTTTTCACAGGACATCCATGTGGTGTAGCTCTCACTACCACTTGTGCTCCTTTCGTCTTTGGTGCCTGACCCTTCTTCAATGTAGTATTCCAGAATTGGTTGTTCAATTACTGCAAGAGGGTTGAGATTTGGGCCTCTCAATGTCAATTCGGTTTACAAAGATCCAGAATCTGGAATTTTTGAGACCACAAAGGCACATGTGGTCCAGTTCTTTGGGGTTTTGCTTTCCTGCAACCAAATGTTAGGGAGTTGGGACCTACTTGGGACCTACTACCGGTCATCAAGCCCTTTCTGTACCTTCAGAGGTGGTTTGGCCAAATAATTTGCCACTAAAGGTGTTATTTCTAGTGGTAATTAGGTCTAACCAGGGGCTGGAGGAATCCCTTCACTGAGTTCATCTTTTCCTACAGATATTTCAGGTTCAGAGTGTCTTTCAATTGGGCTCCGATTTGTACCGGAGGTCATGTCATCTTTCCACCACGCTTAGGAGGAGATCTGTCCCTCTTTTATTCCAGTGATTTGAAGGCTCATCAGCATTTGCTTGACAGACTGACTTTATGAGGGGCGATAGCCTTTTTTCGTTAACTTGGGTTTGGCATGACCTCTTTGAGAGTCATCCAAAGCTACCTCTAAGTGCAGGGTGAAAACAGTGACTTCCATCTCAAATAACCAAAAGTATTAGTCCATCCCAGGTCATGTTCAACTTCATTGCATTAGGAATAAAGCAGCCTTCTGGGCAGAGTTTATGGGGCTTCTGGCTTAGACATTGGCCCAAGCACTACCTCCTCCACCTTGCTCACTAAACGCTGGAGAGCCGCAGGAATCTGAACTGGTGTACAGTATTAATGTCTTGGCAGGTGGCGCCACAATATGATCTGCTGTGCTCTTTTTTTGTTCAGTTTACAGATGGCACAACAATCAATGGTGGGAGCTGCATTGCTTCTGGTGAATGTTTTTCATGAACTGCAATGAAGGCATTCACCCTCTTGGTGTGTCCTCCGAGTAAGGGATGGAATGGGATGAGTAATAAGATGGGCTTATGCCTGCATTACTTTCTGGTATACTCATTATTTCAATCCTTCCTTCCTCATCCCACTTCTAAAGTACTGCCCTCCCTCTCGGAGGTACTTAGTCAGCCCTCCTTGGGCATTTAGCTTGGCACCAGTACTTTGTTCAAAGGGCGCAGGCCCACTTATGGGCTGGGGAGGAAACAGGGCAGTCAGAAATCAAGAAATTACTTGGGCATACTGCGTTGCATGAGGGATGTCAGATCTCCCTCATTGAGTAACTAAGGGAGCAGGGAAGGAAGAGTTGGGAGTAATTTAGTCAGTCTTTTTAGCCCCTGACTGTAAGAAGACAATGAGCATATCTCTAGTGTTGAAATGAACCTAAGAATCTACTCCACATCAGTTGGGACAGTGATGTAGAAGGTACAAAGAAATGCATGGTGCACAATAACAAACAAACCTTAATGGTAAAACACATTTCAAAATGTGAAGTTTCCTTTTTTTCTTCAGTAAACACATAGCAACTGTGACATTGAGCTACTACCTATTTATCTACACGAGAAGCTGGATTGTAATTGAAAAGAGCATCTTTAATCATGTAACACATCTTTACATCTCGTGTTCGAAGCTGTAACGGTTTCCTTGTGTGGTCACCAACTGCTAGTGGAAAATCCCAGCTTTAAAGGCGGCCATGTGACTGACTCGCCGAGAAACATTGCTCTAGGTTTCCTGAGATACCTTTGAGTCAGTCTGTGCGAGGAACATTAACACTCTGCTACAAATTGATTACCGCTGCACTTCTTGACCTCTACAAGTATCTACATTACAATTCACTCTGGTCTCTCAGTTCATGTGTATGTACTGGTCATTTTGGTAGATTCGACAATGTAGTAACAGGGAAAGAAAAAATTTGCCCTGTATCAGATGGTTTGGTCAAGTGGTGAACTCAGGAATAGACTTTGAGGATACTATGTAAATAGTTCTATATGGCAGAAGTCAGTCATTAAACACGTAAGTAAATAAGCAGTGAAACTTAGATGTTAAATAAATCAAAACAAAAGCAAATGTACAAGATTTGGAGGGCCCACCCCCACTCACATCAGAGGTATAGTCATCGATAGAAGAAAGGACCACCTAATGGCCAGTCAAAGAGACATACCTTCCCTTGCCTTTGCTCCCCTATTTGTTCTATGCAGATATATTAAGGAAGAGGCAATCTATAATGCATATCACCAGTCAGGCCGTTATTAGGAGTGGGCAATTAATTATGAGAGCGACCATACCAGTCAGAATTCCAAGTTTCACTTACAGATTTTGGCTGCCGATAGCGTAGACCGGACTTCCCGCATAATATTGCACAAAAACATGCAATACCCGTTATTTCCCCACTCAAGAAATTACTGAGATGCCTAGTAAAGGTAATTTTGGGGCGCTCATATAATCCAAGTTATCAAGTTATTGCCTTCATGCACTTCTTTATTGAACCAGTTCTTACTATGTGAAGATGTTGGGTCATGAGTGAAGGAAGAGACGGAAAATCCCTGTCAACTTGGATTTTCTTCCCCATGCATTACCAGGCTTTTCCCATAGCCTCTTGTACTCCAGCAGGGGCGCAGCCTTTTGAAAAAGTAGGGCCAATACTCCAGGACTCCTCCATATCGTTGGGTTTGTACTTTCTGGCAGATAAACAAAGATTACTCATGCCTATGAACCCAAGCCACCACATTCACTCAGTTGAGGAGAGCAACACTTACTGTGGCTCAGCCTCAACTGAAGAGAAACCAGCCTTTTGGTGCCATTCACTTGAGCACCCACATGAATTCCGTTCTGGGAGATATGAACACCTGTTCAGTAAGGACTTGTC
Organism: Lissotriton vulgaris; assembly: GCF_964263255.1. Taxonomy (NCBI): domain Eukaryota; kingdom Metazoa; phylum Chordata; class Amphibia; order Caudata; family Salamandridae; genus Lissotriton; species Lissotriton vulgaris. The sequence goes on along the minus strand of NC_141699.1, from coordinate 947,945,990 downwards.
CATGGAAGAGGAACCATGAGGCATTGGCATACTGTATTTTTTTTAAATAAAAGCATAGCATAAAATGACTAGATCTCTGTAGTCTCACCTTTGCGCTGTCTATGCGCCGCGGAGAATCAAGTTCACTGCTCATACTGCAACCCATACTTCCAGAGCGATCCATGAGGAAGATGAACTCCCCACAGGTGGACTGCTCCTGGCTCTCCGGGATGTTCGGGTAAAAATTTAACATCAGATTTACATATGACATCAGGGAACCTTTTGGGAAAAAAACTTCATTTTTAAATTTAAGAAGCTGGGGATTACAAACTGCCACAAATGAGGCAGGAAAGAAGCAAAAAGAAAAAAGTAAAAGTGAGATAGAAATGCAAAACGAGGGCACAAAGGAAGAACAAAAATAATGTCTGAATATGTTCAAAGTAAATGTTTACTAGTCAATGTAGCAATAGAAAACAAAAATATAAACGCAGGATCAATTTAATTCGAGCATCAGAGGTTGCACAAGAGCAGTTCAGATTTTCCTTGTAGGAGGATGTTTAGCTATAATCTTTCTTTGAAGCAGTATTAGAAAGTTGAGGCAAACCATTCTTTTTCTTTGAAATAAAAAAATTAAGATGTTTTGCTCCGCTGATTACGCTTCTCAAATTTAAAGTAATTTGGTTATTACTGAAAGCGCCTCCTTTTCCAGTGGCTACAGCACTACTTTTTTAGAAACAGACAAGGGGACATTGTGGAGAAACCGGCTTTAGCGTCATCGCTAAAAGGCCCATAGCAGTGGCACACCTTGAACTTGGCCTCCTCAGAATGAATTTACACCTAATGATCTAAATACTGCTGAATGTGGTTTTAGTACTTGATACATGAAGCCTGTTGATAGGCCTGCAGAAAGGCGTGAGGTAGCTCTCTTAAATGTTTATTTGCTATCGTATTACCTTATTGGGAGACGTACAAGGTATATTTTACATTGAAAAGGGATTTCAAAGAGGCAAATTTCAGAAAATACATACATTGTTTTGCATATAAAATCAAGGTAAATTTTGATTGTTCATTCCTATTAACCCCAGTTGAAGAGATGTTGCCAACAGATAAATAAAGGGAATATTTTGAGAAACATATGTGCCAAGTAGTGTTCTTAGCTGCAGAAGACTAGTTCCAAATGTTGAACTAAAACCTCTATATGAGGATATTTGCCCTTGATCAAGTAGGGAATTTAGACAACATCTTTTAAAGCAGGAACTTAGAAACTGTCTATGTGGATAGTCCACTGTATGGCAACATGTAGCTTCATCTCATCTCAACATTTCAATTGCACTGCATACAGCTTGAATCACGTTTTAATGAGCTAAACATGCACATGCAAATGTATTAATGTATTCATAAGGTAAAAACAATTGATCGTTCAATTTGATTTTACAAAAACACATTAAGTGGAGGAATTGTAAGAGGCAGATCAAGTGAGAAGGCAGGTATGAGAGATGCAAACGTATAGCTGGGATTTTAATAGAACAGGCTTTCTGATTTGCCAACCTGGGTCTGCACTAGGTAGCCCCGCCTCCACAATGACACTGGGTTTGTTCACCTCATTGTAATAAATCAAGAGCTCCACATCTTTGTCAAACTTGTGGTCATCTGCCAGAGATACCTGGAGAAAGACAAAGGACAGGAAGACAAAATGTTTTATGTGGATCTGGAAAGTATTACAGAGATGTGAGAAATAAGGATACAGTACTTAAAAAAATATACACCCCTTTGGTTGTCTTTGTGTATGTAAATCAGTTAGCTGTACAAAATTGTAATTTTGCATTTGATGGGTCTGTAGCCAGTTGATATCTACCAATGAGATGCATAGCCAGAATATCATTCAGGCCTGAAATCACATATCGCTACATCTTGTTCTTAAAACAGCGGTCTGCGAGGATCAGAGGTTTAATAAAGAACCAGTGTTAACCAGGCTCACCAAATGCGCCAGTTCTGGGGAGACATGTTGCAGGAGGGGGGAGAGCATTTTACTCTTCCAGCAGGCTAAATAAGCACCTAATCTTATTTCTACCCTCTGTTGTTACAAGTTCTAGAAATAGAGAGATCCCAATAATATTAATTGTCTTACCTTGGGTTTGTCTTGTATATTTAAACATTTTCCACATTGAAGTTTAATTTAAACTGAGCAGTCTCCAAAAGTTTCCAATGTGTTTTTAATCAGTTCACATCATTGCACAGATAAGCATGGTTAATGGTCCAATAAGCTAAATTGTGTTACATCCACAAATGCCTTCCTCAAACATGTGAGATAAAAGTCAGAGATTGGGTGTGAAACAATTTCCTCAAGAAGCATCAATTTCTCATGTAATTTTTCAGTGTACTTTTGGATCTTCACCTCAGAGCCATAAATGAGCCAGCAGTATGCAAACATTCTGTATTCAGGAAAAAAGTGAGGCACAACCGCACACAATGTTGATGCGACACTAGCAGTGAATTTGAAGACTTTCCTCTAGATGATGCTGCAGTGAGTGATCAAACTTAGGACCCTTTGTTGTTAATGCACATATGAAATCAGCGGTCACAAATTTAATTGTAAGAGTAAGTCCTTCCCTTTCCAAGGCCTAATATGTTTTCAATTGACAAAATGGTTAAGGAAATCTTTATACCTTGAATACTCCGAACAGGTAACACATAGGTAACTGCAGCAAAGAAGCCTAAAGTGCAGTCTCCTGCTTTGTAACTGTGCCTGGTTTCATAAAAGCTCACACTGCTGCTATCCATGCCACACCTGTGTTATATGTTAGTGGTTAACAACTTTTCCTTTCCACTGAACAAGAATCAAAAGGGGTTGACACTATGAAGCTAAAGGAGAGCAAATGGACAAAGGGGACAAAAGAGTACTAGGGATGCAGGACACAGGTGAACAGTAGGACAAAGTTCACAGAACAGAATTCAAGTGGTAACACAGAATGCAAGGGGCAGTGCAGGCCACACGGGGCAGGGCAGGATGTAAGGGTGAAAATGGAAATCTGATGGTGCAGTGAAAAACCTGGGGGTACAGTCAATAGAAAAGGGCGGTAGATGGAAGTGAAGTCTCTAAGAGGAAACCACATCCGGCAAGAAGGAGCAGAGAATGAAAAAGTGCAGAGCACAGTTCAAGGGGGTGCCACTTGTGTTTGGAGAAAAGCTGTGAGGGATTCCCTTGAAAAGATAATAAGTGGAGCGCAGGTCCAGCAACGACTCCCAGAGAGAGGAAAGTGGAGATAGTCACCCATATGCGAAGCAGCTTTTTGTGCCCTTTTCTCTCGGACGCCAGAGCAGGAAACAGATAAAGGGCAGGGAAGAGGACCAAATAGAACAGTACACCATCCAGCAAGGCAATGAAATAAAATAGGCATTTACAATGCAATGGTCTTGGCATTATTAAAGGTAGAGCTATTGGCATTGCTCATGACTTTTCTTTTAATCATAAATAAATGGCATTGTCATTACATTGCCAATAGCTTAATCGTTTGCATATGCTAGACTTATTGCATTAGCACCCACACACAGAGTAAGTAGTAGAGTAGTAGAGTGAGTAGTTGATAGTGAGTAGGAGAGAGTTATTAGTAAAGAGAGTATTAGAGAGTGAGTAGTAAAAAGCGAAATAGTGAGTATTATATAGTGAGAGAGTGAGGCAGGATATAAGTCCCTTGTAGGTTTATATTAAACACAATCGTTTTCTCAAGCACAGTGCAAGCGCTATACAGGTGAAACCTAAAATGTGGTGTTGTTTGTGGATGTGGTGGTGAATGCGGTGGTGGGGGTGGATGTGTTGGTGGCGATGGATGTGGTGGTGGATGCGGTGGTGGATGTGGTGGTGGTTGTGGATGTGGTGATGGTGGTGGATGTGGTAGTGGATGTAGTGGTGATGATGGTGGATGTGGTGGTGGATGTGGTGGTGGTGGATGTGGTAGGGGTGGTGCATGTGGTGGTGGATGCGGTGGTGGGTGTGGCGGTGGATGTGGTAGTGGTGGTGGTGGTTGATGTGGTGTTGGTGGTGGATGTGGTAGTGGATGTGGTGGTTGTGGATGTGGTGATGGATGCTGTGGTGGATGTGGTGGTGGTAGATGTGGTGGTGGAAGTGGTGGTTGGTGTGGTGGTGGATGTGGTGGTAGTGGATGTGGTTGTGGTGGTGGATGTGGTGGGGGTGGTGCATGTGGTGGTGGGTGTGGTGGTGGTGGATGTGGTGGATGTGGTGGTGGTGGTGGATGTGGTGGTGGAAGTGGTGGTGGATGTGGTGGTGGATGTGGTGGATGTGGTGGTGGATGCGGTGGTGGATGTGGTGGTGGATGCAGTGGTGGAAGTGGTGGTGGAAGTGGTGGTGGAAGTGGTGGTGGTGGATGTGGTGGATTTGGTGGTGGATGTGGTGGATTTGTTGGTGGTGGATGTGGTGGTGGATGTTGTGGTGGTGGATGTGGTGGTGGATGTGGTGGTGGTGGATGTGGTGGTGGTGGATGTGGTGGATGTGGTGGTGGTGGATGTGGTGTTGTTGGTGGATGTGGTGGTGCCTACATTGTGTTGGCGAAATAAAGTTATTTTGACTGACTGACACAATTCTAGGATATCCCTCATGAGCCAACAGACACCTAATTTCATGTTACCCCATTCTAACCCTCCTTTAATCGTTTACACTCCACTGGTTTACCCTCTTAGCTGGATCTCCATCATCTATTCCATTAGACTCCAATCCCCTCCATAAAGGATTGCATAACCACCACCCTCGACTTGGCTTTCCCCTCGTTTATCACAAGCCTGGTCCTTCCTCTAGACTTTATTACCAACCACATGGCTCTCACAACTTGGCTTCACGTGCACCTCAAACTTCTCTTGATCTCACCGTAACCCTGGCAATTCTTTCATTGGATTTCCAGCCCCAAAATCTCACTCCGATTATATCACCAATTATGTTTAGTCTGCGCCCGTCTCCTCTCGCTTGGCAGAGAATGCCCTCTGCCTGCATGTGAAGCTATCTGCGCGCAGCTGCCTGTTGATGCATGCGGGGCTTGAGCCCGGATTGTGCCCCGCTGCTGGTAAAAGTCCCCCGGCTGCCCCCGAGTCGTGGGTGCCACAGCCGAGGGTGCAGGTGCGCGGCGACAGCCCCCGGGCCAGGGCTCCCTGGCATGGTCTCCACTCCCGGCGAAAGGACGGCGGAACCCTGTGTTACTTCGGCCCGTTCCAGAAGGTGCTCCTCGCGGCCCCCGGAGCCCCATTGCCATGCCACAGGGCCCGCTCCCTGCAGGAGGCCCTTCCCGCCCGCGGGCCGCCGCTCCCGGCCTCGGAGCACGAGAATGGACCGGAGAAAAGGGGCCCGGAGCCCGGGATTGCAGGCACGGGGGCGTCAGCCATCGGCGGAGGGCAGAGATTCACAGCGGATTACAAGCCTCTGAGGACGGGCACTGGAAGGGGCTGAAGCTGGGCTTCTTTTCATGTGTGCATGGAAGCGTGTGTTTAACTGATTGTGTTTTAAAACTTTGATATCCCAATGGTAGGAAACACAAACGTCCGCTCGGAGCAGGGAGCCGAGTGGGCCTCGCAAGCCTCTGAGGACGGGCACGGGAAGGGCCTGAAGCTGGGCTTCTTTTCATGTGTGCATGGAAGCATGTGTTTAACTGATTGTGTTTTAAAACTTTGATATTCCAATGGTAGGAAACACAAAAGTCCACTCGGAGCAGGGAGCCGAGTGCGCCTCGCAAGCCTCTGAAGACGGGCATGGGAAGGGGCTAAAGCTGGGCTTCTTTTCATGTGTGCATGGAAGCGTGTGTTTAAATGATTGTGTTTTAAAACTTTGATATCCCGATGGTAGGAAACACAAAAGTCCGCTCGGAGCAGGGAGCCGAGTGGGCCTCGCAGGCCTCTGAGGACGGGCACGGGAAGGGGCTAAAGCTGGGCTTCTTTTCATGTGTGCATGGAAGCGTGTGTTTAACTGATTGGGTTTTAAAACGTTGATATCCCGATGGTAGAAAACACAATAGTCCGCTCGGAGCACGGAGCCGAGTGCGCCTCGCAAGCCTCTGAAGACGGGCACGGGAAGGGGCTAAAGCTGGGCTTCTTTTCATGTGTGCATGGAAGCGTGTGTTTAACTGATTGTGTTTTAAAACTTTGATATCCCGATGGTAGGAAACACAATAGTCCGCTCAGAGCAGGGAGCAGAGTGCGCCTCGCAAGCCTCAGAGGACGGGCACGGGAAGGGGCTGAGTTCTGGTTTCTCTTGCTGCTCCGGTTTCCACCTCCCGTCACAGCGTTTCCTGACCCTCTGAACCCATGGTGCGCAGTCACCTTTTAAGAAAAAGACACAGACAGAGGGAGGGGGCGGGAAAAAAGACGGCGGCAACGAGGAAAGTGAGAGCAGCCTACCTCAACCTTACCAGCAGCAAAATGGTGGCCCGAGCTTCCGAAATGTTTCGGATTCGGGGGCGTGTTTTGCTGTCCTGAGTGACGGACGACGTCACGAGCTAAAGAACAGCAAAACTTACGCCCCCGAATCCGAAAAAGATGGGGCTAAATTGGAGTGATGCATCTCTCCTCCAATGGCTGGCCTCCGTTTAGGAAGCCAGCCAATTGAGGAGAGACAGGGCAGGGAGGCGGGTTCCAAAGCGCTACTAAAGAACATTAATTCTCCGACCCCAGACTGCGCAAGCACAACCTTTAGGTCCGAGACCTAAAAATAGAAGGTGATGGAAAAGTGCGAGCATTGGAGTGAGTGGAGACAAACCAGTAGACAATACTGATAGCAGTGTAACAAAGTAACAGCTACAACAGTCAAAGAGATGTCCCCACTTGGAGAAACAGTCCATGGAAGACTCTTCACAGACACTACAGGCATGAAAACACTGTTTATGTCTTACGAGGCTCATTTTACAGTCAAACAGGGCTAGCTTTCTGAAGGTACTCTCCGACATATCAAGCTGAATTAATTTTTACAGAAGCTAATTCTTTTTAATGTGTAAGAAGACCCTCATTTTAACAAGTTGAAAGATGTATGTCCAAAGTGTAACACCAGTCGATGCCTTAATTCTGGTGTGAAAGTATAAACTTCTGCCCAAGACTAGAAAACTGCTTCTTTGGAAACAAAGAAGGGGTCACAAGATGCTTGTGAGTGACAACTGTGACAGAACACTGTATATATGTGGTACTATGCATTAAGAAGTGTAAATTACATGCACTTACTGAAGCTACTGCAACTCTCATCTATTTGTGTTGTGCAACCTCAAACCTCAATAAGAGAAGACCTCTTTTCCATCCCATCATATAAAAAGAAAAAGAATATGTGAATCAACTCCCTTCTGATTGACTCTAAAAATCCAGTATTCCATCAGAATACTCAATAACTTGATACACACAAGATGGCACATACATCAACCAGTGAACAACTGTATCTAGCATTACTCACCAAGCCCAACCTTGTGCATTCAAAGCCATCGTAACTAAGTTCCACATGTTTGACTGTAAATACAGCCTGCTACCAACAGCGACCGCACCAATACAAGTAGGAGACAATCTAGCCCAGGTTATGTTTCTCCACCCGTACTCCAAGCATTGATAGTGAAAAATGTGGTTGAGTCCCCTCACCTTTTTAGCTGGGAAATTAAGCCTAGTCCCATGTCCCCTTGTAACACAGACTCAGTTGAGGTATCTTCGATACTCCCCTCTCCCGTAATACACTACACTTCTGAACTGGAGATCCTGCAAGACGGTAACAAGATATGAATGGAGATTCTCTTATGCGCTCAGACAGTGCGGTTACCTGTAAATTACATGGGATCTGTTCAGCTAAACGTCTCAGAGGCCTGCGACTGGTCACTCCCCAGGCATAGCTAGCTGTGATGGCTGAAGTGTCTAGCTGTGGCAGCATCAATTATGCTTGAAGACAAGCCTTACATACTCATGTGGAATAACAAGATACTGCTGTATGTAGCTGCACACAGGTATGTTACTTCTGAAACATTAGCACAATCGCATGTAGAGGGAGGAAAAAGCTCAAAGACTACTCCCTAAAATAGCACGTGTCGATTTCCAAAACTTTAAGCGCTCTGTCCGTCTACAGAAGAATCTTCTTGTTTCAGGGACAAAAACTACTGAGGAAGTGGAGGAGGTAATTACTTTAAATATGCCTCAGATATGCAATAAGATCATGCAGCTGCTGGTGACCACACATGCCTGGAAAGCAAAGGCAGAGAAGTAACAATATACAATCTATTGGATTACCAGAGTGATTGGAAGGTCCTTCAGTTGAGCTGCTCCCGGAAACTTGGGATTATAAAGACACTGTGACAGTTACTCAGTGGAGTAAGTAAGTAGATTGTTGCTAGCCCTTTGAATCATGGTTCTATTCCCAGTGCTATAATGTTATTATATAATATGGAGAAGTGTAGATGTGCTGTGGAATTTAATATGAAAGACATATGGGAGCCAAAATACATGATCTGGTCTGTGGCTGAGCTCTGTTTGTTCCATTGCTGAATACTGTTTTTGCTGGTTGATCAGTTGTATGGCTGTTCCTACTGTAAATGCGAATGAAAAAAGTCAATAAATAGCCATCCCTTTATCACAGTATTAGAAATTAGGCCAAAGGATGGTGATGAGTTATTGCTATGGGATATCATTTATTATTTATGTATTTAGAAGCACAGCCAACCATGGTTAGTGAGCATTTGAATAGTGCACCATACAATGAATAGTTAGTAAAGAGGAAAGCTTACCTGGGCAGATGTCTTGTCCACCTTAAGGTACTTTAGGGGGGTCAGGCCACAGTTGGACTGCACTCTATTGACACCATGAGGGGATATGACCTCTGCAGACATTTTAAGAGAATAGGGAAGTTTTCCTGTGGGCACACGAGGTATGTCTGCGGTAACACTCTTGACCTCAACGTCTGTGGAGATGAAAGATATGAGAAATAAAATGAGAGACAGAAATAAAGAGAGGCTATATTCAAATATTCCATTTCAGATGAACACTGAATATTAGAAAACAAATAAAAAATAAAATCAATCAATCAATCAGCATCAAGGTCATCCACCTTCTAATTGCCTAAAGAGGGTTAAATATCCCAACTAGAATAGGGTTTAGTCTGACATTATTTACACTATGATTATCTAGGTGTTGTTCACTGGCTTGTTATAGATAATTTATCATCAGTTTTTCAACTGTGGTATCTTTCTTGAGCATAAAAGGGGCTGTTGCAATATTTCTGTTTAGAATTTTCTATAATTGATATTTTTAATGTAGTTATTGTATCTCCTAATTCTGAAAGCCTTAAACTCAGCTCAAACTCCTATTTTACTGTGGTTTATTGCTTTGCTGTAAATACTGTTAAGTTCATGTCACGTTTGGGTGCTTAAGGGCGGATTACGATGACGGTGGGACTGCCAACGCAACACTCTTTACCGCCCACCATTTTACAATGGTGGGCGGATGGATGGCGGTCGGAAAGACCAACCGCCACGCATACGATGGGCTTAAGGAGCCCATCAGTGCATCAGAGGGAGCCGCAATCCCTACAATGGTGGCAGTGCCTGCCAGGCACCACCAAAGGGATTACGATGTCCCTTCCTGCCAGCTGTTGCAGTTTGCCTGCCATGAAACAGCAGGCGGAAAGGAACACTGGGGGCCCATAGCGGGCCCCCCTTACCCCCTGGCCATCAGACATGGGACCTGGGGTGTCACCTATGGTGCTCCAGTACATATACCTGCACCATGTGGAGGGCACCGCATGGTGCCTGCCACATAGTGCAGGGATATGCAAAATGTGAACTTTTTGGACTGCAGCGAATACTGCAGCCTGCAGCACACACCGCAGTTCAAAGAATACACTTTGTGACCGCCTTGAAGGTGGTCACAATGTAATTTACGTTGCGGGACCGCCAAAAGCAAGTCAGACGGTCCCATTTCCAAAGGGATGGCAGTCCGACGGCCATCCTAATCAGGCCCTTAGATTGGTGTATTTTACCACTTTTAATCCATCGTAGATCTACTGAGAAAGGGGTATTTTGCCAAAAGTAGATTGACATCTGAGTAAATCTGCATGTGTGAATTTACTCGTACACTTTGTAGTAAATTTACTACATTTCACTAGTCACCATTTCAGAGTGCAATGTACTATAAAGAATTACATGTTAGGTGAAGAACCACATTTACAAGTGTAAAGCTACTACAGCCTAAAAGGATCCTAGAATAAAACCAGCATTACATATGGCCAGCACTGGTACTGCAGCCCTAACCATAGAAAATAATGGCGGCAGAGACTTAAAATAGAACCCCCTTAGCAAATAACTTTTAAATAAAATAATTAATGTTGTTTTTATAAAACTATACAACTATACATTTAACATATATATATATGTTTTTATTATAAAATCTTTTAATAATCTTTAATTTAATAATTATTATATTTAATAAATGTATATTTTGTTTACCAAATAATTACATTTGAAATAATGTTATACCTTTTTGCGTTTTTTTTAATACACAATTAAGCAAATCTACACTTTCTGCTTTAGGTGGGGTTGTGTTCAAAAAACCTTTAAAAGTTAATTTTAATTGGATATATTTAACTCAACTAAATATTTAATTCAATGTTAAGTTAATACTCTAAATTTACAATAATAACGTTTCACATGTGGGTAGAGTTCTCTGCCATCAGTGCAAAGAACTCCCTGTGAAAAAGTGTTTTGGAAAAATTAAAAATGTTTATTAAACTCAAAAAGAAACATGTATGTTGCATATTCATATAAGTTAATTTTAGTATTTATTTTATTTACAATTTAGATCTAAATATAAAAAACAATATATCTTTGAATCAAATATTTAAACATATTTAGTTAAAATTATTTTTGACAAGATTTAGTAAAACATACAACCTTAAAATGATATTTACTTATTATGTATTAAAAATTACAAAACATTATGTATAGAATTAATCTAATCACTAATTATTTTATTTTTCTAAAGCAATAAAGGACATTTATATTAAATATTAAAATATTTACTTTAAAATATTTTTTATTCTTTAGAATATTTTTAACAATTAATCAAAAGTAGATACATTTTTTAAAAGTCAAAACAAGACCTTATTTTAGCATTATTTCCCGTTGAATTCTATTTTAAGTCCTTGGCTCTAGTTTCTTTCTATGGGAGGGTGTTGCAGTACCAGTGGGTGGCCATATGTGTGACTGGACGTACTCCAGGTATCATCTGAAGTACACTGACTAGAGTGTTGGGTAGTTTTTTGCTGTAGTAACTCAAGAAGTGCAGTTTGTGAATAGCAATAGCCTTGATTTTTTGTGGGTTGGTGTTTGTCATTCCCTAAACCCCTCCTTAGCCGTAACTTAACCCCTCCTTACTCCTCCCTAAACCATTCCTCACATTTAGTAGTCAGCATTGCCCTTTTTCCAGCTACTCCCCCCAGTACCTCCCACATTTATTACTAAGTAGCAAACTTATATGTGTGAGTTTCTCCCCACAGAAAAGATATGAGATGTGGAGGATGAGATTTATAGTTGTAGGTTTGTGAAATGCATTTTGCAGTAACTAATTGCAGCTTTGAATCGGACTAAAAGAGTGACACAGGAATGTTTGTGAATAGTATAAAAGTAAAAACATGTAGGATGACAAACTCGCTACATTATCTTTGCTTGACCACTACCCACAGTCTATTCTATTCTAGGAAGAAATGTTCATGTGCACAACGTACATGACTTGCTTTAAATACGAACACACAACATATCATGAGCATTTGTTCCATCTTTGTTATGTTATGTTAATGTTATGTTAATTGTTTATTTATTCAGCGCACGTACGCCCATGGGCTTCATGGCGCTATTAAACAGTGGGTTTGAAGACATAACACAGCAAGGCATTTTCGGCAGTCATCTATTTAGAGTATGCCTGTTTAAAAAGCCAGGTCTTGAAAGCATGTCTAAAAGAAAGAAGGTTTTCAGTTTGTCGCAAGGATTGTGGCAAGGAGTTCCAAAGGGAGGCTGCAAGGTAGTGAAAGCTGCTGCCTCCCTGACGTTTTTTCTTGTACTGGGGTACCAAAAGTAAATCTTTATGGGCTGAACGAAGGCTGCGTGAAGGGATATATTTACATATCAGCTGCCTTATAAATTTCGGGCCCTTGTTTTGCAAAGCTTTAAAAATAATACATCCGACCTTGAATGCGGCTCTCTGAGCCACAGGCAGCCAGTGTAGTTCTTCTAAGCCTGGCCCGATGGACTGCCACTTAGGTTGCTTATAAATAAGCCTGGCTGCCTGATTCTGCAGACACTGCAGTCTTTTAAGCTGACCAACTGGAAGAACCAGATAAAGACTGTTCGAAAAATCAAGGCGGGATAAGACCAAGGCGATGACTGCCTGAATCAGGGCCGAGTGGGTTAAAATATGGGCGATTTTCCGTATCTTTTTCAACTGGAAGAATCCAGAGGAGACTACCGTTCCTATCTGGCTTTTAAGAGAGAGATCATCGCTGATGGTTACCCCCAGACTCTTGACGGAGTGAGATTTGCTGGGGGGATTTCCCAAGACCGAGGGCCAAAAATGGGGGCCCCAGCTGATTTCACTTTTCCCGGGCAAGACAAGTTCTGTCTTGCCCGGGTTGAGCTTAAGATGGTTCAAGGTCATCCAGCTTTGGATGTGGGTCATAGTGGCTTGGAATTCTACAACTGCATCAGGAGAGCTCAGGGAAAAAATAAGTTGTAAATCATCTGCGTAGTTGTATATCGTGACATTGTGATTTTTCAAAGAATACAACAAAGGGCGCAGATACGGTTTAAATAATAAAGGGGACAGGGAAGAGCCCTGAGGAACTCTACAAGAGGTACTGATTTTGGGGGCTGTGAACATACCTAACCTCACAGATTGAGTGCGTTCAGATATGAAGGACTGCAGCCAGCTCAAGGCAGGGCCCGAGGCCGGCCTGTTCGACACGGTCAACCAAAATGGAATAGTCAACCTTGTCGAACGCCGCCGACAAATCAATGAGCACCAGAGCCTGATGCAAGTTGTTATCAGCATTGGTTCTTAAGGTATTCTGGACTGCAAGTATGACTGTCTCTGTGGAGTGGCAGGGACGAAACCCTGCTTGATTGAATTCTAGGTATTCAGTGAATGCATACTGTGAATCATTCACAGTATGCATGTGCATATCATGACTTTTTCTAGGCATAAACCCAACAAACGTTCAGTCGTACTTCTTTCATATTCATGTTAATTTAAGTATTTATTTTACTTACAATTTAGATCAAAATAATAAAAAACAATATGTATTTGAATTTTTAAACTTATTTAGTTAAACTTATTTTTGACAAGATTTAGTAAAACATACAACCTTAAAATTATATTTACATATTATGTATTAAAAATTGCAAAACATTATGTATGGAATTAATCTAATCATTTATTTTTCTAAAGCAATAAAGGACATTTATATTAAATAATATTAAAAATTACCTTAAAATATTTTTAACAATTATTCAAAAGTAGATACATTTAAAAAAAAGTCAAAACAAGACCTTATTTTAGCATTATTTCCTGTTGAATTCTATTTTAAGTCCTTGGCTCTAGTTTCTTTCTATGGGAGGGTGTTGCAGTACCAGTGGGTGGCCATATGTGTGACTGGACGTACTCCAGGTATCATCTGAAGTACACTGACTAGAGTGTTGGGTAGTTTTTTGCTGAAGTAACTTAAGAAGTGCAGTTTGTGAATAGCAATAGCCTTGATCTTTTGTGGGTTGGTGTTTGTCATTCCCTAAACTCCTCCTTAGCTGTAACTTAACCCCTCCTTACTCCTCCCTAAACCATTCCTCACATTTAGTAGTCAGCATTGCCCATTTTCCAGCTACTCCCCCAGTACCTCCCACATTTATTACTAAGTAGCAAACTTATATATGTGAGGTTCTCCCCACAGAGAAGATATGAGATGTGGAGGATGAGATTTATACTTGTAGGTTTGTGAAATGCATTTTGCAGTAACTAATTGCTGCTTGTGAATCGGACTAAAAGAGTGACACAGGAATGTGTAAAAGTAAACAATGTATGACGGCAAACTCGCTACATTATCTTTTCTTGACCACTACCCATACTCTATTCTATTCTAGGAGGAATGTTCATGTGCACAATGTACTTGTCTTGCTTTTAATACGAATACACAACACATAATGAGCGTTTGTTCCACATTTGTGAATCATTCACTGTATGCATGTGCATATCCTGACTTTTTCTAGGCATAAATCCAACAAACGTTCAGTCGTACTTCTTTCATCAAGTTCTGGCCATTTACTGAATAAACAGATGGCACAAGCTTTAAGCTGTGATGCTGACGTTTGCTGGTATCCTGAGCTTGGTGGAACGTTGTGCAATCTGATAACCAACCACCAGCAAGCAGATTCTTTTCCAGCCAAAATGGGGGTGCAGAGTGCAGTTAAAGTTAGCAATACATCATAGTTTTTTTTATGAGACCTAAAACCTTTTTTAGCACAACTGAAGAACAATTAACAGAAGATCTTGGCATTAAGTAACATTGAGAGTAAACAGCCAGCACAAATATTCAAGCCATGGAATACAAACTAATTCAACAGCTGAAAACAAGCATAAAAAAGAAATAAATTGCTTGATGTCTTAGAAACTGAAGGGAAAGCAACTGCAGTTGAAAGCAAATCCTATGTGATTAAGTTTGTTTCAAAGAAGTAGTGTTAAAAACTGATTCAAAAGGACACACTGAACATAAAGTCTGTATAAAGATTTCTGATCTACTGCCTCCCTCATTTTCATCGTTCTCTCACCTCGTGGAGTGTAACGTGGATTCAAGACAGTGGGTAAAACAAATCGGACAGCACCATCGGGTTCCAGTGGCAGCTCCCTCACGAAGGACAGAGTGACTGCTGCTTCCTGATTTGGGGGTAGGTTACCGACACTGCATGAGAAGATGTCGCCAGAGGTGCTGTCCTCCTCCAAGAGAAAGGCCTGCTGCCCCTGGCTGATGGCATCTGCATACGTCTCCTGGGCCTGTAAGGTTTAATAGACGCATTAATAGATTTACTATTTCCAATGGATTCAACCCATCACATTTGACATAACCTGAAGGCCACACCTTTAAGATTCACATGATTAAGTTGGAGGGTAAAAGTGAGAGGCAGTGTACAACTAGTCCATGACAATTTTGATAAAAATGTATAACTATTGCCTTGATGGAACACTTTTAATAGTTGTAAAAAGATATAAACTAACCAGTAGCTTATATGCATAGAACTAATCTTACCAAACTGCCAAAGAATTCTCATGGTACAGAATATGGTGAGGAGAACATAATTAAATTATTTGCCCAGCCATTCTTAAGACACTGTGAATTTGCAGGTTGAGGTCCCACACAATCAGAATATGCCAATTTCTATTTAAGGAGGAAGTAATAATACAAAGAGTAACCCCAATTACCTGCTTCTTCTCTTGAATCTCTGCTACAATTCTCTTTCCATCCACCATGGCCTCAAAATTGTAGACAGCTGAATCATCATCCATGGGAAACACAAATACAGCCTCCAACGGGTTCTGCTCCTCATTCTTATAAGTGAGGGTTGCCGAAACATCAGCCACAAAGCCTTTTATTTGGACATCTACAGAGATACCCTTAAGTGGAACTGGGAAAGAAAGAACATGTCAAAATATATCACTGTGGTCTAGAGATCATCTGTCAAACTATTCTGAACTAGAAAGAGGGAACAACACCATCTAAGAAGCAGTAGTTATGCCACCAAAAGACACAGGCAAATGGGAGAGGCCAGAAGCACAATACAAATTTGCAGATACTAGCAAAGTAGTTCAGTAGATACCAAATAGTTGCATAAGTAAACATATTTGTGTCACTCCACGTTATTTCTCATAAGTCAAGAATAAAACTCAAAACACATAGCATACAAGATAAAGGTACACCAAGAAGGATTTGCTAAATAAACAAGATAACCGGTTTCAAAGATGCTTCCATTGCTTTTGATCATAGTTTGTATATGTTATTAACAAACATATCTAGAACAAGAAACTTCCAAATAACTATACAACTCACAGGACTACAACTAGATTATCAAACATCATCCAATAAAACCTATGCAGTTGACTGCCCAAACGTTCCATTACTTAAACTACAATACTACAATCTCACCACAAACACAGATTTGCTTACTCATTTTATGCAGACATAGCCCTCCAAGCCGCTTCCTGGCCATGATAGCAATGTTGAGGATTAGTTCAGTAATCTGGTCACAAGTATGTCTCTCTGTAGTATGACTGCAATAGCATCAGTGGCAACATCCAGTATCCTCACCTACCCCTAGGTAGTTCTACAGGCAGATCGATCAATGTCACTACAGTCAATGGAATGCAGCAAAGTAACTGAGGTGCAATCAAGATGGCCATTTGTCCAAGTTTCCTTGCAGTGTTAAATTTAGGGTGAGGGGGATACTCAGGGTTCATTAGCCAGGTTTATAGCAATCAAAACCCAAAAGTCAAGTAGGAATTCAAATCACAAAACAAAGGTACTAGTGCTTCAGAAAAAGGCAAGTGGGTTAACGAGAAGGTTTTTGGCAGGGTTGCCGGAAGCAGCGCATATCATCAACTGGTTTCAGTCAATGTGCCAATTTATAACACAGAACAGATTTTTACAACTTCTGGCACCCAAGGAAAGTCTTACACTTTAACTTAGTAAGGGCTGTTTATGGTTGACATTCATATGTTGCAGATGCATCAATTTGTTCAGGGACATGTACGAGACTGCTGGGCACCTAATAGTGAAAAGGTTAGCAGTCCTTTCAGGGTTCGGTGCTTCCAGAACTTCAAATTTGGTTAAGGCTGAATCCATAACCCAAGAAGCAGCCAGACTGGTATCCACAATGTTAGAGATGAAGGAACAGTGCCGGCACAAGAACAGAAACAGAACTGCCGGCCCATTAACAGAAGCAGATGATGCTGGGCTTCAGTGTTCACACATTCTTGTGAATCATAGGTTGTACATTCTTGTATAGGGTCTATTCAGGGAGTCATCCTCCAAACACGTCACCTCAGTCTGCAGGGCCTCATGCTTGCCCAAGCTAGGGTGACTATCATCTGATCTCCATTTTGTAACATCACTACAGCGTCACCAAGATAGTGTAGCAGTAAGGCTTCTACATTGCCCTAGATTCGGTCCTGGTGTCAAAGTGAACAGCAAAACAAAGCCCTGGCCTGACGTCTCATCTTGGCAGGCATCCCAGAGCTTCCTCAATATAAAGAACACCCCAGACGCTCACTTGTTTGAAATGAAAACAACCCATGGATAACCAACGGCAAATAAAACGCATACGTACTGCTTATTAGGGCAGAAGCAGCTCTGATGGCTTCCTCCCTTAGCAGGAAAAACAAAGCAGAAAACAATGGCAGCTTAGTTTATTTCAGGAAGTCAAGAGTACCAACATTTATGGTTGGGTTGGGGGCAGATTAAAGGGAGCCAGTTAGTGAGGAAGAAAATATTTTTTAGGCAGTGCTTTATTTGACTCAGCTTTCCAGGCCAGGCTGAATATGGATTTCCTAAGAGCAGCCACTTGCATGAAGGTTGTAGTGTGTACAAGTATGAAGACACATAAAGAAGAACCTCAATACTCTGCTAAATCATCAAATGCCCAAATACTACACCATTCACAAAGAAGTTGACTCTTGGCCATGCACACTCAATCACAACCACAACACACAAGTTCATAAGGGAGTGATGGATACCAGTTATGTGGAACTAAACTGATTTTACAGGAGGGGGTAAGGAAAACCTCTCAAGTGGGTGAAGTCTCCCTTAGTAGTTTGGTAGGGAGCAGGAGCCACTCTTTACTGGAAGGGTGGGGAGTCGAGGGGGAAGGTTCCACCTGGCCAGCCGAGCCTGTGTTCATGCGGAAGAGCAAACTAAAATATGTCCCACACTTTACAAACTCAGAGGTATTAAGTTCAATGGGAAAAAGGTACAAAGGAGGTCAGACATGTAGAAATGGACAAGGGGTGCATTTTGCCCAGTGGTGCCATGATGTTCGCCCCTACAATCAATAATTAGCATGGGCATGGTCCCATAAGGAGCTTGTTCCTTTCACATGTCCTTGCCTTGCACTCCACACAAAAAACTTGACATCAGCAAAGTATTCATATAAGTCCGCTTTCTTCAGCCTTTGAGAACACGGTTTGCCAACACCAGCGGAAAACCTCAGGAAACCACTGAACAAGAAATCTGATCTCATCTACCTTCTGACCCAGATGGAAAAACTCGGTCTTATACCTCAACACGCTAATGCTACCAAAACCCCCAAGTAAGAAACCAGAAAAAATGGGGAACCAGTTTATCTCATGAATTGCCTAATGACTCAATATCACAAGATGTAAATCAATACTCTTAATAATAGATTTTATATTTTCATTACCAAATTAATGACTCCTCCATTTCTACAAGAGCCATAGTTTCAAACCTTAACGCACTGGCGTAACTCTTTTGTGAAACAGGACTTTCTTCACTCAATGGAGAAAGTCACCAACAAAGCCCAAACTATAACAAAGCATTGCCGAAGCCAATAGAGGTTGACTTATTGACCTATTAGCTTTGCCAATGCGATCTGCCACCAGCATAAAAATATATATAAAGAAAAAAGGTGCAACACAAACGTCTTCAAGCTTATCATGATGCTGCTGGCAGCTGTATAATTCTGCATGAGCGTACATGTGTGAAGACACATGCACCTGCATGTGGAATGATGCAGGTGACAATTTATACATTATTGTATGTACTTTTAAAAAGTTGGCATATGCCACTTGGAGTGTTAAATAAAACAAAAACTTGTGCAAAAGCAATTTCTTTTTCCCAGCAAAATTGAACAACAAAAAAAAATATACAAACATTTGCACCTGGGTACTTCGGATGGGGGAGCAATGGAGGAGTAGCGGTAGGGTATCGAGTGGGGAAGAAGTCAACAAAACGCTTGGCAGCAAAGGAAAGTGGGCTGAGGAGCAACAGAGTAGCTTCAGGAAGAGGAAAAAAATGCAAACAAGCGTTGCCAAAGTCAATAGGTTTTGCCCATGCAAGACATATTGGCTTTGTCAATTCTTTTTTTTTAATATAGCGCAAGCCGTTGTGCCACATGGCAGAATGAAAAAAAGCACTTTAAAGTGGCCAGTACTTACTGCGTTCATGACACTTTTAAACCATGTTGCCCAGCAGCTCTCGCTGCTGCGCAATATATGTAAGAACAGTGGGGGAGGAAGGTTTTAATTATTTTTTAAATCAAATGTAAGTACAGAAAAAAATAGGTATGCTTTTTTAAATGCATTCAAGCTTTACTGCACATAGGGTGTGCACTGCGGCCGATGAACACTCTACTTTATGACTGCAATGGGAAATCCAAAGTCCTAACCATAAGGTACTGTAAAACCACCTTTTATCTTCCAAGTAGCAGTGACTGTTTCCTGAGAGGCCCAGCTGGGGAGTGCATTACCAATGCAGAGGGGTGAGTTCAAGTTTTATCTGCCCAATCAAGGTGAAGGAGAAATGTGCACTTCGGCCCCCAGCTTTACCAGGTGCATATTTTGCAGCTGTTGAAAAGGGGCTCAGTGTTTCCAAACAAAGTTGCCTGTCCTGTACTTGTGGGCATAGAAATACTGGGCGACATGTAACTACTTTAAGGCTTGAAATGGAGAATCAATCCTGCCAATAAACTTATCAATCAAGCCAATACAAGCAATAACAACATCATAGAATGAAGCGCCTGCAAAGTATGGTCCTTCTTTTAGAATCCAAAATTATGCCCCAGGCACTTACAGACAGGCACTCTATTCAGAAAAGAGTTTTGGAAAACAAAGCCACATCAGGGTGTATTTAGACTTCAGTAGCAACTAAGGAAATCCACTATAGTGCTCTGAAAGCCCAAAATGTGAACCGCATTTGGACAAGCGTTCATGGTTGCTTCTACTGAACACAAAAAAGTTATTCCTTTTTTTTGTGCTTTTTAAAAGTGACCTGCTACTTAAATACATAAAATGAGTTGGGCATGGCCAACAATTGAAGATGTAGGAGCTTCTAAACTAGCTTCATGTAAAGCATAAGGACTAGGTTTTCAGTAAAGAGGTTAGTTATATTTTAACTTGCATGGTGTCAAAGCCACGTGTAAAACTGGTCATAGGGTGGCTCATTTCCACAAACCCAGCCTTTGTCAGGTCTGTGTGCTGTAGATACAGTTTATGATTCAAAACCAAAGAGGATGATGGACGGAGTGTTGAACATTGCAAGCACTCACCCCCAGTCAACTGGGTTTAATCCATCATCATTCTTTAGCTCACTGCGCCACGCCAGTTCAGACATGGCCATATGCAAATCAGTCTGACCCTGTGCCTCATGGGAACAGTCCAGCCCGAACTGCCAAGGCGTGTCTTCCCTGGACCGGAAACAAGCATCCTGGGACCGGTTTATGGCTAATCATCCGTCATCAGACTGTACTGAGAAGAATAGGCTTATCATAGATATATAAAAAAAATTGATTGGAGTGTAGTAGGGATCATATTAGGTCCTGATGAGTTAAGCAGCGGGGACGGCTAACAAAACATGTCGACCAGGTAGGGTGGAATTACTAACTCCCTACACTTACTTCCCCATTTTAACTTTTCCAGATAACAGACCAATGATCACCTGGGCAGGGTCATCCCCCTACAAGTCAGGCAGGTATCAATGCCAATGAGAGAAGCGGACCCAGAACTGGTTTGAAGTGAACACAAAAGGAAGGGTTTCTCATTTTCATAGCTACACATTTGGGGTGGGTATACAGGCTCTATAGAGAGGGAGAATGGTCCTGCCATGTTGAATTTAGGTAGAAAGGTGAGGGTGGGATTGTTTAATAGAAGGCAAACAGGAACTGCTGCGAAAGTGAGTGTATTATCACTCTGTATTTTTTAGCTATTAGTTGGGGTAGAGCTAGGAGCCCCCTCGCCCACCCACCCACCTGCTAGTGCATAAATGTGGCCCCCTAGCTTCAGATACAACTGAACCTCTGGAAGACAGAAGGACTACTCTAGCTGTTGAGACTTATGTGGAGACCGTAAGAGCTGGACCTGCTCCCACTTGGACCTAGGACAATGAAGTGGACTCAAGGGGGCAACTTTGTTGACCGCCTGTTAAGCTATAGGGATACAAAAGGCTGCAAGAAGCACCTTTTACTGAAGAGCCCAGCTGACCAGTTCCAACTGGATCTGCCCTGGACCTACTGGAGGCATCTGTTAGAGTGTCTTGACCGCAAGTGTTGTTCCTGAGGTTCTAGGACCCTTGGCTGTGTCAATGTGCACTTCTAAGCAATGTTGTCTCTAATTATTTTGTCTGTGTGCTGTAACAGCAAGTTTGTGTGCACACATTTCCTGACTGTGTGCACAATTGACAGATGTAATGAGCCACTGTGGAGGGATCATAGGCAGTGTGCAACTATACGTGACGGAAATTATAGCAGTACAAGGCCACAAAAAAACGAAACAGAACACTATACACTGTCAAGTAACACCATTTAATTGCAATTATAATGAAGATTGATGCAGAAGTACTCTCGCGTTCAATAACTCGGAGGATGTCTCAGTGAGTTAAATGGCTACGAGTGACAAATGCTGATCAAGAGTGCTCAAGCCTAGGTAGGCTGATTTAGGACTCAATTAGAGCTCAGCAGCCATGTTATGTTGTCACAAACGTGCCATATATCCCAATTGTAGTATTACAAGTGCACCTTAACCTACTTGTAATATGGCGGGTGGGATATCCGTCGCTTTTGTGATGGAGTAACCTGTCCACCAAACTCTAAATCAGACCCCTAATCTTTTATGTACAGCACTAATAAATGGTAGGAAAAGTGTATCTAGCACTATAAAAAAAAAGCAAGTCATCATTGTAAAGCTAGGCTCAAATGAAATAGCATGGTATGTGAAAGGGTAAGTTCTGGAAGAGAAGTCTTGACTTAGAACTGTATTCAAGCAAGCCGGGCTGAAGACGGCTGGAATGCCAGAAACCGGTCCTCGGAAGCTTGTTTCCGGTCCAGGGAAGACATGGCTTGGCAGTTCGGGCTGGACTGTTCCCATGAGGCACAGGGTCAGACTGATTTGCATATAGCCATGTCTGAACTGGGGTGGCAGAGTGGGCTAAAGAACGGTGATGGAGTAAACCCAGATCTTTTGACTGGGTGTGAGTGTTTGATTGATTCAGATGCTCCGTCCATCACCACCCCCTTTTGTACCGCTTTTGGCCGCCATAAGTGTGGCAGGGTATGCTCAGACGTGAGTCCCTTGCTCACTTTGCCACTGGATTCAAGCAAGCCGGGCTGAAGACGGCGGTAATGCCAGAAACCGGTCCTCGGAAGCTTGTTTCCGGTCCAGGGAAGACATGGCTTGGCAGTTCGGGCTGGACTGTTCCCATGAGGCACAGGGTCAGACTGATTTGCATATAGCCATGTCTGAACTGGGGTGGCAGAGTGGGCTAAAGAACGGCGATGGATTAAATCCAGATCTGTTGACTGGGTGTGAGTGTTTGATTGATTCAGATGCTCCGTCCATCACCACCCCCTTTTGTACCGCTTTTGGCCGCCATAAGTGTGGCAGGGTATGCTCAGACGTGAGTCCCTTGCTCACTTTGCCACTGGATTCAAGCAAGCCGGGATGAAGACGGCTGGAATGCCAGAAACCGGTCCTCGGAAGCTTGTTTCCGGTCCAGGGAAGACATGGCTTGGCAGTTCGGGCTGGACTGTTCCCATGAGGCACAGGGTCAGACTGATTTGCATATAGCCATGTCTGAACTGGGGTGGCAGAGTGGGCTAAAGAACGGTGATGGAGTAAACCCAGATCTTTTGACTGGGTGTGAGTGTTTGATTGATTCAGATGCTCCGTCCATCACCACCCCCTTTTGTACCGCTTTTGGCCGCCATAAGTGTGGCAGGGTATGCTCAGACGTGAGTCCCTTGCTCACTTTGCCACTGGATTCAAGCAAGCCGGGCTGAAGACGGCTGGAATGCCAGAAACCGGTCCTCGGAAGCTTGTTTCCGGTCCAGGGAAGACATGGCTTGGCAGTTCGGGCTGGACTGTTCCCATGAGGCACAGGGTCAGACTGATTTGCATATAGCCATGTCTGAACTGGGGTGGCAGAGTGGGCTAAAGAACGGTGATGGATTAAATCCAGATCTGTTGACTGGGTGTGAGTGTTTGATTGATTCAGATGCTCCGTCCATCACCACCCCCTTTTGTACCGCTTTAGAACTGTATAAGCCTGATCCTACTACTGTATAAAACTGACCCTACTGATCAAGTTGGAGTGGGAAAACCTCATTGGGGTTTCAGCCAGGTCATTGTATTTGTTTTGTTTTCCCGTTTAAAATCAGAAGAGAGACTCCCTGCACATTGGCAAGTTAGGTACCTAGAGAACCTCACCACAACGCCTAGAAATATAATGTCCACAGACACCACAAACACTTATAACATTGGTCTGCGAGAGAGGGTAAACAGCCATTAGTATGCATATGTTAGTCCACATACCATTACTTCGCAAGCGTTACAACGCATGCGTTGTAACAACGTGTAGCCTTTACTACGCAAGTTGTTACATCACATGCGTTGTTGCAACGCATGCGTTGTAATGGCTATCTACTTCGTTGTGAGGAAACGGACGTGCTTCCGTTTAGTCACAACAGCGTGCACCTCTGACGACGCTGGCAGCCGGAGAAGAGAGGAACCAGGCTGGAAGGAGAGCAGATG
The DNA here is from genome assembly GCF_964263255.1 of Lissotriton vulgaris. NCBI lineage: Eukaryota > Metazoa > Chordata > Amphibia > Caudata > Salamandridae > Lissotriton > Lissotriton vulgaris. The sequence continues at coordinate 947,922,215 of NC_141699.1, read as the reverse complement.
AACCACAAGTAGAGAGATGTAAGAGGGGATGTGTAGGGTCATATAGGGGCTGTGTAGGGTCATAAAGGGGTATTGTTTGGGAGTAGGGACAGGATTGGGGGTATGGGGCAGTGTCGTGCTGGGGCAGTGTTTTAGGATTTAGGGTAGTGTTGTGGTGTTAGTGTAGTGTAGGGTAGTGTTTTAGGGTTAGGGTAGTGTTGGGGTCGTGCAGGGTAGTGTTTGGGTGTAGGGACAGGACTGGGGGTAGGGGAAGGGTCGTGCTGGGGGTAGTGTTTTAGGGTAGTGTTGTGTTTTGTAGTGTAGGGTAGTGTTTTAGGGTTTAGGGTATTGTCGTGCGGGTTGTGCAGAGTAGTGTTTTAGTGTAGGGACTGGCTTGGGGGTAGGGGCAGGGTCGTGCTGGGGGTGGTGTTTTAGGGTTTAGGGTAGTGTTGTGGTGTTTGTGTAGGGTAGCGTTAGGGTTTAGGGTAGTGTTGTGGGGGTCGTGCAGGGTAGTGTTTCAGTGTAGGGAACAGACTGAGGGTAGCGGCAGGGGGTAGTATTTTAGGGTTTAGGGTTGTGGTGTGGTGTTTGTGTAGTGTAGGTTAGTGTTTTAGGGAAGTGTAGGGGGGGTCTTGAAGTGTAGTGTTAGAGTGTATGGTCCAGGAAGGGGGAAGGTTGTGTGGGGGTAGAGTATTAGGGTTTAGGGTACTGTAGTGAGGTTTAAGTAGTGTAGGGAAGTGTAGTGTAAGCATGATTTTAGTGCGATGTTTTTAATTAGAATAAACCATAGTACATTTATAACCATTTGCGTTTTAAATGCATGCACAGTTAAAACTTGAGAAGTAATGGTTTATGCTAAGTAAAAACATTGCACTAAAATCGTGAGAAGTAATGGTGTGCAAAGTATCGACATACATTCGCGAAACAGGCCAAACAGTGGTTGAAAAATGAATAAGGCATGTAGTTGCTAATATCAGGTTCATGCATGCTGATGTATGCATGGAGTACATTTTAGGTCCAGCCCAGGGCCAGCTTTTCCTGCCTAGCAAGCCTCCTGTAAAAAAAAAATCATAAATAAAAATACACAGTTATCAGATTGGGGCAATTATTCCGAATATCTGCAAACAAACTTCTCAATTGAAGTGTCCCTCATGGCAGGATACTTTCTCCTCTTTTATTCAATATCTACATGCACCCTCTGGCCCAACTGTTAGTAAGGGGGTGCAAATTGTTATATGTACACAGAAGGAACACTTTGGGCTTGTGAAGGACCAATCGAATGCTTCTTTTCTAGCGCAGAGTCTTCTGGTATGCTCATGGATGTCACAGAACTGCTTGAAATTAAAGACTGATCTGCCCATTATTCATGAGGGCACAATTGACCTGAGTTCTCTGGATTTGAAGGAAGAACGGTTTTTAGATGTCAGAGAAAGGGCGCACTGCCAGTATGGAAGCACTAAAGGACCAAGTGGAGTGTGGTGCAACTGGGTGAGTGGACAACCATATAACCACTCAAAGGAGAAGTCAGCAAGCTGTACTAATCCAACGTGACAAGAGGAAACATACCCTATGCACACACTTGACAGGTACAAAATTGGATACAATGTCCAAACGCAAATGTTCAATATAGTGCAGAGAAACAACAATGATATGCAAATGATTATGAATAAATAGACAGGTGTCAATAAAGAAGTCTTGGTCTCCTTGTTTTAATCAAACACAGCTTGTGAACAACCAGCCGACACGTGTTTCATCGCATCTCGCGAATCTTCAGGGCTCCAATGGTTGTGTTTGGACTATGCGGTCGCTCTTCCGGTGATACTTCCGACCCGGAAGGGCCCAAGACCATCCAATCTCTATTTAGAAGTAAAGTGCAATGGCTTGCAAGCGTAATGCGCTTGTTGTGGGTCGCCCGGGGGAAGATATAGATGTCAGTCACTCTGTATCTGTGATTTTGATATGTCTCGATCGATAAGGATTGCTCAGTAGCCTCGTCCGGACTTGATGTCTTGCGGACGTCTTGTTTCTTTCCTGTTCTCCCGGCTCTCCGTGTTCACAAGCTGTGTTTGATTAAAACAAGGAGACCAAGACTTCTTTATTGACACCTGTCTATTTATTCATAATCATTTGCATATCATTGTTGTTTCTCTGCACTATATTGAACATTTGCGTTTGGACATTGTATCCAATTTTGTACCTGTCAAGTGTGTGCATAGGGTATGTTTCCTCTTGACCTGAGTTCTCTGATCTGGCCTTCTCTAATGAACCCTTGTCCTCCTTCTGCACAACAATCTGTTATTTGGGAACTTATCCTGATGCTAACATATATTTGGCTCTCATGCTCCCAAGATTTCAAGCATCTGCCATTTCCATTTGAATGATACATGAAATATTCTGCCAGTCACACAAAATAGATTTCATGCTTCTCTGATCAATGCATATGTTCAGTCTCACCTCGATTATGGCAATGCAACTCATATCACACGGTGACAAATTACTGAAACAATGCGGCCGCCCGTTTGCTTTGCATGGTTCCAAAAAACCAAAATATTTCACCTTTCCTTGCTATTAAGTTCTTAGTGCATAGAGCTGGTTTTCAACACTTCCTATATTATATTGCATGTCAATTCTGCTGAGACAGGCACCCGCTGAGTTGAAGGTCGAATAATAGGTTTCTTCTCACGATCCCTAGAACTGTCACCTTTGGCAACAGCGTCTTCTCAATTGCGGACAGTAGGAATAATACTTCTCTACCTTTATCCATCAATTTGAAATCTTCACTTATTATGCTTGAAAGCATACTTATTCTTAAATTAGCTCTGCCACGGTCAGGTTATTATAGTACCATAGTTCACACGCTCCGGTTATGGCCTAGACTTCACCTGCACACAGTTTATCCCTATCATTACCAATTGTGCTCATCTTTTTGGGTCAACCGAAAAAACCCAAGCTTTAAACATGGGAAAACAAAGGTTTGAGGAGCACAGTGAAATTTCTTTACAACACTAAGGTAATTTTTTTTGTAATTTTACAACTTCTAGAATGACAGTAAAAAAACCATACAACACAAGTCAATCTCTAGAGAATGTTGTTGTTCATCTTGGTTTAATTCTCAATTTCTTTGCATCATAAATAGACCATTCCAAATGTGCAATAGCATACGCATTTTGTCCCTTTTATTTTCGGATGGGACTTCTTCAGGGCAATATCCGTTCCTGTGGGAGTCTGTCTCTTAAAAACATTTTCAAATTGCTTGTCCTGACCTTTTATTTTCATAGGATCTCTCAAATACTTTCTTCCAGCAAGCGGGTAATGCTAGTGTACCTATGCAACATAATTTCCTGCTCCTTTTCTTACTCTCTCAAAAATCTGTTACTAGTCAGTCCCAAACTTGAGATAGTTCTGTCCGTGTTTTCTCCAGGTCTCTTTCATAATTTAGGACATTCTTTTTCAAATATCCATTCCGAGTCTCCAAGGCGTGTGGTGCCTTCTGAATACCGGCGCAGTCCGCTGTCTTCCGGCGGTGCCACGAACAGACCAAAGAAATTTCACTGTGCTCCTCAAACCTTTGTTTTCCTATTATTATAGTACCCCTATCTGCCATTGTTAGATTATAGTACCAAGAAACGTCGGTGTCCTTGTGCGGTAGAAGTATCCTTTACATAGCATAACATACTTTGACTTGGAGTCATACTTCTTTATCAGTTGGTCTGTTCAGCTCTCACCCATGTTGTTTTCACCCACCACAGCATTCAGTGAAGGGCAATGGGTCAGCCCACTGCAACCACTAGCTCTCTTGCAATGTGACTAGCATCATTTCGCCTGTTCGCATGTGCACATCTAATTCAAAAGAATAGTGTTTCACTGACCGGGCTGGTGAACCAATCTATTTTCCTTCCACAATACGTTTTATTTCCCATTCATTATCCTGTTTTGTTTAATCTGTGTGTATTTAAAATAGGTATTCGGGTTGCTGCAATTCAAATTCAATAGCCCATTTCTTTGTGCAAAAAAAGAATGATATTTTTCCATTATCTACAAAACAACTGAAAGGTGTCTCTACACCTGTATTATGTACACATGCCTGTTAGGAAATGTTGCCACTGCTCTGTTTAAATTATATGCCTTGGTTATTTTCCTAATTTTAAAATTTGTAGTGCAATCACATGACTGCCAGTTTGGGTGGCATCTCTTTACTTCTGTACATTAGCATTTTTGAGTAATGTATATATATTGTTTGCAATAGACCATTGCATCACTTCGCAAGGCCAGGACTATCAGACATTTTGGTTTTCATGTCTTTTTAAAATAATGTACTTCTTGTTTTCCATCTCAGTCAGTTATGTTTATGAGCATTTTTAGGGAAAACTGGTCAACATTTTAAAATCTATAAAATGTAAATGGTCTCCATTTAGAAATAGTGCCTGATTTTACCATGTTCATAGGCCCAGTGGTAGAGAGAGCTGAGAGAAACAACAAATGCCTTCAGGGCCCATGAGAGTTATTTTGTTGAATACAAAATGTGTCTTTTTGAGCAATATGCGCAACAGAATCTGCACAGGTCTTAGTGTACCAGCCAGAGGGTGATTTGGGCTCACTTATAACCCTGGGCGTAGGACTACGCTACGCTTGCGGAGCATGCGTAGTTTGCGTAACTATGCGCTACGCAAATTGCACGTAGCACAGTGCAAAAACGCGTAGCATAGCAGGCATTTTTTTCTTGCTCGCGGTCCTCAACGTCAAGTTGGCGAACGTGAGCGAGCAAAATAACATCTCAGCGAGACTTTTTCCTCGTTAGCGATCAGCAACATCAAGTTGCCGATCGTGAGTGTGGAAAATAAACCTCCCCGTGATATTCTCAACTCAAGGAGGTCAGGTTTCTCATTGCGAGTGGTCGTGTATGCTCGCGACCGCTCGCGATGAGAAACTACCAGTCCACATTGAGAAAGCTGCAGCTCGAGTACAAATCTACTCGAGCGGCAGAAAACGACCGCTTGCACTGTGCAAGATGCGGTTTGCAATGATTGCACAGTGCGGACAAGCATCCAGCACTGTGCAATGAGTGCGAACAGCATTTTCCCTACCGCACTACGGAGTTTGCGTAACTTGCATAGTGCAAAGTGCACTTCGTGTAGCTACACGTAGCACTACTACGCAAACTACGTCCATGGTTACTCACTTACAGTAAAGCTAAATTCTGGCAAGCAAAGGTCAGTACCTGTATCACAAAGACACCCTTTTTAAACGTTGTTTATCTTTGGTGAGGCCTGATAACGGGTGTGAGACAGTCCTAAATCAGCAGCGAACTGTCCAAGTTGTGTTTAGTGCAGTGTCTGAGCACCTTAGTTTAATGAAAGAAGGGCCCATTTCAGGGTTATAATTGCTGTGTATTCCCATTTGACTTTTAAATGCACAATCTCAGACTCTTTGTGCGTGGCAGAAAGGCAGCATGTGCGCTGAGGGAACATCGCTCCTAACATCCTTAAAACCCTGGAACTTAAAAACATTTTGGCTCCAGCGACCTCTGGGGCACCGGGACAAACCTGGAAACTCAATTCAACAAATGTGTGTTGACTCTAGCCCAAAGATTCAGGTTGCTTCTACTCTGATCTTTTCCGCAGCAGCAAATCCATTTCAACAGGATGTCACAAGAAGGTATCCAGGCTCAGTACACTATTCAGTTACAGCCTGCAGGCTTGTCCCGCTGGAGGAACCAAACTTCAAACAAGCATTTACAATGCAATGGTCTCGGCATTATTAAAGGTAGAGCTATTGGCATTGCTCATGATTTTTTTTTTTTTAAATCAGTAATAAATGGCATTGTCATTTACTTTGCCAATAGCTTAATCGCTCGCATATGCATGACCTATTGCATTTACACCCACACAGAGCCACACACACAAAGCCACCCACACACACATACAGAGCCACCCACACAGTCATTCACATAGAGCCACCTACACAGAGCCACCCTCACACAGACAGAGCCACCCACACATAGAGCCACCTACAAAAAAAGCTATCCACACACACACACACACACAACCACACACACAGAGCCACACACACACACAGACAGAGCCACACACACACAGACAGAGCCACACACACAGAGCCACACACACACAGAGCCACGCACACACACACAGAGCCACGCGCACACACACAGAGCCACGCACACACACAGAGAGCCACGCATACACACACAGAGCCACCCACACACACACAGAGCCACACACACACACAGAGCCACACACCCACACACAGACAATATAAATGCAGTGTGTATGTGTTAGCTGATCACTGCATAAGTGAGTCAAAGAATGTGTTGAGGGTTTCACTTAATCAACTCATTCAGCTGTAGTGCTTTAGGGACGAATTCTACTTGGAAGAGGTTTGATAACGTTCTTTAGACCCCCAAAAGAAACGTTTTGCTTCATTTGTGGGACCAATAAATGCTATTGCTGCCTACACTTCCCTTATCTAACACCGCAATCAATGAAAGCAAGTTAGATCCCAAAGTTCAACACATTTTGAGATGCCTCTTACTTATGTGAGCAGGGAAACCCTTTAAGTTTTTAAAAGAACCCATACCCACGAACGCTAGTTAGTAGCGTACTTCATCATAGAGTTCCGATCCGAGACACCTAGCACATCGACACCTAAATTACAGTGGAGCGTGTTTTGGTTTTGCCGGAATCAGTGAAATAAAATCTTTCTACAAGTTTTAGGAGTTGTTTGCAAGAGCATAATATTTCCAAAGTGCTCATTCTTGTTCTCTCTCTCCTTCTCAGCTGCATTCCAGGGAAGGTCTTATTTCGCAAGCAACTGAAAACACATCCATACAAACTGTAGGACAGTTGATACCCTTCAGTGGCTGTTTGACTTGGCGCCAGGACACTCTTGCAGTAGCTGTGCGCTCTAGAAATACATTCATGCATGAAAGATTCCTTGAAGTTCCACACAACGCTTTTACCATTAACCTTAACTGGCACGGACAAAGAATTCACTGCTGTGCCACATAGAGCCGAAACGAGGATGAGCGAAACCGCACCCACTAGGGGAGGTGGCCGGAGGACGCTCTGATGCAATGACCACTATACCCTTGTACCGCTGTACAGGGACATTAGTCGATGTGTTGCGCAGACATGCGCCCACCTGCATGTGAGGTGCAATTACGAAAGCGCACTGGTGCTTCCTGCCAGCAAGAGTATTTAGACCGAGCAAAACAAGGGCTGAACAACATGCGAGCGACTCCCATGATGACCAAATAGGTAGTATGCGGGCAAGACTCCTCGACGAAGTAACTCAGTGGGGGGCGGTACCCTTGCGATTATGCTTCCAGACATACAGGATCATTAGCTGACATAGCCTATGCTTCCACAGTGTGTTACTACAGGGTGCGCCCCCTTAGAGTATCCATGTTGAAAGTAATTACCGCATTTTAAGTAGGTTTATCATTCCTTCTTTTCAAACATCAATGCATGCGCAGCACCTCATTTTAAACATTTGTCTAGGTTCACTGTAAGCCTTTGTCACACACTGCGATACAGGACCTAGTCTATTGCACTGCCTTAGATTGAATACTAGTATACTCATGCTACTCATGGAGACACTCCCTGTGTGGATATGAAATAAAAGCTTTCTGCATTAAGTCACTACTAGTGTGTAATTACAAAATGTACGTTCCAGAATGAATGGAACAGAGTGCTTGACATTTTCATGCTGCGGCGGCTGTGCCCCCATCTAGCATCGCTATCAGCTACTATTTGGCATAGATTATGTCTCATTTTTTTCACCACAGATAATCATGTGGAGCGATAAAAAAAATTGTAAATTGTGTATTGATACACCAGTAACATGTCTTAGCGCCATGTGGTCACCAATTTGGAAGGACAGACTAGTGACATAGACTAGTGACAGGGACATCTCGGTCCTGAAGAAAGGCAGATTGACCCTGTGGGCATTAGACTAAATGGCTGAAAAATGTAGACCCAGGATGTGGGAGATCATCACTTGTCCCACATCACATCCACCCAGTCGCGGCTGCTCCTGCGAACCAGTAGTGAGTTCCATTTTACACGAACGGAGGGCGGCTGCGGGCACAGGGAAGGGGGGGCGAGGAGAGACAAAGGAAAGCTGCGGGCACAGGGAAGGGGGCGTGGAGAGACGAAGGAGAGCTGCGGGCTCTGGTTGTAATGCTCCTACACGAACAGAGGAGGGCGGTGGGCACAGGGAAGGGGGGGTGAAGAGAGACGAAGGAAAGCTGTGGGGACAGGGAAGGGGGCGAGGAGAGACAAAGGAGAGCTCCGGGCTCTGGTTGTAATGCTCCTACACGAACGAAGGAGGGTTGCGGGCACAGGGAAGGGGGGGCGAGGCGAGACGAATGAAAGCTGCGGGCACAGGGAAGGGGGGGGGGCGGACAGCGGGGCAGAAGGCAAGAAAAACACGAGTGCAATCAGGGGGAAGAAGAAAACTTACCTCTGGCAGCGAGGCTGTTCCGGGCAACAATGGTGGCCGCAAACGTTTGGATTCGGGGCGTGTTTTGGCGCTGAGTGACGGATGACGTCACAGGTGGAAACAACGCAAAAAACACGCCCCTGAATCCGAAAGAAACGGGGCTTGTTTGGAGTGACGCCTCTCTCCTCCAATGGCTGGCCTCTGTTTAGGAAGCCAGCCAATGGAGGAGAGAGGCGGGTTCAAGCCCCGTCTAAAAAACAATAAATCTCCTCCCGGAAGCTGGCAAGCCAGCCTTCGGTCCTCGACCTAAAAAGTGACTATGTTCAAATGTAAAAATCTTCATTGGGAGATGGTGCCAAAGCTATCAGGCCGGTGAAGAGCCTTCCCTAGGCATGATTTTTTAATTTCTCCTGCTCTTAGCTTTCTTGTCAAAAGTCAATAGCTTAACCAGAACTTTGTTCTTTTTTTTGTAAAATTTTTATTTTGCAGAATATCAGTGGAAACGGAAAGGGGGTGGGAACAGTAAGAGGGGAATCAGAAATAGGGAGAAAGACAGGCGACATGCCGCCACTCAAACCCACACAGGGGGCGCAGAAATAGGGAGGGTGCATGCAAAAAAGGAAGGGCGACAGGGCTCCACAGTCCACAGGTAGCCAACAATAGTCCGATAAGCAACAGGGGAGTATCCACCCAGTGCAGCAGCTAGTCCAGAACAGGCATCCGTAGTTCAAAAGAACATCCCAAGTTCGCCCAGTGTCCAGCAACCCTCCCTAGTCATAGCCAGTCGTAGCGAGAGAAGAAGAAAGAAAGGAAGAACACAGGATGAGTACCCCAACTATCCCTCCACCCTCAACCCTCCCCAACAGCACCCTCCCCCCGGTGGCGGCGACCAACGAACCCACAGTGCCATGCATACATTCTCGTACTCAGAGTTGGAAAAGATGAAGAGACCGCAGTGTCGACGGACACACAGCCGAAGGCAAGCCTCGGGACAGGAATCTCACAAGCGAGCCCCAGCTGTACATGAAATTTTTAAAGTTCCCCAGGAAGATGTCAGAGAGGCGTTCCATGCTCAACAGACGCCACAATCGGGCATGCCACAAGGAAAGAGCTGGGGCAGACGGGGACTTCCACGCAGCCGCCAGAGTCATCTTGGCCACCCCCAAACATAACCACATAACACGCTTATCCGCTTTAGTCTGATGTTCAAGCAGCGGGTCCCTAAGCCCTAGTAGAACAAAGGCCATGGTGGCCGGGATCGGGTAACCCAGGATATCTTTTACGTGGGAGAGAATCTCAGCCCAGAATGGCTTGATGGCGGGACAATCCCACCATATATGGCTAAAGTCTCCCAACATCCCACAGCCCCGCCAACACCTATCTGAAGCAGTAGGAAATATACGGTGTAATTTAGAGGGATACAGGTACCAGTCAAAGACGAGTTTCATATGTGCTTCTCTGAGGTCAGCAGAGTGATTATGTGTTGTCACATCTCTCCATAAGGCCCGCCATTCAGCAGTAGAGATGTCCCTCCCCAGTGTGGCTTCCCAGTGGTCCTGATAGCGCGGTCGCGGTGTCACGGTAGAGTCTAACAGCAGTTTGTACAGGAAAGAAATCGTTCCCTTCATGGTGGAGGTGTGAAGAATGAAGGATTCAAATTTCGATAAGGGTCTGGTAGCCGCGTCCACTACGGCAGGTGACGTCGCCCAATGCAGGAGTTGGAGATGTCTGTAGCGTTCTGTCGGAAGGACGCCGTAGTCCCTCATGCAGTTGTGGAAAGTGAGGGGTTCGACGCCATGGAATAAATGGGTGAGGGATCGACAGCCACCCTCCCTCCAAGCGTCAAAGGGACCTTCCTCCAGGGCCGGGGTAAAAGCCGGGTTGAAATGAATCGGGGTGAATGGGGATGGGAATGTGGTCCAGCGGTCATCACCGCTCACCGTGTCCCAAACCTTCAATACCGTGCTCGTGGGAGTGCTAATGTAGGCATTTTTTGGCCGGTCCGCTTTAGGCTTCCAGGCCAAATCCCAGATGGAGCGACCCGCAACACTCCGATCCATGTGGAGCCAGTGCTTTTCCGATAGCTGTTGGGACCACTCTACGATGACCCTCAGTTGGGCGGCTTTGTAGTATAAATGCATGTCCGGAAAGCCAACCCCACCCTCCAAGCGTGGGCGCCGCAGGACCGAAAACGGGAGCCTTGCACGGCCACCCTGCCAGACATATTTCAGCATCACAGTCTTCAATCTGCGGAAGTAATCTAACCCTATCGGAATAGGCAAAGCCTGAAAGAGGTACAATAGTTTGGGAAGAAGCACCATTTTAAGAGCGTGTATCCTGCCCAGCCACGAGATGTATTTAGGCTTCCACCTTTCCAGCTCCGCCCTAATAGTAGAGAACATCGAAGGGAAGTTAGCCTGGAACAGGGCATTCACGGAGGAGGTCAATCGCACGCCCAGGTAAAGCAAGGACTCCGACGCCCAGGCGAGTGGGGTGAGCGGCCGGGTCAGCCGTACCTCCCCTGCCGACAGGGTCAGATTCAGGATGTAGGATTTATCGAAATTGACCTTGAAGCCCGCCACCTCCTCGTAGACGGAGAGCACCGAGTGGACATGCGGGAGCGACAGCGCAGGCTCCCTGATAGACAACAGAACGTCGTCCGCAAAGAGCGAGATCTTGTGCTGCTCGCCCGTAAAGGGAAGGCCCAAAATCCTCTCATTGTTCCGCACCGCCATAGCTAACGGCTCAATGCTAAGGGCAAAGAGAAGGGGCGAGAGGGGACATCCCTGACGCGTCCCTCGGGAATGACGGAAACTCGAGGATCTATGGCCGTTGACCAACACTCGGGATGTAGGGCCGCTGTAGTTGGCCTCAATCATCCTTACAAAGGAAGGTGAGAAACCGAAGGCCACCAGCGTCTTGTGCAAAAACCCCCAGTCGACGCGGTCGAAAGCCTTCTCCGCGTCGAGCCCCACGAGCACCGCAGGCACGCGAAATCGTTCCGCCTTTTCGATGAGATGTATGACGCGGCGCAGGTTATCATGGGTCTGCCTGCCTTTAATAAACCCCGATTGATCAGGATGAATCAGAGCAGGCATCAGATCTTGCAGTCTACCCGCCAGAATAGAGGAGTATAGCTTGGCGTCTAAGTTGAGAAGCGCGATCGGCCGGTAGGATGTACAGAGAGTAGGATCCTTCCCCGGCTTGGGAATGACAGTGATCAGAGCTTCGGCCATAGAGTCCGTGGTTCTGCCATCAACCGCCATTGCGTTGAAGAGGGAGACCAAGTAGTCACACACTTCAGAGGCGAACGTTTTGTAAAAGAGGGCCGTGTAGCCGTCAGGCCCTGGGGCCTTGTGCGGCTTCAGGCCTTTAATGGCGTCTAAGACCTCTTCTCGGGTGATGGGGGAGGACAGTGAATCATTCCATTCTGTAGAGACTTTTGGGAGAGGCAGACCCTCCAGGAAGTTGGACTGCGCGCCCGAATCAAGGGTGTCACTCGAGTAGAGTGCCGCATAAAAGCGCCCGAATACAGTCGCTTTGTCAGCATCTCTGTGCTGGACAGAGCCCACGTGGTCGCGAATGCCCCCTATATAATCTTTCTCACGCTTGTCCCGGAGTTGTCGGGCAAGATGGCGCCCGATCTTGTTGCCCTGGGAGTAGGAGTATACTCCGCCCTGTTATTGTAATGGGCCCTCAGTTTCCCTCGCACCGCCGTCAGGGGGCGTAGAGTCACCCTGGAGGGGTTCGCCTTGTGGGCCTGCTCTAAGGAAGCCAGTTCCAGTTCCAGAGCCTCCCGTTCCTTGCGCCTCAGCTTGTTCAAATTTGCATTGAGGGCGAGGCATGTGCCCCGTAGGGAGGCCTTGCATGCGTCCCACGTGGTATACACCGACGTGTCCGCAGGTGGATTGAGGAGGAAGAAGTCACTAATTGCCCTGCGCAGAGCCTTACACGATTCCTCATCTCGCACTAGAGCCGCCGGGAAATACCACTTGCGCCAACCATCCCCCCCGGTGGCCCAGTGCAGTCCCAGAACTACGAGGCTATGGTCCGATAGTGAAAGCGGAAGAATATCAGCTAATTGGATGTCCCCCCGGAGGGCCTGACTAACCAAAACATAATCAATGCGGGAGTATGAGTGATGTACGTTGGAGAAAAAGGTGTAATCCCTGGTCTGTGAGTGGAGAGAGCGCCAACTATCAATCAGTCCCATGTCTCTTATCTGACGTTTAGTGTCATCTGAAAAGACCCCAGTGTCTGCCCTGCGGCCCCCAGAACTATCCAGACCCCTGTCCCATACCATATTGAAATCTCCTAATAAGAGTAAGTGACCTTCCACAAAGTCCCCCATCCTGTCCAGCAGCGCCTGCAGAAAGCCATTCTGTCCCGCATTAGGGGCATACAACACAGCAAAAGTACATAGGCGTCCACGCAACAAACCCTTCACCAGCAGCCAACGGCCCTCCTTATCCGCACTAACTCCCATGGGTTGAAAATGCAGGGAAGCTCGGAAGAGGAGGGCCACCCCTCTATGCTTCGTGGTCGCAGATGCCCTGTAGATAAGGGGGAACTGCCTATGACGAAGCCTCAACTCATCTCTCCTAGCCAGATGTTTTTCCTGGAGGGCCACCACATCCAAATGATGATCCATGATGTACTTCCAGAGTTTCTGCCGCTTCTGCGGAGAGTTAAGGCCCTTCACATTCCACGTTCCTATGCAGACAGGCATAAGAGGCAACACAGAGTCCACGCCATGCTTACAACCAGACAACCTCGGTGCCCGCACCGGCCCCGCACATGCATCAGGGCCCAAGCCCACGGAAAGATTCGGGGGAAGGATCCCAGCCACACCCACTCTAAAAGACCCACATGGTCATACCGCAGGCCGCGCCCGGCATTCACGTTCCGAAGGCACATAAGGGCCATGAAAAAGCCCATCCCGAAACAACACACAAACGTATAGGAGAATGTCATCGAAAATATCCCCAGCATACACTCATCACATATCGCCGCCGCCACCCCCGTATCCCCAACCCCAAACCAAACCACCCTGCCATGACACCCATATGCAGAGCTTCAAGAGGCCCACCCTCTCCCCCCCCAAGAACAAAGAACAACAAAATACAACTTAAGGCACTGAACCTGAACCTCGCAGTCTTCAGTTCCAGTAGGTCGTGGTTCAGAAGTCTCCCACTGGACTGGGGTCGGGGCGGGGGGGTCCACCTGGGGACCCCCAGGTCCATAGTCCGGGGCGTCTTCTCCAAAAGTACCATCGTGCCCCGGGGACCTCAGGCCAAGAGCCCCTCCGACGTCACTCCATGAGTTTGGGGTCACGCTGCACCAGAGCCCATCTGGGAAGCCATCAAGGTGGCGGAGGCCACCGAAGCCACTGCGGCCCCTCTCTCCTGCTCACTAGTCGCCGAATCCGGCCGTCGTCGTTCTGTTGCCGGGCCCACATTGTGCCATGATGAAGAGCGCCGTCGCCTCCGAAACGGGGAGCCACGGGCCTCCTGCGTCGGCTCCGTTTCTTCAATACCTAGGAGATCCTTTGCCTCCCGCAGGGAGTTGATCTGTCGCAACCGATTCTCCCAACGAAAGATGATCCTGAAGGGATGGCCCCAGGAGTAGGATACTCCGCGGTCCCGGAGGAAGGCGGTCACAGGGCGGAAGTCCCTCCGCTTCTGCAAGGTCGTCGCTGCCAGGTCCTGGTAGAGCTGGGGGCGATGGCCCCTAAATTGCAACGAGGTAGTGATTCTCGCTTTCCGTAATATCTTCTCCTTCAACTGAAAATCGTGTACGCAAACAAGGATGTCAGGAGGCGGCCCTCCGCCCCTCCTGGGCAGCCCCACTCTATGCACTCTGTCCATCTGGATGTCACGTACCTCCTCATCCTCCAAGATCTGGAGAAACAGGGCCAGGACGTACCCACGCAGGTCCCCTGCCTCGCCGTCCCACGGCACCGCTTTGATACGAATGTTATTCCTTCGGGAGCGGTTTTCCAAATCTTCCGCGTGGGTCTGTAAATCCAGATTCTGCTCCGTAAGGCGTATGATGTCCTGTTGGAGTTGATGCACATCATTCGCCATGCTAAGATCATGGTCTTCCAGCGTCGCCACCCTTTCGCCGATCCCATCCACGTCTCTCCGCACCTCTCTGAGGTCCGAGGCCAACTGCGTACGGAGTTCGGAAATATCGTCCTTGATAGTGGCGAAGAGTTCTTTCATGAAGGCTTTAGTCGCCGGCGCCTCATCATCTGACTGCCTGGAGGAGCCACTGGCCCCTGGCGAAGCCGGCTGCTGCGATGTTTTGGGGACTACCTCTTTCCCGTCTTCCCCCCTCTGCGCTGCGAGTTGGACATGGTGGTCAGACTCCTCCACTCTCCTACACTCAGGCTCCAGATCACCGCTACTCGGAGGGTGGGAGCCGGGACGGCGATTCACTGCGTTAGGGCGACCCGCCGATGGTGCTGCTGGTCGTCCACTCCAGTGGCCAGTCAGGTATCTCCCCACGGCAGTGCGGCCACGCTCCTTCCAGGCCACCTCGATCCGTCGGCGTACCAGTGTCCAAGATTCCCAGGGGCAGAAGGCGGCCGGGGAGGCCTGCACCGCAAGGCAGACCGCTAGGCTCAAGGCCTACGGCACCCCAATATGGCACGCGTCCCCTCCAGCGGCCTATACCAGGGACAGTCCAGATCGGTCGGCCAGCGATAAGGCTCCTTCAAAGCAGCTCCAAGCGTTCGGCCACTACTAGGGCCCACTATCCGAGTGGCGGCAGGCACAGCGCTCCGCTCCTCAAAACCGTGCTGGCAAGTCGCGAATGCCCCGTTTCCTCCGGGCGCCGCCGTAGAAGCCCACCTCCAATGGAATGGCAAGCCACTCCACAGTCTCTATCAGCAGTGACCAGGGCCCCCGATGGTGTCTAGAGCTCAGCCGTCACCGGCTCAGTGCCTCCTGCCTCGCTGTGTGTAGGCGTGTGTAAGCCCTCGCATCGGCCCTCCAGCCACCTGCACTGACCAGGCCCAAATTCAGCAGTCACCCATGAGGCGCGCGTTCTAGCGCCGATACTGGGCCTCGCCACTTCGCAGCCTCGCCTGCCTCTTCCCGCTGGTAGGCACGCCGGTCCGCCACTCCCCGGGGTGAGGAACCCCCCCTGTTCTACCTCCGTTGTGCAGCGCTCGGATCGGCTCCGACTCTCAGGGGGGCCTCCTCTCGGCTCCCTCCGCCAGCCCCAGGTGTCGTCCAGTCACCGGTCCAGGCCCGGGCTGCCGATCGCTCCTCCCAGTGTCCTTCAATGGACGCTCCTTCCGCCGGCGGGTCCGGATCTACGCTGCTCCCGCTCAACGCGGCGTACCCTGCGCCGGTGCTGCGACAAGGCCCGGAACTGCTCCGGAACTGCTCCGCCTCCTCCAGCCACCAGATCACGCGAGGCCGCCGCCTCGCAGGCCGCCGCCCAGCACTCAATCCTCGCCTCTCACCGGTCACCCTCCGATGAAGGGGGGAAACCGGAACACACCGCCAGCTATCGGCAGCCCCCGCCGATCGAACAGCGCAGGTAGGGTGCCTCGGGACCCCGCAATTAGCCGCTATGCAGGATCGGCGTCGGAGAGGCTCGAGAAAGCGTCCTACTCCGACGCCATCTTGGCCACGCCCCCAGAACTTTGTTCTTTGACTATCCTGCCTCAGGGAGCCCTTCTCAACTATGGCCTACTGCTGTGCCCTGCTGAGGATGTTTGACTTCCAATTCTGAGAACAAGTCAGAAAGTACAGCTTTTGACTAGGTTGAATCTGGTTTATGTATCTAACCTGCTGTTCATTGCATTCGGCCTTGAATCATACCTAGGTCACAATCAAGCGCAACCAGATGATGGCATTAGGCAATTAACGTTTTGTCAATATTTTTATTTAAAAGTTTAAAACTCATAGCTTCTTTTTACCTTATTGGATTTCTGCCATTTTGTTAATAAATTATTAACTATCTTTGCAAATATTTTGCGCTGCTGTTTTGAACTTTTCAATTGGTTTGATACTTCTAAATGCTTTACATATTTTCTTAAATTACGCCTGTCTGCTCTGTAGCAAAACTACCAGGGGTAGAGCTCCGTTGTAAATTACTGAAACCTTTATTGGACCTTAAAGGAGTAGTAAAACCACTACTTGTGGTGGATAACCAACTATCCAACTAATAATTAGCTTTCTCATAAAGGCCACATACGCAGAAACGTAACCGTACTCAGTTTGGGGGCAGAGCCACTGCTGCTGACTGGCAGCAGGCGAGTGGTGGTCATTTCACCAGTTAAGAGGGTGTATGTCATTTTGGATGGCTGTCTTTCAACGGCCAGCCTGACATGAATATGTGATGTAACAACGCAATCAAAATGGATGGCCCTGGACTTAGGAGTAGTAAGATTTACTATTCCAACACCAGTCTACGTACAATAGGGAAGGTGTTGGAATAGCAAATCTTACTATTCCTTAGGATATAGCGCCATCCAGCGCAAGTCGATGTAACACTTGCGTTGTAATGGCTGCGTTGCAACAGCATTGCAGGGTAATCACCGCAATGTAAATGATGTTTCCCGCCTGACATGTGCTCTTTAAATCACTCCACTCAGCTGTCTTAGACAGCTTGGTGGACAGCAGGCACAGGCCCTGAGTGCCTGCAGGAGTGTCGAGGCAGCCTGCTCCAGCCAATTCCTGGAGCTGCTCTCATGCTGCTTAACATTATCAGCAGCAAGAGAGCAGGGTCTGGATTGGTGTTGAGGCTTCAATTGCTGTAGAGACCATAAGAGCCAAGGGACTGAAGCACGAGGAGGAGGTGAGCCAGTGGGGTGTGCAAGTTCATTTTGTTTCTTTCCCACTGACCAGCACTGCCTTCAGCCTCGCCCTAAACACCGGGGCTCTCAGTCATGGTTCGTTATAACCACCGTTCATATTGAGTCATGACTAACAGCTTTGGTGTTGACCTCTTGCTCATCAGTGACGCCCACCCTTTAAGTAAAGCAAATGCAGGCCGGCTTTGTCAAGTGAACGCATATTTGCAAAACATAAGCCCATATTGTAAAGCACATCATCATCCGCCTAGTCTGCAAACATAACCCATAGTTTAAGGTAACACTTTGACTGACGACAGAAGCTTGGGATTACTGGGGATAAGCCTAAATACTTTATGCAGTCAAGTGTAGGTTTGAGATTCATTGCCGGTAGTTTTCGTGATTAACTTGAGAAATAGCGATAAAATATTCTTAAAGCAAACAACATGACCATTCTTTCTTCAGATGTTCTGTTTCATTGTTTTCTTTTGAAATATACCAGTTGGCTTGAGAACGGCGGGCTACCTTTTTTGAGGAAAAAACCTCCCCGTTTTAGCTCTGAAATTGTGTATGCATTATTACTTTCTGGAGATGGGTTTGCATTCAAAATGCCAAAATCTAATTTTGTGCAGCGGCTGTGTTGATGCTGTTCTAATGGTTTTCTCTGCTACTTAAATGAACGGACCTTGGAATTGGACCTTAATTCACTGAAGTAAAAGATAAGTAAAATGCACACACTCTAAAACCTAATGGGCTCCCTGTGGAACTGAATGGCAGTACCCATCACGCTATGCAGTATACAAACCTGACCCTATACACTGAAACAAAAATCTTAGTACGAAGATCACTGGTCAGTGCAGATTCCAGTGCAAAACGGCTCTGCACTGGGGCATTTTGTAACTTGGCCATGTCTTTTAAGTACTGGATGATTTGGACGGTACACGATGAAGCAAGAAAAGATATTCATAATAATGATTACAGATGAGTTTTATTTAACCTCTGTGCAAAGGTCACAGTCTGAACTTTTAGAATGAAACTTCTAGTACTCTGGAAAATAATAAAATTTCCTCAAAAACATTCAAATGCTAAAGAAAAAAAAAACTTCTAAAAATAATGCATGGTGCAAAACGAAATTTTGTTGTCCTAAAGCTGTCAGATAACCCAAACAGATAGTCTGGGATGCTTGCAGGACCCTAGCAAAAATGTGTGTACCCAGAGTTTAACTTGTACCTTGAAGCCCCCACTAGTTCATCTCACACCAACCTCCCACAAGGGCTGGTGGGGCCAGGCTGTCTAGGTTTACATTTCGAATACATTGATTCTAAACCATAAAATAAATTATTTCCTTATTTAATTTGGTAGCATCTTTAGGGTATTTCTGTCATTCAGAATAGCCAAAACAAAAACAAGCAGACGATGGACGGAGCGCTGAAACTTTTCAGACACTCACCCCCAGTCACAGATCTGGGTTGAATCCATCATCATTCTTTAGCTCACTTCGCCACCCCAGTTCAGACACAGATATATGCAAATCAGTCTTGGTCCTGTGCCTCATGGGAACAGTCCAGCCCGAACTGCCAAGCCAGGTCTTTCCTGGACTGGAAACAAGCATCCTGGGACTGGTTTCGGGGTAACACCCCTCTTCAGCCAGGCTAGCTTGAATCTAGTGGCAAAGGGAGCAAGGGACCCACGTCTGGGCATACCCTGCCAACTTAGGGCAAACAAAGCAAACACAAGGAGACGATGGACAGAGCGCTGAAACATCTCCTTGTGTTTGCTTTATTCAGAATATCCAACCAGAACATCAGTGAGACATATCACTCAGTAAGCAGTATACTAAAGCATGCGTAATCCATCTTCAAGAAAATACTTCAGAAGACTTGCACAGCACGCTTAAAAATGTCCAAATAACCTGGTTCCACACAAACAAGTGAAACGCTTGTTTGGCATTTGCTGCCATTAGTTGTCTGTCTTTTAAATAAGCAATCTTCTTTCTTGAGAACATTTTGCCATAGATTGACAATACTCAGCAACAAATCATACTCTACCTTTATGCATGTATGATATATACGTACGCATATACAGGAATGCAGATTTCATATTTGGCCTATATTAGTATCACACATTTATAGACTAAAGATATAGATTTGCAACCAACATTTTTACATTTGGTTGTTCTAGCATCAATGTCAAAGTTTGTTCAATATTTTAACTTTTTATACTTTTATGATAGGAATTTAGTAACACATATAAACTAATGAACACACTTCCCGTTCAATCGTGTTCCCATGACATCACAACTGCACGATTATAATGCAATATGCTGTGACATCACACATACTTCCAAGCAGCCCAGGCAGAAGGTAAGCACAGGCACTCTAGATATCAGAAAGGCATGCCCCTGCTGTTCAAATAACCCCCAGACGGATTTCTGAGGTCTGAAAGCTTTCCCTATTCAAAAGCCACCCCTCCACTGGTCTGCTGTGGTAAGACCGACAGCATTCAATTCAAAATATGGCACTACCAGTGATAAACCCTAGCACCTTGGTCACACCACTGTGCCATTAGTGCAGCACAATCTGTTAATCTAAATCTGGCAATTTGGTCGATGGTTGCCCCATCAAATATTTAGCGCACCAGCCTCCACATCAAAATGAAAGGAAATTACCCAATGATACAGTGATTACATTAATCTTATGTAAAAATAACAAATTATATGATGATACAACATGTTAATAGTGCATAACCATTTCAAATCATGACGTTCGGAACGAGGGATTGTCCCAGGACAGCTGCTCTGCTGGACTTACAATTACAGCTAGTATATTTGTTGGCTTGAAAATTGATGTACTATATTTTATACCTAATCCGAAGGAAACTGCACAGTGTTGCTATGATTATTCAATAAGCCTTGAGAAAGCCCTGGTTAAATAGACAAAGTAGGGTGAAACACGTGTCGGCTGTTTGCACATTCAAAATACTAAATATTACAAAAACAAGGATATAACCAATAAAGGTTTGTGTTAAAAGAACATAAGAACTTGCTTTTCTTCCAAACGCAACACGAGAACCAAACAGGATATTTTCCAGGAGAACGGGAGAATTAATTTCAAATAAATGAGGAGACAACACTCAAATTTTCCTTGCACAACCTAAAGAGGAGTTTGAACGTTCAACCACCTTTCAAATTCAAACTAGTAGTACTTTTCACAGCCTACATATAAAAAGATCACTAGCATAGAGTAACAAGCAAACCACACATAGAGCTTTAACATAATCTCATATTTCCCTATGGGAGCATGTACTACGGCTGGTTTACGGCCGTAACACATGCTCCCATAGGGGAATGTGGGAATGCGACCACACCATGTGCGGTTCCATCATAATTAGGCAGTTGGGACCACAGACCGGAGGTCGGTCAATCCTGTTTCCTCCACGATGTAAGTCGGAAGTAACTCCGACCGACATCACAATAGGTGTTTTCATTTTTTATTTGTCTCGTGGAAATATGTCTTGGAATTCAGAGTTTATTCTCAGACATTGCTTTGTTTATTGATTTTTTCTAGTTAATGTACTCAAGAATACCCTATAGCCCCTTTACCTTACCACTATTCTCTTAAACCCATTTATAAGTTTAACTTTTTAAAATATTTATACTCTTCGTTTTTTTATCCAACTTAAAGAATGTTATTAGCTGTGATAGTCCTTCCTTTCCTCCCATTTCTTGTGGCCTAGTTTTAATATATGTATTGCCTTTCAGTAAACTGAACCCCTATTACTTACTGGTTTTTACAGACGTTGTTTGTTTCCTTTATTTACGGTTCCAGTTTATATAACCCTAAAATGTATGCATCCTAAAGTAATTATACTGAGAAATATGTATCGCTTCAGCAGCACGTCATGTAAAACATGTATGTACAATTTGATGGGTTAGCCTTTGCCATTTCAGTTGACATCCCCTTTTCAATCATCGTCTCCGTTGTAAACATTGTTACTAGAAGACATCTCTTTCTGTATTCATCTTATTATTTAGTTGAGCACACAATTACATTTTTAACAACCAAAGGCAGATTCTGAGCTCGGTCTTCATGAATTTCTTCAGCCAAACCTGAAGACACAATATTGTAAGTCTGAAATTTTCCATCTTGACGTAATTGACCATCATTAGGAAAAATCAACACTGCATGGCTTTAGCTTAAAGAGAACAATCACAAAGAACTGAGACCAAATACAATTCAGAACATCAAAAGTATAAAAAAATAAAATAATAAAAAATAAATTGCATGAAATGTTTTTTATAAAATATTTGAGAGAACTGTAAATAAAATCAAAAAAACCTTGGGAATCACCTAACCCTACCCTAGGGATGAGTAATACCTCTATCAGACCTAGTAGGAGGATCATGAAATCCAAGACACACAAAGAGTCAGTGCACGAGACATGAGCCATATATAGTCACTGTACTTAAAAAGGGGTAAGACCACACACCTGGATCCTTGGAAGCCGTGAGGAGTCCACAACAGCAGCTCATGTCAGCCATTACTGCCTGAGGGAAAAAAGAAAAAACATTAGGCACTTCATTTGGCCACTAATTAAATTATGATGTTGCACGTTCTCTTCCTCCTCCCTTTTCCCCCTTCCACTCCTTCTCCTCAATTTGGTAGAAGCAAAGTGGAAATGACGAAGATAGTATAGAAGACAGGTTTAATTCTTTCTCAAGGTAAAAGAGATATGAATCACTAGTTAAGACCCACCAAAACGCAAACTGCACACACTATGACAGGTAGATGGCTGTTAAGTCAAATGAAGAGGTTTAGACCTCTTTTTGAGTGAACAAGAATGGCCTTAGAGAGCTTTTAAGCTGCCTTGCCAGGCTACTGTTTTATCAACAAATAAACAAACAAAAAAGTCATACATTGAGAGGCTTTTGGTCAGTGGGTTGTGTTTCATGGTTTTTTAAACCGTCATTAACATTTTGCATCAATCAGTCCAACACAGCATACACCATTATGTCAATGGATCTGCACAATTTACCCATTGGCTCCTCACACTGTAATTGACTGCCCAAACCCTGGGCACATTGTTCACATCCACATAAAAAGATAGTTCCCTTACCTTCAGTGTCAAAGCTGGTTCAGGTGCACTTTGGGTATTTATTTATGTATTAACTTTGAATATCCACTATTTACCCCTTGGGTGCTCGGACAGGTAGGAACTTATTTTCCATCTCTTTTTTTAAAATTGCTATGGCTTAGTTGTATGTGACATTGCAACATTGTAGCTAACTGTAATTTAAATATATAAAATGTTAATGCAAGCATATGGCTGTCACTTTTAGGTGGTAGGACTTTTTCTTTTTTTGAAGATACTCTTGCAATAAAAAAATTGTCACTGCACCAGCTTGCCATGGGTCAGATTTTTTGGGCTTTACCAGTGCTTATCTGTACATCATGCACTGCAAACTGGATTGACCATCAGTGGTACCAGTGTGGCTTATACAAGAACTGAAGCAGATGACGACAATTTGATTCCTCAGGATCAAGGTTCGATTAAAACTGGAAGATCCATCACCAACCTTTTAAACTCTAGATCACATGCATCACCCTCTCACATTGGTTCCACTCTGGGGCGGATAGCCCTGAGCCCTTTCAGCATTGCAATTTATATAGTTCTATGTTTTCTAATACTAGCAACAATTTAACAATGCTACTGTTTTGGCTGATAAGACCAAAAGTATCTTAAAACTATTAAAACCTGTAATCCAAACTTCCCATAATCAGGTAGAGAAGAGCAAAATATGTATCTTTTTTATCTAGAAAATATCAAGAGTGTTTGATCATGTAAAAAGGTAGCAAAATATTTTACTGCAGCCTGATACAATGTCTCCTAAATTGAAAATACATTGTCTGTGAATGAAATGTACTTACTGCCAACTGACCAGGCAGCTTGTCTCGTGAATCTCTACATCACATTAACAATCCTTAACATCTGAAACAGTATCTTTTGGCGAGTCCCCCCCCCCCCCCCCCCCCCCAAAACAGGCCATCTTGGAAACTTAAAATTGTGTTACCAGTCTCTGAAAATGGGGAAGATATTCAGAGTAAGGATACAAAGTTTGTTTGTTTTTTGACCTCAGAAAGCGCGCTCCTGACGTAGGCCATCTAAGATATTTAACATTTCAGATTAGGAAGCTTTAGACTGGACAGACGTCTATTCTTGTGGCATTTGTCTTGCTTGCAATGTACAGATGCGTTGTTTCATGGGAAAATCTGAATATACAGTTTGAATGCACGATTCAATATCAACCTTGTGACTGTTCTTTGTTTTCATTAGATTTCAGCATACGTTTCTATATGTGTTCCCCCGTTTTATATGCAGAAATGACGGCTTGTTGTAGATGCTAAAGAATGCCATTTTATGAAAGGAATCAAATAAACCCCGCTTGCCATTGCCAATGACATTCAGTTTATTGTTAGCATTTAATTTGGTTCAGGGGGGGCCTTCAGCTTTCTAGGAGGTATATGTAGAATTTTTGAAACAAAGAAGAGAATTATCCATATCAGTGGCAAAACAAAAAGCTACAAAATAAAACACGGTAAAAGAAATAGGATAAACAAGCATTGGCATGGCCAATTGGCCTGACTTTGATTGCTGAGCTATTGGTTTAACCAACGTGGGTTTCCTCTGAATGCTTTCCATTAAAGTATAAAAGAAACCATTCAAAGATGGCCACCACTATGTGCACAAGGAGACAGATGCACTAGTATTCATCGTATAATGGCTTTTGCTGCACTTTGTCCAAAAACATTGAACAATGGTTACCGTTACATACTCATGCAAGAGAGCACACGGGTGGCCATCTTGGAATGGTGTGCCTGTACTTTAGTAAAAACCATTCTATAAAAATGGACTGTTAAAAAATAAAATCAATAACTAAAATAGTCTTTGCGCCTTCTGTACCTATGTCCTGAGCAACATCGGTCCCGCAGCTAGTCAAGCTTTCACTCTTTAAGTGTTGTTGATAGCGTATTAACACTGCGCAGATTTATGGCCTGATTATGAGTGGGATGGTGTAGGCCGACCAGTGTGTTAAATAAACCCTGTTTGCGCATGGGTCAGAATTACAAGTTTATAGATATTGAATACCTCAGGTAGGTCAAAAGTGCCAACATTTAACAGGGGAAATGATTAGGGTAAATATCGTACTGCGCGGATTTTGGTGTGTTCAACAACAGAATCTGCATATTATTTATCGAAAACTCGTAATAGCCTGGAAACAGCATTTACAACGCTGTTTTCACAACGCATGGCTTTACAACGAGGTTGTTACAATGACTGCGTTATTACCACGAATGCCATTACATCGCAAGTCGTATCAGCGACTTGCTGTAGGGGGCGTGCAACACCAGGGAGTGTTTTGGATTTTAAATCCAACACCTTCCCTGCTGTTGCACAAACTGGAGTAGGAATAGTAATTAATACTAATCCTAAATCCAGCGCATCCCCTACAGCAACTCATTAATATGACTTGAGATGTAATGCCAAGCATGGTAACAACGCGGTCGTTGTAACGACCGCGTTGTAAAGCCATGCATTGTGAATGTATGCGTTGAAACGTCATACATTCGTAATAGCCACTTTTTTATCACACTAGATAAATAACAATGGTGTATTATGTATGAGGGGTGCTATATTGCACCTTGTTTCCTAACAATCAGGCTCAGAGTCTCCTTAGACCGGTGTGGAACTAATCCAGACAACATTAATTTCCATTGGCACTCCTGTTTCTGATCGTGAGAAACGAAATTTGAGTGCCAAGATTGTTTTATGTATTAAAAAGTGGGTACTGACCATGGAGATTAAAGTTTTAATATGTTTGGGCAGATATTTCGCAAATTAGACTTTAATACATTTTACAACCAGTTCTGACGTTCTAAAGAGATGCTGGGGAATAATTTTACAGAAAATCTGTTGTGTACAATTAATTAGAGGTTGCATGGATCAAAGGGTAATTTTCTTAATTCTAAAATCCGTTTATGATACTTTAACATAGTATCCAACACTTGAAGGCTCTTAATACTGAAGTTATTTTTCTATCTACACATAAAAGGAATACATTATTCATAAGGAGACTCTGCTACTCCAGGTATGACTGCCATGTGAATTCCCTTTTGTTCTTCCATTTACTATACTAGATTCAATTTTACGCCCCATTGTAATAATAACTGACCCTATATGTCACAATGGATATTATATAATTGGGCGCTATTGTGGTTCCTGTAGCCATCCATTGCACCTAAGTCTAAGGCAGCATAGTCTAGGAGGAAATCCAAGCATGAAATTCAACCAGAATCATATTAGCAGCTTATGAATAGGGAAATATTGCAGTTTGACCTGGTTCCAATTATTTTTTCCTACAAATGGGAATTTGTGGGACTTGCAGGAACATGAATGGTAAACAAAGGTAAGTTTTTCTTAGCACCATCAAAGATATGCACAGTAATCTCTTGCTACCCCTGAGCCACTGATAACTGTGCAGAGTAGAATTCTACTCAGCACAACTTGTAATCAGGGCCTTAATATGCAACTTTGTTTAATACAATATAAAATTATCAGGAAGGAAAAGCACATCAATAAAAACATCTTGAGACAGATTTAAACTTCTGAACATTAGTAGTTAAAAACATTCATTTTGTTGGTTCAGGTGGCATCTTTTTGACAGTGAAGTACAACTGTGAGAGAAAATGCTCCATGTCCACATAAATAATTTCCCTTGCCAACAGACAACAGAATATCTTTTTGCTTTTCTCCTGTATCTATTGTGGGATCCTGTCCCCAACAATGGAACGTCCACCTTTCTGACCATCAAGCATTTATGGGGCTCTCCATTATTGTGTTGGAGTTGTATTAGCTTTTGCGAATCTCTAAAGAAGCCTCAAATATAGGAAAAAGTGGATTGCCAGCATAGCCAAAATAAACTTTACATTAAAATCACAAAATATGCAATTCTTGCTTTTACAGACAATCCTGAATTACATGTTTTTATCAGTGAAGCCGTCAAACCAAATGCCTAGATTAGTAGTTTTTAAGTCTCGCCTACACAGCGCCAATGCGCTGCATAGGAGGGGACCTCTTGGAATCGATCTGCTTTTTTGCCCAAAAACGTGCATGCTTTGCATTGCTTTCAATTGCAACACATGCATGTTTGGCGTTTCCCGTGCAGGAGCGAGCAGCGGCGCCATGTGTTAGCAATTATCATGCACGCTCCCGCAAGGTAAACGCTGCGTGTCCCTGCTCTCGGCCGCACTCCCCCCAACCCCTCCCACTTGTTTATCTGCTTTGCACCCGCAGTTTCTCAGAAATGCCTGAAAATCTCAGAGTAGCCACTAGAGAGTGCACGTGCAGCGTTTCGAGCCAAAGAAATCAGAACGTTTATAGGGCATCGCCCACCCTTGTTCAGTTATCTTTGAGCAGGAAAAACGCCACAGTGCCATCCAATTACTGTATATCACCGAGATTTTCTTTTCTTTCATAGAATGATACAACCACTAAAATTGTACGTCTGCTTTTTTAAGATAATACGGAAAGATACTTTGAGACAAGAAATAGGAAACCGGTGAACCTAGTTTAAATGCCTCAGCCTAGCCCAATTACAATGGCAGCATTAGGGCTTCTGTGAAAGCAGAGGTTTGGGACCTGTCGAAGCACGCGGGGGGAGGCCCAGTTCAAGTTACCACCAAATCCATTTCTTCACTTATCAGCAAATGTCTCTGTGGCAAGAAGCGTTGAGGCTGGTCTTTAAAGGATCCAGTGTAAGAGCAGAGAGGAATGTGTCACAGGCGTGGTGAGAAGTGCAGCAGTTGGATAGGTGGGAGAAATTACATTTTATAAGCTCTGCTGTCTGTCATTCAACGAGGGAGCGGCTGCCTGCGAGCCTACCCGCTAGACCTGAGGCCCTCGTCTCCTCACAGGCACACAAGGGGCAGGTCCTTCAGCCTGCATTTTCAAAAGCGAGGGTCTTTTGCATGCAGGGTTGGATTCGGATCAAAAACAGGTCCGGGCACCCTTAATATATATTTTTTTAAGTGGATCACATTTGTGGATTCCGTTATTTCGCAAAACACTGCTTCAATGTTATAAAAAGAAAGAGGGAGGGAGGTTCTCTAAAAGAGACATGGATCACTGAGATTTTAAAAAAAAATGGGATATGTTGCCAGGACTATTTGTGCACGGATTAGTTCACAGTGGTGAACCACACCTGATTGGAAGTAGGGCTACTTCTGCTCAGGCCCCCTGCTCAATCTGCATACGTTACAGGGGCGAGCTCAGTGAGAGCGCCGGATTGACCCTCTTCCTCCACACACCCCCTATAAGAAGCCCATCTGCCTTGGATGGGACGCTCAACCCCCCACTGGGCCGCTGGCGGCATCTGAGGCAGCCCAAATTGGCCAACAACCAGGCCAAAAAGGCCGCTTAGGGCTGCATCTCCGATACAGGCCCATTGCCCGAGTGCCCGCCTTACCAATCGTCCCTGTTTTGCTAGTGAGCTGTGGGACAATGTTTTTTTTGTTGTTGCAGTTTTATTCAGCACAAACTCTACCTGAAGATATTGTGGTACTTTCCATCAGCACCAGTTACATTAGTCCAAAGGACACATTTTTTGTAGGCATCACAGGAAGATTAAAATGATTTGCCCAGAATCATAGGGCGTCAAACCCATGCCAAGACTCAAACCCATTTCCCTAGTTGCAACGTTGGCAGCTCTGGACATAACGCCACATCTCTCACCAGACACCGACGGGAGCAGAAAAAAAGGCCAGGGTATCAAAATTAAAGTGCCCCCACAAGCAAATCTAATAGCAAAACCAAGCATTGGCATAGCCAATAGGTCCCGCATTTGGGACCTTATGAGTGTTTAGCCATGCAAGAGGTGATGTTGTTGCACCAAGGATATTGTGCTGGATAACTAAACACTTATAGGGTCCCAAAAGGCGAGACGTATTAGCTATGCCAATGCTTGTTAATCTGGGATCCGCGGAGTGCTGAGAATCTGTAACATCGGCTCAGGGGTGGTCTGTCACAGTCTAGAAAATGTTATAAAACTAGCAGATTGTATAATAACTTTTTAAATCCAAAGTAATATATAATTAAGACTAAAACTGAAGTTGGTATCCTTAATTATTATTATTTTTTTTTTAAAAAGCTCCTACCACACCGTTAAAATTTTCATTGATATATTTTGGTTTGTGAATTAAAAACAAAATCAGAATTTGTGTACTTATTTGATGTATACTTGCTTCTGTATTTGTGTACATTGTTTTGAGGTTTAAATCATAGAAATTGCCGGGGTCCCCAGCATCCACTAGTGATTCATTGTAAGTAAACAGAATTCAAAAGGTTAAGAGTTTATGGCCTACACGACTGACGGTACGAATCAGTCTCTACGCCATGCTTGAAATTATCACTTGCCTTTAATACTATTATGCTGCACAAAACAACTTTACACAACCCCAAAAGACGATGAACTCACCAGCCACATTCAAGTAGTTAAACGTGTTCGTTGTACCACTGTAGACATGCACTGACCAGGCTTCTAGCACGGGATAATTCAACTAAAAGGGCCTTCTTCTCTTTTGTTAAAGGCTAGCACTGTATGCCTAACTAGGCTATGGTAGGGAAATTACTTTGTTTGCACTGAAGGAATTCATTATAGCCTTCTAACTTGCTTCCAGGGGCTATACTGGTTGTTAAAGGCCTGGACCCAGTTATAGGCCCAAGTCGCATTTAACCCACTTAGAGGTAGAATGTTCTAAATTAAAATGGAGAAACAAAAAAACTAACACTGGAATGTTGGAGCAGGAGGCTTATACCAGACATTACAAGCCCTGCACCACTTCATTGTCATCAACTGAACTCTACATTCCAATGCTCTAATTCAAATAAAAGGATTCTTTTTAGGCAGAAGTGATGTTCTATTGCTCTAACCTATTGTAGCAAGAAGATCCCATTTCAATATATGAATCCACAAGGTTTAAACAGGACATATGAGATCTTTTTTGATTGGCAGAGTCTCGAACAGTAAACGAAGAGCCTTTTACCAGAGTCTCTGGAACACAGGCCAACTGTTAAAATAAAATATACGTGCATTTATTGGTAATGCATATTCTTCATTTTTGTAATATTAATTACGGAAGTATAAAACTTAGAAGGGCAATATGAATTACAAAAAAGAGCATAACTTAAAGAAACAAGCAGTGGCTAAATCAATAGTTCTGACTTGCTTGTAGTAAAGCTTTTATACGCTGGCATGTGCAAATGCTGTTCTGGTGGAAATAAAAATGTTGGTGTTATTAATGATGGTGGTAGTAATATGTTGGTGTTTATGGCCGTGTGCTAGTGGTAGTAAGTATAGTTGTAGCAAACCTGTTGTGGGTAATGGTGCCATCTGAGTTCCTGTCAAATAAATGTATTTTTAAAAAAAGTCTACCGCCATAAACAAACTTTAGAAAAGGCACAAAATGTACATACAAAAGGTTGGCAAGAGAAACTGTTGGAGCTTGCTTCTAGAATCTATAGTATATCAATAATTGTATACAAAATGCCACAGGAAATAGGTGTAAAGCTCCGCCCCTTCCAACACCTTGCGTTATACAAGTTTCATTAGTTCTCGAAGTATCCCCGCACTCACTGTTCAGTAATCAAATTAGCTATGTGTAGACCAATTCTTAATTATTAGCTCCATATGGTACAAACAAGCAGTCAACGTGTTCTTTCATGGTATTTATGAAACCGTCGACCCATCAGAACTGGAAATTTAACCTAAAAAATTATCATGTCACTTTATCAGAATTTTTGTAACCACATAGTGAGTCATATGTAAACCACATCTATCCATTGTGTTACCAAGTGAGCAAACTTAAGGGGATGATGATCACATACATTATACTGCACATGAGACATACCCACAGGCAGCAATAAAACATGAAGCATCACGTTTACACTACATATCTAGGTGGATGTCTGCAATAAATCTTAGTTACAAAAGTAAAATGGAACCCGCGTAGCACATCAATAGTGTGAGAATGAAATAGACTGGATACTTTGCCTTAAATATATTTTTTCAGGTAAGTGTTATAGTATTAAATATAAATGTTAGAACAATTAGGAATTGAGAAGCCGTTTTTTAATCCCGGTTGAGGCGGCGGCGGACGCCATCTTGGGTGTGGGCAGGGGCTGCGCTCTAGTCGCGCCGGCCTCCCACCCTCCTCTCCACCTATAATATGTGTGTAGGGTTCAGACGGCGCAGCGGGCTGGCGCAGCGGGCGCGCCGGACGCGCGCCGAAGCCGCGCCTAGGCCAAGCCCATCCGCGGCCGAACGGGGCCAGGGGCCCAGACCCCTACATCTCGGGCGTGCCGCAGGCAGTCCTACACAAGTAAGAGGCTGAGAGACCTTTGCCCCGCTTCACTCACGATCTGTCGCCATTTGATGGAGCCACTTGACCTGGGTCCATGTCCTCATTGTACATTCAGAGGGAGGTGTCTATCGCCCGCCGTCCCTGACCCTGAAGCGATTATTGCTAAAGGGGGGCTCTTAAATTGTAGATCCCTCAGCAAACATTCCCTCCAGCTGTGGGATCTCTTACTAGATGAGGACCTGCATATATTATTTTTAACTGAAACCTGGTTAGGAGAGCATTCGGATCCAGATATAGTGGATACTATTCCGCCAGGTTACACCCTCCATAGACTTGATAGAGAAAAGGGAAGGGGAGGTGGCATCGCCATCATTGTCAAACACCCTTTTGAGTGTGTTCTAAAACCAGTAAAAATTGACAACAGCGAAGCTGGTGAATTTAACATCAAACTGACTCAACACGAGGCAATCTCGGGCATCCTAATATACAGACCTCCTGGCTCTCTGGGCAACTTCCGAAGTAGTTTACTGGAAGGGGTCACTCAGACTGTGATCAAACACAATAAAGTGTTGGTGTTGGGTGATCTGAACTTACATCTAGAGGATCCCCTACAGAAGGAGGCAGAAGATGTTCGTCTAGTCCTACAAGAACTACAACTGGACTTGCTAAGTGTTGTAGCTACACATCAGAAAGGTCATTGTTTGGACCCTATCTTCGCCAGTTGGGACATGATAAAGGCACTTACACCCTGTCAGCTCCCTTGGACCGAGCACTTTTTGGTCCCTTTCCAATTTTTTTACCAGCCAGTTAGGGCCATTGAGAATGGGAGGGGAAATATTATGAGACGTAAATGGAGACAATATTCTCAAGAAAACTTTATACGCGCCATCCAGAAAGCGCAACCACCGCGTGCTATGGACAGTGATCAGGCGAATAATGAATTTAATCAGCTTGTGACTGCCACCCTGGATGAGCTAGCTCCCATGAGTAAGGGTAAAGCCAGAGAAGGCAGACAAAGTACTGCCCCATGGTTCACTCCAGAACTCCAGCAAATCAAGTCTAATTGTAAAAAACTTGAAAGGAGCTGGAGAAGGAACCCGAGCGAACAAGGTAAAAACAGTTATAGCTTAGCACACAGAAGCTACCAGTATGCGGCGCGTAGAGCTAAAGCTAAATATTTCCAGACACGCATTGAGGCTGCCGAGAGCTCCTCACGCGAACTGTTTAAAATATACAAGGAAATATCATTAGTCTCCAGCTCTAACACCCCCCTAAGGGCCACCGTGGAGGGATGCAATAGAGTCGCTAACTTTTTTTCCAACAAAGTTAAAGCTGTTTATGCCTCCTTCACCCAACAACCAGATAAGGGCATAGATTTTATAGCAGGCGGCCCGCCTGTGGCCCCTGACTCTTCGTTGCAAACTTTCGAGGTACCCGCCGCTGACAGACTAATAAAGATCTGTCGCAGTGTGAAGTCTGGTTCCCCTAACGACCCGGCACCGGCCTGGGTCATCTCAGAGGGCCTGGTAGCCCTGGAACCATACATCAGACACGTCTTACAGACCTCCTTTTCCACTCAACGAGTCCCTGAGGAGTGGAAGAAGGCCATAGTACTGCCAATAAGGAAAAAACCGAATGTAAGCATTGAGGTGCTGGAAAACCTCAGACCTATCTCCTTATTGCCGTATGTGGCGAAAGTGGCCGAGAAGGTGGTCAATGCTCAGCTTACTGAGCACCTGGAGAGAGGGAACCTACTTCATCCCTCACAATCAGGATTTAGGGCGGGCTACTCTACGGAGACAGCTCTCCTACGGGCCACGGAGACTTTAAGAGCAGGGGCGGATGCAGGACATACAATGGCCCTGATCATGCTCGACCTCAGAGCGGCTTTTGACACCGTAGCGCATTCCATCCTGCTACGGTGTCTGAGCGAAGCTGGGGTCGTTGGTCCTGCACTGTACTGGTTACAGTCGTTTCTCACTGAAAGATGTTTCCAGGTACAGCAAGGGACATGTCGTTCGGTCGAGATGCCACTAGATCAGGGAGTGCCTCAGGGCTCAGCTTTGAGCCCTACTCTTTTTAATCTTTACAGGGCCTCCCTGGCGAAGGTTGTACAATCATTTGGGGTGGAATTGGTGTCCTATGCCGACGACACCCAGCTGCTGATCTCCCTATCGCAGAACACCGCCAACACCCCCACCAACTTTAAGTCCTGTATGCAGGCTCTAGCTGAGTGGATGGACTCCCACTGCCTAAAACTCAATGGCTCTAAGACAGAGGTGTTGGTGGTGGGGGGAAAAAGCAATAACTGGTCAGCGGAGTGGTGGCCTCCATGCCTTGGCCCTACCCCCATACCTTGTGAGGAGGCTAAGAATCTAGGAGTCTGGATTAACCCCTCTCTCTCCTATGATGGCCACATAAGGCGTCTTGTGGGCAAATGTTTTGGAGTACTAAAGACCTTAAACAAAACCTTGGACCTCCTACCCATAGCGGCCAGAAGGACACTGACGCAGGCATTAGTGACCTCTCGGATGGACTATGGGAACATCTTGTTCCTAGGGGCCACCGAGGGCTGCTTGGGCCGCCTGCAAGTTATCCAGAATTCCGCCGCTAGATTGGTGCTAAGAAGACCTAGGAGAGCTAATTCTCAAAAGGCGCTGGATGCGCTTCATTGGCTGCCTGTGAAGAAACGTGTGCTGTTTAAGTGCCTCCTCTTCTGTCACCGAATTGTCTGGGGCAGGTCGCCCACCTACCTTAAGGATTTAGTCAGCCGCTACCAACCAACAAGGACCCTCCGGTCGGAGGGTGCCGGGCTGCTGACAGTCCCCAGGATAAGGAAGGCTAGAATGGGTGGACGATCTTTTGCGTTCCAAGCAGCTCAACAATGGAACAAACTTCCTCCTGCTCTGAGACTGGAGAGCAGTGAAGCGCTGTTCAGGGCCAAGCTTAAAACACAACTATACACTGTGTAGGTCACAGGCTCTCATGGTGATCGCTGGTAGCTTTTAGCGCGGGGACACGCCGAGATGGCGTTACTGAGCGCTCTATAAGCTCTTTATTATTATTATTATTTGGAGATTATGCATTACAAATGAGTTTTCTACTGTAATGCTTGCAAGATATATATATGAATTAAGTGACAGTTCCTTTACTGGCTAAACGTATATGGGAGTATATTTTGATTTAACAATCTTATTATTCCTTCTTAATGATATCATATACACTTGGTAATATGAGGTTATGAAACGCAGATGGGATACATAGTAGATATGGTGTAAGGAACTTTAGTATGAAACTAGATCGCAGGATTCTGGTGGTTGTTTTTTTGTTTTGTTTCATTTGAAGGTGCATCTGATATAAATAACATATATATTACAGATATATTAGTGAACCTTGTAACCAGCTGACTCAGAGTGACTATAACGGCTTTTACTGGACTTTAGACAATTAGATTTTTTGACAGAAGTAGAACTGTGGTTTATTTTGACTTACTACGTGAGCCTGACCCCTTAAAAACAAGTTCTGTCTTCTAAGATAATAAGGTGGAAAAAAATGCGCGCAGATGGATTTTCGTGGTAGACTTTCTGGTTTCACTAAGAGTTATGACACACACGCTGACTGTATGTACAATAGGGGGCTAATAAATAAGTGTTGTTCTACACTCTCAAAAAACATGACTGAATTCCATAAACAAATCTGTGAGATAAACAGCGGAAAGTGTGAAGATTGCATATTTCAGATATAAAACAGTCCCTCATAGTCCCTCAGTAGCGTTATGTGAGGTGGTAATACTTCTCTGGCTGAAAGCCCATTCTACGTAGCGCCTAAAAAACTGTGCATGGACCTGAATAGTTAATAGTAAAATGTTGTTGAAGTTTGTATTTATCAGAGTAATTCACACGAGACTGGAACTGGGGTAATTGGGTATCCAGATTAATACTTCTGCATAGCCCAAGGCATATAAATCCAGAAGACAT
The DNA here is from genome assembly GCF_964263255.1 of Lissotriton vulgaris. Taxonomy (NCBI): domain Eukaryota; kingdom Metazoa; phylum Chordata; class Amphibia; order Caudata; family Salamandridae; genus Lissotriton; species Lissotriton vulgaris. The sequence goes on along the minus strand of NC_141699.1, from coordinate 947,887,575 downwards.
GGGTTTTATCCTCTGACTATCAACACAAAATAATTTAAGACAACTATTCTCCAAAATACGACATCAGCCCTCAGAAAAGGGATTTGACTTTATGGAATTGCCCTTTCTTCTCAAAGCCGTCACCGGTCACACCATTCTGAATTCAGTTATTCATTTCTTATCTTTCATTAAACTGAGATACCTATTGCAAAGGAAAACGACCAAGAGGAAGACATAGCACTAAACACAAACACATTCATCATCTCCTTCTGTATAAAGCATATGATAATTTCTGTATAAAGCATATGATAATTTGCCAAAAGAATGCAAATGTGTTCTATTTATAATGGGAGATGTTACTAAATACCTAGTTCTTACTAAAAATCTATAGGTCACACCTAATTTGCGCATGGACACTACACTCAAATTGCCTCATACACTAGGTATTTAATGGATTGCTTCCTCAATCAAATACTTAGCCAGTGGTGTTTCTACCAAGGAAAATATATCAAAAAAAGTATACATAATCTCTATTTTAGCTGAAGGAGCGAATAAACTATTGCAGATTTCAGCTATCTGTAAACTACCAATCATTAAAACTGTTATCCCTCACAGGCAGTGTGATGGGGGCAGAAAGCATGGCTGATTAGACATGCCAGGAGCAGTTTGCCTAAGGGTGAATCCTTTGGTAATATACTAATGCAAATTGCTTAAATTGTCCCTCAACCCTCCCGAATTAAAGTGGAAATGAATACCTCTCCTATTGCTACCTGAACACACAGGGGTAACTCCGAAACACCCTTTCACATTTTCTTTCCGAACAAGCCCCAGTCTCTGCGCTACAAGAGTGTGAACGAGGTTGCACCGGAGAGGCGACTGCAGGGAGCGGTGAATGTGGCGAGTAGGTTCTGGGGCCAATAGTCCTTTAAGTGTGGATTGGTAGTTCACGGTACTAAAGCCAGTAGCGAGGTATTTAATTAGAGCTAATCTTACCATTTACCAAAGTAGGCATGGATTTTGGAATTCCTTATCCCCTCTGACAAATATGGGGGTTAGACGTTTACACTGCTTTATTCCTCGTTAGGACCCATAAGATGGGTTGAAGTCACGCATTGTATGAGCCGGTGCTCTCTGCTGCTTTATCAAACAAAGTAGGACAAACCAAAGTCAGAAACTGACCTTGCTTGCTGTGGACAGAGAAGCATTGAATAGCTCAGAGTGTAAGGTATATGTGTAATAAAGTCATCTAGAAAACTTGTTTATATAGCATTTTTGATGATATATAACGAAATGTCCAGAGCATATGAATGGAGGGATTGCGATACATATTGGTTCGATCAATGACTTCACTCAATGATCAATATCTAATATGTTGCTATTTTTTCAGGCATTTATATGTATCAGATTTTCGCCTTTAATTTCTGCAATAACGATTATTCATATATTGCACTAGAACAGGGCGTTATATTTAATAAAATCTTGTCAAAATACGTTGCATGAATTTCTTGTGTGTCCATCAATTAAGCAAACGAGCTCCAGAACTCACAAGTAGATTTAATCCTGCAATCTCTGACAGGAATGATCAATATCCAATGCACATGGTCTCCAGCTAAGTCGTTGGAGGTGTGCGTACATACTACTGTTCGTCTTTTCTAGCTCAAGTTGGTCCAGAGCTGTGCTTGCAAGGAGCTGTAAAAGTCATTCTGGATAGTATTTACCAGGGGGCCTGTAAAGAATGTATCAGCCCGTGTAATAGCATCGTGCCTGATCACATGTGCACCTCTATCTGAAAATGAGTGCACTACAGCTCCAAGGTTAGTGGATCAGTCCACGAGCTTTCCATTTTCAATTTTTTTTAAATCGAATGCTCCCTAGATACTGCTACTCTGCTGCTTGCCACTCATGCCATCTATAATTTGGCCACATCTTATGCGGTCACTGCTTCTAAACCGAGAAATTGGAATGGCACCGTCCTTAGTTGATCATTTTACGGTTACAAAATCTCACACATCAGTACAACAAAAACACAATATGTTGTATCGTCGGAGGTTCATTTTCATCCCCGCTTTCTCCCTTTGACACTACTTTTTCAATTTTTTTCTTTCTCCTTTAACCCTTTGCTGCGTTTCTCTCTTGTTCTGGGTCAAAGTGAGAAAATTAAAAGCAAGTCACAGTCTCCAAAAAAGAGTGTCAGTGGGCCACAACTGAAACCACTGGCTAAAATTAGACACTGCCCAAACACACAAATCAGTTCATTTACTGGAGATTTAGTAGAGGGATGCAGGGCACCTTAGAAGCCTTACTATAAACAATGGAGCAAATCTCTGGGTGCCACAACAGACCGATACTTGGAAAGATAACGAGATTGACCAAAGGGCACTATTCAGAATCCTCTGTTTTTTAATAGATGGATTGTGTATGTGAAAATCACTAAAATAATATATTCAAAGTTATCTATCTCATTAAAAGATGTCAAGGAAAAGGTTACAGTTGTGAGCCCTACTACATTAATGATAATCAATGTATTTGCCTATAACACATTGCTACTGAGTTTCTGACTATCTGCTATCGGTGGATGCAGCACGAGAAAGACTTAAAGACAAAAGAGGGAAACTGATATTAACACAGTCAGAGATAAATACAGGAAAGGTCCCCAAAATGAAGGAGTATTTTTTTGTTCTTATGAATAATTGATGCTCGAATGTGGCCACAAGTGCAGGAGACAGATATAGTGAGGCATTCGGCCTCAACGGATTCAGTCCGCTCGAGGACATGAAACATCATAACTAGAAACTTTGTATACAGCATGCTTGAAACATTGTGCATTATAAGCATGTGTGCAGATCATTGTTGCCAGGTAAAAAACAATTGCCCTGGCATATGTTTCTAGCCCATCTGGTACCTTCTCCCAAAATTCTTCACCGCCCTTAAGCCCACTAGTGGATCTTTCCATGCCTTTCCCGCTGCCTTTTAGAAATAGTAGTCACAAAAGGGAGATGCCTATCAACTGTACACAAGACAATTTCAATCAGCAGACACACAACCGTCAAGTGCCTGGAAAGCAATCACCTCGAAGCAGCACTACTACAATTTACCACATTCACATTTGGAATGGTTGGGTTGAAAAGTACATATATCTGCAGAGACCCCACCGTGGTCTAGCTGTTTATACTTGAGCAGGTTAAAATACTTTGCCTGTTCCTGCAATTGCCACTTGTTAGACCTCGTTCAGCAGGCCTCAGGGCAGGGGGGGGGACCACATCTGTTGGGGTTCAGGCCATATAGCACTGCTTTTTCAGGCCTGTTTGACTTTGGCTTTACAAATATGGCCAAGCACAACCCTTTCCATGCTGGACTCTCAATGGTAACAAGTGTGAACTATCACAGGCATCTCAGGGAGGTTAGTGCCGGGGTACTCACTCCCAGAAATCATGTTTGTGCTTCAATGACCCCTCCTCCCAACCCCCATTTGGCCTTATTACTCAGTTTCTCAGGCCTATGCCCATTCGGGCTCTCACCCAGTTTGTAGGATCAGCGTTGGCCGCATTTCCTCCTCCTAAGCAGCAAGATTTTGCTAGTAACATGAAGCATCCAGGTGACACACGGCAGTCTTCCATGGAGCAGTGTGGGAGCTGGGCACGCAGCGCATGGCCCAGAGGGTCGCTGCAGGAGCAAAAGTTTCTGTTGGTGGCCTTTCCCAATGCAGCTGACTGTAGACTTTAGCTTATGATGCAGCTTGATCTGGAACACCGATGCGTACTTGGAATGCCTGCAGGTGCTGGTTCTTCGGCGTGGCGCTCACCACGCGTCCTCTGCGGCATGCAGTGTCTCGAGCAGTTCACCTAGATTCTTTATGAGGGCACTCCTCCATGGTCAAATGGTATTTAGGGCTGGTCCTAACCCAATAGCACATTTTGGTAGTAGCATAATCAAGCAATCCATCTTGTGCAGCACTCAGGCCACTAGCAGGTTCTTATTCAAGCTTCAGTGGGGCCTACCACTGAGACACACAGCGCCATGTTCCTTGATAGCTACGACGAAGATAACTGACGATTATCACACTGCCCAGTACGACAGCGCATCGATTCCTTCAGCCAACCTACTTATTGAGTATCTGTCAGACGGACCCAAAGCCTGGGTCAATTAAGGCCATCCCTTCCACCATCAGCTCCTTCTGCAGGATTGGTACTTCTTTCCCTTGACTACAGTCAGATTGTCTTAGCACCCAGGGCAGTCTAGGAATTCCACATTCAGATCGACTCAAGGGTGTTGGCGGTCAGTCTGGCATCAACCCTTGACTGCACAGTAGTTCTTATGTACTCTGTGGAGTACCCCCTTCTCAGTAGAAGAGACCACAACAACAAACTGATAAATCCTGGGCTCCCATCTTTATATCGAGTTCACAGACTGAGAATGTATATTCCAAGTCTGCTTCCTTGGAATCGGTTTGGGTCAGTTCCCCTTTCCTGTGTCCTACAGGTCAGGCTGGCAGGTCCATAGGAACAGTCAGGGCACTGGCAGGATACACACTGCCGACCACACACACCCACCACTCACAGGAGCCTGCACATCGCGTACACAGACGGTTCAGACGTGCAGTGCCCGGGGAGTAAGCACACAGATCAGCATTGGTAACAGACACACACCTGAGGATAGGCTGACACGACTTGCACAGTCCACGTTAAGAACACAATCCCACAGAAGACCCGCGGCAGGCACAAGGCACAGTGCCAACGTTCAACAGCTTGGCACTTTTCAGAGAAAAACAGACTTAGAGACTAGATTTCACATAAATCATAGCAAGCAATCACAAAGATTGACATGCAGCTCTCACACAGATGGGGTCTCAAAATCAGATCAAACAATCACAGGTGATTACAAGGAACCCGGACGATCTGATAGTGAATTTTAAGGACTGGGCGGTCATACAACCTGGGTGTTCACATACACAGGGTGCCCACACAGCCTCAGACCGTTCACACTGCCACGGAGGAGCGATACAATTTGAGAATGAACACAAGACCCACTTCAAAGTGACCACGCACTCCCAGAATGATCACTGGAGCAACTCACAGGCACACAAAAAGAGGCTGAGCCCAACTCCCCACATTAAGTGGATTGCGCACACCCACGGGGCCCACGGATGCCAAACCACAAAGTAGACGAGGCATTCAAACTCCACGCAACAGATTTGTGCCGCTCTAAACTTGCCCCACTGCCGCCAGACTGTGTTCAGTAGAGCCGGCGAATGCCACATACCGGTGCCATGCTGCCCCCTAGGGGTTTCTGAGGTGGGCGAGGTGTGCCGTAATGCTGCACTATTCCTGGATACGGCAGGTGCAGGGGTGGCTTCTTGGGATTCAGGCATGGAGCCCATGTCTCTGATGCAGCAGGGCTGTGTATGTTCTCCTGCAGCTGTGGCTCGCAATACTCGCACGGGGGTGGGAGGAGGGTTTCAAATTAAAATAAAACGTACCTGACCAGGTCCGCTCCACTTCTGCTCCTGGGCCGGGGCCACGTTCTGAACAGGAACAGGCATGCTGCAGCTCCCTCCCCTCCTGTAAGCCATTCACAACATTGCAGCGTTGTGATTGGTGCGGAGTCCCGGACGGCGCCCATCCCGGTACCAGTAGGGAGGCCATTTTCTCTATGTAGGCTGCATGCAGCCTATATAGAGAAAATGTAGAGTGCGCATGACTGCTTTGGTCAGCTCCAGGGCCGACCAAGCAGTCAGGGCATTCAGAGTGGTATTTAAAATGCCATTTTATTTTCTGCTTCTCGCACTGCGAGAAAGCAGTGGGTCGGCGCTCCAATGCCCTAATGGAGCGGCCGCCACTGGTATCCTTTCAAGGATAACTTCGAAGCCTAGCCTTTGTCTGAAATGAGGCTCTGCCCAGCAGGACACTCTCCGTGTGGAGTACCCACCAGAGATGTACAAAGAGGTGTGAGCAAGTTGAACCCAACTATTTATAATCCCACCTCACAAAGATCAGGGATAGAAACAAGAATGTGTGCCCATTCAAAAGACTCCTTTCCCTAACAACAGATACTGCAGGCCTCACCCCGCTCCCCTCCATCTATTAACTGCAGCTATAGTGAGAGTTATTTACAGCCCAATCTATCAGGAACGACCATGGTACTTCTACTGAAAGCCTGGCTCCTCTTTCCTCACTATAGGGTCTGGGTTCCCGTCTCCCATCTAGAGGATGCCAATAATGCACTAAAACTGTCTTGGGAAAACACCCTCTCCTCCATCTTGTACTCTGGTCCAGGCTGTGGGCTTCCAAAATGTAACTCTCAAACGTCTATCTTTCATGCCCAGAACACCATCAACACTATGCCACATAAAAAAAGCACAGAATTGTGGCGTTCATAATTCTGGGTTAATGGGAGCAACATAAATTAGATGAATGGGCCTGTGAGCACAAATTCACATTTCACATTTGTAAAAAGGCCCGTCACTATAATTCCCGAATCATGGTCATGCTGGCCCCACCGCGCTCCATGCATGAAATCCACAACAGACATGGCAGCCCTCTGTCACTATGAGGGAGCAAATCAAAACTTTATTTTAAAGCATTGTTTTAATAAATTGTGATTCTCAAATTGTTTTTAATGCATTTACAATTGTACGTTTGGGCATATTTATTGCATATATTTGTTTTTAATGTTGAATTGTAATAAATGACATTTTTTTAAAGAAAACACTCTCTACGATTTACATCTGTTTACAACACTTGCTTATGTATACATGCGAGATAATTTAAGAAAAATCTGTCAGTGGTAGCAAAAAGTGAACTACACTTGGGTTCTTTCTCATTTTGAGTTTATTTTCTGTGGGGACGTTTTCTTTGTTCCTCCTGACTATGAGGGAGCACCCATCCTGGTTCAGGTTAATATTCAGAACCTATCATAGCCAAAGACCAGCCTAGGTCAACGCACTGACACAGGATTGGTGTGTGGCATGACCACAAATCAAGCAAAGCACAACACAGTATATACAGAGTGAGCGCACAGGGCAGGGGACACAACTGTACGTCATGCAGGGAACATTCCGGTACCAACACCAACAACCAGCTTTGCAATGATGTAGCATATTCAGAAAAAAAGCCAAGCGCTTAGTGTATATAACATAACACAAACAAGATGCACAACTAATTGTACATTGCCTGCGAGGGTTTTACTTTGAGGTCTGGAGTTGATAAAGTTTATTTGGATGTATCTACAGTGGCAACTGGCATCACACACTACACAGCCTGCCTTTGAGCCCTGAAGTGCTATGTTGCCTAAGATTGCCTCATGGCCCACAGCTGAAATACCGCATGTAAACATTTCTCTACTGGCAGACTATTTACTAAAATGATTAGTTTATCTTCGACTAAAGTCCCATATGTGGTCTCCAAGTCTAATTGCATCAGGGAGGGCATTTGAACGCATGTGGCATTTGCTCTCTTGAATTTGCCAAGTAGTCGCATTCTACTAAAGCTGTAGCAGGGGCAATCAAGAAGTACAAGTAGATTTGGAAATAAATCAAATACAGTCGACTCGGTAATCATGTACAATAAAAGCCAATGTAGCACAAGAGGCAAATTGTATAAGATTAACATGTATTTTTATAGAATAACAGTGGTGATTACAAAGATAACCAGAAGGCACAGGCATCATTGAGGGCGGATATACAGCTTCTAATGCTTTTAGAGTACTTGCACAGTAAGGCACTACAATCTTTTTAAGGCTGGAGTCTATGGGTTACATCAGTTTACAGAAAGAACATACAAATATTCAGCTAATTTCAGGTCTCTTCACTTTTTGCTACAAGTCTACATTTCCAACCGTAGACAATGGGGTTCAATGTTTGAAACAATGTAATAATTAATGTGTTCCCTTTTCTGGAGTTCAGGGTGTAAATTTGCAGAGCTTAACAAAATCAAAAACCGAAATGGTACAACGGGGATTGCAAAGCTGTGGGTATGGGTAGGAGGGCTACTGAAGAGCTCTTGTAACTGAAAGAAGCCAACCACTAGAACAAAGGGGGACCCCTGAAGGACGGATGTAGGTAAAGTACCAGGGGAAAAAGGACCAATATTAACAAGAAATAAACTCTACCTATTTCTTTTAAACATATGCAATATGTCATATATTGAATCGGACACTCTGGCTGGACCATTAACAAAAAAAATATAGAAACATTTAAGAAGGTGTATTCATTGCTTTATTTTCAATTATTAATGTTCTTATGTATAGTTTCAATACAAAAAAGTCAATGCGTTAATAAATACAATCAGATTCCATCACACAAACAGTCATTCACAAACACTCAGTCACCTTCATACTCAAACCATTCTCACACAGAACCACAGACACATGCATCACATGTATACAAAAAACAGCTTCATATGCACATGAGTCTCTCAACAGTGTCTATTAATGTTCAAACAGCAGATTTAAACTACTAAACAATACTGTAAATATTACACATTTTGAACGTTTTTAACAGTTATTAATGGGTCCGTACTGGTGAGGACCTCAAAGTCACTCCAGTCAAAATCAGTTATTGTTTCAAAAAAGGGACTTCCCAACATGTTTCATTATAGTTTCAAGGTACATGGTTCAAAGGTATCAAAGGAGGGTACTGAAAGAAGCCAAACCAAGGAGGGCCTGGCTTAGAGTTTGGTGAACAGGGTACGCAATCACAATGGCGACGGAGTACCCTCATCGCCAAGCTCTCCGTCTCCCTGCTTGATTTAGAGGTGGGCACACTGCCAGGTTTACACCAATGGAAAAATATACGCTGTCGGAGTAAACCTTCTTCTAACAGCCCCAAGGTAGTAGGGGCCAATGGAGGTAAACAAGCAATCAGATGGCTTTTTTTTTTAATTGACTTACAACTCATATGACAGAGCTTTGATGACTCTTAACTCTTGCCACCCAGGCTCGTATATGCCTGAGGCCAACTACACAAACCCATCTGGTAGGAAACATCTTTATATGCATTTGAAAAGTGGAGAAAGCGAGGACCAGGGTCTAGGATGGATGTGGGTTGTGAGGCCCATAGAAATTAGGCTATTCATGGGAAAACCAATGTGTGATTCACACATGATAATATGGGCTGAGCCGAGGATGACAGATAAAGCGGTAATGCAGGTTGTCATATTCACTCGGATGAAGGCAATCTAATGTTGGAAACTGTTACCAACTTTGTGGTCCTGCCCATGTGGTCATTCTTTGTTCGGGAAAGTTGCAGTAATCCACCACACTTTTGAATTTTTTTGTAAGTTTTAAAGTGTTTGTAACACCATTTAAATGGGTGATAAGCATACTTATTATTCATAAAATTATATATAACAACATCATGACAAATGATTGGTGACAGGACATCTCATGTAGACAATGATACTACTTTAGTTTGGTTACCAAGGTTCCCATGTAGACTGATCTGCAGTACACCATAAAAAATTATGCCATGTTCAATTAAAATGTGCATATTACAAAAGAAAGATGTTCTTGGTAAACTAAAATGATAGAGTAAGAACTAAAAGACAGAATCATTGTTACACGATTATAATATTAACTATGGCTGTAAATTTGATGGGGTGTCCAAAATGACCCTTGAAACCTGAGGGGAAACCCCGCCCCATCTGGTGTTCCAGTCTTTGTGTACTCGAAGACGCCATCACATGAATTACACAAAACACAATCAGGAGTAACAAAAATGTCTTTATGGATTTTCTAAGATAGGGTCAGTAAACTTCTCTCCCAGGGGTACAGATAAGGTGCTCTGCATACTATTAAACTGCAGGCAAAAATCAGATTCATATCTTGATAAGGAGGGGCAGTTTCTCTCACTAAGGCTGGGGGTACACGTTGCGTGCTCCTCAAATCCAGCAGATCCAGTGTTCTGCGATTGGAGTAACCAACACACGTGGAACACTAACAATGGTCTCGCCGATGTCGAGGACATGGGGGGAGGGGGTGCGAACGGTACACAATCAAGCTCGAACACTTGAAAGATGACAGGATACCTCTCAGAACAGGGTCTTTCTTCCCTACATCGTTAAAAGCGCAAACATGCACAATAAGCCATAAATTAGTGGGGTTACACAGAAAATCTGCTGCCTGTGCAGTAAATAATAACTATGGCTCCCTCTTTTCCGTGTTTACTGATTTTTACAGATAAATACAGACTGAAAACCATTTATTTTCCTCTGTGTATTTATTTTTAAATGTGGATAAAAACGGAAATTTGGTTGTTTTTGAGTGAGTCTAAATTATGTCTATCATGACTGCCGGGCCAATAGCTGAGCAGCAAGGGAATTAAAAAAAAAATTGGGATTTTAGTAAGGAGCCTCAAATAGCAGTAGCTGTGCACAACCGTGATACTAAAATGTCAATATTTTCTTATAAGTGCATATTTTACCACCTGAGTGTGTATATATTAAATTGAAACCTGTCAAGCGTTCAGGCATGAGCGCACATTAACTGGTTAAATAAACGCAGACATACACATTTCAACAACACTTTTGCTCAAAAAACCTAAAATAAATATGGATACATACAGGTAGAATCTGCAAAAAATAAATATGGATAAATACAGACGGGAATAACAAATTTAAATACCATAAAACCGGGAGCCCTAATAATAACTCACTATTAAACGGGGTCATAAAGGGCAAAGGGCCAAGGTGCTTACTTGCGAGATGGCCAGGTGTAAAGGTTATGAATGGGTTTGCAACATATTTGTCAGGCCCCGGAAATAGTAGACAGCAACATAAAGTTTCTACTAAGTCCTGGAATGTATGGACCGCACTGTTGTATGAAGACGGGCCTGGCTCGGAGTTTCTTTTATTATAAAGATCCAGATATGTCCGACAGGTGGGACTTACGTAAAGTTACACTTCTTGGTTCAATCTGATTTGCTATCGCTGTCACCCGGCCTCCCCTTGAATTCGGCTAAATGAATAGACACAGATACGTTTTGCAAAAAAAGAAAGGTTAAAGATCGAATCTGGTCTCACACTTACACACTAATGTAAAAGAAACGACAGAAAATGGGATGGGCAGGGACGCGCCTCAGAGAAGCGCAGAGTGACACACTTCAGTGATAAGCACAGAACTCTTGCTGCCGCACCCTTCTGGAAAAACAGCCCTGCACCTTTAAATCCAGGAACAGAAATCAGCAGTTTCAGTTAATAAATAAAAAAATGTAAAAAACGACAATAGCAAAAAGAAGAAAAAACCTCTTTCCTCAGCCACGCACTCTTGGACTGTGAACAATTTTAGTAAACTCGGTTACTGCAGTGGTTCACCTTCTGCGCAAACGTCTGTCTGTCAGTCTGTCTGATTCAGGGGGCAGGTTTCCTGCTGCTCCGGTCACTGCTGCCTCCTGAGTTACTGTGGTACTTCCTCCTGCAAGAGCTGGATTCAAGCCGAGCGCCTTGAGACTTTCACTTCGGCTCCTAGGCACATCAGACCCGCCCACTTCTGCTGCACTGTCTGAATGTCACTGTAGCAGCTATCTTTACTAGCGAGAAACACTCCCCCTAAATGCCCAGCCCACTGCCAGGAAACATCTGCGTATTGCTAACTCCTGAGTCAGGGCAGGGAGTGTCTAAAAAATACCAACCCCCGCAGATAGCAAACATGCCACAGAGAGCTTTGGTTTAAGCAAAAAACAATGCTGCGTACTTTATAACATGCTAGGGTGGAACTGCTAAAATCAACAGAAGTGCTAGAGCTTGAGCCCAGAACACAACCCAACTGTCACTTTTAGGAGATTTGGGTCAGGTGAATTTGTAACATACAAATTAATTGGCTTGATTTCCGTGTCTTTGTTAAATCCGCTCAAGGCGTGGGCTGTAACATGAGCCTTGCTCGTACAATAAAAGTCTCTCGTTTAAATTAATGTCGGAAGAGGTCTGGAGAAGGCTGCCGGAAGGCAAGAAATTATGGGATCTTTACAGGAGTTCCCATCTCAAGTCAGCGAGTAGAGGCTTGGTGTCAGAAAAGATAGCTTTTATTTAGGACACGGATAGTAAGTAGTATGCAGTCTCTTCTTGCTCTGTTTAAACCGCAGCCAAGCAAGAAACTATGTTTCTCAGTAAAACAAAAACATTAGAACTACTAAATGACATCACAATAGAAACACCCAATAGGAGGACGTGGAGTAACCTGATAACTATCTTCAATGAGAACAAATCTTCTTTCTTGTAGTGAGTCAATCAATGAGGTACAGAAATAATCAAAGAACATAATAATACGTAAGCCACATAATGAACAGGTCTGTAAAACAGTCCGAAGGGAGATGACCAGCTTCAAAGCGATCCAGCCAGTAGAAAAATCCATGAACAGTTTTTAGGTCGAGCCTAGCTCGCTGCTCTGCCAGACTGCTGTAGTAGAGTATGGGAGAGAAGCCGCGCCCACTCTCCTCCCATATTTTTCATTGGCTTGTGTCATTGTCTATTGTAAAGGCTCCCTTCGGATACCTTAGTAGGCTTGTTAGTCTCTCTTTAGTACGGCCTTGTCTTCATTTGTACCCTCGCAAGGCGACTGGCCCTTTTAGTTCAGTGGTTACTGCAGGCCGGACATGCGCTGCTTCAGATGAAACCGCTTGTGTTTTTTTAAGCAGCACGGGTGTCTGATTTTAATCACTTTGACCTCACATTATCTCATATCTGTTCCAATCCCCCCTGACGGGTTGTTTTCAAAAGCCTGTTTTATTAACAACACCACCAACACCATCACCATCACCACCAATACCACCACCAACACCACCACCATCAATACCACCACCTCCACAATCAATATCACCACCTCCACCAATACCAGCACCATCAATACCACCACTACTACCAATACCACCACCAATACCACTACAACCACCAATACCACCACCACCAATACCACCACCAAAACCATTGCCGCCAATACAAATACCACCATCTCAGCACCTCTCACTCACTAGTAATAGCAGGGTCACTGTACGAGGCCAGAGCTGCAGCCGAGACCATCCGTCCCTCCCTCCATGCCTGCCATAAAGCACAGCCTGCCCTGCACAAGGATGTGAAGCCAGGACCCTACTACAACTGGAGTGTTTTTTATTATGCCAAAGATAGCAATGACATTACACAATGCCACACTGCACATTCAAATAACGGAGAGGGCAGGAAATAGGCCCCTCCCGCTGTTCCTCCTGAGTCGCTGTAACGACCGGATTTTCGGACCAGATGGAATCAGCTCCTAGGAGCCCCTCTAACCCAGTCGGAACGTAATCACCTCCCTCCTTAGAACGTATTTACAATGGGTATAGATATATGTATGTACATCTCGTACCTAAGGATGGGGAAAACAGCAATAAACATGCATAGGTTTTCTACAATATCCTATTCATACCAACTAGTCTCACGGCCACTTAGGCCCAGACTAATCTACCCTAGGGCAGATCTGATTATGTACCCTTACACACTGATCTCCCTCAGTGCTCACTCGACACGCAATCCGGCGTGTCTACACACGGGGCTGCAGTCCCAGTGCTCTCTCTCTTTTATCCGGTCCACAATCCGGCGGACTTACACACCGTGTCCTCCCGGTGCTCACTCACTTTATCCGGTCCACAATCCGGCGGACCTACACACCGTGTCCTCCCGGTGCTCACTCACTTTATCCGGTCCACAATCCGGCGGACCTACACACCGTATCCTCCTGGTGCTTTCATTAACGCCGCGTACCAACGACGATCACTTTCCCATGAACACCTGTGGAAGAAATCTCTCATTTTATACTCGGGATGATACTACGATAATAGGAGTTAGAACGGCTTTCCAAATTGAAATATGTACCTTCTGCTCTTGACATCAAATGTTCCCTCTCTCCCTCATTGTTCAGTCACCTCTTACCTGACCGGGATTCACATCCGTTCATGCAAACAATGTCTGACTAGAAGACCAGGTTACTCTGATTGAACAAGAATACAAGGCACATGTCGGTTCACTAACAACTGGGGTATTTTATTACAATGATTATAAACACAATACTATACGATAACATATACTCTGCAAAGAAAAGTGAAAGGTTAAAATGAGCACACTATAGGGGAAAGGGTCGGCATCACCTGAGTAATGTGGAGTCTGGGTTCAGCAGTCATCTAGATTCTCGTCTCGTCTGTGGCTTGGCTCGTCTCGGAATCACACCTTAGCAGTCACGAGTACACGTCTGCACCGCTATGCTCTATCTCCTCTGCTTCCCTCCAAGTCACTGGAACCTTCCTCGGTATTAGCTGCTGTCTCTCTCTCTCTGTCTCTGATCGCTCTGCGCTACTTCTCCTTCTCCTTCAGTCTTTCTCAGAGAGTCTCAGTTTCATGATCTTTCTCAGACTTCAAAATGGCGACTGTCGGCCTGGAAATAATTAATGGCATAGATGCTTACGGCTTGCTGCCGCCTATGGACTAACTGACTCACTGCCTAACACTTTCGCTAATATGGAAGCCTGTCCTTTCATGGAAAGTTACGGCCAGTAACCTGCCGCCCACCAAATTCTTGTACCTCCCCGTACCAAGGACACGTTCCCAGCCGGCCGGCCTGAAGTTGTGTATTCGGAGTGGAGAAAAATACAGTCTTTCGATAAGGGCCAGCCTGAACCGGTTCTCTCCAAGCGAACAACACCTCGAAATTAAAACATTACACTTAACCTAGAAAGCCTCTCAAGCTGCCGGGCAGAAAGTAAGATGGAGTCTCTCCCGTTTGAGGCCTACAAGGCCCGAAATAAGCATAACTCCATAGAAGGTATACTAACACTCTTACAAAAGGACGGATTATCACTATCACTGTATCTGGTCTGATCACCATTTTGTTTACTTTTCCCTTCAAGTATCGAGACAACATCAGACTTCTCCACAGCCTGGAGGGGAAACTCGCAAATGGGGGGCAATAGATCTTTCTGCTTTTCTGGACACTTTGGCCTCTACTTTGCCACCACTCGACAACATGGGAGACGTAGATGAAATCTATGAAGCGCTCTTCCTGTGGATCCAAAGTGCGGCCAATATTCATGCCCCTAGTGTAAAATGTTCCCGCTCACGCGACAAAGAGGCTCATAAATGGTTCTCTGCGGACCTCAAACAACTCAAACTAGAGGTCAGGCAAAAAGAGAGAATTTGGCGTAGAAATTATCTTCCACAAGATAAAGAGGCCTACTGCCTAAGCCGACGTCTCTACCAAAAAACCATTCTTAAAAGGAAGACCGACTATTTTTCAGGCATAATTCTGAAATCTCAGAATCAAACTAAAGACATCTTTAGAATAGTGAACGACCTCTGTAACGATGAGCGTACGTCACTACCTATCGCACATTCTCAAGCTTTATGTGATGATTTGAATAACTATTTCATTAATAAAATCATTACAATTAAACAAAGTATACCACTACACCCTGCTAGCAACTCCACTGAGGATGCATACATGAATCCAGAGATCTTAGACCACATCCCCCCGATTGACCCCAAACAATTGTCGGAACTCCTTCAACGGATCAAATCAGGGTCACCTAATGATATTTGCCCCCCTTCCATCTTTAGAGAATTAGGCCTATCTCTCCCACATGCACTCCTGCCTATTCTCAATGAATCCCTCAGACAAGGCAGAGTCCCCACAGATTTTAAAAAAGCCCTCCTTATACCTTTGGTAAAAAAACAAGGGAAGGATCCCTCGGATCTTACAAATTATCGACCTATCTCCCTGCTGCCATACCTCTCAAAGGTGCTGGAGGCTCATGTCTCTAAGAGTGTCTCTAATTTCATCGAGACCACTGTGAGAAGTTGGCCCGATATGCAACGTTCGCTATTCTAGCGACCGCTATGTATCTTTCCAACGTCCCTTATGGTGTTTGGTTGTAAGTCAACCTATAGACCAGCTATCCTAGTAGCGTGGATACGAGCAGTCTAAGGCTAAAGACTCGAGAGGGCGCGTTAAGCCAGCTGTTTACCACACATGTACCCCTTGAACACCCAGTGAAAGGACACCACACAAGTGTTATGAAAATAAACAGGATATTTATTAAGATTCACAACAGCCCTGGACTCTTTATGAGGACAGGGTACTAAGCACAAACCAAATCTCTTAGGAAAATACTTCAAGTGCACAATTAAAACAAGTGTCCGAGGACACGGAAAGTTTAAGGTCTCGGGCGGACCCGATAGGGCAAGTCGGAAGCGAGGGACTCGGGACCCTAGAGTAAAGAGGCTATGCAGGCACCGAAATGCCGAGTTACCTAGCCACGAGGGCTGCGGCTGCACAAGTCTTACAGGCGTCGGGGTCTTCGCTGACGAGCCAGGAGCCGGAAGAAAAGGAGTTGCTGGCCGGCGACCAGTGATGAATAGTTCGTAGAGATCCAAGCCTGGATCAGAGATTGTTGATACCTGAAAGCAGAGGGGACCAAGTTCGTACTACTAGCCAGTAGTCAGAGGTTACCAGGATGGCACCGGTTGGCCGTCACCTCGACCAGGTGAGTGGGCGACGCTAGGCTCTGCAGTCTCACGGACCAGGAGGCGTTGTCGGCGACCACGGCGGAGGTGCGAGCTGTCCCACGAAGGATGATGCTGTCGGCGTCGCTGGGCCCAGGATGGGGCAACAAGCCTTGGCAGATCTCAAGGCCACGTGGTGGGCCTAAGATGGCGTCTTGAGTGGACCAGGAGGGTCCGGGGTGCTTCTCGCAGAGATGGAAGCAAGGGCCAGTCTGGAGCAACCAGACCAGCAGTGTTGATTGTCGGATGTCGTCACAGAAGGGCACAAGCCAGCGGCTAGTGACCAGACAACGTGCTGAGCAGCGAGCAGAAGGGCCCCACGCAGATCGTGGAGATGCTGGGAGACTGCACTTCGGTGCTGGAGCGGCTCAGGGTCGGGGCTTCTCGGACCCCAGAGCACTCACCAGGGAATCGCTTCGATGGTCGTGCTGGTTTAAGAGCGTGCAGGTTCTGATGATGGCCGGTCCCTCGAGGTCTCGTCGCACCCACAGATCACAGCTGAGCTGATGACGTGGGTAGAGGTCAGAGGTGCCAGGGAAGCCGGTTCTCGTCGAGCTGGGCCGTCGGATCCTTGAGGAAGGACTTGCAGCAAACCGCAGAGTTCTTAGATGGTGCCCGCTGATGCAGGGTGACTACTCCTTAGTCACAAGGGAGAAATCTTGAGAAGAGTCTTGAGTGTCCTTTCGTAGAAAGTAGTTCTTGATTCAAAGATGATCTAATTTGGAAGGGTCCCCGCTCCGGCCTTTATCCTAAAGAAAGGGGTGGGTACATGACTAGGTCCGGCCCTAAGGGTGGGACCAGGAAGGGGGGTAGTTACACCCCTCTCCCCTGCCGGACTTTCCCCAGGCCAGGGCTGGCGCCCCTGGAACTGGTTCTGACCGGCAGATGCGTAGTGAGCACCGGGGTGCCACTCCGCAGTCACCTTCTCGCAAAAGCCCTACCTACCCAGAATACACAAACCCTGTCTGGGACGGTGCGAACACCGCCCTCGACAGGAAACCCTTTGTCCAAGCGCCCCTCACTGGAAGGACTCCCAGCAGCAGGAGGTCAGACTCGTGTCTGTGGTGGCAGCATCCATTTTGTGGAGCTGAGGCTTTAGTTAACTTTAACCGGGGTTCACAGTTACGTACATGTCGTGTCCCTCTAGAAGGGCGGAATGCTAACCTCATCGCCAGGGTTGGTGAGAGGGCAGCATCCCGATTCGTATGACACCTTACTCGACATGCCTTGATAACGCGACACCGAAGTTACCGATGGGGTACGCGTTATCATGGAACAGCCATTGGGTCTTGGTTCCGCAAGCTGCAACCGGGCTCGGCTCGGGCCAGAGCCTAGTTCACACGAGCCCATGCACTCTGCCTTCAGGATTGTCAAGGCCTGCCATAGGAGTGACTGATAGGAACTCGAGTGTCCATTGTACGGTTAGATATAGGGCTACTATATCTAAAGCAAAGTGTGATTACACGACTTCGCCCCAGCTGTCATGCAGCCAGTTGTGTCAAATTTAGGCGGCCAGCCAGGGGTGGCATAATACATGCTGCAGCTCCTGGCGGCCCTGGGTACACCTATGCCCTGAGTTACAGGGTCTGATAAGGTGGCCCAGTACCAATTGGTAAATGCACCTAGGGTACATGTCGTAATTTAGAAAGAGAACAGCCAGGCTGTGGGTCTGATTAGCAGGCCCACAGCCAGAGAAAGTCGTAAACCAGTGAAACAAAAGCAAAAAATCTGGGTGATCATAGGATTGCAGACCCTACTCTCCTACATGACCCCCCCCCCAAACGTCGGAACAATAAGCTAACCTTGACCAGGTGAGTCTTCTTGTTCTAAGTGGAAATATCTGGAGAGCCCATCGGCATTGCCATGATCAGTACCAGGTCTATGTTCCACTGTAAAGTCCATCCCCTGTAGGGAAATGGACCACCTTAGCAGTTTGGGGTTTTCACCCTTCATCTGATTTAGCCACAAGAGGGGCTTATGGTCGGTCTGAATCTTGAAGTGAGTGCCAAACAAGTATGGCCTCAGCTTCTTCAGGGCCCAAACCACAGCAAAGGCCTCCCTCTCAATAGCTGACCAATTCTTCTCTCTAGGGGTCAGCCTTCTGCTTATAAAAGCAATGGGCTGGTCTTGACCATCAAAATTCAGTTGAGAAAGAACAGCTCCCACACCCAACTCAGAAGCATCTGTTTGGACAATGAATGGTTTGGAGTAGTCCGGACTCTTGAGGATAGGCGCCGTGCACATGGCCTGCTTTAGGTCATCGAATGCTTTTTGACAGCTCGCTGTCCACTGAACCTTTTTTGGCATTTTCTTGCTTGTCAGTTCGTTTAATGGTGTCACGATGGAACCATAGTTCCTGACAAACTTCCGGTAGTATCCAGTCAGGCCCAAGAAAGCTCGAACCTGAGTCTGGGTGGTTGGAGGAGCCCAGTCCCTGATTGACTGTATCTTGCTCTCCAGTGGCTGAACCTGGCCTCCACCTACAAGGTGGCCCAGGTATACAACCTGTGTCTGCCCTATCTGGCACTTGGTGGCCTTGAAAGTGAGGCCTGCTGCTTGCAGGGCCTCTAACGCTTTCCGCAGGTGGACCAGGTGATCCTCCCAGGTGGAGCTAAAGACAGCAATATCGTCAAGATACGCCGCACAGAAGTCATCCAGCCCAGTAAGGACTTGATTCACCAACCTTTGGAAGGTGGCAGGTGCATTTTTCAGACCAAAGGGCATCACCACGAACTGATAATGCCCACCAGGGGTTGAAAATGCGGTTTTAGGCTTGGCGTCCTCAGCTAACCTGATTTGCCAATACCCAGCTGTCAGGTCAAACGTACTTAAGTAGTTGGCCGAAGCCAATCTATCGATAAGCTCGTCTGCCCTTGGTATTGGGTGGGCGTCAGTCTTAGTGACCGCATTGAGACCCCTGTAGTCTACGCAAAACCTCATCTCTCTCTTACCACCCTGGGTGTGAGGTTTCGGCACTAGAACCACGGGACTAGCCCAAGGGCTGTCCGAGGGTTCAATGACTCCCAGCTCCAACATTTTCTGCACTTCACTCTTGATGCAGTCTCTAACGTGATCAGGCTGCCGGTAGATTTTACTCTTAACGGGCAAGCTGTCACCAGTGTCAACCTCATGGGTGCACCAATCGGTCTGGCTGGGTGTTAGAGAAAACATATGTCTGAAAGACTGAAGAACCTGTTTACAGTCTCTCTGTTGATGTTCGGAGAGGCTGCCACAAAAGACAACACCATCTACCGATCCATCGTCAGGATTCTGAGTGAGCAGGTCGGGGAGAGGGTCACTCTCCTCCTCCTGTCCCTCATCTAGGGCCATGAGCAAACTCATGTCCTTCCTGTCGACATATGCCTTGAGCCTGTTGACATGAAGCACCCTGTGGGGGCTCCGGGGAGTTCCCAGGTCGACCAGGTAGGTGACCTCTCCCTTTTTCTCCAGGATGGTGTAGGGCCCGGACCATTTGTCCTTGAGTGCTGCTGGGGCCACTGGCTCCAACACCCACACCTTCTGTCCGGGCTGGTAAACAGTCAAGACAGCCTTTTGGTCATGCCAAGCTTTCTGGAGTTCTTGGCTGGCCTTAAGGTTTTCAGATGCCTTCTCCATGTATTCAGCCATCCGCGAGCGGAGGCCAAGCACATAGTCCACTATGTTGGCTGCAGGCTTTTTGAGAGGTCTCTCCCATCCTTCCTTCACCAAACACAGGGGTCCTCTTACAGGATGCCCGTACAAAAGTTCAAAAGGGCTGTAGCCAACCCCCTTCTGTGGGACTTCTCTGTAGGCGAACAAGAGGCAGGGGATCAGGACGTCCCATCTACGCCGAAGCTTTTCAGGTAGTCCATGAATCATCCCTTTAAGGGTCCTGTTGAATCTCTCAACAAGCCCATTGCATTGTGGATGATAGGGTGTAGTGAACTTGTAGTTGACACCACATTCCTTCCACATAGCAGTTAAGTAGCTCGACATAAAGTTTGCACCTCTGTCGGAGACGACCTCCTTAGGGAAGCCCACTCTGGAGAATACTCCAACTAGGGCTCTTGCCACAACAGGTGCTGTAGTGGTCCTAAGGGGAATAGCTTCAGGATACCTGGTGGCATGATCCACTACCACCAGTATAAACTTGTGCCCTGATGCTGTCGGTGGTTCCATGGGACCGACGATGTCGATCCCCACCCGTTCAAAGGGCACCCCCACCACAGGCATTGGTATAAGGGGGGCCTTTGTCGTGCCACCTGACTTGCCACTGGCTTGGCAAGTGACACAGGAGCGGCAAAACTCCTTGGTATCTTCGTTCATATGAGGCCAGTGAAAGTGTGAGACAAGCCTGTCCCACGTTTTCGTCTGGCCTAAGTGACCTGCTAAGGGAATCTCGTGGGCCAAGGTAAGTAGGAAACCACGCTGAGACAAGGGTACAACCAGCCTCCTGGTCATGCCAGGCTTGGGGTCTCTTGACTCAGTGTACAGGAGTCCATCTTCCCAGTATACCTTGTGGGTACCTGTGGCGTTCCCAGCAGCCTCAGCAGCAGCCTGCTGTCTGAGGGGTTCAAGAGAAGGGCAGTCTAACTGATCCTTCCCCAGGTCTTCCCTTGAGGGTCCCCCTGAACCCAAGAATTCAACTTGATCAAGTTCGAACTCTCTCGGCTCAGTTTCCCTCAATTCCTGTAGGTCAGCCTCCTCTGAGACTTGTTCCACGACCTGGGGCAAGGGGGAAGGCGCAGCCTTAACCCTACCGCTCTTTTTCTTGGGAGGTGTCTGGTCCGTTGTTCCAGGATCCAGCACCTGTTCAGTGGGGCATTTCCTGACCTGTGACCTGGTCACAGCGAACACATGTGCTGGCAACCCTAACATTTCCATGTGAGTCCGGTGCTCCACTTCTGACCATTGTGATGACTCCAAATCATTGCCCAACAAACAATCCACTGGGAGGTCTGGACTAACTACAACCTTCTTTTGGCCAGTTACCCCTCCCCAGGAGAAAGCTACAATTGCCATACTGTGATTGGTAGTGACATTGCTTGCATTGGTCACCAGGAATTCTGCACCTGGCATGATCTGTCCAGGGTCCACAAAGTTAGGCGTCACCATGGTGACGCTGGCACAAGTGTCCCTATAGGCCTGAGCCATCTTTCCATTTATGAAAGGCGTCTGTCTGTATTTGCCCAAGGTATTGGGACTTATGTCAGGGGACACGTCCGCGTCCCCTGTACTGACAAGGACAGCCTGAGTGAGTGTGCCAACTAAGTTGTCACGCCCCTCAGAACCCAGGGTTAACCCTACTAAACCCTTGGGAGGCGCACTACCACTGCTGACTGTACTAGGGGGCACAGGTGCCTTAGGGGCTGCAGTGGCAGGAGTCTGCCCTCCTTTTACAGTACTGGCACCATCTTTTGGATTGGCCTTCTTTCTTCTTTTGGGGAGCCTGACCCCCTCCCTCTTTGGGTTGTTGGGGACCTGTCGAAGACTTCTGGTCATTTTGTTCCCCCTTAGAATCTTTACCCTTCTGGTCTGCTTTCTTCTGACCACCTTGATTCTGGCCCTGGTTCTGTTTAACTCTCGTGCGAACCCATCTGTCTGCCTTCTTTCCCAATTCTTGGGGAGAGGTCAGATCCGAGTCGACAAGATCCTGATGCAACAACTGGTTCTGACAATTGTTTAAAATTTGTTCTCTCATCATCAAATTATACAATCCTTTGTAATCAGTAACCTTGCTGCCCAGCAACCAGCCCTCAAAAGCCTTAGTGGCACAATCGACAAAGTCAGACCAATCTTGAGACTGCGTTTTCTGGGTATCCCTGAACAGCACCCTGTACTGCTCAGTGGTTAGGCCGAACCCTTCAACGAGTGTATTTTTCAAGACTTGGTAATCGTTCGCATCCTCCACCCTTGTGGTGAGGAGCTTGTCTCTTCCTTTACCTTCAAAGGAGAGCCACAAGATAGCTGCCCACTGACTCTGGGGAACACCTTGCACAGTGCAGGCCCTCTCCAAAGCAGTAATCCATTTGTGGATGTCGTCCCCTTGTTTAAAGGGGGGCACTATCTTACCAAGGTGTTTCGTATCGAAACTCTTTTCCCTATGGCTAGGTACATTGCGGCCACCAGTGGGGACTACCCCACTTAACTGTTGCTCTCTCGCAAAGGCAAGCCTTTCTTTGGCCAGGGCAAGTTCTTCCCTTTCGATCCTCAGATTAGCTGCCCTTTCCTTAGCTTTGTACACTCTCCGCTGAGGGGACGTCATCCCTCTCTGAGAAGAGTTGCGAGAGCCATTGGTTTGAAGGGATCTGCCAGAGTCTCTTGACAGAGATCGGGCTCGTCCATTCCCAATGTTAAGCTGACCTGATAGTGGCCCCAGGGGTCCCCCAGTACCGCTATCATGTTTGCTTAAGTTGGACCTGCTTAGTCTGACGACTTCTACCTGTCCCTTATCTGCCTCATCCCCAGAGGGATCCTCATCCTCATCATCCTCCACATCTTCGTTCTCAGTTGCGAGGTGGATGAGGTCAGGATCGTCTCTGGTTCCCTCGAGGGGAGGCATGTCTCCTTCTGGATTAGAAGAGCTAAGACGGGTCTCAGCTTTTCTGGCATCATAAGTCTCCAAGAGACCAATCAGAAAGGACGTGGTGGGGTTAGACCCCTGCTTGATCTTCCTGGAGTGACACACTTGTCTTAACTCCTTGAAGCTCAGCACAGTATATCTTGAAGGGATGACCTGTGGAGGGTCAACTGACACAAGGGGAGACTCAGAGTTTCCTCCTTTGTCCGACATACTGTTTCTAGTGTGGTGTAAGTGATGCACCTACCTACACTATGTGTTTACCTACTGTTCCCTTGCTAAGAGTTGCAGCCAAGGTGTGCTAAGCCTTGAGGAGCTGCAACAGCTGGTTCAGTAGAACTCAGAGTATTCTAAGCTTTAGTTATATGTACTAACAGTACTTATGTGATCTTTCAACAAGATATTCTTAGGATACGTGTGGTAAAACAACAGCAAGCTCAAATCCCCCCACTGCCACCAATGTGAGAAGTTGGCCCGATATGCAACGTTCGCTATTCTAGCGACCGCTATGTATCGTTCCAACGTTCCTTATGGTGTTTGGTTGTAAGTCAACCTATAGACCAGCTATCCTAGTAGCGTGGATACGAGCAGTCTAAGGCTAAAGACTCGAGAGGGCGCGTTAAGCCAGCTGTTTACCACACATGTACCCCTTGAACACCCAGTGAAAGGACACCACACAAGTGTTATGAAAATAAACAGGATATTTATTAAGATTCACAACAGCCCTGGACTCTTTATGAGGACAGGGTACTAAGCACAAACCAAATCTCTTAGGAAAATACTTCAAGTGCACAATTAAAACAAGTGTCCGAGGACACGGAAAGTTTAAGGTCTCGGGCGGACCCGATAAGGCAAGTCGGAAGCGAGGGACTCGGGACCCTAGAGTAAAGAGGCTATGCAGGCACCGAAATGCCGAGTTACCTAGCCACGAGGGCTGCGGCTGCACAAGTCTTACAGGCTTCGGGGTCTTCGCTGACGAGCCAGGAGCCGGAAGAAAAGGAGTTGCTGGCCGGCGACCAGTGATGAATAGTTCGTAGAGATCCAAGCCTGGATCAGAGATTGTTGATACCTGAAAGCAGAGGGGACCAAGTTCGTACTACTAGCCAGTAGTCAGAGGGTACCAGGATGGCACCGGTTGGCCGTCACTTCGACCAGGTGAGTGGGCGACGCTAGGCTCTGCAGTCTCACGGACCAGGAGGCGTTGTCGGCGACCACGGCGGAGGTGCGAGCTGTCCCACGAAGGATGATGCTGTCGGCGTCGCTGGGCCCAGGATGGGGCAACAAGCCTTGGCAGATCTCAGGGCCACGTGGTGGGCCTAAGATGGCGCCTTGAGTGGACCAGGAGGGTCCGGGGTGCTTCTCGCAGAGATGGAAGCAAGGGCCAGTCTGGAGCAACCAGACCAGCAGTGTTGATTGTCGGATGTCGTCACAGAAGGGCACAAGCCAGCGGCTAGTGACCAGACAACGTGCTGAGCAGCGAGCAGAAGGGCCCCACGCAGATCGTGGAGATGCTGGGAGACTGCACTTCGGTGCTGGAGCGGCTCAGGGTCGGGGCTTCTCGGACCCCAGAGCACTCACCAGGGAATCGCTTCGATGGTCGTGCTGGTTTAAGAGCGTGCAGGTTCTGATGATGGCCGGTCCCTCGAGGTCTCGTCGCACCCACAGATCACAGCTGAGCTGATGACGTGGGTAGAGGTCAGAGGTGCCAGGGAAGCCGGTTCTCGTCGAGCTGGGCCGTCGGATCCTTGAGGAAGGACTTGCAGCAAACCGCAGAGTTCTTAGATGGTGCCCGCTGATGCAGGGTGACTACTCCTTAGTCACAAGGGAGAAATCTTGAGAAGAGTCTTGAGTGTCCTTTCGTAGAAAGTAGTTCTTGATTCAAAGATGATCTAATTTGGAAGGGTCCCCGCTCCGGCCTTTATCCTAAAGAAAGGGGTGGGTACATGACTAGGTCCGGCCCTAAGGGTGGGACCAGGAAGGGGGGTAGTTACACCCCTCTCCCCTGCCGGACTTTCCCCAGGCCAGGGCTGGCGCCCCTGGAACTGGTTCTGACCGGCAGATGCGTAGTGAGCACCGGGGTGACGTAAATAATTAATTTACTCTCTTAATTTCTATGCAGGTAAGTACTTAATCAATAATAACTCAATCGGAAAGAAAGAAACAGAGTCCGTGGCGTTAGAGTTCTTAGGGGTTTTATTCCTTAAAAAGGAATGGTCTGGACCAGGATATCATGTTCTGACCACCACAGGGGTGTCAGAAGGGATAGAGCGCTACATTTTATTACATTACATAGCTTATATACTTAATTCATATCATAGGAAACAGTTATAGTAGGCGTAACAGCTGAGAGAAGACAAGATAACAGTATACACGTGTTACTAGTATGTAATCAGAAGGCGTGAACTAGGCGTGAACTAGAAACGTCACAGATAGGTGTCACAAAGGGGTGGCACTAACAGAAATGTTGCAATGTCAGCAGAAATCGGAAGCTTGGATGCGCGCGCAGCTGCATGACGTGCGATTGACGTGAAGCTGGAGGGTGCAGGGGGCTTGACATTTGCACCGACGGAAAGAGACAGAAGTCTGGCATGTCAGATCAACTTGTGCTTCTATCATATCTGATATCTGGTGTTTAGGAACTAAGCTATCTGGGCAGAAAGGTCTCTAGGGCAGAAGCTATTCTATACTAACTGTGGATGCGTGTATAAGCGCCTGAGTGTCTGTATGAGAAGCGTGGGGGCACGGGCCTTCCATGGGAGCATGGCAACAAGGGCTATGAATTACTTGAATTATTTGCACAGAGACAGGCCGGCCCTTTGGCTCTGCAGCTGAGGGAGATGTTTACTGAAGCTAGCAGGCAGGAATGTATTTTCGGGGAGAGGAACAGATAACTCGAAGGTTATAGTCAATCTTGGCAGGCAGCAGGCTGAGCTGAGCGCGAGGGGCCGCGCTGAAAGTAAGTCAGAGTTCACGGGTACAGAGGCAGCCTGGGCAGAGGCCCTTGGAGTCAGAAGCCAGGAAAGAGGCTCGGTGGCAGAAATTCAGGGCCTACTCAGCTAGAGCTGAAAACGTAGAAGTACACTACAAAAAGACGTTGGCATAGCATACTTAGGAACGGGCTATCCAACCCATTCAGGGTGGGTCTGAAAGAGGACATGTTAACGTTGGACGCAAATGTATTTGCGTCTTCATAGCTGGTACAGGAGGGAAGTTACATGCACTTTATCTCGTACATGGAGACGGTGGGGTACGCGCGAGGGAACACAATCTGACCATAAAATTTATATTTCCTCATTCCCTCCTTGTTCCCTACGGACCCTTCATGATATATCAATCATCATAAATTGATCAGTTTGTTCTTGCAGCATCATTTGCTCATCTTTCTTTCTTTGACGGTTTGAGAGGAAACTGGAATGTTCAATGCACGATGTGGCACACAGTCCACATATCGCCGGCCCACACTGTAGGCACAGGCAGCAGCTGAATACTATGACAAGGCCAAAACCTAGGAAGGATAGGATCTTCCATCCCCAAGCAGTTAACGTTGTCCAGAACCAACCGGACCAAGTCCAGGTGCCTGGATTCTGATGTATCTGATTTGCAATTTTATGCAGACGGGTAATAGCTTGATAGACAGATGGTGCGTTTTGTGGGATGAAAACGCAGCAACTTGACCCGATGACCTTACAGGCTCCACCTCTATCTGCCAAGATGACGTCAATAACAAGACGATTTTGAAGGACAACAACCCGCATAGCAGATTGCTCCTCTGTTAGGTTACCTAAGGCGGAGGCAGTTTCATGTACTACAGCTTCAAGTGTTCTAGTTAATCTACGTATTAATTTACTGTTTTGGACGGGGCCTAAAAAGAAAAAGAATCCCTTATTAAAATCAGTGTACTGTTCCCATGCCGTCTCTGTATAGTCGACGAGTGGGATATCTCTTCTGGGTCTATTCTTTACTAGATTTGTATTTCTATGGTAATCAGGGGGAGCTAGGAAAACAGGTGGCAGAAGGAATGCAATGTAACAGGTACCATCCCAATCTGGAGGCAAGCGTATGTATGCGGTATGACCACAAACAAAATAAGAGTGACTGATAGCTTTGAAGGACGATTTACCATGATCACTGAATTCGACCACAGTAGTGCATTTACTATGACCTAAGTGTACTGAACCTTTCTTTCGGACACATAATTCACCAGTGACTGGTAATACTAGCATATGGGGCAGGACGGGTGCAGCTTCGGATTCAACAGTAAGGATCATAAGGCTAATTGTGTAGTTACCTAATCCATATACTTCATTTTCTAGATCAGTTCCTATTCGAGTGGGGAGTCCCTTCTTATCAGGGTAACAGACGTCGAGCAGGATTAAGTTCAAGTTTCCCCAAACACAGCCCCCATCGAAAACAGCAATATCAGGATCTAAGGAATTAATTATTTTAAACCATGCACCACAGGAGCCATTGTGAGTGAACGGGTACGGAAAGAGGGGCAGAGCTCCCTTGTAATTCTGGTAGGGAGGGAGTCGGCCACATATCCAGCAGTCTGTAGCATTGTTAGTCTGATGGGAATGGTGTAACATACTAATGAATGTGTTGTTGCGCAGCGCAAGTCTGTAAGAGAGTTCGTGTGGCGGTAACTCACTAAAAGTGTGTTCAGCAGAGACATTGTAAGCAGATTGTTCACGCCTGAAAATAGGCCAGTAGATAGGTAGCAGAATGCTAGCAACAATAACTAAGATACTCAGAATAAACATGATTAATAGTGTCACTATACAGTGACTACGAAGTGATTTACAATATGCACTTTTCTTAACTTGTCTCTCTCTCTCTCTATCTCGATCTAGGGGATACATGTCAGAAACTATTTAACCGATTCACCTAGGGGAGGACTTAAACAATTAAACTGTCTGACTTGCTAGATCGGAGTTTCGACCTGTACTCCTCTTGGGGAGTTTTTTCTCGTTCGGTAACTGTAAAGTCTTTTGGCTCAACACAGTCTTTGGTGGGGGTGGACGAGTCTCGGTCTGGTTTCAGTTCATGGAATTTTTTCACATGACTCGTATGGACCCACCCCTTTCTCCCTTCGATCTTCACGGCGGTCCTCGTGGTGAGAAGGACGGTCTTCGGGGATTTCCAGCGGGGCTCCAGTGGACTCTTCCTATCGAAATTTCGCACAAATACCAGATCCCCAGGACGGACCTCGTGCGGCTTTACATCAGTGTTGTCAGGGAAGGCTGCGGCAACCTGTGAACGACATGATTGGAGTGCAGACATCAAGGAGGCAAGGTAATCTGTCAACATGTTACAATCAACATCAGTGATCTTTTTAGGAATGGGCGTCCCCCACATATTCGGTGGTCTGCCAAAAACCACTTTGTACGGGAATAGCCCTGATCTCGAGTGGGCGACCATTCTCATGTAGAATAGTGCCACGGGCAGGGCGACTATCCAGTCGACCCCTTTCTCCTGACATATCTTTGCAAGGCGTATCTTTAGTGTCTGGTTATGCCTTTCTACAAGGCCTGCGGCTTCAGGATGTCGGACACAATGAAATTTCCACTGGTATCCTAGCAGTAAAGAAACTTGTTTCATTAGCTCGGACGAGAAGGGTTGTCCGTTATCTGAGTACACGACACGAGGCAAACCGTATCGTGGGAAGAATTCACGAACCAACTGCTTGGCAGTGGTCGGAGCAGTATAGTCTGAGACTGGGTATGCTTCGGTCCAGCGGGACAGAGCACAAACAACTACAAGGACATACTTGAATCCTCGACAACGGTTCATCTGGATATAATCCATTTGGAGGACTTCAAAAGGGTGATCGGGAGGATGAAATCCACCTTGCTCTACAGGGACGCTTTTACCTGGATTGAACTGACAACAGATCATGCAAGTACGCACTTTCTGTTTTGCTGCTGCTCGTAAGTGTTTATTGTTCCAAAGATTTTGTAAACTGTCTAACATTGCTTTCTCTCCTAGATGTGCTGGGCTATGTGCTGTATTAATCATGACTTGAACCATAGAGTCAGGGAGAAACCATGTAGATTTTCCCTTCGTCATCCAACCTTGATCTGTCTGGATCCCTCCTAGTTCAATCCATCTCTTTATTTCTTCTGGGGTAGCATGTGCCTGAATATCAATTACATCTAGAGCGGGATCCTTGACTGCCATACACTTTGTTGGTACTATTGTCTTTGTCACATCGGTTGTCTGGGTGTGAGTCAGTGCTGTATGTTTTGCTGTCTGGTCTGCCAGGTCGTTACCCTGGGAAACAGAATCTGTGACCTTAGTATGTGCTTTACACTTCATGACTGATATGCCCGAGGGCAAATGTATTGCTTCTAACAGTGCTTGAATGAGAGGACCGTGTTGTATCTTGGCACCATGAGAGGTCAGGAAACCTCGTTCTTGCCATAACATGCCGAAGTCGTGTACGACTCCGAACGCATAACGGGAATCAGTGTATATGTTGACATTTCTGTTCTTGGCTAGTATACAGGCTCGAGTCAGAGCAATAAGCTCTGCCGCTTGAGCGGACAGTGTGTCAATACGATGTGTTTCTTTAACTTCAGTTTCAGTGGTCACTGTATACGCGGCCACTAATTCTCCTGTATTTGTTCTCAGGCATGAACCGTCCACATAAAGTGTCAGGTCTGGATTTGTCAGTGGGACATCTGTTAAGTCTCGTCGTGGTTTTGTTACTGCATTAATGATTTCTATACAATCATGCGGGGCTGGATCTGTCATAATTGTAGGTAACAGTGTTGCGGGGTTCAGAATGCTGCAGCGCCTGATTTCTATGTGTGGCTGGAATAGCGTTAATTCATAACCTGTCAGTCGTGCTATAGTCAAGTGCTGAGTCTGGGTTCTGTTTAACAGAACCTCTACAGAGTGTGGAACTTGTACTGTTAATTGATGGCCTAAAACAATTGAATCGCTCTGTCTGATGGCTAACGCTGTTGCTGCTACTGACTTCAAGCACGCAGGGAGTGCCTGGGCTACTGAATCCAATGTACTTGAAAAATAAGCGCAAGGCTTATGTGAACCTGCTTGATCTTGAGTGAGGACAGACAATGCTGTACCATCACGTTCTGTAACAAAAAGTGTAAACGGTTTGCTGTAACATGGTGTCGCTAAAACTGGTGCTTGGCATAAGGCTTTCTTTAATTCTTCAAAAGCTTGTGTGTGTTCCTGAGTCCAAGGGAGGGCAGTCGAAGTCGCTGCCTCCTGTGTCGTTAACTGGATGAGTGGTTTAGCTAGAAATGCATATTGAGGAATCCATTGTCTGCAGTATGAGGTGAGGCCTATGAAGGCCCGCACTTCCTTTTGTGTCTGGGGTTGTGGCATATTTACAATTAACTGAATGCGATCGGGAGTGAGCTGTCTCCCCACTTTGGACAGCAAGTGACCCAAGTACACAACTTGCTGAACACAGAATTGTAGCTTCGAAGGAGACACCTTGTGTCCCTTGTCGGCCAGAAAATGTAAAACTGTCAGTGATGCTTGTTCACATTCGGGCTCACTTCGTGCGGTGATCAGTAGATCATCGACGTATTGCAGTAAAGCGGTGTTAACTGGCATTTGAATACAATCTAGTTGTCTTTTCAGTGCTTGACTGTAGATGCTGGGGCTTTCCGTGAATCCTTGAGGTGCGCGTGAAAATTTGAAACTGCGTCCATTTAAACTGAATCCGAAGAGATATTGGCTCTCTGGATCAATAGGCACGCTGAAGAAGGCGTTCTTGAGGTCAATTACAGTAAAGAACGTTGCTTCTGAATCAATAGCAGTCAGTAAGGATGAGATGTCGGGAACCACAGGGTACTGTGGAATAATGCATTTATTCAGTTCTCGAAGATCAATCACCAGCCGATATACTGGCGGTGCATTGGGGTCGGTACGTTTAAGAATCGGAATAATGGGTGAATTACAGATATTGGAGTCGGTCTCTACGACCACTCCTTGTGCTATGAGCTCTTCAATGATTTCCAGTAAAGCCACTACAGCATCAGGTGGTAACTTGTATTGTCTGATTCGGGGTAGTACAACTCCTGTCTTGAGTGTAACACGGTATGGTGTGATATGCATAAAACCTACATCAGTTGGGCCTTTGGCCCACAAGTGATCTGGTACATTTTTCAATCTGACATTGAATTCTCGCAAAACATAATGACCCTTGAAATCCCGTAGAAAGAGTCTAACTCCCTCCGGGGAACAGCAGATTATAGCTCCTAGAGCCTTCAATGTTTTAATTCCTAACAGATTTTCTGGACATGATTTTGTAAGTAACAAGTCTGTAACACGTGATAATGGACCCACAGCCAGGGGAACGGGTTGCGATACCTCATTTACAATAGGCTGTCCTGAAAAACCAAGGGAAACATTCTGTGAGCCTGAGAGGGGTGCCCCTGGGACTTCATCATGGCTGATCGTAGTGCGACTTGCCCCTGTGTCAATTAAAAACTTTCTGTCTTTTCCCATTACGTGACTGTGTACATAAGGACCTTCTTGATCTACAGGAATTTCAATAAGAGGCAAGCCACCTTCCCTCTCTAGGCTGTTTCATGTATATCGGGGGTAATCTGGGTATGCGGACTGGGCATACTGGTACATCTGTTGCGAAACTTGCTGAGACGCGGCAATGGGCTGTGGCTGTGGTACCGCTACGGTCTGTGCTGGAGGTGAAGAAGCATGCATAGGCTGTGTATTCTGTGAAGACTGATGCTGGTTATGGTCTTGTCTAGGCGGATGCGGTCTTTCTTTAGTTTTACCTGTTGCTATGTTATGTTTCAGAACTGGGCATTCATGTACGTAATGACCTGGCTGCTTACAGTAATTACATGTCCCTTTAACGGGAGCTGTAGTGTGACTTGTCTGGGTCCCACCCTTTCTCTGACCGTCAGCTGGGACCGTCTGGGCTACTAACATTTTCATCTTCGTGTCTTTCATGCGTTTCTGTTCCTGATCCTGCTCTTCTCTAATTCTGTTCTGATGATATTGGAGCATCTGTAACATCTGGGATGGTGTATTTGCCTGCCAAGTACTTTCAACTTTGTACACTCGGTTTTTAACTAATGGTAGGGAATTCTCGACTAGTTTTGATACAAAAAGATGCGGATATGACTCGCTACTTGGTTTGAGGCCACTATTAATAATGAAACATTTCTCGAATCTTGAATAGAAGTCACTAGTATCTTCATCATGTTTCTGTTTACAGGACGAGATCGCGTCCCAATCTTCCTTTCTAGTTGTCAATAATCTTGGCAGGACCTGTACTATCAAACCTGGTAATGCTTTAGTTTTGTCCCCAAGGCCTACCCCTGGGACACGTTTATTTTCTTCGTCTTCTATTTCTGCCCATGCAATCTTTGTGTCTCCCACCTCCCAGTCTTTTTCTTTTAATTTCTCGTAGATGCCCGTGGGCAACAGTACCTTCAACATTTTCATGATATCTTCATACGTGTAATCCCCCATTAGTAACATGTCTTTAAGCTCTCTGTGAAAACCTGCGGGGTCTTTATCATGACACGGGACTAGTTTCTTCATTTCTAACAGTTCTAACTTGGTCAGAGGCGTGTGTACATATACACGTTTCAAGAGGTGATCCGTACCCATAACAGGGTGTACTTCCCGTAAGGGGTTCTGACTTTCAATGCCACCCCCGCATTGCATGTGGTACATTTTTCTTTCTGGAGGCGGGGCGGGAACATATTCGGAGCTTATGAAAGTGTCATATCTACGGCGTTGTTCTAGAATTATTTGAATTAATTTGGTACTTAAGCCTCTCCATCTATCCATGAGTAGTGCTTCTAATGTTTCGTGTAAGGGACCTGGATCAGAATGATGGTTTCTGTATTTGATGAGGAGGTGCTGAATCATATATACACCTGCTAATTTCTGCTCGTCTGGGGAGAGGTTCAGAAACGTCTGTGCTAAGGTATCATCATTATATATGTCTGGATTTTCGGCCCATAATATGGCTGATCGGGCTAGTTCTTGTTCATCCATAGAATTGAGCACGTGGTACCCTACTCGATCTCGAAGCCTTTTATCAGTTTCCTGGAACTGATGTTCAGAAGAATTCGGATTTGTTAAAGCAGAGAGAAAAACTCTCTTGTTTTCCGGACGGATACCCTTTCCTAAGGTAATTTCCCTTACCTACATATGCTATAGTATCTGCAGCTCTTTCTGGTTCTTCAAGTTCTTCTTCCTCCTCGGAGGAAGCTTTTTCTTTCTCTTTTTGGTGTACTGCTAGCACTGCTTTCCTAATTTTCCTGTACATAGTGGCTATGCAAGTCCCCTTATCATGTTTTCCTTCAGCTATATTTTGACCCCACTTGTTCAATGCATCTAATTCACTCTGATCTGTTCCAGGCCTATCTCGTTCTCTTATTAGACAGTTTATGAAAAATCGTAGTATCTGTGCTTGAATGTCAACTTTCTGTTTCTCCATGGCCTCCTTAATACTGTCAGGGTCTTTCCCTGTCTGAACAAACTCATATATTCTATCTAGACGATCCTTCATACCTACATAGCATAGCAAGATATCAGTAGCAGATCTTAACCGTAGTGATGCCAATATCATTAGATCGTCTTTTCCGGGTACTGGATCGTATCTGCAAACTGAAATGTTTTCTTTAAATGCGTCAAGGCGGGGTGACCTGAACGTGAGAGGACTCTGCATATCCCTGAGATTTAATCTGTGTGTCAATGGCGGGGTCCGAGGACCCGCGGTCGCACCTCCTGAAGCGGAGGCTTGTGCATTATCTCCCTGTGGAGTCGGTATCTGAACTTGAATTTGTCGTTTAGTTGGATCAGGTAAACGTGGTTTCGGTAGGTCAATTTTGGGTGCGGGAAGTGGCGGGGCTGGCGGAACGGGGGAGGTCTGTCGCGGTACCGGCGGAACATGATCTGGGGGCGGGGTGCCACCCCCGTCCCTGTCAGTAGGCAAGGTGCGAACAGGCAGATTGGTGTAAGCCGGTGCTACATCCTCTAGATAAGAATTTAGGAATATATCTTTAGTAGTCTTATGCATTACTTTAGTTGGAACTAATGGTGGCGGTAAGTTTTTCGGTATTTCTGATAGGGCCTCAGGTGTACCCTCGGCCGCAAGATACATACCGTTCACGAGATTATGTCGTGCGCGGTCTATCTGTTCAGTTTTTACTCGGATCCCCTCGGTAACTAGTTCGTTTTCTTGGGCTTTCTCTGATTCTTTAAGTCTATCTTCTCTACGTAATGTTCTTTCAGCACGTTTATGTGATTCCTTACGCCAAAATTCTATGGCGTCTTTCTGAGATTTTCTGGCTTTCTTTTTCCATAATGCTTCCTCTACCTTCATGATGCACTCCGCATCCCATGTTCCGTTAACGGGCCATCTGTGTCTTTCGTCTAGGTGTTTAGTATAGTCGGCCCATAAGTCTAGATATAATATGGCATCTATGCCATGCTTATGGTACATAAAGTTACCTGGAGTGTCCCTAGGGGGGATAGGAATTTCTTCCTCTAGTATCCCTTTCCTAGTTCCTATCTGCTTTAACTTGTTGAAAAACGGCATTTTGCTTACTTAGTACTGAATGCTCAATCCTTAGTTTACTTAATACTGGGTACAGCTAATTGTACAAGAAACACAATAATGCACAAAAAAACGGTCACATTCATACCACGACATTAATCACATGAAAAGACATTTGAGACATAGATGACTACCCCCTATACTGGATGTACTGCTAAACAGTACAGATACACTGGTGTAACAGTGCAGAAATTCAGAAATTCAGAATACTAGATATACTGCTAAACAGTACAGATACACTGCCTAAAAACAGTGCAGACCGGACTTGTGTACCCAAACCCGTCTAGATACGTCCCAGCAATGGTACTCACCGGGAAGCACGGAAACAGAAGGCCTCGGAAAACTCGACTGGACTCGATTCGACACTTCGGAAAACTTCGGAAAATTTCGGAAACCTGGTGGGCCTCTTGACACCTCGGACCTTGCTTCTTTCGGCTAGGCTCTGGTCGGGATCCTCCGCACTCCTCACCGCCTCGTCTGGGTACTGATCGCAGTCTTCGTCACCTCCGTGGGTCAGAGGGAGATGCAGGAAATCCTGCCGGTACGCGTAGTTTCCATCTAACTGATGGCAGGGGACATAGCTTGCAACGCACCAACCGGCGCGTGAGGTGGGGGAGGGGTCCCTATTCGGGCGCTAAAATGACGTAAATAATTAATTTACTCTCTTAATTTCTATGCAGGTAAGTACTTAATCAATAATAACTCAATCGGAAAGAAAGAAACAGAGTCCGTGGCGTTAGAGTTCTTAGGGGTTTTATTCCTTAAAAAGGAATGGTCTGGACCAGGATATCATGTTCTGACCACCACAGGGGTGTCAGAAGGGATAGAGCGCTACATTTTATTACATTACATAGCTTATATACTTAATTCATATCATAGGAAACAGTTATAGTAGGCGTAACAGCTGAGAGAAGACAAGATAACAGTATACACGTGTTACTAGTATGTAATCAGAAGGCGTGAACTAGGCGTGAACTAGAAACGTCACAGATAGGTGTCACAAAGGGGTGGCACTAACAGAAATGTTGCAATGTCAGCAGAAATCGGAAGCTTGGATGCGCGCGCAGCTGCATGACGTGCGATTGACGTGAAGCTGGAGGGTGCAGGGGGCTTGACATTTGCACCGACGGAAAGAGACAGAAGTCTGGCATGTCAGATCAACTTGTGCTTCTATCATATCTGATATCTGGTGTTTAGGAACTAAGCTATCTGGGCAGAAAGGTCTCTAGGGCAGAAGCTATTCTATACTAACTGTGGATGCGTGTATAAGCGCCTGAGTGTCTGTATGAGAAGCGTGGGGGCACGGGCCTTCCATGGGAGCATGGCAACAAGGGCTATGAATTACTTGAATTATTTGCACAGAGACAGGCCGGCCCTTTGGCTCTGCAGCTGAGGGAGATGTTTACTGAAGCTAGCAGGCAGGAATGTATTTTCGGGGAGAGGAACAGATAACTCGAAGGTTATAGTCAATCTTGGCAGGCAGCAGGCTGAGCTGAGCGCGAGGGGCCGCGCTGAAAGTAAGTCAGAGTTCACGGGTACAGAGGCAGCCTGGGCAGAGGCCCTTGGAGTCAGAAGCCAGGAAAGAGGCTCGGTGGCAGAAATTCAGGGCCTACTCAGCTAGAGCTGAAAACGTAGAAGTACACTACAAAAAGACGTTGGCATAGCATACTTAGGAACGGGCTATCCAACCCATTCAGGGTGGGTCTGAAAGAGGACATGTTAACGTTGGACGCAAATGTATTTGCGTCTTCATAGCTGGTACAGGAGGGAAGTTACATGCACTTTAACTCGTACATGGAGACGGTGGGGTACGCGCTAGGGAACACAATCTGACCATAAAATTTATATTTCCTCAGGGGTGCCACTCCGCAGTCACCTTCTCGCAAAAGCCCTACCTACCCAGAATACACAAACCCTGTCTGGGACGGTGCGAACACCGCCCTCGACAGGAAACCCTTTGTCCAAGCGCCCCTCACTGGAAGGACTCCCAGCAGCAGGAGGTCAGACTCGTGTCTGTGGTGGCAGCATCCATTTTGTGGAGCTGAGGCTTTAGTTAACTTTAACCGGGGTTCACAGTTACGTACATGTCGTGTCCCTCTAGAAGGGCGGAATGCTAACCTCATTGCCAGGGTTGGTGAGAGGGCAGCATCCCGATTCGTATGACACCTTACTCGACATGCCTTGATAACGCGACACCGAAGTTACCGATGGGGTACGCGTTATCATGGAACAGCCATTGGGTCTTGGTTCCGCAAGCTGCAACCGGGCTCGGCTCGGGCCAGAGCCTAGTTCACACGAGCCCTTGCACTCTGCCTTCAGGATTGTCAAGGCCTGCCATAGGAGTGACTGATAGGAACTCGAGTGTCCATTGTACGGTTAGATATAGGGCTACTATATCTAAAGCAAAGTGTGATTACACGACTTCGCCCCAGCTGTCATGCAGCCAGTTGTGTCAAATTTAGGCGGCCAGCCAGGGGTGGCATAATACATGCTGCAGCTCCTGGCGGCCCTGGGTACACCTATGCCCTGAGTTACAGGGTCTGATAAGGTGGCCCAGTACCAATTGGTAAATGCACCTAGGGTACATGTCGTAATTTAGAAAGAGAACAGCCAGGCTGTGGGTCTGATTAGCAGGCCCACAGCCAGAGAAAGTCGTAAACCAGTGAAACAAAAGCAAAAAATCTGGGTGATCATAGGATTGCAGACCCTACTCTCCTACAACCACCAACTACTTGGAGCCTAATCAAGCGGGGTTCCGCCCAGGTCACTCAACAGAGGCGGTGATCCTGGCGCTTCAAGACAACCTTAGAGCCAATGTGGATGTCGATACACACCAAGCCCTAGTGCTGCTTGACCTCTCGGCTGCGTTCGACAAGGTTGACTATGACATCTTGCTCAACCGTGTCGAACAGGCTGGCCTGAGAGGACCAGCGTTGAGCTGGATCACTTCTTTTATCGAGGGCCGGACTCAGGCAATTCAACTAGGCAGCTTTACTGGCACTAGGCATAGTTCAACCTGTGGTGTCCCGCAGGGGTCGTCATTATCCCCCTTATTATTTAATCTTTATCTCCGCCCTCTTCTCCATTCCCTTAAGAAATTCAGAGTCACAGTGTTCAATTATGCGGACGATTTACAGCTATTATTCCAACTGAACATCCCTGATGCTGTGTCCGAATTTCAGAACACCATGAGACACATCCAATGCTGAATGAACTAAAACCATCTAAAACTTAACCCGGGCAAAACAGAACTACTTTTGCCCGGGAACAGTTTATCCAGCTGGAGTGTCAACTACTGGCCAGCAGACCTGGGCATTCCCCCTGTAAGGTCCACTGCTGTAAAGAGCCTAGGCATCACGCTCCATACGGACCTGTCCTTAAAAACCCAGGTGGGTGCCGTGGTCTCCGCAAGTTTTTTCCAACTGAGGAAAATAAAAAAAATTGCTCACTTACTCACCCAGTCTGCCTTGATCCAGGTCACTATTGCCTTGGTCATGTCCCGCCTGGACTATTCCAACAGCGTCTATCTGGGACTTCCAGTGGGCCTGTCAAAGAGACTTCAACTAGTCCAGAATCAGGCGGCTAGACTCATTTTACAACAGCCAAAATGGTCCTCTGTTAAACCAGGACTAGAAAAGCTACACTGGCTTCCGATTTCCCAGCGCATAGCCTTTAAAGCTGGCTGTATCACCTTCAAGGCCACACAAGATAAAGGCCCTGCCTTTATTCGCAGTCTGGTTTCTAAATATATCCCCTCTAGAAGCCTGCGCTCTGCTCATAAATCCCTTTTGGAGGTGCCTCGCTTCAAAAGGAAGCGACAGGGTGGCTGCTGCTTTCGCCATCTAGCAGCCTCACTTTGGAACTCCATCCCCTTACCGATTAGGCAGAGTAAGGATTTGCTCACCTTTCGTAAGGGACTAAAAACCTGGTTGTTCTCTCAAGCTTACCATTAGCCATTGTTAGCTTAGTGTTATGTTGTACGGATTCTTCACACTTCCTATAGCGCCATGAAGCCCACGGGCGTACGAGCGCTTTATAAATTGATTTTAACATAACATAACAATACTAATGAATCTATCCCCTAACTTAAGTTTATAAGCCCTGATCTAAGGAAAAGGGTACGAAAATGCACTACTGTGCCTTATGAGTAGGTCCTGTTTATAGTTCTAATCCTTGTACAAGGAGGGTAATAGGCTGGAGTCATCTTCAATCATTCTCACTTCAAAGAGGGCCGAAAAAGTCGGTCGGAACACTTCACCCTTGACTCCAGTCTATTAACCATGTTCTATATGGAACTAACATCTGTGGAAGAATAATAGGAAACAAAATTAACTGATCTATTCCGCTTGCCAAATCTACAATATTGGAGTAGAGAAGGAATGCACTGAATAAAGCAGCAAATAGCTACTAAAATACAAATAGAAATCACAATACCCCATAATATCTGTCGTAGAGAATGTAAGTCAGGTAACCAATTGAAGAGCCAGTCAAACCAACCCTGATCAATATGTTTTCTAACTTCTGCAGTCAAGTCGTGAAGTTTGTCAATATGGGCTTGGATCGATTTGGAGTGGTCTGACAAATTAAAACAACAAAGACCCTCAAAGTCAGAACAATCGTGTCCATGTTTCAACAAAAGGTAATCAATGGCAGCGCGGTTCTGCAAAATTGCCCTGCGCTCACCCTGGGCATCTAATAACATGTCAGATAAAACAGTAGAAGTTTGGTTAATCGATTTCACCATCCAACAAGCCATTTTCCCAATGGACTTGGCGTTGTAAACTGCCAACGCCGGGACACCAATAATGGAGATAGCTAAACTAAGGTATTCAGATTTAGAATAAAGATGAAGGGAAGAGTCACAGTCCTCATGTAACATCATAGAACTACGTACTACACGGGAATAGGCATTGGGATGTGAAGAAAACATTATTAAACTCAGTCTGGTGATGGCACATGGACCTCCGGAAATATTTGCAGGAATATAGGGCCAAGAGGAATTCCCGCAGGAAAATAACCAACCAGAAGGTAACAGCATTGTACGGTAATAGCTAGGAGCAACTAACATACGTTTGCAAGTCATGTTATTTTTAACAGAAATACATGAATTCGGGAGTCTTTGTAAGCATAGCAAACGTTGATGAGCTGAAAAAGAAGTGGCAGCTTTCAACTTCAATTTAACACATTCAGTAATTGCTTTAGGATCATAGGTCAAGATAAAGCATAAATCACCCTGCGTAATATTGTAGGTCGTAATCTGGGAATGAATTGGGGGAATTGATTCAGAAAGAATAGTACACAATGGGCAAAATTCGTGGGCCGCGAAATCGCCCAGAATAATGTTGGGTCGGGCACTCGATATATTGAAAATGTGCCGTAAAGTCTCAGTGGAGGCAGGGACGGCAACCAAGCAGGTCGCTAAGATGTCAGTTACAGAACGCATAGGGGTGAGACAAAAATGCGGGGAATTAGTAACCCGCTTAGCAAGGCTGGTCCAAAAGTTCGATGAGGAATACCACGCAGCAAAGGAACGCGGAACTCGGGTTCTCCAATCAACCGAAGTCAGTGGGTCCTCTCCTCTCCCGGCATAGCAGACCAAAAGGAGTCCAACGCCGGCACATCCCGCAGCAGCAGTCCAGAGAATGATCTGAAAGAAAATCAAATACAGGCATTATTCATTCTCGTAAATAACATTTGTCAGCCGGGACAGCTTCCCAGCTATCTTTCCCTGGTCTCATCACCAAAATGGTATTATCATGACCGGTTGCAATAACTTCAGCCTGCTCAGGGAGATGTTTAGGCGATTGCACCCATATTTTCGCTCCAGGGTTGTCGGTAGAGCCGAAGCCTTTTTGGCCTCGTACTGTTAGCAAAGTTGGGGCAATGCCTTTCTTAATCTCACCCCTGAAAACAGGCATAATTAGCAACTGAGCAATACGGTCAGTTTTTTGGATCGATAAATCAACCTCACTGCTGTTCAGCAGGAGAACCTTAATCTCTCCCTGATAATCACTGTCAATCACTCCTCCGAGTACTTGAACACCTTTTAGGGCAAGGCCCGATCTAGGGGCAATCAGTCCAAAACTTCCAGCTGGAATACAGACACCAACGCCTGTTTCAACAATTATTCGGTCCCTGCTCTTAAGAATAGAATCATTCATGGCATGCAGGTCCAAACCTGCGGAACCTGGGGTCGCTCTGCATGGAGCCAAAGCTCCGGGGGTAATTTCCCAATACATTACAGTATTACCAATGGTGTTGGGCCTTGCATCAACATTTGGAGGAAACAAACGCATTAAAGGAGATTCAGCATGCAACAAGGGACGATTATTCAGAATCAACAATGCTTGGAGTAGAAAGTCTCTCCAGTTCTTGTAATGTTCATCAGTTAACTTTCGCAACTGTTCTTTAAGCAAACCATTCATCCTTTCAATCAGGCCTGATGCCTGTGGATAATAAGGAATATGAAACACCCATTCTATATTGTTTTCCACACAAAATTCCTGTACCAATCTTCCACGAAAGTGGGATGCATTATCAGATTGAATTTGAAATGGAACACCATAATATAATATGATTAATTCCAAAGTTTTAATGGTATTGAGTTGGGTAGCCTGTTTGCAAGGGAAGGCCACTAAAAGGCCACTATAGGTATCAACAACTGTACAAACATATTGACAATTTTTGCTCATAGGGAGCGGGCCAATATAATCAATCTGCCAAATTTGAGCAGGCAATTTTCCTCGATGTAAATGACCTTTAACAATGTGTGGTACTTTCCGCTTTCTAGAATGTTGACAGATGGGACAATGCAGAATGACATCTTTAATGTAATTTAGAGGAATATGAATTCCTCGATCGGCAGCCCACCTGCTAGTGGCTCTCTCTCCAAAATGTCCTGCTTTCTGGTGGGCCCATTTCGCCAATCCCGCCAAATCAGAATCTTGCATGTCCACCACTGCCTCAGCAATTTTAGATTTTTCATCTGCAATGTTATGAAAGAATTTGTCAAGGGAGTCTATTGGGGTATGAGC
Organism: Lissotriton vulgaris; assembly: GCF_964263255.1. Classification (NCBI taxonomy): domain Eukaryota; kingdom Metazoa; phylum Chordata; class Amphibia; order Caudata; family Salamandridae; genus Lissotriton; species Lissotriton vulgaris. The sequence continues at coordinate 947,845,911 of NC_141699.1, read as the reverse complement.
ATCCACATGAAAGATTGTCACAGTACTCTGTGGGAGCATTTCCCAAATTTCTTGCCATAATTCTTTTCCCCACAATTCTTTTGAATGCAACTCCCAATTATGAGAATGCCATGTTGGCAACCATACCGCCAGTCCATTAGCTGTGGACCAGGAATCAGCGAAAATATGACATGTGCCAGGTAGTTCCTGTTTCAAAACTTGGTAAACTGCATATAATTCTGCATATTGACTACTCTTTCCTTCACCAGTTGTAATTTCTGCGTGATCGGATTATAGGAAACTGCCTTCCAATGTCGCTTCTCTCCAATGAACCTCGCTGAACCATCCGTAAACCACACATGTTTTCTGTCCTCCGCGGACAAATCATCAAAGGCTTACCCCACTTGACAGGAGATTCCTGCGCTACAGGTACGGAGCAATCACTTCCAGTCTCGTTTGATGGCGCCTGCGCCACTCGCTCATGTAACACTGCCACACCTTTCGGACCCACACGTGCCCTGTCCTGAATGTACCATTTCCATTTAATCACGCTCGCCTCTTGAGCATGTCCAATTCGATGAGTTTTCGGTGAACTCAAAACCCACTGCATGATAGGAATTTCAGGTCTCAAAATATCAGCATGGCCTAAAGTCAATTGCTCGGTATCCACCAGAGCCCATTAACATGCAAGCAACTGTTTCTCAAAAGGTGTATAACGCTCACCAGCCTCAGGTAACTTTTTAGTCCAAAAACCTAATGGCACCCTTTGTCTGCCCTGCTTCTGCCACAGACTCCAATTCGCATACTGACCTTGTACCGACACATTCAAATCCACATCACCCTCGCCCACAGGCCACAGATCCAAGGCATACTGAATCGCTTCTTTTGCCAAATTGAATGCATTCTGTTGTGGTTCACCCCATTCAAACGCATTCTTTTTGCGAGTGACTCGATATAAGGGAGCCAATATCTGACTCAAATGGGGAATGTGTTGACGCCAAAAACCAAACAAACCAATAAAACTCTGAGCTTCTTTTCTATTCCTCGGAACTGCAAAGTTTAAAATTTTTCGTTTAACCTGCGGGATCACTTCTCTGTGACCTTCATGCCAATTGATACCTAAAAACTTGACATTTTGGGATGGACCTTGTAACTTATCAGGATTAATTTCCCAACCTTCTTCACGTAAGCAGTCAAGAATCTGATCTAATTGAGTCTGGACCTGATCTTGTGTCTCGCCTTGAATTAAAATGTCATCAATGTAATGACATACTTGAATGTGCGGGTGTACAGTTACTTCAGACAAATGTTCGGCCACCAGCCGGTGACAGATCGTAGGACTATGTACATAACCTTGAGGAAGACTTCTAAACGTCATTTGACGTCCATTCCAGGTAAAACTGAATTGTTCCTGACACTCGGGGGCAATCGGAATTGAAAAGAAAGCATTAGCAATATCAATAGATGCATACCATGTACCTGGATGCTTTTGAATTCTTTGAATTAAAGTAACAATATCTGGTACTGCAACAGTCAAACGGGGTGTATGTTTGTTAAGTTCTCGATAATCAACGGTCATGCGCCAATAATTATCACTCTTGCGCACAGGCCAAACGGGATTATTCCAAGCAGAAGTAACCGGAGTTATAACTCCTGCGTCAACCAAATCCTGTATTGTGGCACTGATCTCTTCATGACCACCTGGAATACGATATTGTTTCTGAGAAACCACTTTCGTAGCCTGGGGAATTTTTATGGGGGGCATTCGTAAACGGCCAACCCGTACGGGTTTGGACGATATGTAGTGCTTAGTTCCAAATTGATAACAACCATCATCCAAATACAAAGTCATTCCTTTCAAAATATCAATTCTAATTATGTACTCCAAAAGCGGTACAACTAACACAGAATATTCTTTACGGGGAATTCTACCTATTTTCATCTCAAGTGTAGTTTGCACTGCGGGGGTCTCTTTTCCACCTAAACCAGTAATCGTAAAAAATTGTCCTTTGAATTTCTTAGATTTACCATGAATTAAAGTGGCCTCCGCTCCTGTATCTACCAATGCTCGGGCACTTTGGATATTACGATGTTTCCAAAAAATTTCAATATCTACATAGGGTCTGTTATCTTTGTGAGCCCACCTGCGTACCGGAGCTTGACCTATTTCCTAGTCATTTTTACTGCGTTCTGTCAACCAAGACAAATCAGGATAAATGCTCTCAGGTTTCTTGGGTATCAGAATGTCCTGTTCATATCCATCTCCATTACGAAATGGATTTTTGTCATTTTCATAATACTGTGAGTTACGATCAGAAAACCTGTGACGATCCACTCTTCTCCTCAACTCAGGGGAATAATCCCTTTCATCTCTATATCTGTTGGAAACACGATCATCTCTCCCCCTTTCTTTTTCCCCCTCTCTCACTCTCACTTTTTCACGACGAGGGGACACATCACGTTCATAGCGCCGGTCATCACGGCGATCAGAATCCACACGACGCCTCTCATCACCACTGTCATCAGAATATTCACGATCACAATCATTCTTCCGAACACGACGCGCACCCTCCTTCCGATCCAAACCTCACTTACGAAAGAGCTCCCATAAGCGGTTATTAGGCTCACCATCAATGTCCTCCCTTTTCACACCATCAGCCAAAAGTGCAAGAAACATATCACGTCTAGAGAATTTAAACTCTCCAGGAGTACGAGCTTCGGGTCTGGACTGTCTCTCAGGTTTAAACCATTCACCCAACTCACCGAGCTGACGAACAGATTCAAGCACCATAGATAAAGGATTGCCAGTTTGATTGATCAACAAAGTCATCATAACTTGCTTATAAGCAACAGGGGAAGAACGGATAATGCGATTCCGTACGGAAGATGTTAACAGCCCATCCAACAACCTGTCAGAAGTACTGAGGAAAATTGCTGTTTTCATTACTTCCTCTTTCAAACGTTGCGACGCATTGCGCAAAGTGTACCACGGCTTGTCATTGACAGGCCAATCAGATTCAGTAGGGTACTTATGATTACAGCCATCATTTGCAAGCTGGAGTAGACTAATTTGGCCAGCACCATTATAATTCCGAAAATGATCTTGAACAGTAGAATCGGAACTCAAAGAGCAAAATCGTAAACAATCACCTGCATCCAACATGATACCTGCAGCACCTAATTCATAAAGGCGCACCATCCACGTAAGCAGAGTCTCACCAGGCCGTTGTCGAAATCGTTGTAAAATGTCACTAACCTCCTGTTGAGTAAAATCTTCAATACTATCCAAATGGATACCATTCGGCATACCAGGAGCCTGTTGCAATTTGCGTCGAAAAACCGGGTGAGCAGAAACCTCCGGAAGAGCCTCCGAAGAAGCTCGAACCTTAGATTCAAAGGAACAATCAGGACGAGATACGACATCAGAACGGGAAGAGCGACCACGGTCGCTAGAAACATCATCTTTGTCACAAGAAGTAGATTTACAGTCACGTCCAGAGCGAGAAGGCTCGCGCTTGTCACCCTCCTCAGCCGAGGAGCTAGAATCATTCGAATCCCAGATTTTAACATCCCACTCATCGGGGTTCCAATCCAGTCCGGCTTTCGCCACGACCAGACGCACCTTCCGTGTAGAAACACGACCACGACGGTGTTTGTATTTGTATTTCGCAATGCGCACCGCAGCCCTTTCGGCTATAGTCTGATAAGTCTCAAGTTTGTCGGCAAGCAATTTATTCTGACATCGCAAAAGAGTATGCACACTCTGCACCCGAGTCCCCTAGGCCTCCTACTAGTAATCTGAAGGTTCAGTAACGTAGTCCTAGCGATTCCAAAGCCTATTAGTACAGTACTTACCTGCTAGTAATTTCGCATTCCACTTTCATAGTATATGGTTTTTCGTGCCCCTCGGGCATTTGTGTAAATTGTGCAACTTGAAGTATTTTCGTAAGAGTTTTGATGTGTGCTTAGTACCCTGTCCTCATAAAGAGTACAGGGCTGTTGTGATCTAAATAAATACACTGTTTATTTTCATAACACTTGTGTGGTGTCCTTTCACTTGGTATTCAAGGGGTATATGTGATGGTATAACAGCTGGCTTAACACGCCCTCTAGAGTTTAGCCCGAAGACTGCTCGTATCCATGCTACTAGGATAGCTGGTCTATAAGGTTGACTTACAACCAATCACCATAAGGGTTGTTTGGACTGATACAAAGTGCTCACTAGAATAGTGAACATTATATATCAGGCCTACTTCTCACAAGCATCATCAAGGAGTTCGCCCAACCCACCAGCGAGTCTACTGACATCCCTCCCTCACAAGACCTCTGCGACAAACTCAGCACCTTTCTCCACCACAAAATCAAGAGCATCTACGACAACTTCGACAAAGACAACCAACACACTGAACCCTCACGAACCACCCCCGACACCCGGAAACCAGCGATTGATGACTGGACAGCCCTCACCATCGAAGACACACTGAAGACAATGAAGTCAATCCACTCAGGGGCCCCCACGGACCCCTGCCCCCACCACATCTTCAACAGAGCCACCGATACCATCGCACCCGTGCTCCACCTCACCATCAACCGCTCCCTGGCGACCGCCTCCGTCCCCGACGACTGGAAACACGCGGAGGTCAACCCCCTCCTAAATAAACCCTCAGCGGACCCCACCAACCTCAAAAACTACAGACCCATCTCCCTGCTCCCTTTCCCAGCGAAAGTCATCGAGAAAGCCATCAACAGCCAACTCGCCACATTCATTGAAGAACACAACATCCTCGACTCCTCCCAATCCGGCTTCAGAAAAAACCACAGTACGGAAACCGCCCTCCTCGCCGCAACAGACGACATCCGCACCCAACTGGACAAAGGAGAAACAGTAGCCCTCATCCTCCTAGACCTATCAGCGGCGTTCGACACAGTCTCCCACCGCACCCTAATACGCAGACTTTACGACGCAGGAATCCAGGACAAGGCCCTCGACTGGATCTGCTCCTTCCTCTCCGGCAGGACGCAACGGGTCAGACTCCCCCCTTTCCTCTCAGACCCCACACCTACACCTGCGGAGCCCCCCAGGGCTCCTCCCTCAGCCCGATGCTCTTCAACGTCTACATGGCTCCACTTGCCCCCATCGTCAGAACCCACGGACTCAACATCGTGTCATATGCAGACGACACCCAGCTCATCCTCTCCCTATCCAACGAGCCCAACACCGCCAGACGCAACTTTCGAGAAGGCATGGAAGCCGTCGCCAAATGGATGAAAAACAGCTGCCTACAACTAAACACCAACAAAACAGAAGTACTCATTATGGGCCCAAAGCCCGACGCCTGGAGCGACACCTGGTGGCCCACCGCCCTTGGAAACCCGCCAACCCCCACAGACCACGCACGCAACCTGGGAATCATCCTGGACTCCGAGCTCAAAATGGACCGCCAGATCAAATCTGTCTCATCTTCCTGCTTCCACACTCTCCGCCTCCTTCATAAGACCTTCAAATGGATCCCCCTCGAACACCGAAAGACAGTCACTCACGCCCTGGTCACCAGCAGACTACTACGGCAACGCACTCTACGCCAGAATAAACAAAATCATCATCCGCAAGCTACAGAACATCCAGAACGCCGCCGCAAGACTGGTCCTCAACCTGCCAAAACACTGCAACATCTCTCAGCACCTGCGCACACTCCACTGGCTCCCCGTCGAGGCGAGAATCACCTTTAAGATGCTCACCCACGCACACAAGGCCCTCCACGGCACCGGACCAGCATACCTGAACAGCCGGCTCAAATTCCAGGCACTCCCAAAGGACCCTACGATCAGCCCAGCTCTCCTACGCCGTGGTCCCCCGCACCAGAAAGACCAGATCGGGAGGCCGCTCCTTCTCCTTCCTCGCCGCCAAAGCATGGAACGCCCTTACACTCCACCTCAGACAGACAACAGCGCTCCCCATCTTCGCAAGAAACCTCAAAACTTGGCTCTTCGACAGACCCCCTCCTTGATGGAATGGAACCTGCACCCCCCACCCCTAGCGCCTTGAGACCCTTACGGGTGAGTAGTTGCGCTTTAACAAACTCCTGATTGATGGATTGACTCTACTTCTGAATCTGGGTTAGTGACAGGTAATCCCCCCAAAACCTAGCCTCACCGGGAGCCCATCAAGAAGAGAAGTCTCTGCAGATTCTAAACTCCTCCTGCAGCTCAGCGAGCGTTGTAGCAGATTTCAGGCACCCAGAACTCTCCACCGATCAAAAGAACAAAGCTGGCCTTGCAGAGAAATGGAGCCCCAAGATCCTCTTCCTCCTTCACCAAAAGACGCTGAATAGTGAGCACGGGGAACTGGGCACGGCCGCTGACATCATCGTAGGCATGCCCCGTGCCGAACCTCACACATCTCGGGTGAGATACCGAATCTCACGCATCTCGCGTGAGGTGCCAAACCTCACGCATCTCGTGTGTGTGTGGCGCGGTAGTAAATGTCCTCCCATTCTTTGTTGCGCAGAGTCCGCCCCAGTTCCCTCTCCCATCTAGCCCGTCCTGCATTATAAACGCGCGAGTATCTGTCCAAGAGGAGCCAATATATGTCTGAAATGAGTCGCTTATCTGTGGTGCGCGAGAGAAGCCAGTATTCATATTTACTGAGCTTGCGTGTAGCGTCTCCACGGATCTGGGGTTGAAGCGCCCAATGTCAGACCTGCAGATTCTAAACTCCTCCTGCAGCTCAGCGAGCGTTGTAGCAGATTTCAGGCACCCAGAACTCTCCACCGATCAAAAGAACAAAGCTGGCCTTGCAGAGAAACGGAGCCCCAAGATCCTCTTCCTCCTTCACCAAAAGACGCTGCATAGTGAGCACGGGGAACTGGGCACGGCCGATGACATCATCGTAGGCACGCCCCGTGCCGAACCTCAATCATCTCGGGTGAGGTGCCAAACCTCACGCATCTCGGGTGAGGTGCCAAACCCCACACATCTCGGTTGAGGTACCAAACCTCACGCATCTCGGGTGAGGTGCCAAACCTCACGCGTCTCGGGTGAGGTGCCAAACCTCACGCATCTCGGGTGAGGGCTCAACCCTCACGCATCTTGTGTGAGGTGCCAAACCTCACGCATCTCGGGTGAGGTGCCAAACTTCACGCATCTCGGGTGAGGTGCCAAACCTCACGCATCTCGGGTGAGGTTCCAAACCTCACGCATCTCGGGTGAGGTTATAAACCTCACGCATCGCGGGTGAGATGCCAAACCTCACGCATCTCGCGTGAGGTGCCAAACCTCACGCATCTCGGGTGAGGTGTCAAACCTCACGCATCCCGCGTGAGATACCGAATCTCACGCATCTCGCGTGAGGTGCCAAACCTCACGCATCTCGTGTGTGTGTGGCGCTGTAGTAAATGTCCTCCCATTCTTTGTTGCGCAGAGTCCGCCCCAGTTCCCTCTCCCATCTAGCCCGTCCTGCATTATAAACGCGCGAGTATCTGTCCAAGAGGAGCCGATATATGTCTGAAATGAGTCGCTTATCTGTGGTGCGCAAGAGAAGCCAGTATTCATATTTACTGAGCTTGCGTGTAGCGTCTCCACGGATTTGGGGTTGAAGCGCCCAATGTCGGACCTGTAGATAACTAAGGTGTTCAGCCTCCGGGAGGTCATAGGTCTTCCGGAATTCATTAAAAGGCATCACTCCCGCATCTGAATACATGTGAAAGAGGCATCGGCATCGGCATCCTGCTGGGCGCCACCGTGCAAAGGCCTGGACATCCCTACCCGGGCCGAAGTCAGGGTTCTCTAACAGGGGTGTGAGGGAAGACGGGAAGGTCGTCAGGTCGTGTAAGACACATGTTCGATCCCATACCTCTAGCGGTACCCTCGTGACAAAGGAGGCGTATAGGTTAGGGGGTCGGTGTTGTCGCTGCAGGAAAGGCACCTCCTGGAGTGGACGCCCGCGACCGCTTGGACCTGGAACAACCAATGGCGCTCCGATTCCCATTTGCTCCATTCCACTAGGGATCTGAGTTGGGTCGCCTGGTAATAGTGACGCAAATCCGGCAAGCCCAGCCCACCACTCTCCGGGGGGAAGCATCCCTAGCCTCAGCTTGAGTCTGGGCCGTTTCCCGTTCCACACAAACTGAGCCAGCTCCGATTGTGTGCGGCGAATCCATCCCTCCGGGGGACGGAGCGGGCTAGCCCGAAAAACGTATAAAACTTGCGGGAGGATTGTCATCTTTACTGCTGCCACTCGGCCCAGCCAAGATAGTGGGAGGTGCCGCCTCCGCCCGAACTCTGCGCGGATAGTGCGACTAAGGTTAGCGTAGTTGAGACGCACCGTTTCTGGTAGCATGGCCGCCAATTGTATGCCCAGGTAGGGGACTGCACCGTCTGCCCATTGGAAAGGGAATTGTGCTTCTAGGGAGGCCCGCGTGTGTGCCTCCAAGGAAAGGTCAAGTGCTACTGATTTCGTCATGTTCACCCTAAAGCCAGAGGCCTTCGCCAACGCATCCAGGATGGCCGCCCCGGCCAGCAGGGATGCCGCAGGGGAAGCAAAGGAAAGCAAGACGTCATCAGCGTATAAGCTAATCGTGTGGATATCAGCCCCAAATTTAATCCCCTTAATGGTCGGATGCGATCGCATGGCCTGCGCCAGGAGTTCCATATACAGTGCGAAGAGCAGGGGCGAGAGTGGACACCCCAGCCTCCGGGAGGTCATAGGTCTTCCGGAATTCCTCAAAAGGCATCACTCCCGCACCTGAATACATGTGAAAGAGGCATCGGCATCCTGCTGGGCGCCACCGTGCAAAGGTCTGGACATCCCTACCCGGGCCGAAGTCAGGGTTCTCTAACAGGGGTGTGAGGGGAGACGGGAAGGTCGTCAGGTCGTGTAAGACGCATGTTCGATCCCATACCTCTAGCGGTACCCTTGTGACGAAGGAGGCGTATAGGTTAGGGGGCCGGTGTTGTTGCCGTAGGAAAGGCACCTCCTGGAGTGGACGCCCCGCGACCGCTTGGTCCTGGAACAACCAATGGCGCTCCGATTCCCATTCGCTCCATTCCACTAGGGTTCTGAGTTGGGTCACCTGGTAATAGTGACGCAAATCCGGCAGGCTCAGCCCACCACTCTCCGGGGGAAGCATCCCTAGCCTCAGCTTGAGTCTGGGCCGTTTCCCGTTCCACACAAACTGAGCCAGCTCCGATTGCGTGCGGCGAATCCATCCCTCCGAGGGACGGAGCGGGCTAGCCCGAAAAACGTATAAAACTTGCGGGAGGATTGTCATCTTTACTGCTGCCACTCGGCCCAGCCAAGAAAGTGGGAGGTGCCGCCACCGCCCGACCTCCGCGCGGATAGTGCGACTAAGGTTAGCGTAGTTGAGACGCACCGTTTCTTGTAGCGTGGCCGCCAATTGTATGCCCAAGTGGGGCACTGCACCGTCTGCCCATTGGAAGGGGAATTGTGCTTCTAGGGAGGCCCGCGTGTGTGCCTCCAAGGAAAGGTCAAGTGCTACTGATTTCGTCATGTTCACCTTAAAGCCAGAGGCCTTCGCAAATGCCTCCAGGATGGTGTAGGAAGGTGGATACCTGACTATGGTTGCCCCCAACTTTTTGCCTGGTGTTTTGCTGGTTTTCCGACTTAGTTGACCTGGGACCCTGCTATCCAGGGCCCCAGGCCTACTGCTCTCTCTGTCAAATGGATTCCATGTACCTTAGGTACATATCTAATTGGATACTGAGTCACCTTATCAGTCCCTGTACAGTGTACCTTAGGTACCCTGGGCATAGGTGTACCCAGGGCCTACCAGGGGCTGCAGCATGTATTATGCCACCCCTGGCTGGCCATCCAAATCTGACACAACTGGCTGCACGACAGCTGGGGCAAGGTGGTGTAATCACCCTTTGCTTTAGATATAGTATTCCTATATCTAACCCTAAAATGGACACATGTATTCCTATCAGTCACTCCTATGGCAGGTCTTGACAATCCTGAAGGCTGAGTGCTTGGAATTATGTGAGATGGTGCTCTGGCATGAGCTGAGCCCGTTTGCAGCTTGCGGAACCAAGTCCTAATAGCTGTTCCATGATAACGCATACCATATACTCTTAAGTGCATTATAATCCTCGCGGTTATGTGCCAACTTTGGTATCGCTTTATCAAAACATGTCGAGTAAGGTGTCATACAAATTGGAATACTAGCCCCTCGCCAATTCTGGCGACGGGGTTAGCATTCCACCCTTCTAGAGGGACACGACATGTATGTAACTGTGAACCCCGGTTAAAGCTGAACACAGCCTCAGCTCCACAAAATGGATGCTGCCACCACAGACACAAGTCTGACCTCCTGCTGCTGGGAGTCCTTCCAGCGAGGAGAGCTTGGACAAAGGGTTTCCTGTCAGGGGCGGTGCTAGCACCATCCCAGACACGGTTTTGTGTATCCCAGGTAGGCAGGGCTGAGAGGAAGGTGACTGCAAGTGGCACCCCGGTGCTCACTGTGCATATGCCGGCTTGAACCAGTTCCAGGGGCACACCAGCCCCTGAGCTGGGGAAAGTCCGGCATGGGAGAGGGGTGTAACCACCCCCCTCCTGGTCACACCCATGGGCAGGACCTAGTCGCGTGCCAGCCCCTTTTTTTAGAATAAAGGTAGGAGCGGGCCCCCTTCCCAAATTAGATAATTCTGAATCTTGACTACTTTCCACAAAAGAACTCTTGAACATTTCTGAAGACTCTCCCTTGTGGCTAAGGTTTAGCCACCCTGCTCCAGCGGGCACCATCTAAGCGCATGCGGTTTGCTGCAAGTCCATCCTCTGGATCAAGACTGCCCAGCTCGACGAGACCCGGATTCCCTGGCATCTCTGACCTCTACCTACATCATCAGCCCAGCTGAGATTCGTGGGTGTGACGAGACCTGAAGGGACCGGCCATCTTGAAGACTGCACGACGCTTATCCAGCACGACCGCCGAGGGATCCTCGAGTGAGTGCTTTTGGGTTTGAGAAGCCCTAACCCTGAGCAGCTCCAGCACCGAAGTCCAGCCCCCCAGCATCCACGAGATCTGCGTGGGGCCCTTCTGCTCTTTGCTGCTCACCGCGTTGTCCGGCCACTTGCCTGCTGGCTTGTAGCCCTCCTGACGACGAACCACGACGATTGCATCGCTGGTCTGTTTGCTCCAGACTGGCCCTAGCTCCTCTCCAAAAGAGGAGCACCCCGGACCCTCCTGGTCCACTCCAGACGCCATCTTGAGTCCACCGCCTGGGCTTGCCTTTGCCAAGGTTTGTTGCCCCAATCCTTGGTCTAGCATCGCCGACAGCAGACACCTTCGTGGGACAGCTCGCACCTCCATCCTGGTCGCCGACAACGCCTCCTGGTCCGAGAGACTGCAGAGCCCAGCGTCGCCCACTCACCTGGTCGACGTGACTTCATCCGGTGCCATCCTGGTGCCCACCTAATCACTGGCTAGTGATTAAGAACTGAGTCCCCTCTGCTTTCAGGTCGTCTCCATCACCGATCCAGGCTTGGATCACATCGAACTTCATCACTGGTCGCCTGCCAGGAACTTCTTCTTTCAGGCTCCATAGACTGTAACGAGGATTCCCGACGTCTTTTGAACCCTATGCAGCCGCAGCCCCTGGGCTAGGTAACCTGAGCATTTCGGTGCTCCAACGTAGGTTCACTATCTAAGTGTCCAGATCCTTTTTCGTTTTCAGCCTAACTAGTCGGATTCGTCCGATAACTAACTTTACGAAAACTAGCATCCATAGACTTTGTCCCGCATCCCGCGTGAGAGTGCACACTCTGCACCCGATCTCCCTAGGCCTCCTGCTCCTAACCTGAAGGTTCAGTAGTGTATTCCTAGCGATCCTGAAGCCTCTGGATCTTGTTACTTACCTGCTAGTATTTCGCATTCCACTTTTGGAGTATATGGTTTTTTATGCCCCTCGGGCATTTGTGTAAATTGTGCAACTTAAAGTATTTTCTTAAGAGTTTTGTTATGTGCTTAGCTCCCTGACTCATAAAGAGTTCAGGGTAGACTTGTTATAAATAAATATCCTTTTATTTTCATAACAACCTGTGTGGTGTCCTTTCACTTGGTGTTCAAGGGGTATATGTGATGGTATAACAGCTGGCTTAACACGCCCTCTAGAGCTTAGCCTAAAGACTGCTCTTGTCCATGCTACTAGGATAGCTGGTCTATAAGGTTGACTTACAACCAATCATCAATAAGGGTCGTTTGGTATGATACAAAGTGATCACTAGAATAGTGAGCACTATATATCAGGCCAACTTCTCACAGATGGCCGCCCCGGCCGGCAGGGATGGCGCAGGGGAAGCAAAGGAAAGCAAGACGTCATCAGCGTATAAGCTAATCGTGTGGATATAAGCCCCGAATTTAATCCCCTTAATGGTCGGATGCGATCGCATGGCCTGCGCCAGGGGTTCCATATACAGCGCGAAGAGCAGGGGCGAGAGCGGACACCCCTGCCGAGTTCCGCGTTCGATGGGGAATACGGGAGATGAGCAGCCATTCACCCGAACCGACACCGTGGGGAAGGTATAGCAGTTCAGAACCCACGTACGAAATCTCGCGCCTAACCCTGCCTTGATGAGCACCTGTTCCAAGTACGGCCAGTGGGCACGATCGAAGGCCTTCTCCGCATCAATTGCCAACATCATGAACTCTCCCGGCAACCTGGAGGCCCGTTCCACTAAGTGGAGTGCTCTTTTTGTGTTGTCGACCGCCTGGCGCTCCGGTATAAAGCCGGCCTGGTCCGGATCAATCAGACCCGGCATAAGTGGGCCCAGCCGCTTCGACAGTATACTGGTGTAAAGCTTCAGATCTACGTTAAGTAACGAGATAGGGCGGTAGGCCCCGCATTGCGTTCGGTCCTTTCCCGGTTTGGGAATGACCGAGATCATGGCACTCATCAGATCTCTTGGGATGGTGCAGGGCTAAAAGGCGGCGGTAAAGCCATCCGGTCCCGGCGCCTTGACCAGCTTGAGGCGGGAGATCGCGGCAATGACTTCTTCAGGACGGATCTCCCTGTCAAGGAGTTCTGATTGTTCCGTCGATAAAGCCGGTATGGACACCGAGTCCAGGAAGGCCGCCCCGTCCGCTGGATCCAGAGCAGCCCCCTCGTATAGTGTGGTATAAAAGTCAATAAATGCCTGCGCTATAGCTCCGTCCTCCGTCACTGTGACTCCGTCCTGCGTGTGTATTTCCTGCACCGAGTGTCGTTGCTGCTGTTAGCGGAGTGCCCGACCCAACAGACTCCCGCATCTGTCGCCTCCCGTGTAGTATGCATGTCGTACCCGTAGTGCCGCGTATTCTGCTCTATCTTGATCTAGTGCTGCTAACTGTTGACGTGCCACTCACAACTGTTTCCACACCCGTGGCGCCCCTATCCTCTGGTGTACCTGCTCCAATTCCTTCGTGCGGGCAGAGAGCTTGTCTCTCTTACGGGCCCTCCCCGCATTTTCTGCTGCCGCGATTGCAATGAACTCGCCCCGTTTGACTGCCTTGAGTGCTGCCCAATGTGTTGCATGTGAAGTGTCCGTCGGTGTGTTGTGTACCAGGTATTCAGCTATAGCTTCCTTGATCTTGGCCACAACCCCCTGTCTGTGCAGCAGCGTGTCCCTCAGTCTCCAGCAACGGGCACTGCGCCCCACCGGTGGAAAGGTAAACACCGCTGTGAGTGGTGCATGATCGGAAAGGGCTGCCGCTCCTATCTCAACGCTTGGCGCCAGCGCTCTAAATGAAGTGGATGTTAGAAAATAATCTAGGCGCGCATAGGTTTTGTGGGCGTTGAAGTAATATGTGTAGTCCCGGTCGCCCGGGTGGAGGGAGCGTCACAAGTCCGTCATACCCAGTTCTGACAATCTGTTCCGTCCCCCCTCCGATAAAGTGCCTGCCTGCGTGGATCACTGCGCTGACCTGTCAAGTAGGTTGTCAAAAACGAAATTGAGGTCCCCCCCAACCAGAACATGTCTATCAGGTGCCGCCGCTGCTTCAGTAAGCACTTGGTGGAAGAACTTCTCCTGCCCCTCATTTGACGCATAAACCGCAATCACCGTGAAGGTGTGAGCACCCAGTGAGAACCTGCAGGATAGGAGTCGCCCTTTAACCTCTGTCCCCCAGTGTAACTGCTTCCCCTTAAATCGCTTTGACACCAGGAGCGCCACCCCAGCAGTCTTTGTGGTCGTGGATGAGAAAAGTTGTGTCGGAAAGTGACGGGATTTAAGCCTATGACAATCCTTAGTTAGCAAATGCCTTTCCTGGAGGAGACAGATATCCGCTTTTGAATTCTCCAGCAGGGACAGCAACGCTCGCCGCTTAACCGGACTGTGCCCACGCAAATTCAACGTGAGCACACTCAAGTCAGTCGCAGGCATAAGGAGTCATACCCCACACGCTCTCTGAGAAAACTTCCAGTGGCCAAAACATCAGCCAAGCCCTGTCTCGCAGTTGCCCCGGCCACCCAGGACCCTCAGATCTGCGCAATTTGCCACACCCTTTCAGTCCAACATTCACTCGGATCCGGAGTTCCTCCCCCTTACCAACAACAAACCCCTCCCCACAATGAACAAAACCCTTGACAGCCCCCCACCCCCGCAATCCCAAGATGCCAACATTGATAGTCCTTCATCCAGAGATGAATGGGAAAGGTCTCTCCCAGTCCAGAAACCCCCTTTTCCTGACTGGCCAAAGAAGCAAAACAGTCTCTCCCCACCCTCCACCTGCTAAGGAGACCACCCTCCATCCCCTTTCCCCAACTTGAAGAATACCAAAAATAGTCCTGTCCAACGTCCATAGTTGTAGACGAGGAGGTTGGGACACCTTAGGGGGAATGTGTCGGAGTCCCATACCTCCGCCCCCGCCGCTGACTCAGTCGGCCCCAATCCCCACTGTCTCATCAAAAGCCCTCGTGCCACCTCATCGTTGGTTATCCGCTGTCGGAGGTTGCCAGTCCCAGCGCTATGGTTTCTACCGCAGCACAGCGACCATCTTCGATCTCTTGCGCGGCCAGGCGCCTCGGTCTTCGTCGTCGCCGTTGCTGTTTCCACTGCCCAGGGCCGTCTGTGCCATTTTCTCCCCCTCCAGGCTGATCGTCATCCTCCGTCGGTTCCTCGAGGCCTAGCAATTTGCATGCATCCCTGAAAGACCGCAACTGGTGAACCTTGCTGTCCAGCTTAAACACCAGGCGAAAGGGGTGACCCCAGCTATATGGGATGTCGCGTCGCAGTTCTGCCGTGATCGGTCGGAATGACCGTCGTTTCTCCAGGGTGATGGAGGCGAGGTCCTGATATAGAGTCGGCGAGTGGGCACCATATGAGATGGTTCCCATCTGGCGCGCTTTGCTAAGGATCTCCTCCTTCGTGCGGAAGTCCTGCACGCAGACCAAGATGTCGGCCGGTTGGGACGAGGCCGCCCTGGGCGGGCCCGTCCTATGGGCCCTGTCCAACTAAAGCGTTGAGTCCCCCGGCCGGCCGAGGATGTGGATGAAGAGGCCTTGGGTGAAATGGAAGAGGTCGTCTGTGTCGGGAGCCTGCTTCACTCCCCGAATCCTGATGTTGTGCCGCCGGGAGCGGTTCTCCAGGTCCTCGGCGTGAGACTGGAGGTCCACCTATTGGTCGTGAATACGGACTATTTCTTGCCGCAGCGCCTCTATTTCTACATCTCACCCATCGCATTTGGTCTCTTGGTCCGCCACTCTTTCTCCTATGGCGTCAGTGTCGCGTCTGACTTCCCGTATTTCCTCCTGTAGTTCCCTCTTCAACGCGTGGATGTCCTCTCGCAGGCCAGCGAAGAGGGATTCTAGAAAGGTCTTTGTGATAGTCTCCTCAATGTCCGCCTTTCCCGAGGTTGGAGAGTCCCTGGTCTTCTTTTCCGTGCCGGTCCGTTGGCTGGATGTGGCGGTGTCCGTCCGCTTCCCCGTTGTGCTGGGAGTGAATAGATCCTTAATAGTCCTGTCCTTCTGGATTCTCCCCGAGGACATGTCACTCAGGGCCTCCCCGGCCCGGACACCACCAGTGCTGCTTGACGGCGTGTGTTCCGGCAACGAGGGTGCAAGAAAGTTCGACGGGTCGGTCCGGTATTCAGGGGAGCTCACCGAGGGCTGCGCCAGGAGCCCGCCTTTCCCCGCTCCGGTGCCAAGGAGACTACACTCTGTCACTGCCCAAACCCCAGGGTGTCCGCAGCTGGACCAGGACACCAGTCACTGGTGTCCGGTTGCTCCTGTCCGGGCACTGGCCTCTATTTGCCCACCGAGCGCCTCCGTGTTCCTGCTCGCAGTCTTGGGGCCTAGCAGGGCTTCTAGGATGCCACACAAGGGGCAGCTCCGACCAGCGAGTGGCTCAAAATGGCGGAAGCAAACTCCAGTGCGAATCAGGCGCTTCCGTTCGATTACCCCTGTGGGCTCTACCTCGGCGCTTCCGAAACCCTCTGGGCCTGGTCGACGCGCCGACACTCTCAGCCGCCACTCGGGTACGATTCCTCCCCGCTGCTCCTCACCTCAGTCCCTGGTGCTCGGGTTCTGTGTTCCGTACGCCGTGCTCCGCGGTCGGGCCCACTTCGCCTGGCCGCCAGCCCTTCCTCCGTCAGAGATCTGTCTCTGCCGCTACCACCGCAACCGTGTGTTCGCGGGTCCGCAGTAGCCCCCGGACAGTGTCGCCCCAGGGGCCTCGCGCTGTCAACGCGCGGGCCGGACCCTCCGCTCCGGCGGCGGCTCTCGCGTAGTCTGGCGCCACCCAGTCGGACTGCCTCGCCGGGGCCCAAGGCCACGCCCGCGGCTCCTCTCCGCTAGGCCCAACCCGGCCTCGGTCACAGCGGCACTTCTCCCTCTGTTCCGGGTGGCCCCAGAGTCGTTCGGTTCTCTCCTCCGGGTGCAGACCTCTCCCGGCTGTAAGCGCTCTCCGACGGGGCCCAATGATGGGGGATTGAAGCGCTGCAATGGTGCTATAAAGACGGCCGGCGCTCTCGGAGACACGTCCGCTCACACCGCCATCTTGGCCACGCCCCCCCCCCCCATATCTGGTTTTAGACGCCGTTTTCCATTCGGCACCATTACGAATGCGCATCAAATGATACGCACCTCGAAGATCTAATTTGGTGTAGATCACAGCGGTCTTCACCTGGTCCAAAAGAACTGGGATCAATGGAAGGGGGTACTTGTTCTTTATTGTGATCTTATTCAATGCTCTATAAATCAATACAAGTTCTTAATTCCCCATTTGCCTTAGGAATAAAAAAACAACGGAGAAGCCGCAGGTGACTTAGATGGGCGTATAAATCCGTTTTCCAAGTACTGAATAAGATATTGTCTCAAATGTTGGTTTTCTTTTTCTGATAATGCATATATCCGACAGTTAGGCACACATGAACCAGGCACAAGATCAATTTGACAGTCGTATGACCAATGAGGAGGGAGGGTCGCTGCTTTTGCTTCACTGAAAACTTCTTTAAATTCCTCATAGGGAGTTGGTAGCACGGTTTCTTTCTCTTCCGTGGTTGCAATTTGTCCCGTTGTAGATTCTTTGGTCTTTAACCCCTTCGCTGCTCATGACGAGTCATGAGGCACGGTTGAGCTGTGCTCATGACGAGCTGAGCTCGTCATGAACAATGGGGATTCAGGGAATGCAGCACAGGAGGGGAATCTCTCAAGCACCCAAGGTGTTAAACATGTGGAGTGACAATATTGAGAAAGAAAAACAAGTTCCCTTTTTGGCCAATCTATTAAAGGGTTATGCAAGCAAAGCCAAGGCATTCCTAAAATAAAGCCATATTGTGGGGCTTGGATTACATCGAAATGAACTTCCTCTTTATGCTGTTGGTTATTTGTATCTATGCAGAACATCTGAATTTTAGAGGTTTGCATGGTAACAGGGCCTCCAGACAACATTTTGCCATCTACTGCTTGCACAATTTCTGGAGTGACCTTTTTCTCACAAGCAATTTGTAACCGTTGAGTTGTTTCAAAATCTACGAAATTCCCTGTTGCGCCTGAGTCTATTAGGACTTCCATTTGGTATATTTTTGAAGTCAACTGAATTTGTACTGCCAAACGGAAGTGAGATTTGTAGTTGGATACACAGGAATTTATTGAAGGGAAGGCGATGGTTCCCAAGAGATCCCCTTCTAAACATCTTGGGCACAATAGTTTCCCGACGTTTGCTCAGTTGTAGTCACAGCCACAGACTTGTTAGCACTCACAGTCTTACCTTTAGGTTTTATTGTGCAATCTTTCACGAAATGTCCCTTTCCACCACAATAAAGACACTGGTCATTTTTACGTCTATTATCTTTTTCATCTTTAGACAATGGTTGCCTAAGAGTCCCGATTTCCATTGGTTCTGTAGTTGTTTCTGAACTACTAAGTTGATTTCTGGGTTTACTGTCGAACTTCCAACTTGATTTATCATATTTTTTCCTGTCAGTTCTTCTTTCGGACAGTCTATGATCCAGACGTAAAGTTAGATTGACTAACTCTGAACAAGTAGTTGGTTGAGGATCGATTTGCGCAAGAACGTCTTTCAAATCATCTTTTAACCCTTGATAAAAGAGTGCTGCCCTCTTTTCTTCAGACCACGAGGTTTCTGCAATTAACCTATTGAAATGTGACAAATAGGAAATAAGGTCTCTATTCCCTTGTCGTAGCTGTAATAGTTCGCGATCTGCGGACAGAGTCACCAGTGGCGGCTGGTGACATTTGAAATTGTGTGGCGTAAAATTGGCGGTGGAGAAAAAAATACAGGAACAAACACCACACAGTACCATACAAAGAATAGAAACCAACCCCACATAAAAACTAATACAGCACGCTATGTGAAAGTGAACTCAGCATGTTCATAAAGTGATCACATATTTTAGAAAATATTCATTTCGTGAAACCATGATGCAGTGTTAGAGGCTTAGCTTATGAGTAGCTTCAAATAGAATGAAAACACAAAACAGGTATTACAGCAAATTTTGCCTGAAGCGGGCACCAATGCATTGTATATTCCATACCTTCCAAATACATATACAGGGTAAATTTACGCGATGAAAACTGCCCAGATTTGAAAATGTGGGATACTGTTTTTTTTCAGCTGAAACACGCTAATGAGGGCCACTTTCATTTTAATGCCCAGATGTATTTGCTGTGCTAGTCCGACCCTGGCTGTTCCACGTATTCCGAGTGAATTTATCAATAAATAACACATGACTCAACCCCCAGTGGCTCCAAGTGCCCTGTTGGTCCAGTGTCACTCCGAACTGAAGGAGTTCTTGCTGGGTCGGAGGTGCACTCACACAGAGCTGTTTACATAACGTGCTCGCCGTGCAAACCGTAGCAGCCCTCTCAATTGACTCCAGCGACGCCATTTAAACTTATTTTAATTAATGTTTAACCTATCGCAGATACTGTTTTTAACACTCCGTCGATCGTCAGCCCCTCCTTATCCTCTCACTCCCAAATATACAATTTGGCACCAGCATGACTGAGCTAAACTGTGTGAATCAGGCGAGTGACGAAGGTGCTGGTGCTGACACGTTTGTGTCTAATCAGAGGCCAGTCACTCCTCTGATGTCCCTACTTGTTCGGTGTGCAGGGGAACGCCAGTTCTCTTGTGTCAGTGAATTAACGAGACACGCGTTTGTGCCTGCTTACTGGCACTAGGACTATGAGAGATGGAAACAAACATACAAACTACTGCCACAAACGGATGAGAGAAACTCGCACTTTATTTACTCGGAACTTTTATACAGAATGGAAAGCATGACTGTATTTGCGGCTTAATTGGGTTACATGTTACAACTCATTTACACACAGTCACAGAGGTCCTTATTTAAGGCAACCCAAGGAACGTGCCAACAAATTACAGTCTTCAGAGTTTATTCGATGTTATATTGTTTTCATTTTTTTTTTTTTTTTATTAAATTTTTGAAAACCTTTATTAGTACCAGAACACACAGCTATTCAGCCCGACATCCCGGAGGCAGGGCAGCAAGAATAAAGGAGAAAAATAGTGTCAAACAGTTGAGACAGAATCTGCGAAGGTTATTTTTATATTAAATAAATACAACAAACAGGCGCCCGCGGGCGCGAAAGTGGCAGTGCGTAGAATGTGACGCTGGGTGTCAGGGATGGGTGGGGAGATGAGGCAGGGAAACACGTATCAAGGATAAGTTACAGAATGGAAAAGAGGCGGGAGGGGGAAGGTATCAGGAGAATATAATATACTAGATCCCAGTTGGCGTCACAGGTTAGGGAGAAGCATTATCATGTTGGCTAATTGGCTCAGGCGGTAAGCACACATCCCCCCTATATTCATTCCATGCTCCCCAAATTTTAGTCCAAGTTCGAGGTCTCCCTCTGGCCACATAGACTGTCTTCTCCCTAAACATACACCAGTCCATGTTGGCCTTCCACTGTACCAGCAGGGGGGCATCAGCCGCACCCCATCTCTGGGCTATGTCCCTCTTAGCTACCATGTTCCCAAGGGTAACCCATCTAGTCTGTGCAACGTTGTGGTCGGAAGGCTCCCATACGTTCAAGAGGCATCGACGGGCTTCCGCATGGGCAGTCACGCCAGTAACCTCCTCCATAACGCGGTGCACCCTTCTCCAGTAGGAGGCGATCACCGGGCAGTCCCAGAGGATGTGTAGAAAAGTGGCAGGAGCTCCACAGCCCCTGCGGCAGAGACCGTCAGGCGAGAAACCCATGCGCATCAATCGGGGCCCTGTCATATACACCCGGTGCAAGACCTTAAACTGTCTGAGGCGAAGACGGGAAGAAATGGCAACCTCCTTAGGAGAGGAAACCGCGCTCTGCCAATCCTCGTCGTCTAATTCAAGGCCGTCCGCCACCCACTGGTCTCTCAAACTAAGGAGGAGGTCCGTGCGTGCATTGATCAACTTCTTATATGAAAGTGAGATTGCGCTGTCCGGCATGTGCCCATCTAGGATCCTGTCTTCCAGTGGGGAACTTTCGGGAATGACGCCGTCCGGCGGAGAGGCCGAAAGCAGCGCATGTCGCAGCTGAGCGTAGCGAAAAAACTCCGTCACGCCCAGCTGGTACTCAGCTTGTAACTGGGGGAAGGTCTTAATCAAGCCCTTGGAGAGCATGTCGCCAACCCTGCTGATGCCGATAAGGTCCCACCTATCAAATCCCTTGGTGTGCCATAGTCTACCCAGGATGTCGGAATCAAAGAGGGGAGTGAACCTCGTGAGTCTGCCCTGCCACCCTTGTGCCTTAGTAACCGCTCGCCAGGTGCGGACAGCCGTGCGGGTAGGACCCGTCAACCGTCGGTCAAAAGATTTGGAGTATAGGGCCCGATAGTAATTACCATCGCCCATCAGCCACCTATCCATGGCATAACCGGGGCTCACCACTGGGCCATAGAAGCCATGGTTTAGGGCAGCTAGCTGCGAAGCCCAGTAGTAACGGCGCACGTCTGGGAGGGCGATGCCCCCATCGTACCAGGGGAGCGTGAGTTTATGAAAGGCCACGCGGGGGCGACCCTCCCAGAGGAGGGCACGGAGAAGGCCTTCAAGGTCACGAAAATAGCGGGCTGGGACAGGGTCTTGAGCATTTTGGAGTACGTACAGGAACCTGGGCAAGGACATCATCTTGAAGAGAGCGGCACGGCCAAGGAGGGAGAGTGGCAGATTGCGCCAGCTGTCTACGTCACGCCGCAGCCGCTGAAGAGGAGGAAGCAGGTTGTTGTTATGCCTTAACTTGGGATTACCCGAGATGTAAATGCCCAGGTATTTGAAACCTCGCGTGGCAATCTGAATACCGCAGCCTCTAGGGAGACGCGGAGTATCCCCCTTGAGGACATATAGGGAGGACTTGGCCCAGTTGATAATCAGGCCAGAGTACCGCCCAAAAAGTCTGATGACATCACAGGCCACGATGAGGGATCTGCAGGGGGAAGTCAGGTAAAGCAGTATATCGTCAGCATACAGGGAGACCCTGTCTTCAAAGCCAGGGGCCCATGTAATGCCTCGTAAGTCAGGGTGCGAGCGCAATAAAGCAGCAAGTGGTTCGAGGGCCAAGGCAAACAAAAGGGGGGACAGGGGGCAACCCTGTCTGGTACCTCGACGTAGGGGAAATGGCGCTGAGAGGCGACCATTGACCGTGACATTGGCCATCGGGTCCGCATACAAGAGCTTCACCCAGCTCACAAAGACGGGCCCAAACCCGAATTTGGTCAGCACTGCCCACAGGTACGGCCATTCGAGCGAGTCGAAGGCCATAGTGGCATCCAGGGACGCCAGGACAGCCGGCTCCTCAAGAGTGTGGGCCCTGGCCATGACACCATGGAGGCGGCGCAAGTTGAGGGCAGTGTTTCGGTGGGGGATGAATCCAGACTGATCAGGGTGCACGAGATCGGCAATGACTCCAATCAGGCGGTTAGCCAGCAACTTGGCGAGGACCTTGGGCTCCACGTTAAGGAGAGAGATAGGACGGTATGAGCGACAGACATCCCGTGGCTTACCCTCCTTGTGGATGACCACGATGGTAGCTAGTCGTTGATCCAGGGGGAGAGAGCCTCTCTCAAAGGACTCCAAGAACATTCTACGGAGATGTGGGGAGACCGCGTCCGAACGGATCTTGTATAATTCCACCGGTATACCGTTAGGCCCGGAGGCCTTTCCGGTCCTTAGGGAGCGGATCGCAAGGTCAATCTCTTCAGCAGTGATGTCCCTATCCAAGTCCTCCCTCTCCTCCTCGGAAAGACTGGGCAGGTCAATATCGGAGAGGAAGGCCGACGAGTCCGCCTCCGAAAAGTCAGAGGCAGACTCATAGACCCCCTGAAAGTAGCCAGCGAATGAATCAACAATGGCGCTAGGGTCCGTAAGGACCACACCGTCATCTCCGATGAGCTCGGGCACCACACGGCTGGCCATCTCCCTTCTGTCAAGCCAAGCCAACAACTTCCCAGCCTTATCGCCCACATCATAAATACGGCCTCGCTGTTCCTTGGCCAGGACAAGAGCGGCATTAGTGGCCAGGTCGTGGTACTCTGCTTGTTTCAGCGAGAGAGTATGGAGGGCAGAGGGGTCCGGCTCGGGTCCCAGTTGGGCCTCAAGGCGCAGAACTTCCTGCTCGATAGCCAGCATGTCAGAGTCTTTAGTTCGACGGGTCTCAGCGATGAGCGCCTGGGCCTCGCCACGGAGCACCGTCTTAAAAGCTTCCCAGAGTGTAACGGCCGACCTCACCGAGCCCATGTTCTCGGAGAAGTAAAGATCAATAGCTTTGGCCAGGAGGGAGCGGGTCTTGAAATCACGAAAATACCACAGATTGATCACTGCCGGGCGTTCCGACAGAGTCGCTCCAAAGTCAAAGGAGACCCACAACGGGGAGTGATCGGAAATGCCCCGCGCTAGAAAGCGGGCTTCGGAAACAGCCAGTGCGTCCGATGCCAATGTGAGAACATAGTCGATGCGCAAGAGACTTCCGTGTGCACCCGATAGGAAGGAAAATTGACGGAGCGTGGGATGCAAAAGTCGCCACCCGTCCACCAAACCAGTAGACTCAAGGAAGGACGGCAGCCACATCTGCGGGCCACGTAAGTCGCGGGGCGGTTGGCGATCAAGCTGACCGGAGCAAACTGAATTAAAGTCACCCCCCACTATCAAACGACCAGCCGGCATAGACAAAATGGCACCACCAAGGTCTTGAAAAGTACTAGACTGGAGCCCTGGGGGGACGTACATAGAAAACAACGTGAGGGAACGCCCTTCCCATCTACCAGCTACGGCGGCGTACCGCCCCCTATCATCAATCAAAGTGGTCTCTATCTCTAGGGGAAGGGACGCGCGCACAAGTATGCCCGCCCCCCGGGAGCCGGAAGAGAACCCCGAATGTGCCACCATTTTATAACCCTTACGATTCAGAGCTTTACAAGCGTTACCCACCAAGTGCGTCTCCTGAAGAAGGACAATATCTGGCATATGCCGTTTAATCAATTGTATCACCACCCCTCTCTTGATTCGATCACCCAACCCGTTAACATTCCAACTGAGAATTCTTAACATCCTACCCCTCATCCCTCCACTGCCCGCCCCACCCAAAGCCCAAAGACACCCGCATCAAAAACAGTTCAGGAGCACCAATGTCCCATTGCCACGTTAGAGAAAGAAAAAGGAAAACGACACAAACCATAACTGTACCCAACAAACCCCCCACCCTGCACCCCTGCATTAGACTAAGAAGCCCCCCCAACCAGCAGTGTGCCTGTCGCCCCATTAACTACTCTACAAAAGACCCAGAGGAGTGAGGAATCCCCGTGAAGTCGTCCCGCCACCCACCATGTAAAGAAAGGAGAGAATAGTAAGCATCAAAAACACCAGTCCGGCGGTCATCCGAGGCAGGGGTAGCATCAGCTCCCAGGTCATTCTTGCCGCTCCGCTCCGCCCGAGGCGCCTCCAACATCATCTTCTTGCTCATAACGCGCAGGCGAAACAGTGTCCAGCCATTCGCTGACGTTCTCAGGATAGTCAAAAAAGAAGGCACGTCCCCTGTGTTCCACACGGAGCTTCGCAGGGAACTGCATGGAGTACTTGAGACCCATGTCTCTGAGGCGTCTCTTCACCCCCGCGTAGCTCAGCCGCTGACGTTGTACCATCCTGGTGAAGTCAGGGTAGAAGTGCACCTCCGCATTTTGGTAGTGAAGTGGTCCGTGCGACCTGGATGCCTGGAGGATCGCATCTCGGTCTCTGAAATTGAGGAGGCGCGCCACAATCGGTCGCGGCGACGCTCCCGTTTTAGGTGGTCCCCCTGGCACACGGTGGGCACGTTCCACTGAGAAGAAATTACTCAGTCCAGAGGGCGCCAAATGAGTCTTAATCAGGTCCTCCACAAACAGGTCCGCTGCGCCATTCTCTGACCCTTCCGGAACCCCTACTATGCGGACGTTCTGCCGCCTGGCTCGCCCCTCAAAGTCCTCCAGCCGCTTTGAGAACAGATCAGTAGTCGATCGCAGGTTACGGACCTCAGTCTGCAGTTCAGAGACATCCGAGTTCAGGCTGGCGGTCTTGATGTCGAGAGTTTTCACACGCTCATTTGTCTTGCCCAAGTCGGCCCTGATGAGGGTAATGTCAATAGCCATGGAGTCCACTTTATGAGACAGAGTCTCGTGCTGCTGCTGTACGTCGGCACGGAGGCTAGTGATGGCACCCATGATGTCCATGAGGGTAGGATCCGAGCCGTCCGGCGGGCTAGTCGATGGGGTCCCTTTAGCGACGGCCCCAGATGTAGGTGGCGACTTGAGGTTTACATATCGCTCCATGCGATTGTTCTGAGTTTGCGATTTGCCCCGACCACCTTTGTTCGATGCCCTGTCCGGATCGCCTCTGCCCGCCATGATGGGTATGCGAGGACAAAGGCAAGGTGGCAGCAGGTCTGGGTCCACAGCCGAGAGGCAGACGGACAAGAGGTCTCGACCAGGCCGACGAGGGCGAGGCAGGAGCGCAGTGTCTTCGCCAAGGAGGCGGCAGGCGGGCACCGCACAGTTCGGTCAGGCGGAGTGACGAAGTGACGAAGTCCGGAGGGACAATGGCACCGTCACGGAGCGGAGTTCAGCTCGACGTAACTTTGCTCAGGAGCCACCGATTTGGAAGCCGATTGCAGTCCCCGCCTCTGTAGGCCGTCAGCATTACAGTCCCACCAGCGTGGGTCAGGATTTCGGACAGGATAGTTGCGGTGGATCGGACGGTCCACGGAGCTCCGAGCTTACGTGGCCATCTTGGTCGCCCGCGAAGCTCCTCCCTATTGTTTTCATTTTTAATTATTATGTATGGCACTCACCACATGGGAAGGAAGTCGGAACGGGAAACCAAGAATCAGGCGTGAGCGCTCTCACTGCACAGGACCATCTCTTCCCAGAGCAAGGGCAGGTGGCACGGCGACATTGCAGTCCCACCTGCCCCATCACAGTCAGGCACGGGTTGCCAAACCCAGCCGCAAGAAGAGCTCAGAGCATCCATAGAAGCACCAAGCACCTGAATGCCTCTGCCAATGGACCCGAGCCGGCGCACAAGGAGGCATGCATGAGCTGACCATCCCGGGTGACAGGGTAAAGGAGTACCGGCGCGTGGCGCAACACAAACCACCTCAACCCCCAGACTAGAGAGCTTCTTCTTCACCCCTCTGAAACCCGCCTCCATAACGAAATCCCCCTCACTCCGAAGCCGGCAGAGACAGGCAACATTTAAATACTTAAGTATAATTTACATGAGATATGTATGTATGTATGTATGTATGTATGTATGTATAGGCGTTCTTTTATAGCACTATAACTGTCACCCGACGGGCATCCTGGCGCTTAGACTGTTATGACACAATACATGATGTTTCCAGCTTCCAATATATTTACATTCTTCTGGGGAACAGATGGGTCTTTAATGCTTTTTTAAAGGAAGAAAAATCTTCCAGGCCCCTCAGGCCTAGCGGTAGAGAATTCCACAGCCGCGCTGCGGTAAACCTGAAGGACCGACCACCCATCCGGGACCTCAGAAACGTGGGTACTACCACCAAGTAAGCCGAAGCTGACCGGAGTGGTCTTGGAGGGATGTACCATGAGAAAAGGTCCTGCAGAGGAGACGGTCCTTGTCCGTGTAGAGCCCTAAAAACCGAACACAAAGCTTTGAAGTTCACCCGTTGAGAGATTGGCAACCAATGGAGGTCCCTAAGTGCCTTGGCAGAAGAGTCCAGGCGGTGTTGCGAGAGTGCCAGTTTGGCAGCAAAATTATGTACTCGTTGGAGTTTTCCTAGCAGAGTAACTTTCATTTTAATGCCCAGATGTATTTGCTGTGCTAGTCCGACCCTGGCTGTTCCACGTATTCCGAGTGAATTTATCAATAAATAACACATGACTCAACCCCCAGTGGCTCCAAGTGCCCTGTTGGTCCAGTGTCACTCCGAACTGAAGGAGTTCTTGCTGGGTCGGAGGTGCACTCACACAGAGCTGTTTACATAACGTGCTCGCCGTGCAAACCGTAGCAGCCCTCTCAATTGACTCCAGCGACGCCATTTAAACTTATTTTAATTAATGTTTAACCTATCGCAGATACTGTTTTTAACACTCCGTCGATCGTCAGCCCCTCCTTATCCTCTCACTCCCAAATATACAATTTGGCACCAGCATGACTGAGCTAAACTGTGTGAATCAGGCGAGTGACGAAGGTGCTGGTGCTGACAAGTTTGTGTCTAATCAGAGGCCAGTCACTCCTCTGATGTCCCTACTTGTTCGGTGTGCAGGGGAACGCCAGTTCTCTTGTGTCAGTGAATTAACGAGACACGCGTTTGTGCCTGCTTACTGGCACTAGGACTATGAGAGATGGAAACAAACATACAAACTACTGCCACAAACGGATGAGAGAAACTCGCACTTTATTTACTCGGAACTTTTATACAGAATGCAAAGCATGACTGTATTTGCGGCTGAATTGGGTTACATGTTACAACTCATTTACACACAGTCACAGAGGTCCTTATTTAAGGCAACCCAAGGAACGTGCCAACAAATTACAGTCTTCAGAGTTTATTCGATGTTATATTGTTTTCATTTTTAATTATTATGTATGGCACTCACCACATGGGAAGGAAGTCGGAACGGGAAACCAAGAATCAGGCGTGAGCGCTCTCACTGCACAGGACCATCTCTTCCCAGAGCAAGGGCAGGTGGCACGGCGACATTGCAGTCCCACCTGCCCCATCACAGTCAGGCACGGGTTGCCAAACCCAGCCGCAAGAAGAGCTCAGAGCATCCATAGAAGCACCAAGCACCTGAATGCCACTGCCAATGGACCCGAGCCGGCGCACAAGGAGGCATGCATGAGCTGACCATCCCGGGTGACAGGGTAAAGGAGTACCGGCGCGTGGCGCAACACAAACCACCTCAACCCCCAGACTAGAGAGCTTCTTCTTCACCCCTCTGAAACCCGCCTCCATAACGAAATCCCCCTCACTCCGAAGCCGGCAGAGACAGGCAACATTTAAATACTTAAGTATAATTTACATGAGATATGTATGTATGTATGTATGTATGTATGTATGTATGTATGTATGTATGTATAGGCGTTCTTTTATAGCACTATAACTGTCACCCGACGGGCATCCTGGCGCTTAGACTGTTATGACACAATACATGATGTTTCCAGCTTCCAATCTATTTACATTGTTCTGGGGAACAGATGGGTCTTTAATGCTTTTTTAAAGGAAGAAAAATCTTCCAGGCCCCTCAGGCCTAGCGGTAGAGAATTCCACAGCCGCGCTGCGGTAAACCTGAAGGACCGACCACCCATCCGGGACCTCAGAAACGTGGGTACTACCACCAAGTAAGCCGAGGCTGACCGGAGTGGTCTTGGAGGGATGTACCATGAGAAAAGGTCCTGCAGAGGAGACGGGCCTTGTCCGTGTAGAGCCCTAAAAACCGAACACAAAGCTTTGAAGTTCACCCGTTGAGAGATTGGCAACCAATGGAGGTCCCTAAGTGCCTTGGCAGAAGAGTCCAGGCGGTGTTGCGAGAGTGCCAGTTTGGCAGCAAAATTATGTACTCGTTGGAGTTTTCCTAGCAGAGTAACTTGTGCCCCCAGCAGTAGTGCTTTGTAGTAGTCGAGACAACTTAAAATTATGCTCCGCACTACCTCTGGTCTGGCCTGTACCGGGAGCAAGGGTAGAATCTTTCGCATTGATCCAAGTAATGCAATACAAGTGGCCACAGTGTTGTTCACTGATGTGTCCAGCTGTAAGTCAGAACTAAACATTACCCCCAAATTCCGAACCGATTCGGCAGGCAGACTACTACCTTGGAAATCAGAAGGCCAAAAACCCTGTGGTAGGGGTCTGGGGGTCCGATCCATAGAGCAATGTAGCACCTCGGTTTTCGAGCTGTTAAATTGTAGGGAGTGGTTACCCAGCCATTCTGCTGTGGTGCTCATGCATCGATGGAAGACCTCCTGCGACACCCCGTCCTTACCCTCAAACGAGAAGATAAGTTGGGTGTCATCGGCGTAGTTGGTGACTGTTATGCCAAAAGATTTAATCAGCGTGATCAGGGGACGGAGGTAAAGATTGAAAAGAATGGGGCTGATGGCCGAGCCCTGGGGTACTCCCTGACCAACCCTCCTGATGTTGGATTTAAAGGGTGGCAGGGCAACTACCTGGTGCCTTTGATCGAGATATGACACCAGCCATTCAAGGGCCAAGCCCGACACCCCACCCTCCGTCAGTCTCCTGATCAGGATTGCATGGCTGACCGTGTCGAACGCGGCCGACATGTCGAGCAGCACTAAAAAGGCTGCTCGACCCTGGTCGGCACGCGTTCGAAGGTCATCGAGAACAGTCACCAATGCCGACTCTGTCCCATGTGCCGGTCTAAACCCAAACTGAGCCACATCCAAACAATCAGTAGTCTCAAGAAAGTTGGAGAGATGTTTTGTGGCCAGTTTCTCTAGAATTTTAATAGGGAATGGCAAGAGGGAGATGGGCCTAAAGTTGGCTGGGCATGTGGGGTCCAGATTCTCCTTTTTAAGCAGTGGAGAGACCATCGCCAATTTCCAGCAATCTGGAACCCGTGCTGAAGTGAGAGACTGGCGACAGATGGAAAAAAGTTGGGGAAACAGCTCTTCACGAAAAAGTTTCCAGAATTTGGGTGGAAGAGGATCAGAAGGTGAGCCAGAGGACACCCCGTCAGCCAAAGAGCAGAAGTCCTCAAAAGATGGTAGAGGAAAGTTGCTCAGCTCACCTGATTTAGTACACTCCTTCCTATTCTCAAACGAGATGGAATCGTGCACAGCACAGCCAGTTGATGAGGGAAGATTGTTTAAGATGTTGGCAATCTTATCCTCAAAGGTCTGTGCTAGCGAATCACAGAGAGCCTGAGAGGCCGGGATGACATTTTTGGTACAGCCAGGATGGGCCAGGTCCTTTACGATCTTAAATAACGCCTGAGATTTATTTACAGCAGCCATCAAAGATTCTTCTAAGAATCTAGCTTTGGCAAGCTTGATCTGGATTTTATAGGACGCCAGTGCTTGTTTGAAGAGGACTCTATGTGATTCCAGGTACTGTTTCCTCCAGGTCCGCTCAGCCTGTTTACATTGGAGCTTGAGCTGCCGAAGTTCTTCCGAGTACCATGGCATAGCAAGATTAGTCCTATCTTTGATTTTTCACAGCGGGGCCAAAGAGTCCAGAGAAGCCGAGATTCGCTGACAGAGAGTCTCGTAACTTACGTCCACATTCGCTCCCAATACAAAGCCATCTGGCAGCTGAGAGGGCAAGATTGTTTGTTTGAGGAGTCTAGACCATTGTCTCCCCATTCTAGTGCCCCCCCACACTCCCTTTCTTTAATGGGGCACTAGAGCACGAGAGGGAGAACTGGACGAGGGCGTGATCCGTCCAACACTGAGGCAGGACGTCACGTATAGCCGTTCGACAAGCGACAGCAAAAAGTAGATCAAGAATATGGCCCTTTGAATGGGTTTTGGAGAGTACCAGTTGTTGTAGCTCAATATTATGACAAGCTTGGACCAGCTCTACATAGGCCGTCTTGGTCGGTCCCTCTGACCAAAGATTGAAATCCCCTAACACCATCAACTTTGTGTGGGAGTGGGAGAGATCGTATATTAAGTCTATGAGCTCAGGTACAGCAGATAACGAGCTAGCCGGGGGTCTATAACATAGTAGACCCGTGAATAGCACGCCTCCTTGGTCCTTGATGGAGAAACCCAATGTTTCGCACCCAGCGATTGCCTTGATGATAAGCTGGGAGACGTCAAGAGTCTGCCTAAAAATTAATCCAGTTCCACCTCCTCTGGCTCCCACCCTGGGATTATGCCTTATTTTGAAGCCAGTGGGACAAGCTGTCCCCAGTTCCACCGAGCTAGTCGGTGTTGTCCAAGTCTCTGTCATGAAGAGTACGTCTAGATGGTAAGACTCGATAAGTAACGCAATTTCTTCGCAGTGTTTGATGAGAGATCTCACATTCAACAAGCCACAGGACAAGGCAACTGTGTGCTTACTGGTGATATTATACTTTCGGTTACTGAGTGAACCGAGATTAAGGCGTAAAAGTTCATCGCGGGAATAAGAGTAAGAAGTTACATCTTGGTTCCGAGAGGCAGAATTTTCGGCACCCGGCGCGTCCTGTGCGCGAACGGGCGCAATCGGGCTTACCTCTGGCGCACCTCCGGCGCTCCGCCGGCGCGCCCGCTGCGCACCTACGCTGCGTGCTTTAGGGCGTCCATCATATATAGACGTATACGCAAGAGTCCTGTAGTGCGATCACTAGCCCCCCAACCAAGATGGCGCCAGCAATTCGGCACTCCCTGGTTTCCTCACTCACCCAAGATGGCGGCTACCAACACCGCAGCGCGATGTCCCCAGGAGCCCTAAGGTGCCCTGAAGCGCTCGAATTCCAGCAAAGTGCGGAATGAGGTCACAATTGTAGTGCGGGTAAGAGTTGTACTAATAACACGCTATGAGAGAGGTAGCGCCTAGCGCCAAGATCGACAGCGCGAGCGCGCAGTAAAGTAGATTAATTTTAAAATAATTAAAACAGCAATGCGGCAATAGATTCTGCAGCGCGCAATGGTCATGTAAGTCTGCGATATGCGATAATAATACATAATAAAATATTATATAAAACTTACCTTGGCTTCCCGCGCTGACTCCCGAGACTGCAGACTTCCGACTCCCGCCGTGCTGGATTTTGAATGCGTCTGACGTGGTCTGGGCTCTCGCCAACAGGAATGCTGCAGGCAACCTCCCTCCCCTCCACCGCAGCCAGCACCGATTGGTTCGGACGGCTGCCCCAACAGCGTCATTTCTCTCAGTCTGTATGCTGCAGAGAACGGAGAGGAGGAAGCGGAGTACTTAATCGCTGTATCCTATCTACTTTATCAGAGAGCATTGCAGTGGCATTCCTAGCTTCAGTTAAATCTGTTTGCATCTGAACAATAACCCTCATTAAATCATCCATGGTGGCCATAATGTCAAAACTCTCAGACCGGGAGGAATATTATTCGTGGGCTCACTATTCTGTCAGGTTGCTTCTTCCTCAGGGTCTGGAGTGATGATATAAGGGGCCCACCTCTCAATACCTCCAACTCTGATTGTAATGATTACACAGAGTATTGAAGTGATTAAGCGGGGGGAAAGGGAATTAGGAAGGGAACAGCTGGGAAGGAGATCTGAAAAGGAAAAGTTACTCGCAAACAAAAATACACGCACTTTCCTTCGCACAAAGACGTAAATTAGGACATCAGATTCTGTCCTTCAATCAGGAACTAGCTTAAGAGCTTCGTGGCTTGCGTTTATTCAGACAATCAGACTCTTAGTTGACCTTTCTTAGATCCGCTATATTGTGGCGATAATACTTCACTTCAGTATCAACTGCTCAAAGGCATAAGCGGCAGAATTTGGTTTAGGTCTTTCTATGACTAGGTTTTCAATCACCTAAACAATCAGTGTCTTATATTTCCTTATTTTATGTGACTTAAAAGTGTTCCCAAAAACATTCATGGAACTACTATAGAACAAGAATCGCACTCGTAAATATGGTAAATGATCTTGAAAATCAAATAGAATGTTCCTAATAAATCACTGAAATGGTTTTAACAAGATTCGCAATCTTACCTGTAGAGTGGACCTCTGTCTCCATTCTCTCACTCTGCTCCTTCACTCGTTTTTCTATCCTTTCTATCTTTCACCTTTCTGCATCTCTGCTCTTTTGTGCGTTATTTCTGCCCATTTTCCCTTTCTCCCCCTCTGCCCCTTCACTCGTTTTTCTACCCTTTCTATCTTTCACCTTTCTGCACCTCTGCTCTTTTGTGCCTTATTTCTGCCCATTTTCTCATTCGCTCCGTCACTCGTTTTCACTCGTTTTTCTACCCTTTCCATCTTTCACCTTTCTGCCCTTTTCTGCATCTCTGCTCTTTTGTGCCTTATTTCTGCTTATTTTCCCTTTTTTCTTTCTCCCTTCTTTCCTCCCTTTACCTTTCCCCGCCGCTGCTGCTCCCGCGGCCCCTCCCCCCCCAGCACGACCGGCCCAATCCAGCTCCTCTCCCCGCTTCCGCCTCCCAGCTGTCCAGCCCTCCCCGACCCCTACTTAATGGCGGCCACTGGTGCACGAAGGCGCGTCAAAGGCAAGCACGTCTGCGCCCGTCCGCGACCAGCACCAGGAACCCTGGACCTCGGCCCCGCCAACGCTACGACCCAGCAGCACTCCACGCACTCAACCCAGGCTGCAACAACAACTGCAAGCTAGCATCACCAGCCGACACCCATGGACCTTTCAGCTGTCACCGCTGCCGGCACATCTGCAGCACCGCCAAGAACACAGATCCAGCACAACCCGCCCCCAAGAACACAACCGAACCGAAGACCCTGCAATGCATCCTCCTCAACGTCCGATCCCTCCACAAACACGCCACAGAAATCTGGGACCTCCTCGACAGCACCACCCCGGACGTAGCATTCTTCACCAAAACCTGGACCAATGCCACCTCGGGACCGGACATCGCCATCGCCATCCCGCATGGATACAAGATCTCCAGGAAGGACCACCCCACCCACCCAGGAGGAGGAATCGTCATCGTCCACAAATCCAGCCTCCGCCTGAGCACACTACCTGACGAGTACACAAAACTGATGGAACACCTTCACTTCAAGATACTGGCCAGCCCCACCGCCGTCCTCCGAGGAACCCTTATCTACCGACCCCCTGGACCCCGCGGACCCTCCGCCAACTCCATCACGGACATCATCTCCCCGCAGGCCATCGCATCCACCAACTCCGCCCTGCTGGGAGACCTCAACTTCCACCTCGACAATCAACTGGACCCCAACACCACATGCCTCCTGGACAACCTCCACAACATTGGACTCTGCCAGATCGTGACAGAGCCCACGCACTCAGCAGGACACACCCTCGACCCCCTCTTCACTACAGGAAACTCCATCACCTTCAGCCACACCACCGAACTCCCATGGACCGACTATCGTTGCGTCCACTTCACCTTCAGAACACACACCATCCACAGACACCAGCACCAGCTTCCAGAAAGAAACTGGACCAAATTCACCAATGACCAGCTCACCTCCTCACTCAACAACTCCACCCCAACCATTGCGGAAAACGACGACCCCAACAACGCAGCTCGAACCCTGCATAGATGGATCTCGGACAGCACCAACACCATAGCCCCCCTCAAGAAAAACAACAATACCCGTGCCAAGAAAGCCAGATGGTTTACCACCGAACTTAGAGAGTCCAGGCGCACATGCCGCCGCCTCGAAAAGGCCTGGAGAAACACCAAATCCACAGAAGCCCACAACAACTTCAGAGCCGCCACCAACGCCCACCATCAACTCATCAGAGAAACGAGGAAAAAAGCAATTGAAGACAGAATCTCCACCCACGCACACAACAGCAAGAAACTCTTCAGCATCATCAAGGAGTTCGCCTAACCCATCAGCGAGTCTACTGACAACCCTCCCTCACAAGACCTCTGCGACAAACTCAGCACCTTTTTCCACCACAAAATCAAGAGCATCTACGACAACTTCGACAAAGACAACCAACACACTGAACCCTCACGAACCACCCCCGACACCCGGAAACCAGCGATTGATGACTGGACAGCCCTCACCATCGAAGACACACTGAAGACAATGAAGTCAATCCACTCAGGGGCCCCCACGGACCCCTGCCCCCACCACATCTTCAACAGAGCCACCGATACCATCGCACCCATGCTCCACCACACCATCAACTGCTCCCTGGCGACCGCCTCCGTCCCCGACGACTGGAAACACGCGGAGGTCAACCCCCTCCTAAAGAAACCCTCAGCGAACCCCACCGACCTCAAAAACTACAGACCCATCTCCCTGCTCCCTTTCCCAGCGAAAGTCATCGAGAAAGCCATCAACAGCGAACTCGCCACATTCATTGAAGAACACAACATCCTCGACTCCTCCCAATCCGGCTTCAGAAAAAACCACAGTACGGAAACCGCCCTTCTCGCCGCAACAGACGACATCCGCACCCAACTGGACAAAGGAGAAACAGTAGCCCTCATCCTCCTAGACCTATCAGCGGCGTTCGACACAGTCTCCCACCGCACCCTAATACGCAGACTCTACGAAGCAGGAATCCAGGACAAGGCCCTCAACTGAATCTGCTCCTTCCTCTCCGGCAGGACGCAACGGGTCAGACTCCCCCCTTTCCTCTCAGACCCCACACCTACCACCTGCGGAGTCCCCCAGGGCTCCTCCCTCAGCCCGACGCTCTTCAACGTCTACATGGCTCCACTTGCCCCCATCGTCAGAACCTACGGACTCAACATCGTGTCATACGCAAACGACACCCAGCTCATCCTCTCCCTATCCAACGGGCCCAACACCGCCAGACGCAACTTTCGAGAAGGCATGGAAGCCGTCGCCAAATGGATGAAAAACAGCTGCCTACAACTAAACACCAACAAAACAGAAGTACTCATCATGGGCCCAAACCCCGACGCCTGGAGCGACACCTGGTGGCCCACCGCCCTTGGAAACCCGCCAACCCCCACAGACCACGCACGCAACCTGGGAATCATCCTGGACTCCGAGCTCAAAATGGACCGCCAGATCAACTCTGTCTCATCTTCCTGCTTCCACACCCCCCGCCTCCTTCGTAAGACCTTCAAATGGATCCCCCTCGAACACCGAAAGACAGTCACTCACGCCCTGGTCACCAGCAGACTCTACTACGGCAACGCACTCTACGCCGGAACAAACAAAAACCTCATCCGCAAGCTACAGAACATCCAGAACGCCGCCGCAAGACTGGTCCTCAACCTGCCAAAACACTGCCACATCTCTCAGCACCTGCGCACACTCCACTGGCTCCCCATCGAGGCGAGAATCACCTTTAAGATGCTCACCCACGCACACAAGGCCCTCCACGGCACCGGACCAGCATACCTGAACAGCCGGCTCAAATTCCAGGCACTCCCAAAGGACCCTACAATCAGCCCAGCTCTCCTACGCCGTGTTCCCCCACACCAGAAAGACCAGATCGGGAGGCCGCTCCTTCTCCTTCCTCGCCGCCAAAGCATGGAACGCTCTTACACTCCACCTCAGACAGACAACTTCGCTCCCCATCTTCGCAAGAAACCTCAAAACTTGGCTCTTCGACAGACCCCCTCCTTGATGGAATGGAACCTGCACCCCCCACCCCTAGCGTCTTGAGACCTTTACAGGTGAGTAGTTGCGCTTTAACAAACTCCTGATGGATGGATTGACTACTTCTGAATCTGGGTTAGTGACAGGTAATCCCCCCAAAACCTAGCCTCACGGGAGCCCATCAAGAAGAGAAGTCTCTGCAGATTCTAAACTCCTCCTGCAGCTCAGCGAGCGTTGTAGCAGTCTTCAGGCACCCAGAACTCTCCACCGATCAAAATAACAAAGCTGGCCTCGCAGAGAAACGGAGCCCCAAGATCCTCTTCCTCCTTCACCAAAAGACGCTGAATAGTGAGCACGGGGAACTGGGCGCGGCCGCTGACATCATCGTAGGCACGCCCCGTGCCAAACCTCACGCATCTCGCGTGAGGTGCCACACCTCACGCATCTCGCCTGAGGTGCTAAACCTCATGCATCTCGCGTGAGGTGCTAAACCTCACGCATCTCGTGTGAGGTGCCAAACCTCACGCATCCAGCGTGAGGTGCCGACCTCACGCATCCCGCGTGAGGTGCCGAACCTCACGCATCTCGGGTGAGGTGCCAAACCTCACGCATCTCGGGTGAGGTGCCGAACCTCACCCATCTCGCGTGAGGGTGCCAAACCTCACGCATCTCGGGTGAGGTGCCGAACCTCACGCATCCCGCGTGAGGTGCCGAACCTCACGCATCTCGGGTGAGGTGCAAAACCCCACGCATCTCGGGTGAGGTGCCGAACCTCACGCATCTCGAGTGGGGTGCCAAACCTCACTTATCCCGGGTGAGGTGCCAAACCTCACGCATCTCGGGTGAGGTGCCAAACCTCACGCATATCGGGTGAGGTGCCAAACCTCACGTATCTCGCGTGAGATACCGAATCTCATGCATCTCGCGTGAGATACCGAATCTCACGCATCTCGCGTGAGATACCGAATCTCACGCATCTCGCGTGAGGTGCCAAACCTCGTGAGTGTCTGGCGCGGTAGTAAATGTCCTCCCGTTCTTTGTTGCGCAGAGTCCGCCCCAGTTCCCTCTCCCATCTAGCCCGTCCTGCATAATAAACGCGCGAGTATCTGTCCAAGAGGAGCCGATATATGTCTGAAATGAGTCGCTTAGCTGTGGTGCGCTAGAGAAGCCAGTATTCATATTTACTGAGCTTGCGTGTAGCGTCTCTACGGATCTGGGGTTGAAGCGCCTAATGTCGGACCTGTAGATACCCAAGGCGTTCAGCCTCTGGGAGGTCATAGGTCTTCCGGAATTCCTCAAAAGGCATCACTCCCGCACCTGAATACATGTGAAAGAGGCATCGGCATCCTGCTGGGCGCCACCGTGCAAAGGTCTGGACATCCCTACCCGGGCCGAAGTCAGGGTTCTCTAACAGGGGTGTGAGGGGAGACGGGAAGGTCGTCAGGTCGTGTAAGACGCATGTTCGATCCCATTCCTCTAGCGGTACACTTGTGACGAAGGAGGCGTATAGGTTAGGGGGCCGGTGTTGTTGCCGTAGGAAAGGCACCTCCTGGAGTGGACGCCCCGCGACCGCTAGGTCCTGGAACAACCAATGGCGCTCCGATTCCCATTTGCTCCATTCCACTAGGGTTCTGAGTTGGGTCACCTGGTAATAGTGACGCAAATCCGGCAGGCTCAGCCCACCACTCTCCGGGGGAAGCATCCCTAGCCTCAGCTTGAGTCTGGGCCGTTTCCCGTTCCACACAAACTGAGCCAGCTCCGATTGCGTGCGGCGAATCCATCCCTCCGAGGGACGGAGCGGGCTAGCCCGAAAAACGTATAAAACTTGCGGGAGGATTGTCATCTTTACTGCTGCCACTCGGCCCAGCCAAGAAAGTGGGAGTTGCCGCCACCGCCCGACCTCCGCGCGGATAGTGCGACTAAGGTTAGCGTAGTTGAGACGCACCGATTCTTGTAGCGTGGCCGACAATTGTATGCCCAGGTGGGGCACTGCACCGTCTGCCCATTGGAAGGGGAATTGTGCTTCTAGGGAGGCCCGCGTGTGTGCCTCCAAGGAAAGGTCAAGTGCTACTGATTTCGTCATGTTCACCTTAAAGCCAGAGGCCTTCGCAAATGCATCCAGGATGGTGTAGGAAGGTGAATACCTGACTATGGTTGCCCCCAACTTTTTGCCTGGTGTTTTGCTGGTTTTCCGACTTAGTTGACCTGGGACCCTGCTATCCAGGGCCCCAGGCCTACTGCTCTCTCTGTCAAATGGATTCCATGTACCTTAGGTACATATCTAATTGGATACTGAGTCACCTTATCAGTCCCTGTACAGTGTACCTTAGGTACCCTGGGCATAGGTGTACCCAGGGCCTACCAGGGGCTGCAGCATGTATTATGCCACCCCTGGCTGGCCATCCAAATCTGACACAACTGGCTGCACGACAGCTGGGGCAAGGTGGTGTAATCACCCTTTGCTTTAGATATAGTATTCCTATATCTAACCCTAAAATGGACACATGTATTCCTATCAGTCACTCCTATGGCAGGCCTTGACAATCCTGAAGGCAGAGTGCTTGGAATTATGTGAGATGGTGCTCTGGCATGAGCTGAGCCCGTTTGCAGCTTGCGGAACCAAGTCATAATAGCTGTTCCATGATAACGCATACCATATACTCTTAAGTGCATTATAATCCTCGCGGTTATGTGCCAACTTTGGTATCGCTTTATCAAAACATGTCGAGTAAGGTGTCATACAAATTGGAATACTAGCCCCTCGCCAATTCTGGCGACGGGGTTAGCATTCCACCCTTCTAGAGGGACAGGACATGTATGTAACTGTGAACCCCGGTTAAAGCTGAACACAGCCTCAGCTCCACAAAATGGATGCTGCCACCACAGACACAAGTCTGACCTCCTGCTGCTGGGAGTCCTTCCAGTGAGGAGAGCTTGGACAAAGGGTTTCCTGTCAGGGGCGGTGCTAGCACCATCCCAGACACGGTTTTGTGTATCCCAGGTAGGCAGGGCTGAGAGGAAGGTGACTGCAAGTGGCACCCCGGTGCTCACTGTGCATATGCCGGCTTGAACCAGTTCCAGGGGCACACCAGCCCCTGAGCTGGGGAAAGTCCGGCATGGGAGAGGGGTGTAACCACCCCCCTCCTGGTCACACCCATGGGCAGGACCTAGTCGCGTGCCAGCCCCTTTTTTTAGAATAAAGGTAGGAGCGGGCCCCCTTCCCAAATTAGATAATTCTGAATCTTGACTACTTTCCACAAAAGAACTCTTGAACATTTCTGAAGACTCTCCCTTGTGGCTAAGGAGTAGCCACCTTGCTCCAGCGGGCACCATCTAAGCGCATGCGGTTTGCTGCAAGTCCATCCTCTGGATCAAGACTGCCCAGCTCGACGAGACCCGGATTCCCTGGCATCTCTGACCTCTACCTACATCATCAGCCCAGCTGAGATTCGTGGGTGTGACGAGACCTAAAGGGACCGGCCATCTTGAAGACTGCACGACGCTTATCCAGCACGACCGCCGAGGGATCCTCGAGTGAGTGCTTTTGGGTTTGAGAAGCCCTAACCCTGAGCAGCTCCAGCACCGAAGTCCAGCCCCCCAGCATCCACGAGATCTGCGTGGGGCCCTTCTGCTCTTTGCTGCTCACCGCGTTGTCCGGCCACTTGCCTGCTGGCTTGTAGCCCTCCTGACGACGAACCACGACGATTGCATCGCTGGTCTGTTTGCTCCAGACTGGCCCTAGCTCCCCTCCAAAAGAGGAACACCCCGGACCCTCCTGGTCCACTCCAGACGCCATCTTGAGTCCACCGCCTGGGCTTGCCTTTGCCAAGGTTTGTTGCCCCAATCCTGGGTCTAGCATCGCCGACAGCAGACACCTTCGTGGGACAGCTCGCACCTCCATCCTGGTCGCCGACAGGATGGAGATGCGAGCTGTCCCACGAGACTGCAGAGCCCAGCGTCGCCCACTCACCTGGTCGAGGTGACTTCATCCGGTGCCATCCTGGTGCCCACCTAATCACTGGCTAGTGATTAAGAACTGAGTCCCCTCTGCTTTCAGGTCGTCTCCATCACCGATCCAGGCTTGGATCACATCGAACTTCATCACTGGTCGCCTGCCAGCAACTTCTTCTTTCAGGCTCCATAGACTGTAACGAGGATTCCCGACGTCTTTTGAACCCTATGCAGCCGCAGCGCCTGGGCTAGGTAACCTGAGCATTTCGGTGCTCCAACGTAGGTTCACTATCTAAGTGTCCAGATCCTTTTTCGTTTTCAGCCTAACTAGTCGGATTCGTCCGATAACTAACTTTACGAAAACTAGCATCCATAGACTTTGTCCCGCATCCCGCGTGAGAGTGCACACTCTGCACCCGATCTCCCTAGGCCTCCTGCTCCTAACCTGAAGGTTCAGTAGTGTATTCCTAGCGATCCTGAAGCCTCTGGATCTTGTTACTTACCTGCTAGTATTTCGCATTCCACTTTTGGAGTATATGGTTTTTCATGCCCCTCGGGCATTTGTGTAAATTGTGCAACTTAAAGTATTTTCTTAAGAGTTTTGTTATGTGCTTAGCTCCCTGACTCATAAAGAGTTCAGGGTAGACTTGTTATAAATAAATATCCTTTTATTTTCATAACAACCTGTGTGGTGTCCTTTCACTTGGTGTTCAAGGGGTATATGTGATGGTATAACAGCTGGCTTAACACGCCCTCTAGAGCTTAGCCTAAAGACTGCTCTTGTCCATGCTACTAGGATAGCTGGTCTATAAGGTTGACTTACAACCAATCATCAATAAGGGTCGTTTGGTAAGATACAAAGTGATCACTAGAATAGTGAGCACTATATATCAGGCCAACTTCTCACAGATGGCCGCCCCGGCCGGCAGGGATGGCGCAGGGGAAGCAAAGGAAAGCAAGACGTCATCAGCGTATAAGCTAATCGTATGGATATAAGCCCCGAATTTAATCCTCTTAATGGTCGGATGCGATCGCATGGCCTGCGCCAGGGGTTCCATATACAGCGCGAAGAGCAGGGGCGAGAGCGGACACCCCTGCCGAGTTCCGCGTTCGATGGGGAATACGGGCGATGAGCAGCCATTCACCCGAACCGACACCGTGGGGAAGGTATAGCAGTTCAGAACCCACGTACGAAATCTCGCGCCTAACCCTGCCTTGATGAGCACCTGTTCCAAGTACGGCCAGTGGACACGATCGAAGGCCTTCTCCGCATCAATTGCCAACATCATGAACTCTCCCGGCAACCTGGAGGCCCGTTCCACTTGTGTTGTCGACCGCCTGGCGCTCCGGTATAAAGCCGGCCTGGTCCGGATCAATCAGACCCGGCATAAGTGGGCCAGGCCGCTTCGACAGTATACTGGTGTAAAGCTTCAGATCTACGTTAAGTAACGAGATAGGGCGGTAGGCCCCGCATTGCGTTCGGTCCTTTCCCGGTTTGGGAATGACCGAGATCATGGCACTCATCAGATCTCTTGGGATGGCGCAGGGCTAAAAGGCGGCGGTAAAGCCATCCGGTCCCGGCGCCTTGACCAGCTTGAGGCGGGAGATCGCGGCAATGACTTCTTCAGGACGGATCTCCCTGTCAAGGAGTTCTGATTGTTCCGTCGATAAAGCCGGTATGGACACCGAGTCCAGGAAGGCCGCCCCGTCCGCTGGATCCAGAGCAGCCCCCTCGTATAGTGTGGTATAAAAGTCAATAAATGCCTGCGCTATAGCTCCGTCCTCCGTCACTGTGACTCCATCCTGCGTGTGTATTTCCTGCACCGAGTGTCGTTGCTGCTGTTCGCGGAGTGCCCGACCCAACAGACTCCCGCATCTGTCGCCTCCCGTGTAGTATGCATGTCGTACCCGTAGTGCCGCGTATTCTGCTCTATCTTGACCTAGTGCTGCTAACTGTTGACGTGCCACTCACAACTGTTTCCTCACCCGCGGCGCCCCTGTCCTCTGGTGTACCTGCTCCAATTCCTTCGTGCGGGCAGAGAGCTTGTCTCTCTTACGGGCCCTCTCCGCATTTTCTGCTGCCGCGATTGCAATGAACTCGCCCCGTATGACTGCCTTGAGTGCTGCCCAATGTGTTGCATGTGAAGTGTCCGTCGGTGTGTTGTGTACCAGGTATTCAGCTATAGCTTCCTTGATCTTGGCCACAACCCCCTGTCTGTGCAGCAGCGTGTCCCTCAGTCTCCAGAAACGGGCACTGCGCCCCACCGGTGGAAAGGTAAACACCGCTGTGAGTGGTGCATGATCGGAAAGAGCTGCCGCTCCTATCTCCTCTGT
The DNA here is from genome assembly GCF_964263255.1 of Lissotriton vulgaris. Lineage (NCBI taxonomy): Eukaryota > Metazoa > Chordata > Amphibia > Caudata > Salamandridae > Lissotriton > Lissotriton vulgaris. The sequence continues at coordinate 947,803,512 of NC_141699.1, read as the reverse complement.
CCCCCAGTGTAACTGCTTCCCCTTAAATTGCTTTGACACCAGGAGCGCCACCCCAGCAGTCTTTGTGGTCGTGGATGAGAAAGTTGTGTCGGAAAGTGACGGGATTTAAGCCTTTGACAATCCTTAGTTAGCAAATGCCTTTCCTGGAGGAGACAGATATCTGCTTTTGAATTCTCCAGCAGGGACAGCACCGCTCGCCGCTTAACCGGACTGTGCCCACGCAAATTCAACGTGAGCACACTCAAGTCAGTCGCAGGCATAAGGAGTCATACCCCACACGCTCTCTGAGAAAACTTCCAGTGGCCAAAACATCAGCCAAGCCCTGTCTCGCAGCTGCCCCGGCCACCCAGGACCCTCAGATCTGCGCAATTCGCCACACCCTTTCAGTCCAACATTCACTCGGATCCGGAGTTCCTCCCCCTTACCAACAACACCCCCCTCCCCACAATGAACAAAACCCTTGACAGCCCCCCACCCCCGCAATCCCAAGATGCCAACATTGATAGTCCTTCATCCAGAGATGAATGGGAAAGGTCTCTCCCAGTCCAGAAACCCCCTTTTCCTGACTGGCCAAAGAAGCAAAACAGTCTCTCCCCACCCTCCACCTGCTAAGGAGACCACCCTCCATCCCCTTTCCCCAACTTGAAGAATACCAAAAATAGTCCTGTCCAACGTCCATAGTTGTAGACGAGGAGGTTGGGACACCTTAGGGGGAATGTGTCGGAGTCCAATACCTCCGCCCCGCCGCTGACTCAGTCGGCCCCAATCCCCACTGTCTCATCAAAAGCCCTCGTGCCACCTCATCGTTGGTTATCCGCTGTCGGAGGTTACCAGTCCCAGCGCTATGGTTTCTACCGCAGCACAGCGACCATCTTCGATCTCTTGCGCGGCCGGGCACCTCGGTCTTCGTCGTCGCCGTTGCTGTTTCCACTGCCCAGGGCCGTCCGTGCCATTTGCTCCCCCTCCAGGCTGATCGTCATCCTCCGTCGGTTCCTCGAGGCCTAGCAATTTGCATGCATCCCTGAAAGACCGCAACTGGTGAACCTTGCTGTCCAGCTTAAACACCAGGCGAAAGGGGTGACCCCAGCTATATGGGATGTCGCGTCGCAGTTCTGCCGTGATCGGTCGGAATGACCGTCGTTTCTCCAGGGTGATGGAGGCGAGGTCCTGATATAGAGTCGGCGAGTGGGCACCATATGAGATGGTTCCCATCTGGCGCGCTTTGCTAAGGATCTCCTCCTTCGTGCGGAAGTCCTGCACGCAGACCAAGATGTCGGCCGGTTGGGACGAGGCCGCCCTGGGCGGGCCCGTCCTATGGGCCCTGTCCAACTAAAGCGTTGAGTCCCCCGGTCGGCCGAGGATGTGGTTGAAGAGGCCTTGGGTGAAATGGAAGAGGTCGTCTGTGTCGGGAGCCTGCTTCACTCCCCGAATCCTGATGTTGTGCCGCCGGGAGCGGTTCTCCAGGTCCTCGGCGTGAGACTGGAGGTCCACTTATTGGTCGTGAATACGGACTATTTCTTGCCGCAGCACCTCTATTTCTACATCTCGCCCATCGCATTTGGTCTCTTGGTCCGCCACTCTTTCTCCTATGGCGTCAGTGTCGCGTCTGACTTCCCGTATTTCCTCCTGTAGTTCCCTCTTCAACGCGTGAATGTCCTCTCGCAGGCCAGCGAAGAGGGATTCTAGAAAGGTCTTTGTGATAGTCTCCTCAATGTCCGCCTTTCCCGAGGGTGGAGAGTCCCTGGTCTTCTTTTCCGTGCCGGTCCGTTGGCTGGATGAGGCGGTGTCCGTCCGCTTCCCCGTTGTGCTGGGAGTGAATAGATCCTTAATAGTCCTGTCCTTCTGGATTCTCCCCGAGGACATGTCACTCAGGGCCTCCCCGGCCCGGACACCACCAGTGCTGCTTGACGGCGTGTGTTCCGGCAACGAGGGTGCAAGAAAGTTCGACGGGTCGGTCCGGTATTCAGGGGAGCTCACCGAGGGCTGCGCCAGGAGCCCGCCTTTCCCCGCTCCGGTGCCAAGGAGACTACACTCTGTCACTGCCCAAACCCCAGGGTGTCCGCAGCTGGACCAGGACACCAGTCACTGGTGTCCGGTTGCTCCTGTCCGGGCATGGCCTCTATTTGCCCACCGAGCACCTCCGTGTTCCTGCTCGCAGTCTTGGGGCCTAGCAGGGCTTCTAGGATGCCACACAAGGGGCAGCTCCGACCAGCGAGTGGCTCAAAATGGCGGAAGCAAACTCCAGTGCGAATCAGGCGCTTCCGTTCGATTACCCCTGTGGGCTCTACCTCGGCGCTTCCGAAACCCTCTGGGCCTGGTCGACGCGCCAACACTCTCAGCCGCCACTCGGGTACGATTCCTCCCCGCTGCTCCTCACCTCAGTCCCTGGTGCTCGGGTTCTGTGTTCCGTCCGCCGTGCTCCGCGGTCGGGCCCACTTCGCCTGGCCGCCAGCCCTTCCTCCGTCAGAGATCTGTCTCTGCCGCTACCACCGCAACCGTGTGTTCGCGGGTCCGCAGTAACCCACGGACAGTGTCGCCCCAGGGGCCTCGCGCTGTCAACGCGCGGGCCGGACCCTCCGCTCCGGCGTCGGCTCTCGCGTAGTCTGGCGCCACCCAGTCGGACTGCCTCGCCGGGGCCCAAGGCCACGCCCCGCGGCTCCTCTCTGCTAGGCCCAACCCGGCCTCGCTCACAGCGGCACTTCTCCCTCTGTTCCGGGTGGCCCCAGAGTCGTTCGGTTCTCTCCTCCTGGTGCAGACCTCTCCCGGCTGTAAGCGCTCTCCGACGGGGCCCACTGATGGGGGATTGAAGCGCTGCAATGGTGCTATAAAGACGGCCGGCGGTGGGAGCTCTCGGAGACACGTCCGCTCACACCGCCATCTTGGCCACGCCCCCCCCATATCTGGTTTTAGACGCCGTTTTCCATTCGTCACCATTACGAATGCGCACCAAATGATACGCACCTCGAAGATCTAATTTGGTGTAGATCACAGCGGTCTTCACCTGGTCCAAAAGAACTGGGATCAATGGAAGGGGGTACTTGTTCTTTATTGTGATCTTATTCAATGCTCTATAAATCAATACAAGTTCTTAATTCCCCATTTGCCTTAGGAATAAAAAAACAACGGAGAAGCCGCAGGTGACTTAGATGGGCGTATAAATCCGTTTTCCAAGTACTGATCAAGATATTGTCTCAAATGTTGGTTTTCTTTTTCTGATAATGCATATATCCGACAGTTAGGCACACATGAACCAGGCACAAGATCAATTTGACAGTCGTATGACCAATGAGGAGGGAGGGTCGCTGCTTTTGCTTCACTGAAGACTTCTTTAAATTCCTCATAGGGAGTTGGTAGCACCGTTTCTTTCTCTTCCGTGGTTGCAATTTGTCCCGTTGTAGATTCTTTGGTCTTTAACCCCTTCGCTGCTCATGACGAGTCATGAGGCACGGTTGAGCTGTGCTCATGACGAGCTCGTCATGAACAATGGGGATTCAGGGAATGCAGCACAGGAGGGGAATCTCTCAAGCACCCAAGATGTTAAACATGTGGAGTGACAATATTGAGAAAGAAAAACAAGTTCCCTTTTTGGCCAATCTATTAAAGGGTTATGCAAGCAAAGCCAAGGCATTCCTAAAATAAAGCCATATTGTGGGGCTTGGATTACATCGAAATGAACTTCCTCTTTATGCTGTTGGTTATTTGTATCTATGCAGAACATCTGAATTTTAGAGGTTTGCATGGTAACAGGGCCTCCAGACAACATTTTGCCATCTACTGCTTGCACAATTTCTGGAGTGACCTTTTTCTCACAAGCAATTTGTAACCGTTGAGTTGTTTCAAAATCTACGAAATTCCCTGTTGCGCCTGAGTCTATTAGGACTTCCATTTGGTATATTATTATTTTTTTTTTTTTAAAACCTTTATTTATGAATGCACAGTACACAGCGTCTGCCTACAACCCCGCCGGGCCGGCCGCTATGACATAAACGGATGGTTGAAAAGTAAATTTGGAGACAGTACGTTGTTAAAGCAAACTCTCGAGACTACATTTTCGGATGGAACATAGCACCATATCAAATAGGATAGGAAAGGTTTAATTTTATGATTTTGTCGAAAAGAACAACAACACACAAACACATGGTATCATAATGGCAAGGGTCGCAGAAGGGGGGGGAAGGGGGGAAAGAACGCTAATAAATAAAGGAGCACATATAGCGAGGGGGGGGCGAGCACTAGGGAGAAAGCAAAGGCTATACTGGAAATTGGAAAAGGAACGTCAATCATGGAGAAGAGGGGAGAGGGACCTCATAATCTAGTGGAGGGGAGCAAATGTCTCCGCGGTACGAATTCCACTGAGCCCAGACCCTAGACCATTTCTTGGGACGCCCCCGCGCCTCATACACAGTTTTTTCTCGGAACATGCACCAGTCTATGTTCTCTTTCCAGGCACTGAGCAATGGTAATCTAGGGGAGCCCCAGAGCTGCGCTATATCTCTCTTTGCGACCATGTTGCCCAGAGTAACCCAAAGCGTCTGGGCAGCATTGCAATCCGACGGTTCCCACACATTGAGCAGGCAACGTCGTGCTTCGGGAAGGAGGGGGATCCCGGTGACACGACCCATAACATCATGCACTCTAGACGAAAAGGCTGCAATCATCGGGCATTCCCACAGAACATGAAGGAAGGTACCATCCATACCACATCCACGCCTGCACCGTCCATCCGAAACCAAACCCATTCATACCAGACGCATTCCGGTCAAATACACACGGTGGAGGATCTTCAGCTGGACAAAACGAAGCCGAGCCGGGATAGCCACCTCCTTAGGGGAGGATACAGCTGACTGCCAGTCCTCGTCATCGAGTTCGAGTCCATCAGCCGTCCAGGAAGCACGAAGTTTCTCAAGTTGGTCAGCCCTGTTGTTGACAAGCTTTTTGTATATTAGGGAAATAGTGCTATCGGGGACATGGCCGTCTAAAACACGGTCCTCCAAAGGGGAGGACTGCGGGATATCGGTACCAAAGGGAAAGACGGAGGACAGGGCATGTCGAACCTGCATATATCGGAAGTGCTCCCTATCATCGAGCCGGTATTCCAATTTCAATACCTCAAAGGATTTCACAGCGCCCCGTGCCCACAGATCCTCCACCTTACTGATCCCAATCATGTCCCACTTCTCAAATCCTTTCGTCTTCCACAGATTACCCAACCGATCCGAGTCATACAATGGCGTCATACGCGTCAGCCTACCACCCCAGCCCGTGGCCACAGTAGCCTCTCTCCATGCCCGCACTGCACACTTCGTCGGGCCTGTAAGGAGTCGAAAGGGTGACTTTGAGTACAGAGCCCTATTAAAGTTGCCACCGGGCAATAATAGTTTATCCAAAGCAAAGGCGGGAGCAGGTTCCGAAGCGTACGTCGCATGGTTGATAGCGCTCAGGTGTGAGGCCCAGTAATAGCGTCTAATATCCGGCAACGCAATACCACCATCATACCATGAGAGGGTGAGCTTGGACAAGGCAATACGGGCACGACCATCCCAAATCAGTTGTCGCTGTAAACTCTCAACCTCACGGAAGTAGCGAGCCGGGACAGGATCGAAAAAATTCTGCAGGGCGTAAAGAAACCGGGGGAGCGACATCATTTTAAAGAGTGCTGCTCGGCCCAATGGGGATAGGGGCAATTCACGCCACCTTCGCACGTCCTGCTTGAGTCTGCGGAGCGGAGCATACAAGTTCCGCTCATAGCGGACCGAAGAGACCATTGAGACAAAGATCCCTAAATACTTGAAGCCGTCAGTCGCTACCAATATGGGAAACCTGCGAGGCAGAGGCGGCAGTGCCCCGGCTATAACGTAAACACAGGACTTGGTCCTGTTGATGACTAATCCCGAGTTCTTACCAAAGGACGTAAGAACGTCGAAGAGGACGTTAAGTGACTTTTGAGGGGAAGTAAGATAAAGAAGGATGTCATCCGCGTACAAGGAGACACGATCCTCAAGATCTGGAGACCATCGGATCCCCTTGATAGAGGGTTCCCACCGAAGCCACGCAGCAAGGGGCTCAAGCGCCAACGCGAATAGAAGCGGGGAGAGCGGACAGCCCTGACGGGTGCCACGGCCTAAGGGGAAGGGGTCAGAGCATCTACCATTCACCACAATCTGAGCCAATGGTCGTTCGTAAAGGAGCCTGACCCATGCGATGAAGTTAGGACCAAAGCCAAACTTAGCGAGAGCCGCCCAAAGATAGGGCCATTCGATAGTGTCGAAAGCCATAGTGGCGTCTAAGGAGGCGACCACTGCCGGCTCGGCGAGAATTGGAGCCCTCGCGAGAACACTGTGGAGCCTACGCAGGTTAAGGGCCGTGTTCCTATGCGGGATGAAACCGGATTGATCCGGATGGATCAAGTCGCAAATCACCTTCAGCAACCGATTGGCCAGAACCTTGGCCAGGATTTTGGGTTCCGCGTTCAGCAGGGAGATGGGGCGGTAGGAGGTGCAGCGGTCACGAGGCTTGCCATCCTTATAAATGACCACTATGGTAGCTAAGCGCTGCTCGAGGGGGAGGCTTCCAGCCTCAACCGCCTCGAGAAACATGTTGCGCAGATGGGCGGCCATCTTGTCCGGACAAAGTTTGTAAAGATCAATGGGCAACCCATTTGGGCCCATCGCCTTTCCCGAGCGTAAAGATCGGATGGCAAGGGCGATCTCATCAACGGTAAAAGGGGCCTCCAGGACAAGACCATCTTCCTCCGAAACAGTAGGCAGGGCTATATCTCGCAGTAGCAGCCTGGAATCAGCCTCATCTCGATCAATAACAGGCGTATAAACCGTCTGGAAGTGGTCCACAAAGCAATCAACAATTTCACCAGGATCGGAGACACTCTCACCGGATTCGCGAACAATGACAGGCACAACACGACTCGCTCGTTCAGCCTTATCCAGCCATGCCAAGAGCTTGCTAGCTTTGTCACCCACATCATACAGTCGGCCTAGTTGATTCGCTCGCATCAACTTAGCAGCATCAGTGACACAAGCTTTATAGTCAGCTTGTTTTAGTTCCAAAGTGTGCAACAATGCAGGCGTGTCATCCCCACCCAACTCACTTTCAAGCGCAGTGATCTCGGTTTCAAGAGCCAGAACAGCCTCCCTCTTCACCCTACGTTCAGCAGCAATGAGTGATAGAGCGGAACCCCTGATAACCGTCTTGAAGGCCTCCCAAAGAACAGTAGGGGAGGTGACCGAGCCCACATTCTCATCAAAGTAACAATCAATTGCCTTTACCAAATCTGAACGGAGCCGGGGGCTTCGGAAATGCCAAGAAGGGATCGGGGGGATCCTGTTACCAAGTAGACCACCTACAGAAATCTTAATCATCATGGGGGAATGGTCCGAGATACCCCGGGGAAGATGTCGTACCTCCCGGACAGTGGACAGAGTGGAAGCTAACATAAAGAAATAATCAATACGGGAGAGGCTGCCATGCGCACCCGAGTGAAAAGTGTACTGCAGGAGTGTAGGGTGTAGCGAGCGCCAAACATCCACTAGGCCAAAAGTATCAGCCATCTCATTGAGCCACATCTGGGACGGCAGCAGGGCTATAGGGGGAAGCCGATCACATTCACCAGACATAACAGAGTTGAAGTCCCCGCCCAAGATTAACAATCCATCAGGAAGGCCAAGAAGAGTCCTGCCAAGATCAGCATAAGTGGTAGCCTGCAGCCCCGGGGGAATATAAGCAACAACCAGCACAATCTGTTTACCCTTCCACCTCCCGGAGACAGCAGCATACCGCCCACGGTCGTCAAGGATAACCTCGTCAATAGCAAGAGCTAGGGAGGACTTCACCATGATACCCACCCCCCGGGACCCAGAGGTGAAACCAGCATGTGCGACCAGGCGGTAACCCCGGCGGTCAAGGGCCTTACAAGCATTTCCGAATAAGTGGGTCTCCTGAAGGAACACAACATCAGGGGCATGGCGCCTCAAAAATTGTAACACAATGCCCCGCTTGATCCTGTCACCCAACCCGTTGACGTTCCAAGAAAGAACCCGCATTTCACCCCCCCCATTGCGGCAAAGGCAATCCACCCCAACCCCCCTCCATAACCCCAAGTTCGGAATAATTGCAATCAGTGAAGTACCATGAAAAATGAAACATAACAAACAAAACGAAACACAACCAAGTCCCCAGGAACCAGCCCCCAAACAGAAACCCGTTACAACACCCCCCTCCCTGCACCCCTGCTGACTAAAAAGCCACCCCCAACTGCAGTGTGCCTGTCGCCCCATCTGATCTACACAAAGAACCCCCCGAGGAGGAAGGGAGAAACACCCGTTCCCGCACCGCCACGGGCATAAACATAGAGCACACAGTTAATTTACTCTGTACAGTAAGTAGTCTCAATCCGGACCTCCGGTGGCCCATATTACTCCTGGGCCGTTGCACCACCTTCCGCACCACCAGGGCCACCGCTCTCAGAGTCATCTGTCGGCAACGAGTCCAACCAGTCGGCAGCACGCTCCGGCTGATCAAAAAAGTAGGCACGGTCTCTAAACTCAATCCGCAGTCGAGCTGGAAACAACATGGCGTACTTCAGTCCCCGGTCTCTCAGGCGACGCTTCACTCCGAGAAACCCAGATCGTTGTCGTTGCACTTGGGGAGTGAACTCAGGATAGATGGAGATAGAGTTATTGTCATATTTCAACGGGCCGTGTTTACGGGCGGCCTGCAGGATAGCGTCTCTATCTCGATAGTGAAATAGCCTTGCAATGATAGGCCTCGGCGGGCCTCCTGGTTTCACTTGTCCTCCTGGAAAACGATAGGCGCGCTCTACGGCAAAGAACTTACTGAGTCCAACCGGAGCAAGTTTAGCAACGATAAGTTCTTCGACCAATAAATCGATCGAAGCAGCACCATCACTTTCCGGCACTCCAACGAGGCGTATGTTGTTCCGCCTGGCCCTGTTGTCGTAGTCCTCCATACGTTTAAGCAGCAGATCATGCGAGGAACGCAGATTCCCAATCTCAGATTGCGCCTCCGCCATGTCCGTCACCAGGCTCGACGCCTTCAGGTCTAGTGCCTTCACCCTCTCGTTCGTTTTGGCTAGATCGGCTCGAATAAGAGTAACATCCACAGCCACCGTGTCTATCTTGGACACGATGGCTTTGTATTGCTGACTCATATCGGCCTTAAGTCCAGAGATGGCAGCCAATAGGTCTTGAAGCGATACTTCAGATGAAGACGACATGTCTGTTTGAGGTCCTTCAGCGCCCACGCTGGTGACACCGGGGGAGCCTCTCGGCTGGGTGTAGCGTTCGATCATATTGGACTGGATCGACCCCCCCCCCCGGGTTACAGTCTTCCTGCGTTTTTCGGCCTCAGGTTTTGTCGCCATGTTGCAATCAGTGGCGGCCGAGAACCCAAAAGGGGCAGCGGGACGGAGAAAGATCCAGAAACTCCGAAGTGTAGGTCGAAGAGGGAACACCGCAGGCCTCCTTGCCAGCCCAAGGATGGAAAGTGTGCACCGTGAGGGCAGCAGGCGAAGACAGAGTAGGAGGAGACAGAGACAATGAGGCCGGAAACCGAAAGTGAAAGTGGTACACCACCGGTGGGCCAGATGCCAGGCAGCCGTTGTTGTTGCATTACAGCTCGGCCATAGTAGGCAGCCGAGACCCCGGTTGCGTCCGTGGGCAGGCCAGAAAGTTGAAGACGACAGAAAAATGGTCCCCGAGGTCCGATTTCGACCAAAAAAGGATCGTCAGCATCAGTGAGAGTAGAACTTCAAAAGCCCGTCGAAATGATCAGGCTAATTGTAGGATAGATAAAGAAGGGCGGCGCGGGTCTCGGGAGCTCTCTGCTCACGCGACCATCTTGGATGCCCGCGTAGCTCCTCCCCTCCATTTGGTATATTTTTGAAGTCAACTGAATTTGTACTGCCAAACGGAAGTGAGATTTGTAGTTGGATACACAGGAATTTATTGAAGGGAAGGCGATGGTTCCCAAGAGATCCCCTTCTAAACATCTTGGGCACAATAGTTTCCCGACGTTTGCTCAGTTGTAGTCACAGCCACAGACTTGTTAGCACTCACAGTCTTACCTTTAGGTTTTATTGTGCAATCTTTCACGAAATGTCCCTTTCCACCACAATAAAGACACTGGCCATTTTTACGTCTATTATCTTTTTCATCTTTAGACAATAGTTGCCTAAGAGTCCCGATTTCCATTGGTTCTGTAGTTGTTTCTGAACTACTAAGTTGATTTCTGGGTTTACTGTCGAACTTCCAACTTGATTTATCATATTTTTTCCTGTCAGTTCTTCTTTCGGACAGTCTATGATCCAGACGTAAAGTTAGATTGACTAACTCTGAACAAGTAGTTGGTTGAGGATCGATTTGCGCAAGAACGTCTTTCAGATCATCTTTTAACCCTTGATAAAAGAGTGCTGCCCTCTTTTCTTCAGGCCACGAGGTTTCTGCAATTAACCTATTGAAATGTGACAAATAGGAAATAAGGTCTCTATTCCCTTGTCGTAGCTGTAATAGTTCGCGATCTGCGGACAGAGTCACCAGTGGCGGCTGGTGACATTTGAAATTGTGTGGCGTAAAATTGGCGGTGGAGAAAAAAATACAGGAACAAACACCACACAGTACCATACAAAGAATAGAAACCAACCCCACATAAAAACTAATACAGCACGCTATGTGAAAGTGAACTCAGCATGTTCATAAAGTGATCACATATTTTAGAAAATATTCATTTCGTGAAACCATCATGCAGTGTTAGAGGCTTAGCTTATGAGTAGCTTCAAATAGAATTAAAACACAAAACAGGTATTACAGCAAATTTTGCCTGAAGCGGGCACCAATGCATTGTATATTCCATACCTTCCAAATACATATACAGGGTAAATTTACGCGATGAAAACTGCCCAGATTTGAAAATGTGGGATACTGTTTTTTTTCAGCTGAAACACGCTAATGAGGGCCACTTTCATTTTAATGCCCAGATGTATTTGCTGTGCTAGTCCGACCCTGGCTGTTCCACGTATTCCGAGTGAATTTATCAATAAATAACACATGACTCAACCCCCAGTGGCTCCAAGTGCCCTGTTGGTCCAGTGTCACTCCGAACTGAAGGAGTTCTTGCTGGGTCGGAGGTGCACTCACACGGAGCTGTTTACATAACGTGCTCGCCGTGCAAACCGTAGCAGCCCTCTCAATTGACTCCAGCGACGCCATTTAAACTTATTTTAATTAATGTTTAACCTATCGCAGATACTGTTTTTAACACTCCGTCGATCGTCAGCCCCTCCTTATCCTCTCACTCCCAAATATACAATTTGGCACCAGCATGACTGAGCTAAACTGTGTGAATCAGGCGAGTGACGAAGGTGCTGGTGCTGACAAGTTTGTGTCTAATCAGAGGCCAGTCACTCCTCTGATGTCCCTACTTGTTCGGTGTGCAGGGGAACGCCAGTTCTCTTGTGTCAGTGAATTAACGAGACACGCGTTTGTGCCTGCTTACTGGCACTAGGACTATGAGAGATGGAAACAAACATACAAACTACTGCCACAAACGGATGAGAGAAACTCGCACTTTATTTACTCGGAACTTTTATACAGAATGCAAAGCATGACTGTATTTTCGGCTGAATTGGGTTACATGTTACAACTCATTTACACACAGTCACAGAGGTCCTTATTTAAGGCAACCCAAGGAACGTGCCAACAATGTACAGTCTTCAGAGTTTATTCGATGTTATATTGTTTTCATTTTTAATTATTATGTATGGCACTCACCACATGGGAAGGAAGTCGGAACAGGAAACCAAGAATCAGGCGTGAGCGCTCTCACTGCACAGGACCATCTCTTCCCAGAGCAAGGGCAGGTGGCACGGCGACATCGCAGTCCCACCTGCCCCATCACAGTCAGGCACGGGTTGCCGAACCCAGCCGCAAGAAGAGCTCAGAGCATCCATAGAAGCACCAAGCACCTGCACGCCACTGCCAACGGACCCGAGCCGGCGCACAAAGAGGCATGCATGAGCTGACCATCCCGGGTGACAGGGTAAAGGAGTCCCGGCGCGTGGCGCAACACAAACCACCTCAACCCCCAGACTAGAGAGCTTCTTCTTCACCCCTCTGAAACCCGCCTCCTTAACGAAATCCCCCTCACTCCGAAGCCGGCAGAGACAGGCAACATTTAAATACTTAAGTATAATTTACATGAGATATGTATGTATGTATGTATGTATGTATGTATGTGCGTTCTTTTATACCGCTATAACTGTCACCCGACGGGCATCCTGGCGCTTAGACTGTTATGACACAATACATGATGTTTCCAGCTTCCAATCTATTTACATTGTTCTGGGGAACAGATGGGTCTTTAATGCTTTTTTAAAGGAAGAAAAATCTTCCAGGCCCCTCAGGCCTAGCGGTAGAGAATTCCACAGCCGCGCTGCGGTAAACCTGAAGGACCGACCACCCATCCGGGACCTCAGAAACTTGGGTACTACCACCAAGTAAGCCGAGGCTGACCGGAGTGGTCTTGGAGGGATGTACCATGAGAAAAGGTCCTGCAGAGTAGACGGGCCTTGTCCGTGTAGAGCCCTAAAAACCAAACACAAAGCTTTGAAGTTCACCCGTTGCGAGATTGGCAACCAATGGAGGTCCCTAAGTGCCTTGGCAGAAGAGTCCAGGCGGTGTCGCGAGAGTGCCAGTTTGGCAGCAAAATTCTGTACTCGTTGGAGTTTTCCTAGCAGAGTAACTTGTGCCCCCAGCAGCAGTGCGTTGTAGTAGTCGAGACAACTTAAAATTATGCTCCGCACTACCTCTGGTCTGGCCTGTACCGGGTGCAAGGGTAGAATCTTTCGCATTGATCCAAGTAATGCAATACAAGTGGCCACAGTGTTGTTCACTGATGTGTCCAGCTGTAAGTCAGAACTAAACATTACCCCCAAATTCCGAACCGATTCGGCAGGCAGACTACTACCTTGGAAATCAGGAGGCCAAAAACCCTGTGGTAGGGGTCTGGGGGTCCGATCCATAGAGCAATGTAGCACCTCGGTTTTCGAGCTGTTAAATTGTAGGGAGTGGTTACCAAGCCATTCTGCTGTGGTGCTCATGCATCGATGGAAGACCTCCTGCGACACCCCGTCCTTACCCTCAAACGAGAAGATAAGTTGGGTGTCATCGGCGTAGTTGGTGACTGTTATGCCAAAAGATTTAATCAGAGTGATCAGGGGACGGAGGTAAAGATTGAAAAGAATGGGGCTGATGGCCGAGCCCTGGGGTACTCCCTGACCAACCCTCCTGATGTTGGATTTAAAGGGTGGCAGGGCAACTACCTCGGTGCCTTTGATCGAGATATGACACCAGCCATTCAAGGGCCAAGCCCGACACCCCAGCCTCCGTCAGTCTCCTGATCAGGATTGCATGGCTGACCGTGTCGAACGCGGCCGACATGTCGAGCAGCACTAAAAAGGCTGCTCGACCCTGGTCGGCACGCGTTCGAAGGTCATCGAGAACAGTCACCAATGCCGACTCTGTCCCATGTGCCGGTCTAAACCCAAACTGAACCACATCCAAACAATCAGTAGTCTCAAGAAAGTTGGAGAGATGTTTTGTGGCCAGTTTCTCTAGAATTTTAATAGGGAATGGCAAGAGGGAGATGGGCCTAAAGTTGGCTGGGCATGTGGGGTCCAGATTCTCCCTTTTAAGCAGTGGGGAGACCATCGCCAATTTCCAGCAATCTGGAACCCGTGCTGAAGTGAGAGACTGGCGACAGATGGAAACAAGCATTTACAATGCAATAGGTCTCGCAGCATTAAAGTTTGAGTTACTGGCTTTGCATTATTTATTTTTTTAATTTTCAATTGGTATATAAACATTGTTTGTGAAAGGTTAGCTGTTGCTTATGCTAAGCAAAGTTGGCAGTAATATAGAGTGCTAGTCTTGCTTGTTATAAGCATGCTGATTTAAAGCGCTCTGATACCTGCGGGTAAAGATTGCGCTATATAAAAGTGAAAACTAATAAATACATTTTTAAAAAGCCTACCTGTACCATGTCCCTTCTTATTCTGCGATGCCACATATCTTTGGGTCCCTGTACTTATTAACTGCACCCCGCTGTGGGAAACCTCCATGGCAGGAACAATGTGTTGCGGGGCAGACACGGGCAATGTAGCCACTGTCCTGTGGCTGCACCACTGGGTAACAGTGTAGGGGCAGGAAGGCAGGCAGTTGGTAGTGCTGTGCCATAGCAGTGTAGTTCTCTGTGTACGCTGGGCATGGGGGTTGCTATTGGCTGACAAGAAGTGGTGAGGAGGTGCCGGTTCGGTGTGCCTGCTTCCTGATCTTGGGCAGGTGACAGGTAAAACAAGAAGGTTTAGTGCTTTCCGTGGAGCCAACAATAGATATAGCCATCTGTTTCATATCTTAACTTAAATGTAAGGTATTTTGTTTTGTGATTTTCACAAAAGACCAGAACTGGGCATGAAGTTAGTGTTCCTGTTGGTGTATTGTAGAGTTCAGAGCTCTTGCCCCCCACACTACCTCTCTGAGAAGCCTTGGTCTGGTCACCCTCACTATCCTGAGAAACACACGCAAAAAAGGTTGGCCAAGATTTCAGAGCCGTAGTGGGCCAGACACCAGTGACAAAATATCGAAATTGCCCGGTGACCCCGAAGAGAGTCTGACACCACTTGTCTATGTTCTCTCATCTTACAGGATACCAAGTATCAGGCATGCCTCCCTGATTGATTTGGTTGTATTCCAAAAGGTGTTCCATCAAACTGCATATGGTCCAGCCATCAATTCCACCCTCTGGTGTGAGATTAACTCCCTTGCCACTGCCAGAGTTCTGATCTTCTGTTTCCTGCTGTTAGAGCTTCATGTGCTTGCATTTTTGGAGCATTACTTTATTTGCTCTTTTCTGTGCTTGGCGGTTTCAATGTTGGGAGGCTGATTCCCAATAATACAGTGAAATAGCTCCTCTGCTTCGCCACTGCTCCTTCAAAATACAACGAGGCACTCCATTCAGAACTGTTTCAGAGTTTCTTATTGTACATCGGGTGGGATCACCCATGTATCGCCACTCTGTTTTGATGACTACTAGGTGTGCTGCCCCCAATCAGATGTCAGTGGAACGTCTTCTTTATTCAAGAAAGTGATTTCTGGTTCACTTCTCTTTCATAAAACTTTTCCTGTCAGACTGCGCAGTATCACCAAAAATCTCCACCTTCTTTTTTCAAGAGAATGTATTGAAATGTACAATGTAGAGTCCAAATCATTCCCCTCCTTGGTTTGTAGTGCCAGAAATTACAGGTGCTTTCCTTGTGCTGTGTGACTTAGGGAGCAATTTACTGTATGCAGTGAACCCTAGCATTCGTTTAACGCTGGTGACTCAATCTGGGCCTCAGCAATGTCCCGGTGTTGCCTTCAGCAGAATTCCAATGTGGCCCACTGCTTTCCCTTAGATTCTAACAGCCATCTGGGCACGGGAGCATGGTTTCACTTACTGCTCTTACCCAAGCTGTGCAACCTCCCCACTATGCCGGTCACCTGTTCTCAGCAGTCACCAGCCATGGAGCCCTCTATCACTTGTCTGTGCTCTCGCGCTCCAGGATGTGTCTGTTCTTCAGTCCACCCAAGCTTGTGTGCGGATATTCTTTTGGCTATAGCTGGAATGCCACTTTAACTTTAAAA
Organism: Lissotriton vulgaris; assembly: GCF_964263255.1. Taxonomy (NCBI): domain Eukaryota; kingdom Metazoa; phylum Chordata; class Amphibia; order Caudata; family Salamandridae; genus Lissotriton; species Lissotriton vulgaris. The sequence continues at coordinate 947,787,802 of NC_141699.1, read as the reverse complement.
CCACATCCGCGTGGAGGCTTTGCTGCCAGCTGCAGGCTTCCTCTCTATGCAGAACTTCTCAAACTTTAGCCATCATTCCTCCGCCTCAGTCGTGCAGAGGCACCAGCAGTGCTGAAACTGTTGCCTCTTCTTTAAAAGTGGGTGGCAGAAGCAGAGCTCCGATCCACGCATCCTCCACCAGAGCTGCCACTCCTCAATCAATCCAGACCGGAGGAAGCGGGTGTAGAGGTTAAATCACTGGACTTGAAACACAGAGACCCGGCTTGTGTTCCCTGCTCCTTCATTTAATCAAGAACCATGCAACTTTGCGCAAAGGCCTTTCTCTCCTTGTGTCATAAGTATTGCAGTATAAAACATAAATGTGTAAAATCCAACGAATATGTATACTACAAAGAGGACATGTTTCACTGTCCTATTTACCACCGTTTTGACCCTGGTTACAGTAATTCAGCCTCAACTGGGTCAAGCACATTATGATGATCAATATAAGACTCTCACGTTAGAGATGCTCCTGCTGCAACAAAATGCCTGCTGTAAGCGCTCTGCATTTCTTGGAGAAAAGTCTACACTACGTCCAATACTAATGAAAGGTACAAATGCAAGCAGTACTTCATAAACCCTCTGCAAGACAATCCGTACAGTTTTTTCCACTACAGTGTTTTGTTGTTCCCCCTCCACACCCTCCCAAAGAAGTGCGCACCGGTTCCGCCTCTGGGCAGTACACGGAGTCCGGCTGCAAGAGACCCCCTCCCCCACCTGGCGCGCGCTTCAGTGCGTCTCGCGCACGCCTTCCCCTCCAGTATTGCTTCTCTCGCGCGGCCTTGACGCTCATGGTGCCCGTATCGCCCCCGTGATGCCCCTCCCCTGGGTAGGAAATGCCAGTGTGACCAGCAGTCTCCACAGAAGAAGCCGGACTAACGCTGGTGGGGCGCGTGACCTAGGCGATGTGGCTGGTGGGTCGGAATCCGATGCCCCACCTGGACCGGGAGGAGTGATGCCGATGCGTTGAGTGGGGCTTAGTTGGAGGGGGGCGGCAGGGGGGTGTCTCTGTGCGCTTGTGTGTGTGTGTGTGTGTGTGCGGCAGCGGGGGGTGGGTGGTGTGTGTGTCTCTGTATGTGTGCGTGCGTGTATGTGCGCTCGTGTGGGTGTCTCTGTGTGTGCGCTTGTGTGTGTGTGTGTGCGCGCATGCGTGTGCGAAAGCAGGGGGAGGTGTGGCTGTGTGTGTTGGAGCTTCCCAGGAGACAGGAGATGTGCACACGTGCGCGCGGCCCGCTCCGATCCCATTCTTGACGATGCACGTGGCCATCTCTTGTCTCCTGGGAAGCTGAGCCGGTGACTATAGGTCTCTGGCGAGACTGCGCTTTTGCGCGGTAATCGCCACGAGACCTAAAAATGAGTGTAACATTCTGTTCAGGTAGGAATCAGTGAAGGGAGTTGATTGAACAAACTTAACCGAATGTAAATCATTTTAGTTGTTAGGGGTTACCTATAAGGAAAGAATGTCAGACTTCTAGTCACCTCTTTTGATGTTGGAGTGACAGGACTAAGTTTCATTCCAATCAAACACTGATCATGAATGTTAACACTCAATATTGACTTGTCTTCAGGTCATTAACAATCCTGCTTCGTGATGAGCAGCACACATACTTTGCATGCCCTGTCATAGTTTTTCATGAAATTGATTTGGTAACACATTGGATATTTCTTGTCTCCTTTGAATACTTCTGCTGTTGCTGCTCTTGTGTGCCTGGTACCCTTGGCAATGGGGTAAACTGGGCACTGACGTATATTTGTGGTAACCCCCCCCATACTGGAAGTGTATTTGCAGATCCAGGTACTGTGGTAGTCGCAAAGTATTGTCTCCAGTTTGCCAGGGATAGAACCATTGCACCAATGAGGTCGTGCACAGGCCTTGCTTTGCTGATATATGAGGCAGCTGCATGTCCAACTGAAGTGACCAGAAATGCTCACCTCTCTTGTTTGCAGAGAAACATGACCTGCAAGAACTAAAATGTATTTCCCAAGATCTAAAATTGAAGTCCCTCAAATCAAATTCATACTCAGAGCAATCACTGCCCAACTCTGGTATTCAGACCCAAGTAGCTAGAAAGAGTAGAAAAATTGCAACAATATACTGTGGACACTGGTTCGTTGTTTCCAATTGACCCTTCTCAGGTGCTCTATAGGTTGGGGAAAAATTACAGTTACACTGAAGTAATGCACAAAAGATTTCGAGCATTTCGTGTTGCACTTTTTAATGCAATATTCAGCTGAATTACACCAGTACAGAACTTGGCAGAATTGGGGGTTGCTTAGGTAAAAATCCTATCATGGGAGCACCAGAACAATGTGTACCATACAACAGAACAGGAGAGTGCCTTGTTCAAGGCATATGTGATGTTTGAGCAATTTTTAGAAAAGAATGCATCTTTATTTCCAATATTAATACGAGGACGTATTTCACACTAAAATATAGCACAAAATTCCAGATTTGTAGTTTGTATAACTTTGCATTCACGTAATGATTCTGAAATTTCACAAAATTTCCCAATATGAAATTAAGCACATTTCATTAACCCTACAAGCTATCATGTAGTTTTTAGCAGTATAGACTGGTAAGTGGAGTTACTGACTTATGTACTATGCAGACCCTCTTTACCAGTGGCCTCTTAATTTCGATGGAATCAGTAACAACAGCTGGTCACATCAGAACTATGAGCGCCACCGTGCTTCTGCAGAATGGTTTATATTCATATACAGAGTTCAGATGCTAAAAGCAGCTGAAATTTCAATACGAAAATATGGGTTCAGGTGACATATTACAGGAAGATTTGGACCAGTATTACAAATTCTTCTCGTAGTTCCTCATTTCTAACCCTGGGTGGGGAACTTCGTGCCATTGGCTGACTTTGCGGAGTTTTCCACACTCCACGGAGCATGTGGAGTTCCCAAAAACTCTGCTCCACCGAACAGAGTTTTTTCCTCGTTTGTGCTCATCAACATTAAGTTGGCGAGCATGAGCGAGGAAAATCCACCACCCAGCAAGATTTTTCCTCGCACGCCAAGATCGAGTTGGCGAGCGTGAGTGAGGAAAATCAATCTCCTGGTAAGATTTCTCAATGTAGGTGGTTAGATTTCTCAATGCAAGAGGTTTTGACAGGGGGCAACCACTCTCAATGAGAAACATTTTGTTTGCGTTGAGAAAGCTGCTGCTCGAGTAGAAAAGTAGCAGAACGGAAGCTGCGCTGCTTGTGCTGTGCTTGGTGCCATTTACGATGATTTTACAGCTCGGGACAAACACCCGGCACTCAAAATCACTGTACACGGCATGACCCTAACGCGTTCTCCTGCTCGTGGACCTCAGCGTAGCACGGGGAAGGTTTTTTGACACTTCACAGAATTCTGCGTAGCGGAACTCCGCTCAGGCCTACTCTTTTCTAAGGGGAGCCTCACCGTCCTACTTGTAAAGGCCAGAATGTCCCCTACCTCCAAAGGTATCAGTAACTCCAGAGTGAGGTGAATCTGGGCTATTTTTCGTGCCACTCATAATGAGAGTCATAGTAAATTGGCAGTTTTATAAATAAATTGCAGAGAGCTTCTATTGCAAGACCTACAGTTGTATCCATATTAGTAGAACATAAAGCTCTTTCAGACTGATTTTCAAAGGTAAAATTACACTCACTAGTAAGTTTACTATTTTTCTACATTCACAAACTGCATGAAGAATTCCATAACTCTGCAACCCCTCCTTATACTTATGCGTGCACTCGGACACTCTGTAGTCGAGGCGGAGAACTCCACAAATAAGTATAGAGAGTAGGGAGTCATAAAACTCCTCAGAGTGTAAATTGCATTTTGTGTACATTTTGTAATACTACAATACGTATTGCAAAGTACAGTTTGAAAATCAGCCCATTTGTATTGGACGTTTCGGAGACACACATGCTGAAATCACAGGTGAACTAAAACCCAACTTCCAGGTTACTAGTGAATATTTCATCAAAAGAACCTTATTTTAGCTACTCTGAGACTTTTACTTTGGCTGACCATGGAGGTTAGCATTAATCCTATCTCTGATACAAATACATGACCATCATCTTAACTATTTGAAATCCAAACGCAAAATGTATGCTCCTAAACAAATGTTACCTTTTGGAAGTAATCTTTAGCTGGTTGTCCCTAAGGTGCATCTGTCATAGCCTGGGAGGAGGCCTTATTTATTGTCTCGCTAGCCAACTATGTAATGCCCCACCAAACTCAGGATCTTTTTTGTTACTGTAAACAGATAAAAACATTGCTGTTTTGCGGATGCCAGCAAACCAGTGTCCCCTGTTTAAATATTTACTGGTTATAGTGTTTTATGCATGTTGACAATGATGATGATGATGGTGAAGATGACCAATATGGTGTGATATGATTGGATGATGTGATGTGATGGGATGTTCAAGGGACCCAGAAGGGAATGCTAGATATTGTTAAGAAATTAGAAAGCTTGACATCTGTGTAGAAATCCAAGGAAAAAGGTATAATTTAAAAGGTTTATTTCCCAGCAGAGCATAGGGTCTAAGTACAACAGCATCAGGATACAACTGACAATTCAGAGCAGAATGTTACATGAAGAAAGCTCTGTTAAGAACATGGAATACATTATGAAACACAACCAGTCGCATGCACTTAAAGGAGAAGGGGAGAAAAGAGGGAAGATTGGAATGTAACACATCTCCCTTATATGAAAAAATAAGAAAAAGAGAATGAAAGATTAAACATAGTCTTGCAAAGAATTAGGTCTTCTTCTGATACGTACATCATCTTTAACTCTTGAAGCCACAGTGTCAGAAGACAGTTCAGGACCAATGCTAACATTCGAATAGTCATTTTGACATTGGTTGTTTCTTAATTGAGCATCTTGAAAAGAAGGACATTTAGCAACTTTACTCACATTCCAAGTTTTGCCATCCTGGGTGACAACAGTGTTATTAAAAAATTTAACAATCTGAATGGGCCTTCCATACTTACTCATTCCCTTGCTTACCATAATAGGTTTCGCAATCCTGACCCAATCACCAATCGCAAATTCATGTACCCTTGTTTTCCATTTGTTGTTGTACCACAAAGCTGATTTATTCTGCTTGTCACAAATCTTGTTGGCAACACTCTGAATGTCAACTCTATTATCAATCAAGTCCCCACACTTCTCCTTGAACCACCAAGGACAGATCGAAGAAGCAGGGTCTCTGCCTTTGAGCAATTTAAAAGGGCTAATCTCAGTAGTAGTGTGAGGTGTGATACGATAACACCAAAGCTTTTCCCTGAGTATATTTAACCAATTACCTTTCTCCTTTATGGAATCAGTAACAAAACCTTTGAGAACCCTATTGAACCTTTCTACTTGACCATTCTCATGTGGCTCATAGAGAGAGGTTTGAATGTGCCTGATGTTACAATTCTTCAGAAAGGACTTCATTTCTGATGAAACTAGCTGTACACCATTATCAGAAATCAAAACAGAGGGGCACCCTTCTCTAGAAAAAACTTCCTTGAAAAATGTAATGACGGCCTCAGAAGTTGCTTTTGCCACAAACTTAACTTCTGGCCATTTGGAGTGATAGTCTATGATGACCAAAGCAAAACGTGAAGATTCTGGAAGAATGTGGAATGGACCTGAGATGTCGAATGCAATTTTACTCCAAGGCAATTCAGGCCATTTCACAGTTCTAAGAGGAGGAACATGTACTCTAAGCATTTTATCATTAGAACAACACGCAGTGCACTCCCTGACAGTACGATCCACATATCTGTCCATGCCTGGCCACCAAAAATGCAGTCTAATTAAACGCTTCATAGCTGATATACCTGGATGAGTTTTATGTGCCAGTTTTAAAATCAATTCTTGTACTCCACTAGGTGGGACACACTTACCCGCCTTGAAAATCAAATCCCCTTCACAACCTAACTCTTCCATAACTTTATAAAAAGGAAGTAACTCATCCTTGATACAGTGTTTATCAGGCCAGCCTTCTAGAATGAATCTTTTAAGTAAAACACATTTTTCGTCCTCATCCTGACACTTCAACCAAAATTCTTCAGAAATCTCCTGATAATGGGGAGAGACAACATCAGAAAGACTTAACACACAATCAGCCTCAACAAGTCCATTTACACTATTCTGGCTATCCGCACAAGGAAGACGTGAAAGGCAATCTGCAGTTACATTTTTTTTTCCAGGAATGTATTCCACTGTAAAATTGTATTCTTGTAACCTAGATGCAAGACGTGCAATTCTTGCTGTGGAATTCCAACCACCTCCAGCAGAAAGAATGTTCAAAAGGGGTTTATGATCTGCATACAACTGACAATTCAGAGCAGAATGTTACATGAAGAAAGCTCTGTTAAGAACATGGAATACATTATGAAACACAACCAGTCGCATGCACTTAAAGGAGAAGGGGAGAAAAGAGGGAAGATTGGAATGTAACAATCTGGTCTTTATGGACTTAGTAGAAGAAAACAGCGAGTTTGATTGGATCAATTCTGGACAGATATATTAGCCTCTAAACCCCCATGGAAGGCACGTTATTATAGTGACCCAAAGGAAGGCACATAAACAAAGCTTGATTCAACCTGACTGTGACAGCCATATTGACCTCTGCTCTATCAATCAAGTGAAAAGATCCGGGTCAAAGACACAAGGAGACACTTTTTCAAAAGTTCAGAGCCACCGTACCACAACCTTTAATTCCAGGGTGTGGAAACATGTTATTCTCCTCATTAATCATATTCCCGCAGGAGGTAGAGAAATGCAAGGCTAGTCAAATGCAGCAACACCGGCTCTGGGATTGACACTACACACTGTGATGCAAATATGACTTGTCAGAAAAACTGCCTTGTGAAAATAAATCATTCTTCTAAGAACTCACACTTCGAGTGGATTTCTTCTAAGGGTCCCCTTGGGGAGGTGGGAGGGTGAAAAACCATGGTTTGCTTACCTTTGTCCCGCCTCCTGTCTTTGGAGCTGACATTTGACGTAGAAAGATTGGCAGATCTTGAAAGAGTGAATGATTACAATTTTTCCAGTTGGTGAAGGAGGTGAATTAATCGTTTCATTTATGAGACAGAAGCACTGTTGGTAGCGGATAGCAGTCTATTAAAAGTGGAAATATCTGCAAAATGCTACAAGCAAAAAGCGTGATTTCAATTTCTTTGGGAGGAAATAATTGAGTGGCTATTTCAGGTGCTGGATATAAAACTTAACAAGATGGTTTCTCTTTCAGGACACTGGTTATTGTGTAATTTACATAATTCGGGGGATTTTGTGTTACATTTGTTACACAAAATTCCTGAAATTATACCACTATACCACGTAATAGGCAAAATTATAGCATGGGAACACTGGAACAGCACGAACAACGAGAATGTGAATGGCCGTTGTCCAAGATACGTCTGTTTTTCACACTTTTTTTAAGCACAATATGCCTGAGAAGGGCTTTCGGTCAGCTCTGTTCATCCATTGTTCTGTTCAACTGTCATTTACATTTTGCTCCCCCCCCCCCCCCCCCCCCCCCATCACAACATGAGGCAATGGGTTAAACCACTTCATTCATTGGCTCTCTTGCATTAAGCGTGATACAGTTTTTCCCGATGACATTATGTACAGCGGCTGAAAAAGGAGTATACTAGAGTTCCAAGGCTGCCGTGCCCTGGCTGGTTGACCTTACCTTATTTCTTTTAATGTATTATAACATTAAAATATGAAATATTTTCACCCACTGCCACGGTTCACCTTTTACTTATATTTCTTTGCATGCATTCGCCCTCCCCCTTTTCACAGCCCCATGTTTACTTTTATAAATGTATCTACATTTACAAATAATATAATACCAATCTACATCTGCTAAGGCCAGGCCAACCCGCAGCTGTGCCAGTGGGCGCTGCATCACCTTACCGGCACGCGGTGAAGACATTGTACCAGCAGTCTACCCACGTGAAGGTGCCGAGCTCGCGCTCGAGGGTGGGGGCAGGGGGCCTCGCGGCGCTCCTCTCTCCATTCAGGCGTAGCTGAGGTAGTTGTCTTCAGCGTCAGTCGCCCTTTCAAAGAGCCCCGTCCCGTGGGGTCCAGGTGAGCCCGTTACCTGGTTTCTGTTTGTTTACCTCGCCTTTCACATCCTCGAATAGCGGAAAAGGAAGAAGGGGGTGGGGGTGGGGAAGAAGGGAAAGTATCCTGCCGCTCTGCGAACGCCGACCCTAACTGTCCGAGCAAACAAAGTGCTAACATCGACTATTCCAGGTGGCTCTCGCACCGACAATGCCGGGAAAGGCTAAAAAAATGAATTTAGCTACTAGCGTGCTTGCTTCCTACATAACCTCAAGTTGTGCGCTGGGATCCGAGCTCCGCTCCTCCCGCTGGGGTGCACTGAGCCTGCATTCCTTCTGAGTGGTGGTATCTTCCGGCTCCCGCCATGTGCCTGGAAGTCTCGTAATTAGAGTAATGATGCTTTGAACGCAAGATGAAGGCTGTGTGGCTGTTACCTCTTTCTCGCTGGAACGCCTCTTGACTGCGGCTGGTGGAATATGGGAGACATCGATGCTGTCAGGCGCCTCAGTCCAGCTAAAGGTAAGCGCTTGGAGGAGGAATTGTTGTCTAGTAAGCGCTATACCAAATACTCTGCTAGCGCTTCGGCGGCGGGCGGGCGGGGGGGGGGGGGGGGCTGGCTTGGTCGGAGCCAGTTTTAGTGGCTTGAGAAAAATGCCATTGTTCAGGCTTGCAAGGGAGACCGGCACATCGCGTGCCTGTAGTGGGGGGGAGGGGATGTGTGCGCGTGTGTCTGTGTGTGCCTGCCTGTGTGTGTGCCTGCCTGTGCCTGCGTGCATGTGTTGTGAACAGCCGGCCGGGATCGGAGCGCGTGACCTGATCCGATTCCGGCCGGCTGCGTGCGCGTGACAGTCTGTTGTCTCTGCCTAGTCCTTGAACGGGAAAAGGACTGAAATGATTACAATAGATCGCTTTGCGACAGCAGGGGCGAAATGCAATCGCAGGCGCGACCTAAAAAGTTGGGGAAACAGCTCTTCACGAAATAGTTTCCAGAATTTGGGTGGAAGAGGATCAGAAGGTGAGCCAGAGGACACCCCGTCAGCCAAAGAGCAGAAGTCCTCAAAAGATGGTAGAGGAAAGTTGCTCAGCTCACCTGATTTAGTACACTCCTTCCTATTCTCAAACGAGATGGAATTGTGCACAGCACGGCCAGTTGACGAGGGAAGATTGTTTAAGATGTTGGCAATCTTATCCTCAAAGGTCTGTGCTAGCGAATCACAGAGAGCTTGAGAGGCCGGGATGACATTTTTGGTACAGCCAGGATGGGCCAGGTCCTTTACGATCTTAAATAACGCCTGAGATTTATTTACAGCTGCCATCAAAGATTCTTCTAAGAATCTAGCTTTGGCAAGCTTGATCTGGATTTTATAGGACGCCAGTGCTTGTTTGAAGAGGACTCTATGTGATTCCAGGTACTGTTTCCTCCAGGTCCGCTCAGCCTGTTTACATTGGAGCTTGAGCTGCCGAAGTTCTTCCGAGTACCATGGCATAGCAAGATTAGTCCTATCTTTGATTTTTCACAGCGGGGCCAAAGAGTCCAGAGAAGCCGAGATTCGCTGACAGAGAGTCTCGTAACTTACGTCCACATTCGCTCCCAATACAAAGCCATATGGCAGCTGAGAGGGCAAGATTGTTTGTTTGAGGAGTCTAGACCATTGTCTCCCCATTCTAGTGCCCCCCCACACTCCCTTTCTTTAATGGAGCACTAGAGCACGAGAGGGAGAACTGGACGAGGGCGTGATCCGTCCAACACTGAGGCAGGACGTCACGTATAGCCGTTCGACAAGCGACAGCAAAAAGTAGATCAAGAATATGGCCCTTTGAATGGGTTTTGGAAAGTACCAGTTGTTGTAGCTCAATATTATGACAAGCTTGGACCAGCTCTACATAGGCCGTCTTGGTCGGTCCCTCTGACCAAAGATTGAAATCCCTTAACACCATCAACTTTGTGTGGGAGTGGGAGAGATCGTATATTAAGTCTATGAGCTCAGGTACAACAGATAACGAGCTAGCCGGGGTTCTATAACATAGTAGACCCGTGAATAGCATGCCTCCTTGGTCCTTGATGGAGAAACCCAATGTTTCGCACCCAGCGATTGCCTTAATGATAAGCTGGGAGACGTCAAGAGTCTGCCTAAAAATTAATCCAGTTCCACCTCCTCTGGCTCCCACCCTGGGATTATGCCTTATTTTGAAGCCAGTGGGACAAGCTGTCCCCAGTTCCACCGAGCTAGTCGGTGTTGTCCAAGTCTCTGTCATGAAGAGTACGTCTAGATGGTAAGACTCGATAAGTAACGCAATTTCTTCGCAGTGTTTGATGAGAGATCTCACATTCAACAAGCCACAGGACAAGGCAATTGTGTGCTTACTGGTGATATTATACTTTCGGTTACTGAGTGAACCGAGATTAAGGCGTAAAAGTTCATCGCGGGAATAAGAGTAAGAAGTTACATCTTGGTTCCGAGAGGCAGAATTTTCGGCACCCGGCGCGTCCTGTGCGCGAACGGGCGCAATCGGGCTTACCTCTGGCGCACCTCTGGCGCTCCGCCGGAGCGCCCGCTGCGCACCTACGCTGCGCGCTTTAGGGCATCCATCATATATAGCCGTATACGCAAGAGTCCTGCAGTGCGATCACTAGCCCCCCAACCAAGATGGCGCCAGCAATTCGGCACTCCCTGGTTCCCTCACTCACCCAAGATGGCGGCTACCAACACCGCAGCGCGATGTCCCCAGGAGCCCTAAGGTGCCCTGAAGCGTTCGAATTCCAGCAAAGTGCGGAATGAGGTCACAATTGTAGTGCGGGTAAGAGTTGTACTAATAACACGCTATGAGAGAGGTAGCGCCTAGCGCCAAGATCGACACCGCGAGCGCGCAGTAAAGTAGATTAATTTTAAAATAATTAAAACAGCAATGCGGCAATAGATTCTGCAGCGCGCAATGGTCATGTAAGTCTGCGATATGCGATAATAATACATAATAAAATATTATATAAAACTTACCTTGGCTTCCCGCGCTGACTCCCGAGACTGCAGACTTCCGACTCCCGCCGTCCTGGATTTTGAATACGTCTGACGTGGTCTGGGCTCTCGTCAACAGGAAGGCTGCAGGCAACCTCCCTCCCCTCCACCGCAGCCAGCACCGATTGGTTCGGACGGCTGCCCCAACAGCGTCATTTCTCTCAGTCTGTATGCTGCAGAGAACGGAGAGGAGGAAGCGGAGTACTTAATCACTGTATCCTATCTACTTTATCAGAGAGCATCGCAGTGGCATTCCTAGCTTCAGTTAAATCTGTTTGCATCTGAACAATAACCCTCATTAAATCATCCATGGTGGCCATAATGTCAAAACTCTCAGACCGGGAGGAATATTATTCGTGGGCTCACTATTCTGTCAGGTTGCTTCTTCCTCAGGGTCTGGAGTGATGATATAAGGGGCCCACCTCTCAATACCTCCAACTCTGATTGTAATGATTACACAGAGTATTGAAGTGATTAAGCGGGGGGAAAGGGAATTAGGAAGGGAACAGCTGGGAAGGAATTCTGAAAAGGAAAAGTTACTCGCAAACAAAAATACACGCACTTTCCTTCGCACTAAGACGTAAATTAGGACATCAGATTCTGTCCTTCAATCAGGAACTAGCTTATTAAGAGCTTCGTGGCTTGCGTTTATTCAGACAATCAGACTCTTTGTTGACCTTTCTTAGATCCGCTATATTGTGGCGATAATACTTCACTTCAGTATCAACTGCTCAAAGGCATAAGCGGCAGAATTTGGTTTAGGTCTTTCTATGACTAGGTTTTCAATCACCTAAACAATCAGTGTCTTATATTTCCTTATTTTATGTGACTTAAAAGTGTTCCCAAAAACATTCATGGAACTACTATAGAACAAGAATCGCACTCGTGAATATGGTAAATGATCTTGAAAATCAAATAGAATGTTCCTAATAAATCACTGAAATGGTTTTAACAAGATTCGCAATCTTACCTGTAGAGTGGACCTCTGTCTCCATTCTCTCACTCTGCTCCTTCACTCGTTTTTCTATCCTTTCTATCTTTCACCTTTCTGCATCTCTGCTCTTTTGTGCCTTATTTCTGCCCATTTTCCCATTCGCTCCGTCACTCGTTTTCACTCGTTTTTCTACCCTTTCCATCTTTCACCTTTCTGCCCTTTTCTGCATCTCTGCTCTTTTGTGTCTTATTTCTGCTTATTTTCCCTTTTTTCTTTCTCCCTTCTTTCCTCCCTTTACCTTTCCCCGCCGCTGCTGCTCCCGCGGCCCCTCCCCCCCCCAGCACGACCGGCCCAATCCAGCTCCTCTCCCCGCTCCCGCCTCCCAGCTGTCCAGCCCTCCCCGACCCCTACTTAATGGCGGCCACTGGTGCACCGAAGGCGCGTCAAAGGCAAGCACGTCTGCGCCCGTCCGCGACCAGCACCAGGAACCCTGGACCTCGGCCCCGCCAACGCTACGACCCAGCAGCACTCCACGCACTCAACCCAGGCTGCAACAACAACTGCAAGCTAGCATCACCAGCCGACACCCATGGACCTTTCAGCTGTCACCGCTGCCGGCACACCTGCAGCACCGCCAAGAACACGGATCCAGCACAACCCGCCCCCAAGAACACAACCGAACTGAAGACCCTGCAATGCATCCTCCTCAACGTCCGATCCCTCCACAAACACGCCACAGAAATCTGGGACCTCCTCGACAGCACCACCCCGGACGTAGCATTCTTCACCGAAACCTGGACCAATGCCACCTCGGGACCGGACATCGCCATCGTCATCCCGCATGGATACAAGATCTCCAGGAAGGACCACCCCACCCACCCAGGAGGAGGAATCGCCATCGTCCACAAATCCAGCCTCCGCCTGAGCACACTACCTGACGAGTCCACAAAACTGATGGAACACCTTCACTTCAAGATACTGGCCAGCCCACCGCCGCCCTCCGAGGAACCCTCATCTACCGACCCCCTGGACCCCGCGGACCCTCCGCCAACTCCATCACGGACATTATCTCCCCGCAGGCCATCGCATCCACCAACTACACCCTGCTGGGAGACCTCAACTTCCACCTCGACAATCAACTGGACCCCAACACCACATGCCTCCTGGACAACCTCCACAACATTGGACTCCTCCACAACATTGGACTCTGCCAGATCGTGACAGAGCCCACGCACTCAGCAGGACACACCCTCGACCCCCTCTTCACTACAGGAAACTCCATCACCTTCAGCCACACCACCGAACTCCCATGGACCGACTATCGTTGCGTCCACTTCACCTTCAGAACACACACCATCCACAGACACCAGCACCTGCTTCCAGAAAGAAACTGGACCAAAATCACCAATGACCAGCTCACCTCCTCACTCAACAACTCCACCCCAACCATCGCGGAAAACGACGACCCCAACAACGCAGCTCGAACCCTGCATAGATGGATCTCGGACAGCACCAACACCATAGCCCCCCTCAAGAAAAACAACAATACCCGTGCCAAGAAAGCCAGATGGTTTACCACAGAACTTAGAGAGTCCAGGCGCACATGCCGCCGCCTCGAAAAGGCCTGGAGAAACACCAAATCCACAGAAGCCCACAACAACTTCAGAGCCGCCACCAAAGCCCACCATCAACTCATCAGAGAAACGAGGAAAAAAGCAATTGAAGACAGAATCTCCACCCACGCACACAACAGCAAGAAACTCTTCAGCATCATCAAGGAGTTCCCCTAACCCATTAGCGAGTCTACTGACATCCCTCCCTCACAAGACCTCTGCGACAAACTCAGCACCTTTTTCCACCACAAAATCAAGAGCATCTACGACAACTTCGACAAAGACAACCAACACACTGAACCCTCACGAACCACCCCCGACACCCGGAAACCAGCGATTGATGACTGGACAGCCCTCACCATCGAAGACACACTGAAGACAATGAAGTCAATCTACTCAGGGGCCCCCACGGACCCCACCCCCACCACATCTTCAACAGAGCCACCGATACCATCGCACCCATGCTCCACCACACCATCAACCGCTCCCTGGCGACCGCCTCCGTCCCCGATGACTGGAAACACGCGGAGGTCAACCCCCTCCTAAAGAAACCCTCAGCGGACCCCACCGACCTCAAAAACTACAGACCCATCTCCCTGCTCCCTTTCCCAGCGAAAGTCATTGAGAAAGCCATCAACAGCCAACTCGCCACATTCATTGAAGAAGAACACAACATCCTCGACTCCTCCCAATCCGGCTTCAGAAAAAACCACAGTACGGAAACCGCCCTCCTTGCCGCAACAGACGACATCCGCACCCAACTGGACAAAGGAGAAACAGTAGCCCTCATCCTCCTAGACCTATCAGCGGCGTTCGACACAGTCTCCCACCGCACCCTAATACGCAGACTCTACGAAGCAGGAATCCAGGACAAGGCCTTCGACTGGATCTGCTCCTTCCTCTCCGGCAGGACGCAACGGGTCAGACTCCCCCCTTTCCTCTCAGACCCCACACCTACCACCTGCGGAGTCCCCCAGGGCTCCTCCCTCAGCCCGACGCTCTTCAACGTCTACATGGCTCCACTTGCCCCCATCGTCAGAAACTACGGACTCAACATCGTGTCATACGCAAACGACACCCAGCTCATCCTCTCCCTATCCAACGAGCCCAACACCGCCAGACGCAACTTTCGAGAAGGCATGGAAGCCGTCGCCAAATGGATGAAAAACAGCTGCCTACAACTAAACACCAACAAAACAGAAGTACTCATCATGGGAGCAAACCCCGACGCCTGGAGCGACACCTGGTGGCCCACCGCCCTTGGAAACCCGCCAACCCCCACAGACCACGCACGCAACCTGGGAATCATCAAGGACTCCGAGCTCAAAATGGACCGCCAGATCAACTCTGTCTCATCTTCCTGCTTCCACACCCTCCGCCTCCTTCGTAAGACCTTCAAATGGATCCCCCTCGAACACCGAAAGACAGTCACTCACGCCCTGGTCACCAGCAGACTCTACTACGGCAACGCACTCTACGCCGGAACAAACAAAAACCTCATCCGCAAGCTACAGAACATCCAGAACGCCGCCGCAAGACTGGTCCTCAACCTGCCAAAACACTGCCACATCTCTCAGCACCTGCGCACACTCCACTGGCTCCCCATCGAGGCGAGAATCACCTTTAAGATGCTCACCCACGCACACAAGGCCCTCCACGGCACCGGACCAGCATACCTGAACAGCCGGCTCAAATTCCAGGCACTCCCAAAGGACCCTACGATCAGCCCAGCTCTCCTACGCCGTGTTCCCCCACACCAGAAAGACCAGATCGGGAGGCCGCTCCTTCTCCTTCCTCGCCGCCAAAGCATGGAACGCCCTTACACTCCACCTCAGACAGACAACATCGCTCCCCATCTTCGCAAGAAACCTCAAAACTTGGCTCTTCGACAGACCCCCTCCTTGATGGAATGGAACCTGCACCCCCCACCCCTAGCGCCTTGAGACCCTTACGGGTGAGTAGTTGCGCTTTAACAAACTCCTGATGGATGGATTTACTACTTCTGAATCTGGGTTAGTGACAGGTAATCCCCCCAAAACCTAGCCTCACCGGGAGCCCATCAAGAAGAGAAGTCTCTGCAGATTCTAAACTCCTCCTGCAGCTCAGCGAGCGTTGTAGCAGTCTTCAGGCACCCAGAACTCTCCACCGATCAAAATAACAAAGCTGGCCTTGCAGAGAAACGGAGCCCCAAGATCCTCTTCCTCCTTCACCAAAAGACGCTGAATAGTGAGCACGGGGAACTGGGCGCGGCCGCTGACATCATCGTAGGCACGCCCCGTGCCAAACCTCACGCATCTCGCGTGAGGTGCCACACCTCACGCATCTCGCCTGAGGTGCTAAACCTCACGCACCTCGCGTGAGGTGTCAAACCTCACGCATCCCGCGTGATGTGCCGAACCTCACACATCTCGCGTGAGGGTGCCAAACCTCAAGCATCTCGGGTGAGGTCCGGAACCTCACGCATCTCGAGTGAGGTGCCAAACCTCACGCATCCCGGGTGAGGTGCCAAACCTCGCGCATCCAGCGTGAGGTTCCGAACCTCACGCATTCCGCGTGAGGTGCCGAACCTCACGTATCTCGCGTGAGGGTGCCAAACCCCACGCATCTCGCGTGAGGGTGTCAAACCTCACGCATCTCGGGTGAGGTGCCAAACCTCACGCATCCCGGGTGAGGTGCCGAACCTCACGCATCTCGGGTGAGGTGCTGAACCTCACGCATCTCGGGTAAGTTACCAAACCTCACGCATTCCGCGTGAGATGCCGCAACTCACGCATCTCGCGTGAGCGTGTCAAACCTCACGCATCTCGGGTGAGGTGTCAAACCTCACGCATCTCGCGTGAGGGTGTCAAACCTCACGCATCTCGGGTGAGGTGCCAAACCTCACGCATCTCGCGTGGGGTGTCAAACCTCGCGCATCTCGCGTGGGGTGCCAAACCTCACGCATCCCGCGGGAGGTGCCGAACCTCACGCATCCCGCGTGAGGTGCCGAACCTCACGCATCTCGGGTGAGGGTGTCAAACCTCACGCATCTCGGGTGAGGTCCCAAACCTCACGCATTCCGCGTCAGGTGCCGAACCTCACGCATCTCGCGTGAGGGTGTCAAACCTCACGCATCTCGGGTGAGGTGCCAAACCTCACGCATCTCGCGTAACGGTGCCAAACCTCACGCATCCTGCGTGAGGGTGCCAAACCTCACGCATCCTGGGTGAGGTGCCAAACCTCACGCATCCCGGGTGAGGTGCCAAACCTCACGCATCTCGGGTGAGGTGCCAAACCTCACGCATCTCGGGTGAGGTGCCAAACCTCACGCATATCGGGTGAGGTGCCAAACCTCACGTATCTCGCGTGAGATACCGAATCTCATGCATCTCGCGTGAGATACCGAATCTCACGCATCTCGCGTGAGATACCGAATCTCACGCATCTCGCGTGAGGGTGCCAAACCTCACGCATCTCGGGTGAGGTGCCGAACCTCACGCATCTCGAGTGAGGTGCCAAACCTCACGCATCCCGGGTGAGGTGCCAAACCTCACGCATCCCGGGTGAGGTGCCAAACCTCACGCATCCAGCGTGAGGTTCCGAACCTCACGCATTACGCGTGAGGTGCCGAACCCCACGTATCTCGTGTGAGGGTGCCAAACCTCACGCATCTCGCGTGAGGGTGTCAAACCTCACGCATCTCGGGTGAGGTGCCGAACCTCACGCATCCTGCGTGAGGGTGCCAAACCTCACGCATCTCGGGTGAGGTGCCAAACCTCACGCATATCGGGTGAGGTGCCAAACCTCACGTATCTCGCGTGAGATACCGAATCTCATGCATCTCGCGTGAGATGCGTGAGATACCGAATCTCACGCATCTCGCGTGAGATACCGAATCTCACGCATCTTGCGTGAGATACCGAATCTCACGCATCTCGCGTGAGGTGCCAAACCTCGTGAGTGTCTGGCGCGGTAGTAAATGTCCTCCCATTCTTTGTTGCGCAGAGTCCGCCCCAGTTCCCTCTCCCATCTAGCCCGTCCTGCATTATAAACGCGCGAGTATCTGTCCAAGAGGAGCCGATATATGTCTGAAATGAGTCGCTTATCTGTGGTGCGCGAGAGAAGCCAGTATTCATATTTACTGAGCTTGCGTGTAGCGTCTCCACGGATCTGGGGTTGAAGCGCCTAATGTCGGACCTGTAGATACCTAAGGCGTTCAGCCTCCGGGAGGTCATAGGTCTTCCGGAATTCCTCAAAAGGCATCACTCCCGCACCTGAATACATGTGAAAGAGGCATCGGCATCCTGCTGGGCGCCACCGTGCAAAGGTCTGGACATCCCTACCCGGGCCGAAGTCAGGGTTCTCTAACAGGGGTGTGAGGGGAGACGGGAAGGTCGTCAGGTCGTGTAAGACGCATGTTCGATCCCATACCTCTAGCGGTACCCTTGTGACGAAGGAGGCGTATAGGTTAGCGGGCCAGTGTTGTTGCCGTAGGAAAGGCACCTCCTGGAGTGGACGCCCCGCGACCGCTTGGTCCTGGAACAACCAATGGCGCTCCGATTCTCATTTGCTCCATTCCACAAGGGTTCTGAGTTGGGTCACCTGGTAATAGTGACGCAAATCCGGCAGGCTCAGCCCACCACTCTCCGGGGGAAGCATCCCTAGCCTCAGCTTGAGTCTGGGCCGTTTCTCGTTCCACACAAACTGAGCCAGCTCCGATTGCGTGTGGCGAATCCATCCCTCCGAGGGATGGAGCGGGCTAGCCCGAAAAACGTATAAAACTTGCGGGAGGATTGTCATCTTTACTGCTGCCACTCGGCCCAGCCAAGATAGTGGGAGGTGCCGCCACAGCCCGACCTCCGCGCGGATAGTGCGACTAAGGTTAGCGTAGTTGAGACGCACCGTTTCTTGTAGCATGGCCGCCAATTGTATGCCCAGGTGGGGCACTGCACCGTCTGCCCATTGGAAGGGGAATTGTGCTTCTAGGGAGGCCCGCGTGTGTGCCTCCAAGGAAAGGTCAAGTGCTACTGATTTCGTCATGTTCACCTTAAAGCCAGAGGCCTTCGCAAATGCATCCAGGATGGTGTAGGAAGGTGGATACCTGACTATGGTTGCCCCCAACTTTTTGCCTGGTGTTTTGCTGGTTTTCCGACTTAGTTGACCTGGGACCCTGCTATCCAGGGCCCCAGGCCTACTGCTCTCTCTGTAAAATGGATTCCATGTACCTTAGGTACATATCTAATTGGATACTGAGTCACCTTATCAGTCCCTGTACAGTGTACCTTAGGTACCCTGGGCATAGGTGTACCCAGGGCCTACCAGGGGCTGCAGCATATATTATGCCACCCCTGGCTGGCCATCCAAATCTGACACAACTGGCTGCACGACAGCTGGGGCAAGGTGGTGTAATCACCCTTTGCTTTAGATATAGTATTCCTATATCTAACCCTAAAATGGACACATGTATTCCTATCAGTCACTCCTATGGCAGGCCTTGACAATCCTGAAGGCAGAGTGCTTGGAATTATGTGAGATGGTGCTCTGGCATGAGCTGAGCCCGTTTGCAGCTTGCGGAACCAAGTCCTAATAGCTGTTCCATGATAACGCATACCATATACTCTTAAGTGCATTATAATCCTCGCGGTTATGTGCCAACTTTGGTATCGCTTTATCAAAACATGTCGAGTAAGGTGTCATACAAATTGGAATACTAGCCCCTCGCCAATTCTGGTGACGGGGTTAGCATTCCACCCTTCTAGAGGGACGCGACATGTATGTAACTGTGAACCCCGGTTAAAGCTGAACACAGTCTCAGCTCCACAAAATGGATGCTGCCACCACAGACACAAGTCTGACCTCCTGCTGCTGGGAGTCCTTCCAGCGAGGAGAGCTTGGACAAAGTGTTTCCTGTCAGGGGCGGTGCTAGCACCATCCCAGACACGGTTTTGTGTATCCCAGGTAGGCAGGGCTGAGAGGAAGGTGACTGCAAGTGGCACCCCGGTGCTCACTGTGCATATGCCGGCTTGAACCAGTTCCAGGGGCACACCAGCCCCTGAGCTGGGGAAAGTCCGGCATGGGAGAGGGGTGTAACCACCCCCCTCCTGGTCACACCCATGGGCAGGACCTAGTCGCGTGCCAGCCCCTTTTTTTAGAATAAAGGTAGGAGCGGGCCCCCTTCCCAAATTAGATAATTCTGAATCTTGACTACTTTCCACAAAAGAACTCTTGAACATTTCTGAAGACTCTCCCTTGTGGCTAAGGAGTAGCCACCCTGCTCCAGCGGGCACCATCTAAGCGCATGCGGTTTGCTGCAAGTCCATCCTCTGGACCAAGACTGCCCAGCTCGACGAGACCCGGATTCCCTGGCATCTCTGACCTCTACCTACATCATCAGCCCAGCTGAGATTCGTGGGTGTGACGAGACCTGAAGGGACCGGCCATCTTGAAGACTGCATGACGCTTATCCAGCACGACCGCCGAGGGATCCTCGAGTGAGTGCTTTTGGGTTTGAGAAGCCCTAACCCTGAGCAGCTCCAGCACCGAAGTCCAGCCCCCCAGCATCCACGAGATCTGCGTGGGGCCCTTCTGCTCTTTGCTGCTCACCGCGTTGTCCGGCCACTTGCCTGCTGGTTTGTAGCCCTCCTGACGACGAACCACGACGATTGCATTGCTGGTCTGTTTGCTCCAGACTGGCCCTAGCTCCCCTCCAAAAGAGGAGCACCCCGGACCCTCCTGGTCCACTCCAGACGCCATCTTGAGTCCAACGCCTGGGCTTGCCTTTGCCAAGGTTTGTTGCCCCAATCCTGGGTCTAGCATTGCCGACAGCAGACACCTTCGTGGGACAGCTCGCACCTCCATCCTGGTCGCCGACAACGCCTCCTGGTCCGAGAGACTGCAGAGCCCAGCGTCGCCCACTCACCTGGTCGAGGTGACTTCATCCGGTGCCATCCTGGTGCCCACCTAATCACTGGCTAGTGATTAAGAACTGAGTCCCCTCTGCTTTCAGGTCGTCTCCATCACCGATCCAGGCTTGGATCACATCGAACTTCATCACTGGTCGCCTGCCAGCAACTTCTTCTTTCAGGCTCCATAGACTGTAACGAGGATTCCCGACGTCTTTTGAACCCTATGCAGCCGCAGCCCCTGGGCTAGGTAACCTGAGCATTTCGGTGCTCCAACGTAGGTTCACTATCTAAGTGTCCAGATCCTTTTTCGTTTTCAGCCTAACTAGTCGGATTCGTCCGATAACTAACTTTACGAAAACTAGCATCCATAGACTTTGTCCCGCATCCCGCGTGAGAGTGCACACTCTGCACCCGATCTCCCTAGGCCTCCTGCTCCTAACCTGAAGGTTCAGTAGTGTATTCCTAGCGATCCTGAAGCCTCTGGATCTTGTTACTTACCTGCTAGTATTTCGCATTCCACTTTTGGAGTATATGGTTTTTCATGCCCCTCGGACATTTGTGTAAATTGTGCAACTTAAAGTATTTTCTTAAGAGTTTTGTTATGTGCTTAGCTCCCTGACTCATAAAGAGTTCAGGGTAGACTTGTTATAAATAAATATCCTTTTATTTTCATAACAACCTGTGTGGTGTCCTTTCACTTGGTGTTCAAGGGGTATATGTGATGGTATAACAGCTGGCTTAACACGCCCTCTAGAGCTTAGCCTAAAGACTGCTCTTGTCCATGCTACTAGGATAGCTGGTCTATAAGGTTGACTTACAACCAATCATCAATAAGGGTCGTTTGGTATGATACAA
The DNA here is from genome assembly GCF_964263255.1 of Lissotriton vulgaris. Classification (NCBI taxonomy): domain Eukaryota; kingdom Metazoa; phylum Chordata; class Amphibia; order Caudata; family Salamandridae; genus Lissotriton; species Lissotriton vulgaris. Next base: position 947,766,410 of record NC_141699.1, on the reverse strand, counting down.
AGTGATCACTAGAATAGTGAGCACTATATATCAGGCCAACTTCTCACAGATGGCCGCCCCGGCCGGCAGGGATGGCGCAGGGGAAGCAAAGGAAAGCAAGACGTCATCAGCGTATAAGCCAATCGTGTGGATATAAGCCCCGAATTTAATCCCCTTAATGGTTGGATGCGATCGCATGGCCTGTGCCAGGGGTTCCATATACAGCGCGAAGAGCAGGGGCGAGAGCGGACACCCCTGCCGAGTTCCGCGTTCGATGGGGAATACGGGCGATGAGCAGCCATTCACCCGAACCGACACCGTGGGGAAGGTATAGCAGTTCAGAACCCACGTACGAAATCTCGCGCCTAACCCTGCCTTGATGAGCACCTGTTCCAAGTACGGCCAGTGGACACGATCGAAGGCCTTCTCCGCATCAATTGCCAACATCATGAACTCTCCCGGCAACCTGGAGGCCCGTTCCACTAAGTGGAGTGCTCTTTTTGTGTTGTCGACCGCCTGGCGCTCCGGTATAAAGCCGGCCTGGTCCGGATCAATCAGACAGTGGCATAAGTGGGCCCAGCCGCTTCGACAGTATACTGGTGTAAAGCTTCAGATCTACGTTAAGTAACGAGATAGGGCGGTAGGCCCCGCATTGCGTTCGGTCCTTTCCCGGTTTGGGAATGACCGAGATCATGGCACTCATCAGATCTCTTGGGATGGCGCAGGGCTAAAAGGCGGCGGTAAAGCCATCCAGTCCCGGCGCCTTGACCAGCTTGAGGCGGGAGATCGCGGCAATGACTTCTTCAGGACGGATCTCCCTGTCAAGGAGTTCTGATTGTTCCGTCGATAAAGCCGGTATGGACACCGAGTCCAGGAAGGCCGCCCCGTCCGCTGGATCCAGAGCAGCCCCCTCGTATAGTGTGGTATAAAAGTCAATAAATGCCTGCGCTATAGCTCCGTCCTCCGTCACTGTGACTCCGTCCTGCGTGTGTATTTCCTGCACCGAGTGTCGTTGCTGCTGTTAGCGGAGTGCCCGACCCAACAGACTCCCGCATCTGTCGCCTCCCGTGTAGTATGCATGTCGTACCCGTAGTGCCGCGTATTCTGATCTATCTTGATCGAGTGCTGCTAACTGTTGACGTGCCACTCACAACTGTTTCCACACCCGCGGCGCCCCTGTCCTCTGGTGTACCTGCTCCAATTCCTTCGTGCGGGCAGAGAGCTTGTCTCTCTTACGGGCCCTCTCCGCATTTTCTGCTGCCGCGATTGCAATGAACTCGCCCCGTTTGACTGCCTTGAGTGCTGCCCAATGTGTTGCAGGTGAAGTGTCCGTCGGTGTGTTGTGTACCAGGTATTCAGCTATAGCTTCCTTGATCTTGGCCACAACCCCCTGTCTGTGCAGCAGCGTGTCCCTCAGTCTCCAGCAACGGGCACTGCGCCCCACCGGTGGAAAGGTAAACACCGCTGTGAGTGGTGCATGATCGGAAAGGGCTGCCGCTCCTATCTCAACGCTTGACGCCAGCGCTCTAAATGAAGTGGATGTTAGAAAATAATCTAGGCGCGCATAGGTTTTGTGGGCGTTGAAGTAATATGTGTAGTCCCGGTCGCCCGGGTGGAGGGAGCGCCACAAGTCCGTCATACCCAGTTCTGACAATCTGTTCCGAACCCCCTCCGATAAAGTGCCTGCCTGCGTGGATCACTGCGCTGACCTGTCAAGTAGGTTGTCAAAAACTAAATTGAGGTCCCCCCCAACCAGAACATGTCTATCAGGTGCCGCCGCTACTTCAGTAAGCACTTGGTGGAAGAACTTCTCCTGCCCCTCATTTGACGCATAAACCGCAATCACCGTGAAGGTGTGAGCACCCAGTGAGAACCTGCAGGATAGGAGTCGCCCTTTAACCTCTGTCCCCCAGTGTAACTGCTTCCCCTTAAATCGCTTTGACACCAGGAGCGCCACCCCAGCAGTCTTTGTGGTCGTGGATGAGAAAAGTTGTGTCGGAAAGTGACGGGATTTAAGCCTATGACAATCCTTAGTTAGCAAATGCCTTTCCTGGAGGAGACAGATATCTGCTTTTGAATTCTCCAGCAGGGACAGCACCGCTCGCCGCTTAACCGGACTGTGCCCACGCAAATTCAACGTGAGCACACTCAAGTCAGTCGCAGGCATAAGGAGTCATACCCCACACGCTCTCTGAGAAAACTTCCAGTGGCCAAACCATCAGCCAAGCCCTGTCTCGCAGCTGCCCCGGCCACCCAGGACCCTCAGATCTGCGCAATTCGCCACACCCTTTCAGTCCAACATTCACTCGGATCCGGAGTTCCTCCCCCTTACCAACAACACCCCCCTCCCCACAATGAACAAAACCCTTGACAGCCCCCCACCCCCGCAATCCCAAGATGCCAACATTGATAGTCCTTCATCCAGAGATGAATGGGAAAGGTCTCTCCCAGTCCAGAAACCCCCTTTTCCTGACTGGCCAAAGAAGCAAAACAGTCTCTCCCCACCCTCCACCTGCTAAGGAGACCACCCTCCATCCCCTTTCCCCAACTTGAAGAATACCAAAAATAGTCCTGTCCAACGTCCATAGTTGTAGACGAGGAGGTTGGGACACCTTAGGGGGAATGTGTCGGAGTCCAATACCTCCGCCCCCGTCGCTGCCTCAGTCGGCCCCAATCCCCACTGTCTCATCAAAAGCCCTCGTGCCACCTCATCGTTGGTTATCCGCTGTCGGAGGTTGCCAGTCCCAGCGCTATGGTTTCTACCGCAGCACAGCGACCATCTTCGATCTCTTGCGCGGCCAGGCGCCTCGGTCTTCGTCGTCGCCGTTGCTGTTTCCACTGCCCAGGGCCGTCCGTGCCATTTGCTCCCCCTCCAGGCTGATCGTCATCCTCCGTCAGTTCCTCGAGGCCTAGCAATTTGCATGCATCCCTGAAAGACCGCAACTGGTGAACCTTGCTGTCCAGCTTAAACACCAGGCGAAAGGGGTGACCCCAGCTATATGGGATGTCGCGTCGCAGTTCTGCCGTGATCGGTCGGAATGACCGTCGTTTCTCCAGGGTGATGGAGGCGAGGTCCTGATATAGAGTCGGCGAGTGGGCACCATATGAGATGGTTCTCATCTGGCGCGCTTTGCTAAGGATCTCCTCCTTCGTGCGGAAGTCCTGCACGCAGACCAAGATGTCGGCCGGTTGGGACGAGGCCGCCCTGGGCGGGCCCGTCCTATGGGCCCTGTCCAACTAAAGCGTTGAGTCCCCCGGTCGGCCGAGGATGTGGTTGAAGAGGCCTTGGGTGAAATGGAAGAGGTCGTCTGTGTCGGGAGCCTGCTTCACTCCCCGAATCCTGATGTTGTGCCGCCGGGAGCGGTTCTCCAGGTCCTCGGCGTGAGACTGGAGGTCCACCTATTGGTCGTGAATACGGACTATTTCTTGCCGCAGCGCCTCTATTTCTACATCTCACCCATCGCATTTGGTCTCTTGGTCCGCCACTCTTTCTCCTATGGCGTCAGTGTCGCGTCTGACTTCCCGTATTTCCTCCTGTAGTTCCCTCTTCAACGCGTGGATGTCCTCTCGCAGGCCAGCGAAGAGGGATTCTAGAAAGGTCTTTGTGATAGTCTCCTCAATGTCCGCCTTTCCCGAGGGTGGAGAGTCCCTGGTCTTCTTTTCCGAGCCGGTCCGTTGGCTGGATGTGGCGGTGTCCGTCCGCTTCCCCGTTGTGCTGGGAGTGAATAGATCCTTAATAGTCCTGTCCTACTGGATTCTCCCCGAGGACATGTCACTCAGGGCCTCCCCGGCCCGGACACCACCAGTGCTGCTTGACGGCGTGTGTTCCGGCAACGAGGGTGCAAGAAAGTTCGACGGGTCGGTCCGGTATTCAGGGGAGCTCACCGAGGGCTGCGCCAGGAGCCCGCCTTTCCCCGCTCCGGTGCCAAGGAGACTACACTCTGTCACTGCCCAAACCCCAGGGTGTCCGCAGCTGGACCAGGACACCAGTCACTGGTGTCCGGTTGCTCCTGTCCGGGCACTGGCCTCTATTTGCCCACCGAGCGCCTCCGTGTTCCTGCTCGCAGTCTTGGGGCCTAGCAGGGCTTCTAGGATGCCACACAAGGGGCAGCTCCGACCAGCGAGTGGCTCAAAATGGCGGAAGCAAACTCCAGTGCGAATCAGGCGCTTCCGTTCGATTACCCCTGTGGGCTCTACCTCGGCGCTTCCGAAACCCTCTGGGCCTGGTCGACGCGCCGACACTCTCAGCCGCCACTCGGGTACGATTCCTCCCCGCTGCTCCTCACCTCAGTCCCTGGTGCTCGGGTTCTGTGTTCCGTCCGCCGTGCTCCGCGGTCGGGCCCACTTCGCCTGGCCGCCAGCCCTTCCTCCGTCAGAGATCTGTCTCTGCCGCTACCACCGCAACCGTGTGTTCGCGGGTCCGCAGTAGTCCCCGGACAGTGTCGCCCCAGGGGCCTCGCGCTGTCAACGCGCGGGCCAGACCCTCCGCTCCGGCATCGGCTCTCGCGTAGTCTGGCGCCACCCAGTCGGACTGCCTCGCCGGGGCCCAAGGCCACGCCCCGCGGCTCCTCTCCGCTAGGCCCAACCCAGCCTCGGTCACGGCGGCACTTCTCCCTCTGTTCCGGGTGGCCCCAGAGTCGTTCGGTTCTCTCCTCCGGGTGCAGACCTCTCCCGGCTGTAAGCGCTCTCCGACGGGGCCCACTGATGGGGGATTGAAGCGCTGCAATGGTGCTATAAAGACGGCCGGCGGTGGGAGCTCTCGGAGACACGTCCGCTCACACCGCCATCTTGGCCACGCCCCCCCATATCTGGTTTTAGACGCCGTTTTCCATTCGTCACCATTACGAATGCGCACCAAATGATACGCACCTCGAAGATCTAATTTGGTGTAGATCACAGCGGTCTTCACCTGGTCCAAAAGAACTGGGATCAATGGAAGGGGGTACTTGTTCTTTATTGTGATCTTATTCAATGCTCTATAAATCAATACAAGTTCTTAATTCCCCATTTGCCTTAGGAATAAAAAAACAACGGAGAAGCCGCAGGTGACTTAGATGGGCGTATAAATCCGTTTTCCAAGTACTGATCAAGATATTGTCTCAAATGTTGGTTTTCTTTTTCTGATAATGCATATATCCGACAGTTAGGCACACATGAACCAGGCACAAGATCAATTTGACAGTCATATGACCAATGAGGAGGGAGGGTCGCTGCTTTTGCTTCACTGAAGACTTCTTTAAATTCCTCATAGGGAGTTGGTAGCACGGTTTCTTTCTCTTCCGTAGTTGCAATTTGTCCCGTTGTAGATTCTTTGGTCTTTAACCCCTTCGCTGCTCATGACGAGTCATGAGGCACGGTTGAGCTGTGCTCATGACGAGCTGAGCTCGTCATGAACAATGGGGATTCAGGGAATGCAGCACAGGAGGGGAATCTCTCAAGCACCCAAGGTGTTAAACATGTGGAGTGACAATATTGAGAAAGAAAAACAAGTTCCCTTTTTGGCCAATCTATTAAAGGGTTATGCAAGCAAAGCCAAGGCATTCCTAAAATAAAGCCATATTGTGGGGCTTGGATTACATCGAAATGAACTTCCTCTTTATGCTGTTGGTTATTTGTATCTATGCAGAACATCTGAATTTTAGAGGTTTGCATGGTAACAGGGCCTCCAGACAACATTTTGCCATCTACTGCTTGCACAATTTCTGGAGTGACCTTTTTCTCACAAGCAATTTGTAACCGTTGAGTTGTTTCAAAATCTACGAAATTCCCTGTTGCGCCTGAGTCTATTAGGACTTCCATTTGGTATATTTTTGAAGTCAACTGAATTTGTACTGCCAAACGGAAGTGAGATTTGTAGTTGGATACACAGGAATTTATTGAAGGGAAGGCGATGGTTCCCAAGAGATCCCCTTCTAAACATCTTGGGCACAATAGTTTCCCGACGTTTGCTCAGTTGTAGTCACAGCCACAGACTTGTTAGCACTCACAGTCTTACCTTTAGGTTTTATTGTGCAATCTTTCACGAAATGTCCCTTTCCACCACAATAAAGACACTGGTCATTTTTACGTCTATTATCTTTTTCATCTTTAGACAATGGTTGCCTAAGAGTCCCGATTTCCATTGGTTCTGTAGTTGTTTCTGAACTACTAAGTTGATTTCTGGGTTTACTGTCGAACTTCCAACTTGATTTATCATATTTTTTCCTGTCAGTTCTTCTTTCGGACAGTCTATGATCCAGACGTAAAGTTAGATTGACTAACTCTGAACAAGTAGTTGGTTGAGGATCGATTTGCGCAAGAACGTCTTTCAGATCATCTTTTAACCCTTGATAAAAGAGTGCTGCCCTCTTTTCTTCAGGCCACGAGGTTTCTGCAATTAACCTATTGAAATGTGACAAATAGGAAATAAGGTCTCTATTCCCTTGTCGTAGCTGTAATAGTTCGCGATCTGCGGACAGAGTCACCAGTGGCGGCTGGTGACATTTGAAATTGTGTGGCGTAAAATTGGCGGTGGAGAAAAAAATACAGGAACAAACACCACACAGTACCATACAAAGAATAGAAACCAACCCCACATAAAAACTAATACAGCACGCTATGTGAAAGTGAACTCAGCATGTTCATAAATGATCACATATTTTAGAAAATATTCATTTTGTGAAACCATCATGCAGTGTTAGAGGCTTAGCTTATGAGTAGCTTCAAATAGAATGAAAACACAAAACAGGTATTACAGCAAATTTTGCCTGAAGCGGGCACCAATGCATTGTATATTCCATACCTTCCAAATACATATACAGGGTAAATTTACGCGATGAAAACTGCCCAGATTTGAAAATGTGGGATACTGTTTTTTTTCAGCTGAAACACGCTAATGAGGGCCACTTTCATTTTAATGCCCAGATGTATTTGCTGTGCTAGTCCGACCCTGGCTGTTCCACGTATTCCGAGTGAATTTATCAATAAATAACACATGACTCAACCCCCAGTGGCTCCAAGTGCCCTGTTGGTCCAGTGTCACTCCGAACTGAAGGAGTTCTTGCTGGGTCGGAGGTGCACTCACACGGAGCTGTTTACATAACGTGCTCGCCGTGCAAACCGTAGCAGCCCTCTCAATTGACTCCAGCGACGCCATTTAAACTTATTTTAATTAATGTTTAACCTATCGCAGATACTGTTTTTAACACTCCGTCGATCGTCAGCCCCTCCTTATCTTCTCACTCCCAAATATACAATTTGGCACCAGCATGACTGAGCTAAACTGTGTGAATCAGGCGAGTGACGAAGGTGCTGGTGCTGACAAGTTTGTGTCTAATCAGAGGCCAGTCACTCCTCTGATGTCCCTACTTGTTCGGTGTGCAGAGGAACGCCAGTTCTCTTGTGTCAGTGAATTAACGAGACACGCGTTTGTGCCGGCTTACTGGCACTAGGACTATGAGAGATGGAAACAAACATACAAATTACTGCCACAAACGGATGAGAGAAACTCGCACTTTCTTTACTCGGAACTTTTGTACAGAATGCAAAGCATGACTGTATTTTCGGCTGAATTGGGTTACATGTTACAACTCATTTACACACAGTCACAGAGGTCCTTATTTAAGGCAACCCAAGGAACGTGCCAACAATGTACAGTCTTCAGAGTTCATTCGATGTTATATTGTTTTCATTTTTAATTATTATGTATGGCACTCACCACATGGGAAGGAAGTCGGAACGGGAAACCAAGAATCAGGCGTGAGCGTTCTCACTGCACAGGACCATCTCTTCCCAGAGCAAGGGCAGGTGGCACGGCGACATTGCAGTCCCACCTGCCCCATCACAGTCAGGCACGGGTTGCCAAACCCAGCCGCAAGAAGAGCTCAGATCATCCATAGAAGCACCAAGCACCTGCACGCCACTGCCAACGGACCCGAGCCGGCGCACAAGGAGGCATGCATGAGCTGACCATCCCGGGTGACAGGGTAAAGGAGTACCGGCGCGTGGCGCAACACAAACCACCTCAACCCCCAGACTAGAGAGCTTCTTCTTCACCCCTCTGAAACCCGCCTCCTTAACGAAATCCACCTCACTCCGAAGCCGGCAGAGACAGGCAACATTTAAATACTTAAGTATAATTTACATGAGATATGTATGTATGTATGTATGTATAGGCGTTCTTTTATAGCGCTATAACTGTCACCCGACGGGCATCCTGGCGCTTAGACTGTTATGACACAATACATGATGTTTCCAGCTTCCAATCTATTTACATTGTTCTGGGGAACAGATGGGTCTTTAATGCTTTTTTAAAGGAAGAAAAATCTTCCAGGCCCTTCAGGCCTAGCGGTAGAGAATTCCACAGCCGCGCTGCGGTAAACCTGAAGGACCGACCACCCATCCGGGACCTCAGAAACGTGGGTACTACCACCAAGTAAGCCGAGGCTGACCGGAGTGGTCTTGGAGGGATGTACCATGAGAAAAGGTCCTGCAGAGGAGACGGGCCTTGTCCGTGTAGAGCCCTAAAAACCAAACACAAAGCTTTGAAGTTCACCAGTTGAGAGATTGGCAACCAATGGAGGTCCCTAAGTGCCTTGGCAGAAGAGTCCAGGCGGTGTCGCGAGAGTGCCAGTTTGGCAGCAAAATTCTGTACTCGTTGAAGTTTTCCTAGCAGAGTAACTTGTGCCCCCAGCAGCAGTGCGTTGTAGTAGTCGAGACAACTTAAAAATTATGCTCCGCACTACCTCTGGTCTGGCCTGTACCGGGAGCAAGGGTAGAATCTTTCGCATTGATCCAAGTAATGCAATACAAGTGGCCACAGTGTTGTTCACTGATGTGTCCAGCTGTAAGTCAGAACTAAACATTACCCCCAAATTCCGAACCGATTCGGCAGGCAGACTACTACCTTGGAAATCAGGAGGCCAAAAACCCTGTGGTAGGGGTCTGGGGGTCCGATCCATAGAGCAATGTTGCACCTCGGTTTTCGAGCTGTTAAATTGTAGGGAGTGGTTACCCAGCCATTCTGCTGTGGTGCTCATGCATCGATGGAAGACCTCCTGCGACACCCCGTCCTTACCCTCAAACGAGAAGATAAGTTGGGTGTCATCGGCGTAGTTGGTGACTGGTATGCCAAAAGATTTAATCAGCGTGATCAGGGGACGGAGGTAAAGATTGAAAAGAATGGGGCTGATGGCCGAGCCCTGGGGTACTCCCTGACCAACCCTCCTGATGTTGGATTTAAAGGGTGGCAGGGCAACTACCTGGTGGCTTTGATCGAGATATGACACCAGCCATTCAAGGGCCAAGCCCGACACCCCACCCTCCGTCAGTCTCCTGATCAGGATTGCATGGCTGACCGTGTCGAACGCGGCTGACATGTCGAGCAGCGTTAAAAAGGCTGCTCGACCCTGGTCGGCACGCGTTCGAAGGTCATCGAGAACAGTCACCAATGCCGACTCTGTCCCATGTGCCGGTCTAAACCCAAACTGAGCCACATCCAAACAATCAGTAGTCTCAAGAAAGTTGGAGAGATGTTTTGTGGCCAGTTTCTCTAGAATTTTAATAGGAAATGGCAAGAGGGAGATGGGCCTAAAGTTGGCTGGGCATGTGGGGTCCAGATTCTCCTTTTTAAGCAGTGGGGAGACCATCGCCAATTTCCAGCAATCTGGAACCCGTGCTGAAGTGAGAGACTGGCGACAGATGGAAAAAAGTTGGGGAAACAGCTCTTCACGAAAAAGTTTCCAGAATTTGGGTGGAAGAGGATCAGAAGGTGAGCCAGAGGACACCCCGTCAGCCAAAGAGCAGAAGTCCTCAAAAGATGGTAGAGGAAAGTTGCTCAGCTCACCTGATTTAGTACACTCCTTCCTATTCTCAAACGAGATGGAATCGTGCACAGCACGGCCAGTTGATGAGGGAAGATTGTTTAAGATGTTGGCAATCTTATCCTCAAAGGTCTGTGCTAGCGAATCACAGAGAGCTTGAGAGGCCGGAATGACATTTTTGGTACAGCCAGGATGGGCCAGGTCCTTTACGATCTTAAATAACGCCTGAGATTTATTTACAGCAGCCATCAAAGATTCTTCTAAGAATCTAGCTTTGGCAAGCTTGATCTGGATTTTATAGGACGCCAGTGCTTGTTTGAAGAGGACTCTATGTGATTCCAGGTACTGTTTCCTCCAGGTCCGCTCAGCCTGTTTACATTGGAGCTTGAGCTGCCGAAGTTCTTCCGAGTACCATGGCATAGCAAGATTAGTCCTATCTTTGATTTTTCACAGCGGGGCCAAAGAGTCCAGAGAAGCCGAGATTCGCTGACAGAGAGTCTCGTAACTTACGTCCACATTCGCTCCCAATACAAAGCCATCTGGCAGCTGAGAGGGCAAGATTGTTTGTTTGAGGAGTCTAGACCATTGTCTCCCCATTCTAGTGCCCCCCCACACTCCCTTTCTTTAATGGAGCACTAGAGCACGAGAGGGAGAACTGGACGAGGGCGTGATCCGTCCAACACTGAGGCAGGACGTCACGTATAGCCGTTCGACAAGCGACAGCAAAAAGTAGATCAAGAATATGGCCCTTGGAATGGGTTTTGGAGAGTACCAGTTGTTGTAGCTCAATATTATGACAAGCTTGGACCAGCTCTACATAGGCCGTCTTGGTCGGTCCCTCTGACCAAAGATTGAAATCCCCTAACACCATCAACTTTGTGTGGGAGTGGGAGAGATCGTATATTAAGTCTATGAGCTCAGGTACAGCAGATAACGAGCTAGCCGGGGGTCTATAACATAGTAGACCCGTGAATAGCACGCCTCCTTGGTCCTTGATGGAGAAACCCAATGTTTCGCACCCAGCGATTGCCTTGATGATAAGCTGGGAGACGTCAAGAGTCTGCCTAAAAATTAATCCAGTTCCACCTCCTCTGGCTCCCACCCTGGGATTATGCCTTATTTTGAAGCCAGTGGGACAAGCTGTCCCCAGTTCCACCGAGCTAGTCGGTGTTGTCCAAGTCTCTGTCATGAAGAGTACGTCTAGATGGTAAGACTCGATAAGTAACGCAATTTCTTCGCAGTGTTTGATGAGAGATCTCACATTCAACAAGCCACAGGACAAGGCAACTGTGTGCTTACTGGTGATATTATACTTTCGGTTACTGAGTGAACCGAGATTAAGGCGTAAAAGTTCATCGCGGGAATAAGAGTAAGAAGTTACATCTTGGTTCCGAGAGGCAGAATTTTCGGCACCCGGCTCGTCCTGTGCGCGAACGGGCGCAATCGGGCTTACCTCTGGCGCACCTCCGGCGCTCCGCCGGCGCGCCCGCTGCGCACCTACGCTGCGTGCTTTAGGGCGTCCATCATATATAGACGTATACGCAAGAGTCCTGCAGTGCGATCACTAGCCCCCAACCAAGATGGCGCCAGCAATTCGGCACTCCCTGGTTCCCTCACTCACCCAAGATGGCGCGCTACCAACACCGCAGCGCGATGTCCCCAGGAGCCCTAAGGTGCCCTGAAGCGCTCGAATTCCAGCAAAGTGCGGAATGAGGTCACAATTGTAGTGCGGGTAAGAGTTGTACTAATAACACGCTATGAGAGAGGGAGCGCCTAGCGCCAAGATCGACAGCGCGAGCGCGCAGTAAAGTAGATTAATTTTAAAATAATTAAAACAGCAATGCGGCAATAGATTCTGCAGCGCGCAATGGTCATGTAAGTCTGCGATATGCGATAATAATACATAATAAAATATTATATAAAACTTACCTTGGCTTCCCGCGCTGACTCCCGAGACTGCAGACTTCCGACTCCCGCCGTCCTGGATTTTGAATGCGTCTGACGTGGTCTGGGCTCTCGTCAACAGGAATGCTGCAGGCAACCTCCCTCCCCTCCACCGCAGCCAGCACCGATTGGTTCGGACGGCTGCCCCAACAGCGTCATTTCTCTCAGTCTGTATGCTGCAGAGAACGGAGAGGAGGAAGCGGAGTACTTAATCGCTGAATCCTATCTACTTTATCAGAGAGCATTGCAGTGGCATTCCTAGCTTCAGTTAAATCTGTTTGCATCTGAACAATAACCCTCATTAAATCATCCATGGTGGCCATAATGTCAAAACTCTCAGACCGGGAGGAATATTATTCGTGGGCTCACTATTCTGTCAGGTTGCTTCTTCCTCAGGGTCTGGAGTGATGATATAAGGGGCCCACCTCTCAATACCTCCAACTCTGATTGTAATGATTACACAGAGTATTGAAGTGATTAAGCGGGGGAAAGGGAATTAGGAAGGGAACAGCTGGGAAGGAGATCTGAAAAGGAAAAGTTACTCGCAAACAAAAATACACGCACTTTCCTTCGCACAAAGACGTAAATTAGGACATCAGATTCTGTCCTTCAATCAGGAACTAGCTTAAGAGCTTCGTGGCTTGCGTTTATTCAGACAATCAGACTCTTAGTTGACCTTTCTTAGATCCGCTATATTGTGGCGATAATACTTCACTTCAGTATCAACTGCTCAAAGGCATAAGCGGCAGAATTTGGTTTAGATCTTTCTATGACTAGGTTTTCAATCACCTAAACAATCAGTGTCTTATATTTCCTTATTTTATGTGACTTAAAAGTGTTCCCAAAAACATTCATGGAACTACTATAGAACAAGAATCGCACTCGTGAATATGGTAAATGATCTTGAAAATCAAATAGAATGTTCCTAATAAATCACTGAAATGGTTTTAACAAGATTCGCAATCTTACCTGTAGAGTGGACCTCTGTCTCCATTCTCTCACTCTGCTCCTTCACTCGTTTTTCTATCCTTTCTATCTTTCACCTTTCTGCATCTCTGCTCTTTTGTGCGTTATTTCTGCCCATTTTCCCTTTCTCCCCCTCTGCTCCTTCACTCGTTTTTCTACCCTTTCTATCTTTCACCTTTCTGCACCTCTGCTCTTTTGTGCCTTATTTCTGCCCATTTTCCCATTCGCTCCGTCACTCGTTTTCACTCGTTTTTCTACCCTTTCCATCTTTCACCTTTCTGCCCTTTTCTGCATCTCTGCTCTTTTGTGCCTTATTTCTGCTTATTTTCCCTTTTTTCTTTCTCCCTTCTTTCCTCCCTTTACCTTTCCCCGCCGCTGCTGCTCCCGCGGCCCCTCCCCCTCCAGCACGACCGGCCCAATCCAGCTCCTCTCCCCGCTCCCGCCTCCCAGCTGTCCAGCCCTCCCCGACCCCTACTTAATGGCGGCCACTGGTGCACCGAAGGCGCGTCAAAGGCAAGCACGTCTGCGCCCGTCCGCGACCAGCACCAGGAACCCTGGACCTCCGCCACGCCAACGCTACGACCCAGCAGCACTCCACGCACTCAACCCAGGCTGCAACAACAACTGCAAGCTAGCATCACCAGCCGACACCCATGGACCTTTCAGCTGTCACCGCTGCCAACACACCTGCAGCACCGCCAAGAACACGGATCCAGCACAACCCGCCCCCAAGAACACAACCGAACCGAAGACCCTGCAATGCATCCTCCTCAACGTCCGATCCCTCCACAAACACGCCACAGAAATCTGGGACCTCCTCGACAGCACCACCCCGGACGTAGCATTCTTCACCGAAACCTGGACCAATGCCACCTCGGGACCGGACATCGCCATCGCCATCCCGCATGGATACAAGATCTCCAGGAAGGACCACCCCACCCACCCAGGAGGAGGATTCGCCATCGTCCACAAATCCAGCCTCCGCCTGAGCACACTACCTGACGAGTCCACAAAACTGATGGAACACCTTCACTTCAAGATTCTGGCCAGCCCCACCGCCGCCCTCCGAGGAACCCTCATCTACCGACCCCCTGGACCCCGCGGACCCTCCGCCAACTCCATCAAGGACATTATCTCCCCGCAGGCCATCGCATCCACCAACTACACCCTGCTGGGAGACCTCAACTTCCACCTCGACAATCAACTGGACCCCAACACCACATGCCTCCTGGACAACCTCCACAACATTGGACTCTGCCAGATCGTGACAGAGCCCACGCACTCAGCAGGACACACCCTCGACCCCCTCTTCACTACAGGAAACTCCATCACCTTCAGCCACACCACCGAACTCCCATGCGTACACTTCACCTTCAGAACACACACCATCCACAGACACCAGCACCTGCTTCCAGAAAGAAACTGGACCAAATTCACCAATGATCAGCTCACCTCCTCACTCAACAACTCCACCCCAACCATCGCGGAAAACGACGACCCCAACAACGCAGCTCGAACCCTGCATAGATGGATCTCGGACAGCACCAACACCATAGCCCCCCTCAAGAAAAACAACAATACCCGTGCCAAGAAAGCCAGATGGTTTACCACCGAACTTAGAGAGTCCAGGCGCACATGCCGCCGCCTCGAAAAGGCCTGGAGAAACACCAAATCCACAGAAGCCCACAACAGCTTCAGAGCCGCCACCAACGCCCACCATCAACTCATCAGAGAAACGAGGAAAAAAGCAATTGAAGACAGAATCTCCACCTACGCACACAACAGCAAGAAACTCTTCAGCATCATCAAGGAGTTCGCCTAACCCATCAGCGAGTCTACTGACATCCCTCCCTCACAAGACCTCTGCGACAAACTCAGCACCTTTTTCCACCACAAAATCAAGAGCATCTACGACAACTTCGACAAAGACAACCAACACACTGAACCCTCACGAACCACCCCTGACACCCGGAAACCAGCGATTGATGACTGGACAGCCCTCACCATCGAAGACACACTGAAGACAATGAAGTCAATCCACTCAGGGGCCCCCACGGACCCCTGCCCCCACCACATCTTCAACAGAGCCACCGATACCATCGCACCCATGCTCCACCACACCATCAACCGCTCCCTGGCGACCGCCTCTGTCCCCGACGACTGGAAACACGCGGAGGTCAACCCCCTCCTAAAGAAACCCTCAGCGGACCCCACCGACCTCAAAAACTACAGACCCATCTCCCTGCTCCCTTTCCCAGCGAAAGTCATCGAGAAAGCCATCAACAGCCAACTTGCCACATTCATTGAAGAACACAACATCCTCGACTCCTCTCAATCCGGCTTCAGAAAAAACCACAGTACGGAAACCGCCCTCCTCGCCGCAACAGACGACATCCGCACCCAACTGGACAAAGGAGAAACAGTAGCCCTCATCCTCCTAGACCTATCAGCGGCGTTCGACACAGTCTCCCACCGCACCCTAATACGCAGACTCTACGAAGCAGGAATCCAGGACAAGGCCCTCGACTGGATCTGCTCCTTCCTCTCCGGCAGGACGCAACGGGTCAGACTCCCCCCTTTCCTCTCAGACCCCACACCTACCACCTGCGGAGTCCCCCAGGGCTCCTCCCTCAGCCCGACGCTCTTCAACGTCTACATGGCTCCACTTGCCCCCATCGTCAGAACCTACGGACTCAACATCGTGTCATACGCAAACGACACCCAGCTCATCCTCTCCCTATCCAACGAGCCCAACACCGCCAGACGCAACTTTCGAGAAGGCATGGAAGCCGTCGCCAAATGGATGAAAAACAGCTGCCTACAACTAAACACCAACAAAACAGAAGTACTCATCATGGGCCCAAACCCCGACGCCTGGAGCGACACCTGGTGGCCCACCGCCCTTGGAAACCCGCCAACCCCCACAGACCACGCACGCAACCTGGGAATCATCCTGGACTCCGAGCTCAAAATGGACCGCCAGATCAACTCTGTCTCATCTTCCTGCTTCCACACCCTCCGCCTCCTTCGTAAGACCTTCAAATGGATCCCCCTCGAACACCGAAAGACAGTCACTCACGCCCTGGTCACCAGCAGACTCTACTACGGCAACGCACTCTACGCCGGAACAAACAAAAACCTCATCCGCAAGCTACAGAACATCCAGAACGCTGCCGCAAGACTGGTCCTCAACCTGCCAAAACACTGCCACATCTCTCAGCACCTGCGCACACTCCACTGGCTCCCCATCGAGGCGAGAGTCACCTTTAAGATGCTCACCCACGCACACAAGGCCCTCCACGGCACCGGACCAGCATACCTGAACAGCCGGCTCAAATTCCAGGCACTCCCAAAGGACCCTACAATCAGCCCGGCTCTCCTACGCCGTGTTCCCCCACACCAGAAAGACCAGATCGGGAGGTCGCTCCTTCTCCTTCCTCGCCGCCAAAGCATGGAACGCCCTTACACTCCACCTCAGACAGACAACATCGCTCCCCATCTTCGCAAGAAACCTTAAAACTTGGCTCTTCGACGGACCCCCTCCTTGATGGAATGGAACCTGCACCCCCCACCCCTAGCGCCTTGAGACCCTTACGGGTGAGTAGTTGCGCTTTAACAAACTCCTGATGGATGGATTGACTACTTCTGAATCTGGGTTAGTGACAGGTAATCCCCCCAAAACCTAGCCTCACCGGGAGCCCATCAAGAAGAGAAGTCTCTGCAGATTCTAAACTCCTCCTGCAGCTCAGCGAGCGTTGTAGCAGTCTTCAGGCACCCAGAACTCTCCACCGATCAAAATAACAAAGCTGGCCTTGCAGAGAAACGGAGCCCCAAGATCCTCTTCCTCCTTCACCAAAAGACGCTGAATAGTGAGCACGGGGAACTGGGCGCGGCCGCTGACATCATCATAGGCACGCCCCGTGCCAAACCTCACGCATCTCGCGTGAGGGTGCCAAACCTCACGCATCTTGGGTGAGGTGCCGAACCTCACGCATCTCGAGTGAGGTGCCAAACCTCACGCATCCCGGGTGAGGTGCCGAACCTCACGCATTCCGCGTGAGGTGCCGAACCTCACTTATCTCGCGTGAGGGTGCCAAACCTCACGCATCTCGCGTGAGGGTGTCAAACCTCACGCATCTCGGGTGACGTGCCAAACCTCACGCATCCCGGGTGAGGTGCCGAACCTCACGCATCTCGGGTGAGGTGCTGAACCTCACGCATCTCGGGTAAGGTACCAAACCTCACGCATTCCGCGTGAGATGCCGCAACTCACGCATCTCGCGTGAGGGTGTCAAACCTCACGCATCTCGGGTGAGGTGCCAAACCTCACGCATCTCGCGTGAGGGTGTCAAACCTCACGCATCTCGGGTGAGGTGCCAAACCTCACGCATCTTGCGTGGGGTGTTAAACCTCGCGCATCTCGCGTGGGGTGCCAAACCTCACGCATCCCGCGGGAGGTGCCGAACCCCACGCATCCCGCGTGAGGTGCCGAACCTCACGCATCTCGGGTGAGGGTGTCAAACCTCACGCATCTCGGGTGAGGTCCCAAACCTCACGCATTCCGCGTCAGGTGCCGAACCTCACGCATCTCGCGTGAGGGTGTCAGACCTCACGCATCTCGGGTGAGGTGCCAAACCTCACGCATCTCGCGTGAGGGTGCCAAACCTCACGCATCCTGCGTGAGGGTGCCAAACATGACGCATCTCGGGTGAGGTGCCAAACCTCACGCATCCCGGATGAGGTGCCAAACCTCACGCATCTCGGGTGAGGTGCCAAACCTCATGCATCTCGGGTGAGGTGCCAAACCTCACGCATATCGGGTGAGGTGCCAAACCTCATGTATCTCGCGTGAGATACCGAATCTCATGCATCTCGCGTGAGATGCGTGAGATACCGAATCTCACGCATCTTGCGTGAGATACCGAATCTCACGCATCTCGCGTGAGGTGCCAAACCTCGTGAGTGTCTGGCGCGGTAGTAAATGTCCTCCCATTCTTTGTTGCGCAGAGTCCGCCCCAGTTCCCTCTCCCATCTAGCCCGTCCTGCATTATAAACGCGCGAGTATCTGTCCAAGAGGAGCCGATATATGTCTGAAATGAGTCGCTTATCTGTGGTGCGCGAGAGAAGCCAGTATTCATATTTACTTAGCTTGCGTGTAGCGTCTCCACGGATCTGGGGTTGAAGCGCCTAATGTCGGACCTGTAGATACCTAAGGCGTTCAGCCTCGGGAGGTCATAGGTCTTCCGGAATTCCTCAAAAGGCATCACTCCTGCACCTGAATACATGTGAAAGAGGCATCGGCATCCTGCTGGGCGCCACCGTGCAAAGGTCTGGACATCCCTACCCGGGCCGAAGTCAGGGTTCTCTAACAGGGGTGTGAGGGGAGAGGGGAAGGTCGTCAGGTCGTGTAAGACGCATGTTCGATCCCATACCTCTAGCGGTACCCTTGTGACGAAGGAGGCGTATAGGTTAGCGGGCCAGTGTTGTTGCCGTAGGAAAGGCACCTCCTGGAGTGGACGCCCCGCGACCACTTGGTCATGGAACAACCAATGGCGCTCCGATTCTCATTTGCTCCATTCCACTAGGGTTCTGAGTTGGGTCACCTGGTAATAGTGACGCAAATCCGGCAGGCTCAGCCCACAACTCTCCGGGGGAAGCATCCCTAGCCTCAGTTTGAGTCTGGGCCGTTTCCCGTTCCACACAAACTGAGCCAGCTCCGATTGCGTGTGGCGAATCCATCCCTCCGAGGGACGGAGCGGACTAGCCCGAAAAACGTATAAAACTTGCGGGAGGATTGTCATCTTTACTGCTGCCACTCGGCCCAGCCAAGATAGTGGGAGGTGCCGCCACCGCCCGACCTCCGCGCGGATAGTGTGACTAAGGTTAGCGTAGTTGAGACGCACCGTTTCTTGTAGCATGGCCGCCAATTGTATGCCCAGGTGCTGCAGCATGTATTATGCCACCCCTGGCTGGCCATCCAAATCTGACACAACTGGCTGCACGACAGCTGGGGCAAGGTGGTGTAATCACCCTTTGCTTTAGATATAGTATTCCTATATCTAACCCTAAAATGGACACATGTATTCCTATCAGTCACTCCTATGGCAGGCCTTGACAATCCTGAAGGCAGAGTGCTTGGAATTATGTGAGATGGTGCTCTGGCATGAGCTGAGCCCGTTTGCAGCTTGCGGAACCAAGTCCTAATAGCTGTTCCATGATAACGCATACCATATACTCTTAAGTGCATTATAATCCTCGCGGTTATGTGCCAACTTTGGTATCGCTTTATCAAAACATGTCGAGTAAGGTGTCATACAAATTGGAATACTAGCCACTCGCCAATTCTGGCGACGGGGTTAGCATTCCACCCTTCTAGAGGGACGCGACATGTATGTAACTGTGAACACCGGTTAAAGCTGAACACAGCCTCAGCTCCACAAAATGGATGCTGCCACCACAGACACAAGTCTGACCTCCTGCTGCTGGGAGTCCTTCCAGCGAGGAGAGCTTGGACAAAGGGTTTCCTGTCAGGGGCGGTGCTAGCACCATCCCAGACACGGTTTTGTGTATCCCAGGTAGGCAGGGCTGAGAGGAAGGTGACTGCAAGTGGCACCCCGGTGCTCACTGTGCATATGCCGGCTTGAACCAGTTCCAGGGGCACACCAGCCCCTGAGCTGGGGAAAGTCCGGCATGGGAGAGGGGTGTAACCACCCCCTCCTGGTCACACCCATGGGCAGGACCTAGTCGCGTGCCAGCCCCTTTTTTTAGAATAAAGGTAGGAGCGGGCCCCCTTCCCAAATTAGATAATTCTGAATCTTGACTACTTTCTACAAAAGAACTCTTGAACATTTCTGAAGACTCTCCCTTGTGGCTAAGGAGTAGCCACCCTGCTCCAGCGGACACCATCTAAGCGCATGCGGTTTGCTGCAAGTCCATCCTCTGGATCAAGACTGCCCAGCTCGACGAGACCCGGATTCCCTGGCATCTCTGACCTCTACCTACATCATCAGCCCAGCTGAGATTCGTGGGTGTGACGAGACCTGAAGGGACCGGCCATCTTGAAGACTGCACGACGCTTATCCAGCACGACCGCCGAGGGATCCTCGAGTGAGTGCTTTTGGGTTTGAGAAGCCCTAACCCTGAGCAGCTCCAGCACCGAAGTCCAGCCCCCCAGCATCCACGAGATCTGCGTGGGGCCCTTCTGCTCTTTGCTGCTCACCGCGTTGTCCGACCACTTGCCTGCTGGCTTGTAGCCCTCCTGACGACGAACCACGACGATTGCATCGCTGGTCTGTTTGCTTCAGACTGGCCCTAGCTCCCCTCCAAAAGAGGAGCACCCCGGACCCTCCTGGTCCACTCCAGACGCCATTCTGAGTCCACCGCCTGGGCTTGCCTTTGCCAAGGTTTGTTGCCCCAATCCTGGGTCTAGCATCGCCAACAGCAGACACCTTCGTGGGACAGCTCGCACCTCCATCCTGGTCGCCGACAACGCCTCCTGGTCCGAGAAACTGCAGAGCCCAGCGTCGCCCACTCACCTGGTCGAGGTGACTTCATCCGGTGCCATCCTGGTGCCCACCTAATCACTGGCTAGTGATTAAGAACTGAGTCCCCTCTGCTTTCAGGTCGTCTCCATCACCGATCCAGGCTTGGATCACATCGAACTTCATCACTGGTCGCCTGCCAGCAACTTCTTCTTTCAGGCTCCATAGACTGTAACGAGGATTCCCGACGTCTTTTGAACCCTATGCAGCCGCAGCCCCTGGGCTAGGTAACCTGAGCATTTCGGTGCTCCAACGTAGGTTCACTATCTAAGTGTCCAGATCCTTTTTCGTTTTCAGCCTAACTAGTCGGATTCGTCCGATAACTAACTTTACGAAAACTAGCATCCATAGACTTTGTCCCGCATCCCGCGTGAGAGTGCACACTCTGCACCCGATCTCCCTAGGCCTCCTGCTCCTAACCTGAAGGTTCAGTAGTGTATTCCTAGCGATCCTGAAGCCTCTGGATCTTGTTACTTACCTGCTAGTATTTCGCATTCCACTTTTGGAGTATATGGTTTTTCATGCCCCTCGGGCATTTGTGTAAATTGTGCAACTTAAAGTATTTTCTTAAGAGTTTTGTTATGTGCTTAGCTCCCTGACTCATAAAGAGTTCAGTGTAGACTTGTTATAAATAAATATCCTTTTATTTTCATAACAACCTGTGTGGTGTCCTTTCACTTGGTGTTCAAGGGGTATATGTGATGGTATAACAGCGGGCTTAACACGCCCTCTAGAGCTTAGCCTAAAGACTGCTCTTGTCCATGCTACTAGGATAGCTGGTCTATAAGGTTGACTTACAACCAATCATCAATAAGGGTCGTTTGGTATGATACAAAGTGATCACTAGAATAGTGAGCACTATATATCAGGCCAACTTCTCACAGATGGCCGCCCCGGCCGGCAGGGATGGCGCAGGGGAAGCAAAGGAAAGCAAGACGTCATCAGCGTATAAGCTAATCGTGTGGATATAAGCCCCGAATTTAATCCCCTTAATGGTCGGATGCGATCGCATGGCCTGCGCCAGGGGTTCCATATACAGCGCGAAGAGCAGGGGCGAGAGCGGACACCCCTGCCGAGTTCCGCGTTCGATGGGGAATACGGGCGATGAGCAGCCATTCACCCGAACCGACACCGTGGGGAAGGTATAGCAGTTCAGAACCCACGTACGAAATCTCGCGCCTAACCCTGCCTTGATGAGCACCTGTTCCAAGTACGGCCAGTGGACACGATCGAAGGCCTTCTCCGCATCAATTGCCAACATCATGAACTCTCCCGGCAACCTGGAGGCCCGTTCCACTAAGTGGAGTGCTCTTTTTGTGTTGTCGACCGCCTGGCGCTCCGGTATAAAGCCGGCCTGGTCCGGATCAATCAGACCCGGCATAAGTGGGCCCAGCCGCTTCGACAGTATACTGGTGTAAAGCTTCAGATCTACGTTAAGTAACGAGATAGGGCGGTAGGCCCCGCATTGCGTTCGGTCCTTTCCCGGTTTGGGAATGACCGAGATCATGGCACTCATCAGATCTCTTGGGATGGCGCAGGGCTAACAGGCAGCGGTAAAGCCATCCGGTCCCGGCGCCTTGACCAGCTTGAGGCGGGAGATCGCGGCAATGACTTCTTCAGGACGAATCTCCCTGTCAAGGAGTTCTGATTGTTCCGTCGATAAAGCCGTTATGGACACCGAGTCCAGGAAGGACACCCCGTCCGCCGGATCCAGAGCAGCCCCCTCGTATAGTGTGGTATAAAAGTCAATAAATGCCTGCGCTATAGCTCCGTCCTCCGTCACTGTGACTCCGTCCTGCGTGTGTATTTCCTGCACCTAGTGTCGTTGCTGCTGTTCGCGGAGTGCCCGACCCAACAGACTCCCGCATCTGTCGCCTCCCGTGTAGTATGCATGTCGTACCCGTAGTGCCGCGTATTCTGCTCTATCTTGATCTAGTGCTGCTAACTGTTGACGTGCCACTCACAACTGTTTCCACACCCACGGCGCCCCTGTCCTCTGGTGTACCTGCTCCAATTCCTTTGTGCGGGCAGAGAGCTTGTCTCTCTTACGGGCCCTCTCCGCATCTTCTGCTGCAGCGATTGCAATGAACTCGCCCCGTTTGACTGCCTTGAGTGCTGCCCAATGTATTGCATGTGATGTGTCCGTCGGTGTGTTGTGTACCAGGTATTCAGCTATAGCTTCCTTGATCTTGGCCACAACCCCCTGTCTGTGCAGCAGCGTGTCCCTCAGTCTCCAGCAACGGGCACTGCGCCCCACCGGTGGAAAGGTAAACACCGCTGTGAGTGGTGCATGATCGGAAACGGCTGCTGCTCCTATCTCAACGCTTGACGCCAGCGCTCTAAATGAAGTGGATGTTAGAAAATAATCTAGGCGCGCATAGGTTTTGTGGGCGTTGAAGTAATATGTGTAGTCCCGGTCGCCCGGGTGGAGGGAGCGTCACAAGTCCGTCATACCCAGTTCTGACAATCTGTTCCGTCCCCCCTCCGATAAAGTGCCTGCCTGCGTGGATCACTGCGCTAACCTGTCAAGTAGGTTGTCAAAAACTAAATTGAGGTCCCCCCAACCAGAACATGTCTATCAGGTGCCGCCGCTGCTTCAGTAAGCACTTGGTGGAAGAACTTCTCCTGCCCCTCATTTGACGCATAAACCGCAATCACCGTGAAGGTGTGAGCACCCAGTGAGAACCTGCAGGATAGGAGTCGCCCTTTAACCTCTGTCCCCCAGTGTAACTGCTTCCCCTTAAATCGCTTTGACACCAGGAGCGCCACCCCAGCAGTCTTTGTGGTCGTGGATGAGAAAAGTTGTGTCGGAAAGTGACGGGATTTAAGCCTATGACAATCCTTAGTTAGCAAATGCCTTTCCTGGAGGAGACAGATATCTGCTTTTGAATTCTCCAGCAGGGACAGCACCGCTCGCCGCTTAACCGGACTGTGCCCATGCAAATTCAACGTGAGCACACTCAAGTCAGTCGCAGGCATAAGGAGTCATACCCCACACGCTCTCTGAGAAAACTTCCAGTGGCCAAACCATCAGCCAAGCCCCGTCTTGCAGCTGCCCCGGCCACCCAGGACCCTCAGATCTGCGCAATTCGCCACACCCTTTCAGTCCAACATTCACTCGGATCCGGAGTTCCTCCCCCTTACCAACAACACCCCCCTCCCCACAATGAACAAAACCCTTGACAGCCCCCCACCCCCGCAATCCCAAGATGCCAACATTGATAGTCCTTCATCCAGAGATGAATGGGAAAGGTCTCTCCCAGTCCAGAAACCCCCTTTTCCTGACTGGCCAAAGAAGCAAAACAGTCTCTCCCCACCCTCCACCTGCTAAGGAGACCACCCTCCATCCCCTTTCCCCAACTTGAAGAATACCAAAAATAGTCCTGTCCAACGCCCATAGTTGTAGACGAGGAGGTTGGGACACCTTAGGGGGAATGTGTCGGAGTCCAATACCTCCGCCCCCGCCGCTGACTCAGTCGGCCCCAATCCCCACTGTCTCATCAAAAGCCCTCGTGCCACCTCATCGTTGGTTATCCGCTGTCGGAGGTTGCCAGTCCCAGCGCTATGGTTTCTACCGCAGCACAGCGACCATCTTCGATCTCTTGCGCGGCCAGGCGCCTCAGTCTTCGTCGTCGCCGTTGCTGTTTCCACTGCCCAGGGCCGTCCGTGCCATTTGCTCCCCCTCCAGGCTGATCGTCATCCTCCGTCGGTTCCTCGAGGCCTAGCAATTTGCATGCATCCCTGAAAGACCGCAACTGGTGAACCTTGCTGTCCAGCTTAAACACCAGGCGAAAGGGGTGACCCCAGCTATATGGGATGTCGCGTCGCAGTTCTGCCGTGATCGGTCGGAATGACCGTCGTTTCTCCAGGGTGATGGAGGCGAGGTCCTGATATAGAGTCGGCGAGTGGGCACCATATGAGATGGTTCCCATCTGGCGCGCTTTGCTAAGGATCTCCTCCTTCGTGCGGAAGTCCTGCACGCAGACCAAGATGTCGGCTGGTTGGGACGAGGCCGCCCTGGGCGGGCCCGTCCTATGGGCCCTGTCCAACTAAAGCGTTGAGTCCCCCGGTCGGCCGAGGATGTGGTTGAAGAGGCCTTGGGTGAAATGGAAGAGGTCGTCTGTGTAGGGAGCCTGCTTCACTCCCCGAATCCTGATGTTGTGCCGCCGGGAGCGGTTCTCCAGGTCCTCGGCGTGAGACTGGAGGTCCACCTATTGGTCGTGAATACGGACTATTTCTTGCCGCAGCGCCTCTATTTCTACATCTCACCCATCGCATTTGGTCTCTTGGTCCGCCACTCTTTCTCCTATGGCGTCAGTGTCGCGTCTGACTTCCCGTATTTCCTCCTGTAGTTCCCTCTTCAACGCGTGGATGTCCTCTCGCAGGCCAGCGAAGAGGGATTCTAGAAAGGTCTTTGTGATAGTCTCCTCAATGTCCGCCTTTCCCGAGGGTGGAGAGTCCCTGGTCTTCTTTTCCGTGCCGGTCCGTTGGCTGGATGTGGCGGTGTCCGTCCGCTTCCCCGTTGTGCTGGGAGTGAATAGATTCTTAATAGTCCTGTCCTTCTGGATTCTCCCCGAGGACATGTCACTCAGGGCCTCCCCGGCCCGGACACCACCAGTGCTGCTTGACGGCGTGTGTTCCGGCAACGAGGGTGCAAGAAAGTTCGACGGGTCGGTCCGGTATTCAGGGGAGCTCACCGAGGGCTGCGCCAGGAGCCCGCCTTTCCCCGCTCCGGTGCCAAGGAGACTACACTCTGTCACTGCCCAAACCCCAGGGTGTCCGCAGCTGGACCAGGACACCAGTCACTGGTGTCCGGTTGCTCCTGTCCGGGCACTGGCCTCTATTTGCCCACCGAGCGCCTCCGTGTTCCTGCTCGCAGTCTTGGGGCCTAGCAGGGCTTCTAGGATGCCACACAAGGGGCAGCTCCGACCAGCGAGTGGCTCAAAATGGCGGAAGCAAACTCCAGTGCAAATCAGGCGCTTCCGTTCGATTACCCCTGTGGGCTCTACCTCGGCGCTTCCGAAACCCTCTGGGCCTGGTCGACGCGCCGCCACTCTCAGCCGCCACTCGGGTAAGATTCCTCCCCGCCGCTCCTCACCTCAGCCCCTGGTGCTCGGGTTCTGTGTTCCGTCCGCCGTGCTCCGCGGTCGGGCCCACTTCGCCTGGCCGCCAGCCCTTCCTCCGTCAGAGATCTGTCTCTGCCGCTACCACCGCAACCGTGTGTTGGCGGGTCCGCAGTAGCCCCCGGACAGTGTCGCCCCAGGGGCCTCGCGCTGTCAACGCGCGGGCCGGACCCTCCGCTCCGGCGGCGGCTCTCGCGTAGTCTGGCGCCACCCAGTCGGATTGCCTCGCCGGGGCCCAAGGCCACGCCCCGCGGCTCCTCTCCGCTAGGCCCAACCCGGCCTCGCTCACAGCGGCACTTCTCCCTCTGTTCCGGGTGGCCCCAGAGTCATTCCGTTCTCTCCTCCGGGTGCAGACCTCTCCCGGCTGTAAGCGCTCTCCGACGGGGCCCACTGATGGGGGATTGAAGCGCTGCAATGGTGCTATAAAGACGGCCGGCGGTGGGAGCTCTCGGAGACACGTCCGCTCACACCGCCATCTCAGCCACGCCCCCCCATATCTGGTTTTAGACGCCGTTTTCCATTCATCACCATTACGAATGCGCACCAAATGATACGCACCTCGAAGATCTAATTTGGTGTAGATCACAGCGGTCTTCACCTGGTCCAAAAGAACTGGGATCAATGGAAGGGGGTACTTGTTCTTTATTGTGATCTTATTCAATGCTCTAAAAATCAATACAAGTTCTTAATTCGCCATTTGCCTTAGGAATAAAAAAACAACGGAGAAGCCGCAGGTGACTTAGATGGGCGTATAAATCCGTTTTCCAAGTACTGATCAAGATATTGTCTCAAATGTTGGTTTTCTTTTTCTGATAATGCATATATCCGACAGTTAGGCACACATGAACCAGGCACAAGATCAATTTGACAGTCGTATGACCAATGAGGAGGGAGGGTCGCTGCTTTTGCTTCACTGAAGACTTCTTTAAATTCCTCATAGGGAGTTGGTAGCACGGTTTCTTTCTCTTCCGTGGTTGCAATTTGTCCCGTTGTAGATTCTTTGGTCTTTAACCCCTTCGCTGCTCATGACGAGTCATGAGGCACGGTTGAGCTGTGCTCATGACGAGCTGAGCTCGTCATGAACAATGGGGATTCAGGGAATGCAGCACAGGAGGGGAATCTCTCAAGCACCCAAGGTGTTAAACATGTGGAGTGACAATATTGAGATAGAAAAACAAGTTCCCTTTTTGGCCAATCTATTAAAGGGTTATGCAAGCAAAGCCAAGGCATTCCTAAAATAAAGCCATATTGTGGGGCTTGGATTACATCGAAATGAACTTCCTCTTTATGCTGTTGGTTATTTGTATCTATGCAGAACATCTGAATTTTAGAGGTTTGCATGGTAACAGGGCCTCCAGACAACATTTTGCCATCTACTGCTTGCACAATTTCTGGAGTGACCTTTTTCTCACAAGCAATTTGCAACCGTTGAGTTGTTTCAAAATCTACGAAATTCCCTGTTGCACCTGAGTCTATTAGGACTTCCATTTGGTATATTTTTGAAGTCAACTGAATTTGTACTGCCAAACGGAAGTGAGATTTGTAGTTGGATACACAGGAATTTATTGAAGGGAAGGCGATGGTTCCCAAGAGATCCCCTTCTAAACATCTTGGGCACAATAGTTTCCCGACGTTTGCTCAGTTGTAGTCACAGCCACAGACTTGTTAGCACTCACAGTCTTACCTTTAGGTTTTATTGTGCAATCTTTCACGAAATGTCCCTTTCCACCACAATAAAGACACTGGTCATTTTTACGTCTATTATCTTTTTCATCTTTAGACAATGGTTGCCTAAGAGTCCCGATTTCCATTGGTTCTGTAGTTGTTTCTGAACTACTAAGTTGATTTCTGGGTTTACTGTCGAACTTCCAACTTGATTTATCATATTTTTTCCTGTCAGTTCTTCTTTCGGACAGTCTATGATCCAGACATAAAGTTAGATTGACTAACTCTGAACAAGTAGTTGGTTGAGGATCGATTTGCGCAAGAACGTCTTTCAGATCATCTTTTAACCCTTGATAAAAGAGTGCTGCCCTCTTTTCTTCAGGCCACGAGGTTTCTGCAATTAACCTATTGAAATGTGACAAATAGGAAATAAGGTCTCTATTCCCTTGTCGTAGCTGTAATAGTTCGCGATCTGCGGACAGAGTCACCAGTGGCGGCTGGTGACATTTGAAATTGTGTGGCGTAAAATTGGCGGTGGAGAAAAAAATACAGGAACAAACACCACACAGTACCATACAAAGAATAGAAACCAACCCCACATAAAAACTAATACAGCACGCTATGTGAAAGTGAACTCAGCATGTTCATAAAGTGATCACATATTTTAGAAAATATTCATTTCGTGAAACCATCATGCAGTGTTAGAGGCTTAGCTTATGAGTAGCTTCAAATAGAATGAAAACACAAAACAGGTATTACAGCAAATTTTGCCTGAAGCGGGCACCAATGCATTGTATATTCCATACCTTCCAAATACATATACAGGGTAAATTTACGCGATGAAAACTGCCCAGATTTGAAAATGTGGGATACTGTTTTTTTTCAGCTGAAACACGCTAATGAGGGCCACTTTCATTTTAATGCCCAGATGTATTTGCTGTGCTAGTCCGACCCTGGCTGTTCCACGTATTCCGAGTGAATTTATCAATAAATAACACATGACTCAACCCCCAGTGGCTCCAAGTGCCCTGTTGGTCCAGTGTCACTCCGAACTGAAGGAGTTCTTGCTGGGTCGGAGGTGCACTCACACGGAGCTGTTTACATAACGTGCTCGCCGTGCAAACCGTAGCAGCCCTCTCAATTGACTCCAGCGACGCCATTTAAACTTATTTTAATTAATGTTTAACCTATCGCAGATACTGTTTTTAACACTCCGTCGATCGTCAGCCCCTCCTTATCCTCTCACTCCCAAATATACAATTTGGCACCAGCATGACTGAGCTAAACTGTGTGAATCAGGCGAGTGACGAAGGTGCTGGTGCTGACAAGTTTGTGTCTAATCAGAGGCCAGTCACTCCTCTGATGTACCTACTTGTTCGGTGTGCAGGGGAACGCCAGTTCTCTTGTGTCAGTGAATTAACGAGACACGCGTTTGTGCCTGCTTACTGGCACTAGGACTATGAGAGATGGAAACAAACATACAAACTACTGCCACAAACGGATGAGAGAAACTCCCACTTTATTTACTCGGAACTTTTATACAGAATGCAAAGCATGACTGTATTTTCGGCTGAATTGGGTTACATGTTACAACTCATTTACACACAGTCACAGAGGTCCTTATTTAAGGCAACCCAAGGAACGTGCCAACAATGTACAGTCTTCAGAGTTTATTCGATGTTATATTGTTTTCATTTTTAATTATTATGTATGGCACTCACCACATGGGAAGGAAGTCGGAACGGGAAACCAAGAATCAGGCGTGAGCGCTCTCACTGCACAGGACCATCTCTTCCCAGAGCAAGGGCAGGTGGCACGGCAACATTGCAGTCCCACCTGCCCCATCACAGTCAGGCACGGGTTGCCAAACCCAGCCGCAAGAAGAGCTCAGAGCATCCATAGAAGCACCAAGCACCTGCACGCCACTGCCAACGGACCCGAGCCGGCGCACAAGGAGGCATGCATGAGCTGACCATCCCGGGTGACAGGGTAAAGGAGTACTGGCGCGTGGCGCAACACAAACCACCTCAACCCCCAGACTAGAGAGCTTCTTCTTCACCCCTCTGAAACCCGCCTCCTTAACGAAATCCCCCTCACTCCGAAGCCGGCAGAGACAGGCAACATTTAAATACTTAAGTATAATTTACATGAGATATGTATGTATGTATGTATGTATGTATAGGCGTTCTTTTATAGCGCTATAACTGTCACCCGACGGGCATCCTTGCGCTTAGACTGTTATGACACAATACATGATGTTTCCAGCTTCCAATCTATTTACATTGTTCTGGGGAACAGATGGGTCTTTAATGCTTTTTTAAAGGAGGAAAAATCTTCCAGGCCCCTCAGGCCTAGCGGTAGAGAATTCCACAGCCGCGCTGCGGTAAACCAGAAGGACCGACCACCCATCCGGGACCTCAGAAACGTGGGTACTACCACCAAGTAAGCCGAGGCTGACCGGAGTGGTCTTGGAGGGATGTACCATGAGAAAAGGTCCTGCAGAGGAGACGGGCCTTGTCCGTGTAGAGCCCTAAAAACCAAACACAAAGCTTTGAAGTTCACCCGTTGAGAGATTGGCAACCAATGGAGGTCCCTAAGTGCCTTGGCAGAAGAGTCCAGGCGGTGTCGCGAGAGTGCCAGTTTGGCAGCAAAATTCTGTACTCGTTGGAGTTTTCCTAGCAGAGTAACTTGTGCCCCCAGCAGCAGTGCGTTGTAGTAGTCGAGACAACTTAAAATTATGCTCCGCACTACCTCTGGTCTGGCCTGTACCGGGAGCAAGGGTAGAATCTTTCGCATTGATCCAAGTAATGCAATACAAGTGGCCACAGTGTTGTTCACTGATGTGTCCAGCTGTAAGTCAGAACTAAACATTACCCCCAAATTCCGAACCGATTCGGCAGGCAGACTACTACCTTGGAAATCAGGAGGCCAAAAACCCTGTGGTAGGTGTCTGGGGGTCCGATCCATAGAGCAATGTAGCACCTCGGTTTTCGAGCTGTTAAATTGTAGGGAGTGGTTACCCAGTCATTCTGCTGTGGTGCTCATGCATCGATGGAAGACCTCCTGCGACACCCCGTCCTTACCCTCAAACGAGAAGATAAGTTGGGTGTCATCGGCGTAGTTGGTGACTGTTATGCCAAAAGATTTAATCAGCGTGATCAGGGGACGGAGGTAAAGATTGAAAAGAATGGGGCTGATGGCCGAGCCCTGGGGTACTCCCTGACCAACCCTCCTGATGTTGGATTTAAAGGGTGGCAGGGCAACTACCTGGTGCCTTTGATCGAGATATGACACCAGCCATTCAAGGGCCAAGCCCGACACCCCACCCTCCGTCAGTCTCCTGATCAGGATTGCATGGCTGACCGTGTCGAACGCGGCCGACATGTCGAGCAGCACTCAAAAGGCTGCTCGACCCTGGTCGGCACGCGTTCGAAGGTCATCGAGAACAGTCACCAATGCCGACTCTGTCCCATGTGCCGGTCTAAACCCAAACTGAGCCACATCCAAACAATCAGTAGTCTCAAGAAAGTTGGAGAGATGTTTTGTGGGCAGTTTCTCTAGAATTTTAATAGGGAATGGCAAGAGGGAGATGGGCCTAAAGTTGGCTGGGCATGTGGGGTCCAGATTCTCCTTTTTAAGCAGTGGGGAGACCATCGCCAATTTCCAGCATACTGGAACCCGTGCTGAAGTGAGAGACTGGCGACAGATGGAAAAAAGTTGGGGAAACAGCTCTTCACGAAAAAGTTTCCAGAATTTGGGTGGAAGAGGATCAGAAGGTGAGCCAGAGGACTCCCCGTCAGCCAAAGAGCAGAAGTCCTCAAAAGATGGTAGAGGAAAGTTGCTCAGCTCACCTGATTTAGTACACTCCTTCCTATTCTCAAACGAGATGGAATCGTGCACAGCACGGCCAGTTGATTAGGGAAGATTGTTTAAGATGTTGGCAATCTTATCCTCAAAGGTCTGTGCTAGCGAATCACAGAGAGCCTGAGAGGCCGGGATGACATTTTTGGTACAGCCAGGATGGGCCAGGTCCTTTACGATCTTAAATAACGCCTGAGATTTATTTACAGCTGCCATCAAAGATTCTTCTAAGAATCTAGCTTTGGCAAGCTTGATCTGGATTTTATAGGACGCCAGTGCTTGTTTGAAGAGGACTCTATGTGATTCCAGGTACTGTTTCCTCCAGGTCCGCTCAGCCTGTTTACATTGGAGCTTGAGCTGCCGAAGTTCTTCCGAGTACCATGGCATAGCAAGATTAGTCCTATCTTTGATTTTTCACAGCGGGGCCAAAGAGTCCAGAGAAGCCGAGATTCACTGACAGAGAGTCTCGTAACTTACGTCCACATTCGCTCCCAATACAAAGCCATCTGGCAGCTGAGAGGACAAGATTGTTTGTTTGAGGAGTCTAGACCATTGTCTCCCCATTCTAGTGCCCCCCCACACTCCCTTTCTTTAATGGAGCACTAGAGCACGAGAGGGAGAACTGGACGAGGGCGTGATCCGTCCAACACTGAGGCAGGACGTCACGTATAGCCGTTCGACAAGCGACAGCAAAAAGTAGATCAAGAATATGGCCCTTTGAATGGGTTTTGGAGAGTACCAGTTGTTGTAGCTCAATATTATGACAAGCTTGGACCAGCTCTACATAGGCCGTCTTGGTCGGTCCCTCTGATCAAAGATTGAAATCCCCTAACACCATCAACTTTGTGTGGGAGTGGGAGAGATCGTATATTAAGTCTATGAGCTCAGGTACAGCAGATAACGAGCTAGCCGGGGGTCTATAACATAGTAGACCCGTGAATAGCAAGCCTCCTTGGTCCTTGATGGAGAAACCCAATGTTTCGCACCCAGCGATTGCCTTGATGATAAGCTGGGAGACGTCAAGAGTCTGCCTAAAAATTAATCCAGTTCCACCTCCTCTGGCTCCCACCCTGGGATTATGCCTTATTTTGAAGCTAGTGGGACAAGCTGTCCCCAGTTCCACCGAGCTAGTCGGTGTTGTCCAAGTCTCTGTCATGAAGAGTACGTCTAGATGGTAAGACTCGATAAGTAACGCAATTTCTTCGCAGTGTTTGATGAGAGATCTCACATTCAACAAGCCACAAGACAAGGCAACTGTGTGCTTACTGGTGATATTATACTTTCGGTTACTGAGTGAACCGAGATTAAGGCGTAAAAGTTCATCGCGGGAATAAGAGTAAGAAGTTACATCTTGGTTCCGAGAGGCAGAATTTTCGGCACCCGGCGTGTCCTGTGCGCGAACGGGCGCAATCGGGCTTACCTCTGGCGCACCTCCAGCGCTCCGCCGGCGCGCCCGCTGCGGACCTACGCTGCGTGCTTTAGGGCGTCCATCATATATAGACGTATACGCAAGAGTCCTGTAGTGCGATCACTAGCCCCCCAACCAAGATGGCGCCAGCAATTCGGCACTCCCTGGTTCCCTCACTCACCCAAGATGGCGGCTACCAACACCGCAGCGCGATGTCCCCAGGAGCCCTAAGGTGCCCTGAAGCGCTCGAATTCCAGCAAAGTGCGGAATGAGGTCACAATTGTAGTGCGGGTAAGAGTTGTACTAATAACACGCTATGAGAGAGGTAGCGCCTAGCGCCAAGATCGACAGCGCGAGCGCGCAGTAAAGTAGATTAATTTTAAAATAATTAAAACAGCAATGCGGCAATAGATTCTGCAGCGCGCAATGGTCATGTACGTCTGCGATATGCGATAATAATACATAATAAAATATTATATAAAACTTACCTTGGCTTCCGGCGCTGACTCCAGAGACTGCAGACTTCCGACTCCCGCTGTCCTGGATTTTGAATGCGTCTGACGTGGTCTGGGCTCTCGTCAACAGGAATGCTGCAGGCAACCTCCCTCCCCTCCACCGCAGCCAGCACCGATTGGTTCGGACGGCTGCCCCAACAGCGTCATTTCTCACAGTCTGTATGCTGCAGAGAACGGAGAGGAGGAAGCGGAGTACTTAATCGCTGTATCCTATCTACTTTATCAGAGAGCATTGCAGTGGCATTCCTAGCTTCAGTTAAATCTGTTTGCATCTGAACAATAACCCTCATTAAATCATCCATGGTGGCCATAATGTCAAAACTCTCAGACCGGGAGGAATATTATTCGTGGGCTCACTATTCTGTCAGGTTGCTTCTTCCTCAGGGTCTGGAGTGATGATATAAGGGGCCCACCTCTCAATACCTCCAACTCTGATTGTAATGATTACACAGAGTATTGAAGTGATTAAGCGGGGGGAAAGGGAATTAGGAAGGGAACAGCTGGGAAGGAGATCTGAAAAGGAAAAGTTACTCGCAAACAAAAATACACGCACTTTCCTTCGCACAAAGACGTAAATTAGGACATCAGATTCTGTCCTTCAATCAGGAACTAGCTTAAGAGCTTCGTGGCTTGCGTTTATTCAGACAATCAGACTCTTAGTTGACCTTTCTTAGATCCGCTATATTGTGGCGATAATACTTCACTTCAGTATCAACTGCTCAAAGGCATAAGCGGCAGAATTTGGTTTAGGTCTTTCTATGACTAGGTTTTCAATCACCTAAACAATCAGTGTCTTATATTTCCTTATTTTATGTGACTTAAAAGTGTTCCCAAAAACATTCATGGAACTACTATAGAACAAGAATCGCACTCGTGAATATGGTAAATGATCTTGAAAATCAAATAGAATGTTCCTAATAAATCACTGAAATGGTTTTAACAAGATTCGCAATCTTACCTGTAGAGTGGACCTCTGTCTCCATTCTCTCACTCTGCTCCTTCACTTGTTTTTCTATCCTTTCTATCTTTCACCTTTCTGCATCTCTGCTCTTTTGTGCGTTATTTCTGCCCATTTTCCCTTTCTCCCCCTCTGCTCCTTCACTCGTTTTTCTACCCTTTCTATCTTTCACCTTTCTGCACCTCTGCTCTTTTGTGCCTTATTTCTGCCCATTTTCCCATTCGCTCCGTCACTCGTTTTCACTCGTTTTTCTACCCTTTCCATCTTTCATCTTTCTGCCCTTTTCTGCATCTCTGCTCTTTTGTGCCTTATTTCTGCTTATTTTCCCTTTTTCTTTCTCCCTTCTTTCCTCCCTTTACCTTTCCCCGCCGCTGCTGCTCCCGCGGCCCCTCCCCCCCCAGCACGACCGGCCCAATCCAGCTCCTCTCACCGCTCCCGCCTCCCAGCTGTCCAGCCCTCCCCGACCCCTACTTAATGGCGGCCACTGGTGCACCGAAGGCGCGTCAAAGGCAAGCACGTCTGCGCCCGTCCGCGACCAGCACCAGGAACCCTGGACCTCCGCCCCGCCAACGCTACGACCCAGCAGCACTCCACGCACTCAACCCAGGCTGCAACAACAACTGCAAGCTAGCATCACCAGCCGACACCCATGGACCTTTCAGCTGTCACCGCTGCCGGCACACCTGCAGCACCGCCAAGAACACGGATCCAGCACAACCCGCCCCCAAGAACACAACCGAACCGAAGACCCTGCAATGCATCCTCCTCAACGTCCGATCCCTCCACAAACACGCCACAGAAATCTGGGACCTCCTCGACAGCACCACCCCGGACGTAGCATTCTTCACCGAAACCTGGACCAATGCCACCTCGGGACCGGACATCGCCATCGCCATCCCGCATGGATACACGATCTCCAGGAAGGACCACCCCACCCACCCAGGAGGAGGAATCGCCATCGTCCACAAATCCAGCCTCCGCCTGAGCACACTACCTGACGAGTCCACAAAACTGTTGGAACACCTTCACTTCAAGATACTGGCCAGCCCATCGCCGCCCTCCGAGGAACCCTCATCTACCGACCCCCTGGACCCCGCGGACCCTCCGCCAACTCCATCACGGACATTATCTCCCCTCAGGCCATCGCATCCACCAACTACACCCTGCTGGGAGACCTCAACTTCCACCTCGACAATCAACTGGACCCCAACACCACATGCCTCCTGGACAACCTCCACAACATTGGACTCTGCCAGATCGTGACAGAGCCCACGCACTCAGCAGGACACACCCTCGACCCCCTCTTCACTACAGGAAACTCCATCACCTTCAGCCACACCACCGAACTCCCATGGACCGACTATCGTTGCGTCCACTTCACCTTCAGAACACACACCATCCACAGACACCAGCACCTGCTTCCAGAAAGAAACTGGACCAAATTCACCAATGACCAGCTCACCTCCTCACTCAACAACTCCACCCCAACCATCGCGGAAAACGACGGCCCCAACAACGCAGCTCGAACCCTGCATAGATGGATCTCGGACAGCACCAACACCATAGCCCCCCTCAAGAAAAACAACAATACCCGTGCCAAGAAAGCCAGATGGTTTACCACCGAACTTAGAGAGTCCAGGCGCACATGCCGCCGCCTCGAAAAGGCCTGGAGAAACACCAAATCCACAGAAGCCCACAACAACTTCAGAGCCGCCACCAACGCCCACCATCAACTCATCAGAGAAACGAGGAAAAAAGCAATTGAAGACAGAATCTCCACCCACGCACACAACAGCAAGAAACTCTTCAGCATCATCAAGGAGTTCGCCTAACCCATCAGCGAGTCTACTGACATCCCTCCCTCACAAGACCTCTGCGACAAACTCAGCACCTTTTTCCACCACAAAATCAAGAGCATCTACGACAACTTCGACAAAGACAACCAACACACTGAACCCTCACAAACCACCCCCGACACCCGGAAACCAGCGATTGATGACTGGACAGCCCTCACCATCGAAGACACACTGAAGACAATGAAGTCAATCCACTCAGGGGCCCCCACGGACCCCTGCCCCCACCACATCTTCAACAGAGCCACCGATACCATCGCACCCATGCTCCACCACACCATCAACCGCTCCCTGGCGACCGCCTCCGTCCCCGACGACTGGAAACATGCGGAGGTCAACCCCCTCCTAAAGAAACCCTCAGCGGACCCCACCGACCTCAAAAACTACAGACCCATCTCCCTGCTCCCTTTCCCAGCGAAAGTCATCGAGAAAGCCATCAACAGCCAACTCGCCACATTCATTGAAGAACACAACATCCTCGACTCCTCCCAATCCGGCTTCAGAAAAAACCACAGTACGGAAACCGCCCTCCTCGCCGCAACAGACGACATCCGCACCCAACTGGACAAAGGAGAAACAGTAGCCCTCATCCTCCTAGACCTATCAGCGGCGTTCGACACAGTCTCCCAACGCACCCTAATACGCAGACTCTACGAAGCAGGAATCCAGGACAAGGCCCTCGACTGGATCTGCTCCTTCCTCTCCGGCAGGACGCAACGGGTCAGACTCCCCTCAGACCCCACACCTACCACCTGCGGAGTCCCCCAGGGCTCCTCCCTCAGCCCGACGCTCTTCAACGTCTACATGGCTCCACTTGCCCCCATCGTCAGAACCTACGGACTCAACATTGTGTCATACGCAAACGACACCCAGCTCATCCTCTCCCTATCCAACGAGCCCAACACCGCCAGACGCAACTTTCGAGAAGGCATGGAAGCCGTCGCCAAATGGATGAAAAACAGCTGCCTACAACTAAACACCAACAAAACAGAAGTACTCATCATGGGCCCAAACCCCGACACCTGGAGCGACACCTGGTGGCCCACCGCCCTTGGAAACCCGCCAACCCCCACAGACCACGCACGCAACCTGGGAATCATCCTGGACTCCGAGCTCAAAATGGCGGCCAGATCAACTCTGTCTCATCTTCCTGCTTCCACACCCTCCGCCTCCTTCGTAAGACCTTCAAATGGATCCCCCTCGAACACCGAAAGACAGTCACTCACGCCCTGGTCACCAGCAGACTCTACTACGGCAACGCACTCTACGCCGGAACAAACAAAAACCTCATCCGCAAGCTACAGAACATCCAGAACGCCGCCGCAAGACTGGTCCTCAACCTGTCAAAACACTGCCACATCTCTCAGCACCTGCGCACACTTCACTGGCTCCCCATCGAGGCGAGAATCACCTTTAAGATGCTCACCCACGCACACAAGGCCCTCCACGGCACCGGACCAGCATACCTGAACAGCCGGCTCAAATTCCAGGCACTCCCAAAGGACCCTACAATCAGCCCAGCTCTCCTACGCCGTGTTCCCCCACACCAGAAAGACCAGATCGGGAGGCCGCTCCTTCTCCTTCCTCGCCGCCAAAGCATGGAACGCCTTTACACTCCACCTCAGACAGACAACATCGCTCCCCATCTTCGCAAGAAACCTCAAAACTTGGCTCTTCGACAGACCCCCTCCTTGATGGAATGGAACCTGCACCCCCCACCCCTAGCGCCTTGAGACCCTTACGGGTGAGTAGTTGCGCTTTAACAAACTCCTGATGGATGGATTGACTACTTCTGAATCTGGGTTAGTGACAGGTAATCCCCCCAAAACCTAGCCTCACCGGAAGCCCATCAAGAAGAGAAGTCTCTGCAGATTCTAAACTCCTCCTGCAGCTCAGCGAGCGTTGTAGCAGTCTTCAGGCACCCAGAACTCTCCACCGATCAAAATAACAAAGCTGGCCTCGCAGAGAAACGGAGCCCCAAGATCCTCTTCCTCCTTCACCAAAAGACGCTGAATAGTGAGCACGGGGAACTGGGCGCGGCCGCTGACATCATCGTAGGCACGCCCCGTGCCAAACCTCACGCATCTCGCGTGAGGTGCCACACCTCACGCATCTCGCCTGAGGTGCTAAACCTCATGCATCTCACGTGAGGTGCTAAACCTCACGCATCTCGCGTGAGGGTGCCAAACCTCACGCATCCAGCGTGAGGTGACGAACCTCACGCATCCCGCGTGAGGGTGCCAAACCTCAAGCATCTCGGGTGAGGTGCCGAACCTCACGCATCTCGAGTGAGGTGCCAAACCTCACGCATCCCGGGTGAGGTGCCAAACCTTACGTATCTCGGGTGAGGTGCCACACCTCACGCATCTCGCCTGAGGTGCTAAACCTCATGC
This sequence comes from Lissotriton vulgaris, assembly GCF_964263255.1. NCBI lineage: Eukaryota > Metazoa > Chordata > Amphibia > Caudata > Salamandridae > Lissotriton > Lissotriton vulgaris. The sequence goes on along the minus strand of NC_141699.1, from coordinate 947,728,404 downwards.
ACCTCACGTGAGGTGCTAAACCTCACGCATCTCGCGTGAGGGTGCCAAACCTCACGCATCCAGCGTGAGGTGCCGAACCTCACGCATCCTGCGTGAGGTGCCGAACCTCACGCATCTCGCGTGAGGGTGCCAAGCATCTAGGGTGAGGTGCCGAACCTCACGCATCTCGCGTGAGGGTGCCAAACCTCAAGCATCTCGGGTGAGGTGCCGAACCTCACGCATCTCGAGTGAGGTGCCAAACCTCACGCATCCCGGGTGAGGTGCCAAACCTTACGTATCTCGGGTGAGGTGCCAAACCGCACGCATCCTGCGTGAGGTGCCGAACCTCACGCATTCCGCGTGAGGTGCCGAACCTAACGTATCTCGCGTGAGGGTGTCAAACCAAACGTATCTCGCGTGAGGGTGTCAAACCTCACGCATCTCGGGTGAGGTGCCAAACCTGACGCATCCTGGGTGAGGTGCCGAACCTCACGCATCTCGGGTGAGGTGCCGAACCTCACGCATCTCGGGTGAGGTGCCGAACCTCACGCATCTCGGGTGAGGTGCCAAACCTCACGCATTCCGCGTGAGATGCCGCACCTCACGCATCTCGCGTGATGGTGTCAAACCTCACGCATCTCGGGTGAGGTGCCAAACCTCACGCATTTCGCGTGGGGTGCCAAACCTCACGCATCTCGGGTGAGGTGCCAAACCTCAAGCATCTCGCGTGAGGTGCCAAACCTCACGCATCTCGCGTGGGGTGCCAAACCTCACGCATCCCGCGGGAGGTGCCGAACCTCACGCATACCGCGTGAGCTGCCGAACCTCATGCATCTCGGGTGAGGGTGTCGAACCTCACGTATCTCGGGTGAGGTGCCAAACCTCTCGCATTCCGCGTCAGGTGCCGAACCTCACGCATCTCGCGTGAGGGTGTCAAACCTCACGCATCTCGGGGGAGGTGCCAATCCTCACGCATCTCGCGTGAGGCTGCCAAACCTCACGCATCCTGCGTGAGGGTGCCAAACCTCACGCATCTCGAGTGAGGTGCCAAACCTCACGCATCCTGCCAAACCTCACGCATCTTGGGTGAGGTGCCAAACCTCACGCATCTTGGGTGAGGTGCCAAACCTCACGCATCTCGGGTGAGGTGCCAAACCTCACGCATCTCGGGTGAGGTGCCAAACCTCACGCATCCCGGGTGAGGTGCCAAACCTCACGCATCTCGGGTGAGGTGCCAAACCTCACGCATCTCGGGTGAGGTGCCAAACCTCACGCATATCGGGTGAGGTGCCAAACCTCACGTATCTCGCGTGAGATACCGAATCTCATGCATCTCGCGTGAGATGCGTGAGATACCGAATCTCACGCATCTTGCGTGAGATACCGAATCTCACGCATCTCGCGTGAGGTGCCAAACCTCGTGAGTGTCTGGCGCGGTAGTAAATGTCCTCCCATTCTTTGTTGCGCAGAGTCCGCCCCAGTTCCCTCTCCCATCTAGCCCGTCCTGCATTATAAACGCGCGAGTATCTGTCCAAGAGGAGCCGATATATGTCTGAAATGAGTCGCTTATCTGTGGTGCGCGAGAGAAGCCAGTATTCATATTTACTGAGCTTGCGTGTAGCGTCTCCACGGATCTGGGGTTGAAGCGCCTAATGTCGGACCTGTAGATACCTAAGGCGTTCAGCCTCGGGAGGTCATAGGTCTTCCGGAATTCCTCAAAAGGCATCACTCCTGCACCTGAATACATGTGAAAGAGGCATCGGCATCCTGCTGGGCGCCACCGTGCAAAGGTCTGGACATCCCTACCCGGGCCGAAGTCAGGGTTCTCTAACAGGGGTGTGAGGGGAGACGGGAAGGTCGTCAGGTCGTGTAAGACGCATGTTCGATCCCATACCTCTAGCGGTACCCTTGTGACGAAGGAGGCGTATAGGTTAGGGGGCCGGTGTTGTTGCCGTAGGAAAGGCACCTCCTGGAGTGGACGCCCCGCGACCACTTGGTCATGGAACAACCAATGGCGCTCCGATTCTCATTTGCTCCATTCCACTAGGGTTCTGAGTTGGGTCACCTGGTAATAGTGACGCAAATCCGGCAGGCTCAGCCCACAACTCTCCGGGGGAAGCATCCCTAGCCTCAGTTTGAGTCTGGGCTGTTTCCCGTTCCACACAAACTGAGCCAGCTCCGATTGCGTGTGGCGAATCCATCCCTCCGAGGGACGGAGCGGGCTAGCCCGAAAAACGTATAAAACTTGCGGGAGGATTGTCATCTTTACTGCTGCCACTCGGCCCAGCCAAGATAGTGGGAGGTGCCGCCACCGCCCGACCTCCGCGCGGATAGTGTGACTAAGGTTAGCGTAGTTGAGACGCACCGTTTCTTGTAGCATGGCCGCCAATTGTATGCCCAGGTGGGGCACTGCACCGTCTGCCCATTGGAAGGGGAATTGTGCTTCTAGGGAGGCCCGCGTGTGTGCCTCCAAGGAAAGGTCAAGTGCTACTGATTTCGTCATGTTCACCTTAAAGCCAGAGGCCTTCGCAAATGCATCCAGGATGGTGTAGGAAGGTGGATACCTGACTATGGTTGCCCCCAACTTTTTGCCTGGTGTTTTGCTGGTTTTCCGACTTAGTTGACCTGGGACCCTGCTATCCAGGGCCCCAGGCCTACTGCTCTCTCTGTAAAATGGATTCCATGTACCTTAGGTACATATCTAATTGGATACTGAGTCACCTTATCAGTCCCTGTACAGTGTACCTTAGGTACCCTGGGCATAGGTGTACCCAGGGCCTACCAGAGGCTGCAGCATGTATTATGCCACCCCTGGCTGGCCATCCAAATCTGACACAACTGGCTGCACGACAGCTGGGGCAAGGTGGTGTAATCACCCTTTGCTTTAGATATAGTATTCCTATATCTAACCCTAAAATGGACACATGTATTCCTATCAGTCACTCCTATGGCAGGCCTTGACAATCCTGAAGGCAGAGTGCTTGGAATTATGTGAGATGGTGCTCTGGCATGAGCTGAGCCCGTTTGCAGCTTGCGGAACCAAGTCCTAATAGCTGTTCCATGATAACGCATACCATATACTCTTAAGTGCATTATAATCCTCGCGGTTATGTGCCAACTTTGGTATCGCTTTATCAAAACATGTCGAGTAAGGTGTCATACAAATTGGAATACTAGCCACTCGCCAATTCTGGCGACGGGGTTAGCATTCCACCCTTCTAGAGGGACGCGACATGTATGTAACTGTGAACACCGGTTAAAGCTGAACACAGCCTCAGCTCCACAAAATGGATGCTGCCACCACAGACACAAGTCTGACCTCCTGCTGCTGGGAGTCCTTCCAGCGAGGAGAGCTTGGACAAAGGGTTTCCTGTCAGGGGCGGTGCTAGCACCATCCCAGACACGGTTTTGTGTATCCCAGGTAGGCAGGGCTGAGAGGAAGGTGACTGCAAGTGGCACCCCGGTGCTCACTGTGCATATGCCGGCTTGAACCAGTTCCAGGGGCACACCAGCCCCTGAGCTGGGGAAAGTCCGGCATGGGAGAGGGGTGTAACCACCCCCCTCCTGGTCACACCCATGGGCAGGACCTAGTCGCGTGCCAGCCCCTTTTTTTAGAATAAAGGTAGGAGCGGGCCCCCTTCCCAAATTAGATAATTCTGAATCTTGACTACTTTCCACAAAAGAACTCTTGAACATTTCTGAAGACTCTCCCTTGTGGCTAAGGAGTAGCCACCCTGCTCCAGCGGACACCATCTAAGCGCATGCGGTTTGCTGCAAGTCCATCCTCTGGATCAAGACTGCCCAGCTCGACGAGACCCGGATTCCCTGGCATCTCTGACCTCTACCTACATCATCAGCCCAGCTGAGATTCGTGGGTGTGACGAGACCTGAAGGGACCGGCCATCTTGAAGACTGCACGACGCTTATCCAGCACGACCGCCGAGGGATCCTCGAGTGAGTGCTTTTGGGTTTGAGAAGCCCTAACCCTGAGCAGCTCCAGCACCGAAGTCCAGCCCCCCAGCATCCACGAGATCTGCGTGGGGCCCTTCTGCTCTTTGCTGCTCACCGCGTTGTCCGACCACTTGCCTGCTGGCTTGTAGCCCTCCTGACGACGAACCACGACGATTGCATCGCTGGTCTGTTTGCTTCAGACTGGCCCTAGCTCCCCTCCAAAAGAGGAGCACCCCGGACCCTCCTGGTCCACTCCAGACGCCATCTTGAGTCCACCGCCTGGGCTTGCCTTTGCCAAGGTTTGTTGCCCCAATCCTGGGTCTAGCATCGCCAACAGCAGACACCTTCGTGGGACAGCTCGCACCTCCATCCTGGTCGCCGACAACGCCTCCTGGTCCGAGAGACTGCAGAGCCCAGCGTCGCCCACTCACCTGGTCGAGGTGACTTCATCCGGTGCCATCCTGGTGCCCACCTAATCACTGGCTAGTGATTAAGAACTGAGTCCCCTCTGCTTTCAGGTCGTCTCCATCACCGATCCAGGCTTGGATCACATCGAACTTCATCACTGGTCGCCTGCCAGCAACTTCTTCTTTCAGGCTCCATAGACTGTAACGAGGATTCCCGACGTCTTTTGAACCCTATGCAGCCGCAGCCCCTGGGCTAGGTAACCTGAGCATTTCGGTGCTCCAACGTAGGTTCACTATCTAAGTGTCCAGATCCTTTTTCGTTTTCAGCCTAACTAGTCGGATTCGTCCGATAACTAACTTTACGAAAACTAGCATCCATAGACTTTGTCCCGCATCCCGCGTGAGAGTGCACACTCTGCACCCGATCTCCCTAGGCCTCCTGCTCCTAACCTGAAGGTTCAGTAGTGTATTCCTAGCGATCCTGAAGCCTCTGGATCTTGTTACTTACCTGCTAGTATTTCGCATTCCACTTTTGGAGTATATGGTTTTTCATGCCCCTCGGGCATTTGTGTAAATTGTGCAACTTAAAGTATTTTCTTAAGAGTTTTGTTATGTGCTTAGCTCCCTGACTCATAAAGAGTTCAGGGTAGACTTGTTATAAATAAATATCCTTTTATTTTCATAACAACCTGTGTGGTGTCCTTTCACTTGGTGTTCAAGGGGTATATGTGATGGTATAACAGCGGGCTTAACACGCCCTCTAGAGCTTAGCCTAAAGACTGCTCTTGTCCATGCTACTAGGATAGCTGGTCTATAAGGTTGACTTACAACCAATCATCAATAAGGGTCGTTTGGTATGATACAAAGTGATCACTAGAATAGTGAGCACTATATATCAGGCCAACTTCTCACAGATGGCCGCCCCGGCCGGCAGGGATGGCGCAGGGGAAGCAAAGGAAAGCAAGACGTCATCAGCGTATAAGCTAATCGTGTGGATATAAGCCCCGAATTTAATCCCCTTAATGGTCGGATGCGATCGCATGGCCTGCGCCAGGGGTTCCATATACAGCGCGAAGAGCAGGGGCGAGAGCGGACACCCCTGCCGAGTTCCGCGTTCGATGGGGAATACGGGCGATGAGCAGCCATTCACCCGAACCGACACCGTGGGGAAGGTATAGCAGTTCAGAACCCACGTACGAAATCTCGCGCCTAACCCTGCCTTGATGAGCACCTGTTCCAAGTACGGCCAGTGGACACGATCGAAGGCCTTCTCCGCATCAATTGCCAACATCATGAACTCTCCCGGCAACCTGGAGGCCCGTTCCACTAAGTGGAGTGCTCTTTTTGTGTTGTCGACCGCCTGGCGCTCCGGTATAAAGCCGGCCTGGTCCGGATCAATCAGACCCGGCATAAGTGGGCCCAGCCGCTTCGACAGTATACTGGTGTAAAGCTTCAGATCTACGTTAAGTAACGAGATAGGGCGGTAGGCCCCGCATTGCGTTCGGTCCTTTCCCGGTTTGGGAATGACCGAGATCATGGCACTCATCAGATCTCTTGGGATGGCGCAGGGCTAACAGGCAGCGGTAAAGCCATCCGGTCCCGGCGCCTTGACCAGCTTGAGGCGGGAGATCGCGGCAATGACTTCTTCAGGACGGATCTCCCTGTCAAGGAGTTCTGATTGTTCCGTCGATAAAGCCGTTATGGACACCGAGTCCAGGAAGGCCACCCCGTCCGCTGGATCCAGAGCAGCCCCCTCGTATAGTGTGGTATAAAAGTCAATAAATGCCTGCGCTATAGCTCCGTCCTCCGTCACTGTGACTCCGTCCTGCGTGTGTATTTCCTGCACCTAGTGTCGTTGCTGCTGTTCGCGGAGTGCCCGACCCAACAGACTCCCGCATCTGTCGCCTCCCGTGTAGTATGCATGTCGTACCCGTAGTGCCGCGTATTCTGCTCTATCTTGATCTAGTGCTGCTAACTGTTGACGTGCCACTCACAACTGTTTCCACACCCACGGCGCCCCTGTCCTCTGGTGTACCTGCTCCAATTCCTTTGTGCGGGCAGAGAGCTTGTCTCTCTTACGGGCCCTCTCCGCATCTTCTGCTGCAGCGATTGCAATGAACTCGCCCCGTTTGACTGCCTTGAGTGCTGCCCAATGTATTGCATGTGATGTGTCCGTCGGTGTGTTGTGTACCAGGTATTCAGCTATAGCTTCCTTGATCTTGGCCACAACCCCCTGTCTGTGCAGCAGCGTGTCCCTCAGTCTCCAGCAACGGGCACTGCGCCCCACCGGTGGAAAGGTAAACACCGCTGTGAGTGGTGCATGATCGGAAAGGGCTGCCGCTCCTATCTCAACGCTTGACGCCAGCGCTCTAAATGAAGTGGATGTTAGAAAATAATCTAGGCGCGCATAGGTTTTGTGGGCGTTGAAGTAATATGTGTAGTCCCGGTCGCCCGGGTGGAGGGAGCGTCACAAGTCCGTCATACCCAGTTCTGACAATCTGTTCCGTCCCCCCTCCGATAAAGTGCCTGCCTGCGTGGATCACTGCGCTAACCTGTCAAGTAGGTTGTCAAAAACTAAATTGAGGTCCCCCCCAACCAGAACATGTCTATCAGGTGCCGCTGCTGCTTCAGTAAGCACTTGGTGGAAGAACTTCTCCTGCCCCTCATTTGACGCATAAACCGCAATCACCGTGAAGGTGTGAGCACCCAGTGAGAACCTGCAGGATAGGAGTCGCCCTTTAACCTCTGTCCCCCAGTGTAACTGCTTCCCCCTAAATCGCTTTGACACCAGGAGCGCCACCCCAGCAGTCTTTGTGGTCGTGGATGAGAAAAGTTGTGTCGGAAAGTGACGGGATTTAAGCCTATGACAATCCTTAGTTAGCAAATGCCTTTCCTGGAGGAGACAGATATCTGCTTTTGAATTCTCCAGCAGGGACAGCACCGCTCGCCGCTTAACCGGACTGTGCCCATGCAAATTCAACGTCAGCACACTCAAGTCAGTCGCAGGCATAAGGAGTCATACCCCACACGCTCTCTGAGAAAACTTCCAGTGGCCAAACCATCAGCCAAGCCCTGTCTTGCAGCTGCCCCGGCCACCCAGGACCCTCAGATCTGCGCAATTCGCCACACCCTTTCAGTCCAACATTCACTCGGATCCGGAGTTCCTCCCCCTTACCAACAACACCCCCCTCCCCACAATGAACAAAACCCTTGACAGCCCCCCACCCCCGCAATCCCAAGATGCCAACATTGATAGTCCTTCATCCAGAGATGAATGGGAAAGGTCTCTCCCAGTCCAGAAAGCCCCTTTTCCTGACTGGCCAAAGAAGCAAAACAGTCTCTCCCCACCCTCCACCTGCTAAGGAGACCACCCTCCATCCCCTTTCCCCAACTTGAAGAATACCAAAAATAGTCCTGTCCAACGCCCATAGTTGTAGACGAGGAGGTTGGGACACCTTAGGGGGAATGTGTCGGAGTCCAATACCTCCGCCCCCGCCGCTGACTCAGTCGGCCCCAATCCCCACTGTCTCATCAAAAGCCCTCGTGCCACCTCATCGTTGGTTATCCGCTGTCGGAGGTTGCCAGTCCCAGCGCTATGGTTTCTACCGCAGCACAACGACCATCTTCGATCTCTTGCGCGGCCAGGCGCCTCAGTCTTCGTCGTCGCCGTTGCTGTTTCCACTGCCCAGGGCCGTCCGTGCCATTTGCTCCCCCTCCAGGCTGATCGTCATCCTCCGTCGGTTCCTCGAGGCCTAGCAATTTGCATGCATCCCTGAAAGACCGCAACTGGTGAACCTTGCTGTCCAGCTTAAACACCAGGCGAAAGGGGTGACCCCAGCTATATGGGATGTCGCGTCGCAGTTCTGCCGTGATCGGTCGGAATGACCGTCGTTTCTCCAGGGTGATGGAGGCGAGGTCCTGATATAGAGTCGGCGAGTGGGCACCATATGAGATGGTTCCCATCTGGCGCGCTTTGCTAAGGATCTCCTCCTTCGTGCGGAAGTCCTGCACGCAGACCAAGATGTCGGCTGGTTGGGACGAGGCTGCCCTGGGCGGGCCCGTCCTATGGGCCCTGTCCAACTAAAGCGTTGAGTCCCCCGGTCGGCCGAGGATGTGGTTGAAGAGGCCTTGGGTGAAATGGAAGAGGTTGTCTGTGTAGGGAGCCTGCTTCACTCCCCGAATCCTGATGTTGTGCCGCCGGGAGCGGTTCTCCAGGTCCTCGGCGTGAGACTGGAGGTCCACCTATTGGTCGTGAATACGGACTATTTCTTGCCGCAGCGCCTCTATTTCTACATCTCACCCATCGCATTTGGTCTCTTGGTCCGCCACTCTTTCTCCTATGGCGTCAGTGTCGCGTCTGACTTCCCGTATTTCCTCCTGTAGTTCCCTCTTCAACGCGTGGATGTCCTCTCGCAGGCCAGCGAAGAGGGATTCTAGAAAGGTCTTTGTGATAGTCTCCTCAATGTCCGCCTTTCCCGAGGGTGGAGAGTCCCTGGTCTTCTTTTCCGTGCCGGTCCGTTGGCTGGATGTGGCGGTGTCCGTCCGCTTCCCCGTTGTGCTGGGAGTGAATAGATTCTTAATAGTCCTGTCCTTCTGGATTCTCCCCGAGGACATGTCACTCAGGGCCTCCCCGGCCCGGACACCACCAGTGCTGCTTGACGGCGTGTGTTCCGGCAACGAGGGTGCAAGAAAGTTCGACGGGTCGGTCCGGTATTCAGGGGAGCTCACCGAGGGCTGCGCCAGGAGCCCGCCTTTCCCCGCTCCGGTGCCAAGGAGACTACACTCTGTCACTGCCCAAACCCCAGGGTGTCCGCAGCTGGACCAGGACACCAGTCACTGGTGTCCGGTTGCTCCTGTCCGGGCACTGGCCTCTATTTGCCCACCGAGCGCCTCCGTGTTCCTGCTCGCAGTCTTGGGGCCTAGCAGGGCTTCTAGGATGCCACACAAGGGGCAGCTCCGACCAGCGAGTGGCTCAAAATGGCGGAAGCAAACTCCAGTGCGAATCAGGCGCTTCCGTTCGATTACCCCTGTGGGCTCTACCTCGGCGCTTCCGAAACCCTCTGGGCCTGGTCGACGCGCCGCCACTCTCAGCCGCCACTCGGGTACGATTCCTCCCCGCCGCTCCTCACCTCAGCCCCTGGTGCTCGGGTTCTGTGTTCCGTCCGCCGTGCTCCGCGGTCGGGCCCACTTCGCCTGGCCGCCAGCCCTTCCTCCGTCAGAGATCTGTCTCTGCCGCTACCACCGCAACCGTGTGTTGGCGGGTCCGCAGTAGCCCCCGGACAGTGTCGCCCCAGGGGGCTCGCGCTGTCAACGCGCGGGCCGGACCCTCCGCTCCGGCGGCGGCTCTCGCGTAGTCTGGCGCCACCCAGTCGGACTGCCTCGCCGGGGCCCAAGGCCACGCCCCGCGGCTCCTCTCCGCTAGGCCCAACCCGGCCTCGCTCACAGCGGCACTTCTCCCTCTGTTCCGGGTGGCCCCAGAGTCATTCCGTTCTCTCCTCCGGGTGCAGACCTCTCCCGGCTGTAAGCGCTCTCCGACGGGGCCCACTGATGGGGGATTGAAGCGCTGCAATGGTGCTATAAAGACGGCCGGCGGTGGGAGCTCTCGGAGACACGTCCGCTCACACCGCCATCTCAGCCACGCCCCCCCATATCTGGTTTTAGACGCCGTTTTCCATTCGTCACCATTACGAATGCGCACCAAATGATACGCACCTCGAAGATCTAATTTGGTGTAGATCACAGCGGTCTTCACCTGGTCCAAAAGAACTGGGATCAATGGAAGGGGGTACTTGTTCTTTATTGTGATCTTATTCAATGCTCTATAAATCAATACAAGTTCTTAATTCGCCATTTGCCTTAGGAATAAAAAAACAACGGAGAAGCCGCAGGTGACTTAGATGGGCGTATAAATCCGTTTTCCAAGTACTGATCAAGATATTGTCTCAAATGTTGGTTTTCTTTTTCTGATAATGCATATATCCGACAGTTAGGCACACATGAACCAGGCACAAGATCAATTTGACAGTCGTATGACCAATGAGGAGGGAGGGTCGCTGCTTTTGCTTCACTGAAGACTTCTTTAAATTCCTCATAGGGAGTTGGTAGCACGGTTTCTTTCTCTTCCGTGGTTGCAATTTGTCCCGTTGTAGATTCTTTGGTCTTTAACCCCTTCGCTGCTCATGACGAGTCATGAGGCACGGTTGAGCTGTGCTCATGACGAGCTGAGCTCGTCATGAACAATGGGGATTCAGGGAATGCAGCACAGGAGGGGAATCTCTCAAGCACCCAAGGTGTTAAACATGTGGAGTGACAATATTGAGATAGAAAAACAAGTTCCCTTTTTGGCCAATCTATTAAAGGGTTATGCAAGCAAAGCCAAGGCATTCCTAAAATAAAGCCATATTGTGGGGCTTGGATTACATCGAAATGAACTTCCTCTTTATGCTGTTGGTTATTTGTATCTATGCAGAACATCTGAATTTTAGAGGTTTGCATGGTAACAGGGCCTCCAGACAACATTTTGCCATCTACTGCTTGCACAATTTCTGGAGTGACCTTTTTCTCACAAGCAATTTGCAACCGTTGAGTTGTTTCAAAATCTACGAAATTCCCTGTTGCACCTGAGTCTATTAGGACTTCCATTTGGTATATTTTTGAAGTCAACTGAATTTGTACTGCCAAACGGAAGTGAGATTTGTAGTTGGATACACAGGAATTTATTGAAGGGAAGGCGATGGTTCCCAAGAGATCCCCTTCTAAACATCTTGGGCACAATAGTTTCCCGACGTTTGCTCAGTTGTAGTCACAGCCACAGACTTGTTAGCACTCACAGTCTTACCTTTAGGTTTTATTGTGCAATCTTTCACGAAATGTCCCTTTCCACCACAATAAAGACACTGGTCATTTTTACGTCTATTATCTTTTTCATCTTTAGACAATGGTTGCCTAAGAGTCCCGATTTCCATTGGTTCTGTAGTTGTTTCTGAACTACTAAGTTGATTTCTGGGTTTACTGTCGAACTTCCAACTTGATTTATCATATTTTTTCCTGTCAGTTCTTCTTTCGGACAGTCTATGATCCAGACATAAAGTTAGATTGACTAACTCTGAACAAGTAGTTGGTTGAGGATCGATTTGCGCAAGAACGTCTTTCAGATCATCTTTTAACCCTTGATAAAAGAGTGCTGCCCTCTTTTCTTCAGGCCACGAGGTTTCTGCAATTAACCTATTGAAATGTGACAAATAGGAAATAAGGTCTCTATTCCCTTGTCGTAGCTGTAATAGTTCGCGATCTGCGGACAGAGTCACCAGTGGCGGCTGGTGACATTTGAAATTGTGTGGCGTAAAATTGGCGGTGGAGAAAAAAATACAGGAACAAACACCACACAGTACCATACAAAGAATAGAAACCAACCCCACATAAAAACTAATACAGCACGCTATGTGAAAGTGAACTCAGCATGTTCATAAAGTGATCACATATTTTAGAAAATATTCATTTCGTGAAACCATCATGCAGTGTTAGAGGCTTAGCTTATGAGTAGCTTCAAATAGAATGAAAACACAAAACAGGTATTACAGCAAATTTTGCCTGAAGCGGGCACCAATGCATTGTATATTCCATACCTTCCAAATACATATACAGGGTAAATTTACGCGATGAAAACTGCCCAGATTTGAAAATGTGGGATACTGGTTTTTTTCAGCTGAAACACGCTAATGAGGGCCACTTTCATTTTAATGCCCAGATGTATTTGCTGTGCTAGTCCGACCCTGGCTGTTCCACGTATTCCGAGTGAATTTATCAATAAATAACACATGACTCAACCCCCAGTGGCTCCAAGTGCCCTGCTGGTCCAGTGTCACTCCGAACTGAAGGAGTTCTTGCTGGGTCGGAGGTGCACTCACACGGAGCTGTTTACATAACGTGCTCGCCGTGCAAACCGTAGCAGCCCTCTCAATTGACTCCAGCGACGCCATTTAAACTTATTTTAATTAATGTTTAACCTATCGCAGATACTGTTTTTAACACTCCGTCGATCGTCAGCCCCTCCTTATCCTCTCACTCCCAAATATACAATTTGGCACCAGCATGACTGAGCTAAACTGTGTGAATCAGGCGAGTGACGAAGGTGCTGGTGCTGACAAGTTTGTGTCTAATCAGAGGCCAGTCACTCCTCTGATGTCCCTACTTGTTCGGTGTGCAGGGGAACGCCAGTTCTCTTGTGTCAGTGAATTAACGAGACACGCGTTTGTGCCTGCTTACTGGCACTAGGACTATGAGAGATGGAAACAAACATACAAACTACTGCCACAAACGGATGAGAGAAACTCGCACTTTATTTACTCGGAACTTTTATACAGAATGCAAAGCATGACTGTATTTTCGGCTGAATTGGGTTACATGTTACAACTCATTTACACACAGTCACAGAGGTCCTTATTTAAGGCAACCCAAGGAACGTGCCAACAATGTACAGTCTTCAGAGTTTATTCGATGTTATATTGTTTTCATTTTTAATTATTATGTATGGCACTCACCACATGGGAAGGAAGTCGGAACGGGAAACCAAGAATCAGGCGTGAGCGCTCTCACTGCACAGGACCATCTCTTCCCAGAGCAAGGGCAGGTGGCACGGCAACATTGCAGTCCCACCTGCCCCATCACAGTCAGGCACGGGTTGCCAAACCCAGCCGCAAGAAGAGCTCAGAGCATCCATAGAAGCACCAAGCACCTGCACGCCACTGCCAACGGACCCGAGCCGGCGCACAAGGAGGCATGCATGAGCTGACCATCCCGGGTGACAGGGTAAAGGAGTACCGGCGCGTGGCGCAACACAAACCACCTCAACCTCCAGACTAGAGAGCTTCTTCTTCACCCCTCTGAAACCCGCCTCCTTAACGAAATCCCCCTCACTCCGAAGCCGGCAGAGACAGGCAACATTTAAATACTTAAGTATAATTTACATGAGATATGTATGTATGTATGTATGTATGTATAGGCGTTCTTTTATAGCGCTATAACTGTCACCCGACGGGCATCCTTGCGCTTAGACTGTTATGACACAATACATGATGTTTCCAGCTTCCAATCTATTTAAATTGTTCTGGGGAACAGATGGGTCTTTAATGCTTTTTTAAAGGAAGAAAAATCTTCCAGGCCCCTCAGGCCTAGCGGTAGAGAATTCCACAGCCGCGCTGCGGTAAACCAGAAGGACCGACCACCCATCCGGGACCTCAGAAATGTGGGTACTACCACCAAGTAAGCCGAGGCTGACCGGAGTGGTCTTGGAGGGATGTACCATGAGAAAAGGTCCTGCAGAGGAGACGGGCCTTGTCCGTGTAGAGCCCTAAAAACCAAACACAAAGCTTTGAAGTTCACCCGTTGAGAGATTGGCAACCAATGGAGGTCCCTAAGTGCCTTGGCAGAAGAGTCCAGGCGGTGTCGCGAGAGTGCCAGTTTGGCAGCAAAATTCTGTACTCGTTGGAGTTTTCCTAGCAGAGTAACTTGTGCCCCCAGCAGCAGTGCGTTGTAGTAGTCGAGACAACTTAAAATTATGCTCCGCACTACCTCTGGTCTGGCCTGTACCGGGAGCAAGGGTAGAATCTTTCGCATTGATCCAAGTAATGCAATACAAGTGGCCACAGTGTTGTTCACTGATGTGTCCAGCTGTAAGTCAGAACTAAACATTACCCCCAAATTTCGAACCGATTCGGCAGGCAGACTACTACCTTGGAAATCAGGAGGCCAAAAACCCTGTGGTAGGTGTCTGGGGGTCCGATCCATAGAGCAATGTAGCACCTCGGTTTTCGAGCTGTTAAATTGTAGGGAGTGGTTACCCAGTCATTCTGCTGTGGTGCTCATGCATCGATGGAAGACCTCCTGCGACACCCCGTCCTTACCCTCAAACGAGAAGATAAGTTGGGTGTCATCGGCGTAGTTGGTGACTGTTATGCCAAAAGATTTAATCAGCGTGATCAGGGGACGGAGGTAAAGATTGAAAAGAATGGGGCTGATGGCCGAGCCCTGGGGTACTCCCTGACCAACCCTCCTGATGTTGGATTTAAAGGGTGGCAGGGCAACTACCTGGTGCCTTTGATCGAGATATGACACCAGCCATTCAAGGGCCAAGCCCGACACCCCACCCTCCGTCAGTCTCCTGATCAGGATTGCATGGCTGACCGTGTCGAACGCGGCCGACATGTCGAGCAGCACTCAAAAGGCTGCTCGACCCTGGTCGGCACGCGTTCGAAGGTCATCGAGAACAGTCACCAATGCCGACTCTGTCCCATGTGCCGGTCTAAACCCAAACTGAGCCACATCCAAACAATCAGTAGTCTCAAGAAAGTTGGAGAGATGTTTTGTGGGCAGTTTCTCTAGAATTTTAATAGGGAATGGCAAGAGGGAGATGGGCCTAAAGTTGGCTGGGCATGTGGGGTCCAGATTCTCCTTTTTAAGCAGTGGGGAGACCATCGCCAATTTCCAGCATACTGGAACCCGTGCTGAAGTGAGAGACTGGCGACAGATGGAAAAAAGTTGGGGAAACAGCTCTTCACGAAAAAGTTTCCAGAATTTGGGTGGAAGAGGATCAGAAGGTGAGCCAGAGGACACCCCGTCAGCCAAAGAGCAGAAGTCCTCAAAAGATGGTAGAGGAAAGTTGCTCAGCTCACCTGATTTAGTACACTACTTCCTATTCTCAAACGAGATGGAATCGTGCACAGCACGGCCAGTTGATTAGGGAAGATTGTTTAAGATGTTGGCAATCTTATCCTCAAAGGTCTGTGCTAGCGAATCACAGAGAGCCTGAGAGGCCGGGATGACATTTTTGGTACAGCCAGGATGGGCCAGGTCCTTTACGATCTTAAATAACGCCTGAGATTTATTTACAGCTGCCATCAAAGATTCTTCTAAGAATCTAGCTTTGGCAAGCTTGATCTGGATTTTATAGGACGCCAGTGCTTGTTTGAAGAGGACTCTATGTGATTCCAGGTACTGTTTCCTCCAGGTCCGCTCAGCCTGTTTACATTGGAGCTTGAGCTGCCGAAGTTCTTCCGAGTACCATGGCATAGCAAGATTAGTCCTATCTTTGATTTTTCACAGCGGGGCCAAAGAGTCCAGAGAAGCCGAGATTCGCTGACAGAGAGTCTCGTAACTTACGTCCACATTCGCTCCCAATACAAAGCCATCTGGCAGCTGAGAGGGCAAGATTGTTTGTTTGAGGAGTCTAGACCATTGTCTCCCCATTCTAGTGCCCCCCCACACTCCCTTTCTTTAATGGAGCACTAGAGCACGAGAGGGAGAACTGGACGAGGGCGTGATCCGTCCAACACTGAGGCAGGACGTCACGTATAGCCGTTCGACAAGCGACAGCAAAAAGTAGATCAAGAATATGGCCCTTTGAATGGGTTTTGGAGAGTACCAGTTGTTGTAGCTCAATATTATGACAAGCTTGGACCAGCTCTACATAGGCCGTCTTGGTCGGTCCCTCTGATCAAAGATTGAAATCCCCTAACACCATCAACTTTGTGTGGGAGTGGGAGAGATCGTATATTAAGTCTATGAGCTCAGGTACAGCAGATAACGAGCTAGCCGGGGGTCTATAACATAGTAGACCCGTGAATAGCAAGCCTCCTTGGTCCTTGATGGAGAAACCCAATGTTTCGCACCCAGCGATTGCCTTGATGATAAGCTGGGAGACGTCAAGAGTCTGCCTAAAAATTAATCCAGTTCCACCTCCTCTGGCTCCCACCCTGGGATTATGCCTTATTTTGAAGCTAGTGGGACAAGCTGTCCCCAGTTCCACCGAGCTAGTCGGTGTTGTCCAAGTCTCTGTCATGAAGAGTACGTCTAGATGGTAAGACTCGATAAGTAACGCAATTTCTTCGCAGTGTTTGATGAGAGATCTCACATTCAACAAGCCACAAGACAAGGCAACTGTGTGCTTACTGGTGATATTATACTTTCGGTTACTGAGTGAACCGAGATTAAGGCGTAAAAGTTCATCGCGGGAATAAGAGTAAGAAGTTACATCTTGGTTCCGAGAGGCAGAATTTTCGGCACCCGGCGTGTCCTGTGCGCGAACGGGCGCAATCGGGCTTACCTCTGGCGCACCTCCAGCGCTCCGCCGGCGCGCCCGCTGCGCACCTACGCTGCGTGCTTTAGGGCGTCCATCATATATAGACGTATACGCAAGAGTCCTGTAGTGCGATCACTAGCCCCCCAACCAAGATGGCGCCAGCAATTCGGCAAACCCTGGTTCCCTCACTCACCCAAGATGGCGGCTACCAACACCGCAGCGCGATGTCCCCAGGAGCCCTAAGGTGCCCTGAAGCGCTCGAATTCCAGCAAAGTGCGGAATGAGGTCACAATTGTAGTGCGGGTAAGAGTTGTACTAATAACACGCTATGAGAGAGGTAGCGCCTAGCGCCAAGATCGACAGCGCGAGCGCGCAGTAAAGTAGATTAATTTTAAAATAATTAAAACAGCAATGCGGCAATAGATTCTGCAGCGCGCAATGGTCATGTAAGTCTGCGATATGCGATAATAATACATAATAAAATATTATATAAAACTTACCTTGGCTTCCGGCGCTGACTCCAGAGACTGCAGACTTCCGACTCCCGCTGTCCTGGATTTTGAATGCGTCTGACGTGGTCTGGGCTCTCGTCAACAGGAATGCTGCAGGCAACCTCCCTCCCCTCCACCGCAGCCAGCACCGATTGGTTCGGACGGCTGCCCCAACAGCGTCATTTCTCACAGTCTGTATGCTGCAGAGAACGGAGAGGAGGAAGCGGAGTACTTAATCGCTGTATCCTATCTACTTTATCAGAGAGCATTGCAGTGGCATTCCTAGCTTCAGTTAAATCTGTTTGCATCTGAACAATAACCCTCATTAAATCATCCATGGTGGCCATAATGTCAAAACTCTCAGACCGGGAGGAATATTATTCGTGGGCTCACTATTCTGTCAGGTTGCTTCTTCCTCAGGGTCTGGAGTGATGATATAAGGGGCCCACCTCTCAATACCTCCAACTCTGATTGTAATGATTACACAGAGTATTGAAGTGATTAAGCGGGGGGAAAGGGAATTAGGAAGGGAACAGCTGGGAAGGAGATCTGAAAAGGAAAAGTTACTCGCAAACAAAAATACACGCACTTTCCTTCGCACAAAGACGTAAATTAGGACATCAGATTCTGTCCTTCAATCAGGAACTAGCTTAAGAGCTTCGTGGCTTGCGTTTATTCAGACAATCAGACTCTTAGTTGACCTTTCTTAGATCCGCTATATTGTGGCGATAATACTTCACTTCAGTATCAACTGCTCAAAGGCATAAGCGGCAGAATTTGGTTTAGGTCTTTCTATGACTAGGTTTTCAATCACCTAAACAATCAGTGTCTTATATTTCCTTATTTTATGTGACTTAAAAGTGTTCCCAAAAACATTCATGGAACTACTATAGAACAAGAATCACACTCGTGAATATGGTAAATGATCTTGAAAATCAAATAGAATGTTCCTAATAAATCACTGAAATGGTTTTAACAAGATTCGCAATCTTACCTGTAGAGTGGACCTCTGTCTCCATTCTCTCACTCTGCTCCTTCACTTGTTTTTCTATCCTTTCTATCTTTCACCTTTCTGCATCTCTGCTCTTTTGTGCGTTATTTCTGCCCATTTTCCCTTTCTCCCCCTCTGCTCCTTCACTCGTTTTTCTACCCTTTCTATCTTTCACCTTTCTGCACCTCTGCTCTTTTGTGCCTTATTTCTGCCCATTTTCCCATTCGCTCCGTCACTCGTTTTCACTCGTTTTTCTACCCTTTCCATCTTTCATCTTTCTGCCCTTTTCTGCATCTCTGCTCTTTTGTGCCTTATTTCTGCTTATTTTCCCTTTTTCTTTCTCCCTTCTTTCCTCCCTTTACCTTTCCCCGCCGCTGCTGCTCCCGCGGCCCCTCCCCCCCCAGCACGACCGGCCCAATCCAGCTCCTCTCACCGCTCCCGCCTCCCAGCTGTCCAGCCCTCCCCGACCCCTACTTAATGGCGGCCACTGGTGCACCGAAGGCGCGTCAAAGGCAAGCACGTCTGCGCCCGTCCGCGACCAGCACCAGGAACCCTGGACCTCCGCCCCGCCAACGCTACGACCCAGCAGCACTCCACGCACTCAACCCAGGCTGCAACAACAACTGCAAGCTAGCATCACCAGCCGACACCCATGGACCTTTCAGCTGTCACCGCTGCCGGCACACCTGCAGCACCGCCAAGAACACGGATCCAGCACAACCCGCCCCCAAGAACACAACCGAACCGAAGACCCTGCAATGCATCCTCCTCAACGTCCGATTCCTCCACAAACACGCCACAGAAATCTGGGACCTCCTCGACAGCACCACCCCGGACGTAGCATTCTTCACCGAAACCTGGACCAATGCCACCTCGGGACCGGACATCGCCATCGCCATCGCCATCCCGCATGGATACAAGATCTCCAGGAAGGACCACCCCACCCACCCAGGAGGAGGAATCGCCATCGTCCACAAATCCAGCCTCCGCCTGAGCACACTACCTGACGAGTCCACAAAACTGTTGGAACACCTTCACTTCAAGATACTGGCCAGCCCATCGCCGCCCTCCGAGGAACCCTCATCTACCGACCCCCTGGACCCCGCGGACCCTCCGCCAACTCCATCACGGACATTATCTCCCCTCAGGCCATCGCATCCACCAACTACACCCTGCTGGGAGACCTCAACTTCCACCTCGACAATCAACTGGACCCCAACACCACATGCCTCCTGGACAACCTCCACAACATTGGACTCTGCCAGATCGTGAGAGAGCCCACGCACTCAGCAGGACACACCCTCGACCCCCTCTTCACTACAGGAAACTCCATCACCTTCAGCCACACCACCGAACTCCCATGGACCGACTATCGTTGCGTCCACTTCACCTTCAGAACACACACCATCCACAGACACCAGCACCTGCTTCCAGAAAGAAACTGGACCAAATTCACCAATGACCAGCTCACCTCCTCACTCAACAACTCCACCCCAACCATTGCGGAAAACGACGGCCCCAACAACGCAGCTCGAACCCTGCATAGATGGATCTCGGACAGCACCAACACCATAGCCCCCCTCAAGAAAAACAACAATACCCGTGCCAAGAAAGCCAGATGGTTTACCACCGAACTTAGAGAGTCCAGGCGCACATGCCGCCGCCTCGAAAAGGCCTGGAGAAACACCAAATCCACAGAAGCCCACAACAACTTCAGAGCCGCCACCAACGCCCACCATCAACTCATCAGAGAAACAAGGAAAAAAGCAATTGAAGACAGAATCTCCACCCACGCACACAACAGCAAGAAACTCTTCAGCATCATCAAGGAGTTCGCCTAACCCATCAGCGAGTCTACTGACATCCCTCCCTCACAAGACCTCTGCGACAAACTCAGCACCTTTTTCCACCACAAAATCAAGAGCATCTACGACAACTTCGACAAAGACAACCAACACACTGAACCCTCACAAACCACCCCCGACACCCGGAAACCAGCGATTGATGACTGGACAGCCCTCACCATCGAAGACACACTGAAGACAATGAAGTCAATCCACTCAGGGGCCCCCACGGACCCCTGCCCCCACCACATCTTCAACAGAGCCACCGATACTATCGCACCCATGCTCCACCACACCATCAACCGCTCCCTGGCGACCGCCTCCGTCCCCGACGACTGGAAACATGCGGAGGTCAACCCCCTCCTAAAGAAACCCTCAGCGGACCCCACCGACCTCAAAAACTACAGACCCATCTCCCTGCTCCCTTTCCCAGCGAAAGTCATCGAGAAAGCCATCAACAGCCAACTCGCCACATTCATTGAAGAACACAACATCCTCGACTCCTCCCAATCCGGCTTCAGAAAAAACCACAGTACGGAAACCGCCCTCCTCGCCGCAACAGACGACATCCGCACCCAACTGGACAAAGGAGAAACAGTAGCCCTCATCCTCCTAGACCTATCAGCGGCGTTCGACACAGTCTCCCAACGCACCCTAATACGCAGACTCTACGAAGCAGGAATCCAGGACAAGGCCCTCGACTGGATCTGCTCCTTCCTCTCCGGCAGGACGCAACGGGTCAGACTCCCCTCAGACCCCACACCTACCACCTGCGGAGTCCCCCAGGGCTCCTCCCTCAGCCCGACGCTCTTCAACGTCTACATGGCTCCACTTGCCCCCATCGTCAGAACCTACGGACTCAACATTGTGTCATACGCAAACGACACCCAGCTCATCCTCTCCCTATCCAACGAGCCCAACACCGCCAGACGCAACTTTCGAGAAGGCATGGAAGCCGTCGCCAAATGGATGAAAAACAGCTGCCTACAACTAAACACCAACAAAACAGAAGTACTCATCATGGGCCCAAACCCCGACGCCTGGAGCGACACCTGGTGGCCCACCGCCCTTGGAAACCCGCCAACCCCCACAGACCACGCACGCAACCTGGGAATCATCCTGGACTCCGAGCTCAAAATGGCGGCCAGATCAACTCTGTCTCATCTTCCTGCTTCCACACCCTCCGCCTCCTTCGTAAGACCTTCAAATGGATCCCCCTCGAACACCGAAAGACAGTCACTCACGCCCTGGTCACCAGCAGACTCTACTACGGCAACGCACTCTACGCCGGAACAAACAAAAACCTCATCCGCAAGCTACAGAACATCCAGAACGCCGCCGCAAGACTGGTCCTCAACCTGTCAAAACACTGCCACATCTCTCAGCACCTGCGCACACTTCACTGGCTCCCCATCGAGGCGAGAATCACCTTTAAGATGCTCACCCACGCACACAAGGCCCTCCACGGCACCGGACCAGCATACCTGAACAGCCGGCTCAAATTCCAGGCACTCCCAAAGGACCCTACAATCAGCCCAGCTCTCCTACGCCGTGTTCCCCCACACCAGAAAGACCAGATCGGGAGGCCGCTCCTTCTCCTTCCTCGCCGCCAAAGCATGGAACGCCTTTACACTCCACCTCAGACAGACAACATCGCTCCCCATCTTCGCAAGAAACCTCAAAACTTGGCTCTTCGACAGACCCCCTCCTTGATGGAATGGAACCTGCACCCCCCACCCCTAGCGCCTTGAGACCCTTACGGGTGAGTAGTTGCGCTTTAACAAACTCCTGATGGATGGATTGACTACTTCTGAATCTGGGTTAGTGACAGGTAATCCCCCCAAAACCTAGCCTCACCGGAAGCCCATCAAGAAGAGAAGTCTCTGCAGATTCTAAACTCCTCCTGCAGCTCAGCGAGCGTTGTAGCAGTCTTCAGGCACCCAGAACTCTCCACCGATCAAAATAACAAAGCTGGCCTCGCAGAGAAACGGAGCCCCAAGATCCTCTTCCTCCTTCACCAAAAGACGCTGAATAGTGAGCACGGGGAACTGGGCGCGGCCGCTGACATCATCGTAGGCACGCCCCGTGCCAAACCTCACGCATCTCGCGTGAGGTGCCACACCTCACGCATCTCGCCTGAGGTGCTAAACCTCATGCATCTCACGTGAGGTGCTAAACCTCACGCATCTCGCGTGTGGGTGCCAAATCTCACGCATCCAGCATGAGGTGCCGAACCTCACGCATCCCGCGTGAGGTGCCGAACCTCACGCATCTCGCGTGAGGGTGCCAAGCATCTAGGGTGAGGTGCCGAACCTCACGCATCTCGCGTGAGGGTGCCAAACCTCAAGCATCTCGGGTGAGGTGCCGAACCTCACGCATCTCGAGTGAGGTGCCAAACCTCACGCATCCCGGCTGAGGTGCCAAACCTTACGTATCTCGGGTGAGGTGCCAAACCGCACGCATCCTGCGTGAGGTGCCGAACCTCACGCATTCCGCGTGAGGTGCCGAACCTAACGTATCTCGCGTGAGGGTGTCAAACCTAACGTATCTCGCGTGAGGGTGTCAAACCTCACGCATCTCGGGTGAGGTGCCAAACCTGACGCATCCTGGGTGAGGTGCCGAACCTCACGCATCTCGGGTGAGGTGCCGAACCTCACGCATCTCGGGTGAGGTACCGAACCTCACGCATCTCGGGTGAGGTGCCAAACCTCACGCATTCCGCGTGGGATGCCGCACCTCACGCATCTCGCGTGATGGTGTCAAACCTCACGCATCTCGGGTGAGGTGCCAAACCTCACGCATTTCGCGTGGGGTGCCAAACCTCACGCATCTCGGGTGAGGTGCCAAACCTCAAGCATCTCGCGTGAGGTGCCAAACCTCACGCATCTCGCGTGGGGTGCCAAACCTCACGCATCCCGCGGGAGGTGCCGAACCTCACGCATACCGCGTGAGCTGCCGAACCTCACGCATCTCGGGTGAGGGTGTCGAACCTCACGTATCTCGGGTGAGGTTCCAAACCTCTCGCATTCCGCGTCAGGTGCCGAACCTCACGCATCTCGCGTGAGGGTGTCAAACCTCACGCATCTCGGGGGAGGTGCCAATCCTCACGCATCTCGCGTGAGGCTGCCAAACCTCACGCATCCTGCGTGAGGGTGCCAAACCTCACGCATCTCGAGTGAGGTGCCAAACCTCACGCATCCTGCCAAACCTCACGCATCTTGGGTGAGGTGCCAAACCTCACGCATCCCGGGTGAGGTGCCAAACCTCACGCATCTCGGGTGAGGTGCCAAACCTCACGCATCTCGGGTGAGGTGCCAAACCTCACGCATATCGGGTGAGGTGCCAAACCTCACGTATCTCGCGTGAGATACCGAATCTCATACATCTCGCGTGAGATGCGTGAGATACCGAATCTCACGCATCTCGCGTGAGATACCGAATCTCACGCATCTCGCGTGAGGTGCCAAACCTCGTGAGTGTCTGGCACGGTAGTAAATGTCCTCCCATTCTTTATTGCGCAGAGTCCGCCCCAGTTCCCTCTCCCATCTAGCCCGTCCTGCATTATAAACGCGCGAGTATTTGTCCAACAGGAGCCGATATATGTCTGAAATGAGTCGCTTATCTGTGGTGCGCGAGAGAAGCCAGTATTCATATTTACTGAGCTTGCGTGTAGCGTCTCCACGGATCTGGGGTTGAAGCGCCTAATGTCGGACCTGTAGATACCTAAGGCGTTCAGCCTCCGGGAGGTCATAGGTCTTCCGGAATTCCTCAAAAGGCATCACTCCCGCACCTGAATACATGTGAAAGAGGCATCGGCATCCTGCTGGGCGCCACCGTGCAAAGGTCTGGACATCCCTACCCGGGCCGAAGTCAGGGTTCTCTAACAGGGGTGTGAGGGGAGACGGGAAGGTCGTCAGGTCGTGTAAGACGCATGTTCGATCCCATACCTCTAGCGGTACACTTGTGACGAAGGAGGCGTATAGGTTAGGGGGCCGGTGTTGTTGCCGTAGGAAAGGCACACCTGGAGTGGACGCCCCGCAACCGCTTGGTCCTGGAACAACCAATGGCGCTCCGATTCCCATTTGCTCCATTCCACTAGGGTTCTGAGTTGGGTCACCTGGTAATAGTGACGCAAATCCGGCAGGCTCAGCCCACCACTCTCCGGGGGAAGCATCCCTAGCCTCAGCTTGAGTCTGGGCCGTTTCCCGTTCCACACAAACTGAGCCAGCTCCGATTGCGTGCGGCAAATCCATCCCTCCGAGGGACGGAGCGGGCTAGCCCGAAAAACGTATAAAACTTGCGGGAGGATTGTCATCTTTACTGCTGCCACTCGGCCCAGCCAAGATAGTGGGAGGTGCCGCCACCGCCCGACCTCCGCGCGGATAGTGGACTAAGGTTAGCGTAGTTGAGACGCACCGTTTCTTGTAGCGTGGCCGCCAATTGTATGCCCAGGTGGGGCACTGCACCGTCTGCCCATTGGAAGGGGAATTGTGCTTCTAGGGAGGCCCGCGTGTGTGCCTACAAGGAAAGGTCAAGTGCTACTGATTTCGTCATGTTCACCTTAAAGCCAGAGGCCTTCGCAAATGCATCCAGGATGGTGTAGGAAGGTGGATACCTGACTATGGTTGCCCCCAACTTTTTGCCTGGTGTTTTTCTGGTTTTCCGACTTAGTTGACCTGGGACCCTGCTATCCAGGGCCCCAGGCCTACTGCTCTCTCTGTAAAATGGATTCCATGTACCTTAGGTACATATCTAATTGGATACTGAGTCACCTTATCGGTCCCTGTACAGTGTACCTCAGGTACACTGGGCATAGGTGTACCCAGGGCCTACCAGGGGCTGCAGCATGTATTATGCCACCCCTGGCTGGCCATCCAAATCTGACACAACTGGCTGCACGACAGCTGGGGCAAGGTGGTGTAATCACCCTTTGCTTTAGATATAGTATTCCTATATCGAACCCTAAAATGGACACATGTATTCCTATCAGTCACTCCTATGGCAGGCCTTGACAATCCTGAAGGCAGAGTGCTTAGAATTATGTGAGATGGTGCTCTGGCATGAGCTGAGCCCGTTTGCAGCTTGCGGAACCAAGTCCTAATAGCTGTTCCATGATAACGCATACCATATACTCTTAAGTGCATTATAATCCTCGCGGTTATGTGCCAACTTTGGTATCGCTTTATCAAAACATGTTGAGTAAGGTGTCATACAAATTGGAATACTAGCCCCTCGCCAATTCTGGCGACGGGGTTAGCATTCCACCCTTCTAGAGGGACACGACATGTATGTAACTGTGAACCCCGGTTAAAGCTGAACACAGCCTCAGCTCCACAAAATGGATGCTGCCACCACAGACACAAGTCTGACCTCCTGCTGCTGGGAGTCCTTCCAGCGAGGAGAGCTTGGACAAAGGGTTTCCTGTCAGGGGCGGTGCTAGCACCATCCCAGACACGGTTTTGTGTATCCCAGGTAGGCAGGGCTGAGAGGAAGGTGACTGCAAGTGGCACCCCGGTGCTCACTGTGCATATGCCGGCTTGAACCAGTTCCAGGGGCACACCAGCCCCTGAGCTGGGGAAAGTCCGGCATGGGAGAGGGGTGTAACCACCCCCCCTCCTGGTCACACCCATGGGCAGGACCTAGTCGCGTGCCAGCCCCTTTTTTTAGAATAAAGGTAGGAGCGGGCCCCCTTCCCAAATTAGATAATTCTGAATCTTGACTACTTTCCACAAAAGAACTCTTGAACATTTCTGAAGACTCTCCCTTGTGGCTAAGGAGTAGCCACCCTGCTCCAGCGGGCACCATCTAAGCGCATGCGGTTTGCTGCAAGTCCATCCTCTGGATCAAGACTGCCCAGCTCGACGAGACCCGGATTCCCTGGCATCTCTGACCTCTACCTACATCATCAGCCCAGCTGAGATTCGTGGGTGTGACGAGACCTGAAGGGACCGGCCATCTTGAAGACTGCACGACGCTTATCCAGCACGACCGCCGAGGGATCCTCGAGTGAGTGCTTTTGGGTTTGAGAAGCCCTAACCCTGAGCAGCTCCAGCACCGAAGTCCAGCCCCCCAGCATCCACGAGATCTGCGTGGGGCCCTTCTGCTCTTTGCTGCTCACCGCGTTGTCCGGCCACTTGCCTGCTGGCTTGTAGCCCTCCTGACGACGAACCACGACGATTGCATCGCTGGTCTGTTTGCTCCAGACTGGCCCTAGCTCCCCTCCAAAAGAGGAGCACCCCGGACCCTCCTGGTCCACTCCAGACGCCATCTTGAGTCCACCGCCTGGGCTTGCCTTTGCCAAGGTTTGTTGCCCCAATCCTGGGTCTAGCATCGCCGACAGCAGACACCTTCGTGGGACAGCTCGCACCTCGATCCTGGTCGCCGACAACGCCTCCTGGTCCGAGAGACTGCAGAGCCCAGCGTCGCCCACTCACCTGGTCGAGGTGACTTCATCCGGTGCCATCCTGGTGTCCACCTAATCACTGGCTAGTGATTAAGAACTGAGTCCCCTCGGCTTTCAGGTCGTCTCCATCACCGATCCAGGCTTGGATCACATCGAACTTCATCACTGGTCGCCTGCCAGCAACTTCTTCTTTCAGGCTCCATAGACTGTAACGAGGATTCCCGACGTCTTTTGAACCCTATGCAGCCGCAGCCCCTGGGCTAGGTAACCTGAGCATTTCGGTGCTCCAACGTAGGTTCACTATCTAAGTGTCCAGATCCTTTTTCGTTTTCAGCCTAACTAGTCGGATTCGTCCGATAACTAACTTTACGAAAACTAGCATCCATAGACTTTGTCCCGCATCCCGCGTGAGAGTGCACACTCTGCACCCGATCTCCCTAGGCCTCCTGCTCCTAACCTGAAGGTTCAGTAGTGTATTCCTAGCAATCCTGAAGCCTCTGGATCTTGTTACTTACCTGCTAGTATTTCGCATTCCACTTTTGGAGTATATGGTTTTTCATGCCCCTCGGGCATTTGTGTAAATTGTGCAACTTAAAGTATTTTCTTAAGAGTTTTGTTATGTGCTTAGCTCCCTGACTCATAAAGAGTTCAGGGTAGACTTGTTATAAATAAATATCCTTTTATTTTCATAACAACCTGTGTGGTGTCCTTTCACTTGGTGTTCAAGGGGTATATGTGATGGTATAACAGCTGGCTTAACACGCCCTCTAGAGCTTAGCCTAAAGACTGCTCTTGTCCATGCTACTAGGATAGCTGGTCTATAAGGTTGACTTACAACCAATCATCAATAAGGGTCGTTTGGTATGATACAAAGTGATCACTAGAATAGTGAGCACTATATATCAGGCCAACTTCTCACAGATGGCCGCCCCGGCCGGCAGGGATGGCGCAGGGGAAGCAAAGGAAAGCAAGACGTCATCAGCGTATAAGCTAATCGTGTGGATATAAGCCCCGAATTTAATCCCCTTAATGGTCGGATGCGATCGCATGGCCTGCACCAGGGGTTCCATATACAGCGCGAAGAGCAGGGGCGAGAGCGGACACCCCTGCCGAGTTCCGCGTTCGATGGGGAATACGGGCGATGAGCAGCCATTCACCCGAACCGACACCGTGGGGAAGGTATAGCAGTTCAGAACCCACGTACGAAATCTCGCGCCTAACCCTGCCTTGATGAGCACCTGTTCCAAGTACGGCCAGTAGACACGATCGAAGGCCTTCTCCGCATCAATCGCCAACATCATGAACTCTCCCGGCAACCTGGAGGCCCGTTCCACTAAGTGGAGTGCTCTTTTTGTGTTGTCGACCGCCTGGCGCTCCGGTATAAAGCCGGCCTGGTCCGGATCAATCAGACCCGGCATAAGTGGGCCCAGCCGCTTCGACAGTATACTGGTGTAAAGCTTCAGATCTACGTTAAGTAACGAGATAGGGCGGTAGGCCCCGCATTGCGTTCGGTCCTTTCCCGGTTTGGGAATGACCGAGATCATGGCACTCATCAGATCTCTTGGGATGGCGCAGGGCTAAAAGGCGGCGGTAAAGCCATCCGGTCCCGGCGCCTTGACCAGCTTGAGGCGGGAGATCGCGGCAATGACTTCTTCAGGACGGATCTCCCTGTCAAGGAGTTCTGATTGTTCCGTCGATAAAGCCGTTATGGACACCGAGTCCAGGAAGGCCGCCCCGTCCGCTGGGTCCAGAGCAGCCCCCTCGTATAGTGTGGTATAAAAGTCAATAAATGCCTGCGCTATAGCTCCGTCCTCCGTCACTGTGACTCCGTCCTGCGTGTGTATTTCCTGCACCTAGTGTCGTTGCTGCTGTTCGCGGAGTGCCCGACCCAACAGACTCCCGCATCTGTCGCCTCCCGTGTAGTATGCATGTCGTACCCGTAGTGCCGCGTATTCTGCTCTATCTTGATCTAGTGCTGCTAACTGTTGACGTGCCACTCACAACTGTTTCCACACCCACGGCGCCCCTGTCCTCTGGTGTACCTGCTCCAATTCCTTCGTGCGGGCAGAGAGCTTGTCTCTCTTACGGGCCCTCTCCGCATCTTCTGCTGCAGCGATTGCAATGAACTCGCCCCGTTTGACTGCCTTGAGTGCTGCCCAATGTATTGCATGTGATGTGTCCGTCGGTGTGTTGTGTACCAGGTATTCAGCTATAGCTTCCTTGATCTTGGCCACAACCCCCTGTCTGTGCAGCAGCGTGTCCCTCAGTCTCCAGCAACGGGCACTGCGCCCCACCGGTGGAAAGGTAAACACCGCTGTGAGTGGTGCATGATCGGAAAGGGCTGCCGCTCCTATCTCAACGCTTGACGCCAGCGCTCTAAATGAAGTGGATGTTAGAAAATAATCTAGGCGCTCATAGGTTTTGTGGGCGTTGCAGTAATATGTGTAGTCCCGGTCGCCCGGGTGGAGGGAGCGTCACAAGTCCGTCATACCCAGTTCTGACAATCTGTTCCGTCCCCCCTCCGATAAAGTGCCTGCCTGCGTGGATCACTGCGCTAACCTGTCAAGTAGGTTGTCAAAAACTAAATTGAGGTCCCTCTTAACCAGAACATGTCTATCAGGTGCCGCCGCTGCTTCAGTAAGCACTTGGTGGAAGAACTTCTCCTGCCCCTCATTTGACGCATAAACCGCAATCACCGTGAAGGTGTGAGCACCCAGTGAGAACCTGCAGGATAGGAGTCGCCCTTTAACCTCTGTCCCCCAGTGTAACTGCTTCCCCTTAAATCGCTTTGACACCAGGAGCGCCACCCCAGCAGTCTTTGTGGTCGTGGATGAGAAAAGTTGTGTCGGAAAGTGACGGGATTTAATCCTATGACAATCCTTAATTAGCAAATGCCTTTCCTGGAGGAGACAGATAATTGCTTTTGAATTCTCCAGCAGGGACAGCACCGCTCGCCGCTTAACCGGACTGTGCCCACGCAAATTCAACATGGAGCACACTCAAGTCAGTCGCAGGCATAAGGAGTCATACCCCACACGCTCTCTGAGAAAACTTCCAGTGGCCAAAACATCAGCCAAGCCCTGTCTCGCAGCTGCCCCGGCCACCATGGACCCTCAGATCTGCGCAATTCGCCACACCCTTTCAGTCCAACATTCACTCGGATCCGGAGTTCCTCCCCCTTACCAACAACACCCCCCTCCCCACAATGAACAAAACCCTTGACAGCCCCCCACCCCAGCAATCCCAAGATGCCAACATTGATAGTCCTTCATCCAGAGATGAATGGGAAAGGTCTCTCCCAGTCCAGAAACCCCCTTTTCCTGACTGGCCAAAGAAGCAAAACAGTCTCTCCCCACCCTCCACCTGCTAAGGAGACCACCCTCCATCCCCTTTCCCCAACTTGAAGAATACCAAAAATAGTCCTGTCCAACGTCCATAGTTGTAGACGAGGAGGTTGGGACACCTTAGGGGGAATGTGTCGGAGTCCAATACCTCCGCCCCCGCCGCTGACTCAGTCGACCCCAATCCCCACTGTCTCATCAAAAGCCCTCGTGCCACCTCATCGTTGGTTATCCGCTGTCGGAGGTTGCCAGTCCCAGCGCTATGGTTTCTACCGCAGCACAGCGACCATCTTCGATCTCTTGCGCGGCCGGGCGCCTCGGTCTTCGTCGTCGCCGTTGCTGTTTCCACTGCCCAGGGCCGTCCGTGCCATTTGCTCCCCCTCCAGGCTGATCGTCATCCTCCGTCGGTTCCTCGAGGCCTAGCAATTTGCATGCATCCCTGAAAGACCGCAACTGGTGAACCTTGCTGTCCAGCTTAAACACCAGGCGAAAGGGGTGACCCCAGCTATATGGGATGTCGCGTCGCAGTTCTGCCGTGATCGGTCGGAATGACCGTCGTTTCTCCAGGGTGATGGAGGCGAGGTCCTGATATAGAGTCGGCGAGTGGGCACCATATGAGATGGTTCCCATCTGGCGCGCTTTGCTAAGGATCTCCTCCTTCGTGCGGAAGTCCTGCCCGCAGACCAAGATGTCGGCCAGGTTGGGACGAGGCCGCCCTGGGCGGGCCCGTCCTATGGGCCCTGTCCAACTAAAGCGTTGATTCCCCCGGTCGGCCGAGGATGTGGTTGAAGAGGCCTTGGGTGAAATGGAAGAGGTCGTCTGTGTCGGGAGCCTGCTTCACTCCCCGAATCCTGATGTTGTGCCGCCGGGAGCGGTTCTCCAGGTCCTCGGCGTGACACTGGAGGTCCACCTATTGGTCGTGAATACGGACTATTTCTTGCCGCAGGGCCTCTATTTCTACATCTCGCCCATCGCATTTGGTCTCTTGGTCCGCCACTCTTTCTCCTATGGCGTCAGTGTCGCGTCTGACTTCCCGTATTTCCTCCTGTAGTTCCCTCTTCAACGCGTGGATGTCCTCTCGCAGGCCAGCGAAGAGGGATTCTAGAAAGGTCTTTGTGATAGTCTCCTCAATGTCCGCCTCTCCCGAGGGTGGAGAGTCCCTGGTCTTCTTTTCCGTGCCGGTCCGTTGGCTGGATGTGGCGGTGTCCGTCCGCTTCCCCGTTGTGCTGGGAGTGAATAGATCCTTAATAGTCCTGTCCTTCTGGATTCTCCCCGAGGACATGTCACTCAGGGCCTCCCCGGCCCGGACACCACCAGTGCTGCTTGACGGCGTGTGTTCCGGCAACGAGGGTGCAAGAAAGTTCGACGGGTCAGTCCGGTATTCAGGGGAGCTCACCGAGGGCTGCGCCAGGAGCCCGCCTTTCCCCGCTCCGGTGCCAAGGAGACTACACTCTGTCACTGCCCAAACCCCAGGGTGTCCGCAGCTGGACCAGGACACCAGTCACTGGTGTCCGGTTGCTCCTGTCCGGGCACTGGCCTCTATTTGCCCACCGAGCGCCTCCGTGTTCCTGCTCGCAGTCTTGGGGCCTAGCAGGGCTTCTAGGATGCCACACAAGGGGCAGCTCCGACCAGCGAGTGGCTCAAAATGGCGGAAGCAAACTCCAGTGCGAATCAGGCGCTTCCGTTCGATTACCCCTGTGGGCTCTACCTCGGCGCTTCCGAAACCCTCTGGGCCTGGTCGACGCGCCGACACTCTCAGCCGCCACTCGGGTACGATTCCTCCCCGCTGCTCCTCACCTCAGTCCCTGGTGCTCGGGTTCTGTGTTCCGTCCGCCGTGCTCCGCGGTCGGGCCCACTTCGCCTGGCCGCCAGCCCTTCCTCCGTCAGAGATCTGTCTCTGCCGCTACCACCGCAACCGTGTGTTGGCGGGTCCGCAGTAGCCCCCGGACAGTGTCGCCCCAGGGGCCTCGCGCTGTCAACGCGCGGGCCGGACCCTCCGCTCCGGCGGCGGCTCTCGCGTAGTCTGGCGCCACCCAGTCGGACTGCCTCGCCGGGGCCCAAGGCCACGCCCCGCGGCTCCTCTCCGCTAGGCCCAACCCGGCCTCGCTCATAGCGGCACTTCTCCCTCTGTTCCGGGTGGCCCCAGAGTCATTCCGTTCTCTCCTCCGGGTGCAGACCTCTCCCGGCTGTCCCTCACCACCCCTTGTTGTAAATATTTTTGTCCACCCTAAGCGTGGAAGACCCTTGCTCATTGCACCATCAGGATTCAAGCAAACCGGGCCGAAGACGGCTGTAATGCCAGAAACCGGTCCCCGGGAGCTTGTTTCCTTCCCAGTGTAAGAATTGGCTTTTGTAGTTTGGTTTGCCCTGTTCCCATCATGCACTGGGACAGGAACAGACTAATTTGCATACAGCCAGGTTCTGAAACTGGGATGGTGCAGTGAGCTAAAAAACGGTGTTGGATCTAGCCCTGATCTCTTGACTGGGTGAGAGCTTTCTGCTTAATTCAGAGACTCTGTCCCTCACCACCCCTTGTTGTAAATATTTTTGTCCACCCTAAGCGTGGAAGGGTATTCTCAGATGTGAGACCCTTGCTCATTGCACCATCAGGATTCAAGCAAACCGGGCCGAAGACGGCTGTAATGCCAGAAACCGGTCCCCGGGAGCTTGTTTCCTTCCCAGTGTAAGAATTGGCTTTTGTAGTTTGGTTTGCCCTGTTCCCATCATGCACTGGGACAGGAACAGACTAATTTGCATACAGCCAGGTTCTGAAACTGGGATGGTGCAGTGAGCTAAAAAACGGTGTTGGATCTAGCCCTGATCTCTTGACTGGGTGAGAGCTTTCTGCTTAATTCAGAGACTCTGTCCCTCACCACCCCTTGTTGTAAATACACTTCGCCTGGCCGCCAGCCCTTCCTCCGTCAGAGATCTGTCTCTGCCGCTACCACCGCAACCGTGTATTCGCGGGTCCGCAGTAGCCCCCGGACAGTGTCGCCCCAGGGGCCTCGCGCTGTCAACGCGCGGGCCGGACCCTCAGCTCCGGCGTCGGCTCTCGCGTAGTCTGGCGCCACCCAGTCGGACTGCCTCGCCGGGGCCCAAGGCCACGCCCCGCGGCTCCTCCCCGCTAGGCCCAACCCGGCCTCGGTCACAGCGGCACTTCTCCCTCTGTTCCGGGTGGCCCCAGAGTCGTTCGGTTCTCTCCTCCGGGTGCAGACCTCTCCCGGCTGTAAGCGCTCTCCGACAGGGCCCACTGATGGGGGATTGAAGCGCTGCAATGGTGCTAGAAAGACGGCCGGCGGTGGGAGCTCTCGGAGACACGTCCACTCACACCGCCATCTTGGCCACGCCCCCCCCATATCTGGTTTTAGACGCCGTTTTCCATTCGTCACCATTACGAATGCGCACCAAATGATACGCACCTCGAAGATCTAATTTGGTGTAGATCACAGCGGTCTTCACCTGGTCCAAAAGAACTGGGATCAATGGAAGGGGGTACTTGTTCTTTATTGTGATCTTATTCAATGCTCTATAAATCAATACAAGTTCTTAATTCCCCATTTGCCTTAGGAATAAAAAAACAACGGAGAAGCCGCAGGTGACTTAGATGGGCGTATAAATCCGTTTTCCAAGTACTGATCAAGATATTGTCTCAAATGTTGGTTTTCTTTTTCTGATAATGCATATATCCGACAGTTAGGCACACATGAACCAGGCACAAGATCAATTTGACAGTCGTATGACCAATGAGGAGGGAGGGTCGCTGCTTTTGCTTCACTGAAGACTTCTTTAAATTCCTCATAGGGAGTTGGTAGCACGGTTTCTTTCTCTTCCGTGGTTGCAATTTGTCCCGTTGTAGATTCTTTGGTCTTTAACCCCTTCGCTGCTCATGAAGAGTCATGAGGCACGGTTGAGCTGTGCTCATGACGAGCTGAGCTCGTCATGAACAATGGGGATTCAGGGAATGCAGCACAGGAGGGGAATCTCTCAAGCACCCAAGGTGTTAAACATGTGGAGTGACAATATTGAGAAAGAAAACCAAGTTCCCTTTTTGGCCAATCTATTAAAGGGTTATGCAAGCAAAGCCAAGGCATTCCTAAAATAAAGCCATATTGTGGGGCTTGGATTACATCGAAATGAACTTCCTCTTTATGCTGTTGGTTATTTGTATCTATGCAGAACATCTGAATTTTAGAGGTTTGCATGGTAACAGGGCCTCCAGACAACATTTTGCCATCTACTGCTTGCACAATTTCTGGAGTGACCTTTTTCTCACAAGCAATTTGTAACCGTTGAGTTGTTTCAAAATCTACGAAATTCCCTGTTGCACCTGAGTCTATTAGGACTTCCATTTGGTATATTTTTGAAGTCAACTGAATTTGTACTGCCAAACGGAAGTGAGATTTGTAGTTGGATACACAGGAATTTATTGAAGGGAAGGCGATGGTTCACAAGAGATCCCCTTCTAAACATCTTGGGCACAATAGTTTCCCGACGTTTGCTCAGTTGTAGTCACAGCCACAGACTTGTTAGCACTCACAGTCTTACCTTTAGGTTTTATTGTGCAATCTTTCACGAAATGTCCCTTTCCACCACAATAAAGACACTGGCCATTTTTACGTCTATTATCTTTTTCATCTTTAGACAATGGTTGCCTAAGAGTCCCGATTTCCATTGGTTCTGTAGTTGTTTCTGAACTACTAAGTTGATTTCTGGGTTTACTGTCGAACTTCCAACTTGATTTATCATATTTTTTCCTGTCAGTTCTTCTTTCGGACAGTCTATGATCCAGACGTAAAATTAGATTGACTAACTCTGAACAAGTAGTTGGTTGAGGATCGATTTGCGCAAGAACGTCTTTCAGATCATCTTTTAACCCTTGATAAAAGAGTGCTGCCCTCTTTTCTTCAGGCCACGAGGTTTCTGCAATTAACCTATTGAAATGTGACAAATAGGAAATAAGGTCTCTATTCCCTTGTCGTAGCTGTAATAGTTCGCGATCTGCGGACAGAGTCACCAGTGGCGGCTGGTGACATTTGAAATTGTGTGGCGTAAAATTGGCGGTGGAGAAAAAAATACAGGAACAAACGCCACACAGTACCATACAAAGAATAGAAACCAACCCCACATAAAAACTAATACAGCACGCTATGTGAAAGTGAACTCAGCATGTTCATAAAGTGATCACATATTTTAGAAAATATTAATTTCGTGAAACCATCATGCAGTGTTAGAGGCTTAGCTTATGAGTAGCTTCAAATAGAATGAAAACACAAAACAGGTATTACAGCAAATTTTGCCTGAAGCGGACACCAATGCATTGTATATTCCATACCTTCCAAATACATATAAAGGGTAAATTTACGCGATGAAAACTGCCCAGATTTGAAAATGTGGGATACTGTTTTTTTTCAGCTGAAACACACTAATGAGGGCCACTTTCATTTTAATGCCCAGATGTATTTGCTGTGCTAGTCCGACGCTGGCTGTTCCACGTATTCCGAGTGAATTTATCAATAAATAACACATGACTCAACCCCCAGTGGCTCCAAGTGCCCTGTTGGTCCAGTGTCACTCCGAACTGAGGGAGTTCTTGCTGGGTCGGAGGTGCACTCACACGGAGCTGTTTACATAACGTGCTCGCCGTGCAAACCGTAGCAGCCCTCTCAATTGACTCCAGCGACGCCATTTAAACTTATTTTAATTAAGGTTTAACCTATCGCAGATACTGTTTTTAACACTCCGTCGATCGTCAGCCCCTCCTTATCCTCTCACTCCCAAATATACAATTTGGCACCAGCATGACTGAGCAAAACTGTGTGAATCAGGCGAGTGACGAAGGTGCTGGTGCTGACAAGTTTGTGTCTAATCAGAGGCCAGTCACTCCTCTGATGTCCCTACTTGTTCGGTGTGCAGGGGAACGCCAGTTCTCTTGTGTCAGTGAATTAACGAGACACGCGTTTGTGCCTGCTTACTGGCACTAGGACTATGAGAGATGGAAACAAACATACAAACTACTGCCACAAACAGATGAGAGAAACTCGCACTTTATTTACTCGGAACTTTTATACAGAATGCAAAGCATGACTGTATTTTCGGCTGAATTGGGTTACATGTTACAACTCATTTACACACAGTCACAGAGGTCCTTATTTAAGGCAACCCAAGGAACGTGCCAACAATGTACAGTCTTCAGAGTTTATTCGATGTTATATTGTTTTCATTTTTAATTATTATGTATGGCACTCACCACATGGGAAGGAAGTCGGAACGGGAAACCAAGAATCAGGCGTGAGCGCTCTCACTGCACAGGACCATCTCTTCCCAGAGCAAGGGCAGGTGGCACGGCGACATCGCAGTCCCACCTGCCCCATCACAGTCAGGCACGGGTTGCCAAATCCAGCCGCAAGAAGAGCTCAGAGCATCCATAGAAGCACCAAACACCTGCACGCCACTGCCAACGGACCCGAGCCGGCGCACAAGGAGGCATGCATGAGCTGACCATCCCGGGTGACAGGGTAAAGGAGTCCCGGCGCGTGGCGCAACACAAACCACCTCAACCCCCAGACTAGAGAGCTTCTTCTTCACCCCTCTGAAACCCGCCTCCTTAACGAAATCCCCCTCACTCCGAAGCCGGCAGAGACAGGCAACATTTAAATACTTAAGTTTAATTTACGTGAGATATGTATGTATGTATGTATGTATGTATAGGCGTTCTTTTATAGCGCTATAACTGTCACCCGACGGGCATCCTGGCGCTTAGACTGTTATGACACAATACATGATGTTTCCAGCTTCCAATCTATTTACATTGTTCTGGGGAACAGATGGGTCTTTAATGCTTTTTTAAAGGAAGAAAAATCTTCCAGGCCCCTCAGGCCTAGCGGTAGAGAATTCCACAGCCAGGCTGCGGAAAACCTGAAGGACCGACCACCCATCCGGGACCTCAGAAACTTGGGTACTACCACCAAGTAAGCCGAGGCTGACCGGAGTGGTCTTGGAGGGATTTACCATGAGAAAAGGTCCTGCAGAGGAGACGGGCCTTGTCCGTGTAGAGCCCTAAAAACCAAACACAAAGCTTTGAAGTTCACCCGTTGAGAGATTGGCAACCAATGGAGGTCCCTAAGTGCCTTGGCAGAAGAGTCCAGGCGGTGTCGCGAGAGTGCCAGTTTGGCAGCAAAATTCTGTACTCGTTGGAGTTTTCCTAGCAGAGTAACTTGTGCTCCCAGCAGCAGTGCGTTGTAGTAGTCGAGACAACTTAAAATTATGCTCCGCACTACCTCTGGTCTGGCCTGTACCGGGAGCAATGGTAGAATCTTTCGCATTGATCCAAGTAATGCAATACAAGTGACCACAGTGTTGTTCACTGATGTGTCCAGCTGTAAGTCAGAACTAAACATTACCCCCAAATTCCGAACCGATTCGGCAGGCAGACTACTACCTTGGAAATCAGGAGGCCAAAAACCCTGTGGTAGGGGTCTGGGGGTCCGATCCATAGAGCAATGTAGAACCTCGGTTTTCGAGCTGTTAAATTGTAGGGAGTGGTTACCCAGCCATTCTGCTGTGGTGCTCATGCATCGATGGAAGACCTCCTGCGACACCCCGTCCTTACCCTCAAACGAGAAGATAAGTTGGGTGTCATCGGCGTAGTTGGTGACTGTTATGCCAAAAGATTTAATCAGCGTGATCAGGGGACGGAGGTAAAGATTGAAAAGAATGGGGCTGATGGCCGAGCCCTGGGGTACTCCCTGACCAACCCTCCTGATGTTGGATTTAAAGGGTGGCAGGGCAACTACCTGGTGCCTTTGATCGAGATATGACACCAGCCATTCAAGGGCCAAGCCCGACACCCCAGCCTCCGTCAGTCTCCTGATCAGAATTGCATGGCTGACCGTGTCGAACGCGGCGACATGTCGAGCAGCACTAAAAAGGCTGCTCGACCCTGGTTGGCACGCGTTCGAAGGTCATCGAGAACAGTCACCAATGCCGACTCTGTCCCATGTGCCGGTCTAAACCCAAACTGAGCCACATCCAAACAATCAGTAGTCTCAAGAAAGTTGGAGAGATGTTTTGTGGCCAGTTTCTCTAGAATTTTAATAGAGAATGGCAAGAGGGAGATGGGCCTAAAGTTGGCTGGGCATGTGGGGTCCAGATTCTCCTTTTTAAGCAGTGGGGAGACCATCGCCAATTTCCAGCAATCTGGAACCCGTGCTGAAGTGAGAGACTGGCGACAGATGGAAAAAAGTTGGGGAAACAGCTCTTCACGAAAAAGTTTCCCGAATTTGGGTGGAAGAGGATCAGAAGGTGAGCCAGAGGACACCCCGTCAGCCAAAGAGCAGAAGTCCTCAAAAGATGGTAGAGGAAAGTTGCTCAGCTCACCTGATTTAGTACACTCCTTCCTATTCTCAAACAAGATGGAATCGTGCACAGCACGGCCAGTTGATGAGGGAAGATTGTTTAAGATGTTGGCAATCTTATCCTCAAAGGTCTGTGCTAGCGAATCACAGAGAGCTTGAGAGGCCGGGATGACATTTTTGGTACAGCCAGGATTGGCCAGGTCCTTTACGATCTTAAATAACGCCTGAGATTTATTTACAGCTGCCATCAAAGATTCTTCTAAGAATCTAGCTTTGGCAAGCTTGATCTGGATTTTATAGGACGCCAGTGCTTGTTTGAAGAGGACTCTATGTGATTCCAGGTACTGTTTCCTCCAGGTCCGCTCAGCCTGTTTACATTGGAGCTTGAGCTGCCGAAGTTCTTCCGAGTACCATGGCATAGCAAGATTAGTCCTATCTTTGATTTTTCACAGCGGGGCCAAAGAGTCCAGAGAAGCCGAGATTCGCTGACAGAGAATCTCGTAACTTACGTCCACATTCGCTCCCAATACAAAGCCATCTGGCAGCTGAGAGGGCAAGATTGTTTGTTTGAGGAGTCTAGACCATTGTCTCCCCATTCTAGTGCCCCCCCACACTCCCTTTCTTTAATGGAGCACTAGAGCACGAGAGGGAGAACTGGACGAGGGCGTGATCCGTCCAACACTGAGGCAGGACGTCACGTATAGCCGTTCGACAAGCGACAGCAAAAAGTAGATCAAGAATATGGCCCTTTGAATGGGTTTTGGAGATTACCAGTTGT
Source organism: Lissotriton vulgaris (assembly GCF_964263255.1). Taxonomy (NCBI): domain Eukaryota; kingdom Metazoa; phylum Chordata; class Amphibia; order Caudata; family Salamandridae; genus Lissotriton; species Lissotriton vulgaris. The sequence continues at coordinate 947,689,789 of NC_141699.1, read as the reverse complement.
TGTAGCTCAATATTATGACAAGCTTGGACCAGCTCTACATAGGCCGTCTTGGTCGGTCCCTCTGACCAAAGATTGAAATCCCCGAACACCATCAACTTTGTGTGGGAGTGGGAGAGATCGTATATTAAGTCTATGAGCTCAGGTACAGCAGATAACGAGCTAGCCGGGGGTCTATAACATAGTAAACCCGTGAATAGCACGCCTCCTTGGTCCTTGATGGAGAAACCCAATGTTTCGCACCCAGCGATTGCCTTGATGATAAGCTGGGAGACGTCAAGAGTCTGCCTAAAAATTAATCCAGTTCCACCTCCTCTGGCTCCCACCCTGGGATTATGCCTTATTTTGAAGCCAGTGGGACAAGCTGTCCCCAGTTCCACCGAGCTAGTCGGTGTTGTCCAAGTCTCTGTCATGAAGAGTACGTCTAGATGGTAAGACTCGATAAGTAACGCAATTTCTTCGCAGTGTTTGATGAGAGATCTCACATTCAACAAGCCACAGGACAAGGCAACTGTGTGCTTACTGGTGATATTATACTTTCGGTTACTGAGTGAACCGAGATTAAGGCGTAAAAGTTCATCGCAGGAATAAGAGTAAGAAGTTACATCTTGGTTCCGAGAGGCAGAATTTTCGGCACCCGGCGCGTTCTGTACGCGAACGGGCGCAATCGGGCTTACCTCTGGCGCACCTCCGGCGCTCCGCCAGCGTGCCCGCTGCGCACCTAAGCTGCGCGCTTTAGGGCGTCCATCATATATAGCCGTATACGCAATCGTCCTGTAGTGCGATCACTAGCCCCCCAACCAAGATGGCGCCAGCAATTCGGCACTCCCTGGTTCCCTCACTCACCCAAGATGGAGGCTACCAACACCGCAGCGCAATGTCCCCAGGAGCCCTAAGGTGACCTGAAGCGCTCGAATTCCAGCAAAGTGCGGAATGAGGTCACAATTGTAGTGCGGGTAAGAGTTGTACTAATAACACGCTATGAGAGAGGTAGCGCCTAGCGCCAAGATCGACAGCGCGAGCGCGCAGTAAAGTAGATGAATTTTAAAATAATTAAAACAGCAATGCGGCAATAGATTCTGCAGCGCGCAATGGTCATGTAAGTCTGCGATATGCGATAATAATACATAATAAAATATTATATAAAACTTACCTTGGCTTCCCGCGCTGACTCCCGATACTGCAGACTTCCGACTCCCGCCGTCCTGGATTTTGAATGCGTCTGACGTGGTCTGGGCTCTCGTCAACAGGAAGGCTGCAGGCAACCTCCCTCCCCTCCACCGCAGCCAGCACCCATTGGTTCGGACGGCTGCCCCAACAGCGTCATTTCTCTCAGTCTGTATGCTGCAGAGAACGGAGAGGAGGAAGCGGAGTACTTAATCGCTGTATACTATCTACTTTATCAGAGAGCATTGCAGTGGCATTCCTAGCTTCAGTTAAATCTGTTTGCATCTGAACAATAACCCTCATTAAATCATCCATGGTGGCCATAATGTCAAAACTCTCAGACCGGGAGGAATATTATTCGTGGGCTCACTATTCTGTCAGGTTGCTTCTTCCTCAGGGTCTGGAGTGATGATATAAGGGGCCCACCTCTCAATACCTCCAACTCTGATTGTAATGATTACACAGAGTATTGAAGTGATTAAGCGGGGGGAAAGGGAATTAGGAAGGGAACAGCTGGGAAGAAGATCTGAAAAGGAAAAGTAACTCGCAAACAAAAATACACGCACTTTCCTTCGCACAAAGATGTAAATTAGGACATCAGATTCTGTCCTTCAATCAGGAACTAGCTTATTAAGAGCTTCGTGGCTTGCGTTTATTCAGACAATCAGACTCTTAGTTGACCTTTCTTAGATCCGCTATATTGTGGCGATAATACTTCACTTCAGTATCAACTGCTCAAAGGCATAAGCGGCAGAATTTGGTTTAGGTCTTTCTATGACTAGGTTTTCAATCACCTAAACAATCAGTGTCTTATATTTCCTTATTTTATGTGACTTAAAAGTGTTCCCAAAAACATTCATGGAACTACTATAGAACAAGAATCGCACTCGTGAATATGGTAAATGATCTTGAAAATCAAATAGAATGTTCCTAATAAATCACTGAAATGGTTTTAACAAGATTCGCAATCTTACCTGTAGAGTGGACCTCTGTCTCCATTCTCTCACTCTGCTCCTTCACTCGTTTTTCTATCCTTTCTATTTTTCACCTTTCTGCATCTCTGCTCTTTTGTGCGTTATTTCTGCCCATTTTCCCTTTCTCCCCCTCTGCTCCTTCACTCGTTTTTCTACCCTTTGTATCTTTCACCTTTCTGCACCTCTGCTCTTTTGTGCCTTATTTCTGCCCATTTTCCCATTCGCTCCGTCACTCGTTTTCACTCGTTTTTCTACCCTTTCCATCTTTCACCTTTCTGCCCTTTTCTGCATCTCTGCTCTTTTGTGCCTTATTTCTGCTTATTTTCCCTTTTTTCTTTCTCCCTTCTTTCCTCCCTTTACCTTTCCCCGCCGCTGCTGCTCCCGCGGCCCCTCCCCCCCCAGCACGACCGGCCCAATCCAGCTCCTCTCCCCGCTCCCGCCTCCCAGCTGTCCAGCCCTCCCCGACCCCTACTTAATGGCGGCCCTGGTGCACCGAAGGCGCGTCAAAGGCAAGCACGTCTGCGCCCGTCCGCGACCAGCACCAGGAACCCTGGACCTCCGCCCCGCCAACGCTACGACCCAGCAGCACTCCACGCACTCAACCCAGGCTGCAACAACAACTGCAAGCTAGCATCACCAGCCGACACCCATGGACCTTTCAGCTGTCACCGCTGCCGGCACACCTGCAGCACCGCCAAGAACACGGATCCAGCACAACCCGCCCCCAAGAACACAACCGAACCGAAGACCCTGCAATGCATCCTCCTCAACGTCCGATCCCTCCACAAACACGCCACAGAAATCTGGGACCTCCTCGACAGCACCACCCCGGACGTAGCATTCTTCACCGAAACCTGGACCAATGCCACCTCGGGACCGGACATCGCCATCGCCATCCCGCATGGATACAAGATCTCCAGGAAGGACCACCCCACCCACCCAGGAGGAGGAATCGCCATCGTCCACAAATCCAGCCTCCGCCTGAGCACACTACCTGACGAGTCCACAAAACTGATGGAACACCTTCACTTCAAGATACTAGCCAGCCCCACCGCCGCCCTCCAAGGAACCCTCATCTACCGACCCCCTGGACCCCGCGGACCCTCCGCCAACTCCATCACGGACATTATCTCCCCGCAGGCCATCGCATCCACCAACTACACCCTGCTGGGAGACCTCAACTTCCACCTCAACAATCAACTGGACCCCAACACCACATGCCTCCTGGACAACCTCCACAACATTGGACTCTGCCAGATCGTGACAGAGCCCACGCACTCAGCAGGACACACCCTCGACCCCCTCTTCACTACAGGAAACTCCATCATCTTCAGCCACACCACCGAACTCCCATGGACCGACTATCGTTGCGTCCACTTCACCTTCAGAACACACACCATCCACAGACACCAGCACCTGCTTCCAGAAAGAAACTGGACCAAAATCACCAATGACCAGCTCACCTCCTCACTCAACAACTCCACCCCAACCATTGCGGAAAACGACGACCCCAACAACGCAGCTCGAACCCTGCATAGATGGATCTCGGACAGCACCAACACCATAGCCCCCCTCAAGAAAAACAACAATACCCGTGCCAAGAAAGCCAGATGGTTTACCACCAAACTTAGAGAGTCCAGGCGCACATGCCGCCGCCTCGAAAAGGCCTGGAGAAACACCAAATCCACAGAAGCCCACAACAACTTCAGAGCCGCCACCAACGCCCACCATCAACTCATCAGAGAAACGAGGAAAAAAGCAATTGAAGACAGAATCTCCACCCACGCACACAACAGCAAGAAACTCTTCAGCATCATCAAGGACTTCGCCTAACACATCAGCGAGTCTACTGACATCCCTCCCTCACAAGACCTCTGCGACAAACTCAGCACCTTTTTCCACCACAAAATCAAGAGTGTGAGAAGTTGGCCCGATATGCAACGTTCGCTATTCTAGCGACCGCTATGTATCGTTCCAACGTCCCTTATGGTGTTTGGTTGTAAGTCAACCTATAGACCAGCTATCCTAGTAGCGTGGATACGAGCAGTCTAAGGCTAAAGACTCGAGAGGGCGCGTTAAGCCAGCTGTTTACCACACATGTACCCCTTGAACACCCAGTGAAAGGACACCACACAAGTGTTATGAAAATAAACAGGATATTTATTAAGATTCACAACAGCCCTGGACTCTTTATGAGGACAGGGTACTAAGCACAAACCAAATCTCTTAGGAAAATACTTCAAGTGCACAATTAAAACAAGTGTCCGAGGACACGGAAAGGTTAAGGTCTCGGGCGGACCCGATAAGGCAAGTCGGAAGCGAGGGACTCGGGACCCTAGAGTAAAGAGGCTATGCAGGCACCGAAATGCCGAGTTACCTAGCCACGAGGGCTGCGGCTGCACATGTCTTACAGGCGTCGGGGTCTTCGCTGACGAGCCAGGAGCCGGAAGAAAAGGAGTTGCTGGCCGGCGACCAGTGATGAATAGTTCGTAGAGATCCAAGCCTGGATCAGAGATTGTTGATACCTGAAAGCAGAGGGGACCAAGTTCGTACTACTAGCCAGTAGTCAGAGGGTACCAGGATGGCACCGGTTGGCCGTCACCTCGACCAGGTGAGTGGGCGACGCTAGGCTCTGCAGTCTCACGGACCAGGAGGCGTTGTCGGCGACCACGGCGGAGGTGCGAGCTGTCCCACGAAGGATGATGCTGTCGGCGTCGCTGGGCCCAGGATGGGGCAACAAGCCTTGGCAGATCTCAGGGCCACGTGGTGGGCCTAAGATGGCGTCTTGAGTGGACCAGGAGGGTCCGGGGTGCTTCTCGCAGAGATGGAAGCAAGGGCCAGTCTGGAGCAACCAGACCAGCAGTGTTGATTGTCGGATGTCGTCACGGAAGGGCACAAGCCAGCGGCTAGTGACCAGACAACGTGCTGAGCAGCGAGCAGAAGGGCCCCACGCAGATCGTGGAGATGCTGGGAGACTGCACTTCGGTGCTAGAGCGGCTCAGGGTCGGGGCTTCTCGGACCCCAGAGCACTCACCAGGGAATCGCTTCGATGGTCGTGCTGGTTTAAGAGCGTGCAGGTTCTGATGATGGCCGGTCCCTCGAGGTCTCGTCGCACCCACAGATCACAGCTGAGCTGATGACGTGGGTAGAGGTCAGAGGTGCCAGGGAAGCCGGTTCTCGTCGAGCTGGGCCGTCGGATCCTTGAGGAAGGACTTGCAGCAAACCGCAGAGTTCTTAGATGGTGCCCGCTGATGCAGGGTGACTACTCCTTAGTCACAAGGGAGAAATATTGAGAAGAGTCTTGAGTGTCCTTTCGTAGAAAGTAGTTCTTGATTCAAAGATGATCTAATTTGGAAGGGTCCCCGCTCCGGCCTTTATCCTAAAGAAAGGGGTGGGTACATGACTAGGTCCTGCCCTAAGGGTGGGACCAGGAAGGGGGGTAGTTACACCCCTCTCCCCTGCCGGACTTTCCCCAGGCCAGGGCTGGCGCCCCTGGAACTGGTTCTGACCGGCAGATGCGTAGTGAGCACCGGGGTGCCACTCCGCAGTCACCTTCTCGCAAAAGCCCTACCTACCCAGAATACACAAACCCTGTCTGGGACGGTGCGAACACCGCCCTCGACAGGAAACCCTTTGTCCAAGCGCCCCTCACTGGAAGGACTCCCAGCAGCAGGAGGTCAGACTCGTGTCTGTGGTGGCAGCATCCATTTTGTGGAGCTGAGGCTTTAGTTAACTTTAACCGGGGTTCACAGTTACGTACATGTCGTGTCCCTCTAGAAGGGCGGAATGCTAACCTCATCGCCAGGGTTGGTGAGAGGGCAGCATCCCGATTCGTATGACACCTTACTCGACATGCCTTGATAACGCGACACCGAAGTTACCGATGAGGTACGCGTTATCATGGAACAGCCATTGGGTCTCGGTTCCGCAAGCGGCAACCGGGCTCGGCTCGGGCCAGAGCCTAGTTCCCACGAGCCCATGCACTCTGCCTTCAGGATTGTCAAGGCCTGCCATAGGAGTGACTGATAGGAACTCGAGTGTCCATTGTATGGTTAGATATAGGGCTACTATATCTAAAGCAAAGTGTGATTACACGACTTCGCCCCAGCTGTCATGCAGCCAGTTGTGTCAAATTTAGGCGGCCAGCCAGGGGTGGCATAATACATGCTGCAGCTCCTGGCGGCCCTGGGTACACCTATGCCCTGAGTTACAGGGTCTGATAAGGTGGCCCAGTACCAATTGGTAAATGCACCTAGGGTACATGTCGTAATTTAGAAAGAGAACAGCCAGGCTGTGGGTCTGATTAGCAGGCCCACAGCCAGAGAAAGTCGTAAACCAGTGAAACAAAAGCAAAAAATCTGGGTGATCATAGGATTGCAGACCCTACTCTCCTACATGACCCCCCCCAAACGTCGGAACAATAAGCTAACCTTGACCAGGTGAGTCTTCTTGTTCTAAGTGGAAATATCTGGAGAGCCCATCGGCATTGCCATGATCAGTACCAGGTCTATGTTCCACTGTAAAGTCCATCCCCTGTAGGGAAATGGACCACCTTAGCAGTTTGGGGTTTTCACCCTTCATCTGATTTAGCCACAAGAGGGGCTTATGGTCGGTCTGAATCTTGAAGTGAGTGCCAAATAAGTATGGCCTCAGCTTCTTCAGGGCCCAAACCACAGCAAAGGCCTCCCTCTCAATAGCTGACCAATTCTTCTCTCTAGGGGTCAGCCTTCTGCTTATAAAAGCAATGGGCTGGTCTTGACCATCAAAATTCAGTTGAGAAAGAACAGCTCCCACACCCAACTCAGAAGCATCTGTTTGGACAATGAATGGTTTGGAGTAGTCCGGACTCTTGAGGATAGGCGCCGTGCACATGGCCTGCTTTAGGTCATCGAATGCTTTTTGACAGCTCGCTGTCCACTGAACCTTTTTTGGCATTTTCTTGCTTGTCAGTTCGTTTAATGGTGTCACGATGGAACCATAGTTCCTGACAAACTTCCGGTAGTATCCAGTCAGGCCCAAGAAAGCTCGAACCTGAGTCTGGGTGGTTGGAGGAGCCCAGTCCCTGATTGACTGTATTTTGCTCTCCAGTGGCTGAACCTGGCCTCCACCTACAAGGTGGCCCAGGTATACAACCTGTGTCTGCCCTATCTGGCACTTGGTGGCCTTGATAGTGAGGCCTGCTGCTTGCAGAGCCTCTAACGCTTTCCGCAGGTGGACCAGGTGATCCTCCCAGGTGGAGCTAAAGACAGCGATATCGTCAAGATACGCCGCACAGAAGTCATCCAGCCCAGTAAGGACTTGATTCACCAACCTTTGGAAGGTGGCAGGTGCATTTTTCAGACCAAAGGGCATTACCACGAACTGATAATGCCCACCAGGGGTTGAAAATGCGGTTTTAGGCTTGGCGTCCTCAGCTAACCTGATTTGCCAATACCCAGCTGTCAGGTCAAACGTACTTAAGTAGTTGGCCGAAGCCAATCTATCGATAAGCTCGTCTGCCCTTGGTATTGGGTGGGCGTCAGTCTTAGTGACTGCATTGAGACCCCTGTAGTCTACGCAAAACCTCATCTCTCTCTTACCACCCTGGGTGTGAGGTTTTGGCACTAGAACCACGGGACTAGCCCAAGGGCTGTCCGAGGGTTCAATGACTCCCAGCTCCAACATTTTCTGCACTTCACTCTTGATGCAGTCTCTAACGTGATCAGGCTGCCGGTAGATTTTACTCTTAACGGGCAAGCTGTCGCCAGTGTCAACCTCATGGGTCCACCAATCGGTCTGGCTGGGTGTTAGAGAAAACATATGTCTGAAAGACTGAAGAACCTGTTTACAGTCTCTCTGTTGATGTTCGGAGAGGCTGCCACAAAAGACAACACCATCTACCGATCCATCGTCAGGATTCTGAGTGAGCAGGTCGGGGAGAGGGTCACTCTCCTCCTCCTGTCCCTCATCTAGGGCCATGAGCAAACTCATGTCCTTCCTGTCGACATATGCCTTGAGCCTGTTGACATGAAGCACCCTGTGGGGGCTCCGGGGAGTTCCCAGGTCGACCAGGTAGGTGACCTCTCCCTTTTTCTCCAGGATGGTGTAGGGCCCGGACCATTTGTCCTTGAGTGCTGCTGGGGCCACTGGCTCCAACACCCACACCTTCTGTCCGGGCTGGTAAACAGTCAAGACAGCCTTTTGGTCATGCCAAGCTTTCTGGAGTTCTTGGCTGGCCTTAAGGTTTTCAGATGCCTTCTCCATGTATTCAGCCATCCGCGAGCGGAGGCCAAGCACATAGTCCACTATGTTGGCTGCAGGCTTTTTGAGAGGTCTCTCCCATCCTTCCTTCACCAAACACAGGGGTCCTCTTACAGGATGCCCGTACAAAAGTTCAAAAGGGCTGTAGCCAACCCCCTTCTGTGGGACTTCTCTGTAGGCGAACAAGAGGCAGGGGATCAGGACGTCCCATCTACGCCGAAGCTTTTCAGGTAGTCCATGAATCATCCCTTTAAGGGTCCTGTTGAATCTCTCAACAAGCCCATTGCATTGTGGATGATAGGGTGTAGTGAACTTGTAGTTGACACCACATTCCTTCCACATAGCAGTTAAGTAGCTCGACATAAAGTTTGCACCTCTGTCGGAGACGACCTCCTTAGGGAAGCCCACTCTGGAGAATACTCCAACTAGGGCTCTTGCCACAACAGGTGCTGTAGTGGTCCTAAGGGGAATAGCTTCAGGATACCTGGTGGCATGATCCACTACCACCAGTATAAACTTGTGCCCTGATGCTGTCGGTGGTTCCATGGGACCGACAATGTCGATCCCCACCCGTTCAAAGGGCACCCCCACCACAGGCATTGGTATAAGGGGGGCCTTTGTCGTGCCACCTGACTTGCCACTGGCTTGGCAAGTGACACAGGAGCGGCAAAACTCCTTGGTATCTTCGTTCATATGAGGCCAGTGAAAGTGTGAGACAAGCCTGTCCCACGTTTTCGTCTGGCCTAGGTAACCTGCTAAGGGAATCTCGTGGGCCAAGGTAAGTAGGAAACCACGCTGAGACAAGGGTACAACCAGCCTCCTGGTCATGCCAGGCTTGGGGTCTCTTGACTCAGTGTACAGGAGTCCATCTTCCCAGTATACCTTGTGGGTACCTGTGGCGTTCCCAGCAGCCTCAGCAGCAGCCTGCTGTCTGAGGGGTTCAAGAGAAGGGCAGTCTATCTGATCCTTCCCCAGGTCTTCCCTTGAGGGTCCCCCTGAACCCAAGAATTCAACTTGATCAAGTTCGAACTCTCTCGGCTCAGTTTCCCTCAATTCCTGTAGGTCAGCGTCCTCTGAGACTTGATCCACGACCTGGGGCAAGGGGGAAGGCGCAGCCTTAACCCTACCGCTCTTTTTCTTGGGAGGTGTCTGGTCCATTGTTCCAGGATCCAGCACCTGTTCAGTGGGGCATTTCCTGACCTGTGACCTGGTCACAGCGAACACATGTGCTGGCAAACCTAACATTTCCATGTGAGTCCGGTGCTCCACTTCTGACCATTGTGATGACTCCAAATCATTGCCCAACAAACAATCCACTGGGAGGTCTGGACTAACTACAACCTTCTTTTGGCCAGTTACCCCTCCCCAGGAGAAAGCTACAATTGCCATACTGTGATTGGTAGTGACATTGCTTGCATTGGTCACCAGGAATTCTGTACCTGGCATGATCTGTCCAGGGTCCACAAAGTTAGGCGTCACCATGGTGACGCTGGCACAAGTGTCCCTATAGGCCTGAGCCATCTTTCCATTTATGAAAGGCGTCTGTCTGTATTTGCCCAAGGTATTGGGACTTATGTCAGGGGACACGTCCGCGTCCCCTGTACTGACAAGGACAGCCTGAGTGAGTGTGCCAACTAAGTTGTCACGCCCCTCAGAACCCAGGGTTAACCCTACTAAACCCTTGGGAGGCGCACTACCACTGCTGACTGTACTAGGGGGCACAGGTGCCTTAGGGGCTGCAGTGGCAGGAGTCTGCCCTCCTCCTTTCTTGGTGCACTCACTAAACCAGTGAGATTTACTTTTACAGTACTGGCACCATCTTTTGGATTGGCCTTCTTTCTTCTTTTGGGGAGCCTGACCCCCTCCCTCTTTGGGTTGTTGGGGACCTGTCGAAGACTTCTGGTCATTTTGTTCCCCCTTAGAATCTTTACCCTTCTGGTCTGCTTTCTTCTGACCACCTTGATTCTGGCCCTGGTTCTGTTTAACTCTCGTGCGAACCCATCTGTCTGCCTTCTTTCCCAATTCTTGGGGAGAGGTCAGATCCGAGTCGACAAGATGCTGATGCAACAACTGGTTCTGACAATTGTTTAAAATTTGTTCTCTCATCATCAAATTATACAATCCTTTGTAATCAGTAACCTTGCTGCCCAGCAACCAGCCCTCAAAAGCCTTAGTGGCACAATCGACAAAGTCAGACCAATCTTGAGACTGCGTTTTCTGGGTATCCCTGAACAGCACCCTGTACTGCTCAGTGGTTAGGCCGAACCCTTCAACGAGTGTATTTTTCTAGACTTGGTAATCGTTCGCATCCTCCACCCTTGTGGTGAGGAGCTTGTCTCTTCCTTTACCTTCAAAGGAGAGCCACAAGATAGCTGCCCACTGACTCTGGGGAACACCTTGCACAGTGCAGGCCCTCTCCAAAGCAGTAATCCATTTGTGGATGTCGTCCCCTTGTTTAAAGGGGGGCACTATCTTACCAAGGTGTTTCGTATCGAAACTCTTTTCCCTATTGCTAGGTACATTGCTGCCACCAGTGGGGACTACCCCACTTAACTGTTGCTCTCTCGCAAAGGCAAGCCTTTCTTTGGCCAGGGCAAGTTCTTCCCTTTCGATCCTCAGATTAGCTGCCCTTTCCTTAGCTTCGTACACTCTCCGCTGAGGGGACGTCATCCCTTTCTGAGAAGAGTTGCGAGAGCCATTGGTTTGAAGGGATCTGCCAGAGTCTCTTGACAGAGATCGGGCTCGTCCATTCCCAATGTTAAGCTGACCTGATAGTGGCCCCAGGGGTCCCCCAGTACCGCTATCATGTTTGCTTAAGTTGGACCTGCTTAGTCTGACGACTTCTACCTGTCCCTTATCTGCCTCATCCCCAGAGGGATCCTCATCCTCATCATCCTCCACATCTTCGTTCTCAGTTGCGAGGTGGATGAGGTCAGGATCGTCTCTGGTTCCCTCGAGGGGAGGCATGTCTCCTTCTGGATTAGAAGAGCTAAGACGGGTCTCAGCTTTTCTGGCATCATAAGTCTCCAAGAGACCAATCAGAAAGGACGTGGTGGGGTTAGACCCCTGCTTGATCTTCCTGGAGTGACACACTTGTCTTAACTCCTTGAAGCTCAGCACAGTATATCTTGAAGGGATGACCTGTGGAGGGTCAACTGACACAAGGGGAGACTCAGAGTTTCCTCCTTTGTCCGACATACTGTTTCTAGTGTGGTGTAAGTGATGCACCTACCTACACTATGTGTTTACCTACTGTTCCCTTGCTAAGAGTTGCAGCCAGGGTGTGCTAAGCCTTGAGGAGCTGCAACAGCTGGTTCAGTAGAACTCAGAGTATTCTAAGCTTTAGTTATATGTACTAACAGTACTTATGTGATCTTTCAACAAGATATTCTTAGGATACGTGTGGTAAAACAACAGCAAGCTCAAATCCCAACCGCTGCTCACCAATGTGAGAAGTTGGCCCGATATGCAACGTTCGCTATTCTAGCGACCGCTATGTATCGTTCCAACGTCCCTTATGGTGTTTGGTTGTAAGTCAACCTATAGACCAGCTATCTTAGTAGCGTGGATACGAGCAGTCTAAGGCTAAAGACTCGAGAGGGCGCGTTAAGCCAGCTGTTTACCACACATGTACCCCTTGAACACCCAGTGAAAGGACACCACACAAGTGTTATGAAAATAAACAGGATATTTATTAAGATTCACAACAGCCCTGGACTCTTTATGAGGACAGGGTACTAAGCACAAACCAAATCTCTTAGGAAAATACTTCAAGTGCACAATTAAAACAAGTGTCCGAGGACACGGAAAGGTTAAGGTCTCGGGCGGACCCGATAATGCAAGTCGGAAGCGAGGGACTCGGGACCCTAGAGTAAAGAGGCTATGCAGGCACCGAAATGCCGAGTTACCTAGCCACGAGGGCTGCGGCTGCACAAGTCTTACAGGCATCGGGGTCTTCGCTGACGAGCCAGGAGCCGGAAGAAAAGGAGTTGCTGGCCGGCGACCAGTGATGAATAGTTCGTAGAGATCCAAGCCTGGATCAGAGATTGTTGATACCTGAAAGCAGAGGGGACCAAGTTCGTACTACTAGCCAGTAGTCAGAGGGTACCAGGATGGCACCGGTTGGCCGTCACCTCGACCAGGTGAGTGGGCGACGCTAGGCTCTGCAGTCTCACGGACCAGGAGGCGTTGTCGGCGACCACGGCGGAGGTGCGAGCTGTCCCACGAAGGATGATGCTGTCGGCGTCGCTGGGCCCAGGATGGGGCAACAAGCCTTGGCAGATCTCAGGGCCACGTGGTGGGCCTAAGATGGCATCTTGAGTGAACCAGGAGGGTCCGGGGTGCTTCTCGCAGAGATGGAAGCAAGGGCCAGTCTGGAGCAACCAGACCAGCAGTGTTGATTGTCGGATGTCGTCACGGAAGGGCACAAGCCAGCGGCTAGTGACCAGACAACGTGCTGAGCAGCGAGCAGAAGGGCCCCACGCAGATCGTGGAGATGCTGGGAGACTGCACTTCGGTGCTAGAGCGGCTCAGGGTCGGGGCTTCTCGGACCCCAGAGCACTCACCAGAGAGTTACCTCGATGGTCGTGCTGGTTTGTAAGAGCGTGCAGGTTCTGATGATGGCCGGTCCCTCGAGGTCTCGTCGCACCCACAGATCACAGCTGAGCTGATGACGTGGGTAGAGGTCAGAGGTGCCAGGGAAGCCGGTTCTCGTCGAGCTGGGCCGTCGGATCCTTGAGGAAGGACTTGCAGCAAACCGCAGAGTTCTTAGATGGTGCCCGCTGATGCAGGGTGACTACTCCTTAGTCACAAGGGAGAAATCTTGAGAAGAGTCTTGAGTGTCCTTTCGTAGAAAGTAGTTCTTGATTCAAAGATGATCTAATTTGGAAGGGTCCCCGCTCCGGCCTTTATCCTAAAGAAAGGGGTGGGTACATGACTAGGTCCTGCCCTAAGGGTGGGACCAGGAAGGGGGGTAGTTACACCCCTCTCCCCTGCCGGACTTTCCCCAGGCCAGGGCTGGCGCCCCTGGAACTGGTTCTGACCGGCAGATGCGTAGTGAGCACCGGGGTGCCACTCCGCAGTCACCTTCTCGCAAAAGCCCTACCTACCCAGAATACACAAACCCTGTCTGGGACGGTGCGAACACCGCCCTCGACAGGAAACCCTTTGTCCAAGCGCCCCTCACTGGAAGGAATCCCAGCAGCAGGAGGTCAGACTCGTGTCTGTGGTGGCAGCATCCATTTTGTGGAGCTGAGGCTTTAGTTAACTTTAACCGGGGTTCACAGTTACGTACATGTCGTGTCCCTCTAGAAGGGCGGAATGCTAACCTCATCGCCAGGGTTGGTGAGAGGGCAGCATCCCGATTCGTATGACACCTTACTCGACATGCCTTGATAACGCGACACCGAAGTTACCGATGAGGTACGCGTTATCATGGAACAGCCATTGGGTCTCGGTTCCGCAAGCTGCAACCGGGCTCGGCTCGGGCCAGAGCCTAGTTCCCACGAGCCCATGCACTCTGCCTTCAGGATTGTCAAGGCCTGCCATAGGAGTGACTGATAGGAACTCGAGTGTCCATTGTATGGTTAGATATAGGGCTACTATATCTAAAGCAAAGTGTGATTACACGACTTCGCCCCAGCTGTCATGCAGCCAGTTGTGTCAAATTTAGGCGGCCAGCCAGGGGTGTCATAATACATGCTGCAGCTCCTGGCGGCCCTGGGTACACCTATGCCCTGAGTTACAGGGTCTGATAAGGTGGCCCAGTACCAATTGGTAAATGCATCTAGGGTACATGTCGTAATTTAGAAAGAGAACAGCCAGGCTGTGGGTCTGATTAGCAGGCCCACAGCCAGAGAAAGTCGTAAACCAGTGAAACAAAAGCAAAAAATCTGGGTGATCATAGGATTGCAGACCCTACTCTCCTACAAAGAGCATCTACGACAACTTCGACAAAGACAACCAACACACTGAACCCTCACGAACCACCCCCGACACCCGGAAACCAGCGATTGATAACTGGACAGCCCTCACCATCGAAGACACACTGAAGACAATGAAGTCAATCCACTCAGGGGCCCCCACGGACCCCTGCCCCCACCACATCTTCAACAGAGCCACCGATACCATCGCACCCATGCTCCACCACACCATCAACCGCTCCCTGGCGACCGCCTCCGTCCCCGACGACTGGAAACACGCGGAGGTCAACCCCCTCCTAAAGAAACCCTCAGCGGACCCCACCGACCTCAAAAACTACAGACCCATCTCCCTGCTCCCTTTCCCAGCGAAAGTCATCGAGAAAGCCATCAACAGCCAACTCGCCACATTCATTGAAGAACACAACATCCTCAACTCCTCCCAATCCGGCTTCAGAAAAAACCACAGTACGGAAACCGCCCTCCTCGCCGCAACAGACGACATCCGCACCCAACTGGACAAAGGAGAAACAGTAGCCCTCATCCTCCTAGACCTATCAGCGGCGTTCGACACAGTCTCCCACCGCACCCTAATACGCAGACTCTACGAAGCAGGAATCCAGGACAAGGCCCTCGACTGGATCTGCTCCTTCCTCTCCGGCAGGACGCAACGGGTCAGACTCCCCCCTTTCCTCTCAGACCCCACACCTACCACCTGCGGAGTCCCCCAGGGCTCCTCCCTCAGCCCGACGCTCTTCAACGTCTACATGGCTCCACTTGCCCCCATCGTCAGAACCTACGGACTCAACATCGTGTCATACGCAAACGACACCCAACTCATCCTCTCCCTATCCAACGAGCCCAACACCGCCAGACGCAACTTTCGAGAAGGCATGGAAGCCGTCGCCAAATGGATGAAAAACAGCTGCCTACAACTAAACACCAACAAAACAGAAGTACTCATCATGGACCCAAACCCTGACGCCTGGAGCGACACCTGGTGGCCCACCGCCCTTGGAAACCCGCCAACCCCCACAGACCACGCACGCAACCTGGGAATCATCCTGGACTCCGAGCTCAAAATGGACCGCCAGATCAACTCTGTCTCATCTTCCTGCTTCCACACCCTCCGCCTCCTTCGTAAGACCTTCAAATGGATCCCCCTCGAACACCGAAAGACAGTCACTCACGCCCTGGTCACCAGCAGACTCTACTACGGCAACGCACTCTACGCCGGAAAAAACAAAAACCTCATCCGCAAGCTACAGAACATCCAGAACGCCGCCGCAAGACTGGTCCTCAACCTGCCAAAACACTGCCACATCTCTCAGCACCTGCGCACACTCCACTGGCTCACCGTCGAGGCGAGAATCACCTTTAAGATGCTCACCCACGCACACAAGGCCCTCCACGACACCGGACCAGCATACCTGAACAGCCGGCTCAAATTCCAGGCACTCCCAAAGGACCCTACGATCAGCCCAGCTCTCCTATGCCGTGTTCCCCCACACCAAAAAGACCAGATCGGGAGGCCGCTCCTTCTCCTTCCTCGCCGCCAAAGCATGGAACGCCCTTACACTCCACCTCAGACAGACAACATCGCTCCCCATCTTCGCAAGAAACCTCAAAACTTGGCTCTTCGACAGACCCCCTCCTTGATGGAATGGAACCTGCACCCCCCACCCCTAGCGCCTTGAGACCCTTACGGGTGAGTAGTTGCGCTTTAACAAACTCCTGATGGATGGATTGACTACTTCTGAATCTGGGTTAGTGACAGGTAATCCCCCCAAAACCTAGCCTCACCGGGAGCCCATCAAGAAGAGAAGTCTCTGCAGATTCTAAACTCCTCCTGCAGCTCAGCGAGCGTTGTAGTAGTCTTCAGACACCCAGAACTCTCCACCGATCAAAATAACAAAGCTGGCCTCGCAGAGAAACGGAGCCCCAAGATCCTATTCCTCCTTCACCAAAAGACGCTGAATAGTGAGCACGGGGAACTGGGCGCGGCCGCTGACATCATCGTAGGCACGCCCCGTGCCAAACCTCACGCATCTCGCTTGAGGTGCCACACCTCACGCATCTCGCGTGAGGTGCCAAACCTCACGCATCCCGCGTGAGGTGCCAAACCTCACGCATTCCGCGTGAGGTGCCGAACCTCACGCATCTCGCGTGAGGTGCCAAACCTCACGCATCCCGCGTGAGGTGCCGAACCTCACGCATCTCGCGTGAGCGTGCCAAACCTCACGCATCTCCCTAAGCGCCTTGAGACCCTCTGGGTATGTAGTGCGCTATATAAATTCTCTGACTTGACTTGACTTGATCTCGAGTGAGGTGACAAACCTCACGCATCCCGGGTGAGGTGCCAAACCTCACGCATCTCGGGTGAGGTGCCAAACATCACGCATCTCGGGTGAGGTGCGAAACCTCACGCATTCCGCGTGAGGTGTCAAACCTCACGCATTTCGGGTGAGATGCCAAACCTCACGCATCTCGCAGGAGGTGCTAAACCTCACGCATCTCGCGTGGGATGCCAAACCTCACGCATCCCGCGTGAGGTGCCGATCCTCACGCATCTCGGGTGAGGTGCCAAACCTCACGCGTCCCGCGTGAGGTGCCAAACCTCACGCATCTCGCGTGAGGTGTCAAATCTCACGCATCTCGATTGGGGTACCAAACCTCACGCATCCCGCGTGAGGGCCCGAACCTCACGCATCTCGGGTGAGGTGCCAAACCTCACGCATCTCGGGTGAGGTGCCGAACCTCACGCATCTCGCGTGAGCGTGCCAAACCTCACGCATCTCCCTAAGCGCCTTGAGACCCTCTGGGTATGTAGTGCGCTATATAAATTCTCTGACTTGACTTGACTTGATCTCGAGTGAGGTGACAAACCTCACGCATCCCGGGTGAGGTGCCAAACCTCACGCATCTCGGGTGAGGTGCCAAACATCACGCATCTCGGGTGAGGTGCGAAACCTCACGCATTCCGCGTGAGGTGTCAAACCTCACGCATTTCGGGTGAGATGCCAAACCTCACGCATCTCGCAGGAGGTGCTAAACCTCACGCATCTCGCGTGGGATGCCAAACCTCACGCATCCCGCGTGAGGTGCCGATCCTCACGCATCCCGCGTGAGGTGCCAAACCTCACGCATCCCGCGTGAGGTGCCGAACCTCACGCATCTCGCGTGAGCGTGCCAAACCTCACGCATCTCCCTAAGCGCCTTGAGACCCTCTGGGTATGTAGTGCGCTATATAAATTCTCTGACTTGACTTGACTTGATCTCGAGTGAGGTGACAAACCTCACGCATCCCGGGTGAGGTGCCAAACCTCACGCATCTCGGGTGAGGTGCCAAACATCACGCATCTCGGGTGAGGTGCGAAACCTCACGCATTCCGCGTGAGGTGTCAAACCTCACGCATTTCGGGTGAGATGCCAAACCTCACGCATCTCGCAGGAGGTGCTAAACCTCACGCATCTCGCGTGGGATGCCAAACCTCACGCATCCCGCGTGAGGTGCCGATCCTCACGCATCTCGGGTGAGGTGCCAAACCTCACGCGTCCCGCGTGAGGTGCCAAACCTCACGCATCTCGCGTGAGGTGTCAAATCTCACGCATCTCGCGTGGGGTACCAAACCTCACGCATCCCGCGTGAGGGCCCGAACCTCACGCATCTCGGGTGAGGTGCCAAACCTCACGCATCTCGGGTGAGGTGCCAAACCTCACGCATTCCGCGTGAGGTGCCGAACATCTCGCGTGAGGGTGTCAAACCTCACGCATTTCGGGTGAGGTGCCAAACCTCACGCATCTCGCGTGGGGTGCCAAACCCCACGCATCCCGCGTGAGGTGCCGATCCTCACGCATCTCGGGTGAGGTGCCAAACCTCACGCATCTCGGGTGAGGTGCCAAACCTCACGCATTCCGCGTGAGGTGCCGAACCTCGCGCATCTCGCGTGAGGGTGTCAAACCTCACGCATCACTGGTGAGGTGCCAAACCTCACGCATCTCGCGTGAGGTGCCAAACCTCACGCATCTCGGTTGAGGTGCCAAACCTCACGCATTCCGCGTGAGGTGCCGAACATCTCGCGTGAGGGTGTCAAACCTCGCGCATTTCGGGTGAGGTGCCAAACCTCACGCATCTCGCGTGAGGTGCCAAACCTCACGCATCTCGCGTGGGGTGCCAAACCTCACGCATCCCGCGTGAGGTGCCGATCCTCACGCATCTCGGGTGAGGTGCCAAACCTCACGCATCTCGGGTGAGGTGCCAAACCTCACGCATTCCGCGTGAGGTGCCGAACCTCGCGCATCTCGCGTGAGGGTGTCAAACCTCACGCATTTCGGGTGAGGTGTCAAACCTCACGCATCACCGGTGAGGTGCCAAACCTCACGCATCTCGCGTGAGGTGCTGAACCTCACGCATCTCGCGTGGGGTGCCAAACCTCACGCATCCCGCGTGAGGGTGCCAAACCTCACGCATCTCGGGTGAAGTGCCGAACCTCACGCATCTCGAGTGAGGTGCCAAACCTTACACATCCCGTGTGAGGTGCCAAACCTCACGCATCTCGAGTGAGGTGCCAAACCTCACGCATCCCGGGTGAGGTGCCGATCCTCACGCATCTCGGGTGAGGTGCCAAACCTCACGCATCTCGGGTGAGGTGCCAAACCTCACGCATTCCGCGTGAGGTGGCGAACCTCGCGCATCTCGCGTGAGGGTGTCAAACCTCACGCATTTCGGGTGAGGTGCCAAACCTCACGCATCTCGCGTGAGGTGCCAATCCTCACGCATCCCGGGGAGGTGCCAAACCTCACGCATCTCGGGTGAGGTGCCAAACCTCACGCATCTCGGGTGAGGTGCCAAACCTCACGCATCTCGGGTGAGGTGCCAAACCTCACGCATTCCGCGTGAGGTGCCGAACCTTGCGCATCTCGCGTGAGGCTGTCAAACCTCACGCATCTCTGGTGAGGTGCCAAACCTCACGCATCTCGCGTGAGGTGCCAAACCTCACGCATCTCGCGTGGGGTGCCAAACCTCACGCATCCCGCGTGAGGGTGCCAAACCTCACGCATCTCGGGTGAAGTGCCGAACCTCACGCATCTCGAGTGAGGTGCCAAACCTTACGCATCCCGTGTGAGGTGCCAAACCTCACGCATCTCGGGTGAGGTGCCAAACCTCACGCATCCTGGGTGAGGTGCCAAACTTCACGCATCTCGGGTGAGGTGCCAAACCTCACGCATATCGGGTGAGGTGCCAAACCTCACACATCTCGCGTGAGATACCGAATCTCACGCATCTCGCGTGAGATACCGAATCTCACGCATCTCGCGTGAGATACCGAATCTCACGCATCTCGCGTGAGATACCGAATCTCACGCATCTCGCGTGAGGTGACAAACCTCGTGAGTGTCTGGCGCGGTAGTAAATGTCCTCCCATTCTTTGTTGCGCAGAGTCCGCCCCAGTTCCCTCTCCCATCTAGCCCGTCCTGCATTATAAACGCGCGAGTATCTGTCCAAGAGGAGCCGATATATGTCTGAAATGAGTCGCTTATCTGTGGTGCGCGAGAGAAGCCTGTATTCATATTTACTGAGCTTGCGTGTAGCGTCTCCACGGATCTGGGGTTGAAGCGCCTAATGTCGGACCTGTAGATACCTAAGGCGTTCAGCCTCCGGGAGGTCATAGGTCTTCCGGAATTCCTCAAAAGGCATCACTCCCGCACCTGAATACATGTGAAAGAGGCATCGGCATCCTGCTGGGCGCCACCGTGCAAAGGTCTGGACATCCCTACCCGGGCCGAAGTCAGGGTTCTCTAACAGGGGTGTGAGGGGAGACGGGAAGGTCGTCAGGTCGTGTAAGACGCATGTTCGATCCCATACCTCTAGCGGTACCCTTGTGACGAAGGAGGCGTATAGGTTAGGGGGCCGGTGTTGTTGCCGTAGGAAAGGCACCTCCTGGAGTGGACGCCCCGCGACCGCTTGGTCCTGGAACAACCAATGGCGCTCCGATTCCCATTTGCTCCATTCCACTAGGGTTCTGAGTTGGGTCACCTGGTAATAGTGACGCAAATCCGGCAGGCTCAGCCCACCACTCTGCGGGGGAAGCATCCCTAGCCTCAGCTTGAGTCTGGGCCGTTTCCCGTTCCACACAAACTGAGCCAGCTCCGATTGCGTGCGGCGAATCCATCCCTCCGGGGGACGGAGCGGGCTAGCCCGAAAAACGTATAAAACTTGCCGGAGGATTGTCATCTTACTGCTGCCACTCGGCCCAGCCAAGATAGTGGGTGGTGCCGCCACCGCCCGACCTCCGCGCGGATAGTGCGACTAAGGTTAGCGTAGTTGAGACGCACCGTTTCTTGTAGCGTGGCCGCCAATTGTATGCCCAGGTGGGGCACTGCACCGTCTGCCCATTGGAAGGGGAATTGTGCTTCTAGGGAGGCCCGCGTGTGTGCCTCCAAGGAAAGGTCAAGTGCTACTGATTTCGTCATGTTCACCTTAAAGCCAGAGGCCTTCGCAAATGCATCCAGGATGGTGTAGGAAGGTGGATACCTGACTATGGTTGCCCCCTACTTTTTGCCTGGTGTTTTGCTGGTTTTCCGACTTAGTTGACCTGGGACCCTGCTATCCAGGGCCCCAGGCCTACTGCTCTCTCTGTAAAATGGATTCCATGTACCTTAGGTACATATCTAATTGGATACTGAGTCACCTTATCAGTCCCTGTACAGTGTGCCTTAGGTACCCTGGGCATAGGTGTACCCAGGGCCTACCAGGGGCTGCAGCATGTATTATGCCACCCCTGGCTGGCCATCCAAATCTGACACAACTGGCTGCACGACAGCTGGGGCAAGGTGGTGTAATCACCCTTTGCTTTAGATATAGTATTCCTATATCTAACCCTAAAATGGACACATGTATTCCTATCAGTCACTCCTATGGCAGGCCTTGCCAATCCTGAAGGCAGAGTGCTTGGAATTATGTGAGATGGTGCTCTGGCATGAGCTGAGCCCGTTTGCAGCTTGAGGAACCAAGTCCTAATAGCTGTTCCATGATAACGCATACCATATACTCTTAAGTGCATTATAATCCTGGCGGTTATGTGCCAACTTTGGTATCGCTTTATCAAAACATGTCGAGTAAGGTGTCATACAAATTGGAATACTAGCCCCTCGCCAATTCTGGCGACGGGGTTAGCATTCCACCCTTCTAGAGGGACACGACACGTATGTAACTGTGAACCCCGGTTAAAGCTGAACACAGCCTCAGCTCCACAAAATGGATGCTGCCACCACAGACACAAGTCTGACCTCCTGCTGCTGGGAGTCCTTCCAGCGAGGAGAGCTTGGACAAAGGGTTTCCTGTCAGGGGCGGTGCTAGCACCATCCCAGACACGGTTTTGTGTATCCCAGGTAGGCAGGGCTGAGAGGAAGGTGACTGCAAGTGGCACCCCGGTGCTCACTGTGCATATGCCGGCTTGAACCAGTTCCAGGGGCACACCAGCCCCTGAGCTGGGGAAAGTCCGGCATGGGAGAGGGGTGTAACCACCCCCCTCCTGGTCACACCCATGGGCAGGACATAGTCGTGTTCCAGCCCCTTTTTTTAGAATAAAGGTAGGAGCGGGCCCCCTTCCCAAATTAGATAATTCTGAAACTTGACTACTTTCCACAAAAGTACTCTTGAACATTTCTGAAGACTCTCCCTTGTGGCTAAGGAGTAGCCACCCTGCTCCAGCGGGCACCATCTAAGAGCATGCGGTTTGCTGCAAGTCCATCCTCTGGATCAAGACTGCCCAGCTCGACGAGACCCGGATTCCCTGGCATCTCTGACCTCTACCTACATCATCAGCCCAGCTGAGATTCGTGGGTGTGACGAGACCTGAAGGGACCGGACATCTTGAAGACTGCACGACGCTTATCCAGCACGACCGCTGAGGGATCCTCAAGTGAGTGCTTTTGGGTTTGAGAAGCCCTAACCCTGAGCAGCTCCAGCACCGAAGTCCAGCCCCCCAGCATCCACGAGATCTGCGTGGGGCCCTTCTGCTCTTTGCTGCTCACCGCGTTGTCCGGCCACTTGCCTGCTGGCTTGTAGCCCTCCTGACGACAAACCATGACGATTGCATCGCTGGTCTGTTTGCTCCAGACTGGCACTAGCTCCCCTCCAAAAGAGGAGCACCCCAGACCCTCCTGGTCCACTCCAGACGCCATCTTGAGTCCACCGCCTGGGCTTGCCTTTACCAAGGTTTGTTGCCCCAATCCTGGGTCTAGCATCGCCGACAGCAGACACCTTCGTGGGACAGCTCGCACCTCAATCCTGGTTGCCGACAACGCCTCCTGGTCCGAGAGACTGCAGAGCCCAGCGTCGCCCACTCACCTGGTCGAGGTGACTTCATCCGGTGCCATCCTGGTGCCCACATAATCACTGGCTAGTGATTAAGAACTGAGTCCCCTCTGCTTTCAGGTCGTCTCCATCACCGATCCAGGCTTGGATCACATCGAACTTCATCACTGGTCGCCTGCCAGCAACTTCTTCTTTCAGGCTCCATAGACTGTAACGAGGATTCCCGACGTCTTTTGAACCCTATGCAGCCGCAGCCCCTGGGCTAGGTAACCTGAGCATTTCGGTGCTCCAACGTAGGTTCACTATCTAAGTGTCCAGATCCTTTTTCGTTTTCAGCCTAACTAGTCGGATTCGTCCGATAACTAACTTTACGAAAACTAGCATCCATAGACTTTGTCCCGCATCCCGCGTGAGAGTGCACACTCTGCACCCGATCTCCCTAGGCCTCCTGCTCCTAACCTGAAGGTTCAGTAGTGTATTCCTAGTGATCCTGAAGCCTCTGTATCTTGTTACTTACCTGCTAGTATTTCGCATTCCACTTCTGGAGTATATGGTTTTTCATGCCCCTCGGGCATTTGTGTAAATTGTGCAACTTAAAGTATTTTCTTAAGAGTTTTGTTATGTGCTTAGCTCCCTGACTCATAAAGAGTTCAGGGTAGACTTGTTATAAATAAATATCCTTTTATTTTCATAACAACCTGTGTGGTGTCCTTTCACTTGGTGTTCAAGGGGTATATGTGATGGTATAACAGCTGGCTTAACACGCCCTCTAGAGTTTAGCCTAAAGACTGCTCTTGTCCATGCTACTAGGATAGCTGGTCTATAAGGTTGACTTACAACCAATCATCAATAAGGGTCGTTTGGTATGATACAAAGTGATCACTAGAATAGTGAGCACTATATATCAGGCCAACTTCTCACAGATGGCCGCCCCGGCCGGCAGGGATGGCGCAGGGGAAGCAAAGGAAAGCAAGACGTCATCAGCGTATAAGCTAATCGTGTGGATATAAGCCCCGAATTTAATCCCCTTAATGGTTGGATGCGATCGCATGGCCTGCGCCAGGGGTTCCATATACAGCGCGAAGAGCAGGGGCGAGAGCGGACACCCCTGCCGAGTTCCGCGTTCGATGGGGAATACGGGCGATGAGCAGCCATTCACCCGAACCGACACCGTGGGGAAGGTATAGCTGTTTAGAACCCACGTACGAAATCTCGCGCCTAACCCTGCCTTGATGAGCACCTGTTCCAAGTACGGCCAGTGGACACGATCGAAGGCCTTCTCCGCATCAATTGCCAACATCATGAACTCTCCCGGCAACCTGGAGGCCCGTTCCACTAAGTGGAGTGCTCTTTTTGTGTTGTCGACCGCCTGGCGCTCCGGTATAAAGCCGGCCTGGTCCGGATCAATCAGACCCGGCATAAGTGGGCCCAGCCGCTTCGACAGTATACTGGTGTAAAGCTTCAGATCTACGTTAAGTAACGAGATAGGGCGGTAGGCCCCGCATTGCGTTCGGTCCTTTCCCGGTTTGGGAATGACCGAGATCATGGCACTCATCAGATCTCTTGGGATGGCGCAGGGCTAACAGGCAGCGGTAAAGCCATCCGGTCCCGGCGCCTTGACCAGCTTGAGGCGGGAGATCGCGGCAATGACTTCTTCAGGACGGATCTCCCTGTCAAGGAGTTCTGATTGTTCCGTCGATAAAGCCGTTATGGACACCGAGTCCAGGAAGGCCACCCCGTCCGCTGGATCCAGAGCAGCCCCCTCGTATAGTGTGGTATAAAAGTCAATAAATGCCTGCGCTATAGCTCCGTCCTCCGTCACTGTGACTCCGTCCTGCGTGTGTATTTCCTGCACCTAGTGTCGTTGCTGCTGTTCGCGGAGTGCCCGACCCAACAGGTCGCCTCCCGTGTAGTATGCATGTCGTACCCGTAGTGCCGCGTATTCTGCTCTATCTTGATCTAGTGCTGCTAACTGTTGACGTGCCACTCACAACTGTTTCCACACCCACGGCGCCCCTGTCCTCTGGTGTACCTGCTCCAATTCCTTTGTGCGGGCAGAGAGCTTGTCTCTCTTACGGGCCCTCTCCGCATCTTCTGCTGCAGCGATTGCAATGAACTCGCCCCGTTTGACTGCCTTGAGTGCTGCCCAATGTGTTGCATGTGAAGTGTCCGTCGGTGTGTTGTGTACCAGGTATTCAGCTATAGCTTCCTTGATCTTGGCCACAACCCCCTGTCTGTGCAGCAGCGTGTCCCTCAGTCTCCAGCAACGGGCACTGCGCCCCACCGGTGGAAAGGTAAACACCGCTGTGAGTGGTGCATGATCGGAAAGGGCTGCCGCTCCTATCTCAACGCTTGACGCCAGCGCTCTAAATGAAGTGGATGTTAGAAAATAATCTAGGCGCGCATAGGTTTTGTGGGCGTTGAAGTAATATGTGTAGTCCCGGTCGCCCGGGTGGAGGGAGCGTCACAAGTCAGTCATACCCAGTTCTGACAATCTGTTCCGTCCCCCCTCCGATAAAGTGCCTGCCTGCGTGGATCACTGCGCTAACCTGTCAAGTAGGTTGTCAAAAACTAAATTGAGGTCCCCCCCAACCAGAACATGTCTATCAGGTGCCGCCGCTGCTTCAGTAAGCACTTGGTGGAAGAACTTCTCCTGCCCCTCATTTGACGCATAAACCGCAATCACCGTGAAGGTGTGAGCACCCAGTGAGAACCTGCAGGATAGGAGTCGCCCTTTAACCTCTGTCCCCCAGTGTAACTGCTTCCCCTTAAATCGCTTTGACACCAGGAGCGCCACCCCAGCAGTCTTTGTGGTCGTGGATGAGAAAAGTTGTGTCGGAAAGTGACGGGATTTAAGCCTATGACAATCCTTAGTTAGCAAATGCCTTTCCTGGAGGAGACAGATATCTGCTTTTGAATTCTCCAGCAGGGACAGCACCGCTCGCCGCTTAACCGGACTGTGCCCACGCAAATTCAACGTGAGCACACTCAAGTCAGTCGCAGGCATAAGGAGTCATACCCCACACGCTCTCTGAGAAAACTTCCAGTGGCCAAACCATCAGCCAAACCCTGTCTTGCAGCTGCCCCGGCCACCCAGGACCCTCAGATCTGCGCAATTCGCCACACCCTTTCAGTCCAACATTCACTCGGATCCGGAGTTCCTCCCCCTTACCAACAACACCCCCCTCCCCACAATGAACAAAACCCTTGACAGCCCCCCACCCCCACAATCCCAAGATGCCAACATTGATAGTCCTTCATCCAGAGATGAATGGGAAAGGTCTCTCCCAGTCCAGAAACCCCCTTTTCCTGACTGGCCAAAGAAGCAAAACAGTCTCTCCCCACCCTCCACCTGCTAAGGAGACCACCCTCCATCCCCTTTCCCCAACTTGAAGAATACCAAAAATAGTCCTGTCCAACGCCCATAGTTGTAGACGAGGAGGTTGGGACACCTTAGGTGGAATGTGTCGGAGTCCAATACCTCAGCCCCCGCCGCTGACTCAGTCGGCCCCAATCCCCACTGTCTCATCAAAAGCCCTCGTGCCACCTCATCGTTGGTTATCCGCTGTCGGAGGTTGCCAGTCCCAGCGCTATGGTTTCTACCGCAGCACAGCGACCATCTTCGATCTCTTGCGCGGCCAGGCGCCTCAGTCTTCGTCGTCGCCGTTGCTGTTTCCACTGCCCAGGGCCGTCCGTGCCATTTGCTCCCCCTCCAGGCTGATCGTCATCCTCCGTCGGTTCCTCGAGGCCTAGCAATTTGCATGCATCCCTGAAAGACCGCAACTGGTGAACCTTGCTGTCCAGCTTAAACACCAGGCGAAAGGGGTGACCCCAGCTATATGGGATGTCGCGTCGCAGTTCTGCCGTGATCGGTCGGAATGACTGTCGTTTCTCCAGGGTGATGGCGAGGTCCTGATATAGAGTCGGCGAGTGGGCGCCATATGAGATGGTTCCCATCTGGCGCGCTTTGCTAAGGATCTCCTCCTTCGTGCGGAAGTCCTGCACGCAGACCAAGATGTCGGCTGGTTGGGACGAGGCCGCCCTGGGCGGGCCCGTCCTATGGGCCCTGTCCAACTAAAGCGTTGAGTCCCCCGGTCAGCCGAGGATGTGGTTGAAGAGGCCTTGGGTGAAATGGAAGAGGTCGTCTGTGTCGGGAGCCTGCTTCACTCCCGGAATCCTGATGTTGTGCCGCCGGGAGCGGTTCTCCAGGTCCTCGCCGTGAGACTGGAGGTCCACCTATTGGTCGTGAATACGGACTATTTCTTGCCGCAGCGCCTCTATTTCTACATCTCACCCATCGCATTTGGTCTCTTGGTCCGCCACTCTTTCTCCTATGGCGTCAGTGTCGCGTCTGACTTCCCGTATTTCCTCCTGTAGTTCCCTCTTCAACACGTGGATGTCCTCTCGCAGGCCAGCGAAGAGGGATTCTAGAAAGGTCTTTGTGATAGTCTCCTCAATGTCCGCCTTTCCCGAGGGTGGAGAGTCCCTGGTCTTTTCCGTGCCGGTCCGTTGGCTGGATGTGGCGGTGTCCGTCCGCTTCCCCGTTGTGCTGGGAGTGAATAGATTCTTAATAGTCCTGTCCTTCTGGATTCTCCCCGAGGACATGTCACTCAGGGCCTCCCCGGCCCGGACACCACCAGTGCTGCTTGACGGCGTGTGTTCCGGCAACGAGGGTGCAAGAAAGTTCGACGGGTCGGTCCGGTATTCAGGGGAGCTCACCGAGGGCTGCGCCAGGAGCCCGCCTTTCCCCGCTCCGGTGCCAAGGAGACTACACTCTGTCACTGCCCAAACCCCAGGGTGTCCGCAGCTGGACCAGGACACCAGTCACTGGTGTCCGGTTGCTCCTGTCCGGGCACTGGCCTCTATTTGCCCACCGAGCGCCTCCGTGTTCCTGCTCGCAGTCTTGGGGCCTAGCAGGGCTTCTAGGATGCCACACAAGGGGCAGCTCCGACCAGCGAGTGGCTCAAAATGGCGGAAGCAAACTCCAGTGCGAATCAGGCGCTTCCGTTCGATTACCCCTGTGGGCTCTACCTCGGCGCTTCCGAAACCCTCTGGGCCTGGTCGACGCGCCGACACTCTCAGCCGCCACTCGGGTACGATTCCTCCCCGCTGCTCCTCACCTCAGCCCCTGGTGCTCGGGTTCTGTGTTCCGTCCGCCGTGCTCCGCGGTCGGGCCCACTTCGCCTGGCCGCCAGCCCTTCCTCCGTCAGAGATCTGTCTCTGCCGCTACCACCGCAACCGTGTGTTGGCGGGTCCGCAGTAGCCCCCGGACAGTGTCGCCCCAGGGGCCTCGCGCTGTCAACGCGCGGGCCGGACCCTCCGCTCCGGCGGCGGCTCTCGCGTAGTCTGGCGCCACCCAGTCGGACTGCCTCGCCGGGGCCCAAGGCCACGCCCCGCGGCTCCTCTCCGCTAGGCCCAACCCGGCCTCGCTCACAGCGGCACTTCTCCCTCTGTTCCGGATGGCCCCAGAGTCATTCCGTTCTCTCCTCCGGGTGCAGACCTCTCCCGGCTGTAAGCGCTCTCCGACGGGGCCCACTGATGGGGGATTGAAGCGCTGCAATGGTGCTATAAAGACGGCCGGCGGTGGGAGCTCTCGGAGACACGTCCGCTCACACCGCCATCTCAGCCACGCCCCCCCCATATCTGGTTTTAGACGCCGTTTTCCATTCGTCACCATTACGAATGCGCACCAAATGATACGCACCTCGAAGATCTAATTTGGTGTAGATCACAGCGGTCTTCACCTGGTCCAAAAGAACTGGGATCAATGGAAGGGGGTACTTGTTCTTTATTGTGATCTTATTCAATGCTCTATAAATCAATACAAGTTCTTAATTCGCCATTTGCCTTAGGAATAAAAAAACAACGGAGAAGCCGCAGGTGACTTAGATGGGCGTATAAATCCGTTTTCCAAGTACTGATCAAGATATTGTCTCAAATGTTGGTTTTCTTTTTCTGATAATGCATATATCCGACAGTTAGGCACACATGAACCAGGCACAAGATCAATTTGACAGTCGTATGACCAATGAGGAGGGAGGGTCGCTGCTTTTGCTTCACTGAAGACTTCTTTAAATTCCTCATAGGGAGTTGGTAGCACGGTTTCTTTCTCTTCCGTGGTTGCAATTTGTCCCGTTGTAGATTCTTTGGTCTTTAACCCCTTCACTGCTCATGACGAGTCATGAGGCACGGTTGAGCTGTGCTCATGACGAGCTGAGCTCGTCATGAACAATGGGGATTCAGGGAATGCAGCACAGGAGGGGAATCTCTCAAGCACCCAAGGTGTTAAACATGTGGAGTGACAATATTGAGAAAGAAAAACAAGTTCCCTTTTTGGCCAATCTATTAAAGGGTTATGCAAGCAAAGCCAAGGCATTCCTAAAATAAAGCCATATTGTGGGGCTTGGATTACATCGAAATGAACTTCCTCTTTATGCTGTTGGTTATTTGTATCTATGCAGAACATCTGAATTTTAGAGGTTTGCATGGTAACAGGGCCTCCAGACAACATTTTGCCATCTACTGCTTGCACAATTTCTGGAGTGACCTTTTTCTCACAAGCAATTTGCAACCGTTGAGTTGTTTCAAAATCTACGAAATTCCCTGTTGCACCTGAGTCTATTAGGACTTCCATTTGGTATATTTTTGAAGTCAACTGAATTTGTACTGCCAAACGGAAGTGAGATTTGTAGTTGGATACACAGGAATTTATTGAAGGGAAGGCGATGGTTCCCAAGAGATCCCCTTCTAAACATCTTGGGCACAATAGTTTCCCGACGTTTGCTCAGTTGTAGTCACAGCCACAGACTTGTTAGCACTCACAGTCTTACCTTTAGGTTTTATTGTGCAATCTTTCACGAAATGTCCCTTTCCACCACAATAAAGACATTGGCCATTTTTACGTCTATTATCTTTTTCATCTTTAGACAATGGTTGCCTAAGAGTCCCGATTTCCATTGGTTCTGTAGTTGTTTCTGAACTACTAAGTTGATTTCTGGGTTTACTGTCGAACTTCCAACTTGATTTATCATATTTTTTCCTGTCAGTTCTTCTTTCGGACAGTCTATGATCCAGACATAAAGTTAGATTGACTAACTCTGAACAAGTAGTTGGTTGAGGATCGATTTGCGCAAGAACGTCTTTCAGATCATCTTTTAACCCTTGATAAAAGAGTGCTGCCCTCTTTTCTTCAGGCCACGAGGTTTCTGCAATTAACCTATTGAAATGTGACAAATAGGAAATAAGGTCTCTATTCCCTTGTCGTAGCTGTAATAGTTCGCGATCTGCGGACAGAGTCACCAGTGGCGGCTGGTGACATTTGAAATTGTGTGGTGTAAAATTAGCGGTGGAGAAAAAAAATACAGGAACAAACACCACACAGTACCATACAAAGAATAGAAACCAACCCCACATAAAAACTAATACAGCACGCTATGTGAAAGTGAACTCAGCATGTTCATAAAGTGATCACATATTTTAGAAAATATTCATTTCGTGAAACCATCATGCAGTGTTAGAGGCTTAGCTTATGAGTAGCTTCAAATAGAATGAAAACACAAAACAGGTATTACAGCAAATTTTGCCTGAAGCGGGCACCAATGCATTGTATATTCCATACCTTCCAAATACATATACAGGGTAAATTTACGCGATGAAAACTGCCCAGATTTGAAAATGTGGGATACTGTTTTTTTTCAGCTGAAACACGCTAATGAGGGCCACTTTCATTTTAATGCCCAGATGTATTTGCTGTGCTAGTCCGACCCTGGCTGTTCCACGTATTCCGAGTGAATTTATCAATAAATAACACATGACTCAACCCCCAGTGGCTCCAAGTGCCCTGTTGGTCCAGTGTCACTCCGAACTGAAGGAGTTCTTGCTGGGTCGGAGGTGCACTCACACGGAGCTGTTTACATAACGTGCTCGCCGTGCAAACCGTAGCAGCCCTCTCAATTGACTCCAGCGACGCCATTTAAACTTATTTTAATTAATGTTTAACCTATCGCAGATCCTGTTTTTAACACTCCGTCGATCGTCAGCCCCTCCTTATCCTCTCACTCCCAAATATACAATTTGGCACCAGCATGACTGAGCTAAACTGTGTGAATCAGGCGAGTGACGAAGGTGCTGGTGCTGACAAGTTTGTGTCTAATCAGAGGCCAGTCACTCCTCTGATGTCCCTACTTGTTCGGTGTGCAGGGGAACGCCAGTTCTCTTGTGTCAGTGAATTAACGAGACACGCGTTTGTGCCTGCTTACTGGCACTAGGACTATGAGAGATGGAAACAAACATACAAACTACTGCCACAAACGGATGAGAGAAACTCACACTTTATTTACTCTGAACTTTTATACAGAATGCAAAGCATGACTGTATTTGCGGCTGAATTGGGTTACATGTTACAACTCATTTACACACAGTCACAGAGGTCCTTATTTAAGGCAACCCAAGGAACGTGCCAACAATGTACAGTCTTCAGAGTTTATTCGATGTTATATTGTTTTCATTTTTAATTATTATGTATGGCACTCACCACATGGGAAGGAAGTCGGAACGGGAAACCAAGAATCAGGCGTGAGCGCTCTCACTGCACAGGACCATCTCTTCCCAGAGCAAGGGCAGGTGGCACGGCAACATTGCAGTCCCACCTGCCCCATCACAGTCAGGCACGGGTTGCCAAACCCAGCCGCAAGAAGAGCTCAGAGCATCCATAGAAGCACCAAGCACCTGCACGCCACTGCCAACGGACCCGAGCCGGCGCACAAGGAGGCATGCATGAGCTGACCATCCCGGGTGACAGGGTAAAGGAGTACCGGCGCGTGGCGCAACACAAACCACCTCAACCCCCAGACTAGAGAGCTTCTTCTTCACCCCTCTGAAACCCGCCTCCTTAACGAAATCCCCCTCACTCCGAAGCCGGCAGAGACAGGCAACATTTAAATACTTAAGTATAATTTACATGAGATATGTATGTATGTATGTATGTATGTATAGGCGTTCTTTTATAGCGCTATAACTGTCACCCGACGGGCATCCTTGCGCTTAGACTGTTATGACACAATACATGATGTTTCCAGCTTCCAATCTATTTACATTGTTCTGGGGAACAGATGGGTCTTTAATGCTTTTTTAAAGGAAGGACCGACCACCCATCCGGGACCTCAGAAACGTGGGTACTACCACCAAGTAAGCCGAGGCTGACCGGAGTGGTCTTGGAGGGATGTACCATGAGAAAAGGTCCTGCAGAGGAGACGGGCCTTGTCCGTGTAGAGCCCTAAAAACCAAACACAAAGCTTTGAAGTTCACCCGTTGAGAGATTGGCAACCAATGGAGGTCCCTAAGTGCCTTGGCAGAAGAGTCCAGGCGGTGTCGCGAGAGTGCCAGTTTGGCAGCAAAATTCTGTACTCGTTGGAGTTTTCCTAGCAGAGTAACTTGTGCCCCCAGCAGCAGTGCGTTGTAGTAGTCGAGACAACTTAAAATTATGCTCCGCACTACCTCTGGTCTGGCCTGTACCGGGAGCAAGGGTAGAATCTTTCGCATTGATCCAAGTAATGCAATACAAGTGGCCACAGTGTTGTTCACTGATGTGTCCAGCTGTAAGTCAGAACTAAACATTACCCCCAAATTCCGAACCGATTCGGCAGGCAGACTACTACCTTGGAAATCAGGAGGCCAAAAACCCTGTGGTAGGTGTCTGGGGGTCCGATCCATAGAGCAATGTAGCACCTCGGTTTTCGAGCTGTTAAATTGTAGGGAGTGGTTACCCAGTCATTCTGCTGTGGTGCTCATGCATCGATGGAAGACCTCCTGCGACACCCCGTCCTTACCCTCAAACGAGAAGATAAGTTGGGTGTCATCGGCGTAGTTGGTGACTGTTATGCCAAAAGATTTAATCAGCGTGATCAGGGGACGGAGGTAAAGATTGAAAAGAATGGGGCTGATGGCCGAGCCCTGGGGTACTCCCTGACCAACCCTCCTATTGTTGGATTTAAAGGGTGGCAGGGCAACTACCTGGTGCCTTTGATCGAGATATGACACCAGCCATTCAAGGGCCAAGCCCGACACCCCACCTTCCGTCAGTCTCCTGATCAGGATTGCATGGCTGACCGTGTCGAACGCGGCCGACATGTCGAGCAGCACTCAAAAGGCCGCTCGACCCTGGTCGGCACGCGTTCGAAGGTCATCGAGAACAGTCACCAATGCCGACTCTGTCCCATGTGCCGGTCTAAACCCAAACTGAGCCACATCCAAACAATCAGTAGTCTCAAGAAAGTTGGAGAGATGTTTTGTGGCCAGTTTCTCTAGAATTTTAATAGGGAATGGCAAGAGGGAGATGGGCCTAAAGTTGGCTGGGCATGTGGGGTCCAGATTCTCCTTTTTAAGCAGTGGGGAGACCATCGCCAATTTCCAGCATACTGGAACCCGTGCTGAAGGGAGAGACTGGCGACAGATGGAAAAAAGTTGGGGAAACAGCTCTTCACGAAAAAGTTTCCAGAATTTGGGTGGAAGAGGATCAGAAGGTGAGCCAGAGGACACCCCGTCAGCCAAAGAGCAGAAGTCCTCAAAAGATGGTAGAGGAAAGTTGCTCAGCTCACCTGATTTAGTACACTCCTTCCTATTCTCAAACGAGATGGAATCGTGCACAGCACGGCCAGTTGATGAGGGAAGATTGTTTAAGATGTTGGCAATCTTATCCTCAAAGGTCTGTGCTAGCGAATCACAGAGAGCCTGAGAGGCCGGGATGACATTTTTGGTACAGCCAGGATGGGCCAGGTCCTTTACGATCTTAAATAACGCCTGAGATTTATTTACAGCTGCCATCAAAGATTCTTCTAAGAATCTAGCTTTGGCAAGCTTGATCTGGATTTTATAGGACGCCAGTGCTTGTTTGAAGAGGACTCTATGTGATTCCAGGTACTGTTTCCTCCAGGTCCGCTCAGCCTGTTTACATTGGAGCTTGAGCTGCCGAAGTTCTTCCGAGTACCATGGCATAGCAAGATTAGTCCTATCTTTGATTTTTCACAGCGGGGCCAAAGAGTCCAGAGAAGCCGAGATTCGCTGACAGAGAGTCTCGTAACTTACGTCCACATTCGCTCCCAATACAAAGCCATCTGGCAGCTGAGAGGGCAAGATTGTTTGTTTGAGGAGTCTAGACCATTGTCTCCCCATTCTAGTGCCCCCCCACAATCCCTTTCTTTAATGGAGCACTAGAGCACGAGAGGGAGAACTGGACGAGGGCGTGATCCGTCCAACACTGAGGCAGGACGTCACGTATAGCCGTTCGACAAGCGACAGCAAAAAGTAGATCAAGAATATGGCCCTTTGAATGGGTTTTGGAGAGTACCAGTTGTTGTAGCTCAATATTATGACAAGCTTGGACCAGCTCTACATAGGCCGTCTTGGTCGGTCCCTCTGATCAAAGATTGAAATCCCCTAACACCATCAACTTTGTGTGGGAGTGGGAGAGATCGTATATTAAGTCTATGAGCTCAGGTACAGCAGATAACGAGCTAGCCGGGGGTCTATAACATAGTAGACCCGTGAATAGCAAGCCTCCTTGGTCCTTGATGGAGAAACCCAATGTTTCGCACCCAGCGATTGCCTTGATGATAAGCTGGGAGACGTCAAGAGTCTGCCTAAAAATTAATCCAGTTCCACCTCCTCTGGCTCCCACCCTGGGATTATGCCTTATTTTGAAGCCAGTGGGACAAGCTGTCCCCAGTTCCACCGAGCTAGTCGGTGTTGTCCAAGTCTCTGTCATGAAGAGTACGTCTAGATGGTAAGACTCGATAAGTAACGCAATTTCTTCGCAGTGTTTGATGAGAGATCTCACATTCAACAAGCCACAGGACAAGGCAACTGTGTGCTTACGGGTGATATTATACTTTCGGTTACTGAGTGAACCGAGATTAAGGCGTAAAAGTTCATCGCGGGAATAAGAGTAAGAAGTTACATCTTGGTTCCGAGAGGCAGAATTTTCGGCACCCGGCGTGTCCTGTGCGCGAACGGGCGCAATCGGGCTTACCTCTGGCGCACCTCCAGCGCTCCGCCGGCGCGCCCGCTGCGCACCTACGCTGCATGCTTTAGGGCGTCCATCATATATAGACGTATACGCAAGAGTCCTGTAGTGCGATCACTAGCCCCCCAACCAAGATGGCGCCAGCAATTCGGCACTCCCTGGTTCCCTCACTCACCCAAGATGGCGGCTACCAACACCGCAGCGCGATGTCCCCAGGAGCCCTAAGGTGCCCTGAAGCGCTCGAATTCCAGCAAAGTGCGGAATGAGGTCACAATTGTAGTGCGGGTAAGAGTTGTACTAATAACACGCTATGAGAGAGGTAGCGCCTAGCGCCAAGATCGACAGCGCGAGCGCGCAGTAAAGTAGATTAATTTTAAAATAATTAAAACAGCAATGCGGCAATAGATTCTGCAGCGCGCAATGGTCATGTAAGTCTGCGATATGCGATAATAATACATAATAAAATATTATATAAAACTTACCTTGGCTTCCGGCGCTGACTCCAGAGACTGCAGACTTCCAACTCCCGCTGTCCTGGATTTTGAATGCGTCTGACGTGGTCTGGGCTCTCGTCAACAGGAATGCTGCAGGCAACCTCCCTCCCCTCCACCGCAGCCAGCACCGATTGGTTCGGACGGCTGCCCCAACAGCGTCATTTCTCACAGTCTGTATGCTGCAGAGAACGGAGAGGAGGAAGCGGAGTACTTAATCGCTGTATCCTATCTACTTTATCAGAGAGCATTGCAGTGGCATTCCTAGCTTCAGTTAAATCTGTTTGCATCTGAACAATAACCCCCATTAAATCATCGTGGGCTCACTATTCTGTCAGGTTGCTTCTTCCTCAGGGTCTGGAGTGATGATATAAGGGGCCCACCTCTCAATACCTCCAACTCTGATTGTAATGATTACACAGAGCATTGAAGTGATTAAGCGGGGGGAAAGGGAATTAGGAAGGGAACAGCTGGGAAGGAGATCTGAAAAGGAAAAGTTACTCGCAAACAAAAATACACGCACTTTCCTTCGCACAAAGACGTAAATTAGGACATCAGATTCTGTCCTTCAATCAGGAACTAGCTTAAGAGCTTTGTGGCTTGCGTTTATTCAGACAATCAGACTCTTAGTTGACCTTTCTTAGATCCGCTATATTGTGGCGATAATACTTCACTTCAGTATCAACTGCTCAAAGGCATAAGCGGCAGAATTTGGTTTAGGTCTTTCTATGACTAGGTTTTCAATCACCTAAACAATCAGTGTCTTATATTTCCTTATTTTATGTGACTTAAAAGTGTTCCCAAAAACATTCATGGAACTACTATAGAACAAGAATCGCACTCGTGAATATGGTAAATGATCTTGAAAATCAAATAGAATGTTCCTAATAAATCACTGAAATGGTTTTAACAAGATTCGCAATCTTACCTGTAGAGTGGACCTCTGTCTCCATTCTCTCACTCTGCTCCTTCACTTGTTTTTCTATCCTTTCTATCTTTCACCTTTCTGCATCTCTGCTCTTTTGTGCGTTATTTCTGCCCATTTTCCCTTTCTCCCCCTCTGCTCCTTCACTCGTTTTTCTACCCTTTCTATCTTTCACCTTTCTGCACCTCTGCTCTTTTGTGCCTTATTTCTGCCCATTTTCCCATTCGCTCCGTCACTCGTTTTCACTCGTTTTTCTACCCTTTCCATCTTTCATCTTTCTGCCCTTTTCTGCATCTCTGCTCTTTTGTGCCTTATTTCTGCTTATTTTCCCTTTTTCTTTCTCCCTTCTTTCCTCCCTTTACCTTTCCCTGCCGCTGCTGCTCCCGCGGCCCCTCCCCCCCCAGCACGACCGGCCCAATCCAGCTCCTCTCCCCGCTCCCACCTCCCAGCTGTCCAGCCCTCCCCGACCCCTACTTAATGGCGGCCACTGGTGCACCGAAGGCGCGTCAAAGGCAAGCACGTCTGCGCCCGTCCGCGACCAGCACCAGGAACCCTGGACCTCCGCCCCGCCAACGCTACGACCCAGCAGCACTCCACGCACTCAACCCAGGCTGCAACAACAACTGCAAGCTAGCATCACCAGCCGACACCCATGGACCTTTCAGCTGTCACCGCTGCCGGCACACCTGCAGCACCGCCAAGAACACGGATCCAGCACAACCCGCCCCCAAGAACACAACCGAACCGAAGACCCTGCAATGCATCCTCCTCAACGTCCGATCCCTCCACAAACACGCCACAGAAATCTGGGACCTCCTCGACAGCACCACCCCGGACGTAGCATTCTTCACCGAAACCTGGACCAATGCCACCTCGGGACCGGACATCGCCATCGCCATCGCCATCCCGCATGGATACAAGATCTCCAGGAAGGACCACCCCACCCACCCAGGAGGAGGAATCGCCATCGTCCACAAATCCAGCCTCCGCCTGAGCACACTACCTGACAAGTCCACAAAACTGTTGGAACACCTTCACTTCAAGATACTGGCCAGCCCAACGCCGCCCTCCGAGGAACCCTCATGTACCGACCCCCTGGACCCCGCGGACCCTCCGCCAACTCCATCAAGGACATTATCTCCCCTCAGGCCATCGCATCCACCAACTACACCCTGCTGGGAGACCTCAACTTCCACCTCGACAATCAACTGGACCCCAACACCACATGCCTCCTGGACAACCTCCACAACATTGGACTCTGCCAGATCGTGACAGAGCCCACGCACTCAGCAGGACACACCCTCGACCCCCTCTTCACTACAGGAAACTCCATCACCTTCAGCCACACCACCGAACTCCCATGGACCGACTATCGTTGCGTCCACTTCACCTTCAGAACACACACCATCCACAGACACCAGCACCTGCTTCCAGAAAGAAACTGGACCAAATTCACCAATGACCAGCTCACCTCCTCACTCAACAACTCCACCCCAACCATCGCGGAAAACGACGACCCCAACAACGCAGCTCGAACCCTGCATAGATGGATCTCGGACAGCACCAACACCATAGCCCCCCTCAAGAAAAACAACAATACCCGTGCCAAGAAAGCCAGATGGTTTACCACCGAACTTAGAGAGTCCAGGCGCACATGCCGCCGCCTCGAAAAGGCCTGGAGAAACACCAAATCCACAGAAGCCCACAACAACTTCAGAGCCGCCACCAACGCCCACCATCAACTCATCAGAGAAACGAGGAAAAAAGCAATTGAAGACAGAATCTCCACCCACGCACACAACAGCAAGAAACTCTTCAGCATCATCAAGGAGTTCGCCTAACCCATCAGCGAGTCTACTGACATCCCTCCCTCACAAGACCTCTGCGACAAACTCAGCACCTTTTTCCACCACAAAATCAAGAGCATCTACGACAACTTCGACAAAGGCAACCAACACACTGAACCCTCACGAACCACCCCCGACACCCGGAAACCAGCGATTGATGACTGGACAGCCCTCACCATCGAAGACACACTGAAGACAATGAAGTCAATCCACTCAGGGGCCCCCACGGACCCCTGCTCCCACCACATCTTCAACAGAGCCACCGATACCATCGCACCCATGCTCCACCACACCATCAACCGCTCCCTGGCGACCGCCTCCGTCCCCGACGACTGCAAACATGCGGAGGTCAACCCCTCCTAAAGAAACCCTCAGCGGACCCCACCGACCTCAAAAACTACAGACCCATCTCCCTGCTCCCTTTCCCAGCGAAAGTCATCGAGAAAGCCATCAACAGCCAACTCGCCACATTCATTGAAGAACACAACATCCTCGACTCCTCCCAATCCAGCTTCAGAAAAAACCACAGTACGGAAACCGCCCTCCTCGCCGCAACAGACGACATCCGCACCCAACTGGACAAAGGAGAAACAGTAGCCCTCATCCTCCTAGACCTATCAGCGGCGTTCGACACAGTCTCCCAACGCACCCTAATACGCAGACTCTACGAAGCAGGAATCCAGGACAAGGCCCTCGACTGGATCTGCTCCTTCCTCTCCGGCAGGACGCAACGGGTCAGACTCCCCCCTTTCCTCTCAGACCCCACACCTACCACCTGCGGAGTCCCCCAGGGCTCCTCCCTCAGCCCGACGCTCTTCAACGTCTACATGGCTCCACTTGCCCCCATCGTCAGAACCTACGGACTCAACATCGTGTCATACGCAAACGACACCCAGCTCATCCTCTCCCTATCCAACGAGCCCAACACCGCCAGATGCAACTTTCGAGAAGGCATGGAAGCCGTCGCCAAATGGATGAAAAACAGCTGCCTACAACTAAACACCAACAAAAGAGAAGTACTCATCATGGGCCCAAACCCCGACGCCTGGAGCGACACCTGGTGGCCCACCGCCCTTGGAAACCCGCCAACCCCCACAGACCACGCACGCAACCTGGGAATCATCCTGGACTCCGAGCTCAAAATGGCGGCCAGATCAACTCTGTCTCATCTTCCTGCTTCCACACCCTCCGCCTCCTTCGTAAGACCTTCAAATGGATCCCCCTCGAACACCGAAAGACAGTCACTCACGCCCTGGTCACCAGCAGACTCTACTACGGCAACGCACTCTACGCCGGAACAAACAAAAACCTCATCCGCAAGCTACAGAACATCCAGAACGCCGCCGCAAGACTGGTCCTCAACCTGTCAAAACACTGCCACATCTCTCAGCACCTGCGCACACTTCACTGGCTCCCCATCGAGGCGAGAATCACCTTTAAGATGCTCACCCACGCACACAAGGCCCTCCACGGCACCGGACCAGCATACCTGAACAGCCGGCTCAAATTCCAGGCACTCCCAAAGGACCCTACAATCAGCCCAGCTCTCCTACGCCGTGTTCCCCCACACCAGAAAGACCAGATCGGGAGGCCGCTCCTTTTCCTTCCTCGCCGCCAAAGCATGGAACGCCTTTACACTCCACCTCAGACAGACAACATCGCTCCCCATCTTCGCAAGAAACCTCAAAACTTGGCTCTTCGACAGACCCCCTCCTTGATGGAATGGAACCTGCACCCCCCACCCCTAGCGCCTTGAGACCCTTACGGGTGAGTAGTTGCGCTTTAACAAACTCCTGATGGATGGATTGACTACTTCTGAATCTGGGTTAGTGACAGGTAATCCCCCCAAAACCTAGCCTCACCGGAAGCCCATCAAGAAGAGAAGTCTCTGCAGATTCTAAACTCCTCCTGCAGCTCAGCGAGCGTTGTAGCAGTCTTCAGGCACCCAGAACTCTCCACCGATCAAAATAACAAAGCTGGCCTCGCAGAGAAACGGAGCCCCAAGATCCTCTTCCTCCTTCACCAAAAGACGCTGAATAGTGAGCACGGGGAACTGGGCGCGGCCGCTGACATCATCGTAGGCACGCCCCGTGCCAAACCTCACGCATCTCGCGTGAGGTGCCACACCTCACGCATCTCGCCTGAGGTGCTAAACCTCATGCATCTCACGTGAGGTGCTAAACCTCACGCATCCCGCGTGAGGTGCCGAACCTCACGCATCTCGCGTGAGGGTGCCAAGCATCTAGGGTGAGGTGCCGAACCTCACGCATCTCGCGTGAGGGTGCCAAAACTCACGCATCTCGGGTGAGGTGCCGAACCTCACGCATCTCGAGTGAGGTGCCAAACCTCACGCATCTCGAGTGAGGTGCCAAACCTCACGCATCTCGGGTGAGGGGCCGAACCTCACGCATCTCGGGTGAGGTGCCAAACCTCACGCATTCCGCGTGAGATGCCGCACCTCACGCATCTCGCGTGATGGTGTCAAACCTCACGCATCTCGGGTGAGGTGCCAAACCTCACGCATTTCGCGTGGGGTGCCAAACCTCACGCATCTCGGGTGAGGTGCCAAACCTCAAGCATCTCGCGTGAGGTGCCAAACCTCACGCATCTCGCGTGGGGTGCCAAACCTCACGCATCCCGCGGGAGGTGCCGAACCTCACGCATACCGCGTGAGCTGCCGAACCTCACGCATCTCGGGTGAGGGTGTCGAACCTCACGTATCTCGGGTGAGGTGCCAAACCTCTCGCATTCCGCGTCAGGTGCCGAACCTCACGCATCTCGCGTGAGGGTGTCAAACCTCACGCATCTCGCGTGAGGGTGTCAAACCTCACGCACCTCGGGGGAGGTGCCAAACCTCACGCTTCTCGCGGGAGGTGCCGAACCTCACGCATACCGCGTGAGCTGCCGAACCTCACGCATCTCGGGTGAGGGTGTCGAACCTCACGTATCTCGGGTGAGGTGCCAAACCTCTCGCATTCCGCGTCAGGTGCCGAACCTCACGCATCTCGCGTGAGGGTGTCAAACCTCACGCATCTCGCGTGAGGGTGTCAAACCTCACGCATCTCGGGGGAGGTGCCAAACCTCACGCATCTCGCGTGGGGTGCCAAACCTCACACATCCCGCGGGAGGTGCCGAACCTCACGCATACCGCGTGAGCTGCCGAACCTCACGCATCTCGGGTGAGGGTGTCGAACCTCACGTATCTCGGGTGAGGTGCCAAACCTCTCGCATTCCGCGTCAGGTGCCGAACCTCACACATCTCACGTGAGGGTGTCAAACCTCACGCATCTCGGGGGAGGTGCCAAACCTCACGCATCTCGCGTGAGGGTGCCAAACCACACGCATCTCGAGTGAGGTGCCAAACCTCACGCATCCTGCGTGAGGGTGCCAAACCTCACGCATCTCGGGTGAGGTGCCAAACCTCACGCATCCCGGGTGAGGTGCCAAACCTCACGCATCTCGGGTGAGGTGCCAAACCCCACGCATCTCGGGTGAGGTGCCAAACCTCACACATATCGGGTGAGGTGCCAAACCTCACGTATCTCGCGTGAGATACCGAATCTCATACATCTCGCGTGAGATGCGTGAGATACCGAATCTCACGCATCTCGCGTGAGATACCGAATCTCACGCATCTCGCGTGAGGTGCCAAACCTTGTGAGTGTCTGGCGCGGTAGTAAATGTCCTCCCATTCTTTATTGCGCAGAGTCCGCCCCAGTTCCCTCTCCCATCTAGCCCGTCCTGCATTATAAACGCGCGAGTATTTGTCCAAGAGGAGCCGATATATGTCTGAAATGAGTCGCTTATCTGTGGTGCGCGAGAGAAGCCAGTATTCATATTTACTGAGCTTGCGTGTAGCGTCTCCACGGATCTGGTTTTGAAGCGCCTAATGTCGGACCTGTAGATACCTAAGGCGTTCAGCCTCCGGGAGGTCATAGGTCTTCCGGAATTCCTCAAAAGGCATCACTCCCGCACCTGAATACATGTGAAAGAGGCATCGGCATCCTGCTGGGCGCCACCGTGCAAAGGTCTGGACATCCCTACCCGGGCCGAAGTCAGGGTTCTCTAACAGGGGTGTGAGGGGAGACGG
Organism: Lissotriton vulgaris; assembly: GCF_964263255.1. Classification (NCBI taxonomy): domain Eukaryota; kingdom Metazoa; phylum Chordata; class Amphibia; order Caudata; family Salamandridae; genus Lissotriton; species Lissotriton vulgaris. The sequence goes on along the minus strand of NC_141699.1, from coordinate 947,647,801 downwards.
GAAGGTCGTCAGGTCGTGTAAGATGCATGTTCGATCCCATACCTCTAGCGGTACACTTGTGACGAAGGAGGCGTATAGGTTAGGGGGCCGGTGTTGTTGCCGTAGGAAAGGCACACCTGGAGTGGACGCCCCGCGACCGCTTGGTCCTGGAACAACCAATGGCGCTCCGATTCCCATTTGCTCCATTCCACTAGGGTTCTGAGTTGGGTCACCTGGTAATAGTGACGCAAATCCGGCAGGCTCAGCCCACCACTCTCCGGGGGAAGCATCCCTAGCCTCAGCTTGAGTCTGGGCCGTTTCCCGTTCCACACAAACTGAGCCAGCTCCGATTGCGTGCGGCAAATCCATCCCTCCGAGGGACGGAGCGGGCTAGCCCGAAAAACGTATAAAACTTGCGGGAGGATTGTCATCTTTACTGCTGCCACTCGGCCCAGCCAAGATAGTGGGAGGTGCCGCCACCGCCCGACCTCCGCGCGGATAGTGGACTAAGGTTAGCGTAGTTGAGACGCACCGTTTCTTGTAGCGTGGCCGCCAATTGTATGCCCAGGTGGGGCACTGCACCGTCTGCCCATTGGAAGGGGAATTGTGCTTCTAGGGAGGCCCGCGTGTGTGCCTACAAGGAAAGGTCAAGTGCTACTGATTTCGTCATGTTCACCTTAAAGCCAGAGGCCTTCGCAAATGCATCCAGGATGGTGTAGGAAGGTGGATACCTGACTATGGTTGCCCCCAACTTTTTGCCTGGTGTTTTGCTGGTTTTCCGACTTAGTTGACCTGGGACCCTGCTATCCAGGGCCCCAGGCCTACTGCTCTCTCTGTCAAATGGATTCCATGTACCTTAGGTACATATCTAATTGGATACTGAGTCACCTTATCAGTCCCTGTACAGTGTACCTCAGGTACACTGGGCATAGGTGTACCCAGGGCCTACCAGGGGCTGCAGCATGTATTATGCCACCCCTGGCTGGCCATCCAAATCTGACACAACTGGCTGCACGACAGCTGGGGCAAGGTGGTGTAATCACCCTTTGCTTTAGATATAGTATTCCTATATCTAACCCTAAAATGGACACATGTATTCCTATCAGTCACTCCTATGGCAGGCTTTGACAATCCTGAAGGCAGAGTGCTTGGAATTATGTGAGATGGTGCTCTGGCATGAGCTGAGCCCGTTTGCAGCTTGCGGAACCAAGTCCTAATAGCTGTTCCATGATAACGCATACCATATACTCTTAAGTGCATTATAATCCTCGCGGTTATGTGCCAACTTTGGTATCGCTTTATCAAAACATGTCGAGTAAGGTGTCATACAAATTGGAATACTAGCCCCTCGCCAATTCTGGCGACGGGGTTAGCATTCCACCCTTCTAGAGGGACACGACATGTATGTAACTGTGAACCCCGGTTAAAGCTGAACACAGCCTCAGCTCCACAAAATGGATGCTGCCACCACAGACACAAGTCTGACCTCCTGCTGCTGGGAGTCCTTCCAGCGAAGAGAGCTTGACAAAGGGTTTCCTGTCAGGGGCGGTGCTAGCACCATCCCAGACACGGTTTTGTGTATCCCAGGTAGGCAGGGCTGAGAGGAAGGTGACTGCAAGTGGCACCCCGGTGCTCACTGTGCATATGCCGGCTTGAACCAGTTCCAGGGGCACACCAGCCCCTGAGCTGGGGAAAGTCCGGCATGGGAGAGGGGTGTAACCACCCCCCTCCTGGTCACACCCATGGGCAGGACCTAGTCGCGTGCCAGCCCCTTTTTTTAGAATAAAGGTAGGAGCGGGCCCCCTTCCCAAATTAGATAATTCTGAATCTTGACTACTTTCCACAAAAGAACTCTTGAACATTTCTGAAGACTCTCCCTTGTGGCTAAGGAGTAGCCACCCTGCTCCAGCGGGCACCATCTAAGCGCATGCGGTTTGCTGCAAGTCCATCCTCTGGATCAAGACTGCCCAGCTCGACGAGACCCGGATTCCCTGGCATCTCTGACCTCTACCTACATCATCAGCCCAGCTGAGATTCGTGGGTGTGACGAGACCTGAAGGGACCGGCCATCTTGAAGACTGCACGACGCTTATCCAGCACGACCGCTGAGGGATCCTCGAGTGAGTGCTTTTGGGTTTGAGAAGCCCTAACCCTGAGCAGCTCCAGCACCGAAGTCCAGCCCCCCAGCATCCACGAGATCTGCGTGGGGCCCTTCTGCTCTTTGCTGCTCACCGCGTTGTCCGGCCACTTGCCTGCTGGCTTGTAGCCCTCCTGACGACGAACCACGACGATTGCATCGCTGGTCTGTTTGCTCCAGACTGGCCCTAGCTCCCCTCCAAAAGAGGAGCACCCCGGACCCTCCTGGTCCACTCCAGACGCCATCTTGAGTCCACCGCCTGGGCTTGCCTTTGCCAAGGTTTGTTGCCCCAATCCTGGGTCTAGCATCGCCGACAGCAGACACCTTCGTGGGACAGCTCGCACCTCGATCCTGGTCGCCGACAACGCCTCCTGGTCCGAGAGACTGCAGAGCCCAGCGTCGCCCACTCACCTGGTCGAGGTGACTTCATCCGGTGCCATCCTGGTGTCCACCTAATCACTGGCTAGTGATTAAGAACTGAGTCCCCTCGGCTTTCAGGTCGTCTCCATCACCGATCCAGGCTTGGATCACATCGAACTTCATCACTGGTCGCCTGCCAGCAACTTCTTCTTTCAGGCTCCATAGACTGTAACGAGGATTCCCAACGTCTTTTGAACCCTATGCAGCCGCAGCCCCTGGGCTAGGTAACCTGAGCATTTCGGTGCTCCAACGTAGGTTCACTATCTAAGTGTCCAGATCCTTTTTCGTTTTCAGCCTAACTAGTCGGATTCGTCCGATAACTAACTTTACGAAAACTAGCATCCATAGACTTTGTCCCGCATCCCGCGTGAGAGTGCACACTCTGCACCCGATCTCCCTAGGCCTCCTGCTCCTAACCTGAAGGTTCAGTAGTGTATTCCTAGCGATCCTGAAGCCTCTGGATCTTGTTACTTACCTGCTAGTATTTCGCATTCCACTTTTGGAGTATATGGTTTTTCATGCCCCTCGGGCATTTGTGTAAATTGTGCAACTTAAAGTATTTTCTTAAGAGTTTTGTTATGTGCTTAGCTCCCTGACTCATAAAGAGTTCAGGGTAGACTTGTTATAAATAAATATCCTTTTATTTTCATAACAACCTGTGTGGTGTCCTTTCACTTGGTGTTCAAGGGGTATATGTGATGGTATAACAGCTGGCTTAACACGCCCTCTAGAGCTTAGCCTAAAGACTGCTCTTGTCCATGCTACTAGGATAGCTGGTCTATAAGGTTGACTTACAACCAATCATCAATAAGGGTCGTTTGGTATGATACAAAGTGATCACTAGAATAGTGAGCACTATATATCAGGCCAACTTCTCACAGATGGCCGCCCCGGCCGGCAGGGACGGCGCAAGGGAAGCAAAGGAAAGCAAGACGTCATCAGCGTATAAGCTAATCGTGTGGATATAAGCCCCGAATTTAATCCCCTTAATGGTCGGATGCGATCGCATGGCCTGCACCAGGGGTTCCATATACAGCGCGAAGAGCAGGGGCGAGAGCGGACACCCCTGCCGAGTTCCGCGTTCGATGGGGAATACGGGCGATGAGCAGCCATTCACCCGAACCGACACCGTGGGGAAGGTATAGCAGTTCAGAACCCACGTACGAAATCTCGCGCCTAACCCTGCCTTGATGAGCACCTGTTCCAAGTACGGCCAGTGGACACGATCGAAGGCCTTCTCCGCATCAATCGCCAACATCATGAACTCTCCCGGCAACCTGGAGGCCCGTTCCACTAAGTGGAGTGCTCTTTTTGTGTTGTCGACCGCCTGGCACTCCGGTATAAAGCCGGCCTGGTCCGGATCAATCAGACCCGGCATAAGTGGGCCCAGCCGCTTCGACAGTATACTGGTGTAAAGCTTCAGATCTACGTTAAGTAACGAGATAGGGCGGTAGGCCCCGCATTGCGTTCGGTCCTTTCCCTGTTTGGGAATGACCGAGATCATGGCACTCATCAGATCTCTTGGGATGGCGCAGGGCTAAAAGGCGGCGGTAAAGCCATCCGGTCCCGGCGCCTTGACCAGCTTGAGGCGGGAGATCGCGGCAATGACTTCTTCAGGACGGATCTCCCTGTCAAGGAGTTCTGATTGTTCCGTCGATAAAGCCGGTATGGACACCGAGTCCAGGAAGGCCGCCCCGTCCGCTGGATCCAGAGCAGCCCCCTCGTATAGTGTGGTATAAAAGTCAATAAATGCCTGCGCTATAGCTCCGTCCTCCGTCACTGTGACTCCGTCCTGCGTGTGTATTTCCTGCACCGAGTGTCGTTGCTGCTGTTCGCGGAGTGCCCGACCCAACAGACTCCCGCATCTGTCGCCTCCCGTGTAGTATGCATGTCGTACCCGTAGTGCCGCGTATTCTGCTCTATCTTGATCTAGTGCTGCTAACTGTTGACGTGCCACTCACAACTGTTTCCACACCCGCGGCGCCCCTGTCCTCTGGTGTACCTGCTCCAATTCCTTCGTGCGGGCAGAGAGCTCGTCTCTCTTACGGGCCCTCTCCGCATTTTCTGCTGCCGCGATTGCAATGAACTCGCCCCGTATGACTGCCTTGAGTGCTGCCCAATGTGTTGCATGTGAAGTGTCCGTCGGTGTGTTGTGTACCAGGTATTCAGCTATAGCTTCCTTGATCTTGGCCACAACCCCCTGTCTGTGCAGCAGCGTGTCCCTCAGTCTCCAGCAATGGGCACTGCGCCCCACCGGTGGAAAGGTAAACACCGCTGTGAGTGGTGCATGATCGGAAAGGGCTGCCGCTCCTATCTCAACGCTTGACGCCAGCGCTCTAAATGAAGTGGATGTTAGAAAATAATCTAGGCGCGCATAGGTTTTGTGGGCGTTGGAGTAATATGTGTAGTCCCGGTCGCCCGGGTGGAGGGAGCGCCACAAGTCCGTCATACCCAGTTCTGACAATCTGTTCCGTCCCCCCTCCGATAAAGTGCCTGCCTGCGTGGATCACTGCGCTAACCTGTCAAGTAGGTTGTCAAAAACTAAATTGAGGTCCCTCTCAACCAGAACATGTCTATCAGGTGCCGCCGCTGCTTCAGTAAGCACTTGGTGGAAGAACTTCTCCTGCCCCTCATTTGACGCATAAACCGCAATCACCGTGAAGGTGTGAGCACCCAGTGAGAACCTGCACGATAGGAGTCGCCCGTTAACCTCTGTCCCCCAGTGTAACTGCTTCCCCTTAAATCGCTTTGACACCAGGAGCGCCACCCCAGCAGTCTTTGTGGTCGTGGATGAGAAAAGTTGTGTCGGAAAGTGACGGGATTTAAGCCTATGACAATCCTTAGTTAGCAAATGCCTTTCCTGGAGGAGACAGATATCTGCTTTTGAATTCTCCAGCAGGGACAGCACCGCTCGCCGCTTAACCGGACTGTGCCCATGCAAATTCAACGTGAGCACACTCAACTCAGTCGCAGGCATAAGGAGTCATACCCCACACGCTCTCTGAGAAAACTTCCAGTGGCCAAAACATCAGCCAAGCCCTGTCTCGCAGCTGCCCCGGCCACCCAGGACCCTCAGATCTGCGCAATTCGCCACACCCTTTCAGTCTAACATTCACTCGGATCCGGAGTTCCTCCCCCTTACCAACAACACCCCCCTCCCCACAATGAACAAAACCCTTGACAGCCCCCCACCCCCCCGCAATCCCAAGATGACAACATTGATAGTCCTTCATCCAGAGATGAATGGGAAAGGTCTCTCCCAGTCCAGAAACCCCCTTTTCCTGACTGGCCAAAGAAGCAAAAAACAGTCTCTCCCCACCCCTCCACCTGCCAAGGAGACCACCCTCCCTCCCCTTTCCCCAACTTGAAGAATACCAAAAATAGTCCTGTCCAACGTCCATAGTTGTAGACGAGGAGGTTGGGACACCTTTGGGGGAATGTGTCGGAGTCCAATACCTCCGCCCCCGCCGCCGACTCAGTCGGCCCCAATCCCCACTGTCTCATCAAAAGCCCTCGTGCCACTTCATCGTTGGTTATCCGCTGTCGGAGAATGCCAGTCCCAGTGCTACGGCTTCTACCGCAGCACGGCGACCATCTTCGATCTCTTGCGCGGCCGGGCGCCTCAGTCTTAGTCGTCGCTGTTGCTGTTTCCACTGCCCAGGGCCGTCCGTGCCATTTACTCCCCCTCCAGGCTGATCGTCATCCTCCGTCGGTTCCTCGAGGCCTAGCAATTTGCATGCATCCCTGAAAGACCGCAACTGGTGAACCTTGTTGTCCAGCTTAAACACCAGGCGAAAGGGGTGACCCCAGCTATATGGGATGTCGCGTCGCAGTTCTGCCGTGATCGGTCGGAATGACCGTCGTTTCTCCAGGGTGATGGAGGCGAGGTCCTGATATAGAGTCGGCGAGTGGGCACCATATGAGATGGTTCCCATCTGGCGCGCTTTGCTAAGGATCTCCTCCTTCGTGCGGAAGTCCTGCACGCAGACCAAGATGTCGGCCGGTTGGGACGAGGCCGCCCTGGGCGGGCCCGTCCTATGGGCCCTGTCCAACAGAAGCGTTGAGTCCGCCGGTCGGCCCAGGATGTGGTTGAAGAGGCCTTGGGTGAAATGGAAGAGGTCGTCTGTGTCGGGAGCCTGCTTCACTCCCCGAATCCTGATGTTGTGCCGCCGGGAGCGGTTCTCCAGGACCTCGGCGTGAGACTGGAGGTCCACCTGTTGGTCGTGAATACGGACTATTTCTTGCCGCAGCGCCTCTATTTCTACATCTCGCCCATCGCATTTGGTCTCTAGGTCCGCCACTCTTTCTCCTATGGCGTCAGTGTCGCGTCGGACTTCCGTATTTCCTCCTGTAGTTCCCTCTTCAACGCGTGGATGTCCTCTCGCAGGCCAGAGAAGAGGGATTCTAGAAAGGTCTTTGTGATAGTCTCCTCAATATCCGCCTTTCCCGAGGGTGGAGAGTCCCTGGTCTTCTTTTCCGTGCCGGTCCGTTGGCTGGATGTGGCGGTGTCCGTCCGCTTCCCCATTGTGCTGGGAGTGAATAGATCCTTAATAGTCCTGTCCTTCTGGATTCTCCCCGAGGACATGTCACTCAGGGCCTCCCCGGCCCGGACACCACCAGTGCTGCTTGACGGCGTGGGTTCCGGCAACGCGGGTGCAAGAAAGTTCGACGGGTCGGTCCGGTATTCAGGGGAGCCCACCTAGAGGCTGCGCCAGGAGCCCGCCTTTCCCCGCTCCGGTGCCGAGGAGACTACACTCTGTCCCTGCCCAAACCCCAGGGTGTCCGCAGCTGGACCAGGACACCAGTCACTGGTGTCCGGTTGCTCCTGTCCGGGCACTGGCCCACCGAGCGCCTCCGTGTTCTGCTCGCAGTCTTTGGGCCTAGCAGGGCTTCTAGGATGCCACACAAGGGGCAGCTCCGACCAGCAAGTGGCTCAAAATGGCAGAAGCAAACTCCAGTGCGAATCAGGCGCTTCCGTTCGATTCCCCCTGTGGGCGTTACCTCAGCGCTTCCGAAACCCTCTGAGCCTGGTCGACGCGCCGACACTCTCAGCCGCCACTCGGGTACGATTCCTCCCCGCTGCTGCTCACCTCAGTCCCTGGGGCTCGGGTTCTGTGTTCCGTCCGCCGTACTCCGCGGTCGGGCCCACTTCGCCTGGCCGCCAGCCCGTCCACCGTCAGAGATCTGTCTCTGCCGCTACCACCACAACCGTGTGTTCGCGGGTCCGCAGTAGCCCCCGGACTGTGTCGTCCCAGGGGCCTTGCGCTGTCAACGCGCGGGCCGGACCCTCCGCTCCGGCGTCGGCTCTCGCGTAGTCTGGCGCCACCCAGTCGGACTGCCTCGCCGGGGCCCAAGGCCACGCCCCGCGGCTTCTCTCCGCTAGGCCCAACCCGGCCTCGCTCACAGGGGCACTTCTCCCTGTGTTCCGGGTGGACCCAGCGTCGTTCGGTTCTCTCCTCCGGGTGCAGACCTCTCCCGGCTGTAAGCGCTCTCCGACGGGGCCCACTGATGGGGGATTGAAGCGTTGCAATGGTGCTATAAAGACGGCCGGCGGTGGGAGCGCTCGGAGACACGTCCGCTCACACCGCCATCTTGGTCACGCCCCCCCATATCTGGTTTTAGACGCCGTTTTCCATTCGTCACCATTACGAATGCGCACCAAATGATACGCACCTCGAAGATCTAATTTGGTGTAGATCACAGCGGTCTTCACCTGGTCCAAAAGAACTGGGATCAATGGAAGGGGGTCCTTGTTCTTTATTGTGATCTTATTCAATGCTCTATAAATCAATACAAGTTCTTAATTCCCCATTTGCCTTAGGAATAAAAAACCAACAGAGAGGCCGCAGGTGACTTAGATGGGCGTATAAAGCCGTTTTCCAAGTACTGATCAAGATATTGTCTCAAATGTTGGTTTTCTTTTTCTGATAATGCATATATCCGACAGTTAGGCACACATGAACCAGGCACAAGATCAATTTGACAGTCGTATGACCAATGAGGAGGGAGGGTCGCTGCTTTTGCTTCACTGAAGACTTCTTTAAATTCCTCATAGGGAGTTGGTAGCACGGTTTTTTTCTCTTCCGTGGTTGCAATTTGTCCCGTTGTAGATTCTTTGGTCTTTAACCCCTTCGCTGCTCATGACGAGCTCAGCTCGTCATGAGGCACGGTTGAGCTGTGCTCATGACGAGCTGTGCTCGTCATCAACAATGGGGATTCAGGGAATGCAGCACAGGAGGGGAATCTCTCAAGCACCCAAGGTGTTAAACATGTGGAGTGACAATATTGAGAAAGAAAAACAAGTTCCCTTTTTTGCCAATCTATTAAAGGGTTATGCAAGCAAAGCCAAGGCATTCCTAAAATAAAGCCATATTGTGGGGCTTGGATTACATCGAAATGAACTTCCTCTTTATGCTGTTGGTTATTTGTATCTAAGCAGAACATCTGAATTTTAGAGGTTTGCATGGTAACAGGGCCTCCAGACAACATTTTGCCATCTACTGCTTGCACAATTTCTGGAGTGACCTTTTTCTCACAACCAATTTGTAACCGTTGAGTAGTTTCAAAATCTACGAAATTCCCTGTTGCGCCTGAGTCTATTAGGACTTCCACTCACAGTCTTACCTTTAGGTTTTATTGTGCAATCTTTCACGAAATGTCCCTTTCCACCACAATAAAGACACTGGCCATTTTTACGTCTATTATCTTTTTCATCTTTAGACAATGGTTGCCTAAGAGTCCCGACTTCCATTGGTTCTGTAGTTGTTTCTGAACTACTAAGTTGATTTCTGGGTTTACTGTCGAACTTCCAACTTGATTTATCATATTTTTTCCTGTCAGTTCTTCTTTCAGACAGTCTATGATCCAGACGTAAAGTTAGATTGACTAACTCTGAACAAGTAGTTGGTTGAGGATCAATTTGCGCAAGAACGTCTTTCAGATCATCTTTTAACCCTTGATAAAAGAGTGCTGCCCTCTTTTCTTCAGGCCACGAGGTTTCTGCAATTAACCTATTGAAATGTGACAAATAGGAAATAAGGTCTCTATTCCCTTGTCGTAGCTGTAATAGTTCGCGATCTGCGGACAGAGTCACCAGTGGCGGCTGGTGACATTTGAAATTGGTGTGGCGTAAAATTGGCGGTGGAGAAAAAAATACAGGAACAAACACCACACAGTACCATACAAAGAATAGAAACCAACCCCACATCAAAACTAATGCAGCGCGCTATGTGAAAGTGATCTCAGCATGTTTATAAAGTGATCACATATTTTAGAAAATATTCATTTCGTGAAACCATCATGCAGTGTTAGAGGCTTAGCTTATGAGTAGCTTCAAATAGAATGAAAACACAAAACAGGTATTACAGCAAATTTTGCCTGCAGCGGGCACCAATGCATTGTATATTCCATACCTTGCAAATACATATACAGGGTAAATTTACGCGATGAAAACTGCCCAGATTTGAAAATGTGGGATACTTTTTTTTTCAGCTGAAACACGCTAATGAGGGCCACTTTCATTTTAATGCCCAGATGTATTTGCTGTGCTAGTCCGACCCTGGCTGTTGCACGTATTCCGAGTGAATTTATCAATAAATAACACATGACTCAACCCCCAGTGGCTCCAATTGCCCTGTTGGTCCAGTGAATTAAATTTGAATTTGAATTTAAAAGCATTTGTTTAGCGCACTTATACCCAGCGGTTTCATGGCGCTTAAGGAGCTACTACCAGCAACAGCAACAAGAGGGACAGATTAGGCATCAAAAGCTCTGGAAAAGAGGAAGGTTTTGAGATTCTTCCGGAACTCCAAATAGGAGGTTGCGGATCTAAGGGTCATAGGGAGGGAGTTCCAGAAGACAGGTGCGAGGACCGCAAATTTCGCCCCACCTGCTTTCTTTTTCTTAAAGCGAGGGGTGGCCAGGAGTGCCATATGGGTAGAGCGGAGTTCTCTGCCCGGCAGGTAAGATTTGATGGCCGAGCATATAAACTCGGGGGCAGTGCCCATTCTAGCCTGGAAGGTGAGGCAACCTAGTTTAAATAAGGCCCGCTCCCTCACAGGTAGCCAGTGCAATGATTTCAGCAGTGGGGTTGCTCGATGGAATTTGGGCAGCCCATGGATCAGGCGGGCAGCCTGATTTTGCACTAGCTGCAGTCGGTGTATGGCATAGGCCGGTGCGCCGTTGTAGATTATGTTCCCATAATCGAGGCGCGAGAGCACCATTGCCATCACAATTATTTTCAGTGCCGGGAGGGAAAAGAAGCGGGATATCTTTCTAATTATCCGGAGGGAAAAGATGCAGGAGGAGACCACCGAGCTCACCTGGGGGTTTACAGATAGTTGGGGATTGAGAAAGATCCCGAGGGTTTTGACTTTAGGGATCGGGAGGGGGGGGACACCAAGTGAAGGGGGCCAGAACGAAGGGGACCAGGGACTGCAACCACCTCCTGTCAAGACCAACTCTGTCTTGTCAGGGTTGAGTTTGAGGTGGTTGCAGTTCATCCAATCTTGGATGAATAACATGACGGTTTGAAAGTTTTGAACAGAGGAGGCAGAGTGAGAAAGATTAAAGATAAGCTGGAGGTCATCGGCGTAATTAAACACCGTGACCTCAAGCTGCTGTAGTGAAGAGATAAGGGGGTAAATATATAAATTAAACAAAAGGGGGGATAGTGAGGAGCCCTGAGGGACGCCGCACTCCACCTTTCGTGAGGAGGCAGTAAAACCAGTGAGATGAACAGCCTGTGCCCTGTCACTCAGGAAGGAACTAAACCAGGAGAGGGCAGAGCCCTCTATGTCCGCCGCCTTGACACGAGTGAGAAGGATGGAGTGATCCACCGTGTCAAAAGCGGCGGACAGGTCTAAAAGAACAAGGGCTTGCGGGAGGTTGATGTCAATACCCTCGCGGAGTCTGTCCATCACTGAGATCACCACCCTCTCTGCGGAGTGCAGAGGTCGGAAGCCCGCCTGGCAAGGGGAGAGGCACTGATTTGCCTCCACATAAGTGCTCAGGGTACTCGTGACGTGGGTTTCTAAGACCTTTCCCAAATAGGGTAGGAGGGAAATGGGGCGGTAATTAGCAGGGGACAGGGGATCAGCGCCATTTTTTTTTAAATCGGGATAATGACTGCTGATTTGTGGGAGGGAGGAACCACACCATTGCTTAGTGAGTCATTAAGGAACGTAAGAGGAGGGGTGGGCAAGGCCAAGAAGATCTCTCTTAAGACGTGGGCGGGACCAAAATCCAAAGGGGAACCCGACTTCACCCGTCGAAGGAGGGGAGGGAGGGAGTCCTTGGTCAGCAGTGGAATGCTAGCCAGTTTGGAAGTAGAAGGGGGAGGGGAGGGGTTAACAAAGGTTGGAGAAGGAGGCGGTATATTGATTTTTATCTGTGCGACCTTCTCAATGAAAAATTCATTCAGCGAGTCGCAGAGGTGTTGAGAGGGAGGGACTGTTGTCGTGACTCTGTCGGATGCTGCCAGTTCATGGACGGTAGCAAAAATCTCTTTGGATTGGGACTCTGCCGCTAAAGTCCTTCCTGTAGGAAGGTGGATATCTGACTATGGTTACCCCCAAACTTTTTGCCTGGTGTTTAGCTGGTTTTTGACATAGTTGGCCTGGGATCCTGCTATTCAGGGCCCCAGGCTGATTGCTCTCTCCTTAAAATGGACTCCATGTACCCTAGGTGCATAACATAATTGGAACTGGTTCACCTTATAGGCCCCTGTAACAGTGTACCCTAGGTACCCAGGGCATAGGTGCATCCAAGGCCTACCAGGGGCTGCAGCACGTCTTGTGCCACCCCTGGCCTGGCCTCCAGATTTGACACAACTGGCTGATCACTCAGCTGGGGTAAGTTGGTGTAATCACCTCTTACTTAGATATAGTATCCCTATATCTAACCTTAAACTGGACACATGTTAACCTGTAAGCCATTCCTATGGAAGGCCCCTGCAATCCTGGGGGCAGAGTGCATGGTTACATGTGAGATGGTGCTCTAGCATGAGCTGAGCCTGTCTGCAGCTGTCGGAAACCACTCCCTAAGCTGTTCCGGGATATTGCCATACCATATACTCTTAAGTGCATTATAATCCTCGCGGTTATATGCTATCTTTGGTTTGGCTTTATCAAAACATGTCGAGTAAGGTGTCATACGAATTGGAATACTATCCCCTCGCCAGTTCTGTCGACGGGGATAGCATTCCACCCTTCTAGAGGGACACGACATGTGTGTAGCCTTAACCCCGGTTAAAGTTAACCAGAGCCTCAGCATCACAAAATGGATGCTGCCACCACAGACACATGTCTGACCTCCTGCTGCTGGGAGTCCTTCCAGCGAGGAGGGCCTGGACAAAGGGTTTCCTGCCTGGGGAGGTGCGAGCACCACCCCAGACAGAGTTTTGTGTATTGGGTAGGACAGGGCTGAATAGATTGAGACATGCCTGGGGTACACAAGGTGTCCCTGTGCATAAGCCAGCCCAAACCGGTTCTGGGGCTTTCCAGCCCCAGTCCTGGCGAGGAGCTGGACAAAGGAGAGGGGGTGTAACCACCCCCCTTCCTGGTCCCACCCATAGGGGAGGGACCTAGCAGGAGATTCACCCCTCAGATTGGAATAAGAGTGGGAACAGTGCCATTGCACAGCAGATCATCCTGAAATCAACTTTAAACAAGAAGAAGACTGGACTTCGACATTCTGCTGCACAGAAGACTGAAGAGAATCTCCCTTGTGGCCTAGGAGGGGCCACCCTGTGAACACAGGCATCACCCAGCACCTCGACGTCTGCTTTGCCGCCGCCTCCCGCCGGAGCCCGAGTGCAAAGCCTGACAAGACACAGCTTCCCAGACTTCTCCCAGCCCGATCCACAGTCCCTGCAAAGAAGGGACCCGTGGAGGCACCGAGAGACGTGGGAGCAGACATCTTGAAAGACCCCCGAGACGCTGACTGCGCAGCACCCGAGGCTCCCTCGACTCTGTGCTTTGGGGTTTGAGAAGCCCTACAACCGAGCAGCATTTGCACCAAAGATCAGCCCTCCAGCATCTCCACGATCTGCGTGGGGCCCTTTTGCTTTGTGCCACTCGACTCGCCATCCCGGCCGCTTGTCACGTGATCAGCGGCCATCTTGGCGAGGAAACCTACAATTTACACTTTGGGTCTGGTTGATCCAGACCTGCCCTCACTCCTGTAGAAAGGAGTACCCGCTCTGACCTTGCTGGTTCGAGTAAGTAGCCTTTTTTACTTTCCCCTTGGCTTGCGTTAGCCAAGGCTTGTTTGCTTCAATCGAGTTGCCGACACCGCCATCAGCTAGAGCCTTCGAGGCACAGCTCTTGATCGACTCCTGGACGTCCTTGACCTCTTCGTGTCCACGTGGCTGCAGAGAGAAGCAACACCTGATCACCTGTTTGCACCCGACTTTGCCTGGTTCCAATCTGGTTCCACGGTGGTCACTGGTCAGTGACTTTGAACATTGTCCCCTCTGCTTTCAGGTCTTCACCACTTCAGATCCACCCTTGGATCCACCGGACACTTCTCTTTCACATCGCCTGCAGCATCTTCAGCTTCAAGCGCCAAGAACCTGCGTGTCAAAACCCGACGCCACTTCGACCCTGTGCACCCACTTCCTGTGGGTGAGGTAACATTGCAACGCCGGTGTCCCTACACTGGTACACACCTCTAGGGTCTGTGTCTTAAGTTTTGTTCCTCTAGGTTCAGCGGAAGTGCCCTTAAACTAACTTTGTGTAACTTTTACGCACCATAGACTTTGCATTGGAAAGTGCGTGCACTTTGAACACTGCACCCGAGTCCCGCTGGCCTTTCCCGACTTAGTCACTGCTAGTCTCGAAAAGCTCCAGCGATTCCCAAGGCCCTAGGCCTCTTCACTTTCCCATTGGTATCTCTTATACCACTTTCTTAGTATATGGTTTAGGTGGCCCCTAGGGCTCATCCATATTGTGCAACTTTTGTGTATTTTAAACTGTCTTGTGATTTAACGCTTGTGCTTCTGTGCTCATAAAGAGTCCAGGGGATTTTATAGTTAATAAATCAATATATATTTTCAATATATATCTGTGAGGTGTCCCTCTCATTTGATATTCAAGGGGGTTGTGTATGGTATAACAGCTGGCTTCACATGCCTTTCAGAGTTTAGCCTAAGACTGCTTTGTCCACGTTACCACTAGGATAACTGGTCTACAAGGTTGAATTACAACCATCATCATAAGGGTTGCTTGGCATGGTACAAAGTGATCACTAAGAATTAGTGAGCATTATATACCAGGCCAACTTCTCACATTGGTGAGCAGCGGATTGGGATCTGAGCTTGCTGTTGTTTTACCATTACAATCTTTGAGATTATCATTTGAAAGATCATACAGGTACCTGCTAGGTACATATAAAACAAGACTAGTATACTTAAGTTCTACTGAACTTAGTTGTTGTAGAGCAAAGGGAGTAGCACACCCTAGCTACAACTACTAGATAGGTTTAGTAGGTAAACACCAGTGTAGGTAGATTGCAACACATCCACCCACACTAGAGCAATGTCTGGAGCAGAGGGGTCCAGTGGACTTACTCCTGTTGAGAGTGACCCTCCAAGGGCACCATCCAAATTTGCAATTTTTCCTTTAAGGAATTAAGACAGCTTTGTGTCTTAAGGGGTCTGAAGACAGGGCCTTCCCCTACTACAGACCACCTAAGAGAGCTCTTAGACCAGTCTGAGACTCTAAAGCCCTCTAAAGCAAACCCCACAGGGAATGCTGAAGGAGGCCATCCTTCAGAGGATGACACTGTAGACACCCCTGCCCCTATCATCCTGGTAGATGAGGAAGCCTCCACCACTGGAGCTCCTCAGGTAGATGAGGCGGAAGAGGAAGAAGAGGAGGAGGTGGAAAGCAGTGGGTCAGATGATGACAGAGATAGTCAGGTGCTGGTCAGTAGACGGAACCAGGCTAACTTAAGCCAACTTGGGAATGAATCTGGTAACAACCCATTCAGACCCCCAGGTGGACTTAACCAGAAGCCTAGGAGGAGGAGGACTCACTCAGGTGACTCTGACAACTCCCATGCTTCTAGAGGCTCTCATGGTCACTCCAGAAGGGAGATGACTAGCCCTCAGAGAAGGGAACATGAGGCCAAGATGAGAGAGGCTGAGCTTAGGATCCAGAGGCAAGAGTTAGAGGTTGCCCTGGCCAAGGAGAAACTTGCTAGAGCAAGACAGCCTAGAGAGAGTGGATTAGGATCCACTGGTGGCAGCACTATCCAGAAGGATAAAGACAGGTCTTTTGATACAAGAAACCTGAGTAAGATTGTGCCCCCCTACAAAGCTGGGGATGATATCCACAAATGGATGACTGCACTTGAGAGAGCCTGCATGGTACAGCAGATCCCTCAGGAGCAGTGGGCAGCAATCTTGTGGCTCTCCTTTGAAGGTAGAGGCAGAGACAGACTCCTCACAGTTAGTGATGAGGATTCTAGAAACTACATGGTCCTGAAGAGTTCTCTGATTGATGGGTTAGGCTTAACCACTGAACAGTACAGGTTAATGTTCAGAGATACCCAGAAGACACAGACTCAGGACTGGTCTGAATTTGTTGAATGTGCCACTAAGGCTCTGGAGGGCTGGTTGCTGGTAAGTAAGGTTACTGACTATACAGGATTGTATAATTTAATTATGAGAGAGCAGATCTTAAGTAATTGTCAAAATCAGCTTCTACATCAGCACCTGGTTGACTCTGATCTGACCTCCCCACAAGAATTGGGTAGGAGGGCAGACAAATGGGTCAGAACCAGGATCAGGCCTAAGAACCAGGGTGGTGACCAAAAGAAAGAGACTACCAAGCCTCAAGAGAAGGGTGGGGATGAAAGTAAGGAAAAGACCTCCCCAGGGCCCCAAAACTCCAAGAATGGGGGTGGGTCCCAAGACACTTCTACAACCCAGAAAAAGCCTTATTGTCATGCCTGTAAACAGGTGGGGCATTACAAAACAGATAGCTGTTGTCCCAAGAATGGCAATAAAGAGAATATACCTCCAGGTAAGGCTCCAACACCTCCTGTCACTGTTAGCAGTGGTCCCCCAGGTGGTGGGAGCACCCCCAAGAATTTGGGTGGGTTTACTTTTGGAGGACAGGTGGACTCTGGCCTATCCAGGTCCCCTAACTCAGATACTCTTGTCTATGAGACTGGCATGGGGTTTGCCAATTTCACTGCTTGTCCAAACACTTTGAGCAAGTATAGACAGGAGCCCCTCATCAATGGCTTGAAAGTTGAGGCCTTCAGAGACACAGGGGCTAGCATCACCATGGTGGCTGAATGTCTAGTCCCCTCAAGGCAACTTTTACCTGATGCCAAATATCAGGTGACAAACATTGATGGCATAGAAACCAATCATCCCATGGCAGTAGTCAATCTTAGCTGGGGAGGTGTCACTGGCCCAAAGAGAGTGGCAGTGTCAGCAAACTTGCCTGTAGATTGCCTACTGGGTAATGATTTGGAAATCTCAGCCTGGGCTGAGGTTGAACAGCAAACCCATTCTAGAATGGTAAATCTCCATGGAAAGGTTAGTGGGGCTGTGATGGCCACAGCCCCAATCCAAGATGTCCTTCCTGAAAAGGTTGGGAGGGTTGAGCAAACCTCAGCCCCATCTTTAGATAACCTCCCTCCTGAAAAGAGTAGCAGGGCTGTACTAGTAACAGCCCATACCCAAACTGAGTCTCCTCCTGAAAAGGTTGGTGGGGCTGTGATGGCCACAGCCCAAACTCAAACAGATACATGGGTAGTGAAGCCTGAAATGATGGATCACTCCACCCAAACAGAGAGCATGGAGGAGGAAGAGAAATCTCCCCCTCACCAGACTTTAGGAAAGGATCAGCCTCCTCAGGGAACTGATCTTACCCCTGATGAAGGAACTGTCCCAGAGGTTGTTAGGCCTGGCCTGACAGAACCTCTGATGGCAGTGGACCCTTCTCAGGAGGGACCCAGTCTGGAGCAGGTAACCTGCCCCTCTCTACCTTGCCTTACTCAGCCCAGGGCTGCAGAGGACAAGAAGGACAGTGAGACCCAAAGGGCCCCCTGTCAAATAAAGCACCCCCATCAACAGATTAGGGGCACCGAAACTAGTAGCCCTAGTGAGGTGAAAACTTTACAAACTCCTGAGGG
This sequence comes from Lissotriton vulgaris, assembly GCF_964263255.1. Taxonomy (NCBI): domain Eukaryota; kingdom Metazoa; phylum Chordata; class Amphibia; order Caudata; family Salamandridae; genus Lissotriton; species Lissotriton vulgaris. Next base: position 947,630,115 of record NC_141699.1, on the reverse strand, counting down.
ATCCCCCTTAAAAGTAGTTAGGGACCTCCCCCAGATGGATATTGTTGGGCACAGCCAAACCTGGGACCAAAAGGCCCCAAACCTGACCTGTCCCTCCAGTAAGCCAACCAGAGGGACCCAGCCTCCAGCTTTAGGTAGCCAGAGGTTGACCCTGAGAGCACAGTGCAACTCAGTCAGAGAAAGAAAGGCACACATGGTGGAGAGTGATTGGAGGAAGCTGAGCCCTACAGAGGAAACTCACTTCAGTACTCCATCTCAACACCAGCCTTTGACTTTGCAAAGACACACCACAGGTAGAGATTCCCTATGGTGGAGACCCTCAGATACCCTTAGGGTGAGGGATTGCTTAGTGGACCATGAGACAGGGGGTTACCAAGCCAGAGCTGGTACTTCCTTATATGGCCACTTAGGCAATATAGGCTTACCTGGTCAAGGATAGCCTTATCTCCTTTTGTTTGGGGGGGGTTATGTAGGAAGGTGGATATCTGACTATGGTTACCCCCAAACTTTTTGCCTGGTGTTTAGCTGGTTTTTGACATAGTTGGCCTGGGATCCTGCTATTCAGGGCCCCAGGCTGATTGCTCTCTCCTTAAAATGGACTCCATGTACCCTAGGTGCATAACATAATTGGAACTGGTTCACCTTATAGGCCCCTGTAACAGTGTACCCTAGGTACCCAGGGCATAGGTGCATCCAAGGCCTACCAGGGGCTGCAGCACGTCTTGTGCCACCCCTGGCCTGGCCTCCAGATTTGACAACTGGCTGATCACTCAGCTGGGGTAAGTTGGTGTAATCACCTCTTACTTAGATATAGTATCCCTATATCTAACCTTAAACTGGACACAAGTTAACCTGTAAGCCATTCCTATGGAAGGCCCCTGCATTCCTGGGGGCAGAGTGCATGGTTACATGTGAGATGGTGCTCTAGCATGAGCTGAGCCTGTCTGCAGCTGTCGGAAACCACTCCCTAAGCTGTTCCGGGATATTGCCATACCATATACTCTTAAGTGCATTATAATCCTCGCGGTTATATGCTATCTTTGGTTTGGCTTTATCAAAACATGTCGAGTAAGGTGTCATACGAATTGGAATACTATCCCCTCGCCAGTTCTGTCGACGGGGATAGCATTCCACCCTTCTAGAGGGACACGACATGTGTGTAGCCTTAACCCCGGTTAAAGTTAACCAGAGCCTCAGCATCACAAAATGGATGCTGCCACCACAGACACATGTCTGAACTCCTGCTGCTGGGAGTCCTTCCAGCGAGGAGGGCCTGGACAAAGGGTTTCCTGCCTGGGGAGGTGCGAGCACCACCCCAGACAGGGTTTTGTGTATTGGGTAGGACAGGGCTGAATAGATTGAGACATGCCTGGGGCACACAAGGTGTCCCTGTGCATAAGCCAGCCCAAACCGGTTCTGGGGCTTTCCAGCCCCAGTCCTGGCGAGGAGCTGGACAAAGGAGAGGGGGTGTAACCACCCCCCTTCCTGGTCCCACCCATAGGGGAGGGACCTAGCAGGAGATCCACCCCTCAGATTGGAATAAGAGTGGGAGCAGTGCCATTGCACAGCAGATCATCCTGAAATCAACTTTAAACAAGAAGAAGACTGGACTTCGACATTCTGCTGCACAGAAGACTGAAGAGAATCTCCCTTGTGGCCTAGGAGGGGCCACCCTGTGAACACAGGCATCACCCAGCACCTCAACGTCTGCTTTGCCGCCGCCTCCCGCCGGAGCCCGAGTGCAAAGCCTGACAAGACACAGCTTCCCAGACTTCTCCCAGCCCGATCCACAGTCCCTGCAAAGAAGGGACCCGTGGAGGCACCGAGAGACGTGGGAGCGGACATCTTGAAAGACCCCCGAGACGCTGACTGCGCAGCACCCGAGGCACCCTCAACTCTGTGCTTTGGGGTTTAAGAAGCCCTCCAACCGAGCAGCATTTGCACCAAAGATCAGCCCTCCAGCATCTCCACGATCTGCGTGGGGCCCTTTTGCTTTGTGCCACTCGACTCGCCATCCCGGCCGCTTGTCACGTGATCAGCGGCCATCTTGGCGACGAAACCTACAATTTACACTGTGGGTCTGGTTGCTCCAGACCTGCCCTCACTCCTGTAGAAAGGAGTACCCGCTCTGACCCTGCTGGTCCGAGTAAGAAGCCTTTTTTACTTTCCCCTTGGCTTGCGTTAGCCAAGGCTTGTTTGCTTCAATCGAGTTGCTGACACCGCCATCAGCTAGAGCCTTTGAGGGACAGCTCGTGATCGACTCCTGGACGTCCTTGACCTCTTCGTGTCCACGTGGCTGCAGAGAGAAGCAACACCTGATCACCTGTTTGCACCCGACTTTGCCTGGTTCCAATCTGGTTCCACGGTGGTCACTGGTCAGTGACTTTGAACATTGTCCCCTCTGCTTTCAGGTCTTCACCACTTCAGATCCACCCTTGGATCCACCGGACACTTCTCCGTCACATCGCCTGCAGCATCTTCAGCTTCAAGCGCCAAGAACCTGCGTGTCAAAACCCGACGCCACTTCGACCCTGTGCACCCACTTCCTGTGGGTGAGGTAACATTGCAACGCCGGTGTCCCTACACTGGTACACACCTCTAGGGTCTGTGTCTTAAGTTTTGTTCCTCTAGGTTCAGCGGAAGTGCCCTTAAACTAACTTTGTGTAACTTTTACGCACCATAGACTTTGCATTGGAAAGTGCGTGCACTTTGAACACTGCACCCGAGTCCCGCTGGCCTTTCCCGACTTAGTCACTGCTAGTCTCGAATAGCTCCAGCGATTCCCAAGGCCCTAGGCCTCTTCACTTTCCCATTGGTATCTCTTATACCACTTTCTTAGTATATGGTTTAGGTGGCCCCTAGGGCTCATCCATATTGTGCAACTTTTGTGTATTTTAAACTGTCTTGTGATTTAACGCTTGTGCTTCTGTGCTCATAAAGAGTCCAGGGGATTTTATAGTTAATAAATCAATATATATTTTCAATATATATCTGTGTGGTGTCCCTCTCATTTGATATTCAAGGGGGTTGTGTATGGTATAACAGCTGGCTTCACATGCCTTTCAGAGTTTAGCCTAAGACTGCTTTGTCCACGTTACCACTAGGATAACTGGTCTACAAGGTTGAATTACAACCATCATCATAAGGGTTGCTTGGCATGGTACAAAGTGATCACTAAGAATTAGTGAGCATTATATACCAGGCCAACTTCTCACACTTCCTGAGTAGTATTCTGTTTTAGCCTTGAGAATGCCTTTTTTGTAAATCTGTAAGGCAGAGTGGTATGCGGCTTTCAATGAGGGGCTGTAGGCTCTCCTCCAAGCTCTCTCAGCTCTCCATGCCGCTAGTTTTTTCGCCTTAAGGTCAGAGTGGAACCACCTATTTGCTGCATGGGCTCGCTTGACCGTAATCCGCCTCAGGGGAGCGAATTCGTCGCCCAATTTAGTCAGCCAATTATTGATGGATTCCAATTGGGCTGAGGCTGCAAGGCCTGAAAGGTCAGGGCTGGACTCGGACAAGGACGAGCAGAGAGACGGCATGTCTGCTTTGCCCCATTTCCTAATCCAAGTGTTCTTGGGGAGCAGCGGCTTAGCCTCAAGGGATAGTGCAAGGGAAAAGGAAATGAGGGAGTGGTCCGACCAGAGGCAGGGGGAAATGGTGGGGGGCGTTGTGGGGATATTTAGGGCCCAGATTTGGTCCAGTGCATGACCATGAGTATGAGTGGGGCTATGAATGTGAGGTACAAAGTTAAGGCTAGTCATAAGGTCAGTGAAATCTTTGGAGTAAGAGGTTTCGGCGGGATCGTTGGGCCAATAATTGAAGTCCCCTAGGACTAAGACTGATGAATTATTTATCACCAGTGTCGCCAGGAGATCTTGAAAAATGGAAATAAAGGATGAGGTGGTTTGAGGTGGGCGGTAAACAAGGACGCAAGTCAAAGGGATTTGGTATGAAGTCGAGCGTGCTACCAAGTAATCAACTTCAGGGATTATAGGAGAGGGAAGGGTCTGAAAGTGCAGGTCAGCACGAGCTATCAAGGCTACTCCTCCGCCCAGCTTGCCCTCAGGCCGATCTGCTCGAATGGCAGAATGTGAGGGGGGCAATGCAGCTAGAACATTGGGCAGGGAGTCCGCTCTGAACCAGGTCTCTGGTCTGCCGAGTAGGAGAAGGTTAAAAATACGGCGCAAAGTAAATAAAATCAGTACAGTTTTAACCCAAATACTTTTAAAATGAGCTGTCTGTGCCCTGCTCCAGGCTGTGCCTCAGGAGCTGTGAGAAGTACAATCAAATGCGGCGCTCGTGATCAGCGCGCGTTCAGTGGCACTCCGAACTGAGGGAGTTCTTGCTGGGTCGGAGGTGCACTCACACGGAGCTGTTTACATAACGTGCTCGCCGTGCAAACCGTAGCAGCCCTCTCAATAGACTCCAGTGACGCCATTTAAACTTATTTTAATTAATGTTTAACCTATCGCAGATACTGTTTTTAACACTCCGTCGATCGTCAGCCCCTCCTTATCCTCTCACTCCCAAATATACAATTTGGCACCAGCATGACTGAGCTAAACTGTGTGAATCAGGCGAGTGACGAAGGTGCTGGTGCTGACAAGTTTGTGTCTAGTCAGAGGCCAGTCACTCCTCTGATGTCCCTACTTGTTCGGTGTGCAGGTGAACGCCAGTTCTCTTGTGTCAGTGAATTAACGAGACACGCGTTTGTGCCTGCTTACTGGCACTATGACTATGAGAGATGGAAACAAACATACAAACTACTGTCACAAACGGATGAGAGAAACTCGCACTTTATTTACTCGGAACTTTTATACAGAATGAAAAGCATGACTGTATTTTCGGCTGAATTGGGTTACATGTTACAACTCATTTACACACAGTCACAGAGGCCCTTATTTAAGGCAACCCAAGGAACGTGCCAACAATGTACAGTCTTCAGAGTTTATTCGATGTTATATTGTTTTCATTTTAATTTATTATGTATGCACATGAACAATGGCACTCACCACATGGGAAGGAAGTCGGAACGGGAAACCAAGAATCAGGCGTGAGCGCTCTCACTGCACAGGACCATCTCTTCCCAGAGCAAGGGCAGGTGGCACGGCGACATCGCAGTCCCACCTGCCCCATCACAGTCAGGCACGGGTTGCCAAACGCAGCCGCAAGAAGAGCTCAGAGCATCCATAGAAGCACCACCAAGCACCTGCACGCCACTGCCAACGGACCCGAGCCGGCGCACAAGGAGGCATGCATGAGCTGAGCATCCCGGGTGACAGGGTAAAGGAGTCCTGGCGCGTGGCGCAACACAAACCACCTGAACCCCCAGACTAGAGGGCTTCTTCTTCACCCCTCTGAAACCCGCCTCCTTAACGAAATCCCCCTCACTCCGAAGCCGGCCGAGACAGGCAACATTTAAATACTTAAGTATAATTTACATGCGATATGTATGTATGTATGTATAGGCGTTCTTTTATAGCGCTATAACTGTCACCCGACGGGCATCCTGGCGCTTAGACTGTTATGACACAATACATGATGTTTCCAGCTTCCAATCTATTTACATTGTTCTGGGGAACAGATGGGTCTTTAATGCTTTTTTAAAGGAAGAAAAATCTTCCAGGCCCCTCAGGCCTAGCGGTAGAGAATTCCGCAGCCGCGCTGCGGTAAACCTGAAGGACCGACCACCCATCCGGGACGACAGAAACTTGGGTACTACCACCAAGTAAGCCGAGGCTGACCGGAGTGGTCTTGGAGGGATGTACAATGAGAAAAGGTCCTGCAGAGGAGACGGGCCTTGTCCGTGTAGAGCCCTAAAAACCAAACACAAAGCTTTGAAGTTCACCCGTTGAGAGATTGGCAACCAATGGAGGTCCCTAAGTGCCTTGGCAGAAGAGTCCAGGCGGCGTCCCGAGAGTGCCAGTTTGGCAGCAAAATTCTGTACTCGTTGGAGTTTTCCTAGCAGAGTATCAAAATCAAAAGTAACTTTATTCGATTGAATTTACAATCATAAAAGTACAGATATAAATCATACAGTACATATGCAATTATTTACAACATTTTGTTTTTCGTATAGGAGTTGGCTGCTATGTACAATAAAACATCGGTTTAAGCATAAAATCAGTTTGCTTTATGTTGATACCCAAAATGACAACAGTATAAAAATAGATATTTACTGTGCAGAGGCCGCAAGTTGGGAGCGGATTTTAATACAAGCTTTTAAATAATTAGCGACTGTTTTTGCAACAAAAGGGGAGTCTAAGCATTGTAATGCCAGAAGGGCAGGTCTGCATCTTCTCAGTCCTAATAATCTAAGCAGAGGGACCAACCAACGCTTGCGAGGAATTTCATAAAAGGTACAGAATAAAGTTACATGTAGTGTAGACTGAGGAGTACAATCGTCACAGGGACATTTGATCAATTCGCGTGACCAGTCAGAGGGCACAGGAAGTGAGACAAGACGATAAAAAGAGTTAAATCTAAATCGGGTTAAAACATATCTATCATAATTAGACAAATAAAAAGACAGATAAGATTGCAGGCCATATGAGGATTGGATCGTCGTTAGATGGATAGTCGACTGTTTGCCGATTTCAGAGCACAAACGTAAATCACTCAAATGCGAGACACATAAGTTCTTTAAAGACTTTCTTGATATGGTCGTGAGTGACGTGGGGTTTGTAAAAAACTCTAGACAGTTCAAGTCATTCAGAAATTTAAAAACGTACAATAGCCAAGGAATCTTTTTCCAATGGGTCAGAGTCAGACAGTCTGTTATTAGCGACCGGGTTAGGAGACATTGCTCCTTGGTCCATATACGGTGCCAAAGGAGAATCGGTTGGTACCTTATGATGTCAGATAGGTAATCCCAACCGAGCTCTAAATGGCTACCGTAATTGGAGGCACTTCTGGGGAGAGCTAATATGTACTTCAAAAAATCATTTTCAACTACTTGGAGCTCGTGGACAGGGGCGTAGCCCCATACACCTGCTCCGTAGGTAGCCACACTCATGCACTTGGCTTGATAGATTTGCAATATTACTGCAGGAGCGGGCTTGCCCAGCTTCCTTGAGAATGAGGTCAGTGCTGATGTTGTGCGCTGGAGCTGCAATTTCCTGCTAGATATAGCAGGTTTCCATGACATTTGATGGTCAATGAGGATTCCTAAATACGGATAGTTCCTAGCGCTATCTAACCTGGTGTTCTCAATGTAGATAGGTTTACATTTCTGGGCTTTCTTGCCAATATGCATGACAAAAGTCTTGGATTTGTTGACTTTAAGACCAAGAGAAAGCATGTATTGGCAATACCTGTCAAATTGCAACTGGAGCTGATTAGGTGTCCTTGCTAAGATTACCGAGTCATCGGCATAAAGCAGTGCTGGAATCAGGCGGGCATTTATGCAGGGGAGGTCCTTGTTCCCTATCAGCATCGCTTGTTCCAACCCATTAGTATAGATGTTAAATAAGAATGGAGCAAGGACGCACCCCTGTCTAACTCCTTTTGTAATTCCAAATGAGTCCGTTAGCTCTCCGTTGATGCCATACCTCACACAGGCTTTGGCATCCGAGTAAAGCTCTCGGAGAAACTTCAGTATTGGGGGGTCTACTCCCAGTTTACTTAGGATCTCCCATAGCTTGGAGTGGATTACGCAGTGAATGCGGAACTTAGATCCACATAGACCAGATAAAGATTGCCACCTTTAGCCCAGGCGTATTTCCCCATAAGTAAGGTGAGATTAAGAGCCTGTTCCACCGTACCCAATCCCTCTTGGAACCCAAACTGGAGGTCTGTGATGATCTTATTCTCCTTTGCCCAATCCTGGAGGCGTTCCAGGAGGAGTCTCCCAGCGACCTTACCCAGCGAGTCCAAGAGGGAGATTGGTCGGTAGCAAGCTGGGTTGTCTCGGTCTCCCTTTTTAAAAATAGGGAGAAGCACAGAGGTAGACCAGGAATCGATTAAACCGACCTGAGGGACTGCGGTCATGACTTGAGTGACTATTGGGGACCATAGTTCAAGGTTATTCACAAAGATGTCTAGTGGAACCCCGTCAGGACCGGGAGCTTTCCCAGTCTTGGAGGACGTTAGTGCTGTTTTCACGTCTCCAAGGTCAAAGTGAATGTCAATTGGGTAGATGTTATCGCTGTTGGTACGGGCCTCCCCAGGTGTAATATCATCGGTAATTGGTGTTGGATCCCCAAATATCTGAGAGAAATGGGTTACCCATTTTTCAGCAGGTACCGCCACGTCTAAATGAGAAGAAGCTGCGTCATCTGCCAAGAACGGGGACTTAACTGTTCGCCAAAATAGCGTACTGTCCTTTGAGTTTATGCTCTCATGGAGTTGGGCCCAAAGGTTGTTTTTTATTTCCCGTTTACGGGCTTTTAGGGCCAATTTATATTGTCTTCTTAAAAGTGAGATTAGGGCTGTATCCCTGTCTTGGCTATGAAGGGCTCGTTTGAGTGCACTATGGGCCCTACGACAATCGGAGTCAAACCACCCCGACTATCTTTATCTTCCTTCTTATTGTGGTGGCGAGTAAGCTCCTGCCGCATAGTTGCTAGGATCTTAGCAAAACTAGACAGGATCAGCTGGGGGGATGAGGTCTCCTCTAAACAGGTGTATATTTGTGGGAGGGATTGTTGGATGACCCTTTCAGTGACCTCTTTGGGGTTGATCTTAGACCACTTTACTGTATAGCCGTTAGTTCTACCCATCTCCAGGGATTGCTGTGTTAGGATACTGGACTTAGTACGAGATAAGGGAACAGAGGTAAGAGTAATGGAAATGCTGTTGGGAAAATGGTCACTAGAGGGGTCTGTGCCAGTAGAAAAGTTTTTCAATCTGGTTCCTAGAATCTGCGAGCACAAAATAAAGTCGATCGTGGACAACAATCCTCTACCATGTAATGTTGGCTTAAAGTCGACAGCAGGTGTCACAAGTTCATTCGCAAATTCGAGTTCCAGTGAGAATAAACAGGCATTAAAAGCTGACCCTAGGCTAGAATGGACGAAGTGGGTAATGGGAGAGTCATGCTCATCTTGGAGGCCGCATAAACCTTTGTTGTAATTACTACATAGGTAGACATTAAAGTCCCCACCCCACACAAAATAACATTGTGACTGTGCATTTTTAGCTTTCTGATCGTGCAGAAATAAGGTGATTTCCGTCAATGACTTTACACAGTCGACAGGTGGCACATTGTTATACATGTTTATGACATAATAAATGGAGCTTTTAACAGTAAACTTGAGGATTTGAAAAATTGCGGACACCTGGGATATTTCGGTCATGGTAAATGGAATTTGGTTGGAAACCTAGATAGCCAGGCCACCCTTGTGTCTTCCTTGAACAGATGTAATAGCAGACATATGAAAGGTTTTAAAGCCCTGGATATGAATCGGCTCGGTGGCCCAGGTTTCCTGGAGGCAGACTATGTCATGTCTGTTAACCAGGTCGATCCAAGACTGAAGATGTGTTTTAGATCTAAGGCCCGCTACGTTCCAATACATGATTGTAAGATCCCTGGTTGAGGGTAAAAGGGGGTATGAGGTCGACAGGGTATCAGGGGGTATTGGATCACAGATACGAGGGGACGGGATAAAGGAAGAGGCAGTGTTATTAGATAGACAAGATGGTGAAGATAAACTATTTTGTTGTCTTTTATGTGACTCCTCAGAAGCGATAAGAGGAGCAGAGCTAAGAACACAAACCTGTGAAGATGGCAAATGTGAGGATAGCTTTGGCAGAGGAGTAAGAGACTCAATGCCAGCACCGGGCGGGGAGAATTGATTGGGCGTTGCCACCCAATTTTTACTGGAAGAGTGAGTAGTAAGGGTCTGAGTTCCAGTAATGTCTTGGGTATTGTCGAAGGGGACTGATGGTCAGTCAACCATGTCCAAACATTCGTATCTGTTGGATAATGGGGGTCCTCTCCAATTGGAAAGATGTCCGGAGGCAGAGTTGGAAAAGCCATAACCTGCCCAGTGACCATGGTCTCTGTTCCCATCCCAGTTGCCCACTCTCGTCCAACTCCAGGGGGGACCGGTGTTGTGACGGGGAGCCGGGGGGTAGAAGTATGACAGGTTATGGGTGGCTATCCCTTCAACGGAAGTGCGGTCACCCCAGGAGCAGATGTGCTCAACCGTATTAGGGTCGTCAAAGTTCACTATGATGCAGTCGCCCTGGATGTTTTTGGGCACAGGGCCGAGCCATGGCACTCGGCGGACGGTGGTAACTCTGTTGTCCAAAAAAGTTGGTAAAGGTCTGTTATTGGACAACCAGTATATAACTTTATTTTTTAGTGACCAGATTGGCTCGTCTTGACTGGGGGGGAGTTCCGGGACACCTGTCATGATTACCACATAAGGGGATGCCTCAGGTGGAAGATGTACGGGACGGCCCCCTCTCTTTCGGTTTCTCGGGACGTTGTTAAAGCCGACAGATTGTTACTTCGGGAGGGAAGGGGCTGGAGTGGGAAGGGAAGGCGGAGGAATGGATTTTTGTTGATTGGACAGCTGTTTGTTTGGATTGGTCAGAGGTTGGGGTGGTAGAGACTGCGGTGGCTTCGGTGGGACTTGGGGCTTAAGCTGAGCTGATGATGGTTGTTTTTGAATGGGCTTCAGCGGGCCTTTTGGTTAGCGTTATTGTTGGGTAAAGTCGTTTTTGCCAAACTGGGTTTACTGGTTTTGGTGTTATTTGGTAAGGGTTTCCCTTGAGCTAAATTGGGATTTTTTGTACTACCCTTACTTAGATCAAGAGCTGAGGACAGTTGGGTTAATTGAGCTAATTGAGATTGAACCTGGTGTAGTGCCTTTTCGATGGGGGGTTAGATATGACTTGAATAGTTCACCTATTTTGTTGAGCAATAGACTATCATTACCACAGGTATTGGTAGTTAAGTTACCATTATCATCCAGGCTACTGTCACTATCGTAGCTACTAGAGCTGCTAAGATTTAGGTTATCAACAGTAAAAATCGTTGCAGGTGCTAGCGCGGGAGAGAGTGATTGGTGGGAAGTTAAAACAAGATTAGTGGATTGGGAGGGGAGATGAGTGGTAGAAGGGGTTTTAGGGATAGTCATAGATGGAGAAGTAGCAAGTGAGCAGTTTTCCTTCTTTTAGACTTTCTTTTGGGAATGGCACCTTCGCGTATACCCCTATCTGTAACTGGGGAGGGATCAGGGGCACTGTGAGTAGCAAATATAAGTGGGGATTTTTCAAGTGACAGGTGAGATTCTGACAAATTCAAAGTTGCCGAGAGGTCCACCGTACTGGGGACCGTGTGTACCTCTGCGTGCACAGTCACTGGCAGGGGTAATTCTACTGGACGTTGCGGAGTTACTGCGGTGCCCAATAGGCCCATAGAAGAATGTCTCGCTATAGCCAGGTCCTGGGAGACTCGACGATTCAGTAGAATAATACCCTGCTCGATGGCATCGTTGGCCTTAGTTATAAATTGGTCTATCGGACCGATGACCTCGGCCGCGGCCAGGGCCTGCTTTTTGACAGTGTTTCTAGTATTTCTAGGAGACATGCTAAACGTAAATTAATGCCTCACTACTGTTGGTGGAATTAAAAGAAGCAAGTTCAGGGATATAAGTTAAAATACTGTTACAGTAGCAATAAATAGGAGGGGAGTAGAAAAACCAACCAGAAATAAAGTGGCCCAGTCCAGTCTTGCACAGGCTTGAACGGGCTTAAACGGGCCCGCCCTTTGCCCGGGCTTCGCCCCGCGCTGCGGGAGGGACTGAACTAGTTCTTATGTCGTGCTGGGGGGGCGTGGCCACCGGGGGAAGAGGCACCAGCTGTGAGGGCTAGAGGCTGCTGGTCCTCGCAGTCCCCCGGTGTGGTCAGCGGTAGTTTTTTCCTCGGTCAAGCGCACGCTGGGAGCGTGCAGAGTATCCGCCGAATGCGGAACTGCTCCCACCAGCAGCGCGACCTGCCAGATAAGCCCCTGTGGTCCGTAGATTCCTCCGTGGGCAGCAAACAGCTTTCCTCAGTTAAAATTCCGTGCAAAAAGGAGCAAGTGAGCAGCAGAGTAACTGGTGCCCCCAGCAGCAGTGCGTTGCAGTAGTCGAGACAACTTAAAATTATGCTCCGCACTACCTCTGGTCTGGCCTGTACCGCGAGCAAGGGTAGAATCTTTCGCAATGATCCAAGTAATGCCATACAAGTGGCCACCGTTTTGTTCACTGATGTGTCCAGCTGTAAGTCGGAACTAAACATTACCCCCAAATTCCGAACCGATTCGGCAGGCAGACTAGTACCTTGGAAATCAGGAGGCCAAAAACCCTGTGGTAAGGGTCTGGGGGTCCGATTCATAGAGCAATGTAGCACCTCGGTTTTCGAGCTGTTAAATTGTAGGGAGTTGTTACCCCGCCATTCTGCCGTGGTGCTCATGCATCGATGGAAGACCTCCTGTGACACCCCGCCCTTAGCCTCAAACGAGAAGATAAGTTGGGTGTCATCGGCGTAGTTGGTGACTGTTATGCCAAAAGATTTAATCAGCGTGATCAGGGGACGGAGGTAAAGATTGAAAAGAATGGGGCTGATGGCCGAGCCCTGGGGTAGTCCCTGACCAACCCTCCTGATGTTGGATTTAAAGGGTGGCAGGGCAACTACCTAGTGCCTTTGATCGAGATATGACACCAGCCATTCAAGGGCCAAGCCCGACACCCCAGCCTCCGTCAGTCTCCTGATCAGGATTGCATGGCTGACTGTAGGAGAGTAGGGTCTGCTATCCTATGGTCACCCCAAATTTTTGCTTTTTGCTTCACTGGTTTCTGACTTAATGTGGCTGTGGGCCTACTAATCAGACCCACAGCCTGCTGTTCTCTCTCTAAATTACTGCCAATGCACTCTAGGTGCATTACGAATTGGAACTGGTTCACCTTATGAGCCCCTGTATTAGTGCAACCTAGGTGCCCAGGGCATAGGTGTATCCAAGGCCTACCAGGGGCTGCAGCACGTATTGTGCCACCCCTGGCCTGGCCTCCATATTTGACACAACTGGCTGATCACTCAGCTGGGGTAAGTTGGTGTAATCACCTCTTACTTAGGTACAGTATGCCTGTGCCTAACCCTAAACTGGACACATATATTCCTATCAGCCACTCCTATGGAAGGCCTCATCAATCCTGGAGGCAGAGTGCTTGGAAATATGTGAGATGGTGCTCTGGCATGAGCTGAGCCTGTCTGCAGCTGTCGGGAACCACTCCCTAAGCTGTTCCGGGATATTGCCATACCATATACTCTTAAGTGCATTATAATCCTCGCGGTTAAATGCTATCTTTGGTTTGGCTTTATCAAAACATGTAGAGTAAGGTGTCATACGAATTGGAATACTATCCCCTCGCCAATTCTGGCGACGGGGATAGCATTCCACCCTTCTAGAGGGACACGACATGTGTGTAGCCTTAACCCCGGTTAAAGTTAAACAGAGCCTCAGCTTCACAAAATGGACGCTGCCACCACAGACACAAGTCTGGCCTCCTGCTGCTGACCGAAACTCGGCAGATGGTGGCATGGACAAAGGGTTTCCTGCCTTGGGAGGTGCGAGCACCACCCCAGACAGGATTTTGTGTATTGGGTAGGACAGGGCTGAATAGAATCAGACATGCCCGGGGCACACAAGGTGTCCCCGTGCATAGGCCAGTCCAAACCGGTTCTGGGGCCTTCCAGCCCCAGTCCTGGCGCGGAGCTGGACAAAGGAAAGGGGGTGTAACCGCCCCCCTTCCTGGTTCCTCCCAGAGGAGGGACCTAGTAGGTGATCCACCCCCTAGATTGGGAATAAGAGGGGGAGCAGTGCCATTGCACAGCAGATCATCCTGAAATCAACTTAAAACTAAGAAGAAGACTGGACTTCGACATTCTGCTGCACAGAAGACTGAAGAGAATCTCCCTTGTGGCCTAGGAGTGGCCACCCTGTGAACACAGGTACCAACCAGCGACCCGACGTCTGCTTTGCCGCCGCCTCCCGCCGGAGACCGAGCCCAGAGCCCGACAAGAACCAGACTCCCAGACCTCTCAGAGCCCGATCCACAGTCCCTGCAAAGAAGGGACCCGTGGAGGCACCGAGTGACGTGGGACCGGACCTCTTGGAAGACACTCGAAAAGCTGACTGCGCAGCTTCTGAGGCATCCTCGACGTTGTGCTTTGGGGACTGAGAACCCCCACCACCGAGCAGCCCTTGCACCGAAGATCAGCCCTCCACCATCTCCACGATCTGCGTGGGGCCCTTTTGCATTGTGCCACTCGACGCGCCATCCCGGCCACTAGCCACGTGGTCAGCGGCCATCTTGGCGACGAACCCGAAGATTTACACAGCAGGTCTGGTTGCTCCAGACCTACCCAAGCTCCTGTGAAAAGGAGCACCCGCTCTGACCTTGCTGGTCCGAGTGAACAGCATCTTTCAACTTCTGCGTGGCTTGCATTTGCCAAGGCCTGTTTGCTCTGATCAGGTCGCCGACACCGCCAACAGCGAGAAGCCTACGTGGGACAGCTCGTGACCGACTCCTGGACGTCCTCGACCCCGGGTATCCACGTGGCTGCAGAAAGAAGCTACCCGACAACGTCTGTTTGCACCCGACATCGCCTGGTTCCAATCTGGTTCCACGGTAGTCACTGGCTAGTGACTTTGAACATTGTCCCCTCTGCTTTCAGGTCTTCACATCTTCAGATCCACCCATGGATCCACCGGAACTCTTCTCATCGAGCCGGCTGCAGCATCTTCAGCTCCAAGCACCATCGACCAGCGTGACGAAACCCGACACTACTTCGACCCTGTGCACCCGCTTCCTGTGGGTGAGGTAACTCAGCTCCGCCGGTGCTCCTGCACTGGTACACATCCCAAGGGCCTGTGTTTTAAGTTTCAGCTCCGTAGGTCACTCGGAAGGTTCCTAACTTTCTAACTTTGTGCTTTTTACGCACCATAGACTTTGTATTGAAAAGTGCGTGCACTCTGAACACTGCACCCGAGTCCCGTGGGCCTCTGCCGACTTAGTTATTGCTAGTCTCGAATAGCTCCAGCGATTCCCAAGGCCCTAGGCCTCTTCACTTTCCTATTGGTATCTCTTATACCACTTTCTTAGTATATGGTTTAGGTGGCCCCTAGGGCTCATCCATATTGTGCAACTTTTGTGTATTTTAAACTGTCTTGTGATTTTACGCTTGTGCTTCTGTGCTCATAAAGAGTCCAGGGGATTTTATAGTTAATAAATCAATATATATTTTCAATATATATCTGTGTGGTGTCCCTTTCATTTGGTATTCAAGGGGGTTGTGTATGGTATAACAGCTGGCTTCACATGCCTTTCAGAGTTTAGCCTAAGACTGCTTTGTCCACGTTACCACTAGGATAACTGGTCTACAAGGTTGGATTACAACCATCATCATAAGGGTTGCTTGGCATGGTACAAAGTGATCACTAAGAATTAGTGAGCATTATATACCAGGCCAACTTCTCACATTGGTGAGCAGCGGATTGGGATCTGAGCTTGCTGTTGTTTTACCATTACAATCTTTGAGATTATCATTTGAAAGATCATACAGGTACCTGCTAGGTACATATAAAACAAGACTAGTATACTTAAGTTCTACTGAACTTAGTTGTTGTAGAGCAAAGGGAGTAGCACACCCTAGCTACAACTACTAGATAGGTTTAGTAGGTAAACACCAGTGTAGGTAGATTGCAACACATCCACCCACACTAGAGCAATGTCTGGAGCAGAGGGTTCCACTGGGAATGTCTCTGTTGAGAGTGACCCTCCAAGGGCACCATCCAAATTTGCTATTTTTTCCTTTAAGGAACTAAGACAGCTTTGTGTCTTAAGGGGTCTGAAGACAGGGCCTTCCCCTACTACAGACCACCTAAGAGAGCTCTTAGACCAGTCTGAGACTCTAAAGCCCTCTAAGGCAAACCCCACAGGGGATGCTGAAGGAGGCCATCCTTCAGAGGATGACACTGTAGACCCCCCTGCCCCTATCATCCTGGTAGATGAGGAAGCCTCCACCACTGGAGCTCCTCAGGTAGATGTAGAGGAAGAAGAAGAGGAGGAGGAGGTGGAAAGCAGTGAGTCAGAAGATGACAGAGATAGTCAGGTGCTGGTCAGTAGACTGAACCAGGCTAACTTAAGCCTATTTGGGACTGAATCAGGTAACAACCCATTCAGACCCGCAGGTGGACTTAACCAGGGGCATAGGAGGAGGAGGAGTCACTCAGGTGAATCCAATACCTCCCATGTCTCTAGAGGCTCTCATGGTCACTCCAGGAAGGAGATGACTAGCCCTCAGAGAAGGGAACATGAGGCCAAGATGAGAGAGGCTGAGCTTAGGATCCAGAGGCAAGAGTTAGAGGTTGCCCTGGCCAAGGAGAAACTTGCTAGAGCAAGACAGCCTAGAGAGAGTGGGGTAATAGAACCCACTGGTGGCAGCAATATCCACAAGGATAAAGACAGGTCTTTTGATAACAGAAACCTGAGTAAGATTGTGCCCCCTACAAAGCTGGGGATGATATCCATAAATGGATTACTGCAATGGAGAGAGCCTGCAGAGTACAGCAGATTCCTCAGGAGCAGTGGGCAGCAATCTTGTGGCTCTCCTTTGAAGGTAGAGGCCGAGACAGACTCCTCACAGTTAGTGATGGGGATTCTAGAAACTACCTGGTCCTGAAGAGTGCTCTGATTGATGGGTTAGGCTTAACCACTGAACAGTACAGGTTAATGTTCAGAGATACCCAGAAGACACAGACTCAGGACTGGTCTGAATTTGTTGAGTGTGCCACTAAGGCTCTGGAGGGATGGTTGCTGGGAAGCAAGGTTACAGACTATGAAGGATTGTATAATTTGCTGATGAGAGAACAAATTTTAAATAATTGTCAGAACCAGCAGTTGCATCAACATTTGGTTGACTCAGATTTGACCTCTCCCCAAGAATTGGGAAAGAGGGCAGATAAATGGGTAAGAACCAGAGTTAAGCAAAAGAACCAGAACCAGAACCAGGGTGGTGACCAGAAGAAAACAGACCAGAAGGGTGGGGAGCAGAAAGCTAAAGACCAGAAGTCTTCAACAGGGCCCCAAACTGAGACAGAGGGTGGGTCCCAAACTTCCAAGAAGAAGAAGAAAGAAGGTCAGAAGAAACCCTGGTGTAAAACTTGTAAAAACACCTCTCACTGGACAAGTGAGTGTAAAAAGGGTGGAGCCCCCAGCACTGCAGCCCCTAAGGCACCTGCACCCACTAGTACAGTTAGCAGTGCTGGTCCTCAAGCCAAGGGATTAGTGGGTATCACTTTGGGAACTGAAGGAGATTCTGACCTAGTCAGAACCCTTACACAGGCTGTTCTGGTTTGTGAAGGGGACATAGATTTTGTCCCTGACATAAGTCCCAGTAATCTGGGCAAATACAGACAGACGCCTTTGATCAACAATAAAGTGGCTCAAGCTTACAGGGACACATGTGCCAGTGTCACTATGGTGACACCTAACTTTGTGGACCCTGGACAATACATGCCAGGCGATGATTACCTGGTGACCAATGCCAGCAATGTCACTACTACACATAGTGTGGCACTTGTTAACTTTTCCTGGGGAGGGGTAACTGGCCTAAAGAAAGTTGTGGTTAGTGCTGATCTCCCAGTAGAATGTTTGTTGGGCAATGACCTGGAGAACTCTCTATGGTCAGAAGTTGAGTACAGGACTCATGCAGAGATGTTAGGGATATCATCACATGTCCTTGCTGTGACCAGGTCACAGGCCAAAAAGTGCCTCTCTGAACCTCAGGTCTTGGATCCTGGAACAATGGACCAAGCACCTCCCAAGAGAAAGAACAGGAGGGTTAAGGCTGTGCCTTCCCAACTGCCTACAAGTGAGGATCAGGCTTCACAGGAAACTGATCTTGAGACCCCTGAAGGAACTGTCCCTGAAGAACTTGAACCTGATCAGGTTGAGTTTCTGGGGACAGGGGGACCTTCTAGGGCAGACTTGGGGCAGGCTCAGTTAACCTGTCCTTCTCTTGAACCCCTCAGACACCAGGCTGCTGCTGAGGCTGCTGGGAATGCTCAAGGTGCCCATAAAGTATATTGGGACGATGGACTCCTTTATTCAGAGGCTAGAGACCCCAAGCCTGGTGCTACCAGGAGGTTGGTTATACCTCTGCAATTTAGGGGCTTCCTACTCACCTTGGCCCATGATATTCCTTTAGCAGGACACCTAGGCCAGAACAAGACTTGGGACAGGCTTGTCCCTCACTTTCACTGGCCTCACATGTCTGAAGACACCAAGGAGTTTTGTCGCTCCTGTGAAACCTGCCAAGCCAGTGGTAAAGCAGGTGGAACAACAAAGGCCCCCCTGATACCACTACCTGTGGTGGGGGTTCCCTTTGAAAGAGTGGGGATTGATATTGTTGGTCCAATGGATCCCCCTACAGCATCTGGGCACAGATTCATACTGGTGGTAGTGGATCATGCCACCAGGTACCCAGAGGCAATTCCACTTAGGACCACAACAGCTCCTGTTGTGGCCAGGGCCTTACTTGGAGTTTTCTCCAGAGTGGGGTTTCCTAAGGAGGTAATATCAGATAGAGATACCAACTTCATGTCTGGATATTTGACAGCTATGTGGAAGGAATGTGGTGTCAACTACAAGTTCACCACTCCTTATCACCCACAATGCAATGGGCTTGTTGAGAGATTTAACAAGACCCTAAAGGGCATGATTAAAGGATTACCTGAAAAGCTCAGGCGAAGATGGGACATCCTTCTGCCCTGCCTTTTGTTCGCTTAGAGAGGTCCCTCAAAAGGGGGTTGGCTTCAGCCCCTTTGAATTGTTGTTTGGGCACCCTGTAAGAGGACCCCTGTGTCTAGTGAAGGAAGGATGGGAGTTACCTCTCAAAAAGCCTAAACAGGACATAGTGGACTATGTACTTGGTCTCCGCTCCAGGATGGCAGAGTACATGGAAAAGGCATCTAAAAACCTTGAGGCTAGCCAAGAATTACAAAAAGCTTGGCATGACCAAAAGGCTGTCCTTGTTGAATTTCAGCCTGGACAGAAGGTATGGGTGTTGGAGCCAGTGGCCCCAGCAGCACTCCACGACAAGTGGTCTGGACCCCATACAATTCTGGAAAAGAAGGGAGAGGTTACCTACTTGGTGGACCTAGGAACTCCCAGGAGCCCCCACAGGGTGCTCCATGTGAACAGATTGAAGGCATATGTCAGCAGGGCAGACATGGGCTTGCTCATGGCTACAGATGAGGGACAGGAGGAAGAGAGTGACCCTCTCCCAGACCTGCTCACTCAGAACCATGAGGATGGCTCAGTTGATGGTGTGGCCTTAGGTGGCAGCCTCACTGAACATCAGCAACATGACTGCAGACAAGTTCTACAGGCATACAGGCATATGTTCTCCTTGACACCCAGTCAGACTAACTGGTGTACACATGTGGTGGACACTGGTGACAGTCTTCCTGTAAAGAGCAAGATTTACAGGCAACCTGACCACGTCAGGGACTGTATAAAGACTGAGGTGCAAAAGATGCTGGAATTAGGTGTCATTGAGCCTTCAGAGAGCCCCTGGGCTAGCCCAGTGGTTCTGGTCCCCAAACCTCACACCAAAGATGGCAAGAGAGAGATGAGGTTCTGTGTGGATTACAGAGGACTCAATGCTGTCACCAGGACAGATGCACACCCTATTCCAAGGGCAGATGAGCTCATTGACAAGTTGGCTTCTGCCAAATATTTGAGCACATTTGACTTGACAGCTGGCTACTGGCAAATCAGGTTAGCTGAGGAGTCTAAAGCCAAAACAGCATTTTCTACCCCTAGTGGGCATTATCAGTTTGTGGTGATGCCCTTTGGTTTGAAAAATGCACCTGCCACCTTCCAAAGGTTGGTGAATCAAGTCCTCACTGGGTTGGATGACTTTTGTGCAGCTTATCTGGACGATATTGCTGTCTTTAGCTCCACCTGGGAGGATCACCTGGTCCACCTGAAGGAAGTGCTTGAGGCTCTGCAGAAGGCAGGCCTCACTATCAAGGCAACAAAGTGCCAGATAGGGCAGAGCAAGGTTGTATACCTGGGCCACCTTGTAGGTGGAGGCCAAGTTCAACCACTGGAGAGTAAGATCCAGACCATCAAGGACTGGTCCCCTCCAACTACCCAGACTCAGGTCAGATCTTCCTTGGGCCTGACTGGGTACTACAGGAAGTTTGTTAAGAACTATGGGTCGGTCCATTGTGACCCCTCTTAATGATCTGACATCCAAGAAGATGCCCAAAAAGGTTCAGTGGACAGAAGTCTGTCAAAAGGCATTTGATGACCTGAAGAAGGCCATGTGCTCTGCACCTATCCTGAAGAGTCCTGACTACTCAAGAGAGTTCATTGTCCAAACAGATGCTTCTGAGTTGGGAGTGGGAGCAGTGCTTTCACAGCTTAATGTAGATGGCCAGGACCAGCCCATTGCTTTCATTAGCAGAAGGCTGACCCCCAGAGAGAAACGTTGGTCAGCTATAGAGAGGGAGGCCTTTGCTGTGGTGTGGGCCCCGAAGAAGTTGAGACCATACTTGTTTGGTACTCACTTCAAGATTCAGACCGACCATAAGCCCCTCCTATGGCTTAATCAGATGAAGGGTGAAAACCCCAAACTACTCAGGTGGTCCATTTCCCTACAGGGGATGGACTTTACAGTGGAGCACCGCCCAGGGACTGACCATGGCAACGCAGATGGTCTCTCCAGGTACTTCCACTTAGAACATGAAGACACAACTGGTCAAGGTTAGTCTAATGTCCCTGCGTTTGGGGGGGGGGGTTATGTAGGAGAGTAGGGTCTGCTATCCTATGGTCACCCCAAATTTTTGCTTTTTGCTTCACTGGTTTCTGACTTAATGTGGCTGTGGGCCTGCTAATCAGACCCACAGCCTGCTGTTCTCTCTCTAAATTACTGCCAATGCACTCTAGGTGCATTACGAATTGGAACTGGTTCACCTTATGAGCCCCTGTATTAGTGCACCCTAGGTGCCCAGGGCATAGGTGTATCCAAGGCCTACCAGGGGCTGCAGCACGTATTGTGCCACCCCTGGCCTGGCCTCCATATTTGACACAACTGGCTGATCACTCAGCTGGGGTAAGTTGGTGTAATCACCTCTTACTTAGGTACAGTATGCCTGTGCCTAACCCTAAACTGGACACATATATTCCTATCAGCCACTCCTATGGAAGGCCTCATCAATCCTGGAGGCAGAGTGCTTGGAAATATGTGAGATGGTGCTCTGGCATGAGCTGAGCCTGTCTGCAGCTGTCGGGAACCACTCCCTAAGCTGTTCCGGGATATTGCCATACCATATACTCTTAAGTGCATTATAATCCTCGCGGTTAAATGCTATCTTTGGTTTGGCTTTATCAAAACATGTCGAGTAAGGTGTCATACGAATTGGAATACTATCCCCTCGCCAATTCTGGCGACGGGGATAGCATTCCACCCTTCTAGAGGGACACGACATGTGTGTAGCCTTAACCCCGGTTAAAGTTAAACAGAGCCTCAGCTTCACAAAATGGACGCTGCCACCACAGACACAAGTCTGGCCTCCTGCTGCTGACCGAAACTCGGCAGATGGTGGCCTGGACAAAGGGTTTCCTGCCTTGGGAGGTGCGAGCACCACCCCAGACAGGATTTTGTGTATTGGGTAGGACAGGGCTGAATAGAATCAGACATGCCCGGGGCACACAAGGTGTCCCCGTGCATAGGCCAGTCCAAACCGGTTCTGGGGCCTTCCAGCCCCAGTCCTGGCGCGGAGCTGGACAAAGGAAAGGGGGTGTAACCGCCCCCCTTCCTGGTTCCTCCCAGAGGAGGGACCTAGTAGGTGATCCACCCCCTAGATTGGGAATAAGAGGGGGAGCAGTGCCATTGCACAGCAGATCATCCTGAAATCAACTTAAAACTAAGAAGAAGACTGGACTTCGACATTCTGCTGCACAGAAGACTGAAGAGAATCTCCCTTGTGGCCTAGGAGTGGCCACCCTGTGAACACAGGTACCAACCAGCGACCCGACGTCTGCTTTGCCGCCGCCTCCCGCCGGAGACCGAGCCCAGAGCCCGACAAGAACCAGACTCCCAGACTTCTCAGAGCCCGATCCACAGTCCCTGCAAAGAAGGGACCCGTGGAGGCACCGAGTGACGTGGGACCGGACCTCTTGGAAGACACTCGAAAAGCTGACTGCGCAGCTTCTGAGGCATCCTCGACGTTGTACTTTGGGGACTGAGAACCCCCACCACCGAGCAGCCCTTGCACCGAAGATCAGCCCTCCAGCATCTCCACGATCTGCGTGGGGCCCTTTTGCATTCTGCCACTCGACGCGCCATCCCGGCCACTAGCCACGTGGTCAGCGGCCATCTTGGCGACGAACCCGAAGATTTACACAGCAGGTCTGGTTGCTCCAGACCTACCCAAGCTCCTGTGAAAAGGAGCACCCGCTCTGACCTTGCTGGTCCGAGTGAACAGCATCTTTCAACTTCTGCGTGGCTTGCATTTGCCAAGGCCTGTTTGCTCTGATCAGGTCGCCGACACCGCCAACAGCGAGAAGCCTACGTGGGACAGCTCGTGACCGACTCCTGGACGTCCTCGACCCCGGGTATCCACGTGGCTGCAGAAAGAAGCTACCCGACAATGTCTGTTTGCACCCGACATCGCCTGGTTCCAATCTGGTTCCACGGTAGTCACTGGCTAGTGACTTTGAACATTGTCCCCTCTGCTTTCAGGTCTTCACATCTTCAGATCCACCCTTGGATCCACCGGAACTCTTCTCATCGAGCCGCCTGCAGCATCTTCAGCTCCAAGCACCATCGACCAGCGTGACGAAACCCGACACTACTTCGACCCTGTGCACCCGCTTCCTGTGGGTGAGGTATCTCAGCTCCGCCGGTGCTCCTGCACTGGTACACATCCCAAGGGCCTGTGTTTTAAGTTTCAGCTCCGTAGGTCACTCGGAAGGTTCCTAACTTTCTAACTTTGTGCATTTTACGCACCATAGACTTTGTATTGAAAAGTGCGTGCACTCTGAACACTGCACCCGAGTCCCGTGGGCCTCTCCCGACTTAGTTATTGCTAGTCTCGAATAGCTCCAGCGATTCCCAAGGCCCTAGGCCTCTTCACTTTCCTATTGGTATCTCTTATACCACTTTCTTAGTATATGGTTTAGGTGGCCCCTAGGGCTCATCCATATTGTGCAACTTTTGTGTATTTTAAACTGTCTTGTGATTTTACGCTTGTGCTTCTGTGCTCATAAAGAGTCCAGGGGATTTTATAGTTAATAAATCAATATATATTTTCAATATATATCTGTGTGGTGTCCCTTTCATTTGGTATTCAAGGGGGTTGTGTATGGTATAACAGCTGGCTTCACATGCCTTTCAGAGTTTAGCCTAAGACTGCTTTGTCCACGTTACCACTAGGATAACTGGTCTACAAGGTTGGATTACAACCATCATCATAAGGGTTGCTTGGCATGGTACAAAGTGATCACTAAGAATTAGTGAGCATTATATACCAGGCCAACTTCTCACACTGACCGTGTCGAACGCGGCTGACATGTCGAGCAGCACTAAAAAGGCTGCTCGACCCTGGTCGGCACGCGTTCGAAGGTCATCGAGAACAGTCACCAATGCCGACTCTGTCCCATGTGCCGGTCTAAACCCAAACTGAGCCACATCCAAACAATCAGTAGTCTCAAGAAAGTTGGAGAGATGTTTTGTGGCCAGTTTCTCTAGAATTTTAATAGGGAATGGCAAGAGGGAGATGGGCCTAAAGTTGGCTGGGCATGTGGGGTCCAGATTCTCCTTTTTAAGCAGTGGGGAGACCACCGCCAATTTCCAGCAATCTGGAACCCGTGCTGAAGTGAGAGACTGGCGACAGATGGAAAAAAGTGGGGGAAACAGCTCTTCACGAAAAAGTTTCCAGAATTTGGGTGGAAGAGGATCAGAAGGTGAGCCAGAGGACACCCAGTCAGCCAAAGAGCAGAAATCCTCAAAAGATGGTAGAGGAAAGTTGCTCAGCTCACCTGATTTAGTACACTCCTTCCTATTCTCAAACGAGATGGAATCGTGCACAGCACGGCCAGTTGACGAGGGAAGATTGTTTAAGATGTTGGCAATCTTATCCTCAAAGGCCTGTGCTAGCGAATCACAGAGAGCTTGAGAGGCCGGGATGACATTTTTGGTACAGCCAGGATGGGCCAGGTCCTTTACGATCTTAAATAAGGCCTGAGATTTATTTACAGCTGCAATCAAAGATTCTTCTAAGAATCTAGCTTTGGCAAGCTTGATCTGGATTTTATAGGACGCCAGTGCTTGTTTGAAGAGGACTATGTGATTCCAGGTACTGTTTCCTCCAGGTCCGCTCAGCCTGTTTACATTGGAGCTTGAGCTGCCGAAGTTCTTCCGAGTACCATGGCATAGCAAGATTAGTCCTATCTTTGATTTTTCGCAGCGGGGCCAAAGAGTCCAGAGAAGCCGAGATTTGCTGACAGAGAGTCTCGTAACTTACGTCCACATTCCCTCCCAATACAAAGCCATCTGGCAGCAGAGAGGGCAAGATCGTTTGTTTGAGGAGTCTAGACCATTGTCTCCCCATTCTAGTGCCCCCCACACTCCCTTTCTTTAATGGAGCACTAGTGCACGAGAGGGTGAACTGGACGAGGGCGTGATCCGTCCAACACTGAGGCAGGACGTCACGTATAGCCGTTCGACAAGCGTCAGCAAAAAGTAGATCAAGAATATGGCCCTTTGAATGGGTTTTGGAGAGTACCAGTTGTTGTAGCTCAATATTATGACAAGCTTGGACCAGCTCTGCATAGGCCGTCTTGGTCGGTCCCTCTTGTGAGAAGTTGGCCTGATATGTAGTGCTCACTATTCTAGTGATCACTGTGTATCATTCCAAACAACCCTTATTGATGATTGGTTGTAAGTCAACCTTTTAGACCAGCTATCCTAGTAGCATGGACAAGAGCAGTCTTTAGGCTAAACTCTAGAGGGCGTGTTAAGCCAGCTGTTATACCATCACATATACCCCTTGAACACCAAGTGAAAGGACATCACACAAGTTGTTATGAAAATAAAAGTATATTTATTTAGAACACAACAGCCCTGGACTCTTTATGAGGAAAGGGCGCTAAGCACAATACAAAGGCTCTTAAAGAATTTCTGAAAGTCGCACAATTTACGCAAATGCCCGAGGGGCACGGAAAACCATATACTACAAAAGTGGAATGCGAAATGCTAGCAGGTAAGCAACTAATCTCAAAGACTTTAGGATCGCTAGGACTGGACTACTGAACCTTCAGATTACGAGCAAGAGGCCTAGGGAGATCGGGTGCAGAGTGTGCACTCTCACGCGGGATGCGGGACAAAGTCTATGGATGCTAGATTTCGTGAAGTTAGTGTTATCGGACGAATCAGACTAGGTAGAGCTGAAACGAAAAAGGATCTGGACACTTAGATAGTTAAGCTATGCTGGAGCACCGAGATGCTCAGGTTACCTAGCCCAGGGGCTGCGGCTGCATAGGTCTGAAAAGACGTCGGGAATCCTCGTTGCAGTCTATGGAGCCTGAAAGAAGAAGTTGCTGGCAGGCGACCAGTGATGAAGTTCGATGTGATCCACGCCTGGATCGAAGATGGAGGATACCTGTAAGCAGATGGGACCAAGTTCTGAATCACTAACCAGTGATTAGGTGGGCACCAGGATGGCACCGGATGAAGTCACCTCGACCAGGTGAGTGGGCGAAGCTGGGCTCTGCAGTCTCTCGGACCAGGAGGCGTTGTCGGCGACCAGGATGGAGGTGCGAGCTGTCCCACGATGGTATCTGCTGTTGACGTCGCTGGACCCAGGATTGGGGCAACAACTCTTGGCAAATGCAAGCCCACGCGGTGGACTCAAAATGGCATCTGGAGTGGACCAGGAGGGTCCGGGGTGCTCCTCTGTAGGAGGGGAGCAAGGGCCAGTCTGGAGCAACCAGACCAGCGTTGAAAGTGTCGTCTTTCGTCGTCAAGAGGGCTACAAGCCAGCAGGCAAGTGGCCGGACAACACGGTGAGCAGCAAAGAGCAGAAGGGCCCCACGCAGATCTTGTGGATGCTGGGGGGCTGGACTTCGGTGCTGGAGCTGCTCAGGGTTAGGGCTTCTCAAACCCCAAAGCACTCACTCGAGGATCCCTCGGCGGTCGTGCTGGATAAGCGTCATGCAGTTCTGAAGATGGCCGGTCCCTCGAGGTCTCGTCACACCCACGGATCTCAGCTGGGCTGATGATGTAGGTAGAGGTCAGAGGTGCCAGGGAAGCCAGGTCTTATCGTGCTGGTCAGTCGGATTCCGGAGGAAGGACGTGCAGCAAACCGCAGTATTCTTAGTTGGTGCCCGCAGATGCAGGGTGACTACTCCTTAGTCACAAGGGAGAAATCTTGAGAAGAAGTCTTGAGTTCCTTTCGTAGAAAGTAATTTCAGGATTCAAAGATGATCTAATTTGGAAGGGTCCCCGCTCCCACCTTTATACTAAAGAAAGGGGCTGGTACGGGACTAGGTCCTGCCCATGGGTGGGACCAGGAAGGGGGGTGGTTACACCCCTCTCCCATGCCGGACTTTCCCCAGCTCAGGGGCTGGTGTGCCCCTGGAACCGGTTCAAACTGGCAGATGCACAGTGAGCACCGGGGTGCCACTTGCAGTCACCTTCCTATTCAGCCCTGCCTACCTAGGATACACAAAACCCTGTCTGGGATGGTGCTAGCACCGCCCCTGACAGGAAACCCTTTGTCCAAGCTCCCCTCGCTGGAAGGACTCCCAGCTGCAGGGGGTCAGACTTGTGTCTGTGGTGGCAGCATCCATTTTGTGATGCTGAGGCTTGAGTTAACTTTAACCGGGGTTCACAGTTACATACATGTCGTGTCCCTCTAGAAGGGTGGAATGCTAACCCTGTCGCCAGAATTGGCGAGGGGTTAGTATTCCAATTCGTATGACACCTTACTCGACATGTTTTGATAAAGCGATACCAGAGTTGGCAAATAACCGCGAGGATTATAAGGGACTTAAGAGTATATGGTACGCGTTATAACAGAACAGCTATTAGGACTTGGTTCCGCAAGCTGCAGACGGGCTCAGCTCATGCCAGAGCACCATCTCACATAATTCCAAGCACTCTGCCTTCAGGATTGTTAAGGCCTGCCATAGGAGTGACTGATAGGAATACATGTGTCTATTTTAGGGTTAGATATAGGTATACTATATCTAAAGCAAAGGGTGACTACACCACCTTGCCCCAGCTGTCGTGCAGCCAGTTGTGTCAGATTTAGATGGCCAGCCAGGGGTGGCATAATACATGCTGCAGCCCCTGGTAGGCCCTGGGTACACCTATGCCCTGAGTTACAGGGTCTGATAAGGTGGCCCAGTACCAATTGGTAAATGCACCTAGGGTACATGGAATCCATTTTACAGAGAGAGCAGTAGGCCTGGGGCCCTGAATAGCAGGGTCCCAGGTCAACTAAGTCGAAAAACCAGCAAAACACCAGGCAAAAAGTTGGGGGTAACCATAGTCAGGTATCCACCTTCCTACACCTCTGACCAAAGATTGAAATCCCCTAACAGTATCGACTTTGTGTGGGAGTGGGAGAGATCGTATATTAAGTCTATGAGCTCAGGTACAGCAGATAACGAGCTAGCCGGGGGTCTATAACATAGTAGACCCGTAAATAGCACACCTCCTTGGTCCTTGATGGAGAAACCCAATGTTTCGCACCCAGCGATTGCCTTGATGATAAGCTGGGAGCAGTCAAGAGTCTGCCTAAAAATTCATCCAGCTCCACCTCCTCTGGCTCCCACCCTGGGATTATGCCTTATTTTGAAGCCAGTGGGACAAGCTGTCCCCAGTTCCACGAGCTAGTCGATGTTGTCCAAGTCTCTGTCATGAAGAGTATGTCTAGATGGTAAGACTCGATAAGTAACGCAATTTCTTCACAGTGTTTGATGAGAGATCTCACATTCAACAAGCCACAGGACAAGGCAACTGGGTGCTTACTGGTGATATTATACTTTCGGTTACTGAGTGAACCGAGATTAAGGCGTAAAAGTTCATCGCGGAATAAGAGTAAGAAGTTACATCTTGGTTCCGAGAGGCAGAACTTTCGGCGCCCGGCGCGTCCTGTGCGCGAACGGGCGCAAACAGGCTTACCTCTGGCGCACCGCCGTCGCTCCGCCGGCGCGCCCGCTGCGCGCCGCCGGCGCGCCCGCTTCGCGCTTTAGGGGCGTCCATCATATATAGCCGTATACGCAAGAGTCCTGTAGTGCGATCACTAGCCCCCCAACCAAGATGGCGCCAGCAATTCGGCACTCCCTGGTTCCCCCACTCACCCAAGATGGCGGCTACCAACACAGCAGCGTGATGTCCCCAGGAGCCCTAAGGTGCCCTGAAGCGCTCGAATTCCCGCAAAGTGCGGAATGAGGTCACAATTATAGTGCGGGTAAGAGTGGTACTAATAACACGCTATGAGAGAGGTAGCGCCTAGCGCCAAGATCGACAGCCCGAGCGCGCAGTAAAGTAGACTAATTTTAAAATAATTAAAACAGCAATGCGGCAATAGATTCTGCAGCGCGCAATGGTCATGTAAGTCTGCGATATGCGATATGCGATAATAATACATAATAAAATATTATATAAAACTTACCTTGGCTTCCCGCGCTGACTCCCGAGACTGCAGACTTCCGACTCCCGCCGTCCTGGATTTTGAATGCGTCTGACGTGGTCTGGGCTCTCGTCAACAGGAAGGCTGCAGGCAACCTCCCTCCCCTTCACCGCAGCCAGCACCGATTGGTTCGGACGGCAGCCCCAACAGCGCCATTTCTCTCAGTCTGTATGCTGCAGAGAACGGAGAGGAGGAAGCTGAGTACTTAATCGCTGTATCCTATCTACTTTATCAGAGAGCATTGCAGTGGCATTCCTAGCTTCAATTAAATCTGTTTGCATCTGAACAATAACCCTCATTAAATCATCCATGGTGGCCATAATGTCAAAACTCTCAGACCGGGAGGAATATTATTCGTGGGCTCACTATTCTGTCGGGTTGCTTCTTCCTCAGGGTCTGGAGTGATGATATAAGGGGCCCACCTCTCAATACCTCCAACTCTGATTGTAATGATTACACAGAGTATTGAAGTGATTAAGCGGGGGGAAAGGGAATTAGGAAGGGAACAGCTGGGAAGGAGATCTGAAAAGGAAAAGTTACTCGCAAACAAAAATACACGTACTTTCCTTCGCACAAAGACGTAAATTAGGACATTAGATTCTGTCCTTCAATCAGGAACTAGCTTAAGAGCTTCGTGGATTGCGTTTATTCAGACAATCAGACTCTTAGTTGACCTTTCTTAGATCCGCTGTATTGTGGCGATAATACTTCACTTCAGTATCAACTGCTCAAAGGCATAAGCGGCAGAATTTGGTTTAGGTCTTTCTATGACTAGGTTTTCAATCACCTAAACAATCAGTGTCTTATATTTCCCTATTTTATGTGACTTAAAAGTGTTCCCAAAAACATTCATGGAACTACTATAGATCAAGAATCGCACTCGTGAATATGGTAAATGATCTTGAAAATCAAATAGAATGTTCCTAATAAATCACTGCAATGGTTTTAACAAGATGCGCAATCTTACCTGTAGAGTGGACCTCTGTCTCCTTTCTCTCACTCTGCTCCTTCACTCGTTTTTCTATCCTTTCTATCTTTCACCTTTCTGCATCTCTGCTCATTTGTGCGTTATTTCTGCCCATTTACCCTTTCTCTCCCTCTGCTCCTTTACTCGTTTTTCTACCCTTTCTATCTTTCACCTTTCTGCACCTCTGCTCTTTTGTGCCTTATTTCTGCCCATTTTCCCTTTCTCTCCCTCTGCTCCTTCACTCGTTTTCACTCGTTTTTCTACCCTTTCCATCTTTCACCTTTCTGCCCTTTTCTGCATCTCTGCTCTTTTGTGCCTTATTTCTGCTTATTTTCCCTTTTTTCTTTATTCCTTCTTTCCTCCCTTTACCTTTCCCCGCCGCTGCTGCCCCCGCGGCCCCTCCCTCCCCAGCGCGACCGGCCCAATCCAGCTCCTCTCCCCGCTCCCGCCTCCCAGCTGTCCAGCCCTCCCCGACCCCTACTTCATGGCGGCCACTAGTGCACCGAAGGCGCGTCAAAGGCAAGCACGTCTGCGCCCGTCCGCAACCAGCACCAGGAACCCTGGACCTCCGCCCCGCCAACGCTACGACCCAGCAGCACTCCACGCACTCAACCCAGGCTGCAACAACAACTGCAAGCTAGCATCACCAGCCGACACCCATGGACCTTTCAGCTGTCACCGCTGCCAGCACACCTGCAGCACCGCCAAGAACACGGATCCAGCACAACCCGCCCCAAGAACACAACCGAACCGAAGACCCTGCAATGCATCCTCCTCAACGTCCGATCCCTCCACAAACACGCCACCGAAATCTGGGACCTCCTCGACAGCACCACCCCGGACGTAGCATTCTTCACCGAAACCTGGACCAATGCCACCTCGGGACCGGACATCGCCATCCCCCAAGGATACAAGATCTCCAGGAAGGACCGCCCCATCCACCCAGGAGGAGGAATCGCCATCGTCCACAAATCCAGCCTCCGCCTGAGCACACTCCCTGACGAGTCCACAAAACTGATGGAACACCTTCACTTCAAGATACTGGCCAGCCCCACCGCCGCCCTCCGAGGAACCCTCATCTACCGACCCCTTGGACCCAGCGGACCCTTTGCCAACTCCATCACGGACATTATCTCCCCGCAGGCCATCGCATCCACCAACTACACCCTGCTGGGAGACCTCAACTTCCACCTCGACAATCAACTGGACCCCAACACCACATGCCTCCTGGACAACCTCCACAACATTGGACCCTGCCAGATCGTGACAGAGCCCACGCACTCAGCAGGACACACCCTCGACCCCCTCTTCACTACAGGAAACTCCATCACCTTCAGCCACACCACCGAACTCCCATGGACCGACTATCGTTGCGTCCACTTCACCTTCAGAACACACACCATCCACAGACACCAGCACCTGCTTCCAGAAAGAAACTGGACCAAAATCACCAACGACCAGCTCACCTCCTCACTCAACAACTCCACCCCAACCATCGCGGAAAACGACGACCCCAACAACGCAGCTCGAACCCTGCATAGATGGATCTCGGACAGCATCAACACCATAGCCCCCCTCAAGAAAAACAACAATACCCGTGCCAAGAAAGCCAGATGGTTTACCACCGAACTTCGAGAGTCCAGGCGCACATGCCGCCGCCTCGAAAAGGCCTGGAGAAACACCAAATCCACAGAAGCCCACAACAACTTCAGAGCCGCCACCAACGGCCACCATCAACTCATCAGAGTAACGAGGAAAAAAGCGATTGAAGACAGAATCTCCACCCACGCACACAACAGCAAGAAACTCTTCAGCATCATCAAGGAGTTCGCCCAACCCACCAGCGAGTCTACTGACATCCCTCCCTCACAAGACCTCTGCGACAAACTCAGCACCTTTTTCCACCACAAAATCAAGAGCATCTACGACAACTTAGACAAAGACAACCAACACACTGAACCCTCACGAACCACCCCCGACACCCGGAAACCAGCGCTTGATGACTGGACAGCCCTCACCATCGAAGACACACTGAAGACAATGAAGTCAATCCACTCAGGGGCCCCCACGGACCCCTGCCCCCACCACATCTTCAACAGAGCCACCGATACCATCGCACCCATGCTCCACCACACCATCAACCGCTCCCTGGCGACCGCCTCCGTCCCCGTCAACTGGAAACACGCGGAGGTCAACCCCCTCCTAAAGAAACCCTCAGCGGACCCCACCGACCTCAAAAACTACAGACCCATCTCCCTGCTCCCTTTCCCAGCGAAAGTCATCGAGAAAGCCTTCAACAGCCAACTCGCCACATTCATTGAAGAACACAACATCCTCGACTCCTCCCAATCCGGCTTCAGAAAAAACCACAGTACGGAAACCGCCCTCCTCGCCGCAACTGACGACATCCGCACCCAACTGGACAAAGGAGAAACAGTAGCCCTCATCCTCCTAGACCTATCAGCGGCGTTCGACACAGTCTCCCACCGCACCCTAATACGCAGACTCTACGACGCAGGAATCCAGGACAAGGCCCTCGACTGGATCTGCTCCTTCCTCTCCGGCAGGACGCAACGGGTCAGACTCCCACACCTACCACCTGCGGAGTCCCCCAGGGCTCCTCCCTCAGCCCGACGCTCTTCAACGTCTACATGGCTCCACTTGCCCCCATCGTCAGAACCTACGGACTCAACATTGTGTCATACGCAGACGACACCCAGCTCATCCTCTCCCTATCCAACGAGCCCAACACCGCCAGACGCAACTTTCAAGAAGGCATGGAAGCCGTCGCCAAATGGATGAAAAACAGCTGCCTACAACTAAACACCAACAAAACAGAAGTACTCATCATGGGCCCAAACCCCGACGCCTGGAGCGACACCTGGTGGCCCACCGCCCTTAGAAACCCGCCAACCCCCACAGACCACGCACGCAACCTGGGAGTCATCCTGGACTCCAAGCTCAAAATGGACCGCCAGATCAACTCTGTCTCATCTTCCTGCTTCCTCCTTCGTAAGACCTTCAAATGGATCCCCCTCGAACACCGAAAGACAGTCACTCACGCCCTGGTCACCAGCAGACTACTACGGCAACGCACTCTACGCCGGAATAAACAAAAACATCATCCGCAAGCTACAGAACATCCAGAACGCCGCCGCAAGACTAGTCCTCAACCTGCCAAAACACTGCCACATCTCTCAGCACCTGCGCACACTCCACTGGCTCCCCGTCGAGGCGAGAATCACCTTTAAGATGCTCACCCACGCACACAAGGCCCTCCACAGCACCGGACCAGCATACCTGAACAGCCGGCTCAAATTCCAGGCACCCCAAAGGACCCTACGATCAGCCCAGCTCTCCTACGCCGTGGTCCCCCGCACCAGAAAGACCAGATCGGGAGGCCGCTCCTTCTCCTTCCTCGCCGCCAAAGCATGGAACGCCCTTACACTCCACCTCAGACAACATCGCTCCCCATCTTCGCAAGAAACCTCAAAACTTGGCTCTTCGACAGACCCCCTCCTTGATGGAATGGAACCTGCACCCCCCCACCCCTAGCGCCTTGAGACCCTTACGGGTGAGTAGTTGCGCTTTAACAAACTCCTGATTGATGGATTGACTCTACTTCTGAATCTGGGTTAGTGACAGGTAATCCCCCCCAAAAGCTAGCCTCACCGGGAGCCCATCAAGAAGAGAAGTCTCTGCAGATTCTAAACTCCTCCTGCAGCTCAGCGAGCGTTGTAGCAGATTTCAGGCACCCAGAACTCTCCACCGATCAAAAGAACAAAGCTGGCCTCGCAGAGAAACGGAGCCCCAAGATCCTCTTCCTCCTTCACCAAAAGACGCTGAATAGTGAGCACGGGGAACTGGGCGCGGCCGCTGACATCATCGTAGGCACGCCCCGTGCCATACCTCACGCATCTCGCGTGAGGTGCCGAACCTCACGCATCTCGCGTGAAGTGCGGGACCTCACGCATCTCGGTGAAGTGCGGGACCTCACGCATCTCGGGTGAGGTGCCAAACCTCACGCATCTCGGGTGAGGTGCCAAACCTCACGCATCTCTGGTGAGGTGCCAAACCTCACGCATCTCGGGTGAGGTGCCAAACCTCACGCATCTCGGGTGAGGGGCCAAACCTCACGCATCTCGGATGAGGTGCCACACATCACGCATCTCGGGTGAGGTGCCAAACCTCACGCATCTCGGGTGAGGTACCAAACCTCACGCATCTTGGGCGAGGTACCAAACCTCACGCATCTCGGGTGAGATGCGTGAGATACCGAATCTCACGCATCTCGCGTGAGATACCGAATCTCACGCATCTCGCGTGAGGTGCCAAACCTCACGCATCTCGTGAGTGTCTGGCGCGGTAGTAAATGTCCTCCCATTCTTTGTTGCGCAGAGTCCGCCCCAGTTCCCTCTCCCATCTAGCCCGTCCTGCATTATAAACACGCGAGTATCTGTCCAAGAGGAGCCGATATATGTCTGAAATGAGTCGCTTATCTGTGGTGCGCGAGAGAAGCCAGTATTCATATTTACTGAGCTTGCGTGTAGCGTCTCCACGGATCTGGGGTTGAAGCGCCCAATGTCGGACCTGTAGATATCTAAGGCGTTCAGCCTCCGGGAGGTCATAGGTCTTCCGGAATTCCTCAAAAGGCGTCACTCCCACACCTGAATACATGTGAAAGAGGCATCGGCATCCTGCTGGGCGCCACCGTGCAAAGGCCTGGATATTCCTACCCGGGCCGAAGTCAGGGTTCTCTAACAGAGGCGTATAAGTTAGGGGGCCGGTGTTGTTGCCGCAGGAAAGGCACCTCCTGAAGTGGACGCCCGCGACCGCTTGGTCCTGGAACAACCAATGGCGCTCCGATTCCCATTTGCTCCATTCCACTAGGGTTCTGAGTTGGGTCGCCTGGTAATAGTGACGCAAATCCGGCAGGCTCAGCCCACCACTCTCCGGGGGAAGCATCCCAAGCCTCAGCTTGAGTCTGGGCCGTTTCTCGCTCCACACAAACTGAGCCAGCTCCGATTGCGTGCGGCGAATCCATCCCTCCGGGGGACGGAGCGGGCTAGCCCGAAAAACGTATAAAACTTGCGGGAGGATTGTCATCTTTATTGCTGCCACTCGGCCCAGCCAAGATAGTGGGAGGTGCCGCCACCGCCCGACCTCCGCGCGGATAGTGCGACTAAGGTTAGCGTAGTGGAGGCGCACCGTTTCTGGTAGCGTGGCCGCCAATTGTATGCCCAGGTGGGGGACTGCACCGTCTGCTTATTGGAAGGGGAATTGTGCTTCTAGGGAGGCCCGCGTGTGTGCCTCCAAGGAAAGGTCAAGTGCTACTGATTTCGTCATGTTCACCTTAAAGCCAGAGGCCTTCGCAAATGCATCCAGGATGGTGTAGGAAGGTGGATACCTGACTATGGGTGCCCCCAACTTTTTGCCTGGTGTTTTGCTGGTTTTCCGACTTAGTTGACCTGGGACTCTGCTATCCAGTGCCCCAGGCCTACTGCTCTCTCTGTAAAATGGATTCCATGTACCTTAGGTACATATCTAATTGGATACTGAGTCACCTTATCAGTCCCTGTACAGTGTACCTTAGGTACCCAGGGCGTAGGTGTACCCAGGGCCTACCAGGGGCTGCAGCATGTATTATGCCACCCCTGGCTGGCCATCCAAATCTGACACAACTGGCTGCACAACAGCTGGGGCAAGGTGGTGTAATCACCCTTTGCTTTAGATATAGTATTCCTATATCTAACCCTAAAATGGACACATGTATTCCTATCAGTCACTCCTATGGCAGGCCTTGACAATCCTGAAGGCAGAGTGCTTGGAATTATGTGAGATGGTGCTCTGGCATGAGCTGAGCCCGTTTGCAGCTTGCGGAACCAAGTCCTAATAGCTGT
The DNA here is from genome assembly GCF_964263255.1 of Lissotriton vulgaris. Lineage (NCBI taxonomy): Eukaryota > Metazoa > Chordata > Amphibia > Caudata > Salamandridae > Lissotriton > Lissotriton vulgaris. The sequence goes on along the minus strand of NC_141699.1, from coordinate 947,594,540 downwards.
TCCATGATAACGCATACCATATACTCTTAAGTGCGTTATAATCCTCGCGGTTATGTGCCAACTTTGGTATCGCTTTATCAAAACATGTCGAGTCATACAAATTGGAATACTAACCCCTCGCCAATTCTGGCGACGGGGTTAGCATTCCACCCTTCTAGAGGGACACGACATGTATGCAACTGTGAACCCCGGTTAAAGCTTAACACAGCCTCAGCTCCACAAAATGGATGCTGCCACCACAGACACAAGTCTGACCTCCTGCTGCTGGGAGTCCTTCCAGCGAGGAGAGCTTGGACAAAGGGATTCCTGTCAGAGGCGGTGCTAGCACCATCCCAGACAAGGTTTTGTGTATCCCAGGTAGGCAGGGCTGAGAGGAAGGTGACTGCAAGTGGCACCCCGGTGCTCACTGTGCATATGCCGGCTTGAACCAGTTCCAGGGGCACACCAGCCCCTGAGCTGGGGAAAGTCCGGACAAGGGAGAGGGGTGTAACCACCCCCCTCCTGGTCCCACCCATGGGTAGGACCTAGTCGCGTGCCAGCCCCTTTTTTTAGAATAAAGGTAGGAGCGGGCCCCCTTCCCAAATTAGATAATTCTGAATCTTGACTACTTTCCACGAAAGAACTCTTGAACATTTCTGTAGACTCTCCCTTGTGGCTAAGGAGTAGCCACCCTGCACCAGCGGGCACCATCTAAGCGCATGCGGTTTGCTGCAAGTCCATCCTCCGGATCAAGACTGCCCAGCTCGACGAGACCCGGATTCCCTGGCATCTCTGACCTCTACCTGCATCATCAGCCCAGCTGAGATTCGTGGGTGTGACGAGACCTGAAGGGACCGGCCATCTTCAAGACTGCAGGACGCGGGAGGAGCCTAGCCAGCAGCCGAGATGGCTGCCTAGCACCTCGGCTCCGCCGACCCGTGTGCCTTTTACCAATATCCTGCTTTAAATCCTGCACCTCCGTGCACCTCACTTACCTAGGAGACGCTCTTACTCCCGCTGTGACGAATTCCGGTGAAAGCGGAGCGATCCCGGTGGTGAAGAGCCTCTGTTTCCATCCCGGCCTCTCGAGTGGCCGCAGCAGGGACATCGAGTTACGGAGACGGCCGGGGGCGACAGCAACAGCAGCGGCCGCTGCGGAGGGGGAGGAGCCGGTGGACTGTCTCTACAGGCTGGCGCTGGGCTTTTTCATAGTAGCTTTTCTCGGCTTGGCTGCCCAGCGCGCCTTACCTGCAACATTGTATCGGCTCCCGCACACTGTATCCCGGCCTCACTGGAAGAGAGCCGAGATTGCTTCATTGTTGCACTCCCCCGTGGCGGACGCCATTTTCCGCGTCTGCAACCCTGTGCCTGCCTGAGGGATTCCCTGCTCCGCCGGCTTTTTGATAAAAGAAGTTTCCCTTCGACCGGCTGCCTTCCTATCACGGTACCAGCTGTGCCCTGCAGACATTACACGGATTTCTCGGGGGCATCCCGCTGACGAGTGAGGCTTGCTTTTCGTGGCGCTCTACAGCTGTGCGCACAAGATGGTGGCCAATGATGCACCCCCCATTCCGGATCCACCGCTGGGACTTCGGGATGTCCTGGATGCACTTGTAGATCTGCGTATGGCCTTTCACAACTTTGCTAATGATTTGGGGGCCCGGCTCACTGAGATCCTTCCAGCTGGTCACGATGGCCCCTCAGCACTGCGCACTACGCCACATCCTCCATTGGTCGACGGTGGATCACCCGCTCTGGAGTGTACGGAGGCGACGGATGGGCGCGCCTCCGTTACTGCTGTAGTACTCCTCGGCTTCGCCTCGGGGGAGTTCGGCGACACTGCTCCTTTGCGAGGGCCGGTGCTCAAGTCTCAGACGCCATGTTGCCCTTCTCCTTTGTTCTCTGGAGACTTGCTTCCTTGCATCCTTCTGGACTTGCTGTTGGCGCTTCGTCTGGCCGCTACGCTGGAACTCTCATCTGGTCTTGCACCCTGTTGTGCTGTATTCGGTTTGGCAGTGAAGATTTCTTGTGCCCCCTGCCATCGAGCTCCAAGCCAGTTTGCCTCGTCGCAAGCACCTCGATTCCTGCACTGGATTCCACGGGGGCCCTCTCCATCCATGTTGGCTGATCTGGAACTGGACTTTGTTGTCATGCTGGTTCGAAGGGGACAGGGCTGATGATGTATTCTCTTATGCTGCAACTTCCTATGTGTATGGCCGGGACTGTGAATGACACTTGTTGGAGGTACAGGTTGATTAGGTACTAGGTCGGGGCCTGGGGTTGGGCGGCCGTGGGTAACGTTATTGTCTGCTTTGGTAATATCCTGGGCCCTCCTCCGATCAAACGTGAATTTTTTCCTTCTTTTTCTTCATCTTCTTCTTCTTCTGCATTTCGGGCACTCCTTTGGGGCGACAGACACACTGCTAGGGGGGGGTAGGCCGTAGCCTCTGCATGCGTGTAGGGTGGGGGGTTAATTTCTCGATCGTTTTAGTTTCTATGGGCCTCTTTTTCTTTCTTTTTCTCTTCTTATCACTTTTATCCTTTATTCCTTTCTTCCTTATTTTCTTGGGTCAGAGGGTGGATTGGGAACTGATGGGTAGCGATTGGAGGTCACTAGGTGACGGAATTACTTTCTATCCTGATTTACTTGCTTACAGTCGATTGTTTTGCGGATAATGCTTGCTGATTATTATGAAGCTCGTTGCCCACTTCTGTCCTCATCGTATTGTTCTGACTCGGATCCTTCTTGACCTTAATGCTGTGGACTCATTTAAAAACTTAAAAAAATTAAACCTCATTATCCTACCTCTCGGTGGCGCGATTATGTATAATGTAACTTGGATTACTTGTGCCTGCTTTGATATGCTGCTGAGTCGCCTAATTGCTTGCTGATGTGCCTTTTAGTGTCGAGGCCGGCCTGTGGGTTGTAGGCCCGTATTTGTTTGCACATATTGTCCAATAAAGGTTTTCAAAAAAAAAAAAAAAAAAAAAAGACTGCAGGACGCTTATCCAGCACGTCCGCCGAGGGATCCTCGAGTGAGTGCTTTGGGGTTTGAGAGCCCTAACCCTGAGCAGGTCCAGCACCAAAGTCTAGCCCCCCAGCATCCACGAGATCTGCGTGGGGCCCTTCTGCTCTTTGCTGCTCACCGCGTTGTCCGGCCACTTGCCTGCTGGCTTGTAGCCCTCCTGACGACGATTGCATCGCTGGTCTGGTTGCTCCAGACTGGCCCTAGCTCCCCTCCAAAAGTGGAGCACCCCGGACCCTCCTGGTCCACTCCAGACGCCATCTTGAGTCCAACGCGTGGGCTTGCCTTTGCCAAGGTTTGTTGCCCCAATCCTGGGTCCAGCATCGCCGACAGCAGACACCTTCGTGGGACAGCTCGCACCTCCATCCTGGTCACCGACAACGCCTCCTGGTCCGAGAGACTGCAGAGCCCAGCGTCGCCCACTCACCTGGTCGAGGTGACTTCATCCGGTGCCATCCTGGTGCCCACCTAATCACTGGCTAGTGATTAAGAACTGAGTCCCCTCTGCTTTCAGGTCGTCTCCATCACCGATCCAGGCTTGGATCACCTCGAACTTCATCACTGGTCACCTGCCAGCAACTTCTTTCAGGCTCCATAGACTAACGAGGATTCCCGACGTCTTTTGAACCCTATGCAGCCGCAGCCCCTGGGCTAGGTAACCTGAGCATTTCGGTGCTCCAACGTAGGTTCACTATCTAAGTGTCCAGATCCTTTTTCGTTTTCAACCTAACTAGTCGGATTCGTCCGATAACTGTAACTTTACGAAAACTAGCATCCATAGACTTTGTCCCGCATCCCGCGTGAGAGTGCACACTCTGCACCCGATCTCCCTAGGCCTCCTGCTCCTAACCTGAAGGTTCAGTAGTATAGTCCTAGCGATCCTGAAGCCTCTGGATTTTGTTACTTACCTGCTAGTATTTCGCATTCCACTTTTGGAGTATATGGTTTTTCGTGCCCCTCGGGCATTTGCGTAAATTGTGCGACTTTGTGTATTTTCCTAAGAGCTTTGTATTGTGCTTAGCGCCCTGTCCTCATAAAGAGTCCAGGGCTGTTGTGTTCTAAATAAATATACTTTATTTTCATAACAACTTGTGTGGTGTCCTTTCACTTGGTGTTCAAGGGGTATATGTGATGGTATAACAGCTGGCTTAACACGCCCTCTAGAGCTTAGCCTAAAGACTGCTCTTGTCCATGATACTAGGATAGCTGGTCTATAAGGTTGACTTACAACCAATCATCAATAAGGGTCGTTTGGTATGATACAAAGTGATCACTAGAATAGTGAGCACTATATATCAGGCCAACTTCTCACAGATGGCCGCCCCGGCGGCAGGGATGGCGCAGGGGAAGCAAAGGAAAGCAAGACGTCATCAGCGTATAAGCTAATCGTGTGGATATAAGCCCCGAATTTAATCCCCTTAATGGTCGGATGCGATTGCATGGCCTGCGCCAGGGGTTCCATATACAGCGCGAAGAGCAGGGGCGAGAGCGGACACCCCTGCCGAGTTCCGCGTTCGATGGGGAATACGGGCGATGAGCAGCCATTCACCCGAACCGACGCCGTGGGGAGGTATAGCAGTTCAGAACCCACGTACAAAATCTCGAGCCTAACCCTGCCTTGATGAGCACCTGTTCCAAGTACGGCCAGTGGACACGATCAAAGGCCTTCTCCGCATCAATTGCCAACATCATGAACTCTCCCGGCAACCTGGAGGCCCGTTCCACTAAGTCGAGTGCTCTTTTTGTGTTGTCGACCGTCTGGCGCTCCGGTATAAAGCCGGCCTGGTCCGGATCAATCAGATCCGGCATAAGTGGGCCCAGCCGCGTCGACAGTATACTGGTGTAAAGCTTCAGATCTACGTTAAGTAACGAGATAGGGCGGTAGGCCCCGCATTGCGTTCGGTCCTTTCCCGGTTTGGGAATGACCGAGATCATGGCACTCATGAGATCTCTTGGGATGGCGCCGGGCTGAAAGGCGGCGGTGAAGCCATCCGGTCCCGGCGCCTTGGCCAGCTTGAGGCGGGAGATCGCGGCAATGACTTCTTCAGGACGGATCTCCCTGTCAAGGAGTTCTGATTGTTCCGTCGATAAAGCCGGTATGGACACCGAGTCCAGGAAGGCCGCCCCGTCCGCTGGATCCAGAGCAGCCCCCTTGTATAGTGTGGTATAAAAGTCACTAAATGCCTGCGCTATAACTCCGTCCTCCGTCACTGTGACTCCGTCCTGCGTGTGTATTTCCTGCACCGAGTGTCGCTGCTACTGTTCGCGGAGTGCCCGACCCAACAGCCTCCCGCATCTGTCGCCTCCCGTGTAGTATGCATGTCGTACCCGTAGTGCCGCGTATTCTGCTCTATCTTGATCTAGTGCTGCTAACTGTTGATGTGCCACTCACAACTGTTTCCACACCCGCGGCGCCCCTGTCCTCTGGTGTACATGCTCCAATTCCTTTGTGCGGGCAGAGAGCTCTTCTCTCTTACGGGCCCTCTCCGCATTTACTGCTGCCGTAATTGCAATGAACTCGCCCCGTATGACTGCCTTGAGTGCTGCCCAATGTGTTGCATGTGAAGTGTCCGTCGGTGTGTTGTGTACCAGGTATTCAGCTATAGCTTCCTTGATATTGGCCACAACCCCCTGTCTGTGCAGCAGCGTGTCCCTCAGTCTCCAGCAACCGGCACTGCGCCCCACCGGTGGAAAGGTAAACACCGCTGTGAGTGGTGCATGATCGGAAAGGGCTGCCGCTCCTATCTCCACGCTTGACGCCAGCGCTCTAAATTAAGTGGATGTTACAAAATAATCTAGGCGCGCATAGGTTTTGTGGCCGTTGGAGTAATATGTGTAGTCCCGGTTGCCCGTGTGGAGGGAGCGCCACAAGTCCGTCACACCCAGTTCTGACAATCTGTTCCGTCCCCCCTCCGATAAAGTGCCTGCCTGCGTGGATCGCTGCGCTGACCTGTCAAGTAGGTTGTCAAAAACTAAATTGAGGTCCCCCCCAACCAGAACGTGTCTATCAGGTGCTGCCACTGCTTCAGTAAGCACTTGGTGGAAGACGAGGAGGTTGGGACACCTTCGGGGGAATGTGTCGGAGTCCAATACCTCCGCCCCCGCCGCTGACTCAGTCGGCCCCAATCCCCACTGTCTCATCAAAAGCCCTCGTGCCACCTCATCGTTGGTTATCCGCTGTCGGAGGTTGCCAGTCCCAGCGCTATGGTTTCTACCGCAGCACGGCGACCATCTTCGATCTCTTGCGCGGCCGGGCGCCGCTGTCTTCGTCGTCGCCGTTGCTGTTTCCACTGCCCAGGGCCGTCCGTGTCATTTGCTCCCCCTCCAGGCTGATCGTCATCCTCCGTCGGTTCCTCGAGGCCTAGCAATTTGCATGCATCCCTGAAAGACCGCAACTGGTGAACCTTGCTGTCCAGCTTAAACACCAGGCAAAAGGGGTGACCCCAGCTATATGGGATGTCGCGTCGCAGTTCTGCCGTGATCGGTCGGAATGACCGTCTTTTCTCCAGGGTGATGGAGGCGAGGTCCTGATATAGAGTTGGCGAGTGGGCACCATATGAGATGGTTCCCATCTGGGGCGCTTTGCTAAGGATCTCCTCCTTCGTGCGGAAGTCCTGCACGCAGACCAAGATGTCGGCCGGTTGGGACGAGGCCGCCCGGGGCGGGCCCGTCCTACGGGCCCTGTCCAACCGAAGCGTTGAGTCCCCCGGTCGACCCAGGATGTGGTTGAAGAGGCCTTGGGTGAAATGGAAGAGGTCGTCTGTGTCGGGAGCCTGCTTCACTCCCCGAATCCTGATGTTGTGCCGCCGGGAGCGGTTCTCCAGGTCCTCGGCGTGAGACTGGAGGTCCACCTGTTGGTCGTGAATACGGACTATTTCTTGCCGCAGCGCCTCTATTTCTACATCTCGCCCATCGCATTTGGTCTCTAGGTCCGCCACTCTTTCTCCTATGGCGTCAGTGTCGCATCAGACTTCCTGTATTTCCTCCTGTAGTTCCCTCTTCAACGCGTGGATGTCCTATCGCAGGCCAGCGAAGAGGGATTCTGGAAAGGTCTTTGTGATAGTCTCCTCAATGTCCGCCTTTCCCGAGGGTGGAGAGTCCCTGGTCTTCTTTTCCGTGCCGGTCCGTTGGCTGGATGTGGCGGTGTCCGTCCGCTTCCCCATTGTGCTGGGAGTGAATAGATCCTTAATAGTCCTGTCCTTCTGGATTCTCCCCGAGGACATGTCACTCAGGGCCTCCCCGGCCCGGACACCACCAGTGCTGCTTGACGGCGTGGGTTCCAGCAACGAGGGTGCAAGAAAGTTCGACGGGTCGGTCCGGTATTCAGGGGAGCTCACCTAGAGGCTGCGCCAGGAGCCCGCCTTTCCCCGCTCCGGTGCCGAGGAGACTACTCTCTGTCCCTGCCCAAACCCCAGGGTGTCCGCAGCTGGACCAGGACACCAGTCACTGGTGTCCGGTTGCTCCTGTCCGGGCACTGGCCTCTATTTGCCCACCGAGCGCCTCCGTGTTCTGCTCGCAGTCTTGGGGCCTAGCAGGGCTTCTAGGATGCCACACAAGGGGCAGCTCCGACCAGCCAGTGGCTCAAAATGGCAGAAGCAAACTCCAGTGCGAATCAGGCGCTTCCGTTCGATTCCCCCTGTGGGCGCTACCTCGGCGCTTCCGAAACCCTCTGGGCCTGGTCGACGCGCCGACACTCTCAGCCGCCACTCGAGTACGATTCCTCCCCGCTGCTCCTCACCTCAGTCCCTGGGGCTCGGGTTCTGTGTTCCGTCCGCCGTACTCCGCGGTCGGGCCCACTTCACCTGGCCGCCAGCCCGTCCGCCGTCAGAGATCTGTCTCTGCCTCTACCACCTCAACCGTGTGTTCGCGGGTCCGCAGTAGCCCCCGGACTGTGTCGTCCCAGGGGCCTCGCGCTGTCAACGCGCGGGCCGGAACCTCCGCTCCGGCGTCGGCTCTCGCGTAGTCTGGCGCCACCCAGTCGGACTGCCTCGCCGGGGCCTAAGGCCACGCCCGCGGCTTCTCTCCGCTAGGCCCAACCCGGCCTCGCACACAGCGGCACTTCTCCCTGTGTTCCTGGTGGCCCCAGCGTCGTTCGGCTCTCTCCTCCGGGTGCAGACCTCTCCCAGCTGTAAGCGCTCTCCGACGGGGCCCACTGATGGGGGATTGAAGCGTTGCAATGGTGCTATAAAGACGGCCGGCGGTGGGAGCTCTCGGAGACACGTCCGCTCACACCGCCATCTTGGTCACGCCCCCCCCATATCTGGTTTTAGACGCCGTTTTCCATTCGTCACCATTACGAATGCGCACCAAATGATACGCACCTCGAAGATCTAATTTGGTGTAGATCACAGCAGTCTTCACCTGGTCCAAAAGAACTGGGATCAATGGAAGGGGGTCCTTGTTCTTTATTGTGATCTTATTCAATGCTCTATAAATCAATACAAGTTCTTAATTCCCCATTTGCCTTAGGAATAAAAAACAACAGAGAGGCCGCAGGTGACTTAGATGGGCGTATAAATCCGTTTTCCAAGTACTGATCAAGATATTGTCTCAAATGTTGGTTTTCTTTTTCTGATAATGCATATATCCGACAGTTAGGCACACATGAACCAGGCACAAGATCAATTTGACAGTCGTATGACCAATGAGGAGGGAGGGTCGCTGCTTTTGCTTCACTGAAGTGTGGTTCCGAAATCTTGGACCCTGCCGTAATATGGTACCGAGGCCAAACCCTCGTGTCACAAAATGCCATCGTACCATGACGAATTTGGTGTCTACAGACCGGTAATGATTAGGGCATTATCCCCATGCGTTTGCGTCATGATTGAGTGATGCTAACACCCTTAAATCATGGTTTCCGTTCCGAACCCTCGGACTCCATTTTGTGGACGGCATCCATCTCATGGCTTGCCCTCATATAAGTCAATTGATTAAGGCCGAGCCTGATCTAAAAGGACACGTCCACCTTGGCTGACTTCTCCATGACCTGGTCGAGCTGACTCCACCGCCCCCAGCCAAACCTGTTTGGGCAGCTCCTCGCCCAGTGGCCGAATAAGATAGCATCAATGCATAACATGCCATAAACCATTCACTACACACAAGCCATGTTTTCTACACGCATACACCTGTCCATGTTTCTTGTTTATGGCCGGTTTTACGATGAGGAGGTGCCCGAGTTTATTGGGGTTTCATCAATATCTGATGGTAGTTCTGGGTCGGGCTGGGTCATCCATCACAAACTGGACATCTTAAATATGAGTTTAACATCGTGACTTTGCCTTTTCTTTATTATGAAAATATGTCTATGACCGTATTGTAAACTGAGGAATTCTTGCCTGTAGCCACTATTTTTGTATAAAAGGAGAAGGCTGGTTCTGTAAAAACGAACAGTCTCCTGAGAACTTATGACCCGTGCTGTTATAATTCTAGGACGCATGTTACTTGGTCGCAACCAATAAAACTCGATCACTGACTTCACCTAGAAGACTCTTGGTTTCTGTGGTCCGGAACAGGGAGAACCCAGAGGTCTTCGGGTGTTATTCCCTGGCACCACCGGGTTCCTAAAAACCCGGCACCTCAGTTGGCGCCCAACTCGGGGGGGTATCAAGCGGTATCGGTCAAGCCAGATGTTCGTGAGGAGCTTCGTGTGAAAATTCCAGAGGACGGCCAGCCGCTTCAGCGACCCCTGTATGTCGACGTGGTTCCGAAGGTCTTTGCTGCGAGGTTCCCCGCGTCCCGACGGCTACGAAGGACTGCTGCCCTGACTATCGCCCTGTTTTGGACCCAGTGATTCTTGGTAGAGCGAAACAATAGACGAGTCTTCTAGTGACGTCACCGATCATCAATACTTCAGTTAAGTATAAGTGGAGCGTCTCCCAGTCCTTAGTTTGGTTCTTAGTTTTGGTATCCTTGAGATACGCTTTGATTTGGAACTTGCAAGCGCCAAAGCCGAGGGATTCGTGTATTCACGAAAATATCATAATTAGATAATCTCTTGAAGTTTGAAGCTAGACTAGTGAGCGAAGATGCCTGGTTTTAGCAGACTTGGAACCTTGTTTTGTCTTGGTTGTAGTAAGGACTCCCGATTAGAGGATTCGTGTCCGGTTCCTCCGATTGGAACTCCAACATATGAACTTTATATAAAGCACGGAGTAGGTCCTATCACGTACAATGAGGTATGGATAAAATACACCAGAAAGGATGGTGTTTTAAAATGGCCCCAATATGGTAGTTTTGACACAGAAATTTTAGATAACCTCGAGGTCAAACTGTTTAAAAAGAAAGCCCGACCGGCGATGTTGGACTCTTTTCGCTTATGGCGCAAAGAAGCCAAACAGAAAGAAATAAAATTAGCAAAGAAGAAAAAAAGAGGTATGTCAATGGTGCAAGCTGCCATTACATACAGGGATAATGAGGAAGAGCAGGAAAGCGAACAGATGCTCAGAAGCAAGAAATTAGCAGTAGATAAATGCTACCCGATGTTGCCCCATGAAGGACAAGGTTCAAAGGGAACATCTGAGAAAGAACCATTAATTTCCCATTTATTGAATTCACCACCCCCGTATACATCGAGTATTACTGCACCCCCAAAGCGCTTCGTTATACCACGCCCCGGTGCACAAAATATCTTGCACAAGCACCAGCTCCTCTTCAGCAGGCTTCTACTTCTCCGGCGCAGCCTTCTCAAGGGCCGCCGCCTTTGCTACATACTACCTCTACTGTTCCTACAACTTTGCCTACTGCTCCCACTGGTTTTTATGATACTACTTCTGCCACTGCCTCGACTTCCTCTGCTATTGCCTCGACTTCCTCTTTTCATCAACCTGTCTTTTCTGGCGCATCTGCCTCTCCACAAGCTTCTCCTTCTGTTCGACAGAGAGTGGCAAGTACTGTCACTGGTCTGTTTTCACCTTTCTTTGGGTCGCCTAAAACGACCCCTAAAACAGGACGTAGACAATTGCGTAGTCAACTGCCTGATTATGAGGAAAGAGAAGTGCTGAACGAGTTAGCACGCAAATGGGTTACTGACACTGGTAGATACGATACTCAGTCTGTTATGGAAGTTTTCCGACAATGGGATGCACCCACTCAAAGATACGTATTTGAGGAAATGTGTGTATACCTTTGTGAAGATTTGGAGACAAATGATCCCAAACGCAAAATTAAGGAATTATTCCGTATGCGCTTCAAATTCTATGAAGGCATGATTGTAGGTGCCGATGTTGAAAAAGCAATAGATTTGTTGTTATCTTATAGAAACAAGGGAAATGTGTCTAGATCACTGTATGAGGATGATTTGTCAGGTAGGAAAAAGCCGCGACAGTACCCCATGAGAGAGGTTCCTCCAGTTTGGAGGGAAGGTGATGCGAATGTTAATCCACCGATTTTGCCGCATTTTCAGCGTGTGTGGGTACATGTCCCCTGGAAAAGATCTGAAGTGTTAGCTCTAAAGCAGGCATTACCTGATCCCCGAAAAAATCCTGCAGGGTATTACAAGGAGTTATCACAGACTGCCAGCTCATGTGTCATGAATTTAGCCGATATAGACATGTTGTTTGGGAATGTTGTTCCACAGCCTTTATGGAGTAAGATCCGCCATACAGATCATGACCAAGAATTAGGTGGAACTTGGGCGAATGTTACTGCTGCTGATGCTAGACAAGTTGGTGGTTCCAAACCTGAGCCTTTAATAGCAGAACTTCCTGGTAGAATTATCACGTACATGAAGACCTTAATGCCTGAATTGCGCGTGAATTGGGACAAGTTGTCTGCGTGCAAGCAGAAGAAAGATGAGAATGTGTCTGACTTTTTCACGAGATTTGAAGAGACTTTTGGCGACCACAGTGGTCAAGATATGGCTACCGAGGGTGGCCAAAGATTGTTTGTGGACAAATTCGTACATAATCTACTTCCTGAACTGTGTAATAAATTGAAAGATTCAGAGAGTGCTTGGGCTGTTTCCACGTCAGCACAGATTTTAGCCACAGCCCAGTACTACGAAAATAGGCGCAAAGACAAATTAGATAAGGCAGACAAGAAGACTAAAGATTTAAAAACTAAAGTTCTCCTCCAGCAAGCCTATCCGCCTCGCACTCCTAGTCAGCCCAATTACCAGCAACCACAACAGTATTCGAGAAACGCACAGGGAAACGAGTTTTCTCATCAGCGTTTACCGTATGGTCCAAATCAGTGTGCCTATTGCAAAGAAGAGGGTCATTTCAAAAATAGTTGTCCATCTCTGGCGCAACGTCTTAATGGTGTTTCCGGTGCAAGAGGTAGAAGCGTTCAACAGGCTCCTAGGGGTAGGGGCCGTGGAAATTTCCCCCAGAATGCTACTTCCTTTCCGCCTCAGAACTCCATGAATAGCTTCGATCAACAAAATAATACGTCTTCTAGGTCAGCTCAGTACTATGCTGATGACTATTACGCAGAAAACGAGGATGAGGGTAATAACTGCTAGGACAGCCATCGACAAAGAGAGGGAGTTGTTTCAGTTCCAGTAGATCAGAATGGACCTTATGTTGAGGTGATTACATCAGGAGTGTCAGAACCATTTCTGCTGGATACTGGTGCTACAAAAAGTTCGATTATGCACTCAAAACTTCCTGGCGCACCTTTGTCTGGCGAAATAAATGTTTCAGTAGGTTTTTCTGGCGCCCCGGTTAGTAACCCGATCTCTAGTCCTATGTCCCTGTCTGTTGGCCCATGTGAATTAGAAGCACCCCTCATTCTTACAACAGGTTGTGGTGAGAATTTGTTAGGTTTGGATTTGTTAAAAAGACTATATGCAACTTTGTACTGTTCTCCTTCGGGAGTACGACTTACCCTAGGTAAGAAAGTGATTTCTCCAATGTATTTAGCAAAGGAGAATATTCCAACTGAATTGTCATCCCTTCCAGATATACTTTGGGCTAGCGGTTCAAACGACGTAGGCCTTTTGGAAATAGCGCCATATGTCATCACATTGCGAGACGATGTTAGGTTGCCACGTATTCCCCAATACAAAATGTCAAGAGAATGTGAAAAGGCTTTGTTAAAGATCGTTTACGATCTAATAGAGAAAGATGTCATTGAAGAAACAACAGGCAACGTTTGTAACAGCCTATTTTGCCTGTCTTAAAGCGTACTGATCCTTCACAGCCCCCTGTGTACAGATTTGTGATTGATCTCAGAGAAGTGAACAAGGTCGTTGTACTACAATTTCCAGTTGTCCCCGACATTACTGCCTTCTTCAGCATCCCGATTGCTAGGGAGAGCAGAGATATTTTTGGCTTCAATTTAGGAGGACGAAGCTTCCGCTTCAAACGCGCCCCTCAAGGCTTTTGTGAAAGTCCATCGATATTCAGCCAGGCTCTGAAAACACAACTTGACACGATTGCTCTACCTGCTGGTGCAACTCTGATTCAGTATGTAGATGATCTGCTGATCGCTGCAGATACTGAAGAGATTTGCAAGAAAGCAACATTGTCATTGTTACGTCATTTATGTGACATGAAGCACAAAGTCTCTCTCTCAAAACTACAATTTTGTCGACAAGAAGTGACCTACTTAGGTCACATCTTATCGAAGGAGGGAAGGAGACTGACCCCAGAAAGAATACAGGCAATTACAGAATTGAGTGTCCCAAGGACACAGAGAGAAGTGCGTGCGTTTTTGGGCATTACATCATACTGTAGGCAGTGGATACCAAACTTTTCACTGCTAGCTAAACCTTTGTTGGCACTAATCCGTAAAGACACTCCCAATCCTATGCCTTGGTCTGAAGATTGTCAGACAAGTTTTCACGAGTTACGCAACGCATTGTCTTCGGCTCCTGTGTTGCGCAACCCCGACTACAGTAAGCCTTTTACATTATACGTCCATGAGAAGGAAGGTTGTGCATTATCAGTCTTGACACAATACTTCGGGGGCAAACAGCGTCCATGCGCGTATTTTTCAGCGACTCTAGATCCTGTAGCTAGAGCATTACCAAGTTGTCTGAGGGCCACCGCTGCAGCAGCTGTCTGTATTCGACAGTCTGCTGGATTAGTCATGAACAATACTCTAATTGTAATGGTCCCACATGCAGTAGACATTTTACTAAACAGAACGAAGACACAGCACTTAAGCAGTGCGCGACTGTCACATTATGAGCGGACACTATTAGCGAGCCACATTCACATAAAGAGGTGCGATACACTTAACCTAGCCACGTTGTTACCCATTCCACCAGAGACAGAAGAGGCCGAAATGCATGATTGCTGTTTTAGGACAGAATAAGAGACTAAAGGGAGAGTAGACTTAGTGGACTCTCCCCTTCCTGAATGTAATGATGACTTATGGGTTGATGGTTCATGCTTCAAGTTGCCTAATGGTGATACAACTGCAGCATATGCGGTGACAACATTACACACGATTGTAGAAACAGCTCGCATCCCCCATAATTCTGCGCAAGCAGCAGAGTTAGTTGGACTCACTAGAGCGTGTGTGTTGGCAAAAGGAAAGCGAGTGAATGTGTATACTGACAGCCAATACGCCTTTGGCGTGGCTCATAATTTCGGGCAACTGTGGCATGAACGTGGGTTCCTGACATCGCATGGTGCAAAGATCCAGCACGGTCAGCTAGTTAACGAGCTCCTTGAGTCACTGACCTTGCCCCTACAAGTCGCGATCGTAAAATGCAGCGCACACAGAAAGATTCAAGATGATGTTGGTCGTGGGAATGCATTTGCAGATGAAGTTGCGAAAGAGACTGCAAGGAACATGATGAGTCGAATGTATGTCGTAGGTCCTGCGAGATGGATTGCTGATGTAGGAATGTGTGAGGACACTATTGAAAGTGTGAAGTCTATACAATATGACGCCACCGAGAAAGAGGTGAATGAATGGAGAGAAAGCAAGGGTAGATTGGATGTGAATGGTTGTTGGGTCGAATTGTCAGAGCACCAAAGATGGCTGTTACCCGATGCGTATGTGCTTGCAGTGGTCACAATGGCCCATGGAATGGCGCACATTAGTGCAAAAGGAATCTGCAAGCTGTTGGCCCCAGTATGGCAGAATAGTGGCATCCCAAAATGTGCAGAGAATCTAGTTAGGAACTGCATGGTGTGTCTGAAGCACAATCCCAGTAGGGGAACCCCAACTCCAGCTGGTCATTTTGCATCTCCTACGTATCCGTTCGAGGTTTTGCAGCTCGATTTCATCCACATGGAGAGGTGCAACAATCTGAAATACGTGCTTGTTGTTGTTTGCGCTTTCTCCAGGTGGGTGGAAGCGTACCCCCTTAAAGACAACACTGCTTTGTCTACCGCCAAAGCCCTTGTCAAGGAATTCTTCCCGAGATTCGGTATGCCTAGAATTGCCTGGAGTGATAATGGAAGTGAATTCATGGGACGAGTGATGAAGAGAGTGTGTGAGTGTCTAGGCATACACCAAAAGTAACACGCTGCAAATCACCCCCAATCAGCTGGATTAGTAGAATGCTACAACGGCACGTTAAAGTTGAAAATAGCCAAGATCCAAGCCAGCACAGTTCTTAAATGGCCTGACGCTCTTCCCCTAGCACTCCTATCCACAAGAATGACTGTCCATTCCAGACTAGGACTTAGCCCCCATGAGATCGTGTTTGGCCGCCCAGCCAACATCTGGGGTGTGCCAAGGCCCAAGAGACTAGGCGAAATAGAGCACCCCGTACTGCTTGACTATTTGCACGAATTGACAACTAAATTGCATGTTTTACATCAACAGGTCCACGGCTCCTCTCCACCGGCGTCTGACGATCCAGGCCACGCCATCGAACCTGGCTCCTGGGTCCTCGTCCGGAACTTCAGGCGAACCAAGAACGAGGAGCCTCGATGGACCGGACCTTTCCAGGTCCTGCTATCTACCCGTTCTGCAGTACGTGTCCAGGGGAAAAAACATTGGGTGCACGGCGCCCATTGTAAACGGGTCACGCTGCCCCTTCCACATGACCGGTGGGTCCAGGAGGGAATCGCTGATTCCGAGACTGAGTCTGTGCCTTGTTTCGTGCCTTTCAGTGATGCACGTTTGAAAGGAACTGGTACAGAAAAGGAGAGCGACAGAGTTCTGCAAGGATCCGTGCCACCATCAATGCAGTTGGACACTACAGAACCTGAAACATTGTTCGAAGACCACACCGTACCTGGGAAACAGCGCTATAATCTGAGGTCCAGACGAAAGAACTAAATTAACGTATATTGACACGATTGTCCTTTTCCCCCATGAACTATTTTTGATTTTACGGCTCTCTCGCCCAGGGAACTAGCTCATTTTTGATTTTCGAACCGCCATCCGGTTCTGCTGCTAGGGCCGCGGTTGAAGTCTGGGGAGTGCAGCTGGGGACGTTTAGGTCAACGGTTCTGGTTGGTCCAAGGGAATTACCCTGGGCTGAACAGAGCGCACTCCCTGGAAGAAGCAACCTCCCACCGCGGGCAACAACCAGAGGATGGAGTTTCCGAGGGTAGAGAGACCTGCTAGACCCACGAACTTTAAAAAGCAAATATGCACGGTGATGACCAGAAAAAGATTTCTTATACTATGTATTTTAATGTTGTGTAACATAACGATGTTCTTGATTGCCTATACTCTATCCACGTTTCAAGTTACCTTTGTAAACAACACCCAGCCCACACCTCCTCCCACTGTCTCTCCACATTCTTTTCACCCCCTACCCGAACACGAGTCTGCCAGAAGGTTAGAGTTTGTAAACAACTCATTCATTCAACTCCTACACCAGCACCAATCCGTCATGAACACTACGAACTGCTGGGTATGTGGACTCATGCCGCACACCACAGATAAAGGTATCCCATACTTCGTTCTGCCATTTAGTTATTATGGTTCTCTGTGGGCTTTCCAGACCATGTTCCTGTTTACCCTAGAACCATACCCGCCCCGCTCCACAGAGAGCGATTCCAGCAACAAGGCACTAGTGGCAGGAATAAGAAATATGAGCAGGGATATTGACACGTATCAAACGATTCCTAAAGATGAACTCACTCCATACAGTCGCTGGAACGTAACTAAATCTGGGATTTCCTTGAGTAAAAGCCAGAAAGCAAAGAAATCCTCCCCGGTTTGGATAGTACCCCACCGAGGTCACTTATGTCTGCAAGGTATTGGCAGGGATCCCAAAGCACAGTTGGGGAAGAGCATATGCACGGAAACGTATGTGTTCGCATCCCGAACTTCCCCTCCATTCTTAGCGGCTAAGGGTACATACTTCGTCTGCCATGACAAGGCATACACATGGTTGCCCCCTGACTTCTCAGGCACATGCTTCATCTCGTTTCTGCTGCCACCCACCTACACGGCCGGGGCAGATTACCATCGGACAAGGACAGTTAGGGGTGTCGTGAGTCAAGACGACACAGCGGGTCAAGAATTTGGGGACTTCGCAAAGGGTTTTCTGCCATTTGGGGGCCTATGGTGAACAGCAGGAACATTCGCCAGTTGACGAGGGTAGTTGAATCCGCCGTGACTGAGACGGCCGGTGCCCTTAGTAACCTGACTGCCGAGCTTCAATCAGATCGACTTATGACGCTTCAAAATAGGGTTGCTCTAGATGTCATACTTGCAGACCGTGGTGGTGTATGTAGAGTGATCCAATCCAGTTGCTGCATTTTCATCCCTGATAATGCCCCGACAGTGTACCAGGCCATCTCCAAACTACACAAAATCTCTGATTCCCTTCACGTGGAGAAAGGAGATTGGTCCCTGTTAGGGTGGTTCTGGGAATTGTTATCAGCCTGGGGACGGAAGACCCTGATATTCATTGGATTGACCTTAGCCATTCTGTTTATGTTCTGCCTGATTGTGCAGTGCGCTCCTGCACTATGTGGCCTCTGTGCTACCCCATGTGTGAGGAAGCCTGTGTCAAGGGACGAATTGAGCAACAGAATGATGCTACAGCAGCATCTCCATGAATTCATTAATACGGATTTGGACTCTGAATAGCATGAGTTATTGCCTTATACGAGGGCAAAAGGAGGGTCTGTGGTTCCGAAATCTTGGACCCTGCCGTAATATGGTACCGAGGCCAAACCCTCGTGTCACAAAATGCCATCGTACCATGACGAATTTGGTGTCTACAGACCGGTAATGATTAGGGCATTATCCCCATGCGTTTGCGTCATGATTGAGTGATGCTAACACCCTTAAATCATGGTTTCCGTTCCGAACCCTCGGACTCCATTTTGTGGACGGCATCCATCTCATGGCTTGCCCTCATATAAGTCAAGTGATTAAGGCCGAGCCTGATCTAAAAGGACACGTCCACCTTGGCTGACTTCTCCATGACCTGGTCGAGCGGACTCCACCGCCCCCAGCCAAACCTGTTTGGGCAGCTCCTCGCCCAGTGGCCAAATAAGATAGCATCAATGCATAACATGCCATAAACCATTCACTACACACAAGCCATGTTTTCTACATGCATACACCTGTCCATGTTTCTTGTTTATGGCCGGTTTTACGATGAGGAGGTGCCCGAGTTTATTGGGGTTTCATCGATATCTGATGGTAGTTCTGGGTCGGGCTGGGTCATCCATCACAAACTGGGCATCTTAAATATGGGTTTAAAATCGTGACTTTGCCTTTTCTTTATTATGAAAATATGTCTATGACCGTATTGTAAACTGAGGAATTCTTGCCTGCAGCCACTATTTTTGTATAAAAGGAGAAGGCTGGTTCTGTAAAAACGAACATATGACCCGTGCTGTTATAATTCTAGGACGCATGTTACTTGGTTGCAACCAATAAAACTCGATCACTGACTTCACCTAGAAGACTCTTGGTTTCTGTGGTCCGGAACAGGGAGAACCCAGAGGTCTTCGGGTGTTATTCCCTGGCACCACCAAGTTCCTAAAAACCCGGCACCTCAGAAGACTTCTTTAAATTACTCATAGGGAGTTGGTAGCACGGTTTCTTTCTCTTCTGTGGTTGCAATTTGTCCCGTTGTAGATTCTTTGGTCTTTAACCCCGTCGCTGCTCATGACGAGCTCAGCTCGTCATGAGGCACGGTTGAGCTGTGCTCATGACGAGCTGAGCTCGTCATGAACAATGGGGATTCAGGGAATGCAGCACAGGAGGGGAATCTCTCAAGCACCCAAGGTGTTAAACATGTGGAGTGACAATATTGAGAAAGAAAAACAAGTTCCCTTTTTTGCCAATCTATTAAAGGGTTATGCAAGCAAAGCCAAGGCATTCCTAAAATAAAGCCATATTGTGGGGCTTGGATTACATCGAAATGAACTTCCTCTTTATGCTGTTGGTTATTTGTATCTATGCAGAACATCTGCATTTTAGAGGTTTGCATGGTAACAGGGCCTCCAGACAACATTTTGCCATCTACTGCTTTCACAATTTCTGGAGTGACCTTTTTCTCACAAGCAATTTGTAACCGTTGAGTTGTTTCAAAATCTACGAAATTCCCTGTTGCGCCTGAGTCTATTAGGACTTCCATTTGGTATATTTTTGAAGTCAACTGAATTTGTACTGCCAAACGGAAGTGAGATTTGTAGTTGGATACACAGGAATTTATTGAAGGGAAGGCGATGGTTCCCAAGAGATCCCCTTCTAAACATTTTGGGCACAATAGTTTCCCGATGTTTGCTCAGTTGTAGTCACAGCCACAGACTTGTTAGCACTCACAGTCTTACCTTTAGGTTTTATTGTGCAATCTTTCACAAAATGTCCCTTTCCACCACAATAAAGACACTGGCCATTTTTACGACTATTATCTTTTTCATCTTTAGACAATGGTTGCCTAAGAGTCCCGACTTCCATTGGTTCTGTAGTTGTTTCTGAACTACTAAGTTGATTTCTGGGTTTACTGTCGAACTTCCAACTTGATTTATCATATTTTTTCCTGTCAGTTCTTCTTTCGGACAGTCTATGATCCAGACGTAAAGTTAGATTGACTAACTCTGAACAAGTAGTTGGTTGAGGATCGATTTGCGCAAGAACGTCTTTCAGATCATCTTTTAACCCTTGATAAAAGAGTGCTGCCCTCTTTTCTTCAGGCCGCGAGGTTTCTGCAATTAACCTATTGAAATGTGACAAATAGGAAATAAGGTCTCTATTCCCTTGTCGTAGCTGTAATAGGTTGCGATCTACGGACAGAGTCACCAGTGGCGGCTGGTGACATTTGAAATTGGTGTGGCGTAAAATTGGCGGTGGAGAAAAAAATACAGGAACAAACACCACACAGTACCATACAAAGAATAGAAACCAACCCCACATCAAAACTAATGCAGCGCGCTATGTGAAAGTGATCTCAGCATGTTTATAAAGTGATCACATATTTTAGAAAATATTCATTTCGTGAAACCATCATGCAGTGTTAGAGGCTTAGCTTATGAGTAGCTTCAAATAGAATGAAAACACAAAACAGGTATTACAGCAAATTTTGCCTGCAGCGGGCACCAATGCATTGTATATTCCATACCTTGCAAATACATATACAGGGTAAATTTACGCGATGAAAACTGCCCAGATTTGTAAATGTGGGATACTTTTTTTTTCAGCTGAAACATGCTAATGAGGGCCACTTTCATTTTAATGCCCAGATGTATTTGCTGTGCTAGTCCGACCCTGGCTTTTCCACGTATTCCGAGTGAATTTATCAATAAATAACACATGACTCGACCTCCAGTGGCTCCAATTGCCCTGTTGGTCCAGTGTCACTCCGAACTGAGGGAGTTCTTGCTGGGTCGGAGGTGCACTCACACGGAGCTGTTTACATAGCGTGCTCGCCGTGCAAACCGTAGCAGCCCTCTCAATTGACTCCAGTGATGCCATTTAAACTTATTGTAATTAATGTTTAACCTATCGCAGATACTGTTTTTAACACTCCATCGATCGTCAGCCCCTCCTTATCCTCTCACTCCCAAATATACAATTTGGCACCGGCATGACTGAGCTAAACTGTGTGAATCAGGCGAGTGACGAAGGTGCTGGTGCTGACAAGTTTGTGTCTAGTCAGAGGCCAGTCACTCCTCTGATGTCCCTACTTGTTCAGTGTGCAGGGGAACGCCAGTTCTCTTGTGTCAGTGAATTAACGAGACATGCGTTTGTGCCTGCTTACTGGCACTATGACTATGAGAGATGGAAACAAACATACAAACTACTGCCACAAACGGATGAGAGAAACTCGCACTTTATTTACTCGGAACTTTTATACAGAATGCAAAGCATGACTGTATTTTCGGCTGAATTGGGTTAAATGTTACAACTCATTTACACACAGTCACAGAGGCCCTTATTTAAGGCAACCCAAGGAACGTGCCAACAATGTACAGTCTTCAGAGTTTATTCGATGTTATATTGTTTTCATTTTTAATTATTATGTATGCACATGCACAATGGCACTCACCACATGGGAACGAAGTCGGAACGGGAAACCAAAAATCAGGCGTGAGCGCTCTCACTGCACAGGACCATCTCTTCCCAGAGCAAGGGCAGGTGGCACGGCGACATCGCAGTCCCACCTGCCCCATCACAGTCAGGCACGGGTTGCCAAACGCAGTCGCAAGAAGAGCTCAGAGCATCCATAGAAGCACCAAGCACCTGCACGCCACTGCCAACGGACCCGAGCCGGCGCACAAGGAGGCATGCATGAGCTGAGCATCCCGGGTGACAGGGTAAAGGAGTCCTGGCGCGTGGCGCAACACAAACCACCTCAACCCCCAGACTAGAGAGCTTCTTCTTCACCCCTCTGAAACCCGCCTCCTTAACGAAATCCCCCTCACTCCGAAGCCGGCAGAGACAGGCAACATTTAAATACTTAAGTATAATTTACATGCGATATGTATGTATGTATGTATGTATGTATGTATAGGCGTTCTTTTATAGCGCTATAACTGTCACCCGAAGGGCATCCTGGCGCTTAGACTGTTATGACACAATACATGATGTTTCCAGCTTCCAATCTATTTACATTGTTCTGGGGAACAGATGGGTCTTTAATGCTTTTTTAAAGGAAGAAAAATCTTCCAGGCCCCTCAGGCCTAGCGGTAGAGAATTCCACAGCCGCGCTGCGGTAAACCTGAAGGACCGACCACCCATCCGGGACCTCAGAAACTTGGGTACTACCACCAAGTAAGCCGAGGCTGACCGGAGTGGTCTTGGAGGGATGTACCATGAGAAAAGGTCCTGCAGAGGAGACGGGCCTTGTCCGTGTAGAGCCCTAAAAACTAAACACAAAGCTTTGAAGTTCACCCGTTGAGAGATTGGCAACCAATGGAGGTCCCTAAGTGCCTTGGCAAAAGAGTCCAGGCGGCGTCGCGAGAGTGCCCGTTTGGCAGCAAAATTCTGTACTCGGAGTTTTCCTAGCAGAGTAACTGGTGCCCCCAGCAGCAGTGCGTTGCAGTAGACGAGACAACAAAATTATGCTCCGCACTACCTCTGGTCTGGCCTGTACCGGGAGCAAGGGTAGAATCTTTCGCAATGATCCAAGTAATGCCATACAAGTGGCCACCGTTTTGTTCACTGATGTGTCCAGCTGTAAGTCGGAACTAAACATTACCCCCAAATTCCGAACCGATTCGGCAGGCAGACTAGTACCTTGGAAATCAGGAGGCCAAAAACCATGTGGTAGGGGTCTGGGGGTCCGATCCATAGAGCAATGTAGCACCTCGGTTTTCGAGCTGTTAAATTGTAGGGAGTTGTTACCCAGCCATTCTGCGTTGGTGCTTATGCATCGATGGAAGACCTCCTGTGACACCCCGTCCTTACCCTCAAACGAGAAGATAAGTTGGGTGTCATCAGCGTAGTTGGTGAATGTTATGCCAAAAGATTTAATCAGCGTGATCAGGGGACGGAGGTAAAGATTGAAAAGAATGGGGCTGATGGCCGAGCCCTGGGGTACTCCCTGACCAACCCTCCTGATGTTGGATTTAAAGGGTGGCAGGGCAACTACCTGGTGCCTTTGATCGAGATATGACACCAGCCATTCAAGTGCCAAGCCCGACACCCCAGCCTCCGTCAGTCTCCTGATCAGGATTGCATGGCTGACCGTGTCGAACGCGGCCGACATGTCGAGCAGCACTAAAAAGGCTGCTTGACCCTGGTCGGCACGCGTTCGAAGGCCATCAAGAACAGTCACCAATGCCAACTCTGTCCCATGTGCCGGTCTAAACCCAAACTGAGCCACATCCAAACAATCAGTAGTCTCCAGAAACTTGGAGAGATGTTTTGTGGCCAGTTTCTCCAGAATTTTAATAGGGAATGGCAAGAGGGAGATGGGCCTAAAGTTGGCTGGGCATGTGGGGTCCAGATTCTCCTTTTTAAGCAGTGGGGAGGCCACCGCCAATTTCCAGCAATCTGGAACCCGTGCTGAAGTGAGAGACTGGCGACAGATGGAAAAAAGTGGGGGAAACAGCTCTTCACAAAAAAAGTTTCCAGAATTTGGGTGGAAGAGGATCAGAAGGGGAGCCAGAGGACACCCCGTCAGCCAAAGAGCAGAAGTCCTCAAAAGATGGTAGAGGAAAGTTGCTCAGCTCACCCGATTTAGTACACTCCTTCCTATTCTCAAACGAGATGGAATCGTGCACAGCACGGCCAGTTGACGAGGGAAGATTGTTTAAGATGTTGGCAATCTTATCCTCAAAGGCCTGTGCTAGCGAATCACAGAGAGCTTGAGAGGCCGGGATGACATTTTTGGTACAGCCAGGATGGGCCAGGTCCTTTACGATCTTAAATAAGGCCTGAGATTTACTTACAGCTGCCATCAAAGATTCTTCTAAGAATCTAGCTTTGGCAAGCTTGATCTGGATTTTATAGGACGCCAGTGCTTGTTTGAAGAGGAGGACTCTATGTGATTCCAGGTACTGTTTCCTCCCGGTCCGCTCAGGCTCTTTACATTGGAGCTTGAGCTGCCGAAGTTCTTCCGAGTACCATGGCAGAGCAAGATTAGTCCTATCTTTGATTTTTCGCAGCGGGGCCAAAGAGTCCAGAGAAGCCGAGATTCGCTGACAGAGAGTCTCGTAACTTACGTCCACATTCGCTCCCAATACAAAGCCATCTGGCAGCAGAGAGGGCAAGATCGTTTGTTTGAGGAGTCTAGACCATTGTCTCCCCATTCTAGTGCCCCCCACACTCCCTTTCTTTAATGGAGCACTAGTGCACGAGAGGGAGAACTGGACGAGGGCGTGATCCGTCCAACACTGAGGCAGGACGTCACGTATAGCTGTTCGACAAGCGTCAGCAAAAAGTAGATCAAGTATATGGCCCTTTGAATGGGTTTTGGAGAGTACCAGTTGTTGTAGCTCAATATTATGACAAGCTTGGACCAGCTCTACATAGGCCGTCTTGGTCGGTCCCTCTGACCAAAGATTGAAATCCCCTAACACCAACAACTTTGTGTGGGAGTGGGAGAGATCGTATATTAAGTCTATGAGCTCAGGTACAGCAGATAACGAGCTAGCCGGGGGTCTATAACATAGACCCGTGAATAGCACGCCTCCTTGGTCCTTGATGGAGAAACCCAATGTTTCGCACCCAGCGATTGCCTTGATGATAAGCTGGGAGACGTCAAGAGTCTGCCTAAAAATTAATCCAGTTCCACATCCTCTGGCTCCCACCCTGGGATTATGCATTATTTTGAAGCCAGGGGGACAAGCTGTCCCCAGTTCCACCGAGCTAGTCGGGGTTGTCCAAGTCTCTGTCATGAAGAGTACGTCTAGATGGTAAGACTCGATAAGTAACGCAATTTCTTCACAGTGTTTGATGAGAGATCTCACATTCAACAAGCCACAGGACAAGGCAACTGGGTGCTTACTGGTGATATTATACTTTCGGTTACTGAGTGAACCGAGATTAAGGCGTAAAAGTTCATCGCGGGAATAAGAGTAAGAAGTTACATCTTGGTTCCGAGAGGCAGAACTTTCGGCGCCCGGCGCGTCCTGTGCGCGAACGGGCGCAAAGGGGCTTATCTCTGGCGCACCTCCGGCGCTCCGCCGGCGCGTCCGCTGCGCGCCTACGCTGCGCGCTTTAGGGGCGTCCATCATATATAGCCGTATACGCAAGAGTCCTGTAGTGCGATCACTAGCCCCCCAACCAAGATGGCGCCAGCAATTCGGCACTCCCTGGTTCCCTCACTCAGCCAAGATGGCGGCTACCAACACCGCAGCGCGATGTCCCCAGGAGCCCTAAGGTGCCCTGAAGCGCTCGAATTCCCGCAAAGTGCGAAACGAGGTCACAATTATAGTGCTGGTAAGAGTGGTACTAATAACACGCTATGAGAGAGGTAGCGCCTAGCGCCAAGATCGACAGCGCGAGCACGCAGTAAAGTAGATTAATTTTAAAATAATTAAAACAGCAATGCGGCAATAGATTCTGCAGCTCGCAATGGTCATGTAAGTCTGACCTGTCGATGGGGAAGTTCTGCTTTTATGCACTTCCAGACGCAAGAGTCCTGTAGTGCGATCACTAGCCCCCCAACCAAGATGGCGCCAGCAATTCGGCAGTCCCTGGTTCCCTCACTCACCCAAGATGGCGGCTACCAACACCGCAGCGCGATGTCCCCAGGAGCCCTAAGGTGCCCTGAAGCGCTCGAATTCCCGCAAAGTGCGGAATGAGGTCACAATTATAGTGCGGGTAAGAGTGGTACTAATAACACGCTATGAGAAAGGTTGCGCCTAGCGCCGAGATCGGCAGCGCGAGCGCGCAGTAAAGTAGATTAATTTTAAAATAATTAAAACAGCAATGCGGCAATAGATTCTGCAGCGCGCAATGGTCATGTAAGTCTGCGATATGCGATAATAATACATAATAAAATATTATATAAAACTTACCTTGGCTTCCCGCGCTGACTCCCGAGACTGCAGACTTCCGATTCCCGCCGTCCTGGATTTTGAATGCGTCTGACGTGGTCTGGGCTCTCGTCAACAGGAAGGCTGCAGGCAACCTCCCTCCCCTCCACCGCAGCCAGCACCGATTGGTTCAGACGGCTGCCCCAACAGCGTCATTTCTCTCAGTCTGTATGCTGCAGAGAACGGAGAGGAGGAAGCGGAGTACTTAATCGCTGTATCCTATCTACTTTATCAGAGAGCATTGCAGTGGCATTCCTAGCTTCAGTTAAATCTGTTTGCATCTGAACAATAACCCTCATTAAATCATCCATGGTGGCCATAATGTCAAAACTCTCAGACCGGGAGGAATATTATTCGTGGGCTCACTATTCTGTCAGGTTGCTTCTTCCTCATGGTCTGGAGTGATGATATAAGGGGCCCACCTCTCAATACCTCCAACTCTGAATGTAATGATTACACAGAGTATTGAAGTGATTAAGCGGGGGGAAAGGGAATTAGGAAGGGAACAGCTGGGAAGGAGATCTGAAAAGGAAAAGTTACTCGCAAACAAAAATACACGCACTTTCCTTCGCACAAAGACGTAAATTAGGACATCAGATTCTGTCCTTCAATCAGGAACTAGCTTAAGAGCTTTGTGGCTTGCGTTTATTCAGACAATCAGACTCTTAGTTGACCTTTCTTAGATCCGCTATATTGTGGCGATAATACTTCACTTCAGTATCAACTGCTCAAAGGCATAAGCAGCAGAATTTGGTTTAGGTCTTTCTATGACTAGGTTTTCAATCACCTAAACAATCAGTGTCTTATATTTCCTTATTTTATGTGACTTAAAAGTGTTCCCAAAAACATTCATGGAACTACTATAGAACAAGAATCGCACTCGTGAATATGGTAATGAGCTAGAGAAAGCATGCATAGAATTTCTACTGAACAAGAATCACACTTGTGAATAAGGTAAATGATCTTGAAAATCAAATTGAATGTTCCTAATAAATCACTGAAATGGTTTTAACAAGATTCGCAATCTTACCTGTAGAGTGGACCTCTGTCTCCTTTCTCTCACTCTGCTCCTTCACTCGTTTTTCTATCCTTTCTATCTTTCACCTTTCTGCATCTCTGCTCTTTTGTGCGTTATTTCTGCCCATTTTCCCTTTCTCTACCTCTGCTCCTTCACTCGTTATTCTTCCCTTTCTATCTTTCACCTTTCTGCACCTCTGCTCTTTTGTGCCTTATTTCTGCCCATTTTCCCTTTCTCTCCCTCTGCTCCTTCACTCGTTTTCCTACCCTTTCCATCTTTCACCTTTCTGCCCTTTTCTGCATCTCTGCTCTTTTGTGCCTTATTTCTGCTTATTTTCCCTTTTTTCTTTATCCCTTCTTTCCTCCCTTTACCTTTCCCCGCCGCTGCTGCCCCGCTGCCCCTCCCCCCCCCCAGCGCGACCGGCCCAATCCAGCTCCTCTCCCCGCTCCCGCCTCCCAGCTATCCAGCCCTCCCCGACCCCTACTTAATGGCGGCCACTGGTGCACCGAAGGCGCGTCAAAAGCAAGCACGTCTGCGCCCGTCCGCGACCCGTCCGCAACCAGCACCAGGAACCCTGGACCTCCGCCCCGCCAACGCTACGACCCAGCAGCACTCCACGCACTCAACCCAGGCTGCAACAACAACTGCAAGCTAGCATCACCAGCCGACACCCATGGACCCTTCAGCTGTCACCGCTGCCGGCACACCTGCAGCACCACCAAGAACACGGATCCAGCACAACCTGCCCCCAAGAACACAACCGAACCGAAGACCCTGCAATGCATCCTCCTCAACGTCCGATCCCTCCACAAACACGCCACAGAAATCTGGGACCTCCTCGACAGAACCACCCCGGACGTAGCATTCTTCACCGAAACCTGGACCAACACCACCTCGGGACCGGACATCGCCATCGCCATGCCCCAAGGATACAAGATCTCCAGGAAGGACCGCCCCACCCACCCAGGAGGAGGAATCGCCATCGTCCACAAATCCAGCCTCCGCCTGAGCACACTCCCTGACGAGTCCACAAAACTGATGGAACACCTTCACTTCAAGATACTGGCCAGCCCCACCGCCGCCCTCCGAGGAACCCTCATCTACCGACCCCCTGGACCCCGCGGACCCTTCGCCAACTCCATCACGGACATTATCTCCCCGCAGGCCATCGCATCCACCAACTACACCTTGCTGGGAGACCTCAACTTCCACCTCGACAATCAACTGGACCCCAACACCACATGCCTCCTGGACAACCTCCACAACATTGGACCCTGCCAGATCGTGACAGAGCCCACGCACTCAGCAGGACACACCCTCGACCCCCTCTTCACTACAGGAAACTCCATCACCTTCAGCCACACCACCGAACTCCCATGGACCGACTATCGTTGCGTCCACTTCACCTTCAGAACACACACCATCCACAGACACCAGCACCTGCTTCCAGAAAGAAACTGGACCAAAATCACCAACGACCAGCTCACCTCCTCACTCAACAACTCCACCCCAACCATCGCGGAAAACAACGACCCCAACACCGCAGCTCGAACCCTGCATAGATGGATCTCGGACAGCACCAACACCATAGCCCCCCTCAAGAAAAACAACAATACCCGTGCCAAGAAAGCCAGATGGTTTACCACCGAACTTCGAGAGTCCAGGCGCACACGCCGCCGCCTCGAAAAGGCCTGGAGAAACACCAAATCCACAGAAGCCCACAACAACTTCAGAGCCGCCACCAAGGCCCCCCATCAACTCATCAGAGAAACGAGGAAAAAAGGGATTGAAGACAGAATCTCCACCCACGCACACAACAGCAAGGAACTCTTCAGCATCATCAAGGAGTTCGCCCAACGCACCAGCGAGTCTACTGACATACCTCCCTCACAAGACCTCTGCGACAAACTCAGCACCTTTTTCCACCAGAAAATCAAGAGCATCTATGACAACTTCGACAAAGACAACCAACACACTGAACCATCACGAACCACCCCCGACACCCGGAAACCAGCGATTGATGACTGGACAGCCCTCACCATCGAAGACACAATGAAGACAATGAAGTCAATCCACTCAGGGGCCCCCACGGACCCCTGCCCCCACCACATCTTCAACAGAGCCGCCGATACCATCGCACCCATGCTCCACCACACCATCAACAGCTCCCTGGCGACCGCCTCGTTCCCCGACGACTGGAAACACGCCGAGTTCAACCCCCTCCTAAAGAAACCCTCAGTGGACCCCACCGACCTCAAAAACTACAGACCCATCTTCCTGCTCCCTTTCCCAGCGAAAGTCATCGAGAAAGCCATCAACAGCCAACTCGCCACATTCATTGAAGAACACAACATCCTCAACTCCTCCCAATCCGGCTTCAGAAAAAACCACAGTACGGAAACCGCCCTCCTCGCCGCAACAGACGACATCCGCACCCAACTGGACAAAGGAGAAACAGTAGCCCTCATCCTCCTAGACCTATCAGCGGCGTTCGACACAGTCTCCCACCGCACCCTAATACGCAGACTCTACGACGCAGGAATCCAGGACAAGGCCCTCGACTGGATCTGCTCCTTCCTCTCCGGCAGGACGCAACGGGTCAGACTCCCCCCTTTCCTCTCAGACCCCACACCTACCACCTGCGGAGTCTCCCAGGGCTCCTCCCTCAGCCCGACGCTCTTCAACATCTACATGGCTCCACTTGCCCCCATCGTCAGAACCTATGGACTCAACATCGTGTCATACGCAGACGACACCCAGCTCATCCTCTCCCTATCCAACGAGCCCAACACCGCCAGACGCAACTTTCGAGAAGGCATGGAAGCCGTCGCCAAATGGATGAAAAACAGCTGCCTACAACTAAACACCAACAAAACAGAAGTACTCATCATGGGCCCAAACCCCGACGCCTGGAGCGACACCTGGTGGCCCACCGCCCTCGGAAACCCGCCAACCCCCACAGACCAAGCATGCAACCTGGGAATCATCGTGGACTCCGAGCTCAAAATGGACCGCCAGATCAACTCTGTCTCATCTTCCTGCTTCCACACCCTCCGCCTCCTTCGTAAGACCTTCAAATGGACCCCCCTCGAACACCAAAAGACAGTCACTCACGCCCTGGTCACCAGCAGACTCTACTACGGCAACGCACTCTACGCCGGAATAAACAAAAACCTCATCCACAAGCTACAGAACATCCAGAACGCCGCCGCAAGACTGG
Organism: Lissotriton vulgaris; assembly: GCF_964263255.1. Taxonomy (NCBI): domain Eukaryota; kingdom Metazoa; phylum Chordata; class Amphibia; order Caudata; family Salamandridae; genus Lissotriton; species Lissotriton vulgaris. Next base: position 947,564,489 of record NC_141699.1, on the reverse strand, counting down.
TCCTCAACCTGCCAAAACACTGCCACATCTCCCAGCACCTGCGCACACTCCACTGGCTCCCCGTCGAGGCGAGAATCACCTTAAAGATGCTCACCCACGCACACAAGGCCCTCCACGGCACCGGACCAGCATACCTGAACAGCCGGCTCAAATTCCAGGCACCCCAAAGGACCCTACGATCAGCCCAGCTCTCCTACGCCGTGGTCCCCCGCACCAGAAAGACCAGATCGGGAGGCCGCTCCTTCACCTTCCTCGCGGCCAAAGCATGGAACGCCCTTCCGCTCCACCTCAGACAGACAACATCGCTCCCCATCTTCTCAAGAAACCTCTAAACCTGGCTCTTCGACAGACCCCCTCCTTGATGGAATGGAACCTGCACCCCCCCACCCCTAGCGCCTTGAGACCCTTACGGGTGAGTAGTTGCGCTTTAACAAACTCCTGATTGATGGATTGACTCTACTTCTGAATCTGGGTTAGTGACAGGTAATCCCCCCAAAAGCTAGCCTCACCGGGAGCCCATCAAGAAGAGAAGTCTCCGCAGATTCTAAACTCCTCCTGCAGCTCAGCGAGCGTTGTAGCAGTCTTTAGGCACCCAGAACTCTCCACCGATCAAAAGAAGAAAGCTGGCCTCGGAGAGAAACTGAGCCCCAAGATCCTCTTCCTCCTTTACCAAAAGACGCTGAAAAGTGAGCACGGGGAACTGGGCGCGGCCGCTGACATCATTGTAGGCACACCCCGTGCCAAACCTCCCGCATCTCGCGTGAGGTGCCAAACCTCCCGCATCTCGCGTGAGGTGCCAAACCTCCCGCATCTCGCGTGAATTGTCAAAATTCCCGCAATACGCGTGAATGGCCAAACCTCCCGCATCTCGCGTGAGGTGCCGAACCTCCCGCATCACGCGGGAGGTGCCGAACCTCCCGCATCACGCGGGAGGTGCCGAACCTATCGCATCACGCGGGAGGTGCCGAACCTCCCGCATCTCGCGTGAGGTGCCGAACCTCCCGCATCTCGCGTGAGGCGCCGGACCTCCCACATCTCGCGTGAGGGGTCCGGACCTCCCTATCTCGCGTGAGGCTAAAACCTCACGCATCTCGCGTGAGGTGCCGAACCTCACGCATCTCGCTTGAGTTGCCGAACCTCCCGCATCTCGCGTGAGGTGCCGAACCTCCCGCATCTCGCGTGAGGTGCCGAACCTCCCGCATCTCGCGTGAGGTGCCGAACCTCCCGCATCTCGCGTGAGGTGCCGAACCTCCCGCATCTCGCGTGAGGTGCCGGACCTCCCGCATCTCGCGTGAGGTGCCGGACCTCCCGCATCTCGCGTGAGGTGCCGGACCTCCCGCATCTCGCGTGAGGTGCCGGACCTCCCGCATCTCGCGTGAGGTGCCGGACCTCCCGCATCTCGCGTGAGGCTAAAACCTCCCGCATCTCGCGTGAGGTGCCGAACCTCACACATCTCGCGTGAGGTGCCGAACCTCACGCATCTCGCTTGAGGTTAAAACCGCACGCATCTCGCGTGAGGTGCCGAACCTCATGCATCTCCCGTGAGGTGCCAAACCTCACGCTTCCCGCGTACGGTGCCAAACCCCACGCATCTCGCGTGAGGTGGCAAACCTCACGCATCTCGGGTGAGGTGCCAAACCTCACGCATCTCGGGTGAGGTGCCAAGCCTCACGCATCTCGGGTGAGGTGCTAAACCTCACGCATCTCGGGTGAGGTGCCACACCTCACGCTTCCCGCGTAAGGTGCCAAACCCCACCCATCTCGCGTGAGGTGCCAAACCTCACGCATCTCGGGTGAGGTCCCAAACCTCACGCATCTCGGGTGAGGTGATAAACCTCACGCATCTCGGGTGAGGTGATAAACCTCACGCATCTCGGGTGAGGTGCCAAACCTCACGCATCTCGGGTGAGGTGCCGAACCTCCCGCATCTCGCGTGAGGTGCCGAACCTCACGCATCTCGCGTGAGGTTCCAAACCTCACGCTTCCCGCGTACGGTGCTTAACCCCACGCATCTCGCGTGCGTTTCCAAACCTCCCGCATCTCGGGTGAGGTGCCAAACCTCACGCATCTCGGGTGAGGTGCCAAACCTCACGCATCTCGCGTGAGGTGCTAAACCTCACGCATCTCGTGAGTGTCTGGCGCTGTAGTAAATGTCCTCCCATTCTTTGTTGCGCAGAGTCCGCCCCAGTTCCCTCTCCCATCTAGCCCGTCCTGCATTATAAACGCGCGAGTATCTGTCCAAGAGGAGCCGATATATGTATGAAATGAGTCGCTTAACTGTGGTGCGCGAGAGAAGCCAGTATTCATATTTACTGAGCTTGCGTGTAGCGTCTCCACGGATCTGGAGTGGAAGCTCCCAATGTCGGACCTGTAGATACCTAAGGCGTTCAGCCTCCGGGAGGTCATAGGTCTTCCGGAATTCCTCAAAAGGCATCACTCCCGCACCTGAATACATGTGAAAGAGGCATCGGCATCCTGCTGGGCGCCACCGTGCAAAGGCCTGGACATCCCTACCCGGGCCGAAGTCAGGGTTCTCTAACAGTGGTGTGAGGGGAGACGGGAAGGTCGTCAGGTCGTGTAAGACGCATGTTCGATCCCATACCTCTAGCGGTACCCTCGTGACGAAGGAGGCGTATAGGTTAGGGGGCCGGTGTTGTCGCCGCAGGAAAGGCACCTCCTGGAGTGGACGCCCCGCGACCGCTTGGTCCTGGAACAACCAATGGCGCTCCGATTCCCATTTGCTCCATTCCACTATGGGTTCTGAGTTGGGTCGCCTGGTAATAGTGACGCAAATCCGGCAGGCCCAGCCCACCACTCTCCGGGGGAAGCATCGCTAGCCTCAGCTTGAGTCTGGGCCGTTTCCCGTTCCACACAAACTGAGCCAGCTCCGATTGCCTGCGGCGAATCCATCCCTCCGGGGGACGGAGCGGGCTAGCCCGAAAAACGTATAAAACTTGCGGGAGGATTGTCATCTTTACTGCTGCCACTCGGCCCAGCCAAGATAGTGGAAGGTGCCGCCACCGCCCGACCTCCGCGCGGATAGTGCAACTAAGGTTAGCGTAGTTGAGACGCACCGTTTCTGGTAGCGTGGCCGCCAAGTGTATGCCCAGGTAGGGGACTGCACCGTCTGCCCATTGGAAGGGGGAATTGTGCTTCTAGGGAGGCCCGCGTGTGTGCCTCCAAGGAAAGGTCAAGTGCTGGGGGGCGGAGCTTGCCGGCGTCCATGGTAGACGCGTGAGTGCGGAGCTCCTCGCCTTTGCCCTGTAATTATCCTGAAAACTAATCCTGCTGAGTGCCTGAAAGACTCTATTGACTGCTGTTCACCCCCTAGCAGCCCCCGGGTGTGAGCGACAGAGTCTCGACGCCCGGACCACTGCAATACCGGGATGTCCTTGCTGGGAGGATCCGGCGGTAGCGGACCAGGCCTGCATCCCCGGTCTGGCCTGTGGAGCAGCCCGAGAGACGTCGCTCGACGTGCGGCCTGAAAGGGGCCGGAAGTACCGGCTGCGCGCTTCACACGGCGGACTTGGGACGTCCCGGAGCTGGGGTGATAGTGCACCCATTCAAGACGGGCGGTGTCGTGGGTGCGGCGCTCGGCCGTGCACCGTGCCTCTGCGGGCTGCTTTGAAGGACAGTGGGGCTGGGGGCCCGGGAGTGCTCCTGGTGGTCTGCCCCACCTGAAATCCCCGACCAAGCCTGACATTGTCTGCTGGAATAGCTGCGGGAAGCCCTGCGGTATTGAAAGGAGACCCGCTGTTTGGGCGGGACGCAGGACATAGCGGCTCGAGATCAGGCTGCGGAGGACTAGCGCAGTACCAACTCTGGTCCGGAGCGCCATCGGTGAGTGCCTGTTGGGTCCAGGAGGCTATGCGACGCTTGGTAGCATACTAGAAATTGCTTCATACCCCAGCAGCGAGGCCCTTGTGGAGACAGGAGACACTGGGTGGGTGCGCAGCACGGAATGTACAGCGGACACCTTAGCGAGTAACTTTTTGATTGACACCATTTTGGGGCCCGGCCTGCCTTGGTGACGGCCATTTGCTGCATCGCCCGAAGCCTGCTGCTGAGCCCTGGAGTGGTGGCTGGGCACCGAAAACGCAGAGGGAAGATCCTGCCTTGCACGGGCGTCGACGAGGAAGGTGATTGTTTGCCCTGGCTGAGGGCACTTGGCAACCTGTGCTGCATAGTGTGGTGGTTGATCTGGATACCCACTGCCTCGGGGATGGCTGGAGACCCTGGTAGGTGGAGGTTGGCGCAGTGGGGCCAGGTCATAGATCGGTAGCTATGTGGCCGGCTAGAGGAACCCACAGTTGGAAGCCAGTTGGTACTGTTGTGGTGTGCGGCACTCTGGATTGTAGGAACGGCTGACCACGCACTTGGGAGCACGCACGTGGGTGCCGAGATCTGGGACTCGGAGCCTGAGACACACGCTAATCTGTGAGACGTCGCTAACCTGCTCTAAGTGGACTCGGGAGCTTGAGAAACGTTACGCTTTGATGTCCAGCAGGATCGCCATGGGCAAAAACGACAGAACTCAGCCCAAACTCTCCTTTGAGCAGCGACGGACCAAGGGGACGGAGGTGCCTGCCACAGAGGCGCCCCCGCGGGGAGCTACCTCTGACGGTTCTACGGGAGCCGATATCCGAGACTTGCTGGTCTCGATGGAAAAAGGGCTACAAGACAGTATTGCGTCCATTGGTACTAAAATTGATGCCCTGACATCGCAGTGGGGCGATACGGCGGAAGAGGTCAGTGGTGTGCTCCCAACTCCGGAATCCCCTTTAATGGCTCCCTGTAGCCATAATAGCTGACGAGCTAGTTGGAGATGCACCTGCGCGCCAGAGGGGCAACGAGGCCGGTGACGGGTGTTTGGCAACCTGTTCTGCAACCCCAAATACTATCTCTACTGATGAGGGAAACAATCCCGAAACACGAGCTAGGCTCGTGTCTAGAGATATCGAAATACAAGTACTTACTTGCACCGATTGTGGTGAAAAACCTTTGATATTTGAACTTTGAACCGTTCCTGACTACACTTGAACTGTACAGACCAGGATGCAGTGGGGAGATACGGCGGAAGAGGTCAGTGGTGTGCTTCCAACTCCGGAATCCCCAACGGGAGCCGATATCCGAGACTTGCTGGTCTCGATGGAAAAAGGGCTACAAGACAGTATTGCGTCCATTGGTACTAAAATCGATGCCCTGACATACCGCATGGACCGCATGTCGGAACGAGTGGACAAGCATGCTGAACGTCTCGACATGGCGGAGAGACGTCTGACGGAAGCGGAGGAGACACAGTCGGAGTGGGAAAAAGACCGCAAGCAATTTGGCAGACGCCTGCAGGTGATCCAAGACAAGTCGGAGGATTTGGAGGCGAGATCGCGGAGATCCAACATTCGCATCACGGGTGTGGCGGAGACCACGCAGACTGGCAAGATGGAGCTTTTCTTGGAGAAACTATTGAAAACACTACTTGGAGACGAGGTTTTCTCCCCTATGTTTATAGTGGAGAGGGCCCACCGCACACTAGGGCCCAGGCCGAAGCCTGGTGCAAATCCGCGTCCCATAAGAGCGAAGCTACTCAATTATCGGGATAGGGACACAGCACTACGTTTAGCCAGAGACAAAGGCAAGCTGCAATATGAAGGAATGGACATCTCCCTCTATCCGGACTTCACCACAAAAGTGCAGGAGGAAAGGAGGCAATTCGCTCCATACAAAAAACAACTGCGAGACCTTGGGTTGGATTATGCCATGATGTACCCTGCGAAGCTCCGGATAAACAGGCAAGGGCATTCACATTTCTTTACTGACCCCAGGGAGCTGCAAAAATCTCTGAAGGAATGGTCCAGAGAGCGCAGGAACAGCCCGAGGAGCGACCGGGACGACGGCAACGCCTCATCACAACTGGACGAACAGGAATGAACACTGAATGGCTGTTTGTTTCAGACAGACCTTTGTACTGGTTAGTACGCTCCCCCCTTGGCTTGCTCGGACTCCGGCTTTGTTGTAAGCAGAGCGGATGCTGATCGGCGTCTGCTCCTGTGCGGTGGAGCCCTTGCAGTACCCTGAAGATACCCTGCTGGGTGAGATCTTTCTGATTTCTTTCTATGTCATGGGATGCCAAGGGTTGCTCTCCAATATGGGCTGTTGCCTCTCGCCTGAGGGGTATGTTTGGCGGGTTTTAATGCTGCGGGTTGCAGGTAGACCTGAGAGGTGCGCTGTGCCACGAGACGGGGAGGGAGGGCGGAAACGTGCATTTCTCGAACTTGGGACTCATGTTGGCACTAAATGCACGGCAGGGGCAGGGCGATGGGACGCTTTAGCATTGCAGTTTCGAACTGGTGGATAACTGCTCTTGGCTGGCAACGTCTGCCCCTGCGCTTTCGGCACCTGAGCTCTGGAGAGAGCCGGTTAAGGGTCTGTTTAAGTTGGTTTTTCAGGGGGGGGTGGAGGGTGGCACGGGGTCCTGTCTGACCAGGTTGGGGATTGGTCGGCTGTGGGCGGGGGGAGGGTGACTGTGAATTGATCACGTGTGGGTGTGTTTCCTGGGAACAATGGGAGGTTCAGTTTCAGGGGTTTGTAATGCCTGGTGTTGTGCTATTTGTTACTGCAACTATGGTCCTACCTGTATATCTTGGAGGTTCAAGACACCCTGCGGTGCACTGCCCACTTGTATTGAAGCTAGATGGAGGACAATGAGGATTTAACCGGAGGCGGACGTCCCGATCTACTGAGGGTGTTGACCTGGAATGTACGGGGACTCAATGACTACCGCAAGCTTAGAAAAGTGATAAGCTACCTTCACAGACACCGAATAGATGTGGCTCTCTTGCAAGAAACACACCTCCCACTTACTAGTACGATGCTGTCTGTGAGAGGTTTGGAGGGCAATTGTGTAGCAGCTGGTTTCACTACCCACTCTAGAGGGGTGGTGACATGGGTGAACCCCCGCTCGCAATTAATGTTAACACCTTTACATGTGGACCCAGAGGGTAGATACACCATCTCACGGTGCACGGGTAAAGGACATGACTTAATTGTAGTGAATGTCTACGGTCCCAACTACGATGACCCCGCTTTTTACACAGCCCTTGCTGGCACATGCAGGACATATCTTGATTCCAGGATGGTATGGGGTGGGGATTTTAACTTTGTGATGCATCCGGACCTGGATCGGTCGGCTGGGTCGGCACGCAGCCCTGCGGCAGCCGCCGTTCTTATGCACTCGGAACTAATCAAGTTAGACATGGTAGACATATGGAGACACAGACACCCGGGCCGGGGAGGGTTCACACATTACTCGGCTTACCACAACATACATACGACAATAGATTACTGGTTTGTATCTTCCACTCTACTGAATTCGGTTAAAAATTGTACAATTCTCCCACGCACGTTGTCGGACCACTCACCACTGATTCTGCTCCTCGCTGCTCCTGCTAGGAAAATCCCCCGTTTACTTGGAGGTTCCCGCCCTATTCTCTACTAGACGAGGCTTTTAGGGGGGAGATTGCAGAAGACATAGAGACATTCTTTGACACTAACTTGGGGTCGGTGGACAGTTTTCATACGGTGTGGGACACCTTTAAGGTTTACATCAGGGGAATGGCGATGGCAAAGCACTCTGGGGTACTCAAATCCATTAGACACAGTGTGAGAAGTTGGCCTGGTATATAATGCTCACTAATTCTTAGTGATCACTTTGTACCATGCCAAGCAACCCTTATGATGATGGTTGTAATTCAACCTTGTAGACCAGTTATCCTAGTGGTAACGTGGACAAAGCAGTCTTAGGCTAAACTCTGAAAGGCATGTGAAGCCAGCTGTTATGCCATACACAACCCCCTTGAATACCAAATGAAAGGGACACCACACAGATATATATTGAAAATATATATTGATTTATTAACTATAAAATCCCCTGGACTCTTTATGAGCACAGAAGCACAAGCGTTAAATCACAAGACAGTTTAAAATACACAAAAGTTGCACAATATGGATGAGCCCTAGGGGCCACCTAAACCATATACTAAGAAAGTGGTATAAGAGATACCAATAGGAAAGTGAAGAGGCCTAGGGCCTTGGGAATCGCTGGAGCTATTCGAGACTAGCAGTGACTAAGTCGGGAGAGGCCCACGGGACTCGGGTGCAGTGTTCAAAGTGCACGCACTTTCCAATGCAAAGTCCATGGTGCGTAAAAAGTACAAAGTTAGAAAGTTAGGAACCTTCTGAGTGACCTACGGAGTTAAAACTTGAGACACAGGCCCTTGAGATGTGTACCAGTGCAGGAGCACCGGCGGAGCTGAGTTACCTCACCCACAGGAAGCGGGTGCACAGGGTCGAAGTAGTGTCGGGTTTCGTCACGCGGGTCGATGGTGCTTGGAGCTGAAGATGCTGCAGGCGGCTCGATGTGAAGAGTTCCGGTGGATCCAAGGGTGGATCTGAAGATGTGAAGACCTGAAAGCAGAGGGGACAGTGTTCAAAGTCACTAGCCAGTGACTACCGTGGAACCAGATTGGAACCAGGCGATGTCGGGTGCAAACAGGCGTTGTCGGGTAGCTTCTTTCTGCAGCCACGTGGATACCCGGGGTCGAGGACGTCCAGGAGTCGGTCACGAGCTGTCCCACGTAGGCTTCTCGCTGTTGGCGGTGTCGGCGACCTGATCGGAGCAAACAGGCCTTGGCAAATGCAAGCCACGCAGAAGTGGAAAGATGCTGTTCACTCGGACCAGCAAGGTCAGAGCGGGTGCTCCTTTTCACAGGAGCTTGGGTAGGTCTGGAGCAACCAGACCTGCTGTGTAAGTCGTCGGTTTCGTCGCCAAGATGGCCGCTGACCACGTGGCTAGTGGCCGGGATGGCGCGTCGAGTGGCACAATGCAAAAGGGCCCCACACAGATCGTGGAGATGCTGGAGGGCTGATCTTCGGTGCAAGGGCTGCTCGGTGGTGGGGGTTCTCAGTCCCCAAAGCACAACGTCGAGGATGCCTCGGAAGCTGCGCAGTCAGCTTTTCGAGTGTCTTCCAAGAGGTCCGGTCCCACGTCACTCGGTGCCTCCCCGGGTCCCTTCTTTGCAGGGACTGTGGATCGGGCTCTGAGAGGTCTGGGAGTCTGGTTCTTGTCGGGCTCTGGGCTCGGGCTCCGGCGGGAGGCGGCGGCAAAGCAGACGTCGAGTTGCTGGTTGGTACCTGTGTTCACAGGGTGGCCACTCCTAGGCCACAAGGGAGATTCTTCTTCAGTCTTCTGTGCAGCAGAATGTCGAAGTCCAGTCGTCTTCTTAGTTTTAAGTTGATTCAGGATGATCTGCTGTGCAATGGCACTGCTCCCACTCTTATTCCAATCTGAGGGGTGGATCTCCTGCTAGGTCCCTCCCCTATGGGTGGGACCAGGAAGGGGGGTGGTTACACCCCCTCTCCTTTGTCCAGCTCCTCGCCAGGACTGGGGCTGGAAAGCCCCAGAACCGGTTTGGGCTGGCTTATGCACAGGGACACCTTGTGTGCCCCAGGCATGTCTCAATCTATTCAGCCCTGTCCTACCCAATACACAAAACCCTGTCTGGGGTGGTGCTCGCACCTCCCCAGGCAGGAAACCCTTTGTCCAGGCCCTCCTCGCTGGAAGGACTCCCAGCAGCAGGAGGTCAGACATGTGTCTGTGGTGGCAGCATCCATTTTGTGATGCTGAGGCTCTGTTTAACTTTAACCGGGGTTAAGGCTACACACATGTCGTGTCCCTCTAGAAGGGTGGAATGCTATCCCCGTCGCCAGAACTGGCGAGGGGATAGTATTCCAATTCGTATGACACCTTACTCGACATGTTTTGATAAAGCCAAACCAAAGATAGCATTTAACCGCGAGGATTATAATGCACTTAAGAGTATATGGTATGGCAATATCCCGGAACAGCTTAGGGAGTGGTTCCCGACAGCTGCAGACAGGCTCAGCTCATGCTAGAGCACCAACTCACATGTAACCATGCACTCTGCCCCCAGGATTGCAGGGGCCTTCCATAGGAATGGCTTGCAGGTTAACATGTGTCCAGTTTAAGGTTAGATATAGGGATACTATATCTAAGTAAGAGGTGATTACACCAACTTACCCCAGCTGAGTGATCAGCCAGTTGTGTCAAATCTGGAGGCCAGGCCAGGGGTGGCACAAGACGTGCTGCAGCCCCTGGTAGGCCTTGGATGCACCTATGCCCTGGGTACCTAGGGTACACTGTTACAGGGGCCTATAAGGTGAACCAGTTCCAATTATGTTATGCACCTAGGGTACATGGAGTCCATTTTAAGGAGAGAGCAATCAGCCTGGGGCCCTGAATAGCAGGATCCCAGGCCAACTATGTCAAAAACCAGCTAAACACCAGGCAAAAAGTTTGGGGGTAACCATAGTCAGATATCCACCTTCCTACATAACCCCCCCCCCCCCAAACGAAAGGAGATAAGGCTATCCTTGACCAGGTAAGCCTATATTGCCTAAGTGGCCATATAAGGAAGTACCAGCTCTGGCTTGGTAACCCCCTGTCTCATGGTCCACTAAGCAATCCCTCACCCTAAGGGTATCTGAGGGTCTCCACCATAGGGAATCTCTACCTGTGGTGTGTCTTTGCAAAGTCAAAGGCTGGTGTTGAGATGGAGTACTGAAGTGAGTTTCCTCTGTAGGGCTCAGCTTCCTCCAATCACTCTCCACCATGTGTGCCTTTCTTTCTCTGACTGAGTTGCACTGTGCTCTCAGGGTCAACCTCTGGCTACCTAAAGCTGGAGGCTGGGTCCCTCTGTTTGGCTTACTGGAGGGACAGGTCAGGTTTGGGGCCTTTTGGTCCCAGGTTTGGCTGTGCCCAACAATATCCATCTGGGGGAGGTCCCTAACTACTTTTAAGGGGGATCCCTCAGGAGTTTTTAAAGTTTGCACCTCACTAGGGCTACTAGTTTCGGTGCCCCTAATCTGTTGATGGGGGTGCTTTATTTGACAGGGGGCCCTTTGGGTCTCACTGTCCTTCTTGTCCTCTGCAGCCCTGGGCTGAGTAAGGCAAGGTAGAGAGGGGCAGGTTACCTGCTCCAGACTGGGTCCCTCCTGAGAAGGGTCCACTGCCATCAGAGGCTCTGTCAGGCCAGGCCTAACAACCTCTGGGACAGTTCCTTCATCAGGGGTAAGATCAGTTCCCTGAGGAGGCTGATCCTTTCCTAAAGTCTGGTGGGAGGGAGATTTCTCTTCCTCCTCAATGCTCTCTGTTTGGGTGGAGTGATCCATCATTTCAGGCTTCACTACCCATGTATCAGTTTGAGTTTGGGCTGTGGCCATCACAGCCCCACCAACCTTTTCAGGAGGAGACTCAGTTTGGGTATGGGCTGTTACTAGTACAGCCCTGCTACTCTTTTCAGGAGGGAGGTTATCTAAAGATGGGGCTGAGGTTTGCTCAGCCCTCCCAACCTTTTCAGGAAGGACATCTTGGATTGGGGCTGTAGCCATCACAGCCCCACTAACCTTTCCATGGAGATTTACCATTCTAGAATGGGTTTGCTGTTCAACCTCAGCCCAGGCTGAGATTTCCAAATCATTACCCAGTAGGCAATCTACAGGCAAGTTTGCTGACACTGCCACTCTCTTTGGGCCAGTGACACCTCCCCAGCTAAGATTGACTACTGCCATGGGATGATTGGTTTCTATGCCATCAATGTTTGTCACCTGATATCTGGCATCAGGTAAAAGTTGCCTTGAGGGGACTAGGCATTCAGCCACCATGGTGATGCTAGCCCCTGTGTCTCTGAAGGCCTCAATTTTCAAACCATTGATGAGGGGCTCCTGTCTATACTTGCTCAAAGTGTTTGGGCAAGCAGTGAAATTGGCAAACCCCATGCCAGTCTCATAGACAAGAGTATCTGAGTTAGGGGACCTGGATAGGCCAGAGTCCACCTGTCCTCCAAAAGTAAACCCACCCAAATTCTTGGGGGTGCTCCCACCACCTAGGGGACCACTGCTAACAGTGACAGGAGGTGTTGGAGCCTTACCTGGAGGTATATTCTCCTTATTGCCATTCTTGGGACAACAGTTATCTGTTTTGTAATGCCCCACCTGTTTACAGGTATGACAATAAGGCTTTTTCTGGGTTGTAGAAGTGTCTTGGGACCCACCCCCATTCTTGGAGTTTTGGGGCCCTGGGGAAGTACTTTCCTTACTTTTATCCCCACCCTTCTCTTGAGGCTTGGTAGTCTCTTTCTTTTGGTCACCACCTTGATTCTTAGGCCTGATCCTGGTTCTGACCCATTTGTCTGCCCTCCTACCCAATTCTTGTGGGGAGGTCAGATCAGAGTCAACCAGGTGCTGATGTAGAAGCTGATTTTGACAATTACTTAAGATTTGCTCTCTCATAATTAAATTATACAATCCTGTATAGTCCGTAACCTTACTTCCCAGCAACCAGCCCTCCAGAGCCTTAGTGGCACATTCAACAAATTCAGACCAGTCCTGAGTCTGTGTCTTCTGGGTATCTCTGAACATTAACCTGTACTGTTCAGTGGTTAAGCCTAACCCATCAATCAGAGCACTCTTCAGGACCATGTAGTTTCTAGAATCCTCATCACTAACTGTGAGGAGTCTGTCTCTGCCTCTACCTTCAAAGGAGAGCCACAAGATTGCTGCCCACTGCTCCTGAGGGATCTGGTGTACCATGCAGGCTCTCTCAAGTGCAGTCATCCATTTGTGGATATCATCCCCAGCTTTGTAGGGGGGCACAATCTTACTCAGGTTTCTTGTATCAAAAGACCTGTCTTTATCCTTCTGGATAGTGCTGCCACCAGTGGATCCTAATCCACTCTCTCTAGGCTGTCTTGCTCTAGCAAGTTTCTCCTTGGCCAGGGCAACCTCTAACTCTTGCCTCTGGATCCTAAGCTCAGCCTCTCTCATCTTGGCCTCATGTTCCCTTCTCTGAGGGCTAGTCATCTCCCTTCTGGAGTGACCATGAGAGCCTCTAGAAGCATGGGAGTTGTCAGAGTCACCTGAGTGAGTCCTCCTCCTCCTAGGCTTCTGGTTAAGTCCACCTGGGGGTCTGAATGGGTTGTTACCAGATTCATTCCCAAGTTGGCTTAAGTTAGCCTGGTTCAGTCTACTGACCAGCACCTGACTATTTCTGTCATCATCTGACTCACTGCTTTCCACCTCCTCCTCTTCTTCCTCCTCTTCCTCTTACTCCTCATCTACCTGAGGAGCTCCAGTGGTGGAGGCTTCCTCATCTACTAGGATGATAGGACCAGGGGTGTCTACAGTGTCATCCTCTGAAGGATGGCCTCCTTCAGCATTCCCTGTGGGGTTTGCCTTAGAGGGCTTTAGAGTCTCAGACTGGTCTAAGAGCTCTCTTAGGTGATCTGTAGTAGGGGATGGCCCTGTCTTCAGACCCCTTAAGACACAAAGCTGTCTTAATTCCTTAAAGGAAAAAATAGCAAATTTGGATGGTGCCCTTGGAGGGTCACTTTCAACAGGGATGTTTCCAGTGGAACCCTCTGCTCCAGACATTGCTCTAGTGTGGGTGGATGTGTTGCAATCTACCTACACTGGTGTTTACCTACTGTACCTATCTAGTAGTTGTAGCTAGGGTGTGCTACTCCCTTTGCTCTACAACAACTAAGTTCAGTAGAACTTAAGTATACTAGTCTTGTTTTATATGTACCTAGCAGGTACCTGTATGATCTTTCAAATGATAATCTCAAAGATTGTAATGGTAAAACAACAGCAAGCTCAGATCCCAATCCGCTGCTCACCAATGTGAGAAGTTGGCCTGGTATATAATGCTCACTAATTCTTAGTGATCACTTTGTACCATGCCAAGCAACCCTTATGATGATGGTTGTAATTCAACCTTGTAGACCAGTTATCCTAGTGGTAACGTGGACAAAGCAGTCTTAGGCCAAACTCTGAAAGGCATGTGAAGCCAGCTGTTATGCCATACACAACCCCCTTGAATACCAAATGAAAGGGACACCACACAGATATATATTGAAAATATATATTGATTTATTAACTATAAAATCCCCTGGACTCTTTATGAGCACAGAAGCACAAGCGTTAAATCACAAGACAGTTTAAAATACACAAAAGTTGCACAATATGGATGAGCCCTAGGGGCCACCTAAACCATATACTAAGAAAGTGGTATAAGAGATACCAATAGGAAAGTGAAGAGGCCTAGGGCCTTGGGAATCGCTGGAGCTATTCGAGACTAGCAGTGACTAAGTCGGGAGAGGCCCACGGGACTCGGGTGCAGTGTTCAAAGTGCACGCACTTTCCAATGCAAAGTCTATGGTGCGTAAAAAGTACAAAGTTAGAAAGATAGGAACCTTCTGAGTGACCTACGGAGTTGAAACTTGAGACACAGGCCCTTGAGATGTGTACCAGTGCAGGAGCACCGGCGGAGCTGAGTTACCTCACCCACAGGAAGCGGGTGCACAGGGTCGAAGTAGTGTCGGGTTTCGTCACGCGGGTCGATGGTGCTTGGAGCTGAAGATGCTGCAGGCGGCTCGATGTGAAGAATTCCGGTGGATCCAAGGGTGGATCTGAAGATGTGAAGACCTGAAAGCAGAGGGGACAGTGTTCAAAGTCACTAGCCAGTGACTACCGTGGAACCAGATTGGAACCAGGCGATGTCGGGTGCAAACAGGCGTTGTCGGGTAGCTTCTTTCTGCAGCCACGTGGATACCCGGGGTCGAGGACGTCCAGGAGTCGGTCACGAGCTGTCCCACGTAGGCTTCTCGCTGTTGGCGGTGTCGGCGACCTGATCGGAGCAAACAGGCCTTGGCAAATGCAAGCCACGCAGAAGTGGAAAGATGCTGTTCACTCGGACCAGCAAGGTCAGAGCGGGTGCTCCTTTTCACAGGAGCTTGGGTAGGTCTGGAGCAACCAGACCTGCTGTGTAAGTCGTCGGTTTCGTCGCCAAGATGGCCGCTGACCACGTGGCTAGTGGCCGGGATGGCGCGTCGAGTGGCACAATGCAAAAGGGCCCCTCACAGATCGTGGAGATGCTGGAGGGCTGATCTTCGGTGCAAGGGCTGCTCGGTGGTGGGGGTTCTCAGTCCCCAAAGCACAACGTCGAGGATGCCTCGGAAGCTGCGCAGTCAGCTTTTCGAGTGTCTTCCAAGAGGTCCGGTCCCACGTCACTCGGTGCCTCCCCGGGTCCCTTCTTTGCAGGGACTGTGGATCGGGCTCTGAGAGGTCTGGGAGTCTGGTTCTTGTCGGGCTCTGGGCTCGGGCTCCGGCGGGAGGCGGCGGCAAAGCAGACGTCGAGTTGCTGGTTGGTACCTGTGTTCACAGGGTGGCCACTCCTAGGCCACAAGGGAGATTCTTCTTCAGTCTTCTGTGCAGCAGAATGTCGAAGTCCAGTCGTCTTCTTAGTTTTAAGTTGATTCAGGATGATCTGCTGTGCAATGGCACTGCTCCCACTCTTATTCCAATCTGAGGGGTGGATCTCCTGCTAGGTCCCTCCCCTATGGGTGGGACCAGGAAGGGGGGTGGTTACACCCCCTCTCCTTTGTCCAGCTCCTCGCCAGGACTGGGGCTGGAAAGCCCCAGAACCGGTTTGGGCTGGCTTATGCACAGGGACACCTTGTGTGCCCCAGGCATGTCTCAATCTATTCAGCCCTGTCCTACCCAATACACAAAACCCTGTCTGGGGTGGTGCTCGCACCTCCCCAGGCAGGAAACCCTTTGTCCAGGCCCTCCTCGCTGGAAGGACTCCCAGCAGCAGGAGGTCAGACATGTGTCTGTGGTGGCAGCATCCATTTTGTGATGCTGAGGCTCTGTTTAACTTTAACCGGGGTTAAGGCTACACACATGTCGTGTCCCTCTAGAAGGGTGGAATGCTATCCCCGTCGCCAGAACTGGCGAGGGGATAGTATTCCAATTCGTATGACACCTTACTCGACATGTTTTGATAAAGCCAAACCAAAGATAGCATTTAACCGCGAGGATTATAATGCACTTAAGAGTATATGGTATGGCAATATCCCGGAACAGCTTAGGGAGTGGTTCCCGACAGCTGCAGACAGGTTCAGCTCATGCTAGAGCACCATCTCACATGTAACCATGCACTCTGCCCCCAGGATTGCAGGGGCCTTCCATAGGAATGGCTTACAGGTTAACATGTGTCCAGTTTAAGGTTAGATATAGGGATACTATATCTAAGTAAGAGGTGATTACACCAACTTACCCCAGCTGAGTGATCAGCCAGTTGTGTCAAATCTGGAGGCCAGGCCAGGGGTGGCACAAGACGTGCTGCAGCCCCTGGTAGGCCTTGGATGCACCTATGCCCTGGGTACCTAGGGTACACTGTTACAGGGGCCTATAAGGTGAACCAGTTCCAATTATGTTATGCACCTAGGGTACATGGAGTCCATTTTAAGGAGAGAGCAATCAGCCTGGGGCCCTGAATAGCAGGATCCCAGGCCAACTATGTCAAAAACCAGCTAAACACCAGGCAAAAAGTTTGGGGGTAACCATAGTCAGATATCCACCTTCCTACACACAGACTCAAAAGCCTAGAGACACAATTGGCTGACTTAGAAAAGCGCCACAGGAGCACATCGGACGCGGAATCAGAAGAACAGATTAAAAAACTGATCACAGAATTCAATGAGGAAGCTGACAGGGAGGTTAAACATATGGGGAAGTATGCCACTGCGCGAACGTATGGGGAGGGGGACCGCCCAGGATCATTACTGGCCAGATTGATGCGCAGTAGTAGACCCAAGCTTGTCGTAGAGGAACTAGGGACATCCACTGGAGAGGTGGTTACGGAGGAGGCTGACATCATTGCAGAATTTAAGGATTATTATTCTAAGCTTTATAGGTCCCGATCTGAGCATATGGAGGAGGAGATCGACGACTACCTTAGTTATATCAAAATGCCCTTTCTGGAAAATTTCCAAAGGGAATTCTTGATGATGCCTATACAGCGAGACGAGATCCTAGAGGCGCTGGAGGGTATGAGATCAGGCAGCGCCCCTGGCGCGGACGGGCTCACGGTAGCCTTTTACAAGGCTTTCAAAGAAACCCTTGTACCCCATCTGATGTCCCTTTTCGATGAAATATGTCAACCGGGTAGTATGTCGAAATCTATGAGAGAAGCCCTTCTTATCACTATCCCTAAGCCGGGGAAGTCCCCCAGGGAATGCGGCTCATACAGACCGCTTTCCCTTCTGAATGTAGACGCCAAGTTGTAGGCGAAAGTACTGGCTGCGAGATTGGCTATAATCGTCCCGGAGATGGTTGCTCCGGAACAGGCGGGTTTTGTCCCCGCAAGGAACCTGACATATAACCTCCGCACGGTCCTGGGCACTATGCAACACGTGAAACAAGACAACAAAGCTGTTGCGATATTTCTGGACATGGAGAAGGCCTTCGACTCTGTGGAGTGGCCCTTCGTGCTAAGGGTGCTGCGGAAGTATGGGCTAGGAAAACCTTTCCTTCAGATGCTGGGTGCACTCTATTACAAGCCCTCTGCTCGCCTGAAACTAGGTGACATCGTCACTGACCCCATTGCCATAAGTAGAGGCACGCGACAGGGTTGCCCTCTATCTCCTCTGCTGTACGCGCTAGTGGCAGAACCCCTGGCGTGTGCGATTAGAGAATACCACAAACACCAAGGGATCAGCTTCCCTACTTACAAGATCGGTATATCCACATATGCGGATGATACCTTGCTATATGTCAGAGAACCGGAAACCAATCTTGCCTCAGTGCTGCGGGAGGTGGTGAGATTTGGGGCATTATCTGGGCTATGCGTGAACTGGGACAAATCGGTTGCACTTCCGCTGAAGCCGGTGACTGTCCCGTTTGTTGCGGAATACCCGTTGCAGTGGACTACGGACTCCATACGATACCTAGGGATCCGTCTGCACACCGACCCTGAGTTATTGGTCCGTGAGAACTATGGTAGGGCTTACAGTAAGCTGGTGGACGATGTAGAGGTCTGGTGTAGACTACCTGTGTCGCTGATGGGGCGAATTGCGATTATGAAAATGGTGGTGCTGCCTCGGTTCCTGTTTCTTTTTAATAACATACCAGTGGTCCTGTCTAAGTCCTTCTTTCGGCGCCTCACGCAAGTCCTAGTTAGGTTGGCGTGGGGAGGTAAACAGCCCAGAGTCCAGTGGAAGATTTTGGCCCTTCCCTATGAGCAGGGAGGTCTGGGCGCGCCAGACCTCGAACAGTATTATCGAATAGCCCAAGCGTCTCATCTTCACACGTGGATCCATGGCAATCCCGATATACCGCATGTAAAATTGGAACGGCTGTTTGCGGAACCAGTCCCACTCCCGGCCACGATTTGTCACCCGGTGGACCGTAGAACTGGGGTGCTCGATTCCATCAGAGCTACGAATCATGCTTCGCATGAATTGCTTAAACAGCAAGACGGTGAGAGACTATACTCTCCCCTCATGTGTGTGGAGTGGGCTGTGTGGATACCCCCTTTGGCAGAGAAAGGGGTTGTGAAGGCTCTACTGGAGCTGGGTATTACCAAGCTGGGAGACTTGTTCCTTGACGGCACTGTGAAAACTCTCCACCAGGTCTTGCAATCACTGTCAGGGAAGTCGCTGCTTCATAGCTTCCAGTACCATAGGGTACGCAGTGCCCTGCTGGAACTGCTCGGTCCGGAGCTGGCCGAACCTCCGGAGGTACCGGAACTCACCTACGTTATTAAGAACCCGGCCTCGGGTAAACTGGTGTCCAGACTTTAAAAAATGGGGGACCGGCATAGGTGTGGGCTACAGTCTAGGGCAAGAGTGGCTTGGCAGGTGGATCTCCAGACACAGATCACTGACGAGATGTGGAGTTATTGTTGCAGCAGGACCAGAAAAATATCTTTGAATAGCAGGCACAGGCTCATTCACTTCAAGTACTTGCAGCGTATATATTACACCTCGGAGAGACTGCATAGGTATGGTCTGAGAGGATCCGCGGAGTGCGAACGCTGTCATCTCCCGAGTGCGGACTTCCTACATATGGCTTGGTCCTGCCCAGGAATCCAGAGATTCTGGACGGAGGTATTCTCCGAATTGGGCCGGATTCTAGGGACGGAGGTCCCGCCTGACCCGGCCATGGCACTGCTGGGTTACTCCAAACCACTACCGGTGGCGTTGCGGAGACTGGCCGATTTAGCCTTGCTGACTGCCAAACGTACGGTAGCAATGTGTTGGATGAGGGGGCCACTACCGACAAAAAAAAGATGGGAGACGGACTTACTATACTGCTGTACACAGTCGGAGACATATAGCGAACTGCTTCCTCCCAGGAATCGCCCCAAGGATTTCTGGGGTCTGTACAGGGCCTACCTGGACGCTCGAGATAGTGCAGACTCGGGATCTGACCTGGAGGACGCAGGGGAAGAGGGAACTCTGGACGGGGTTGAGGACCACCTGGGGTGCGATCCTGCAGGTGTTTAGGGACACCCCGGGTGTGTGGCGCAGGCTCTGGATACAGGCGGCCTGGTGGTGCGCAACGGGAGGGACTCCTTGCGGGGACACAAGTTATACTTAGAGGTAGGGGGGATGTGACAGTAGTAGATAGTCAGACTGCAGTGATTGCATCCCGACACACAGGCGCTGCACGAGACGGTAGCACACACTAGAACAGCAGGCACACGTGGGGTTGGGGGGTGGTTGTTGGGAAGGGGGTGGGTAGTTTGGGGGTTGGGTAGTTTGAACTGTTTATGAAACAGCACTATTTCTAGCCTATCAGCCAGGGAGGTCGGATGTACTACATGGCAAGCGGCAGCATGGGCGGGGGAAGATCCCCCCTCAAGGACACACAGCGGAGTAAAGGGGAGTGCTTGATGTGACCTCATTGTATGCTTTCCATTACTATTTGTCCCTTCATTACTCGATTTGCCGCCAGGCCTCTGGGATGCTGGCATGTAGGCTGTGTAAGATACTTCTCTACTGATGCGATGTGACAATGTGGATTGCTGCCGGCCTCCGGGTTGTAGGCAATAAGAGCTGTGTGAAAATTGGATATGCAATAAAGTTAATAAAAAAAAGAAAGGTCAAGTGCTACTGATTTCGTCATGTTCACCTTAAAGCCAGAGGCCTTCGCAAACGCATCCAGGATGGCTGCCCTGGCCGGCAGGGATGCCGCAGGGGAAGCAAAGGAAAGCGAGACGTCATCAGCGTATAAGCTAATCATGTGCATATAAGCCCCGAATTTAATCCCCTTAATGGTCGGATGCGATCGCATGGCCTGCGCCAGGGGTTTCATATACAGCGCGAAGAGCAGGGGCGAGAGCGGACACCCCTGCCGAGTTCCGCGTTCGATGGGGAATACGGGCGATGATCAGCCATTCACCCGAACCGACGCCGTGGGGAAGGTATAGCAGTTTAGAACCCACGTACGAAATCTCGAGCCTAACCCTGCCTTGATGAGCACCTGTTCCAAGTTCGGCCAGTGGACACGATTGAAGGCCTTCTCCGCATCAATTGCCAACATCATGAACTCTCCCGGCAACCTGGAGGCCCGTTCCACTA
Organism: Lissotriton vulgaris; assembly: GCF_964263255.1. Lineage (NCBI taxonomy): Eukaryota > Metazoa > Chordata > Amphibia > Caudata > Salamandridae > Lissotriton > Lissotriton vulgaris. The sequence goes on along the minus strand of NC_141699.1, from coordinate 947,543,988 downwards.
AGTGGAGTGCTCTTTTGGTGTTGTCGACCGTCTGGCGCTCCGGTATAAAGCCGGCCTGGTCCGGATCAATCAGACCCGTCATAAGTGGGCCCAGCCGCTTCAACAGTATACTGGTGTAAAGCTTCAGATCTACGTTAAGTAACGAGATAGGGCGGTAGGCCCCGCATTGCGTTCGGTCCTTCCCCGGTTTGGGAATGACCGATGTAGGAGAGTAGGGTCTGCAATCCTATGATCACCCCAGATTGTTGCTTTTTTTGCTTCACTGGTTTACGACTTCTCTGGCTGTGGGCCTGCTAATCAGACCCACAGCCTTGCTGTTCTCTCACTAAATTGACACGTGTACCTTAGGTGCATTTACCAATTGGTACTGGGCCACCTTATCAGACCCTGTAACTCAGGGCATAGGTGTACCCAGGGCCTACCAGGGGCTGCAGCATGTATTATGCCACCCCTGGCTGGCCATCTAAATCTGACACAACTGGCTGCACAACAGCTGGGGCGAGGTGGCGTAATCACCCTTTGCTTTAGATATAGTATACCTATATCTAACCCTAAAATGGACACCCGTATTCCTATCAGTCACTCCTATGGCAGGCCTTGACAATCCTGAAGGCAGAGTGCTTGGAATCGTGTGAGATGGTGCTCTGGCATGAGCTGAGTCCGTTTGCAGCTTGCGGAACCAAGTCCTAATAGCTGTTCCATGATAACGCATACCATATACTCTTAAGTGCATTATAATCCTCGCGGTTATATGCTAACTCTGGTATCGCTTTATCAAAACATGTCGAGTAAGGTGTCATACGAATTGGAATACTAACCCCTCGCCAATTCTGGCGACGGGGTTAGCATTCCACCCTTCTAGAGGGACACGACATGCATGTAACTGTGAACCCCGGTTAAAGTTAACTCAAGCCTCAGCATCACAAAATGGATGCTGCCACCACAGACACAAGTCTGACCTCCTGCTGCTGGGAGTCCTTCCATCGAGGGAGGCTTGGACAAAGGGTTTCCTGTCAGGGGCGGTGCTAGCACCATCCCAGACAGGGTTTTGTGTATCCTGGGTAGGCAGGGCTTTAGAGGAAGGTGACTGCAAGTGGCACCCCGGTGCTCATTATGCATCTGCCGGCTAGAACCAGTTCCAGGGGCACACCAGCCCCTGACCTGGGGAAAGTCCGGCATGGGAGAGGGGTGTAACCACCCCCCTTCCTGGTCCCACCCATGGGCAGGACCTAGTCGCGTGCCAGCCCCTTTTCCTAGTATAAAGATAGGAGCGGGCCCCCTTCCAAATTAGATCATCTTTGAATCCTGAAACTACTTTCTACGAAAGGAACTCTCGACTTAGTCACAAGGGAGAAATCTTGAGAAGAAGGAGTAGTCACCCTGCATCCGCAGGCACCATCCAAGCATCGCGGTCTGCTGTAAGTCTCTCCTCCGGATCAAGACTGCCCAGCTCGACGAGAACTGGCTTCCCTGGCACCTCTGACCTCAACCTGCATCATCAGCCCAGCTCAGATTCGTGGGTGTGACGAGACCTCGAGGGACCAGCCATCTTCAGGACTACACGACGCTTGCCCAGCACGACCGCCGAGGGATCTTAGAGTGAGTGCTTTGGGGTCCGAGAAGCCCCCACCCTGAGCAGCTCCAGCACCGAAGTTCAGCCTCCCAGCATCCACGAGATCTGCGTGGGGCCCTTCTGCTCTTTGCTGCTCACCGCGTTGTCTGGCTACTAGCCCGCTGGCTTGTGGCCTTCCCGACGACGAACGACGACATCAACACCGCTGGTCTGGTTGCTCCAGACTGGCCATTGCTCCCCTCCAACAGAGGAGCACCCCGGACCCTCCTGGTCCACTCCAGACGCCATTTTAAGTCCACCGCGTGGGCTTGCATTTGCCAAGACTTGTTGCCCCAATCCTGGGTCCAGTGACGTCGACAGCAGATACCATCGTGGGACAGCTCGCACCTCCATCCTGGTCGCCGACAACGCCTCCTGGTCCGTGAGACTGCAGAGCCCAGCGTCGCCCACTCACCTGGTCGAGGTGACTCCATCCGGTGCCATCCTGGTGCCCATCTAATCACTGGCTAGTGATTCAGAACTTGGTCCCCTCTGCTTACAGGTGTCTTCCATCTTCGATCCAGGCTTGGATCCCTCCGAATCTCTTCACTGGTTGCCTGCCAGCAACTTCTTTCAGGCTCCATAGACTGCAACGAGGATTCCTGCCGTCTTTCCAGACCTATGCAGCCGCAGCCCCTGGGCTAGGTAACTTCGGCATTTCGGTGCCCCAGCATAGCCTCACTATCCAAGGGTCTAGATCCTTTTTCGTTTCAGCTCTACCTAGTCGGATTCGTCCGATAACACTAACTTTGTAATTCCTAGCAACCATAGACTTTGTTCCGCATCCCGCGTGAGAGTGCACACTCTGCACCCGATCTCCCTAGGCCTCCTGCTAATAATCTGAAGGTTCAGTAGTCAAGTCCTAGCGATCCCAAAGCCTATTAGAGTAGTACTTACCTGCTAGTAATTTCGCATTCCACTTTTAGAGTATATGGTTTTTCGTGCCCCTCGGGCATTTGTGTAAATTGTGGAACTTTGCGTATTTTCCTAAGAGCTTTGTATTGTGCTTAGCACCCTGTCCTCATAAAGAGTCCAGGGTTGTTGTGTTCTAAATAAATATCCTTTTATTTTCATAACAACTTGTGTGGTGTCCTTTCACTTGGTGTTCAAGGGGTATATGTGATGGTATAACAGCTGGCTTAACACGCCCTCTAGAGTTTAGCCTAAAGACTGCACTTGTCCATGCTACTAGGATAGCTGGTCTAACGGTTGACTTACAACCAATCATCAATAAGGGTCGTTTGGAATGATACACAGTGATCACTAGAATAGTGAGCACTACATATCAGGCCAGCTTCTCACAACCGAGATCATGGCACTCATCAGATCTCTTGGGATGGCGCCGGGCTCCGAGAAGGAATTAAAGAGGGCAGTCAACAACGGAGCAACCTGGGGGCAGAATGTTTTGTAAAAGGCGGCAGTGAAGCCATCCGGTCCCGGCGCCTTGGCCAGCTTGAGGCGGGAGATCGCGGCAATGACTTCTTCAGGACGGATCTCCCTGTCAAGGAGTTCTGATTGTTCCGTCGATAAAGCCGGTATGGACAACGGGTCCAGGAAGGCCGCCCCGTCCGCTGGATCCAGAGCAGCCCCCTCGTATAGTGTGGTATAAAAGTCACTAAATGCCTGCGCTATAGCTCCGTCCTCCGTCACTGTGACTCCGTCCTGCGTGTGTATTTCCTGCACCGAAGGTCGCTGCTGCTGTTCGCGGAGTGCCCGACCCAACAGCCTCCCGCATCTGTCGCCTCCTGTGTAGTATGCATGTCGTACCCGTAGTGCCGCGTATTCTGCTCTATCTTGATCTAGTGCTGCTAACTGATGACGTGCCACTCACAACTGTTTCCACACCCGCGGCGCCCCTGTCCTCTGGTGTACCTGCTCCAATTCTTCGTGCGGGCAGAGAGCTTGTCTCTCTTACGGGTCCTCTCCGCATTTTCTGCTACCGCGATTGCAATGAACTCACCCCGTATGACTGCCTTGAGTGCTGTCCAATGTGTTGCATGTGAAGTGTCCGTCGGTGTGTTGTGTACCAGGTATTCCGCTATAGCTTCCTTCATCTTGGCCACAACCCCCTGTCTGTGCAGCAGCGTGTCCCTCAGTCTCCAGCAACGGGCACTGCGCCCCACCAGTGGAAAGGTAAACACCGCTGTGAGAGGTGCATGATCGGAAAGGGCTGCCGCTCCTATCTCAACGCTTGACGCCAGTGCTCTAAATGAAGTGGATGTTAGAAAATAATCTAGGCGCGCATAGGTTTTGTGGGCGTTGGAGTAATATGTGTAGTCCCGGTCGCCCGGATGGAGGGAGCGCCACAAGTCCGTCATACCCAGTTCTGACAATCTGTTCCGTCCCCCCTCCGATAAAGTGCCTGCCTGCGTGGATCGCTGCGCTGACCTGTCAAGTAGGTTGTCAAAAACTAAATTGAGGTCCCCCCAACCAGAACGTGTCTATCAGGTGCCGCCGCTGCTTCAGTAAGCACTTGGTGGAAGAACTTCTCCTGCCCCTCATTTGGCGCATAAACCGCAATCACCGTGAAGGTGTGAGCACCCAGTGAGAACCTGCAGGATAGGAGTCGCCCTTTAACCTCTGTCCCCCGGTGTAACTGCTACCCCTTAAATCGCTTTGACACCAGGAGCGCCACCCCAGCAGTCTTTGTGGTCGTGGATGAGAAAAGTTGTGTCGGAAAGTGACGGGATTTAAGCCTATGACAATCCTTAGTTAGCAAATGCGTTTCCTGGAGGAGACAGATATCTGCTTTTGAATTCTCCAGCAGGGACAGCACCGCTCGCCGCTTAACCGGATTGTGCCCACGCACATTCAACGTGAGTACACTCAACTCTGTCGCAGGCATAAGGAGTCATACCCCACACACTCTCTGAGAAAACTTCCAGTGGCCAAAACATCAGCCAAGCCCTGTCTCGCAGCTGCCCCGGCCAGCCAGGACCCTCAGATCTGCGCAATTCGCCACACCCTTTCAGTCCAACATTCACTCGGATCCGGAGTTCCTCCCCCTTACCAACAACACCCCCTCCCCACAATGAACAAAACCCTTGACAGCCCCCTACCCCCCCGCAATCCCAAGATGCCAACATTGATAGTCCTTCATCCAGAGATGAATGGAAAAGGTCTCTCCCAGTCCAGAAACCCCCTTTTCCTGACTGGCCAATGAAGCAAAACAGTCTCTCCCCACCCCTCCACCTGCCAAGGAGACCACCCTCCCTCCCCTTTCCCCAACTTGAAGAATACCAAAAATAGTCCTGTCCAACGTCCATAGTTGTAGACGAGGAGGTTGGGACACCTTCGGGGGAATGTGTCGGAGTCCAATACCTCCGCCCCCGCCGCCGACTCAGTCGGCCCCAATCCCCACTGTCTCATCAAAAGCCCTCGTGCCACTTCATCGTTGGTTATCCGCTGTCGGAGAATGCCAGTCCCAGCGCTACGGCTTCTACCGCAGCACGGCGACCATCTTCGATCTCTTGTGCGGCCGGGCGCCTCAGTCTTCGTCGTCGCCGTTGCTGTTTCCACTGCCCAGGGCCGTCCGTGCCATTTACTCCCCCTCCAGGCTGATCGTCATCCTCCGTCGGTTCCTCGAGGCCTAGCAATTTGCATGCATCCCTGAAAGACCGCAACTGGTGAACCTTGTTGTCCAGCTTAAACACCAGGCGAAAGGGGTGACCCCAGCTATATGGGATGTCGCGCCGCAGTTCTGCCGTGATCGGTCGGAATGACCGTCGTTTCTCCAGGGTGATGGAGGCGAGGTCCTGATATAGAGTCGGCGAGTGGGCACCATATGAGATGGTTCCCATCTGGCGCGCTTTGCTAAGGATCTCCTCCTTCGTGCGGAAGTCCTGCACGCAGACCAAGATGTCGGCCGGTTGGGAAGAGGCCGCCCTGGGCGGGCCCGTCCTATGGGCGCTGTCCAACCGAAGCGTTGAGTCCGCCGGTCGGCCCAGGATGTGGTTGAAGAGGCCTTGGGTGAAATGGAAGAGGTCGTCTGTGTCGGGAGCCTGCTTCACTCCCCGAATCCTGATGTTGTGCTGCCGGGAGCGGTTCTCCAGGTCCTCGGCGTGAGACTGGAGGTCCACCTGTGGGTCGTGAATACGGACTATTTCTTGACGCAGCGCCTCTATTTCTACATCTCGCCCATCGCATTTGGTCTCTAGGTCCCCCACTCTTTCTCCTATGGTGTCAGTGTCGCGTCGGACTTCCCGTATTTCCTCCTGTAGGTCCCTCTTCAACGCGTGGATGTCCTCTCGCAGGCCAGCGAAGAGGGAAAGGTCTTTGTGATAGTCTCCTCAATGTCCGCCTTTCCCAAGGGTGGAGAGTCGGTGATCTTCTTTTCCGTGCCGGTCCGTTGGCTGGATGTGGCGGTGTCCGTCCGCTTCCCCATTGTGCTGGGAGTGGATAGATCCTTAATAGTCCTGTCCTTCTGGATTCTCCCCGAGGACATGTCACTCAGGGCCTCCCCGGCACGGACACCACCAGTGCTGCTTGACGGCGTGGGTTCCGGCAACGAGGGTGCAAGAAAGTTCGACGGGTCGGTCCTGTATTCAGGGGAGCTCACCTAGGGCTGCGCCAGGAGCCCGCCTTTCCCCGCTCCGGTGCCGAGGAGACTACACTCTGTCACTGCCCAAACCCCAGGGTGTCCGCAGCTGGACCAGGACACCAGTCACTGGTGTCCGGTTGCTCCTGTCCGGGCACTGGCCTCTATTTGCCCACCGAGCGCCTCCGTGTTCTGCTCGCAGTCTTGGGGCCTAGCAGGGCTTCTAGGATGCCACACAAGGGGCAGCTCCGACCAGCGAGCGGCTCAAAATGGCGGAAGCAAACTCCAGTGTGAATCAGGCTCTTCCGTTCGATTCCCCCTGTGGGCTCTAACTCGGCGCTTCCGAAACCCTCTGGGCCTGGTCGACGCGCCGACACTCTCAGCCGCCACTCGGGTACGATTCCTCCCCGCTGCTCCTCACCTCAGTCCCTGGGGCTCGGGTTCTGTGTTCCGTCCGCCGTGCTCCGCGGTCGGGCCCACTTCGCCTGGCCGCCAGCCCGTCCGCCATCAGAGATCTGTCTCTGCCGCTACCACCGCAACCGTGTGCTCGCGGGTCCGCAGTAGCCCCCGGACAGTGTCGTCCCAGGGGCCTCCCGCTGTCAACGCGCGGGCCGGACTCTCCGCTCCGGCGTCAGCTCTTGCGTAGTCTGGCGCCACCCAGTCGGACTGCCTCGCCGGGGCCCAAGGCCACGCCCCGCGGCTCCTCTCCGCTAGTCCCAACCCGGCCTCGCTCACAGCGGCACTTCTCCCTCTGTTCCAGGTGGCCCCAGCGTCGTTCGGTTCTCTCCTCCGGGTGCAGACCTCTCCCGACTGTAAGCGCTCTCCGACGGGGCCCACTGATGGGGGATTGAAGCGCTGCAATGGTGCTATAAAGACGGCCGGCGGTGGGAGCTCTCAGAGACACGTCCGCTCACACCGCCATCTTGGCCCCGCCCCCCCATATCTGGTTTTAGACGCCGTTTCCATTCGTCACCATTACGAATGCGCACCAAATGATACGCACCTCGAAGATCTAATTTGGTGTAGATCACAGCGGTCTTCACCTGGTCCAAAAGAACTGGGATCAATGGAAGGGGGTACTTGTTCTTTATTGTGATCTTATTCAATGCTCTATAAATCAATACAAGTTCTTAATTCCCCATTTGCCTTAGGAATAAAAAAACAATGGAGAGGCCGCAGGTGACTTAGATGGGCGTATAAATCCGTTTTCCAAGTACTGATCAAGATATTGTCTCAAATGTTGGTTTTCTTTTTCTGATAATGCATATATCCGACAGTTAGGCACACATGAACCAGGCACAAGATCAATTTGACAGTCGTATGACCAATGAGGAGGGAGGGTCGCTGCTTTTGCTTCACTGAAGACTTCTTTAAATTCCTCATAGGGAGTTGGTAGCACGGTTTCTTTCTCTTCCGTGGTTGCAATTTGTCCCGTTGTAGATTCTTTGGTCTTTAACCCCTTCGCTGCTCATGACGAGCTCAGCTCGTCATGAGGCACGGTTGAGCTGTGCTCATGACGAGCTGAGCTCGTCATGAACAATGGGGATTCAGGGAATGCAGCACAGGAGGGGAATCTCTCAAGCACCCAAGGTGTTAAACATGTGGAGTGACAATATTGAGAAAGAAAAACAAGTTCCCTTTTTTGCCAATCTATTAAAGGGTTATGCAAGCAAAGCCAAGGCATTCCTAAAATAAAGCCATATTGTGGGGCTTGGATTACATCGAAATGAACTTCCTCTTTATGCTGTTGGTTATTTGTATCTATGCAGAACATCTGAATTTTAGAGGTTTGCATGGTAACAGGGCCTCCAGACAACATTTTGCCATCTACTGCTTGCACAATTTCTGGAGTGACCTTTTTCTCACAAGCAATTTGTAACCGTTGAGTTGTTTCAAAATCTACGAAATTCCCTGTTGCGCCTGAGTCTATTAGGACTTCCATTTGGTATATTTTTGAAGTCAACTGAATTTGTACTGCCAAACGGAAGTGAGATTTGTAGTTGGATACACAGGAATTTATTGAAGGGAAGGCGATGGTTCCCAAGAGATCCCCTTCTAAACATCTTGGGCACAATAGTTTCCCGACGTTTGCTCAGTTGTAGTCACAGCCACAGACTTGTTAGCACTCACAGTCTTACCTTTAGGTTTTATTGTGCAATCTTTCACGGAATGTCCCTTTCCACCACAATAAAGACATTGGCCATTTTTACGACTATTATCTTTTTCATCTTTAGACAATGGTTGCCTAAGAGTCCCGACTTCCATTGGTTCTGTAGTTGTTTCTGAACTACTAAGTTGATTTCTGGGTTTACTGTCGAACTTCCAACTTGATTTATCATATTTTTTCCTGTCAGTTCTTCTTTCGGACAGTCTATGATCCAGACGTAAAGTTAGATTGACTAACTCTGAACAAGTAGTTGGTTGAGGATCGATTTGCGCAAGAACGTCTTTCAGATCATCTTTTAACCCTTGATAAAAGAGTGCTGCCCTCTTTTCTTCAGGCCGCGAGGTTTCTGCAATTAACCTATTGAAATGTGACAAATAGGAAATAAGGTCTCTATTCCCTTGTCGTAGCTGTAATAGTTTGCGATCTGCGGACAGAGTCACCAGTGGCGGCTGGTGACATTTGAAATTGGTGTGGCGTAAAATTGGCGGTGGAGAAAAAAATACAGGAACAAACACCACACAGTACCATACAAAGAATAGAAACCAACCCCACATCAAAACTAATGCAGCGCGCTATGTGAAAGTGAACTCAGCATGTTCATAAAGTGATCACATATTTTAGAAAATATTCATTTCGTGAAACCATCATGCAGTGTTAGAGGCTTAGCTTATGAGTAGCTTCAAATAGAATGAAAACACAAAACAGGTATTACAGCAAATTTTGCCTGCAGCGGGCACCAATGCATTGTATATTCCATACCTTGCAAATACATATACAGGGTAAATTTACGCGATGAAAACTGCCCAGATTTGTAAATGTGGGATACTTTTTTTTTCAGCTGAAACAAGCTAATGAGGGCCACTTTCATTTTAATGCCCAGATGTATTTGCTGTGCTAGTCCGACCCTGGCTGTTCCACGTATTCCGAGTGAATTTATCAATAAATAACACATGACTCGACCCCCAGTGGCTCCAATTGCCCTGTTGGTCCAGTGTCACTCCGAACTGAGGGAGTTCTTGCTGGGTCGGAGGTGCACTCACACGGAGCTGTTTACATAACGTGCTTGCCGTGCAAACCGTAGCAGCCCTATCAATTGACTCCAGTGGCGCCATTTAAACTTATTTTAATTAATGTTTAACCTATCGCAGATACTGTTTTTAACACTCCGTCGATCGTCAGCCCCTCCTTATCCTCTCACTCCCAAATATACAATTTGGCACCGGCATGACTGAGCTAAACTGTGTGAATCAGGCGAGTGACGAAGGTGCTGGTGCTGACAAGTTCGTGTCTAGTCAGAGGCCAGTCACTCCTCTGATTTCCCTACTTGTTCGGTGTGCAGGGGAACGCCAGTTCTCTTGTGTCAGTGAATTAACGAGACACGCGTTTGTGCCTGCTTACTGGCACTATGACTATGAGAGATGGAAACAAACATACAAACTACTGCCACAAACGGATGAGAGAAACTCGCACTTTATTTACTCGGAACTTTTATACAGAATGCAAAGCATGACTGTATTTTCGGCTGAATTGGGTTAAATGTTACAACTCATTTACACACAGTCAAAGAGGCCCTTATTTAAGGCAACCCAAGGAACGTGCCAACAATGTACAGTCTTCAGAGTGTATTCGATGTTATATTGTTTTCATTTTTAATTATTATGTATGCACATGCACAATGGCACTCACCACATGGGAAGGAAGTCGGAACGGGAAACCAAGAATCAGGCGTGAGCGCTCTCACTGCACAGGACCATCTCTTCCCAGAGCATCTCTGCCCCATCACAGTCAGGCACGGGTTGCCAAACGCAGCCGCAAGAAGAGCTCAGAGCATCCATAGAAGCACCAAGCACCTGCACGCCACTGCCAACGGACCCGAGCCGGCGCACAAGGAGGCATGCATGAGCTGAGCATCCCGGGTGACAGGGTAAAGGAGTCCTGGCGCGTGGCGCAACACAAACCACCTCAACCCCCAGACTAGAGAGCTTCTTCTTCACCCCTCTGAAACCCGCCTCCTTAACGAAATACCCCTCACTCCGAAGCCGGCAGAGACAGGCAACATTTAAATACTTAAGTATAATTTACATGCGATATGTATGTATGTATGTATGTGCGTTCTTTTATAGCGCTATAACTGTCACCCGACGGGCATCCTGGCGCTTAGACTGTTATGACACAATACATGATGTTTCCAGCTTCCAATCTATTTACATTGTTCTGGGGAACAGATGGGTCTTTAATGCTTTTTTAAAGGAAGAAAAATCTTCCAGGCCCCTCAGGCCTAGCGGTAGAGAATTCCACAGCCGCGCTGCGGTAAACCTGAAGGACCGACCACCCATCCGGGACCTCAGAAACTTGGGTACTACCACCAAGTAAGCCGAGGCTGACCGGAGTGGTCTTGGAGGGATGTACCATGAGAAAAGGTCCTGCAGAGGAGACGGGCCTTGTCCGTGTAGAGCCCTAAAAACCAAACACAAAGCTTTGAAGTTCACCCGTTGAGAGATTGGCAACCAATGGAGGTCCCTAAGTGCCTTGGCAGAAGAGTCCAGGCGGCGTCGCGAGAGTGCCAGTTTGGCAGCAAAATTCTGTACTCGTTGGAGTTTTCCTAGCAGAGTAACTGGTGCCCCCAGCAGCAGTGCGTTGCAGTAGTCGAGACGACTTAAAATTATGCTCCGCACTACCTCTGGTCTGGCCTGTACCGGGAGCAAGTGTAGAATCTTTCTTAATGATCCAAGTAATGCCATACAAGTGGCCACCGTTTTGTTCACTGATGTGTCCAGCTGTATGTCGGAACTAAACATTACCACCAAATTCCGAACCGATTTGGCAGGCCGACTAGTACCTTGGAAATCAGGAGGCCAAAAACCCTGTGGTAGGGGTCTGGGGGTCCGATCCATAGAGCAATGTAGCACCTCGGTTTTCGAGCTGTTAAATTGTAGGGAGTTGTTACCCAGCCATTCTGCCGTGGTGCTCATGCATCGATGGAAGACCTCCTGTGACACCCCGTCCTTACCCTCAAATGAGAAGATAAGTTGGGTGTCATCGGCGTAGTTGGTGAATGTTATGCCAAAAGATTTAATCAGCGTGATCAGGGGACGGAGGTAAAGATTGAAAAGAATGGGGCTGATGGCCGAGCCCTGGGGTACTCCCTGACCAACCCTCCTGATGTTGGATTTAAAGGGTGGCAGGGCAACTACCTGGTGCCTTTGATCGAGATATGACACCAGCCATTCAAGTGCCAAGCCCGACACCCCAGCCTCCGTCAGTCTCCTGATCAGGATTGCATGGCTGACCGTGTCGAACGCGGCCGACATGTCGAGCAGCACTAAAAAGGCTGCTTGACCCTGGTCGGCACGCGTGCGAAGGTCATCGAGAACAGTCACCAATGCCAACTCTGTCCCATGTGCCGGTCTAAACCCAAACTGAGCCACATCCAAACAATCAGTAGTCTCAAGAAAGTTGGAGAGATGTTTTGTGGCCAGTTTCTCCAGAATTTTAATAGGGAATGGCAAGAGGGAGATGGGCCTAAAGTTGGCTGGGCATGTGGGGTCCAGATTCTCCTTTTTTTTTTAACTTTATTTTTGTTGCAGACAATGATAGCATATAACAGTAGCGCCGACAGCCACAGGAAAGCAACAACATTATGTCAAGGAACATACTTCTGTGTACACGGCCCATCAGCCCACAACCCGAGGGCCGGGCGGCGGTAGCTGGTAACATGTAAGCCAGGTCCAGAACCTAGCCATGGAACTGCGCGGCAGGATATTCTGATCTGCTTTTCTTATTTTTATTAATACAGGTTACCCGCCAACTCCCCAAAGGAACCCCTCCCCCCAAAACTTCGGCATTCATGACTAAAACATGTGTACACAGGTCGTTCACCTCATTATGGCACTCCTATCGGCAGATATAGCAGCGGTCATTACGTAAATTAGGAATGACACCTTGGGATACCAAACACAATTCCTCCCAGTAGTAACCTACATGTGCGTGTACGGTCAGGCACCCCCCCCCAACTCACTGCCCTCCCCCACCCTCCCCACCGCCCTCATCCTCAGACCCTGTATCCCCAGGGGTGAACAACTCCGCACTTGTACCATCCGAGTCCTCTGCTGCCTCTCCCACCACTCGCATCATTCTCCACGCAAGCAGGTCGTCCTGCAGCTTCACATCTCTACGCACGGTTTGCATGAAGGTTTCCTCCGCCAGGGACCATTCCCCCACATCTCTAAGCCACTGTGACTTCTCAGGGGCCCTCTGTCCCATCCACGTGATGGCCACCCTCCTCCTTGCCAGTACTAACAGTAGTTGTAACATTTTGTAGGGCAGATTACACTTCCTGGGCTTGGGGACTAGGGCCAACAAGCAGTGAAGGGGGGTCAGTTCCATCCGGAGTTCAGTAACTCTACAAATATGCGCCACTACCGACTGCCAGAAGGTGTAAACCAATGGGCATTCCCACGCCAGATGAAGGAAGGAGGCACCCGGCGCGCCACATCTAGGGCAATTATCGCGCTTGTCCAGGGCAATACGCTTCAAGGCAACCGGAGTCACATATGTTCGGTGTAAAAAGTTAAAGTGTGTCAGTTTGAACCGTGCATTGCACGACACCTTCCGGGTGAGGGTACCAATGCGTTTGCGCTGTGTCGGGTCTAAAGCAACCCCCAGGTCAGCCTCCCAGGCCGCCCACGCCGTTGGAACCGGTGGGGTGGAGTCCTGCCGCATGGCTGAGTACAATAGAGTTATCAGCCTCCTGCCCCTACCACATGAAAGGATAATATTAAGGGTATGGGACACAGGGGGCGCATCAGGGAATTGCGGCCAAGTATCTTGTGCCATTGCATGGAGGCCCCTGTAGTGTAGGAACTGTCCCTCTCCGAGTCCGAATGTCTCCGTCGCCCGTTCGATAGATAGAAACGTGTCGTCCGGGTAGAGATCTGCCAACAGCTCGCACCCACCCGCTCTCCAGTCATGGAAGGGCATGTGTACTTCCATGTCCACCACTGGGGCCATGATCCATATCGGCAGCTCCCTGTGAAAGGGGGCCCTCCGTAGGATTTTTTCCACAACGCGCTGCCAAATGGCTGCGGTGTGGCGCACTATGTACGGCAGTGCCGCATCCGCGCCCCTGCCGCGCATCAGGGCCATCTGTACTGCCCTTTCATCCGCACTCCCCGCAAGGAGCCGTAGTTCCCAGGTATCCGCATCCGCGAACCACCTGGCAGCTGGCAACAGCTGAGCTGCATAGTAGTAGAGGTCGAATCTCGGCGCCTCCAACCCCCCTTCCTCCCAGCTGCGGACAACCGTGTGTAAGGCAACTCTACTACGCCTGCCCGCCCAGAGTAAGGACGTAAGGAGAGTATTAAGCGTGCGGAACATCCGCGGGGGAAGTGGGCACAGTGAATTCTGCAACACATACAGCACCCGCGGCAGCATCACCATTTTCGCCACTGCCAGTCGTCCCATCAGGGAGAGAGGCAATGTGTTCCAGAATGCCACCGATTGTTGTAGGGAGTGCACTACTCTATCCGCATTGCGGGCCAGCAATTTTTGGTCCGACGACGCCACCTGTATCCCCAGATAGCGGAAGGCTTCCAGTTCCCACCGCAGACGCCGCGCGCGTCCACATTACATCCCGCTAGGGGGAAGATCAGGGACTTCCCTGCATTGATACGCAGGCCCGAAGCTGCGCCAAAACGGTCCAGTAGCTGTAGCAAAACCGGTAGCGCAGCCTGCGGAGATGTTAAATAAAACAAAGCATCGTCCGCATACAAGGACACCGTGTGGATATTGCTCCCCACTTTGATTCCCCATTGGGCCATTGTGGTACGGACTTCCATCGCCAATGGCTCAATTGCCAGGGCGAACAGGAGCGGCGAGAGGGGGCACCCCTGACGGGTGCCCCTCTCCAACGCCCAGTCCTCCGAGCGAGCAGCCCCAAGTTTGACTCTGGCCCGAGGCGCCCGATACAGTATCTGGATCCACTTGCGAAACAGGGACTTTGTGTGGGAGTGGGAGAGATCGTATATTAAGTCTATGAGCTCAGGTACAGCAGATAACGAGCTAGCCGGGGGTCTATAACATAGACCCCTGAATAGCACGCCTCCTTGGTCCTTGATGGAGAAACCCAATGTTTCGCACCCAGCGATTGCCTTGATGATAAGCTGGGAGACGTCAAGAGTCTGCCTAAAAATTAATCCAGTTCCACCTCCTCTGGCTCCCACCCTGGGATTATGCATTATTTTGAAGCCAGGGGGACAAGCTGTCCCCAGTTCCACCGAGCTAGTCGGTGTTGTCCAAGTCTCTGTCATGAAGAGTACGTCTAGATGGTAAGACTCGATAAGTAACGCAATTTCTTCACAGTGTTTGATGAGAGATCTCACATTCAACAAGCCACAGGACAAGGCAACTGGGTGCTTACTGGTGATATTATACTTTCGGTTACTGAGTGAACCGAGATTAAGGCATAAAAGTTCATCGCGGGAATAAGAGTAAGAAGTTACATCTTGGTTCAGAGAGGCAGAACTTTCGGCGCCCGGCGCGTCCTGTGCGCGAACGGGCGCAAACGGGCTTATCTCTGGCGCACCTCCGGCGCTCCGCCGGCGCGCCCGCTGCGCGCCTACGCTGCACGCTTTAGGGGCGTCCATCATATATAGCCGTATACGCAAGAGTCCTGTAGTGCGATCACTAGCCCCCCAACCAAGATGGCGCCAGCAATTCGGCAGTCCCTGGTTCCCTCACTCACCCAAGATGGCGGCTACCAACACCGCAGCGCGATGTCCCCAGGAGCCCTAAGGTGCCCTGAAGCGCTCGAATTCCCGCAAAGTGCGGAATGAGGTCACAATTATAGTGCGGGTAAGAGTGGTACTAATAACACGCTATGAGAAAGGTTGCGCCTAGCGCCAAGATCGGCAGCGCGAGCGCGCAGTAAAGTAGATTAATTTTAAAATAATTAAAACAGCAATGCGGCAATAGATTCTGCAGCGCGCAATGGTCATGTAAGTCTGCGATAATAATACATAATAAAATATTATATAAAACTTACCTTGGCTTCCCGCGCTGACTCCCGAGACTGCAGACTTCCGACTCCCGCCGTCCTGGATTTTGAATGCGTCTGACGTGGTCTGGGCTCTCGTCAACAGGAAGGCTGCAGGCAACCAGGGCCGGACTGGTAACTGTAAGCAGCCTTGGCAAATTTTGCCAGACCAGCCCCCGTCCGACGGGCAGCGAGCGAGCGCAGTGAACGAGCCCGACCGCCCCTAGGGGGGTTTGGGGGGGTTTTCCCCCCAAGAAATTTTTGGAAAACGACAGACCAAAATGGTGAATTTTACAGCACATTTTTGATTACATATTCAAATTGTATCAACTTTCAAAGCACAGAAAATAGTAGATGATGACCTTAAAGAACATCAGGTTACCCACCCAATCGTATGTACCCATAGGCATTCTTTCAGAGAGCACCAAAAATAGACACAAGTAGTGAATCAGGTTCCCTGCCCCTTCTACCCCAACCCCCAGGCGGATCTGCCAAGAGGTCTGAACACTCATGAAAAACAAATGAAGACGTCTGCATAATACATTCATTGACAAAACATATTGTATAGAAACGCTGGGAGGATGAACAAGCACTGACTGCGGGAATAGGTCTGGCTATGTTTTTATGTGGGGAGGAGAGAGGGGGGGAATTTAGGGGGAGAGAGAGAGAGGGAGACAGAAGAAGAGAAAGGGAGAAGTAGAGGGAGAAAAAGAGGAAGAGAATGAGAGAGAGGAAGGAGAGGAATGAGAAAGATGGGGAAAGGGATGGAAAGAGGGGCGAGAGAAAGAAAGTGGGAGGGAGAGAGAGAGGAGAAAATAGAGATAGAGAGGGAAGAGAGGCAGGGGGCGAGAGAGGGGGTGAGAAAGACAGGGATAGAAAAGAGAGGGAGGGATAGAGAGAGAGGCCAGGGAGAGAGAGAAAAGGATAGAGAGAAAGGGATAGGGAGTGAGAGAGGAACCAAGAGAGATATGAGGAGAGAGAGGGGGAGAGGGGGGATAGAGAGAGGGGGAGAGTGAGAGAGCGAGAGAGGGATAGGTTGGTATAGAGAGAGTGAGAGGGATAAATAGAGAGCGCGTGAGGGAGCGAGAGAGAAATAGAGAGAGGGAGGGAGCAAGAAAGGTAGAAAGGGGAGAGAGAGAGGGCAACAGAAAGAAAGAGTGGGAGGGAGGGAGAGAGATAGAGAAGAGAATAGGGATAGAGAGGGGAGGGGGGAGACAGGGAGAGGGAGAGAGGGGGGAGAGAAATGCAGGGATAGAAAAGAGAGGGAGGGATAGAGAGAGAGAGAAAAGGATAGAGAGAAAGGGATAGAGAGTGGGAGAGGAACAGAGAGATATAGGGATAGAGGGAGAGAGGGGGGATAGAGGGAGGAGTGAAAGAGAGAGAGGGATAGGTATAGAGAGATTGAGAGGGATAAAAAGAGCGTGTGAGGGAGAGAGAGAGGGATAGAGGAATAGAGAGGGAGAGAGAGGGAGGGATAGAGAGAGAGTGGGAGGTAGCAAGAGAGGGAGAGAGAGAAAGGGAGAGAGAGGGGGCGGGAGAAAGAAAGAGTGGGAGGGAGGGAAAAGGCGGGTGAAAGAGATGGGGCGCGAAAGAGACAGAGAGAGAGGGAGAGGGATAGAGAAAGAGAGGCATACAAAGACAGAGGGGGAAACATGGTAGGAGTGAGAGAGAGAGAGAGAGAGAGAGAGAGAGAGAGAGAGAGAGAGAGAGAGAGAGAGAGAGAGAGAGAGAGAGAGATCACACTGTTCCCTTTCTGTCCGCATTTGTCTTTTCTTCTACCTTATCTCTACACCCCCAACTGGCTCCGCTTCAGCCAACTATGGGGCAACATGCATTCCAGACAGAGCACTACTACCCATTGGGACTACCCGTCCCAATATTGACAGCAGACAACACTTAAACCAAAAGGTTCATAGTCATACAGCCGTTTTAAGGTTATGGACATGAGATAAATGCACATCCACCGAGTCTGAAAGTGAAATGGAACACATTACACAGTCTGTGCTTATCCCAACACCAGCCAAGGATCCAGCCTTCCTGGACCAAACTTGGACGCCTCTGAGTCAGCATTTCAAAACTTGTTGTAATGTGCAGCAGATCAAAAGGAAGAGACAGCTTTTTTGACATTACGTATGTCAGCCTCACTTTCCTTTGCTCCTCAAAGTACAAACAAATGTGTGATCATATGATTACCTCCAAGATTTAAACACAACTGAATTTGTAGCCACAACTAAGTTATCTCACATTTGCCACTTTCAATAATGCGCAGTTCCAGGTATCACACGTCCTTGCCATTTTCACAGTGAGCACATCATCAGCCAGGATAGCATGACTCCAGTAGCATGGAGAGCATGGGACCCACGTCTGGGCATACCCTTCCCACTCGGGGTGACAAATTCAAAAACAAGACTTGATGGACAGAATGCAGAACAATGGCAGACATCCACCCCAGTACAGAGGTCTGGGCCTAAATCCACAGTTTGTTTGCTCTCCATGCCTTTCCAGTTTGAACACAGCCATAAATGTAATCAGTCTTGACCCTGCGCCCAATGGGAACAGTCCAGCCTGAACTGCCAGGCCAGGTCCGCCCTGGCCTGGAAACAAGCATCCTAGGACCGGTTTTGGGGTTTCACCCCTCATCAGCCAGGATAGCATGACTCCAGTAGCATGGAGAGCACGGGACCAACGTCTGGGCATAACCTTCACACTCGGGTGACAAATGCAAAAACAATTGTTGGACAGAATGCAGAACAATGTCATACATTCACCGAGTACAAAGATCTGGGCCTAAATCCATCATTTTTTTGCTCCCCATGCCATTCCAGTTTGAACCCAGCCATATGCAAATCAGTCTCGACTCCAGTGGCATTTAGAGCAGCATTCAAAACAGTCTGCTTTGTCATGAATGCTGGTAATGGTACAGCACTTTGAGACATTATTCTGCAGTGCTCAGCAATTATAGGAGGTAATGAAAACTGTAGAATTGCTGGCACAGACATAGAGCACATACCAGATATATATAAGCACAGGTTAACTCCCTTTAATTAAAGTTTTAATACATTCATGTGGTTACCTAGTGACATAGCGAGTTTGATTTTTACTCCATAATCGACAGCCTGCAATGATCATGTCTGATCATTTTGACATCATTTAAAAGGAATGCCCGCCGTTTTCAAAATCAGTGTAATCATACTGAAAGTTGTTATGGGCAAAATTGTGTATTATTGAAATTTCCTGAAATTCCATGAGACGATTGCAAAATGAGGCATTCACAGCAAAAATGAAGCTTGCCCGTATCTTGCACAACTTTTTTAAGTGAACATGCATCTAATGAAAAAAATGTTTCATGAGGAGACTGGCTTGAGTACAGACATGTTCTATCCAAATCAGTTCCCCATTGGTAACTAGCAAAACACCAGCGTCTATGGTTCGTTCCCTGTTGAATGGAGAGTTTCTCTGAATTTTAATGTAGGAATCTCCCTTGGAAAACAAAAAAGTATTGCCACAGCCAATAGGCAATGCATGGCATTCACCAGCAACTTAACAGACAAACATAAAAAGCCTATATTTAAGCATACATGCCAACATTCCAAGCACGTGCATGCACAGAAATTCAGACACACACACATGGTGAGCCAAACAACACTGCAAGCATGCATGCACTTAAACCAAGTCATCATGGATTGCCTACTGTTAAATCTTATGACTATTCTAATTCACTTTTTTATTTTGTATTCAACATTTTCCAATATGCACAGAGTACGGTATTGCATATCAATATGAGGCTGCAATTGCATTTCTAATTGAAAGAAGCAAGCAACCCAGGTACATAGTCAGTCATGTAACACGTTTGCTTCTTTCAGTCTCGGGAGTCGGGGCGGAAAAACGGACCTGCGGAATGCTGTTGGTGGCACTGGCAGACACAGGGGGAGGTCGGGCTAGGTGGCGCTAGTTGAATAAAATGATGGCCGCTTCAGTAGTGGTACAGTTTTTTTACAGGCAGCTTGCGACTCGGTTGCGAGACGAGTGCGAACCTAATTTCAAAGAAGCAAGCAAGCAGCGCTGACTATGTACCTGATGACAAGTAAGTTATAACCTCTCGGGCCGGGAGGTTTTTAACCAGGCCTGGTCAGGTTATAACTTAGGCAGCTAGCGAGTTGCGAGACGAGTGCGAACCTAATTGCACAGTTCTATTTCAAAGAAGCAAGCAAGCAGCGCTGACTATGCACCTGATGATAAGTTATAATCTCTCGGGCCGGGAGGTTTTTAACCAGGCCTCACATCAATCACTCCGGTTATTGGGCGAATGCACTGTTTCAAATGAACGGCAGCAGAAGGGTGCTGGGCTCGCGGGTTGTGTGATGTGTTTCTTGTCTACACATGAGCGCCCTCCCTGGGGGCAGCAGGGGTATGAGGCGCCCCAGCCCTCAGGGCGGAACACGCTGGACTGAAACTGAAAGCAGGGTCTGTGCCGTGAACTCACAGATGAATACAACAGAAGGCCTGAGCCACCGAGGCCTGTGCCCCCGAGGCCTGTGCCCTCGAACCCAGAGACCGGTCTGTGCCCAAGAACCCCCGAGGCCCCTGAGCCCCCGACACCTGTGTCCCCGAGGCCTGTGCCCCCGAGGCCTGCCTAGAGTGAGATGGGAGAAGAGAGGCTTGGGTGGGAGTTGAACGAGAGCATCACATGCCATCCAGTGAGGTGCCAGCCAGGCTGGGGGCCGAAAGGATCTACTCAGTTCAGGAGGCTTCTCAAACTGAGCTGTTGTGGCAGATGTTCGGTTAAGAAAATGACCCCTGGGCAGCAACTGATGAACGTTGTTTGTGAGAGTTCAAAGTCAATCTGCAGCTCTCTACAAATGACTCAAATAAACACAAAAACAAATACATACATATGTAAACAAATAAGTTAATATATACATACACAAATATATACGTAGATAAATAATGCGGGCCTTTACTGTAGGCTGGTACAGACTCTTCTGTAAACTGTAAAAATACTTTCAGATATTTGAAATATACACTTATAAACGTCACCTCACCCAGCGATTACCTAAAGCGACCTCAAAAAGTTTGGATTCCTTAATCCTTGCATAAATCGAACTATTTTTCTATATGTACTAAAGACGGAACCATACTATATAACTTGCATGTTTTTTCTGAGTAATCTCTCTTTTACGGCTGTCTCGGTTTCTGTCACGAGCCCCAGGTGTTCCTGGAAATAGGTACAATTGCTAGCGCCTCCTGGAAGTGGTGCATTCGCACAAGATGTCTTTGCCTTGTGTTGCTTTCGACAGGTCTCTTTGTTACAGTCTTTTTGCATAACATAGTTATTGTAACTAGTGACATCCTTTCGCATTGCGTGTTCTGGCAGCAAAAATAACTCTTTGTTATATAAGGAACATGCAAGCTGGAAGCTCTCAAAGTCTGCACTGGAATAACAGACTCAGGGAGTATAAGATGGGGTTTTGTGACTGTTAATACTTCAAGCTTTTGTGAAACTTTTCTCAAGTCCCTTACTAGTTTTGTCAGTGTGCAGCATTGAAATCACAATGGGAAAAACAGGCCTTGACCACTGAAAGTCCTTTTTAGGTCGAGCGACCAATCTCAATGCGCATGTGCATTGAGCGGGAGCTCGATATATAGGGACTTAAACAAAGCTTACCGAGATCAGGCGATTCCCAGGCGATTTCTTGCAGTGCCCGTGAAAGCTCGCTCACTGCGCATGCGCATTGCCATAAAAAGCGCGTGCACAGACACCAGCCCCCCTCCCACAGTCATCCCCCAGCGTGCGCTGTGCCAACAAGCCTTTGAAGTGAAGCTTAGCTTCACTTCAAAGGTATCCGCTACCCCCGCCCCCTGCTTCACACGTTTCTCGCATTTCTCCTCCCTCCCTCGCCCTTCAGCGTGCCCTGTTCACCCTGCTCCCTTTCTTCCTTCGTTCTTTCCTTTCCTTCTTTTGGCCCGTCAGCCTCCATCCTTTCTTTCCCTCTTCCTTGTTTGTTGTTGCAGTTTTTATACTGCTTGTTTTTCATTTTTAATACTCTGACCCTTGCTTGGCTTCACAGCACAACGACCCCCCACCTTGTTGCTTTAAGGCAGATGCACCTGAAGGTCGGCTTTAACTATTATGGGAGGCTTGTTTTTTAAACAAATTTCTTGGGGGCTGTTTTTATAAAATTAACAAAGCATGTGAAACATCTTTTCACACAGATCTCACCTATTTTGACCTCTGAAGCTAACCAATTTCTCTCTCCATACTCCGTGTATTTATTGAAAATAATGGGCATTTGTTCGAAAAATCTAGAGCACCCATTCTTATCTCAGATTTTATTACCACATAACTCCGTTTTGCCTGCAAATTATGATAATATCAACTGAAAAATGCATTTCATCCACATATTGAGAAAGTCCAGTAAATTCCCTAAGAAATAGCCAAATGATTTTTTTTCCACTCATTGATTATTTATTATTATTCGTTTTTCACTTTGCTCGTTTTTTCACAAAGCCCGTGTGCAATCTTTGAACAGGTTTAAGACCCGCACGTTGATTAGTTTTGAGCCTCCACATGCTGGGCAGATACATTATTGTGTTCCTGACAGCATAGACTCACGCTCTCTGAAAAATATTTAAACCTGTTTTCATTAGAGAAAACAGTCTTTTATCGAAATACCGTCACTTTTCAACTATATCTTCAGTATGTAATGCTGCGTTATCATGCTCCGCCCCACAAGCTTCCCCCAGCGTGCGCTCTGGCTCAGCCGAGCCGCACTCCTCCCACACCTCTCACACACAAGTGAAGCTTCACTTCAAAGCTCCCAAAGATGATGATAACACCCGCAGGCACGCATTCACACGGAAACAGTCGCAAACACACAAACACTTCTACAACAGATGTCCCTTCAACCATTTTCTAACAAAGACTGACAGAGACACACAGACCTTCCCAGAATAAATGCACGTGAAAATGGACAGACACGCACCAGGACACACCACACAGACGCACACTGTAGGGGTGTAACAATTTCCTACCACTCACGCCTCCAGGGTCACCAGGTCACGTGCATGTTACCCACCTGTGTGCCACTGCTGTTGTGTCAATAATGCCCAGCTCTGCTGATACAAGGCTTCTAGACAATATACACAACCACCCCATCCGCCACCACCACCGCATCCACCACCACCACCGCATCCACCATCACCACATCCACCGCATCCACCACCACCGCATCCACCACCACATCCACCATCACCACCACATCCACCATCACATCCACCACCACCACATCCACCATCACCTCCACATCCACCATGACATCCACCACCACCACATCCACCACATCCACCACCACCGCATCCACCACCACCGCATCCACCACCACCACTACATCCACCACCACATCCACTACAACCAACACCGCATCCACCACTACCACCATCACCGCATCCACCACCACATCCACCGCATACACCACCACATCCACCATCACCACCACATCCACCATCACATCCACCACCACCACCACATCCACCACCACATCCACCACCACATCCACCACCACATCCACATCCACCATGACATCCACCGCCACATCCACCACCACATCCACCACCATCACATCCACCACCGCCACATCCACCACCACCACCACTTCCACCACCACCACATCCACCACCACCACCACCACATCCACCACCACTTCCACCACCACCACATCCACCATACCCACCACCATCACTTCCACCACCACATCCACCACCACTTTCACCACATCCACAACCACCACATCCACCACCACCACATCCACCACCACCACATCACCACCACATCCACCACCTCCACCACCACCACCACATCCACCACCACATCCACCCCCACATCCACCACCATCACCACCACATGCACCATCACCACCACCACCACATCCACCACCACCATATCCCCCAGATCCACCACCACCACCACATCTATATGTGTGTGGCTCTGTGTGTGTGTAGGTGCAAATGCAATGTTCTTGGGTTTTCGTCACAATAAAATACACTGAACATAATCTTCACAAAAGTTATTTACAAACGTTTAAGCTATTGCCATTATAAATTACAATAACTTTTATTTAAGTATTAATTATTTACAAAATTAAAAGCCATTGTTATTTGTAATATCAATACATCTAAGTCACGTAAATACAACACACATTGCATTACAAATGCTATAGGTGTCACATTTGCAAAAGTTAAAACTATTGACATTGTAACTGACAAAGCTATTAATTTTGCTACTTTCAAAACCAACACAAACATAAAATAAGTGTCATTTACAATACCAATAGCTCAAACTTTCCTAATGCGAGACCTATTGCATTTCCAATGCTTGTTTAAATGATGTTCTATGCCAGTTGTACAGGTACAATGCTGTTTTGTTCAGGTGAAAAATGACAGGGTCGTTGAGGCCTGTGCCCCTGAGGCCTGTGCCCCCGAGGCCTGTGTCCCCGAGGCCTGTGCCCCAGAGTCCTGCCTCGAGCGAGATGGGAGAAAAGCCCGGGAGGTTTGTAACCAGGCCTCACATCAATCACGCCGGTTATTGGGCGATTGCACTGTTTCAAATGACGGCAGCAGAAGGGTGCTTGGCTCGCGGGTTTTGTGTGATGTGTTTTTTGTCCACACACATGACCTGAGGGCAGCGGGGGTATGAGGCGCCCCAGCCCTCAGGGCGGAACACGCTCAGCGTCGGATTGGTAACGCGGGCAGTCGGGCAATGCCCGAGGGGCCGGTGTCTGAGCTGCAGCTGTGGGCTGCTTTTTTGAGCAGCCTGGGGGCCGATTTAGGCAGTTTCTGCACTGTCAGGATGCCGCCAGCGGCCCAGCGGGTGCTCCAGTGGCCTTTCTGGAGGCAGATGGGCCTCCATTATCTTCCTTGCATCAATTTGCAGAGGTGTCACTCCCTTTCTCTCCCTGGGCCGGTCGATTAATAAATGCTGATTGGGTGGGGGCAGGGGGCCTGAGCAAAAGTGGCCTCACTTGTTTCAGGTGTGGTTCAACAGTGTAAACTAATCGGTGCATTTTTTGTTACCCCTCCCACCCCCCTATATAAAATTTCGCCGAAGCAGTGTTGTAGGGAAAGGCAATATGCAAATGTGGGCCACTTTTTTTTTTGCATGCCCAGGCCGATTTTGAATCCCAATCCAACCCTGCTGGCCAGCCACTGCTTCAGTTATTCAGGCTGCCAATCATCAGCCTCTTGGTAGCCTGGCTGCTGCTGAAATCTTTTCATTGCCATTTTTTTCCTGCACAGGTCGCAGCGGGCAAATGGGTGATGCACCCCCCGTACTCGTTGCTGCTGTTCGGTGTTTGGTAGTCAGACTGCCTTCAGGAGGGGAGGAGGGCACAGGACAACCAGAGACTGCTGGCCTCTTCCGTGGGGGCTGGGGGTGTTTGCGTGCGTCCGATGTCCATCCTACCAAAGCTCTGCAAACTGGGCCAAGGACAGGAAGAAGACCTACAGTTTTTGACTACAGAGATTTAGGACTGTTTGCCTCATGGCAAAATGTGTGCATTTTGTATTTGTAAGGTGAACTGAAAGACACTCTGGCTGGGGTCGCACAACAGTGTGAAAGGTGAAAACAGGCCTTACGTTTATTGAAACAAACAAATAAAAAACGTCTTCCTTTCTGATGTCTAAGTATTTTGAAAAGTCGGATCGAAACTAGAAGTGCAACAGTGGCATGTTACTTCTTAAAAACTGAAGAGTAATGGAAAGAAAGCTTTATAGAAGGATCAAACAAATCAATATTTATAAGAGTGTTTTATGTGCTGCACGCCGAGGACGCAGAGATCAGACAGTAGTTTGCTTGCTGCTCTCACTCACTTGGTGCTGGTATTACATTTTCTAGGAGCGCTTTCCTGTCCCTTCCAGTACTTTATGAGTTAGACCTGAGAGATGCTACACAGGAGTCATCCTCGAGGGACAAACGACTCGGCTGCATCTGCACTTCCCTAGTCAGTAATACCAACATTATTTTAAAAACATGAGGTCACACTACTGGCCAGCACCCCCACCCCTAAACATTGTTCCAGCTCTCCTATTCAGCGCTTGCTCTCATCGCTGCGGTGGGGGCAGTCACAGCTTCACAGGGAGGTTCATGTGTGGGGGTACAAAGGGCTCATCGCACAACAGACACTCCACAGCAGAACAACTTGTCTGTACAGCCCAGTCCGTATCTTTATAAACGAGAACCTCTTTACTACACTTTAAAACATAATACTACACACAACAAAAATACAGTTCCTCGCAGTGAGGTGCCCTGAGGCCTGGTCAGGTTATAACTTACCAGGGGTACCTAGCGGTCGCGCTGCTTGCATCTTACAGAATCTGGGGGGGGGGGGGGGGGGGGGGGGGGCGGAAAAACGGACTCACCTCAGGCCTGCTGACTAGTGACACAGGGGGCTAGCCTACAATTATGTCATGTGGATTGTGGCCGCTTCTGTACCGTCCGTCCGTCCGTGGACCGTGGCAGCTGCTCCTCAACGCATTTCCCTATTCACAAAGGATTTTGCTAGAGAGGGTCGGAGAAACCGAGAGATGGTCGGAAACAGCGTGAGGGTCGGAGAAACCGAGGGTGGGCCGGAGAAACCGAGGGTGGGTCGGAGAAACCGAGGGTGGGTCGGAGAAACCGAGGGTGTGCCGGAGATACCGAGGGTGGGTCGGAAAAACCGAGGGTGGGTCGGAAAAACCAAGGGTGGGCCGGAGATACCGAGGGTGGGTCGGAAAAACCGAGGGTGGGACGGAAAAACCGAGGGTGGGTCGGAAAAACCGAGGGTGGGCCGGAGAAACCGAGGGTGGGTCGGAGATACCGAGGGAGGGTCGGAAAAACCGAGGGTAGGCCGGAGATACCGAGGGTGGGTCGGAAAAACCGAGGGTGGGTCGGAAATACCGAGGGAGGGTCGGAAAAACCGAGGGTAGGCCGGAGATACCGAGGGTGGGTCGGAAAAACCGAGGGTGGGCCGGAGAAACTGAGGGTGAGTCGGAAAACCCGAGGGTGGGTCGGAAAACCCGAGGGAGGGTCGGAGAAAGCCAGAGAGGGTCGGTGTGTAAACTACTCGGTGCATTTTTTGTTACCCCTCCCACCCCCGCTTATAAAATTTCGCCGAAGCAGTGTTGTAGGGAAAGGCAATATGCAAATGTGGGCCACTTTTTTTTTTGCATGCCCCGGCCGATTTTGAATCCCAATCCAACCCTGCTGGCCAGCCACTGCTTCAGTTATTCAGGCTGCCAATCATCAGCCTCTTGGTAGCCTGGCTGCTGCTGAAATCTTTTCATTGCCATTTTTTTCCTGCACAGGTCGCAGCGGGCAAATGGGTGATGCACCCCCCGTACTCGTTGCTGCTGTTCGGTGTTTGGTAGTCAGACTGCCTTCAGGAGGGGAGGAGGGCACAGGACAACCAGAGACTGCTGGCCTCTTCCGTGGGGGCTGGGGGTGTTTGCGTGCGTCCGATGTCCATCCTACCAAAGCTCTGCAAACTGGGCCAAGGACAGGAAGAAGACCTACAGTTTTTGACTACAGAGATTTAGGACTGTTTGCCTCATGGCAAAATGTGTGCATTTTGTATTTGTAAGGTGAACTGAAAGACACTCTGGCTGGGGTCGCACAACAGTGTGAAAGGTGAACACAGGCCTTAAGTTTATTGAAACAAACAAATAAAAAACGTCTTCCTTTCTGATGTCTAAGTATTTTGAAAAGTCGGATCGAAACTAGAAGTGCAACAGTGGCATGTTACTTCTTAAAAACTGAAGAGTAATGGAAAGAAAGCTTTATAGAAGGATCAAACAAATCAATATTTATAAGAGTGTTTTATGTGCTGCACGCCGAGGACGCAGAGATCAGACAGTAGTTTGCTTGCTGCTCTCACTCACTTGGTGCTGGTATTACATTTTCTAGGAGCGCTTTCCTGTCCCTTCCAGTACTTTATGAGTTAGACCTGAGAGATGCTACACAGGAGTCATCCTCGAGGGACAAACGACTCGGCTGCATCTGCACTTCCCTAGTCAGTAACACCAAAATTATTTTAAAAACATGAGGTCACACTACTGGCCAGCACCCCCCACCCCCAAACATTGTTCCAGCTCTCCTATTCAGCGCTTGCTCTCATCGCTGCGGTGGGGGCAGTCACAGCTTCACAGGGAGGTTTATGTGTGGGGGTACAAAGGGCTCATCGCACAACAGACACTCCACAGCAGAACAACTTGTCTGTACAGCCCAGTCCGTATCTTTATAAACGAGAACCTCTTTACTACACTTTAAAACATAATACTACACACAACAAAAATACAGTTCCTCGCAGTGAGGTGCCCTGAGGCCTGGTCAGGTTATAACTTACCAGGGGTACATACCGGTCGCGCTGCTTGCATCTTACAGAATCTGGGGGGGGGGGGGGGGGGGGGGGGGGGCGGAAAAACGGACTCACCTCAGGCCTGCTGACTAGTGACACAGGGGGCTAGCCTACAATTATGTCATGTGGATTGTGGCCGCTTCTGTACCGTCCGTCCGTCCGTGGACCGTGGCAGCTGCTCCTCAACGCATTTCCCTATTCACAAAGGATTTTGATAGAGAGGGTCGGAGAAACCGAGAGATGGTCGGAAACAGCGTGAGGGTCGGAGAAACCGAGGGTGGGCCGGAGAAACCGAGGGTGGGTCGGAGAAACCGAGGGTGTGCCGGAGATACCGAGGGTGGGTCGGAGAAACCGAGGGTGTGCCGGAGATACCGAGGGTGGGTCGGAAAAACCGAGGGTGGGTCGGAGATACCGAGGGTGGGTCGGAAAAACCAAGGGTAGGCCGGAGATACCGAGGGTGGGTCGGAAAAACCGAGGGTGGGCCGGAGAAACCAAGGGTGGGTCGGAGATACCGAGGGTGGGCCGGAGAAACCGAGGGAGGGTCGGAAAAAGCCACACAGGGGGCTAGCCTACAATTATGTCATGTGGATTGTGACCGCTTCTGTACCGTCCGTCGGTGGACTGTGGCAGCTGCTCCTCGCTCTTATCACTCTGCAGTCACGCGCGCAGTAAATTGCAATGCGCATGTGGGAATTACACCCCCTCCCCCACCCTGGAGAGGCGCGCAGACGCGGCAGGAGGAGACAGGGCATCATTCTGCGCGCAAAGGCACCTCCTCCTCCGTCGTTTGGGGTTAGGTTGCACACTTGCACATAACAACATTCAGCAATGTTGTGCACCGGTCAATCACAGCTTGCTGGCGTGCTACTGCTATTCTGCTACTAACTTGGAAGTCTCTCAGACTGATGTCCCTAACTAAGTGAGTGATTAGAGTGACGCTGTTGTGGCCTGGGCGGCCGATTTTCAGTCCGACCGTCACAGGCTGTGACGGTCGGACTGAAAATCGGCCCCCAGCCACAAAACCGGCCTATTTTTTTCAAAAACCGGCCCCCCCACCCCCTCCAGCCTACCGGGGGATTGCCCGGTGCCTGGACTCACCAGTCCGGCCCTGCAGGCAACCTCCCTCCCCTCCACCGCAGCCAGCACCGATTGGTTCGGACGGCTGCCCCAACAGCGTCATTTCTCTCAGTCTGTATGCTGCAGAGAACGGAGAGGAGGAAGCGGAGTACTTAATCGCTGTATCCTATCTACTTTATCAGAGAGCATTTCAGTGGCATTCCTAGCTTCAGTTAAATCTGTTTGCATCTGAACAATAACCCTCATTAAATCATCCATGGTGGCCATAATGTCAAAACTCTCAGACCGGGAGGAATATTATTCGTGGGCTCACTATTCTGTCAGGTTGCTTCTTCCTCAGGGTCTGGAGTGATGATATAAGGGGCCCACCTCTCAATACCTCCAACTCTGATTGTAATGATTACACAGAGTATTGAAGTGATTAAGCGGGGGGAAAGGGAATTAGGAAGGGAACAGCTGGGAAGGAGATCTGAAAAGGAAAAGTTACTCGCAAACAAAAATACACGCACTTTCCTTCGCACAAAGACGTAAATTAGGACATCAGATTCTGTCCTTCAATCAGGAACTAGCTTAAGAGCTTCGTGGCTTGCGTTTATTCAGACAATCAGACTCTTAGTTGACCTTTCTTAGATCCGCTATATTGTGGCGATAATACTTCACTTCAGTATCAACTGCTCAAAGGCATAAGAGGCAGAATTTGGTTTAGGTCTTTCTATGACTAGGTTTTCAATCACCTAAACAATCAGTGTCTTATATTTCCTTATTTTATGTGACTTAAAAGTGTTCCCAAAAACATTCATGGAACTACTATAGAACAAGAATCGCACTCGTGAATATGGTAATGAGCTAGAGAAAGCATGCATAGAATTTCTACTGAACAAGAATCACACTTGTGAATAAGGTAAATGATCTTGAAAATCAAATTGAATGTTCCTAATAAATCACTGAAATGGTTTTAACAAGATTCGCAATCTTACCTGTAGAGTGGACCTCTGTCTCCTTTCTCTCACTCTGCTCCTTCACTCGTTTTTCTATCCTTTCTATTTTTCACCTTTCTGCATCTCTGCTTTTTTGTGCGTTATTTCTGCCCATTTTCCCTTTCTCTCCCTCTGCTCCTTCACTCGTTATTCTTCCCTTTCTATCTTTCACCTTTCTGCACCTCTGCTCTTTTGTGCCTTATTTCTGCCCATTTTCCCTTTCTCTCCCTCTGCTCCTTCACTCGTTTTCACTCGTTTTTCTACCCTTTCCATCTTTCACCTTTCTGCCCTTTTCTGCATCTCTGCTCTTTTGTGCCTTATTTCTGCTTATTTTCCCTTTTTTCTTTATCCCTTCTTTCCTCCCTTTACCTTTCCCCGCCGCTGCTGCCCCACGGCCCCCCCCCCCCCAGCGCGACCGGCCCAATCCAGCTCCTCTCCCCGCTCCCGCCTCCCAGCTATCCAGCCCTCCCCGACCCCTACTTAATGGCGGCCACTGGTGCACCGAAGGCGCGTCAAAAGCAAACACGTCTGCGCCCGTCCGCGACCCGTCCGCGACCAGCACCAGGAACCCTGGACCTCCGCCCCGCCAACGCTACGACCCAGCAGCACTCCACGCACTCAACCCAGGCTGCAAAAACAACTGCAAGCTAGCATCCCCAGCCGACACCCATGGACCCTTCAGCTGTCACCGCTGCCGGCACACCTGCAGCACCGCCAAGAACACGGATCCAGCACAACCTGCCCCCAAGAACACAACCGAACCGAAGACCCTGCAATGCATCCTCCTCAACGTCCGATCCCTCCACAAACACGCCACAGAAATCTGGGACCTCCTCGACAGCACCACCCCGGACGTAGCATTCTTCACCGAAACCTGGACCAACACCACCTCGGGACCGGACATCGCCATCCCCCAAGGATACAAGATCTCCAGGAAGGACCGCCCCACCCACCCAGGAGGAGGAATCGCCATCGTCCACAAATCCAGCCTCCGCCTGAGCACACTCCCTGACGAGTCCACAAAACTGATGGAACACCTTCACTTCAAGATACTGGCCAGCCCCACCGCCGCCCTCCGAGGAACCCTCATCTACCGACCCCCTGGACCCCGCGGACCCTTCGCCAACTCCATCACGGACATTATCTCCCCGCAGGCCATCGCATCCACCAACTACACCCTGCTGGGAGACCTCAACTTCCACCTCGACAATCAACTGGACCCCAACACCACATGCCTCCTGGACAACCTCCACAACATTGGACCCTGCCAGATCGTGACAGAGCCCACGCACTCAGCAGGACACACCCTCGACCCCCTCTTCACTACAGGAAACTCCATCACCTTCAGCCACACCACCGAACTCCCATGGACCGACTATCGTTGCGTCCACTTCACCTTCAGAACACACACCATCCACAGACACCAGCACCTGCTTCCAGAAAGAAACTGGACCAAAATCACCAACGACCAGCTCACCTCCTCACTCAACAACTCCACCCCAACCATCGCGGAAAACGACGACCCCAACACCGCAGCTCGAACCCTGCACAGATGGATCTCGGACAGCACCAACACCATAGCCCCCCTCAAGAAAAACAACAATACCCGTGCCAAGAAAGCCAGATGGTTTACCACCGAACTTCGAGAGTCCAGGCGCACACGCCGCCGCCTCGAAAAGGCCTGGAGAAACACCAAATCCACAGAAGCCCACAACAACTTCAGAGCCGCCACCAACGCCCCCCATCAACTCATCAGAGAAACGAGGAAAAAAGCGATTGAAGACAGAATCTCCACCCACGCACACAACAGCAAGGAACTCTTCAGCATCATCAAGGAGTTCGCCCAACCCACCAGCGAGTCTACTGACATACCTCCCTCACAAGACCTCTGCGACAAACTCAGCACCTTTTTCCACCAGAAAATCAAGAGCATCTACGACAACTTCGACAAAGACAACCAACACACTGAACCATCACGAACCACTCCCGACACCCGGAAACCAGCGATTGATGACTGGACAGCCCTCACCATCGAAGACACACTGAAGACAATGAAGTCAATCCACTCAGGGGCCCCCACGGACCCCTGCCCCCACCACATCTTCAACAGAGCCGCCGATACCATCGCACCCATGCTCCACCACACCATCAACAGCTCCCTGGCGACCGCCTCGTTCCCCGACGACTGGAAACACGCCGAGGTCAACCCCCTCCTAAAGAAACCCTCAGCGGACCCCACCGACCTCAAAAACTACAGACCCATCTCCCTGCTCCCTTTCCCAGCGAAAGTCATTGAGAAAGCCATCAACAGCCAACCCGCCACATTCATTGAAGAACACAACATCCTTGACTCCTCCCAATCCGGCTTCAGAAAAAACCACAGTACGGAAACCGCCCTCCTCGCCGCAACAGACGACATCCGCACCCAACTGGACAAAGGAGAAACAGTAGCCCTCATCCTCCTAGACCTATCAAAGGCGTTCGACACAGTCTCCCACCGCACCCTAATACGCAGACTCTACGACGCAGGAATCCAGGACAAGGCCCTCGACTGGATCTGCTCCTTCCTCTCCGGCAGGACGCAACGGGTCAGACTCCCCCCTTTCCTCTCAGACCCCACACCTACCACCTGCGGAGTCCCCAAGGGCTCCTCCCTCAGCCCGACGCTCTTCAACGTCTACATGGCTCCACTTGCCCCCATCGTCAGAACCTACGGACTCAACATTGTGTCATACACAGACGACACCCAGCTCATCCTCTCCCTATCCAAAGAGCCCAACACCGCCAGACGCAACTTTCGAGAAGGCATGGAAGCCGTCGCCAAATGGATGAAAAACAGCTGCCTACAACTAAACACCAACAAAACAGAAGTACTCATCATGGGCCCAAACCCCGACGCCTGGAGCGACACCTGGTGGCGCACCGCCCTCGGAAACCCGCCAACCCCCACAGACCAAGCATGCAACCTGGGAATCATCCTGGACTCCGAGCTCAAAATGGACCGCCAGATCAACTCTGTCTCATCTTCCTGCTTCCACACCCTCCGCCTCCTTCGTAAGACCGTCAAATGGATCCCCCTCGAACACCAAAAGACAGTCACTCACGCCCTGGTCACCAGCAGACTCTACTACGGCAACGCACTCTACGCCGGAATAAACAAAAACCTCATCCACAAGCTACAGAACATCCAGAACGCCGCCGCAAGACTGGTCCTCAACCTGCCAAAACACTGCCACATCTCCCAGCACCTGCGCACACTCCACTGGCTACCCGTCGAGGCGAGAATCACCTTTAAGATGCTCACCCACGCACACAAGGCCCTCCACGGCACCGGACCAGCATACCTGAACAGCCGGCTCAAATTCCAGGCACCCCAAAGGACCCTACGATCAGCCCAGCTCTCCTACGCCGTGGTCCCCCGCACCAGAAAGATCGGGAGGCCGCTCCTTCTCCTT
The DNA here is from genome assembly GCF_964263255.1 of Lissotriton vulgaris. Lineage (NCBI taxonomy): Eukaryota > Metazoa > Chordata > Amphibia > Caudata > Salamandridae > Lissotriton > Lissotriton vulgaris. Next base: position 947,510,744 of record NC_141699.1, on the reverse strand, counting down.
CCTCGCGGCCAAAGCATGGAACGCCCTTCCGCTCCACCTCAGACAGACAACATCGCTCCCCATCTTCGCAAGAAACCTCAAATCCTGGCTCTTCGACAGACCCCCTCCTTGATGGAATGGAACCTGCACCCCCCCACCCCTAGCGCCTTGAGACCCTTACGGGTGAGTAGTTGCGCTTTAACAAACTCCTGATTGATGGATTGGCTCTACTTCTGAATCTGGGTTAGTGACAGGTAATCCCCCCAAAAGCTAGCCTCACCGGGAGCCCATCAAGAAGAGAAGTCTCCGCAGATTCTAAACTCCTCCTGCAGCTCAGCGAGCGTTGTAGCAGTCTTCAGGCACCCAGAACTCTCCACCGATCAAAAGAAGAAAGCTGGCCTCGGAAAGAAACTGAGCCCCAAGATGCTCTTCCTCCTTCACCAAAAGACGCTGAAAAGTGAGCACGGGGAACTGGGCGCGGCGCTGACATCATTGTAGGCACGCCCCGTGCCAAACCTCCCGCATCTCGCGTGAGGTGCCAAACCTCCCGCATCTCGCGTGAGGTGCCGAACCTCCCGCATCTCGCGTGAGGTGCCGAACCTCCCGCATCTCGCGTGAGGTGCCGAACCTCCCGCATCTCGCGTGAGGTGCCGAACCTCCCGCATCTCGCGTGAGGTGCCGAACCTCCCGCATCTCGCGTGCGGTGCCGAACCTCCCGCATCTCGCGTGAGGTCCTGAACCTCCCGCATCTCGCGTGAGGTGCCGAACCTCCCGCATCTCGCGTGAGGTGCCGAACCTCCCGCATCTCGCGTGAGGCTAAAACCTCACGCATCTCGCGTGAGGTGCCGAACCTCACGCATCTCGCTTGAAGTTAAAACCTCACGCATCTCGCGTGAGGCGCCGAACCTCACGCATCTCGCGTGAGGTGCCAAACCTCACGCTTCCCGCGTACGGTGCCAAACCCCACGCATCTCGCGTGAGGTGGCAAACTCCACGCAACTCGGGGGAGGTGCCAAACCTCACGCATCTCGGGTGAGGTGCCAAACCTCACGCATCTCGGGTGAGGTGCCAAACCTCACGCATCTCGGGTGAGGTGCCAAACCTCACGCATCTCGGGTGAAGGGCTAAACCTCACGCATCTCGGGTGAGGTGCTAAACCTCACGCATCTCGGGTGAGGTGTCAAACCTCACGCATGTCGTGTGAGATGCCGAACCACACACATCTCGCGTGAGGTGCCGAACCTCACCCATCTCGTGTGAGGTGCCGAACCTCACACATCTCGCGTGAGGTGCCGAACCTCCCGCATCTCGCGTGAGGTGCCGAACCTCACGCATCTCGCGTGAGGTTCCAAACCTGACGCTTCCCGCGTACGGTGCTAAACCCCACGCATCTCGCGTGAGTTGCCAAACCTCCCGCATCTCGGGTGAGGTGCCAAACCTCACGCATCTCGGGTGAGGTGCCGAACCTCACGCATCTCGAGTGAGGTGCCAAACCTCACGCATCCCGGGTGAGGTGCCAAACCTCACGCATCCCGGGTGAGGTGCCAAACCTCACGCATCCAGCGTGAGGTTCCGAACCTCACGCATTACGCGTGAGGTGCCGAACCCCACGTATCTCGTGTGAGGGTGCCAAACCTCACGCATCTCGCGTGAGGGTGTCAAACCTCACGCATCTCGGGTGAGGTGCCGAACCTCACGCATCTCGGGTGAGGTGCTGAACCTCACGCATCTCGGGTAAGGTACCAAACCTCACGCATTCCGCGTGAGATGCCGCAACTCACGCATCTCGCGTGAGCGTGTCAAACCTCACGCATCTCGGGTGAGGTGCCAAACCTCACGCATCTCGCGTGGGGTGTCAAACCTCGCGCATCTCGCGTGGGGTGCCAAACCTCACGCATCCCGCGGGAGGTGCCGAACCTCACGCATCCCGCGTGAGGTGCCGAACCTCACGCATCCCGCGTGAGGTGCCGAACCTCACGCATCTCGGGTGAGGGTGTCAAACCTCACGCATCTCGGGTGAGGTCCCAAACCTCACGCATTCCGCGTCAGGTGCCGAACCTCACGCATCTCGCGTGAGGGTGTCAAACCTCACGCATCTCGGGTGAGGTGCCAAACCTCACGCATCTCGCGTAAGGGTGCCAAACCTCACGCATCCTGCGTGAGGGTGCCAAACCTCACGCATCTCGGGTGAGGTGCCAAACCTCACGCATCCCGGGTGAGGTGCCAAACCTCACGCATCTCGGGTGAGGTGCCAAACCTCACGCATATCGGGTGAGGTGCCAAACCTCACGTATCTCGCGTGAGATACCGAATCTCATGCATCTCGCGTGAGATGCGTGAGATACCGAATCTCACGCATCTCGCGTGAGATACCGAATCTCACGCATCTTGCGTGAGATACCGAATCTCACGCATCTCGCGTGAGGTGCCAAACCTCGTGAGTGTCTGGCGCGGTAGTAAATGTCCTCCCATTCTTTGTTGCGCAGAGTCCGCCCCAGTTCCCTCTCCCATCTAGCCCGTCCTGCATTATAAACGCGCGAGTATATGTCCAAGAGGAGCCGATATATGTCTGAAATGAGTCGCTTATCTGTGGTGCGCGAGAGAAGCCAGTATTCATATTTACTGAGCTTGCGTGTAGCGTCTCCACGGATCTGGGGTTGAAGCGCCTAATGTCGGACCTGTAGATACCTAAGGCGTTCAGCCTCCGGGAGGTCATAGGTCTTCCGGAATTCCTCAAAAGGCATCACTCCCGCACCTGAATACATGTGAAAGAGGCATCGGCATCCTGCTGGGCGCCACCGTGCAAAGGTCTGGACATCCCTACCCGGGCCGAAGTCAGGGTTCTCTAACAGGGGTGTGAGGGGAGACGGGAAGGTCGTCAGGTCGTGTAAGACGCATGTTCGATCCCATACCTCTAGCGGTACCCTTGTGACGAAGGAGGCGTATAGGTTAGCGGGCCAGTGTTGTTGCCGTAGGAAAGGCACCTCCTGGAGTGGACGCCCCGCGACCGCTTGGTCCTGGAACAACCAATGGCGCTCCGATTCTCATTTGCTCCATTCCACAAGGGTTCTGAGTTGGGTCACCTGGTAATAGTGACGCAAATCCGGCAGGCTCAGCCCACCACTCTCCGGGGGAAGCATCCCTAGCCTCAGCTTGAGTCTGGGCCGTTTCTCGTTCCACACAAACTGAGCCAGCTCCGATTGCGTCTGGCGAATCCATCCCTCCGAGGGATGGAGCGGGCTAGCCCGAAAAACGTATAAAACTTGCGGGAGGATTGTCATCTTTACTGCTGCCACTCGGCCCAGCCAAGATAGTGGGAGGTGCCGCCACAGCCCGACCTCCGCGCGGATAGTGCGACTAAGGTTAGCGTAGTTGAGACGCACCGTTTCTTGTAGCATGGCCGCCAATTGTATGCCCAGGTGGGGCACTGCACCGTCTGCCCATTGGAAGGGGAATTGTGCTTCTAGGGAGGCCCGCGTGTGTGCCTCCAAGGAAAGGTCAAGTGCTACTGATTTCGTCATGTTCACCTTAAAGCCAGAGGCCTTCGCAAATGCATCCAGGATGGTGTAGGAAGGTGGATACCTGACTATGGTTGCCCCCAACTTTTTGCCTGGTGTTTTGCTGGTTTTCCGACTTAGTTGACCTGGGACCCTGCTATCCAGGGCCCCAGGCCTACTGCTCTCTCTGTAAAATGGATTCCATGTACCTTAGGTACATATCTAATTGGATACTGAGTCACCTTATCAGTCCCTGTACAGTGTACCTTAGGTACCCAGGGCATAGGTGTACCCAGGGCCTACCAGGGGCTGCAGCATGTATTATGCCACCCCTGGCTGGCCATCCAAATCTGACACAACTGGCTGCACGACAGCTGGGGCAAGGTGGTGTAATCACCCTTTGCTTTAGATATAGTATTCCTATATCTAACCCTAAAATGGACACATGTATTCCTATCAGTCACTCCTATGGCAGGCCTTGACAATCCTGAAGGCAGAGTGCTTGGAATTATGTGAGATGGTGCTCTGGCATGAGCTGAGCCCGTTTGCAGCTTGCGGAACCAAGTCCTAATAGCTGTTCCATGATAACGCATACCATATACTCTTAAGTGCATTATAATCCTTGCGGTTATGTGCCAACTTTGGTATCGCTTTATCAAAACATGTCGAGTAAGGTGTCATACAAATTGGAATACTAGCCCCTCGCCAATTCTGGCGACGGGGTTAGCATTCCACCCTTCTAGAGGGACGCGACATGTATGTAACTGTGAACCCCGGTTAAAGCTGAACACAGTCTCAGCTCCACAAAATGGATGCTGCCACCACAGACACAAGTCTGACCTCCTGCTGCTGGGAGTCCTTCCAGCGAGGAGAGCTTGGACAAAGGGTTTCCTGTCAGGGGCGGTGCTAGCACCATCCCAGACACGGTTTTGTGTATCCCAGGTAGGCAGGGCTGAGAGGAAGGTGACTGCAAGTGGCACCCCGGTGCTCACTGTGCATATGCCGGCTTGAACCAGTTCCAGGGGCACACCAGCCCCTGAGCTGGGGAAAGTCCGGCATGGGAGAGGGGTGTAACCACCCCCCTCCTGGTCACACCCATGGGCAGGACCTAGTCCCGTGCCAGCCCCTTTTTTTAGAATAAAGGTAGGAGCGGGCCCCCTTCCCAAATTAGATAATTCTGAATCTTGACTACTTTCCACAAAAGAACTCTTGAACATTTCTGAAGACTCTCCCTTGTGGCTAAGGAGTAGCCACCCTGCTCCAGCGGGCACCATCTAAGCGCATGCGGTTTGCTGCAAGTCCATCCTCTGGACCAAGACTGCCCAGCTCGACGAGACCCGGATTCCCTGGCATCTCTGACCTCTACCTACATCATCAGCCCAGCTGAGATTCGTGGGTGTGACGAGACCTGAAGGGACCGGCCATCTTGAAGACTGCATGACGCTTATCCAGCACGACCGCCGAGGGATCCTCGAGTGAGTGCTTTTGGGTTTGAGAAGCCCTAACCCTGAGCAGCTCCAGCACCGAAGTCCAGCCCCCCAGCATCCACGAGATCTGCGTGGGGCCCTTCTGCTCTTTGCTGCTCACCGCGTTGTCCGGCCACTTGCCTGCTGGTTTGTAGCCCTCCTGACGACGAACCACGACGATTGCATTGCTGGTCTGTTTGCTCCAGACTGGCCCTAGCTCCCCTCCAAAAGAGGAGCACCCCGGACCCTCCTGGTCCACTCCAGACGCCATCTTGAGTCCAACGCCTGGGCTTGCCTTTGCCAAGGTTTGTTGCCCCAATCCTGGGTCTAGCATTGCCGACAGCAGACACCTTCGTGGGACAGCTCGCACCTCCATCCTGGTCGCCGACAACGCCTCCTGGTCCGAGAGACTGCAGAGCCCAGCGTCGCCCACTCACCTGGTCGAGGTGACTTCATCCGGTGCCATCCTGGTGCCCACCTAATCACTGGCTAGTGATTAAGAACTGAGTCCCCTCTGCTTTCAGGTCGTCTCCATCACCGATCCAGGCTTGGATCACATCGAACTTCATCACTGGTCGCCTGCCAGCAACTTCTTCTTTCAGGCTCCATAGACTGTAACGAGGATTCCCGACGTCTTTTGAACCCTATGCAGCCGCAGCCCCTGGGCTAGGTAACCTGAGCATTTCGGTGCTCCAACGTAGGTTCACTATCTAAGTGTCCAGATCCTTTTTCGTTTTCAGCCTAACTAGTCGGATTCGTCCGATAACTAACTTTACGAAAACTAGCATCCATAGACTTTGTCCCGCATCCCGCGTGAGAGTGCACACTCTGCACCCGATCTCCCTAGGCCTCCTGCTCCTAACCTGAAGGTTCAGTAGTGTATTCCTAGCGATCCTGAAGCCTCTGGATCTTGTTACTTACCTGCTAGTATTTCGCATTCCACTTTTGGAGTATATGGTTTTTCATGCCCCTCGGACATTTGTGTAAATTGTGCAACTTAAAGTATTTTCTTAAGAGTTTTGTTATGTGCTTAGCTCCCTGACTCATAAAGAGTTCAGGGTAGACTTGTTATAAATAAATATCCTTTTATTTTCATAACAACCTGTGTGGTGTCCTTTCACTTGGTGTTCAAGGGGTATATGTGATGGTATAACAGCTGGCTTAACACGCCCTCTAGAGCTTAGCCTAAAGACTGCTCTTGTCCATGCTACTAGGATAGCTGGTCTATAAGGTTGACTTACAACCAATCATCAATAAGGGTCGTTTGGTATGATACAAAGTGATCACTAGAATAGTGAGCACTATATATCAGGCCAACTTCTCACAGATGGCCGCCCCGGCCGGCAGGGATGGCGCAGGGGAAGCAAAGGAAAGCAAGACGTCATCAGCGTATAAGCCAATCGTGTGGATATAAGCCCCGAATTTAATCCCCTTAATGGTCGGATGCGATCGCATGGCCTGTGCCAGGGGTTCCATATACAGCGCGAAGAGCAGGGGCGAGAGCGGACACCCCTGCCGAGTTCCGCGTTCGATGGGGAATACGGGCGATGAGCAGCCATTCACCCGAACCGACACCGTGGGGAAGGTATAGCAGTTCAGAACCCACGTACGAAATCTCGCGCCTAACCCTGCCTTGATGAGCACCTGTTCCAAGTACGGCCAGTGGACACGATCGAAGGCCTTCTCCGCATCAATTGCCAACATCATGAACTCTCCCGGCAACCTGGAGGCCCGTTCCACTAAGTGGAGTGCTCTTTTTGTGTTGTCGACCGCCTGGCGCTCTGGTATAAAGCCGGCCTGGTCCGGATCAATCAGACAGTGGCATAAGTGGGCCCAGCCGCTTCGACAGTATACTGGTGTAAAGCTTCAGATCTACGTTAAGTAACGAGATAGGGCGGTAGGCCCCGCATTGCGTTCGGTCCTTTCCCGGTTTGGGAATGACCGAGATCATGGCACTCATCAGATCTCTTGGGATGGCGCAGGGCTAAAAGGCGGCGGTAAAGCCATCCGGTCCCGGCGCCTTGACCAGCTTGAGGCGGGAGATCGCGGCAATGACTTCTTCAGGACGGATCTCCCTGTCAAGGAGTTCTGATTGTTCCGTCGATAAAGCCGGTATGGACACCGAGTCCAGGAAGGCCGCCCCGTCCGCTGGATCCAGAGCAGCCCCCTCGTATAGTGTGGTATAAAAGTCAATAAATGCCTGCGCTATAGCTCCGTCCTCCGTCACTGTGACTCCGTCCTGCATGTGTATTTCCTGCACCGAGTGTCGTTGCTGCTGTTAGCGGAGTGCCCGACCCAACAGACTCCCGCATCTGTCGCCTCCCGTGTAGTATGCATGTCGTACCCGTAGTGCCGCGTATTCTGATCTATCTTGATCGAGTGCTGCTAACTGTTGACGTGCCACTCACAACTGTTTCCACACCCGCGGCGCCCCTGTCCTCTGGTGTACCTGCTCCAATTCCTTCGTGCGGGCAGAGAGCTTGTCTCTCTTACGGGCCCTCTCCGCATTTTCTGCTGCCGCGATTGCAATGAACTCGCCCCGTTTGACTGCCTTGAGTGCTGCCCAATGTGTTGCATGTGAAGTGTCCGTCGGTGTGTTGTGTACCAGGTATTCAGCTATAGCTTCCTTGATCTTGGCCACAACCCCCTGTCTGTGCAGCAGCGTGTCCCTCAGTCTCCAGCAACGGGCACTGCGCCCCACCGGTGGAAAGGTAAACACCGCTGTGAGTGGTGCATGATCGGAAAGGGCTGCCGCTCCTATCTCAACGCTTGACGCCAGCGCTCTAAATGAAGTGGATGTTAGAAAATAATCTAGGCGCGCATAGGTTTTGTGGGCGTTGAAGTAATATGTGTAGTCCCGGTCGCCCGGGTGGAGGGAGCGCCACAAGTCCGTCATACCCAGTTCTGACAATCTGTTCCGTCCCCCCTCCGATAAAGTGCCTGCCTGCGTGGATCACTGCGCTGACCTGTCAAGTAGGATGTCAAAAACTAAATTGAGGTCCCCCCCAACCAGAACATGTCTATCAGGTGCCGCCGCTACTTCAGTAAGCACTTGGTGGAAGAACTTCTCCTGCCCCTCATTTGACGCATAAACCGCAATCACCGTGAAGGTGTGAGCACCCAGTGAGAACCTGCAGGATAGGAGTCGCCCTTTAACCTCTGTCCCCCAGTGTAACTGCTTCCCCTTAAATCGCTTTGACACCAGGAGCGCCACCCCAGCAGTCTTTGTGGTCGTGGATGAGAAAAGTTGTGTCGGAAAGTGACGGGATTTAAGCCTATGACAATCCTTAGATAGCAAATGCCTTTCCTGGAGGAGACAGATATCTGCTTTTGAATTCTCCAGCAGGGACAGCACCGCTCGCCGCTTAACCGGACTGTGCCCACGCAAATTCAACGTGAGCACACTCAAGTCAGTCGCAGGCATAAGGAGTCATACCCCACACGCTCTCTGAGAAAACTTCCAGTGGCCAAACCATCAGCCAAGCCCTGTCTCGCAGCTGCCCCGGCCACCCAGGACCCTCAGATCTGCGCAATTCGCCACACCCTTTCAGTCCAACATTCACTCGGATCCGGAGTTCCTCCCCCTTACCAACAACACCCCCCTCCCCACAATGAACAAAACCCTTGACAGCCCCCCACCCCCGCAATCCCAAGATGCCAACATTGATAGTCCTTCATCCAGAGATGAATGGGAAAGGTCTCTCCCAGTCCAGAAACCCCCTTTTCCTGACTGGCCAAAGAAGCAAAACAGTCTCTCCCCACCCTCCACCTGCTAAGGAGACCACCCTCCATCCCCTTTCCCCAACTTGAAGAATACCAAAAATAGTCCTGTCCAACGTCCATAGTTGTAGACGAGGAGGTTGGGACACCTTAGGGGGAATGTGTCGGAGTCCAATACCTCCGCCCCCGTCGCTGCCTCAGTCGGCCCCAATCCCCACTGTCTCATCAAAAGCCCTCGTGCCACCTCATCGTTGGTTATCCGCTGTCGGAGGTTGCCAGTCCCAGCGCTATGGTTTCTACCGCAGCACAGCGACCATCTTCGATCTCTTGCGCGGCCAGGCGCCTCGGTCTTCGTCGTCGCCGTTGCTGTTTCCACTGCCCAGGGCCGTCCGTGCCATTTGCTCCCCCTCCAGGCTGATCGTCATCCTCCGTCAGTTCCTCGAGGCCTAGCAATTTGCATGCATTCCTGAAAGACCGCAACTGGTGAACCTTGCTGTCCAGCTTAAACACCAGGCGAAAGGGGTGACCCCAGCTATATGGGATGTCGCGTCGCAGTTCTGCCGTGATCGGTCGGAATGACCGTCGTTTCTCCAGGGTGATGGAGGCGAGGTCCTGATATAGAGTCGGCGAGTGGGCACCATATGAGATGGTTCTCATCTGGCGCGCTTTGCTAAGGATCTCCTCCTTCGTGCGGAAGTCCTGCACGCAGACCAAGATGTCGGCCGGTTGGGACGAGGCCGCCCTGGGCGGGCCCGTCCTATGGGCCCTGTCCAACTAAAGCGTTGAGTCCCCCGGTCGGCCGAGGATGTGGTTGAAGAGGCCTTGGGTGAAATGGAAGAGGTCGTCTGTGTCGGGAGCCTGCTTCACTCCCCGAATCCTGATGTTGTGCCGCCGGGAGCGGTTCTCCAGGTCCTCGGCGTGAGACTGGAGGTCCACCTATTGGTCGTGAATACGGACTATTTCTTGCCGCAGCGCCTCTATTTCTACATCTCACCCATCGCATTTGGTCTCTTGGTCCGCCACTCTTTCTCCTATGGCGTCAGTGTCGCGTCTGACTTCCCGTATTTCCTCCTGTAGTTCCCTCTTCAACGCGTGGATGTCCTCTCGCAGGCCAGCGAAGAGGGATTCTAGAAAGGTCTTTGTGATAGTCTCCTCAATGTCCGCCTTTCCCGAGGGTGGAGAGTCCCTGGTCTTCTTTTCCGAGCCGGTCCGTTGGCTGGATGTGGCGGTGTCCGTCCGCTTCCCCGTTGTGCTGGGAGTGAATAGATCCTTAATAGTCCTGTCCTACTGGATTCTCCCCGAGGACATGTCACTCAGGGCCTCCCCGGCCCGGACACCACCAGTGCTGCTTGACGGCGTGTGTTCCGGCAACGAGGGTGCAAGAAAGTTCGACGGGTCGGTCCGGTATTCAGGGGAGCTCACCGAGGGCTGCGCCAGGAGCCCGCCTTTCCCCGCTCCGGTGCCAAGGAGACTACACTCTGTCACTGCCCAAACCCCAGGGTGTCCGCAGCTGGACCAGGACACCAGTCACTGGTGTCCGGTTGCTCCTGTCCGGGCACTGGCCTCTATTTGCCCACCGAGCGCCTCCGTGTTCCTGCTCGCAGTCTTGGGGCCTAGCAGGGCTTCTAGGATGCCACACAAGGGGCAGCTCCGACCAGCGAGTGGCTCAAAATGGCGGAAGCAAACTCCAGTGCGAATCAGGCGCTTCCGTTCGATTACCCCTGTGGGCTCTACCTCGGCGCTTCCGAAACCCTCTGGGCCTGGTCGACGCGCCGACACTCTCAGCCGCCACTCGGGTACGATTCCTCCCCGCTGCTCCTCACCTCAGTCCCTGGTGCTCGGGTTCTGTGTTCCGTCCGCCGTGCTCCGCGGTCGGGCCCACTTCGACTGGCCGCCAGCCCTTCCTCCGTCAGAGATCTGTCTCTGCCGCTACCACCGCAACCGTGTGTTCGCGGGTCCGCAGTAGCCCCCGGACAGTGTCGCCCCAGGGGCCTCGCGCTGTCACCGCGCGGGCCAGACCCTCCGCTCCGGCATCGGCTCTCGCGTAGTCTGGCGCCACCCAGTCGGACTGCCTCGCCGGGGCCCAAGGCCACGCCCCGCGGCTCCTCTCCGCTAGGCCCAACCCGGCCTCGGTCACAGCGGCACTTCTCCCTCTGTTCCGGGTGGCCCCAGAGTCGTTCGGTTCTCTCCTCCGGGTGCAGACCTCTCCCGGCTGTAAGCGCTCTCCGACGGGGCCCACTGATGGGGGATTGAAGCGCTGCAATGGTGCTATAAAGACGGCCGGCGGTGGGAGCTCTCGGAGACACGTCCGCTCACACCGCCATCTTGGCCACGCCCCCCCATATCTGGTTTTAGACGCCGTTTTCCATTCGTCACCATTACGAATGCGCACCAAATGATACGCACCTCGAAGATCTAATTTGGTGTAGATCACAGCGGTCTTCACCTGGTCCAAAAGAACTGGGATCAATGGAAGGGGGTACTTGTTCTTTATTGTGATCTTATTCAATGCTCTATAAATCAATACAAGTTCTTAATTCCCCATTTGCCTTAGGAATAAAAAAACAACGGAGAAGCCGCAGGTGACTTAGATGGGCGTATAAATCCGTTTTCCAAGTACTGATCAAGATATTGTCTCAAATGTTGGTTTTCTTTTTCTGATAATGCATATATCCGACAGTTAGGCACACATGAACCAGGCACAAGATCAATTTGACAGTCATATGACCAATGAGGAGGGAGGGTCGCTGCTTTTGCTTCACTGAAGACTTCTTTAAATTCCTCATAGGGAGTTGGTAGCACGGTTTCTTTCTCTTCCGTAGTTGCAATTTGTCCCGTTGTAGATTCTTTGGTCTTTAACCCCTTCGCTGCTCATGACGAGTCATGAGGCACGGTTGAGCTGTGCTCATGACGAGCTGAGCTCGTCATGAACAATGGGGATTCAGGGAATGCAGCACAGGAGGGGAATCTCTCAAGCACCCAAGGTGTTAAACATGTGGAGTGACAATATTGAGAAAGAAAAACAAGTTCCCTTTTTGGCCAATCTATTAAAGGGTTATGCAAGCAAAGCCAAGGCATTCCTAAAATAAAGCCATATTGTGGGGCTTGGATTACATCGAAATGAACTTCCTCTTTATGCTGTTGGTTATTTGTATCTATGCAGAACATCTGAATTTTAGAGGTTTGCATGGTAACAGGGCCTCCAGACAACATTTTGCCATCTACTGCTTGCACAATTTCTGGAGTGACCTTTTTCTCACAAGCAATTTGTAACCGTTGAGTTGTTTCAAAATCTACGAAATTCCCTGTTGCGCCTGAGTCTATTAGGACTTCCATTTGGTATATTTTTGAAGTCAACTGAATTTGTACTGCCAAACGGAAGTGAGATTTGTAATTGGATACACAGGAATTTATTGAAGAGAAGGCGATGGTTCCCAAGAGATCCCCTTCTAAACATCTTGGGCACAATAGTTTCCCGACGTTTGCTCAGTTGTAGTCACAGCCACAGACTTGTTAGCACTCACAGTCTTACCTTTAGGTTTTATTGTGCAATCTTTCACGAAATGTCCCTTTCCACCACAATAAAGACACTGGTCATTTTTACGTCTATTATCTTTTTCATCTTTAGACAATGGTTGCCTAAGAGTCCCGATTTCCATTGGTTCTGTAGTTGTTTCTGAACTACTAAGTTGATTTCTGGGTTTACTGTCGAACTTCCAACTTGATTTATCATATTTTTTCCTGTCAGTTCTTCTTTCGGACAGTCTATGATCCAGACGTAAAGTTAGATTGACTAACTCTGAACAAGTAGTTGGTTGAGGATCGATTTGCGCAAGAACGTCTTTCAGATCATCTTTTAACCCTTGATAAAAGAGTGCTGCCCTCTTTTCTTCAGGCCACGAGGTTTCTGCAATTAACCTATTGAAATGTGACAAATAGGAAATAAGGTCTCTATTCCCTTGTCGTAGCTGTAATAGTTCGCGATCTGCGGACAGAGTCACCAGTGGCGGCTGGTGACATTTGAAATTGTGTGGCGTAAAATTGGCGGTGGAGAAAAAAATACAGGAACAAACACCACACAGTACCATACAAAGAATAGAAACCAACCCCACATAAAAACTAATACAGCACGCTATGTGAAAGTGAACTCAGCATGTTCATAAATGATCACATATTTTAGAAAATATTCATTTTGTGAAACCATCATGCAGTGTTAGAGGCTTAGCTTATGAGTAGCTTCAAATAGAATGAAAACACAAAACAGGTATTACAGCAAATTTTGCCTGAAGCGGGCACCAATGCATTGTATATTCCATACCTTCCAAATACATATACAGGGTAAATTTACGCGATGAAAACTGCCCAGATTTGAAAATGTGGGATACTGTTTTTTTTCAGCTGAAACACGCTAATGAGGGCCACTTTCATTTTAATGCCCAGATGTATTTGCTGTGCTAGTCCGACCCTGGCTGTTCCACGTATTCCGAGTGAATTTATCAATAAATAACACATGACTCAACCCCCAGTGGCTCCAAGTGCCCTGTTGGTCCAGTGTCACTCCGAACTGAAGGAGTTCTTGCTGGGTCGGAGGTGCACTCACACGGAGCTGTTTACATAACGTGCTCGCCGTGCAAACCGTAGCAGCCCTCTCAATTGACTCCAGCGACGCCATTTAAACTTATTTTAATTAATGTTTAACCTATCGCAGATACTGTTTTTAACACTCCGTCGATCGTCAGCCCCTCCTTATCTTCTCACTCCCAAATATACAATTTGGCACCAGCATGACTGAGCTAAACTGTGTGAATCAGGCGAGTGACGAAGGTGCTGGTGCTGACAAGTTTGTGTCTAATCAGAGGCCAGTCACTCCTCTGATGTCCCTACTTGTTCGGTGTGCAGAGGAACGCCAGTTCTCTTGTGTCAGTGAATTAACGAGACACGCGTTTGTGCCGGCTTACTGGCACTAGGACTATGAGAGATGGAAACAAACATACAAATTACTGCCACAAACGGATGAGAGAAACTCGCACTTTCTTTACTCGGAACTTTTGTACAGAATGCAAAGCATGACTGTATTTTCGGCTGAATTGGGTTACATGTTACAACTCATTTACACACAGTCACAGAGGTCCTTATTTAAGGCAACCCAAGGAACGTGCCAACAATGTACAGTCTTCAGAGTTCATTCGATGTTATATTGTTTTCATTTTTAATTATTATGTATGGCACTCACCACATGGGAAGGAAGTCGGAACGGGAAACCAAGAATCAGGCGTGAGCGTTCTCACTGCACAGGACCATCTCTTCCCAGAGCAAGGGCAGGTGGCACGGCGACATTGCAGTCCCACCTGCCCCATCACAGTCAGGCACGGGTTGCCAAACCCAGCCGCAAGAAGAGCTCAGATCATCCATAGAAGCACCAAGCACCTGCACGCCACTGCCAACGGACCCGAGCCGGCGCACAAGGAGGCATGCATGAGCTGACCATCCCGGGTGACAGGGTAAAGGAGTACCGGCGCGTGGCGCAACACAAACCACCTCAACCCCCAGACTAGAGAGCTTCTTCTTCACCCCTCTGAAACCCGCCTCCTTAACGAAATCCACCTCACTCCGAAGCCGGCAGAGACAGGCAACATTTAAATACTTAAGTATAATTTACATGAGATATGTATGTATGTATGTATGTATAGGCGTTCTTTTATAGCGCTATAACTGTCACCCGACGGGCATCCTGGCGCTTAGACTGTTATGACACAATACATGATGTTTCCAGCTTCCAATCTATTTACATTGTTCTGGGGAACAGATGGGTCTTTAATGCTTTTTTAAAGGAAGAAAAATCTTCCAGGCCCTTCAGGCCTAGCGGTAGAGAATTCCACAGCCGCGCTGCGGTAAACCTGAAGGACCGACCACCCATCCGGGACCTCAGAAACGTGGGTACTACCACCAAGTAAGCCGAGGCTGACCGGAGTGGTCTTGGAGGGATGTACCATGAGAAAAGGTCCTGCAGAGGAGACGGGCCTTGTCCGTGTAGAGCCCTAAAAACCAAACACAAAGCTTTGAAGTTCACCAGTTGAGAGATTGGCAACCAATGGAGGTCCCTAAGTGCCTTGGCAGAAGAGTCCAGGCGGTGTAGCGAGAGTGCCAGTTTGGCAGCAAAATTCTGTACTCGTTGAAGTTTTCCTAGCAGAGTAACTTGTGCCCCCAGCAGCAGTGCGTTGTAGTAGTCGAGACAACTTAAAAATTATGCTTCGCACTACCTCTGGTCTGGCCTGTACCGGGAGCAAGGGTAGAATCTTTCGCATTGATCCAAGTAATGCAATACAAGTGGCCACAGTGTTGTTCACTGATGTGTCCAGCTGTAAGTCAGAACTAAACATTACCCCCAAATTCCGAACCGATTCGGCAGGCAGACTACTACCTTGGAAATCAGGAGGCCAAAAACCCTGTGGTAGGGGTCTGGGGGTCCGATCCATAGAGCAATGTTGCACCTCGGTTTTCGAGCTGTTAAATTGTAGGGAGTGGTTACCCAGCCATTCTGCTGTGGTGCTCATGCATCGATGGAAGACCTCCTGCGACACCCCGTCCTTACCCTCAAACGAGAAGATAAGTTGGGTGTCATCGGCGTAGTTGGTGACTGTTATGCCAAAAGATTTAATCAGCGTGATCAGGGGACGGAGGTAAAGATTGAAAAGAATGGGGCTGATGGCCGAGCCCTGGGGTACTCCCTGACCAACCCTCCTGATGTTGGATTTAAAGGGTGGCAGGGCAACTACCTGGTGGCTTTGATCGAGATATGACACCAGCCATTCAAGGGCCAAGCCCGACACCCCACCCTCCGTCAGTCTCCTGATCAGGATTGCATGGCTGACCGTGTCGAACGCGGCTGACATGTCGAGCAGCGTTAAAAAGGCTGCTCGACCCTGGTCGGCACGCGTTCGAAGGTCATCGAGAACAGTCACCAATGCCGACTCTGTCCCATGTGCCGGTCTAAACCCAAACTGAGCCACATCCAAACAATCAGTAGTCTCAAGAAAGTTGGAGAGATGTTTTGTGGCCAGTTTCTCTAGAATTTTAATAGGAAATGGCAAGAGGGAGATGGGCCTAAAGTTGGCTGGGCATGTGGGGTCCAGATTCTCCTTTTTAAGCAGTGGGGAGACCATCGCCAATTTCCAGCAATCTGGAACCCGTGCTGAAGTGAGAGACTGGCGACAGATGGAAAAAAGTTGGGGAAACAGCTCTTCACGAAAAAGTTTCCAGAATTTGGGTGGAAGAGGATCAGAAGGTGAGCCAGAGGACACCCCGTCAGCCAAAGAGCAGAAGTCCTCAAAAGATGGTAGAGGAAAGTTGCTCAGCTCACCTGATTTAGTACACTCCTTCCTATTCTCAAACGAGATGGAATCGTGCACAGCACGGCCAGTTGATGAGGGAAGATTGTTTAAGATGTTGGCAATCTTATCCTCAAAGGTCTGTGCTAGCGAATCACAGAGAGCTTGAGAGGCCGGAATGACATTTTTGGTACAGCCAGGATGGGCCAGGTCCTTTACGATCTTAAATAACGCCTGAGATTTATTTACAGCAGCCATCAAAGATTCTTCTAAGAATCTAGCTTTGGCAAGCTTGATCTGGATTTTATAGGACGCCAGTGCTTGTTTGAAGAGGACTCTATGTGATTCCAGGTACTGTTTCCTCCAGGTCCGCTCAGCCTGTTTACATTGGAGCTTGAGCTGCCGAAGTTCTTCCGAGTACCATGGCATAGCAAGATTAGTCCTATCTTTGATTTTTCACAGCGGGGCCAAAGAGTCCAGAGAAGCCGAGATTCGCTGACAGAGAGTCTCGTAACTTACGTCCACATTCGCTCCCAATACAAAGCCATCTGGCAGCTGAGAGGGCAAGATTGTTTGTTTGAGGAGTCTAGACCATTGTCTCCCCATTCTAGTGCCCCCCCACACTCCCTTTCTTTAATGGAGCACTAGAGCACGAGAGGGAGAACTGGACGAGGGCGTGATCCGTCCAACACTGAGGCAGGACGTCACGTATAGCCGTTCGACAAGCGACAGCAAAAAGTAGATCAAGAATATGGCCCTTGGAATGGGTTTTGGAGAGTACCAGTTGTTGTAGCTCAATATTATGACAAGCTTGGACCAGCTCTACATAGGCCGTCTTGGTCGGTCCCTCTGACCAAAGATTGAAATCCCCTAACACCATCAACTTTGTGTGGGAGTGGGAGAGATCGTATATTAAGTCTATGAGCTCAGGTACAGCAGATAACGAGCTAGCCGGGGGTCTATAACATAGTAGACCCGTGAATAGCACGCGTCCTTGGTCCTTGATGGAGAAACCCAATGTTTCGCACCCAGCGATTGCCTTGATGATAAGCTGGGAGACGTCAAGAGTCTGCCTAAAAATTAATCCAGTTCCACCTCCTCTGGCTCCCACCCTGGGATTATGCCTTATTTTGAAGCCAGTGGGACAAGCTGTCCCCAGTTCCACCGAGCTAGTCGGTGTTGTCCAAGTCTCTGTCATGAAGAGTACGTCTAGATGGTAAGACTCGATAAGTAACGCAATTTCTTCGCAGTGTTTGATGAGAGATCTCACATTCAACAAGCCACAGGACAAGGCAACTGTGTGCTTACTGGTGATATTATACTTTCGGTTACTGAGTGAACCGAGATTAAGGCGTAAAAGTTCATCGCGGGAATAAGAGTAAGAAGTTACATCTTGGTTCCGAGAGGCAGAATTTTCGGCACCCGGCTCGTCCTGTGCGCGAACGGGCGCAATCGGGCTTACCTCTGGCGCACCTCCGGCGCTCCGCCGGCGCGCCCGCTGCGCACCTACGCTGCGTGCTTTAGGGCGTCCATCATATATAGACGTATACGCAAGAGTCCTGCAGTGCGATCACTAGCCCCCAACCAAGATGGCGCCAGCAATTCGGCACTCCCTGGTTCCCTCACTCACCCAAGATGGCGGCTACCAACACCGCAGCGCGATGTCCCCAGGAGCCCTAAGGTGCCCTGAAGCGCTCGAATTCCAGCAAAGTGCGGAATGAGGTCACAATTGTAGTGCGGGTAAGAGTTGTACTAATAACACGCTATGAGAGAGGGAGCGCCTAGCGCCAAGATCGACAGCGCGAGCGCGCAGTAAAGTAGATTAATTTTAAAATAATTAAAACAGCAATGCGGCAATAGATTCTGCAGCGCGCAATGGTCATGTAAGTCTGCGATATGCGATAATAATACATAATAAAATATTATATAAAACTTACCTTGGCTTCCCGCGCTGACTCCCGAGACTGCAGACTTCCGACTCCCGCCGTCCTGGATTTTGAATGCGTCTGACGTGGTCTGGGCTCTCGTCAACAGGAATGCTGCAGGCAACCTCCCTCCCCTCCACCGCAGCCAGCACCGATTGGTTCGGACGGCTGCCCCAACAGCGTCATTTCTCTCAGTCTGTATGCTGCAGAGAACGGAGAGGAGGAAGCGGAGTACTTAATCGCTGAATCCTATCTACTTTATCAGAGAGCATTGCAGTGGCATTCCTAGCTTCAGTTAAATCTGTTTGCATCTGAACAATAACCCTCATTAAATCATCCATGGTGGCCATAATGTCAAAACTCTCAGACCGGGAGGAATATTATTCGTGGGCTCACTATTCTGTCAGGTTGCTTCTTCCTCAGGGTCTGGAGTGATGATATAAGGGGCCCACCTCTCAATACCTCCAACTCTGATTGTAATGATTACACAGAGTATTGAAGTGATTAAGCGGGGGAAAGGGAATTAGGAAGGGAACAGCTGGGAAGGAGATCTGAAAAGGAAAAGTTACTCGCAAACAAAAATACACGCACTTTCCTTCGCACAAAGACGTAAATTAGGACATCAGATTCTGTCCTTCAATCAGGAACTAGCTTAAGAGCTTCGTGGCTTGCGTTTATTCAGACAATCAGACTCTTAGTTGACCTTTCTTAGATCCGCTATATTGTGGCGATAATACTTCACTTCAGTATCAACTGCTCAAAGGCATAAGCGGCAGAATTTGGTTTAGGTCTTTCTATGACTAGGTTTTCAATCACCTAAACAATCAGTGTCTTATATTTCCTTATTTTATGTGACTTAAAAGTGTTCCCAAAAACATTCATGGAACTACTATAGAACAAGAATCGCACTCGTGAATATGGTAAATGATCTTGAAAATCAAATAGAATGTTCCTAATAAATCACTGAAATGGTTTTAACAAGATTCGCAATCTTACCTGTAGAGTGGACCTCTGTCTCCATTCTCTCACTCTGCTCCTTCACTCGTTTTTCTATCCTTTCTATCTTTCACCTTTCTGCATCTCTGCTCTTTTGTGCGTTATTTCTGCCCATTTTCCCTTTCTCCCCCTCTGCTCCTTCACTCGTTTTTCTACCCTTTCTATCTTTCACCTTTCTGCACCTCTGCTCTTTTGTGCCTTATTTCTGCCCATTTTCCCATTCGCTCCGTCACTCGTTTTCACTCGTTTTTCTACCCTTTCCATCTTTCACCTTTCTGCCCTTTTCTGCATCTCTGCTCTTTTGTGCCTTATTTCTGCTTATTTTCCCTTTTTTCTTTCTCCCTTCTTTCCTCCCTTTACCTTTCCCCGCCGCTGCTGCTCCCGCGGCCCCTCCCCCTCCAGCACGACCGGCCCAATCCAGCTCCTCTCCCCGCTCCCGCCTCCCAGCTGTCCAGCCCTCCCCGACCCCTACTTAATGGCGGCCACTGGTGCACCGAAGGCGCGTCAAAGGCAAGCACGTCTGCGCCCGTCCGCGACCAGCACCAGGAACCCTGGACCTCCGCCACGCCAACGCTACGACCCAGCAGCACTCCACGCACTCAACCCAGGCTGCAACAACAACTGCAAGCTAGCATCACCAGCCGACACCCATGGACCTTTCAGCTGTCACCGCTGCCAACACACCTGCAGCACCGCCAAGAACACGGATCCAGCACAACCCGCCCCCAAGAACACAACCGAACCGAAGACCCTGCAATGCATCCTCCTCAACGTCCGATCCCTCCACAAACACGCCACAGAAATCTGGGACCTCCTCGACAGCACCACCCCGGACGTAGCATTCTTCACCGAAACCTGGACCAATGCCACCTCGGGACCGGACATCGCCATCGCCATCCCGCATGGATACAAGATCTCCAGGAAGGACCACCCCACCCACCCAGGAGGAGGAATCGCCATCGTCCACAAATCCAGCCTCCGCCTGAGCACACTACCTGACGAGTCCACAAAACTGATGGAACACCTTCACTTCAAGATTCTGGCCAGCCCCACCGCCGCCCTCCGAGGAACCCTCATCTACCGACCCCCTGGACCCCGCGGACCCTCCGCCAACTCCATCAAGGACATTATCTCCCCGCAGGCCATCGCATCCACCAACTACACCCTGCTGGGAGACCTCAACTTCCACCTCGACAATCAACTGGACCCCAACACCACATGCCTCCTGGACAACCTCCACAACATTGGACTCTGCCAGATCGTGACAGAGCCCACGCACTCAGCAGGACACACCCTCGACCCCCTCTTCACTACAGGAAACTCCATCACCTTCAGCCACACCACCGAACTCCCATGCGTACACTTCACCTTCAGAACACACACCATCCACAGACACCAGCACCTGCTTCCAGAAAGAAACTGGACCAAATTCACCAATGATCAGCTCACCTCCTCACTCAACAACTCCACCCCAACCATCGCGGAAAACGACGACCCCAACAACGCAGCTCGAACCCTGCATAGATGGATCTCGGACAGCACCAACACCATAGCCCCCCTCAAGAAAAACAACAATACCCGTGCCAAGAAAGCCAGATGGTTTACCACCGAACTTAGAGAGTCCAGGCGCACATGCCGCCGCCTCGAAAAGGCCTGGAGAAACACCAAATCCACAGAAGCCCACAACAACTTCAGAGCCGCCACCAACGCCCACCATCAACTCATCAGAGAAACGAGGAAAAAAGCAATTGAAGACAGAATCTCCACCTACGCACACAACAGCAAGAAACTCTTCAGCATCATCAAGGAGTTCGCCTAACCCATCAGCGAGTCTACTGACATCCCTCCCTCACAAGACCTCTGCGACAAACTCAGCACCTTTTTCCACCACAAAA
Organism: Lissotriton vulgaris; assembly: GCF_964263255.1. Lineage (NCBI taxonomy): Eukaryota > Metazoa > Chordata > Amphibia > Caudata > Salamandridae > Lissotriton > Lissotriton vulgaris. Next base: position 947,489,938 of record NC_141699.1, on the reverse strand, counting down.
TCAAGAGCATCTACGACAACTTCGACAAAGACAACCAACACACTGAACCCTCACGAACCACCCCCGACACCCGGAAACCAGCGATTGATGACTGGACAGCCCTCACCATCGAAGACACACTGAAGACAATGAAGTCAATCCACTCAGGGGCCCCCACGGACCCCTGCCCCCACCACATCTTCAACAGAGCCACCGATACCATCGCACCCATGCTCCACCACACCATCAACCGCTCCCTGGCGACCGCCTCTGTCCCCGACGACTGGAAACACGCGGAGGTCAACCCCCTCCTAAAGAAACCCTCAGCGGACCCCACCGACCTCAAAAACTACAGACCCATCTCCCTGCTCCCTTTCCCAGCGAAAGTCATCGAGAAAGCCATCAACAGCCAACTTGCCACATTCATTGAAGAACACAACATCCTCGACTCCTCCCAATCCGGCTTCAGAAAAAACCACAGTACGGAAACCGCCCTCCTCGCCGCAACAGACGACATCCGCACCCAACTGGACAAAGGAGAAACAGTAGCCCTCATCCTCCTAGACCTATCAGCGGCGTTCGACACAGTCTCCCACCGCACCCTAATACGCAGACTCTACGAAGCAGGAATCCAGGACAAGGCCCTCGACTGGATCTGCTCCTTCCTCTCCGGCAGGACGCAACGGGTCAGACTCCCCCCTTTCCTCTCAGACCCCACACCTACCACCTGCGGAGTCCCCCAGGGCTCCTCCCTCAGCCCGACGCTCTTCAACGTCTACATGGCTCCACTTGCCCCCATCGTCAGAACCTACGGACTCAACATCGTGTCATACGCAAACGACACCCAGCTCATCCTCTCCCTATCCAACGAGCCCAACACCGCCAGACGCAACTTTCGAGAAGGCATGGAAGCCGTCGCCAAATGGATGAAAAACAGCTGCCTACAACTAAACACCAACAAAACAGAAGTACTCATCATGGGCCCAAACCCCGACGCCTGGAGCGACACCTGGTGGCCCACCGCCCTTGGAAACCCGCCAACCCCCACAGACCACGCACGCAACCTGGGAATCATCCTGGACTCCGAGCTCAAAATGGACCGCCAGATCAACTCTGTCTCATCTTCCTGCTTCCACACCCTCCGCCTCCTTCGTAAGACCTTCAAATGGATCCCCCTCGAACACCGAAAGACAGTCACTCACGCCCTGGTCACCAGCAGACTCTACTACGGCAACGCACTCTACGCCGGAACAAACAAAAACCTCATCCGCAAGCTACAGAACATCCAGAACGCTGCCGCAAGACTGGTCCTCAACCTGCCAAAACACTGCCACATCTCTCAGCACCTGCGCACACTCCACTGGCTCCCCATCGAGGCGAGAGTCACCTTTAAGATGCTCACCCACGCACACAAGGCCCTCCACGGCACCGGACCAGCATACCTGAACAGCCGGCTCAAATTCCAGGCACTCCCAAAGGACCCTACAATCAGCCCGGCTCTCCTACGCCGTGTTCCCCCACACCAGAAAGACCAGATCGGGAGGTCGCTCCTTCTCCTTCCTCGCCGCCAAAGCATGGAACGCCCTTACACTCCACCTCAGACAGACAACATCGCTCCCCATCTTCGCAAGAAACCTTAAAACTTGGCTCTTCGACGGACCCCCTCCTTGATGGAATGGAACCTGCACCCACCACCCCTAGCGCCTTGAGACCCTTACGGGTGAGTAGTTGCGCTTTAACAAACTCCTGATGGATGGATTGACTACTTCTGAATCTGGGTTAGTGACAGGTAATCCCCCCAAAACCTAGCCTCACCGGGAGCCCATCAAGAAGAGAAGTCTCTGCAGATTCTAAACTCCTCCTGCAGCTCAGCGAGCGTTGTAGCAGTCTTCAGGCACCCAGAACTCTCCACCGATCAAAATAACAAAGCTGGCCTTGCAGAGAAACGGAGCCCCAAGATCCTCTTCCTCCTTCACCAAAAGACGCTGAATAGTGAGCACGGGGAACTGGGCGCGGCCGCTGACATCATCGTAGGCACGCCCCGTGCCAAACCTCACGCATCTCGCGTGAGGGTGCCAAACCTCACGCATCTTGGGTGAGGTGCCGAACCTCACGCATCTCGAGTGAGGTGCCAAACCTCACGCATCCCGGGTGAGGTGCCGAACCTCACGCATTCCGCGTGAGGTGCCGAACCTCACGTATCTCGCGTGAGGGTGCCAAACCTCACGCATCTCGCGTGAGGGTGTCAAACCTCACGCATCTCGGGTGACGTGCCAAACCTCACGCATCCCGGGTGAGGTGCCGAACCTCACGCATCTCGGGTGAGGTGCTGAACCTCACGCATCTCGGGTAAGGTACCAAACCTCACGCATTCCGCATGAGATGCCGCAACTCACGCATCTCGCGTGAGGGTGTCAAACCTCACGCATCTCGGGTGAGGTGCCAAACCTCACGCATCTCGCGTGAGGGTGTCAAACCTCACGCATCTCGGGTGAGGTGCCAAACCTCACGCATCTTGCGTGAGGTGTTAAACCTCGCGCATCTCGCGTGGGGTGCCAAACCTCACGCATCCCGCGGGAGGTGCCGAACCCCACGCATCCCGCGTGAGGTGCCGAACCTCACGCATCTCGGGTGAGGGTGTCAAACCTCACGCATCTCGGGTGAGGTCCCAAACCTCACGCATTCCGCGTCAGGTGCCGAACCTCACGCATCTCGCGTGAGGGTGTCAGACCTCACGCATCTCGGGTGAGGTGCCAAACCTCACGCATCTCGCGTGAGGGTGCCAAACCTCACGCATCCTGCGTGAGGGTGCCAAACATGACGCATCTCGGGTGAGGTGCCAAACCTCACGCATCCCGGATGAGGTGCCAAACCTCACGCATCTCGGGTGAGGTGCCAAACCTCATGCATCTCGGGTGAGGTGCCAAACCTCACGCATATCGGGTGAGGTGCCAAACCTCACGTATCTCGCGTGAGATACCGAATCTCATGCATCTCGCGTGAGATGCGTGAGATACCGAATCTCACGCATCTTGCGTGAGATACCGAATCTCACGCATCTCGCGTGAGGTGCCAAACCTCGTGAGTGTCTGGCGCGGTAGTAAATGTCCTCCCATTCTTTGTTGCGCAGAGTCCGCCCCAGTTCCCTCTCCCATCTAGCCCGTCCTGCATTATAAACGCGCGAGTATCTGTCCAAGAGGAGCCGATATATGTCTGAAATGAGTCGCTTATCTGTGGTGCGCGAGAGAAGCCAGTATTCATATTTACTTAGCTTGCGTGTAGCGTCTCCACGGATCTGGGGTTGAAGCGCCTAATGTCGGACCTGTAGATACCTAAGGCGTTCAGCCTCGGGAGGTCATAGGTCTTCCGGAATTCCTCAAAAGGCATCACTCCTGCACCTGAATACATGTGAAAGAGGCATCGGCATCCTGCTGGGCGCCACCGTGCAAAGGTCTGGACATCCCTACCCGGGCCGAAGTCAGGGTTCTCTAACAGGGGTGTGAGGGGAGACGGGAAGGTCGTCAGGTCGTGTAAGACGCATGTTCGATCCCATACCTCTAGCGGTACCCTTGTGACGAAGGAGGCGTATAGGTTAGCGGGCCAGTGTTGTTGCCGTAGGAAAGGCACCTCCTGGAGTGGACGCCCCGCGACCACTTGGTCATGGAACAACCAATGGCGCTCCGATTCTCATTTGCTCCATTCCACTAGGGTTCTGAGTTGGGTCACCTGGTAATAGTGACGCAAATCCGGCAGGCTCAGCCCACAACTCTCCGGGGGAAGCATCCCTAGCCTCAGTTTGAGTCTGGGCCGTTTCCCGTTCCACACAAACTGAGCCAGCTCCGATTGCGTGTGGCGAATCCATCCCTCCGAGGGACGGAGCGGACTAGCCCGAAAAACGTATAAAACTTGCGGGAGGATTGTCATCTTTACTGCTGCCACTCGGCCCAGCCAAGATAGTGGGAGGTGCCGCCACCGCCCGACCTCCGCGCGGATAGTGTGACTAAGGTTAGCGTAGTTGAGACGCACCGTTTCTTGTAGCATGGCCGCCAATTGTATGCCCAGGTGCTGCAGCATGTATTATGCCACCCCTGGCTGGCCATCCAAATCTGACACAACTGGCTGCACGACAGCTGGGGCAAGGTGGTGTAATCACCCTTTGCTTTAGATATAGTATTCCTATATCTAACCCTAAAATGGACACATGTATTCCTATCAGTCACTCCTATGGCAGGCCTTGACAATCCTGAAGGCAGAGTGCTTGGAATTATGTGAGATGGTGCTCTGGCATGAGCTGAGCCCGTTTGCAGCTTGCGGAACCAAGTCCTAATAGCTGTTCCATGATAACGCATACCATATACTCTTAAGTGCATTATAATCCTCGCGGTTATGTGCCAACTTTGGTATCGCTTTATCAAAACATGTCGAGTAAGGTGTCATACAAATTGGAATACTAGCCCCTCGCCAATTCTGGCGACGGGGTTAGCATTCCACCCTTCTAGAGGGACACGACATGTATGTAACTGTGAACCCCGGTTAAAGCTGAACACAGCCTCAGCTCCACAAAATGGATGCTGCCACCACAGACACAAGTCTGACCTCCTGCTGCTGGGAGTCCTTCCAGCGAAGAGAGCTTGGACAAAGGGTTTCCTGTCAGGGGCGGTGCTAGCACCATCCCAGACACGGTTTTGTGTATCCCAGGTAGGCAGGGCTGAGAGGAAGGTGACTGCAAGTGGCACCCCGGTGCTCACTGTGCATATGCCGGCTTGAACCAGTTCCAGGGGCACACCAGCCCCTGAGCTGGGGAAAGTCCGGCATGGGAGAGGGGTGTAACCACCCCCCTCCTGGTCACACCCATGGGCAGGACCTAGTCGCGTGCCAGCCCCTTTTTTTAGAATAAAGGTAGGAGCGGGCCCCCTTCCCAAATTAGATAATTCTGAATCTTGACTACTTTCCACAAAAGAACTCTTGAACATTTGTGAAGACTCTCCCTTGTGGCTAAGGAGTAGCCACCCTGCTCCAGCGGGCACCATCTAAGCGCATGCGGTTTGCTGCAAGTCCATCCTCTGGATCAAGACTGCCCAGCTCGACGAGACCCGGATTCCCTGGCATCTCTGACCTCTACCTACATCATCAGCCCAGCTGAGATTCGTGGGTGTGACGAGACCTGAAGGGACCGGCCATCTTGAAGACTGCACGACGCTTATCCAGCACGACCGCCGAGGGATCCTCGAGTGAGTGCTTTTGGGTTTGAGAAGCCCTAACCCTGAGCAGCTCCAGCACCGAAGTCCAGCCCCCCAGCATCCACGAGATCTGCGTGGGGCCCTTCTGCTCTTTGCTGCTCACCGCGTTGTCCGGCCACTTGCCTGCTGGCTTGTAGCCCTCCTGACGACGAACCACGACGATTGCATCGCTGGTCTGTTTGCTCCAGACTGGCCCTAGCTCCCCTCCAAAAGAGGAGCACCCCGGACCCTCCTGGTCCACTCCAGACGCCATCTTGAGTCCACCGCCTGGGCTTGCCTTTGCCAAGGTTTGTTGCCCCAATCCTGGGTCTAGCATCGCCGACAGCAGACACCTTCGTGGGACAGCTCGCACCTCGATCCTGGTCGCCGACAACGCCTCCTGGTCCGAGAGACTGCAGAGCCCAGCGTCGCCCACTCACCTGGTCGAGGTGACTTCATCCGGTGCCATCCTGGTGTCCACCTAATCACTGGCTAGTGATTAAGAACTGAGTCCCCTCGGCTTTCAGGTCGTCTCCATCACCGATCCAGGCTTGGATCACATCGAACTTCATCACTGGTCGCCTGCCAGCAACTTCTTCTTTCAGGCTCCATAGACTGTAACGAGGATTCCCGACGTCTTTTGAACCCTATGCAGCCGCAGCCCCTGGGCTAGGTAACCTGAGCATTTCGGTGCTCCAACGTAGGTTCACTATCTAAGTGTCCAGATCCTTTTTCGTTTTCAGCCTAACTAGTCGGATTCGTCCGATAACTAACTTTACGAAAACTAGCATCCATAGACTTTGTCCCGCATCCCGCGTGAGAGTGCACACTCTGCACCCGATCTCCCTAGGCCTCCTGCTCCTAACCTGAAGGTTCAGTAGTGTATTCCTAGCAATCCTGAAGCCTCTGGATCTTGTTACTTACCTGCTAGTATTTCGCATTCCACTTTTGGAGTATATGGTTTTTCATGCCCCTCGGGCATTTGTGTAAATTGTGCAACTTAAAGTATTTTCTTAAGAGTTTTGTTATGTGCTTAGCTCCCTGACTCATAAAGAGTTCAGGGTAGACTTGTTATAAATAAATATCCTTTTATTTTCATAACAACCTGTGTGGTGTCCTTTCACTTGGTGTTCAAGGGGTATATGTGATGGTATAACAGCTGGCTTAACACGCCCTCTAGAGCTTAGCCTAAAGACTGCTCTTGTCCATGCTACTAGGATAGCTGGTCTATAAGGTTGACTTACAACCAATCATCAATAAGGGTCGTTTGGTATGATACAAAGTGATCACTAGAATAGTGAGCACTATATATCAGGCCAACTTCTCACAGATGGCCGCCCCGGCCAGCAGGGATGGCGCAGGGGAAGCAAAGGAAAGCAAGACGTCATCAGCGTATAAGCTAATCGTGTGGATATAAGCCCCGAATTTAATCCCCTTAATGGTCGGATGCGATCGCATGGCCTGCACCAGGGGTTCCATATACAGCGCGAAGAGCAGGGGCGAGAGCGGACACCCCTGCCGAGTTCCGCGTTCGATGGGGAATACGGGCGATGAGCAGCCATTCACCCGAACCGACACCGTGGGGAAGGTATAGCAGTTCAGAACCCACGTACGAAATCTCGCGCCTAACCCTGCCTTGATGAGCACCTGTTCCAAGTACGGCCAGTAGACACGATCGAAGGCCTTCTCCGCATCAATCGCCAACATCATGAACTCTCCCGGCAACCTGGAGGCCCGTTCCACTAAGTGGAGTGCTCTTTTTGTGTTGTCGACCGCCTGGCGCTCCGGTATAAAGCCGGCCTGGTCCGGATCAATCAGACCCGGCATAAGTGGGCCCAGCCGCTTCGACAGTATACTGGTGTAAAGCTTCAGATCTACGTTAAGTAACGAGATAGGGCGGTAGGCCCCGCATTGCGTTCGGTCCTTTCCCGGTTTGGGAATGACCGAGATCATGGCACTCATCAGATCTCTTGGGATGGCGCAGGGCTAAAAGGCGGCGGTAAAGCCATCCGGTCCCGGCGCCTTGACCAGCTTGAGGCGGGAGATCGCGGCAATGACTTCTTCAGGACGGATCTCCCTGTCAAGGAGTTCTGATTGTTCCGTCGATAAAGCCGGTATGGACACCGAGTCCAGGAAGGCCGCCCCGTCCGCTGGATCCAGAGCAGCCCCCTCGTATAGTGTGGTATAAAAGTCAATAAATGCCTGCGCTATAGCTCCGTCCTCCGTCACTGTGACTCCGTCCTGCGTGTGTATTTCCTGCACCTAGTGTCGTTGCTGCTGTTCGCGGAGTGCCCGACCCAACAGACTCCCGCATCTGTCGCCTCCCGTGTAGTATGCATGTCGTACCCGTAGTGCCGCGTATTCTGCTCTATCTTGATCTAGTGCTGCTAACTGTTGACGTGCCACTCACAACTGTTTCCACACCCACGGCGCCCCTGTCCTCTGGTGTACCTGCTCCAATTCCTTCGTGCGGGCAGAGAGCTTGTCTCTCTTACGGGCCCTCTCCGCATCTTCTGCTGCAGCGATAGCAATGAACTCGCCCCGTTTGACTGCCTTGAGTGCTGCCCAATGTATTGCATGTGATGTGTCCGTCGGTGTGTTGTGTACCAGGTATTCAGCTATAGCTTCCTTGATCTTGGCCACAACCCCCTGTCTGTGCAGCAGCGTGTCCCTCAGTCTCCAGCAACGGGCACTGCGCCCCACCGGTGGAAAGGTAAACACCGCTGTGAGTGGTGCATGATCGGAAAGGGCTGCCGCTCCTATCTCAACGCTTGACGCCAGCGCTCTAAATGAAGTGGATGTTAGAAAATAATCTAGGCGCTCATAGGTTTTGTGGGCGTTGAAGTAATATGTGTAGTCCCGGTCGCCCGGGTGGAGGGAGCGTCACAAGTCCGTCATACCCAGTTCTGACAATCTGTTCCGTCCCCCCTCCGATAAAGTGCCTGCCTGCGTGGATCACTGCGCTAACCTGTCAAGTAGGTTGTCAAAAACTAAATTGAGGTCCCTCTTAACCAGAACATGTCTATCAGGTGCCGCCGCTGCTTCAGTAAGCACTTGGTGGAAGAACTTCTCCTGCCCCTCATTTGACGCATAAACCGCAATCACCGTGAAGGTGTGAGCACCCAGTGAGAACCTGCAGGATAGGAGTCGCCCTTTAACCTCTGTCCCCCAGTGTAACTGCTTCCCCTTAAATCGCTTTGACACCAGGAGCGCCACCCCAGCAGTCTTTGTGGTCGTGGATGAGAAAAGTTGTGTCGGAAAGTGACGGGATTTAAGCCTATGACAATCCTTAATTAGCAAATGCCTTTCCTGGAGGAGACAGATAATTGCTTTTGAATTCTCCAGCAGGGACAGCACCGCTCGCCGCTTAACCGGACTGTGCCCACGCAAATTCAACATGGAGCACACTCAAGTCAGTCGCAGGCATAAGGAGTCATACCCCACACGCTCTCTGAGAAAACTTCCAGTGGCCAAAACATCAGCCAAGCCCTGTCTCGCAGCTGCCCCGGCCACCATGGACCCTCAGATCTGCGCAATTCGCCACACCCTTTCAGTCCAACATTCACTCGGATCCGGAGTTCCTCCCCCTTACCAACAACACCCCCCTCCCCACAATGAACAAAACCCCTGACAGCCCCCCACCCCAGCAATCCCAAGATGCCAACATTGATAGTCCTTCATCCAGAGATGAATGGGAAAGGTCTCTCCCAGTCCAGAAACCCCCTTTTCCTGACTGGCCAAAGAAGCAAAACAGTCTCTCCCCACCCTCCACCTGCTAAGGAGACCACCCTCCATCCCCTTTCCCCAACTTGAAGAATACCAAAAATAGTCCTGTCCAACGTCCATAGTTGTAGACGAGGAGGTTGGGACACCTTAGGGGGAATGTGTCGGAGTCCAATACCTCCGCCCCCGCCGCTGACTCAGTCGACCCCAATCCCCACTGTCTCATCAAAAGCCCTCGTGCCACCTCATCGTTGGTTATCCGCTGTCGGAGGTTGCCAGTCCCAGCGCTATGGTTTCTACCGCAGCACAGCGACCATCTTCGATCTCTTGCGCGGCCGGGCGCCTCGGTCTTCGTCGTCGCCGTTGCTGTTTCCACTGCCCAGGGCCGTCCGTGCCATTTGCTCCCCCTCCAGGCTGATCGTCATCCTCCGTCGGTTCCTCGAGGCCTAGCAATTTGCATGCATCCCTGAAAGACCGCAACTGGTGAACCTTGCTGTCCAGCTTAAACACCAGGCGAAAGGGGTGACCCCAGCTATATGGGATGTCGCGTCGCAGTTCTGCCGTGATCGGTCGGAATGACCGTCGTTTCTCCAGGGTGATGGAGGCGAGGTCCTGATATAGAGTCGGCGAGTGGGCACCATATGAGATGGTTCCCATCTGGCGCGCTTTGCTAAGGATCTCCTCCTTCGTGCGGAAGTCCTGCCCGCAGACCAAGATGTCGGCCAGGTTGGGACGAGGCCGCCCTGGGCGGGCCCGTCCTATGGGCCCTGTCCAACTAAAGCGTTGATTCCCCCGGTCGGCCGAGGATGTGGTTGAAGAGGCCTTGGGTGAAATGGAAGAGGTCGTCTGTGTCGGGAGCCTGCTTCACTCCCCGAATCCTGATGTTGTGCCGCCGGGAGCGGTTCTCCAGGTCCTCGGCGTGACACTGGAGGTCCACCTATTGGTCGTGAATACGGACTATTTCTTGCCGCAGGGCCTCTATTTCTACATCTCGCCCATCGCATTTGGTCTCTTGGTCCGCCACTCTTTCTCCTATGGCGTCAGTGTCGCGTCTGACTTCCCGTATTTCCTCCTGTAGTTCCCTCTTCAACGCGTGGATGTCCTCTCGCAGGCCAGCGAAGAGGGATTCTAGAAAGGTCTTTGTGATAGTCTCCTCAATGTCCGCCTCTCCCGAGGGTGGAGAGTCCCTGGTCTTCTTTTCCGTGCCGGTCCGTTGGCTGGATGTGGCGGTGTCCGTCCGCTTCCCCGTTGTGCTGGGAGTGAATAGATCCTTAATAGTCCTGTCCTTCTGGATTCTCCCCGAGGACATGTCACTCAGGGCCTCCCCGGCCCGGACACCACCAGTGCTGCTTGACGGCGTGTGTTCCGGCAACGAGGGTGCAAGAAAGTTCAACGGGTCAGTCCGGTATTCAGGGGAGCTCACCGAGGGCTGCGCCAGGAGCCCGCCTTTCCCCGCTCCGGTGCCAAGGAGACTACACTCTGTCACTGCCCAAACCCCAGGGTGTCCGCAGCTGGACCAGGACACCAGTCACTGGTGTCCGGTTGCTCCTGTCCGGGCACTGGCCTCTATTTGCCCACCGAGCGCCTCCGTGTTCCTGCTCGCAGTCTTGGGGCCTAGCAGGGCTTCTAGGATGCCACACAAGGGGCAGCTCCGACCAGCGAGTGGCTCAAAATGGCGGAAGCAAACTCCAGTGCGAATCAGGCGCTTCCGTTCGATTACCCCTGTGGGCTCTACCTCGGCGCTTCCGAAACCCTCTGGGCCTGGTCGACGCGCCGACACTCTCAGCCGCCACTCGGGTACGATTCCTCCCCGCTGCTCCTCACCTCAGTCCCTGGTGCTCGGGTTCTGTGTTCCGTCCGCCGTGCTCCGCGGTCGGGCCCACTTCGCCTGGCCGCCAGCCCTTCCTCCGTCAGAGATCTGTCTCTGCCGGACAGTGTCGCCCCAGGGGCCTCGCGCTGTCAACGCGCGGGCCGGACCCTCCGCTCCGGCGGCGGCTCTCGCGTAGTCTGGCGCCACCCAGTCGGACTGCCTCGCCGGGGCCCAAGGCCACGCCCCGCGGCTCCTCTCCGCTAGGCCCAACCCGGCCTCGCTCATAGCGGCACTTCTCCCTCTGTTCCGGGTGGCCCCAGAGTCATTCCGTTCTCTCCTCCGGGTGCAGACCTCTCCCGGCTGTCCCTCACCACCCCTTGTTGTAAATATTTTTGTCCACCCTAAGCGTGGAAGGGTATTCTCAGATGTGAGACCCTTGCTCATTGCACCATCAGGATTCAAGCAAACCGGGCCGAAGACGGCTGTAATGCCAGAAACCGGTCCCCGGGAGCTTGTTTCCTTCCCAGTGTAAGAATTGGCTTTTGCAGTTTGGTTTGCCCTGTTCCCATCATGCACTGGGACAGGAACAGACTAATTTGCATACAGCCAGGTTCTGAAACTGGGATGGTGCAGTGAGCTAAAAAACGGTGTTGGATCTAGCCCTGATCTCTTGACTGGGTGAGAGCTTTCTGCTTAATTCAGAGACTCTGTCCCTCACCACCCCTTGTTGTAAATATTTTTGTCCACCCTAAGCGTGGAAGGGTATTCTCAGATGTGAGACCCTTGCTCATTGCACCATCAGGATTCAAGCAAACCGGGCCGAAGACGGCTGTAATGCCAGAAACCGGTCCCCGGGAGCTTGTTTCCTTCCCAGTGTAAGAATTGGCTTTTGTAGTTTGGTTTGCCCTGTTCCCATCATGCACTGGGACAGGAACAGACTAATTTGCATACAGCCAGGTTCTGAAACTGGGATGGTGCAGTGAGCTAAAAAACGGTGTTGGATCTAGCCCTGATCTCTTGACTGGGTGAGAGCTTTCTGCTTAATTCAGAGACTCTGTCCCTCACCACCCCTTGTTGTAAATACACTTCGCCTGGCCGCCAGCCCTTCCTCCGTCAGAGATCTGTCTCTGCCGCTACCACCGCAACCGTGTATTCGCGGGTCCGCAGTAGCCCCCGGACAGTGTCGCCCCAGGGGCCTCGCGCTGTCAACGCGCGGGCCGGACCCTCAGCTCCGGCGTCGGCTCTCGCGTAGTCTGGCGCCACCCAGTCGGACTGCCTCGCCGGGGCCCAAGGCCACGCCCCGCGGCTCCTCCCCGCTAGGCCCAACCCGGCCTCGGTCACAGCGGCACTTCTCCCTCTGTTCCGGGTGGCCCCAGAGTCGTTCGGTTCTCTCCTCTGGGTGCAGACCTCTCCCGGCTGTAAGCGCTCTCCGACAGGGCCCACTGATGGGGGATTGAAGCGCTGCAATGGTGCTAGAAAGACGGCCGGCGGTGGGAGCTCTCGGAGACACGTCCACTCACACCGCCATCTTGGCCACGCCCCCCCCATATCTGGTTTTAGACGCCGTTTTCCATTCGTCACCATTACGAATGCGCACCAAATGATACGCACCTCGAAGATCTAATTTGGTGTAGATCACAGCGGTCTTCACCTGGTCCAAAAGAACTGGGATCAATGGAAGGGGGTACTTGTTCTTTATTGTGATCTTATTCAATGCTCTATAAATCAATACAAGTTCTTAATTCCCCATTTGCCTTAGGAATAAAAAAACAACGGAGAAGCCGCAGGTGACTTAGATGGGCGTATAAATCCGTTTTCCAAGTACTGATCAAGATATTGTCTCAAATGTTGGTTTTCTTTTTCTGATAATGCATATATCCGACAGTTAGGCACACATGAACCAGGCACAAGATCAATTTGACAGTCGTATGACCAATGAGGAGGGAGGTTCGCTGCTTTTGCTTCACTGAAGACTTCTTTAAATTCCTCATAGGGAGTTGGTAGCACGGTTTCTTTCTCTTCCGTGGTTGCAATTTGTCCCGTTGTAGATTCTTTGGTCTTTAACCCCTTCGCTGCTCATGAAGAGTCATGAGGCACGGTTGAGCTGTGCTCATGACGAGCTGAGCTCGTCATGAACAATGGGGATTCAGGGAATGCAGCACAGGAGGGGAATCTCTCAAGCACCCAAGGTGTTAAACATGTGGAGTGACAATATTGAGAAAGAAAACCAAGTTCCCTTTTTGGCCAATCTATTAAAGGGTTATGCAAGCAAAGCCAAGGCATTCCTAAAATAAAGCCATATTGTGGGGCTTGGATTACATCGAAATGAACTTCCTCTTTATGCTGTTGGTTATTTGTATCTATGCAGAACATCTGAATTTTAGAGGTTTGCATGGTAACAGGGCCTCCAGACAACATTTTGCCATCTACTGCTTGCACAATTTCTGGAGTGACCTTTTTCTCACAAGCAATTTGTAACCGTTGAGTTGTTTCAAAATCTACGAAATTCCCTGTTGCACCTGAGTCTATTAGGACTTCCATTTGGTATATTTTTGAAGTCAACTGAATTTGTACTGCCAAACGGAAGTGAGATTTGTAGTTGGATACACAGGAATTTATTGAAGGGAAGGCGATGGTTCCCAAGAGATCCCCTTCTAAACATCTTGGGCACAATAGTTTCCCGACGTTTGCTCAGTTGTAGTCACAGCCACAGACTTGTTAGCACTCACAGTCTTACCTTTAGGTTTTATTGTGCAATCTTTCACGAAATGTCCCTTTCCACCACAATAAAGACACTGGCCATTTTTACGTCTATTATCTTTTTCATCTTTAGACAATGGTTGCCTAAGAGTCCCGATTTCCATTGGTTCTGTAGTTGTTTCTGAACTACTAAGTTGATTTCTGGGTTTACTGTCGAACTTCCAACTTGATTTATCATATTTTTTCCTGTCAGTTCTTCTTTCGGACAGTCTATGATCCAGACGTAAAGTTAGATTGACTAACTCTGAACAAGTAGTTGGTTGAGGATCGATTTGCGCAAGAACGTCTTTCAGATCATCTTTTAACCCTTGATAAAAGAGTGCTGCCCTCTTTTCTTCAGGCCACGAGGTTTCTGCAATTAACCTATTGAAATGTGACAAATAGGAAATACGGTCTCTATTCCCTTGTCGTAGCTGTAATAGTTCGCGATCTGCGGACAGAGTCACCAGTGGCGGCTGGTGACATTTGAAATTGTGTGGCGTAAAATTGGCGGTGGAGAAAAAAATACAGGAACAAACGCCACACAGTACCATACAAAGAATAGAAACCAACCCCACATAAAAACTAATACAGCACGCTATGTGAAAGTGAACTCAGCATGTTCATAAAGTGATCACATATTTTAGAAAATATTCATTTCGTGAAACCATCATGCAGTGTTAGAGGCTTAGCTTATGAGTAGCTTCAAATAGAATGAAAACACAAAACAGGTATTACAGCAAATTTTGCCTGAAGCGGACACCAATGCATTGTATATTCCATACCTTCCAAATACATATAAAGGGTAAATTTACGCGATGAAAACTGCCCAGATTTGAAAATGTGGGATACTGGTTTTTTTCAGCTGAAACACACTAATGAGGGCCACTTTCATTTTAATGCCCAGATGTATTTGCTGTGCTAGTCCGACCCTGGCTGTTCCACGTATTCCGAGTGAATTTATCAATAAATAACACATGACTCAACCCCCAGTGGCTCCAAGTGCCCTGTTGGTCCAGTGTCACTCCGAACTGAGGGAGTTCTTGCTGGGTCGGAGGTGCACTCACACGGAGCTGTTTACATAACGTGCTCGTCGTGCAAACCGTAGCAGCCCTCTCAATTGACTCCAGCGACGCCATTTAAACTTATTTTAATTAAGGTTTAACCTATCGCAGATACTGTTTTTAACACTCCGTCGATCGTCAGCCCCTCCTTATCCTCTCACTCCCAAATATACAATTTGGCACCAGCATGACTGAGCAAAACTGTGTGAATCAGGCGAGTGACGAAGGTGCTGGTGCTGACAAGTTTGTGTCTAATCAGAGGCCAGTCACTCCTCTGATGTCCCTACTTGTTCGGTGTGCAGGGGAACGCCAGTTCTCTTGTGTCAGTGAATTAATGAGACACGCGTTTGTGCCTGCTTACTGGCACTAGGACTATGAGAGATGGAAACAAACATACAAACTACTGCCACAAACAGATGAGAGAAACTCGCACTTTATTTACTCGGAACTTTTATACAGAATGCAAAGCATGACTGTATTTTCGGCTGAATTGGGTTACATGTTACAACTCATTTACACACAGTCACAGAGGTCCTTATTTAAGGCAACCCAAGGAACGTGCCAACAATGTACAGTCTTCAGAGTTTATTCGATGTTATATTGTTTTCATTTTTAATTATTATGTATGGCACTCACCACATGGGAAGGAAGTCGGAACGGGAAACCAAGAATCAGGCGTGAGCGCTCTCACTGCACAGGACCATCTCTTCCCAGAGCAAGGGCAGGTGGCACGGCGACATCGCAGTCCCACCTGCCCCATCACAGTCAGGCACGGGTTGCCAAATCCAGCCGCAAGAAGAGCTCAGAGCATCCATAGAAGCACCAAACACCTGCACGCCACTGCCAACGGACCCGAGCCGGCGCACAAGGAGGCATGCATGAGCTGACCATCCCGGGTGACAGGGTAAAGGAGTCCCGGCGCGTGGCGCAACACAAACCACCTCAACCCCCAGACTAGAGAGCTTCTTCTTCACCCCTCTGAAACCCGCCTCCTTAACGAAATCCCCCTCACTCCGAAGCCGGCAGAGACAGGCAACATTTAAATACTTAAGTTTAATTTACGTGAGATATGTATGTATGTATGTATGTATGTATAGGCGTTCTTTTATAGCGCTATAACTGTCACCCGACGGGCATCCTGGCGCTTAGACTGTTATGACACAATACATGATGTTTCCAGCTTCCAATCTATTTACATTGTTCTGGGGAACAGATGGGTCTTTAATGCTTTTTTAAAGGAAGAAAAATCTTCCAGGCCCCTCAGGCCTAGCGGTAGAGAATTCCACAGCCAGGCTGCGGAAAACCTGAAGGACCGACCACCCATCCGGGACCTCAGAAACTTGGGTACTACCACCAAGTAAGCCGAGGCTGACCGGAGTGGTCTTGGAGGGATTTACCATGAGAAAAGGTCCTGCAGAGGAGACGGGCCTTGTCCGTGTAGAGCCCTAAAAACCAAACACAAAGCTTTGAAGTTCACCCGTTGAGAGATTGGCAACCAATGGAGGTCCCTAAGTGCCTTGGCAGAAGAGTCCAGGCGGTGTCGCGAGAGTGCCAGTTTGGCAGCAAAATTCTGTACTCGTTGGAGTTTTCCTAGCAGAGTAACTTGTGCTCCCAGCAGCAGTGCGTTGTAGTAGTCGAGACAACTTAAAATTATGCTCCGCACTACCTCTGGTCTGGCCTGTACCGGGAGCAATGGTAGAATCTTTCGCATTGATCCAAGTAATGCAATACAAGTGACCACAGTGTTGTTCACTGATGTGTCCAGCTGTAAATCAGAACTAAACATTACCCCCAAATTCCGAACCGATTCGGCAGGCAGACTACTACCTTGGAAATCAGGAGGCCAAAAACCCTGTGGTAGGGGTCTGGGGGTCCGATCCATAGAGCAATGTAGAACCTCGGTTTTCGAGCTGTTAAATTGTAGGGAGTGGTTACCCAGCCATTCTGCTGTGGTGCTCATGCATCGATGGAAGACCTCCTGCGACACCCCGTCCTTACCCTCAAACGAGAAGATAAGTTGGGTGTCATCGGCGTAGTTGGTGACTGTTATGCCAAAAGATTTAATCAGCGTGATCAGGGGACGGAGGTAAAGATTGAAAAGAATGGGGCTGATGGCCGAGCCCTGGGGTACTCCCTGACCAACCCTCCTGATGTTGGATTTAAAGGGTGGCAGGGCAACTACCTGGTGCCTTTGATCGAGATATGACACCAGCCATTCAAGGGCCAAGCCCGACACCCCAGCCTCCGTCAGTCTCCTGATCAGAATTGCATGGCTGACCGTGTCGAACGCGGCGACATGTCGAGCAGCACTAAAAAGGCTGCTCGACCCTGGTTGGCACGCGTTCGAAGGTCATCGAGAACAGTCACCAATGCCGACTCTGTCCCATGTGCCGGTCTAAACCCAAACTGAGCCACATCCAAACAATCAGTAGTCTCAAGAAAGTTGGAGAGATGTTTTGTGGCCAGTTTCTCTAGAATTTTAATAGGGAATGGCAAGAGGGAGATGGGCCTAAAGTTGGCTGGGCATGTGGGGTCCAGATTCTCCTTTTTAAGCAGTGGGGAGACCATCGCCAATTTCCAGCAATCTGGAACCCGTGCTGAAGTGAGAGACTGGCGACAGATGGAAAAAAGTTGGGGAAACAGCTCTTCACGAAAAAGTTTCCAGAATTTGGGTGGAAGAGGATCAGAAGGTGAGCCAGAGGACACCCCGTCAGCCAAAGAGCAGAAGTCCTCAAAAGATGGTAGAGGAAAGTTGCTCAGCTCACCTGATTTAGTACACTCCTTCCTATTCTCAAACGAGATGGAATCGTGCACAGCACGGCCAGTTGATGAGGGAAGATTGTTTAAGATGTTGGCAATCTTATCCTCAAAGGTCTGTGCTAGCGAATCACAGAGAGCTTGAGAGGCCGGGATGACATTTTTGGTACAGCCAGGATTGGCCAGGTCCTTTACGATCTTAAATAACGCCTGAGATTTATTTACAGCTGCCATCAAAGATTCTTCTAAGAATCTAGCTTTGGCAAGCTTGATCTGGATTTTATAGGACGCCAGTGCTTGTTTGAAGAGGACTCTATGTGATTCCAGGTACTGTTTCCTCCAGGTCCGCTCAGCCTGTTTACATTGGAGCTTGAGCTGCCGAAGTTCTTCCGAGTACCATGGCATAGCAAGATTAGTCCTATCTTTGATTTTTCACAGCGGGGCCAAAGAGTCCAGAGAAGCCGAGATTCGCTGACAGAGAATCTCGTAACTTACGTCCACATTCGCTCCCAATACAAAGCCATCTGGCAGCTGAGAGGGCAAGATTGTTTGTTTGAGGAGTCTAGACCATTGTCTCCCCATTCTAGTGCCCCCCCACACTCCCTTTCTTTAATGGAGCACTAGAGCACGAGAGGGAGAACTGGACGAGGGCGTGATCCGTCCAACACTGAGGCAGGACGTCACGTATAGCCGTTCGACAAGCGACAGCAAAAAGTAGATCAAGAATATGGCCCTTTGAATGGGTTTTGGAGAGTACCAGTTGTTGTAGCTCAATATTATGACAAGCTTGGACCAGCTCTACATAGGCCGTCTTGGTCGGTCCCTCTGACCAAAGATTGAAATCCCCGAACACCATCAACTTTGTGTGGGAGTGGGAGAGATCGTATATTAAGTCTATGAGCTCAGGTACAGCAGATAACGAGCTAGCCGGGGGTCTATAACATAGTAAACCCGTGAATAGCACGCCTCCTTGGTCCTTGATGGAGAAACCCAATGTTTCGCACCCAGCGATTGCCTTGATGATAAGCTGGGAGACGTCAAGAGTCTGCCTAAAAATTAATCCAGTTCCACCTCCTCTGGCTCCCACCCTGGGATTATGCCTTATTTTGAAGCCAGTGGGACAAGCTGTCCCCAGTTCCACCGAGCTAGTCGGTGTTGTCCAAGTCTCTGTCATGAAGAGTACGTCTAGATGGTAAGACTCGATAAGTAACGCAATTTCTTCGCAGTGTTTGAGGAGAGATCTCACATTCAACAAGCCACAGGACAAGGCAACTGTGTGCTTACTGGTGATATTATACTTTCGGTTACTGAGTGAACCGAGATTAAGGCGTAAAAGTTCATCGCAGGAATAAGAGTAAGAAGTTACATCTTGGTTCCGAGAGGCAGAATTTTCGGCACCCGGCGCGTTCTGTACGCGAACGGGCGCAATCGGGCTTACCTCTGGCGCACCTCCGGCGCTCCGCCAGCGTGCCCGCTGCGCACCTAAGCTGCGCGCTTTAGGGCGTCCATCATATATAGCCGTATACGCAAGAGTCCTGTAGTGCGATCACTAGCCCCCCAACCAAGATGGCGCCAGCAATTCGGCACTCCCTGGTTCCCTCACTCACCCAAGATGGAGGCTACCAACACCGCAGCGCAATGTCCCCAGGAGCCCTAAGGTGACCTGAAGCGCTCGAATTCCAGCAAAGTGCGGAATGAGGTCACAATTGTAGTGCGGGTAAGAGTTGTACTAATAACACGCTATGAGAGAGGTAGCGCCTAGCGCCAAGATCGACAGCGCGAGCGCGCAGTAAAGTAGATGAATTTTAAAATAATTAAAACAGCAATGCGGCAATAGATTCTGCAGCGCGCAATGGTCATGTAAGTCTGCGATATGCGATAATAATACATAATAAAATATTATATAAAACTTACCTTGGCTTCCCGCGCTGACTCCCGATACTGCAGACTTCCGACTCCCGCCGTCCTGGATTTTGAATGCGTCTGACGTGGTCTGGGCTCTCGTCAACAGGAAGGCTGCAGGCAACCTCCCTCCCCTCCACCGCAGCCAGCACCAATTGGTTCGGACGGCTGCCCCAACAGCGTCATTTCTCTCAGTCTGTATGCTGCAGAGAACGGAGAGGAGGAAGCGGAGTACTTAATCGCTGTATACTATCTACTTTATCAGAGAGCATTGCAGTGGCATTCCTAGCTTCAGTTAAATCTGTTTGCATCTGAACAATAACCCTCATTAAATCATCCATGGTGGCCATAATGTCAAAACTCTCAGACCGGGAGGAATATTATTCGTGGGCTCACTATTCTGTCAGGTTGCTTCTTCCTCAGGGTCTGGAGTGATGATATAAGGGGCCCACCTCTCAATACCTCCAACTCTGATTGTAATGATTACACAGAGTATTGAAGTGATTAAGCGGGGGGAAAGGGAATTAGGAAGGGAACAGCTGGGAAGAAGATCTGAAAAGGAAAAGTAACTCGCAAACAAAAATACACGCACTTTCCTTCGCACAAAGATGTAAATTAGGACATCAGATTCTGTCCTTCAATCAGGAACTAGCTTATTAAGAGCTTTGTGGCTTGCGTTTATTCAGACAATCAGACTCTTAGTTGACCTTTCTTAGATCCGCTATATTGTGGCGATAATACTTCACTTCAGTATCAACTGCTCAAAGGCATAAGCGGCAGAATTTGGTTTAGGTCTTTCTATGACTAGGTTTTCAATCACCTAAACAATCAGTGTCTTATATTTCCTTATTTTATGTGACTTAAAAGTGTTCCCAAAAACATTCATGGAACTACTATAGAACAAGAATCGCACTCGTGAATATGGTAAATGATCTTGAAAATCAAATAGAATGTTCCTAATAAATCACTGAAATGGTTTTAACAAGATTCGCAATCTTACCTGTAGAGTGGACCTCTGTCTCCATTCTCTCACTCTGCTCCTTCACTCGTTTTTCTATCCTTTCTATTTTTCACCTTTCTGCATCTCTGCTCTTTTGTGCGTTATTTCTGCCCATTTTCCCTTTCTCCCCCTCTGCTCCTTCACTCGTTTTTCTACCCTTTGTATCTTTCACCTTTCTGCACCTCTGCTCTTTTGTGCCTTATTTCTGCCCATTTTCCCATTCGCTCCGTCACTCGTTTTCACTCGTTTTTCTACCCTTTCCATCTTTCACCTTTCTGCCCTTTTCTGCATCTCTGCTCTTTTGTGCCTTATTTCTGCTTATTTTCCCTTTTTTCTTTCTCCCTTCTTTCCTCCCTTTACCTTTCCCCGCCGCTGCTGCTCCCGCGGCCCCTCCCCCCCCAGCACGACCGGCCCAATCCAGCTCCTCTCCCCGCTCCCGCCTCCCAGCTGTCCAGCCCTCCCTGACCCCTACTTAATGGCGGCCACTGGTGCACCGAAGGCGCGTCAAAGGCAAGCACGTCTGCGCCCGTCCGCGACCAGCACCAGGAACCCTGGACCTCCGCCCCGCCAACGCTACGACCCAGCAGCACTCCACGCACTCAACCCAGGCTGCAACAACAACTGCAAGCTAGCATCACCAGCCGACACCCATGGACCTTTCAGCTGTCACCGCTGCCGGCACACCTGCAGCACCGCCAAGAACACGGATCCAGCACAACCCGCCCCCAAGAACACAACCGAACCGAAGACCCTGCAATGCATCCTCCTCAACGTCCGATCCCTCCACAAACACGCCACAGAAATCTGGGACCTCCTCGACAGCACCACCCCGGACGTAGCATTCTTCACCGAAACCTGGACCAATGCCACCTCGGGACCGGACATCGCCATCGCCATCCCGCATGGATACAAGATCTCCAGGAAGGACCACCCCACCCACCCAGGAGGAGGAATCGCCATCGTCCACAAATCCAGCCTCCGCCTGAGCACACTACCTGACGAGTCCACAAAACTGATGGAACACCTTCACTTCAAGATACTAGCCAGCCCCACCGCCGCCCTCCAAGGAACCCTCATCTACCGACCCCCTGGACCCCGCGGACCCTCCGCCAACTCCATCATGGACATTATCTCCCCGCAGGCCATCGCATCCACCAACTACACCCTGCTGGGAGACCTCAACTTCCACCTCAACAATCAACTGGACCCCAACACCACATGCCTCCTGGACAACCTCCACAACATTGGACTGTGCCAGATCGTGACAGAGCCCACGCACTCAGCAGGACACACCCTCGACCCCCTCTTCACTACAGGAAACTCCATCATCTTCAGCCACACCACCGAACTCCCATGGACCGACTATCGTTACGTCCACTTCACCTTCAGAACACACACCATCCACAGACACCAGCACCTGCTTCCAGAAAGAAACTGGACCAAAATCACCAATGACCAGCTCACCTCCTCACTCAACAACTCCACCCCAACCATTGCGGAAAACGACGACCCCAACAACGCAGCTCGAACCCTGCATAGATGGATCTCGGACAGCACCAACACCATAGCCCCCCTCAAGAAAAACAACAATACCCGTGCCAAGAAAGCCAGATGGTTTACCACCAAACTTAGAGAGTCCAGGCGCACATGCCGCCGCCTCGAAAAGGCCTGGAGAAACACCAAATCCACAGAAGCCCACAACAACTTCAGAGCCGCCACCAACGCCCACCATCAACTCATCAGAGAAACGAGGAAAAAAGCAATTGAAGACAGAATCTCCACCCACGCACACAACAGCAAGAAACTCTTCAGCATCATCAAGGAGTTCGCTTAACACATCAGCGAGTCTACTGACATCCCTCCCTCACAAGACCTCTGCGACAAACTCAGCACCTTTTTCCACCACAAAATCAAGAGTGTGAGAAGTTGGCCCGATATGCAACGTTCGCTATTCTAGCGACCGCTATGTATCGTTCCAACGTCCCTTATGGTGTTTGGTTGTAAGTCAACCTATAGACCAGCTATCCTAGTAGCGTGGATACGAGCAGTCTAAGGCTAAAGACTCGAGAGGGCGCGTTAAGCCAGCTGTTTACCACACATGTACCCCTTGAACACCCAGTGAAAGGACACCACACAAGTGTTATGAAAATAAACAGGATATTTATTAAGATTCACAACAGCCCTGGACTCTTTATGAGGACAGGGTACTAAGCACAAACCAAATCTCTTAGGAAAATACTTCAAGTGCACAATTAAAACAAGTGTCCGAGGACACGGAAAGGTTAAGGTCTCGGGCGGACCCGATAAGGCAAGTCGGAAGCGAGGGACTCGGGACCCTAGAGTAAAGAGGCTATGCAGGCACCGAAATGCCGAGTTACCTAGCCACGAGGGCTGCGGCTGCACAAGTCTTACAGGCGTCGGGGTCTTCGCTGACGAGCCAGGAGCCGGAAGAAAAGGAGTTGCTGGCCGGCGACCAGTGATGAATAGTTCGTAGAGATCCAAGCCTGGATCAGAGATTGTTGATACCTGAAAGCAGAGGGGACCAAGTTCGTACTACTAGCCAGTAGTCAGAGGGTACCAGGATGGCACCGGTTGGCCGTCACCTCGACCAGGTGAGTGGGCGACGCTAGGCTCTGCAGTCTCACGGACCAGGAGGCGTTGTCGGCGACCACCGCGGAGGTGCGAGCTGTCCCACGAAGGATGATGCTGTCGGCGTCGCTGGGCCCAGGATGGGGCAACAAGCCTTGGCAGATCTCAGGGCCACGTGGTGGGCCTAAGATGGCGTCTTGAGTGGACCAGGAGGGTCCGGGGTGCTTCTCGCAGAGATGGAAGCAAGGGCCAGTCTGGAGCAACCAGACCAGCAGTGTTGATTGTCGGATGTCGTCACGGAAGGGCACAAGCCAGCGGCTAGTGACCAGACAACGTGCTGAGCAGCGAGCAGAAGGGCCCCACGCAGATCGTGGAGATGCTGGGAGACTGCACTTCGGTGCTAGAGCGGCTCAGGGTCGGGGCTTCTCGGACCCCAGAGCACTCACCAGGGAATCGCTTCGATGGTCGTGCTGGTTTAAGAGCGTGCAGGTTCTGATGATGGCCGGTCCCTCGAGGTCTCGTCGCACCCACAGATCACAGCTGAGCTGATGACGTGGGTAGAGGTCAGAGGTGCCAGGGAAGCCGGTTCTCGTCGAGCTGGGCCGTCGGATCCTTGAGGAAGGACTTGCAGCAAACCGCAGAGTTCTTAGATGGTGCCCGCTGATGCAGGGTGACTACTCCTTAGTCACAAGGGAGAAATCTTGAGAAGAGTCTTGAGTGTCCTTTCGTAGAAAGTAGTTCTTGATTCAAAGATGATCTAATTTGGAAGGGTCCCCGCTCCGGCCTTTATCCTAAAGAAAGGGGTGGGTACATGACTAGGTCCTGCCCTAAGGGTGGGACCAGGAAGGGGGGTAGTTACACCCCTCTCCCCTGCCGGACTTTCCCCAGGCCAGGGCTGGCGCCCCTGGAACTGGTTCTGACCGGCAGATGCGTAGTGAGCACCGGGGTGCCACTCCGCAGTCACCTTCTCGCAAAAGCCCTACCTACCCAGAATACACAAACCCTGTCTGGGACGGTGCGAACACCGCCCTCGACAGGAAACCCTTTGTCCAAGCGCCCCTCACTGGAAGGACTCCCAGCAGCAGGAGGTCAGACTCGTGTCTGTGGTGGCAGCATCCATTTTGTGGAGCTGAGGCTTTAGTTAACTTTAACCGGGGTTCACAGTTACGTACATGTCGTGTCCCTCTAGAAGGGCGGAATGCTAACCTCATCGCCAGGGTTGGTGAGAGGGCAGCATCCCGATTCGTATGACACCTTACTCGACATGCCTTGATAACGCGACACCGAAGTTACCGATGAGGTACGCGTTATCATGGAACAGCCATTGGGTCTCGGTTCCGCAAGCGGCAACCGGGCTCGGCTCGGGCCAGAGCCTAGTTCCCACGAGCCCATGCACTCTGCCTTCAGGATTGTCAAGGCCTGCCATAGGAGTGACTGATAGGAACTCGAGTGTCCATTGTATGGTTAGATATAGGGCTACTATATCTAAAGCAAAGTGTGATTACACGACTTCGCCCCAGCTGTCATGCAGCCAGTTGTGTCAAATTTAGGCGGCCAGCCAGGGGTGGCATAATACATGCTGCAGCTCCTGGCGGCCCTGGGTACACCTATGCCCTGAGTTACAGGGTCTGATAAGGTGGCCCAGTACCAATTGGTAAATGCACCTAGGGTACATGTCGTAATTTAGAAAGAGAACAGCCAGGCTGTGGGTCTGATTAGCAGGCCCACAGCCAGAGAAAGTCGTAAACCAGTGAAACAAAAGCAAAAAATCTGGGTGATCATAGGATTGCAGACCCTACTCTCCTACATGACCCCCCCCAAACGTCGGAACAATAAGCTAACCTTGACCAGGTGAGTCTTCTTGTTCTAAGTGGAAATATCTGGAGAGCCCATCGGCATTGCCATGATCAGTACCAGGTCTATGTTCCACTGTAAAGTCCATCCCCTGTAGGGAAATGGACCACCTTAGCAGTTTGGGGTTTTCACCCTTCATCTGATTTAGCCACAAGAGGGGCTTATGGTCGGTCTGAATCTTGAAGTGAGTGCCAAATAAGTATGGCCTCAGCTTCTTCAGGGCCCAAACCACAGCAAAGGCCTCCCTCTCAATAGCTGACCAATTCTTCTCTCTAGGGGTCAGCCTTCTGCTTATAAAAGCAATGGGCTGGTCTTGACCATCAAAATTCAGTTGAGAAAGAACAGCTCCCACACCCAACTCAGAAGCATCTGTTTGGACAATGAATGGTTTGGAGTAGTCCGGACTCTTGAGGATAGGCGCCGTGCACATGGCCTGCTTTAGGTCATCGAATGCTTTTTGACAGCTCGCTGTCCACTGAACCTTTTTTGGCATTTTCTTGCTTGTCAGTTCGTTTAATGGTGTCACGATGGAACCATAGTTCCTGACAAACTTCCGGTAGTATCCAGTCAGGCCCAAGAAAGCTCGAACCTGAGTCTGGGTGGTTGGAGGAGCCCAGTCCCTGATTGACTGTATTTTGCTCTCCAGTGGCTGAACCTGGCCTCCACCTACAAGGTGGCCCAGGTATACAACCTGTGTCTGCCCTATCTGGCACTTGGTGGCCTTGATAGTGAGGCCTGCTGCTTGCAGAGCCTCTAACGCTTTCCGCAGGTGGACCAGGTGATCCTCCCAGGTGGAGCTAAAGACAGCGATATCGTCAAGATACGCCGCACAGAAGTCATCCAGCCCAGTAAGGACTTGATTCACCAACCTTTGGAAGGTGGCAGGTGCATTTTTCAGACCAAAGGGCATTACCACGAACTGATAATGCCCACCAGGGGTTGAAAATGCGGTTTTAGGCTTGGCGTCCTCAGCTAACCTGATTTGCCAATACCCAGCTGTCAGGTCAAACGTACTTAAGTAGTTGGCCGAAGCCAATCTATCGATAAGCTCGTCTGCCCTTGGTATTGGGTGGGCGTCAGTCTTAGTGACTGCATTGAGACCCCTGTAGTCTACGCAAAACCTCATCTTTCTCTTACCACCCTGGGTGTGAGGTTTTGGCACTAGAACCACGGGACTAGCCCAAGGGCTGTCCGAGGGTTCAATGACTCCCAGCTCCAACATTTTCTGCACTTCACTCTTGATGCAGTCTCTAACGTGATCAGGCTGCCGGTAGATTTTACTCTTAACGGGCAAGCTGTCGCCAGTGTCAACCTCATGGGTCCACCAATCGGTCTGGCTGGGTGTTAGAGAAAACATATGTCTGAAAGACTGAAGAACCTGTTTACAGTCTCTCTGTTGATGTTCGGAGAGGCTGCCACAAAAGACAACACCATCTACCGATCCATCGTCAGGATTCTGAGTGAGCAGGTCGGGGAGAGGGTCACTCTCCTCCTCCTGTCCCTCATCTAGGGCCATGAGCAAACTCATGTCCTTCCTGTCGACATATGCCTTGAGCCTGTTGACATGAAGCACCCTGTGGGGGCTCCGGGGAGTTCCCAGGTCGACCAGGTAGGTGACCTCTCCCTTTTTCTCCAGGATGGTGTAGGGCCCGGACCATTTGTCCTTGAGTGCTGCTGGGGCCACTGGCTCCAACACCCACACCTTCTGTCCGGGCTGGTAAACAGTCAAGACAGCCTTTTGGTCATGCCAAGCTTTCTGGAGTTCTTGGCTGGCCTTAAGGTTTTCAGATGCCTTCTCCATGTATTCAGCCATCCGCGAGCGGAGGCCAAGCACATAGTCCACTATGTTGGCTGCAGGCTTTTTGAGAGGTCTCTCCCATCCTTCCTTCACCAAACACAGGGGTCCTCTTACAGGATGCCCGTACAAAAGTTCAAAAGGGCTGTAGCCAACCCCCTTCTGTGGGACTTCTCTGTAGGCGAACAAGAGGCAGGGGATCAGGACGTCCCATCTACGCCGAAGCTTTTCAGGTAGTCCATGAATCATCCCTTTAAGGGTCCTGTTGAATCTCTCAACAAGCCCATTGCATTGTGGATGATAGGGTGTAGTGAACTTGTAGTTGACACCACATTCCTTCCACATAGCAGTTAAGTAGCTCGACATAAAGTTTGCACCTCTGTCGGAGACGACCTCCTTAGGGAAGCCCACTCTGGAGAATACTCCAACTAGGGCTCTTGCCACAACAGGTGCTGTAGTGGTCCTAAGGGGAATAGCTTCAGGATACCTGGTGGCATGATCCACTACCACCAGTATAAACTTGTGCCCTGATGCTGTCGGTGGTTCCATGGGACCGACAATGTCGATCCCCACCCGTTCAAAGGGCACCCCCACCACAGGCATTGGTATAAGGGGGGCCTTTGTCGTGCCACCTGACTTGCCACTGGCTTGGCAAGTCACACAGGAGCGGCAAAACTCCTTGGTATCTTCGTTCATATGAGGCCAGTGAAAGTGTGAGACAAGCCTGTCCCACGTTTTCGTCTGGCCTAGGTGACCTGCTAAGGGAATCTCGTGGGCCAAGGTAAGTAGGAAACCACGCTGAGACAAGGGTACAACCAGCCTCCTGGTCATGCCAGGCTTGGGGTCTCTTGACTCAGTGTACAGGAGTCCATCTTCCCAGTATACCTTGTGGGTACCTGTGGCGTTCCCAGCAGCCTCAGCAGCAGCCTGCTGTCTGAGGGGTTCAAGAGAAGGGCAGTCTATCTGATCCTTCCCCAGGTCTTCCCTTGAGGGTCCCCCTGAACCCAAGAATTCAACTTGATCAAGTTCGAACTCTCTCGGCTCAGTTTCCCTCAATTCCTGTAGGTCAGCCTCCTCTGAGACTTGATCCACGACCTGGGGCAAGGGGGAAGGCGCAGCCTTAACCCTACCGCTCTTTTTCTTGGGAGGTGTCTGGTCCATTGTTCCAGGATCCAGCACCTGTTCAGTGGGGCATTTCCTGACCTGTGACCTGGTCACAGCGAACACATGTGCTGGCAAACCTAACATTTCCATGTGAGTCCGGTGCTCCACTTCTGACCATTGTGATGACTCCAAATCATTGCCCAACAAACAATCCACTGGGAGGTCTGGACTAACTACAACCTTCTTTTGGCCAGTTACCCCTCCCCAGGAGAAAGCTACAATTGCCATACTGTGATTGGTAGTGACATTGCTTGCATTGGTCACCAGGAATTCTGTACCTGGCATGATCTGTCCAGGGTCCACAAAGTTAGGCGTCACCATGGTGACGCTGGCACAAGTGTCCCTATAGGCCTGAGCCATCTTTCCATTTATGAAAGGCGTCTGTCTGTATTTGCCCAAGGTATTGGGACTTATGTCAGGGGACACGTCCGCGTCCCCTGTACTGACAAGGACAGCCTGAGTGAGTGTGCCAACTAAGTTGTCACGCCCCTCAGAACCCAGGGTTAACCCTACTAAACCCTTGGGAGGCGCACTACCACTGCTGACTGTACTAGGGGGCACAGGTGCCTTAGGGGCTGCAGTGGCAGGAGTCTGCCCTCCTCCTTTCTTGGTGCACTCACTAAACCAGTGAGATTTACTTTTACAGTACTGGCACCATCTTTTGGATTGGCCTTCTTTCTTCTTTTGGGGAGCCTGACCCCCTCCCTCTTTGGGTTGTTGGGGACCTGTCGAAGACTTCTGGTCATTTTGTTCCCCCTTAGAATCTTTACCCTTCTGGTCTGCTTTCTTCTGACCACCTTGATTCTGGCCCTGGTTCTGTTTAACTCTCGTGCGAACCCATCTGTCTGCCTTCTTTCCCAATTCTTGGGGAGAGGTCAGATCCGAGTCGACAAGATGCTGATGCAACAACTGGTTCTGACAATTGTTTAAAATTTGTTCTCTCATCATCAAATTATACAATCCTTTGTAATCAGTAACCTTGCTGCCCAGCAACCAGCCCTCAAAAGCCTTAGTGGCACAATCGACAAAGTCAGACCAATCTTGAGACTGCGTTTTCTGGGTATCCCTGAACAGCACCCTGTACTGCTCAGTGGTTAGGCCGAACCCTTCAACGAGTGTATTTTTCTAGACTTGGTAATCGTTCGCATCCTCCACCCTTGTGATGAGGAGCTTGTCTCTTCCTTTACCTTCAAAGGAGAGCCACAAGATAGCTGCCCACTGACTCTGGGGAACACCTTGCACAGTGCAGGCCCTCTCCAAAGCAGTAATCCATTTGTGGATGTCGTCCCCTTGTTTAAAGGGGGGCACTATCTTACCAAGGTGTTTCGTATCGAAACTCTTTTCCCTATTGCTAGGTACATTGCTGCCACCAGTGGGGACTACCCCACTTAACTGTTGCTCTCTCGCAAAGGCAAGCCTTTCTTTGGCCAGGGCAAGTTCTTCCCTTTCGATCCTCAGATTAGCTGCCCTTTCCTTAGCTTCGTACACTCTCCGCTGAGGGGACGTCATCCCTTTCTGAGAAGAGTTGCGAGAGCCATTGGTTTGAAGGGATCTGCCAGAGTCTCTTGACAGAGATCGGGCTCGTCCATTCCCAATGTTAAGCTGACCTGATAGTGGCCCCAGGGGTCCCCCAGTACCGCTATCATGTTTGCTTAAGTTGGACCTGCTTAGTCTGACGACTTCTACCTGTCCCTTATCTGCCTCATCCCCAGAGGGATCCTCATCCTCATCATCCTCCACATCTTCGTTCTCAGTTGCGAGGTGGATGAGGTCAGGATCGTCTCTGGTTCTCTCGAGGGGAGGCATGTCTCCTTCTGGATTAGAAGAGCTAAGACGGGTCTCAGCTTTTCTGGCATCATAAGTCTCCAAGAGACCAATCAGAAAGGACGTGGTGGGGTTAGACCCCTGCTTGATCTTCCTGGAGTGACACACTTGTCTTAACTCCTTGAAGCTCAGCACAGTATATCTTGAAGGGATGACCTGTGGAGGGTCAACTGACACAAGGGGAGACTCAGAGTTTCCTCCTTTGTCCGACATACTGTTTCTAGTGTGGTGTAAGTGATGCACCTACCTACACTATGTGTTTACCTACTGTTCCCTTGCTAAGAGTTGCAGCCAAGGTGTGCTAAGCCTTGAGGAGCTGCAACAGCTGGTTCAGTAGAACTCAGAGTATTCTAAGCTTTAGTTATATGTACTAACAGTACTTATGTGATCTTTCAACAAGATATTCTTAGGATACGTGTGGTAAAACAACAGCAAGCTCAAATCCCAACCGCTGCTCACCAATGTGAGAAGTTGGCCCGATATGCAACGTTCGCTATTCTAGCGACCGCTATGTATCGTTCCAACGTCCCTTATGGTGTTTGGTTGTAAGTCAACCTATAGACCAGCTATCCTAGTAGCGTGGATACGAGCAGTCTAAGGCTAAAGACTCGAGAGGGCGCGTTAAGCCAGCTGTTTACCACACATGTACCCCTTGAACACCCAGTGAAAGGACACCACACAAGTGTTATGAAAATAAACAGGATATTTATTAAGATTCACAACAGCCCTGGACTCTTTATGAGGACAGGGTACTAAGCACAAACCAAATCTCTTAGGAAAATACTTCAAGTGCACAATTAAAACAAGTGTCCGAGGACACGGAAAGGTTAAGGTCTCGGGCGGACCCGATAATGCAAGTCGGAAGTGAGGGACTCGGGACCCTAGAGTAAAGAGGCTATGCAGGCACCGAAATGCCGAGTTACCTAGCCACGAGGGCTGCGGCTGCACAAGTCTTACAGGCGTCGGGGTCTTCGCTGACGAGCCAGGAGCCGGAAGAAAAGGAGTTGCTGGCCGGCGACCAGTGATGAATAGTTCGTAGAGATCCAAGCCTGGATCAGAGATTGTTGATACCTGAAAGCAGAGGGGACCAAGTTCGTACTACTAGCCAGTAGTCAGAGGGTACCAGGATGGCACCGGTTGGCCGTCACCTCGACCAGGTGAGTGGGCGACGCTAGGCTCTGCAGTCTCACGGACCAGGAGGCGTTGTCGGCGACCACGGCGGAGGTGCGAGCTGTCCCACGAAGGATGATGCTGTCGGCGTCGCTGGGCCCAGGATGGGGCAACAAGCCTTGGCAGATCTCAGGGCCACGTGGTGGGCCTAAGATGGCATCTTGAGTGGACCAGGAGGGTCCGGGGTGCTTCTCGCAGAGATGGAAGCAAGGGCCAGTCTGGAGCAACCAGACCAGCAGTGTTGATTGTCGGATGTCGTCACGGAAGGGCACAAGCCAGCGGCTAGTGACCAGACAACGTGCTGAGCAGCGAGCAGAAGGGCCCCACGCAGATCGTGGAGATGCTGGGAGACTGCACTTCGGTGCTAGAGCGGCTCAGGGTCGGGGCTTCTCGGACCCCAGAGCACTCACCAGAGAGTTACCTCGATGGTCGTGCTGGTTTGTAAGAGCGTGCAGGTTCTGATGATGGCCGGTCCCTCGAGGTCTCGTCGCACCCACAGATCACAGCTGAGCTGATGACGTGGGTAGAGGTCAGAGGTGCCAGGGAAGCCGGTTCTCGTCGAGCTGGGCCGTCGGATCCTTGAGGAAGGACTTGCAGCAAACCGCAGAGTTCTTAGATGGTGCCCGCTGATGCAGGGTGACTACTCCTTAGTCACAAGGGAGAAATCTTGAGAAGAGTCTTGAGTGTCCTTTCGTAGAAAGTAGTTCTTGATTCAAAGATGATCTAATTTGGAAGGGTCCCCGCTCCGGCCTTTATCCTAAAGAAAGGGGTGGGTAGATGACTAGGTCCTGCCCTAAGGGTGGGACCAGGAAGGGGGGTAGTTACACCCCTCTCCCCTGCCGGACTTTCCCCAGGCCAGGGCTGGCGCCCCTGGAACTGGTTCTGACCGGCAGATGCGTAGTGAGCACCGGGGTGCCACTCCGCAGTCACCTTCTCGCAAAAGCCCTACCTACCCAGAATACACAAACCCTGTCTGGGACGGTGCGAACACCGCCCTCGACAGGAAACCCTTTGTCCAAGCGCCCCTCACTGGAAGGAATCCCAGCAGCAGATGGTCAGACTCGTGTCTGTGGTGGCAGCATCCATTTTGTGGAGCTGAGGCTTTAGTTAACTTTAACCGGGGTTCACAGTTACGTACATGTCGTGTCCCTCTAGAAGGGCGGAATGCTAACCTCATCGCCAGGGTTGGTGAGAGGGCAGCATCCCGATTCGTATGACACCTTACTCGACATGCCTTGATAACGCGACACCGAAGTTACCGATGAGGTACGCGTTATCATGGAACAGCCATTGGGTCTCGGTTCCGCAAGCTGCAACCGGGCTCGGCTCGGGCCAGAGCCTAGTTCCCACGAGCCCATGCACTCTGCCTTCAGGATTGTCAAGGCCTGCCATAGGAGTGACTGATAGGAACTCGAGTGTCCATTGTATGGTTAGATATAGGGCTACTATATCTAAAGCAAAGTGTGATTACACGACTTCGCCCCAGCTGTCATGCAGCCAGTTGTGTCAAATTTAGGCGGCCAGCCAGGGGTGTCATAATACATGCTGCAGCTCCTGGCGGCCCTGGGTACACCTATGCCCTGAGTTACAGGGTCTGATAAGGTGGCCCAGTACCAATTGGTAAATGCATCTAGGGTACATGTCGTAATTTAGAAAGAGAACAGCCAGGCTGTGGGTCTGATTAGCAGGCCCACAGCCAGAGAAAGTCCTAAACCAGTGAAACAAAAGCAAAAAATCTGGGTGATCATAGGATTGCAGACCCTACTCTCCTACAAAGAGCATCTACGACAACTTCGACAAAGACAACCAACACACTGAACCCTCACGAACCACCCCCGACACCCGGAAACCAGCGATTGATAACTGGACAGCCCTCACCATCGAAGACACACTGAAGACAATGAAGTCAATCCACTCAGGGGCCCCCACGGACCCCTGCCCCCACCACATCTTCAACAGAGCCACCGATACCATCGCACCCATGCTCCACCACACCATCAACCGCTCCCTGGCGACCGCCTCCGTCCCCGACGACTGGAAACACGCGGAGGTCAACCCCCTCCTAAAGAAACCCTCAGCGGACCCCACCGACCTCAAAAACTACAGACCCATCTCCCTGCTCCCTTTCCCAGCGAAAGTCATCGAGAAAGCCATCAACAGCCAACTCGTCACATTCATTGAAGAACACAACATCCTCAACTCCTCCCAATCCGGCTTCAGAAAAAACCACAGTACGGAAACCGCCCTCCTCGCCGCAACAGACGACATCCGCACCCAACTGGACAAAGGAGAAACAGTAGCCCTCATCCTCCTAGACCTATCAGCGGCGTTCGACACAGTCTCCCACCGCACCCTAATACGCAGACTCTACGAAGCAGGAATCCAGGACAAGGCCCTCGACTGGATCTGCTCCTTCCTCTCCGGCAGGACGCAACGGGTCAGACTCCCCCCTTTCCTCTCAGACCCCACACCTACCACCTGCGGAGTCCCCCAGGGCTCCTCCCTCAGCCCGACGCTCTTCAACGTCTACATGGCTCCACTTGCCCCCATCGTCAGAACCTACGGACTCAACATCGTGTCATACGCAAACGACACCCAACTCATCCTCTCCCTATCCAACGAGCCCAACACCGCCAGACGCAACTTTCGAGAAGGCATGGAAGCCGTCGCCAAATGGATGAAAAACAGCTGCCTACAACTAAACACCAACAAAACAGAAGTACTCATCATGGACCCAAACCCTGACGCCTGGAGCGACACCTGGTGGCCCACCGCCCTTGGAAACCCGCCAACCCCCACAGACCACGCACGCAACCTGGGAATCATCCTGGACTCCGAGCTCAAAATGGACCGCCAGATCAACTCTGTCTCATCTTCCTGCTTCCACACCCTCCGCCTCCTTCGTAAGACCTTCAAATGGATCCCCCTCGAACACCGAAAGACAGTCACTCACGCCCTGGTCACCAGCAGACTCTACTACGGCAACGCACTCTACGCCGGAAAAAACAAAAACCTCATCCGCAAGCTACAGAACATCCAGAACGCCGCCGCAAGACTGGTCCTCAACCTGCCAAAACACTGCCACATCTCTCAGCACCTGCGCACACTCCACTGGCTCACCGTCGAGGCGAGAATCACCTTTAAGATGCTCACCCACGCACACAAGGCCCTCCACGACACCGGACCAGCATACCTGAACAGCCGGCTCAAATTCCAGGCACTCCCAAAGGACCCTACGATCAGCCCAGCTCTCCTATGCCGTGTTCCCCCACACCAAAAAGACCAGATCGGGAGGCCGCTCCTTCTCCTTCCTCGCCGCCAAAGCATGGAACGCCCTTACACTCCACCTCAGACAGACAACATCGCTCCCCATCTTCGCAAGAAACCTCAAAACTTGGCTCTTCGACAGACCCCCTCCTTGATGGAATGGAACCTGCACCCCCCACCCCTAGCGCCTTGAGACCCTTACGGGTGAGTAGTTGCGCTTTAACAAACTCCTGATGGATGGATTGACTACTTCTGAATCTGGGTTAGTGACAGGTAATCCCCCCAAAACCTAGCCTCACCGGGAGCCCATCAAGAAGAGAAGTCTCTGCAGATTCTAAACTCCTCCTGCAGCTCAGCGAGCGTTGTAGTAGTCTTCAGACACCCAGAACTCTCCACCGATCAAAATAACAAAGCTGGCCTCGCAGAGAAACGGAGCCCCAAGATCCTATTCCTCCTTCACCAAAAGACGCTGAATAGTGAGCACGGGGAACTGGGCGCGGCCGCTGACATCATCGTAGGCACGCCCCGTGCCAAACCTCACGCATCTCGCTTGAGGTGCCACACCTCACGCATCTCGCGTGAGGTGCCAAACCTCACGCATCCCGCGTGAGGTGCCAAACCTCACGCATTCCGCGTGAGGTGCCGAACCTCACGCATCTCGCGTGAGGTGCCAAACCTCACGCATCCCGCGTGAGGTGCCGAACCTCACGCATCTCGCGTGAGCGTGCCAAACCTCACGCATCTCCCTAAGCGCCTTGAGACCCTCTGGGTATGTAGTGCGCTATATAAATTCTCTGACTTGACTTGACTTGATCTCGAGTGAGGTGACAAACCTCACGCATCCCGGGTGAGGTGCCAAACCTCACGCATCTCGGGTGAGGTGCCAAACATCACGCATCTCGGGTGAGGTGCGAAACCTCACGCATTCCGCGTGAGGTGTCAAACCTCACGCATTTCGGGTGAGATGCCAAACCTCACGCATCTCGCAGGAGGTGCTAAACCTCACGCATCTCGCGTGGGATGCCAAACCTCACGCATCCCGCGTGAGGTGCCGATCCTCACGCATCTCGGGTGAGGTGCCAAACCTCACGCGTCCCGCGTGAGGTGCCAAACCTCACGCATCTCGCGTGAGGTGTCAAATCTCACGCATCTCGATTGGGGTACCAAACCTCACGCATCCCGCGTGAGGGCCCGAACCTCACGCATCTCGGGTGAGGTGCCAAACCTCACGCATCTCGGGTGAGGTGCCAAACCTCACGCATTCCGCGTGAGGTGCCGAACATCTCGCGTGAGGGTGTCAAACCTCACGCATTTCGGGTGAGGTGCCAAACCTCACGCATCTCGCGTGGGGTGCCAAACCTCACGCATCCCGCGTGAGGTGCCGATCCTCACGCATCTCGGGTGAGGTGCCAAACCTCACGCATCTCGGGTGAGGTGCCAAACCTCACGCATTCCGCGTGAGGTGCCGAACCTCGCGCATCTCGCGTGAGGGTGTCAAACCTCACGCATCACTGGTGAGGTGCCAAACCTCACGCATCTCGCGTGAGGTGCCAAACCTCACGCATCTCGGTTGAGGTGCCAAACCTCACGCATTCCGCGTGAGGTGCCGAACATCTCGCGTGAGGGTGTCAAACCTCGCGCATTTCGGGTGAGGTGCCAAACCTCACGCATCTCGCGTGAGGTGCCAAACCTCACGCATCTCGCGTGGGGTGCTAAACCTCACGCATCCCGCGTGAGGTGCCGATCCTCACGCATCTCGGGTGAGGTGCCAAACCTCACGCATCTCGGGTGAGGTGCCAAACCTCACGCATTCCGCGTGAGGTGCCGAACCTCGCGCATCTCGCGTGAGGGTGTCAAACCTCACGCATTTCGGGTGAGGTGTCAAACCTCACGCATCACCGGTGAGGTGCCAAACCTCACGCATCTCGCGTGAGGTGCTGAACCTCACGCATCTCGCGTGGGGTGCCAAACCTCACGCATCCCGCGTGAGGGTGCCAAACCTCACGCATCTCGGGTGAAGTGCCGAACCTCACGCATCTCGAGTGAGGTGCCAAACCTTACACATCCCGTGTGAGGTGCCAAACCTCACGCATCTCGAGTGAGGTGCCAAACCTCACGCATCCCGGGTGAGGTGCCGATCCTCACGCATCTCGGGTGAGGTGCCAAACCTCACGCATCTCGGGTGAGGTGCCAAACCTCACGCATTCCGCGTGAGGTGGCGAACCTCGCGCATCTCGCGTGAGGGTGTCAAACCTCACGCATTTCGGGTGAGGTGCCAAACCTCACGCATCTCGCGTGAGGTGCCAATCCTCACGCATCCCGGGGAGGTGCCAAACCTCACGCATCTCGGGTGAGGTGCCAAACCTCACGCATCTCGGGTGAGGTGCCAAACCTCACGCATCTCGGGTGAGGTGCCAAACCTCACGCATTCCGCGTGAGGTGCCGAACCTCGCGCATCTCGCGTGAGGCTGTCAAACCTCACGCATCTCTGGTGAGGTGCCAAACCTCACGCATCTCGCGTGAGGTGCCAAACCTCACGCATCTCGCGTTGGGTGCCAAACCTCACGCATCCCGCGTGAGGGTGCCAAACCTCACGCATCTCGGGTGAAGTGCCGAACCTCACGCATCTCGAGTGAGGTGCCAAACCTTACGCATCCCGTGTGAGGTGCCAAACCTCACGCATCTCGGGTGAGGTGCCAAACCTCACGCATCTCGGGTGAGGTGCCAAACCTCACGCATCCTGGGTGAGGTGCCAAACTTCACGCATCTCGGGTGAGGTGCCAAACCTCACGCATATCGGGTGAGGTGCCAAACCTCACACATCTCGCGTGAGATACCGAATCTCACGCATCTCGCGTGAGATACCGAATCTCACGCATCTCGCGTGAGATACCGAATCTCACGCATCTCGCGTGAGATACCGAATCTCACGCATCTCGCGTGAGGTGACAAACCTCGTGAGTGTCTGGCGCGGTAGTAAATGTCCTCCCATTCTTTGTTGCGCAGAGTCCGCCCCAGTTCCCTCTCCCATCTAGCCCGTCCTGCATTATAAACGCGCGAGTATCTGTCCAAGAGGAGCCGATATATGTCTGAAATGAGTCGCTTATCTGTGGTGCGCGAGAGAAGCCAGTATTCATATTTACTGAGCTTGCGTGTAGCGTCTCCACGGATCTGGGGTTGAAGCGCCTAATGTCGGACCTGTAGATACCTAAGGCGTTCAGCCTCCGGGAGGTCATAGGTCTTCCGGAATTCCTCAAAAGGCATCACTCCCGCACCTGAATACATGTGAAAGAGGCATCGGCATCCTGCTGGGCGCCACCGTGCAAAGGTCTGGACATCCCTACCCGGGCCGAAGTCAGGGTTCTCTAACAGGGGTGTGAGGGGAGACGGGAAGGTCGTCAGGTCGTGTAAGACGCATGTTCGATCCCATACCTCTAGCGGTACCCTTGTGACGAAGGAGGAGTATAGGTTAGGGGGCCGGTGTTGTTGCCGTAGGAAAGGCACCTCCTGGAGTGGACGCCCCGCGACCGCTTGGTCCTGGAACAACCAATGGCGCTCCGATTCCCATTTGCTCCATTCCACTAGGGTTCTGAGTTGGGTCACCTGGTAATAGTGACGCAAATCCGGCAGGCTCAGCCCACCACTCTGCGGGGGAAGCATCCCTAGCCTCAGCTTGAGTCTGGGCCGTTTCCCGTTCCACACAAACTGAGCCAGCTCCGATTGCGTGCGGCGAATCCATCCCTCCGGGGGACGGAGCGGGCTAGCCCGAAAAACGTATAAAACTTGCGGGAGGATTGTCATCTTACTGCTGCCACTCGGCCCAGCCAAGATAGTGGGTGGTGCCGCCACCGCCCGACCTCCGCGCGGATAGTGCGACTAAGGTTAGCGTAGTTGAGACGCACCGTTTCTTGTAGCGTGGCCGCCAATTGTATGCCCAGGTGGGGCACTGCACCGTCTGCCCATTGGAAGGGGAATTGTGCTTCTAGGGAGGCCCGCGTGTGTGCCTCCAAGGAAAGGTCAAGTGCTACTGATTTCGTCATGTTCACCTTAAAGCCAGAGGCCTTCGCAAATGCATCCAGGATGGTGTAGGAAGGTGGATACCTGACTATGGTTGCCCCCTACTTTTTGCCTGGTGTTTTGCTGGTTTTCCGACTTAGTTGACCTGGGACCCTGCTATCCAGGGCCCCAGGCCTACTGCTCTCTCTGTAAAATGGATTCCATGTACCTTAGGTACATATCTAATTGGATACTGAGTCACCTTATCAGTCCCTGTACAGTGTGCCTTAGGTACCCTGGGCATAGGTGTACCCAGGGCCTACCAGGGGCTGCAGCATGTATTATGCCACCCCTGGCTGGCCATCCAAATCTGACACAACTGGCTGCACGACAGCTGGGGCAAGGTGGTGTAATCACCCTTTGCTTTAGATATAGTATTCCTATATCTAACCCTAAAATGGACACATGTATTCCTATCAGTCACTCCTATGGCAGGCCTTGCCAATCCTGAAGGCAGAGTGCTTGGAATTATGTGAGATGGTGCTCTGGCATGAGCTGAGCCCGTTTGCAGCTTGAGGAACCAAGTCCTAATAGCTGTTCCATGATAACGCATACCATATACTCTTAAGTGCATTATAATCCTCGCGGTTATGTGCCAACTTTGGTATCGCTTTATCAAAACATGTCGAGTAAGGTGTCATACAAATTGGAATACTAGCCCCTCGCCAATTCTGGCGACGGGGTTAGCATTCCACCCTTCTAGAGGGACACGACATGTATGTAACTGTGAACCCCGGTTAAAGCTGAACACAGCCTCAGCTCCACAAAATGGATGCTGCCACCACAGACACAAGTCTGACCTCCTGCTGCTGGGAGTCCTTCCAGCGAGGAGAGCTTGGACAAAGGGTTTCCTGTCAGGGGCGGTGCTAGCACCATCCCAGACACGGTTTTGTGTATCCCAGGTAGGCAGGGCTGAGAGGAAGGTGACTGCAAGTGGCACCCCGGTGCTCACTGTGCATATGCCGGCTTGAACCAGTTCCAGGGGCACACCAGCCCCTGAGCTGGGGAAAGTCCGGCATGGGAGAGGGGTGTAACCACCCCCCTCCTGGTCACACCCATGGGCAGGACATAGTCGTGTTCCAGCCCCTTTTTTTAGAATAAAGGTAGGAGCGGGCCCCCTTCCCAAATTAGATA
Source organism: Lissotriton vulgaris (assembly GCF_964263255.1). Classification (NCBI taxonomy): domain Eukaryota; kingdom Metazoa; phylum Chordata; class Amphibia; order Caudata; family Salamandridae; genus Lissotriton; species Lissotriton vulgaris. The sequence continues at coordinate 947,450,892 of NC_141699.1, read as the reverse complement.
ATTCTGAAACTTGACTACTTTCCACAAAAGTACTCTTGAACATTTCTGAAGACTCTCCCTTGTGGCTAAGGAGTAGCCACCCTGCTCCAGCGGGCACCATCTAAGAGCATGCGGTTTGCTGCAAGTCCATCCTCTGGATCAAGACTGCCCAGCTCGACGAGACCCGGATTCCCTGGCATCTCTGACCTCTACCTACATCATCAGCCCAGCTGAGATTCGTGGGTGTGACGAGACCTGAAGGGACCGGACATCTTGAAGACTGCACGACGCTTATCCAGCACGACCGCTGAGGGATCCTCAAGTGAGTGCTTTTGGGTTTGAGAAGCCCTAACCCTGAGCAGCTCCAGCACCGAAGTCCAGCCCCCCAGCATCCACGAGATCTGCGTGGGGCCCTTCTGCTCTTTGCTGCTCACCGCGTTGTCCGGCCACTTGCCTGCTGGCTTGTAGCCCTCCTGACGACAAACCATGACGATTGCATCGCTGGTCTGTTTGCTCCAGACTGGCACTAGCTCCCCTCCAAAAGAGGAGCACCCCAGACCCTCCTGGTCCACTCCAGACGCCATCTTGAGTCCACCGCCTGGGCTTGCCTTTACCAAGGTTTGTTGCCCCAATCCTGGGTCTAGCATCGCCGACAGCAGACACCTTCGTGGGACAGCTCGCACCTCAATCCTGGTTGCCGACAACGCCTCCTGGTCCGAGAGACTGCAGAGCCCAGCGTCGCCCACTCACCTGGTCGAGGTGACTTCATCCGGTGCCATCCTGGTGCCCACATAATCACTGGCTAGTGATTAAGAACTGAGTCCCCTCTGCTTTCAGGTCGTCTCCATCACCGATCCAGGCTTGGATCACATCGAACTTCATCACTGGTCGCCTGCCAGCAACTTCTTCTTTCAGGCTCCATAGACTGTAACGAGGATTCCCGACGTCTTTTGAACCCTATGCAGCCGCAGCCCCTGGGCTAGGTAACCTGAGCATTTCGGTGCTCCAACGTAGGTTCACTATCTAAGTGTCCAGATCCTTTTTCGTTTTCAGCCTAACTAGTCGGATTCGTCCGATAACTAACTTTACGAAAACTAGCATCCATAGACTTTGTCCCGCATCCCGCGTGAGAGTGCACACTCTGCACCCGATCTCCCTAGGCCTCCTGCTCCTAACCTGAAGGTTCAGTAGTGTATTCCTAGTGATCCTGAAGCCTCTGTATCTTGTTACTTACCTGCTAGTATTTCGCATTCCACTTCTGGAGTATATGGTTTTTCATGCCCCTCGGGCATTTGTGTAAATTGTGCAACTTAAAGTATTTTCTTAAGAGTTTTGTTATGTGCATAGCTCCCTGACTCATAAAGAGTTCAGGGTAGACTTGTTATAAATAAATATCCTTTTATTTTCATAACAACCTGTGTGGTGTCCTTTCACTTGGTGTTCAAGGGGTATATGTGATGGTATAACAGCTGGCTTAACACGCCCTCTAGAGTTTAGCCTAAAGACTGCTCTTGTCCATGCTACTAGGATAGCTGGTCTATAAGGTTGACTTACAACCAATCATCAATAAGGGTCGTTTGGTATGATACAAAGTGATCACTAGAATAGTGAGCACTATATATCAGGCCAACTTCTCACAGATGGCCGCCCCGGCCGGCAGGGATGGCGCAGGGGAAGCAAAGGAAAGCAAGACGTCATCAGCGTATAAGCTAATCGTGTGGATATAAGCCCCGAATTTAATCCCCTTAATGGTTGGATGCGATCGCATGGCCTGCGCCAGGGGTTCCATATACAGCGCGAAGAGCAGGGGCGAGAGCGGACACCCCTGCCGAGTTCCGCGTTCGATGGGGAATACGGGCGATGAGCAGCCATTCACCCGAACCGACACCGTGGGGAAGGTATAGCAGTTCAGAACCCACGTACGAAATCTCGCGCCTAACCCTGCCTTGATGAGCACCTGTTCCAAGTACGGCCAGTGGACACGATCGAAGGCCTTCTCCGCATCAATTGCCAACATCATGAACTCTCCCGGCAACCTGGAGGCCCGTTCCACTAAGTGGAGTGCTCTTTTTGTGTTGTCGACCGCCTGGCGCTCCGGTATAAAGCCGGCCTGGTCCGGATCAATCAGACCCGGCATAAGTGGGCCCAGCCGCTTCGACAGTATACTGGTGTAAAGCTTCAGATCTACGTTAAGTAACGAGATAGGGCGGTAGGCCCCGCATTGCGTTCGGTCCTTTCCCGGTTTGGGAATGACCGAGATCATGGCACTCATCAGATCTCTTGGGATGGCGCAGGGCTAACAGGCAGCGGTAAAGCCATCCGGTCCCGGCGCCTTGACCAGCTTGAGGCGGGAGATCGCGGCAATGACTTCTTCAGGACGGATCTCCCTGTCAAGGAGTTCTGATTGTTCCGTCGATAAAGCCGTTATGGACACCGAGTCCAGGAAGGCCACCCCGTCCGCTGGATCCAGAGCAGCCCCCTCGTATAGTGTGGTATAAAAGTCAATAAATGCCTGCGCTATAGCTCCGTCCTCCGTCACTGTGACTCCGTCCTGCGTGTGTATTTCCTGCACCTAGTGTCGTTGCTGCTGTTCGCGGAGTGCCCGACCCAACAGACTCCCGCATCTGTCGCCTCCCGTGTAGTATGCATGTCGTACCCGTAGTGCCGCGTATTCTGCTCTATCTTGATCTAGTGCTGCTAACTGTTGACGTGCCACTCACAACTGTTTCCACACCCACGGCGCCCCTGTCCTCTGGTGTACCTGCTCCAATTCCTTTGTGCGGGCAGAGAGCTTGTCTCTCTTACGGGCCCTCTCCGCATCTTCTGCTGCAGCGATTGCAATGAACTCGCCCCGTTTGACTGCCTTGAGTGCTGCCCAATGTGTTGCATGTGAAGTGTCCGTCGGTGTGTTGTGTACCAGGTATTCAGCTATAGCTTCCTTGATCTTGGCCACAACCCCCTGTCTGTGCAGCAGCGTGTCCCTCAGTCTCCAGCAATGGGCACTGCGCCCCACCGGTGGAAAGGTAAACACCGCTGTGAGTGGTGCATGATCGGAAAGGGCTGCCGCTCCTATCTCAACGCTTGACGCCAGCGCTCTAAATGAAGTGGATGTTAGAAAATAATCTAGGCGCGCTAGGTTTTGTGGGCGTTGGAGTAATATGTGTAGTCCCGGTCGCCCGGGTGGAGGAAGCGCCACAAGTCCGTCATACCCAGTTCTGACAATCTGTTCCGTCCCCCCTCCGATAAAGTGCCTGCCTGCGTGGATCACTGCGCTGACCTGTCAAGTAGGTTGTCAAAAACTAAATTGAGGTCCCTCTCAACCAGAACATGTCTATCAGGTGCCGCCGCTGCTTCAGTAAGCACTTGGTGGAAGAACTTCTCCTGCCCCTCATTTGACGCATAAACCGCAATCACTGTGAAGGTGTGAGCACCCAGTGAGAACCTGCAGGATAGGAGTCGCCCTTTAACCTCTGTCCCCCAGTGTAACTGCTTCCCCTTAAATCGCTTTGACACCAGGAGCGCCACCCCAGCAGTCTTTGTGGTCGTGGATGAGAAAAGTTGTGTCGGAAAGTGACGGGATTTAAGCCTATGACAATCCTTAGTTAGCAAATGCCTTTCCTGGAGGAGACAGATATCTGCTTTTGAATTCTCCAGCAGGGACAGCACCGCTCGCCGCTTAACCGGACTGTGCCCATGCAAATTCAACGTGAGCACACTCAAGTCAGTCGCAGGCATAAGGAGTCATACCCCACACGCTCTCTGAGAAAACTTCCAGTGGCCAAAACATCAGCCAAGCCCTGTCTCGCAGCTGCCCCGGCCACCCAGGACCCTCAGATCTGCGCAATTCGCCACACCCTTTCAGTCCAACATTCACTCGGATCCGGAGTTCCTCCCCCTTACCAACAACACCCCCCTCCCCACAATGAACAAAACCCTTGACAGCCCCCCACCCCCCCACAATCCCAAGATGCCAACATTGATAGTCCTTCATCCAGAGATGAATGGGAAAGGTCTCTCCCAGTCCAGAAACCCCCTTTTCCTGACTGGCCAAAGAAGCAAAACAGTCTCTCCCCACCCTCCACCTGCTAAGGAGACCACCCTCCATCCCCTTTCCCCAACTTGAAGAATACCAAAAATAGTCCTGTCCAACGTCCATAGTTGTAGACGAGGAGGTTGGGACACCTTCAGGGGAATGTGTCGGAGTCCAATACCTCTGCCCACGCCGCTGACTCAGTCAGCCCCAATCCCCACTGTCTCATCAAAAGCCCTCGTGCCACCTCATCGTTGGTTATCCGCTGTCGGAGGTTGCCAGTCCCAGCGCTATGGTTTCTACCACAGCACAGCGACCATCTTCGATCTCTTGCGCGGCCGGGCGCCTCGGTCTTCGTCGTCGCCGTTGCGGTTTCCACTGCCCAGGGCCGTCCCTGCCATTTGCTCCCCCTCCAGGCTGATCGTCATCCTCCGTCGGTTCCTCGAGGCCTAGCAATTTGCATGCATCCCTGAAAGACCACAACTGGTGAACCTTGCTGTCCAGCTTAAACACCAGGCGAAAGGGGTGACCCCAGCTATATGGGATGTCGCGTCGCAGTTCTGCCGTGATCGGTCGGAATGACCGTCGTTTCTCCAGGGTGATGGAGGCGAGGTCCTGATATAGAGTCGGCGAGTGGGCACCATATGAGATGGTTCCCATCTGGCGCGCTTTGCTAAGGATCTCCTCCTTCGTGCGGAAGTCCTGCACGCAGACCAAGATGTCGGCCGGTTGGGACGAGGCCGCCCTGGGCGGGCCCGTCCTATGGGCCCTGTCCAACTAAAGCGTTGAGTCCCCCGGTCGGCCCAGGATGTGGTTGAAGAGGCCTTGGGTGAAATGGAAGAGGTCGTCTGTGTCGGGAGCCTGCTTCACTCCCCGAATCCTGATGTTGTGCTGCCGGGAGCGGTTCTCCAGGTCCTCGGCGTGAGACTGGAGGTCCACCTGTTGGTCGTGAATACGGACTATTTCTTGCCGCAGCGCCTCTATTTCTACATCTCGCCCATCGCATTTGGTCTCTAGGTCCGCCACTCTTTCTCCTATGGCGTCAGTGTCGCGTCTGACTTCCCGTATTTCCTCCTGTAGTTCCCTCTTCAACGCGTGGATGTCCTCTCGCAGGCCAGCGAAGAGGGATTCTAGAAAGGTCTTTGTGATAGTCTCCTCAATGTCCGCCTTTCCCGAGGGTGGAGAGTCCCTGGTCTTCTTTTCCGTGCCGGTCCGTTGGCTGGATGTGGCGGTGTACGTCCGCTTCCCCGTTGTGCTGGGAGTGAATAGATCCTTAATAGTCCTGTCCTTCTGGATTCTCCCCGAGGACATGTCACTCAGGGCCTCCCCGGCCCGGACACCACCAGTGCTGCTTGACGGCGTGTGTTCCGGCAACGAGGGTGCAAGAAAGTTCGACGGGTCGGTCCGGTATTCAGGGGAGCTCACCGAGGGCTGCGCCAGGAGCCCGCCTTTCCCCGCTCCGGTGCCAAGGAGACTACACTCTGTCACTGCCCAAACCCCAGGGTGTCCGCAGCTGGACCAGGACACCAGTCACTGGTGTCCGGTTGCTCCTGTCCGGGCACTGGCCTCTATTTGCCCACCGAGCGCCTCCGTGTTCCTGCTCGCAGTCTTGGGGCCTAGCAGGGCTTCTAGGATGCCACACAAGGAGCAGCTCCGACCAGCGAGTGGCTCAAAATGGCGGAAGCAAACTCCAGTGCGAATCAGGCGCTTCCGTTCGATTACCCCTGTGGGCTCTACCTCGGCGCTTCCGAAACCCTCTGGGCCTGGTCGACGCGCCAACACTCTCAGCCGCCACTCGGGTACGATTCCTCCCCGCTGCTCCTCACCTCAGTCCCTGGTGCTCGGGTTCTGTGTTCCGTCCACCGTGCTCCGCGGTCGGGCCCACTTCGCCTGGCCGCCAGCCATTCCTCCGTCAGAGATCTGTCTCTGCCGCTACCACAGCAACCGTGTGTTCGCGGGTCCGCAGTAGCCCCCGGACAGTGTCGCCCCAGGGGCCTCGCGCTGTCAACGCGCGGGCCGGACCCTCCGCTCCGGCGTCGGCTCTCGCGTAGTCTGGCGCCACCCAGTCGGACTGCCTCGCCGGGGCCCAAGGCCACGCCCCGCGGCTCCTCTCCGCTAGGCCCAACCCGGCCTCGGTCACAGCGGCACTTCTCCCTCTGTTCCGGGTGGCCCCAGAGTCGTTCGGTTCTCTCCTCCGGGTGCAGACCTCTCCCGGCTGTAAGCGCTCCCCGACGGGGCCCACTGATGGGGGATTGAAGCGCTGCAATGGTGCTATAAAGACGGCCGGCGGTGGGAGCTCTCGGAGACACGTCCGCTCACACCGCCATCTTGGCCACGCCCTCCCATATCTGGTTTTAGACGCCGTTTTCCATTCGTCACCATTACGAATGCACACCAAATGATACGCACCTCGAAGATCTAATTTGGTGTAGATCACAGCGGTCTTCACCTGGTCCAAAAGAACTGGGATCAATGGAAGGGGGTACTTGTTCTTTATTGTGATCTTATTCAATGCTCTATAAATCAATACAAGTTCTTAATTCCCCATTTGCCTTAGGAATAAAAAAACAACGGAGAAGCCGCAGGTGACTTAGATGGGCGTATAAATCCGTTTTCCAAGTACTGATCAAGATATTGTCTCAAATGTTGGTTTTCTTTTTCTGATAATGCATATATCCGACAGTTAGGCACACATGAACCAGGCACAAGATCAATTTGACAGTCGTATGACCAATGAGGAGGGAGGGTCGCTGCTTTTGCTTCACTGAAGACTTCTTTAAATTCCTCATAGGGAGTTGGTAGCACGGTTTTTTCCTTTCCGTGGTTGCAATTTGTCCCGTTGTAGATTCTTTGGTCTTTAAACCCCTTCGCTGCTCATGACGAGTCATGAGGCACGGTTGAGCTGTGCTCATGACGAGCTGAGCTCGTCATGAACAATGGGGATTCAGGGAATGCAGCACAGGAGGGGAATCTCTCAAGCACCCAAGGTGTTAAACATGTGGAGTGACAATATTGAGAAAGAAAAACAAGTTCCCTTTTTGGCCAATCTATTAAAGGGTTATGCAAGCAAAGCCAAGGCATTCCTAAAATAAAGCCATATTGTGGGGCTTGGATTACATCGAAATGAACTTCCTCTTTATGCTGTTGGTTATTTGTATCTATGCAGAACATCTGAATTTTAGAGGTTTGCATGGTAACAGGGCCTCCAGACAACATTTTGCCATCTACTGCTTGCACAATTTCTGGAGTGACCTTTTTCTCACAAGCAATTTGTAACCGTTGAGTTGTTTCAAAATCTACGAAATTCCCTGTTGCGCCTGAGTCTATTAGGACTTCCATTTGGTATATTTTTGAAGTCAACTGAATTTGTACTGCCAAACGGAAGTGAGATTTGTAGTTGGATACACAGGAATTTATTGAAGGGAAGGCGATGGTTCCCAAGAGATCCCCTTCTAAACATCTTGGGCACAATAGTTTCCCGACGTTTGCTCAGTTGTAGTCACAGCCACAGACTTGTTAGCACTCACAGTCTTACCTTTAGGTTTTATTGTGCAATCTTTCACGAAATGTCCCTTTCCACCACAATAAAGACACTGGTCATTTTTACGTCTATTATCTTTTTCATCTTTAGACAATGGTTGCCTAAGAGTCCCGATTTCCATTGGTTCTGTAGTTGTTTCTGAACTACTAAGTTGATTTCTGGGTTTACTGTCGAACTTCCAACTTGATTTATCATATTTTTTCCTGTCAGTTCTTCTTTCGGACAGTCTATGATCCAGATGTAAAGTTAGATTGACTAACTCTGAACAAGTAGTTGATTGAGGATCGATTTGCGCAAGAACGTCTTTCAGATCATCTTTTAACCCTTGATAAAAGAGTGCTGCCCTCTTTTCTTCATGCCACGAGGTTTCTGCAATTAACCTATTGAAATGTGACAAATAGGAAATAAGGTCTCTATTCCCTTGTCGTAGCTGTAATAGTTCGCGATCTGCGGACAGAGTCACCAGTGGCGGCTGGTGACATTTGAAATTGTGTGGCGTGAAATTGGCGGTGGAGAAAAAAATACAGGAACAAACACCACACAGTACCATACAAAGAATAGAAACCAACCCCACATAAAAACTAATACAGCACGCTATGTGAAAGTGAACTCAGCATGTTCATAAATGATCACATATTTTAGAAAATATTCATTTCGTGAAACCATCATGCAGTGTTAGAGGCTTAGCTTATGAGTAGCTTCAAATAGAATGAAAACACAAAACAGGTATTACAGCAAATTTTGCCTGAAGCGGGCACCAATGCATTGTATATTCCATACCTTCCAAATACATATACAGGGTAAATTTACGCGATGAAAACTGCCCAGATTTGAAAATGTGGGATACTGTTTTTTTTCAGCTGAAACACGCTAATGAGGGCCACTTTCATTTTAATGCCCAGATGTATTTGCTGTGCTAGTCCGACCCTGGCTGTTCCACGTATTCCGAGTGAATTTATCAATAAATAACACATGACTCAACCCCCAGTGGCTCCAAGTGCCCTGTTGGTCCAGTGTCACTCCGAACTGAAGGAGTTCTTGCTGGGTCGGAGGTGCACTCACACGGAGCTGTTTACATAACGTGCTCGCCGTGCAAACCGTAGCAGCCCTCTCAATTGACTCCAGCGACGCCATTTAAACTTATTTTAATTAATGTTTAACCTATTGCAGATACTGTTTTTAACACTCCGTCGATCGTCAGCCCCTCCTTATCCTCTCACTCCAAAATATACAATTTGGCACCAGCATGACTGAGCTAAACTGTGTGAATCAGGCGAGTGACGAAGGTGCTGGTGCTGACAAGTTTGTGTCTAATCAAAGGCCAGTCACTCCTCTGATGTCCCTACTTGTTCGGTGTGCAGGGGAACGCCAGTTCTCTTGTGTCAGTGAATTAACGAGACACGCGTTTGTGCCTGCTTACTGGCACTAGGACTATGAGAGATGGAAACAAACATACAAACTACTGCCACAAACGGATGAGAGAAACTCGCACTTTATTTACTCGGAACTTTTATACAGAATGCAAAGCATGACTGTATTTTCGGCTGAATTGGGTTACATGTTACAACTCATTTACACACAGTCACAGAGGTCCTTATTTAAGGCAACCCAAGGAACGTGCCAACAATGTACAGTCTTCAGAGTTTATTCGATGTTATATTGTTTTCATTTTTAATTATTATGTATGGCACTCACCACATGGGAAGGAAGTCGGAACGGGAAACCAAGAATCAGGCGTGAGCGCTCTCACTGCACAGGACCATCTCTTCCCAGAGCAAGGGCAGGTGGCACGGCGACATCGCAGTCCCACCTGCCCCATCACAGTCAGGCACGGGTTGCCAAACCCAGCCGCAAGAAGAGCTCAGAGCATCCATAGAAGCACCAAGCACCTGCACGCCACTGCCAACGGACCCGAGCCGGCGCACAAGGAGGCATGCATGAGCTGACCATCCCGGGTGACAGGGTAAAGGAGTCCCGGCGCGTGGCGCAACACAAACCACCTCAACCCCCAGACTAGAGAGCTTCTTCTTCACCCCTCTGAAACCCGCCTCCTTAACGAAATCCCCCTCACTCCGAAGCCGGCAGAGACAGGCAACATTTAAATACTTAAGTATAATTTACATGAGATATGTATGTATGTATGTATGTATGTATGTATAGGCGTTCTTTTATAGCGCTATAACTGTCACCCGACGGGCATCCTGGCGCTTAGACTGTTATGACACAATAAATGATGTTTCCAGCTTCCAATCTATTTACATTGTTCTGGGGAACAGATGGGTCTTTAATGCTTTTTTAAAGGAAGAAAAATCTTCCAGGCCCCTCAGGCCTAGCGGTAGAGAATTCCACAGCCACGCTGCGGAAACCCTGAAGGACCGACCACCCATCCGGGACCTCAGAAACTTGGGTACTACCACCAAGTAAGCCGAGGCTGACCGGAGTGGTCTTGGAGGGATGTACCATGAGAAAAGGTCCTGCAGAGGAGACGGGCCTTGTCCGTGTAGAGCCCTAAAAACCAAACACAAAGCTTTGAAGTTCACCCGTTGAGAGATTGGCAACCAATGGAGGTCCCTAAGTGCCTTGGCAGAAGAGTCCAGGCGGTGTCGCGAGAGTGCCAGTTTGGCAGCAAAATTCTGTACTCGTTGGAGTTTTCCTAGCAGAGTAACTTGTGCCCCCAGCAGCAGTGCGTTGTAGTAGTCGAGACAACTTAAAATTATGCTCCGCACTACCTCTGGTCTGGCCTGTACCGGGAGCAAGGGTAGAATCTTTCGCATTGATCCAAGTAATGCAATACAAGTGGCCACAGTGTTGTTCACTGATGTGTCCAGCTGTAAGTCAGAACTAAACATTACCCCCAAATTCCGAACCGATTCGGCAGGCAGACTACTACCTTGGAAATCAGGAGGCCAAAAACCCTGTGGTAGGGGTCTGGGGGTCCGATCCATAGAGCAATGTAGCACCTCGGTTTTCGAGCTGTTAAATTGTAGTGAGTGGTTACCCAGCCATTCTGCTGTGGTGCTCATGCATCGATGGAAGACCTCCTGCAACACCCCGTCCTTACCCTCAAACGAGAAGATAAGTTGGGTGTTATCGGCGTAGTTGGTGACTGTTATGCCAAAAGATTTAATCAGCGTGATCAGGGGACGGAGGTAAAGATTGAAAAGAATGGAGCTGATGGCCGAGCCCTGGGGTACTCCCTGACCAACCCTCCTGATGTTGGATTTAAAGGGTGGCAGGGCAACTACCTGGTGCCTTTGATCGAGATATGACACCAGCCATTCAAGGGCCAAGCCCGACACCCCAGCCTCCGTCAGTCTCCTGATCAGGATTGCATGGCTGACCGTGTCGAACGCGGCCGACATGTCGAGCAGCACTAAAAAGGCTGCTCGACCCTGGTTGGCACGCGTTCGAAGGTCATCGAGAACAGTCACCAATGCCGACTCTGTCCCATGTGCCGGTCTAAACCCAAACTGAGCCACATCCAAACAATCAGTAGTCTCAAGAAAGTTGGAGAGATGTTTTGTGGCCAGTTTCTCTAGAATTTTAATAGGGAATGGCAAGAGGGAGATGGGCCTAAAGTTGGCTGGGCATGTGGGGTCCAGATTCTCCTTTTTAAGCAGTGGGGAGACCATCGCCAATTTCCAGCAATCTGGAACCCGTGCTGAAGTGAGAGACTGGCGACAGATGGAAAAAAGTTGGGGAAACAGCTCTTCACGAAAAAGTTTCCAGAATTTGGGTGGAAGAGGATCAGAAGGTGAGCCAGAGGACACCCCGTCAGCCAAAGAGCAGAAGTCCTCAAAAGATGGTAGAGGAAAGTTGCTCAGCTCACCTGATTTAGTACACTCCTTCCTATTCTCAAACGAGATGGAATCGTGCACAGCACGGCCAGTTGATGAGGGAAGATTGTTTAAGATGTTGGCAATCTTATCCTCAAAGGTCTGTGCTAGCGAATCACAGAGAGCTTGAGAGGCCGGAATGACATTTTTGGTACAGCCAGGATGGGCCAGGTCCTTTACGATCTTAAATAACGCCTGAGATTTATTTACAGCAGCCATCAAAGATTCTTCTAAGAATCTAGCTTTGGCAAGCTTGATCTGGATTTTATAGGACGCCAGTGCTTGTTTGAAGAGGACTCTATGTGATTCCAGGTACTGTTTCCTCCAGGTCCGCTCAGCCTGTTTACATTGGAGCTTGAGCTGCCGAAGTTCTTCCGAGTACCATGGCATAGCAAGATTAGTCCTATCTTTGATTTTTCACAGCGGGGCCAAAGAGTCCAGAGAAGCCGAGATTCGCTGACAGAGAGTCTCGTAACTTACGTCCACATTCGCTCCCAATACAAAGCCATCTGGCAGCTGAGAGGGCAAGATTGTTTGTTTGAGGAGTCTAGACCATTGTCTCCCCATTCTAGTGCCCCCCCACACTCCCTTTCTTTAATGGAGCACTAGAGCACGAGAGGGAGAACTGGACGAGGGCATGATCCGTCCAACACTGAGGCAGGACGTCACGTATAGCCGTTCGACAAGCGACAGCAAAAAGTAGATCAAGAATATGGCCCTTTGAATGGGTTTTGGAGAGTACCAGTTGTTGTAGCTCAATATTATGACAAGCTTGGACCAGCTCTACATAGGCCATCTTGGTCGGTCCCTCTGACCAAAGATTGAAATCCCCTAACACCATCAACTTTGTGTGGGAGTGGGAGAGATCGTATATTAAGTCTATGAGCTCAGGTACAGCAGATAACGAGCTAGCCGGGGGTCTATAACATAGTAGACCCGTGAATAGCACGCCTCCTTGGTCCTTGATGGAGAAACCCAATGTTTCGCACCCAGCGATTGCCTTGATGATAAGCTGGGAGACGTCAAGAGTCTGCCTAAAAATTTATCCAGTTCCACCTCCTCTGGCTCCCACCCTGGGATTATGCCTTATTTTGAAGCCAGTGGGACAAGCTGTCCCCAGTTCCACCGAGCTAGTCGGTGTTGTCCAAGTCTCTGTCATGAAGAGTACGTCTAGATGGTAAGACTCGATAAGTAACGCAATTTCTTCGCAGTGTTTGATGAGAGATCTCACATTCAACAAGCCACAGGACAAGGCAACTGTGTGCTTACTGGTGATATTATACTTTCGGTTACTGAGTGAACCGAGATTAAGGCGTAAAAGTTCATCGCGGGAATTACAGTAAGAAGTTACATCTTGGTTCCGAGAGGCAGAATTTTCGGCACCCGGCTCGTCCTGTGCGCGAACGGGCGCAATCGGGCTTACCTCTGGCGCACCTCCGGCGCTCCGCCGGCGCGCCCGCTGCGCACCTACGCTGCGTGCTTTAGGGCGTCCATCATATATAGACGTATACGCAAGAGTCCTGCAGTGCGATCACTAGCCCCCCAACCAAGATGGCGCCAGCAATTCGGCACTCCCTGGTTCCCTCACTCACCCAAGATGGCGGCTACCAACACCGCAGCGCGATGTCCCCAGGAGCCCTAAGGTGCCCTGAAGCGCTCGAATTCCAGCAAAGTGCGGAATGAGGTCACAATTGTAGTGCGGGTAAGAGTTGTACTAATAACACGCTATGAGAGAGGGAGCGCCTAGCGCCAAGATCGACAGCGCGAGCGCGCAGTAAAGTAGATTAATTTTAAAATAATTAAAACAGCAATGCGGCAATAGATTCTGCAGCGCGCAATGGTCATGTAAGTCTGCGATATGCGATAATAATACATAATAAAATATTATATAAAACTTACCTTGGCTTCCCGCGCTGACTCCCGAGACTGCAGACTTCCGACTCCCGCCGTCCTGGATTTTGAATGCGTCTGACGTGGTCTGGGCTCTCGTCAACAGGAATGCTGCAGGCAACCTCCCTCCCCTCCACCGCAGCCAGCACCGATTGGTTCGGACGGCTGCCCCAACAGCGTCATTTCTCTCAGTCTGTATGCTGCAGAGAACGGAGAGGAGGAAGCGGAGTACTTAATCGCTGAATCCTATCTACTTTATCAGAGAGCATTGCAGTGGCATTCCTAGCTTCAGTTAAATCTGTTTGCATCTGAACAATAACCCTAATTAAATCATCCATGGTGGCCATAATGTCAAAACTCTCAGACCGGGAGGAATATTATTTGTGGGCTCACTATTCTGTCAGGTTGCTTCTTCCTCAGGGTCTGGAGTGATGATATAAGGGGCCCACCTCTCAATACCTCCAACTCTGATTGTAATGATTACACAGAGTATTGAAGTGATTAAGCGGGGGAAAGGGAATTAGGAAGGGAACAGCTGGGAAGGAGATCTGAAAAGGAAAAGTTACTCGCAAACAAAAATACACGCACTTTCCTTCGCACAAAGACGTAAATTAGGACATCAGATTCTGTCCTTCAATCAGGAACTAGCTTAAGAGCTTCGTGGCTTGCGTTTATTCAGACAATCAGACTCTTAGTTGACCTTTCTTAGATCCGCTATATTGTGGCGATGATACTTCACTTCAGTATCAACTGCTCAAAGGCATAAGCGGCAGAATTTGGTTTAGGTCTTTCTATGACTAGGTTTTCAATCACCTAAACAATCAGTGTCTTATATTTCCTTATTTTATGTGACTTAAAAGTGTTCCCAAAAACATTCATGGAACTACTATAGAACAAGAATCGCACTCGTGAATATGGTAAATGATCTTGAAAATCAAATAGAATGTTCCTAATAAATCACTGAAATGGTTTTAACAAGATTCGCAATCTTACCTGTAGAGTGGACCTCTGTCTCCATTCTCTCACTCTGCTCCTTCACTCGTTTTTCTATCCTTTCTATCTTTCACCTTTCTGCATCTCTGCTCTTTTGTGCGTTATTTCTGCCCATTTTCCCTTTCCCCCCCTCTGCTCCTTCACTCGTTTTTCTACCCTTTCTATCTTTCACCTTTCTGCACCTCTGCTCTTTTGTGCCTTATTTCTGCCCATTTTCCCATTCGCTCCGTCACTCGTTTTCACTCGTTTTTCTACCCTTTCCATCTTTCACCTTTCTGCCCTTTTCTGCATCTCTGCTCTTTTGTGCCTTATTTCTGCTTATTTTCCCTTTTTTCTTTCTCCCTTCTTTCCTCCCTTTACCTTTCCCCGCCGCTGCTGCTCCCGCGGCCCCTCCCCCTCCAGCACGACCGGCCCAATCCAGCTCCTCTCCCCTCTCCCGCCTCCCAGCTGTCCAGCCCTCCCCGACCCCTACTTAATGGCGGCCACTGGTGCACCGAAGGCGCGTCAAAGGCAAGCACGTCTGCGCCCGTCCGCGACCAGCACCAGGAACCCTGGACCTCCGCCCCGCCAACGCTACGACCCAGCAGCACTCCACGCACTCAACCCAGGCTGCAACAACAACTGCAAGCTAGCATCACCAGCCGACACCCATGGACCTTTCAGCTGTCACCGCTGCCAACACACCTGCAGCACCGCCAAGAACACGGATCCAGCACAACCCGCCCCCAAGAACACAACCGAACCGAAGACCCTGCAATGCATCCTCCTCAACGTCCGATCCCTCCACAAACACGCCACAGAAATCTGGGACCTCCTCGACAGCACCACCCCGGACGTAGCATTCTTCACCGAAACCTGGACCAATGCCACCTTGGGACCGGACATCGCCATCGCCATCCCGCATGGATACAAGATCTCCAGGAAGGACCACCCCACCCACCCAGGAGGAGGAATCGCCATCGTCCACAAATCCAGCCTCCGCCTGAGCACACTACCTGACGAGTCCACAAAACTGATGGAACACCTTCACTTCAAGATACTGGCCAGCCCCACCGCCGCCCTCCGAGGAACCCTCATCTACCAACCCCCTGGACCCCGCGGACCCTCCGCCAACTCCATCAAGGACATTATCTCCCCGCAGGCCATCGCATCCACCAACTACACCCTGCTGGGAGACCTCAACTTCCACCTCGACAATCAACTGGACCCCAACACCACATGCCTCCTGGACAACCTCCACAACATTGGACTCTGCCAGATCGTGACAGAGCCCACGCACTCAGCAGGACACACCCTCGACCCCCTCTTCACTACAGGAAACTCCATCACCTTCAGCCACACCACCGAACTCCCATGGACCGACTATCGTTGCGTACACTTCACCTTCAGAAAACACACCATCCACAGACACCAGCACCTGCTTCCAGAAAGAAACTGGACCAAATTCACCAATGATCAGCTCACCTCCTCACTCAACAACTCCACCCCAACCATCGCGGAAAACGACGACCCCAACAACGCAGCTCGAACCCTGCATAGATGGATCTCGGACAGCACCAACACCATAGCCCCCCTCAAGAAAAACAACAATACCCGTGCCAAGAAAGCCAGATGGTTTACCACCGAACTTAGAGAGTCCAGGCGCACATGCCGCCGCCTCGAAAAGGCCTGGAGAAACACCAAATCCACAGAAGCCCACAACAACTTCAGAGCCGCCACCAACGCCCACCATCAACTCATCAGAGAAACTAGGAAAAAAGCAATTGAAGACAGAATCTCCACCCACGCACACAACAGCAAGAAACTCTTCAGCATCATCAAGGAGTTCGCCTAACCCATCAGCGAGTCTACTGACATCCCTCCCTCACAAGACCTCTGCGACAAACTCAGGACCTTTTTCCACCACAAAATCAAGAGCATCTACGACAACTTCGACAAAGACAACCAACACACTGAACCCTCACGAACCACCCCCGACACCCGGAAACCAGCGATTGATGACTGGACAGCCCTCACCATCGAAGACACACTGAAGACAATGAAGTCAATCCACTCAGGGGCCCCCACGGACCCCTGCCCCCACCACATCTTCAACAGAGCCACCGATACCATCGCACCCATGCTCCACCACACCATCAACCGCTCCCTGGCGACCGCCTCTGTCCCCGACGACTGGAAACACGCGGAGGTCAACCCCCTCTTAAAGAAACCCTCAGCGGACCCCACCGACCTCAAAAACTACAGACCCATCTCCCTGCTCCCTTTCCCAGCGAAAGTCATCGAGAAAGCCATCAACAGCCAACTTGCCACATTCATTGAAGAACACAACATCCTCGACTCCTCCCAATCCGGCTTCAGAAAAAAACACAGTACGGAAACCGCCCTCCTCGCCGCAACAGACGACATCCGCACCCAACTGGACAAAGGAGAAACAGTAGCCCTCATCCTCCTAGACCTATCAGCGGCGTTCGACACAGTCTCCCACCGCACCCTAATACGCAGACTCTACGAAGCAGGAATCCAGGACAAGGCCCTCGACTGGATCTGCTCCTTCCTCTCCGGCAGGACGCAACGGGTCAGACTCCCCCCTTTCCTCTCAGACCCCACACCTACCACCTGCGGAGTCCCCCAGGGCTCCTCCCTCAGCCCGACGCTCTTCAACGTCTACATGGCTCCACTTGCCCCCATCGTCAGAACCTACGGACTCAACATCGTGTCATAAGCAAACGACACCCAGCTCATCCTCTCCCTATCCAACGAGCCCAACACCGCCAGACGCAACTTTCGAGAAGGCATGGAAGCCGTCGCCAAATGGATGAAAAACAGCTGCCTACAACTAAACACCAACAAAACAGAAGTACTCATCATGGGCCCAAACCCCGACGCCTGGAGCGACACCTGGTGGCCCACCGCCCTTGGAAACCCGCCAACCCCCACAGACCACGCACGCAACCTGGGAATCATCCTGGACTCCGAGCTCAAAATGGACCGCCAGATCAACTCTGTCTCATCTTCCTGCTTCCACACCCTCCGCCTCCTTCGTAAGACCTTCAAATGGATCCCCCTCGAACACTGAAAGACAGTCACTCACGCCCTGGTCACCAGCAGACTCTACTACGGCAACGCACTCTACGCCGGAACAAACAAAAACCTCATCCGCAAGCTACAGAACATCCAGAACGCCGCCGCAAGACTGGTCCTCAACCTGCCAAAACACTGCCACATCTCTCAGCACCTGCGCACACTCCACTGGCTCCCCATCGAGGCGAGAATCACCTTTAAGATGCTCACCCACGCACACAAGGCCCTCCACGGCACCGGACCAGCATACCTGAACAGCCGGCTCAAATTCCAGGCACTCCCAAAGGACCCTACAATCAGCCCAGCTCTCCTACGCCGTGTTCCCCCACACCAGAAAGACCAGATCGGGAGGTCGCTCCTTCTCCTTCCTCGCCGCCAAAGCATGGAACGCCCTTACACTCCACCTCAGACAGACAACATCGCTCCCCATCTTCGCAAGAAACCTCAAAACTTGGCTCTTCGACAGACCCCCTCCTTGATGGAATGGAACCTGCACCCCCCACCCCTAGCGCCTTGAGACCCTTACGGGTGAGTAGTTGCGCTTTAACAAACTCCTGATGGATGGATTGACTACTTCTGAATCTGGGTTAGTGACAGGTAATCCCCCCAAAACCTAGCCTCACCGGGAGCCCATCAAGAAGAGAAGTCTCTGCAGATTCTAAACTCCTCCTGCAGCTCAGCGAGCGTTGTAGCAGTCTTCAGGCACCCAGAACTCTCCACCGATCAAATTAACAAAGCTGGCCTTGCAGAGAAACGGAGCCCCAAGATCCTCTTCCTCCTTCACCAAAAGACGCTGAATAGTGAGCACGGGGAACTGGGCGCGGCCGCTGACATCATCGTAGGCACGCCCCGTGCCAAACCTCACGCATCTCGCGTGAGGTGCCACACCTCACGCATCTCGCCTGAGGTGCTAAACCTCATGCATCTCGCGTGAGGTGCTAAACCTCACACACCTCGCGTGAGGTGCCAAACCTCACGCATCTCGGGTGAGGTGCCAAACCTCACGCATCCAGCGTGAGGTGCCGAACATCACGCATCTCGCGTGAGGGTGCCAAACCTCACGCATCTTGGGTGAGGTGCCGAACCTCACGCATCTCGAGTGAGGTGCCAAACCTCACGCATCCCGGGTGAGGTGCCGAACCTCACGCATTCCGCGTGAGGTGCCGAACCTCACGTATCTCGCGTGAGGGTGCCAAACCTCCCGCATCTCGCGTGAGGGTGTCAAACCTCACGCATCTCGGGTGAGGTGCCAAACCTCACGCATCCCGGGCGAGGTGCCGAACCTCACGCATCTCGGGTGAGGTGCTGAACCTCACGCATCTCGGGTAAGGTACCAAACCTCACGCATTCCGCGTGAGATGCCGCAACTCACGCATCTCGCGTGTGGGTGTCAAACCTCACGCATCTCGGGTGAGGTGTCAAACCTCACGCATCTCGGGTGAGGTGCCAAACCTCACGCATCTTGCGTGGGGTGTCAAATCTCGCGCATCTCGCGTGGGGTGCCAAACCTCACGCATCCCGCGGGAGGTGCCGAACCTCACGCATCCCACGTGAGGTGCCGAACCTCACGCATCTCGGGTGAGGGTGTCAAACCTCACGCATCTCGGGTGAGGTCCCAAACCTCAAGCATTCCGCGTCAGGTGCCGAACCTCACGCATCTCGCGTGAGGGATTCAAACCTCACGCATCTCGGGTGAGGTGCCAAACCTCACGCATCTCGCGTGAGGGTGCCAAACCTCACGCATCTTGCACAAGGGTGCCAAACATGACGCATCTCGGGTGAGGTGCCAAACCTCACGCATCCCGGGTGAGGTGCCAAACCTCACGCATCTCGGGTGAGGTGCCAAACCTCACGCATCTCGGGTGAGGTGCCAAACCTCACGCATATCGGGTGAGGTGCCAAACCTCACGTATCTCGCGTGAGATACCGAATCTCATGCATCTCGCGTGAGATGCGTGAGATACCGAATCTCACGCATCTTGCGTGAGATACCGAATCTCACGCATCTCGCGTGAGGTGCCAAACCTCGTGAGTGTCTGGCGCGGTAGTAAATGTCCTCCCATTCTTTGTTGCGCAGAGTCCGCCCCAGTTCCCTCTCCCATCTAGCCCGTCCTGCATTATAAACGCGCGAGTATCTGTCCAAGAGGAGCCGATATATGTCTGAAATGAGTCGCTTATCTGTGGTGCGCGAGAGAAGCCAGTATTCATATTTACTGAGCTTGCGTGTAGCGTCTCCACGGATCTGCGGTTGAAGCGCCTCATGTCGGACCTGTAGATACCTAAGGCGTTCAGCCTCCGGGAGGTCATAGGTCTTCCGGAATTCCTCAAAAGGCATCACTCCTGCACCTGAATACATGTGAAAGAGGCATCGGCATCCTGCTGGGCGCCACCGTGCAAAGGTCTGGACATCCCTACCCGGGCCGAAGTCAGGGTTCTCTAACAGGGGTGTGAGGGGAGACGGGAAGGTCGTCAGGTCGTGTAAGACGCATGTTCGATCCCATACCTCTAGCGGTACCCTTGTGACGAAGGAGGCGTATAGGTTAGCGGGCCAGTGTTGTTGCCGTAGGAAAGGCACCTCCTGGAGTGGACGCCCCGCGACCGCTTGGTCCTGGAACAACCAATGGCGCTCCGATTCTCATTTGCTCCATTCCACTAGGGTTCTGAGTTGGGTCACCTGGTAATAGTGACGCAAATCCGGCAGGCTCAGCCCACCACTCTCCGGGGGAAGCATCCCTAGCCTCAGTTTGAGTCTGGGCCATTTCCCGTTCCACACAAAGTGAGCCAGCTCCGATTGCGTGTGGCGAATCCATCCCTCCGAGGGACAGAGCGGGCTAGCCCGAAAAACGTATAAAACTTGCGGGAGGATTGTCATCTTTACTGCTGCCACTCGGCCCAGCCAAGATAGTGGGAGGTGCCGCCACCGCCCGACCTCCGCGCGGATAGTGTGACTAAGGTTAGCGTAGTTGAGACGCACCGTTTCTTGTAGCATGGCCGCCAATTGTATGCCCAGGTGGGGCACTGCACCGTCTGCCCATTGGAAGGGGAATTGTGCTTCTAGGGAGGCCCGTGTGTGTGCCTCCAAGGAAAGGTCAAGTGCTACTGATTTCGTCATGTTCACCTTAAAGCCAGAGGCCTTCGCAAATGCATCCAGGATGGTGTAGGAAGGTGGATACCTGACTATGGTTGCCCCCAACTTTTTGCCTGGTGTTTTGCTGGTTTTCGGACTTAGTTGACCTGGGACCCTGCTATCCAGGGCCCCAGGCCTACTGCTCTCTCTGTAAAATGGATTCCATGTACCTTAGGTACATATCTAATTGGATACTGAGTCACCTTATCAGTCCCTGTACAGTGTACCTTAGGTACCCTGGGCATAGGTGTACCCAGGGCCTACCAGGGGCTGCAGCATGTATTATGCCAACCCTGGCTGGCCATCCAAATCTGACACAACTGGCTGCACGACAGCTGGGGCAAGGTGGTGTAATCACCCTTTGCTTTAGATATAGTATTCCTATATCTAACCCTAAAATGGACACATGTATTCCTATCAGTCACTCCTATGGCAGGCCTTGACAATCCTGAAGGCAGAGTGCTTGGAATTATGTGAGATGGTGCTCTGGCATGAGCTGAGCCCGTTTGCAGCTTGCGGAACCAAGTCCTAATAGCTGTTCCATGATAACGCATACCATATACTCTTAAGTGCATTATAATCCTCGAGGTTATGTGCCAACTTTGGTATCGCTTTATCAAAACATGTCGAATAAGGTGTCATACAAATTGGAATACTAGCCCCTCGCCAATTCTGGCGACGGGGTTAGCATTCCACCCTTCTAGAGGGACGCGACATGTATGTAACTGTGAACACCGGTTAAAGCTGAACACAGCCTCAGCTCCACAAAATGGATGCTGCCACCACAGACACAAGTCTGACCTCCTGCTGCTGGGAGTCCTTCCAGCGAGGAGAGCTTGGACAAAGGGTTTCCTGTCAGGGGCGGTGCTAGCACCATCCCAGACACGGTTTTGTGTATCCCAGGTAGGCAGGGCTGAGAGGAAGGTGACTGCAAGTGGCACCCCGGTGCTCACTGTGCATATGCCGGCTTGAACCAGTTCCAGGGGCACACCAGCCCCTGAGCTGGGGAAAGTCCGGCATGGGAGAGGGGTGTAACCACCCCCCTCCTGGTCACACCCATGGGCAGGACCTAGTCGCGTGCCAGCCCCTTTTTTTAGAATAAAAGTAGGAGCGGGCCCCCTTCCCAAATTAGATAATTCTGAATCTTGACTACTTTCCACAAAAGAACTCTTGAACATTTCTGAAGACTCTCCCTTGTGGCTAAGGAGTAGCCACCCTGCTCCAGCGGGCACCATCTAAGCGCATGCGGTTTGCTGCAAGTCCATCCTCTGGATCAAGACTGCCCAGCTCGACGAGACCCGGATTCCCTGGCATCTCTGACCTCTACCTACATCATCAGCCCAGCTGAGATTCGTGGGTGTGACGAGACCTGAAGGGACCGGCCATCTTGAAGACTGCACGACGCTTATCCAGCACGACCGCCGAGGGATCCTCGAGTGAGTGCTTTTGGGTTTGAGAAGCCCTAACCCTGAGCAGCTCCAGCACCGAAGTCCAGCCCCCCAGCATCCACGAGATCTGCGTTGGGCCCTTCTGCTCTTTGCTGCTCACCGCGTTGTCCGACCACTTGCCTGCTGGCTTGTAGCCCTCCTGACGACGAACCACGACGATTGCATCGCTGGTCTGTTTGCTTCAGACTGGCCCTAGCTCCCCTCCAAAAGAGGAGCACCCCGGACCCTCCTGGTCCACTCCAGACGCCATCTTGAGTCCACCGCCTGGGCTTGCCTTTGCCAAGGTTTGTTGCCCCAATCCTGGGTCTAGCATCGCCAACAGCAGACACCTTCGTGGGACAGCTCGCACCTCCATCCTGGTCGCCGACAACGCCTCCTGGTCCGAGAGACTGCAGAGCCCAGCGTCGCCCACTCACCTGGTCGAGGTGACTTCATCCGGTGCCATCCTGGTGCCCACCTAATCACTGGCTAGTGATTAAGAACTGAGTCCCCTCTGCTTTCAGGTCGTCTCCATCACCGATCCAGGCTTGGATCACATCGAACTTCATCACTGGTCGCCTGCCAGCAACTTCTTCTTTCAGGCTCCATAGACTGTAACGAGGATTCCCGACGTCTTTTGAACCCTATGCAGCCGCAGCCCCTGGGCTAGGTAACCTGAGCATTTCGGTGCTCCAACGTAGGTTCACTATCTAAGTGTCCAGATCCTTTTTCGTTTTCAGCCTAACTAGTCGGATTCGTCCGATAACTAACTTTACGAAAACTAGCATCCATAGACTTTGTCCCGCATCCCGCGTGAGAGTGCACACTCTGCACCCGATCTCCCTAGGCCTCCTGCTCCTAACCTGAAGGTTCAGTAGTGTATTCCTAGCAATCCTGAAGCCTCTGGATCTTGTTACTTACCTGCTAGTATTTCGCATTCCACTTTTGGAGTATATGGTTTTTCATGCCCCTCGGGCATTTGTGTAAATTGTGCAACTTAAAGTATTTTCTTAAGAGTTTTGTTATGTGCTTAGCTCCCTGACTCATAAAGAGTTCAGGGTAGACTTGTTATAAATAAATATCCTTTTATTTTCATAACAACCTGTGTGGTGTCCTTTCACTTGGTGTTCAAGGGGTATATGTGATGGTATAACAGCGGGCTTAACACGCCCTCTAGAGCTTAGCCTAAAGACTGCTCTTGTCCATGCTACTAGGATAGCTGGTCTATAAGGTTGACTTACAACCAATCATCAATAAGGGTCGTTTGGTATGATACAAAGTGATCACTAGAATAGTGAGCACTATATATCAGTCCAACTTCTCACAGCTGGCCTCCCCGGTCGGCAGGGATGGCGCAGGGGAAGCAAAGGAAAGCAAGACGTCATCAGCGTATAAGCTAATCGTGTGGATATAAGCCCCGAATTTAATCCCCTTAATGGTCGGATGCGATCGCATGGCCTGCGCCAGGGGTTCCATATACAGCGCGAAGAGCAGGGGCGAGAGCGGACACCCCTGCCGAGTTCCGCGTTCGATGGGGAATACGGGCGATGAGCAGCCATTCACCCGAACCGACACCGTGGGGAAGGTATAGCAGTTCAGAACCCACGTACGAAATCTCGCGCCTAACCCTGCCTTGATGAGCACCTGTTCCAAGTATGGCCAGTGGACACGATCGAAGGCCTTCTCCGCATCAATTGCCAACATCATGAACTCTCCCGGCAACCTGGAGGCCCGTTCCACTAATTGGAGTGCTCTTTTTGTGTTGTCGACCGCCTGGCGCTCCGGTATAAAGCCGGCCTGGTCCGGATCAATCAGACCCGGCATAAGTGGGCCCAGCCGCTTCGACAGTATACTGGTGTAAAGCTTCAGATCTACGTTAAGTAACGAGATAGGGCGGTAGGCCCCGCATTGCGTTCGGTCCTTTCCCGGTTTGGAAATGACCGAGATCATGGCACTCATCAGATCTCTTGGGATGGCGCAGGGCTAACGGGCAGCGGTAAAGCCATCCGGTCCCGGCGCCTTGACCAGCTTGAGGCGGGAGATCGCGGCAATGACTTCTTCAGGACGGATCTCCCTATCAAGGAGTTCTGATTGTTCCGTCGATAAAGCCGTTATGGACACCGAGTCCAGGAAGGCCACCCCGTCCGCTGGATCCAGAGCAGCCCCCTCGTATAGTGTGGTATAAAAGTCAATAAATGCCTGCGCTATAGCTCCGTCCTCCGTCACTGTGACTCCGTCCTGCGTGTGTATTTCCTGCACCTAGTGTCGTTGCTGCTGTTCGCGGAGTGCCCGACCCAACAGACTCCCGCATCTGTCGCCTCCCGTGTAGTATGCATGTCGTACCCGTAGTGCCGCGTATTCTGCTCTATCTTGATCTAGTGCTGCTAACTGTTGACGTGCCACTCACAACTGTTTCCACACCCACGGCGCCCCTGTCCTCTGGTGTACCTGCTCCAATTCCTTTGTGCGGGCAGAGAGCTTGTCTCTCTTACGGGCCCTCTCCGCATCTTCTGCTGCAGCGATTGCAATGAACTCGCCCCGTTTGACTGCCTTGAGTGCTGCCCAATGTGTTGCATGTGAAGTGTCCGTCGGTGTGTTGTGTACCAGGTATTCAGCTATAGCTTCCTTGATCTTGGCCACAACCCCCTGTCTGTGCAGCAGCGTGTCCCTCAGTCTCCAGCAACGGGCACTGCGCCCCACCGGTGGAAAGGTAAACACCGCTGTGAGTGGTGCATGATCGGAAAGGGCTGCCGCTCCTATCTCAACGCTTGACGCCAGCGCTCTAACTGAAGTGGATGTTAGAAAATAATCTAGGCGCGCATAGGTTTTGTGGGCGTTGAAGTAATATGTGTAGTCCCGGTCGCCCGGGTGGAGGGAGCGTCACAAGTCAGTCATACCCAGTTCTGACAATCTGTTCCGTCCCCCCTCCGATAAAGTGCCTGCCTGCGTGGATCACTGCGCTAATCTGTCAAGTAGGTTGTCAAAAACTAAATTGAGGTCCCCCCCAACCAGAACATGTCTATCAGGTGCCGCCGCTGCTTCAGTAAGCACTTGGTGGAAGAACTTCTCCTGCCCCTCATTTGACGCATAAACCGCAATCACCGTGAAGGTGTGAGCACCCAGTGAGAACCTGCAGGATAGGAGTCGCCCTTTAACCTCTGTCCCCCAGTGTAACTGCTTCCCCTTAAATCGCTTTGACACCAGGAGCGCCACCCCAGCAGTCTTTGTGGTCGTGGATGAGAAAAGTTGTGTCGGAAAGTGACGGGATTTAAGCCTATGACAATCCTTAGTTAGCAAATGCCTTTCCTGGAGGAGACAGATATCTGCTTTTGAATTCTCCAGCAGGGACAGCACCGCTCGCCGCTTAACCGGACTGTGCCCACGCAAATTCAACGTGAGCACACTCAAGTCAGTCGCAGGCATAAGGAGTCATACCCCACACGCTCTCTGAGAAAACTTCCAGTGGCCAAACCATCAGCCAAACCCTGTCTTGCAGCTGCCCCGGCCACCCAGGACCCTCAGATCTGCGCAATTCGCCACACCCTTTCAGTCCAACATTCACTCGGATCCGGAGTTCCTCCCCCTTACCAACAACACCCCCCTCCCCACAATGAACAAAACCCTTGACAGCCCCCCACCCCCACAATCCCAAGATGCCAACATTGATAGTCCTTCATCCAGAGATGAATGGGAAAGGTCTCTCCCAGTCCAGAAACCCCCTTTTCCTGACTGGCCAAAGAAGCAAAACAGTCTCTCCCCACCCTCCACCTGCTAAGGAGACCACCCTCCATCCCCTTTCCCCAACTTGAAGAATACCAAAAATAGTCCTGTCCAACGCCCATAGTTGTAGACGAGGAGGTTGGGACACCTTAGGGGGAATGTGTCGGAGTCCAATACCTCAGCCCCCGCCGCTGACTCAGTCGGCCCCAATCCCCACTGTCTCATCAAAAGCCCTCGTGCCACCTCATCGTTGGTTATCCGCTGTCGGAGGTTGCCAGTCCCAGCGCTATGGTTTCTACCGCAGCACAGCGACCATCTTCGATCTCTTGCGCGGCCAGGCGCCTCAGTCTTCGTCGTCGCCGTTGCTGTTTCCACTGCCCAGGGCCGTCCGTGCCATTTGCTCCCCCTCCAGGCTGATCGTCATCCTCCGTCGGTTCCTCGAGGCCTAGCAATTTGCATGCATCCCTGAAAGACCGCAACTGGTGAACCTTGCTGTCCAGCTTAAACACCAGGCGAAAGGGGTGACCCCAGCTATATGGGATGTCGCGTCGCAGTTCTGCCGTGATCGGTCGGAATGACTGTCGTTTCTCCAGGGTGATGGCGAGGTCCTGATATAGAGTCGGCGAGTGGGCGCCATATGAGATGGTTCCCATCTGGCGCGCTTTGCTAAGGATCTCCTCCTTCGTGCGGAAGTCCTGCACGCAGACCAAGATGTCGGCTGGTTGGGACGAGGCCGCCCTGGGCGGGCCCGTCCTATGGGCCCTGTCCAACTAAAGCGTTGAGTCCCCCGGTCAGCCGAGGATGTGGTTGAAGAGGCCTTGGGTGAAATGGAAGAGGTCGTCTGTGTCGGGAGCCTGCTTCACTCCCGGAATCCTGATGTTGTGCCGCCGGGAGCGGTTCTCCAGGTCCTCGGCGTGAGACTGGAGGTCCACCTATTGGTCGTGAATACGGACTATTTCTTGCCGCAGCGCCTCTATTTCTACATCTCACCCATCGCATTTGGTCTCTTGGTCCGCCACTCTTTCTCCTATGGCGTCAGTGTCGCGTCTGACTTCCCGTATTTCCTCCTGTAGTTCCCTCTTCAACACGTGGATGTCCTCTCGCAGGCCAGCGAAGAGGGATTCTAGAAAGGTCTTTGTGATAGTCTCCTCAATGTCCGCCTTTCCCGAGGGTGGAGAGTCCCTGGTCTTCTTTTCCGTGCCGGTCCGTTGGCTGGATGTGGCGGTGTCCGTCCGCTTCCCCGTTGTGCTGGGAGTGAATAGATTCTTAATAGTCCTGTCCTTCTGGATTCTCCCCGAGGACATGTCACTCAGGGCCTCCCCGGCCCGGACACCACCAGTGCTGCTTGACGGCGTGTGTTCCGGCAACGAGGGTGCAAGAAAGTTCGACGGGTCGGTCCGGTATTCAGGGGAGCTCACCGAGGGCTGCGCCAGGAGCCCGCCTTTCCCCGCTCCGGTGCCAAGGAGACTACACTCTGTCACTGCCCAAACCCCAGGGTGTCCGCAGCTGGACCAGGACACCAGTCACTGGTGTCCGGTTGCTCCTGTCCGGGCACTGGCCTCTATTTGCCCACCGAGCGCCTCCGTGTTCCTGCTCGCAGTCTTGGGGCCTAGCAGGGCTTCTAGGATGCCACACAAGGGGCAGCTCCGACCAGCGAGTGGCTCAAAATGGCGGAAGCAAACTCCAGTGCGAATCAGGCGCTTCCGTTCGATTACCCCTGTGGGCTCTACCTCGGCGCTTCCGAAACCCTCTGGGCCTGGTCGACGCGCCGACACTCTCAGCCGCCACTCGGGTACGATTCCTCCCCGCTGCTCCTCACCTCAGCCCCTGGTGCTCGGGTTCTGTGTTCCGTCCGCCGTGCTCCGCGGTCGGGCCCACTTCGCCTGGCCGCCAGCCCTTCCTCCGTCAGAGATCTGTCTCTGCCGCTACCACCGCAACCGTGTGTTGGCGGGTCCGCAGTAGCCCCCGGACAGTGTCGCCCCAGGGGCCTCGCGCTGTCAACGCGCGGGCCGGACCCTCCGCTCCGGCGGCGGCTCTCGCGTAGTCTGGCGCCACCCAGTCGGACTGCCTCGCCGGGGCCCAAGGCCACGCCCCGCGGCTCCTCTCCGCTAGGCCCAACCCGGCCTCGCTCACAGCGGCACTTCTCCCTCTGTTCCGGATGGCCCCAGAGTCATTCCGTTCTCTCCTCCGGGTGCAGACCTCTCCCGGCTGTAAGCGCTCTCCGACGGGGCCCACTGATGGGGGATTGAAGCGCTGCAATGGTGCTATAAAGACGGCCGGCGGTGGGAGCTCTCGGAGACACGTCCGCTCACACCGCCATCTCAGCCACGCCCCCCCATATCTGGTTTTAGACGCCGTTTTCCATTCGTCACCATTACGAATGCGCACCAAATGATACGCACCTCGAAGATCTAATTTGGTGTAGATCACAGCGGTCTTCACCTGGTCCAAAAGAACTGGGATCAATGGAAGGGGGTACTTGTTCTTTATTGTGATCTTATTCAATGCTCTATAAATCAATACAAGTTCTTAATTCGCCATTTGCCTTAGGAATAAAAAAACAACGGAGAAGCCGCAGGTGACTTAGATGGGCGTATAAATCCGTTTTCCAAGTACTGATCAAGATATTGTCTCAAATGTTGGTTTTCTTTTTCTGATAATGCATATATCCGACAGTTAGGCACACATGAACCAGGCACAAGATCAATTTGACAGTCGTATGACCAATGAGGAGGGAGGGTCGCTGCTTTTGCTTCACTGAAGACTTCTTTAAATTCCTCATAGGGAGTTGGTAGCACGGTTTCTTTCTCTTCCGTGGTTGCAATTTGTCCCGTTGTAGATTCTTTGGTCTTTAACCCCTTCACTGCTCATGACGAGTCATGAGGCACGGTTGAGCTGTGCTCATGACGAGCTGAGCTCGTCATGAACAATGGGGATTCAGGGAATGCAGCACAGGAGGGGAATCTCTCAAGCACCCAAGGTGTTAAACATGTGGAGTGACAATATTGAGAAAGAAAAACAAGTTCCCTTTTTGGCCAATCTATTAAAGGGTTATGCAAGCAAAGCCAAGGCATTCCTAAAATAAAGCCATATTGTGGGGCTTGGATTACATCGAAATGAACTTCCTCTTTATGCTGTTGGTTATTTGTATCTATGCAGAACATCTGAATTTTAGAGGTTTGCATGGTAACAGGGCCTCCAGACAACATTTTGCCATCTACTGCTTGCACAATTTCTGGAGTGACCTTTTTCTCACAAGCAATTTGCAACCGTTGAGTTGTTTCAAAATCTACGAAATTCCCTGTTGCACCTGAGTCTATTAGGACTTCCATTTGGTATATTTTTGAAGTCAACTGAATTTGTACTGCCAAACGGAAGTGAGATTTGTAGTTGGATACACAGGAATTTATTGAAGGGAAGGCGATGGTTCCCAAGAGATCCCCTTCTAAACATCTTGGGCACAATAGTTTCCCGACGTTTGCTCAGTTGTAGTCACAGCCACAGACTTGTTAGCACTCACAGTCTTACCTTTAGGTTTTATTGTGCAATCTTTCACGAAATGTCCCTTTCCACCACAATAAAGACATTGGCCATTTTTACGTCTATTATTTTTTTCATCTTTAGACAATGGTTGCCTAAGAGTCCCGATTTCCATTGGTTCTGTAGTTGTTTCTGAACTACTAAGTTGATTTCTGGGTTTACTGTCGAACTTCCAACTTGATTTATCATATTTTTTCCTGTCAGTTCTTCTTTCGGACAGTCTATGATCCAGACATAAAGTTAGATTGACTAACTCTGAACAAGTAGTTGGTTGAGGATCGATTTGCGCAAGAACGTCTTTCAGATCATCTTTTAACCCTTGATAAAAGAGTGCTGCCCTCTTTTCTTCAGGCCACGAGGTTTCTGCAATTAACCTATTGAAATGTGACAAATAGGAAATAAGGTCTCTATTCCCTTGTCGTAGCTGTAATAGTTCGCGATCTGCGGACAGAGTCACCAGTGGCGGCTGGTGACATTTGAAATTGTGTGGTGTAAAATTAGCGGTGGAGAAAAAAAATACAGGAACAAACACCACACAGTACCATACAAAGAATAGAAACCAACCCCACATAAAAACTAATACAGCACGCTATGTGAAAGTGAACTCAGCATGTTCATAAAGTGATCACATATTTTAGAAAATATTCATTTCGTGAAACCATCATGCAGTGTTAGAGGCTTAGCTTATGAGTAGCTTCAAATAGAATGAAAACACAAAACAGGTATTACAGCAAATTTTGCCTGAAGCGGGCACCAATGCATTGTATATTCCATACCTTCCAAATACATATACAGGGTAAATTTACGCGATGAAAACTGCCCAGATTTGAAAATGTGGGATACTGTTTTTTTTCAGCTGAAACACGCTAATGAGGGCCACTTTCATTTTAATGCCCAGATGTATTTGCTGTGCTAGTCCGACCCTGGCTGTTCCACGTATTCCGAGTGAATTTATCAATAAATAACACATGACTCAACCCCCAGTGGCTCCAAGTGCCCTGTTGGTCCAGTGTCACTCCGAACTGAAGGAGTTCTTGCTGGGTCGGAGGTGCACTCACACGGAGCTGTTTACATAACGTGCTCGCCGTGCAAACCGTAGCAGCCCTCTCAATTGACTCCAGCGACGCCATTTAAACTTATTTTAATTAATGTTTAACCTATCGCAGATCCTGTTTTTAACACTCCGTCGATCGTCAGCCCCTCCTTATCCTCTCACTCCCAAATATACAATTTGGCACCAGCATGACTGAGCTAAACTGTGTGAATCAGGCGAGTGACGAAGGTGCTGGTGCTGACAAGTTTGTGTCTAATCAGAGGCCAGTCACTCCTCTGATGTCCCTACTTGTTCGGTGTGCAGGGGAACGCCAGTTCTCTTGTGTCAGTGAATTAACGAGACACGCGTTTGTGCCTGCTTACTGGCACTAGGACTATGAGAGATGGAAACAAACATACAAACTACTGCCACAAACGGATGAGAGAAACTCACACTTTATTTACTCTGAACTTTTATACAGAATGCAAAGCATGACTGTATTTGCGGCTGAATTGGGTTACATGTTACAACTCATTTACACACAGTCACAGAGGTCCTTATTTAAGGCAACCCAAGGAACGTGCCAACAATGTACAGTCTTCAGAGTTTATTCGATGTTATATTGTTTTCATTTTTAATTATTATGTATGGCACTCACCACATGGGAAGGAAGTCGGAACGGGAAACCAAGAATCAGGCGTGAGCGCTCTCACTGCACAGGACCATCTCTTCCCAGAGCAAGGGCAGGTGGCACGGCAACATTGCAGTCCCACCTGCCCCATCACAGTCAGGCACGGGTTGCCAAACCCAGCCGCAAGAAGAGCTCAGAGCATCCATAGAAGCACCAAGCACCTGCACGCCACTGCCAACGGACCCGAGCCGGCGCACAAGGAGGCATGCATGAGCTGACCATCCCGGGTGACAGGGTAAAGGAGTACCGGCGCGTGGCGCAACACAAACCACCTCAACCCCCAGACTAGAGAGCTTCTTCTTCACCCCTCTGAAACCCGCCTCCTTAACGAAATCCCCCTCACTCCGAAGCCGGCAGAGACAGGCAACATTTAAATACTTAAGTATAATTTACATGAGATATGTATGTATGTATGTATGTATGTATAGGCGTTCTTTTATAGCGCTATAACTGTCACCCGACGGGCATCCTTGCGCTTAGACTGTTATGACACAATACATGATGTTTCCAGCTTCCAATCTATTTACATTGTTCTGGGGAACAGATGGGTCTTTAATGCTTTTTTAAAGGAAGAAAAATCTTCCAGGCCCCTCAGGCCTAGCGGTAGAGAATTCCACAGCCGCGCTGCGGTAAACCAGAAGGACCGACCACCCATCCGGGACCTCAGAAACGTGGGTACTACCACCAAGTAAGCCGAGGCTGACCGGAGTGGTCTTGGAGGGATGTACCATGAGAAGAGGTCCTGCAGAGGAGACGGGCCTTGTCCGTGTAGAGCCCTAAAAACCAAACACAAAGCTTTGAAGTTCACCCGTTGAGAGATTGGCAACCAATGGAGGTCCCTAAGTGCCTTGGCAGAAGAGTCCAGGCGGTGTCGCGAGAGTGCCAGTTTGGCAGCAAAATTCTGTACTCGTTGGAGTTTTCCTAGCAGAGTAACTTGTGCCCCCAGCAGCAGTGCGTTGTAGTAGTCGAGACAACTTAAAATTATGCTCCGCACTACCTCTGGTCTGGCCTGTACCGGGAGCAAGGGTAGAATCTTTCGCATTGATCCAAGTAATGCAATACAAGTGGCCACAGTGTTGTTCACTGATGTGTCCAGCTGTAAGTCAGAACTAAACATTACCCCCAAATTCCGAACCGATTCGGCAGGCAGACTACTACCTTGGAAATCAGGAGGCCAAAAACCCTGTGGTAGGTGTCTGGGGGTCCGATCCATAGAGCAATGTAGCACCTCGGTTTTCGAGCTGTTAAATTGTAGGGAGTGGTTACCCAGTCATTCTGCTGTGGTGCTCATGCATCGATGGAAGACCTCCTGCGACACCCCGTCCTTACCCTCAAACGAGAAGATAAGTTGGGTGTCATCGGCGTAGTTGGTGACTGTTATGCCAAAAGATTTAATCAGCGTGATCAGGGGACGGAGGTAAAGATTGAAAAGAATGGGGCTGATGGCCGAGCCCTGGGGTACTCCCTGACCAACCCTCCTATTGTTGGATTTAAAGGGTGGCAGGGCAACTACCTGGTGCCTTTGATCGAGATATGACACCAGCCATTCAAGGGCCAAGCCCGACACCCCACCTTCCGTCAGTCTCCTGATCAGGATTGCATGGCTGACCGTGTCGAACGCGGCCGACATGTCGAGCAGCACTCAAAAGGCTGCTCGACCCTGGTCGGCACACGTTCGAAGGTCATCGAGAACAGTCACCAATGCCGACTCTGTCCCATGTGCCGGTCTAAACCCAAACTGAGCCACATCCAAACAATCAGTAGTCTCAAGAAAGTTGGAGAGATGTTTTGTGGCCAGTTTCTCTAGAATTTTAATAGGGAATGGCAAGAGGGAGATGGGCCTAAAGTTGGCTGGGCATGTGGGGTCCAGATTCTCCTTTTTAAGCAGTGGGGAGACCATCGCCAATTTCCAGCATACTGGAACCCGTGCTGAAGGGAGAGACTGGCGACAGATGGAAAAAAGTTGGGGAAACAGCTCTTCACGAAAAAGTTTCCAGAATTTGGGTGGAAGAGGATCAGAAGGTGAGCCAGAGGACACCCCGTCAGCCAAAGAGCAGAAGTCCTCAAAAGATGGTAGAGGAAAGTTGCTCAGCTCACCTGATTTAGTACACTCCTTCCTATTCTCAAACGAGATGGAATCGTGCACAGCACGGCCAGTTGATGAGGGAAGATTGTTTAAGATGTTGGCAATCTTATCCTCAAAGGTCTGTGCTAGCGAATCACAGAGAGCCTGAGAGGCCGGAATGACATTTTTGGTACAGCCAGGATGGGCCAGGTCCTTTACGATCTTAAATAACGCCTGAGATTTATTTACAGCTGCCATCAAAGATTCTTCTAAGAATCTAGCTTTGGCAAGCTTGATCTGGATTTTATAGGACGCCAGTGCTTGTTTGAAGAGGACTCTATGTGATTCCAGGTACTGTTTCCTCCAGGTCCGCTCAGCCTGTTTACATTGGAGCTTGAGCTGCCGAAGTTCTTCCGAGTACCATGGCATAGCAAGATTAGTCCTATCTTTGATTTTTCACAGCGGGGCCAAAGAGTCCAGAGAAGCCGAGATTCGCTGACAGAGAGTCTCGTAACTTACGTCCACATTCGCTCCCAATACAAAGCCATCTGGCAGCTGAGAGGGCAAGATTGTTTGTTTGAGGAGTCTAGACCATTGTCTCCCCATTCTAGTGCCCCCCCACAATCCCTTTCTTTAATGGAGCACTAGAGCACGAGAGGGAGAACTGGACGAGGGCGTGATCCGTCCAACACTGAGGCAGGACGTCACGTATAGCCGTTCGACAAGCGACAGCAAAAAGTAGATCAAGAATATGGCCCTTTGAATGGGTTTTGGAGAGTACCAGTTGTTGTAGCTCAATATTATGACAAGCTTGGACCAGCTCTACATAGGCCGTCTTGGTCGGTCCCTCTGATCAAAGATTGAAATCCCCTAACACCATCAACTTTGTGTGGGAGTGGGAGAGATCGTATATTAAGTCTATGAGCTCAGGTACAGCAGATAACGAGCTAGCCGGGGGTCTATAACATAGTAGACCCGTGAATAGCAAGCCTCCTTGGTCCTTGATGGAGAAACCCAATGTTTCGCACCCAGCGATTGCCTTGATGATAAGCTGGGAGACGTCAAGAGTCTGCCTAAAAATTAATCCAGTTCCACCTCCTCTGGCTCCCACCCTGGGATTATGCCTTATTTTGAAGCCAGTGGGACAAGCTGTCCCCAGTTCCACCGAGCTAGTCGGTGTTGTCCAAGTCTCTGTCATGAAGAGTACGTCTAGATGGTAAGACTCGATAAGTAACGCAATTTCTTCGCAGTGTTTGATGAGAGATCTCACATTCAACAAGCCACAGGACAAGGCAACTGTGTGCTTACGGGTGATATTATACTTTCGGTTACTGAGTGAACCGAGATTAAGGCGTAAAAGTTCATCGCGGGAATAAGAGTAGGAAGTTACATCTTGGTTCCGAGAGGCAGAATTTTCGGCACCCGGCGTGTCCTGTGCGCGAACGGGCGCAATCGGGCTTACCTCTGGCGCACCTCCAGCGCTCCGCCGGCGCGCCCGCTGCGCACCTACGCTGCGTGCTTTAGGGCGTCCATCATATATAGACGTATACGCAAGAGTCCTGTAGTGCGATCACTAGCCCCCCAACCAAGATGGCGCCAGCAATTCGGCACTCCCTGGTTCCCTCACTCACCCAAGATGGCGGCTACCAACACCGCAGCGCGATGTCCCCAGGAGCCCTAAGGTGCCCTGAAGCGCTCGAATTCCAGCAAAGTGCGGAATGAGGTCACAATTGTAGTGCGGGTAAGAGTTGTACTAATAACACGCTATGAGAGAGGTAGCGCCTAGCGCCAAGATCGACAGCGCGAGCGCGCAGTAAAGTAGATTAATTTTAAAATAATTAAAACAGCAATGCGGCAATAGATTCTGCAGCGCGCAATGGTCATGTAAGTCTGCGATATGCGATAATAATACATAATAAAATATTATATAAAACTTACCTTGGCTTCCGGCGCTGACTCCAGAGACTGCAGACTTCCAACTCCCGCTGTCCTGGATTTTGAATGCGTCTGACGTGGTCTGGGCTCTCGTCAACAGGAATGCTGCAGGCAACCTCCCTCCCCTCCACCGCAGCCAGCACCGATTGGTTCGGACGGCTGCCCCAACAGCGTCATTTCTCACAGTCTGTATGCTGCAGAGAATGGAGAGGAGGAAGCGGAGTACTTAATCGCTGTATCCTATCTACTTTATCAGAGAGCATTGCAGTGGCATTCCTAGCTTCAGTTAAATCT
The DNA here is from genome assembly GCF_964263255.1 of Lissotriton vulgaris. NCBI lineage: Eukaryota > Metazoa > Chordata > Amphibia > Caudata > Salamandridae > Lissotriton > Lissotriton vulgaris. The sequence goes on along the minus strand of NC_141699.1, from coordinate 947,415,710 downwards.
GTTTGCATCTGAACAATAACCCCCATTAAATCATCGTGGGCTCACTATTCTGTCAGGTTGCTTCTTCCTCAGGGTCTGGAGTGATGATATAAGGGGCCCACCTCTCAATACCTCCAACTCTGATTGTAATGATTACACAGAGTATTGAAGTGATTAAGCGGGGGGAAAGGGAATTAGGAAGGGAACAGCTGGGAAGGAGATCTGAAAAGGAAAAGTTACTCGCAAACAAAAATACACGCACTTTCCTTCGCACAAAGACGTAAATTAGGACATCAGATTCTGTCCTTCAATCAGGAACTAGCTTAAGAGCTTCGTGGCTTGCGTTTATTCAGACAATCAGACTCTTAGTTGACCTTTCTTAGATCCGCTATATTGTGGCGATAATACTTCACTTCAGTATCAACTGCTCAAAGGCATAAGCGGCAGAATTTGGTTTAGGTCTTTCTATGACTAGGTTTTCAATCACCTAAACAATCAGTGTCTTATATTTCCTTATTTTATGTGACTTAAAAGTGTTCCCAAAAACATTCATGGAACTACTATAGAACAAGAATCGCACTCGTGAATATGGTAAATGATCTTGAAAATCAAATAGAATGTTCCTAATAAATCACTGAAATGGTTTTAACAAGATTCGCAATCTTACCTGTAGAGTGGACCTCTGTCTCCATTCTCTCACTCTGCTCCTTCACTTGTTTTTCTATCCTTTCTATCTTTCACCTTTCTGCATCTCTGCTCTTTTGTGCGTTATTTCTGCCCATTTTCCCTTTCTCCCCCTCTGCTCCTTCACTCGTTTTTCTACCCTTTCTATCTTTCACCTTTCTGCACCTCTGCTCTTTTGTGCCTTATTTCTGCCCATTTTCCCATTCGCTCCGTCACTCGTTTTCACTCGTTTTTCTACCCTTTCCATCTTTCATCTTTCTGCCCTTTTCTGCATCTCTGCTCTTTTGTGCCTTATTTCTGCTTATTTTCCCTTTTTCTTTCTCCCTTCTTTCCTCCCTTTACCTTTCCCCGCCGCTGCTGCTCCCGCGGCCCCTCCCCCCCCAGCACGACCGGCCCAATCCAGCTCCTCTCCCCGCTCCCGCCTCCCAGCTGTCCAGCCCTCCCCGACCCCTACTTAATGGCGGCCACTGGTGCACCGAAGGCGCGTCAAAGGCAAGCACGTCTGCGCCCGTCCGCGACCAGCACCAGGAACCCTGGACCTCCGCCCCGCCAACGCTACGACCCAGCAGCACTCCACGCACTCAACCCAGGCTGCAACAACAACTGCAAGCTAGCATCACCAGCCGACACCCATGGACCTTTCAGCTGTCACCGCTGCCGGCACACCTGCAGCACCGCCAAGAACACGGATCCAGCACAACCCGCCCCCAAGAACACAACCGAACCGAAGACCCTGCAATGCATCCTCCTCAACGTCCGATCCCTCCACAAACACGCCACAGAAATCTGGGACCTCCTCGACAGCACCACCCCGGACGTAGCATTCTTCACCGAAACCTGGACCAATGCCACCTCGGGACCGGACATCGCCATCGCCATCGCCATCCCGCATGGATACAAGATCTCCAGGAAGGACCACCCCACCCACCCAGGAGGAGGAATCGCCATCGTCCACAAATCCAGCCTCCACCTGAGCACACTACCTGACAAGTCCACAAAACTGTTGGAACACCTTCACTTCAAGATACTGGCCAGCCCAACGCCGCCCTCCGAGGAACCCTCATGTACCGACCCCCTGGACCCCGCGGACCCTCCGCCAACTCCATCAAGGACATTATCTCCCCTCAGGCCATCGCATCCACCAACTACACCCTGCTGGGAGACCTCAACTTCCACCTCGACAATCAACTGGACCCCAACACCACATGCCTCCTGGACAACCTCCACAACATTGGACTCTGCCAGATCGTGACAGAGCCCACGCACTCAGCAGGACACACCCTCGACCCCCTCTTCACTACAGGAAACTCCATCACCTTCAGCCACACCACCGAACTCCCATGGACCGACTATCGTTGCGTCCACTTCACCTTCAGAACACACACCATCCACAGACACCAGCACCTGCTTCCAGAAAGAAACTGGACCAAATTCACCAATGACCAGCTCACCTCCTCACTCAACAACTCCACCCCAACCATCGCGGAAAACGACGACCCCAACAACGCAGCTCGAACCCTGCATAGATGGATCTCGGACAGCACCAACACCATAGCCCCCCTCAAGAAAAACAACAATACCCGTGCCAAGAAAGCCAGATGGTTTACCACCGAACTTAGAGAGTCCAGGCGCACATGCCGCCGCCTCGAAAAGGCCTGGAGAAACACCAAATCCACAGAAGCCCACAACAACTTCAGAGCCGCCACCAACGCCCACCATCAACTCATCAGAGAAACGAGGAAAAAAGCAATTGAAGACAGAATCTCCACCCACGCACACAACAGCAAGAAACTCTTCAGCATCATCAAGGAGTTCGCCTAACCCATCAGCGAGTCTACTGACATCCCTCCCTCACAAGACCTCTGCGACAAACTCAGCACCTTTTTCCACCACAAAATCAAGAGCATCTACGACAACTTCGACAAAGGCAACCAACACACTGAACCCTCACGAACCACCCCCGACACCCGGAAACCAGCGATTGATGACTGGACAGCCCTCACCATCGAAGACACACTGAAGACAATGAAGTCAATCCACTCAGGGGCCCCCACGGACCCCTGCTCCCACCACATCTTCAACAGAGCCACCGATACCATCGCACCCATGCTCCACCACACCATCAACCGCTCCCTGGCGACCGCCTCCGTCCCCGACGACTGGAAACATGCGGAGGTCAACCCCTCCTAAAGAAACCCTCAGCGGACCCCACCGACCTCAAAAACTACAGACCCATCTCCCTGCTCCCTTTCCCAGCGAAAGTCATCGAGAAAGCCATCAACAGCCAACTCGCCACATTCATTGAAGAACACAACATCCTCGACTCCTCCCAATCCGGCTTCAGAAAAAACCACAGTACGGAAACCGCCCTCCTCGCCGCAACAGACGACATCCGCACCCAACTGGACAAAGGAGAAACAGTAGCCCTCATCCTCCTAGACCTATCAGCGGCGTTCGACAAAGTCTCCCAACGCACCCTAATACGCAGACTCTACGAAGCAGGAATCCAGGACAAGGCCCTCGACTGGATCTGCTCCTTCCTCTCCGGCAGGACGCAACGCGTCAGACTCCCCCCTTTCCTCTCAGACCCCACACCTACCACCTGCGGAGTCCCCCAGGGCTCCTCCCTCAGCCCGACGCTCTTCAACGTCTACATGGCTCCACTTGCCCCCATCGTCAGAACCTACGGACTCAACATCGTGTCATACGCAAACGACACCCAGCTCATCCTCTCCCTATCCAACGAGCCCAACACCGCCAGATGCAACTTTCGAGAAGGCATGGAAGCCGTCGCCAAATGGATGAAAAACAGCTGCCTACAACTAAACACCAACAAAAGAGAAGTACTCATCATGGGCCCAAACCCCGACGCCTGGAGCGACACCTGGTGGCCCACCGCCCTTGGAAACCCGCCAACCCCCACAGACCACGCACGCAACCTGGGAATCATCCTGGACTCCGAGCTCAAAATGGCGGCCAGATCAACTCTGTCTCATCTTCCTGCTTCCACACCCTCCGCCTCCTTCGTAAGACCTTCAAATGGATCCCCCTCGAACACCGAAAGACAGTCACTCACGCCCTGGTCACCAGCAGACTCTACTACGGCAACGCACTCTACGCCGGAACAAACAAAAACCTCATCCGCAAGCTACAGAACATCCAGAACGCCGCCGCAAGACTGGTCCTCAACCTGTCAAAACACTGCCACATCTCTCAGCACCTGCGCACACTTCACTGGCTCCCCATCGAGGCGAGAATCACCTTTAAGATGCTCACCCACGCACACAAGGCCCTCCACGGCACCGGACCAGCATACCTGAACAGCCGGCTCAAATTCCAGGCACTCCCAAAGGACCCTACAATCAGCCCAGCTCTCCTACGCCGTGTTCCCCCACACCAGAAAGACCAGATCGGGAGGCCGCTCCTTTTCCTTCCTCGCCGCCAAAGCATGGAACGCCTTTACACTCCACCTCAGACAGACAACATCGCTCCCCATCTTCGCAAGAAACCTCAAAACTTGGCTCTTCGACAGACCCCCTCCTTGATGGAATGGAACCTGCACCCCCCACCCCTAGCGCCTTGAGACCCTTACGGGTGAGTAGTTGCGCTTTAACAAACTCCTGATGGATGGATTGACTACTTCTGAATCTGGGTTAGTGACAGGTAATCCCCCCAAAACCTAGCCTCACCGGAAGCCCATCAAGAAGAGAAGTCTCTGCAGATTCTAAACTCCTCCTGCAGCTCAGCGAGCGTTGTAGCAGTCTTCAGGCACCCAGAACTCTCCACCGATCAAAATAACAAAGCTGGCCTCGCAGAGAAACGGAGCCCCAAGATCCTCTTCCTCCTTCACCAAAAGACGCTGAATAGTGAGCACGGGGAACTGGGCGCGGCCGCTGACATCATCGTAGGCACGCCCCGTGCCAAACCTCACGCATCTCGCGTGAGGTGCCACACCTCACGCATCTCGCCTGAGGTGCTAAACCTCATGCATCTCACGTGAGGTGCTAAACCTCACGCATCCCGCGTGAGGTGCCGAACCTCACGCATCTCGCGTGAGGGTGCCAAGCATCTAGGGTGAGGTGCCGAACCTCACGCATCTCGCGTGAGGGTGCCAAAACTCACGCATCTCGGGTGAGGTGCCGAACCTCACGCATCTCGAGTGAGGTGCCAAACCTCACGCATCCCGGGTGGGGTGCCAAACCTCACGCATCTCGGGTGAGGGGCCGAACCTCACGCATCTCGGGTGAGGTGCCAAACCTCACGCATTCCGCGTGAGATGCCGCACCTCACGCATCTCGCGTGATGGTGTCAAACCTCACGCATCTCGGGTGAGGTGCCAAACCTCACGCATCTCGGGTGAGGTGCCAAACCTCAAGCATCTCGCGTGAGGTGCCAAACCTCACGCATCTCGCGTGGGGTGCCAAACCTCACGCATCCCGCGGGAGGTGCCGAACCTCACGCATACCGCGTGAGCTGCCGAACCTCACGCATCTCGGGTGAGGGTGTCGAACCTCACGTATCTCGGGTGAGGTGCCAAACCTCTCGCATTCCGCGTCAGGTGCCGAACCTCACGCATCTCGCGTGAGGGTGCCAAGCATCTAGGGTGAGGTGCCGAACCTCACGCATCTCGCGTGAGGGTGCCAAAACTCACGCATCTCGGGTGAGGTGCCGAACCTCACGCATCTCGAGTGAGGTGCCAAACCTCACGCATCCCGGGTGGGGTGCCAAACCTCACGCATCTCGGGTGAGGGGCCGAACCTCACGCATCTCGGGTGAGGTGCCAAACCTCACGCATTCCGCGTGAGATGCCGCACCTCACGCATCTCGCGTGATGGTGTCAAACCTCACGCATCTCGGGTGAGGTGCCAAACCTCACGCATCTCGGGTGAGGTGCCAAACCTCAAGCATCTCGCGTGAGGTGCCAAACCTCACGCATCTCGCGTGGGGTGCCAAACCTCACGCATCCCGCGGGAGGTGCCGAACCTCACGCATACCGCGTGAGCTGCCGAACCTCACGCATCTCGGGTGAGGGTGTCGAACCTCACGTATCTCGGGTGAGGTGCCAAACCTCTCGCATTCCGCGTCAGGTGCCGAACCTCACGCATCTCGCGTGAGGGTGTCAAACCTCACGCATCTCGCGTGAGGGTGTCAAACCTCACGCATCTCGGGGGAGGTGCCAAACCTCACGCATCTCGCGGGAGGTGCCGAACCTCACGCATACCGCGTGAGCTGCCGAACCTCACGCATCTCGGGTGAGGGTGTCGAACCTCACGTATCTCGGGTGAGGTGCCAAACCTCTCGCATTCCGCGTCAGGTGCCGAACCTCACGCATCTCGCGTGAGGGTGTCAAACCTCACGCATCTCGCGTGAGGGTGTCAAACCTCACGCATCTCGGGGGAGGTGCCAAACCTCACGCATCTCGCGTGGGGTGCCAAACCTCACACATCCCGCGGGAGGTGCCGAACCTCACGCATACCGCGTGAGCTGCCGAACCTCACGCATCTCGGGTGAGGGTGTCGAACCTCACGTATCTCGGGTGAGGTGCCAAACCTCTCGCATTCCGCGTCAGGTGCCGAACCTCACGCATCTCGCGTGAGGGTGTCAAACCTCACGCATCTCGGGGGAGGTGCCAAACCTCACGCATCTCGCGTGAGGGTGCCAAACCTCACGCATCCTGCGTGAGGGTGCCAAACCTCACGCATCTCGAGTGAGGTGCCAAACCTCACGCATCCTGCGTGAGGGTGCCAAACCTCACGCATCTCGGGTGAGGTGCCAAACCTCACGCATCCCGGGTGAGGTGCCAAACCTCACGCATCACGGGTGAGGTGCCAAACCCCACGCATCTCGGGTGAGGTGCCAAACCTCACACATATCGGGTGAGGTGCCAAACCTCACGTATCTCGCGTGAGATACCGAATCTCATACATCTCGCGTGAGATGCGTGAGATACCGAATCTCACGCATCTCGCGTGAGATACCGAATCTCACGCATCTCGCGTGAGGTGCCAAACCTTGTGAGTGTCTGGCGCGGTAGTAAATGTCCTCCCATTCTTTATTGCGCAGAGTCCGCCCCAGTTCCCTCTCCCATCTAGCCCGTCCTGCATTATAAACGCGCGAGTATTTGTCCAAGAGGAGCCGATATATGTCTGAAATGAGTCGCTTATCTGTGGTGCGCGAGAGAAGCCAGTATTCATATTTACTGAGCTTGCGTGTAGCGTCTCCACGGATCTGGTTTTGAAGCGCCTAATGTCGGACCTGTAGATACCTAAGGCGTTCAGCCTCCGGGAGGTCATAGGTCTTCCGGAATTCCTCAAAAGGCATCACTCCCGCACCTGAATACATGTGAAAGAGGCATCGGCATCCTGCTGGGCGCCACCGTGCAAAGGTCTGGACATCCCTACCCGGGCCGAAGTCAGGGTTCTCTAACAGGGGTGTGAGGGGAGACGGGAAGGTCGTCAGGTCGTGTAAGACGCATGTTCGATCCCATACCTCTAGCGGTACACTTGTGACGAAGGAGGCGTATAGGTTAGGGGGCCGGTGTTGTTGCCGTAGGAAAGGCACACCTGGAGTGGACGCCCCGCGACCGCTTGGTCCTGGAACAACCAATGGCGCTCCGATTCCCATTTGCTCCATTCCACTAGGGTTCTGAGTTGGGTCACCTGGTAATAGTGACGCAAATCCGGCAGGCTCAGCCCACCACTCTCCGGGGGAAGCATCCCTAGCCTCAGCTTGAGTCTGGGCCGTTTCCCGTTCCACACAAACTGAGCCAGCTCCGATTGCGTGCGGCAAATCCATCCCTCCGAGGGACGGAGCGGGCTAGCCCGAAAAACGTATAAAACTTGCGGGAGGATTGTCATCTTTACTGCTGCCACTCGGCCCAGCCAAGATAGTGGGAGGTGCCGCCACCGCCCGACCTCCGCGCGGATAGTGGACTAAGGTTAGCGTAGTTGAGACGCACCGTTTCTTGTAGCGTGGCCGCCAATTGTATGCCCAGGTGGGGCACTGCACCGTCTGCCCATTGGAAGGGGAATTGTGCTTCTAGGGAGGCTCGCGTGTGTGCCTACAAGGAAAGGTCAAGTGCTACTGATTTCGTCATGTTCACCTTAAAGCCAGAGGCCTTCGCAAATGCATCCAGGATGGTGTAGGAAGGTGGATACCTGACTATGGTTGCCCCCAACTTTTTGCCTGGTGTTTTGCTGGTTTTCCGACTTAGTTGACCTGGGACCCTGCTATCCAGGGCCCCAGGCCTACTGCTCTCTCTGTCAAATGGATTCCATGTACCTTAGGTACATATCTAATTGGATACTGAGTCACCTTATCAGTCCCTGTACAGTGTACCTCAGGTACACTGGGCATAGGTGTACCCAGGGCCTACCAGGGGCTGCAGCATGTATTATGCCACCCCTGGCTGGCCATCCAAATCTGACACAACTGGCTGCACGACAGCTGGGGCAAGGTGGTGTAATCACCCTTTGCTTTAGATATAGTATTCCTATATCTAACCCTAAAATGGACACATGTATTCCTATCAGTCACTCCTATGGCAGGCTTTGACAATCCTGAAGGCAGAGTGCTTGGAATTATGTGAGATGGTGCTCTGGCATGAGCTGAGCCCGTTTGCAGCTTGCGGAACCAAGTCCTAATAGCTGTTCCATGATAACGCATACCATATACTCTTAAGTGCATTATAATCCTCGCGGTTATGTGCCAACTTTGGTATCGCTTTATCAAAACATGTCGAGTAAGGTGTCATACAAATTGGAATACTAGCCCCTCGCCAATTCTGGCGACGGGGTTAGCATTCCACCCTTCTAGAGGGACACGACATGTATGTAACTGTGAACCCCGGTTAAAGCTGAACACAGCCTCAGCTCCACAAAATGGATGCTGCCACCACAGACACAAGTCTGACCTCCTGCTGCTGGGAGTCCTTCCAGCGAAGAGAGCTTGACAAAGGGTTTCCTGTCAGGGGCGGTGCTAGCACCATCCCAGACACGGTTTTGTGTATCCCAGGTAGGCAGGGCTGAGAGGAAGGTGACTGCAAGTGGCACCCCGGTGCTCACTGTGCATATGCCGGCTTGAACCAGTTCCAGGGGCACACCAGCCCCTGAGCTGGGGAAAGTCCGGCATGGGAGAGGGGTGTAACCACCCCCCTCCTGGTCACACCCATGGGCAGGACCTAGTCGCGTGCCAGCCCCTTTTTTTTAGAATAAAGGTAGGAGCGGGCCCCCTTCCCAAATTAGATAATTCTGAATCTTGACTACTTTCCACAAAAGAACTCTTGAACATTTCTGAAGACTCTCCCTTGTGGCTAAGGAGTAGCCACCCTGCTCCAGCGGGCACCATCTAAGCGCATGCGGTTTTCTGCAAGTCCATCCTCTGGATCAAGACTGCCCAGCTCGACGAGACCCGGATTCCCTGGCATCTCTGACCTCTACCTACATCATCAGCCCAGCTGAGATTCGTGGGTGTGACGAGACCTGAAGGGACCGGCCATCTTGAAGACTGCACGACGCTTATCCAGCACGACCGCCGAGGGATCCTCGAGTGAGTGCTTTTGGGTTTGAGAAGCCCTAACCCTGAGCAGCTCCAGCACCGAAGTCCAGCCCCCCAGCATCCACGAGATCTGCGTGGGGCCCTTCTGCTCTTTGCTGCTCACCGCGTTGTCCGGCCACTTGCCTGCTGGCTTGTAGCCCTCCTGACGACGAACCACGACGATTGCATCGCTGGTCTGTTTGCTCCAGACTGGCCCTAGCTCCCCTCCAAAAGAGGAGCACCCCGGACCCTCCTGGTCCACTCCAGACGCCATCTTGAGTCCACCGCCTGGGCTTGCCTTTGCCAAGGTTTGTTGCCCCAATCCTGGGTCTAGCATCGCCGACAGCAGACACCTTCGTGGGACAGCTCGCACCTCGATCCTGGTCGCCGACAACGCCTCCTGGTCCGAGAGACTGCAGAGCCCAGCGTCGCCCACTCACCTGGTCGAGGTGACTTCATCCGGTGCCATCCTGGTGTCCACCTAATCACTGGCTAGTGATTAAGAACTGAGTCCCCTCGGCTTTCAGGTCGTCTCCATCACCGATCCAGGCTTGGATCACATCGAACTTCATCACTGGTCGCCTGCCAGCAACTTCTTCTTTCAGGCTCCATAGACTGTAACGAGGATTCCCAACGTCTTTTGAACCCTATGCAGCCGCAGCCCCTGGGCTAGGTAACCTGAGCATTTCGGTGCTCCAACGTAGGTTCACTATCTAAGTGTCCAGATCCTTTTTCGTTTTCAGCCTAACTAGTCGGATTCGTCCGATAACTAACTTTACGAAAACTAGCATCCATAGACTTTGTCCCGCATCCCGCGTGAGAGTGCACACTCTGCACCCGATCTCCCTAGGCCTCCTGCTCCTAACCTGAAGGTTCAGTAGTGTATTCCTAGCCATCCTGAAGCCTCTGGATCTTGTTACTTACCTGCTAGTATTTCGCATTCCACTTTTGGAGTATATGGTTTTTCATGCCCCTCGGGCATTTGTGTAAATTGTGCAACTTAAAGTATTTTCTTAAGAGTTTTGTTATGTGCTTAGCTCCCTGACTCATAAAGAGTTCAGGGTAGACTTGTTATAAATAAATATCCTTTTATTTTCATAACAACCTGTGTGGTGTCCTTTCACTTGGTGTTCAAGGGGTATATGTGATGGTATAACAGCTGGCTTAACACGCCCTCTAGAGCTTAGCCTAAAGACTGCTCTTGTCCATGCTACTAGGATAGCTGGTCTATAAGGTTGACTTACAACCAATCATCAATAAGGGTCGTTTGGTATGATACAAAGTGATCACTAGAATAGTGAGCACTATATATCAGGCCAACTTCTCACAGATGGCCGCCCCGGCCGGCAGGGATGGCGCAGGGGAAGCAAAGGAAAGCAAGACGTCATCAGCGTATAAGCTAATCGTGTGGATATAAGCCCCGAATTTAATCCCCTTAATGGTCGGATGCGATCGCATGGCCTGCACCAGGGGTTCCATATACAGCGCGAAGAGCAGGGGCGAGAGCGGACACCCCTGCCGAGTTCCGCGTTCGATGGGGAATACGGGCGATGAGCAGCCATTCACCCGAACCGACACCGTGGGGAAGGTATAGCAGTTCAGAACCCACGTACGAAATCTCGCGCCTAACCCTGCCTTGATGAGCACCTGTTCCAAGTACGGCCAGTGGACACGATCGAAGGCCTTCTCCGCATCAATCGCCAACATCATGAACTCTCCCGGCAACCTGGAGGCCCGTTCCACTAAGTGGAGTGCTCTTTTTGTGTTGTCGACCGCCTGGCGCTCCGGTATAAAGCCGGCCTGGTCCGGATCAATCAGACCCGGCATAAGTGGGCCCAGCCGCTTCGACAGTATACTGGTGTAAAGCTTCAGATCTACGTTAAGTAACGAGATAGGGCGGTAGGCCCCGCATTGCGTTCGGTCCTTTCCCTGTTTGGGAATGACCGAGATCATGGCACTCATCAGATCTCTTGGGATGGCGCAGGGCTAAAAGGCGGCGGTAAAGCCATCCGGTCCCGGCGCCTTGACCAGCTTGAGGCGGGAGATCGCGGCAATGACTTCTTCAGGACGGATCTCCCTGTCAAGGAGTTCTGATTGTTCCGTCGATAAAGCCGGTATGGACACCGAGTCCAGGAAGGCCGCCCCGTCCGCTGGATCCAGAGCAGCCCCCTCGTATAGTGTGGTATAAAAGTCAATAAATGCCTGCGCTATAGCTCCGTCCTCCGTCACTGTGACTCCGTCCTGCGTGTGTATTTCCTGCACCGAGTGTCGTTGCTGCTGTTCGCGGAGTGCCCGACCCAACAGACTCCCGCATCTGTCGCCTCCCGTGTAGTATGCATGTCGTACCCGTAGTGCCGCGTATTCTGCTCTATCTTGATCTAGTGCTGCTAACTGTTGACGTGCCACTCACAACTGTTTCCACACCCGCGGCGCCCCTGTCCTCTGGTGTACCTGCTCCAATTCCTTCGTGCGGGCAGAGAGCTCGTCTCTCTTACGGGCCCTCTCCGCATTTTCTGCTGCCGCGATTGCAATGAACTCGCCCCGTATGACTGCCTTGAGTGCTGCCCAATGTGTTGCATGTGAAGTGTCCGTCGGTGTGTTGTGTACCAGGTATTCAGCTATAGCTTCCTTGATCTTGGCCACAACCCCCTGTCTGTGCAGCAGCGTGTCCCTCAGTCTCCAGCAATGGGCACTGCGCCCCACCGGTGGAAAGGTGAACACCGCTGTGAGTGGTGCATGATCGGAAAGGGCTGCCGCTCCTATCTCAACGCTTGACGCCAGCGCTCTAAATGAAGTGGATGTTAGAAAATAATCTAGGCGCGCATAGGTTTTGTGGGCGTTGGAGTAATATGTGTAGTCCCGGTCGCCCGGGTGGAGGGAGCGCCACAAGTCCGTCATACCCAGTTCTGACAATCTGTTCCGTCCCCCCTCCGATAAAGTGCCTGCCTGCGTGGATCACTGCGCTAACCTGTCAAGTAGGTTGTCAAAAACTAAATTGAGGTCCCTCTCAACCAGAACATGTCTATCAGGTGCCGCCGCTGCTTCAGTAAGCACTTGGTGGAAGAACTTCTCCTGCCCCTCATTTGACGCATAAACCGCAATCACCGTGAAGGTGTGAGCACCCAGTGAGAACCTGCACGATAGGAGTCGCCCTTTAACCGCTGTCCCCCAGTGTAACTGCTTCCCCTTAAATCGCTTTGACACCAGGAGCGCCACCCCAGCAGTCTTTGTGGTCGTGGATGAGAAAAGTTGTGTCGGAAAGTGACGGGATTTAAGCCTATGACAATCCTTAGTTAGCAAATGCCTTTCCTGGAGGAGACAGATATCTGCTTTTGAATTCTCCAGCAGGGACAGCACCGCTCGCCGCTTAACCGGACTGTGCCCATGCAAATTCAACGTGAGCACACTCAACTCAGTCGCAGGCATAAGGAGTCATACCCCACACGCTCTCTGAGAAAACTTCCAGTGGCCAAAACATCAGCCAAGCCCTGTCTCGCAGCTGCCCCGGCCACCCAGGACCCTCAGATCTGCGCAATTCGCCACACCCTTTCAGTCTAACATTCACTCGGATCCGGAGTTCCTCCCCCTTACCAACAACACCCCCCTCCCCACAATGAACAAAACCCTTGACAGCCCCCCACCCCCCCGCAATCCCAAGATGACAACATTGATAGTCCTTCATCCAGAGATGAATGGGAAAGGTCTCTCCCAGTCCAGAAACCCCCTTTTCCTGACTGGCCAAAGAAGCAAAAAACAGTCTCTCCCCACCCCTCCACCTGCCAAGGAGACCACCCTCCCTCCCCTTTCCCCAACTTGAAGAATACCAAAAATAGTCCTGTCCAACGTTCATAGTTGTAGACGAGGAGGTTGGGACACCTTTGGGGGAATGTGTCGGAGTCCAATACCTCCGCCCCCGCCGCCGACTCAGTCGGCCCCAATCCCCACTGTCTCATCAAAAGCCCTCGTGCCACTTCATCGTTGGTTATCCGCTGTCGGAGAATGCCAGTCCCAGTGCTACGGCTTCTACCGCAGCACGGCGACCATCTTCGATCTCTTGCGCGGCCGGGCGCCTCAGTCTTAGTCGTCGCTGTTGCTGTTTCCACTGCCCAGGGCCGTCCGTGCCATTTACTCCCCCTCCAGGCTGATCGTCATCCTCCGTCGGTTCCTCGAGGCCTAGCAATTTGCATGCATCCCTGAAAGACCGCAACTGGTGAACCTTGTTGTCCAGCTTAAACACCAGGCGAAAGGGGTGACCCCAGCTATATGGGATGTCGCGTCGCAGTTCTGCCGTGATCGGTCGGAATGACCGTCGTTTCTCCAGGGTGATGGAGGCGAGGTCCTGATATAGAGTCGGCGAGTGGGCACCATATGAGATGGTTCCCATCTGGCGCGCTTTGCTAAGGATCTCCTCCTTCGTGCGGAAGTCCTGCACGCAGACCAAGATGTCGGCCGGTTGGGACGAGGCCGCCCTGGGCGGGCCCGTCCTATGGGCCCTGTCCAACAGAAGCGTTGAGTCCGCCGGTCGGCCCAGGATGTGGTTGAAGAGGCCTTGGGTGAAATGGAAGAGGTCGTCTGTGTCGGGAGCCTGCTTCACTCCCCGAATCCTGATGTTGTGCCGCCGGGAGCGGTTCTCCAGGACCTCGGCGTGAGACTGGAGGTCCACCTGTTGGTCGTGAATACGGACTATTTCTTGCCGCAGCGCCTCTATTTCTACATCTCGCCCATCGCATTTGGTCTCTAGGTCCGCCACTCTTTCTCCTATGGCGTCAGTGTCGCGTCGGACTTCCGTATTTCCTCCTGTAGTTCCCTCTTCAACGCGTGGATGTCCTCTCGCAGGCCAGAGAAGAGGGATTCTAGAAAGGTCTTTGTGATAGTCTCCTCAATATCCGCCTTTCCCGAGGGTGGAGAGTCCCTGGTCTTCTTTTCCGTGCCGGTCCGTTGGCTGGATGTGGCGGTGTCCGTCCGCTTCCCCATTGTGCTGGGAGTGAATAGATCCTTAATAGTCCTGTCCTTCTGGATTCTCCCCGAGGACATGTCACTCAGGGCCTCCCCGGCCCGGACACCACCAGTGCTGCTTGACGGCGTGGGTTCCGGCAACGCGGGTGCAAGAAAGTTCGACGGGTCGGTCCGGTATTCAGGGGAGCCCACCTAGAGGCTGCGCCAGGAGCCCGCCTTTCCCCGCTCCGGTGCCGAGGAGACTACACTCTGTCCCTGCCCAAACCCCAGGGTGTCCGCAGCTGGACCAGGACACCAGTCACTGGTGTCCGGTTGCTCCTGTCCGGGCACTGGTCCACCGAGCGCCTCCGTGTTCTGCTCGCAGTCTTTGGGCCTAGCAGGGCTTCTAGGATGCCACACAAGGGGCAGCTCCGACCAGCAAGTGGCTCAAAATGGCAGAAGCAAACTCCAGTGCGAATCAGGCGCTTCCGTTCGATTCCCCCTGTGGGCGTTACCTCAGCGCTTCCGAAACCCTCTGAGCCTGGTCGACGCGCCGACACTCTCAGCCGCCACTCGGGTACGATTCCTCCCCGCTGCTGCTCACCTCAGTCCCTGGGGCTCGGGTTCTGTGTTCCGTCCGCCGTACTCCGCGGTCGGGCCCACTTCGCCTGGCCGCCAGCCCGTCCGCCGTCAGAGATCTGTCTCTGCCGCTACCACCGCAACCGTGTGTTCGCGGGTCCGCAGTAGCCCCCGGACTGTGTCGTCCCAGGGGCCTTGCGCTGTCAACGCGCGGGCAGGACCCTCCGCTCCGGCGTCGGCTCTCGCGTAGTCTGGCGCCACCCAGTCGGACTGCCTCGCCGGGGCCCAAGGCCACGCCCCGCGGCTTCTCTCCGCTAGGCCCAACCCGGCCTCGCTCACAGGGGCACTTCTCCCTGTGTTCCGGGTGGACCCAGCGTCGTTCGGTTCTCTCCTCCGGGTGCAGACCTCTCCCGGCTGTAAGCGCTCTCCGACGGGGCCCACTGATGGGGGATTGAAGCGTTGCAATGGTGCTATAAAGACGGCCGGCGGTGGGAGCGCTCGGAGACACGTCCGCTCACACCGCCATCTTGGTCACGCCCCCCCATATCTGGTTTTAGACGCCGTTTTCCATTCGTCACCATTACGAATGCGCACCAAATGATACGCACCTCGAAGATCTAATTTGGTGTAGATCACAGCGGTCTTCACCTGGTCCAAAAGAACTGGGATCAATGGAAGGGGGTCCTTGTTCTTTATTGTGATCTTATTCAATGCTCTATAAATCAATACAAGTTCTTAATTCCCCATTTGCCTTAGGAATAAAAAACCAACAGAGAGGCCGCAGGTGACTTAGATGGGCGTATAAAGCCGTTTTCCAAGTACTGATCAAGATATTGTCTCAAATGTTGGTTTTCTTTTTCTGATAATGCATATATCCGACAGTTAGGCACACATGAACCAGGCACAAGATCAATTTGACAGTCGTATGACCAATGAGGAGGGAGGGTCGCTGCTTTTGCTTCACTGAAGACTTCTTTAAATTCCTCATAGGGAGTTGGTAGCACGTTTTTTTTCTCTTCCGTGGTTGCAATTTGTCCCGTTGTAGATTCTTTGGTCTTTAACCCCTTCGCTGCTCATGACGAGCTCAGCTCGTCATGAGGCACGGTTGAGCTGTGCTCATGACGAGCTGAGCTCGTCATCAACAATGGGGATTCAGGGAATGCAGCACAGGAGGGGAATCTCTCAAGCACCCAAGGTGTTAAACATGTGGAGTGACAATATTGAGAAAGAAAAACAAGTTCCCTTTTTTGCCAATCTATTAAAGGGTTATGCAAGCAAAGCCAAGGCATTCCTAAAATAAAGCCATATTGTGGGGCTTGGATTACATCGAAATGAACTTCCTCTTTATGCTGTTGGTTATTTGTATCTAAGCAGAACATCTGAATTTTAGAGGTTTGCATGGTAACAGGGCCTCCAGACAACATTTTGCCATCTACTGCTTGCACAATTTCTGGAGTGACCTTTTTCTCACAACCAATTTGTAACCGTTGAGTAGTTTCAAAATCTACGAAATTCCCTGTTGCGCCTGAGTCTATTAGGACTTCCACTCACAGTCTTACCTTTAGGTTTTATTGTGCAATCTTTCACGAAATGTCCCTTTCCACCACAATAAAGACACTGGCCATTTTTACGTCTATTATCTTTTTCATCTTTAGACAATGGTTGCCTAAGAGTCCCGACTTCCATTGGTTCTGTAGTTGTTTCTGAACTACTAAGTTGATTTCTGGGTTTACTGTCGAACTTCCAACTTGATTTATCATATTTTTTCCTGTCAGTTCTTCTTTCAGACAGTCTATGATCCAGACGTAAAGTTAGATTGACTAACTCTGAACAAGTAGTTGGTTGAGGATCAATTTGCGCAAGAACGTCTTTCAGATCATCTTTTAACCCTTGATAAAAGAGTGCTGCCCTCTTTTCTTCAGGCCACGAGGTTTCTGCAATTAACCTATTGAAATGTGACAAATAGGAAATAAGGTCTCTATTCCCTTGTCGTAGCTGTAATAGTTCGCGATCTGCGGACAGAGTCACCAGTGGCGGCTGGTGACATTTGAAATTGGTGTGGCGTAAAATTGGCGGTGGAGAAAAAAATACAGGAACAAACACCACACAGTACCATACAAAGAATAGAAACCAACCCCACATCAAAACTAATGCAGCGCGCTATGTGAAAGTGATCTCAGCATGTTTATAAAGTGATCACATATTTTAGAAAATATTCATTTCGTGAAACCATCATGCAGTGTTAGAGGCTTAGCTTATGAGTAGCTTCAAATAGAATGAAAACACAAAACAGGTATTACAGCAAATTTTGCCTGCAGCGGGCACCAATGCATTGTATATTCCATACCTTGCAAATACATATACAGGGTAAATTTACGCGATGAAAACTGCCCAGATTTGAAAATGTGGGATACTTTTTTTTTCAGCTGAAACACGCTAATGAGGGCCACTTTCATTTTAATGCCCAGATGTATTTGCTGTGCTAGTCCGACCCTGGCTGTTGCACGTATTCCGAGTGAATTTATCAATAAATAACACATGACTCAACCCCCAGTGGCTCCAATTGCCCTGTTGGTCCAGTGAATTAAATTTGAATTTGAATTTAAAAGCATTTGTTTAGCGCACTTATACCCAGCGGTTTCATGGCGCTTAAGGAGCTACTACCAGCAACAGCAACAAGAGGGACAGATTAGGCATCAAAAGCTCTGGAAAAGAGGAAGGTTTTGAGATTCTTCCGGAACTCCAAATAGGAGGTTGCGGATCTAAGGGTCATAGGGAGGGAGTTCCAGAAGACAGGTGCGAGGACCGCAAATTTCGCCCCACCTGCTTTCTTTTTCTTAAAGCGAGGGGTGGCCAGGAGTGCCATATGGGTAGAGCGGAGTTCTCTGCCCGGCAGGTAAGATTTGATGGCCGAGCATATAAACTCGGGGGCAGTGCCCATTCTAGCCTGGAAGGTGAGGCAACCTAGTTTAAATAAGGCCCGCTCCCTCACAGGTAGCCAGTGCAATGATTTCAGCAGTGGGGTTGCTCGATGGAATTTGGGCAGCCCATGGATCAGGCGGGCAGCCTGATTTTGCACTAGCTGCAGTCGGTGTATGGCATAGGCCGGTGCGCCGTTGTAGATTATGTTCCCATAATCGAGGCGCGAGAGCACCATTGCCATCACAATTATTTTCAGTGCCGGGAGGGAAAAGAAGCGGGATATCTTTCTAATTATCCGGAGGGAAAAGATGCAGGAGGAGACCACCGAGCTCACCTGGGGGTTTACAGATAGTTGGGGATTGAGAAAGATCCCGAGGGTTTTGACTTTAGGGATCGGGAGGGGGGGGACACCAAGTGAAGGGGGCCAGAACGAAGGGGACCAGGGACTGCAACCACCTCCTGTCAAGACCAACTCTGTCTTGTCAGGGTTGAGTTTGAGGTGGTTGCAGTTCATCCAATCTTGGATGAATAACATGACGGTTTGAAAGTTTTGAACAGAGGAGGCAGAGTGAGAAAGATTAAAGATAAGCTGGAGGTCATCGGCGTAATTAAACACCGTGACCTCAAGCTGCTGTAGTGAAGAGATAAGGGGGTAAATATATAAATTAAACAAAAGGGGGGATAGTGAGGAGCCCTGAGGGACGCCGCACTCCACCTTTCGTGAGGAGGCAGTAAAACCAGTGAGATGAACAGCCTGTGCCCTGTCACACAGGAAGGAACTAAACCAGGAGAGGGCAGAGCCCTCTATGTCCGCCGCCTTGACACGAGTGAGAAGGATGGAGTGATCCACCGTGTCAAAAGCGGCGGACAGGTCTAAAAGAACAAGGGCTTGCGGGAGGTTGATGTCAATACCCTCGCGGAGTCTGTCCATCACTGAGATCACCACCCTCTCTGTGGAGTGCAGGGGTCGGAAGCCCGCCTGGCAAGGGGAGAGGCACTGATTTGCCTCCACATAAGTGCTCAGGGTACTCGTGACGTGGGTTTCTAAGACCTTTCCCAAATAGGGTAGGAGGGAAATGGGGCGGTAATTAGCAGGGGACAGGGGATCAGCGCCATTTTTTTTTAAATCGGGATAATGACTGCTGATTTGTGGGAGGGAGGAACCACACCATTGCTTAGTGAGTCATTAAGGAACGTAAGAGGAGGGGTGGGCAAGGCCAAGAAGATCTCTCTTAAGACGTGGGCGGGACCAAAATCCAAAGGGGAACCCGACTTCACCCGTCGAAGGAGGGGAGGGAGGGAGTCCTTGGTCAGCAGTGGAATGCTAGCCAGTTTGGAAGTAGAAGGGGGAGGGGAGGGGTTAACAAAGGTTGGAGAAGGAGGCGGTATATTGATTTTTATCTGTGCGACCTTCTCAATGAAAAATTCATTCAGCGAGTCGCAGAGGTGTTGAGAGGGAGGGACTGTTGTCGTGACTCTGTCGGATGCTGCCAGTTCATGGACGGTAGCAAAAATCTCTTTGGATTGGGACTCTGCCGCTAAAGTCCTTCCTGTAGGAAGGTGGATATCTGACTATGGTTACCCCCAAACTTTTTGCCTGGTGTTTAGCTGGTTTTTGACATAGTTGGCCTGGGATCCTGCTATTCAGGGCCCCAGGCTGATTGCTCTCTCCTTAAAATGGACTCCATGTACCCTAGGTGCATAACATAATTGGAACTGGTTCACCTTATAGGCCCCTGTAACAGTGTACCCTAGGTACCCAGGGCATAGGTGCATCCAAGGCCTACCAGGGGCTGCAGCACGTCTTGTGCCACCCCTGGCCTGGCCTCCAGATTTGACACAACTGGCTGATCACTCAGCTGGGGTAAGTTGGTGTAATCACCTCTTACTTAGATATAGTATCCCTATATCTAACCTTAAACTGGACACATGTTAACCTGTAAGCCATTCCTATGGAAGGCCCCTGCAATCCTGGGGGCAGAGTGCATGGTTACATGTGAGATGGTGCTCTAGCATGAGCTGAGCCTGTCTGCAGCTGTCGGAAACCACTCCCTAAGCTGTTCCGGGATATTGCCATACCATATACTCTTAAGTGCATTATAATCCTCGCGGTTATATGCTATCTTTGGTTTGGCTTTATCAAAACATGTCGAGTAAGGTGTCATACGAATTGGAATACTATCCCCTCGCCAGTTCTGTCGACGGGGATAGCATTCCACCCTTCTAGAGGGACACGACATGTGTGTAGCCTTAACCCCGGTTAAAGTTAACCAGAGCCTCAGCATCACAAAATGGATGCTGCCACCACAGACACATGTCTGACCTCCTGCTGCTGGGAGTCCTTCCAGCGAGGAGGGCCTGGACAAAGGGTTTCCTGCCTGGGGAGGTGCGAGCACCACCCCAGACAGAGTTTTGTGTATTGGGTAGGACAGGGCTGAATAGATTGAGACATGCCTGGGGTACACAAGGTGTCCCTGTGCATAAGCCAGCCCAAACCGGTTCTGGGGCTTTCCAGCCCCAGTCCTGGCGAGGAGCTGGACAAAGGAGAGGGGGTGTAACCACCCCCCTTCCTGGTCCCACCCATAGGGGAGGGACCTAGCAGGAGATCCACCCCTCAGATTGGAATAAGAGTGGGAGCAGTGCCATTGCACAGCAGATCATCCTGAAATCAACTTTAAACAAGAAGAAGACTGGACTTCGACATTCTGCTGCACAGAAGACTGAAGAGAATCTCCCTTGTGGCCTAGGAGGGGCCACCCTGTGAACACAGGCATCACCCAGCACCTCGACGTCTGCTTTGCCGCCGCCTCCCGCCGGAGCCCGAGTGCAAAGCCTGACAAGACACAGCTTCCCAGACTTCTCCCAGCCCGATCCACAGTCCCTGCAAAGAAGGGACCCGTGGAGGCACCGAGAGACGTGGGAGCGGACATCTTGAAAGACCCCCGAGACGCTGACTGCGCAGCACCCGAGGCTCCCTCGACTCTGTGCTTTGGGGTTTAAGAAGCCCTACAACCGAGCAGCATTTGCACCAAAGATCAGCCCTCCAGCATCTCCACGATCTGCGTGGGGCCCTTTTGCTTTGTGCCACTCGACTCGCCATCCCGGCCGCTTGTCACGTGATCAGCGGCCATCTTGGCGATGAAACCTACAATTTACACTGTGGGTCTGGTTGATCCAGACCTGCCCTCACTCCTGTAGAAAGGAGTACCCGCTCTGACCTTGCTGGTTCGAGTAAGAAGCCTTTTTTACTTTCCCCTTGGCTTGCGTTAGCCAAGGCTTGTTTGCTTCAATCGAGTTGCCGACACCGCCATCAGCTAGAGCCTTCGAGGCACAGCACTTGATCGACTCCTGGACGTCCTTGACCTCTTCGTGTCCACGTGGCTGCAGAGAGAAGCAACACCTGATCACCTGTTTGCACCCGACTTTGCCTGGTTCCAATCTGGTTCCACGGTGGTCACTGGTCAGTGACTTTGAACATTGTCCCCTCTGCTTTCAGGTCTTCACCACTTCAGATCCACCCTTGGATCCACCGGACACTTCTCCTTCACATCGCCTGCAGCATCTTCAGCTTCAAGCGCCAAGAACCTGCGTGTCAAAACCCGACGCCACTTCGACCCTGTGCACCCACTTCCTGTGGGTGAGGTAACATTGCAACGCCGGTGTCCCTACACTGGTACACACCTCTAGGGTCTGTGTCTTAAGTTTTGTTCCTCTAGGTTCAGCGGAAGTGCCCTTAAACTAACTTTGTGTAACTTTTACGCACCATAGACTTTGCATTGGAAAGTGCGTGCACTTTGAACACTGCACCCGAGTCCCGCTGGCCTTTCCCGACTTAGTCACTGCTAGTCTCGAAAAGCTCCAGCGATTCCCAAGGCCCTAGGCCTCTTCACTTTCCCATTGGTATCTCTTATACCACTTTCTTAGTATATGGTTTAGGTGGCCCCTAGGGCTCATCCATATTGTGCAACTTTTGTGTATTTTAAACTGTCTTGTGATTTAACGCTTGTGCTTCTGTGCTCATAAAGAGTCCAGGGGATTTTATAGTTAATAAATCAATATATATTTTCAATATATATCTGTGAGGTGTCCCTCTCATTTGATATTCAAGGGGGTTGTGTATGGTATAACAGCTGGCTTCACATGCCTTTCAGAGTTTAGCCTAAGACTGCTTTGTCCACGTTACCACTAGGATAACTGGTCTACAAGGTTGAATTACAACCATCATCATAAGGGTTGCTTGGCATGGTACAAAGTGATCACTAAGAATTAGTGAGCATTATATACCAGGCCAACTTCTCACATTGGTGAGCAGCGGATTGGGATCTGAGCTTGCTGTTGTTTTACCATTACAATCTTTGAGATTATCATTTGAAAGATCATACAGGTACCTGCTAGGTACATATAAAACAAGACTAGTATACTTAAGTTCTACTGAACTTAGTTGTTGTAGAGCAAAGGGAGTAGCACACCCTAGCTACAACTACTAGATAGGTTTAGTAGGTAAACACCAGTGTAGGTAGATTGCAACACATCCACCCACACTAGAGCAATGTCTGGAGCAGAGGGGTCCAGTGGACTTACTCCTGTTGAGAGTGACCCTCCAAGGGCACCATCCAAATTTGCAATTTTTCCTTTAAGGAATCAAGACAGCTTTGTGTCTTAAGGGGTCTGAAGACAGGGCCTTCCCCTACTACAGACCACCTAAGAGAGCTCTTAGACCAGTCTGAGACTCTAAAGCCCTCTAAAGCAAACCCCACAGGGAATGCTGAAGGAGGCCATCCTTCAGAGGATGACACTGTAGACACCCCTGCCCCTATCATCCTGGTAGATGAGGAAGCCTCCACCACTGGAGCTCCTCAGGTAGATGAGGAGGAAGAGGAAGAAGAGGAGGAGGTGGAAAGCAGTGAGTCAGATGATGACAGAGATAGTCAGGTGCTGGTCAGTAGACGGAACCAGGCTAACTTAAGCCAACTTGGGAATGAATCTGGTAACAACCCATTCAGACCCCCAGGTGGACTTAACCAGAAGCCTAGGAGGAGGAGGACTCACTCAGGTGACTCTGACAACTCCCATGCTTCTAGAGGCTCTCATGGTCACTCCAGAAGGGAGATGACTAGCCCTCAGAGAAGGGAACATGAGGCCAAGATGAGAGAGGCTGAGCTTAGGATCCAGAGGCAAGAGTTAGAGGTTGCCCTGGCCAAGGAGAAACTTGCTAGAGCAAGACAGCCTAGAGAGAGTGGATTAGGATCCACTGGTGGCAGCACTATCCAGAAGGATAAAGACAGGTCTTTTGATACAAGAAACCTGAGTAAGATTGTGCCCCCCTACAAAGCTGGGGATGATATCCACAAATGGATGACTGCACTTGAGAGAGCCTGCATGGTACAGCAGATCCCTCAGGAGCAGTGGGCAGCAATCTTGTGGCTCTCCTTTGAAGGTAGAGGCAGAGACAGACTCCTCACAGTTAGTGATGAGGATTCTAGAAACTACATGGTCCTGAAGAGTGCTCTGATTGATGGGTTAGGCTTAACCACTGAACAGTACAGGTTAATGTTCAGAGATACCCAGAAGACACAGACTCAGGACTGGTCTGAATTTGTTGAATGTGCCACTAAGGCTCTGGAGGGCTGGTTGCTGGTAAGTAAGGTTACTGACTATACAGGATTGTATAATTTAATTATGAGAGAGCAGATCTTAAGTAATTGTCAAAATCAGCTTCTACATCAGCACCTGGTTGACTCTGATCTGACCTCCCCACAAGAATTGGGTAGGAGGGCAGACAAATGGGTCAGAACCAGGATCAGGCCTAAGAACCAGGGTGGTGACCAAAAGAAAGAGACTACCAAGCCTCAAGAGAAGGGTGGGGATGAAAGTAAGGAAAATACCTCCCCAGGGCCCCAAAACTCCAAGAATGGGGGTGGGTCCCAAGACACTTCTACAACCCAGAAAAAGCCTTATTGTCATGCCTGTAAACAGGTGGGGCATTACAAAACAGAT
Source organism: Lissotriton vulgaris (assembly GCF_964263255.1). Classification (NCBI taxonomy): domain Eukaryota; kingdom Metazoa; phylum Chordata; class Amphibia; order Caudata; family Salamandridae; genus Lissotriton; species Lissotriton vulgaris. The sequence continues at coordinate 947,392,079 of NC_141699.1, read as the reverse complement.
AGCTGTTGTCCCAAGAATGGCAATAAAGAGAATATACCTCCAGGTAAGGCTCCAACACCTCCTATCACTGTTAGCAGTGGTCCCCCAGGTGGTGGGAGCACCCCCAAGAATTTGGGTGGGTTTACTTTTGGAGGACAGGTGGACTCTGGCCTATCCAGGTCCCCTAACTCAGATACTCTTGTCTATGAGACTGGCATGGGGTTTGCCAATTTCACTGCTTGTCCAAACACTTTGAGCAAGTATAGACAGGAGCCCCTCATCAATGGCTTGAAAGTTGAGGCCTTCAGAGACACAGGGGCTAGCATCACCATGGTGGCTGAATGTCTAGTCCCCTCAAGGCAACTTTTACCTGATGCCAAATATCAGGTGACAAACATTGATGGCATAGAAACCAATCATCCCATGGCAGTAGTCAATCTTAGCTGGGGAGGTGTCACTGGCCCAAAGAGAGTGGCAGTGTCAGCAAACTTGCCTGTAGATTGCCTACTGGGTAATAATTTGGAAATCTCAGCCTGGGCTGAGGTTGAACAGCAAACCCATTCTAGAATGGTAAATCTCCATGGAAAGGTTAGTGGGGCTGTGATGGCCACAGCCCCAATCCAAGATGTCCTTCCTGAAAAGGTTGGGAGGGTTGAGCAAACCTCAGCCCCATCTTTAGATAACCTCCCTCCTGAAAAGAGTAGCAGGGCTGTACTAGTAACAGCCCATACCCAAACTGAGTCTCCTCCTGAAAAGGTTGGTGGGGCTGTGATGGCCACAGCCCAAACTCAAACAGATACATGGGTAGTGAAGCCTGAAATGATGGATCACTCCACCCAAACAGAGAGCATGGAGGAGGAAGAGAAATCTCCCCCTCACCAGACTTTAGGAAAGGATCAGCCTCCTCAGGGAACTGATCTTACCCCTGATGAAGGAACTGTCCCAGAGGTTGTTAGGCCTGGCCTGACAGAACCTCTGATGGCAGTGGACCCTTCTCAGGAGGGACCCAGTCTGGAGCAGGTAACCTGCCCCTCTCTACCTTGCCTTACTCAGCCCAGGGCTGCAGAGGACAAGAAGGACAGTGAAACCCAAAGGGCCCCCTGTCAAATAAAGCACCCCCATCAACAGATTAGGGGCACCGAAACTAGTAGCCCTAGTGAGGTGAAAACTTTACAAACTCCTGAGGGATCCCCCTTAAAAGTAGTTAGGGACCTCCCCCAGATGGATATTGTTGGGCACAGCCAAACCTGGGACCAAAAGGCCCCAAACCTGACCTGTCCCTCCAGTAAGCCAAACAGAGGGACCCAGCCTCCAGCTTTAGGTAGCCAGAGGTTGACCCTGAGAGCACAGTGCAACTCAGTCAGAGAAAGAAAGGCACACATGGTGGAGAGTGATTGGAGGAAGCTGAGCCCTACAGAGGAAACTCACTTCAGTACTCCATCTCAACACCAGCCTTTGACTTTGCAAAGACACACCACAGGTAGAGATTCCCTATGGTGGAGACCCTCAGATACCCTTAGGGTGAGGGATTGCTTAGTGGACCATGAGACAGGGGGTTACCAAGCCAGAGCTGGTACTTCCTTATATGGCCACTTAGGCAATATAGGCTTACCTGGTCAAGGATAGCCTTAACTCCTTTTGTTTGGGGGGGGGTTATGTAGGAAGGTGGATATCTGACTATGGTTACCCCCAAACTTTTTGCCTGGTGTTTAGCTGGTTTTTGACATAGTTGGCCTGGGATCCTGCTATTCAGGGCCCCAGGCTGATTGCTCTCTCCTTAAAATGGACTCCATGTACCCTAGGTGCATAACATAATTGGAACTGGTTCACCTTATAGGCCCCTGTAACAGTGTACCCTAGGTACCCAGGGCATAGGTGCATCCAAGGCCTACCAGGGGCTGCAGCACGTCTTGTGCCACCCCTGGCCTGGCCTCCAGATTTGACAACTGGCTGATCACTCAGCTGGGGTAAGTTGGTGTAATCACCTCTTACTTAGATATAGTATCCCTATATCTAACCTTAAACTGGACACATGTTAACCTGTAAGCCATTCCTATGGAAGGCCCCTGCATTCCTGGGGGCAGAGTGCATGGTTACATGTGAGATGGTGCTCTAGCATGAGCTGAGCCTGTCTGCAGCTGTCGGAAACCACTCCCTAAGCTGTTCCGGGATATTGCCATACCATATACTCTTAAGTGCATTATAATCCTCGCGGTTATATGCTATCTTTGGTTTGGCTTTATCAAAACATGTCGAATAAGGTGTCATACGAATTGGAATACTATCCCCTCGCCAGTTCTGTCGACGGGGATAGCATTCCACCCTTCTAGAGGGACACGACATGTGTGTAGCCTTAACCCCGGTTAAAGTTAACCAGAGCCTCAGCATCACAAAATGGATGCTGCCACCACAGACACATGTCTGAACTCCTGCTGCTGGGAGTCCTTCCAGCGAGGAGGGCCTGGACAAAGGGTTTCCTGCCTGGGGAGGTGCGAGCACCACCCCAGACAGGGTTTTGTGTATTGGGTAGGACAGGGCTGAATAGATTGAGACATGCCTGGGGCACACAAGGTGTCCCTGTGCATAAGCCAGCCCAAACCGGTTCTGGGGCTTTCCAGCCCCAGTCCTGGCGAGGAGCTGGACAAAGGAGAGGGGGTGTAACCACCCCCCTTCCTGGTCCCACCCATAGGGGAGGGACCTAGCAGGAGATCCACCCCTCAGATTGGAATAAGAGTGGGAGCAGTGCCATTGCACAGCAGATCATCCTGAAATCAACTTTAAACAAGAAGAAGACTGGACTTCGACATTCTGCTGCACAGAAGACTGAAGAGAATCTCCCTTGTGGCCTAGGAGGGGCCACCCTGTGAACACAGGCATCACCCAGCACCTCGACGTCTGCTTTGCCGCCGCCTCCCGCCGGAGCCCGAGTGCAAAGCCTGACAAGACACAGCTTCCCAGACTTCTCCCAGCCCGATCCACAGTCCCTGCAAAGAAGGGACCCGTGGAGGCACCGAGAGACGTGGGAGCGGACATCTTGAAAGACCCCCGAGACGCTGACTGCGCAGCACCCGAGGCACCCTCAACTCTGTGCTTTGGGGTTTAAGAAGCCCTCCAACCGAGCAGCATTTGCACCAAAGATCAGCCCTCCAGCATCTCCACGATCTGCGTGGGGCCCTTTTGCTTTGTGCCACTCGACTCGCCATCCCGGCCGCTTGTCACGTGATCAGCGGCCATCTTGGCGACGAAACCTACAATTTACACTGTGGGTCTGGTTGCTCCAGACCTGCCCTCACTCCTGTAGAAAGGAGTACCCGCTCTGACCTTGCTGGTCCGAGTAAGAAGCCTTTGTTACTTTTACCTTGGCTTGCGTTAGCCAAGGCTTGTTTGCTTCAATCGAGTTGCTGACACCGCCATCAGCTAGAGCCTTTGAGGGACAGCTCGTGATCGACTCCTGGACGTCCTTGACCTCTTCGTGTCCACGTGGCTGCAGAGAGAAGCAACACCTGATCACCTGTTTGCACCCGACTTTGCCTGGTTCCAATCTGGTTCCACGGTGGTCACTGGTCAGTGACTTTGAACATTGTCCCCTCTGCTTTCAGGTCTTCACCACTTCAGATCCACCCTTGGATCCACCGGACACTTCTCCGTCACATCGCCTGCAGCATCTTCAGCTTCAAGCGCCAAGAACCTGCGTGTCAAAACCCGACGCCACTTCGACCCTGTGCACCCACTTCCTGTGGGTGAGGTAACATTGCAACGCCGGTGTCCCTACACTGGTACACACCTCTAGGGTCTGTGTCTTAAGTTTTGTTCCTCTAGGTTCAGCGGAAGTGCCCTTAAACTAACTTTGTGTAACTTTTACGCACCATAGACTTTGCATTGGAAAGTGCGTGCACTTTGAACACTGCACCCGAGTCCCGCTGGCCTTTCCCGACTTAGTCACTGCTAGTCTCGAATAGCTCCAGCGATTCCCAAGGCCCTAGGCCTCTTCACTTTCCCATTGGTATCTCTTATACCACTTTCTTAGTATATGGTTTAGGTGGCCCCTAGGGCTCATCCATATTGTGCAACTTTTGTGTATTTTAAACTGTCTTGTGATTTAACGCTTGTGCTTCTGTGCTCATAAAGAGTCCAGGGGATTTTATAGTTAATAAATCAATATATATTTTCAATATATATCTGTGTGGTGTCCCTCTCATTTGATATTCAAGGGGGTTGTGTATGGTATAACAGCTGGCTTCACATGCCTTTCAGAGTTTAGCCTAAGACTGCTTTGTCCACGTTACCACTAGGATAACTGGTCTACAAGGTTGAATTACAACCATCATCATAAGGGTTGCTTGGCATGGTACAAAGTGATCACTAAGAATTAGTGAGCATTATATACCAGGCCAACTTCTCACACTTCCTGAGTAGTATTCTGTTTTAGCCTTGAGAATGCCTTTTTTGTAAATCTGTAAGGCAGAGTGGTATGCGGCTTTCAATGAGGGGCTGTAGGCTCTCCTCCAAGCTCTCTCAGCTCTCCATGCCGCTAGTTTTTTCGCCTTAAGGTCAGAGTGGAACCACCTATTTGCTGCATGGGCTCGCTTGACCGTAATCCGCCTCAGGGGAGCGAATTCGTCGCCCAATTTAGTCAGCCAATTATTGATGGATTCCAATTGGGCTGAGGCTGCAAGGCCTGAAAGGTCAGGGCTGGACTCGGACAAGGACGAGCAGAGAGACGGCATGTCTGCTTTGCCCCATTTCCTAATCCAAGTGTTCTTGGGGAGCAGCGGCTTAGCCTCAAGGGATAGTGCAAGGGAAAAGGAAATGAGGGAGTGGTCCGACCAGAGGCAGGGGGAAATGGTGGGGGGCGTTGTGGGGATATTTAGGGCCCAGATTTGGTCCAGTGCATGACCATGAGTATGAGTGGGGCTATGAATGTGAGGTACAAAGTTAAGGCTAGTCATAAGGTCAGTGAAATCTTTGGAGTAAGAGGTTTCGGCGGGATCGTTGGGCCAATAATTGAAGTCCCCTAGGACTAAGACTGATGAATTATTTATCACCAGTGTCGCCAGGAGATCTTGAAAAATGGAAATAAAGGATGAGGTGGTTTGAGGTGGGCGGTAAACAAGGACGCAAGTCAAAGGGATTTGGTATGAAGTCGAGCGTGCTACCAAGTAATCAACTTCAGGGATTATAGGAGAGGGAAGGGTCTGAAAGTGCAGGTCAGCACGAGCTATCAAGGCTACTCCTCCGCCCAGCTTGCCCTCAGGCCGATCTGCTCGAATGGCAGAATGTGAGGGGGGCAATGCAGCTAGAACATTGGGCAGGGAGTCCGCTCTGAACCAGGTCTCTGGTCTGCCGAGTAGGAGAAGGTTAAAAATACGGCGCAAAGTAAATAAAATCAGTACAGTTTTAACCCAAATACTTTTAAAATGAGCTGTCTGTGCCCTGCTCCAGGCTGTGCCTCAGGAGCTGTGAGAAGTACAATCAAATGCGGCGCTCGTGATCAGCGCGCGTTCAGTGGCACTCCGAACTGAGGGAGTTCTTGCTGGGTCGGAGGTGCACTCACACGGAGCTGTTTACATAACGTGCTCGCCGTGCAAACCGTAGCAGCCCTCTCAATAGACTCCAGTGACGCCATTTAAACTTATTTTAATTAATGTTTAACCTATCGCAGATACTGTTTTTAACACTCCGTCGATCGTCAGCCCCTCCTTATCCTCTCACTCCCAAATATACAATTTGGCACCAGCATGACTGAGCTAAACTGTGTGAATCAGGCGAGTGACGAAGGTGCTGGTGCTGACAAGTTTGTGTCTAGTCAGAGGCCAGTCACTCCTCTGATGTCCCTACTTGTTCGGTGTGCAGGTGAACGCCAGTTCTCTTGTGTCAGTGAATTAACGAGACACGCGTTTGTGCCTGCTTACTGGCACTATGACTATGAGAGATGGAAACAAACATACAAACTACTGTCACAAACGGATGAGAGAAACTCGCACTTTATTTACTCGGAACTTTTATACAGAATGAAAAGCATGACTGTATTTTCGGCTGAATTGGGTTACATGTTACAACTCATTTACACACAGTCACAGAGGCCCTTATTTAAGGCAACCCAAGGAACGTGCCAACAATGTACAGTCTTCAGAGTTTATTCGATGTTATATTGTTTTCATTTTAATTTATTATGTATGCACATGAACAATGGCACTCACCACATGGGAAGGAAGTCGGAACGGGAAACCAAGAATCAGGCGTGAGCGCTCTCACTGCACAGGACCATCTCTTCCCAGAGCAAGGGCAGGTGGCACGGCGACATCGCAGTCCCACCTGCCCCATCACAGTCAGGCACGGGTTGCCAAACGCAGCCGCAAGAAGAGCTCAGAGCATCCATAGAAGCACCACCAAGCACCTGCACGCCACTGCCAACGGACCTGAGCCGGCGCACAAGGAGGCATGCATGAGCTGAGCATCCCGGGTGACAGGGTAAAGGAGTCCTGGCGCGTGGCGCAACACAAACCACCTGAACCCCCAGACTAGAGGGCTTCTTCTTCACCCCTCTGAAACCCGCCTCCTTAACGAAATCCCCCTCACTCCGAAGCCGGCCGAGACAGGCAACATTTAAATACTTAAGTATAATTTACATGCGATATGTATGTATGTATGTATAGGCGTTCTTTTATAGCGCTATAACTGTCACCCGACGGGCATCCTGGCGCTTAGACTGTTATGACACAATACATGATGTTTCCAGCTTCCAATCTATTTACATTGTTCTGGGGAACAGATGGGTCTTTAATGCTTTTTTAAAGGAAGAAAAATCTTCCAGGCCCCTCAGGCCTAGCGGTAGAGAATTCCGCAGCCGCGCTGCGGTAAACCTGAAGGACCGACCACCCATCCGGGACGACAGAAACTTGGGTACTACCACCAAGTAAGCCGAGGCTGACCGGAGTGGTCTTGGAGGGATGTACAATGAGAAAAGGTCCTGCAGAGGAGACGGGCCTTGTCCGTGTAGAGCCCTAAAAACCAAACACAAAGCTTTGAAGTTCACCCGTTGAGAGATTGGCAACCAATGGAGGTCCCTAAGTGCCTTGGCAGAAGAGTCCAGGCGGCGTCCCGAGAGTGCCAGTTTGGCAGCAAAATTCTGTACTCGTTGGAGTTTTCCTAGCAGAGTATCAAAATCAAAAGTAACTTTATTCGATTGAATTTACAATCATAAAAGTACAGATATAAATCATACAGTACATATGCAATTATTTACAACATTTTGTTTTTCGTATAGGAGTTGGCTGCTATGTACAATAAAACATCGGTTTAAGCATAAAATCAGTTTGCTTTATGTTGATACCCAAAATGACAACAGTATAAAAATAGATATTTACTGTGCAGAGGCCGCAAGTTGGGAGCGGATTTTAATACAAGCTTTTAAATAATTAGCGACTGTTTTTGCAACAAAAGGGGAGTCTAAGCATTGTAATGCCAGAAGGGCAGGTCTGCATCTTCTCAGTCCTAATAATCTAAGCAGAGGGACCAACCAACGCTTGCGAGGAATTTCATAAAAGGTACAGAATAAAGTTACATGTAGTGTAGACTGAGGAGTACAATCGTCACAGGGACATTTGATCAATTCGCGTGACCAGTCAGAGGGCACAGGAAGTGAGACAAGACGATAAAAAGAGTTAAATCTAAATCGGGTTAAAACATATCTATCATAATTAGACAAATAAAAAGACAGATAAGATTGCAGGCCATATGAGGATTGGATCGTCGTTAGATGGATAGTCGACTGTTTGCCGATTTCAGAGCACAAACGTAAATCACTCAAATGCGAGACACATAAGTTCTTTAAAGACTTTCTTGATATGGTCGTGAGTGACGTGGGGTTTGTAAAAAACTCTAGACAGTTCAAGTCATTCAGAAATTTAAAAACGTACAATAGCCAAGGAATCTTTTTCCAATGGGTCAGAGTCAGACAGTCTGTTATTAGCGACCGGGTTAGGAGACATTGCTCCTTGGTCCATATACGGTGCCAAAGGAGAATCGGTTGGTACCTTATGATGTCAGATAGGTAATCCCAACCGAGCTCTAAATGGCTACCGTAATTGGAGGCACTTCTGGGGAGAGCTAATATGTACTTCAAAAAATCATTTTCAACTACTTGGAGCTCGTGGACAGGGGCGTAGCCCCATACACCTGCTCCGTAGGTAGCCACACTCATGCACTTGGCTTGATAGATTTGCAATATTACTGCAGGAGCGGGCTTGCCCAGCTTCCTTGAGAATGAGGTCAGTGCTGATGTTGTGCGCTGGAGCTGCAATTTCCTGCTAGATATAGCAGGTTTCCATGACATTTGATGGTCAATGAGGATTCCTAAATACGGATAGTTCCTAGCGCTATCTAACCTGGTGTTCTCAATGTAGATAGGTTTACATTTCTGGGCTTTCTTGCCAATATGCATGACAAAAGTCTTGGATTTGTTGACTTTAAGACCAAGAGAAAGCATGTATTGGCAATACCTGTCAAATTGCAACTGGAGCTGATTAGGTGTCCTTGCTAAGATTACCGAGTCATCGGCATAAAGCAGTGCTGGAATCAGGCGGGCATTTATGCAGGGGAGGTCCTTGTTCCCTATCAGCATCGCTTGTTCCAACCCATTAGTATAGATGTTAAATAAGAATGGAGCAAGGACGCACCCCTGTCTAACTCCTTTTGTAATTCCAAATGAGTCCGTTAGCTCTCCGTTGATGCCATACCTCACACAGGCTTTGGCATCCGAGTAAAGCTCTCGGAGAAACTTCAGTATTGGGGGGTCTACTCCCAGTTTACTTAGGATCTCCCATAGCTTGGAGTGGATTACGCAGTGAATGCGGAACTTAGATCCACATAGACCAGATAAAGATTGCCACCTTTAGCCCAGGCGTATTTCCCCATAAGTAAGGTGAGATTAAGAGCCTGTTCCACCGTACCCAATCCCTCTTGGAACCCAAACTGGAGGTCTGTGATGATCTTATTCTCCTTTGCCCAATCCTGGAGGCGTTCCAGGAGGAGTCTCCCAGCGACCTTACCCAGCGAGTCCAAGAGGGAGATTGGTCGGTAGCAAGCTGGGTTGTCTCGGTCTCCCTTTTTAAAAATAGGGAGAAGCACAGAGGTAGACCAGGAATCGATTAAACCGACCTGAGGGACTGCGGTCATGACTTGAGTGACTATTGGGGACCATAGTTCAAGGTTATTCACAAAGATGTCTAGTGGAACCCCGTCAGGACCGGGAGCTTTCCCAGTCTTGGAGGACGTTAGTGCTGTTTTCACGTCTCCAAGGTCAAAGTGAATGTCAATTGGGTAGATGTTATCGCTGTTGGTACGGGCCTCCCCAGGTGTAATATCATCGGTAATTGGTGTTGGATCCCCAAATATCTGAGAGAAATGGGTTACCCATTTTTCAGCAGGTACCGCCACGTCTAAATGAGAAGAAGCTGCGTCATCTGCCAAGAACGGGGACTTAACTGTTCGCCAAAATAGCGTACTGTCCTTTGAGTTTATGCTCTCATGGAGTTGGGCCCAAAGGTTGTTTTTTATTTCCCGTTTACGGGCTTTTAGGGCCAATTTATATTGTCTTCTTAAAAGTGAGATTAGGGCTGTATCCCTGTCTTGGCTATGAAGGGCTCGTTTGAGTGCACTATGGGCCCTACGACAATCGGAGTCAAACCACCCCGACTATCTTTATCTTCCTTCTTATTGTGGTGGCGAGTAAGCTCCTGCCGCATAGTTGCTAGGATCTTAGCAAAACTAGACAGGATCAGCTGGGGGGATGAGGTCTCCTCTAAACAGGTGTATATTTGTGGGAGGGATTGTTGGATGACCCTTTCAGTGACCTCTTTGGGGTTGATCTTAGACCACTTTACTGTATAGCCGTTAGTTCTACCCATCTCCAGGGATTGCTGTGTTAGGATACTGGACTTAGTACGAGATAAGGGAACAGAGGTAAGAGTAATGGAAATGCTGTTGGGAAAATGGTCACTAGAGGGGTCTGTGCCAGTAGAAAAGTTTTTCAATCTGGTTCCTAGAATCTGCGAGCACAAAATAAAGTCGATCGTGGACAACAATCCTCTACCATGTAATGTTGGCTTAAAGTCGACAGCAGGTGTCACAAGTTCATTCGCAAATTCGAGTTCCAGTGAGAATAAACAGGCATTAAAAGCTGACCCTAGGCTAGAATGGACGAAGTGGGTAATGGGAGAGTCATGCTCATCTTGGAGGCCGCATAAACCTTTGTTGTAATTACTACATAGGTAGACATTAAAGTCCCCACCCCACACAAAATAACATTGTGACTGTGCATTTTTAGCTTTCTGATCGTGCAGAAATAAGGTGATTTCCGTCAATGACTTTACATAGTCGACAGGTGGCACATTGTTATACATGTTTATGACATAATAAATGGAGCTTTTAACAGTAAACTTGAGGATTTGAAAAATTGCGGACACCTGGGATATTTCGGTCATGGTAAATGGAATTTGGTTGGAAACCTAGATAGCCAGGCCACCCTTGTGTCTTCCTTGAACAGATGTAATAGCAGACATATGAAAGGTTTTAAAGCCCTGGATATGAATCGGCTCGGTGGCCCAGGTTTCCTGGAGGCAGACTATGTCATGTCTGTTAACCAGGTCGATCCAAGACTGAAGATGTGTTTTAGATCTAAGGCCCGCTACGTTCCAATACATGATTGTAAGATCCCTGGTTGAGGGTAAAAGGGGGTATGAGGTCGACAGGGTATCAGGGGGTATTGGATCACAGATACGAGGGGACGGGATAAAGGAAGAGGCAGTGTTATTAGATAGACAAGATGGTGAAGATAAACTATTTTGTTGTCTTTTATGTGACTCCTCAGAAGCGATAAGAGGAGCAGAGCTAAGAACACAAACCTGTGAAGATGGCAAATGTGAGGATAGCTTTGGCAGAGGAGTAAGAGACTCAATGCCAGCACCGGGCGGGGAGAATTGATTGGGCGTTGCCACCCAATTTTTACTGGAAGAGTGAGTAGTAAGGGTCTGAGTTCCAGTAATGTCTTGGGTATTGTCGAAGGGGACTGATGGTCAGTCAACCATGTCCAAACATTCGTATCTGTTGGATAATGGGGGTCCTCTCCAATTGGAAAGATGTCCGGAGGCAGAGTTGGAAAAGCCATAACCTGCCCAGTGACCATGGTCTCTGTTCCCATCCCAGTTGCCCACTCTCGTCCAACTCCAGGGGGGACCGGTGTTGTGACGGGGAGCCGGGGGGTAGAAGTATGACAGGTTATGGGTGGCTATCCCTTCAACGGAAGTGCGGTCACCCCAGGAGCAGATGTGCTCAACCGTATTAGGGTCGTCAAAGTTCACTATGATGCAGTCGCCCTGGATGTTTTTGGGCACAGGGCCGAGCCATGGCACTCGGCGGACGGTGGTAACTCTGTTGTCCAAAAAAGTTGGTAAAGGTCTGTTATTGGACAACCAGTATATAACTTTATTTTTTAGTGACCAGATTGGCTCGTCTTGACTGGGGGGGAGTTCCGGGACACCTGTCATGATTACCACATAAGGGGATGCCTCAGGTGGAAGATGTACGGGACGGCCCCCTCTCTTTCGGTTTCTCGGGACGTTGTTAAAGCCGACAGATTGTTACTTCGGGAGGGAAGGGGCTGGAGTGGGAAGGGAAGGCGGAGGAATGGATTTTTGTTGATTGGACAGCTGTTTGTTTGGATTGGTCAGAGGTTGGGGTGGTAGAGACTGCGGTGGCTTCGGTGGGACTTGGGGCTTAAGCTGAGCTGATGATGGTTGTTTTTGAATGGGCTTCAGCGGGGCCTTTTGGTTAGCGTTATTGTTGGGTAAAGTCGTTTTTGCCAAACTGGGTTTACTGGTTTTGGTGTTATTTGGTAAGGGTTTCCCTTGAGCTAAATTGGGATTTTTTGTACTACCCTTACTTAGATCAAGAGCTGAGGACAGTTGGGTTAATTGAGCTAATTGAGATTGAACCTGGTGTAGTGCCTTTTCGATGGGGGGTTAGATATGACTTGAATAGTTCACCTATTTTGTTGAGCAATAGACTATCATTACCACAGGTATTGGTAGTTAAGTTACCATTATCATCCAGGCTACTGTCACTATCGTAGCTACTAGAGCTGCTAAGATTTAGGTTATCAACAGTAAAAATCGTTGCAGGTGCTAGCGCGGGAGAGAGTGATTGGTGGGAAGTTAAAACAAGATTAGTGGATTGGGAGGGGAGATGAGTGGTAGAAGGGGTTTTAGGGATAGTCATAGATGGAGAAGTAGCAATGTGCTGTAAGTGAGCAGTTTTCCTTCTTTTAGACTTTCTTTTGGGAATGGCACCTTCGCGTATACCCCTATCTGTAACTGGGGAGGGATCAGGGGCACTGTGAGTAGCAAATATAAGTGGGGATTTTTCAAGTGACAGGTGAGATTCTGACAAATTCAAAGTTGCCGAGAGGTCCACCGTACTGGGGACCGTGTGTACCTCTGCGTGCACAGTCACTGGCAGGGGTAATTCTACTGGACGTTGCGGAGTTACTGCGGTGCCCAATAGGCCCATAGAAGAATGTCTCGCTATAGCCAGGTCCTGGGAGACTCGACGATTCAGTAGAATAATACCCTGCTCGATGGCATCGTTGGCCTTAGTTATAAATTGGTCTATCGGACCGATGACCTCGGCCGCGGCCAGGGCCTGCTTTTTGACAGTGTTTCTAGTATTTCTAGGAGACATGCTAAACGTAAATTAATGCCTCACTACTGTTGGTGGAATTAAAAGAAGCAAGTTCAGGGATATAAGTTAAAATACTGTTACAGTAGCAATAAATAGGAGGGGAGTAGAAAAACCAACCAGAAATAAAGTGGCCCAGTCCAGTCTTGCACAGGCTTGAACGGGCTTAAACGGGCCCGCCCTTTGCCCGGGCTTCGCCCCGCGCTGCGGGAGGGACTGAACTAGTTCTTATGTCGTGCTGGGGGGGCGTGGCCACCGGGGGAAGAGGCACCAGCTGTGAGGGCTAGAGGCTGCTGGTCCTCGCAGTCCCCCGGTGTGGTCAGCGGTAGTTTTTTCCTCGGTCAAGCGCACGCTGGGAGCGTGCAGAGTATCCGCCGAATGCGGAACTGCTCCCACCAGCAGCGCGACCTGCCAGATAAGCCCCTGTGGTCCGTAGATTCCTCCGTGGGCAGCAAACAGCTTTCCTCAGTTAAAATTCCGTGCAAAAAGGAGCAAGTGAGCAGCAGAGTAACTGGTGCCCCCAGCAGCAGTGCGTTGCAGTAGTCGAGACAACTTAAAATTATGCTCCGCACTACCTCTGGTCTGGCCTGTACCGCGAGCAAGGGTAGAATCTTTCGCAATGATCCAAGTAATGCCATACAAGTGGCCACCGTTTTGTTCACTGATGTGTCCAGCTGTAAGTCGGAACTAAACATTACCCCCAAATTCCGAACCGATTCGGCAGGCAGACTAGTACCTTGGAAATCAGGAGGCCAAAAACCCTGTGGTAAGGGTCTGGGGGTCCGATTCATAGAGCAATGTAGCACCTCGGTTTTCGAGCTGTTAAATTGTAGGGAGTTGTTACCCCGCCATTCTGCCGTGGTGCTCATGCATCAATGGAAGACCTCCTGTGACACCCCGCCCTTAGCCTCAAACGAGAAGATAAGTTGGGTGTCATCGGCGTAGTTGGTGACTGTTATGCCAAAAGATTTAATCAGCGTGATCAGGGGACGGAGGTAAAGATTGAAAAGAATGGGGCTGATGGCCGAGCCCTGGGGTAGTCCCTGACCAACCCTCCTGATGTTGGATTTAAAGGGTGGCAGGGCAACTACCTAGTGCCTTTGATCGAGATATGACACCAGCCATTCAAGGGCCAAGCCCGACACCCCAGCCTCCGTCAGTCTCCTGATCAGGATTGCATGGCTGACTGTAGGAGAGTAGGGTCTGCTATCCTATGGTCACCCCAAATTTTTGCTTTTTGCTTCACTGGTTTCTGACTTAATGTGGCTGTGGGCCTACTAATCAGACCCACAGCCTGCTGTTCTCTCTCTAAATTACTGCCAATGCACTCTAGGTGCATTACGAATTGGAACTGGTTCACCTTATGAGCCCCTGTATTAGTGCAACCTAGGTGCCCAGGGCATAGGTGTATCCAAGGCCTACCAGGGGCTGCAGCACGTATTGTGCCACCCCTGGCCTGGCCTCCATATTTGACACAACTGGCTGATCACTCAGCTGGGGTAAGTTGGTGTAATCACCTCTTACTTAGGTACAGTATGCCTGTGCCTAACCCTAAACTGGACACATATATTCCTATCAGCCACTCCTATGGAAGGCCTCATCAATCCTGGAGGCAGAGTGCTTGGAAATATGTGAGATGGTGCTCTGGCATGAGCTGAGCCTGTCTGCAGCTGTCGGGAACCACTCCCTAAGCTGTTCCGGGATATTGCCATACCATATACTCTTAAGTGCATTATAATCCTCGCGGTTAAATGCTATCTTTGGTTTGGCTTTATCAAAACATGTAGAGTAAGGTGTCATACGAATTGGAATACTATCCCCTCGCCAATTCTGGCGACGGGGATAGCATTCCACCCTTCTAGAGGGACACGACATGTGTGTAGCCTTAACCCCGGTTAAAGTTAAACAGAGCCTCAGCTTCACAAAATGGACGCTGCCACCACAGACACAAGTCTGGCCTCCTGCTGCTGACCGAAACTCGGCAGATGGTGGCATGGACAAAGGGTTTCCTGCCTTGGGAGGTGCGAGCACCACCCCAGACAGGATTTTGTGTATTGGGTAGGACAGGGCTGAATAGAATCAGACATGCCCGGGGCACACAAGGTGTCCCCGTGCATAGGCCAGTCCAAACCGGTTCTGGGGCCTTCCAGCCCCAGTCCTGGCGCGGAGCTGGACAAAGGAAAGGGGGTGTAACCGCCCCCCTTCCTGGTTCCTCCCAGAGGAGGGACCTAGTAGGTGATCCACCCCCTAGATTGGGAATAAGAGGGGGAGCAGTGCCATTGCACAGCAGATCATCCTGAAATCAACTTAAAACTAAGAAGAAGACTGGACTTCGACATTCTGCTGCACAGAAGACTGAAGAGAATCTCCCTTGTGGCCTAGGAGTGGCCACCCTGTGAACACAGGTACCAACCAGCGACCCGACGTCTGCTTTGCCGCCGCCTCCCGCCGGAGATCGAGCCCAGAGCCCGACAAGAACCAGACTCCCAGACCTCTCAGAGCCCGATCCACAGTCCCTGCAAAGAAGGGACCCGTGGAGGCACCGAGTGACGTGGGACCGGACCTCTTGGAAGACACTCGAAAAGCTGACTGCGCAGCTTCTGAGGCATCCTCGACGTTGTGCTTTGGGGACTGAGAACCCCCACCACCGAGCAGCCCTTGCACCGAAGATCAGCCCTCCGGCATCTCCACGATCTGCGTGGGGCCCTTTTGCATTGTGCCACTCGACGCGCCATCCCGGCCACTAGCCACGTGGTCAGCGGCCATCTTGGCGACGAACCCGAAGATTTACACAGCAGGTCTGGTTGCTCCAGACCTACCCAAGCTCCTGTGAAAAGGAGCACCCGCTCTGACCTTGCTGGTCCGAGTGAACAGCATCTTTCAACTTCTGCGTGGCTTGCATTTGCCAAGGCCTGTTTGCTCTGATCAGGTCGCCGACACCGCCAACAGCGAGAAGCCTACGTGGGACAGCTCGTGACCGACTCCTGGACGTCCTCGACCCCGGGTATCCACGTGGCTGCAGAAAGAAGCTACCCGACAACGTCTGTTTGCACCCGACATCGCCTGGTTCCAATCTGGTTCCACGGTAGTCACTGGCTAGTGACTTTGAACATTGTCCCCTCTGCTTTCAGGTCTTCACATCTTCAGATCCACCCATGGATCCACCGGAACTCTTCTCATCGAGCCGCCTGCAGCATCTTCAGCTCCAAGCACCATCGACCAGCGTGACGAAACCCGACACTACTTCGACCCTGTGCACCCGCTTCCTGTGGGTGAGGTAACTCAGCTCCGCCGGTGCTCCTGCACTGGTACACATCCCAAGGGCCTGTGTTTTAAGTTTCAGCTCCGTAGGTCACTCGGAAGGTTCCTAACTTTCTAACTTTGTGCTTTTTACGCACCATAGACTTTGTATTGAAAAGTGCGTGCACTCTGAACACTGCACCCGAGTCCCGTGGGCCTCTGCCGACTTAGTTATTGCTAGTCTCGAATAGCTCCAGCGATTCCCAAGGCCCTAGGCCTCTTCACTTTCCTATTGGTATCTCTTATACCACTTTCTTAGTATATGGTTTAGGTGGCCCCTAGGGCTCATCCATATTGTGCAACTTTTGTGTATTTTAAACTGTCTTGTGATTTTACGCTTGTGCTTCTGTGCTCATAAAGAGTCCAGGGGATTTTATAGTTAATAAATCAATATATATTTTCAATATATATCTGTGTGGTGTCCCTTTCATTTGGTATTCAAGGGGGTTGTGTATGGTATAACAGCTGGCTTCACATGCCTTTCAGAGTTTAGCCTAAGACTGCTTTGTCCACGTTACCACTAGGATAACTGGTCTACAAGGTTGGATTACAACCATCATCATAAGGGTTGCTTGGCATGGTACAAAGTGATCACTAAGAATTAGTGAGCATTATATACCAGGCCAACTTCTCACATTGGTGAGCAGCGGATTGGGATCTGAGCTTGCTGTTGTTTTACCATTACAATCTTTGAGATTATCATTTGAAAGATCATACAGGTACCTGCTAGGTACATATAAAACAAGACTAGTATACTTAAGTTCTACTGAACTTAGTTGTTGTAGAGCAAAGGGAGTAGCACACCCTAGCTACAACTACTAGATAGGTTTAGTAGGTAAACACCAGTGTAGGTAGATTGCAACACATCCACCCACACTAGAGCAATGTCTGGAGCAGAGGGTTCCACTGGGAATGTCTCTGTTGAGAGTGACCCTCCAAGGGCACCATCCAAATTTGCTATTTTTTCCTTTAAGGAACTAAGACAGCTTTGTGTCTTAAGGGGTCTGAAGACAGGGCCTTCCCCTACTACAGACCACCTAAGAGAGCTCTTAGACCAGTCTGAGACTCTAAAGCCCTCTAAGGCAAACCCCACAGGGGATGCTGAAGGAGGCCATCCTTCAGAGGATGACACTGTAGACCCCCCTGCCCCTATCATCCTGGTAGATGAGGAAGCCTCCACCACTGGAGCTCCTCAGGTAGATGTAGAGGAAGAAGAAGAGGAGGAGGAGGTGGAAAGCAGTGAGTCAGAAGATGACAGAGATAGTCAGGTGCTGGTCAGTAGACTGAACCAGGCTAACTTAAGCCTATTTGGGACTGAATCAGGTAACAACCCATTCAGACCCGCAGGTGGACTTAACCAGGGGCATAGGAGGAGGAGGAGTCACTCAGGTGAATCCAATACCTCCCATGTCTCTAGAGGCTCTCATGGTCACTCCAGGAAGGAGATGACTAGCCCTCAGAGAAGGGAACATGAGGCCAAGATGAGAGAGGCTGAGCTTAGGATCCAGAGGCAAGAGTTAGAGGTTGCCCTGGCCAAGGAGAAACTTGCTAGAGCAAGACAGCCTAGAGAGAGTGGGGTAATAGAACCCACTGGTGGCAGCAATATCCACAAGGATAAAGACAGGTCTTTTGATAACAGAAACCTGAGTAAGATTGTGCCCCCCTACAAAGCTGGGGATGATATCCATAAATGGATTACTGCAATGGAGAGAGCCTGCAGAGTACAGCAGATTCCTCAGGAGCAGTGGGCAGCAATCTTGTGGCTCTCCTTTGAAGGTAGAGGCCGAGACAGACTCCTCACAGTTAGTGATGGGGATTCTAGAAACTACCTGGTCCTGAAGAGTGCTCTGATTGATGGGTTAGGCTTAACCACTGAACAGTACAGGTTAATGTTCAGAGATACCCAGAAGACACAGACTCAGGACTGGTCTGAATTTGTTGAGTGTGCCACTAAGGCTCTGGAGGGATGGTTGCTGGGAAGCAAGGTTACAGACTATGAAGGATTGTATAATTTGCTGATGAGAGAACAAATTTTAAATAATTGTCAGAACCAGCAGTTGCATCAACATTTGGTTGACTCAGATTTGACCTCTCCCCAAGAATTGGGAAAGAGGGCAGATAAATGGGTAAGAACCAGAGTTAAGCAAAAGAACCAGAACCAGAACCAGGGTGGTGACCAGAAGAAAACAGACCAGAAGGGTGGGGAGCAGAAAGCTAAAGACCAGAAGTCTTCAACAGGGCCCCAAACTGAGACAGAGGGTGGGTCCCAAACTTCCAAGAAGAAGAAGAAAGAAGGTCAGAAGAAACCCTGGTGTAAAACTTGTAAAAACACCTCTCACTGGACAAGTGAGTGTAAAAAGGGTGGAGCCCCCAGCACTGCAGCCCCTAAGGCACCTGTACCCACTAGTACAGTTAGCAGTGCTGGTCCTCAAGCCAAGGGATTAGTGGGTATCACTTTGGGAACTGAAGGAGATTCTGACCTAGTCAGAACCCTTACACAGGCTGTTCTGGTTTGTGAAGGGGACATAGATTTTGTCCCTGACATAAGTCCCAGTAATCTGGGCAAATACAGACAGACGCCTTTGATCAACAATAAAGTGGCTCAAGCTTACAGGGACACATGTGCCAGTGTCACTATGGTGACACCTAACTTTGTGGACCCTGGACAATACATGCCAGGCGATGATTACCTGGTGACCAATGCCAGCAATGTCACTACTACACATAGTGTGGCACTTGTTAACTTTTCCTGGGGAGGGGTAACTGGCCTAAAGAAAGTTGTGGTTAGTGCTGATCTCCCAGTAGAATGTTTGTTGGGCAATGACCTGGAGAACTCTCTATGGTCAGAAGTTGAGTACAGGACTCATGCAGAGATGTTAGGGATATCATCACATGTCCTTGCTGTGACCAGGTCACAGGCCAAAAAGTGCCTCTCTGAACCTCAGGTCTTGGATCCTGGAACAATGGACCAAGCACCTCCCAAGAGAAAGAACAGGAGGGTTAAGGCTGTGCCTTCCCAACTGCCTACAAGTGAGGATCAGGCTTCACAGGAAACTGATCTTGAGACCCCTGAAGGAACTGTCCCTGAAGAACTTGAACCTGATCAGGTTGAGTTTCTGGGGACAGGGGGACCTTCTAGGGCAGACTTGGGGCAGGCTCAGTTAACCTGTCCTTCTCTTGAACCCCTCAGACACCAGGCTGCTGCTGAGGCTGCTGGGAATGCTCAAGGTGCCCATAAAGTATATTGGGACGATGGACTCCTTTATTCAGAGGCTAGAGACCCCAAGCCTGGTGCTACCAGGAGGTTGGTTATACCTCTGCAATTTAGGGGCTTCCTACTCACCTTGGCCCATGATATTCCTTTAGCAGGACACCTAGGCCAGAACAAGACTTGGGACAGGCTTGTCCCTCACTTTCACTGGCCTCACATGTCTGAAGACACCAAGGAGTTTTGTCGCTCCTGTGAAACCTGCCAAGCCAGTGGTAAAGCAGGTGGAACAACAAAGGCCCCCCTGATACCACTACCTGTGGTGGGGGTTCCCTTTGAAAGAGTGGGGATTGATATTGTTGGTCCAATGGATCCCCCTACAGCATCTGGGCACAGATTCATACTGGTGGTAGTGGATCATGCCACCAGGTACCCAGAGGCAATTCCACTTAGGACCACAACAGCTCCTGTTGTGGCCAGGGCCTTACTTGGAGTTTTCTCCAGAGTGGGGTTTCCTAAGGAGGTAATATCAGATAGAGATACCAACTTCATGTCTGGATATTTGACAGCTATGTGGAAGGAATGTGGTGTCAACTACAAGTTCACCACTCCTTATCACCCACAATGCAATGGGCTTGTTGAGAGATTTAACAAGACCCTAAAGGGCATGATTAAAGGATTACCTGAAAAGCTCAGGCGAAGATGGGACATCCTTCTGCCCTGCCTTTTGTTCGCTTAGAGAGGTCCCTCAAAAGGGGGTTGGCTTCAGCCCCTTTGAATTGTTGTTTGGGCACCCTGTAAGAGGACCCCTGTGTCTAGTGAAGGAAGGATGGGAGTTACCTCTCAAAAAGCCTAAACAGGACATAGTGGACTATGTACTTGGTCTCCGCTCCAGGATGGCAGAGTACATGGAAAAGGCATCTAAAAACCTTGAGGCTAGCCAAGAATTACAAAAAGCTTGGCATGACCAAAAGGCTGTCCTTGTTGAATTTCAGCCTGGACAGAAGGTATGGGTGTTGGAGCCAGTGGCCCCAGCAGCACTCCACGACAAGTGGTCTGGACCCCATACAATTCTGGAAAAGAAGGGAGAGGTTACCTACTTGGTGGACCTAGGAACTCCCAGGAGCCCCCACAGGGTGCTCCATGTGAACAGATTGAAGGCATATGTCAGCAGGGCAGACATGGGCTTGCTCATGGCTACAGATGAGGGACAGGAGGAAGAGAGTGACCCTCTCCCAGACCTGCTCACTCAGAACCCTGAGGATGGCTCAGTTGATGGTGTGGCCTTAGGTGGCAGCCTCACTGAACATCAGCAACATGACTGCAGACAAGTTCTACAGGCATACAGGCATATGTTCTCCTTGACACCCAGTCAGACTAACTGGTGTACACATGTGGTGGACACTGGTGACAGTCTTCCTGTAAAGAGCAAGATTTACAGGCAACCTGACCACGTCAGGGACTGTATAAAGACTGAGGTGCAAAAGATGCTGGAATTAGGTGTCATTGAGCCTTCAGAGAGCCCCTGGGCTAGCCCAGTGGTTCTGGTCCCCAAACCTCACACCAAAGATGGCAAGAGAGAGATGAGGTTCTGTGTGGATTACAGAGGACTCAATGCTGTCACCAGGACAGATGCACACCCTATTCCAAGGGCAGATGAGCTCATTGACAAGTTGGCTTCTGCCAAATATTTGAGCACATTTGACTTGACAGCTGGCTACTGGCAAATCAGGTTAGCTGAGGAGTCTAAAGCCAAAACAGCATTTTCTACCCCTAGTGGGCATTATCAGTTTGTGGTGATGCCCTTTGGTTTGAAAAATGCACCTGCCACCTTCCAAAGGTTGGTGAATCAAGTCCTCACTGGGTTGGATGACTTTTGTGCAGCTTATCTGGACGATATTGCTGTCTTTAGCTCCACCTGGGAGGATCACCTGGTCCACCTGAAGGAAGTGCTTGAGGCTCTGCAGAAGGCAGGCCTCACTATCAAGGCAACAAAGTGCCAGAT
The DNA here is from genome assembly GCF_964263255.1 of Lissotriton vulgaris. Classification (NCBI taxonomy): domain Eukaryota; kingdom Metazoa; phylum Chordata; class Amphibia; order Caudata; family Salamandridae; genus Lissotriton; species Lissotriton vulgaris. The sequence goes on along the minus strand of NC_141699.1, from coordinate 947,370,852 downwards.
AGGGCAGAGCAAGGTTGTATACCTGGGCCACCTTGTAGGTGGAGGCCAAGTTCAACCACTGGAGAGTAAGATCCAGACCATCAAGGACTGGTCCCCTCCAACTACCCAGACTCAGGTCAGATCTTTCTTGGGCCTGACTGGGTACTACAGGAAGTTTGTTAAGAACTATGGGTCGGTCCATTGTGACCCCTCTTAATGATCTGACATCCAAGAAGATGCCCAAAAAGGTTCAGTGGACAGAAGTCTGTCAAAAGGCATTTGATGACCTGAAGAAGGCCATGTGCTCTGCACCTATCCTGAAGAGTCCTGACTACTCAAGAGAGTTCATTGTCCAAACAGATGCTTCTGAGTTGGGAGTGGGAGCAGTGCTTTCACAGCTTAATGTAGATGGCCAGGACCAGCCCATTGCTTTCATTAGCAGAAGGCTGACCCCCAGAGAGAAACGTTGGTCAGCTATAGAGAGGGAGGCCTTTGCTGTGGTGTGGGCCCCGAAGAAGTTGAGACCATACTTGTTTGGTACTCACTTCAAGATTCAGACCGACCATAAGCCCCTCCTATGGCTTAATCAGATGAAGGGTGAAAACCCCAAACTACTCAGGTGGTCCATTTCCCTACAGGGGATGGACTTTACAGTGGAGCACCGCCCAGGGACTGACCATGGCAACGCAGATGGTCTCTCCAGGTACTTCCACTTAGAACATGAAGACACAACTGGTCAAGGTTAGTCTAATGTCCCTGCGTTTGGGGGGGGGGTTATGTAGGAGAGTAGGGTCTGCTATCCTATGGTCACCCCAAATTTTTGCTTTTTGCTTCACTGGTTTCTGACTTAATGTGGCTGTGGGCCTGCTAATCAGACCCACAGCCTGCTGTTCTCTCTCTAAATTACTGCCAATGCACTCTAGGTGCATTACGAATTGGAACTGGTTCACCTTATGAGCCCCTGTATTAGTGCACCCTAGGTGCCCAGGGCATAGGTGTATCCAAGGCCTACCAGGGGCTGCAGCACGTATTGTGCCACCCCTGGCCTGGCCTCCATATTTGACACAACTGGCTGATCACTCAGCTGGGGTAAGTTGGTGTAATCACCTCTTACTTAGGTACAGTATGCCTGTGCCTAACCCTAAACTGGACACATATATTCCTATCAGCCACTCCTATGGAAGGCCTCATCAATCCTGGAGGCAGAGTGCTTGGAAATATGTGAGATGGTGCTCTGGCATGAGCTGAGCCTGTCTGCAGCTGTCGGGAACCACTCCCTAAGCTGTTCCGGGATATTGCCATACCATATACTCTTAAGTGCATTATAATCCTCGCGGTTAAATGCTATCTTTGGTTTGGCTTTATCAAAACATGTCGAGTAAGGTGTCATACAAATTGGAATACTATCCCCTCGCCAATTCTGGCGACGGGGATAGCATTCCACCCTTCTAGAGGGACACGACATGTGTGTAGCCTTAACCCCGGTTAAAGTTAAACAGAGCCTCAGCTTCACAAAATGGACGCTGCCACCACAGACACAAGTCTGGCCTCCTGCTGCTGACCGAAACTCGGCAGATGGTGGCCTGGACAAAGGGTTTCCTGCCTTGGGAGGTGCGAGCACCACCCCAGACAGGATTTTGTGTATTGGGTAGGACAGGGCTGAATAGAATCAGACATGCCCGGGGCACACAAGGTGTCCCCGTGCATAGGCCAGTCCAAACCGGTTCTGGGGCCTTCCAGCCCCAGTCCTGGCGCGGAGCTGGACAAAGGAAAGGGGGTGTAACCGCCCCCCTTCCTGGTTCCTCCCAGAGGAGGGACCTAGTAGGTGATCCACCCCCTAGATTGGGAATAAGAGGGGGAGCAGTGCCATTGCACAGCAGATCATCCTGAAATCAACTTAAAACTAAGAAGAAGACTGGACTTCGACATTCTGCTGCACAGAAGACTGAAGAGAATCTCCCTTGTGGCCTAGGAGTGGCCACCCTGTGAACACAGGTACCAACCAGCGACCCGACGTCTGCTTTGCCGCCGCCTCCCGCCGGAGACCGAGCCCAGAGCCCGACAAGAACCAGACTCCCAGACTTCTCAGAGCCCGATCCACAGTCCCTGCAAAGAAGGGACCCGTGGAGGCACCGAGTGACGTGGGACCGGACCTCTTGGAAGACACTCGAAAAGCTGACTGCGCAGCTTCTGAGGCATCCTCGACGTTGTGCTTTGGGGACTGAGAACCCCCACCACCGAGCAGCCCTTGCACCGAAGATCAGCCCTCCAGCATCTCCACGATCTGCGTGGGGCCCTTTTGCATTGTGCCACTCGACGCGCCATCCCGGCCACTAGCCACGTGGTCAGCGGCCATCTTGGCGACGAACCCGAAGATTTACACAGCAGGTCTGGTTGCTCCAGACCTACCCAAGCTCCTGTGAAAAGGAGCACCCGCTCTGACCTTGCTGGTCCGAGTGAACAGCATCTTTCAACTTCTGCGTGGCTTGCATTTGCCAAGGCCTGTTTGCTCTGATCAGGTCGCCGACACCGCCAACAGCGAGAAGCCTACGTGGGACAGCTCGTGACCGACTCCTGGACGTCCTCGACCCCGGGTATCCACGTGGCTGCAGAAAGAAGCTACCCGACAATGTCTGTTTGCACCCGACATCGCCTGGTTCCAATCTGGTTCCACGGTAGTCACTGGCTAGTGACTTTGAACATTGTCCCCTCTGCTTTCAGGTCTTCACATCTTCAGATCCACCCTTGGATCCACCGGAACTCTTCTCATCGAGCCGCCTGCAGCATCTTCAGCTCCAAGCACCATCGACCAGCGTGACGAAACCCGACACTACTTCGACCCTGTGCACCCGCTTCCTGTGGGTGAGGTATCTCAGCTCCGCCGGTGCTCCTGCACTGGTACACATCCCAAGGGCCTGTGTTTTAAGTTTCAGCTCCGTAGGTCACTCGGAAGGTTCCTAACTTTCTAACTTTGTGCATTTTACGCACCATAGACTTTGTATTGAAAAGTGCGTGCACTCTGAACACTGCACCCGAGTCCTGTGGGCCTCTCCCGACTTAGTTATTGCTAGTCTCGAATAGCTCCAGCGATTCCCAAGGCCCTAGGCCTCTTCACTTTCCTATTGGTATCTCTTATACCACTTTCTTAGTATATGGTTTAGGTGGCCCCTAGGGCTCATCCATATTGTGCAACTTTTGTGTATTTTAAACTGTCTTGTGATTTTACGCTTGTGCTTCTGTGCTCATAAAGAGTCCAGGGGATTTTATAGTTAATAAATCAATATATATTTTCAATATATATCTGTGTGGTGTCCCTTTCATTTGGTATTCAAGGGGGTTGTGTATGGTATAACAGCTGGCTTCACATGCCTTTCAGAGTTTAGCCTAAGACTGCTTTGTCCACGTTACCACTAGGATAACTGGTCTACAAGGTTGGATTACAACCATCATCATAAGGGTTGCTTGGCATGGTACAAAGTGATCACTAAGAATTAGTGAGCATTATATACCAGGCCAACTTCTCACACTGACCGTGTCGAACGCGGCTGACATGTCGAGCAGCACTAAAAAGGCTGCTCGACCCTGGTCGGCACGCGTTCGAAGGTCATCGAGAACAGTCACCAATGCCGACTCTGTCCCATGTGCCGGTCTAAACCCAAACTGAGCCACATCCAAACAATCAGTAGTCTCAAGAAAGTTGGAGAGATGTTTTGTGGCCAGTTTCTCTAGAATTTTAATAGGGAATGGCAAGAGGGAGATGGGCCTAAAGTTGGCTGGGCATGTGGGGTCCAGATTCTCCTTTTTAAGCAGTGGGGAGACCACCGCCAATTTCCAGCAATCTGGAACCCGTGCTGAAGTGAGAGACTGGCGACAGATGGAAAAAAGTGGGGGAAACAGCTCTTCACGAAAAAGTTTCCAGAATTTGGGTGGAAGAGGATCAGAAGGTGAGCCAGAGGACACCCAGTCAGCCAAAGAGCAGAAATCCTCAAAAGATGGTAGAGGAAAGTTGCTCAGCTCACCTGATTTAGTACACTCCTTCCTATTCTCAAACGAGATGGAATCGTGCACAGCACGGCCAGTTGACGAGGGAAGATTGTTTAAGATGTTGGCAATCTTATCCTCAAAGGCCTGTGCTAGCGAATCACAGAGAGCTTGAGAGGCCGGGATGACATTTTTGGTACAGCCAGGATGGGCCAGGTCCTTTACGATCTTAAATAAGGCCTGAGATTTATTTACAGCTGCAATCAAAGATTCTTCTAAGAATCTAGCTTTGGCAAGCTTGATCTGGATTTTATAGGACGCCAGTGCTTGTTTGAAGAGGACTATGTGATTCCAGGTACTGTTTCCTCCAGGTCCGCTCAGCCTGTTTACATTGGAGCTTGAGCTGCCGAAGTTCTTCCGAGTACCATGGCATAGCAAGATTAGTCCTATCTTTGATTTTTCGCAGCGGGGCCAAAGAGTCCAGAGAAGCCGAGATTTGCTGACAGAGAGTCTCGTAACTTACGTCCACATTCCCTCCCAATACAAAGCCATCTGGCAGCAGAGAGGGCAAGATCGTTTGTTTGAGGAGTCTAGACCATTGTCTCCCCATTCTAGTGCCCCCCACACTCCCTTTCTTTAATGGAGCACTAGTGCACGAGAGGGAGAACTGGACGAGGGCGTGATCCGTCCAACACTGAGGCAGGACGTCACGTATAGCCGTTCGACAAGCGTCAGCAAAAAGTAGATCAAGAATATGGCCCTTTGAATGGGTTTTGGAGAGTACCAGTTGTTGTAGCTCAATATTATGACAAGCTTGGACCAGCTCTGCATAGGCCGTCTTGGTCGGTCCCTCTTGTGAGAAGTTGGCCTGATATGTAGTGCTCACTATTCTAGTGATCACTGTGTATCATTCCAAACAACCCTTATTGATGATTGGTTGTAAGTCAACCTTTTAGACCAGCTATCCTAGTAGCATGGACAAGAGCAGTCTTTAGGCTAAACTCTAGAGGGCGTGTTAAGCCAGCTGTTATACCATCACATATACCCCTTGAACACCAAGTGAAAGGACATCACGCAAGTTGTTATGAAAATAAAAGTATATTTATTTAGAACACAACAGCCCTGGACTCTTTATGAGGAAAGGGCGCTAAGCACAATACAAAGGCTCTTAAAGAATTTCTGAAAGTCGCACAATTTACGCAAATGCCCGAGGGGCACGGAAAACCATATACTACAAAAGTGGAATGCGAAATGCTAGCAGGTAAGCAACTAATCTCAAAGACTTTAGGATCGCTAGGACTGGACTACTGAACCTTCAGATTACGAGCAAGAGGCCTAGGGAGATCGGGTGCAGAGTGTGCACTCTCACGCGGGATGCGGGACAAAGTCTATGGATGCTAGATTTCGTGAAGTTAGTGTTATCGGACGAATCAGACTAGGTAGAGCTGAAACGAAAAAGGATCTGGACACTTAGATAGTTAAGCTATGCTGGAGCACCGAGATGCTCAGGTTACCTAGCCCAGGGGCTGCGGCTGCATAGGTCTGAAAAGACGTCGGGAATCCTCGTTGCAGTCTATGGAGCCTGAAAGAAGAAGTTGCTGGCAGGCGACCAGTGATGAAGTTCGATGTGATCCACGCCTGGATCGAAGATGGAGGATACCTGTAAGCAGATGGGACCAAGTTCTGAATCACTAACCAGTGATTAGGTGGGCACCAGGATGGCACCGGATGAAGTCACCTCGACCAGGTGAGTGGGCGAAGCTGGGCTCTGCAGTCTCTCGGACCAGGAGGCGTTGTCGGCGACCAGGATGGAGGTGCGAGCTGTCCCACGATGGTATCTGCTGTTGACGTCGCTGGACCCAGGATTGGGGCAACAACTCTTGGCAAATGCAAGCCCACGCGGTGGACTCAAAATGGCGTCTGGAGAGGACCAGGAGGGTCCGGGGTGCTCCTCTGTAGGAGGGGAGCAAGGGCCAGTCTGGAGCAACCAGACCAGCGTTGAAAGTGTCGTCTTTCGTCGTCAAGAGGGCTACAAGCCAGCAGGCAAGTGGCCGGACAACACGGTGAGCAGCAAAGAGCAGAAGGGCCCCACGCAGATCTCGTGGATGCTGGGGGGCTGGACTTCGGTGCTGGAGCTGCTCAGGGTTAGGGCTTCTCAAACCCCAAAGCACTCACTCGAGGATCCCTCGGCGGTCGTGCTGGATAAGCGTCATGCAGTTCTGAAGATGGCCGGTCCCTCGAGGTCTCGTCACACCCACGGATCTCAGCTGGGCTGATGATGTAGGTAGAGGTCAGAGGTGCCAGGGAAGCCAGGTCTTATCGTGCTGGTCAGTCGGATTCCGGAGGAAGGACGTGCAGCAAACCGCAGTATTCTTAGTTGGTGCCCGCAGATGCAGGGTGACTACTCCTTAGTCACAAGGGAGAAATCTTGAGAAGAAGTCTTGAGTTCCTTTCGTAGAAAGTAATTTCAGGATTCAAAGATGATCTAATTTGGAAGGGTCCCCGCTCCCACCTTTATACTAAAGAAAGGGGCTGGTACGGGACTAGGTCCTGCCCATGGGTGGGACCAGGAAGGGGGGTGGTTACACCCCTCTCCCATGCCGGACTTTCCCCAGCTCAGGGGCTGGTGTGCCCCTGGAACCGGTTCAAACTGGCAGATGCACAGTGAGCACCGGGGTGCCACTTGCAGTCACCTTCCTATTCAGCCCTGCCTACCTAGGATACACAAAACCCTGTCTGGGATGGTGCTAGCACCGCCCCTGACAGGAAACCCTTTGTCCAAGCTCCCCTCGCTGGAAGGACTCCCAGCTGCAGGGGGTCAGACTTGTGTCTGTGGTGGCAGCATCCATTTTGTGATGCTGAGGCTTGAGTTAACTTTAACCGGGGTTCACAGTTACATACATGTCGTGTCCCTCTAGAAGGGTGGAATGCTAACCCTGTCGCCAGAATTGGCGAGGGGTTAGTATTCCAATTCGTATGACACCTTACTCGACATGTTTTGATAAAGCGATACCAGAGTTGGCAAATAACCGCGAGGATTATAAGGGACTTAAGAGTATATGGTACGCGTTACAACAGAACAGCTATTAGGACTTGGTTCCGCAAGCTGCAGACGGGCTCAGCTCATGCCAGAGCACCATCTCACATAATTCCAAGCACTCTGCCTTCAGGATTGTTAAGGCCTGCCATAGGAGTGACTGATAGGAATACATGTGTCTATTTTAGGGTTAGATATAGGTATACTATATCTAAAGCAAAGGGTGACTACACCACCTTGCCCCAGCTGTCGTGCAGCCAGTTGTGTCAGATTTAGATGGCCAGCCAGGGGTGGCATAATACATGCTGCAGCCCCTGGTAGGCCCTGGGTACACCTATGCCCTGAGTTACAGGGTCTGATAAGGTGGCCCAGTACCAATTGGTAAATGCACCTAGGGTACATGGAATCCATTTTACAGAGAGAGCAGTAGGCCTGGGGCCCTGAATAGCAGGGTCCCAGGTCAACTAAGTCGAAAAACCAGCAAAACACCAGGCAAAAAGTTGGGGGTAACCATAGTCAGGTATCCACCTTCCTACACCTCTGACCAAAGATTGAAATCCCCTAACAGTATCGACTTTGTGTGGGAGTGGGAGAGATCGTATATTAAGTCTATGAGCTCAGGTACAGCAGATAACGAGCTAGCCGGGGGTCTATAACATAGTAGACCCGTAAATAGCACACCTCCTTGGTCCTTGATGGAGAAACCCAATGTTTCGCACCCAGCGATTGCCTTGATGATAAGCTGGGAGCAGTCAAGAGTCTGCCTAAAAATTCATCCAGCTCCACCTCCTCTGGCTCCCACCCTGGGATTATGCCTTATTTTGAAGCCAGTGGGACAAGCTGTCCCCAGTTCCACGAGCTAGTCGATGTTGTCCAAGTCTCTGTCATGAAGAGTATGTCTAGATGGTAAGACTCGATAAGTAACGCAATTTCTTCACAGTGTTTGATGAGAGATCTCACATTCAACAAGCCACAGGACAAGGCAACTGGGTGCTTACTGGTGATATTATACTTTCGGTTACTGAGTGAACCGAGATTAAGGCGTAAAAGTTCATCGCGGAATAAGAGTAAGAAGTTACATCTTGGTTCCGAGAGGCAGAACTTTCGGCGCCCGGCGCGTCCTGTGCGCGAACGGGCGCAAACAGGCTTACCTCTGGCGCACCGCCGTCGCTCCGCCGGCGCGCCCGCTGCGCGCCGCCGGCGCGCCCGCTGCGCGCTTTAGGGGCGTCCATCATATATAGCCGTATACGCAAGAGTCCTGTAGTGCGATCACTAGCCCCCCAACCAAGATGGCGCCAGCAATTCGGCACTCCCTGGTTCCCCCACTCACCCAAGATGGCGGCTACCAACACAGCAGCGCGATGTCCCCAGGAGCCCTAAGGTGCCCTGAAGCGCTCGAATTCCCGCAAAGTGCGGAATGAGGTCACAATTATAGTGCGGGTAAGAGTGGTACTAATAACACGCTATGAGAGAGGTAGCGCCTAGCGCCAAGATCGACAGCCCGAGCGCGCAGTAAAGTAGACTAATTTTAAAATAATTAAAACAGCAATGCGGCAATAGATTCTGCAGCGCGCAATGGTCATGTAAGTCTGCGATATGCGATATGCGATAATAATACATAATAAAATATTATATAAAACTTACCTTGGCTTCCCGCGCTGACTCCCGAGACTGCAGACTTCCGACTCCCGCCGTCCTGGATTTTGAATGCGTCTGACGTGGTCTGGGCTCTCGTCAACAGGAAGGCTGCAGGCAACCTCCCTCCCCTTCACCGCAGCCAGCACCGATTGGTTCGGACGGCAGCCCCAACAGCGTCATTTCTCTCAGTCTGTATGCTGCAGAGAACGGAGAGGAGGAAGCTGAGTACTTAATCGCTGTATCCTATCTACTTTATCAGAGAGCATTGCAGTGGCATTCCTAGCTTCAATTAAATCTGTTTGCATCTGAACAATAACCCTCATTAAATCATCCATGGTGGCCATAATGTCAAAACTCTCAGACCGGGAGGAATATTATTCGTGGGCTCACTATTCTGTCGGGTTGCTTCTTCCTCAGGGTCTGGAGTGATGATATAAGGGGCCCACCTCTCAATACCTCCAACTCTGATTGTAATGATTACACAGAGTATTGAAGTGATTAAGCGGGGGGAAAGGGAATTAGGAAGGGAACAGCTGGGAAGGAGATCTGAAAAGGAAAAGTTACTCGCAAACAAAAATACACGTACTTTCCTTCGCACAAAGACGTAAATTAGGACATTAGATTCTGTCCTTCAATCAGGAACTAGCTTAAGAGCTTCGTGGATTGCGTTTATTCAGACAATCAGACTCTTAGTTGACCTTTCTTAGATCCGCTGTATTGTGGCGATAATACTTCACTTCAGTATCAACTGCTCAAAGGCATAAGCGGCAGAATTTGGTTTAGGTCTTTCTATGACTAGGTTTTCAATCACCTAAACAATCAGTGTCTTATATTTCCCTATTTTATGTGACTTAAAAGTGTTCCCAAAAACATTCCTGGAACTACTATAGATCAAGAATCACACTCGTGAATATGGTAAATGATCTTGAAAATCAAATTGAATGTTCCTAATAAATCACTGCAATGGTTTTAACAAGATGCGCAATCTTACCTGTAGAGTGGATCTCTGTCTCCTTTCTCTCACTCTGCTCCTTCACTCGTTTTTCTATCCTTTCTATCTTTCACCTTTCTGCATCTCTGCTCATTTGTGCGTTATTTCTGCCCATTTACCCTTTCTCTCCCTCTGCTCCTTTACTCGTTTTTCTACCCTTTCTATCTTTCACCTTTCTGCACCTCTGCTCTTTTGTGCCTTATTTCTGCCCATTTTCCCTTTCTCTCCCTCTGCTCCTTCACTCGTTTTCACTCGTTTTTCTACCCTTTCCATCTTTCACCTTTCTGCCCTTTTCTGCATCTCTGCTCTTTTGTGCCTTATTTCTGCTTATTTTCCCTTTTTTCTTTATTCCTTCTTTCCTCCCTTTACCTTTCCCCGCCGCTGCTGCCCCCGCGGCCCCTCCCTCCCCAGCGCGACCGGCCCAATCCAGCTCCTCTCCCCGCTCCCGCCTCCCAGCTGTCCAGCCCTCCCCGACCCCTACTTCATGGCGGCCACTGGTGCACCGAAGGCGCGTCAAAGGCAAGCACGTCTGCGCCCGTCCGCAACCAGCACCAGGAACCCTGGACCTCCGCCCCGCCAACGCTACGACCCAGCAGCACTCCACGCACTCAACCCAGGCTGCAACAACAACTGCAAGCTAGCATCACCAGCCGACACCCATGGACCTTTCAGCTGTCACCGCTGCCAGCACACCTGCAGCACCGCCAAGAACACGGATCCAGCACAACCCGCCCCAAGAACACAACCGAACCGAAGACCCTGCAATGCATCCTCCTCAACGTCCGATCCCTCCACAAACACGCCACCGAAATCTGGGACCTCCTCGACAGCACCACCCCGGACGTAGCATTCTTCACCGAAACCTGGACCAATGCCACCTCGGGACCGGACATCGCCATCCCCCAAGGATACAAGATCTCCAGGAAGGACCGCCCCATCCACCCAGGAGGAGGAATCGCCATCGTCCACAAATCCAGCCTCCGCCTGAGCACACTCCCTGACGAGTCCACAAAACTGATGGAACACCTTCACTTCAAGATACTGGCCAGCCCCACCGCCGCCCTCCGAGGAACCCTCATCTACCGACCCCTTGGACCCAGCGGACCCTTTGCCAACTCCATCACGGACATTATCTCCCCGCAGGCCATCGCATCCACCAACTACACCCTGCTGGGAGACCTCAACTTCCACCTCGACAATCAACTGGACCCCAACACCACATGCCTCCTGGACAACCTCCACAACATTGGACCCTGCCAGATCGTGACAGAGCCCACGCACTCAGCAGGACACACCCTCGACCCCCTCTTCACTACAGGAAACTCCATCACCTTCAGCCACACCACCGAACTCCCATGGACCGACTATCGTTGCGTCCACTTCACCTTCAGAACACACACCATCCACAGACACCAGCACCTGCTTCCAGAAAGAAACTGGACCAAAATCACCAACGACCAGCTCACCTCCTCACTCAACAACTCCACCCCAACCATCGCGGAAAACGACGACCCCAACAACGCAGCTCGAACCCTGCATAGATGGATCTCGGACAGCATCAACACCATAGCCCCCCTCAAGAAAAACAACAATACCCGTGCCAAGAAAGCCAGATGGTTTACCACCGAACTTCGAGAGTCCAGGCGCACATGCCGCCGCCTCGAAAAGGCCTGGAGAAACACCAAATCCACAGAAGCCCACAACAACTTCAGAGCCGCCACCAACGGCCACCATCAACTCATCAGAGTAACGAGGAAAAAAGCGATTGAAGACAGAATCTCCACCCACGCACACAACAGCAAGAAACTCTTCAGCATCATCAAGGAGTTCGCCCAACCCACCAGCGAGTCTACTGACATCCCTCCCTCACAAGACCTCTGCGACAAACTCAGCACCTTTTTCCACCACAAAATCAAGAGCATCTACGACAACTTAGACAAAGACAACCAACACACTGAACCCTCACGAACCACCCCCGACACCCGGAAACCAGCGCTTGATGACTGGACAGCCCTCACCATCGAAGACACACTGAAGACAATGAAGTCAATCCACTCAGGGGCCCCCACGGACCCCTGCCCCCACCACATCTTCAACAGAGCCACCGATACCATCGCACCCATGCTCCACCACACCATCAACCGCTCCCTGGCGACCGCCTCCGTCCCCGTCAACTGGAAACACGCGGAGGTCAACCCCCTCCTAAAGAAACCCTCAGCGGACCCCACCGACCTCAAAAACTACAGACCCATCTCCCTGCTCCCTTTCCCAGCGAAAGTCATCGAGAAAGCCTTCAACAGCCAACTCGCCACATTCATTGAAGAACACAACATCCTCGACTCCTCCCAATCCGGCTTCAGAAAAAACCACAGTACGGAAACCGCCCTCCTCGCCGCAACTGACGACATCCGCACCCAACTGGACAAAGGAGAAACAGTAGCCCTCATCCTCCTAGACCTATCAGCGGCGTTCGACACAGTCTCCCACCGCACCCTAATACGCAGACTCTACGACGCAGGAATCCAGGACAAGGCCCTCGACTGGATCTGCTCCTTCCTCTCCGGCAGGACGCAACGGGTCAGACTCCCCCTTTCCTCTCAGACCCCACACCTACCACCTGCGGAGTCCCCCAGGGCTCCTCCCTCAGCCCGACGCTCTTCAACGTCTACATGGCTCCACTTGCCCCCATCGTCAGAACCTACGGACTCAACATTGTGTCATACGCAGACGACACCCAGCTCATCCTCTCCCTATCCAACGAGCCCAACACCGCCAGACGCAACTTTCAAGAAGGCATGGAAGCCGTCGCCAAATGGATGAAAAACAGCTGCCTACAACTAAACACCAACAAAACAGAAGTACTCATCATGGGCCCAAACCCCGACGCCTGGAGCGACACCTGGTGGCCCACCGCCCTTAGAAACCCGCCAACCCCCACAGACCACGCACGCAACCTGGGAGTCATCCTGGACTCCAAGCTCAAAATGGACCGCCAGATCAACTCTGTCTCATCTTCCTGCTTCCTCCTTCGTAAGACCTTCAAATGGATCCCCCTCGAACACCGAAAGACAGTCACTCACGCCCTGGTCACCAGCAGACTACTACGGCAACGCACTCTACGCCGGAATAAACAAAAACATCATCCGCAAGCTACAGAACATCCAGAACGCCGCCGCAAGACTAGTCCTCAACCTGCCAAAACACTGCCACATCTCTCAGCACCTGCGCACACTCCACTGGCTCCCCGTCGAGGCGAGAATCACCTTTAAGATGCTCACCCACGCACACAAGGCCCTCCACAGCACCGGACCAGCATACCTGAACAGCCGGCTCAAATTCCAGGCACCCCAAAGGACCCTACGATCAGCCCAGCTCTCCTACGCCGTGGTCCCCCGCACCAGAAAGACCAGATCGGGAGGCCGCTCCTTCTCCTTCCTCGCCGCCAAAGCATGGAACGCCCTTACACTCCACCTCAGACAACATCGCTCCCCATCTTCGCAAGAAACCTCAAAACTTGGCTCTTCGACAGACCCCCTCCTTGATGGAATGGAACCTGCACCCCCCCACCCCTAGCGCCTTGAGACCCTTACGGGTGAGTAGTTGCGCTTTAACAAACTCCTGATTGATGGATTGACTCTACTTCTGAATCTGGGTTAGTGACAGGTAATCCCCCCCAAAAGCTAGCCTCACCGGGAGCCCATCAAGAAGAGAAGTCTCTGCAGATTCTAAACTCCTCCTGCAGCTCAGCGAGCGTTGTAGCAGATTTCAGGCACCCAGAACTCTCCACCGATCAAAAGAACAAAGCTGGCCTCGCAGAGAAACGGAGCCCCAAGATCCTCTTCCTCCTTCACCAAAAGACGCTGAATAGTGAGCACGGGGAACTGGGCGCGGCCGCTGACATCATCGTAGGCACGCCCCGTGCCATACCTCACGCATCTCGCGTGAGGTGCCGAACCTCACGCATCTCGCGTGAAGTGCGGGACCTCACGCATCTCGGTGAAGTGCGGGACCTCACGCATCTCAGGTGAGGTGCCAAACCTCACGCATCTCGGGTGAGGTGCCAAACCTCACGCATCTCTGGTGAGGTGCCAAACCTCACGCATCTCGGGTGAGGTGCCAAACCTCACGCATCTCGGGTGAGGGGCCAAACCTCACGCATCTCGGATGAGGTGCCAAACATCACGCATCTCGGGTGAGGTGCCAAACCTCACGCATCTCGGGTGAGGTACCAAACCTCACGCATCTTGGGCGAGGTACCAAACCTCACGCATCTCGGGTGAGATGCGTGAGATACCGAATCTCACGCATCTCGCGTGAGATACCGAATCTCACGCATCTCGCGTGAGGTGCCAAACCTCACGCATCTCGTGAGTGTCTGGCGCGGTAGTAAATGTCCTCCCATTCTTTGTTGCGCAGAGTCCGCCCCAGTTCCCTCTCCCATCTAGCCCGTCCTGCATTATAAACACGCGAGTATCTGTCCAAGAGGAGCCGATATATGTCTGAAATGAGTCGCTTATCTGTGGTGCGCGAGAGAAGCCAGTATTCATATTTACTGAGCTTGCGTGTAGCGTCTCCACGGATCTGGGGTTGAAGCGCCCAATGTCGGACCTGTAGATATCTAAGGCGTTCAGCCTCCGGGAGGTCATAGGTCTTCCGGAATTCCTCAAAAGGCGTCACTCCCACACCTGAATACATGTGAAAGAGGCATCGGCATCCTGCTGGGCGCCACCGTGCAAAGGCCTGGATATTCCTACCCGGGCCGAAGTCAGGGTTCTCTAACAGAGGCGTATAGGTTAGGGGGCCGGTGTTGTTGCCGCAGGAAAGGCACCTCCTGAAGTGGACGCCCGCGACCGTTTGGTCCTGGAACAACCAATGGCGCTCCGATTCCCATTTGCTCCATTCCACTAGGGTTCTGAGTTGGGTCGCCTGGTAATAGTGACGCAAATCCGGCAGGCTCAGCCCACCACTCTCCGGGGGAAGCATCCCAAGCCTCAGCTTGAGTCTGGGCCGTTTCTCGCTCCACACAAACTGAGCCAGCTCCGATTGCGTGCGGCGAATCCATCCCTCCGGGGGATGGAGCGGGCTAGCCCGAAAAACGTATAAAACTTGCGGGAGGATTGTCATCTTTATTGCTGCCACTCGGCCCAGCCAAGATAGTGGGAGGTGCCGCCACCGCCCGACCTCCGCGCGGATAGTGCGACTAAGGTTAGCGTAGTGGAGGCGCACCGTTTCTGGTAGCGTGGCCGCCAATTGTATGCCCAGGTGGGGGACTGCACCGTCTGCTTATTGGAAGGGGAATTGTGCTTCTAGGGAGGCCCGCGTGTGTGCCTCCAAGGAAAGGTCAAGTGCTACTGATTTCGTCATGTTCACCTTAAAGCCAGAGGCCTTCGCAAATGCATCCAGGATGGTGTAGGAAGGTGGATACCTGACTATGGGTGCCCCCAACTTTTTGCCTGGTGTTTTGCTGGTTTTCCGACTTAGTTGACCTGGGACTCTGCTATCCAGTGCCCCAGGCCTACTGCTCTCTCTGTAAAATGGATTCCATGTACCTTAGGTACATATCTAATTGGATACTGAGTCACCTTATCAGTCCCTGTACAGTGTACCTTAGGTACCCAGGGCGTAGGTGTACCCAGGGCCTACCAGGGGCTGCAGCATGTATTATGCCACCCCTGGCTGGCCATCCAAATCTGACACAACTGGCTGCACAACAGCTGGGGCAAGGTGGTGTAATCACCCTTTGCTTTAGATATAGTATTCCTATATCTAACCCTAAAATGGACACATGTATTCCTATCAGTCACTCCTATGGCAGGCCTTGACAATCCTGAAGGCAGAGTGCTTGGAATTATGTGAGATGGTGCTCTGGCATGAGCTGAGCCCGTTTGCAGCTTGCGGAACCAAGTCCTAATAGCTGTTCCATGATAACGCATACCATATACTCTTAAGTGCGTTATAATCCTCGCGGTTATGTGCCAACTTTGGTATCGCTTTATCAAAACATGTCGAGTCATACAAATTGGAATACTAACCCCTCGCCAATTCTGGCGACGGGGTTAGCATTCCACCCTTCTAGAGGGACACGACATGTATGCAACTGTGAACCCCGGTTAAAGCTTAACACAGCCTCAGCTCCACAAAATGGATGCTGCCACCACAGACACAAGTCTGACCTCCTGCTGCTGGGAGTCCTTCCAGCGAGGAGAGCTTGGACAAAGGGATTCCTGTCAGAGGCGGTGCTAGCACCATCCCAGACAAGGTTTTGTGTATCCCAGGTAGGCAGGGCTGAGAGGAAGGTGACTGCAAGTGGCACCCCGGTGCTCACTGTGCATATGCCGGCTTGAACCAGTTCCAGGGGCACACCAGCCCCTGAGCTGGGGAAAGTCCGGACAAGGGAGAGGGGTGTAACCACCCCCCTCCTGGTCCCACCCATGGGTAGGACCTAGTCGCGTGCCAGCCCCTTTTTTTAGAATAAAGGTAGGAGCGGGCCCCCTTCCCAAATTAGATAATTCTGAATCTTGACTACTTTCCACGAAAGAACTCTTGAACATTTCTGTAGACTCTCCCTTGTGGCTAAGGAGTAGCCACCCTGCACCAGCGGGCACCATCTAAGCGCATGCGGTTTGCTGCAAGTCCATCCTCCGGATCAAGACTGCCCAGCTCGACGAGACCCGGATTCCCTGGCATCTCTGACCTCTACCTGCTTCATCAGCCCAGCTGAGATTCGTGGGTGTGACGAGACCTGAAGGGACCGGCCATCTTCAAGACTGCAGGACGCGGGAGGAGCCTAGCCAGCAGCCGAGATGGCCGCCTAGCACCTCGGCTCCGCCGACCCGTGTGCCTTTTACCAATATCCTGCTTTAAATCCTGCACCTCCGTGCACCTCACTTACCTAGGAGACGCTCTTACTCCCGCTGTGACGAATTCCGGTGAAAGCGGAGCGATCCCGGTGGTGAAGAGCCTCTGTTTCCATCCCGGCCTCTCGAGTGGCCGCAGCAGGGACATCGAGTTACGGAGACGGCCGGCGGCGACAGCAACAGCAGCGGCCGCTGCGGAGGGGGAGGAGCCGGTGGACTGTCTCTACAGGCTGGCGCTGGGCTTTTTCATAGTAGCTTTTCTCGGCTTGGCTGCCCAGCGCGCCTTACCTGCAACATTGTATCGGCTCCCGCACACTGTATCCCGGCCTCACTGGAAGAGAGCCGAGATTGCTTCATTGTTGCACTCCCCCGTGGCGGACGCCATTTTCCGCGTCTGCAACCCTGTGCCTGCCTGAGGGATTCCCTGCTCCGCCGGCTTTTTGATAAAAGAAGTTTCCCTTCGACCGGCTGCCTTCCTATCACGGTACCAGCTGTGCCCTGCAGACATTACACGGATTTCTCGGGGGCATCCCGCTGACGAGTGAGGCTTGCTTTTCGTGGCGCTCTACAGCTGTGCGCACAAGATGGTGGCCAATGATGCACCCCCCATTCCGGATCCACCGCTGGGACTTCGGGATGTCCTGGATGCACTTGTAGATCTGCGTATGGCCTTTCACAACTTTGCTAATGATTTGGGGGCCCGGCTCACTGAGATCCTTCCAGCTGGTCACGATGGCCCCTCAGCACTGCGCACTACGCCACATCCTCCATTGGTCGACGGTGGATCACCCGCTCTGGAGTGTACGGAGGCGACGGATGGGCGCGCCTCCGTTACTGCTGTAGTACTCCTCGGCTTCGCCTCGGGGGAGTTCGGCGACACTGCTCCTTTGCGAGGGCCGGTGCTCAAGTCTCAGACGCCATGTTGCCCTTCTCCTTTGTTCTCTGGAGACTTGCTTCCTTGCATCCTTCTGGACTTGCTGTTGGCGCTTCGTCTGGCCGCTACGCTGGAACTCTCATCTGGTCTTGCACCCCGTTGTGCTGTATTCGGTTTGGCAGTGAAGATTTCTTGTGCCCCCTGCCATCGAGCTCCAAGCCAGTTTGCCTCGTCGCAAGCACCTCGATTCCTGCACTGGATTCCACGGGGGCCCTCTCCATCCATGTTGGCTGATCTGGAACTGGACTTTGTTGTCATGCTGGTTCGAAGGGGACAGGGCTGATGATGTATTCTCTTATGCTGCAACTTCCTATGTGTATGGCCGGGACTGTGAATGACACTTGTTGGAGGTACAGGTTGATTAGGTACTAGGTCGGGGCCTGGGGTTGGGCGGCCGTGGGTAACGTTATTGTCTGCTTTGGTAATATCCTGGGCCCTCCTCCGATCAAACGTGAATTTTTTCCTTCTTTTTCTTCATCTTCTTCTTCTTCTGCATTTCGGGCACTCCTTTGGGGCGACAGACACACTGCTAGGGGGGGGGTAGGCCGTAGCCTCTGCATGCGTGTAGGGTGGGGGGTTAATTTCTCGATCGTTTTAGTTTCTATGGGCCTCTTTTTCTTTCTTTTTCTCTTCTTATCACTTTTATCCTTTATTCCTTTCTTCCTTATTTTCTTGGGTTAGAGGGTGGATTGGGAACTGATGGGTAGCGATTGGAGGTCACTAGGTGACGGAATTACTTTCTATCCTGATTTACTTGCTTACAGTCGATTGTTTTGCGGATAATGCTTGCTGATTATTATGAAGCTCGTTGCCCACTTCTGTCCTCATCGTATTGTTCTGACTCGGATCCTTCTTGACCTTAATGCTGTGGACTCATTTAAAAACTTAAAAAAATTAAACCTCATTATCCTACCTCTCGGTGGCGCGATTATGTATAATGTAACTTGGATTACTTGTGCCTGCTTTGATATGCTGCTGAGTCGCCTAATTGCTTGCTGATGTGGCTTTTAGTGTCGAGGCCGGCCTGTGGGTTGTAGGCCCGTATTTGTTTGCACATATTGTCCAATAAAGGTTTTCAAAAAAAAAAAAAAAAAAAAAAGACTGCAGGACGCTTATCCAGCACGTCCGCCGAGGGATCCTCGAGTGAGTGCTTTGGGGTTTGAGAGCCCTAACCCTGAGCAGGTCCAGCACCAAAGTCTAGCCCCCCAGCATCCACGAGATCTGCGTGGGGCCCTTCTGCTCTTTGCTGCTCACCGCGTTGTCCGGCCACTTGCCTGCTGGCTTGTAGCCCTCCTGACGACGATTGCATCGCTGGTCTGGTTGCTCCAGACTGGCCCTAGCTCCCCTCCAAAAGTGGAGCACCCCGGACCCTCCTGGTCCACTCCAGACGCCATCTTGAGTCCAACGCGTGGGCTTGCCTTTGCCAAGGTTTGTTGCCCCAATCCTGGGTCCAGCATCGCCGACAGCAGACACCTTCGTGGGACAGCTCGCACCTCCATCCTGGTCACCGACAACGCCTCCTGGTCCGAGAGACTGCAGAGCCCAGCGTCGCCCACTCACCTGGTCGAGGTGACTTCATCCGGTGCCATCCTGGTGCCCACCTAATCACTGGCTAGTGATTAAGAACTGAGTCCCCTCTGCTTTCAGGTCGTCTCCATCACCGATCCAGGCTTGGATCACCTCGAACTTCATCACTGGTCACCTGCCAGCAACTTCTTTCAGGCTCCATAGACTAACGAGGATTCCCGACGTCTTTTGAACCCTATGCAGCCGCAGCCCCTGGGCTAGGTAACCTGAGCATTTCGGTGCTCCAACGTAGGTTCACTATCTAAGTGTCCAGATCCTTTTTCGTTTTCAACCTAACTAGTCGGATTCGTCCGATAACTGTAACTTTACGAAAACTAGCATCCATAGACTTTGTCCCGCATCCCGCGTGAGAGTGCACACTCTGCACCCGATCTCCCTAGGCCTCCTGCTCCTAACCTGAAGGTTCAGTAGTATAGTCCTAGCGATCCTGAAGCCTCTGGATTTTGTTACTTACCTGCTAGTATTTCGCATTCCACTTTTGGAGTATATGGTTTTTCGTGCCCCTCGGGCATTTGCGTAAATTGTGCGACTTTGTGTATTTTCCTAAGAGCTTTGTATTGTGCTTAGCGCCCTGTCCTCATAAAGAGTCCAGGGCTGTTGTGTTCTAAATAAATATACTTTATTTTCATAACAACTTGTGTGGTGTCCTTTCACTTGGTGTTCAAGGGGTATATGTGATGGTATAACAGCTGGCTTAACACGCCCTCTAGAGCTTAGCCTAAAGACTGCTCTTGTCCATGATACTAGGATAGCTGGTCTATAAGGTTGACTTACAACCAATCATCAATAAGGGTCGTTTGGTATGATACAAAGTGATCACTAGAATAGTGAGCACTATATATCAGGCCAACTTCTCACAGATGGCCGCCCCGGCGGCAGGGATGGCGCAGGGGAAGCAAAGGAAAGCAAGACGTCATCAGCGTATAAGCTAATCGTGTGGATATAAGCCCCGAATTTAATCCCCTTAATGGTCGGATGCGATTGCATGGCCTGCGCCAGGGGTTCCATATACAGCGCGAAGAGCAGGGGCGAGAGCGGACACCCCTGCCGAGTTCCGCGTTCGATGGGGAATACGGGCGATGAGCAGCCATTCACCCGAACCGACGCCGTGGGGAGGTATAGCAGTTCAGAACCCACGTACAAAATCTCGAGCCTAACCCTGCCTTGATGAGCACCTGTTCCAAGTACGGCCAGTGGACACGATCAAAGGCCTTCTCCGCATCAATTGCCAACATCATGAACTCTCCCGGCAACCTGGAGGCCCGTTCCACTAAGTCGAGTGCTCTTTTTGTGTTGTCGACCGTCTGGCGCTCCGGTATAAAGCCGGCCTGGTCCGGATCAATCAGATCCGGCATAAGTGGGCCCAGCCGCGTCGACAGTATACTGGTGTAAAGCTTCAGATCTACGTTAAGTAACGAGATAGGGCGGTAGGCCCCGCATTGCGTTCGGTCCTTTCCCGGTTTGGGAATGACCGAGATCATGGCACTCATGAGATCTCTTGGGATGGCGCCGGGCTGAAAGGCGGCGGTGAAGCCATCCGGTCCCGGCGCCTTGGCCAGCTTGAGGCGGGAGATCGCGGCAATGACTTCTTCAGGACGGATCTCCCTGTCAAGGAGTTCTGATTGTTCCGTCGATAAAGCCGGTATGGACACCGAGTCCAGGAAGGCCGCCCTGTCCGCTGGATCCAGAGCAGCCCCCTTGTATAGTGTGGTATAAAAGTCACTAAATGCCTGCGCTATAACTCCGTCCTCCGTCACTGTGACTCCGTCCTGCGTGTGTATTTCCTGCACCGAGTGTCGCTGCTACTGTTCGCGGAGTGCCCGACCCAACAGCCTCCCGCATCTGTCGCCTCCCGTGTAGTATGCATGTCGTACCCGTAGTGCCGCGTATTCTGCTCTATCTTGATCTAGTGCTGCTAACTGTTGATGTGCCACTCACAACTGTTTCCACACCCGCGGCGCCCCTGTCCTCTGGTGTACATGCTCCAATTCCTTTGTGCGGGCAGAGAGCTCTTCTCTCTTACGGGCCCTCTCCGCATTTACTGCTGCCGTAATTGCAATGAACTCGCCCCGTATGACTGCCTTGAGTGCTGCCCAATGTGTTGCATGTGAAGTGTCCGTCGGTGTGTTGTGTACCAGGTATTCAGCTATAGCTTCCTTGATATTGGCCACAACCCCCTGTCTGTGCAGCAGCGTGTCCCTCAGTCTCCAGCAACCGGCACTGCGCCCCACCGGTGGAAAGGTAAACACCGCTGTGAGTGGTGCATGATCGGAAAGGGCTGCCGCTCCTATCTCCACGCTTGACGCCAGCGCTCTAAATTAAGTGGATGTTACAAAATAATCTAGGCGTGCATAGGTTTTGTGGCCGTTGGAGTAATATGTGTAGTCCCGGTTGCCCGTGTGGAGGGAGCGCCACAAGTCCGTCACACCCAGTTCTGACAATCTGTTCCGTCCCCCCTCCGATAAAGTGCCTGCCTGCGTGGATCGCTGCGCTGACCTGTCAAGTAGGTTGTCAAAAACTAAATTGAGGTCCCCCCCAACCAGAACGTGTCTATCAGGTGCTGCCACTGCTTCAGTAAGCACTTGGTGGAAGACGAGGAGGTTGGGACACCTTCGGGGGAATGTGTCGGAGTCCAATACCTCCGCCCCCGCCGCTGACTCAGTCGGCCCCAATCCCCACTGTCTCATCAAAAGCCCTCGTGCCACCTCATCGTTGGTTATCCGCTGTCGGAGGTTGCCAGTCCCAGCGCTATGGTTTCTACCGCAGCACGGCGACCATCTTCGATCTCTTGCGCGGCCGGGCGCCTCTGTCTTCGTCGTCGCCGTTGCTGTTTCCACTGCCCAGGGCCGTCCGTGTCATTTGCTCCCCCTCCAGGCTGATCGTCATCCTCCGTCGGTTCCTCGAGGCCTAGCAATTTGCATGCATCCCTGAAAGACCGCAACTGGTGAACCTTGCTGTCCAGCTTAAACACCAGGCAAAAGGGGTGACCCCAGCTATATGGGATGTCGCGTCGCAGTTCTGCCGTGATCGGTCGGAATGACCGTCTTTTCTCCAGGGTGATGGAGGCGAGGTCCTGATATAGAGTTGGCGAGTGGGCACCATATGAGATGGTTCCCATCTGGGGCGCTTTGCTAAGGATCTCCTCCTTCGTGCGGAAGTCCTGCACGCAGACCAAGATGTCGGCCGGTTGGGACGAGGCCGCCCGGGGCGGGCCCGTCCTACGGGCCCTGTCCAACCGAAGCGTTGAGTCCCCCGGTCGACCCAGGATGTGGTTGAAGAGGCCTTGGGTGAAATGGAAGAGGTCGTCTGTGTCGGGAGCCTGCTTCACTCCCCGAATCCTGATGTTGTGCCGCCGGGAGCGGTTCTCCAGGTCCTCGGCGTGAGACTGGAGGTCCACCTGTTGGTCGTGAATACGGACTATTTCTTGCCGCAGCGCCTCTATTTCTACATCTCGCCCATCGCATTTGGTCTCTAGGTCCGCCACTCTTTCTCCTATGGCGTCAGTGTCGCATCAGACTTCCTGTATTTCCTCCTGTAGTTCCCTCTTCAACGCGTGGATGTCCTATCGCAGGCCAGCGAAGAGGGATTCTGGAAAGGTCTTTGTGATAGTCTCCTCAATGTCCGCCTTTCCCGAGGGTGGAGAGTCCCTGGTCTTCTTTTCCGTGCCGGTCCGTTGGCTGGATGTGGCGGTGTCCGTCCGCTTCCCCATTGTGCTGGGAGTGAATAGATCCTTAATAGTCCTGTCCTTCTGGATTCTCCCCGAGGACATGTCACTCAGGGCCTCCCCGGCCCGGACACCACCAGTGCTGCTTGACGGCGTGGGTTCCAGCAACGAGGGTGCAAGAAAGTTCGACGGGTCGGTCCGGTATTCAGGGGAGCTCACCTAGAGGCTGCGCCAGGAGCCCGCCTTTCCCCGCTCCGGTGCCGAGGAGACTACTCTCTGTCCCTGCCCAAACCCCAGGGTGTCCGCAGCTGGACCAGGACACCAGTCACTGGTGTCCGGTTGCTCCTGTCCGGGCACTGGCCTCTATTTGCCCACCGAGCGCCTCCGTGTTCTGCCTGCAGTCTTGGGGCCTAGCAGGGCTTCTAGGATGCCACACAAGGGGCAGCTCCGACCAGCCAGTGGCTCAAAATGGCGGAAGCAAACTCCAGTGCGAATCAGGCGCTTCCGTTCGATTCCCCCTGTGGGCGCTACCTCGGCGCTTCCGAAACCCTCTGGGCCTGGTCGACGCGCCGACACTCTCAGCCGCCACTCGAGTACGATTCCTCCCCGCTGCTCCTCACCTCAGTCCCTGGGGCTCGGGTTCTGTGTTCCGTCCGCCGTACTCCGCTGTCGGGCCCACTTCACCTGGCCGCCAGCCCGTCCGCCGTCAGAGATCTGTCTCTGCCTCTACCACCTCAACCGTGTGTTCGCGGGTCCGCAGTAGCCCCCGGACTGTGTCGTCCCAGGGGCCTCGCGCTGTCAACGCGCGGGCCGGACCCTCCGCTCCGGCGTCGGCTCTCGCGTAGTCTGGCGCCACCCAGTCGGACTGCCTCGCCGGGGCCTAAGGCCACGCCCGCGGCTTCTCTCCGCTAGGCCCAACCCGGCCTCGCACACAGCGGCACTTCTCCCTGTGTTCCTGGTGGCCCCAGCGTCGTTCGGCTCTCTCCTCCGGGTGCAGACCTCTCCCAGCTGTAAGCGCTCTCCGACGGGGCCCACTGATGGGGGATTGAAGCGTTGCAATGGTGCTATAAAGACGGCCGGCGGTGGGAGCTCTCGGAGACACGTCCGCTCACACCGCCATCTTGGTCACGCCCCCCCCATATCTGGTTTTAGACGCCGTTTTCCATTCGTCACCATTACGAATGCGCACCAAATGATACGCACCTCGAAGATCTAATTTGGTGTAGATCACAGCAGTCTTCACCTGGTCCAAAAGAACTGGGATCAATGGAAGGGGGTCCTTGTTCTTTATTGTGATCTTATTCAATGCTCTATAAATCAATACAAGTTCTTAATTCCCCATTTGCCTTAGGAATAAAAAACAACAGAGAGGCCGCAGGTGACTTAGATGGGCGTATAAATCCGTTTTCCAAGTACTGATCAAGATATTGTCTCAAATGTTGGTTTTCTTTTTCTGATAATGCATATATCCGACAGTTAGGCACACATGAACCAGGCACAAGATCAATTTGACAGTCGTATGACCAATGAGGAGGGAGGGTCGCTGCTTTTGCTTCACTGAAGTGTGGTTCCGAAATCTTGGACCCTGCCGTAATATGGTACCGAGGCCAAACCCTCGTGTCACAAAATGCCATCGTACCATGACGAATTTGGTGTCTACAGACCGGTAATGATTAGGGCATTATCCCCATGCGTTTGCGTCATGATTGAGTGATGCTAACACCCTTAAATCATGGTTTCCGTTCCGAACCCTCGGACTCCATTTTGTGGACGGCATCCATCTCATGGCTTGCCCTCATATAAGTCAATTGATTAAGGCCGAGCCTGATCTAAAAGGACACGTCCACCTTGGCTGACTTCTCCATGACCTGGTCGAGCTGACTCCACCGCCCCCAGCCAAACCTGTTTGGGCAGCTCCTCGCCCAGTGGCCGAATAAGATAGCATCAATGCATAACATGCCATAAACCATTCACTACACACAAGCCATGTTTTCTACACGCATACACCTGTCCATGTTTCTTGTTTATGGCCGGTTTTACGATGAGGAGGTGCCCGAGTTTATTGGGGTTTCATCAATATCTGATGGTAGTTCTGGGTCGGGCTGGGTCATCCATCACAAACTGGACATCTTAAATATGAGTTTAACATCGTGACTTTGCCTTTTCTTTATTATGAAAATATGTCTATGACCGTATTGTAAACTGAGGAATTCTTGCCTGCAGCCACTATTTTTGTATAAAAGGAGAAGGCTGGTTCTGTAAAAACGAACAGTCTCCTGAGAACTTATGACCCGTGCTGTTATAATTCTAGGACGCATGTTACTTGGTCGCAACCAATAAAACTCGATCACTGACTTCACCTAGAAGACTCTTGGTTTCTGTGGTCCGGAACAGGGAGAACCCCGAGGTCTTCGGGTGTTATTCCCTGGCACCACCGGGTTCCTAAAAACCCGGCACCTCAGTTGGCGCCCAACTCGGGGCGGTATCAAGCGGTATCGGTCAAGCCAGATGTTCGTGAGGAGCTTCGTGTGAAAATTCCAGAGGACGGCCAGCCGCTTCAGCGACCCCTGTATGTCGACGTGGTTCCGAAGGTCTTTGCTGCGAGGTTCCCCGCGTCCCGACGGCTACGAAGGACTGCTGCCCTGACTATCGCCCTGTTTTGGACCCAGTGATTCTTGGTAGAGCGAAACAATAGACGAGTCTTCTAGTGACGTCACCGATCATCAATACTTCAGTTAAGTATAAGTGGAGCGTCTCCCAGTCCTTAGTTTGGTTCTTAGTTTTGGTATCCTTGAGATACGCTTTGATTTGGAACTTGCAAGCGCCAAAGCCGAGGGATTCGTGTATTCACGAAAATATCATAATTAGATAATCTCTTGAAGTTTGAAGCTAGACTAGTGAGCGAAGATGCCTGGTTTTAGCAGACTTGGAACCTTGTTTTGTCTTGGTTGTAGTAAGGACTCCCGATTAGAGGATTCGTGTCCGGTTCCTCCGATTGGAACTCCAACATATGAACTTTATATAAAGCACGGAGTAGGTCCTATCACGTACAATGAGGTATGGATAAAATACACCAGAAAGGATGGTGTTTTAAAATGGC
Source organism: Lissotriton vulgaris (assembly GCF_964263255.1). Taxonomy (NCBI): domain Eukaryota; kingdom Metazoa; phylum Chordata; class Amphibia; order Caudata; family Salamandridae; genus Lissotriton; species Lissotriton vulgaris. Next base: position 947,345,084 of record NC_141699.1, on the reverse strand, counting down.
CCCAATATGGTAGTTTTGACACAGAAATTTTAGATAACCTCGAGGTCAAACTGTTTAAAAAGAAAGCCCGACCGGCGATGTTGGACTCTTTTCGCTTATGGCGCAAAGAAGCCAAACAGAAAGAAATAAAATTAGCAAAGAAGAATAAAAGAGGTATGTCAATGGTGCAAGCTGCCATTACATACAGGGATAATGAGGAAGAGCAGGAAAGCGAACAGATGCTCAGAAGCAAGAAATTAGCAGTAGATAAATGCTACCCGATGTTGCCCCATGAAGGACAAGGTTCAAAGGGAACATCTGAGAAAGAACCATTAATTTCCCATTTATTGAATTCACCACCCCCGTATACATCGAGTATTACTGCACCCCCAAAGCGCTTCGTTATACCACGCCCCGGTGCACAAAATACAGCTCTTGCACAAGCACCAGCTCCTCTTCAGCAGGCTTCTACTTCTCCGGCGCAGCCTTCTCAAGGGCCGCCGCCTTTGCTACATACTACCTCTACTGTTCCTACAACTTTGCCTACTGCTCCCACTGGTTTTTATGATACTACTTCTGCCACTGCCTCGACTTCCTCTGCTATTGCCTCGACTTCCTCTTTTCATCAACCTGTCTTTTCTGGCGCATCTGCCTCTCCACAAGCTTCTCCTTCTGTTCGACAGAGAGTGGCAAGTACTGTCACTGGTCTGTTTTCACCTTTCTTTGGGTCGCCTAAAACGACCCCTAAAACAGGACGTAGACAATTGCGTAGTCAACTGCCTGATTATGAGGAAAGAGAAGTGCTGAACGAGTTAGCACGCAAATGGGTTACTGACACTGGTAGATACGATACTCAGTCTGTTATGGAAGTTTTCCGACAATGGGATGCACCCACTCAAAGATACGTATTTGAGGAAATGTGTGTATACCTTTGTGAAGATTTGGAGACAAATGATCCCAAACGCAAAATGAAGGAATTATTCCGTATGCGCTTCAAATTCTATGAAGGCATGATTGTAGGTGCCGATGTTGAAAAAGCAATAGATTTGTTGTTATCTTATAGAAACAAGGGAAATGTGTCTAGATCACTGTATGAGGATGATTTGTCAGGTAGGAAAAAGCCGCGACAGTACCCCATGAGAGAGGTTCCTCCAGTTTGGAGGGAAGGTGATGCGAATGTTAATCCACCGATTTTGCCGCATTTTCAGCGTGTGTGGGTACATGTCCCCTGGAAAAGATCTGAAGTGTTAGCTCTAAAGCAGGCATTACCTGATCCCCGAAAAAATCCTGCAGGGTATTACAAGGAGTTATCACAGACTGCCAGCTCATGTGTCATGAATTTAGCCGATATAGACATGTTGTTTGGGAATGTTGTTCCACAGCCTTTATGGAGTAAGATCCGCCATACAGATCATGACCAAGAATTAGGTGGAACTTGGGCGAATGTTACTGCTGCTGATGCTAGACAAGTTGGTGGTTCCAAACCTGAGCCTTTAATAGCAGAACTTCCTGGTAGAATTATCACGTACATGAAGACCTTAATGCCTGAATTGCGCGTGAATTGGGACAAGTTGTCTGCGTGCAAGCAGAAGAAAGATGAGAATGTGTCTGACTTTTTCACGAGATTTGAAGAGACTTTTGGCGACCACAGTGGTCAAGATATGGCTACCGAGGGTGGCCAAAGATTGTTTGTGGACAAATTCGTACATAATCTACTTCCTGAACTGTGTAATAAATTGAAAGATTCAGAGAGTGCTTGGGCTGTTTCCACGTCAGCACAGATTTTAGCCACAGCCCAGTACTACGAAAATAGGCGCAAAGACAAATTAGATAAGGCAGACAAGAAGACTAAAGATTTAAAAACTAAAGTTCTCCTCCAGCAAGCCTATCCGCCTCGCACTCCTAGTCAGCCCAATTACCAGCAACCACAACAGTATTCGAGAAACGCACAGGGAAACGAGTTTTCTCATCAGCGTTTACCGTATGGTCCAAATCAGTGTGCCTATTGCAAAGAAGAGGGTCATTTCAAAAATAGTTGTCCATCTCTGGCGCAACGTCTTAATGGTGTTTCCGGTGCAAGAGGTAGAAGCGTTCAACAGGCTCCTAGGGGTAGGGGCCGTGGAAATTTCCCCCAGAATGCTACTTCCTTTCCGCCTCAGAACTCCATGAATAGCTTCGATCAACAAAATAATGCGTCTTCTAGGTCAGCTCAGTACTATGCTGATGACTATTACGCAGAAAACGAGGATGAGGGTAATAACTGCTAGGACAGCCATCGACAAAGAGAGGGAGTTGTTTCAGTTCCAGTAGATCAGAATGGACCTTATGTTGAGGTGATTACATCAGGAGTGTCAGAACCATTTCTGCTGGATACTGGTGCTACAAAAAGTTCGATTATGCACTCAAAACTTCCTGGCGCACCTTTGTCTGGCGAAATAAATGTTTCAGTAGGTTTTTCTGGCGCCCCGGTTAGTAACCCGATCTCTAGTCCTATGTCCCTGTCTGTTGGCCCATGTGAATTAGAAGCACCCCTCATTCTTACAACAGGTTGTGGTGAGAATTTGTTAGGTTTGGATTTGTTAAAAAGACTATATGCAACTTTGTACTGTTCTCCTTCGGGAGTACGACTTACCCTAGGTAAGAAAGTGATTTCTCCAATGTATTTAGCAAAGGAGAATATTCCAACTGAATTGTCATCCCTTCCAGATATACTTTGGGCTAGCGGTTCAAACGACGTAGGCCTTTTGGAAATAGCGCCATATGTCATCACATTGCGAGACGATGTTAGGTTGCCACGTATTCCCCAATACAAAATGTCAAGAGAATGTGAAAAGGCTTTGTTAAAGATCGTTTACGATCTAATAGAGAAAGATGTCATTGAAGAAACAACAGGCAACGTTTGTAACAGCCTATTTTGCCTGTCTTAAAGCGTACTGATCCTTCACAGCCCCCTGTGTACAGATTTGTGATTGATCTCAGAGAAGTGAACAAGGTCGTTGTACTACAATTTCCAGTTGTCCCCGACATTACTGCCTTCTTCAGCATCCCGATTGCTAGGGAGAGCAGAGATATTTTTGGCTTCAATTTAGGAGGACAAAGCTTCCGCTTCAAACGCGCCCCTCAAGGCTTTTGTGAAAGTCCATCGATATTCAGCCAGGCTCTGAAAACACAACTTGACACGATTGCTCTACCTGCTGGTGCAACTCTGATTCAGTATGTAGATGATCTGCTGATCGCTGCAGATACTGAAGAGATTTGCAAGAAAGCAACATTGTCATTGTTACGTCATTTATGTGACATGAAGCACAAAGTCTCTCTCTCAAAACTACAATTTTGTCGACAAGAAGTGACCTACTTAGGTCACATCTTATCGAAGGAGGGAAGGAGACTGACCCCAGAAAGAATACAGGCAATTACAGAATTGAGTGTCCCAAGGACACAGAGAGAAGTGCGTGCGTTTTTGGGCATTACATCATACTGTAGGCAGTGGATACCAAACTTTTCACTGCTAGCTAAACCTTTGTTGGCACTAATCCGTAAAGACACTCCCAATCCTATGCCTTGGTCTGAAGATTGTCAGACAAGTTTTCACGAGTTACGCAACGCATTGTCTTCGGCTCCTGTGTTGCGCAACCCCGACTACAGTAAGCCTTTTACATTATACGTCCATGAGAAGGAAGGTTGTGCATTATCAGTCTTGACACAATACTTCGGGGGCAAACAGCGTCCATGCGCGTATTTTTCAGCGACTCTAGATCCTGTAGCTAGAGCATTACCAAGTTGTCTGAGGGCCACCGCTGCAGCAGCTGTCTGTATTCGACAGTCTGCTGGATTAGTCATGAACAATACTCTAATTGTAATGGTCCCACATGCAGTAGACATTTTACTAAACAGAACGAAGACACAGCACTTAAGCAGTGCGCGACTGTCACATTATGAGCGGACACTATTAGCGAGCCACATTCACATAAAGAGGTGCGATACACTTAACCTAGCCACGTTGTTACCCATTCCACCAGAGACAGACGAGGCCGAAATGCATGATTGCTGTTTTAGGACAGAATAAGAGACTAAAGGGAGAGTAGACTTAGTGGACTCTCCCCTTCCTGAATGTAATGATGACTTATGGGTTGATGGTTCATGCTTCAAGTTGCCTAATGGTGATACAACTGCAGCATATGCGGTGACAACATTACACACGATTGTAGAAACAGCTCGCATCCCCCATAATTCTGCGCAAGCAGCAGAGTTAGTTGGACTCACTAGAGCGTGTGTGTTGGCAAAAGGAAAGCGAGTGAATGTGTATACTGACAGCCAATACGCCTTTGGCGTGGCTCATAATTTCGGGCAACTGTGGCGTGAACGTGGGTTCCTGACATCGCATGGTGCAAAGATCCAGCACGGTCAGCTAGTTAACGAGCTCCTTGAGTCACTGACCTTGCCCCTACAAGTCGCGATCGTAAAATGCAGCGCACACAGAAAGATTCAAGATGATGTTGGTCGTGGGAATGCATTTGCAGATGAAGTTGCGAAAGAGACTGCAAGGAACATGATGAGTCGAATGTATGTCGTAGGTCCTGCGAGATGGATTGCTGATGTAGGAATGTGTGAGGACACTATTGAAAGTGTGAAGTCTATACAATATGACGCCACCGAGAAAGAGGTGAATGAATGGAGAGAAAGCAAGGGTAGATTGGATGCGAATGGTTGTTGGGTCGAATTGTCAGAGCACCAAAGATGGCTGTTACCCGATGCGTATGTGCTTGCAGTGGTCACAATGGCCCATGGAATGGCGCACATTAGTGCAAAAGGAATCTGCAAGCTGTTGGCCCCAGTATGGCAGAATAGTGGCATCCCAAAATGTGCAGAGAATCTAGTTAGGAACTGCATGGTGTGTCTGAAGCACAATCCCAGTAGGGGAACCCCAACTCCAGCTGGTCATTTTGCATCTCCTACGTATCCGTTCGAGGTTTTGCAGCTCGATTTCATCCACATGGAGAGGTGCAACAATCTGAAATACGTGCTTGTTGTTGTTTGCGCTTTCTCCAGGTGGGTGGAAGCGTACCCCCTTAAAGACAACACTGCTTTGTCTACCGCCAAAGCCCTTGTCAAGGAATTCTTCCCGAGATTCGGTATGCCTAGAATTGCCTGGAGTGATAATGGAAGTGAATTCATGGGACGAGTGATGAAGAGAGTGTGTGAGTGTCTAGGCATACACCAAAAGTAACACGCTGCAAATCACCCCCAATCAGCTGGATTAGTAGAATGCTACAACGGCACGTTAAAGTTGAAAATAGCCAAGATCCAAGCCAGCACAGTTCTTAAATGGCCTGACGCTCTTCCCCTAGCACTCCTATCCACAAGAATGACTGTCCATTCCAGACTAGGACTTAGCCCCCATGAGATCGTGTTTGGCCGCCCAGCCAACATCTGGGGTGTGCCAAGGCCCAAGAGACTAGGCGAAATAGAGCACCCCGTACTGCTTGACTATTTGCACGAATTGACAACTAAATTGCATGTTTTACATCAACAGGTCCACGGCTCCTCTCCACCGGCGTCTGACGATCCAGGCCACGCCATCGAACCTGGCTCCTGGGTCCTCGTCCGGAACTTCAGGCGAACCAAGAACGAGGAGCCTCGATGGACCGGACCTTTCCAGGTCCTGCTATCTACCCGTTCTGCAGTACGTGTCCAGGGGAAAAAACATTGGGTGCACGGCGCCCATTGTAAACGGGTCACGCTGCCCCTTCCACATGACCGGTGGGTCCAGGAGGGAATCGCTGATTCCGAGACTGAGTCTGTGCCTTGTTTCGTGCCTTTCAGTGATGCACGTTTGAAAGGAACTGGTACAGAAAAGGAGAGCGACAGAGTTCTGCAAGGATCCGTGCCACCATCAATGCAGTTGGACACTACAGAACCTGAAACATTGTTCGAAGACCACACCGTACCTGGGAAACAGCGCTATAATCTGAGGTCCAGACGAAAGAACTAAATTAACGTATATTGACACGATTGTCCTTTTCCCCCATGAACTATTTTTGATTTTACGGCTCTCTCGCCCAGGGAACTAGCTCATTTTTGATTTTCGAACCGCCATCCGGTTCTGCTGCTAGGGCCGCGGTTGAAGTCTGGGGAGTGCAGCTGGGGACGTTTAGGTCAACGGTTCTGGTTGGTCCAAGGGAATTACCCTGGGCTGAACAGAGCGCACTCCCTGGAAGAAGCAACCTCCCACCGCGGGCAACAACCAGAGGATGGAGTTTCCGAGGGTAGAGAGACCTGCTAGACCCACGAACTTTAAAAAGCAAATATGCACGGTGATGACCAGAAAAAGATTTCTTATACTATGTATTTTAATGTTGTGTAACATAACGATGTTCTTGATTGCCTATACTCTATCCACGTTTCAAGTTACCTTTGTAAACAACACCCAGCCCACACCTCCTCCCACTGTCTCTCCACATTCTTTTCACCCCCTACCCGAACACGAGTCTGCCAGAAGGTTAGAGTTTGTAAACAACTCATTCATTCAACTCCTACACCAGCACCAATCCGTCATGAACACTACGAACTGCTGGGTATGTGGACTCATGCCGCACACCACAGATAAAGGTATCCCATACTTCGTTCTGCCATTTAGTTATTATGGTTCTCTGTGGGCTTTCCAGACCATGTTCCTGTTTACCCTAGAACCATACCCGCCCCGCTCCACAGAGAGCGATTCCAGCAACAAGGCACTAGTGGCAGGAATAAGAAATATGAGCAGGGATATTGACACGTATCAAACGATTCCTAAAGATGAACTCACTCCATACAGTCGCTGGAACGTAACTAAATCTGGGATTTCCTTGAGTAAAAGCCAGAAAGCAAAGAAATCCTCCCCGGTTTGGATAGTACCCCACCGAGGTCACCTATGTCTGCAAGGTATTGGCAGGGATCCCAAAGCACAGTTGGGGAAGAGCATATGCACGGAAACGTATGTGTTCGCATCCCGAACTTCCCCTCCATTCTTAGCGGCTAAGGGTACATACTTCGTCTGCCATGACAAGGCATACACATGGTTGCCCCCTGACTTCTCAGGCACATGCTTCATCTCGTTTCTGCTGCCACCCACCTACACGGCCGGGGCAGATTACCATCGGACAAGGACAGTTAGGGGTGTCGTGAGTCAAGACGACACAGCGGGTCAAGAATTTGGGGACTTCGCAAAGGGTTTTCTGCCATTTGGGGGCCTATGGTGAACAGCAGGAACATTCGCCAGTTGACGAGGGTAGTTGAATCCGCCGTGACTGAGACGGCCGGTGCCCTTAGTAACCTGACTGCCGAGCTTCAATCAGATCGACTTATGACGCTTCAAAATAGGGTTGCTCTAGATGTCATACTTGCAGACCGTGGTGGTGTATGTAGAGTGATCCAATCCAGTTGCTGCATTTTCATCCCTGATAATGCCCCGACAGTGTACCAGGCCATCTCCAAACTACACAAAATCTCTGATTCCCTTCACGTGGAGAAAGGAGATTGGTCCCTGTTAGGGTGGTTCTGGGAATTGTTATCAGCCTGGGGACGGAAGACCCTGATATTCATTGGATTGACCTTAGCCATTCTGTTTATGTTCTGCCTGATTGTGCAGTGCGCTCCTGCACTATGTGGCCTCTGTGCTACCCCATGTGTGAGGAAGCCTGTGTCAAGGGACGAATTGAGCAACAGAATGATGCTACAGCAGCATCTCCATGAATTCATTAATACGGATTTGGACTCTGAATAGCATGAGTTATTGCCTTATACGAGGGCAAAAGGAGGGTCTGTGGTTCCGAAATCTTGGACCCTGCCGTAATATGGTACCGAGGCCAAACCCTCGTGTCACAAAATGCCATCGTACCATGACGAATTTGGTGTCTACAGACCGGTAATGATTAGGGCATTATCCCCATGCGTTTGCGTCATGATTGAGTGATGCTAACACCCTTAAATCATGGTTTCCGTTCCGAACCCTCGGACTCCATTTTGTGGACGGCATCCATCTCATGGCTTGCCCTCATATAAGTCAAGTGATTAAGGCCGAGCCTGATCTAAAAGGACACGTCCACCTTGGCTGACTTCTCCATGACCTGGTCGAGCGGACTCCACCGCCCCCAGCCAAACCTGTTTGGGCAGCTCCTCGCCCAGTGGCCAAATAAGATAGCATCAATGCATAACATGCCATAAACCATTCACTACACACAAGCCATGTTTTCTACACGCATACACCTGTCCATGTTTCTTGTTTATGGCCGGTTTTACGATGAGGAGGTGCCCGAGTTTATTGGGGTTTCATCGATATCTGATGGTAGTTCTGGGTCGGGCTGGGTCATCCATCACAAACTGGGCATCTTAAATATGGGTTTAAAATCGTGACTTTGCCTTTTCTTTATTATGAAAATATGTCTATGACCGTATTGTAAACTGAGGAATTCTTGCCTGCAGCCACTATTTTTGTATAAAAGGAGAAGGCTGGTTCTGTAAAAACGAACATATGACCCGTGCTGTTATAATTCTAGGACGCATGTTACTTGGTTGCAACCAATAAAACTCGATCACTGACTTCACCTAGAAGACTCTTGGTTTCTGTGGTCCGGAACAGGGAGAACCCAGAGGTCTTCGGGTGTTATTCCCTGGCACCACCAAGTTCCTAAAAACCCGGCACCTCAGAAGACTTCTTTAAATTACTCATAGGGAGTTGGTAGCACGGTTTCTTTCTCTTCTGTGGTTGCAATTTGTCCCGTTGTAGATTCTTTGGTCTTTAACCCCGTCGCTGCTCATGACGAGCTCAGCTCGTCACGAGGCACGGTTGAGCTGTGCTCATGACGAGCTGAGCTCGTCATGAACAATGGGGATTCAGGGAATGCAGCACAGGAGGGGAATCTCTCAAGCACCCAAGGTGTTAAACATGTGGAGTGACAATATTGAGAAAGAAAAACAAGTTCCCTTTTTTGCCAATCTATTAAAGGGTTATGCAAGCAAAGCCAAGGCATTCCTAAAATAAAGCCATATTGTGGGGCTTGGATTACATCGAAATGAACTTCCTCTTTATGCTGTTGGTTATTTGTATCTATGCAGAACATCTGCATTTTAGAGGTTTGCATGGTAACAGGGCCTCCAGACAACATTTTGCCATCTACTGCTTTCACAATTTCTGGAGTAACCTTTTTCTCACAAGCAATTTGTAACCGTTGAGTTGTTTCAAAATCTACGAAATTCCCTGTTGCGCCTGAGTCTATTAGGACTTCCATTTGGTATATTTTTGAAGTCAACTGAATTTGTACTGCCAAACGGAAGTGAGATTTGTAGTTGGATACACAGGAATTTATTGAAGGGAAGGCGATGGTTCCCAAGAGATCCCCTTCTAAACATTTTGGGCACAATAGTTTCCCGATGTTTGCTCAGTTGTAGTCACAGCCACAGACTTGTTAGCACTCACAGTCTTACCTTTAGGTTTTATTGTGCAATCTTTCACAAAATGTCCCTTTCCACCACAATAAAGACACTGGCCATTTTTACGACTATTATCTTTTTCATCTTTAGACAATGGTTGCCTAAGAGTCCCGACTTCCATTGGTTCTGTAGTTGTTTCTGAACTACTAAGTTGATTTCTGGGTTTACTGTCGAACTTCCAACTTGATTTATCATATTTTTTCCTGTCAGTTCTTCTTTCGGACAGTCTATGATCCAGACGTAAAGTTAGATTGACTAACTCTGAACAAGTAGTTGGTTGAGGATCGATTTGCGCAAGAACGTCTTTCAGATCATCTTTTAACCCTTGATAAAAGAGTGCTGCCCTCTTTTCTTCAGGCCGCGAGGTTTCTGCAATTAACCTATTGAAATGTGACAAATAGGAAATAAGGTCTCTATTCCCTTGTCGTAGCTGTAATAGGTTGCGATCTACGGACAGAGTCACCAGTGGCGGCTGGTGACATTTGAAATTGGTGTGGCGTAAAATTGGCGGTGGAGAAAAAAATACAGGAACAAACACCACACAGTACCATACAAAGAATAGAAACCAACCCCACATCAAAACTAATGCAGCGCGCTATGTGAAAGTGATCTCAGCATGTTTATAAAGTGATCACATATTTTAGAAAATATTCATTTCGTGAAACCATCATGCAGTGTTAGAGGCTTAGCTTATGAGTAGCTTCAAATAGAATGAAAACACAAAACAGGTATTACAGCAAATTTTGCCTGCAGCGGGCACCAATGCATTGTATATTCCATACCTTGCAAATACATATACAGGGTAAATTTACGCGATGAAAACTGCCCAGATTTGTAAATGTGGGATACTTTTTTTTTCAGCTGAAACATGCTAATGAGGGCCACTTTCATTTTAATGCCCAGATGTATTTGCTGTGCTAGTCCGACCCTGGCTTTTCCACGTATTCCGAGTGAATTTATCAATAAATAACACATGACTCGACCCCCAGTGGCTCAAATTGCCCTGTTGGTCCAGTGTCACTCCGAACTGAGGGAGTTCTTGCTGGGTCGGAGGTGCACTCACACGGAGCTGTTTACATAGCGTGCTCGCCGTGCAAACCGTAGCAGCCCTCTCAATTGACTCCAGTGATGCCATTTAAACTTATTGTAATTAATGTTTAACCTATCGCAGATACTGTTTTTAACACTCCATCGATCGTCAGCCCCTCCTTATCCTCTCACTCCCAAATATACAATTTGGCACCGGCATGACTGAGCTAAACTGTGTGAATCAGGCGAGTGACGAAGGTGCTGGTGCTGACAAGTTTGTGTCTAGTCAGAGGCCAGTCACTCCTCTGATGTCCCTACTTGTTCGGTGTGCAGGGGAACGCCAGTTCTCTTGTGTCAGTGAATTAACGAGACATGCGTTTGTGCCTGCTTACTGGCACTATGACTATGAGAGATGGAAACAAACATACAAACTACTGCCACAAACGGATGAGAGAAACTCGCACTTTATTTACTCGGAACTTTTATACAGAATGCAAAGCATGACTGTATTTTCGGCTGAATTGGGTTAAATGTTACAACTCATTTACACACAGTCACAGAGGCCCTTATTTAAGGCAACCCAAGGAACGTGCCAACAATGTACAGTCTTCAGAGTTTATTCGATGTTATATTGTTTTCATTTTTAATTATTATGTATGCACATGCACAATGGCACTCACCACATGGGAACGAAGTCGGAACGGGAAACCAAAAATCAGGCGTGAGCGCTCTCACTGCACAGGACCATCTCTTCCCAGAGCAAGGGCAGGTGGCACGGCGACATCGCAGTCCCACCTGCCCCATCACAGTCAGGCACGGGTTGCCAAACGCAGCCGCAAGAAGAGCTCAGAGCATCCATAGAAGCACCAAGCACCTGCACGCCACTGCCAACGGACCCGAGCCGGCGCACAAGGAGGCATGCATGAGCTGAGCATCCCGGGTGACAGGGTAAAGGAGTCCTGGCGCGTGGCGCAACACAAACCACCTCAACCCCCAGACTAGAGAGCTTCTTCTTCACCCCTCTGAAACCCGCCTCCTTAACGAAATCCCCCTCACTCCGAAGCCGGCAGAGACAGGCAACATTTAAATACTTAAGTATAATTTACATGCGATATGTATGTATGTATGTATGTATGTATGTATGTATAGGCGTTCTTTTATAGCGCTATAACTGTCACCCGAAGGGCATCCTGGCGCTTAGACTGTTATGACACAATACATGATGTTTCCAGCTTCCAATCTATTTACATTGTTCTGGGGAACAGATGGGTCTTTAATGCTTTTTTAAAGGAAGAAAAATCTTCCAGGCCCCTCAGGCCTAGCGGTAGAGAATTCCACAGCCGCGCTGCGGTAAACCTGAAGGACCGACCACCCATCCGGGACCTCAGAAACTTGGGTACTACCACCAAGTAAGCCGAGGCTGACCGGAGTGGTCTTGGAGGGATGTACCATGAGAAAAGGTCCTGCAGAGGAGACGGGCCTTGTCCGTGTAGAGCCCTAAAAACTAAAAACAAAGCTTTGAAGTTCACCCGTTGAGAGATTGGCAACCAATGGAGGTCCCTAAGTGCCTTGGCAAAAGAGTCCAGGCGGCGTCGCGAGAGTGCCCGTTTGGCAGCAAAATTCTGTACTCGGAGTTTTCCTAGCAGAGTAACTGGTGCCCCCAGCAGCAGTGCGTTGCAGTAGACGAGACAACAAAATTATGCTCCGCACTACCTCTGGTCTGGCCTGTACCGGGAGCAAGGGTAGAATCTTTCGCAATGATCCAAGTAATGCCATACAAGTGGCCACCGTTTTGTTCACTGATGTGTCCAGCTGTAAGTCGGAACTAAACATTACCCCCAAATTCCGAACCGATTCGGCAGGCAGACTAGTACCTTGGAAATCAGGAGGCCAAAAACCATGTGGTTGGGGTCTGGGGGTCCGATCCATAGAGCAATGTAGCACCTCGGTTTTCGAGCTGTTAAATTGTAGGGAGTTGTTACCCAGCCATTCTGCGTTGGTGCTTATGCATCGATGGAAGACCTCCTGTGACACCCCGTCCTTACCCTCAAACGAGAAGATAAGTTGGGTGTCATCAGCGTAGTTGGTGAATGTTATGCCAAAAGATTTAATCAGCGTGATCAGGGGACGGAGGTAAAGATTGAAAAGAATGGGGCTGATGGCCGAGCCCTGGGGTACTCCCTGACCAACCCTCCTGATGTTGGATTTAAAGGGTGGCAGGGCAACTACCTGGTGCCTTTGATCGAGATATGACACCAGCCATTCAAGTGCCAAGCCCGACACCCCAGCCTCCGTCAGTCTCCTGATCAGGATTGCATGGCTGACCGTGTCGAACGCGGCCGACATGTCGAGCAGCACTAAAAAGGCTGCTTGACCCTGGTCGGCACGCGTTCGAAGGCCATCAAGAACAGTCACCAATGCCAACTCTGTCCCATGTGCCGGTCTAAACCCAAACTGAGCCACATCCAAACAATCAGTAGTCTCCAGAAACTTGGAGAGATGTTTTGTGGCCAGTTTCTCCAGAATTTTAATAGGGAATGGCAAGAGGGAGATGGGCCTAAAGTTGGCTGGGCATGTGGGGTCCAGATTCTCCTTTTTAAGCAGTGGGGAGGCCACCGCCAATTTCCAGCAATCTGGAACCCGTGCTGAAGTGAGAGACTGGCGACAGATGGAAAAAAGTGGGGGAAACAGCTCTTCACGAAAAAGTTTCCAGAATTTGGGTGGAAGAGGATCAGAAGGGGAGCCAGAGGACACCCCGTCAGCCAAAGAGCAGAAGTCCTCAAAAGATGGTAGAGGAAAGTTGCTCAGCTCACCCGATTTAGTACACTCCTTCCTATTCTCAAACGAGATGGAATCGTGCACAGCACGGCCAGTTGACGAGGGAAGATTGTTTAAGATGTTGGCAATCTTATCCTCAAAGGCCTGTGCTAGCGAATCACAGAGAGCTTGAGAGGCCGGGATGACATTTTTGGTACAGCCAGGATGGGCCAGGTCCTTTACGATCTTAAATAAGGCCTGAGATTTACTTACAGCTGCCATCAAAGATTCTTCTAAGAATCTAGCTTTGGCAAGCTTGATCTGGATTTTATAGGACGCCAGTGCTTGTTTGAAGAGGAGGACTCTATGTGATTCCAGGTACTGTTTCCTCCCGGTCCGCTCAGGCTCTTTACATTGGAGCTTGAGCTGCCGAAGTTCTTCCGAGTACCATGGCAGAGCAAGATTAGTCCTATCTTTTATTTTTCGCAGCGGGGCCAAAGAGTCCAGAGAAGCCGAGATTCGCTGACAGAGAGTCTCGTAACTTACGTCCACATTCGCTCCCAATACAAAGCCATCTGGCAGCAGAGAGGGCAAGATCGTTTGTTTGAGGAGTCTAGACCATTGTCTCCCCATTCTAGTGCCCCCCACACTCCCTTTCTTTAATGGAGCACTAGTGCACGAGAGGGAGAACTGGACGAGGGCGTGATCCGTCCAACACTGAGGCAGGACGTCACGTATAGCTGTTCGACAAGCGTCAGCAAAAAGTAGATCAAGTATATGGCCCTTTGAATGGGTTTTGGAGAGTACCAGTTGTTGTAGCTCAATATTATGACAAGCTTGGACCAGCTCTACATAGGCCGTCTTGGTCGGTCCCTCTGACCAAAGATTGAAATCCCCTAACACCAACAACTTTGTGTGGGAGTGGGAGAGATCGTATATTAAGTCTATGAGCTCAGGTACAGCAGATAACGAGCTAGCCGGGGGTCTATAACATAGACCCGTGAATAGCACGCCTCCTTGGTCCTTGATGGAGAAACCCAATGTTTCGCACCCAGCGATTGCCTTGATGATAAGCTGGGAGACGTCAAGAGTCTGCCTAAAAATTAATCCAGTTCCACATCCTCTGGCTCCCACCCTGGGATTATGCATTATTTTGAAGCCAGGGGGACAAGCTGTCCCCAGTTCCACCGAGCTAGTCGGGGTTGTCCAAGTCTCTGTCATGAAGAGTACGTCTAGATGGTAAGACTCGATAAGTAACGCAATTTCTTCACAGTGTTTGATGAGAGATCTCACATTCAACAAGCCACAGGACAAGGCAACTGGGTGCTTACTGGTGATATTATACTTTCGGTTACTGAGTGAACCGAGATTAAGGCGTAAAAGTTCATCGCGGGAATAAGAGTAAGAAGTTACATCTTGGTTCCGAGAGGCAGAACTTTCGGCGCCCGGCGCGTCCTGTGCGCGAACGGGCGCAAACGGGCTTATCTCTGGCGCACCTCCGGCGCTCCGCCGGCGCGTCCGCTGCGCGCCTACGCTGCGCGCTTTAGGGGCGTCCATCATATATAGCCGTATACGCAAGAGTCCTGTAGTGCGATCACTAGCCCCCCAACCAAGATGGCGCCAGCAATTCGGCACTCCCTGGTTCCCTCACTCAGCCAAGATGGCGGCTACCAACACCGCAGCGCGATGTCCCCAGGAGCCCTAAGGTGCCCTGAAGCGCTCGAATTCCCGCAAAGTGCGAAACGAGGTCACAATTATAGTGCTGGTAAGAGTGGTACTAATAACACGCTATGAGAGAGGTAGCGCCTAGCGCCAAGATCGACAGCGCGAGCACGCAGTAAAGTAGATTAATTTTAAAATAATTAAAACAGCAATGCGGCAATAGATTCTGCAGCTCGCAATGGTCATGTAAGTCTGACCTGTCGATGGGGAAGTTCTGCTTTTATGCACTTCCAGACGCAAGAGTCCTGTAGTGCGATCACTAGCCCCCCAACCAAGATGGCGCCAGCAATTCGGCAGTCCCTGGTTCCCTCACTCACCCAAGATGGCGGCTACCAACACCGCAGCGCGATGTCCCCAGGAGCCCTAAGGTGCCCTGAAGCGCTCGAATTCCCGCAAAGTGCGGAATGAGGTCGCAATTATAGTGCGGGTAAGAGTGGTACTAATAACACGCTATGAGAAAGGTTGCGCCTAGCGCCGAGATCGGCAGCGCGAGCGCGCAGTAAAGTAGATTAATTTTAAAATAATTAAAACAGCAATGCGGCAATAGATTCTGCAGCGCGCAATGGTCATGTAAGTCTGCGATATGCGATAATAATACATAATAAAATATTATATAAAACTTACCTTGGCTTCCCGCGCTGACTCCCGAGACTGCAGACTTCCGATTCCCGCCGTCCTGGATTTTGAATGCGTCTGACGTGGTCTGGGCTCTCGTCAACAGGAAGGCTGCAGGCAACCTCCCTCCCCTCCACCGCAGCCAGCACCGATTGGTTCAGACGGCTGCCCCAACAGCGTCATTTCTCTCAGTCTGTATGCTGCAGAGAACGGAGAGGAGGAAGCGGAGTACTTAATCGCTGTATCCTATCTACTTTATCAGAGAGCATTGCAGTGGCATTCCTAGCTTCAGTTAAATCTGTTTGCATCTGAACAATAACCCTCATTAAATCATCCATGGTGGCCATAATGTCAAAACTCTCAGACCGGGAGGAATATTATTCGTGGGCTCACTATTCTGTCAGGTTGCTTCTTCCTCATGGTCTGGAGTGATGATATAAGGGGCCCACCTCTCAATACCTCCAACTCTGAATGTAATGATTACACAGAGTATTGAAGTGATTAAGCGGGGGGAAAGGGAATTAGGAAGGGAACAGCTGGGAAGGAGATCTGAAAAGGAAAAGTTACTCGCAAACAAAAATACACGCACTTTCCTTCGCACAAAGACGTAAATTAGGACATCAGATTCTGTCCTTCAATCAGGAACTAGCTTAAGAGCTTTGTGGCTTGCGTTTATTCAGACAATCAGACTCTTAGTTGACCTTTCTTAGATCCGCTATATTGTGGCGATAATACTTCACTTCAGTATCAACTGCTCAAAGGCATAAGCAGCAGAATTTGGTTTAGGTCTTTCTATGACTAGGTTTTCAATCACCTAAACAATCAGTGTCTTATATTTCCTTATTTTATGTGACTTAAAAGTGTTCCCAAAAACATTCATGGAACTACTATAGAACAAGAATCGCACTCGTGAATATGGTAATGAGCTAGAGAAAGCATGCATAGAATTTCTACTGAACAAGAATCACACTTGTGAATAAGGTAAATGATCTTGAAAATCAAATTGAATGTTCCTAATAAATCACTGAAATGGTTTTAACAAGATTCGCAATCTTACCTGTAGAGTGGACCTCTGTCTCCTTTCTCTCACTCTGCTCCTTCACTCGTTTTTCTATCCTTTCTATCTTTCACCTTTCTGCATCTCTGCTCTTTTGTGCGTTATTTCTGCCCATTTTCCCTTTCTCTCCCTCTGCTCCTTCACTCGTTATTCTTCCCTTTCTATCTTTCACCTTTCTGCACCTCTGCTCTTTTGTGCCTTATTTCTGCCCATTTTCCCTTTCTCTCCCTCTGCTCCTTCACTCGTTTTCCTACCCTTTCCATCTTTCACCTTTCTGCCCTTTTCTGCATCTCTGCTCTTTTGTGCCTTATTTCTGCTTATTTTCCCTTTTTTCTTTATCCCTTCTTTCCTCCCTTTACCTTTCCCCGCCGCTGCTGCCCCGCTGCCCCTCCCCCCCCCCCAGCGCGACCGGCCCAATCCAGCTCCTCTCCCCGCTCCCGCCTCCCAGCTATCCAGCCCTCCCCGACCCCTACTTAATGGCGGCCACTGGTGCACCGAAGGCGCGTCAAAAGCAAGCACGTCTGCGCCCGTCCGCGACCCGTCCGCAACCAGCACCAGGAACCCTGGACCTCCGCCCCGCCAACGCTACGACCCAGCAGCACTCCACGCACTCAACCCAGGCTGCAACAACAACTGCAAGCTAGCATCACCAGCCGACACCCATGGACCCTTCAGCTGTCACCGCTGCCGGCACACCTGCAGCACCACCAAGAACACGGATCCAGCACAACCTGCCCCCAAGAACACAACCGAACCGAAGACCCTGCAATGCATCCTCCTCAACGTCCGATCCCTCCACAAACACGCCACAGAAATCTGGGACCTCCTCGACAGAACCACCCCGGACGTAGCATTCTTCACCGAAACCTGGACCAACACCACCTCGGGACCGGACATCGCCATCGCCATCCCCCAAGGATACAAGATCTCCAGGAAGGACCGCCCCACCCACCCAGGAGGAGGAATCGCCATCGTCCACAAATCCAGCCTCCGCCTGAGCACACTCCCTGACGAGTCCACAAAACTGATGGAACACCTTCACTTCAAGATACTGGCCAGCCCCACCGCCGCCCTCCGAGGAACCCTCATCTACCGACCCCCTGGACCCCGCGGACCCTTCGCCAACTCCATCATGGACATTATCTCCCCGCAGGCCATCGCATCCACCAACTACACCTTGCTGGGAGACCTCAACTTCCACCTCGACAATCAACTGGACCCCAACACCACATGCCTCCTGGACAACCTCCACAACATTGGACCCTGCCAGATCGTGACAGAGCCCACGCACTCAGCAGGACACACCCTCGACCCCCTCTTCACTACAGGAAACTCCATCACCTTCAGCCACACCACCGAACTCCCATGGACCGACTATCGTTGCGTCCACTTCACCTTCAGAACACACACCATCCACAGACACCAGCACCTGCTTCCAGAAAGAAACTGGACCAAAATCACCAACGACCAGCTCACCTCCTCACTCAACAACTCCACCCCAACCATCGCGGAAAACAACGACCCCAACACCGCAGCTCGAACCCTGCATAGATGGATCTCGGACAGCACCAACACCATAGCCCCCCTCAAGAAAAACAACAATACCCGTGCCAAGAAAGCCAGATGGTTTACCACCGAACTTCGAGAGTCCAGGCGCACACGCCGCCGCCTCGAAAAGGCCTGGAGAAACACCAAATCCACAGAAGCCCACAACAACTTCAGAGCCGCCACCAAGGCCCCCCATCAACTCATCAGAGAAACGAGGAAAAAAGCGATTGAAGACAGAATCTCCACCCACGCACACAACAGCAAGGAACTCTTCAGCATCATCAAGGAGTTCGCCCAACGCACCAGCGAGTCTACTGACATACCTCCCTCACAAGACCTCTGCGACAAACTCAGCACCTTTTTCCACCAGAAAATCAAGAGCATCTATGACAACTTCGACAAAGACAACCAACACACTGAACCATCACGAACCACCCCCGACACCCGGAAACCAGCGATTGATGACTGGACAGCCCTCACCATCGAAGACACAATGAAGACAATGAAGTCAATCCACTCAGGGGCCCCCACGGACCCCTGCCCCCACCACATCTTCAACAGAGCCGCCGATACCATCGCACCCATGCTCCACCACACCATCAACAGCTCCCTGGCGACCGCCTCGTTCCCCGACGACTGGAAACACGCCGAGTTCAACCCCCTCCTAAAGAAACCCTCAGTGGACCCCACCGACCTCAAAAACTACAGACC
The DNA here is from genome assembly GCF_964263255.1 of Lissotriton vulgaris. Taxonomy (NCBI): domain Eukaryota; kingdom Metazoa; phylum Chordata; class Amphibia; order Caudata; family Salamandridae; genus Lissotriton; species Lissotriton vulgaris. Next base: position 947,326,198 of record NC_141699.1, on the reverse strand, counting down.
CATCTTCCTGCTCCCTTTCCCAGCGAAAGTCATCGAGAAAGCCATCAACAGCCAACTCGCCACATTCATTGAAGAACACAACATCCTCAACTCCTCCCAATCCGGCTTCAGAAAAAACCACAGTACGGAAACCGCCCTCCTCGCCGCAACAGACGACATCCGCACCCAACTGGACAAAGGAGAAACAGTAGCCCTCATCCTCCTAGACCTATCAGCGGCGTTCGACACAGTCTCCCACCGCACCCTAATACGCAGACTCTACGACGCAGGAATCCAGGACAAGGCCCTCGACTGGATCTGCTCCTTCCTCTCCGGCAGGACGCAACGGGTCAGACTCCCCCCTTTCCTCTCAGACCCCACACCTACCACCTGCGGAGTCTCCCAGGGCTCCTCCCTCAGCCCGACGCTCTTCAACATCTACATGGCTCCACTTGCCCCCATCGTCAGAACCTATGGACTCAACATCGTGTCATACGCAGACGACACCCAGCTCATCCTCTCCCTATCCAACGAGCCCAACACCGCCAGACGCAACTTTCGAGAAGGCATGGAAGCCGTCGCCAAATGGATGAAAAACAGCTGCCTACAACTAAACACCAACAAAACAGAAGTACTCATCATGGGCCCAAACCCCGACGCCTGGAGCGACACCTGGTGGCCCACCGCCCTCGGAAACCCGCCAACCCCCACAGACCAAGCATGCAACCTGGGAATCATCGTGGACTCCGAGCTCAAAATGGACCGCCAGATCAACTCTGTCTCATCTTCCTGCTTCCACACCCTCCGCCTCCTTCGTAAGACCTTCAAATGGACCCCCCTCGAACACCAAAAGACAGTCACTCACGCCCTGGTCACCAGCAGACTCTACTACGGCAACGCACTCTACGCCGGAATAAACAAAAACCTCATCCACAAGCTACAGAACATCCAGAACGCCGCCGCAAGACTGGTCCTCAACCTGCCAAAACACTGCCACATCTCCCAGCACCTGCGCACACTCCACTGGCTCCCCGTCGAGGCGAGAATCACCTTAAAGATGCTCACCCACGCACACAAGGCCCTCCACGGCACCGGACCAGCATACCTGAACAGCCGGCTCAAATTCCAGGCACCCCAAAGGACCCTACGATCAGCCCAGCTCTCCTACGCCGTGGTCCCCCGCACCAGAAAGACCAGATCGGGAGGCCGCTCCTTCACCTTCCTCGCGGCCAAAGCATGGAACGCCCTTCCGCTCCACCTCAGACAGACAACATCGCTCCCCATCTTCTCAAGAAACCTCTAAACCTGGCTCTTCGACAGACCCCCTCCTTGATGGAATGGAACCTGCACCCCCCCACCCCTAGCGCCTTGAGACCCTTACGGGTGAGTAGTTGCGCTTTAACAAACTCCTGATTGATGGATTGACTCTACTTCTGGATCTGGGTTAGTGACAGGTAATCCCCCCAAAAGCTAGCCTCACCGGGAGCCCATCAAGAAGAGAAGTCTCCGCAGATTCTAAACTCCTCCTGCAGCTCAGCGAGCGTTGTAGCAGTCTTTAGGCACCCAGAACTCTCCACCGATCAAAAGAAGAAAGCTGGCCTCGGAGAGAAACTGAGCCCCAAGATCCTCTTCCTCCTTTACCAAAAGACGCTGAAAAGTGAGCACGGGGAACTGGGCGCGGCCGCTGACATCATTGTAGGCACACCCCGTGCCAAACCTCCCGCATCTCGCGTGAGGTGCCAAACCTCCCGCATCTCGCGTGAGGTGCCAAACCTCCCGCATCTCGCGTGAATTGTCAAAATTCCCGCAATACGCGTGAATGGCCAAACCTCCCGCATCTCGCGTGAGGTGCCGAACCTCCCGCATCACGCGGGAGGTGCCGAACCTCCCGCATCACGCGGGAGGTGCCGAACCTATCGCATCACGCGGGAGGTGCCGAACCTCCCGCATCTCGCGTGAGGTGCCGAACCTCCCGCATCTCGCGTGAGGTGCCGAACCTCCCGCATCTCGCGTGAGGCGCCGGACCTCCCACATCTCGCGTGAGGGGTCCGGACCTCCCTATCTCGCGTGAGGCTAAAACCTCACGCATCTCGCGTGAGGTGCCGAACCTCACGCATCTCGCTTGAGTTGCCAAACCTCCCGCACCTCGCGTGAGGTGCCGAACCTCCCGCATCTCGCGTGAGGTGCCGAACCTCCCGCATCTCGCGTGAGGTGCCGAACCTCCCGCATCTCGCGTGAGGTGCCGAACCTCCCGCATCTCGCGTGAGGTGCCGAACCTCCCGCATCTCGCGTGAGGTGCCGGACCTCCCGCATCTCGCGTGAGGTGCCGGACCTCCCGCATCTCGCGTGAGGTGCCGGACCTCCCGCATCTCGCGTGAGGTGCCGGACCTCACGCATCTCGCTTGAGGTTAAAACCGCACGCATCTCGCGTGAGGTGCCGAACCTCATGCATCTCCCGTGAGGTGCCAAACCTCACGCTTCCCGCGTACGGTGCCAAACCCCACGCATCTCGCGTGAGGTGGCAAACCTCACGCATCTCGGGTGAGGTGCCAAACCTCACGCATCTCGGGTGAGGTGCCAAGCCTCACGCATCTCGGGTGAGGTGCTAAACCTCACGCATCTCGGGTGAGGTGCCACACCTCACGCTTCCCGCGTAAGGTGCCAAACCCCACCCATCTCGCGTGAGGTGCCAAACCTCACGCATCTCGGGTGAGGTCCCAAACCTCACGCATCTCGGGTGAGGTGATAAACCTCACGCATCTCGGGTGAGGTGATAAACCTCACGCATCTCGGGTGAGGTGCCAAACCTCACGCATCTCGGGTGAGGTGCCGAACCTCCCGCATCTCGCGTGAGGTGCCGAACCTCACGCATCTCGCGTGAGGTTCCAAACCTCACGCTTCCCGCGTACGGTGCTAAACCCCACGCATCTCGCATGAGTTTCCAAACCTCCCGCATCTCGGGTGAGGTGCCAAACCTCACGCATCTCGGGTGAGGTGCCAAACCTCACGCATCTCGCGTGAGGTGCTAAACCTCACGCATCTCGTGAGTGTCTGGCGCTGTAGTAAATGTCCTCCCATTCTTTGTTGCGCAGAGTCCGCCCCAGTTCCCTCTCCCATCTAGCCCGTCCTGCATTATAAACGCGCGAGTATCTGTCCAAGAGGAGCCGATATATGTATGAAATGAGTCGCTTAACTGTGGTGCGCGAGAGAAGCCAGTATTCATATTTACTGAGCTTGCGTGTAGCGTCTCCACGGATCTGGAGTGGAAGCTCCCAATGTCGGACCTGTAGATACCTAAGGCGTTCAGCCTCCGGGAGGTCATAGGTCTTCCGGAATTCCTCAAAAGGCATCACTCCCGCACCTGAATACATGTGAAAGAGGCATCGGCATCCTGCTGGGTGCCACCGTGCAAAGGCCTGGACATCCCTACCCGGGCCGAAGTCAGGGTTCTCTAACAGTGGTGTGAGGGGAGACGGGAAGGTCGTCAGGTCGTGTAAGACGCATGTTCGATCCCATACCTCTAGCGGTACCCTCGTGACGAAGGAGGCGTATAGGTTAGGGGGCCGGTGTTGTCGCCGCAGGAAAGGCACCTCCTGGAGTGGACGCCCCGCGACCGCTTGGTCCTGGAACAACCAATGGCGCTCCGATTCCCATTTGCTCCATTCCACTATGGGTTCTGAGTTGGGTCGCCTGGTAATAGTGACGCAAATCCGGCAGGCCCAGCCCACCACTCTCCGGGGGAAGCATCGCTAGCCTCAGCTTGAGTCTGGGCCGTTTCCCGTTCCACACAAACTGAGCCAGCTCCGATTGCCTGCGGCGAATCCATCCCTCCGGGGGACGGAGCGGGCTAGCCCGAAAAACGTATAAAACTTGCGGGAGGATTGTCATCTTTACTGCTGCCACTCGGCCCAGCCAAGATAGTGGGAGGTGCCGCCACCGCCCGACCTCCGCGCGGATAGTGCAACTAAGGTTAGCGTAGTTGAGACGCACCGTTTCTGGTAGCGTGGCCGCCAAGTGTATGCCCAGGTAGGGGACTGCACCGTCTGCCCATTGGAAGGGGGAATTGTGCTTCTAGGGAGGCCCGCGTGTGTGCCTCCAAGGAAAGGTCAAGTGCTGGGGGGCGGAGCTTGCCGGCGTCCATGGTAGACGCGTGAGTGCGGAGCTCCTCGCCTTTGCCCTGTAATTATCCTGAAAACTAATCCTGCTGAGTGCCTGAAAGACTCTATTGACTGCTGTTCACCCCCTAGCAGCCCCCGGGTGTGAGCGACAGAGTCTCGACGCCCGGACCACTGCAATACCGGGATGTCCTTGCTGGGAGGATCCGGCGGTAGCGGACCAGGCCTGCATCCCCGGTCTGGCCTGTGGAGCAGCCCGAGAGACGTCGCTCGACGTGCGGCCTGAAAGGGGCCGGAAGTACCGGCTGCGCGCTTCACACGGCGGACTTGGGACGTCCCGGAGCTGGGGTGATAGTGCACCCATTCAAGACGGGCGGTGTCGTGGGTGCGGCGCTCGGCCGTGCACCGTGCCTCTGCGGGCTGCTTTGAAGGACAGTGGGGCTGGGGGCCCGGGAGTGCTCCTGGTGGTCTGCCCCACCTGAAATCCCCGACCAAGCCTGACATTGTCTGCTGGAATAGCTGCGGGAAGCCCTGCGGTATTGAAAGGAGACCCGCTGTTTGGGCGGGACGCAGGACATAGCGGCTCGAGATCAGGCTGCGGAGGACTAGCGCAGTACCAACTCCGGTCCGGAGCGCCATCGGTGAGTGCCTGTTGGGTCCAGGAGGCTACGCGACGCTTGGTAGCATACTAGAAATTGCTTCATACCCCAGCAGCGAGGCCCTTGTGGAGACAGGAGACACTGGGTGGGTGCGCAGCACGGAATGTACAGCGGACACCTTAGTGAGTAACTTTTTGATTGACACCATTTTGGGGCCCGGCCTGCCTTGGTGACGGCCATTTGCTGCATCGCCCGAAGCCTGCTGCTGAGCCCTGGAGTGGTGGCTGGGCACCGAAAACGCAGAGGGAAGATCCTGCCTTGCACGGGCGTCGACGAGGAAGGTGATTGTTTGCCCTGGCTGAGGGCACTTGGCAACCTGTGCTGCATAGTGTGGTGGTTGATCTGGATACCCACTGCCTCGGGGATGGCTGGAGACCCTGGTAGGTGGAGGTTGGCGCAGTGGGGCCAGGTCATAGATCGGTAGCTATGTGGCCGGCTAGAGGAACCCACAGTTGGAAGCCAGTTGGTACTGTTGTGGTGTGCGGCACTCTGGATTGTAGGAACGGCTGACCACGCACTTGGGAGCACGCACGTGGGTGCCGAGATCTGGGGCTCGGAGCCTGAGACACACGCTAATCTGTGAGACGTCGCTAACCTGCTCTAAGTGGACTCGGGAGCTTGAGAAACGTTACGCTTTGATGTCCAGCAGGATCGCCATGGGCAAAAACGACAGAACTCAGCCCAAACTCTCCTTTGAGCAGCGACGGACCAAGGGGACGGAGGTGCCTGCCACAGAGGCGCCCCCGCGGGGAGCTACCTCTGACGGTTCTACGGGAGCCGATATCCGAGACTTGCTGGTCTCGATGGAAAAAGGGCTACAAGACAGTATTGCGTCCATTGGTACTAAAATTGATGCCCTGACATCGCAGTGGGGCGATACGGCGGAAGAGGTCAGTGGTGTGCTCCCAACTCCGGAATCCCCTTTAATGGCTCCCTGTAGCCATAATAGCTGACGAGCTAGTTGGAGATGCACCTGCGCGCCAGAGGGGCAACGAGGCCCGTGACGGGTGTTTGGCAACCTGTTCTGCAACCCCAAATACTATCTCTACTGATGAGGGAAACAATCCCGAAACACGAGCTAGGCTCGTGTCTAGAGATATCGAAATACAAGTACTTACTTGCACCGATTGTGGTGAAAAACCTTTGAAATTTGAACTTTGAACCGTTCCTGACTACACTTGAACTGTACAGACCAGGATGCAGTGGGGAGATACGGCGGAAGAGGTCAGTGGTGTGCTTCCAACTCCGGAATCCCCAACGGGAGCCGATATCCGAGACTTGCTGGTCTCGATGGAAAAAGGGCTACAAGACAGTATTGCGTCCATTGGTACTAAAATTGATGCCCTGACATACCGCATGGACCGCATGTCGGAACGAGTGGACAAGCATGCTGAACGTCTCGACATGGCGGAGAGACGTCTGACGGAAGCGGAGGAGACACAGTCGGAGTGGGAAAAAGACCGCAAGCAATTTGGCAGACGCCTGCAGGTGATCCAAGACAAGTCGGAGGATTTGGAGGCGAGATCGCGGAGATCCAACATTCGCATCACGGGTGTGGCGGAGACCACGCAGACTGGCAAGATGGAGCTTTTCTTGGAGAAACTATTGAAAACACTACTTGGAGACGAGGTTTTCTCCCCTATGTTTATAGTGGAGAGGGCCCACCGCACACTAGGGCCCAGGCCGAAGCCTGGTGCAAATCCGCGTCCCATAAGAGCGAAGCTACTCAATTATCGGGATAGGGACACAGCACTACGTTTAGCCAGAGACAAAGGCAAGCTGCAATATGAAGGAATGGACATCTCCCTCTATCCGGACTTCACCACAAAAGTGCAGGAGGAAAGGAGGCAATTCGCTCCATACAAAAAACAACTGCGAGACCTTGGGTTGGATTATGCCATGATGTACCCTGCGAAGCTCCGGATAAACAGGCAAGGGCATTCACATTTCTTTACTGACCCCAGGGAGCTGCAAAAATCTCTGAAGGAATGGTCCAGAGAGCGCAGGAACAGCCCGAGGAGCGACCGGGACGACGGCAACGCCTCATCACAACTGGACGAACAGGAATGAACACTGAATGGCTGTTTGTTTCAGACAGACCTTTGTACTGGTTAGTACGCTCCCCCCTTGGCTTGCTCGGACTCCGGCTTTGTTGTAAGCAGAGCGGATGCTGATCGGCGTCTGCTCCTGTGCGGTGGAGCCCTGGCAGTACCCTGAAGATACCCTGCTGGGTGAGATCTTTCTGATTTCTTTCTATGTCATGGGATGCCAAGGGTTGCTCTCCAATATGGGCTGTTGCCTCTCGCCTGAGGGGTATGTTTGGCGGGTTTTAATGCTGCGGGTTGCAGGTAGACCTGAGAGGTGCGCTGTGCCACGAGACGGGGAGGGAGGGCGGAAACGTGCATTTCTCGAACTTGGGACTCATGTTGGCACTAAATGCACGGCAGGGGCAGGGCGATGGGACGCTTTAGCATTGCAGTTTCGAACTGGTGGATAACTGCTCTTGGCTGGCAACGTCTGCCCCTGCGCTTTCGGCACCTGAGCTCTGGAGAGAGCCGGTTAAGGGTCTGTTTAAGTTGGTTTTTCAGGGGGGGGTGGAGGGTGGCACGGGGTCCTGTCTGACCAGGTTGGGGATTGGTCGGCTGTGGGCGGGGGGAGGGTGACTGTGAATTGATCACGTGTGGGTGTGTTTCCTGGGAACAATGGGAGGTTCAGTTTCAGGGGTTTGTAATGCCTGGTGTTGTGCTATTTGTTACTGCAACTATGGTCCTACCTGTTTATCTTGGAGGTTCAAGACACCCTGCGGTGCACTGCCCACTTGTATTGAAGCTAGATGGAGGACAATGAGGATTTAACCGGAGGCGGACGTCCCGATCTACTGAGGGTGTTGACCTGGAATGTACGGGGACTCAATGACTACCGCAAGCTTAGAAAAGTGATAAGCTACCTTCACAGACACCGAATAGATGTGGCTCTCTTGCAAGAAACACACCTCCCACTTACTAGTACGATGCTGTCTGTGAGAGGTTTGGAGGGCAATTGTGTAGCAGCTGGTTTCACTACCCACTCTAGAGGGGTGGTGACATGGGTGAACCCCCGCTCGCAATTAATGTTAACACCTTTACATGTGGACCCAGAGGGTAGATACACCATCTCACGGTGCACGGGTAAAGGACATGACTTAATTGTAGTGAATGTCTACGGTCCCAACTACGATGACCCCGCTTTTTACACAGCCCTTGCTGGCACATGCAGGACATATCTTGATTCCAGGATGGTATGGGGTGGGGATTTTAACTTTGTGATGCATCCGGACCTGGATCGGTCGGCTGGGTCGGCACGCAGCCCTGCGGCAGCCGCCGTTCTTATGCACTCGGAACTAATCAAGTTAGACATGGTAGACATATGGAGACACAGACACCCGGGCCGGGGAGGGTTCACACATTACTCGGCTTACCACAACATACATACGAGAATAGATTACTGGTTTGTATCTTCCACTCTACTGAATTCGGTTAAAAATTGTACAATTCTCCCACGCACGTTGTCGGACCACTCACCACTGATTCTGCTCCTCGCTGCTCCTGCTAGGAAAATCCCCCGTTTACTTGGAGGTTCCCGCCCTATTCTCTACTAGACGAGGCTTTTAGGGGGGAGATTGCAGAAGACATAGAGACATTCTTTGACACTAACTTGGGGTCGGTGGACAGTTTTCATACGGTGTGGGACACCTTTAAGGTTTACATCAGGGGAATGGCGATGGCAAAGCACTCTGGGGTACTCAAATCCATTAGACACAGTGTGAGAAGTTGGCCTGGTATATAATGCTCACTAATTCTTAGTGATCACTTTGTACCATGCCAAGCAACCCTTATGATGATGGTTGTAATTCAACCTTGTAGACCAGTTATCCTAGTGGTAACGTGGACAAAGCAGTCTTAGGCTAAACTCTGAAAGGCATGTGAAGCCAGCTGTTATGCCATACACAACCCCCTTGAATACCAAATGAAAGGGACACCACACAGATATATATTGAAAATATATATTGATTTATTAACTATAAAATCCCCTGGACTCTTTATGAGCACAGAAGCACAAGCGTTAAATCACAAGACAGTTTAAAATACACAAAAGTTGCACAATATGGATGAGCCCTAGGGGCCACCTAAACCATATACTAAGAAAGTGGTATAAGAGATACCAATAGGAAAGTGAAGAGGCCTAGGGCCTTGGGAATCGCTGGAGCTATTCGAGACTAGCAGTGACTAAGTCGGGAGAGGCCCACGGGACTCGGGTGCAGTGTTCAAAGTGCACGCACTTTCCAATGCAAAGTCCATGGTGCGTAAAAAGTACAAAGTTAGAAAGTTAGGAACCTTCTGAGTGACCTACGGAGTTAAAACTTGAGACACAGGCCCTTGAGATGTGTACCAGTGCAGGAGCACCGGCGGAGCTGAGTTACCTCACCCACAGGAAGCGGGTGCACAGGGTCGAAGTAGTGTCGGGTTTCGTCACGCGGGTCGATGGTGCTTGGAGCTGAAGATGCTGCAGGCGGCTCGATGTGAAGAGTTCCGGTGGATCCAAGGGTGGATCTGAAGATGTGAAGACCTGAAAGCAGAGGGGACAGTGTTCAAAGTCACTAGCCAGTGACTACCGTGGAACCAGATTGGAACCAGGCGATGTCGGGTAGCTTCTTTCTGCAGCCACGTGGATACCCGGGGTCGAGGACGTCCAGGAGTCGGTCACGAGCTGTCCCACGTAGGCTTCTCGCTGTTGGCGGTGTCGGCGACCTGATCGGAGCAAACAGGCCTTGGCAAATGCAAGCCACGCAGAAGTGGAAAGATGCTGTTCACTCGGACCAGCAAGGTCAGAGCGGGTGCTCCTTTTCACAGGAGCTTGGGTAGGTCTGGAGCAACCAGACCTGCTGTGTAAGTGGTCGGTTTCGTCGCCAAGATGGCCGCTGACCACGTGGCTAGTGGCCGGGATGGCGCGTCGAGTGGCACAATGCAAAAGGGCCCCACACAGATCGTGGAGATGCTGGAGGGCTGATCTTCGGTGCAAGGGCTGCTCGGTGGTGGGGGTTCTCAGGCCCCAAAGCACAACGTCGAGGATGCCTCGGAAGCTGCGCAGTCAGCTTTTCGAGTGTCTTCCAAGAGGTCCGGTCCCACGTCACTCGGTGCCTCCCCGGGTCCCTTCTTTGCAGGGACTGTGGATCGGGCTCTGAGAGGTCTGGGAGTCTGGTTCTTGTCGGGCTCTGGGCTCGGGCTCCGGCGGGAGGCGGCGGCAAAGCAGACGTCGAGTTGCTGGTTGGTACCTGTGTTCACAGGGTGGCCACTCCTAGGCCACAAGGGAGATTCTTCTTCAGTCTTCTGTGCAGCAGAATGTCGAAGTCCAGTCGTCTTCTTAGTTTTAAGTTGATTCAGGATGATCTGCTGTGCAATGGCACTGCTCCCACTCTTATTCCAATCTGAGGGGTGGATCTCCTGCTAGGTCCCTCCCCTATGGGTGGGACCAGGAAGGGGGGTGGTTACACCCCCTCTCCTTTGTCCAGCTCCTCGCCAGGACTGGGGCTGGAAAGCCCCAGAACCGGTTTGGGCTGGCTTATGCACAGGGACACCTTGTGTGCCCCAGGCATGTCTCAATCTATTCAGCCCTGTCCTACCCAATACACAAAACCCTGTCTGGGGTGGTGCTCGCACCTCCCCAGGCAGGAAACCCTTTGTCCAGGCCCTCCTCGCTGGAAGGACTCCCAGCAGCAGGAGGTCAGACATGTGTCTGTGGTGGCAGCATCCATTTTGTGATGCTGAGGCTCTGTTTAACTTTAACCGGGGTTAAGGCTACACACATGTCGTGTCCCTCTAGAAGGGTGGAATGCTATCCCCGTCGCCAGAACTGGCGAAGGGATAGTATTCCAATTCGTATGACACCTTACTCGACATGTTTTGATAAAGCCAAACCAAAGATAGCATTTAACCGCGAGGATTATAATGCACTTAAGAGTATATGGTATGGCAATATCCCGGAACAGCTTAGGGAGTGGTTCCCGACAGCTGCAGACAGGCTCAGCTCATGCTAGAGCACCAACTCACATGTAACCATGCACTCTGCCCCCAGGATTGCAGGGGCCTTCCATAGGAATGGCTTACAGGTTAACATGTGTCCAGTTTAAGGTTAGATATAGGGATACTATATCTAAGTAAGAGGTGATTACACCAACTTACCCCAGCTGAGTGATCAGCCAGTTGTGTCAAATCTGGAGGCCAGGCCAGGGGTGGCACAAGACGTGCTGCAGCCCCTGGTAGGCCTTGGATGCACCTATGCCCTGGGTACCTAGGGTACACTGTTACAGGGGCCTATAAGGTGAACCAGTTCCAATTATGTTATGCACCTAGGGTACATGGAGTCCATTTTAAGGAGAGAGCAATCAGCCTGGGGCCCTGAATAGCAGGATCCCAGGCCAACTATGTCAAAAACCAGCTAAACACCAGGCAAAAAGTTTGGGGGTAACCATAGTCAGATATCCACCTTCCTACATAACCCCCCCCCCCCAAACGAAAGGAGATAAGGCTATCCTTGACCAGGTAAGCCTATATTGCCTAAGTGGCCATATAAGGAAGTACCAGCTCTGGCTTGGTAACCCCCTGTCTCATGGTCCACTAAGCAATCCCTCACCCTAAGGGTATCTGAGGGTCTCCACCATAGGGAATCTCTACCTGTGGTGTGTCTTTGCAAAGTCAAAGGCTGGTGTTGAGATGGAGTACTGAAGTGAGTTTCCTCTGTAGGGCTCAGCTTCCTCCAATCACTCTCCACCATGTGTGCCTTTCTTTCTCTGACTGAGTTGCACTGTGCTCTCAGGGTCAACCTCTGGCTACCTAAAGCTGGAGGCTGGGTCCCTCTGTTTGGCTTACTGGAGGGACAGGTCAGGTTTGGGGCCTTTTGGTCCCAGGTTTGGCTGTGCCCAACAATATCCATCTGGGGGAGGTCCCTAACTACTTTTAAGGGGGATCACTCAGGAGTTTTTAAAGTTTGCACCTCACTAGGGCTACTAGTTTCGGTGCCCCTAATCTGTTGATGGGGGTGCTTTATTTGACAGGGGGCCCTTTGGGTCTCACTGTCCTTCTTGTCCTCTGCAGCCCTGGGCTGAGTAAGGCAAGGTAGAGAGGGGCAGGTTACCTGCTCCAGACTGGGTCCCTCCTGAGAAGGGTCCACTGCCATCAGAGGCTCTGTCAGGCCAGGCCTAACAACCTCTGGGACAGTTCCTTCATCAGGGGTAAGATCAGTTCCCTGAGGAGGCTGATCCTTTCCTAAAGTCTGGTGGGAGGGAGATTTCTCTTCCTCCTCAATGCTCTCTGTTTGGGTGGAGTGATCCATCATTTCAGGCTTCACTACCCATGTATCAGTTTGAGTTTGGGCTGTGGCCATCACAGCCCCACCAACCTTTTCAGGAGGAGACTCAGTTTGGGTATGGGCTGTTACTAGTACAGCCCTGCTACTCTTTTCAGGAGGGAGGTTATCTAAAGATGGGGCTGAGGTTTGCTCAGCCCTCCCAACCTTTTCAGGAAGGACATCTTGGATTGGGGCTGTAGCCATCACAGCCCCACTAACCTTTCCATGGAGATTTACCATTCTAGAATGGGTTTGCTGTTCAACCTCAGCCCAGGCTGAGATTTCCAAATCATTACCCAGTAGGCAATCTACAGGCAAGTTTGCTGACACTGCCACTCTCTTTGGGCCAGTGACACCTCCCCAGCTAAGATTGACTACTGCCATGGGATGATTGGTTTCTATGCCATCAATGTTTGTCACCTGATATCTGGCATCAGGTAAAAGTTGCCTTGAGGGGACTAGACATTCAGCCACCATGGTGATGCTAGCCCCTGTGTCTCTGAAGGCCTCAATTTTCAAACCATTGATGAGGGGCTCCTGTCTATACTTGCTCAAAGTGTTTGGGCAAGCAGTGAAATTGGTAAACCCCATGCCAGTCTCATAGACAAGAGTATCTGAGTTAGGGGACCTGGATAGGCCAGAGTCCACCTGTCCTCCAAAAGTAAACCCACCCAAATTGTTGGGGGTGCTCCCACCACCTAGGGGACCACTGCTAACAGTGACAGGAGGTGTTGGAGCCTTACCTGGAGGTATATTCTCCTTATTGCCATTCTTGGGACAACAGTTATCTGTTTTGTAATGCCCCACCTGTTTACAGGTATGACAATAAGGCTTTTTCTGGGTTGTAGAAGTGTCTTGGGACCCACCCCCATTCTTGGAGTTTTGGGGCCCTGGGGAAGTACTTTCCTTACTTTTATCCCCACCCTTCTCTTGAGGCTTGGTAGTCTCTTTCTTTTGGTCACCACCTTGATTCTTAGGCCTGATCCTGGTTCTGACCCATTTGTCTGCCCTCCTACCCAATTCTTGTGGGGAGGTCAGATCAGAGTCAACCAGGTGCTGATGTAGAAGCTGATTTTGACAATTACTTAAGATTTGCTCTCTCATAATTAAATTATACAATCCTGTATAGTCCGTAACCTTACTTCCCAGCAACCAGCCCTCCAGAGCCTTAGTGGCACATTCAACAAATTCAGACCAGTCCTGAGTCTGTGTCTTCTGGGTATCTCTGAACATTAACCTGTACTGTTCAGTGGTTAAGCCTAACCCATCAATCAGAGCACTCTTCAGGACCATGTAGTTTCTAGAATCCTCATCACTAACTGTGAGGAGTCTGTCTCTGCCTCTACCTTCAAAGGAGAGCCACAAGATTGCTGCCCACTGCTCCTGAGGGATCTGGTGTACCATGCAGGCTCTCTCAAGTGCAGTCATCCATTTGTGGATATCATCCCCAGCTTTGTAGGGGGGCACAATCTTACTCAGGTTTCTTGTATCAAAAGACCTGTCTTTATCCTTCTGGATAGTGCTGCCACCAGTGGATCCTAATCCACTCTCTCTAGGCTGTCTTGCTCTAGCAAGTTTCTCCTTGGCCAGGGCAACCTCTAACTCTTGCCTCTGGATCCTAAGCTCAGCCTCTCTCATCTTGGCCTCATGTTCCCTTCTCTGAGGGCTAGTCATCTCCCTTCTGGAGTGACCATGAGAGCCTCTAGAAGCATGGGAGTTGTCAGAGTCACCTGAGTGAGTCCTCCTCCTCCTAGGCTTCTGGTTAAGTCCACCTGGGGGTCTGAATGGGTTGTTACCAGATTCATTCCCAAGTTGGCTTAAGTTAGCCTGGTTCAGTCTACTGACCAGCACCTGACTATTTCTGTCATCATCTGACTCACTGCTTTCCACCTCCTCCTCTTCTTCCTCCTCTTCCTCTTACTCCTCATCTACCTGAGGAGCTCCAGTGGTGGAGGCTTCCTCATCTACTAGGATGATAGGACCAGGGGTGTCTACAGTGTCATCCTCTGAAGGATGGCCTCCTTCAGCATTCCCTGTGGGGTTTGCCTTAGAGGGCTTAAGAGTCTCAGACTGGTCTAAGAGCTCTCTTAGGTGATCTGTAGTAGGGGATGGCCCTGTCTTCAGACCCCTTAAGACACAAAGCTGTCTTAATTCCTTAAAGGAAAAAATAGCAAATTTGGATGGTGCCCTTGGAGGGTCACTTTCAACAGGGATGTTTCCAGTGGAACCCTCTGCTCCAGACATTGCTCTAGTGTGGGTGGATGTGTTGCAATCTACCTACACTGGTGTTTACCTACTGTACCTATCTAGTAGTTGTAGCTAGGGTGTGCTACTCCCTTTGCTCTACAACAACTAAGTTCAGTAGAACTTAAGTATACTAGTCTTGTTTTATATGTACCTAGCAGGTACCTGTATGATCTTTCAAATGATAATCTCAAAGATTGTAATGGTAAAACAACAGCAAGCTCAGATCCCAATCCGCTGCTCACCAATGTGAGAAGTTGGCCTGGTATATAATGCTCACTAATTCTTAGTGATCACTTTGTACCATGCCAAGCAACCCTTATGATGATGGTTGTAATTCAACCTTGTAGACCAGTTATCCTAGTGGTAACGTGGACAAAGCAGTCTTAGGCCAAACTCTGAAAGGCATGTGAAGCCAGCTGTTATGCCATACACAACCCCCTTGAATACCAAATGAAAGGGACACCACACAGATATATATTGAAAATATATATTGATTTATTAACTATAAAATCCCCTGGACTCTTTATGAGCACAGAAGCACAAGCGTTAAATCACAAGACAGTTTAAAATACACAAAAGTTGCACAATATGGATGAGCCCTAGGGGCCACCTAAACCATATACTAAGAAAGTGGTATAAGAGATACCAATAGGAAAGTGAAGAGGCCTAGGGCCTTGGGAATCGCTGGAGCTATTCGAGACTAGCAGTGACTAAGTCGGGAGAGGCCCACGGGACTCGGGTGCAGTGTTCAAAGTGCACGCACTTTCCAATGCAAAGTCTATGGTGCGTAAAAAGTACAAAGTTAGAAAGATAGGAACCTTCTGAGTGACCTACGGAGTTGAAACTTGAGACACAGGCCCTTGAGATGTGTACCAGTGCAGGAGCACCGGCGGAGCTGAGTTACCTCACCCACAGGAAGCGGGTGCACAGGGTCGAAGTAGTGTCGGGTTTCGTCACGCGGGTCGATGGTGCTTGGAGCTGAAGATGCTGCAGGCGGCTCGATGTGAAGAATTCCGGTGGATCCAAGGGTGGATCTGAAGATGTGAAGACCTGAAAGCAGAGGGGACAGTGTTCAAAGTCACTAGCCAGTGACTACCGTGGAACCAGATTGGAACCAGGCGATGTCGGGTGCAAACAGGCGTTGTCGGGTAGCTTCTTTCTGCAGCCACGTGGATACCCGGGGTCGAGGACGTCCAGGAGTCGGTCACGAGCTGTCCCACGTAGGCTTCTCGCTGTTGGCGGTGTCGGCGACCTGATCGGAGCAAACAGGCCTTGGCAAATGCAAGCCACGCAGAAGTGGAAAGATGCTGTTCACTCGGACCAGCAAGGTCAGAGCGGGTGCTCCTTTTCACAGGAGCTTGGGTAGGTCTGGAGCAACCAGACCTGCTGTGTAAGTCGTCGGTTTCGTCGCCAAGATGGCCGCTGACCACGTGGCTAGTGGCCGGGATGGCGCGTCGAGTGGCACAATGCAAAAGGGCCCCTCACAGATCGTGGAGATGCTGGAGGGCTGATCTTCGGTGCAAGGGCTGCTCGGTGGTGGGGGTTCTCAGTCCCCAAAGCACAACGTCGAGGATGCCTCGGAAGCTGCGCAGTCAGCTTTTCGAGTGTCTTCCAAGAGGTCCGGTCCCACGTCACTCGGTGCCTCCCCGGGTCCCTTCTTTGCAGGGACTGTGGATCGGGCTCTGAGAGGTCTGGGAGTCTGGTTCTTGTCGGGCTCTGGGCTCGGGCTCCGGCGGGAGGCGGCGGCAAAGCAGACGTCGAGTTGCTGGTTGGTACCTGTGTTCACAGGGTGGCCACTCCTAGGCCACAAGGGAGATTCTTCTTCAGTCTTCTGTGCAGCAGAATGTCGAAGTCCAGTCGTCTTCTTAGTTTTAAGTTGATTCAGGATGATCTGCTGTGCAATGGCACTGCTCCCACTCTTATTCCAATCTGAGGGGTGGATCTCCTGCTAGGTCCCTCCCCTATGGGTGGGACCAGGAAGGGGGGTGGTTACACCCCCTCTCCTTTGTCCAGCTCCTCGCCAGGACTGGGGCTGGAAAGCCCCAGAACCGGTTTGGGCTGGCTTATGCACAGGGACACCTTGTGTGCCCCAGGCATGTCTCAATCTATTCAGCCCTGTCCTACCCAATACACAAAACCCTGTCTGGGGTGGTGCTCGCACCTCCCCAGGCAGGAAACCCTTTGTCCAGGCCCTCCTCGCTGGAAGGACTCCCAGCAGCAGGAGGTCAGACATGTGTCTGTGGTGGCAGCATCCATTTTGTGATGCTGAGGCTCTGTTTAACTTTAACCGGGGTTAAGGCTACACACATGTCGTGTCCCTCTAGAAGGGTGGAATGCTATCCCCGTCGCCAGAACTGGCGAGGGGATAGTATTCCAATTCGTATGACACCTTACTCGACATGTTTTGATAAAGCCAAACCAAAGATAGCATTTAACCGCGAGGATTATAATGCACTTAAGAGTATATGGTATGGCAATATCCCGGAACAGCTTAGGGAGTGGTTCCCGACAGCTGCAGACAGGTTCAGCTCATGCTAGAGCACCATCTCACATGTAACCATGCACTCTGCCCCCAGGATTGCAGGGGCCTTCCATAGGAATGGCTTACAGGTTAACATGTGTCCAGTTTAAGGTTAGATATAGGGATACTATATCTAAGTAAGAGGTGATTACACCAACTTACCCCAGCTGAGTGATCAGCCAGTTGTGTCAAATCTGGAGGCCAGGCCAGGGGTGGCACAAGACGTGCTGCAGCCCCTGGTAGGCCTTGGATGCACCTATGCCCTGGGTACCTAGGGTACACTGTTACAGGGGCCTATAAGGTGAACCAGTTCCAATTATGTTATGCACCTAGGGTACATGGAGTCCATTTTAAGGAGAGAGCAATCAGCCTGGGGCCCTGAATAGCAGGATCCCAGGCCAACTATGTCAAAAACCAGCTAAACACCAGGCAAAAAGTTTGGGGGTAACCATAGTCAGATATCCACCTTCCTACACACAGACTCAAAAGCCTAGAGACACAATTGGCTGACTTAGAAAAGCGCCACAGGAGCACATCGGACGCGGAATCAGAAGAACAGATTAAAAAACTGATCACAGAATTCAATGAGGAAGCTGACAGGGAGGTTAAACATATGGGGAAGTATGCCACTGCGCGAACGTATGGGGAGGGGGACCGCCCAGGATCATTACTGGCCAGATTGATGCGCAGTAGTAGACCCAAGCTTGTCGTAGAGGAACTAGGGACATCCACTGGAGAGGTGGTTACGGAGGAGGCTGACATCATTGCAGAATTTAAGGATTATTATTCTAAGCTTTATAGGTCCCGATCTGAGCATATGGAGGAGGAGATCGACGACTACCTTAGTTATATCAAAATGCCCTTTCTGGAAAATTTCCAAAGGGAATTCTTGATGATGCCTATACAGCGAGACGAGATCCTAGAGGCGCTGGAGGGTATGAGATCAGGCAGCGCCCCTGGCGCGGACGGGCTCACGGTAGCCTTTTACAAGGCTTTCAAAGAAACCCTTGTACCCCATCTGATGTCCCTTTTCGATGAAATATGTCAACCGGGTAGTATGTCGAAATCTATGAGAGAAGCCCTTCTTATCACTATCCCTAAGCCGGGGAAGTCCCCCAGGGAATGCGGCTCATACAGACCGCTTTCCCTTCTGAATGTAGACGCCAAGTTGTAGGCGAAAGTACTGGCTGCGAGATTGGCTATAATCGTCCCGGAGATGGTTGCTCCGGAACAGGCGGGTTTTGTCCCCGCAAGGAACCTGACATATAACCTCCGCACGGTCCTGGGCACTATGCAACACGTGAAACAAGACAACAAAGCTGTTGCGATATTTCTGGACATGGAGAAGGCCTTCGACTCTGTGGAGTGGCCCTTCGTGCTAAGGGTGCTGCGGAAGTATGGGCTAGGAAAACCTTTCCTTCAGATGCTGGGTGCACTCTATTACAAGCCCTCTGCTCGCCTGAAACTAGGTGACATCGTCACTGACCCCATTGCCATAAGTAGAGGCACGCGACAGGGTTGCCCTCTATCTCCTCTGCTGTACGCGCTAGTGGCAGAACCCCTGGCGTGTGCGATTAGAGAATACCACAAACACCAAGGGATCAGCTTCCCTACTTACAAGATCGGTATATCCACATATGCGGATGATACCTTGCTATATGTCAGAGAACCGGAAACCAATCTTGCCTCAGTGCTGCGGGAGGTGGTGAGATTTGGGGCATTATCTGGGCTATGCGTGAACTGGGACAAATCGGTTGCACTTCCGCTGAAGCCGGTGACTGTCCCGTTTGTTGCGGAATACCCGTTGCAGTGGACTACGGACTCCATACGATACCTAGGGATCCGTCTGCACACCGACCCTGAGTTATTGGTCCGTGAGAACTATGGTAGGGCTTACAGTAAGCTGGTGGACGATGTAGAGGTCTGGTGTAGACTACCTGTGTCGCTGATGGGGCGAATTGCGATTATGAAAATGGTGGTGCTGCCTCGGTTCCTGTTTCTTTTTAATAACATACCAGTGGTCCTGTCTAAGTCCTTCTTTCGGCGCCTCACGCAAGTCCTAGTTAGGTTGGCGTGGGGAGGTAAACAGCCCAGAGTCCAGTGGAAGATTTTGGCCCTTCCCTATGAGCAGGGAGGTCTGGGCGCGCCAGACCTCGAACAGTATTATCGAATAGCCCAAGCGTCTCATCTTCACACGTGGATCCATGGCAATCCCGATATACCGCATGTAAAATTGGAACGGCTGTTTGCGGAACCAGTCCCACTCCCGGCCACGATTTGTCACCCGGTGGACCGTAGAACTGGGGTGCTCGATTCCATCAGAGCTACGAATCATGCTTCGCATGAATTGCTTAAACAGCAAGACGGTGAGAGACTATACTCTCCCCTCATGTGTGTGGAGTGGGCTGTGTGGATACCCCCTTTGGCAGAGAAAGGGGTTGTGAAGGCTCTACTGGAGCTGGGTATTACCAAGCTGGGAGACTTGTTCCTTGACGGCACTGTGAAAACTCTCCACCAGGTCTTGCAATCACTGTCAGGGAAGTCGCTGCTTCATAGCTTCCAGTACCATAGGGTACGCAGTGCCCTGCTGGAACTGCTCGGTCCGGAGCTGGCCGAACCTCCGGAGGTACCGGAACTCACCTACGTTATTAAGAACCCGGCCTCGGGTAAACTGGTGTCCAGACTTTAAAAAATGGGGGACCGGCATAGGTGTGGGCTACAGTCTAGGGCAAGAGTGGCTTGGCAGGTGGATCTCCAGACACAGATCACTGACGAGATGTGGAGTTATTGTTGCAGCAGGACCAGAAAAATATCTTTGAATAGCAGGCACAGGCTCATTCACTTCAAGTACTTGCAGCGTATATATTACACCTCGGAGAGACTGCATAGGTATGGTCTGAGAGGATCCGCGGAGTGCGAACGCTGTCATCTCCCGAGTGCGGACTTCCTACATATGGCTTGGTCCTGCCCAGGAATCCAGAGATTCTGGACGGAGGTATTCTCCGAATTGGGCCGGATTCTAGGGACGGAGGTCCCGCCTGACCCGGCCATGGCACTGCTGGGTTACTCCAAACCACTACCGGTGGCGTTGCGGAGACTGGCCGATTTAGCCTTGCTGACTGCCAAACGTACGGTAGCAATGTGTTGGATGAGGGGGCCACTACCGACAAAAAAAAGATGGGAGACGGACTTACTATACTGCTGTACACAGTCGGAGACATATAGCGAACTGCTTCCTCCCAGGAATCGCCCCAAGGATTTCTGGGGTCTGTACAGGGCCTACCTGGACGCTCGAGATAGTGCAGACTCGGGATCTGACCTGGAGGACGCAGGGGAAGAGGGAACTCTGGACGGGGTTGAGGACCACCTGGGGTGCGATCCTGCAGGTGTTTAGGGACACCCCGGGTGTGTGGCGCAGGCTCTGGATACAGGCTGCCTGGTGGTGCGCAACGGGAGGGACTCCTTGCGGGGACACAAGTTATACTTAGAGGTAGGGGGGATGTGACAGTAGTAGATAGTCAGACTGCAGTGATTGCATCCCGACACACAGGCGCTGCACGAGACGGTAGCACACACTAGAACAGCAGGCACACGTGGGGTTGGGGGGTGGTTGTTGGGAAGGGGGTGGGTAGTTTGGGGGTTGGGTAGTTTGAACTGTTTATGAAACAGCACTATTTCTAGCCTATCAGCCAGGGAGGTCGGATGTACTACATGGCAAGCGGCAGCATGGGCGGGGGAAGATCCCCCCTCAAGGACACACAGCGGAGTAAAGGGGAGTGCTTGATGTGACCTCATTGTATGCTTTCCATTACTATTTGTCCCTTCATTACTCGATTTGCCGCCAGGCCTCTGGGATGCTGGCATGTAGGCTGTGTAAGATACTTCTCTACTGATGCGATGTGACAATGTGGATTGCTGCCGGCCTCCGGGTTGTAGGCAATAAGAGCTGTGTGAAAATTGGATATGCAATAAAGTTAATAAAAAAAAGAAAGGTCAAGTGCTACTGATTTCGTCATGTTCACCTTAAAGCCAGAGGCCTTCGCAAACGCATCCAGGATGGCTGCCCTGGCCGGCAGGGATGCCGCAGGGGAAGCAAAGGAAAGCGAGACGTCATCAGCGTATAAGCTAATCATGTGCATATAAGCCCCGAATTTAATCCCCTTAATGGTCGGATGCGATCGCATGGCCTGCGCCAGGGGTTTCATATACAGCGCGAAGAGCAGGGGCGAGAGCGGACACCCCTGCCGAGTTCCGCGTTCGATGGGGAATACGGGCGATGATCAGCCATTCACCCGAACCGACGCCGTGGGGAAGGTATAGCAGTTTAGAACCCACGTACGAAATCTCGAGCCTAACCCTGCCTTGATGAGCACCTGTTCCAAGTTCGGCCAGTGGACACGATTGAAGGCCTTCTCCGCATCAATTGCCAACATCATGAACTCTCCCGGCAACCTGGAGGCCCGTTCCACTAAGTGGAGTGCTCTTTTGGTGTTGTCGACCGTCTGGCGCTCCGGTATAAAGCCGGCCTGGTCCGGATCAATCAGACCCGTCATAAGTGGGCCCAGCCGCTTCAACAGTATACTGGTGTAAAGCTTCAGATCTACGTTAAGTAATGAGATAGGGCGGTAGGCCCCGCATTGCGTTCGGTCCTTCCCCGGTTTGGGAATGACCGATGTAGGAGAGTAGGGTCTGCAATCCTATGATCACCCCAGATTTTTGCTTTTTTTGCTTCACTGGTTTACGACTTCTCTGGCTGTGGGCCTGCTAATCAGACCCACAGCCTTGCTGTTCTCTCACTAAATTGACACGTGTACCTTAGGTGCATTTACCAATTGGTACTGGGCCACCTTATCAGACCCTGTAACTCAGGGCATAGGTGTACCCAGGGCCTACCAGGGGCTGCAGCATGTATTATGCCACCCCTGGCTGGCCATCTAAATCTGACACAACTGGCTGCACAACAGCTGGGGCGAGGTGGCGTAATCACCCTTTGCTTTAGATATAGTATACCTATATCTAACCCTAAAATGGACACCCGTATTCCTATCAGTCACTCCTATGGCAGGCCTTGACAATCCTGAAGGCAGAGTGCTTGGAATCGTGTGAGATGGTGCTCTGGCATGAGCTGAGTCCGTTTGCAGCTTGCGGAACCAAGTCCTAATAGCTGTTCCATGATAACGCATACCATATACTCTTAAGTGCATTATAATCCTCGCGGTTATATGCTAACTCTGGTATCGCTTTATCAAAACATGTCGAGTAAGGTGTCATACGAATTGGAATACTAACCCCTCGCCAATTCTGGCGACGGGGTTAGCATTCCACCCTTCTAGAGGGACACGACATGCATGTAACTGTGAACCCCGGTTAAAGTTAACTCAAGCCTCAGCATCACAAAATGGATGCTGCCACCACAGACACAAGTCTGACCTCCTGCTGCTGGGAGTCCTTCCATCGAGGGAGGCTTGGACAAAGGGTTTCCTGTCAGGGGCGGTGCTAGCACCATCCCAGACAGGGTTTTGTGTATCCTGGGTAGGCAGGGCTTTAGAGGAAGGTGACTGCAAGTGGCACCCCGGTGCTCATTATGCATCTGCCGGCTAGAACCAGTTCCAGGGGCACACCAGCCCCTGACCTGGGGAAAGTCCGGCATGGGAGAGGGGTGTAACCACCCCCCTTCCTGGTCCCACCCATGGGCAGGACCTAGTCGCGTGCCAGCCCCTTTTCCTAGTATAAAGATAGGAGCGGGCCCCCTTCCAAATTAGATCATCTTTGAATCCTGAAACTACTTTCTACGAAAGGAACTCTCGACTTAGTCACAAGGGAGAAATCTTGAGAAGAAGGAGTAGTCACCCTGCATCCGCAGGCACCATCCAAGCATCGCGGTCTGCTGTAAGTCTCTCCTCCGGATCAAGACTGCCCAGCTCGACGAGAACTGGCTTCCCTGGCACCTCTGACCTCAACCTGCATCATCAGCCCAGCTCAGATTCGTGGGTGTGACGAGACCTCGAGGGACCAGCCATCTTCAGGACTACACGACGCTTGCCCAGCACGACCGCCGAGGGATCTTAGAGTGAGTGCTTTGGGGTCCGAGAAGCCCCCACCCTGAGCAGCTCCAGCACCGAAGTTCAGCCTCCCAGCATCCACGAGATCTGCGTGGGGCCCTTCTGCTCTTTGCTGCTCACCGCGTTGTCTGGCTACTAGCCCGCTGGCTTGTGGCCTTCCCGACGACGAACGACGACATCAACACCGCTGGTCTGGTTGCTCCAGACTGGCCATTGCTCCCCTCCAACAGAGGAGCACCCCGGACCCTCCTGGTCCACTCCAGACGCCATTTTAAGTCCACCGCGTGGGCTTGCATTTGCCAAGACTTGTTGCCCCAATCCTGGGTCCAGTGACGTCGACAGCAGATACCATCGTGGGACAGCTCGCACCTCCATCCTGGTCGCCGACAACGCCTCCTGGTCCGTGAGACTGCAGAGCCCAGCGTCGCCCACTCACCTGGTCGAGGTGACTCCATCCGGTGCCATCCTGGTGCCCATCTAATCACTGGCTAGTGATTCAGAACTTGGTCCCCTCTGCTTACAGGTGTCTTCCATCTTCGATCCAGGCTTGGATCCCTCCGAATCTCTTCACTGGTTGCCTGCCAGCAACTTCTTTCAGGCTCCATAGACTGCAACGAGGATTCCTGCCGTCTTTCCAGACCTATGCAGCCGCAGCCCCTGGGCTAGGTAACTTCGGCATTTCGGTGCCCCAGCATAGCCTCACTATCCAAGGGTCTAGATCCTTTTTCGTTTCAGCTCTACCTAGTCGGATTCGTCCGATAACACTAACTTTGTAATTCCTAGCAACCATAGACTTTGTTCCGCATCCCGCGTGAGAGTGCACACTCTGCACCCGATCTCCCTAGGCCTCCTGCTAATAATCTGAAGGTTCAGTAGTCAAGTCCTAGCGATCCCAAAGCCTATTAGAGTAGTACTTACCTGCTAGTAATTTCGCATTCCACTTTTAGAGTATATGGTTTTTCGTGCCCCTCGGGCATTTGTGTAAATTGTGGAACTTTGCGTATTTTCCTAAGAGCTTTGTATTGTGCTTAGCACCCTGTCCTCATAAAGAGTCCAGGGTTGTTGTGTTCTAAATAAATATCCTTTTATTTTCATAACAACTTGTGTGGTGTCCTTTCACTTGGTGTTCAAGGGGTATATGTGATGGTATAACAGCTGGCTTAACACGCCCTCTAGAGTTTAGCCTAAAGACTGCACTTGTCCATGCTACTAGGATAGCTGGTCTAACGGTTGACTTACAACCAATCATCAATAAGGGTCGTTTGGAATGATACACAGTGATCACTAGAATAGTGAGCACTACATATCAGGCCAGCTTCTCACAACCGAGATCATGGCACTCATCAGATCTCTTGGGATGGCGCCGGGCTCCGAGAAGGAATTAAAGAGGGCAGTCAACAACGGAGCAACCTGGGGGCAGAATGTTTTGTAAAAGGCGGCAGTGAAGCCATCCGGTCCCGGCGCCTTGGCCAGCTTGAGGCGGGAGATCGCGGCAATGACTTCTTCAGGACGGATCTCCCTGTCAAGGAGTTCTGATTGTTCCGTCGATAAAGCCGGTATGGACAACGGGTCCAGGAAGGCCGCCCCGTCCGCTGGATCCAGAGCAGCCCCCTCGTATAGTGTGGTATAAAAGTCACTAAATGCCTGCGCTATAGCTCCGTCCTCCGTCACTGTGACTCCGTCCTGCGTGTGTATTTCCTGCACCGAAGGTCGCTGCTGCTGTTCGCGGAGTGCCCGACCCAACAGCCTCCCGCATCTGTCGCCTCCTGTGTAGTATGCATGTCGTACCCGTAGTGCCGCGTATTCTGCTCTATCTTGATCTAGTGCTGCTAACTGATGACGTGCCACTCACAACTGTTTCCACACCCGCGGCGCCCCTGTCCTCTGGTGTACCTGCTCCAATTCTTCGTGCGGGCAGAGAGCTTGTCTCTCTTACGGGTCCTCTCCGCATTTTCTGCTACCGCGATTGCAATGAACTCACCCCGTATGACTGCCTTGAGTGCTGTCCAATGTGTTGCATGTGAAGTGTCCGTCGGTGTGTTGTGTACCAGGTATTCCGCTATAGCTTCCTTCATCTTGGCCACAACCCCCTGTCTGTGCAGCAGCGTGTCCCTCAGTCTCCAGCAACGGGCACTGCGCCCCACCAGTGGAAAGGTAAACACCGCTGTGAGAGGTGCATGATCGGAAAGGGCTGCCGCTCCTATCTCAACGCTTGACGCCAGTGCTCTAAATGAAGTGGATGTTAGAAAATAATCTAGGCGCGCATAGGTTTTGTGGGCGTTGGAGTAATATGTGTAGTCCCGGTCGCCCGGATGGAGGGAGCGCCACAAGTCCGTCATACCCAGTTCTGACAATCTGTTCCGTCCCCCCTCCGATAAAGTGCCTGCCTGCGTGGATCGCTGCGCTGACCTGTCAAGTAGGTTGTCAAAAACTAAATTGAGGTCCCCCCAACCAGAACGTGTCTATCAGGTGCCGCCGCTGCTTCAGTAAGCACTTGGTGGAAGAACTTCTCCTGCCCCTCATTTGGCGCATAAACCGCAATCACCGTGAAGGTGTGAGCACCCAGTGAGAACCTGCAGGATAGGAGTCACCCTTTAACCTCTGTCCCCCGGTGTAACTGCTACCCCTTAAATCGCTTTGACACCAGGAGCGCCACCCCAGCAGTCTTTGTGGTCGTGGATGAGAAAAGTTGTGTCGGAAAGTGACGGGATTTAAGCCTATGACAATCCTTAGTTAGCAAATGCGTTTCCTGGAGGAGACAGATATCTGCTTTTGAATTCTCCAGCAGGGACAGCACCGCTCGCCGCTTAACCGGATTGTGCCCACGCACATTCAACGTGAGTACACTCAACTCTGTCGCAGGCATAAGGAGTCATACCCCACACACTCTCTGAGAAAACTTCCAGTGGCCAAAACATCAGCCAAGCCCTGTCTCGCAGCTGCCCCGGCCAGCCAGGACCCTCAGATCTGCGCAATTCGCCACACCCTTTCAGTCCAACATTCACTCGGATCCGGAGTTCCTCCCCCTTACCAACAACACCCCCTCCCCACAATGAACAAAACCCTTGACAGCCCCCTACCCCCCCGCAATCCCAAGATGCCAACATTGATAGTCCTTCATCCAGAGATGAATGGAAAAGGTCTCTCCCAGTCCAGAAACCCCCTTTTCCTGACTGGCCAATGAAGCAAAACAGTCTCTCCCCACCCCTCCACCTGCCAAGGAGACCACCCTCCCTCCCCTTTCCCCAACTTGAAGAATACCAAAAATAGTCCTGTCCAACGTCCATAGTTGTAGACGAGGAGGTTGGGACACCTTCGGGGGAATGTGTCGGAGTCCAATACCTCCGCCCCCGCCGCCGACTCAGTCGGCCCCAATCCCCACTGTCTCATCAAAAGCCCTCGTGCCACTTCATCGTTGGTTATCCGCTGTCGGAGAATGCCAGTCCCAGCGCTACGGCTTCTACCGCAGCACGGCGACCATCTTCGATCTCTTGTGCGGCCGGGCGCCTCAGTCTTCGTCGTCGCCGTTGCTGTTTCCACTGCCCAGGGCCGTCCGTGCCATTTACTCCCCCTCCAGGCTGATCGTCATCCTCCGTCGGTTCCTCGAGGCCTAGCAATTTGCATGCATCCCTGAAAGACCGCAACTGGTGAACCTTGTTGTCCAGCTTAAACACCAGGCGAAAGGGGTGACCCCCAGCTATATGGGATGTCGCGTCGCAGTTCTGCCGTGATCGGTCGGAATGACCGTCGTTTCTCCAGGGTGATGGAGGCGAGGTCCTGATATAGAGTCGGCGAGTGGGCACCATATGAGATGGTTCCCAACTGGCGCGCTTTGCTAAGGATCTCCTCCTTCGTGCGGAAGTCCTGCACGCAGACCAAGATGTCGGCCGGTTGGGACGAGGCCGCCCTAGGTCCCCCACTCTTTCTCCTATGGTGTCAGTGTCGCGTCGGACTTCCCGTATTTCCTCCTGTAGGTCCCTCTTCAACGCGTGGATGTCCTCTCGCAGGCCAGCGAAGAGGGAAAGGTCTTTGTGATAGTCTCCTCAATGTCCGCCTTTCCCAAGGGTGGAGAGTCGGTGA
This sequence comes from Lissotriton vulgaris, assembly GCF_964263255.1. Classification (NCBI taxonomy): domain Eukaryota; kingdom Metazoa; phylum Chordata; class Amphibia; order Caudata; family Salamandridae; genus Lissotriton; species Lissotriton vulgaris. The sequence continues at coordinate 947,299,152 of NC_141699.1, read as the reverse complement.
TCTTCTTTTCCGTGCCGGTCCGTTGGCTGGATGTGGCGGTGTCCGTCCGCTTCCCCATTGTGCTGGGAGTGGATAGATCCTTAATAGTCCTGTCCTTCTGGATTCTCCCCGAGGACATGTCACTCAGGGCCTCCCCGGCCCGGACACCACCAGTGCTGCTTGACGGCGTGGGTTCCGGCAACGAGGGTGCAAGAAAGTTTGACGGGTCGGTCCTGTATTCAGGGGAGCTCACCTAGGGCTGCGCCAGGAGCCCGCCTTTCCCCGCTCCGGTGCCGAGGAGACTACACTCTGTCACTGCCCAAACCCCAGGGTGTCCGCAGCTGGACCAGGACACCAGTCACTGGTGTCCGGTTGCTCCTGTCCGGGCACTGGCCTCTATTTGCCCACCGAGCGCCTCCGTGTTCTGCTCGCAGTCTTGGGGCCTAGCAGGGCTTCTAGGATGCCACACAAGGGGCAGCTCCGACCAGCGAGCGGCTCAAAATGGCGGAAGCAAACTCCAGTGCGAATCAGGCTCTTCCGTTCGATTCCCCCTGTGGGCTCTAACTCGGCGCTTCCGAAACCCTCTGGGCCTGGTCGACGCGCCGACACTCTCAGCCGCCACTCGGTAACGATTCCTCCCCGCTGCTCCTCACCTCAGTCCCTGGGGATCGGGTTCTGTGTTCCGTCCGCCGTGCTCCGCGGTCGGGCCCACTACGCCTGGCCGCCAGCCCGTCCGCCATCAGAGATCTGTCTCTGCCGCTACCACCGCAACCGCGTGCTCGCGGGTCCGCAGTAGCCCCCGGACAGTGTCGTCCCAGGGGCCTCGCGCTGTCAACGCGCGGGCCGGACTCTCCGCTCCGGCGTCAGCCCTCGCGTAGTCTGGCGCCACCCAGTCGGACTGCCTCGCCGGGGCCCAAGGCCACGCCCCGCGGCTCCTCTCCGCTAGGCCCAACCCGGCCTCGCTCACAGCGGCACTTCTCCCTCTGTTCCAGGTGGCCCCAGCATCGTTCGGTTCTCTCCTCCGGGTGCAGACCTCTCCCGACCGTAAGCGCTCTCCGACGGGGCCCACTGATGGGGGATTGAAGCGCTGCAATGGTGCTATAAAGACGGCCGGTGGTGGGAGCTCTCGGAGACACGTCCTCTCACACCGCCATCTTGGCCACGCCCCCCCATATCTGGTTTTAGACGCCGTTTTCCATTCGTCACCATTTCGAATGCGCACCAAATGATACGCACCTCGAAGATCTAATTTGGTGTAGATCACAGCGGTCTTCATCTGGTCCAAAAGAACTGGGATCAATGGAAGGGGGTCCTTGTTCTTTATTGTGATCTTATTCAATGCTCTACAAATCAATACAAGTTCTTAATTCCCCATTTGCCTTAGGAATAAAAAAACAACGGAGAAGCCGCAGGTGACTTAGATGGGCGTATAAATCCGTTTTCCAAGTACTGATCAAGATATTGTCTCAAATGTTGGTTTTCTTTTTCTGATAATGCATATATCCGACAGTTAGGCACACATGAACCAGGCACAAGATCAATTTGACAGTCGTATGACCAATGAGGAGGGAGGGTCGCTGCTTTTGCTTCACTGAAGACTTCTTTAAATTCCTCATAGGGAGTTGGTAGCACGGTTTCTTTCTCTTCCGTGGTTGCAATTTGTCCCGTTGTAGATTCTTTGGTCTTTAACCCCTTCGCTGCTCATGACGAGTCATGAGGCACGGTTGAGCTGTGCTCATGACGAGCTGAGCTCGTCATGAACAATGGGGATTCAGGGAATGCAGCACAGGAGGGGAATCTCTCAAGCACCCAAGGTGTTAAACATGTGGAGTGACAATATTGAGAAAGAAAAACAAGTTCCCTTTTTTGCCAATCTATTAAAGGGTTATGCAAGCAAAGCCAAGGCATTCCTAAAATAAAGCCATATTGTGGGGCTTGGATTACATCGAAATGAACTTCCTCTTTATGCTGTTGGTTATTTGTATCTATGCAGAACATCTGAATTTTAGAGGTTTGCATGGTAACAGGGCCTCCAGACAACATTTTGCCATCTACTGCTTGCACAATTTCTGGAGTGACCTTTTTCTCACAAGCAATTTGTAACCGTTGAGTTGTTTCAAAATCTACGAAATTCCCTGTTGCGCCTGAGTCTATTAGGACTTCCATTTGGTATATTTTTGAAGTCAACTGAATTTGTACTGCCAAACGGAAGTGAGATTTGTAGTTGGATACACAGGAATTTATTGAAGGGAAGGCGATGGTTCCCAAGAGATCCCCTTCTAAACATCTTGGGCACAATAGTTTCCCGACGTTTGCTCAGTTGTAGTCACAGCCACAGACTTGTTAGCACTCACAGTCTTACCTTTAGGTTTTATTGTGCAATCTTTCAGGAAATGTCCCTTTCCACCACAATAAAGACATTGGCCATTTTTACGACTATTATCTTTTTCATCTTTAGACAATGGTTGCCTAAGAGTCCCGACTTCCATTGGTTCTGTAGTTGTTTCTGAACTACTAAGTTGATTTCTGGGTTTACTGTCGAACTTCCAACTTGATTTATCATATTTTTTCCTGTCAGTTCTTCTTTCGGACAGTCTATGATCCAGACGTAAAGTTAGATTGACTAACTCTGAACAAGTAGTTGGTTGAGGATCGATTTGCGCAAGAACGTCTTTCAGATCATCTTTTAACCCTTGATAAAAGAGTGCTGCCCTCTTCTCTTCAGGCCGCGAGGTTTCTGCAATTAACCTATTGAAATGTGACAAATAGGAAATAAGGTCTCTATTCCCTTGTCGTAGCTGTAATAGGTTGCGATCTACGGACAGAGTCACCAGTGGCGGCTTGTGACATTTGAAATTGGTGTGGCGTAAAATTGGCGGTGGAGAAAAAAATACAGGAACAAACACCACACAGTACCATACAAAGAATAGAAACCAACCCCACATCAAAACTAATGCAGCGCGCTATGTGAAAGTGAACTCAGCATGTTCATAAAGTGATCACATATTTTAGAAAATATTCATTTCGTGAAACCATCATGCAGTGTTAGAGGCTTAGCTTATGAGTAGCTTCAAATAGAATGAAAACACAAAACAGGGATTACAGCAAATTTTGCCTGCAGCGGGCACCAATGCATTGTATATTCCATACCTTGCAAATACATATACAGGGTAAATTTACGCGATGAAAACTGCCCAGATTTGTAAATGTGGGATACTTTTTTTTTCAGCTGAAACACGCTAATGAGGGCCACTTTCATTTTAATGCCCAGATGTATTTGCTGTGCTAGTCCGACCCTGGCTGTTCCACGTATTCCGAGTGAATTTATCAATAAATAACACATGACTCGACCCCCAGTGGCTCCAATTGCCCTGTTGGTCCAGTGTCACTCCGAACTGAGGGAGTTCTTGCTGGGTCGGAGGTGCACTCACACGGAGCTGTTTACATAACGTGCTCGCCGTGCAAACCGTAGCAGCCCTCTCAATTGACTCCAGTGACGCCATTTAAACTTATTTTAATTAATGTTTAACCTATCGCAGATACTGTTTTTAACACTCCGTCGATCGTCAGCCCCTCCTTATCCTCTCACTCCCAAATATACAATTTGGCACCGGCATGACTGAGCTAAACTGTGTGAATCAGGCGAGTGACGAAGGTGCTGGTGCTGACAAGTTCGTGTCTAGTCAGAGGCCAGTCACTCCTCTGATGTCCCTACTTGTTCGGTGTGCAGGGGAACGCCAGTTCTCTTGTGTCAGTGAATTAACGAGACACGCGTTTGTGCCTGCTTACTGGCACTATGACTATGAGAGATGGAAACAAACATACAAACTACTGCCACAAACGGATGAGAGAAACTCGCACTTTATTTACTCGGAACTTTTATACAGAATGCAAAGCATGACTGTATTTTCGGCTGAATTGGGTTAAATGTTACAACTCATTTACACACAGTCACAGAGGCCCTTATTTTAGGCAACCCAAGGAACGTGCCAACAATGTACAGTCTTCAGAGTTTATTCGATGTTATATTGTTTTCATTTTTAATTATTATGTATGCACATGCACAATGGCACTCACCACATGGGAAGGAAGTCGGAACGGGAAACCAAGAATCAGGCGTGAGCGCTCTCACTGCACAGGACCATCTCTTCCCAGAGCAAGGGCAGGTGGCACGGCGACATCGCAGTCCCACCTGCCCCATCACAGTCAGGCACGGGTTGCCAAACGCAGCCGCAAGAAGAGCTCAGAGCATCCATAGAAGCACCAAGCACCTGCACGCCACTGCCAACGGACCCGAGCCGGCGCACAAGGAGGCATGCATGAGCTGAGCATCCCGGGTGACAGGGTAAAGGAGTACTGGCGCGTGGCGCAACACAAACCACCTGAACCCCCAGACTAGAGGGCTTCTTCTTCACCCCTCTGAAACCCGCCTCCTTAACGAAATCCCCCTCACTCCGAAGCCGGCCGAGACAGGCAACATTTAAATACTTAAGTATAATTTACATGCGATATGTATGTATGTATGTATAGGCGTTCTTTTATAGCGCTATAACTGTCACCCGACGGGCATCCTGGTGCTTAGACTGTTATGACACAATACATGATGTTTCCAGCTTCCAATCTATTTACATTGTTCTGGGGAACAGATGGGTCTTTAATGCTTTTTTAAAGGAAGAAAAATCTTCCAGTCCCCTCAGGCCTAGCGGTAGAGAATTCCACAGCCGCGCTGCGGTAAACCTGAAGGACCGACCACCCATCCGGGACCTCAGAAACTTGGGTACTACCACCAAGTAAGCCGAGGCTGACCGGAGTGGTCTTGGAGGGATGTACCATGAGAAAAGGTCCTACAGAGGAGACGGGCCTTGTCAGTGTAGAGCCCTAAAAACCAAACACAAAGCTTTGAAGTTCACCCGTTGAGAGATTGGCAACCAAACGGAGGTCCCTAAGTGCCTTGGCAGAAGAGTCCAGGCGGCGTCGCGAGAGTTCCAGTTTGGCATCAAAATTCTGTACTCGTTGGAGTTTTCCTAGCAGTGTAACTGGTGCCCCCAGCAGCAGTGCGTTGCAGTAGTCGAGACGACTTAAAATTATGCTCCGCACTACCTCTGGTCTGGCCTGTACCGGGAGCAAGGGTAGAATCTTTCGCAATGATCCAAGTAATGCCATACAAGTGGCCACCGTTTTGTTCACTGATGTGTCCAGCTGTAAGTCGGAACTAAACATTACCCCCAAATTCCGAACCGATTCGGCAGGCAGACTAGTACCTTGGAAATCAGGAGGCCAAAAACCCTGTGGTATGGGTCTGGGGGTCCGATCCATAGAGCAATGTAGCACCTCGGTTTTCGAGCTGTTAAATTGTAGGGAGTTGTTACCCAGCCATTCTGCCGTGGTGCTCATGCATCGATGGAAGACCTCCTGTGACACCCCGTCCTTACCCTCAAACGAGAAGATAAGTTGGGTGTCATCGGCGTAGTTGGTGAATGTTATGCCAAAAGATTTAATCAGCGTGATCAGGGGACGGAGGTAAAGATTGAAAAGAATGGGGCTGATGGCCGAGCCCTGGGGTACTCCCTGACCAACCCTCCTGATGTTGGATTTAAAGGGTGGCAGGGCAACTACCTGGTGCCTTTGATCGAGATATGACACCAGCCATTCAAGTGCCAAGCCCGACACCCCAGCCTCCGTCAGTCTCCTGATCAGGATTGCATGGCTGACCGTGTCGAACGCGGCCGACATGTCGAGCAGCACTAAAAAGGCTGCTTGACCCTGGTCGGCACGCGTTCGAAGGTCATCGAGAACAGTCACCAATGCCAACTCTGTCCCATGTGCCGGTCTAAACCCAAACTGAGCCACATCCAAACAATCAGTAGTCTCAAGAAAGTTGGAGAGATGTTTTGTGGCCAGTTTCTCCAGAATTTTAATAGGGAATGGCAAGAGGGAGATGGGCCTAAAGTTGGCTGGGCATGTGGGGTCCAGATTCTCCTTTTTAAGCAGTGGGGAGACCACTGCCAATTTCCAGCAATCTGGAACCCGTGCAGAAGTGAGAGACTGGCGACAGATGGAAAAAAGTGGGGGAAACAGCTCTTCACGAAAAAGTTTCCAGAATTTGGGTGAAAGAGGATCAGAAGGGGAGCCAGAGGACACCCCGTCAGCCAAAGAGCAGAAGTCCTCAAAAGATGGTAGAGGAAAGTTGCTCAGCTCACCCGATTTAGTACACTCCTTCCTATTCTCAAACGAGATGGAATCGTGCACAGCACGGCCAGTTGACGAGGGAAGATTGTTTAAGATGTTGGCAATCTTATCCTCAAAGGCCTGTGCTAGCGAATCACAGAGAGCTTGAGAGGCCGGGATGACATTTTTGGTACAGCCAGGATGGGCCAGGTCCTTTACGATCTTAAATAAGGCCTGAGATTTACTTACAGCTGCCATCAAAGATTCTTCTAAGAATCTAGCTTTGGCAAGCTTGATCTGGATTTTATAGGACGCCAGTGCTTGTTTGAAGAGGAGGACTCTATGTGATTCCAGGTACTGTTTCCTCCAGGTCCGCTCAGCCTCTTTACATTGGAGCTTGAGCTGCCAAAGTTCTTCCGAGTACCATGGCATAGCAAGATTAGTCCTATCTTTGATTTTTCGCAGCGGGGCCAAAGAGTCCAGAGAAGCCGAGATTCGCTGACAGAGAGTCTCGTAACTTACGTCCACATTCGCTCCCAATACAAAGCCATCTGGCAGCAGAGAGGGCAAGATCGTTTGTTTGAGGAGTCTAGACCATTGTCTCCACATTCTAGTGCCCCCCACACTCCCTTTCTTTAATGGAGCACTAGTGCACGAGAGGGAGAACTGGACGAGGGCGTGATCCGTCCAACACTGAGGCAGGACGTCACGTATAGCCGTTCGACAAGCGTCAGCAAAAAGTAGATCAAGAATATGGCCCTTTGAATGGGTTTTGGAGAGTACCAGTTGTTGTAGTTCAATATTATGACAAGCTTGGACCAGCTCTACATAGGCCGTCTTGGTCGGTCCCACTGACCAAAGATTGAAATCCCCTAACACCAACAACTTTGTGTGGGAGTGGGAGAGATCGTATATTAAGTCTATGAGCTCAGGTACAGCAGATAACGAGCTAGCCGGGGGTCTATAACATAGACCCGTGAATAGCACGCCTCCTTGGTCCTTGATGGAGAAACCCAATGTTTCGCACCCAGCGATTGCCTTGATGATAAGCTGGGAGACGTCAAGAGTCTGCCTGAAAATTAATCCAGTTCCACCTCCTTTGGCTCCCACCCTGGGATTATGCATTATTTTGAAGCCAGGGGGACAAGCTGTCCCCAGTTCCACCGAGCAAGTCGGTGTTGTCCAAGTCTCTGTCATGAAGAGTACGTCTAGATGGTAAGACTCGATAAGTAACGCAATTTCTTCACAGTGTTTGATGAGAGATCTCACATTCAACAAGCCACAGGACAAGGCAACTGGGTGCTTACTGGTGATATTATACTTTCGGTTACTGAGTGAACCGAGATTAAGGCGTAAAAGTTCATCGCGGGAATAAGAGTAAGAAGTTACATCTTGGTTCCGAGAGGCAGAACTTTCGGCGCCCGGCGCGTCCTGTGCGCGAACGGGCGCAAACGGGCTTATCTCTGGCGCACCTCCGGCGTCCTGCGGCGCGCCCGCTGTGCGCCTACGCTGCACGCTTTAGGGGCGTCCATCATATATAGCCGTATACGCAAGAGTCCTGTAGTGCGATCACTAGCCCCCCAACCAAGATGGCGCCAGCAATTCGGCACTCCCTGGTTCCCTCACTCACCCAAGATGGCGGCTACCAACACCGAAGCGCGATGTCCCCAGGAGCCCTAAGGTGCCCTGAAGCGCTCGAATTCCCGCAAAGTGCGAAATGAGGTCACAATTATAGTGCTGGTAAGAGTGGTACTAATAACACGCTATGAGAGAGGTAGCGCCTAGCGCCAAGATCGACAGCGCGAGCGCTCAGTAAAGTAGATTAATTTTAAAATAATTAAAACAGCAATGCGGCAATAGATTCTGCAGCTCGCAATGGTCATGTAAGTCTGACCTGTCGATGGGGAAGTTCTGCTTTTATGCACTTCCAGACGCAAGAGTCCTGTAGTGCGATCACTAGCCCCCCAACCAAGATGGCGCCAGCAATTCGGCAGTCCCTGGTTCCCTCACTCACCCAAGATGGCGGTTACCAACACCGCAGCGCGATATCCCCAGGAGCCCTAAGGTGCCCTGAAGCACTCGAATTCCCGCAAAGTGCGGAATGAGGTCACAATTATAGTGTGGGTAAGAGTGGTACTAATAACACGCTATGAGAAAGGTTGCACCTAGCGCCAAGATCGACAGCGCGAGCGCGCAGTAAAGTAGATTAATTTTAAAATAATTAAAACAGCAATGCGGCAATAGATTCTGCAGCGCGCAATGGTCAGGTAAGTCTGCGATATGCGATAATAATACATAATAAAATATTATATAAAACTTACCTTGGCTTCCCGCGCTGACTCCCGAGACTGCAGACTTCCGACTCCCGCCGTCCTGGATTTTGAATGCGTCTGACGTGGTCTGGGCTCTCGTCAACAGGAAGGCTGCAGGCAACCTCCCTCCCCTCCACCGCAGCCAGCACCGATTGGTTCGGACGGCTGCCCCAACAGCGTCATTTCTCTCAGTCTGTATGCTGCAGAGTACGGAGAGGAGGAAGCGGAGTACTTAATCGCTGTATCCTATCTACTTTATCAGAGAGCATTGCAGTGGCATTCCTAGCTTCAGTTAAATCTGTTTGCATCTGAACAATAACCCTCATTACATCATCCATGGTGGCCATAATGTCAAAACTCTCAGACCGGGCGGAATATTATTCGTGGGCTCACTATTCTGTCAGGTTGCTTCTTCTTCAGGGTCTGGAGTGATGATATAAGGGGCCCACCTCTCAATACCTCCAACTCTGATTGTAATGATTACACAGAGTATTGAATGATTTAGCGGGGGAAAGGGAATTAGGAAGGGAACAGCTGGGAAGGAGATCTGAAAAGGAAAAGTTACTCGCAAACAAAAATACACGCACTTTCCTTCGCACAAAGACGTAAATTAGGACATCAGATTATGTCCTTCAATCAGGAACTAGCTTAAGAGCTTTGTGGCTTGCGTTTATTCAGACAATCAGACTCTTAGTTGACCTTTCTTAGATCCGCTATATTGTGGCGATAATATTTCACTTCAGTATCAACTGCTCAAAGGCATAAGCAGCAGAATTTGGTCTTGAAAATCAAATTGAATGTTCTTAATAAATCACTGAAATGGTTTTAACAAGATTCGCAATCTTACCTGTAGAGTGGACCTCTGTCTCCTTTCTCTCACTCTGCTCCTTCACTCGTTTTTCTATCCTTTCTATCTTTCACCTTTCTGCATCTCTGCTCTTTTGTGCGTTATTTCTGCCCATTTTCCCTTTCTCTCCCTCTGCTCCTTCACTCGTTATTCTTCCCTTTCTATCTTTCACCTTTCTGCACCTCTGCTCTTTTGTGCCTTATTTCTGCCCATTTTCCCTTTCTCTCCCTCTGCTCCTTCACTCGTTTTCACTCGTTTTTCTACCCTTTCCATCTTTCACCTTTCTGCCCTTTTCTGCATCTCTGCTCTTTTGTGCCTTATTTCTGCTTATTTTCCCTTTTTTCTTTATCCCTTCTTTCCTCCCTTTAACTTTCCCCGCCGCTGCTGCCCCGCGGCCCCTCCCCCCCTCCAGCGCGACCGGCCCAATCCAGCTCCTCTCCCCGCTCCCGCCTCCCAGCTATCCAGCCCTCCCCGACCCCTACTTAATGGCGGCCACTGGTGCACCGAAGGCGCGTCAAAAGCAAGCACGTTTGCGCCCGTCCGCGACCAGTACCAGGAACCCTGGACCTCCGCCCCGCCAACGCTGCGACCCAGCAGCACTCCACGCACTCAACCCAGGCTGCAACAACAACTGCAAGCTAGCATCACCAGCCGACACCCATGGACCCTTCAGCTGTCACCGCTGCCGGCACACCTGCAGCACCGCCAACACGGATCCAGCACAACCTGCCCCCAAGAACACAACCGAACCGAAGACCCTGCAATGCATCCTCCTCAACGTCCGATCCCCCACAAACACGCCACAGAAATCTGGGACCTCCTCGACAGCACCACCCCGGACGTAGCATTCTTCACCGAAACCTGGACCAACACCACCTCGGGACCGGACATCGCCATCGCCATCCCCCAAGGATACAAGATCTCCAGGAAGGACCGCCCCACCCACCCAGGAGGAGGAATCGCCATCGTCCACAAATCCAGCCTCCGCCTGAGCACACTCCCTGACGAGTCCACAAAACTGATGGAACACCTTCACTTCAAGATACTGGCCAGCCCCACCGCCGCCCTCCGAGGAACCCTCATCTACCGACCCCCTGGACCCTGCGGACCCTTCGCCAACTCCATCACGGACATTATCTCCCCGCAGGCCATCGCATCCACCAACTACACCCTGCTGGGAGACCTCAACTTCCACCTCGACAATCAACTGGACCCCAACACCACATGCCTCCTGGACAACCTCCACAACATTGGACCCTGCCAGATCGTGACAGAGCCCACGCACTCAGCAGGACACACCCTCGACCCCCTCTTAACTACAGGAAACTCCATCACCTTCAGCCACACCACCGAACTCCCATGGACCGACTATCGTTGCGTCCACTTCACCTTCAGAACACACACCATCCACAGACACCAGCACCTGCTTCCAGAATGAAACTGGACCAAAATCACCAACGACCAGCTCACCTCCTCACTCAACAACTCCACCCCAACCATCGCGGAAAACAACGACCCCAACACCGCAGCTCGAACCCTGCATAGATGGATCTCGGACAGCACCAACACCATAGCCCCCCTCAAGAAAAACAACAATACCCGTGCCAAGAAAGCCAGATGGTTTACCACCGAACTTCCAGAGTCCAGGCGCACACGCCGCCGACTCGAAAAGGCCTGGAGAAACACCAAATCCACAGAAACCCACAACAACTTCAGAGCCGCCACCAACGCCCCCCATCAACTCATCAGAGAAACGAGGAAAAAAGCGATTGAAGACAGAATCTCCACCCACGCACACAACAGCAAGGAACTCTTCAGCATCATCAAGGAGTTCGCCCAACCCACCAGCGAGTCTACTGACATACCTCCCTCACAAGACCTCTGCGACAAACTCAGCACCTTTTTCCACCAGAAAATCAAGAGCATCTACGACAACTTCGACAAAGACAACTGTGAAGGGGTGGCCCTTACCTCCCGGGCACAGCGATCTCGTAGGAACGCCCATACGGGCGACATCACTAACCCACAGCCAAAACCGGCTACACCTCTCTCTGTCTCCCTGCAGGCGCCGACAACACCACCGGAGCGCAGTGGACCGGAAGCGGCCTGGATTGACCCCGGAAGTACAACGGCCACTAAAGGACCGGAAGTTACCCCGCCTGACCCCGGAAGCCTTTCCTCAGGGACCCAATCGGATGATAGAAAAGCCGGCGAAGCAGAGGGAGAGAGGTTCCCAGCGGTGGACTCGTGGCAGGAGTTGGCGAGACGCGAAGGACCGACAGCGGAGATTGTAGGAGAGAGGACGAGGCGAGAGAGGGAAGAAGAGGAAGACGTTTGGTGCGAGGATTGGTGGCATCCTCAGGAGGTGGCTGGAAAGCGGCCGTAACTCGGATGAGAGTTACGGCGGGGCACGTGAGTAAACTGTTACCATTCTCCGTGTTTCCCCCTCCCTGTGTAAATAGTATCCATACTGTAAATCTTGTACAGAAGTCACGCGCACCCCACTGTATATTATAATCACCCCTACACTGTATAATACCTTCCGCCCAATAACCCCCTACTATTTGCACTCTGTCCCTACACCCAGTCTTTTCTTTCCCTTCTTCCCCTACCCTACCGCCCTCCCTCACGGTCTATTTTCCCCCTCACACTCCCGGTGCCGGTGTCAGTCGACCGAGTTCCGTGACCATTGCGACTAACTGCCCTGTGTCTCTTTCCTTTATCTCCGAGGGACGCCCCAACGCCCGCAACCCGGAAGGAGAACACCAGCCCGGCAGTGGAAGACATACCTGTGTTCTCATCATCGGACCCCTCGCGAGGAACCCTAAACCCGACCCACGAGGACTGCACCTAATCACCGTGCCCAAGGGCTTGACTTTTCTGTATAAAAATAAAACTCTTGCTAATCATAGCACACTACATCCGGCCTCCACGCCTGTTATTCCGGCCCGCCCACCCCCACACTCCACAAGTGGTGTCAGAAGTGGGATCGCCAGGAAGCATGGAGGCCGCCGTCAAACAGCTGGCAGAAGGCCAGGAACTTCTCGGCAAGCTGATGGAGCGGTTCCTCAAGACCGCAGAAGATGACAGGGGACAGTTGCACGACGTCCTGAAGGGGCAGGGCACGGCCCAGGACCAAGCTCTGGAAAAGTTAACGACCGTCATGGGACAGCCAAGACCCATGACTTCCCTTCCCTCGGTAGTCCTGCAAAAATATGTGGCTGGCGAAGACCCCGACTTTTTCTTCACCAATTTTGAACGACTCGCTCAGGCCGCTGCTTGGCCCGCTGATCGATGGGGTCATTACCTTGGTCCCCTACTGACAGGAGAATTGCAAGCAGCATATCAGCAAGCAAACATACAGGGACAAACCCCCTATGCGGATATCAAAAAGTGTATATTGGAACATCTGGGGATAGATGATGAAACATACAGGGTTAGGCTCCGTCAGGCCAAAGAGGGGCCCCAAGAAAATCCCCGGGCATTGTCATTCCGTATACAAGACTTGGCCGACCGTTGGCTAAAACCTGAGACCTCCAGCAAGGCAGAAATAATGGCAAAGATATACTTGGAACAATATCTTGCTTCCCTACATCCTGCCACGCAGAAGTGGGTCCGCCAACATGCCCGGTTGACTCTGGACAGTGCTGTCGAAATAGCCAGTGCCTACAATCGAGCCCAGGAATCCCAGCGGGTGAAGAAAGAACACCCTACCCACATAGCTCGGGGCAGCCATCTCCGACCATCAAGACCACCTCCGGTGGTCCGGAAACCTGAACCAGCCCCATTGATGCCCTATCCGGTCATGCAGAGACCACCTCAACCAGGTCCTCAATGTTATCATTGTGGTGGATACGGGCACATAGCTCGCATATGCCCCCAGAAGGAGGAACCCATGGAGATAGGGTTGACCAGGAACTATGTGTGTCTTACCACAGAAACAACCCCTCCGCCCTTCCGTTGCCCCGTACAGATCGACGGACACAAAATGATGGCGCTTGCAGATACAGGGTGCCGTCATAGTGTTCTGCGTCCCAAGGAACTACCTCACGCAGTGGGACCCGTGACAGGGTCGGTGGCCATCAAATGTGTCCACGGCGACATGAAATGTTACCCAACTGCACAAGTACGTGTGCAACATCCTACCGACAAAGGAAGCCTATTGACAGTCGGTTTGGTGCCCAACCTACCCGAACAGGCAATTCTGGGGAGTGACTATAGCGGTCTTCCCCATCTCCTTCAGGACACCACAGATTCCCTGAAGAAATGGTGGGCGGAGGCCCCGTTCTCCCGTGATACCCCTGCTTCAGTGGAGATTCCTAAACCCCTGAAGACCAAGGCCCAAAGGAAAAAAGAGAAGAGGGAGTTCGCCCTGGCCTGCCCCGCACAGGCGGACAATCATCCGTGGGAAACCGATCGGGAATTCCGTGCCGCACAGCAAGAGGATCCAGTGCTGCAGGATGCCTGGGGTCGTGCACTCCCCGATGAAGACCCCTTACACGTAGGTCCCTACTTCTTCATACGGAACGGACTCTTGTATCGGAAGGGAGGACCCCAGGCTAACACTCAGTTGATTATCCCGGGGCTGTTTCGAGATAAGGTGTTGTTTCTGGCTCACAGCCATCTGCTTGATGGACATTTCAGTGATGTAAAGACTGGAGAGGCGATTTTGGAGAAGTTTTACTGGCCAGGCGTGTATGCTCAAATTAAACGCTACTGTCGGGAATGCCCGGTGTGCCAGAAAGCCAGCCGGTACCGACCACCGAGAGCTCCCCTCCAGCCCCTCCCTCTGATTGATATCCCCTTCACTAGGGTGGGTATGGACATTATAGGTCCCCTGTTACCCTCCAAAAGCGGCTGTAGGTATGCCTTAGTGGTAGTGGACTACGCCACGCGATTCCCTGAAGCTGTGCCTCTCCATCAACCAACCACCCAGAATATCGCTAAGCGCTCATTTCCCTTTTTTCTAGGGTGGGGTTTCCACGGGAGATATTGACCGATCAAGGCACACCCTTTGTCTCCTCTCTTATGCGCCAAGTCTGTTCCAATCTGGGGATTAAACAAATAAGAACTTCCGCCTACCTCCCCCAGACGGACGGCTTGGTGGAACACTATAATGCCACGCTAAAGACCACCTTGAAAAAACTTTTGGGTCTCGAGAGCAGAAGGTGGGATGAGATGCTTCCTTTGGCCCTCTTTGCCATCCGGTGCAAAGCACAAAGCAGCACGGGTTATTCGCCCTACGAACTGCTGTATGGTCGGGCCCCCCGGACTCTTTTGGACATGGCTCGTGAGGCCTGGGAAGCAGAGCCAGATCGGACCCGTCCTCTCCCCGAATACGTCACCAATCTGAAAACACATTTAGGAGAGATCAGAGAGATTGTGAGACAGAACCTGCTGGCCGCCCAAACTTCTCAAAAGCAACAATACGACAAGGGAACCAAACCCCGGTCTTTTGTCCCCGGGGACCTAGTACTGTTGCTCCTTCCTTCCTCGGACCATAAGTTGCTAGGACAATGGCAGGGTCCCTTCACTGTCACAAGACAAGTGACTCCAGTCACATATGAAGTCCAAACAGACGTCACCAGGGGGTCCGCCCAAATATATCATATCAACCTCCTAAAGAAATGGGAGGGGCCCCGTCCCGTCTTGTCTGGTGATAGCCCACTCCCGTTTGAATGCTGCTTTGATGCAGAGCTGTCCGAGAGCAAGAAACAGGACCTGTGCCAGACCTTGTCATCAGTACGAACAGTGTTTTCCTCCCTGCCGGGACACACTACAGTAGTAGAACATGCCATCCACACGGAACCCGGGAAAGTAGTCAGACAGCGACCATACCGTGTCCCGGAAGCCCGAAGAGCGGTCATAAAAGAGGAGACCAATCAAATGTTAAAAATGGGCATCATTGAACCCTCCTGCAGTAACTGGAATTCGCCCATCGTCTTAGTCCCAAAACCCGATGGCTCCACCAGATTTTGTATAGATTTCAGGGAGGTGAACAAGATCTCAGCCTTCGACTCATACCCCCTTCCTCGTGTAGACGAGATGGTCGAACGCATCGGCAGGGCTAAATATATAAGTACCCTTGACCTCTGCAAGGGATATTGGCAGATCCCCTTGAGAGCAGAGGTCAAACACAAGACCGCCTTTTCTACCCCAGAGGGTCTGTTCCAGTTTAAAGTTATGCCCTTCGGCCTTCATGGAGCCCCAGCGACATTTCAAAGGGCCATGAATCAGGTCCTACAACCCCACTCCCACTACTCGGGCGCTTACCTAGACGACATAGTCATCTATAGTGACACCTGGGAACAACATCTGTCTCATGTGCGGTCAATTGTCACCTCCCTAGGCGCCTCCGGCTTCACCATTAACCCATCCAAGACTACATTAGCGGCCCAGAGCGTGAAGTATCTAGGGTACCTGCTGGGTGAGGGGCATATCCGTCCACAGGGCAGCAAGGTCAGGACCATCCAAGCTATACCTTTCCCCCAAACCCGTAAAGATCTCCGTGCTTTCCTGGGCATGTTGGGATACTACAGGAGGTTTATACCCAACTTCTCCCATACTGCAGCCCCCCTGACAGATCTCCTGAAGAAAACAACGAAGACGGAAGAGGTCCTCAAACACCCAACCCCCCTGTTGTTACATGCCTTTCACCTGCTCAAACATTCCCTAACATCGGAGCCAGTACTGATGAGTCCTGACTATACCCAGCCCTTCATATTGCAAACCGACGCGTCTGACCAGGGTTTGGGGGCGGTGTTGTCCCAAAAAGATACAGAGGGGGCTGAAAAACCTATCCTATATCTTAGTAGGAAATTGTTTCCCCGAGAGACCAACTATTCAGTGGTTGAAAAAGAGGCACTCGCCATTAAATGGGCGATAGAAAGCCTCCGGTATTACCTGGAGGGGCGGGAATTCATTCTGTACACTGATCACGCCCCTTTGGAATGGATGGCACGTAACCGTGGTAACAATGATCGAGTACTCAGGTGGTTTCTCTCTCTCCAACCCTTTCGCTTTCGAACACTACATCGAAAAGGGCTAGAGCAGGGCAATGCAGACTACCTCTCCCGGTATCCACCTTCCCCAACCCCTACAAGAAACAATCCTAGGGAAAGGGGATGTGAAGGGGCGGCCCTTACCTCCCGGGCACAGCGATCTCGTAGGAACACCCATATGGGCGACATCACTAACCCACAGCCAAAACCGGCTACACCTCTCTCTGTCTCCCTGCAGGCGCCGACAACACCACCGGAGCGCAGCGGACCGGAAGCAGCCTGGATTGACCCCGGAAGTACAACGGCCACTAAAGGACCGGAAGTGACCCCGCCTGACCCCGGAAGCCTTTCCTCAGGGACCCGATCGGATGATAGAAAAGCCGGCGAAGCAGAGGGAGAGAGGTTCCCAGCGGTGGACTCGTGGCAGG
This sequence comes from Lissotriton vulgaris, assembly GCF_964263255.1. Lineage (NCBI taxonomy): Eukaryota > Metazoa > Chordata > Amphibia > Caudata > Salamandridae > Lissotriton > Lissotriton vulgaris. The sequence continues at coordinate 947,282,417 of NC_141699.1, read as the reverse complement.
AGTTGGCGAGACGCGAAGGACCGACAGCGGAGATTGTAGGAGAGAGGACGAGGCGAGAGAGGGAAGAAGAGGAAGACGTTTGGTGCGAGGATTGGTGGCATCCTCAGGAGGTGGCTGGAAAGCGGCCGTAACTCGGATGAGAGTTACGGCGGGGCACGTGAGTAAACTGTTACCATTCTCCGTGTTTCCCCCTCCCTGTGTAAATAGTATACATACTGTAAATCTTGTACAGAAGTCACGCGCACCCCACTGTATATTATAATCACCCCTACACTGTATAATACCTTCCGCCCAATAACCCCCCACTATTTGCACTCTGTCCCTACACCCCGTCTTTTCTTTCCCTTCTTCCCCTACCCTACCGCCCTCCCTCACGGTCTATTTTCCCCCTCACACTCCCGGTGCCGGTGTCAGTCAACCGAATTCTGTGACCATTGGGACTAACTGCCCTGTGTCTCTTTCCTTTATCTCCGAGGGACGCCCCAACGCCCGCAACCCGGAAGGAGAACACCAGCCCGGCAGTGGAAGACCTACCTGTGTTCTCATCATCGGACCCCTCGCGAGGAACCCTAAACCCGACCCACGAGGACTGTACCTAATCACCGTGCCCAACGGCTTGACTGTTCTGTATAAAAATAAAACTCTTGCTAATCATAGCACACTACATCCGGCCTCCACGCCTGTTCCGGCCCGCCCCCCCCCCACACTCCACAACAACCAACACACTGAACCATCACGAACCACCCCCGACACCCGGAAACCAGCGATTGATGACTGGACAGCCCTCACCATCGAAGACACACTGAAGACAATGAAGTCAATCCACTCAGGGGCCCCCACAGACCCCTGCCCCCACCACATCTTCAACAGAGCCGCCGATACCATCGCGCCCATGCTCCACCACACCATCAACAGCTCCCTGGCGACCGCCTCGTTCCCCGACGACTGGAAACACGCCGAGGTCAACCCCCTCCTAAAGAAACCCTCAGCGGACCCCACCGACCTCAAAAACTACAGACCCATCTCCCTGCTCCCTTTCCCAGCGAAAGTCATCGAGAAAGCCATCAACAGCCAACTCGCCACATTCATTGAAGAACACAACATCCTCGACTCCTCCCAATCCGGCTTCAGAAAAAACCACAGTACGGAAACCGCCCTCCTCGCCGCAACAGACGACATCCGCACCCAACTGGACAAAGGAGAAACAGTAGCCCTCATCCTCCTAGACCTATCAGCAGCGTTCGACACAGTCTCCCACCGCACCCTAATACGCAGACTCTACGACGCAGGAATCCAGGACAAGGCCCTCGACTGGATCTGCTCCTTCCTCTCCGGCAGGACGCAACGGGTCAGACTCCCCCCTTTCCTCTCAGACCCCACACCTACCACCTGCGGAGTCCCCCAGGGCTCCTCCCTCAGCCCGACGCTCTTCAACGTCTACATGGCACCACTTGCCCCCATCGTCAGAACCTACGGACTCAACATCGTGTTATACGCAGACGACACCCAGCTCATCCTCTCCCTATCCAACGAGCCCAACACCGCCAGACGCAACTTTCGAGAAGGCATGGAAGCCGTCGCCAAATGGATGAAAAACAGCTGCCTACAACTAAACACCAACAAAACAGAAGTACTCATCATGGGCCCAAACCCCGACGCCTGGAGCGACACCTGGTGGCCCACCGCCCTCGGAAACCCGCCAACCCCCACAGACCAAGCATGCAACCTGGGAATCATCCTGGACTCCGAGCTCAAAATGGACCGCCAGATCAACTCTGTCTCATCTTCCTGCTTCCACACCCTCCGACTCCTTCGTAAGACCTTCAAATGGATCCCCCTCGAACACCAAAAGACAGTCACTCACGCCCTGGTCACCAGCAGACTCTACTACGGCAACGCACTCTATGCCGGAATAAACAAAAACCTCATCCACAAGCTACAGAACATCCAGAACGCCGCCGCAAGACTGGTCCTCAACCTGCCAAAACACTGCCACATCTCCCAGCACCTGTGCACACTCTACTGGCTCCCCGTCGAGGCGAGAATCACCTTTAAGATGCTCACCCACGCACACAAGGCCCTCCACGGCACCGGACCAGCATACCTGAACAGCCGGCTCAAATTCCAGGCACCCCAAAGGACCCTACGATCAGCCCAGCTCTCCTACGCCGTGGTCCCCCGCACCAGAAAGACCAGATCGGGAGGCCGCTCCTTCTCCTTCCTCGCGGCCAAAGCATGGAACGCCCTTCCGCTCCACCTCAGACAGACAACATCGCTCCCCATCTTCGCAAGAAACCTCAAAACCTGGCTCTTCGACAGACCCCCTCCTTGATGGAATGGAACCTGCACCCTCCCACCCCTAGCGCCTTGAGACCCTTACGGGTGAGTAGTTGCGCTTTAACAAACTCCTGATTGATGGATTGACTCTACTTCTGAATCTGGGTTAGTGACAGGTAATCCCCCCAAAAGCTAGCCTCACCGGGAGCCCATCAAGAAGAGAAGTCTCCGCTGATTCTAAACTCCTCCTGCAGCTCAGCGAGCGTTGTAGCAGTCTTCAGGCACCCAGAACTCTCCACCGATCAAAAGAAGAAAGCTGGCCTCGGAGAGAAACTGAGCCCCAAGATCCTCTTCCTCCTTCACCAAAAGACGCTGAAAAGTGAGCACGGGGAACTGGGCGCGGCCGCTGACATCATTGTAGGCACGCCCCGTGCCGAACCTCACGCATCTCGCGCGAGGCGCCGAACCTCACGCATCTCGCGCGAGGTGCCGAACCTCACGCATCTCGCGCGAGGCGCCGAACCTCACGCATCTCGCGCGAGGCGCCGAACCTCACGCATCTCGTGCGAGGCGCCGAACCTCACGCATCTCGCGCGAGGCGCCGAACCTCACGCATCTCGCGCGAGGCGCCGAACCTCACGCATCTCGCGCGAGGCGCCGAACCTCACGCATCTCGCATGAGGTGGCAAACCTCACGCATCTCGCATGAGGTGGCAAACCTCACGCATCTCGCATGAGGTGCCAAACCTCACGCATCTCGGGTGAGGTGCCAAACCTCACGCATCTCGGGTGAGGTGCCAAACCTCACGCATCTCGGGTGAGGTGCCAAACCTCACGCATCTCGGGTGCGGTGCCAAACCTCACGCATCTCGGGTGCGGTGCTAAACCTCACGCATCTCGGGTGAGGTGCTAAACCTCACGCATCTCGGGTGAGGTACCAAACCTCACGCATCTCGCGTGAGGTGCCAAACCTCACGCTGCCCGCGTGCGGTGCCAAACCCCACGCATCTCGCATGAGGTGGCAAACCTCACGCATCTCGGGTGAGGTGCCAAACCTCACGCATCTCGTGTGAGATGCCGAACCTCACGCATTTTGTGTGAGATGCCGAACCACACACATCGCGCGTGAGGTGCCGAACCACACACATCGCGCGTGAGGTGCCGAACCTCACCCATCTCGCGTGAGGTGCCGAACCTCACCCATCTCGCGTGAGGTGCCGAACCTCACACATCTCACGTGAGGTGCCGAACCTCACACATCTCGCGTGAGGTGCCGAACCTTACGCATCTCGCGTGAGGTTCCAAACCTCACGCTTCCCGCGTACGGTGCTAAACCCCACGCATCTCGCGTGAGTTGCCAAACCTCCCGCATCTCGGGTGAGGTGCCAAACCTCACGCATCTTGGGTGAGGTGCCAAACCTCACGCATCTCGCGTGTGGTGCTAAACCTCACGCATCTCGTGAGTGTCTGGCGCGGTAGTAAATGTCCTCCCATTCTTTGTTGCGCAGAGTCCGCCCCAGTTCCCTCTCCCATCTAGCCCGTCCTGCATTATAAACGCGTGAGTATCTGTCCAAGAGGAGCCGATATATGTATGAAATGAGTCGCTTAACTGTGGTGCGCGAGAGAAGCCAGTATTCATATTTACTGAGCTTGCGTGTAGCGTCTCCACGGATCTGGAGTGGAAGCGCCCAATGTCGGACCTGTAGATACCTAAGGCGTTCAGCCTCCGGGAGGTCATAGGTCTTCCGGAATTCCTCAAAAGGCATCACTCCCGCACCTGAATACATGTGAAAGAGGCATCAGCATCCTGCTGGGCGCCACCATGCAAAGGCCTGGACATCCCTACCGGGCCGAAGTCAGGGTTCTCTAACAGTGGTGTGAGGGGAGACGGGAAGGTCGTCAGGTCGTGTAAGACGCATGTTCGATCCCATACCTCTAGCGGTACCCTCGTGACGAAGGAGGCATATAGGTTAGGGGGCCAGTGTTGTCGCCGCAGGAAAGGCACCTCCTGGAGTGGACGCCCCGCGACCGCTTGGTCCTGGAACAACCAAAGGCGCTCCGATTCCCATTTGCTCTATTCCACTAGGGTTCTGAGTTGGGTCGCCTGGTAATAGTGACGCAAATCCGGCAGGCCCAGCCCACCACTCTCCGGGGGAAGCATCGCTAGCCCCAGCTTGAGTCTGGGCCGTTTCCCGTTCCACACAAACTGAGCCAGCTCCGATTGCCTGCGGCGAATCCATCCCTCCGGGGGACGGAGCGGGCTAGCCCGAAAAACGTATAAAACTTGCGGGAGGATTGTAATCTTTACTGCTGCCACTCGGCCCAGCCAAGATAGTGGGAGGTGCCGCCACCGCCCGACCTCCGCGCGGATAGTGCGACTAAGGTTAGCGTAGTTGAGACGCACCGTTTCTGGTAGCGTGGCCGCCAAGTGTATGCCCAGGTAGGGGACTGCACCGTCTGCCCATTGGAAGGGGAATTGTGCTTCTAGGGAGGCCCGCATGTGTGCCTCCAAGGAAAGGTCAAGTGCTGGGGGGCGGAGCTTGCCGGCGTCCATGGTAGACGCGTGAGTGCGGAGCTCCTCGCCTTTGCCCTGAAATTATCCTGCAAACTAATCCTGCTGAGTGCCTGAAAGACTCTAGTGACTGCTGTTCACCCCCTAGCAGCCCCCGGGTGTGAGCGACAGAGTCTCGACGCCCGGACCACTGCAATACCGGGACGTCCTTGCTGGGAGGATCCGGCGGTAGCGGACCAGGCATGCATCCCCGGTCTGGCCTGTGGAGCAGCCCGAGAGACGTCGCTCGACGTGCGGCCTGAAAGGGGCCGGAAGTACCGGCTGCGCGCTTCACACGGCGGACTTGGGACGTCCCGGAGCTGGGGTGATAGTGCACCCATTCAAGACGGGCGGTGTCGTGGGTGCGGCGCTCGGCCGTGCACCGTGCCTCTGCGGGCCGCTTTGAAGGACAGTGGGGCTGGGGGCCCGGGAGTGCTCCCGGTGGTCTGCCCCACCTGAAATCCCCGACCAAGCCTGACATTGTCTGCTGGAATAGCTGCGGGAAGCCCTGCGGTATTGAAGGGAGACCCGCTGTTTGGGCGGGACGCAGGACATAGCGGCTCGAGATCGGGCTGCGGAGGACTAGCGCAGTACCAACTCCGGTCCGGAGCGCCATCGGTGAGTGCCTGTTGGGTCCAGGAGGCTACGCGACGCTTGGTAGCATACTAGAAATTGCTTCATACCCCAGCAGCGAGGCCCTTGTGGAGACAGGAGACACCGGGTGGGTGTGCAGCACGGAATGTACAGCGGACACCTTAGCGAGTAACTTTTTGATTGACACCATTTTGGGGCCCGGCCTGCCTTGGTGACGGCCATTTGCTGCATCGCCCGAAGCCTGCTGCTGAGCCCTGGAGTGGTGGCTGGGCACCGAAAACGCAGAGGGAAGATCCTGCCTTGCACGGGCGTCGACGAGGAAGGTGATTGTTTGCCCTGGCTGAGGGCACTTGGCAACCTGTGCTGCATAGTGTGGTGGTTGATCTGGATGCCCACTGCCTCGGGGACGGCTGGAGACCCTGGTAGGTGGAGGTTGGCGCAGTGGGGCCAGGTCATAGATCGGTAGCTATGTGGCCGGCTAGAGGAACCCACAGTTGGAAGCCAGTTGGTACTGTTGTGGTGTGCGGCACTCTGGATTGTAGGAACGGCTGACCACGCACTTGGGAGCACGCACGTGGGTGCCGAGATCTGGGGCTCGGAGCCTGAGACGCACGCTAATCTGTGAGACGTCGCTAACCTGCTCTAAGTGGACTCGGGAGCTTGAGAAACGTTACGCTTTGATGTCCAGCAGGATCGCCATGGGCAAAAACGACAGAACTCAGCCCAAACTCTCCTTTGAGCAGCGACGGACCAAGGGGACGGAGGTGCCTGCCACAGAGGCGCCCCCGCGGGGAGCTACCTCTGACGGTTCTACGGGAGCCGATATCCGAGACTTGCTGGTCTCGATGGAAAAAGGGCTACAAGACAGTATTGCGTCCATTGGTACTAAAATTGATGCCCTGACATCGCAGTGGGGCGATACGGCGGAAGAGGTCAGTGGTGTGCTCCCAACTCCGGAATCCCCTTTAATGGCTCCCTGTAGCCATAATAGCTGACGAGCTAGTTGGAGATGCACCTGCGCGCCAGAGGGGCAACGAGGCCCGTGACGGGTGTTTGGCAACCTGTTCTGCAACCCCAAATACTATCTCTACTGATGAGGGAAACAATCCCGAAACACGAGCTAGGCTCGTGTCTAGAGATATCGAAATACAAGTACTTACTTGCACCGATTGTGGTGAAAAACCTTTGAAATTTGAACTTTGAACCGTTCCTGACTACACTTGAACTGCACAGACCAGGATGCAGTGGGGCGATACGGCCGAAGAGGTCAGTGGTGTGCTCCCAACTCCGGAATCCCCTACGGGAGCCGATATCCGAGACTTGCTGGTCTCGATGGAAAAAAGGCTACAAGACAGTATTGCGTCCATTGGTACTAAAATTGATGCCCTGACATACCGCATGGACCGCATGTCGGAACGAGTGGACAAGCATGCTGAACGTCTCGACATGGCGGAGAGACGTCTGACGGAAGCGGAGGAGACACAGCCCTCTGCTCGCCTGAAACTAGGTGACATCGTCACTGACCCCATTGCCATAAGTAGAGGCACCCGACAGGGTCGCCCTCTATCTCCTCTGCTGTACGCGCTAGTGGCAGAACCCCTGGCATGTGCGATTAGAGAATACCACAAACACCAAGGGATCAGCTTCCCTACGTACAAGATCGGTATATCCACATATGCAGATGATACCTTGCTATATGTCAGAGAACCGGAAACCAATCTTGCCTCAGTGCTGCGGGAGGTGGTGAGATTTGGGGCATTATCTGGGCTATGCGTGAACTGGGACAAATCGGTTGCACTTCCGTTGAATCCGGTGACTGTCCCGTTTGTTGCGGAATACCCGTTGCAGTGGACTACGGACTCCATACGATACCAAGGGATCCGTCTGCACACCGACCCTGAGTTATTGGTCCGTGAGAACTATGGTAGGGCTTACAGTAAGCTGGTGGACGATGTAGAGGTCTGGTGTAGACTACCTCTGTCGCTGATGGGGCGAATTGCGATTATGAAAATGGTGGTGCTGCCTCGGTTCTTGTTTCTTTTTAATAACATACCAGTGGTCCTGTCTAAGTCCTTCTTTCGGCGCCTCACGCAAGTCCTAGTTAGGTTGGCGTGGGGAGGTAAACAGCCCAGAGTCCAGTGGAAGATTTTGACCCTTCCCTATGAGCAGGGAGGTCTGGGCGTGCCGGACCTCGAACAGTATTATCGAATAGCCCAAGCGTCTCATCTTCACACGTGGATCCATGTCAATCCCGATATACCGCATGTAAAATTGGAACGGCTGTTTGCGGAACCAGTCCCACTCCCGGCCACGATTTGTCACCCGGTGGACCGTAGAACTGGGGTGCTCGATTCCATCAGAGCTACGAATCATGCTTGGCATGAATTGCTTAAACAGCAAGACGGTGAGAGACTATACTCTCCCCTCATGTGTGTGGAGTGGGCTGTGTGGATACCCCCTTTGGCAGAGAAAGGGGTTGTGAAGGCTCTACTGGAGCTGGGTATTACCAAGCTGGGAGACTTGTTCCTTGACGGCACTGTGAAAACTCTCCACCAGGTCTTGCAATCACTGTCAGGGAAGTAGCTGCTTCATAGCTTCCAGTACCATAGGGTACGCAGTGCCCTGCTGGAACTGCTCGGTCCGGAGCTGGCTGAACCTCCGGAGGTACCGGAACTCACCTACGTTATTAAGAACCCGGCCTCGGGTAAACTGGTGTCCAGACTTAAAAAAATGGGGGACCGGCATAGGTTTGGACTACAGTCTAGGGCAAGAGTGGCTTGGCAGGTGGATCTCCAGACACAGATCACTGACGAGATGTGGAGTTATTGTTGCAGCAGGACCAGAAAAATATCTTTGAATAGCAGGCACAGGCTCATTCACTTCAAGTACTTGCAGCGTATATATTACACCCCGGAGAGACTGCATTTGTATGGTCTGAGAGGATCCGCGGAGTGCGAACGCTGTCATCTCCCGAGTGCGGACTTCCTACATATGGCTTGGTCCTGCCCAGGAATCCAGAGATTCTGGACGGAGGTATTCTCCGAATTGGGCCGGATTCTAGGGACGGAGGTCCCGCCTGACCCGGCCATGGCACTGCTGGGTTACTCCAAACCACTACCGGTGGCGTTGCGGAGACTGGCCGATTTAGCCTTGCTGACTGCCAAACGTACGGTAGCAATGTGTTGGATGAGGGGGCCACTACCGACAAAAAAAAGATGGGAGACGGACTTACTATACTGCTGTACACAGTCGGAGACATATAGCGAACTGCTTCCTCCCAGGAATCGCCCCAAGGATTTCTGGGGTCTGTACAGGGCCTACCTGGACGCTCGAGATAGTGCAGACTCGGGATCTGACCTGGAGGACGCAGGGGAAGAGGGAACTCTGGACGGGGTTGAGGACCACCTGGGGTGCGATCCTGCAGGTGTTTAGGGACACCCCGGGTGTGTGGCGCAGGCTCTGGATACAGGCTGCCTGGTGGTGCGCAACGGGAGGGACTCCTTGCGGGGACACGAGTTATACTTAGAGGTAGGGGGGATGTGACAGTAGTAGATAGTCAGACTGCAGTGATTGCATCCCGACACACAGGCGCTGCACGAGACGGTAGCACACACTAGAACAGAAGGCACACGTGGGGTTGGTTGTTGGGAAGGGGGTGGGTAGTTTGGGGGTTGGGTAGTTTGAACTGTTTATGAAACAGCACTATTTCTAGCCTATCAGCCAGGGAGGTCGGATGTACTACATGGCAAGCGGCAGCATGGGCGGGGGAAGATCCCCCCTCAAGGACACACAGCGGAGTAAAGGGGAGTGCTTGATGTGACCTCATTGTATGCTTTCCATTACTATTTGTCCCTTCATTACTCGATTTGCCGCCAGGCCTCTGGGATGCTGGCATGTAGGCTGTGTAAGATACTTCTCTACTGATGCGATGTGACAATGTGGATTGCTGCCGGCCTCCGGGTTGTAGGCAATAAGAGCTGTGTGAAAATTGGATATGCAATAAAGTTAATAAAAAAAAGAAAGGTCAAGTGCTACTGATTTCGTCATGTTCACCTTAAAGCCAGAGGCCTTCGCAAACGCATCCAGGATGGCTGCCCTGGCCGGCAGGGATGCCGCAGGGGAAGCAAAGGAAAGCGAGACGTCATCAGCGTATAAGCTAATCATGTGGATATAAGCCCCAAATTTAATCCCCTTAATGGTCGGATGCGATCGCATGGCCTGCGCCAGGGGTTCCATATACAGCGCGAAGAGCAGGGGCGAGAGCGGACACCCCTGCCGAGTTCCGCGTTCGATGGGGAATACGGGCGATGATCAGCCATTAACCCGAACCGACGCCGTGGGGATGGTATAGCAGTTCAGAACCCACGTACGAAATCTCGAGCCTAACCCTGCCTTGATGAGCACCTGTTCCAAGTACGGCCAGTGGACACGATTGAAGGCCTTCTCCGCATCAATTGCCAACATCATGAACTCTCCCGGCAACCTGGAGGCCCGTTCCACTAAGTGGAGTGCTCTTTTTATGTTGTCGACCGTCTGGCGCTCCGGTATAAAGCCGGCCTGGTCCGGATCAATCAGACCCGTCATAAGTGGACCCAGCCGCTTCAACAGTATACTGGTGTAAAGCTTCAGATCTACGTTAAGTAACGAGATAGGGCGGTAGGCCCCGCATTGCGTTCGGTCCTTCCCCGGTTTGGGAATGACCGATGTAGGAGAGTAGGGTCTGCAATCCTATGATCACCCCAGATTTTTGCTTTTTTTGCTTCACTGGTTTACGACTTCTCTGGCTGTGGGCCTGCTAATCAGACCCACAGCCTTGCTGTTCTCTCACTAAATTGACACGTGTACCTTAGGTGCATTTACCAATTGGTACTGGGCCACCTTATCAGACCCTGTAACTCAGGGCATAGGTGTACCTAGGGCCTACCAGGGGCTGCAGCATGTATTATGCCACCCCTGGCTGGCCATCTAAATCTGACACAACTGGCTGCACGACAGCTGGGGCGAGGTGGCGTAATCACCCTTTGCTTTAGATATAGTATACCTATATCTAACCCTAAAATGGACACCCGTATTCCTATCAGTCACTCCTATGGCAGGCCTTGACAATCCTGAAGGCAGAGTGCTTGGAATCGTGTGAGATGGAGCTCTGGCATGAGCTGAGCCCGTTTGCAGCTTGCAGAACCAAGTCCTAATAGCTGTTCCATGATAACGCATACCATATACTCTTAAGTGCATTATAATCCCCGCGGTTATATGCTAACCCTGGTATCGCTTTATCAAAACATGTCGAGTAAGGTGTCATACGAATTGGAATACTAACCCCTCGCCAATTCAGGCGACGGGGTTAGCATTCCACCCTTCTAGAGGGACACGACATGTATGTAACTGTGAACCCCGGTTAAAGTTAACTCAAGCCTCAGCATCACAAAATGGATGCTGCCACCACAGACACAAGTCTGACCTCCTGCTGCTGGGAGCCCTTCCATCGAGGGAGGCTTGGACAAAGGGTTTCCTGTCAGGGGCGGTGCTAGCACCATCCCAGACAGGGTTTTGTGTATCCTGGGTAGGCAGGGCTTTAGAGGAAGGTGACTGCAAGTGGCACCCCGGTGCTCACTATGCATCTGCCGGCTAGAACCAGTTCCAGGGGCACACCAGCCCCTGACCTGGGGAAAGTCCGGCATGGGAGAGGGGTGTAACCACCCCCCTTCCTGGTCCCACCCATGGGCAGGACCTAGTCGCGTGCCAGCCCCTTTTCCTAGTATAAAGATAGGAGCGGGCCCCCTTCAAAATTAGATCATCTTTGAATCCTGAAACTACTTTCTACGAAAGGAACTCTCGACTTCTTCTCAAGATTTCTCCCTTGTGACTAAGGAGTAGTCACCCTGCATCCGCAGGCACCATCCAAGCATCGTGGTCTGCTGTAAGTCTCTCCTCCGGATCAAGACTGCCCAGCTCGATGAGAACCGGCTTCCCTGGCACCTCTGACCTCAACCTGCATCATCAGCCCAGCTGAGATTCGTGGGTGTGACGAGACCTCGAGGGACCGGCCATCTTCAGGACTACACGACGCTTGTCCAGCACGACCGCCGAGGGATCCTCGAGTGAGTGATTTGGGGTCCGAGAAGCCCCCACCCTGAGCAGCTCCAGCACCGAAGTTCAGCCTCCCAGCATCCACGAGATCTGCGTGGGGCCCTTCTGCTCTTTGCTGCTCACCGCGTTGTCTGGCTACTAGCCTGCTGGCTTGTGGCCTTCCCGACGACGAACGACGACGACATCAACACCGCTGGTCTGGTTGCTCCAGACTGGCCCTTGCTCCCCTCCAACAGAGGAGCACCCCGGACCCTCCTGGTCCACTCCAGACGCCATTTTAAGTCCACCGCATGGGCTTGCATTTGCCAAGACTTGTTGCCCCAATCCTGGGTTCAGTGACGTCGACAGCAGATACCATCGTGGGACAGCTCGCACCTCCATCCTGGTCGCCGACAACGCCTCCTGGTCCGTGAGACTGCAGAGCCCAGCGTCGCCCACTCACCTGGTCGAGGTGACTCCATCCGGTGCCATCCTGGTGCCCATCTAATCACTGGCTAGTGATTCAGAACTTGGTCCCCTCTGCTTACAGGTGTCTTCCATCTTCGATCCAGGCTTGGATCCCTCCGAATCTCTTCACTGGTTGCCTGCCAGCAACTTCTTTCAGGCTCCATAGACTGCAACGAGGATTCCCGACGTCTTTCCAGACCTATGCAGCCGCAGCCCCTGGGCTAGGTAACTTCGGCATTTCGGTGCCCCAGCATAGCCTCACTATCCAAGGGTCCAGATCCTTTTTCGTTTCAGCTCTACCTAGTCGGATTCGTCCGATAACACTAACTTTGTAATTCCTAGCAACCATAGACTTTGTTCCGCATCCCGCGTGAGAGTGCACACTCTGCACCCGATCTCCCTAGGCCTCCTGCTAGTAATCTGAAGGTTCAGTAGTCAAGTCCTAGCGATCCCAAAGCCTATTAGAGTAGTACTTACCTGCTAGTAATTTCGCATTCCACTTTTAGAGTATATGGTTTTTCGTGCCCCTCGGGCATTTGTGTAAATTGTGCAACTTTGCGTATTTTCCTAAGAGCTTTGTATTGTGCTTAGCACCCTGTCCTCATAAAGAGTCCAGGGTTGTTGTGTTCTAAATAAATATCCTTTTATTTTCATAACAACTTGTGTGGTGTCCTTTCACTTGGTGTTCAAGGGGTATATGTGATGGTATAACAGCTGGCTTAACACGCCCTCTAGAGTTTAGCCTAAAGACTGCTCTTGTCCATGCTACTAGGATAGCTGGTCTAACGGTTGACTTACAACCAATCATCAATAAAGGTTGTTTGGAATGATACACAGTGATCACTAGAATAGTGAGCACTACATATCAGGCCAACTTCTCACAACCGAGATCATGGTACTCATCAGATCTCTTGGGATGGCGCCGGGCTCCGAGAAGGAATTAAAGAGGGCAGTCAACAACGGAGCAACCTGGGGGCAGAATGTTTTGTAAAAGGCGGCGGTGAAGCCATCCGGTCCCGGCGCCTTGGCCAGCTTGAGGCGGGAGATCGCGGCAATGACTTCTTCAGGACGGATCTCCCTGTCAAGGAGTTCTGATTGTTCCGTCGATAAAGCTGGTATGGACACCGAGTCCAGGAAGGCCGCCCCGTCCGCTGGATCCAGAGCAGCCCCCTCGTATAGTGTGGTATAAAAGTCACTAAATGCCTGCGCTATAGCTCCGTCCTCCGTCACTGTGACTCCGTCCTGCGTGTGTATTTCCTGCACCGAGTGTCGCTGCTGCTGTTGGCGGAGTGCCCGACCCAACAGCCTCCCGCATCTGTCGTCTCCTGTGTAGTATGCATGTCGTACCCGTAGTGCCGCGTATTCTGCTCTATCTTGATCTAGTGCTGCTAACTGTTGACGTGCCACTCACAACTGTTTCCACACCCGCGGCGCCCCTGTCCTCTGGTGTACCTGCTCCAATTCTTCGTGCGGGCAGAGAGCTTGTCTCTCTTACGGGGCCTCTCCGCATTTTCTGCTGCCGCTATTGCAATGAACTCGCCCCGTATGACTGCCTTGAGTGCTGTCCAATGTGTTGCATGTGAAGTGTCCGTCGGTGTGTTGTGTTCCAGGTTTTCAGCTATAGCTTCCTTGATCTTGGCCACAACCCCCTGTCTGTGCAGCAGCGTGTCCCTCAGTCTCCAGCAACGGGCACTGCGCCCCACCGGTGGAAAGGTAAACACCGCTGTGAGTGGTGCATGATCGGAAAGGGCTGCCGCTCCTATCTCAACGCTTGACGCCAGCGCTCTAATTGAAGTGGATGTTAGAAAATAATCTAGGCGCGCATAGGTTTTGTGGGCGTTGGAGTAATATGTGTAGTCCCGGTCGCCCGGGTGGAGGAAGCGCCACAAGTCCGTCATACGCAGTTCTGACAATCTGTTCCGTCCCCCCCTCCGATAAAGTGCCTGCCTGCGTGGATCGCTGCGCTGACCTGTCAAGTAGGTTGTCAAAAACTAAATTGAGGTCCCCCCAACCAGAACGTGTCTATCAGGTGCCGCAGCTGCTTCAGTAAGCACTTGGTGGAAGAACTTCTCCTGCCCCTCCTTTGGCGCATAAACCGCAATCACCGTGAAGGTGTGAGCACCCAGTGAGAACCTGCAGGATAGGAGTCGCCCTTTAACCTCTGTCCCCCGGTGTAACTGCTACCCCTTAAATCACTTTGACACCAGGAGCGCCACCCCAGCAGTCTTTGTGGTCGTGGATGAGAAAAGTTGTGTCGGAAAGTGACGGGATTTAAGCCTATGACAATCCTTAGTTAGCAAATGCGTTTCCTGGAGGAGACAGATATCTGCTTTTGAATTCTCCAGCAGGGACAGCACCGGTCGCCGCTTAACCGGATTGTGCCCACGCACATTCAACGTGAGCACATTCACCTCAGTCGCAGGCATAAGGAGTCATACTCCACACACTCTCTGAGAAAAATTCCAGTGGCCAAAACATCAGCAAAGCCCTGTCTCGCAGCTGCCCCGGCCACCCAGGACCCTCAGATCTGCGCAATTCGCCACACCCTTTCAGTCCAACATTCACTCGGATCCGGAGTTCCTCCCCCTTACCAACAACAACCCCTCCCCACAATGAACAAAACCCTTGACAGCCCCCTACCCCCCCGCAATCCCAAGATGCCAACTTTGATAGTCCTTCATCCAGAGATGAATGGTAAAGGTCTCTCCCAGTCCAGAAAAAACCCTTTTCCTGACTGTCCAAAGAAGCAAAACAGTCTCTCCCCACCCCTCCACCTGCCAAGGAGACCACCCTCCCTCCCCTTTCCCCAACTTGAAGAATACCAAAAATAGTCCTGTCCAACGTCCATAGTTGTAGACGAGGAGGTTGGGACACCTTCGGGGGAATGTGTCGGAGTCCAATACCTCCGCCCCCGCCGCCGACTCAGTCGGCCCCAATCCCCACTGTCTCATCAAAAGCCCTCGTGCCACTTCATCGTTGGTTATCCGCTGTCGGAGAATGCCAGTCCCAGCGCTACGGCTTCTACCGCAGCACGGCGACCATCTTCGATCTCTTGTGCGGCCGGGCGCCTCAGTCTTCGTCGTCGCCGTTGCTGTTTCCACTGCCCAGGGCCGTCCGTGCCATTTACTCCCCCTCCAGGCTGTTCGTCATCCTCCGTCGGTTCCTCGAGGCCTAGCAATTTGCATGCATCCCTGAAAGACCGCAACTGGTGAACCTTGTTGTCCAGCTTAAACACCAGGCGAAAGGGGTGACCCCAGCTATATGGGATGTCGCGTCGCAGTTCTGCCGTGATCGATCGGAATGACCGTCGTTTCTCCAGGGTGATGGAGGCGAGGTCCTGATATAGAGTCGGCGAGTGGTCACCATATGAGATGGTTCCCATCTGGCGCGCTTTGCTAAGGATCTCCTCCTTCGTGCGGAAGTCCTGCACGCAGACCAAGATGTCGGCCGGTTGGGACGAGGCCGCCCTGGGCGGGCCCGTCCTATGGGCCCTGTCCAACCGAAGCATTGAGTCCGCCGGTCGGCCCAGGATGTGGTTGAAGAGGCCTTGGGTGAAATGGAAGAGGTCGTCTGTGTCGGGAGCCTGCTTCACTCTCCGAATCCTGATGTTGTGCTGCCGGGAGCGGTTCTCCAGGTCCTCGGCGTGAGACTGGAGGTCCACCTGTTGGTCGTGAATACGGACTATTTCTTGACGCAGCGCCTCTATTTCTACATCTCGCCCATCGCATTTGGTCTCTAGGTCCGCCACTCTTTCTCCTATGGTGTCAGTGTCGCGTCGGACTTCCCGTATTTCCTCCTGTAGGTCCCTCTTCAACGCGTGGATGTCCTCTCGCAGGCCAGCGAAGAGGGATTCTAGAAAGGTCTTTGTGATAGTCTCCTCAATGTCCGCCTTTCCCAAGGGTGGAGAGTCCGTGGTCTTCTTTTCTGTGCCGGTCCGTTGGCTGGATGTGGCGGTGTCCGTCTGCTTCCCCATTGTGCTGGGAGTGAATAGATCCTTAATAGTCCTGTCCTTCTGGATTCTCCCCGAGGACATGTCACTCAGGGCCTCCCCGGCACGGACACCACCAGTGCTGCTTGACGGCGTGGGTTCCGGCAACGAGGGTGCAAGAAAGTTCGACGGGTCGGTCCTGTATTCAGGGGAGCTCACCTAGGGCTGCGCCAGGAGCCCGCCTTTCCCCGCTCCGGTGCCGAGGAGACTACACTCTGTCACTGCCCAAACCCCAGGGTGTCCGCAGCTGGACCAGGACACCAGTCACTGGTGTCCGGTTGCTCCTGTCCGGGCACTGGCCTCTATTTGCCCACCGAGCGCCTCCGTGTTCTGCTCGCAGTCTTGGGGCCTAGCAGGGCTTCTAGGATGCCACACAAGGGGCAGCTCCGACCAGCGAGCGGCTCAAAATGGCGGAAGCAAACTCCAGTGTGAATCAGGCTCTTCCGTTCGATTCCCCCTGTGGGCTCTAACTCGGCGCTTCCGAAACCCTCTGGGCCTGGTCGACGCGCCGACACTCTCAGCCGCCACTCGGGTACGATTCCTCCCCGCTGCTCCTCACCTCAGTCCCTGGGGCTCGGGTTCTGTGTTCCGTCCGCCGTGCTCCGCGGTCGGGCCCACTTCGCCTGGCCGCCAGCCCGTCCGCCATCAGAGATCTGTCTCTGCCGCTACCACCGCAACCGTGTGCTCGCGGGTCCGCAGTAGCCCCCGGACAGTGTCGTCCCAGGGGCCTCCCGCTGTCAACGCGCGGGCCGGACTCTCCGCTCCGGCGTCAGCTCTTGCGTAGTCTGGCGCCACCCAGTCGGACTGCCTCGCCGGGGCCCAAGGCCACGCCCCGCGGCTCCTCTCCGCTAGGCCCAACCCGGCCTCGCTCACAGCGGCACTTCTCCCTCTGTTCCAGGTGGCCCCAGCGTCGTTCGGTTCTCTCCTCCGGGTGCAGACCTCTCCCGACTGTAAGCGCTCTCCGACGGGGCCCACTGATGGGGGATTGAAGCGCTGCAATGGTGCTATAAAGACGGCCGGCGGTGGGAGCTCTCAGAGACACGTCCGCTCACACCGCCATCTTGGCCCCGCCCCCCCATATCTGGTTTTAGACGCCGTTTCCATTCGTCACCATTACGAATGCGCACCAAATGATACGCACCTCGAAGATCTAATTTGGTGTAGATCACAGCGGTCTTCACCTGGTCCAAAAGAACTGGGATCAATGGAAGGGGGTACTTGTTCTTTATTGTGATCTTATTCAATGCTCTATAAATCAATACAAGTTCTTAATTCCCCATTTGCCTTAGGAATAAAAAAACAATGGAGAGGCCGCAGGTGACTTAGATGGGCGTATAAATCCGTTTTCCAAGTACTGATCAAGATATTGTCTCAAATGTTGGTTTTCTTTTTCTGATAATGCATATATCCGACAGTTAGGCACACATGAACCAGGCACAAGATCAATTTGACAGTCGTATGACCAATGAGGAGGGAGGGTCGCTGCTTTTGCTTCACTGAAGACTTCTTTAAATTCCTCATAGGGAGTTGGTAGCACGGTTTCTTTCTCTTCCGTGGTTGCAATTTGTCCCGTTGTAGATTCTTTGGTCTTTAACCCCTTCGCTGCTCATGACGAGCTCAGCTCGTCATGAGGCACGGTTGAGCTGTGCTCATGACGAGCTGAGCTCGTCATGAACAATGGGGATTCAGGGAATGCAGCACAGGAGGGGAATCTCTCAAGCACCCAAGGTGTTAAACATGTGGAGTGACAATATTGAGAAAGAAAAACAAGTTCCCTTTTTTGCCAATCTATTAAAGGGTTATGCAAGCAAAGCCAAGGCATTCCTAAAATAAAGCCATATTGTGGGGCTTGGATTACATCGAAATGAACTTCCTCTTTATGCTGTTGGTTATTTGTATCTATGCAGAACATCTGAATTTTAGAGGTTTGCATGGTAACAGGGCCTCCAGACAACATTTTGCCATCTACTGCTTGCACAATTTCTGGAGTGACCTTTTTCTCACAAGCAATTTGTAACCGTTGAGTTGTTTCAAAATCTACGAAATTCCCTGTTGCGCCTGAGTCTATTAGGACTTCCATTTGGTATATTTTTGAAGTCAACTGAATTTGTACTGCCAAACGGAAGTGAGATTTGTAGTTGGATACACAGGAATTTATTGAAGGGAAGGCGATGGTTCCCAAGAGATCCCCTTCTAAACATCTTGGGCACAATAGTTTCCCGACGTTTGCTCAGTTGTAGTCACAGCCACAGACTTGTTAGCACTCACAGTCTTACCTTTAGGTTTTATTGTGCAATCTTTCACGGAATGTCCCTTTCCACCACAATAAAGACATTGGCCATTTTTACGACTATTATCTTTTTCATCTTTAGACAATGGTTGCCTAAGAGTCCCGACTTCCATTGGTTCTGTAGTTGTTTCTGAACTACTAAGTTGATTTCTGGGTTTACTGTCGAACTTCCAACTTGATTTATCATATTTTTTCCTGTCAGTTCTTCTTTCGGACAGTCTATGATCCAGACGTAAAGTTAGATTGACTAACTCTGAACAAGTAGTTGGTTGAGGATCGATTTGCGCAAGAACGTCTTTCAGATCATCTTTTAACCCTTGATAAAAGAGTGCTGCCCTCTTTTCTTCAGGCCGCGAGGTTTCTGCAATTAACCTATTGAAATGTGACAAATAGGAAATAAGGTCTCTATTCCCTTGTCGTAGCTGTAATAGTTTGCGATCTGCGGACAGAGTCACCAGTGGCGGCTGGTGACATTTGAAATTGGTGTGGCGTAAAATTGGCGGTGGAGAAAAAAATACAGGAACAAACACCACACAGTACCATACAAAGAATAGAAACCAACCCCACATCAAAACTAATGCAGCGCGCTATGTGAAAGTGAACTCAGCATGTTCATAAAGTGATCACATATTTTAGAAAATATTCATTTCGTGAAACCATCATGCAGTGTTAGAGGCTTAGCTTATGAGTAGCTTCAAATAGAATGAAAACACAAAACAGGTATTACAGCAAATTTTGCCTGCAGCGGGCACCAATGCATTGTATATTCCATACCTTGCAAATACATATACAGGGTAAATTTACGCGATGAAAACTGCCCAGATTTGTAAATGTGGGATACTTTTTTTTTCAGCTGAAACAAGCTAATGAGGGCCACTTTCATTTTAATGCCCAGATGTATTTGCTGTGCTAGTCCGACCGTGGCTGTTCCACGTATTCCGAGTGAATTTATCAATAAATAACACATGACTCGACCCCCAGTGGCTCCAATTGCCCTGTTGGTCCAGTGTCACTCCGAACTGAGGGAGTTCTTGCTGGGTCGGAGGTGCACTCACACGGAGCTGTTTACATAACGTGCTTGCCGTGCAAACCGTAGCAGCCCTATCAATTGACTCCAGTGGCGCCATTTAAACTTATTTTAATTAATGTTTAACCTATCGCAGATACTGTTTTTAACACTCCGTCGATCGTCAGCCCCTCCTTATCCTCTCACTCCCAAATATACAATTTGGCACCGGCATGACTGAGCTAAACTGTGTGAATCAGGCGAGTGACGAAGGTGCTGGTGCTGACAAGTTCGTGTCTAGTCAGAGGCCAGTCACTCCTCTGATTTCCCTACTTGTTCGGTGTGCAGGGGAACGCCAGTTCTCTTGTGTCAGTGAATTAACGAGACACGCGTTTGTGCCTGCTTACTGGCACTATGACTATGAGAGATGGAAACAAACATACAAACTACTGCCACAAACGGATGAGAGAAACTCGCACTTTATTTACTCGGAACTTTTATACAGAATGCAAAGCATGACTGTATTTTCGGCTGAATTGGGTTAAATGTTACAACTCATTTACACACAGTCAAAGAGGCCCTTATTTAAGGCAACCCAAGGAACGTGCCAACAATGTACAGTCTTCAGAGTTTATTCGATGTTATATTGTTTTCATTTTTAATTATTATGTATGCACATGCACAATGGCACTCACCACATGGGAAGGAAGTCGGAACGGGAAACCAAGAATCAGGCGTGAGCGCTCTCACTGCACAGGACCATCTCTTCCCAGAGCATCTCTGCCCCATCACAGTCAGGCACGGGTTGCCAAACGCAGCCGCAAGAAGAGCTCAGAGCATCCATAGAAGCACCAAGCACCTGCACGCCACTGCCAACGGACCCGAGCCGGCGCACAAGGAGGCATGCATGAGCTGAGCATCCCGGGTGACAGGGTAAAGGAGTCCTGGCGCGTGGCGCAACACAAACCACCTCAACCCCCAGACTAGAGAGCTTCTTCTTCACCCCTCTGAAACCCGCCTCCTTAACGAAATACCCCTCACTCCGAAGCCGGCAGAGACAGGCAACATTTAAATACTTAAGTATAATTTACATGCGATATGTATGTATGTATGTATGTGCGTTCTTTTATAGCGCTATAACTGTCACCCGACGGGCATCCTGGCGCTTAGACTGTTATGACACAATACATGATGTTTCCAGCTTCCAATCTATTTACATTGTTCTGGGGAACAGATGGGTCTTTAATGCTTTTTTAAAGGAAGAAAAATCTTCCAGGCCCCTCAGGCCTAGCGGTAGATAATTCCACAGCCGCGCTGCGGTAAACCTGAAGGACCGACCACCCATCCGGGACCTCAGAAACTTGGGTACTACCACCAAGTAAGCCGAGGCTGACCGGAGTGGTCTTGGAGGGATGTACCATGAGAAAAGGTCCTGCAGAGGAGACGGGCCTTGTCCGTGTAGAGCCCTAAAAACCAAACACAAAGCTTTGAAGTTCACCCGTTGAGAGATTGGCAACCAATGGAGGTCCCTAAGTGCCTTGGCAGAAGAGTCCAGGCGGCGTCGCGAGAGTGCCAGTTTGGCAGCAAAATTCTGTACTCGTTGGAGTTTTCCTAGCAGAGTAACTGGTGCCCCCAGCAGCAGTGCGTTGCAGTAGTCGAGACGACTTAAAATTATGCTCCGCACTACCTCTGGTCTGGCCTGTACCGGGAGCAAGTGTAGAATCTTTCTCAATGATCCAAGTAATGCCATACAAGTGGCCACCGTTTTGTTCACTGATGTGTCCAGCTGTGTGTCGGAACTAAACATTACCACCAAATTCCGAACCGATTCGGCAGGCCGACTAGTACCTTGGAAATCAGGAGGCCAAAAACCCTGTGGTAGGGGTCTGGGGGTCCGATCCATAGAGCAATGTAGCACCTCGGTTTTCGAGCTGTTAAATTGTAGGGAGTTGTTACCCAGCCATTCTGCCGTGGTGCTCATACATCGATGGAAGACCTCCTGTGACACCCCGTCCTTACCCTCAAATGAGAAGATAAGTTGGGTGTCATCGGCGTAGTTGGTGAATGTTATGCCAAAAGATTTAATCAGCGTGATCAGGGGACGGAGGTAAAGATTGAAAAGAATGGGGCTGATGGCCGAGCCCTGGGGTACTCCCTGACCAACCCTCCTGATGTTGGATTTAAAGGGTGGCAGGGCAACTACCTGGTGCCTTTGATCGAGATATGACACCAGCCATTCAAGTGCCAAGCCCGACACCCCAGCCTCCGTCAGTCTCCTGATCAGGATTGCATGGCTGACCGTGTCGAACGCGGCCGACATGTCGAGCAGCACTAAAAAGGCTGCTTGACCCTGGTCGGCACGCGTGCGAAGGTCATCGAGAACAGTCACCAATGCCAACTCTGTCCCATGTGCCGGTCTAAACCCAAACTGAGCCACATCCAAACAATCAGTAGTCTCAAGAAAGTTGGAGAGATGTTTTGTGGCCAGTTTCTCCAGAATTTTAATAGGGAATGGCAAGAGGGAGATGGGCCTAAAGTTGGCTGGGCATGTGGGGTCCAGATTCTCCTTTTTTTTTTAACTTTATTTTTGTTGCAGACAATGATAGCATATAACAGTAGCGCCGACAGCCACAGGAAAGCAACAACATTATGTCAAGGAACATACTTCTGTGTACACGGCCCATCAGCCCACAACCCGAGGGCCGGGCGGCGGTAGCTGGTAACATGTAAGCCAGGTCCAGAACCTAGCCATGGAACTGCGCGGCAGGATATTCTGATCTGCTTTTCTTATTTTTATTAATACAGGTTACCCGCCAACTCCCCAAAGGAACCCCTCCCCCCAAAACTTCGGCATTCATGACTAAAACATGTGTACACAGGTCGTTCACCTCATTATGGCACTCCTATCGGCAGATATAGCAGCGGTCATTACGTAAATTAGGAATGACACCTTGGGATACCAAACACAATTCCTCCCAGTAGTAACCTACATGTGCGTGTACGGTCAGGCACCCCCCCCCAACTCACTGCCCTCCCCCACCCTCCCCACCGCCCTCATCCTCAGACCCTGTATCCCCAGGGGTGAACAACTCCGCACTTGTACCATCCGAGTCCTCTGCTGCCTCTCCCACCACTCGCATCATTCTCCACGCAAGCAGGTCGTCCTGCAGCTTCACATCTCTACGCACGGTTTGCATGAAGGTTTCCTCCGCCAGGGACCATTCCCCCACATCTCTAAGCCACTGTGACTTCTCAGGGGCCCTCTGTCCCATCCACGTGATGGCCACCCTCCTCCTTGCCAGTACTAACAGTAGTTGTAACATTTTGTAGGGCAGATTACACTTCCTGGGCTTGGGGACTAGGGCCAACAAGCAGTGAAGGGGGGTCAGTTCCATCCGGAGTTCAGTAACTCTACAAATATGCGCCACTACCGACTGCCAGAAGGTGTAAACCAATGGGCATTCCCACGCCAGATGAAGGAAGGAGGCACCCGGCGCGCCACATCTAGGGCAATTATCGCGCTTGTCCGGGGCAATACGCTTCAAGGCAACCGGAGTCACATATGTTCGGTGTAAAAAGTTAAAGTGTGTCAGTTTGAACCGTGCATTGCACGACACCTTCCGGGTGAGGGTACCAATGCGTTTGCGCTGTGTCGGGTCTAAAGCAACCCCCAGGTCAGCCTCCCAGGCCGCCCACGCCGTTGGAACCGGTGGGGTGGAGTCCTGCCGCATGGCTGAGTACAATAGAGTTATCAGCCTCCTGCCCCTACCACATGAAAGGATAATATTAAGGGTATGGGACACAGGGGGCGCATCAGGGAATTGCGGCCAAGTATCTTGTGCCATTGCATGGAGGCCCCTGTAGTGTAGGAACTGTCCCTCTCCGAGTCCGAATGTCTCCGTCGCCCGTTCGATAGATAGAAACGTGTCGTCCGGGTAGAGATCTGCCAACAGCTCGCACCCACCCGCTCTCCAGTCATGGAAGGGCATGTGTACTTCCATGTCCACCACTGGGGCCATGATCCATATCGGCAGCTCCCTGTGAAAGGGGGCCCTCCGTAGGATTTTTTCCACAACGCGCTGCCAAATGGCTGCGGTGTGGCGCACTATGTACGGCAGTGCCGCATCCGCGCCCCTGCCGCGCATCAGGGCCATCTGTACTGCCCTTTCATCCGCACTCCCCGCAAGGAGCCGTAGTTCCCAGGTATCCGCATCCGCGAACCACCTGGCAGCTGGCAACAGCTGAGCTGCATAGTAGTAGAGGTCGAATCTCGGCGCATAATACATTCATTGACAAAACATATTGTATAGAAACGCTGGGAGGATGAACAAGCACTGACTGCGGGAATAGGTCTGGCTATGTTTTTATGTGGGGAGGAGAGAGGGGGGGAATTTAGGGGGAGAGAGAGAGAGGGAGACAGAAGAAGAGAAAGGGAGAAGTAGAGGGAGAAAAAGAGGAAGAGAATGAGAGAGAGGAAGGAGAGGAATGAGAAAGATGGGGAAAGGGATGGAAAGAGGGGCGAGAGAAAGAAAGTGGGAGGGAGAGAGAGAGGAGAAAATAGAGATAGAGAGGGAAGAGAGGCAGGGGGCGAGAGAGGGGGTGAGAAAGACAGGGATAGAAAAGAGAGGGAGGGATAGAGAGAGAGGCCAGGGAGAGAGAGAAAAGGATAGAGAGAAAGGGATAGGGAGTGAGAGAGGAACCAAGAGAGATATGAGGAGAGAGAGGGGGAGAGGGGGGATAGAGAGAGGGGGAGAGTGAGAGAGCGAGAGAGGGATAGGTTGGTATAGAGAGAGTGAGAGGGATAAATAGAGAGCGCGTGAGGGAGCGAGAGAGAAATAGAGAGAGGGAGGGAGCAAGAAAGGTAGAAAGGGGAGAGAGAGAGGGCAACAGAAAGAAAGAGTGGGAGGGAGGGAGAGAGATAGAGAAGAGAATAGGGATAGAGAGGGGAGGGGGGAGACAGGGAGAGGGAGAGAGGGGGGAGAGAAATGCAGGGATAGAAAAGAGAGGGAGGGATAGAGAGAGAGAGAAAAGGATAGAGAGAAAGGGATAGAGAGTGGGAGAGGAACAGAGAGATATAGGGATAGAGGGAGAGAGGGGGGATAGAGGGAGGAGTGAAAGAGAGAGAGGGATAGGTATAGAGAGATTGAGAGGGATAAAAAGAGCGTGTGAGGGAGAGAGAGAGGGATAGAGGAATAGAGAGGGAGAGAGAGGGAGGGATAGAGAGAGAGTGGGAGGTAGCAAGAGAGGGAGAGAGAGAAAGGGAGAGAGAGGGGGCGGGAGAAAGAAAGAGTGGGAGGGAGGGAAAAGGCGGGTGAAAGAGATGGGGCGCGAAAGAGACAGAGAGAGAGGGAGAGGGATAGAGAAAGAGAGGCATACAAAGACAGAGGGGGAAACATGGTAGGAGAGAGAGAGAGAGAGAGAGAGAGAGAGAGAGAGAGAGAGAGAGAGAGAGAGAGAGAGAGAGAGAGAGAGAGAGAGAGATCACACTGTTCCCTTTCTGTCCGCATTTGTCTTTTCTTCTACCTTATCTCTACACCCCCAACTGGCTCCGCTTCAGCCAACTATGGGGCAACATGCATTCCAGACAGAGCACTACTACCCATTGGGACTACCCGTCCCAATATTGACAGCAGACAACACTTAAACCAAAAGGTTCATAGTCATACAGCCGTTTTAAGGTTATGGACATGAGATAAATGCACATCCACCGAGTCTGAAAGTGAAATGGAACACATTACACAGTCTGTGCTTATCCCAACACCAGCCAAGGATCCAGCCTTCCTGGACCAAACTTGGACGCCTCTGAGTCAGCATTTCAAAAGTTGTTGTAATGTGCAGCAGATCAAAAGGAAGAGACAGCTTTTTTTTTTTTTCATAACCAATTTTATTATGAGTTCAAGCATAGCTCAACACAGCCCTCCACAGTCAGGAGGAGACTGTCAAAGTCCGATAAAAAAGAGACATATCATTAGTACAGCATCAAACCCATCGTTATACAGTAAATGGCATCGAACTACCCCACCCACCCAACCCCAAAAACACCAACCAGCCCCGCCCACAGCTACCCACCCCTTATCCCATCCTAACCCAGTGCACGCGATCACAGTCCAGCAACTTGGGACAGTCTACAAAGGTGGAGCCGGCCAGCGGCCTAGAGTGCGGGATCCACATCCAGCTGTAATGCATCATCAATGTCCACAGGGGGGTCAAGGAGCAGGCCCCGGTAATCCGCCCACCGCTTCCAGATTTTGAAATGTTTGCGGGGACATCCCCGGGCTTCAAAAACAGGCTGTTCTAGACCCATGAGGAAATCCAGTCCCGCCCTCCAAGCCCCGAGGGGGGGGGGCGCGCTCGCTCTTCCAGGCCTGCGCCAGGTCTCTCTTCGCCACCACCAGCCCCAGCAACAGCAAATGGCGCTTGTAAATATTGCCTCCAACATTCTCTAGAACATGAAGAAGGCCCAGCCTGGGGGTACGGGGCAGGTCCCAACCCAACACCTCTGAAAGGCAGTCCCACACCCCAGCCCAGAATCGAGTCAGTCTCTCACAGGACCATACTGTATGAAACAGGGTGCCCTCTTCAGAACCACACCGCAGACATTCGGGAGACGCGACCAGGCCTGCCCGCCATAGACGGTGTCTAGTAAAATACGCCCGGTGGAGGTATTTGAACTGGATGAAGCGAAGGCGGATGGCTATAGCAGTACCTCTGGGAGATTCCAAGGCCTCACGCCAGTCGTCATCATCCAGTGGACCTACATCAGCCTCCCAAGAGGCCCGCAGCGCTGCGAGTGAAGGGGTACAGTGAGTGACCAGAGAGCGATATATCTGCGAGACCTTCTTGTCACCCAGGTCTCCCATAAACAGTTTAGCTTCGATAGGACTAAAATCAGGGAGCTGTTCCAGGCCCGCCAGACTTGGGGTAAGTGCGTGGCGGAATTGAAGGTAGCGGAAAAACTGGGTCTTGGGCATGCTAAATTCGGAGCTAAGCTCCTGAAAGGACTTCAGGGTAGTACCAGAGAGGACATGACCTAGGGACGAGATCCCAATCGCATCCCAGCCGTCAAATCCGGACAGGGACGCCAGCGCCGGTAACAGACCATTTCGCCACAACGGGGTTTCGGCTGTAAGCCGACCCCACCAGCCCACCCGATGCAAGGCCCGCCGCCAGACAGTGAAGACCACCTGGGTGACTTGCGGAAGCAGTCGCCTCCGCCTAGCCGAGTACAACAGGGTGTGAAGGGAGGCGCCACCCATCAGGGAATGCTCAAGGGCATAAGCCGGGTCACTACGGTCGCCATACCACCACTCGTTGAGTACAAGAAGATGGGAGGCCTGATAGTAAGATAAAATATCCGCGGCCGCCAAGCCGCCGCTGTAGGTAGAGAGGAAGCAGGTGCGCAGCGCCACCCTGGTGGCACCGCCAGCCCACAGAAACCGGCCCAGCACAGAATCAACTGTACGGAACCACTGCGGGTCAACCTGGAAGGGATGATTCTGCAGTTGATACAGCAGACGGGGCAAAGCCACCATCTTGAAGATGGCCGACCGGCCGTAGATATTAAGTGGCATGCGCGACCATGTCTTGACGTCTAGTTGGACCCGATCCCATACAGGTAGAATGTTCCGGTCCCATGCCACTGTAGGCGAGGCAGAGAGGAAGACACCTAGGTACTTCACACCCTCAAGCGCCATCTGAAGGGATGCAGCCCACGGGCAGTCCACTGCGGCACCCCCCAGCACCCACATGGTCGACTTGCGCGGGTTAAGGAAGAGCCCTGATGCCCGACCAAACTCCTGCATCAACTCCAGGACACGAGGACCCGTACGCTGCAGGTCGGTCATGAAAAACAGCACATCATCCGCATATAAGGCTATGCGGTCCGAGTGATCCGCACCCCAAACGAAGCCACGGTAGAGCTCATCGCGGCGCACCCTGGCGGCCAGCGGCTCCATGGCCAGCGCGAAGAGGTAAGGGGAGAGCGGACACCCCTGACGCGTGCCCCTGGACACCGGAAAGCGAGCAGACGTCGTTCCCGAGACGCGCACCGAGGCCGTGATCTCAGTGTAGAGCAGCCTGATATAGGAGAGGAACACCGGGCCGAGATTCAGCAGCGGCAACAGGGTAAAAAGAAAGGTCCAGCTGACCGAATCGAAGGCACTATCAATATCAGCCAGCAGGAGCGCCGCCGGGTCCTCCGAAGACTCGATCGCCTGCATCGCGGCCTGCGCCCGTCGTATATTGTGTCTCGTTGCCCTGCGCGGCATAAAGCCCGCCTGATCTGGGTGGACAAGGGCCGAAATGTGTGGGAGTAAACGGTTCGCCAGCGCCTTAGCCAGGAGCTTAGCCTCGAAGTTGATGAGGGATATGGGGCGATAAGAGTCATGGCGATCGGGAGGCCTACCTGGCTTCAGAAACACCACGATTTCGGCGTGACGCCAGTCCGGTGGGAGGCGGCCACGCTCTCGTGCCATTTCCAGGGCCCGCAAGTAGTGCGGCCCGAGCTGCAGATGGAACTTCTTATAAAATTCGCTGGGGAAGCCACTCGGCCCCGGTGCCTTGCCTACATTCAACTGGCCCAGTGCATCACCCAGCTCCTCAGCCGACAGGGGAAGGTCTAGGGCCTCGCGTACCTCATCAGATACAGCAGATGGGGGAACCGAAGCAATATAGTCTGCGATGATGGCAGGGGAGAGAGTCTCCCGAGAGGCATACTGGTGCCCATAATAGCGCGCAAAACTCGTTGCAAGAGCCGCCGGATCAGTGATTGCCACTCCTGCACCATCAACAAGGCCCGGCAGCGTAAGAGGCTGTAGGTTCTGTTGGCACAGCCTATGGAGCATGGTGCAAGACTTGTCGCCCCACTGATAGACCCGACTACGGGTGGCTAGCCACGCCTGACGAGCCTCATCCAACAGGACCGAGGAATAAGACTGTTGCGCCTGCAGGAGTAGCCGCAGTGCCACATCATCGGGTGCCTCGCCGTGCCGAGCCTCGAGCTCCTCCACCCGCTCCGCGGCCGCGGCAATGCCCCCCAGTCGAGTCCGGCGAGCAGCTGCACACCAAGCAATATCTGTGCCCCGCAGGGTGGGTTTCATAGCCTCCCAGACTGTCACCGCATCCATCCCCTCGGTAAGGTTGTCCCGCCAATAGTGGGCGATCGCGCTGCGCAAATGTTGGGAATAATCAGGGCGCTGCAGATGCCACGCGGACATTCGCCATCGGAAGGGGGAACGTGCTTTGCACAAGTCAATTTGTACCGCCACTGGGGAATGATCAGAGAGCCCGCGGGGCCGAATCGCTGCCCCCTTCACTCTATCAAGGAAAGCCCTCGGGACGAACACACAGTCCAAGCGTGAAAGGGAGCCATGGACAGCCGAGACAAAGGTGTACTCTCGCCGTCCCGCATGCATATACCGCCACACATCCACCCATCCCAGACCATCAACCATAGCCCCCAACCGTGTAGGGGAGGATACAGGTGCCACTCCTGGCCTCCTCTGCCGGTCCAAAGCCACATCCATCACGTCGTTCCAGTCTCCGCCAATCACAGCCATGGAGCGGGGGAGCTCGGCCCATACAGCAAACAAACGTTCAGCTAAGGCCCACTGCAGGGGGGGGGGGGCATACACACAGCCAAACACAACCGGCTCCACTCCGACTTTCCCCTGTACAAAGACAAAACGGCCCTGGGGGTCAAGCCACTGACGCTCATGTACATACGCTAGCCGTCTATGAATAAGAATGGCCACACCTCTGGAGCCCCTGGTAAATCCGGCATGGAACACTTGATGGAAGCCAAAGCGCTGCAAGCTCAGGGCTTTTGTACCTAGCATGTGCGTTTCTTGAAGAAGGAGCACATCTGCCAAGTCCCTCTTAGCCCATCGAAGCACCGCTCCCCGTTTAATCTTGTCCAATAATCCCCGTACATTCCAGCTAAGGACACGCATGGAAGCGCCATTAGGCGCCAAGTGAGGGACATCAACCATGATCACAATGCTCCCAGCCCCACACTCCCCGACCCCCGGCCCACCTCCCAGACCCCACAGTTGCAAAACACACAGAGACCACGTGCACCCCCAGAACCAGAACCCCAGACCCCACAAATCCCGAAGCCCCAAACCCTACTACCCCTCCGAACCCGACCCAACCCACAAGTAACCAAACACCCAGGTTCCCCCCACCCCCACCCCCATACTTCAAAGAACAATGAAGTACCTGTCGCGGTATGCGGTACATCAGGCCCAAAACACTGCACCCAAAGCCAGCCATACCAATGGATCCCAACTAGTCCCCCCTTTAACTAATCAGACACACCCAGAACCACCACCCAGTCCCAGCAGGAGGAGGCAGCCCAAAGTACGTGCCCTGAACCCCAACAAACACCCATTAAAGCCATAAGCATAGCACCACTAGAAGGTTATAGCCCATGACGGCCCCGGCATTCGCCAAGAAGAAAGCAATACTGCACCAGTCAATGTATGTCCCATCGACCACAGCTCAGCCTTCGCCAGGGATAGTCACATAGAGAAGGCAACCAGCAGACAGTCCCTGTGACGGGCGATCAGGATCCTCCATCAGATCGGTCCGCATCAGGCTGTGTGTCCCCCAAGAGGGGGTCCCGGGACAGGGACCTCCGCCGGGAGCGGGACTTGCGATGACGTTTCCCTTTGCCAGATGGGTTGCTCCTGTCCTGAGACGAGCTACGTGACGATCCAGAGTGCAGCCCCGGTTGGACGTGAGGTCGAATCCTGACTGTTTCATCGGTCCAGTTGAAGACGGCCTCCGGCGTATCAAAGAAGATGGTCTTGGAGTTGAAAATCACCCGAAGGCGGGCCGGGTAAAGCAGCGAGTATTGAATTTTCAGGCCACGCAGCTTGGCCTTGGCGTCCAGGAAGGAGTGCCGCTGTTGGTGGACCAGTTTGGTATAGTCCGGGAAAATCATTATTTTATGATTGTCATACAGCAGGGTGTCCTTCAGCCGCGCTTCCCGGAGGATGACGTCCCGGTCGTGAAAGTTGAGGAGCCTGGCGATGATCGGGCGAGGCCGCCCCCCGGCTGGTGGCTTCTGTGTCAGGGCGCGGTGGGCACGCTCCACTATGAAGCATCGCGACAGGGCGTCCGGGGGTAGCCAGCTCTCCAGCCACCGGGACAGGAAGGCGTCCATAGGTCCATTCTCGCAATCCTCCGGAAAGCCAACGAAGCGCAGGTTGTTTCGCCTCGCCCGCCCCTCGGCATCCTCCACACGAGACGCCAGGCCCCGTTGGATCTGTTCCATGTCGGCAATCTTCTTCTGAAGGGCACCAACATCGCCCTCCACTGCCGTGACCCTGGTCTCAGTTTCGGCAATGCGGGCGACTGCATTGCGAAGATCTTGACGCAGCAGCATCACATCGGCCCCCACCGCGCCGATTTTCGCATCCAGCATGTCGCGGGACTGCGTAATGGCCGCCATCAACGCCGCGTTGTCCGGTCCAGCAGGGTGACTCCCACTAGCCGCCCCGGCTCCTCCACCATGGCCGGTGAACTTGTCAATGGGTCCTGTCTTAGTGGCAGCCGAGCCCCTCGTCATGGCGGCCTTGAGCAGTGACACGCACCTGTATCCGGGCCGCTTCTCGCAATAGTCCACCAGCCAGGCCCCGGCCTAGGCGTCTCGAACACACCAGGCCGCCCGAGAGTCCCTCACCACCGGCCCACAGATCGGGTTGCACCCCAGGCAATGCTGCCTCGCCAAGGTGTAGGAGATCGTCTTCGCGCCCACCGGTGCTCCTGGCACGGCGCAGATATGGGCCACCCCAGTGCGGACTACCAGTTCTCCAGCCACCGCCCCAGGTACCACAGGAGCAGGATAGGGCAATAGAACCGGGCCGGTGACTCCGGGTGGGGACCACCAAACCAGCAG
This sequence comes from Lissotriton vulgaris, assembly GCF_964263255.1. Taxonomy (NCBI): domain Eukaryota; kingdom Metazoa; phylum Chordata; class Amphibia; order Caudata; family Salamandridae; genus Lissotriton; species Lissotriton vulgaris. The sequence goes on along the minus strand of NC_141699.1, from coordinate 947,251,272 downwards.
TCCCGGCTACACCAAGGCCCGGCAGGCCGCAGAGCTTCCGACACCCCCACCAGTCGCAGCGAGGAAGGGCCGAGGATCCCACTGTAGGTCGTCAGGAGCAAGGAACCCCGGATCGTGGCCAGCCCAGGTTGCGAAAATCAAGGTCCCGACTGCGCTCGGGCCACCAGGCGACCCCTGCTGCTCCGGCCCCTTCGCCGCGTCCACACCACTTGCAGGTCCAGCCAAGCCCTGGGAGGATAATCACTGGTCAAGGGTCCAAGGTACGTCGCGACCCCCTCTGGCACAGCTCTTCGCAGCAGCCCCCACTGCGCCGGTCAACAAGAGTGGAGGACACAGTTCTCACCGGTAATGGAGCCGCTGCCAGTCCCAGCGGAGGGTAATGCGCCAGCCAATAGCGGGGGACAGCAGCAGCAGAGTGTCCGGACACCAGTGCGAATGTCCTCGGGTGTCGCCAAACTCGAGGCCCCGGCTCCAGCAAGGCCAGGTAGGCCGCCGCCCCTCCGAGGGCCCCCACCGGCCCAGGCCCCCGCCACCGGCAATGTATGGACAGGCTGGGCACTCCGCTGTGAGCCGCCGGCAGCAGACAGCCCCGGATCGCGGTCTGGGAGCGGCAGCGCCGGCTCCCGGCCAGGTCCCCCCGTCGGGAACGCCAAAATCGAGGCCCCGGCTCGTCCGGCGGGCACCAGGCCGCTCGCTGCAGTCACTCGCCCCACAGCCGCAGGTGGTCTCGGCGCGGTATCTCCCGCAGCGGACGGCTCCCGGAGTCCTCCGCCAGCACTACCCTGGATGTGGTGCACTTTCTGGGGTTCAGGGCCAGGATAATGCCAGGATAAACGGCGGGCCGGCGGGAGCTCTTAGGCAGCCACGTCCGCCATGCTCGCCCGCTAAGCCACGCCCCCTAAGAGACAGCTTTTTTTTTTTTTGACATTACGTATGTCAGCCTCACTTTCCTTTGCTCCTCAAAGTACAAACAAATGTGTGATCATATGATTACCTCCAAGATTTAAACACAACTGAATTTGTAGCCACAACTAAGTTATCTCACAATTGCCACTTTCAATAATGCGCAGTTCCAGGTATCACACGTCCTTGCCATTTTCACAGTGAGCACATCATCAGCCAGGATAGCATGACTCCAGTAGCATGGAGAGCATGGGACCCACGTCTGGGCATACCCTTCCCACTCGGGGTGACAAATTCAAAAACAAGACTTGATGGACAGAATGCAGAACAATGTCAGACATCCACCCCAGTACAGAGGTCTGGGCCTAAATCCACAGTTTGTTTGCTCTCCATCCAGTTTGAACACAGCCATAAATGTAATCAGTCTTGACCCTGCGCCCAATGGGAACAGTCCAGCCTGAACTGCCAGGCCAGGTCCGCCCTGGCCTGGAAACAAGCATCCTAGGACCGGTTTTGGGGTTTCACCCCTCATCAGCCAGGATAGCATGACTCCAGTAGCATGGAGAGCACGGGACCAACGTCTGGGCATAACCTTCACACTCGGGTGACAAATGCAAAAACAATTGTTGGACAGAATGCAGAACAATGTCATACATTCACCGAGTACAAAGATCTGGGCCTAAATCCATCATTTTTTTTTTTTGCTCCCCATGCCATTCCAGTTTGAACCCAGCCATATGCAAATCAGTCTCGACTCCAGTGGCATTTAGAGCAGCATTCAAAACAGTCTGCTTTGTCATGAATGCTGGTAATGGTACAGCACTTTGAGACATTATTCTGCAGTGCTCAGCAATTATAGGAGGTAATGAAAACTGTAGAATTGCTGGCACAGACATAGAGCACATACCAGATATATATAAGCACAGGTTAACTCCCTTTAATTAAAGTTTTAATACATTCATGTGGTTACCTAGTGACATAGCGAGTTTGATTTTTACTCCATAATCGACAGCCTGCAATGATCATGTCTGATCATTTTGACATCATTTAAAAGGAATGCCCGCCGTTTTCAAAATCAGTGTAATCATACTGAAAGTTGTTATGGGCAAAATTGTGTATTATTGAAATTTCCTGAAATTCCATGAGACGATTGCAAAATGAGGCATTCATAGCAAAAATGAAGCTTGCCCGTATCTTGCACAACTTTTTTAAGTGAACATGCATCTAATGAAAAAAATGTTTCATGAGGAGACTGGCTTGAGTACAGACATGTTCTATCCAAATCAGTTCCCCATTGGTAACTAGCAAAACACCAGCGTCTATGGTTCGTTCCCTGTTGAATGGAGAGTTTCTCTGAATTTTAATGTAGGAATCTCCCTTGGAAAACAAAAAAGTATTGCCACAGCCAATAGGCAATGCATGGCATTCACCAGCAACTTAACAGACAAACATAAAAAGCCTATATTTAAGCATACATGCCAACATTACAAGCACGTGCATGCACAGAAATTCAGACACACACACATGGTGAGCCAAACAACACTGCAAGCATGCATGCACTTAAACCAAGTCATCATGGATTGCCTACTGTTAAATCTTATGACTATTCTAATTCACTTTTTTATTTTGTATTCAACATTTTCCAATATGCACAGAGTACGGTATTGCATATCAATATGAGGCTGCAATTGCATTTCTAATTGAAAGAAGCAAGCAACCCAGGTACATAGTCAGTCATGTAACACGTTTGCTTCTTTCAGTCTCGGGAGTCGGGGCGGAAAAACGGACCTGCGGAATGCTGTTGGTGGCACTGGCAGACACAGGGGGAGGTCGGGCTAGGTGGCGCTAGTTGAATAAAATGATGGCCGCTTCAGTAGTGGTACAGTTTTTTTACAGGCAGCTTGCGACTCGGTTGCGAGACGAGTGCGAACCTAATTTCAAAGAAGCAAGCAAGCAGCGCTGACTATGTACCTGATGACAAGTAAGTTATAACCTCTCGGGCCGGGAGGTTTTTAACCAGGCCTGGTCAGGTTATAACTTAGGCAGCTAGCGAGTTGCGAGACGAGTGCGAACCTAATTGCACAGTTCTATTTCAAAGAAGCAAGCAAGCAGCGCTGACTATGCACCTGATGATAAGTTATAATCTCTCGGGCCGGGAGGTTTTTAACCAGGCCTCACATCAATCACTCCGGTTATTGGGCGAATGCACTGTTTCAAATGAACGGCAGCAGAAGGGTGCTGGGCTCGCGGGTTGTGTGATGTGTTTCTTGTCTACACATGAGCGCCCTCCCTGGGGGCAGCAGGGGTATGAGGCGCCCCAGCCCTCAGGGCGGAACACGCTGGACTGAAACTGAAAGCAGGGTCTGTGCCGTGAACTCACAGATGAATACAACAGAAGGCCTGAGCCACCGAGGCCTGTGCCCCCGAGGCCTGTGCCCTCGAACCCAGAGACCGGTCTGTGCCCAAGAACCCCCGAGGCCCCTGAGCCCCCGACACCTGTGTCCCCGAGGCCTGTGCCCCCGAGGCCTGCCTAGAGTGAGATGGGAGAAGAGAGGCTTGGGTGGGAGTTGAACGAGAGCATCACATGCCATCCAGTGAGGTGCCAGCCAGGCTGGGGGCCGAAAGGATCTACTCTGTTCAGGAGGCTTCTCAAACTGAGCTGTTGTGGCAGATGTTCGGTTAAGAAAATGACCCCTGGGCAGCAACTGATGAACGTTGTTTGTGAGAGTTCAAAGTCAATCTGCAGCTCTCTACAAATGACTCAAATAAACACAAAAACAAATACATACATATGTAAACAAATAAGTTAATATATACATACACAAATATATACGTAGATAAATAATGCGGGCCTTTACTGTAGGCTGGTACAGACTCTTCTGTAAACTGTAAAAATACTTTCAGATATTTGAAATATACACTTATAAACGTCACCTCACCCAGCGATTACCTAAAGCGACCTCAAAAAGTTTGGATTCCTTAATCCTTGCATAAATCGAACTATTTTTCTATATGTACTAAAGACGGAACCATACTATATAACTTGCATGTTTTTTCTGAGTAATCTCTCTTTTACGGCTGTCTCGGTTTCTGTCACGAGCCCCAGGTGTTCCTGGAAATAGGTACAATTGCTAGCGCCTCCTGGAAGTGGTGCATTCGCACAAGATGTCTTTGCCTTGTGTTGCTTTCGACAGGTCTCTTTGTTACAGTCTTTTTGCATAACATAGTTATTGTAACTAGTGACATCCTTTCGCATTGCGTGTTCTGGCAGCAAAAATAACTCTTTGTTATATAAGGAACATGCAAGCTGGAAGCTCTCAAAGTCTGCACTGGAATAACAGACTCAGGGAGTATAAGATGGGGTTTTGTGACTGTTAATACTTCAAGCTTTTGTGAAACTTTTCTCAAGTCCCTTACTAGTTTTGTCAGTGTGCAGCATTGAAATCACAATGGGAAAAACAGGCCTTGACCACTGAAAGTCCTTTTTAGGTCGAGCGACCAATCTCAATGCGCATGTGCATTGAGCGGGAGCTCGATATATAGGGACTTAAACAAAGCTTACCGAGATCAGGCGATTCCCAGGCGATTTCTTGCAGTGCCCGTGAAAGCTCGCTCACTGCGCATGCGCATTGCCATAAAAAGCGCGTGCACAGACACCAGCCCCCCTCCCACAGTCATCCCCCAGCGTGCGCTGTGCCAACAAGCCTTTGAAGTGAAGCTTAGCTTCACTTCAAAGGTATCCGCTACCCCCGCCCCCTGCTTCACACGTTTCTCGCATTTCTCCTCCCTCCCTCGCCCTTCAGCGTGCCCTGTTCACCCTGCTCCCTTTCTTCCTTCGTTCTTTCCTTTCCTTCTTTTGGCCCGTCAGCCTCCATCCTTTCTTTCCCTCTTCCTTGTTTGTTGTTGCAGTTTTTATACTGCTTGTTTTTCATTTTTAATACTCTGACCCTTGCTTGGCTTCACAGCACAAAGACCCCCCACCTTGTTGCTTTAAGGCAGACGCACCTGAAGGTCGGCTTTAACTATTATGGGAGGCTTGTTTTTTAAACAAATTTCTTGGGGGCTGTTTTTATAAAATTAACAAAGCATGTGAAACATCTTTTCACACAGATCTCACCTATTTTGACCTCTGAAGCTAACCAATTTCTCTCTCCATACTCCGTGTATTTACTGAAAATAATGGGCATTTGTTCGAAAAATCTAGAGCACCCATTCTTATCTCAGATTTTATTACCACATAACTCCGTTTTGCCTGCAAATTATGATAATATCAACTGAAAAATGCATTTCATCCACATATTGAGAAAGTCCAGTAAATTCCCTAAGAAATAGCCAAATGATTTTTTTTCCACTCATTGATTATTTATTATTATTCGTTTTTCACTTTGCTCGTTTTTTCACAAAGCCCGTGTGCAATCTTTGAACAGGTTTAAGACCCGCACGTTGATTAGTTTTGAGCCTCCACATGCTGGGCAGATACATTATTGTGTTCCTGACAGCATAGACTCACGCTCTCTGAAAAATATTTAAACCTGTTTTCATTAGAGAAAACAGTCTTTTATTGAAATACCGTCACTTTTCAACTATATCTTCAGTATGTAATGCTGCGTTATCATGCTCCGCCCCACAAGCTTCCCCCAGCGTGCGCTCTGGCTCAGCCGAGCCGCACTCCTCCCACACCTCTCACACACAAGTGAAGCTTCACTTCAAAGCTCCCAAAGATGATGATAAACACCCGCAGGCACGCATTCACACGGAAACAGTCGCAAACACACAAACACTTCTACAACAGATGTCCCTTCAACCATTTTCTAACAAAGACTGACAGAGACACACAGACCTTCCCAGAATAAATGCACGTGAAAATGGACAGACACGCACCAGGACACACCACACAGACGCACACTGTAGGGGTGTAACAATTTCCTACCACTCACGCCTCCAGGGTCACCAGGTCACGTGCATGTTACCCACCTGTGTGCCACTGCTGTTGTGTCAATAATGCCCAGCTCTGCTGATACAAGGCTTCTAGACAATATACACAACCACCCCATCCGCCACCACCACCGCATCCACCACCACCACCGCATCCACCATCACCACATCCACCGCATCCACCACCACCGCATCCACCACCACATCCACCATCACCACCACATCCACCATCACATCCACCACCACCACATCCACCATCACCTCCACATCCACCATGACATCCACCACCACCACATCCACCACATCCACCACCACCGCATCCACCACCACCGCATCCACCACCACCACTACATCCACCACCACATCCACTACAACCAACACCGCATCCACCACTACCACCATCACCGCATCCACCACCGCATCCACTGCATCCACCACCACATCCACCGCATACACCACCACATCCACCATCACCACCACATCCACCATCACATCCACCACCACCACCACATCCACCACCACATCCACCACCACATCCACCACCACATCCACATCCACCATGACATCCACCGCCACATCCACCACCACATCCACCACCATCACATCCACCACCGCCACCACCACCACCACCACCACTTCCACCACCACCGCATCCACCACATCCACCACCACCACCACCACATCCACCACCACTTCCACCACCACCACATCCACCATACCCACCACCATCACTTCCACCACCACATCCACCACCACTTTCACCACATCCACAACCACCACATCCACCACCACCACATCCACCACCACCACATCACCACCACATCCACCACCTCCACCACCACCACATCCACCACCACATCCACCCCCACATCCACCACCATCACCACCACATGCACCATCACCACCACCACCACATCCACCACCACCATATCCCCCAGATCCACCACCACCACCACATCTATATGTGTGTGGCTCTGTGTGTGTGTAGGTGCAAATGCAATGTTCTTGGGTTTTCGTCACAATAAAATACACTGAACATAATCTTCACAAAAGTTATTTACAAACGTTTAAGCTATTGCCATTATAAATTACAATAACTTTTATTTAAGTATTAATTATTTACAAAATTAAAAGCCATTGTTATTTGTAATATCAATACATCTAAGTCACGTAAATACAACACACATTGCATTACAAATGCTATAGGTGTCACATTTGCAAAAGTTAAAACTATTGACATTGTAACTGACAAAGCTATTAATTTTGCTACTTTCAAAACCAACACAAACATAAAATAAGTGTCATTTACAATACCAATAGCTCAAACTTTCCTAATGCGAGACCTATTGCATTTCCAATGCTTGTTTAAATGATGTTCTATGCCAGTTGTACAGGTACAATGCTGTTTTGTTCAGGTGAAAAATGACAGGGTCGTTGAGGCCTGTGCCCCTGAGGCCTGTGCCCCCGAGGCCTGTGTCCCCGAGGCCTGTGCCCCAGAGTCCTGCCTCGAGCGAGATGGGAGAAAAGCCCGGGAGGTTTGTAACCAGGCCTCACATCAATCACGCCGGTTATTGGGCGATTGCACTGTTTCAAATGACGGCAGCAGAAGGGTGCTGGGCTCGCGGGTTTTGTGTGATGTGTTTTTTGTCCACACACATGACCTGAGGGCAGCGGGGGTATGAGGCGCCCCAGCCCTCAGGGCGGAACACGCTCAGCGTCGGATTGGTAACGCGGGCAGTCGGGCAATGCCCGAGGGGCCGGTGTCTGAGCTGCAGCTGTGGGCTGCTTTTTTGAGCAGCCTGGGGGCCGATTTAGGCAGTTTCTGCACTGTCAGGATGCCGCCAGCGGCCCAGCGGGTGCTCCAGTGGCCTTTCTGGAGGCAGATGGGCCTCCATTATCTTCCTTGCATCAATTTGCAGAGGTGTCACTCCCTTTCTCTCCCTGGGCCGGTCGATTAATAAATGCTGATTGGGTGGGGGCAGGGGGCCTGAGCAAAAGTGGCCTCACTTGTTTCAGGTGTGGTTCAACAGTGTAAACTAATCGGTGCATTTTTTGTTACCCCTCCCACCCCCCTATATAAAATTTCGCCGAAGCAGTGTTGTAGGGAAAGGCAATATGCAAATGTGGGCCACTTTTTTTTTTGCATGCCCAGGCCGATTTTGAATCCCAATCCAACCCTGCTGGCCAGCCACTGCTTCAGTTATTCAGGCTGCCAATCATCAGCCTCTTGGTAGCCTGGCTGCTGCTGAAATCTTTTCATTGCCATTTTTTTCCTGCACAGGTCGCAGCGGGCAAATGGGTGATGCACCCCCCGTACTCGTTGCTGCTGTTCGGTGTTTGGTAGTCAGACTGCCTTCAGGAGGGGAGGAGGGCACAGGACAACCAGAGACTGCTGGCCTCTTCCGTGGGGGCTGGGGGTGTTTGCGTGCGTCCGATGTCCATCCTACCAAAGCTCTGCAAACTGGGCCAAGGACAGGAAGAAGACCTACAGTTTTTGACTACAGAGATTTAGGACTGTTTGCCTCATGGCAAAATGTGTGCATTTTGTATTTGTAAGGTGAACTGAAAGACACTCTGGCTGGGGTCGCACAACAGTGTGAAAGGTGAAAACAGGCCTTACGTTTATTGAAACAAACAAATAAAAAACGTCTTCCTTTCTGATGTCTAAGTATTTTGAAAAGTCGGATCGAAACTAGAAGTGCAACAGTGGCATGTTACTTCTTAAAAACTGAAGAGTAATGGAAAGAAAGCTTTATAGAAGGATCAAACAAATCAATATTTATAAGAGTGTTTTATGTGCTGCACGCCGAGGACGCAGAGATCAGACAGTAGTTTGCTTGCTGCTCTCACTCACTTGGTGCTGGTATTACATTTTCTAGGAGCGCTTTCCTGTCCCTTCCAGTACTTTATGAGTTAGACCTGAGAGATGCTACACAGGAGTCATCCTCGAGGGACAAACGACTCGGCTGCATCTGCACTTCCCTAGTCAGTAATACCAAAATTATTTTAAAAACATGAGGTCACACTACTGGCCAGCACCCCCCACCCCTAAACATTGTTCCAGCTCTCCTATTCAGCGCTTGCTCTCATCGCTGTGGTGGGGGCAGTCACAGCTTCACAGGGAGGTTCATGTGTGGGGGTACAAAGGGCTCATCGCACAACAGACACTCCACAGCAGAACAACTTGTCTGTACAGCCCAGTCCGTATCTTTATAAACGAGAACCTCTTTACTACACTTTAAAACATAATACTACACACAACAAAAATACAGTTCCTCGCAGTGAGGTGCCCTGAGGCCTGGTCAGGTTATAACTTACCAGGGGTACATAGCGGTCGCGCTGCTTGCATCTTACAGAATCTGGGGGGGGGGGGACGGACTCACCTCAGGCCTGCTGACTAGTGACACAGGGGGCTAGCCTACAATTATGTCATGTGGATTGTGGCCGCTTCTGTACCGTCCGTCCGTCCGTGGACCGTGGCAGCTGCTCCTCAACGCATTTCCCTATTCACAAAGGATTTTGCTAGAGAGGGTCGGAGAAACCGAGAGATGGTCGGAAACAGCGTGAGGGTCGGAGAAACCGAGGGTGGGCCGGAGAAACCGAGGGTGGGTCGGAGAAACCGAGGGTGGGTCGGAGAAACCGAGGGTGTGCCGGAGATACCGAGGGTGGGTCGGAAAAACCGAGGGTGGGTCGGAAAAACCGAGGGTGGGCCGGAGATACCGAGGGTGGGTCGGAAAAACCGAGGGTGGGTCGGAAAAACCGAGGGTGGGCCGGAGAAACCGAGGGTGGGTCGGAGATACCGAGGGAGGGTCGGAAAAACCGAGGGTAGGCCGGAGATACCGAGGGTGGGTCGGAAAAACCGAGGGTGGGTCGGAAATACCGAGGGAGGGTCGGAAAAACCGAGGGTAGGCCGGAGATACCGAGGGTGGGTCGGAAAAACCGAGGGTGGGCCGGAGAAACTGAGGGTGAGTCGGAAAACCCGAGGGTGGGTCGGAAAACCCGAGGGAGGGTCGGAGAAAGCCAGAGAGGGTCGGTGTGTAAACTACTCGGTGCATTTTTTGTTACCCCTCCCACCCCCCTATATAAAATTTCGCCGAAGCAGTGTTGTAGGGAAAGGCAATATGCAAATGTGGGCCACTTTTTTTTTTGCATGCCCAGGCCGATTTTGAATCCCAATCCAACCCTGCTGGCCAGCCACTGCTTCAGTTATTCAGGCTGCCAATCATCAGCCTCTTGGTAGCCTGGCTGCTGCTGAAATCTTTTCATTGCCATTTTTTTCCTGCACAGGTCGCAGCGGGCAAATGGGTGATGCACCCCCCGTACTCGTTGCTGCTGTTCGGTGTTTGGTAGTCAGACTGCCTTCAGGAGGGGAGGAGGGCACAGGACAACCAGAGACTGCTGGCCTCTTCCGTGGGGGCTGGGGGTGTTTGCGTGCGTCCGATGTCCATCCTACCAAAGCTCTGCAAACTGGGCCAAGGACAGGAAGAAGACCTACAGTTTTTGACTACAGAGATTTAGGACTGTTTGCCTCATGGCAAAATGTGTGCATTTTGTATTTGTAAGGTGAACTGAAAGACACTCTGGCTGGGGTCGCACAACAGTGTGAAAGGTGAACACAGGTCTTACGTTTATTGAAACAAACAAATAAAAAACGTCTTCCTTTCTGATGTCTAAGTATTTTGAAAAGTCGGATCGAAACTAGAAGTGCAACAGTGGCATGTTACTTCTTAAAAACTGAAGAGTAATGGAAAGAAAGCTTTATAGAAGGATCAAACAAATCAATATTTATAAGAGTGTTTTATGTGCTGCACGCCGAGGACGCAGAGATCAGACAGTAGTTTGCTTGCTGCTCTCACTCACTTGGTGCTGGTATTACATTTTCTAGGAGCGCTTTCCTGTCCCTTCCAGTACTTTATGAGTTAGACCTGAGAGATGCTACACAGGAGTCATCCTCGAGGGACAAACGACTCGGCTGCATCTGCACTTCCCTAGTCAGTAATACCAAAATTATTTTAAAAACATGAGGTCACACTACTGGCCAGCACCCCCCACCCCCAAACATTGTTCCAGCTCTCCTATTCAGCGCTTGCTCTCATCGCTGCGGTGGGGGCAGTCACAGCTTCACAGGGAGGTTTATGTGTGGGTGTACAAAGGGCTCATCGCACAACAGACACTCCACAGCAGAACAACTTGTCTGTACAGCCCAGTCCGTATCTTTATAAACGAGAACCTCTTTACTACACTTTAAAACATAATACTACACACAACAAAAATACAGTTCCTCGCAGTGAGGTGCCCTGAGGCCTGGTCAGGTTATAACTTACCAGGGGTACATAGCGGTCGCGCTGCTTGCATCTTACAGAATCTGGGGGGGGGGGGCGGAAAAACGGACTCACCTCAGGCCTGCTGACTAGTGACACAGGGGGCTAGCCTACAATTATGTCATGTGGATTGTGGCCGCTTCTGTACCGTCCGTCCGTCCGTGGACCGTGGCAGCTGCTCCTCAACCCATTTCCCTATTCACAAAGGATTTTGATAGAGAGGGTCGGAGAAACCGAGAGATGGTCGGAAACAGCGTGAGGGTCGGAGAAACCGAGGGTGGGCCGGAGAAACCGAGGGTGGGTCGGAGAAACCGAGGGTGGGTCGGAGAAACCGAGGGTGTGCCGGAGATACCGAGGGTGGGTCGGAGAAACCGAGGGTGGGCCGGAGATACCGAGGGTGGGTCGGAAAAACCGAGGGTGGGTCGGAGATACCGAGGGTGGGTCGGAAAAACCAAGGGTAGGCCGGAGATACCGAGGGTGGGTCGGAAAAACCGAGGGTGGGTCGGAAAAACCGAGGGTGGGCCGGAGAAACCAAGGGTGGGTCGGAGATACCGAGGGTGGGCCGGAGAAACCGAGGGAGGGTCGGAAAAAGCCACACAGGGGGCTAGCCTACAATTATGTCATGTGGATTGTGACCGCTTCTGTACCGTCCGTCGGTGGACTGTGGCAGCTGCTCCTCGCTCTTATCACTCTGCAGTCACGCGCGCAGTAAATTGCAATGCGCATGTGGGAATTACACCCCCTCCCCCACCCTGGAGAGGCGCGCAGACGCGGCAGGAGGAGACAGGGCATCATTCTGCGCGCAAAGGCACCTCCTCCTCCGTCGTTTGGGGTTAGGTTGCACACTTGCACATAACAACATTCAGCAATGTTGTGCACCGGTCAATCACAGCTTGCTGGCGTGCTACTGCTATTCTGCTACTAACTTGGAAGTCTCTCAGACTGATGTCCCTAACTAAGTGAGTGATTAGAGTGACGCTGTTGTGGCCTGGGCGGCCGATTTTCAGTCCGACCGTCACAGGCTGTGACGGTCGGACTGAAAATCGGCCCCCAGCCACAAAACCGGCCTATTTTTTTCAAAAACCGGCCCCCCCACCCCCTCCAGCCTACCGGGGGATTGCCCGGTGCCTGGACTCACCAGTCCGGCCCTGCAGGCAACCTCCCTCCCCTCCACCGCAGCCAGCACCGATTGGTTCGGACGGCTGCCCCAACAGCGTCATTTCTCTCAGTCTGTATGCTGCAGAGAACGGAGAGGAGGAAGCGGAGTACTTAATCGCTGTATCCTATCTACTTTATCAGAGAGCATTTCAGTGGCATTCCTAGCTTCAGTTAAATCTGTTTGCATCTGAACAATAACCCTCATTAAATCATCCATGGTGGCCATAATGTCAAAACTCTCAGACCGGGAGGAATATTATTCGTGGGCTCACTATTCTGTCAGGTTGCTTCTTCCTCAGGGTCTGGAGTGATGATATAAGGGGCCCACCTCTCAATACCTCCAACTCTGAATGTAATGATTACACAGAGTATTGAAGTGATTAAGCGGGGGGAAAGGGAATTAGGAAGGGAACAGCTGGGAAGGAGATCTGAAAAGGAAAAGTTACTCGCAAACAAAAATACACGCACTTTCCTTCGCACAAAGACGTAAATTAGGACATCAGATTCTGTCCTTCAATCAGGAACTAGCTTAAGAGCTTTGTGGCTTGCGTTTATTCAGACAATCAGACTCTTAGTTGACCTTTCTTAGATCCGCTATATTGTGGCGATAATACTTCACTTCAGTATCAACTGCTCAAAGGCATAAGCAGCAGAATTTGGTTTAGGTCTTTCTATGACTAGGTTTTCAATCACCTAAACAATCAGTGTCTTATATTTCCTTATTTTAAGTGACTTAAAAGTGTTCCCAAAAACATTCATGGAACTACTATAGAACAAGAATCGCACTCGTGAATATGGTAATGAGCTAGAGAAAGCATGCATAGAATTTCTACTGAACAAGAATCACACTTGTGAATAAGGTAAATGATCTTGAAAATCAAATTGAATGTTCCTAATAAATCACTGAAATGGTTTTAACAAGATTCGCAATCTTACCTGTAGAGTGGACCTCTGTCTCCTTTCTCTCACTCTGCTCCTTCACTCGTTTTTCTATCCTTTCTATTTTTCACCTTTCTGCATCTCTGCTCTTTTGTGCGTTATTTCTGCCCATTTTCCCTTTCTCTCCCTCTGCTCCTTCACTCGTTATTCTTCCCTTTCTATCTTTCACCTTTCTGCACCTCTGCTCTTTTGTGCCTTATTTCTGCCCATTTTCCCTTTCTCTCCCTCTGCTCCTTCACTCGTTTTCACTCGTTTTTCTACCCTTTCCATCTTTCACCTTTCTGCCCTTTTCTGCATCTCTGCTCTTTTGTGCCTTATTTCTGCTTATTTTCCCTTTTTTCTTTATCCCTTCTTTCCTCCCTTTACCTTTCCCCGCCGCTGCTGCCCCGCGGCCCCCCCCCCCCCAGCGCGACCGGCCCAATCCAGCTCCTCTCCCCGCTCCCGCCTCCCAGCTATCCAGCCCTCCCCGACCCCTACTTAATGGCGGCCACTGGTGCACCGAAGGCGCGTCAAAAGCAAACACGTCTGCGCCCGTCCGCGACCCGTCCGCGACCAGCACCAGGAACCCTGGACCTCCGCCCCGCCAACGCTACGACCCAGCAGCACTCCACGCACTCAACCCAGGCTGCAAAAACAACTGCAAGCTAGCATCCCCAGCCGACACCCATGGACCCTTCAGCTGTCACCGCTGCCGGCACACCTGCAGCACCGCCAAGAACACGGATCCAGCACAACCTGCCCCCAAGAACACAACCGAACCGAAGACCCTGCAATGCATCCTCCTCAACGTCCGATCCCTCCACAAACACGCCACAGAAATCTGGGACCTCCTCGACAGCACCACCCCGGACGTAGCATTCTTCACCGAAACCTGGACCAACACCACCTCGGGACCGGACATCGCCATCCCCCAAGGATACAAGATCTCCAGGAAGGACCGCCCCACCCACCCAGGAGGAGGAATCGCCATCGTCCACAAATCCAGCCTCCGCCTGAGCACACTCCCTGACGAGTCCACAAAACTGATGGAACACCTTCACTTCAAGATACTGGCCAGCCCCACCGCCGCCCTCCGAGGAACCCTCATCTACCGACCCCCTGGACCCCGCGGACCCTTCGCCAACTCCATCACGGACATTATCTCCCCGCAGGCCATCGCATCCACCAACTACACCCTGCTGGGAGACCTCAACTTCCACCTCGACAATCAACTGGACCCCAACACCACATGCCTCCTGGACAACCTCCACAACATTGGACCCTGCCAGATCGTGACAGAGCCCACGCACTCAGCAGGACACACCCTCGACCCCCTCTTCACTACAGGAAACTCCATCACCTTCAGCCACACCACCGAACTCCCATGGACCGACTATCGTTGCGTCCACTTCACCTTCAGAACACACACCATCCACAGACACCAGCACCTGCTTCCAGAAAGAAACTGGACCAAAATCACCAACGACCAGCTCACCTCCTCACTCAACAACTCCACCCCAACCATCGCGGAAAACGACGACCCCAACACCGCAGCTCGAACCCTGCATAGATGGATCTCGGACAGCACCAACACCATAGCCCCCCTCAAGAAAAACAACAATACCCGTGCCAAGAAAGCCAGATGGTTTACCACCGAACTTCGAGAGTCCAGGCGCACACGCCGCCGCCTCGAAAAGGCCTGGAGAAACACCAAATCCACAGAAGCCCACAACAACTTCAGAGCCGCCACCAACGCCCCCCATCAACTCATCAGAGAAACGAGGAAAAAAGCGATTGAAGACAGAATCTCCACCCACGCACACAACAGCAAGGAACTCTTCAGCATCATCAAGGAGTTCGCCCAACCCACCAGCGAGTCTACTGACATACCTCCCTCACAAGACCTCTGCGACAAACTCAGCACCTTTTTCCACCAGAAAATCAAGAGCATCTACGACAACTTCGACAAAGACAACCAACACACTGAACCATCACGAACCACTCCCGACACCCGGAAACCAGCGATTGATGACTGGACAGCCCTCACCATCGAAGACACACTGAAGACAATGAAGTCAATCCACTCAGGGGCCCCCACGGACCCCTGCCCCCACCACATCTTCAACAGAGCCGCCGATACCATCGCACCCATGCTCCACCACACCATCAACAGCGCTCTGGCGACCGCCTCGTTCCCCGACGACTGGAAACACGCCGAGGTCAACCCCCTCCTAAAGAAACCCTCAGCGGACCCCACCGACCTCAAAAACTACAGACCCATCTCCCTGCTCCCTTTCCCAGCGAAAGTCATTGAGAAAGCCATCAACAGCCAACCCGCCACATTCATTGAAGAACACAACATCCTTGACTCCTCCCAATCCGGCTTCAGAAAAAACCACAGTACGGAAACCGCCCTCCTCGCCGCAACAGACGACATCCGCACCCAACTGGACAAAGGAGAAACAGTAGCCCTCATCCTCCTAGACCTATCAAAGGCGTTCGACACAGTCTCCCACCGCACCCTAATACGCAGACTCTACGACGCAGGAATCCAGGACAAGGCCCTCGACTGGATCTGCTCCTTCCTCTCCGGCAGGACGCAACGGGTCAGACTCCCCCCTTTCCTCTCAGACCCCACACCTACCACCTGCGGAGTCCCCAAGGGCTCCTCCCTCAGCCCGACGCTCTTCAACGTCTACATGGCTCCACTTGCCCCCATCGTCAGAACCTACGGACTCAACATTGTGTCATACACAGACGACACCCAGCTCATCCTCTCCCTATCCAAAGAGCCCAACACCGCCAGACGCAACTTTCGAGAAGGCATGGAAGCCGTCGCCAAATGGATGAAAAACAGCTGCCTACAACTAAACACCAACAAAACAGAAGTACTCATCATGGGCCCAAACCCCGACGCCTGGAGCGACACCTGGTGGCGCACCGCCCTCGGAAACCCGCCAACCCCCACAGACCAAGCATGCAACCTGGGAATCATCCTGGACTCCGAGCTCAAAATGGACCGCCAGATCAACTCTGTCTCATCTTCCTGCTTCCACACCCTCCGCCTCCTTCGTAAGACCTTCAAATGGATCCCCCTCGAACACCAAAAGACAGTCACTCACGCCCTGGTCACCAGCAGACTCTACTACGGCAACGCACTCTACGCCGGAATAAACAAAAACCTCATCCACAAGCTACAGAACATCCAGAACGCCGCCGCAAGACTGGTCCTCAACCTGCCAAAACACTGCCACATCTCCCAGCACCTGCGCACACTCCACTGGCTACCCGTCGAGGCGAGAATCACCTTTAAGATGCTCACCCACGCACACAAGGCCCTCCACGGCACCGGACCAGCATACCTGAACAGCCGGCTCAAATTCCAGGCACCCCAAAGGACCCTACGATCAGCCCAGCTCTCCTACGCCGTGGTCCCCCGCACCAGAAAGATCGGGAGGCCGCTCCTTCTCCTTCCTCGCGGCCAAAGCATGGAACGCCCTTCCGCTCCACCTCAGACAGACAACATCGCTCCCCATCTTCGCAAGAAACCTCAAATCCTGGCTCTTCGACAGACCCCCTCCTTGAAGGAATGGAACCTGCACCCCCCCACCCCTAGCGCCTTGAGACCCTTACGGGTGAGTAGTTGCGCTTTAACAAACTCCTGATTGATGGATTGGCTCTACTTCTGAATCTGGGTTAGTGACAGGTAATCCCCCCAAAAGCTAGCCTCACCGGGAGCCCATCAAGAAGAGAAGTCTCCGCAGATTCTAAACTCCTCCTGCAGCTCAGCGAGCGTTGTAGCAGTCTTCAGGCACCCAGAACTCTCCACCGATCAAAAGAAGAAAGCTGGCCTCGGAAAGAAACTGAGCCCCAAGATGCTCTTCCTCCTTCACCAAAAGACGCTGAAAAGTGAGCACGGGGAACTGGGCGCGGCGCTGACATCATTGTAGGCACGCCCCGTGCCAAACCTCCCGCATCTCGCGTGAGGTGCCAAACCTCCCGCATCTCGCGTGAGGTGCCGAACCTCCCGCATCTCGCGTGAGGTGCCGAACCTCCCGCATCTCGCGTGAGGTGCCGAACCTCCCGCATCTCGCGTGAGGTGCCGAACCTCCCGCATCTTGCGTGAGGTGCAGAACCTCCCGCATCTCGCGTGAGGTGCCCAACCTCCCGCATCTCGCGTGCGGTGCCGAACCTCCCGCATCTCGCGTGAGGTCCTGAACCTCCCGCATCTCGCGTGAGGTGCCGAACCTCCCGCATCTCGCGTGAGGTGCCGAACCTCCCGCATCTCGCGTGAGGCTAAAACCTCACGCATCTCGCGTGAGGTGCCGAACCTCACGCATCTCGCTTGAAGTTAAAACCTCACGCATCTCGCGTGAGGCGCCGAACCTCACGCATCTCGCGTGAGGTGCCAAACCTCACGCTTCCCGCGTACGGTGCCAAACCCCACGCATCTCGCGTGAGGTGGCAAACTCCACGCAACTCGGGGGAGGTGCCAAACCTCACGCATCTCGGGTGAGGTGCCAAACCTCACGCATCTCGGGTGAGGTGCCAAACCTCACGCATCTCGGGTGAGGTGCCAAACCTCACGCATCTCGGGTGAAGGGCTAAACCTCACGCATCTCGGGTGCGGTGCTAAACCTCACGCATCTCGGGTGAGGTGTCAAACCTCACGCATCTCGTGTGAGATGCCGAACCACACACATCTCGCGTGAGGTGCCGAACCTCACCCATCTCGTGTGAGGTGCCGAACCTCACACATCTCGCGTGAGGTGCCGAACCTCCCGCATCTCGCGTGAGGTGCCGAACCTCACGCATCTCGCGTGAGGTTCCAAACCTGACGCTTCCCGCGTACGGTGCTAAACCCCACGCATCTCGCGTGAGTTGCCAAACCTCCCGCATCTCGGGTGAGGTGCCAAACCTCACGCATCTCGGGTGAGGTGCCAAACCTCACGCATCTCGGGTGAGGTGCCAAACCTCACGCATCTCGCGTGAGGTGCAAAACCTCACGCATCTCGTGAGTGTCTGGCGCGGTAGTAAATGTCCTCCCATTCTTTGTTGCGCAGAGTCCGCCCCAGTTCCCTCTCCCATCTAGCCCGTCCTGCATTATAAACGCGCGAGTATCTGTCCAAGAGGAGCCGATATATGTATGAAATGAGTCGCTTAACTGTGGTGCGCGAGAGAAGCCAGTATTCATATTTACTGAGCTTGCGTGTAGCGTCTTCACGGATCTGGAGTGGAAGCGCCCAATTTCGGACCTGTAGATACCTAAGGCGTTCAGCCTCCGGGAGGTCATAGGTCTTCCGGAATTCCTCAAAAGGCATCACTCCCGCACCTGAATACATGTGAAAGAGGCATCGGCATCCTGCTGGGCGCCACCGTGCAAAGGCCTGGACATCCCTACCCGGGCCGAAGTCAGGGTTCTCTAACAGTGGTGTGAGGGGAGACGGGAAGGTCGTCAGGTCGTGTAAGACGCATGTTCGATCCCATACCTCTAGCGGTACCCTCGTGACGAAGGAGGCGTATAGGTTAGGGGGCCGGTGTTGTCGCCGCAGGAAAGGCACCTCCTGGAGTGGACGCCCCGCGACCGCTTGGTCCTGGAACAACCAATGGCGCTCCGATTCCCATTTGCTCCATTCCACTAGGGTTCTGAGTTGGGTCGCCTGGTAATAGTGACGCAAATCCGGCAGGCCCAGCCCACCACTCTCCGGGGGAAGCATCGCTAGCCTCAGCTTGAGTCTGGGCCGTTTCCCGTTCCACACAAACTGAGCCAGCTCCGATTGCCTGCGGCGAATCCATCCCTCCGGGGGACGGAGCGGGCTAGCCCGAAAAACGTATAAAACTTGCGGGAGGATTGTCATCTTTACTGCTGCCACTCGGACCAGCCAAGATAGTGGGAGGTGCCGCCACCGCCCGACCTCCGCGCGGATAGTGCGACTCAGGTTAGCGTAGTTGAGACGCACCGTTTCTGGTAGCGTGGCCGCCAAGTGTATGCCCAGGTAGGGGACTGCACCGTCTGCCCATTGGAAGGGGAATTGTGCTTCTAGGGAGGCCCGCGTGTGTGCCTCCAAGGAAAGGTCAAGTGCTGGGGGGCGGAGCTTGCCGGCGTCCATGGTAGACGCGTGAGTGCGGAGCTCCTCGCCTTTGCCCTGTAATTATCCTGCAAACTAATCCTGCTGAGTGCCTGAAAGACTCTATTGACTGCTGTTCACCCCCTTGCAGCCCCCGTGTGTGAGCGACAGAGTCTCGACGCCCGGACCACTGCAATACCGGGACGTCCTTGCTGGGAGGATCCGGCGGTAGCGGACCAGGCCTGCATCCCCGGTCTGGCCTGTGGAGCAGCCCGAGAGACGTCGCTCGACGTGCGGCCTGAAAGGGGCCGGAAGTACCGGCTGCGCGCTTCACACGGCGGACTTGGGACGTCCCGGAGCTGGGGTGATAGTGCACCCATTCAAGACGGGCGGTGTCGTGGGTGCGGCGCTCGGCCGTGCACCGTGCCTCTGCGGGCTGCTTTGAAGGACAGTGGGGCTGGGGGCCCGGGAGTGCTCCCGGTGGTCTGCCCCACCTGAAATCCCCGACCAAGCCTGACATTGTCTGCTGGAATAGCTGCGGGAAGCCCTGCGGTATTGAAGGGAGACCCGCTGTTTGGGCGGGACGCAGGACATAGCGGCTCGAGATCGGGCTGCGGAGGACTAGCGCAGTACCAACTCCGGTCCGGAGCGCCATCGGTGAGTGCCTGTTGGGTCCAGGAGGCTACGCGACGCTTGGTAGCATACTAGAAATTGCTTCATACCCCAGCAGCGAGGCCCTTGTGGAGACAGGAGACACCGGGTGGGTGCGCAGCACGGAATGTACAGCGGACACCTTAACGAGTAACTTTTTGATTGACACCATTTTGGGGCCCGGCCTGCCTCGGTGACGGCCATTTGCTGCATCGCCCGAAGCCTGCTGCTGAGCCCTGGAGTGGTGGCTGGGCACCGAAAACGCAGAGGGAAGATCCTGCCTTGCACGGGCGTCGACGAGGAAGGTGATTGTTTGCCCTGGCTGAGGGCACTTGGCAACCTGTGCTGCATAGTGTGGTGGTTGATCTGGATACCCACTGCCTCGGGGACGGCTGGAGACCCTGGTAGGTGGAGGTTGGCGCAGTGGGGCCAGGTCATAGATCGGTAGCTATGTGGCCGGCTAGAGGAACCCACAGTTGGAAGCCAGTTGGTACTGTTGTGGTGTGCGGCACTCTGGATAGTAGGAACGGCTGACCACGCACTTGGGAGCACGCACGTGGGTGCCGAGATCTGGGGCTCGGAGCCTGAGACACACGCTAATCTGTGAGACGTCGCTAACCTGCTCTAAGTGGACTCGGGAGCTTGAGAAACGTTACGCTTTGATGTCCAGCAGGATCGCCATGGGCAAAAACGACAGAACTCAGCCCAAACTCTCCTCTGAGCAGCGACGGACCAAGGGGACGGAGGTGCCTGCCACAGAGGCGCCCCCGCGGGGAGCTACCTCTGACGGTTCTACGGGAGCCGATATCCGAGACTTGCTGGTCTCGATGGAAAAAGGGCTACAAGACAGTATTGCGTCCATTGGTACTAAAATTGATGCCCTGACATCGCAGTGGGGCGATACGGCGGAAGAGGTCAGTGGTGTGCTCCCAACTCCGGAATCCCCTTTAATGGCTCCCTGTAGCCATAATAGCTGACGAGCTAGTTGGAGATGCACCTGCGCGCCAGAGGGGCAACGAGGCCCGTGACGGGTGTTTGGCAACCTGTTCTGCAACCCCAAATACTATCTCTACTGATGAGGGAAACAATCCCGAAACACGAGCTAGGCTCGTGTCTAGAGATATCGAAATACAAGTACTTACTTGCACCGATTGTGGTGAAAAACCTTTGAAATTTGAACTTTGAACCGTTCCTGACTACACTTGAACTGCACAGACCAGGATGCAGTGGGGCGATACGGCGGAAGAGGTCAGTGGTGTGCTCCCAACTCCGGAATCCCCTACGGGAGCCGATATCCGAGACTTGCTGGTCTCGATGGAAAAAGGGCTACAAGACAGTATTGCATCCATTGGTACTAAAATTGATGCCCTGACATACCGCATGGACCGCATGTCGGAACGAGTGGACAAGCATGCTGAACGTCTCGACATGGCGGAGAGACGTCTGACGGAAGCGGAGGAGACACAGTAGGAGTGGGACAAAGACCGCAAGCAATTTGGCAGACTCCTGCAGGTGATCCAAGACAAGTCGGAGGATTTGGAGGCGAGATCGCGGAGATCCAACATTCGCATCATGGGTGTGGCGGAGACCACGCAAACTGGCAAGATGGAGCTTTTCTTGGAGAAACTATTGAAAACACTACTTGGAGACAAGGTTTTCTCCCCTATGTTTATAGTGGAGAGGGCCCACCGCACACTAGGGCCCAGGCCGAAGCCTGGTGCAAATCCGCGTCCCATAATAGCGAAGCTACTCAATTATCGGGATAGGGACACAGCACTACGTTTAGCCAGAGACAAAGGCAAGCTGCAATATGAAGGAATGGACATCTCCCTCTATCCGGACTTCACCGCAAAAGTGCAGGAGGAAAGGAGGCAATTCGCTCCATACAAAAAACAACTGCGAGACCTTGGGTTGGATTATGCCATGATGTACCCTGCGAAGCTCCGGATAAACAGGCAAGGGCATTCACATTTCTTTACTGACCCCAGGGAGCTGCAAAAATCTCTGAAGGAATGGTCCAGAGAGCGCAGGAACAGCCCGAGGAGCGAACGGGACGACGGCAACGCCTCATCACAACTGGACGAACAGGAAGGAACACTGAATGGCTGTTTGTTTCAGACAGACCTTTGTACTGGTTAGTACGCTCCCCCCCTTGGCTTGCTCGGACTCCGACTTTGTTGTAAGCAGCGCGGATGCTGATCGGCGTCTGCTCCTGTGCGGTAGAGCCCTGGCAGTACCCTGAAGATACCCTGCTGGGTGAGATCTTTCTGATTTCTTTCTATGTCACGGGATGCCAAGGGTTGCTCTCCAATATGGGCTGTTGCCTCTCGCCTGAGGGGTATGTTTGGAGGGTTTTAATGCTGCGGGTTGCAGGTAGACCTGAGAGGTGCGCTGTGCCACGAGACGGGGAGGGAGGGCGGAAACATGCATTTCTCGAACTTGGGACTCATGTTGGCACTAAATGCACGGCAGGGGCAGGGCGATGGGACGCTTTAGCATTGCAGTTTCGAACTGGTGGATAACTGCTCTTGGCTGGCAACGTCTGCCCCTGCGCTTTCGGCACTTGAGCTCTGGTGTGAGCCGGTTAAGGGTCTGTTTAAGTTGGTTTTTCAGGGGGGGGTGGAGGGTGGCACGGGGTCCTGTCTGACCAGGTTGGGGGTGGTCGGCTGTGGGCGGGGGGAGGGTGACTGTGAATTGATCACGTGTGGGTGTGTTTCCTGGGAACAATGGGAGGTTCAGTTTCAGGGGTTTGTAATGTCTGGTGTTGTGCTATTTGTTACTGCAACTATGGTCCTACCTGTATATCTTGGAGGTTCAAGACACCCTGCGGTGCACTGCCCACTTGTATTGAAGCTAGATGGAGGACAATGAGGATTTAACCGGAGGCGGACGTCCCGATCTACTGAGGGTGTTGACCTGGAATGTACGGGGACTCAATGACTACCGCAAGCTTAGAAAAGTGATAAGCTACCTTCACAGACACCGAATAGATGTGGCTCTCTTGCAAGAAACACACCTCCCACTTACTAGTACGATGCTGTCTGCGAGAGGTTTGGAGGGCAATTGTGTAGCAGCTAGTTTCACTACCCACTCTAGGGGGGTGGAGACATGGGTGAACCCCCGCTCGCAATTAATGTTAACACCTTTACATGTGGACCCAGAGAAAGAAAACACTGCAAATGTAAGTTGACTAATTTATACCATGATGTTACATAGTAAGATTTCAATACGTTATTGTTCATCAGTTTCTTTAGTTGAAGAATTTAATCAGAAACACCCTTAAATGTACTAAAAATATCCAACCTTGACTTAGATATGTAATGAACTTGACATGATTTATCAACCATTTTTCCTCGGTTTAGCTAAGTACTGCAGTGACATTGTATATTTACCTGTCTATCATATGACAATAAGTGACCAAATTTTATGTCTAGACCTGTGTAGGAAGGGGGAGGCTCTAGTTGGCGCAGTGGCGACACTAGCGACAAGCAGGGACTCTCTCTTCCTCGTCAGGGCTGAGGGTTACCTTCCAGACAACCTCTGCTTACCCTCTAGGTAGTGTGGCTTAAGCAGTCGTAGGCTAATCTTTGGGGCACATAGGGTTAAACACTTGCAATATTACACCGTCACAACCAACCCACCACACAATGAGACCAAACTGTATTCGTTGAAAATATATCTCTTTATATAAACTTCAAGCAGGTAAGTGAATACAGTTATCAGACTTTAAAATAGCGGTTTCAAGTTACTTAGTTCAAGTTGCCACAGTTCTTTCGAGCAATAAGTGTTCTTTCGGGCCTTCTGGCCGGTTCAACCAAGTTCTTGTAGAGCGGGCGGCTTCCAGGGGAGCTGTCCCACGTCGCGTTGCCTTCCCGTGGTCGCTGTTCGTTGCGGCTCTCAGCCGAGCAGGTCACGGGTCATCCGGGGCAGCGGTGCTCTGTGGCGGCAGGGTCCTTTCCTCGTCGTTCGCTCCGTCCCTGTAGGCGGCGGCTGTGTGGTGACGGCAAGTGGCAGTACGGTCCTCAAGTGCAGGATGTACCCAGCCAAGTGCCGGTGCAGCTGTGCGCTCACAGCTGAGCTGTCGGGCAAGTTACCGACCCAGAGGACTCTCACAGGGCGACTGTCCGTCTTTGCAAGTGGGTTGGCTGCTCGTGGCGCAGTCAACTCGAGAGCTCGGACCGGACGGGTCCTCCTTCGCTTTGATCTCGGGCTCCCGGTGCAGTTGCGGTCACGGTGTTCGGGCCAGCGGCGGCTGGACCTCACTTTGCTTTCGCGGTTGCTTTGGGCCCCGGTCACGGTGGTCAGGTGGATGTCGTTGCCTTGGAGGAGATTCCTCCGTCGGTACTGCGGCGATAAGCAGCACCCACAGTCGCTTTCTTCAGGATGTAGCGCCCACTGGTCCTGGGGCGCTGGTCAGGGGGCAAGTTCAGCGCAAGCCCTTGGAGATCGTTTCAGCAGAGTTTGGCACAAAGTCTTGTAAAGCAAAAGTCCTTTCGTAGTCTTTCCTTACTCCTCTCCTTCGGCAGCAAGGCACCAGACACAGGCAAGAGACAGCACTCTTCCTTGTCCTTCACGGTCCTTCTCGTCGGGCAGAGTTCCTTCTGTAGCCCAAACTGGATCTAACTTTCAAGGAGCAGGGCTCCTTCTTTTATATGGCATTTCTTTTGTTCTCGCAGGCCAGGGGGGCCTTTGCATAGCCACTTTCAGTCCTTGAGTACTCTGGAGGGTGTACTCCGGCTTCTGCTTTCAGTGTGAGGGGCAGGCGCATCAGACGCCCCACAGGAGGTGGAGCCACCATTGTGTGGACAGGGGCAGCCAGAGTACCTTGTTGATGGGGGCTTCGCCCTTCCTGGGCCAGGTGTCGGCTGAGTCATCAGTCGCTCCCCAGGAGGGTGGAGCCAGCATTGTGGTGGCAGAGCACAGCAAGATTCAGAGTCAAGAGCCACTCCTACCTCCCACTAAGGTGTAATCTGCGCATTCACCACCTGTCATCCCCCAGCCCTGTCACTCACACATCCCAGACAGTCAGATACACATACCAGCAGAGGCGGGCTGAAATGGTTAGGCAAGCAAATGCTAACTTTCTAAAAGTAGCATTGGCAAACACAGGATACTAAAATAAACTTGACTACAAGAAATATTTTATCATCCTGAGTTCAGGCATACTAAACACGACTCGCTACCATGCTCCTTGAGCCTGCTGGGATTATAGGGTGTAATAATTCCAGCAGCTCAGTCTGGCCTAACGGAAGCAGGTAGCCTTCAATAGTGAGATACGATTTTGGTTGTAAGTCACTACTAGGACACGCCACACACATCAGGGCTTGTCCTACCTTACACCTACAACGCACCCTGCCCGCAGGCCTACCATAGGGGTGACTAATATGTAGTCAAGGGAAGGTTCGGGTGCTGGCAAGTGGGTGCACTTGCCCAGCTAGCGTGACAGTACGAGACTGCACGCGGGTTCTGCGGTCGCAGTCCCCAGACACATCTTTATGGCTGCTTCGGTGGGTGGCGCAACCAGCGCTGCAGGCCCACTAGCAGTATTGGCATCTACAAGCCCCGGCACTCCTTAGTGCACTTTACTAGGGACTAACAGAAAATCCAATGAACCAATCATGGATACCAATCGCATGTACAATTTATAGTAGGGAGCACTTGCACTGCGGCACGGGTCAGCCGTGGCGCAGTGCCCTGAGTATCGGAAAACCAGCAAAACATCGGAGGCACATCAGCAAAAAGTGGAAGGGAGACTCACGCCAAGGTGCCAGGTCTAACATGTGTCCCCTCCAGCTGAAATGTGGGGGGAACTACCCTTCCCCAGGGAGTTCCACATCACTAAGGCGGAAAAATCTGGACAGACCGTCAGCGTTGGCGTGATCGGTGCCAGGGCGGTGTTCCACCGTAAAGTCCATACTCTGTAGAGAAATGGACCACCTCAACAGTTTCGGGTTCTCACCCCTCATTTGCATCAACCATCTGAGGGGCCTGTGGTCCGTCTGAACTCGGAAGTGAGACCCAAACAAGTAGGGTCTTAGCTTCTTCAGCGCCCAGACCACAGCAAATGCTTCACGCTCTATTGCACTCCACCTACTTTCCCGTGGAAGTAACCTCCTACTTATGAAGGCTACGGGTTGGTCAAAGCCCTCCTCAGTCATCTGTGAAAGAACGGCCCCTACACCATGCTCTGAAGCGTCTGTTTGCACTATGAATTCCTTGGAGAAATCAGGAGCCAGGAGCACGGGCGCCGTGCACATGGCAGTCTTCAGGGTGTCAAAAGCCTTCTGACAGGTGTCAGTCCAAATCACATTCCTGGGCTGCTTCTTCGAAGTCAGCTCTGTCAAGGGGGTCACGATCGTGCCATAGCCCTTGACAAACCTCCTGTAATACCCAGTGAGCCCCAGGAAGGCTCTCACTGCAGTCTGGGTCTTGAGGGGTTCCCAAGCCAGGATGGTCCCAATTTTGGGTTGCAAGGGTGCTACCTTGCCACTCCCCACTTGGTGTCCCAAGTACACCACTGAACCCTGCCCAATCTGGCACTTGCTTGCCTTGATTGTGAGGCCTGCCCTGCGCAGGGCCATCAACACTTCCCAGAGGTGTCGCAGGTGTTCTGGCCAGGTGCCACTGAACACCGCGATGTCATCCAGGTAGGCGGCACTGAACTCGTCCAGCCCAGCCAACACCTGGTTGACCAATCTCTGAAAGGTGGCAGGGGCATTCTTCATTCCAAATGGCATAACCCGGAACTGGAAATGACAGTCAGATACACATACCAGCAGAGGCGGGCTGAAATGGTTAGGCAAGCACATGCTAACTTTCTAAAAGTAGCATTTGCAAACACAGGATACTAAAATAAACTTGACTACAAGAAATATTTTATCATCCTGAGTTCAGGCATACTAAACACGACTCGCTACCATGCTCCTTGAGCCTGCTGGGATTATAGGGTGTAATAATTCCAGCAGCTCAGTCTGGCCTAACGGAAGCAGGTAGCCTTCAATAGTGAGATACGATTTTGGTTGTAAGTCACTACTAGGACACGCCACACACATCAGGGCTTGTCCTACCTTACACCTACAACGCACCCTGCCCGCAGGCCTACCATAGGGGTGACTAATATGTAGTCAAGGGAAGGTTCGGGTGCTGGCAAGTGGGTGCACTTGCCCAGCTAGCGTGACAGTACGAGACTGCACGCGGGTTCTGCGGTCGCAGTCCCCAGACACATCTTTATGGCTGCTTCGGTGGGTGGCGCAACCAGCGCTGCAGGCCCACTAGCAGTATTGGCATCTACAAGCCCCGGCACTCCTTAGTGCACTTTACTAGGGACTAACAGTAAATCCAATGAACCAATCAT
This sequence comes from Lissotriton vulgaris, assembly GCF_964263255.1. Classification (NCBI taxonomy): domain Eukaryota; kingdom Metazoa; phylum Chordata; class Amphibia; order Caudata; family Salamandridae; genus Lissotriton; species Lissotriton vulgaris. The sequence continues at coordinate 947,223,964 of NC_141699.1, read as the reverse complement.
GGATACCAATCGCATGTACAATTTATAGTAGGGAGCACTTGCACTGCGGCACGGGTCAGCCGTGGCGCAGTGCCCTGAGTATCGGAAAACCAGCTAAACATCGGAGGCACATCAGCAAAAAGTGGAAGGGAGACTCACGCCAAGGTGCCAGGTCTAACAACCTGCTAGGTAGAATAAGTGTTTTTCGAACTCTGTTGTGTAAAAAAATAAAAAAACAAATGTCTACGCAGTTAGTAATATGTATTAACTATGTGACATAAAATAGGTATTGTAATTGATATATTTTTTCTATAATGTTTTTTCAGAGTTTCACCTATGACTCCTGAGGAAGGCGGATCTTTCTCTGCCGAAACGCGCGTCGAGTCTTTATAATTAATTTTGCAATATTTCTTATGTCATTTTTGGGTTCCATATGTATAATTATTTGCAATTCATTGTGATTTATAATGTCAATATGATGTATATGTTTTTTATTTATTGTCTTTGAATTGTGCTCAAGATTTTTATATGTTACTATTTTACTGTATCATATAGTTTGACTTATATGTTAGAGTCTCTATATGATTTTTATCTATGTTAAATTAAATATATATTTTTTAATACACACACCATTTTTCGATTATTCTTTTCTCCACTGGTCCTAGACTCTCTGGTCACTTACTCTGCGGATGGCCTAGGATTTTTTATTCACACTGGTTATTACCCTGCCCTAGGAGTCTGTGTATTACTGATACCCAGAGGGTCCTTGTTTTCTCTCAATTGTTGACCCAGAGGGTAGATACACCATCTCACGGTGCACGGGTAAAGGACATGACTTAATTGTAGTGAATGTCTACGGTCCCAACTACGATGACCCCGCTTTTTACACAGCCCTTGCTGGCACATACAGGACATATCTTGATTCCAGGATGGTATGGGGTGGGGATTTTAACTTTGTGATGCATCCGGACCTGGATCGGTCGGCTGGGTCGGCTCGCAGCCCTGCGGCAGCCGCCGTTCTTATGCACTCGGAACTAATCAAGTTAGACATGGTAGACATATGGAGACACAGACACCCGGGCCGGGGAGGGTTCACACATTACTCGGCTTACCACAACATACATACGAGAATAGATTACTGGTTTGTATCTTCCACCCTACTGAATTTGGTTAAAAATTGTACAATTCTCCCACGCACGTTGTCGGACCACTCACCACTGATTGTGCTCCTCGCTGCTCCTGCTAGGAAAATCCCCTAGTTTACTTGGAGGTTCCCGCCCTATTCTCTACTAGACGAGGCTTTTAGGGGGGAGATTGCGGAAGACATAGAGACATTCTTTGACACTAACTTGGGGTCGGTGGACAGTTTTCATACGGTGTGGGACACCTTTAAGGTTTACATCGGGGGAATGACGATGGCAAAGCACTCTGGGGTACTCAAATCCATTAGACACAGACTCAAAAGCCTAGAGACACAATTGGCTGACTTAGAAAAGCGCCACAGGAGCACATCGGACGCTGAATCAGAAGAACAGATTAAAAAACTGATCACAGAATTCAATGAGGAAGCTGACAGGGAGGTTAAACATATAGGGAAGTATGCCACTGCGCGAACGTATGGGGAGGGGGACCGCCCAGGATCATTACTGGCCAGATTGATGCGCAGTAGTAGACCCAAGCTTGTCGTAGAGGAACTAGGGACATCCACTGGAGAGGTGGTTACGGAGGAGGCTGACATCATTGCAGAATTTAAGGATTATTATTCTAAGCTTTATAGGTCCCGATCTGAGCATATGGAGGAGGAGATCGACGACTACCTTAGTTATATCAAAATGCCCTTTCTGGAAAATTTCCAAAGGGAATTCTTGATGATGCCTATACAGCGAGACGAGATCCTAGAGGCGCTGGAGGGTATGAGATCAGGCAGCGCCCCTGGCGCGGACGGGCTCACGGTAGCCTTTTACAAGGCTTTCAAAGAAACCCTTGTACCCCATCTGATGTCCCTTTTCGATGAAATATGTCAACCGGGTAGTATGTCGAAATCTATGAGAGAAGCCCTTCTTATCACTATCCCTAAGCCGGGGAAGTCCCCCAGGGAATGCGGCTCATACAGACCGCTTTCCCTTCTGAATGTAGACGCCAAGTTGTAGGCGAAAGTACTGGCTGCGAGATTGGCTATAATCGTCCCGGAGATGGTTGCTCCGGAACAGGCGGGTTTTGTCCCCGCAGGGAACCGGACATATAACCTCCGCACGGTCCTGGGCACTATGCAACACGTGAAACAAGACAACAAAGCTGTTGCGATATTTCTGGACATGGAGAAGGCCTTCGACTCTGTGGAGTGGCCCTTCATGCTAAGGGTGCTGCGGAAGTATGGGCTAGGAAACCCTTTCCTTCAGATGCTGGGTGCACTCTATTACAAGCCCTCTGCTCGCCTGGAACTAGGTGACATCGTCACTAACCCCATTGCCATAAGTAGAGGCACGCAACAGGGTTGCCCTCTATCTCCTCTGCTGTACGTGCTAGTGGCAGAACCCCTGGCGTGTGCGATTAGAGAATACCACAAACACCAAGGGATCAGCTTCCCTACGTACAAGATCGGTATATCCACATATGCGGATGATACCTTGCTATATGTCAGAGAACCGGAAACCAATCTTGCCTCAGTGCTGCGGGAGGTGGTGAGATTTGGGGCATTATCTGGGCTATGCGTGAACTGGGACAAATCGGTTGCACTTCCGATGAAGCCGGTGACTGTCCCGTTTGTTGCGGAATACCCGTTGCAGTGGACTACGGACTCCATACGATACCTAGGGATCCGTCTGCACACCGACCCTGAGTTATTGGTCCGTGAGAACTATGGTAGGGCTTACAGTAAGCTGGTGGACGATGTAGAGGTCTGGTGTAGACTACCTCTGTCGCTGATGGGGCGAATTGCGATTATGAAAATGGTGGTGCTGCCTCGGTTCCTGTTTCTTTTTAATAACATACCAGTGATCCTGTCTAAGTCCTTCTTTCGGCGCCTCACGCAAGTCCTAGTTAGGTTGGCGTGGGGAGGTAAACAGCCCAGAGTCCAGTGGAAGATTTTGACCCTTCCCTATGAGCAGGGAGGTCTGGGCGCGCCGGACCTCGAACAGTATTATCGAATAGCCCAAGCGTCTCATCTTCACACGTGGATCCATGGCAATCCCGATATACCGCATGTAAAATTGGAACGGCTGTTTGCGGAACCAGTCCCACTCCCGGCCACGATTTGTCACCCGGTGGACCGTAGAACTGGGGTGCTCGATTCCATCAGAGCTACAAATCATGCTTGGCATGAATTGCTTAAACAGCAAGACGGTGAGAGACTATACTCTCCCCTCATGTGTGTGGAGTGGGCTGTGTGGATACCCCCTTTGGCAGAGAAAGGGGTTGTGAAGGCTCTACTGGAGCTGGGTATTACCAAGCTGGGAGACTTGTTCCTTGACAGCACTGTGAAAACTCTCCACCAGGTCTTGCAATCACTGTCAGGGAAGTCGCTGCTTCATAGCTTCCAGTACCATAGGGTACGCAGTGCCCTGCTGGAACTGCTCGGTCCGGAGCTGGCCGAACCTCCGGAGGTACCGGAACTCACCTACGTTATTAAGAACCCGGCCTCGGGTAAACTGGTGTCCAGACTTAAAAAAATGGGGGACCGGCATAGGTGTGGACTACAGTCTAGGGCAAGAGTGGCTTGGCAGGTGGATCTCCAGACACAGATCACTGACGAGATGTGGAGTTATTGTTGCAGCAGGACCAGAAAAATATCTTTGAATAGCAGGCACAGGCTCATTCACTTCAAGTACTTGCAGCGTATATATTACACCCCGGAGAGACTGCATAGGTATGGTCTGAGAGGATCCGCGGAGTGCGAACGCTGTCATCTCCCGAGTGCGGACTTCCTACATATGGCTTGGTCCTGCCCAGGAATCCAGAGATTCTGGACGGAGGTATTCTCCGAATTGGGCCGGATTCTAGGGACGGAGGTCCCGCCTGACCCGGCCATGGCACTGCTGGGTTACTCCAAACCACTACCGGTGGCGTTGCGGAGACTGGCCGATTTAGCCTTGCTGACTGCCAAATGTACGGTAGCAATGTGTTGGATGAGGGGGCCACTACCGACAAAAAAAAGATGGGAGACGGACTTACTATACTGCTGTACACAGTCGGAGACATATAGCGAACTGCTTCCTCCCAGGAATCGCCCCAAGGATTTCTGGGGTCTGTACAGGGCCTACCTGGACGCTCGAGATAGTGCAGACTCGGGATCTGACCTGGAGGACGCAGGGGAAGAGGGAACTCTGGACGGGGTTGAGGACCACCTGGGGTGCGATCCTGCAGGTGTTTAGGGACACCCCGGGTGTGTGGCGCAGGCTCTGGATACAGGCTGCCTGGTGGTGCGCAACGGGAGGGACTCCTTGCGGGGACACAAGTTATACTTAGAGGTAGGGGGGATGTGACAGTAGTAGATAGTCAGACTGCAGTGATTGCATCCCGACACACAGGCGCCGCACGAGACGGTAGCACACACTAGAACAGCAGGCACACGTGGGGTTGGGGGGTGGTTGTTGGGAAGGGGGTGGGTAGTTTGGGGGTTGGGTAGTTTGAACTGTTTATGAAATGGCACTATTTCTAGCCTATCAGCCAGGGAGGTCGGATGTACTACATGGCAAGCGGCAGCATGGGCGGGGGAAGATCCCCCCTCAAGGACACACAGCGGAGTAAAGGGGAGTGCTTGATGTGACCTCATTGTATGCTTTCCATTACTATTTGTCCCTTCATTACTCGATTTGCCGCCAGGCCTCTGGGATGCTGGCATGTAGGCTGTGTAAGATACGTCTCTACTGATGCGATGTGACAATGTGGATTGCTGCCGGCCTCCGGGTTGTAGGCAATTAGAGCTGTGTGAAAATTGGATATGCAATAAAGTTAATAAAAAAAAGAAAGGTCAAGTGCTACTGATTTCGTCATGTTCACCTTAAAGCCAGAGGCCTTCGCAAACGCATCCAGGATGGCTGCCCTGGCCGGCAGGGATGCCGCAGGGGAAGCAAAGGAAAGCGAGACGTCATCAGCGTATAAGCTAATCATGTGGATATAAGCCCCGAATTTAATCCCCTAATGGTCGGATGCGATCGCATGGCCTGCGCCAGGGGTCCCATATACAGCGCGAAGAGCAGGGGCGAGAGCGGACACCCCTGCCGAGTTCCGCGTTCGATGGGGAATACGGGCGATGATCAGCCATTCACCCGAACCGACGCCGTGGGGAAGGTATAGCAGTTCAGAACCCACGTCCGAAATCTCGAGCCTAACCCTGCCTTGATGAGCACCTGTTCCAAGTACGGCCAGTGGACACGATTGAAGGCCTACTCCGCATCAATTGCCAACATCATGAACTCTCCCGACAACCTGGAGGCCCGTTCCACTAAGTGGAGTGCTCTTTTTGTGTTGTCGACCGTCTGGCGCTCCGGTATAAAGCCGGCCTGGTCCGGATCAATCAGACCCGTCATAAGTGGGCCCAGCCGCTTCGACAGTATACTGGTGTAAAGCTTCAGATCTACGTTAAGTAACGAGATAGGGCGGTAGGCCCCGTATTGCGTTCGGTCCTTCCCCGGTTTGGGAATGACCGATGTAGGAGAGTAGGGTCTGCAATCCTATGATCACCCCAGATTTTTGCTTTTTTTGCTTCACTGGTTTACGACTTCTCTGGCTGTGGGCCTGCTAATCAGACCCACAGCCTTGCTGTTCTCTCACTAAATTGACACGTGTACCTTAGGTGCATTTACCATAACTCAGGGCATAGGTGTACCCAGGGCCTACCAGGGGCTGCAGCATGTATTATGCCACCCCTGACTGGCCATCTAAATCTGACACAACTGGCTGCACGACAGCTGGGGCGAAGGGGCGTAATCACCCTTTGCTTTAGATATAGTATACCTATATCTAACCCTAAAATGGGCACCCGTATTCCTATCAGTCACTCCTATGGCAGGCCTTGACAATCCTGAAGGCAGAGTGCTTAGAATCGTGTGAGATGGTGCTCTGGCATGAGCTGAGCCCGTTTGCAGCTTGCGGAACCAAGTCCTAATAGCTGTTCCATGATAACGCATACCATATACTCTTAAGTGCATTATAATCCTCGCGGTTATATGCTAACTCTGGTATCGCTTTATCAAAACATGTCGAGTAAGGTGTCATACGAATTGGAATACTAACCCCTCGCCAATTCTGGCGACGGGGTTAGCATTCCACCCTTCTAGAGGGACACGACATGTATGTAACTGTGAACCCCGGTTAAAGTTAACTCAAGCCTCAGCATCACAAAATGGATGCTGCCACCACAGACACAAGTCTGACCTCCTGCTGCTGGGAGTCCTTCCATCGAGGGAGGCTTGGACAAAGGGTTTCCTGTCAGGGGCGGTGCTAGCACCATCCCAGACAGGGTTTTGTGTATCCTGGGTAGGCAGGGCTTTAGAGGAAGGTGACTGCAAGTGGCACCCCGGTGCTCACTATGCATCTGCCGGCTAGAACCAGTTCCAGGGGCACACCAGCCCCTGACCCGGGGAAAGTCCGGCATGGGAGAGGGGTGTAACCACCCCCCTTCCTGGTCCCACCCATGGGCAGGACCTAGTTGCGTGCCAGCCCCTTTTCCTAGTATAAAGATAGGAGCGGGCCCCCTTCCAAATTAGATCATCTTTGAATCCTGAAACTACTTTCTACGAAAGGAACTCTCGACTTCTTCTCAAGATTTCTCCCTTGTGACTAAGGAGTAGTCACCCTGCATCCGCAGGCACCATCCAAGCATCGCGGTCTGCTGTAAGTCTCTCCTCCGGATCAAGACTGCCCAGCTCGACGAGAACCGGCTTCCCTGGCACCTCTGACCTCAACCTGCATCATCAGCCCAGCTGAGATTCGTGGGTGTGACGAGACCTCGAGGGACCGGCCATCTTCAGGACTACACGACGCTTGCCCAGCACGACCGCCGAGGGATCCTCGAGTGAGTGCTTTGGGGTCCGAGAAGCCACCACCCTGAGCAGCTCCAGCACCGAAGTTCAGCCTCCCAGCATCCACGAGATCTGCGTGGGGCCCTTCTACTCTTTGCTGCTCACCGCGTTGTCTGGCTACTAGCCCGCTGGCTTGTGGCCTTCCCGACGACGAACGACGACATCAACACCACTGGTCTGGTTGCTCCAGACTGGCCCTTGCTCCCCTCCAACAGAGGATCACCCCGGACCCTCCTGGTCCACTCCAGACGCCATTTTAAGTCCACCGCGTGGGCTTGCATTTGCCAAGACTTGTTGCCCCAATCCTGGGTCGAGTGACGTCGACAGCAGATACCATCGTGGGACAGCTCGCACCTCCATCCTGGTCGCCGACAACGCCTCCTGGTCCGTGAGACTGCAGAGCCCAGCGTCGCCCACTCACCTGGTCGAGGTGACTCCATCCGGTGCCATCCTGGTGCCCATCTAATCACTGGCTAGTGATTCAGAACTTGGTCCCCTCTGCTTACAGGTGTCTTCCATCTTCGATCCAGGCTTGGATCCCTCCGAATCTCTTCACTGGTTGCCTGCCAGCAACTTCTTTCAGGCTCCATAGACTGCAACGAGGATTCCCGACGTCTTTCCAGACCTATGCAGCCGCAGCCCCTGGGCTAGGTAACTTCGGCATTTTGGTGCCCCAGCATAGCCTCACTATCCAAGGGTCCAGATCCTTTTTCGTTTCAGCTCTACCTAGTCGGATTCGTCCGATAACACTAACTTTGTAATTCCTAGCAACCATAGACTTTGTTCCGCATCCCGCGTGAGAGTGCACACTCTGCACCCGATCTCCCTAGGCCTCCTGCTAGTAATGTGAAGGTTCAGTAGTCAAGTCCTAGCGATCCCAAAGCCTATTAGAGTAGTACTTACCTGCTAGTAATTTCGCATTCCACTTTTAGAGTATATGGTTTTTCGTGCCCCTCGGGCATTTGTGTAAATTGTGCAACTTTGCGTATTTTCCTAAGAGCTTTGTATTGTGCTTAGCACCCTGTCCTCATAAAGAGTCCAGGGTTGTTGTGTTCTAAATAAATATCCTTTTATTTTCATAACAACTTGTGTGGTGTCCTTTCACTTGGTGTTCAAGGGGTATATGTGATGGTATAACAGCTGGCTTAACACGCCCTCTAGAGTTTAGCCTAAAGACTGCTCTTGTCCATGCTACTAGGATAGCTGGTCTAACGGTTGACTTACAACCAATCATCAATAAGGGTCGTTTGGAATGATACACAGTGATCACTAGAATAGTGAGCACTACATATCAGGCCAACTTCTCACAACCGAGATCATGGCACTCATCAGATCTCTTGGGATGGCGCCGGGCTCCGAGAAGGAATTAAAGAGGGCAGTCAACAACGGAGCAACCTGGGGGCAGAATGTTTTGTAAAAGGCGGCGGTGAAGCCATCCGGTCCCGGCGCCTTGGCCAGCTTGAGGCGGGAGATCGCGGCAATGACTTCTTCAGGACGGATCTCCCTGTCAAGGAGTTCTGATTGTTCCGTCGATAAAGCCGGTATGGACACCGAGTCCAGGAAGGCCGCCCCGTCCGCTGGATCCAGAGCAGCCCCCTCGTATAGTGTGGTATAAAAGTCACTAAATGCCTGCGCTATAGCTCTGTCCTCCGTCACTGTGACTCCGTCCTGCGTGTGTATTTCCTGCACGGAGTGTCGCTGCTGCTGTTCGCGGAGTGCCCGACCCAACAGCCTCCCGCATCTGTCGCCTCCTGTGTAGTATGCATGTCGTACCCGTAGTGCCGCGTATTCTGCTCTATCTTGATCTAGTGCTGCTAACTGATGACGTGCCACTCACAACTGTTTCCACACCCGCGGCGCCCCTGTCCTCTGGTGTACCTGCTCCAATTCTTCGTGCGGGCAGAGAGCTTGTCTCTCTTACGGGGCCTCTCCGCATTTTCTGCTGCCGCGATTGCAATGAACTCGCCCCGTATGACTGCCTTAAGTGCTGTCCAATGTGTTGCATGTGAAGTGTCCGTCGGTGTGTTGTGTACCAGGTATTCAGCTATAGCTTCCTTGATCTTGGCCACAACCCCCTGTCTGTGCAGCAGCGTGTCCCTCAGTCTCCAGCAACGGGCACTGCGCCCCACCGGTGGAAAGGTAAACACCGCTGTGAGTGGTGCATGATCGGAAAGGGCTGCCGCTCCTATCTCAACGCTTGACGCCAGCGCTCTAAATGAAGTGGATGTTAGAAAATAATCTAGGCGCGCATAGGTTTTGTGGGCGTTGGAGTAATATGTGTAGTCCCGGTAGCCCGGGTGGAGGGAGCGCCACAAGTCCGTCATACCCAGTTCTGACAATCTGTTCCGTCCCCCCTCCGATAAAGTGCCTGCCTGCGTGGATCGCTGCGCTGACCTGTCAAGTAGGTTGTCAAAAACTAAATTGAGGTCCCCCCAACCAGAACGTGTCTATCAGGTGCCGCCGCTGCTTCAGTAAGCACTTGGTGGAAGAACTTCTCCTGCCCCTCATTTGGCGCATAAACCACAATCACCGTGAAGGTGTGAGCACCCAGTGAGAACCTGCAGGATAGGAGTCGCCCTTTAACCTCTGTCCCCCGGTGTAACTGCTACCCCTTAAATCGCTTTGACACCAGGAGCGCCACCCCAGCAGTCTTTGTGGTCGTGGATGAGAAAAGTTGTGTCGGAAAGTGACGGGATTTGAGCCTATGACAATCCTTAGTTAGTGTGATCTCGCCCCACGGGTCGTGAGACCCCTACTCACCCAGTCACCTCTGTTACCCTGCCATAACGCTCCATATCTAGGTATACGAGCAGAATCCACAACAACAGCGTCCATGACGACAGGAACCCCACCCCTCTCTCTTTTACAGGGTCCAATCAGGAGTGACGAAGGACCGGAAGGACTACCCCGCGACCCCGGAAGTCCCGCCTCCCTACACACGGCCGGATACAGAAAAGACGGAAGTGGAGAGACAGAAAGGGTCGAAGGATCGTGGCAGGAGCTTTCGGCTGGTGCGGTGACGGACGGAGAAGACGGGAACGGAGACATCGAGGAGTGGTCAGAAGATTGGTGGAGTCCCACGGAGGTGGCTGGAGAGCGGCCGTAACTCGGAGGAGAGTTACGGCGGAGTGCGTGAGTACCAGCTGCCCTCTTGCGCACATTAGGTGCACTGTGTAAATAATAGGTACTGTGTAAATAGTAAAGCCCCTCCCCGTGTATACATATTCCCGCTATCCTAGGCACGTCACCAATAGTCATTAGGCATTTTGTATATAGACACACGTAGCACTGTACAAAGAGCACCCCTATTCCCCACCATCCTGCGCACGTCTTTTGCTTCCCCTTCCCTGACTCTTTCCCATACCTTCCTCACTCCCCTTTCGCCTCCTCACACTACCGGGTAACGGTGACGGTATCGGATCTCTAGTCCCAGAGTGACTAACGGCTCCTTTCTCTCTTGTTGCCCTCCGAGGTGTCCTCCAACCATACCGAGGCAGCTACACCCAAGACCCGGACATCCCTCGGACCCTCGCCACATCAGGAGGAATACAGAAGTAGACGCACCGCCTTCGTTGTGTGTTCGACCTGGGACTCTCTATCTATCCCCGTATCCCGCTGTATAGAGACCAAATAAAACACTATAGCCCACTATATCCGGCCTCCTCGCCTGCTTTACCAGTCCGCCGACCGCCCACGATCACAGTTAGCAAATGCGTTTCCTGGAGGAGACAGATATCTGCTTTTGAATTCTCCAGCAGGGACAGCACCGCTCGCCGCTTAACCGGATTGTGCCCACGCACATTCAACGGGAGCACACTCAACTCAGTCGCAGGCATAAGGAGTCATACCCCACACGCTCTCTGAGAAAACTTCCAGTGGCCAAAACATCAGCCAAGCCCTGTCTCGCAGCTGCCCCGGCCACCCAGGACCCTCAGATTTGCGCAATTCCCCACATCCTTTCAGTCCAACATTCACTCGGATCCGGAGTTCCTCCCCCTTACCAACAACACCCCCTCCCCACAATGAACAAAACCCCTGACAGCCCCCTACCCCCCCCGCAATCCCAAGATGCCAACATTGATAGTCCTTCATCCAGAGATGAATGGGAAAGGTCTCTCCCAGTCCAGAACCCCCCTTTTCCTGACTGGCCAAAGAAGCAAAACAGTCTCTCCCCACCCCTCCACCTGCCAAGGAGACCACCCTCCCTCCCCTTTCCCCAACTTGAAGAATACCAAAAATAGTTCTGTCCAACGCCCATAGTTGTAGACGAGGAGGTTGGGACACCTTCGGGGGAATGTGTCGGAGTCCAATACCTCCGCCCCCGCCGCCAACTCAGTCGGCCCCAATCCCCACTGTCTCATCAAAAGCCCTCGTGCCACTTCATCGTTGGTTATCCGCTGTCGGAGAATGCCAGTCCCAGCGCTACGGCTTCTACCGCAGCACGGCGACCATCTTCGATCTCTTGCGCGGCCGGGCGCCTCAGTCTTCATCGTCGCCGTTGCTGTTTCCACTGCCCAGGGCCGTCCGTGCCATTTACTCCCCCTCCAGGCTGATCGTCATCATCCGTCGGTTCCTCGAGGCCTAGCAATTTGAATGCATCCCTGAAAGACCGCAACTGGTGAACCTTGTTGTCCAGCTTAAACACCAGGCGAAAGGGGTGACCCCAGCTATATGGGATGTCGCGTCGCAGTTCTGCCGTGATCGGTCGGAATGACCGTCGTTTCTCCAGGGTGATGGAGGCGAGGTCCTGATATAGAGTCGGCGAGTGGGCACCATATGAGATGGTTCCCATCTGGCGCGCTTTGCTAAGGATCTCCTCCTTCGTGCGGAAGTCCTGCACGCAGACCAAGATGTCGGCCGGTTGGGACGAGGCCGCCCTGGGCGGGCCCGTCCTATAGGCCCTGTCCAACCGAAGCGTTGAGTCCGCCGGTCGGCCCAGGATGTGGTTGAAGAGGCCTTGGGTGAAATGGAAGAGGTCGTATGTGTCGGGAGCCTGCTTCACTCCCCGAATCCTGATGTTGTGCTGCCGGGAGCGGTTCTCCAGGTCCTCGGCGTGAGACTGGAGGTCCACCTGTTGGTCGTGAATACGGACTATTTCTTGACGCAGCGCCTCTATTTCTACATCTCGCCCATCGCATTTGGTCTCTAGGTCCGCCACTCTTTCTCCTATGGTGTCAGTGTCGCGTCGGACTTCCCGTATTTCCTCCTGTAGGTCCCTCTTCAACGTGTGGATGTCCTCTCGCAGGCCAGCGAAGAGGGATTCTAGAAAGGTCTTTGTGATAGTCTCCTCAATGTCCGCCTTTCCCAAGGGTGGAGAGTCCGTGGTCTTCTTTTCCGTGCCGGTCCATTGGCTGGATGTGGCGGTGTCCGTCCGCTTCCCCATTGTGCTGGGAGTGGATAGGTCCTTAATAGTCCTGTCCTTCTGGATTCTCCCCGAGGACATGTCACTCAGGGCCTCCCCGGCCTGGACACCACCAGTGCTGCTTGACGGCGTGGGTTCCGGCAACGAGGGTGCAAGAAAGTTCGACGGGTCGGTCCTGTATTCAGGGGAGCTCACCTAGGGCTGCGCCAGGAGCCCGCCTTTCCCCGCTCCGGTGCCCAGGAGACTACACTCTGTCACTGCCCAAACCCCAGGGTGTCCGCAGCTGGACCAGGACACCAGTCACTGGTGTCCGGTTGCTCCTGTCCAGGCACTGGCCTCTATTTGCCCACCGAGCGCCTCCGTGTTCTGCTCGCAGTCTTGGGGCCTAGCAGGGCTTCTAGGATGCCACACAAGGGGCAGCTCCGACCAGCGAGCGGCTCAAAATGGCGGAAGCAAACTCCAGTGCGAATCAGGCTCTTCCGTTCGATTCCCCCTGTGGGCTCAAACTCGGCGCTTCCGAAACCCTCTGGGCCTGGTCGACGTGCCGACACTCTCAGCCGCCACTCGGGTACGATTCCTCCCCGCTGCTCCTCACCTCAGTCCCTGGGGCTCGGGTTCTGTGTTCCGTCTGCCGTGCTCCGCGGTCGGGCCCACTTCGCCTGGCCCCCAGCCCGTCCGCCATCAGAGATCTGTCTCTGCCGCTACCACCGCAACCGTGTGCTCGCGGGTCCGCAGTAGCCCCCGGACAGTGTCGTCCCAGGGGCCTCGCGCTGTCAACGCGCGGGCCGGACTCTCCGCTCCGGCGTCAGCTCTCGCGTAGTCTGGCGCCACCCAGTCGGACTGCCTCGCCGGGGCCCAAGGCCACGTCCCGCGGCTCCTCTCCACTAGGCCCAATCCGGCCTCGCTCACAGCGGCACTTCTCCCTCTGTTCCAGGTGGCCCCAGCGTCGTTCGGTTCTCTCCTCCGGGTGCAGACCTCTCCCGACTGTAAGCGCTCTCCGACGGGGCCCACTGATGGGGGATTGAAGCGCTGCAATGGTGCTATAAAGACGGCCGGCGTTGGGAGCTCTCGGAGACACGTCCGCTCACACCGCCATCTTGGCCACGCCCCCCCATATCTGGCTTTAGACGCCGTTTTCCATTCGTCACCATTACGAATGCGCACCAAATGATACGCACCTCAAAGATCTAATTTGGTGTAGATCACAGCGGTCTTCACCTGGTCCAAAAGAACTGGGATCAATGGAAGGGGGTACTTGTTCTTTATTGTGATCTTATTCAATGCTCTATAAATCAATACAAGTTCTTAATTCCCCATTTGCCTTAGGAATAAAAAAACAATGGAGAGGCCGCTGGTGACTTAGATGGGCGTATAAATCCGTTTTCCAAGTACTGATCAAGATATTGTCTCAAATGTTGGTTTTCTTTTTCTGATAATGCATATATCCGACAGTTAGGCACACATGAACCAGGCACAAGATCAATTTGACAGTCGTATGACCAATGAGGAGGGAGGGTCGCTGCTTTTGCTTCACTGAAGACTTCTTTAAATTCCTCATAGGGAGTTGGTAGCACGGTTTCTTTCTCTTCCGTGGTTGCAATTTGTCCCGTTGTAGATTCTTTGGTCTTTAACCCCTTCGCTCCTCATGACGAGCTCAGCTCGTCATGAGGCACGGTTGAGCTATGCTCATGACGAGCTGAGCTCGTCATGAACAATGGGGATTCAGGGAATGCAGCACAGGAGGGGAATCTCTCAAGCACCCAAGGTGTTAAACATGTGGAGTGACAATATTGAGAAAGAAAAACAAGTTCCCTTTTTTGCCAATCTATTAAAGGGTTATGCAAGCAAAGCCAAGGCATTCCTAAAATAAAGCCATATTGTGGGGCTTGGATTACATCGAAATGAACTTCCTCTTTATGCTGTTGGTTATTTGTATCTATGCAGAACATCTGAATTTTAGAGGTTTGCATGGTAACAGGGCCTCCAGACAACATTTTGCCATCTACTGCTTGCACAATTTCTGGAGTGACCTTTTTCTCACAAGCAATTTGTAACCGTTGAGTTGTTTCAAAATCTACGAAATTCCCTGTTGCGCCTGAGTCTATTAGGACTTCCATTTGGTATATTTTTGAAGTCAACTGAATTTGTACTGCCAAACGGAAGTGAGATTTGTAGTTGGATACACAGGAATTTATTGAAGGGAAGGCGATGGTTCCCAAGAGATCCCCTTCTAAACATCTTGGGCACAATAGTTTCCCGACGTTTGCTCAGTTGTAGTCACAGCCACAGACTTGTTAGCACTCACAGTCTTACCTTTAGGTTTTATTGTGCAATCTTTCACGAAATGTCCCTTTCCACCACAATAAAGACATTGGCCATTTTTACGACTATTATCTTTTTCATCTTTAGACAATGGTTGCCTAAGAGTCCCGACTTCCATTGGTTCTGTAGTTGTTTCTGAACTACTAAGTTGATTTCTGGGTTTACTGTCGAACTTCCAACTTGATTTATCATATTTTTTCCTGTCAGTTCTTCTTTCGGACAGTCTATGATCCAGACGTAAAGTTAGATTGATTAACTCTGAACAAGTAGTTGGTTGAGGATCGATTTGCGCAAGAACGTCTTTCAGATCATCTTTTAACCCTTGATAAAAGAGTGCTGCCCTCTTTTCTTCAGGCCGCGAGGTTTCTGCAATTAACCTATTGAAATGTGACAAATAGGAAATAAGGTCTCTATTCCCTTGTCGTAGCTGTAATAGGTTGCGATCTACGGACAGAGTCACCAGTGGCGGCTGGTGACATTTGAAATTGGTATGGCGTAAAATTGGCGGTGGAGAAAAAAATACAGGAACAAACACCACACAGTACCATACAAAGAATAGAAACCAACCCCACATCAAAACTAATGCAGAGCGCTATGTGAAAGTGAACTCAGCATGTTCATAAAGTGATCACATATTTTAGAAAATATTCATTTCGTGAAACCATCATGCAGTGTTAGAGGCTTAGCTTATGAGTAGCTTCAAATAGAATGAAAACACAAAACAGGTATTACAGCAAATTTTGCCTGCAGCGGGCACCAATGCATTGCATATTCCATACCTTGCAAATACATATACAGGGTAAATTTACGCGATGAAAACTGCCCAGATTTGTAAATGTGGGATACTTTTTTTTTCAGCTGAAACAAGCTAATGAGGGCCACTTTCATTTTAATGCCCAGATGTATTTGCTGTGCTAGTCCGACCCTGGCTGTTCCACGTATTCCGAGTGAATTTATCAATAAATAACACATGAATCAACCCCCAGTGGCTCCAATTGCCCTGTTGGTCCAGTGTCACTCCGAACTGAGGGAGTTCTTGCTGGGTCGGAGGTGCACTCACACGGAGCTGTTTACATAACGTGCTCGCTGTGCAAACCGTAGCAGCCCTATCAATTGACTCCAGTGGCGCCATTTAAACTTATTTTATGTTTAACCTATCGCAGACACTGTTTTTAACACTCCGTCGATCGTCAGCCCCTCCTTATCCTCTCAGTCCCAAATATACAATTTGGCACCGGCATGACTGAGCTAAACTGTGTGAATCAGGCGAGTGACGAAGGTGCTGGTGCTGACAAGTTCGTGTCTAGTCAGAGGCCAGTCACTCCTCTGATGTCCCTTCTTGTTCGGTGTGCAGGGGAACGCCAGTTCTCTTGTGTCAGTGAATTAACGAGACACGCGTTTGTGCCTGCTTACTGGCACTATGACTATGAGAGATGGAAACAAACATACAAACTACTGCCACAAACGGATGAGAGAAACTCGCACTTTATTTACTCGGAACTTTTATACAGAATGCAAAGCATGACTGTATTTTCGGCTGAATTGGGTTAAATGTTACAACTCATTTACACACAGTCACAGAGGCCCTTATTTAAGGCAACCCAAGGAACGTGCCAACAATGTACAGTCTTCAGAGTTTATTCAATGTTATATTGTTTTCATTTTTAATTATTATGTATGCACATGCACAATGGCACTCACCACATGGGAAGGAAGTCGGAACGGGAAACCAAGAATCAGGCGTGAGCGCTCTCACTGCACAGGACCATCTCTTCCCAGAGCAAGGGCAGGTGGCAAGGCGACATCGCAGTCCCACCTGCCCCATCACAGTCAGGCACGGGTTGCCAAACGCAGCCGCAAGAAGAGCTCAGAGCATCCATAGAAGCACCAAGCACCTGCACGCCACTGCCAACGGACCCGAGCCGGCGCACAAGGAGGCATGCATGAGCTGAGCATCCCGGGTGACAGGGTAAAGGAGTCCTGGCGCATGGCGCAACACAAACCATCTCAACCCCCAGAATAGAGAGCTTCTTCTTCACCCCTCTGAAACCCGCCTCCTTAACGAAATCCCCCTCACTCCGAAGCCGGCAGAGACAGGCAACATTTAAATACTTAAGTATAATTTACATGCGATATGTATGTATGTATGTATGTATGTATAGGCGTTCTTTTATAGCGCTATAACTGTCACCCTTCGGGCATCCTGGCGCTTAGACTGTTATGACACAATACATGATGTTTCCAGCTTCCAATCTATTTACATTGTTCTGGGGAACAGATGGGTCTTTAATGCTTTTTTAAAGGAAGAAAAATCTTCTAGGCCCCTCAGGCCTAGCGGTAGAGAATTCCACAGCCGCGCTGCGGTAAACCTGAAGGACCGACCACCCATCCGGGACCTCAGAAACTTGGGTACTACCACCAAGTAAGTCGAGGCTGACCGGAGTGGTCTTGGAGGGATGTACCATGAGAAAAGGTCCTGCAGAGGAGACGGGCCTTGTCCGTGTAGAGCCCTAAAAACCAAACACAAAGCTTTGAAGTTCACCCGTTGAGAGATTGGCAACCAATGGAGGTCCCCGACCCTAAGTGCCTTGGCAGAAGAGTCCAGGCGGCGTCGCGAGAGGCCAGTTTGGCAGCAAAATTCTGTACTCGTTGGAGTTTTCCTAGCAGAGTAACTGGTGCCTCCAGCAGCAGTGTGTTGCAGTAGTCGAGACGACTTAAAATTATGCTCCGCACTACCTCTGGTCTGGCCTGTACCGGGAGCAAGGGTAGAATCTTTCGCAATGATCCAAGTAATGCCATACAAGTGGCCACCGTTTTGTTCACTGATGTGTCCAGCTGTAAGTCGGAACTAAACATTACCCCCAAATTCCGAACCGATTCGGCA
This sequence comes from Lissotriton vulgaris, assembly GCF_964263255.1. Lineage (NCBI taxonomy): Eukaryota > Metazoa > Chordata > Amphibia > Caudata > Salamandridae > Lissotriton > Lissotriton vulgaris. Next base: position 947,206,395 of record NC_141699.1, on the reverse strand, counting down.
GGCAGACTAGTACCTTGGAAATCAGGAGGCCAAAAACCCTGTGGTAGGGGTCTGGGGGGCCGATCCATAGAGCAATGTAGCACCTCGGTTTTCGAGCTGTTAAATTGTAGGGAGTTGTTACCCAGCCATTCTGCCGTGGTGCTCATGCATCGATGGAAGACCTCCTGTGACACCCCGTCCTTACCCTCAAACGAGAAGATAAGTTGGGTGTCATCGGCGTAGTTGGTGAATGTTATGCCAAAAGATTTAATCAGCGTGATCAGGGGACGGAGGTAAAGATTGAAAAGAATGGAGCTGATGGCCGAGCCCTGGGGTACTCCCTGACCAACCCTCCTGATGTTGGATTTAAAGGGTGGCAGGGCAACTACCTGGTGCCTTTGATCGAGATATGACACCAGCCATTCAAGTGCCAAGCCCGACACCCCAGCCTCCGCCAGTCTCCTGATCAGGATTGCATGGCTGACCGCGTCGAACGCGTCCGACATGTCGAGCAGCACTAAAAAGGCTGCTTGACCCTGGTCGGCACGCGTGCGAAGGTCATCGAGAACAGTCACCAATGCCAACTCTGTCCCATGTGCCGGTCTAAACCCAAACTGAGCCACATCCAAACAATCAGTAGTCTCAAGAAAGTTGGAGAGATGTTTTGTGGCCAGTTTCTCCAGAATTTTAATAGGGAATGGCAAGAGGGAGATGGGCCTAAAGTTGGCTGGGCACGTGGGGTCCAGATTCTCCTTTTTTTTTTTTTTTAAACTTTATTTTTGTTGCAGACAATGATAGCATATAACAGTAGCGCTGACAGCCACAGGAAAGCAACAACATTATGTCAAGGAACATACTTCTGTGTACACGGCCCATCAGCCCACAACCCGAGGGCCGGGCGGCGGTAGCTGGTAACATGTAAGCCAGGTCCAGAACCTAGCCATGGAACTGCGCGGCAGGATATTCTGATCTGCTTTTCTTATTTTTATTTTTCTTAATACAGGTTATCCCCCAACTCCCCAAAGGAACCCCTCCCCCCAAAACTTCGGCATTCATGACTAAAACATGTGTACACAGGTCGTTCACCTCATTATGGCACTCCTATCGGCAGATATAGCAGCGGTCATTACGTAAATTAGGAATGACACCTTGGGATACCAAACACAATTCCTCCCAGTAGTAACCTACATGTGCGTGTACGGTCAGGCACCCCCCCCAACTCACTGCCCTCCCCCACCCTCCCCACCGCCCTCATCCTCAGACCCTGTATCCCCAGGGGTGAACAACTCCGCACTTGTACCATCCGAGTCCTCTGCTGCCTCTCCCACCACTCGCATCATTCTCCACGCAAGCAGGTCGTCCTGCAGCTTCACATCTCTACGCACGGTTTGCATGAAGGTTTCCTCCGCCAGGGACCATTCCCCCACATCTCTAAGCCACTGTGACTTCTCAGGGGCCCTCTGTCCCATCCACGTGATGGCCACCCTCCTCCTTGCCTTAACTAACAGTAGTTGTAACATTTTGTAGGGCAGATTACACTTCCTGGGCTTGGGGACTAGGGCCAACAAGCAGTGAAGGGGGGTCAGTTCCATCCGGAGTTCAGTAACTCTACAAATATGCGCCACTACCGACTGCCAGAAGGTGTAAACCAATGGGCATTCCCACGCCAGATGAAGGAAGGAGGCACCCGGCGCGCCACATCTAGGGCAATTATCGCGCTTGTCCGGGGCAATACGCTTCAAGGCAACCGGAGTCACATATGTTCGGTGTAAAAAGTTAAAGTGTGTCAGTTTGAACCGTGCATTGCACGACACCTTCCGGGTGAGGGTACCAATGCGTTTGCGCTGTGTCGGGTCTAAAGCAACCCCCAGGTCAGCCTCCCAGGCCGCCCACGCCGGTGGAACGGGTGGGGTGGAGTCCTGCCGCATGGCTGAGTACAATAGAGTTATCAGCCTCCTGCCCCTACCACATGAAAGGATAATATTAAGGGTATGGGACACAGGGGGCGCATCAGGGAATTGCGGCCAAGTATCTCGTGCCATTGCATGGAGGCCCCTGTAGTGTAGGAACTGTCCCTCTCCGAGTCCGAATGTCTCCGTCGCCCGTTCGATAGATAGAAACGTGTCGTCCGGGTAGAGATCTGCCAACAGCTCGCACCCACCCGCTCTCCAGTCATGGAAGGGCATGTGTACTTCCATGTCCACCACTGGGGCCATGATCCATATCGGCAGCTCCCTGTGAAAGGGGGCCCTCCGTAGGATTTTTTCCACAACGCGCTGCCAAATGGCTGCGGTGTGGCGCACTATGTACGGCAGTGCCGCATCCGCGCCCCTGCCGCGCATCAGGGCCATCTGTACTGCCCTTTCATCCGCACTCCCCGCAAGGAGCCGTAGTTCCCAGGTATCCGCATCCGCGAACCACCTGGCAGCTGGCAACAGCTGAGCTGCATAGTAGTAGAGGTCGAATCTCGGCGCCTCCAACCCCCCCTCCTCCCAGCTGCGGACAACCGTGTGTAAGGCAACTCTACTACGCCTGCCCGCCCAGAGTAAGGACGTAAGGAGAGTATTAAGCGTGCGGAACATCCGTGGGGGAAGTGGGCACAGTGAATTCTGCAACACATACAGCACCCGCGGCAGCATCACCATTTTCGCCACTGCCAGTCGTCCCATCAGGGAGAGAGGCAATGTGTTCCAGAATGCCACCGATTGTTGTAGGGAGTGCACTACTCTATCCGCATTGCGGGCCAGCAATTGTTCGTCCGACGACGCCACCTGTATCCCCAGATAGCGGAAGGCTTCCTGTTCCCAGCGCAGACCCAGGTGTGGCAAGTCCCCGCGCGCGTCCACATTACATCCCGCTAGGGGGAAGATCAGGGACTTCCCTGCATTGATACGCAGGCCCGAAGCTGCGCCAAAACGGTCCAGTAGCTGTAGCAAAACCGGTAGCGCGTCCTGCGGAGATGTTAAATAAAACAAAGCATCGTCCGCATACAAGGACACCGTGTGGATATTGCTCCCCACTTTGATTCCCCATTGGGCCATTGTGGTACGGACTTCCACCGCCAATGGCTCAATTGCCAGGGCGAACAGGAGCGGCGAGAGGGGGCACCCCTGACGGGTGCCCCTCTCCAACGCCCAGTCCTCCGAGCGAGCAGCCCCAAGTTTGACTTTGGCCCGAGGCGCCCGATACAGTATCTGGATCCACTTGCGAAACAGGGACTTTGTGTGGGAGTGGGAGAGATCGTATATTAAGTCTATGAGCTCAGGTACAGCAGATAACGAGCTAGCCGGGGGTCTATAACATAGACCCGTGAATAGCACGCCTCCTTGGTCCTTGATGGAGAAACCCAATGTTTCGCACCCAGCGATTGCCTTGATGATAAGCTGGGAGACGTCAAGAGTCTGCCTAAAAATTAATCCAGTTCCACCTCCTCCGGCTCCCACCCTGGGATTATGCATTATTTTGAAGCCAGGGGGACAAGCTGTCCCCAGTTCCACCGAGCTAGTCGGTGTTGTCCAAGTCTCAAAAAGATTCACCTTGTACCACTACATGGGACAGCTTTACCTTGATTAACTCAACCGAGTCTGCTCTAGCTATTTCAAAATTGAATTCAGGCTCTCCTCTTGATCCCTGCCCACCTCTACTACTCAAGGCTATAAAAGATGAGGTCAACCCAATCATTAATTCAATCCTCAACTCCTCCCTGCAAACAGGAGACATTCCCACATGCTGGAAGGTCGCGGTAGTCAAACCCCTTCAGAAAAAAGTCATTCAGGACCCTACGACACTGTCAAATCTCCGACCCATATCACTTCTCCCAGCACTATGTAAACTCACAGAGACATGTGTAAACAAACAGCTCACCGCATATTTAGAGAACAACAACTTGCTACATCCTAATCAAGCAGGTTTCCGCTCTCACCACTCAACTGAATCTGCCCTTATTTTCTCAACGGAAACCATCAGGGCCGCTTTGGATCAGGGCAAAAGAGCCGTCCTGATCCTACTGGATCTATCTGCGGCGTTCGACACGGTGTCCCACGATATTCTACTTCATCGCCTGAGTAGTGCAGGCATAGGGGGCACCGTGTTGAAATGGTTTACCAACTTCCTCAGACAAAGAAAACAGACTATCCTCCTAGGCCCATACCACTCTGAGGCAAGAGAAGTTCAATCTGGGGTACCTCAGGGCTCTAGCTTAAGCCCCATATTGTTTAATCTATATATGGTCCCTTTAATGAAACTTATCTCCTCTTTTGCCATCAGCTCAATAGCCTATGCCGACGATACTCAACTAGTAGTAATCCTAGATGAGGACGCAGCAATTGCTGAACGCTCCCTCAGAGATTGTCTGAAGGCCACTTTTGAGTGGATGAACATAAACCATCTGAGATGCAATACTGCAAAGACGGAAATGTTACCCTTTGGGAAAAATAATCTGTTTTCTCCCCAAACCTGCTGGCCACTCAATGCTGAAGCCCCGCCGAGCACTATAAAGAGTGCCCGAAATCTAGGAATTAAAATTGACGAGGCACTATCGTTCAAGCAACAGACCAGTGAAGTGGCTGGCTCCTGTTTTAATATCATCAAAAGTCTTCGTAAATTCTTTGACTTCCTCCCCCTATCAGCTAGGAAAACAGTAGCAGTGGCACTGATCACATCTAGGTTAGACTATTGCAACGGACTATATGTAGGTGCCAATAAAGCCTTCCTACATAAGCTGCAAATGGTACAAAATACTGCAGCAAGGCTGGTGCTAAAAATGCCGAGAAAGTCCTCAGCATCCGCAGCACTCGACACCCTCCACTGGCTCCCTATCCAAAAGAGAATCCTATTCAAATTACTGATAATATCCTTCAGAGCATTTCATAAAAGAGGCCCTACTTATCTGATTAACAAATTTAATCGCTACCACCCCGGACGTCATCTAAGATCTGCTACGGCCAACCTAATGACTATTCCAAAGTTTCGATTAGCCACCAGAGGGGGAAAGTCCCTGGCGGTTAAAGGCTCCAGAGCATGGAACATACTCCCACCTCAAATTCGTGAAATCTCCTGCGAGAGCAAATTTAGGAAAGCCATTAAAACCTGGATTTACAACCAAACAGCCTCCACCTGCAAAACCCTGGTTTAATTTCATCTCTAGGGGCTATTACATCTCCCCTCTGCCTATGAACTACACAAATTACACCGAGCGCCAAGATGCTCCTTGGAGCGATAGAGCGCTATATAAAATCCCCCAATCAAATCAAATCAAATCAAATCTGTCATGAAGAGTACGTCTAGATGGTAAGACTCGATAAGTAACGCAATTTCTTCACAGTGTTTGATGAGAGATCTCACATTCAACAAGCCACAGGACAAGGCAACTGGGTGCTTACTGGTGATATTATACTTTCGGTTACTGAGTGAACCGAGATTAAGGCGTAAAAGTTCATCGCGGGAATAAGAGTAAGAAGTTACATCTTGGTTCCGAGAGGCAGAACTTTCGGCGCCCGGCGCGTCCTGTGCGCGAACGGGCGCAAACGGGCTTATCTCTGGCACACCTCCGGCGCTCCGCCGGCGCGCCCGCTGCGCGCCTACGCTGCGCGCTTTAGGGGCGTCCATCATATATAGCCGTAAACGCAAGAGTCCTGTAGTGCGATCACTAGCCCCCCAACCAAGATGGCGCCAGCAATTCGGCACTCCCTGGTTCCCTCACTCACCCAAGATGGCGGCTACCAACACCGCAGCGCGATGTCCCCAGGAGCCCTAAGGTGCCCTGAAGCGCTCGAATTCCCGCAAAGTGCGAAATGAGGTCACAATTATAGTGCTGGTAAGAGTGGTACTAATAACACGCTATGAGAGAGGTAGCGCCTAGCGCCAAGATCGACAGCGCGAGCGCGCAGTAAAGTAGATTAATTTTAAAATAATTAAAACAGCAATGCGGCAATAGATTCTGCAGCTCGCAATGGTCATGTAAGTCTGACCTGTCGATGGGGAAGTTCTGCTTTTATGCACTTCCAGACGCAAGAGTCCTGTAGTGCGATCACTAGCCCCCCAACCAAGATGGCGCCAGCAATTCGGCAGTCCCTGGTTCCCTCACTCACCCAAGATGGCGGCTACCAACACCGCAGCGCGATGTCCCCAGGAGCCCTAAGGTGCCCTGAAGCGCTCGAATTCCCGCAAAGTGCGGAATGAGGTCACAATTATAGTGCGGGTAAGAGTGGTACTAATAACACGCTATGAGAAAGGTTGCGCCTAGCGCCAAGATCGGCAGCGCGAGCGCGCAGTAAAGTAGATTAATTTTAAAATAATTAAAACAGCAATGCGGCAATAGATTCTGCAGCGCGCAATGGTCATGTAAGTCTGCGATATGCGATAATAATACATAATAAAATATTATATAAAACTTACCTTGGCTTCCCGCACTGACTCCCGAGACTGCAGACTTCCGACTCCCGCCGTCCTGGATTTTGAATGCGTCTGACGTGGTCTGGGCTCTCGTCAACAGGAAGGCTGCAGGCAACCTCCCTCCCCTCCACCGCAGCCAGCACCGATTGGTTCGGACGGCTGCCCCAACAGCGTCATTTCTCTCAGTCTGTATGCTGCAAAGAACGGAGAGGAGGAAGCGGAGTACTTAATCGCTGTATCCTATCTACTTTATCAGAGAGCATTGCAGTGGCATTCCTAGCTTCAGTTAAATCTGTTTGCATCTGAACAATAACCCTCATTAAATCATCCATGGTGGCCATAATGTCAAAACTCTCAGACCGGGAGGAATATTATTCGTGGGCTCACTATTCTGTCAGGTTGCTTCTTCCTCAGGGTCTGGAGTGATGATATAAGGGGCCCACCTCTCAATACCTCCAACTCTGATTGTAATGATTACACAGAGTATTGAAGTGATTAAGCGGGGGGAAAGGGAATTAGGAAGGGAACAGCTGGGAAGGAGATCTGAAAAGGAAAAGTTACTCGCAAACAAAAATACACGCACTTTCCTTCGCACAAAGACGTAAATTAGGACATCAGATTCTGTCCTTCAATCAGGAACTAGCTTAAGAGCTTCGTGGCTTGCGTTTATTCAGACAATCAGACTCTTAGTTGACCTTTCTTTGATCCGCTATATTGTGGCGATAATGCTTCACTTCAGTATCAACTGCTCAAAGGCATAAGCAGCAGAATTTGGTTTAGGTCTTTCTATGACTAGGTTTTCAATCACCTAAACAATCAGTGTCTTATATTTCCTTATTTTATGTGACTTAAAAGTGTTCCCAAAAACATTCATGGAACTACTATAGAACAAGAATCGCACTCGTGAATATGGTAATGAGCTAGAGAAAGCATGCATAGAATTTCTACTGAACAAGAATCACACTTGTGAATAAGGTAAATGATCTTGAAAATCAAATTGAATGTTCCTAATAAATCACTGAAATGGTTTTAACAAGATTTGCAATCTTACCTGTAGAGTGGACCTCTGTCTCCTTTCTCTCACTCTGCTCCTTCACTCGTTTTTCTATCCTTTCTATCTTTCACCTTTCTGCATCTCTGCTCTTTTGTGCGTTATTTCTGCCCATTTTCCCTTTCTCTCCCTCTGCTCCTTCACTCGTTATTCTTCCCTTTCTATCTTTCACCTTTCTGCACCTCTGCTCTTTTGTGCCTTATTTTTGCCCATTTTCCCTTTCTCTCCCTCTGCTCCTTCACTCGTTTTCACTCGTTTTTCTACCCTTTCCATCTTTCACCTTTCTGCCCTTTTCTGCATCTCTGCTCTTTTGTGCCTTATTTCTGCTTATTTTCCCTTTTTTCTTTATCCCTTCTTTCCTCCCTTTACCTTTCCCCGCCGCTGCTGCCCCGCGGCCCCTCCCCCCCCCCCAGCGCGACCGGCCCAATCCAGCTCCTCTCCCCGCTCCCGCCTCCCAGCTATCCAGCCCTCCCCGACCCCTACTTAATGGCGGCCACTGGTGCACCGAAGGCGCGTCAAAAGCAAGCACGTCTGCGCCCGTCCGCGACCCGTCCGCGACCAGCACCAGGAACCCTGGACCTCCGCCCGCCAACGCTACGCCCCAGCAGCACTCCACGCACTCAACCCAGGCTGCAACAACAACTGCAAGCTAGCATCCCCAGCCGACACCAATGGACCCTTCAGCTGTCACCGCTGCCGGCACACCTGCAGCACCGCCAAGAACACGGATCCAGCACAACCTGCCCCCAAGAACACAACCGAACCGAAGACCCTGCAATGCATCCTCCTCAACGTCCGATCCCTCCACAAACACGCCACAGAAATCTGGGACCTCCTCGACAGCACCACCCCGGACGTAGCATTCTTCACCGAAACCTGGACCAACACCACCTCGGGACCGGACATCGCCATCCCCCAAGGATACAAGATCTCCAGGAAGGACCGCCCCACCCACCCAGGAGGAGGAATCGCCATCGTCCACAAATCCAGCCTCCGCCTGAGCACACTCCCTGACGAGTCCACAAAACTGATGGAACACCTTCACTTCAAGATACTGGCCAGCCCCACCGCCGCCCTCCGAGGAACCCTCATCTACCGACCCCCTGGACCCCGCGGACCCTTCGCCAACTCCATCACGGACATTATCTCCCCGCAGGCCATCGCATCCACCAACTACACCCTGCTGGGAGACCTCAACTTCCACCTCGACAATCAACTGGACCCCAACACCACATGCCTCCTGGACAACCTCCACAACATTGGACCCTGCCAGATCGTGACAGAGCCCACGCACTCAGCAGGACACACCCTCGACCCCCTCTTCACTACAGGAAACTCCATCACCTTCAGCCACACCACCGAACTCCCATGGACCGACTATCGTTGCGTCCACTTCACCTTCAGAACACACACCATCCACAGACACCAGCACCTGCTTCCAGAAAGAAACTGGACCAAAATCACCAACGACCAGCTCACCTCCTCACTCAACAACTCCACCCCAACCATCGCGGAAAACGACGACCCCAACACCGCAGCTCGAACCCTGCATAGATGGATCTCGGACAGCACCAACACCATAGCCCCCCTCAAGAAAAACAACAATACCCGTGCCAAGAAAGCCAGATGGTTTACCACCGAACTTCGAGAGTCCAGGCGCACACGCCGCCGCCTCGAAAAGGCCTGGAGAAACACCAAATCCACAGAAGCCCACAACAACTTCAGAGCCGCCACCAACGCCCCCCATCAACTCATCAGAGAAACGAGGAAAAAAGCGATTGAAGACAGAATCTCCACCCACGCACACAACAGCAAGGAACTCTTCAGCATCATCAAGGAGTTCACCCAACCCACCAGCGAGTCTACTGACATACCTCCCTCACAAGACCTCTGCGACAAACTCAGCACCTTTTTCCACCAGAAAATCAAGAGCATCTATGACAACTTCGACAAAGACAACCAACACACTGAACCATCACGAACCACTCCCGACACCCGGAAACCAGCGATTGATGACTGGACAGCCCTCACCATCGAAGACACACTGAAGACAATGAAGTCAATCCAGAACAAAGAACAAAAGGCCGTACCCCGCCAGTTAATGATGTGGTCCCGAGTCCGGGATCCCAATATGTGTGGGGTGATAAACCTAGAAGTTGGCACTGCACATTACAAGATTAACGCGATTCAAATATTTGCAAGAGAAGGTTTTTAGCAAATATATAGGTATTTTTATTTTAGTGTAGAAAACATTTATATACATCTATAACACATGATTGTCTTACGAATATTGCACAATATACATAGTCAATTTAGAAAAAGGTAAAAGTGGCAAAATTACATTCTTCTTTGGAGCCTACCCAGTAACACTACATACTTCAATCATACTTTCATTCTTTCAGTTTTTCAAAACCTAATCCTACCTAAAGTTCAGACATTCCACTCACATTCTTCAATTCATACAGATCGTTCTGTTGTATGCCACACAGGGATGGTAGATATGTGGCATAGAGCTGAATATTGTTCCAGACAGCTAATCTTGTTACGGCCCCTAGTTGACACTACATAGCATGCCGTATTTCTGGAGCCACGAGCCGACGCGCATTTCGGTGACAGGCCGGATAGGCCACACCTTCGTCAGGGCTGGGAGTTGTTGACTGGGAGGAGACAGGATAATAATCTGAAGTGAACTACAGAGGATGCCTTAGAGCGAAAGGCGCATAAATTGTTTTTTTCAGAAAAGCAGGAATCTGAGTTTTTAGATTTTGTTTGTCAAAGGAAGTGCTCCACTACGCAGGGGTTTACAGGTGAGGGATGAGCTGGGGGCTGCTATACTTTGAAGGTTTTTAGAAATATCACGCAGGTATCCCATGGAATTTGACTTAAGGGCGGCGAGTCTGGGAAATCTGGGTCCACCAACGCTGCTGGCATATAACCGCTTGGCTGAATGGACACACAGTCCGTAGATAGAGTTCCGTCGGTCAGCCAGACCGACCCTTCCTCACGGGGGACACGGCTCGCAAGCGCACTTAGTCTGTAGGTCTTTAAAAGGAGCCGCTCGGCATTCCTGACAAGTCGTCCATAGATGGGGTTCCGTCGATTGGCCGGATCGACCTGTCCTCACGGGGGGCAGGACTAGTGGAATGAAGTCAATCCACTCAGGGGCCCCCACGGACCCCTGCCCCCACCACATCTTCAACAGAGCCGCCGATACCATCGCACCCATGCTCCACCACACCATCAACAGCTCCCTGGCGACCGCCTCGTTCCCCGACGACTGGAAACACGCCGAGGTCAACCCCCTCCTAAAGAAACCCTCAGCGGACCCCACCGACCTCAAAAACTACAGACCCATCTCCCTGCTCCCTTTCCCAGCGAAAGTCATTGAGAAAGCCATCAACAGCCAACCCGCCACATTCATTGAAGAACACAACATCCTTGACTCCTCCCAATCCGGCTTCAGAAAAAACCACAGTACGGAAACCGCCCTCCTCGCCGCAACAGACGACATCCGCACCCAACTGGACAAAGGAGAAACAGTAGCCCTCATCCTACTAGACCTATCAGAGGCGTTCGACACAGTCTCCCACCGCACCCTAATACGCAGACTCTACGACGCAGGAATCCAGGACAAGGCCCTCGACTGGATCTGCTCCTTCCTCTCAGGCAGGACGCAACGGGTCAGACTCCCCCCTTTCCTCTCAGACCCCACACCTACCACCTGCGGAGTCCCCAAGGGCTCCTCCCTCAGCCCGACGCTCTTCAACGTCTACATGGCTCCACTTGCCCCCATCGTCAGAACCTACGGACTCAACATCGTGTCATACGCAGACGACACCCAGCTCATCCTCTCCCTATCCAAAGAGCCCAACACCGCCAGACGCAACTTTCGAGAAGGCATGGAAGCCGTCGCCAAATGGATGAAAAACAGCTGCCTGCAACTAAACACCAACAAAACAGAAGTACTCATCATGGGCCCAAACCCCGGCGCCTGGAGCGACACCTGGTGGCCCACCGCCCTCGGAAACCCGCCAACCCCCACAGACCAAGCATGCAACCTGGGAATCATCCTGGACTCCGAGCTCAAAATGGACCGCCAGATCAACTCTGTCTCATCTTCCTGCTTCCACACCCTCCGCCTCCTTCGTAAGACCTTCAAATGGATCCCCCTCGAACACCAAAAGACAGTCACTCACGCCCTGGTCACCAGCAGACTCTACTACGGCAACGCACTCTAAGCCGGAATAAACAAAAACCTCATCCACAAGCTACAGAACATCCAGAACGCCGCCGCAAGACTGGTCCTCAACCTGCCAAACCACTGCCACATCTCCCAGCACCTGCGCACACTCCACTGGCTCCCCGTCGAGGCGAGAATCACCTTTAAGATGCTCACCCACGCACACAAGGCCCTCCACGGCACCGGACCAGCATACATGAACAGCCGGCTCAAATTCCAGGCACCCCAAAGGACCCTACGATCAGCCCAGCTCTCCTACGCCGTGGTCCCCCGCACCAGAAAGATCGGGAGGCCGCTCCTTCTCCTTCCTCGCGGCCAAAGCATGGAACGCCCTTCCGCTCCACCTCAGACAGACAACATCGCTCCCCATCTTCGCAAGAAACCTCAAAACCTGGCTCTTCGACAGACCCCCTCCTTGATGGAATGGAACCCGCACCCCCCCCACCCCTAGCGCCTTGAGACCCTTACGGGTGAGTAGTTGCGCTTTAACAAACTCCTGATTGATGGATTGACTCTACTTCTGAATCTGGGTTAGTGACAGGTAATCCCCCCAAAAGCTAGCCTCACCGGGAGCCCATCAAGAAGAGAAGTCTCCGCAGATTCTAAACTCCTCCTGCAGCTCAGCGAGCGTTGTAGCAGTCTTCAGGCACCCAGAACTCTCCACCGATCAAAAGAAGAAAGCTGGCCTCGGAGAGAAACTGAGCCCCAAGATGCTCTTCCTCCTTCACCAAAAGACGCTGAAAAGTGAGCACGGGGAACTGGGCGCGGCCGCTGACATCATTGTAGGCACGCCCCGTGCCAAACCTCCCGCATCTCGCGTGAGGTGCCAAACCTCCCGCATCTCGCGTGACGTGCCAAACCTCCCGCATCTCGCGTGACGTGCCAAACCTCCCGCATCTCGCGTGACGTGCCAAACCTCCCGCATCTCGCGTGAGGTGCCGAACCTCCCGCATCTCGCGTGAAGTGCCGAACCTCCCGCATCTCGCGTGAGGTGCCGAACCTCCCGCATCTCGCGTGAGGTGCCGAACCTCCCGCATCTCGCGTGAGGTGCCGAACCTCCCGCATCTCGCGTGCGGTGCCGAACCTCCCGCATCTCGCGTGAGGTGTCGAACCTCTCGCGTGAGGTGCCGGACCTCCCGCATCTCGCGTGAGGTGCCGGACCTCCCGCATCTCGCGTGAGGTGCCGGACCTCCCGCATCTCGCGTGAGGTGCCGGACCTCCCGCATCTCGCGTGAGGTGCCGGACCTCCCGCATCTCGCGTGAGGTGCCGGACCTCCCGCATCTCGCGTGAGGTGCCGGACCTCCCGCATCTCGCGTGAGGTGCCGAACCTCCCGCATCTCGCGTGAGGTGCCGAACCTCCAGCATCTCGCGTGAGGTGTCGAACCTCTCGCATCTCGCGTGAGGCTAAAACCTCACGCATCTCGCGTGAGGTGCCAAACCTCACGCTTCCCGCGTACGGTGCCAAACCCACCGCATCTCGCGTGAAGTGGCAAACCTCACGCATCTCGGGTGAGGTGCCAAACCTCACGCATCTCGGGTGAGGTGCCACACCTCACGCATCTCGGGTGAGGTGCCAAACCTCACGCATCTCGGGTGAGGTGCTACACCTCACGCATCTCGGGTGAGGTGCTAAACCTCACGCATCTCGGGTGAGGTGCCAAACCTCACGCATCTCGGGTGAGGTGCCAAACCTCACGCATCTCGCGTGGGGTGCCGAACCTCACGCATCTCGTGTGAGATGCCGAACCACACACATCTCGCGTGAGGTGCAGAACCTCACCCATCTCGTGTGAGGTGCCGAACCTCCCGCATCTCGCGTGAGGTGCCGAACCTCCCGCATCTCGCGTGAGGTGCCGAACCTAACGCATCTCGCGTGAGGTTCCAAACCTGACGCTTCCCGCGTACGGTGCTAAACCCCACGCATCTCGCGTGAGTTGCCAAATCTCCCGCATCTCGGGTGAGGTGCCAAACTTCACGCATCTCGGGTGAGGTGCCAAACCTCACGCATCTCGGGTGAGGTGCCAAACCTCACGCATCTCGGGTGAGGTGCCAAACCTCATGCATCTCGCGTGAGGTGCAAAACCTCACGCATCTCGTGAGTGTCTGGCGCGGTAGTAAATGTCCTCCCATTCTTTGTTGCGCGGAGTCCGCCCCAGTTTCCTCTTTCATCTAGCCCGTCCTGCATTATAAACGCGCGAGTATCTGTCCAAGAGGAGCCGATATATGTATAAAATGAGTCGCTTAACTGTGGTGCGCGAGAGAAGCCAGTATTCATATTTACTGAGCTTGCGTGTAGCGTCTTCACGGATCTGGAGTGGAAGCGCCCAATGTCGGACCTGTAGATACCTAAGGCGTTCAGCCTCCGGGAGGTCATAGGTCTTCCGGAATTCCTCAAAAGGCATCACTCCCGCACCTGAATACATGTGAAAGAGGCATCGGCATCCTGCTGGGCGCCACCGTGCAAAGGCCTGGACATCCCTACCCGGGCCGAAGTCAGGGTTCTCTAACAGTGGTGTGAGGGGAGACGGGAAGGTCGTCAGGTCGTGTAAGACGCATGTTCGATCCCATACCTCTAGCGGTACCCTCGTGACGAAGGAGGCGTATAGGTTAGGGGGCCGGTGTTGTCGCCGCAGGAAAGGCACCTCCTGGAGTGGACGCCCCGCGACCGCTTGGTCCTGGAACAACCAATGGCGCTCCGATTCCCATTTGCTCCATTCCACTAGGGTTCTGAGTTGGGTCGCCTGGTAATAGTGACGTAAATCCGGCAGGCCCAGCCCACCACTCTCCGGGGGAAGCATCGCTAGCCTCAGCTTGAGTCTGGGCCATTTCCCTTTCCACACAAACTGAGCCAGCTCCGATTGCCTGCGGCGAATCCATCCCTCCGGGGGACGGAGCGGGCTAGCCCGAAAAACGTATAAAACTTGCGGGAGGATTGTCATCTTTACTGCTGCCACTCGGCCCAGCCAAGATAGTGGGAGGTGCCGCCACCGCCCGACCTCCGCGCGGATAGTGCGACTAAGGTTAGCGTAGTTGAGACGCACCGTTTCTGGTAGCGTGGCCGCCAAGTGTATGCCCAGGTAGGGGACTGCACCGTCTGCCCGTTGGAAGGGGAATTGTGCTTCTAGGGAGGCCCGCGTGTGTGCCTCCAAGGAAAGGTCAAGTGCTGGGGGGCGGAGCTTGCCGGCATCCATGGTAGACGCGTGAGTGCGGAGCTCCTCGCCTTTGCCCTGTAATTATCCTGCAAACTAATCCTGCTGAGTGCCTGAAAGACTCTATTGACTGCTGTTCACCCCCTAGCAGCCCCCGGGTGTGAGCGACAGAGTCTCGACGCCCGGACCACTGCAATACCGGGACGTCCTTGCTGGGGTGATAGTGCACCCATTCAAGACGGGCGGTGTAGTGGGTGCGGCGCTCGGCCGTGCACCGTGCCTCTGCGGGCCGCTTTGAAGGACAGTGGGGCTGGGGGCTCCCGGTGGTCTGCCCCACCTGAAATCCCCGACCAAGCCTGACATTGTCTGCTGGAATAGCTGCGGGAAGCCCTGCGGTATTGAAGGGAGACCCGCTGTTTGGGCGGGACGCAGGACATAGCGGCTCGAGATCGGGCTGCGGAGGACTAGCACAGTACCAACTCCGGTCCGGAGCGCCATCGGTGAGTGCCTGTTGGGTCCAGGAGGCTACGCGACGCTTGGTAGCATACTAGAAATTGCTTCATACCCCAGCAGCGAGGCCCTTGTGGAGACAGGAGACACCGGGTGGGTGCGCAGCACGGAATGTACAGCGGACACCTTAGCGAGTAACTTTTTGATTGACACCATTTTGGGGCCCGGCCTGCCTTGGTGACGGCCATTTGCTGCATCGCCCGAAGCCTGCTGCTGAGCCCTGGAGTGGTGGCTGGGCACCGAAAACGCAGAGGGAAGATCCTGCCTTGCACGGGCGTCGACGAGGAAGGTGATTGTTTGCCCTGGCTGAGGGCACTTGGCAACCTGTGCTGCATAGTGTGGTGGTTGATCTGGATACCCACTGCCTCGGGGACGGCTGGAGACCCTGGTAGGTGGAGGTTGGCGCAGTGGGGCCAGGTCATAGATCGGTAGCTATGTGGCCGGCTAGAGGAACCCACAGTTGGAAGCCAGTTGGTACTGTTGTGGTGTGCGGCACTCTGGATAGTAGGAACGGCTGACCACGCACTTGGGAGCACGCACGTGGGTGCCGAGATCTGGGGCTCGGAGCCTGAGACACACGCTAATCTGTGAGACGTCGCTAACCTGCTCTAAGCGGACTCGGGAGCTTGAGAAACGTTACGCTTTGATGTCCAGCAGGATCGCCATGGGCAAAAACGACAGAACTCAGCCCAAACTCTCCTTTGAGCAGCGACGGACCAAGGGGACGGAGGTGCCTGCCACAGAGGCGCCCCCGCGGGGAGCTACCTCTGACGGTTCTACGGGAGCCGATATCCGAGACTTGCTGGTCTCGATGGAAAAAGGGCTACAAGACAGTATTGCGTCCATTGGTACTAAAATTGATGCCCTGACATCGCAGTGGGGCGATACGGCGGAAGAGGTCAGTGGTGTGCTCCCAACTCCGGAATCCCCTTTAATGGCTCCCTGTAGCCATAATAGCTGACGAGCTAGTTGGAGATGCACCTGCGCGCCAGAGGGGCAACGAGGCCCGTGACGGGTGTTTGGCAACCTGTTCTGCAACCCCAAATACTATCTCTACTGATGAGGGAAACAATCCCGAAACACGAGCTAGGCTCGTGTCTAGAGATATCGAAATACAAGTACTTACTTGCACCGATTGTGGTGAAAAACCTTTGAAATTTGAACTTTGAACCGTTCCTGACTACACTTGAACTGCACAGACCAGGATGCAGTGGGGCGATACGGCGGAAGAGGTCAGTGGTGTGCTCCCAACTCCGGAATCCCCTACGGGAGCCGATATCCGAGACTTGCTGGTCTCGATGGAAAAAGGGCTACAAGACAGTATTGCATCCATTGGTACTAAAATTGATGCCCTGACATACCGCATGGACCGCATGTCGGAACGAGTGGACAAGCATGCTGAACGTCTCGACATGGCGGAGAGACGTCTGACGGAAGCGGAGGAGACACAGTAGGAGTGGGACAAAGACCGCAAGCAATTTGGCAGACTCCTGCAGGTGATCCAAGACAAGTCGGAGGATTTGGAGGCGAGATCGCGGAGATCCAACATTCGCATCACGGGTGTGGCGGAGACCACGCAAACTGGCAAGATGGAGCTTTTCTTGGAGAAACTATTGAAAACACTACTTGGAGACGAGGTTTTCTCCCCTATGTTTATAGTGGAGAGGGCCCACCGCACACTAGGGCCCAGGCCGAAGCCTGGTGCAAATCCGCGTCCCATAATAGCGAAGCTACTCAATTATCGGGATAGGGACACAGCACTACGTTTAGCCAGAGACAAAGGCAAGCTGCAATATGAAGGAATGGACATCTCCCTCTATCCGGACTTCACCGCAAAAGTGCAGGAGGAAAGGAGGCAATTCGCTCCATACAAAAAACAACTGCGAGACCTTGGGTTGGATTATGCCATGATGTACCCTACGAAGCTCCGGATAAACAGGCAAGGGCATTCACATTTCTTTACTGACCCCAGGGAGCTGCAAAAATCTCTGAAGGAATGGTCCAGAGAGCGCAGGAACAGCCCGAGGAGCGACCGGGACGACGGCAACGCCTCATCACAACTGGACGAACAGGAAGGAACACTGAATGGCTGTTTGTTTCAGACAGACCTTTGTACTGGTTAGTACGCTCCCCCCCTTGGCTTGCTCGGACTCCGGCTTTGTTGTAAGCAGCGCGGATGCTGATCGGCGTCTGATCCTGTGCGGTAGAGCCCTGGCAGTACCCTGAAGATACCCTGCTGGGTGAGATCTTTCTGATTTCTTTCTATGTCATGGGATGCCAAGGGTTGCTCTCCAATATGGGCTGTTGCCTCTCGCCTGAGGGGTATGTTTGGCGGGTTTTAATGCTGCGGGTTGCAGGTAGACCTTAGAGGTGCGCTGTGCCACGAGACGGGGAGGGAGGGCGGAAACGTGCATTTCTCGAACTTGGGACTCATGTTGGCACTAAATGCACGGCAGGGGCAGGGCGATGGGACGCTTTAGCATTGCAGTTTCGAACTGGTGGATAACTGCTCTTGGCTGGCAACGTCTGCCCCTGCGCTTTCGGCACTTGAGCTCTGGTGTGAGCCGGTTAAGGGTCTGTTTAAGTTGGTTTTTCAGGGGGGGGTGGAGGGTGGCACGGGGTCCTGTCTGACCAGGTTGGGGGTGGTCGGCTGTGGGCGGGGGGAGGGTGACTGTGAATTGATCACGTGTGGGTGTGTTTCCTGGGAACAATGGGAGGTTCAGTTTCAGGGGTTTGTAATGTCTGGTGTTGTGCTATTTGTTACTGCAACTATGGTCCTACCTGTATATCTTGGAGGTTCAAGACACCCTGCGGTGCACTGCCCACTTGTATTGAAGCTAGATGGAGGACAATGAGGATTTAACCGGAGGCGGACGTCCCGATCTACTGAGGGTGTTGACCTGGAATGTACGGGGACTCAATGACTACCGCAAGCTTAGAAAAGTGATAAGCTACCTTCACAGACACCGAATAGATGTGGCTCTCTTGCAAGAAACACACCTCCCACTTACTAGTACGATGCTGTCTGCGAGAGGTTTGGAGGGCAATTGTGTAGCAGCTAGTTTCACTACCCACTCTAGGGGGGTGGAGACATGGGTGAACCCCCGCTCGCAATTAATGTTAACACCTTTACATGTGGACCCAGAGAAAGACAACACTGCAAATGTAAGTTGACTAATTTATACCATGATGTTACATAGTAAGATTTCAATACGTTATTGTTCATCAGTTTCTTTAGTTGAAGAATTTAATCAGAAACACCCTTAAATGTACTAAAAATATCCAACCTTGACTTAGATATGTAATGAACTTGACATGATTTATCAACCATTTTTCCTCGGTTTAGCTAAGTACTGCAGTGACATTGTATATTTACCTGTCTATCATATGACAATAAGTGACCAAATTTTGTGTCTAGACCTGCTAGGTAGAATAAGTGTTTTTCGAACTCTGTTGTGTAAAAAAATAAAAAAACAAATGTCTACGCAGTTAGTAATATGTATTAACTATGTGACATAAAATAGGTATTGTAATTGATATATTTTTTCTATAATGTTTTTTCAGAGTTTCACCTATGACTCCTGAGGAAGGCGGATCTTTCTCTGCCGAAACGCGCGTCGAGTCTTTATAATTAATTTTGCAATATTTCTTATGTCATTTTTGGGTTCCATATGTATAATTATTTGCAATTCATTGTGATTTATAATGTCAATATGATGTATATGTTTTTTATTTATTGTCTTTGAATTGTGCTCAAGATTTTTATATGTTACTATTTTACTGTATCATATAGTTTGACTTATATGTTAGAGTCTCTATATGATTTTTATCTATGTTAAATTAAATATATATTTTTTAATACACACACCATTTTTCGATTATTCTTTTCTCCACTGGTCCTAGACTCTCTGGTCACTTACTCTGCGGATGGCCTAGGATTTTTTATTCACACTGGTTATTACCCTGCCCTAGGAGTCTGTGTATTACTGATACCCAGGGGGTCCTTGTTTTCTCTCAATTGTTGACCCAGAGGGTAGATACACCATCTCACGGTGCACGGGTAAAGGACATGACTTAATTGTAGTGAATGTCTACGGTCCCAACTACGATGACCCCGCTTTTTACACAGCCCTTGCTGGCACATGCAGGACATATCTTGATTCCAGGATGGTATGGGGTGGGGATTTTAACTTTGTGATGCATCCGGACCTGGATCGGTCGGCTGGGTCGGCTCGCAGCCCTGCGGCAGCCGCCGTTCTTATGCACTCGGAACTAATCAAGTTAGACATGGTAGACATATGGAGACACAGACACCCGGGCCGGGGACGGTTCACACATTACTCGGCTTACCACAACATACATACGAGAATAGATTACTGGTTTGTATCTTCCACCCTACTGAATTCGGTTAAAAATTGTACAATTCTCCCACGCACGTTGTCGGACCACTCACCACTGATTCTGCTCCTCGCTGCTCCTGCTAGGAAAATCCCCCCGTTTACTTGGAGGTTCCTGCCCTATTCTCTACTAGATGAGGATTTTAGGGGGGAGATTGCGGAAGACATAGAGACATTCTTTGACACTAACTTGGGGTCTGTGGACAGTTTTCATACGGTGTGGGACACCTTTAAGGTTTACATCGGGGGAATGACGATGGCAAAGCACTCTGGGGTACTCAAATCCATTAGACACAGACTCAAAAGCCTAGAGACACAATTGGCTGACTTAGAAAAGCGCCACAGGAGCACATCGGACGCTGAATCAGAAGAACAGAAGATCACAGAATTCAATGAGGAAGCTGACAGGGAGGTTAAACATATGGGGAAGTATGCCACTGCGCGAACGTATGGGGAGGGGGACCGCCCAGGATCATTACTCGCTCATTTCCCCTGGACTGAGTGGTCGCTCCCCAGTGTCCTGCTGCGTCACTGGTATCGTTGCTGCTTTGCTTTTATGCCACTTACTGCTGCCTGCTGTGTGCCTGCTAGACGCTGTATTGAAACTGCATTTTTCATTTATTTAAAGCGCCGCCTTTCCTGTTTGCCTGCTAGACGCTGTATTGAAACTGCTTTTTCATTTATTTAAAGCGCCGCTTTTCCTGTTTGCCTGATAGACGCTGTATTGAAACTGCTTTATCATTTATTTAAAGCGCCGCTTTTCCTGTTTGCCTGATAGACGCTGTATTGAAACTGCTTTATCATTTATTTAAAGCGCCGCTTTTCCTGTTTGCGCGCATTTCCACTGGGCTCCCCCCTCCGCCTCCATTTTGTCGGATTGTTGTTGTTGTTTTGGTCATCCCGAGCCCGCCCCGCCTCCCAGCTGAGACGCCCTCGCCCCTCCCCCTCCACCCTCCTTATATGACAGCGCGCAGCGTTCACGCGCAGCGACCGCGACCGCGCCCAACCCGCGCCGAAGGTGCGCCAAAGGTAAGCCCGTCTACGCCCGTCCGCGCCTGGACCGCGCCCAGCGCCAGACCCCCTGCCCCTCGCTCTGCCCAGCCCTCCCGCATTACCTACGATGCCGCCACCCTCCTAGCCCTTGACCCCGGTCGCGCCCCCAACTGCGTCCAAGCCGCTCCTGGACACACCCATGGACCATTCTCTTGCTACTCCTGCAAATTCAGCGGCACCGACAACATCTCCGCTACGACCACACCACAGATTCCTGACCCCAACCACCTACAATGCATCCTTCTCAACACCCGCTCGATCCACAGACACGCCATTGACCTATGGAATCTACTAGACACCATCTCTCCAGACGTCGCCTTCCTAACGGAAACATGGATGAACGCTTCCTCCGCCCCAGACATCACCATCGCTATCCCCGATGACTATAAGATCACACGCAAGGACCGCACCGACCATACAGGAGGAGGAATCGCCATCGTCCATAAGAAATCCATCCGCATCTCTACCAGCTCTGACGCCAACCTCCCTAACTCCGAACACCTTCACTTCCAGATCCACATCGACCCCAAGACAACTCTTAGAGGCACCCTCCTCTACAGACCACCAGGACCCCGCGCAAAATTCAGTGAAGACATCACGGACTTCATCACTCCACACGCGCTCCCCTCCAAAGACTACATCCTTCTGGGAGACCTCAACTTTCACCTCGACAAGATCAACGACCGCAACTCCGCCACCCTCTTAGACAACCTCGCCAACCTCGGACTTAAACAACTGGTCACTTCTCCCACCCACATCGCAGGTCACACACTCGACCCCATCTTCACCTCCAGCAACCATATCTCCTTCAGCCACACTACGGATCTCCTCTGGACTGACCACAGCTGCGTTCACTTCACCTACAACAAGCCGAAACCCATCATCCACCTCCAACCAACCCTACAAAGAAACTGGAACAAAATCACCACGGATCAGATCTCCGCATCGCTCCTTCGAACCTCCCCAGCCCTCTCTTCTAACGCCAACGAAGCCGCCTCCAACCTCACCCTTTGGTTATCCAACACCGCCGACTCCTTAGCACCACTGAAAAAACGTCAACACAAACTTGGCAACAAGAAGGCCTCATGGTTCAACGATGATCTCAAGAAGTCCAAGAAACTATGCCGCTCCCTTGAAAAGGCCTGGAAAAAAGACCCATCCACCAGCAACAAGGACGCCTTCAAAAGCGCCACCCGCACTCACCACCAACTGATCCGAAAAGCCAAGAAAACAGCATTCAAGGATCGACTTGACAACAACGCCCACAACAGCAAGGAACTCTTCAACATCGTCAAGGAATTCTCCAACCCATTGGCCAACTCCAACGACATCACCCCCTCTCAAACCCTCTGCGACTCCCTAGCCTCTTTTTTCCACAACAAGATTGCTGACATCCACAACAGCTTTGACAACCAACCCGGAAGCCAACCCACCCTACCATCTGCTGACCATCTTCCCCCCGTAAACACCCTTAACGCCTGGAACCCAATCTCCACTGAGGACACCATCCGCCTGATGAATTCCATCCACTCTGGATCCCCCACAGACCCATGCCCTCACCACATCTTCAACAAAGCTGACTCCGTCATAGCACCGCACCTCCGAGACGTCATCAACTGCTCCTTCAACTCCGCCACCTTCCCAGAAGACTGGAAACACGCTGAACTCACCGCCCTTCTGAAAAAACCAACAGCAGACCCCACCGAACTCAAAAACTACCGCCCCATCTCGCTTCTTCCATTCCCGGCCAAAGTCATCGAGAAAGCCGTCAACAACCAGCTCGCCGCCTTCCTCGAAGCCAACAAATCCCTCGACCCCTCACAATCTGGCTTCAGAGCCAAACACAGCACTGAGACCGCCCTCATCGCAGCAACAGACGACATTCGAACTCTACTGGACAATGGTGACACAGTCGCCCTCATCCTCCTCGACCTCTCTGCAGCATTCGACACAGTCTGCCACAGCACCCTTCTACATCGCCTCAATAACATCGGAATCCAAGGAAAAGCACTTGATTGGATCACCTCGTTCCTCACCGGAAGAACCCAGAGAGTCCGCCTCCCACCATTCAAGTCCGAGGCCTCTGAAGTCATCTGCAGCGTACCTCAAGGATCCTCACTCAGTCCCACCCTCTTCAACGTGTATACATGAGCCCCCTCGCGACCATCGCCCGCCAACACAACCTCAACATCATCTCTTACGCGGATGGCACTCAACTGATCCTTTCTCTCACCAAGGACCCCAGCACCGCCAAAACTAACTTACACGAAGGAATGAAAGAAGTCGCCGAATGGATGAAACAAAGCCGTCTGAAACTGAACTCAGACAAAACAGAAGTCCTCATCTTAGGTACATCCCCCTCTGCATGGGACGACTCCTGGTGGCCGGAAGCCCTCGGAAAAGCACCCATCCCGACAGACCACGCACGGAACCTTGGCGTCATCCTGGATTCTTCACTCTCAATGAACAGACAAGTCAGCGCCGTATCCTCTTCCTGCTTTAACATTCTCCGCATGCTCAGAAAAACATTTCGCTGGATCCCCTCCGAAACAAGGAAAACAGTCACCCACGCTCTAGTCACGAGCCGACTGGACTACGGAAACACCCTCTACGCAGGTACCACCGCTAAACTCCAGAAGAAACTACAACGAATCCAAAACGCCTCAGCCAGGTTGATATTAGACATCCCACGCAACGAACACATCTCTGGTCACCTTAAAGACCTCCACTGGCTACCCGTCAATAAGAGGATCACTTTCCGACTGCTTACCCACGCACACAAATCACTCTACGACATCGGACCAGATTGCCTCAACTCTCGACTGTCCTTCTACACCCCCTCCCGCCAACTTCGCTCTTCCAGCCAAGCCTTCGCCACTGTACCTCGCATCAACAAGACCACCATGGGAGGCAGATCCTTTTCATACCTGGCCGCTAAGACATGGAACTCACTCCCCGCTTACCTTCGCCTCACCCAGAACCACCTAGCGTTCAGAAAGCAGCTTAAAACGTGGTTATTTGACAAATAATCCTCCTCCCCTTCCTAAGCGCCTTGAAACCCTCTGGGTATGTAGTGCGCTATACAAATTTTATGACTTGACTACTGGCCAGATTGATGCGCAGTAGTAGACCCAAGCTTGTCGTAGAGGAACTAGGGACATCCACTGGAGAGGTGGTTACGGAGGAGGCTGACATCATTGCAGAATTTAAGGATTATTATTCTAAGCTTTATAGGTCCCGATCTGAGCATATGGAGGAGGAGATCGACGACTATCTTAGTTATATCAAAATGCCCTTTCTGGAAAATTTCCAAAGGGAATTCTTGATGATGCCTATACAGCGAGACGAGATCCTAGAGGCGCTGGAGGGTATGAGATCAGGCAGCGCCCCTGGCGCGGACGGGCTCACGGTAGCCTTTTACAAGGCTTTCAAAGAAACCCTTGTACCCCATCTGATGTCCCTTTTCGATGAAATATGTCAACCGGGTAGTATGTCGAAATCTATGAGAGAAGCCCTTCTTATCACTATCCCTAAGCCGGGGAAGTCCCCCAGGGAATGCGGCTCATACAGACCGCTTTCCCTTCTGAATGTAGACGCCAAGTTGTAGGCGAAAGTACTGGCTGCGAGATTGGCTATAATCGTCCCGGAGATGGTTGCTCCGGAACAGGCGGGTTTTGTCCCCGCAAGGAACCTGACATATAGCCTCCGCACGGTCCTGGGCACTATGCAACACGTGAAACAAGACAACAAAGCTGTTGCGATATTTCTGGACATGTAGAAGGCCTTCGACTCTGTGGAGTGGCCCTTCATGCTAAGGGTGCTGCGGAAGTATGGGCTAGGAAAACCTTTCCTTCAGATGCTGGGTGCACTCTATTACAAGCCCTCTGCTCGCCTGAAACTAGGTGACATCGTCACTGACCCCATTGCCATAAGTAGAGGCACGCAACAGGGTTGCCCTCTATCTCCTCTGCTGTACGCGCTAGTGGCAGAACCCCTGGCGTGTGCGATTAGAGAATACCACAAACACCAAGGGATCAGCTTCCCTACGTACAAGATCGGTATATCCACATATGCGGATGATACCTTGCTATATGTCAGAGAACCGGAAACCAATCTTGCCTCAGTGCTGCGGGAGGTGGTGAGATTTGGGGCATTATCTGGGCTATGCGTGAACTGGGACAAATCGGTTGCACTTCCGTTGAAGCCGGTGACTGTCCCGTTTGTTGCGAAATACCCGTTGCAGTGGACTACGGACTCCATACGATACCTAGGGATCCGTCTGCACACCGACCCTGAGTTATTGGTCCGTGAGAACTATGGTAGGGCTTACAGTAAGCTGGTGGACGATGTAGAGGTCTGGTGTAGACTACCTCTGTCGCTGATGGGGCGAATTGCGATTATGAAAATGGTGGTGCTGCCTCGGTTCCTGTTTCTTTTTAATAACATACCAGTGGTCCTGTCTAAGTCCTTCTTTCGGCGCCTCACGCAAGTCCTAGTTAGGTTGGCGTGGGGAGGTAAACAGCCCAGAGTCCAGTGGAAGATTTTGACCCTTCCCTAAGAGCAGGGAGGTCTGGGCGCGCTGGACCTCGAACAGTATTATCGAATAGCCCAAGCGTCTCATCTTCACACGTGGATCCATGGCAATCCCGATATACCGCATGTAAAATTGGAACGGCTGTTTGCGGAACCAGTCCCACTCCCGGCCACGATTTGTCACCCGGTGGACCGTAGAACTGGGGTGCTCGATTCCATCAGAGCTACGAATCCGGTTTGGCATGAATTGCTTAAACAGCAAGACGGTGAGAGACTATACTCTCCCCTCATGTGTGTGGTGTGGGCTGTGTGGCTACCCCCTTTGGCAGAGAAAGGGGTTGTGAAGGCTCTACTGGAGCTGGGTATTACCAAGCTGGGAGACTTGTTCCTTGACGGCACTGTGAAAACTCTCCACCTGGTCTTGCAATCACTGTCAGGGAAGTCGCTGCTTCATAGCTTCCAGTACCATAGGGTACGCAGTGCCCTGCTGGAACTGCTCGGTCCGGAGCTGGCCGAACCTCCGGAGGTACCGGAACTCACCTACGTTATTAAGAACCCGGCCTCGGGTAAACTGGTGTCCAGACTTTAAAAAATGGGGGACCGGCATAGGTGTGGACTACAGTCTAGGGCAAGAGTGGCTTGGCAGGTGGATCTCCAGACACAGATCACTGACAAGATGTGGAGTTATTGTTGCAGCAGGACCAGAAAAATATCTTTGAATAGCAGGCACAGGCTCATTCACTTCAAGTACTTGCAGCGTATATATTACACCCCGGAGAGACTGCATAGGTATGGTCTGAGAGGATCCGCGGAGTGCGAACGCTGTCATCTCCCGAGTGCGGACTTCCTACATATGGCTTGGTCCTGCCCAGGAATCCAGAGATTCTGGACGGAGGTATTCTCCGAATTGGGCCGGATTCTAGGGACGGAGGTCCCGCCTGACCCGGCCATGGCACTGCTGGGTTACTCCAAACCACTACCGGTGGCGTTGCGGAGACTGGCCGATTTAGCCTTGCTGACTGCCAAACGTACGGTAGCAATGTGTTGGATGAGGGGGCCACTACC
This sequence comes from Lissotriton vulgaris, assembly GCF_964263255.1. Taxonomy (NCBI): domain Eukaryota; kingdom Metazoa; phylum Chordata; class Amphibia; order Caudata; family Salamandridae; genus Lissotriton; species Lissotriton vulgaris. The sequence goes on along the minus strand of NC_141699.1, from coordinate 947,180,024 downwards.
GACAAAAAAAAGATGGGAGACGGACTTACTATACTGCTGTACACAGTCGGAGACATATAGCGAACTGCTTCCTCCCAGGAATCGCCCCAAGGATTTCTGGGGTCTGTACAGGGCCTACCTGGACGCTCGAGATAGTGCAGACTCGGGATCTGACCTGGAGGACGCAGGGGAAGAGGGAACTCTGGACGGGGTTGAGGACCACCTGGGGTGCGATCCTGCAGGTGTTTAGGGACACCCCGGGTGTGTGGCGCAGGCTCTGGATCCAGGCTGCCTGGTGGTGCGCAACGGGAGGGACTCCTTGCGGGGACACAAGTTATACTTAGAGGTAGGGGGGATGTGACAGTAGTAGATAGTCAGACTGCAGTGATTGCATCCCGACACACAGGCGCTGCACGAGACGGTAGCACACACTAGAACAGCACACGTGGGGTTGGGGGGTGGTTGTTGGGAAGGGGGTGGGTAGTTTGGGGGTTGGGTAGTTTGAACTGTTTATGAAACAGCACTATTTCTAGCCTACCAGCCAGGGAGGTCGGATGTACTACATGGCAAGCGGCAGCATGGGCGGGGGAAGATCCCCCCTCAAGGACACACAGCGGAGTAAAGGGGAGTGCTTGATGTGACCTCATTGTATGCTTTCCATTACTATTTGTCCCTTCATTACTCGATTTGCCGCCAGGCCTCTGGGATGCTGGCATGTAGGCTGTGTAAGATACGTCTCTACTGATGCGATGTGACAATGTGGATTGCTGCCGGCCTCCGGGTTGTAGGCAATAAGAGCTGTGTGAAAATTGGATATGCAATAAAGTTAATAAAAAAAGAGAAAGGTCAAGTGCTACTGATTTCGTCATGTTCACCTTAAAGCCAGAGGCCTTCGCAAACGCATCCAGGATGGCTGCCCTGGCCGGCAGGGATGCCGCAGGGGAAGCCAAGGAAAGCGAGACGTCATCAGCGTATAAGCTAATCATGTGGATATAAGCCCCGAATTTAATCCCCTTAATGGTCGGATGCGATCGCATGGCCTGCGCCGGGGGTTCCATATACAGCGCGAAGAGCAGGGGCGAGAGCGGACACCCCTGCCGAGTTCCGCGTCCGATGGGGAAAACGGGCGATGATCAGCCATTCACCCGAACCGACGCCGTGGGGAAGGTATAGCAGTTCAGAACCCACGTACGAAATCTCGAGCCTAACCCTGCCTTGATGAGCACCTGTTCCAAGTACGGCCAGTGGACATGATTGAAGGCCTTCTCCGCATCAATTGCCAACATCATGAACTCTCCCGGCAACCTGGAGGCCGGTTCCACTAAGTGGAGTGCTCTTTTTGTGTTGTCGACCGTCTAGCGCTCCGGTATAAAGCCGGCCTGGTCCGGATCAATCAGACCCGTCATAAGTGGGCCCAGCCGCTTCGACAGTATACTGGTGTAAAGCTTCAGATCTACGTTAAGTAACGAGATAGGGCGGTAGGCCCCGCATTGCGTTCGGTCCTTCCCCGGTTTGGGAATGACCGATGTAGGAGAGTAGGGTCTGCATTCCTATGATCACCCCAGATTTTTGCTTTTTTTGCTTCACTGGTTTGCGAGTTCTCTGGCTGTGGGCCTGCTAATCAGACCCACAGCCTTGCTGTTCTCTCACTAAATCGACACGTGTACCTTAGGTGCATTTACCAATTGGTACTGGGCCACCTTATCAGACCCTGTAACTCAGGGCATAGGTGTACCCAGGGCCTACCAGGGGCTGCAGCATGTATTATGCCACCCCTGGCTGGCCATCTAAATCTGACACAACTGGCTGCACGACAGCTGGGGCGAGGTGGCGTAATCACCCTTTGCTTTAGATATAGTATACCTATATCTAACCCTAAAATGGGCACCCGTATTCCTATCAGTCACTCCTATGGCAGGCCTTGACAATCCTGAAGGCAGAGTGCTTGGAATCGTGTGAGATGGTGCTCTGGCATGAGCTGAGCCCGTTTGCAGCTTGCGGAACCAAGTCCTAATAGCTGTTCCATGATAACGCATACCATATACTCTTAAGTGCATTATAATCCTCGTGGTTATATGCTAACTCTGGTATCGCTTTATCAAAACATGTCGAGTAAGGTGTCATACGAATTGGAATACTAACCCCTCGCCAATTCTGGCGACGGGGTTAGCATTCCACCCTTCTAGAGGGACACGACATGTATGTAACTGTGAACCCCGGTTAAAGTTAACTCAAGCCTCAGCATCACAAAATGGATGCTGCCACCACAGACACAAGTCTGACCTCCTGCTGCTGGGAGTCCTTCCATCGAGGGAGGCTTGGACAAAGGGTTTCCTGTCAGGGGCGGTGCTAGCACCATCCCAGACAGGGTTTTGTGTATCCTGGGTAGGCAGGGCTTTAGAGGAAGGTGACTGCAAGTGGCACCCCGGTGCTCACTATGCATCTGCCGGCTAGAACCAGTTCCAGGGGCACACCAGCCCCTGACCTGGGGAAAGTCCGGCATGGGAGAGGGGTGTAACCACCCCCCTTCCTGGTCCCACCCATGGGCAGGACCTAGTCGCGTGCCAGCCCCTTTTCGTAGTATAAAGATAGGAGCGGGCCCCCTTCCAAATTAGATCATCTTTGAATCCTGAAACTACTTTCTACGAAAGGAACTCTCGACTTCTTCTCAAGATTTCTCCCTTGTGACTAAGGAGTAGTCACCCTGCATACGCAGGCACCATCCAAGCATCACGGTCTGCTGTAAGTCTCTCCTCCGGATCAAGACTGCCCAGCTCGACGAGAACCGGTTTCCCTGGCACCTCTGACCTCAACCTGCATCATCAGCCCAGCTGAGATTCGTGGGTGTGACGAGACCTCGAGGGACCGGCCATCTTCAGGACTACACGACGCTTGCCCAGCACGACCGCCGAGGGATCCTCGAGTGAGTGCTTTGGGGTCCGAGAAGCCCCCACCCTGAGCAGCTCCAGCACCGAAGTTCAGCCTCCCAGCATCCACGAGATCTGCGTGGGGCCCTTCTGCTCTTTTCTACTGACCGCGTTGTCTGGCTACTAGCCCGCTGGCTTGTGGCCTTCCCGACGACGAACGACGACATCAACACCGCTGGTCTGGTTGCTCCAGACTGGCCCTTGCTCCCCTCCAACAGAGGAGCACCCCGGACCCTCCTGGTCCACTCCAGACGCCATTTTTAGTCCACCGCGTGGGCTTGCATTTGCTAAGACTTGTTGCCCCAATCCTGGGTCCAGTGACGTCGACAGCAGATACCATCGTGGGACAGCTCGCACCTCCATCCTGGTCGCCGACAACGCCTCCTGGTCCGTGAGACTGCAGAGCCCAGCGTCGCCCACTCACCTGGTCGAGGTGACTCCATCCGGTGCCATCCTGGTGCCCATCTAGTCACTGGCTAGTGATTCAGAACTTGGTCCCCTCTGCTTACAGGTGTCTTCCATCTTCGATCCAGGCTTGGATCCCTCCGAATCTCTTCACTGGTTGCCTGCCAGCAACTTCTTTCAGGCTCCATAGACTGCAACGAGGATTCCCGACGTCTTTCCAGACCTATGCAGCCGCAGCCCCTGGGCTAGGTAACTTCGGCATTTTGGTGCCCCAGCATAGCCTCACTATCCAAGGGTCCAGATCCTTTTTCGTTTCAGCTCTACCTAGTCGGATTCGTCCGATAACACTAACTTTGTAATTCCTAGAAACCATAGACTTTGTTCCGCATCCCGCGTGAGAGTGCACACTCTGCACCCGATCTCCCTAGGCCTCCTGCTAGTAATCTGAAGGTTCAGTAGTCAAGTCCTAGCGATCCCAAAGCCTATTAGAGTAGTACTTACCTGCTAGTAATTTCGCATTCCACTTTTAGAGTATGTGGTTTTTCGTGCCCCTCGGGCATTTGTGTAAATTGTGCAACTTTGCGTATTTTCCTAAGAGCTTAGCACCCTGTCCTCATAAAGAGTCCAGGGTTGTTGTGTTCTAAATAAATATCCTTTTATTTTCATAACAACTTGTGTGGTGTCCTTTCACTTGGTGTTCAAGGGGTATATGTGATGGTATAACAGCTGGCTTAACAAGCCCTCTAGAGTTTAGCCTAAAGACTGCTCTTGTCCATGCTACTAGGATAGCTGGTCTAACGGTTGACTTACAACCAATCATCAATAAGGGTCGTTTGGAATGATACACAGTGATCACTAGAATAGTGAGCACTACATATCAGGCCAACTTCTCACAACCGAGATCATGGCACTCATCGGATCTCTTGGGATGGCGCCGGGCTCCGAGAAGGAATTAAAGAGGGCAGTCAACAACGGAGCAACCTGGGGGCAGAATGTTTTGTAAAAGGCGGCGGTGAAGCCATCCGGTCCCGGCGCCTTGGCCAGCTTGAGGCGGGAGATCGCGGCAATGACTTCTTCAGGACGGATCTCCCTGTCAAGGAGTTCTGATTGTTCCGTCGATAAAGCCGGTATGGACACCGAGTCCAGGAAGGCCGCCCCGTCCGCTGGATCCAGAGCAGCCCCCTTGTATAGTGTGGTATAAAAGTCACTAAATGCCTGCGCTATAGCTCCGTCCTCCGTCACTGTGACTCCGTCCTGCGTGTGTATTTCCTGCACGGAGTGTCGCTGCTGCTGTTCGCGGAGTGCCCGACCCAACAGCCTCCCGCATCTGTCGCCTCCTGTGTAGTATGCATGTCGTACCCGTAGTGCCGCGTATTCTGCTCTATCTTGATCTAGTGCTGCTAACTGATGACGTGCCCTTCACAACTGTTTCCACACCCGCGGCGCCCCTGTCCTCTGGTGTACCTGCTCCAATTCTTCGTGCGGGCAGAGAGCTTGTCTCTCTTACGGGGCCTCTCCGCATTTTCTGCTGCCGCGATTGCAATGAACTCGCCCCGTATGACTGCCTTGAGTGCTGTCCAATGTGTTGCATGTGAAGTGTCCGTCGGTGTGTTGTGTACCAGGTATTCAGCTATAGCTTCCTTGATCTTGGCCACAACCCCCGGTCTGTGCAGCAGCGTGTCCCTCAGTCTCCAGCAACGGGCACTGCGCCCCACCGGTGGAAAGGTAAACACCGCTGTGAGTGGTGCATGATCGGAAAGGGCTGCCGCTCCTATCTCAACGCTTGACGCCAGCGCTCTAAATGAAGTGGATGTTAGAAAATAATCTAGGCGCGCATAGGTTTTGTGGGCGTTGGGAGTAATATGTGTAGTCCCGGTCGCCCGGGTGGAGGGAGCGCCACAAGTCCGTCATACCCAGTTCTGACAATCTGTTCCGTCCCCCCTCCGATAAAGTGCCTGCCTGCGTGGATCGCTGCGCTGACCTGTCAAGTAGGTTGTCAAAAACTAAATTGAGGTCCCCCCAACCAGAACGTGTCTATCAGGTGCCGCCGCTGCTTCAGTAAGCACTTGGTGGAAGAACTTCTCCTGCCCCTCATTTGGCGCATAAACCGCAATCACCGTGAAGGTGTGAGCACCCAGTGAGAACCTGCAGGATAGAAGTCGCCCTTTAACCTCTGTCCCCCGGTGTAACTGCTACCCCTTAAATCGCTTTGACACCAGGAGCGCCACCCCAGCAGTCTTTATGGTTGTGGATGAGAAAAATTGTGTCGGAAAGTGACGGGATTTAAGCCTATGACAATCCTTAGTTAGTGTGATCTCGCCCCACGGGTCGCGAGACCCCTACTCACCCCGTCACCTCTGTTACCCTGCCATAACGCTCCATATCCAGGTATACGAGCAGAATCCACAACAACAGCGTCCATGACGACAGGAAGCCCACCCCTCTCTCTTTTACAGGGTCCAATCAGGAGTGACGAAGGACCGGAAGGACTACCCCGCGACCCCGGAAGTCCCGCCTCCCTACAGACGGCCGGATACAGAAAAGACGGAAGTGGAGAGACAGAAAGGGTCGAAGGATCGTGGCAGGAGCTTTCGGCTGGTGCGGTGACGGACGGAGAAGACGGGAACGGAGACATCGAGGAGTGGTCAGAAGATTGGTGGAGTCCCACGGAGGTGGCTGGAGAGCGGCCGTAACTCGGAGGAGAGTTACGGCGGAGCGCGTGATTACCAGGTGCCCTCTTGCGCACATTAGGTGCACTGTGTAAATAATAGGTACTGTGTAAATAGTAAAGCCCCTCCCTGTGTATACTTATTCCCGCTATCCTAGGCACGTCACCAATAGTCATTAGGCATTTTGTATATAGACACACGTAGCACTGTACAAAGAGCACCCCTATTCCCCACCATCCTGCGCACGTCTTTTGCTTCCCCTTCCCTGACTCTTTCCCATACCTTCCTCACTCCCCTTTCGCCTCCTCACACTACCGGGTAACGGTGACGGTATCGGATCTCTAGTCCCAGAGTGAATTATGGCTCCTTTCTCTCTTGTTGCCCTCTGAGGTGTCCTCCAACCATACCGAGGCAGCTACACCCAAGACCCGGACATCCCTCGGACCCTCGTCACATCAGGAGGAATACAGAAGAAGACGCACCGCCTTCGTTGTGTGTTCGACCTGGGACTCTCTATCCCCGTATCCCGCTGTATAGAGACCAAATAAAACACTATAGCCCACTATATCCGGCCTCCTCGCCTGCGTTACCAGTCCGCCGACCGCCCACGATCACATCTGGTGTCAGAAGTGGGATTATCTGGAGTTATGGAGGCCGTGATGAAGAGGATGGCGGATTCCCAGGAACAGCTGGGAAAGTTAATGGAGCAGTTCCTAAAGACCGCTGAGGACGACCGTGGACAACTCCATGATGTATTAAAAGGTCAGGGAACCACCCACGAGCAGGCTATGGGGAAACTGACCGATGTCCTAGGTCATCAGAGGCCCATGACCTCCCTGCCTTCGGTGGTTCTCCAGAAATATGTGCCGGGGGAGGACCCGGACTTCTTTTTTACTATCTTCGAGCGGCTAGCACAGGCGGCCGCCTGGCCTGCTGACCGGTGGGGTCATTATCTGGGTCCCTTACTGACGGGTTACCTACAGGCCGCCTACCAACAAGCGAACATTCAGGGTAACAATCCGTATGTGGACATCAAAAAGTGTATCCTCGAAAGGCTGGGCATTGACGAAGAAACCTATCGAGTAAGGTTACGCCAAGTAAAGGAAGGACCCCAAGAGACCCCCAGAGCCCTCTCTTTTCGGATCAAAGACCTAGCCAACCGGTGGCTGAAACCCGATACCTCTACTAAAGAGGACATCTTAGAGAAGGTATATTTGGAACAATTCCTGTTATCCTTACTACCAGGCACGCAACGATGGGTACGCCAGCATGCCCGCCTGACCCTGGACACTGCAATCGAAATCGCAAGCGCCTACAGCAGGGCCCAGGAGGCCCAGTGAGGAAAGGAGGATCATTCCCACAAACCGCACACACCGACAGGCCTACGACCTCCTCGTCCCCCTATACCGAGAAGACCAGAGCCTACCCTTCTGTTCCCTCCCCCGGTGATACAACGCCCTGTCAATCCTGGACCTCAATGCTATAGCTGTGGAGGATTCGGTCACATCGCCAGAGTGTGTCCTCATAAAGATGAGCCGATAGAAGTGGGCCTAGCACGTAACTGTGTATGTTCTGTACCCGGGACACCTCCACCTCCGTTTCGATGTCCAGTGAATTTTGATGGACAAACCCTCATGGCCCTGACAGACACTGGGTGTCGGCAGAGTGTCCTCAGACCTCAGGACTTACGTCACCCTGTGAAACCCTCATCCGACATAGTCGCCATTCAGTGTGTTCATGGGGATACGAAGAGATACCCAACCACCCAGGTACAGGTCCAACATCCCAAAGATCCCGGAACCACTCTCACCGTGGGACTCATACCCAAACTACCGGAGCAGGCGATACTGGGAAGCGATTACCCCGGATTGCGAGGACTGTTGCAAGACACCACTGAATCCCTGACCCACTGGTGGGAAGAAGCACCCTTTCCAAAGGGGTTGTCCTCCCCTATGCTGGCACGCAAACCACCTAAAACCAAAGCACAGAAGAAGAAGGAAAAAAGAGAATACACAGGCGCGTTCCCCGTGATCCCGGATGAACACCCCTGGCAAACAGACAGAGAATTCAGGGCTGCACAACAGGAGGATCCATTACTACAGGAAGCCTGGGGAAGGGCGTTGGACCAAGAGGATCCCCTTACCGTAGGTCCATACTTCTTCAAGAAAAAGGGGCTATTGTACCGTAAGGGAGGGAACCAACAAAAACCCCAACTCTTGGTCCCTGGTCCCTTTCAAGAGAAGGTACTGTTCCTAGCCCATAGTCACCTTCTGGGGGGTCATTTTGGCGAAGAAAAGACCAGTCAAACTATCCTGGACAAGTTCTACTGGCCTGGGATTTACCAACACATCAAGAAGTATTGTAAAGAATGTCCGGTATGTCAGAAACATAGCAGATACCGACCCCCTAGGGTACCGCTACAACCCCTTCCCGTCATTGACGTCCTGTTCAGCAGAGTGGGGATGGACATAATAGGGCCTCTGTTACCTTCACACAGTGGTTGTCGCTACGCCCTGGTTATTGTGGACTATGCCACCCTCTTCCCTGAAGCCCTACCTTTGCGACAGCCCACCACCCAGAATATTGCCAAGGCCCTCATTACTGTATTCACTAGGGTAGGATTTCCCAGAGAAATACTGACCGATCAGGGTACTCCATTTGTCTCTGCTCTGATGAAACAGGTATGCTCCCACTTAGGAATCAAACAGATCAGAACCTCGGCATACCATCCACAAACCGACGGGCTAGTAGAAAGGTATAACGCCACCCTTCAACAGACCCTTAAGAAGCTGCTGGGGTTGGAAGCCAAACGGTGGGAGGATATGCTACCCCTTGCCCTGTTTGCCATCCGTTGCACAACCCAGAGCAGCACCGGGTACTCGCCCTACGAGTTGTTATATGGGCGACCCCCTCGTACCCTGCTAGACATGGCCCAAGAAGCCTGGGAAGCGGAACCAGATCGTACTCGGCCCCTTCCCGAATATATTGACAACCTGAAAACCCACCTAGCTGTAATAAGAGACATAGTACGACAGAATCTTGAGAATGCACAAAACAAGCAGAAAGGGCAGTACGATAAAGGCACTAAACCAAGAGCCTTCTTAGCAGGTGATTTGGTATTACTGATGTTGCCATCCTCCGACCAAAAGCTCCTTGGACAGTGGCAGGGCCCTTATACCATCCTTCGTCAGGTGACCCCGGTCACTTACGAATTAGACCTAGATCCCACACGTGGTGTATCCCAAATATATCACGTTAATCATCTGAAGAAATGGGAAGGCCCTCGTCCGGTATTATCCGGGTCCCTTACCCCGGTTCCCCTCTCCTTCACTCCCTGTATAGATCCTGATGTCACTCAACAACAACAACATGATCTCGAGACAGTCCTTTTTCCACTACGACAGGTCTTCTCCTCTTCCCCTGGTCACACCACCATCACAGAACACGCTATACAGACAATACCTGGGAAAGTGGTCCGACAAAGGCCCTACCGAGTCCCCGAAGCCCGCAGGGAAGTTATACGGAAAGAAACAGAACAGATGCTAAAGATGGGTATAATAGAACCGCCGGTAAGCGAGTGGAACTCCCCGATCGTCCTTGTACCCAAACCAGACGGTCTGTCCGGTTCTGTATTGACTTCCGCGAAGTCAATAAGATATCCTCTTTCGATACTTATCCATTACCACGAGTCGACGAAATGGTCGAACGCATAGGGAAGGCCCAGTACATCTCCACCCTAGACCTCTGTAAGGGGTACTGGCAGATACCCCTCAGGGAGGAGGACAGAAAAAAGACGGCCTTCTCCACCCCTGATGGGTTGTACCAATTTCTAGTCCTCCCTTTCGGTCTTCATGGCGCCCCAGCCACATTCCAGCGGGCCATGAATCATATCTTACGGCCACACTCCCTATATGCAGGCGTGTATCTTGATGATATAGTTATTTACAGTGACAACTGGACACAGCACCTGGAACACCTCCAACAGGTCATCACCTCCCTGGGGAATTACGGGTTTACTATAAATCCCGCCAAAACCACCCTGGCAGCACAGACCGTAAAATATCTGGGATACCTCCTGGGTGAAGGGATGATAAGACCCCAGAAAAGCAAAATCGAAGCAATCCAGTCCCTCCCCTTTCCCCAGACCAAAAGAGACCTTCGTGCGTTTCTGGGCCTCTTGGGGTACTACAGACGTTTCGTACCAAACTTCTCCCAAAGAGCTGCCCCCCTCACCGACCTCTTAAAGAAATCCGCTAAAACGGACGCCCTCCTCAGGACTCCCACGCCGATGTTATGGCAGGCATTTTCCGATCTGAAAAACGCTCTGACATCCCATCCCGTATTAGTGAGCCCTGATTACACACAGCCCTTCATACTGCAGACAGATGCCTCAGAACAGGGACTGGGGGCGGTACTGTCACAAAAAGACCCACAAGGGAACGAGAAACCAATACTCTACCTCAGCAGGAAATTATTCCCACGAGAAAAAAGCTACGCCGTGGTAGAAAAGGAAGCCCTGGCCATCAAGTGGGCAGTGGAGAGCCTCCGATATTATTTGGAGGGGAGACAATTCACGATCTATACCGATCATGCTCCCTTAGAGTGGATGGCTCGAAACAAAGGTCACAACGATCGAGTCCTCCGCTGGTTTTTGTCTCTCCAGCCCTACCACTTTAAGACTGTACACCGAAAGGGCCTAGACCAAGGCAACGCTGACTATCTCTCTCGCTACCCTGTATCCACACCGGGTACAAGAAAGACAGCTAGGGGAAGGGAATGTGATCTCGCCCCACGGGTCGCGAGACCCCTACTCACCCAGTCACCTCTGTTACCCTGCCATAACGCTCCATATCCAGGTATACGAGCAGAATCCACAACAACAGCGTCCATGACGACAGGAACCCCACCCCTCTCTCTTTTACAGGGTCCAATCAGGAGTGACGAAGGACCGGAAGGACTACCCCGCGACCCCGGAAGTCCCGCCTCCCTACAGACGGCCGGATACAGAAAAGACGGAAGTGGAGAGACAGAAAGGGTCGAAGGATCGTGGCAGGAGCTTTAGGCTGGTGCGGTGACGGACGGATAAGACGGGAACGGATACATCGAGGAGTGGTCAGAAGATTGGTGGAGTCCCACGGAGGTGGCTGGAGAGCGGCCGTAACTCGGAGGAGAGTTACGGCGGAGCGCGTGAGTACCAGCTGCCCTCTTGCGCACATTAGGTGCACTGTGTAAATATTAGGTACTGTGTAAATAGTAAAGCCCCTCCCCGTGTATACATATTCCCGCTATCCTAGGCACGTCACCAATAGTCATTAGGCATTTTGTATATAGACACACGTAGCACTGTACAAAGAGCACCCCTATTCCCCACCATCCTGCGCACGTCTTTTGCTTCTCCTTCCCTGACTCTTTCCCATACCTTCCTCACTCCCCTTTCGCCTCCTCACACTACCGGGTAACGGTGACGGTATCGGATCTCTAGTCCCAGAGTGACTAACGGCTCCTTTCTCTCTTGTTGCCCTCCGAGGTGTCCTCCAACCATACCGAGGCAGCTACACCCAAGACCCGGACATCCCTCGGACCCTCGTCACATCAGGAGGAATACAGAAGAAGACGCACCGCCTTCGTTGTGTGTTCGACCTGGGACTCTCTATCTATCCCCGTATCCCGCTGTATAGAGACCAAATAAAACACTATAGCCCACTATATCCGGCCTCCTCGCCTGCTTTACCAGTCCGCCGACCGCCCACGATCACAGTTAGCAAATGCGTTTCCTGGAGGAGACAGATATCTGCTTTTGAATTCTCCAGCAGGGACAGCACCGCTCGCCGCTTAACCAGATTGTGCCCACGCACATTCAACGTGAGCACACTCAACTCAGTCGCAGGCATAAGGAGTCATACCCCACACACTCTCTGAGAAAACTTCCAGTGGCCAAAACATCAGCCAAGCCCTGTCTCGCAGCTGCCCCGGCCACCCAGGACCCTCAGATCTGCGCAATTCGCCACACCCTTTCAGTCCAACATTCACTCGGATCCGGAGTTCCTCCCCCTTACCAACAACACCCCCTCCCCACAATGAACAAAACCCTTGACAGCCCCCTACCCCCCCGCAATCCCAAGATGCCAACATTGATAGTCCTTCATCCAGAGATGAATGGGAAAGGTCTCTCCCAGTCCAGAAACCCCCTTTTCCTGACTGGCCAAAGAAGCAAAACAGTCCCTCCCCACCCCTCCACCTGCCAAGGAGACCACCCTCCCTCCCCTTTCCCCAACTTGAAGAATACCAAAAATAGTCCTGTCCAACGTCCATAGTTGTAGACGAGGAGGTTGGGACACCTTCGGGGGAATGTGTCGGAGTCCAATACCTCCGCCCCCGACTCAGTCGGCCCCAATCCCCACTGTCTCATCAAAAGCCCTCGTGCCACTTCATCGTTGGTTATCCGCTGTCGGAGAATGCCAGTCCCAGCGCTACGGCTTCTACCGCAGCACGGCGACCATCTTCGATCTCTTGCGCGGCCGGGCGCCTCAGTCTTCGTCGTCGCCGTTGCTGTTTCCACTGCCCAGGGCCGTCCGTGCCATTTACTCCCCCTCCAGGCTGATCGTCATCCTCCGTCGGTTCCTCGAGGCCTAGCAATTTGCATGCATCCCTAAAAGACCGCAACTGGTGAACCTTGTTGTCCAGCTTAAACACCAGGCGAAAGGGGTGACCCCAGCTATATGGGATGTCGCGTCGCAGTTCTGCCGTGATCGGTCGGAATGACCGTCGTTTCTCCAGGGTGATGGAGGCGAGGTCCTGATATAGAGTCTGCGAGTGGGCACCATATGAGATGGTTCCCATCTGGCGCGCTTTGCTAAGGATCTCCTCCTTCGTGCGGAAGTCCTGCACGCAGACCAAGATGTCGGCCGGTTGGGACGAGGCCGCCTTGGGCGGGCCCGTCCTATAGGCCCTGTCCAACCGAAGCGTTGAGTCTGCCGGTCGGCCCAGGATGTGGTTGAAGAGGCCTTGGGTGAAATGGAAGAGGTCGTCTGTGTCGGGAGCCTGCTTCACTCCCCGAATCCTGATGTTGTGCTGCCGGGAGCGGTTCTCCAGGTCCTCGGCGTGAGACTGGAGGTCCACCTGTTGGTCGTGAATACGGACTATTTCTTGACGCAGCGCCTCTATTTCTACATCTCGCCCATCGCATTTGGTCTCTAGGTCCGCCACTCTTTCTCCTATGGTGTCAGTGTCGCGTCGGACTTCCCGTATTTCCTCCTGTAGGTCCCTCTTCAACGCGTGGATGTCCTCTCGCAGGCCAGCGAAGAGGGATTCTAGAAAGGTCTTTGTGATAGTCTCCTCAATGTCCGCCTTTCCCAAGGGTGGAGAGTCCGTGGTCTTCTTTTCCGTGCCGGTCCGTTGGCTGGATGTGGCGGTGTCCGTCCGCTTCCCCATTGTGCTGGGAGTGGATAGATCCTTAATAGTCCTGTCCTTCTGGATTCTCCCCGAGGACATGTCACTCAGGGCCTCCCCAGCCCGGACACCACCAGTGCTGCTTGACGGCGTGGGTTCCGGCAACGAGGGTGCAAGAAAGTTCGACGGGTCAGTCCTGTATTCAGGGGAGCTCACCTAGGGCTGCGCCAGGAGCCCGCCTTTCCCCGCTCCGGTGCCGAGGAGACTACACTCTGTCACTGCCCAAACCCCAGGGTGTCCGCAGCTGGACCAGGACACCAGTCACTGGTGTCCGGTTGCTCCTGTCCGGGCACTGGCCTCTATTTGCCCACCGAGCGCCTCCGTGTTCTGCTCGCAGTCTTGGGGCCTAGCAGGGCTTCTAGGATGCCACACGAGGGGCAGCTCCGACCAGCGAGCGGCTCAAAATGGCGGAAGCAAACTCCAGTGCGAATCAGGCTCTTCCGTTCGATTCCCCCTGTGGGCTCTAATTCGGCGCTTCCGAAACCCTCTGGGCCTGGTCGACGCGCCGACACTCTCAGCCGCAACTCGGGTACGATTCCTCACCGCTGCTCCTCACCTCAGTCCCTGGGGCTCGGGTTCTGTGTTCCGTCCGCCGTGCTCCGCGGTCGGGCCCACTTCGCCTGGCCCCCAGCCCGTCCGCCATCAGAGATCTGTCTCTGCCGCTACCACCGCAACCGTGTGCTCGCGGGTCCGCAGTAGCCCCCGGACAGTGTCGTCCCAGGGGCCTCGCGCGTTGCCGGACTCTCCGCTCCGGCGTCAGCTCTTGCGTAGTCTGGCGCCACTGGGTCGGACTGCCTCGCCGGGGCCCAAGGCCACGCCCCGCGGCTCCTCTCCGCTAGGCCCAACCCGGCCTCGCTCACAGCGGCACTTCTCCCTCTGTTCCAGGTGGCCCCAGCGTCGTTCGGTTCTCTCCTCCGGGTGCAGACCGCTCCCGACTGTAAGCGCTCTCCGACGGGGCCCACTGATGGGGGATTGAAGCGCTGCAATGGTGCTATAAAGACGGCCGGCGGTGGGAGCTCTCGGAGACACGTCCGCTCACACCGCCATCTTGGCCAAGCCCCCCCATATCTGGTTTTAGACGCCGTTTTCCATTCGTCACCATTACGAATGCGCACCAAATGATACGCACCTCGAAGATCTAATTTGGTGTAGATCACAGCGGTCTTCACCTGGTCCAAAAGAACTGGGATCAATGGAAGGGGGTACTTGTTCTTTATTGTGATCTTATTCAATGCTCTATAAATCAATACAAGTTCTTAATTCCCCATTTGCCTTAGGAATAAAAAAACAATGGAGAGGCCGCTGGTGACTTAGATGGGCGTATAAATCCGTTTTCCAAGTACTGATCAAGATATTGTCTCAAATGTTGGTTTTCTTTTTCTGATAATGCATATATCCGACAGTTAGGCACACATGAACCAGGCACAAGATCAATTTGACAGTCGTATGACCAATGAGGAGGGAGGGTCGCTGCTTTTGCTTCACTGAAGACTTCTTTAAATTCCTCATAGGGAGTTGGTAGCACGGTTTCTTTCTCTTCCGTGGTTGCAATTTGTCCCGTTGTAGATTCTTTGGTCTTTAACCCCTTCGCTGCTCATGACGAGCTCGGCTCGTCATGAGGCACGGTTGAGCTGTGCTCATGACGAGCTGAGCTCGTCATGAACAATGGGGATTCAGGGAATGCAGCACAGGAGGGGAATCTCTCAAGCACCCAAGGTGTTAAACATGTGGAGTGACAATATTGAGAAAGAAAAACAAGTTCCCTTTTTTGCCAATCTATTAAAGGGTTATGCAAGCAAAGCCAAGGCATTCCTAAAATAAAGCCATATTGTGGGGCTTGGATTACATCGAAATGAACTTCCTCTTTATGCTGTTGGTTATTTGTATCTATGCAGAACATCTGAATTTTAGAGGTTTGCATGGTAACAGGGCCTCCAGACAACATTTTGCCATCTACTGCTTGCACAATTTCTGGAGTGACCTTTTTCTCACAAGCAATTTGTAACCGTTGAGTTGTTTCAAAATCTACGAAATTCCCTGTTGCGCCTGAGTCTATTAGGACTTCCATTTGGTATATTTTTGAAGTCAACTGAATTTGTACTGCCAAACGGAAGTGAGATTTGTAGTTGGATACACAGGAATTTATTGAAGGGAAGGCGATGGTTCCCAAGAGATCCCCTTCTAAACATCTTGGGCACAATAGTTTCCCAACGTTTGCTCAGTTGTAGTCACAGCCACAGACTTGTTAGCACTCACAGTCTTACCTTTAGGTTTTATTGTGCAATCTTTCACGGAATGTCCCTTTCCACCACAATAAAGACATTGGCCATTTTTACGACTATTATCTTTTTCATCTTTAGACAATGGTTGCCTAAGAGTCCCGACTTCCATTGGTTCTGTACTTGTTTCTGAACTACTAAGTTGATTTCTGGGTTTACTGTCGAACTTCCAACTTGATTTATCATATTTTTTCCTGTCAGTTCTTCTTTCGGACAGTCTATGATCCAGACGTAAAGTTAGATTGACTAACTCTGAACAAGTAGTTGGTTGAGGATCGATTTGCGCTAGAACGTCTTTCAGATCATCTTTTAACCCTTGAAAAAAAATGTGGGATACTTTTTTTTTTCAGCTGAAACACGCTAATGAGGGCCACTTTCATTTTAATGCCCAGATGTATTTGCTGTGCTAGTCCGACCCTGGCTGTTCCACGTATTCCGAGTGAATTTATCAATAAATAACACATGACTCGACCCCCAGTGGCTCCAATTGCCCTGTTGGTCCAGTGTCACTCCGAACTGAGGGAGTTCTTGCTGGGTCGGAGGTGCACTCACACGGAGCTGTTTACATAACGTGCTCGCCGTGCAAACCGTAGCAGCCCTCTCAATTGACTCCAGTGACGCCATTTAAACTTATTTTAATTAATGTTTAACCTATCGCAGATACTGTTTTTAACACTCCGTCGATCGTCAGCCCCTCCTTATCCTCTCACTCCCAAAAATACAATTTGGCACCGGCATGACTGAGCTAAACTGTGTGAATCAGGCGAGTGACGAAGGTGCTGGTGCTGACAAGTTCGTGTCTAGTCAGAGGCCAGTCACTCCTCTGATGTCCCTACTTGTTCGGTGTGCAGGGGAACGCCAGTTCTCTTGTGTCAGTGAATTAACGAGACACGCGTTTGTGCCTGCTTACTGGCACTATGACTATGAGAGATGGAAATAAACATACAAACTACTGCCACAAACGGATGAGAGAAACTCGCACTTTATTTACTCGGAACTTTTATACAGAATGCAAAGCATGACTGTATTTTCGGCTGAATTGGGTTAAATGTTACAACTCATTTACACACAGTCACAGAGGCCCTTATTTAAGGCAACCCAAGGAACGTGCCAACAATGTACAGTCTTCAGAGTTTATTCGATGTTATATTGTTTTCATTTTTAATTATTATGTATGCACATGCACAATGGCACTCACCACATGGGAAGGAAGTCGGAACGGGAAACCAAGAATCAGGCGTGAGCGCTCTCACTGCACAGGACCATCTCTTCCCAGAGCATCTCTGCCCCATCACAGTCAGGCACGGGTTGCCAAACGCAGCCGCAAGAAGAGCTCAGAGCATCCATAGAAGCACCAAGCACCTGCACGCCACTGCCAACGGACCCGAGCCGGCGCACAAGGAGGCATGCATGAGCTGAGCATCCCGGGTGACAGGGTAAAGGAGTCCTGGCGCGTGGCGCAACACAAACCACCTCAACCCCCAGACTAGAGAGCTTCTTCTTCACCCCTCTGAAACCCGCCTCCTTAACGAAATACCCCTCACTCCGAAGCCGGCAGAGACAGGCAACATTTAAATACTTAAGTATAATTTACATGCGATATGTATGTATGTATGTATGTGCGTTCTTTTATAGCGCTATAACTGTCACCCGACGGGCATCCTGGCGCTTAGACTGTTATGACACAATACATGATGTTTCCAGCTTCCAATCTATTTACATTGTTCTGGGGAACAGATGGGTCTTTAATGCTTTTTTAAAGGAAGAAAAATCTTCCAGGCCCCTCAGGCCTAGCGGTAGAGAATTCCACAGCCGCGCTGCGGTAAACCTGAAGGACCGACCACCCATCCGGGACCTCAGAAACTTGGGTACTACCACCAAGTAAGCCGAGGCTGACCGGAGTGGTCTTGGAGGGATGTACCATGAGAAAAGGTCCTGCAGAGGAGACGGGCCTTGTCCGTGTAGAGCCCTAAAAACCAAACACAAAGCTTTGAAGTTCACCCGTTGAGAGATTGGCAACCAATGGAGGTCCCTAAGTGCCTTGGCAGAAGAGTCCAGGCGGCGTCGCGAGAGTGCCAGTTTGGCAGCAAAATTCTGTACTCGTTGGAGTTTTCCTAGCAGAGTAACTGGTGCCCCCAGCAGCAGTGCGTTGCAGTAGTCGAGACGACTTAAAATTATGCTCCGCACTACCTCTGGTCTGGCCTGTACCGGGAGCAAGTGTAGAATCTTTCTCAATGATCCAAGTAATGCCATACAAGTGGCCACCGTTTTGTTCACTGATGTGTCCAGCTGTATGTCGGAACTAAACATTACCACCAAATTCCGAACCGATTCGGCAGGCCGACTAGTACCTTGGAAATCAGGAGGCCAAAAACCCTGTGGTAGGGGTCTGGGGGTCCGATCCATAGAGCAATGTAGCACCTCGGTTTTCGAGCTGTTAAATTGTAGGGAGTTGTTACCCAGCCATTCTGCCGTGGTGCTCATACATCGATGGAAGACCTCCTGTGACACCCCGTCCTTACCCTCAAATGAGAAGATAAGTTGGGTGTCATCGGCGTAGTTGGTGAATGTTATGCCAAAAGATTTAATCAGCGTGATCAGGGGACGGAGGTAAAGATTGAAAAGAATGGGGCTGATGGCCGAGCCCTGGGGTACTCCCTGACCAACCCTCCTGATGTTGGATTTAAAGGGTGGCAGGGCAACTACCTGGTGCCTTTGATCGAGATATGACACCAGCCATTCAAGTGCCAAGCCCGACACCCCAGCCTCCGTCAGTCTCCTGATCAGGATTGCATGGCTGACCGTGTCGAACGCGGCCGACATGTCGAGCAGCACTAAAAAGGCTGCTTGACCCTGGTCGGCACACGTGCGAAGGTCATCGAGAACAGTCACCAATGCCAACTCTGTCCCATGTGCCGGTCTAAACCCAAACTGAGCCACATCCAAACAATCAGTAGTCTCAAGAAAGTTGGAGAGATGTTTTGTGGCCAGTTTCTCCAGAATTTTAATAGGGAATGGCAAGAGGGAGATGGGCCTAAAGTTGGCTGGGCATGTGGGGTCCAGATTCTCCTTTTTTTTTAACTTTATTTTTGTTGCAGACAATGATAGCATATAACAGTAGCGCCGACAGCCACAGGAAAGCAACAACATTATGTCAAGGAACATACTTCTGTGTACACGGCCCATCAGCCCACAACCCGAGGGCCGGGCGGCGGTAGCTGGTAACATGTAAGCCAGGTCCAGAACCTAGCCATGGAACTGCGCGGCAGGATATTCTGATCTGCTTTTCTTATTTTTATTAATACAGGTTACCCGCCAACTCCCCAAAGGAACCCCTCCCCCCAAAACTTCGGCATTCATGACTAAAACATGTGTACACAGGTCGTTCACCTCATTATGGCACTCCTATCGGCAGATATAGCAGCGGTCATTACGTAAATTAGGAATGACACCTTGGGATACCAAACACAATTCCTCCCAGTAGTAACCTACATGTGCGTGTACGGTCAGGCACCCCCCCCCAACTCACTGCCCTCCCCCACCCTCCCCACCGCCCTCATCCTCAGACCCTGTATCCCCAGGGGTGAACAACTCCGCACTTGTACCATCCGAGTCCTCTGCTGCCTCTCCCACCACTCGCATCATTCTCCACGCAAGCAGGTCGTCCTGCAGCTTCACATCTCTACGCACGGTTTGCATGAAGGTTTCCTCCGCCAGGGACCATTCCCCCACATCTCTAAGCCACTGTGACTTCTCAGGGGCCCTCTGTCCCATCCACGTGATGGCCACCCTCCTCCTTGCCAGTACTAACAGTAGTTGTAACATTTTGTAGGGCAGATTACACTTCCTGGGCTTGGGGACTAGGGCCAACAAGCAGTGAAGGGGGGTCAGTTCCATCCGGAGTTCAGTAACTCTACAAATATGCGCCACTACCGACTGCCAGAAGGTGTAAACCAATGGGCATTCCCACGCCAGATGAAGGAAGGAGGCACCCGGCGCGCCACATCTAGGGCAATTATCGCGCTTGTCCGGGGCAATACGCTTCAAGGCAACCGGAGTCACATATGTTCGGTGTAAAAAGTTAAAGTGTGTCAGTTTGAACCGTGCATTGCACGACACCTTCCGGGTGAGGGTACCAATGCGTTTGCGCTGTGTCGGGTCTAAAGCAACCCCCAGGTCAGCCTCCCAGGCCGCCCACGCCGTTGGAACCGGTGGGGTGGAGTCCTGCCGCATGGCTGAGTACAATAGAGTTATCAGCCTCCTGCCCCTACCACATGAAAGGATAATATTAAGGGTATGGGACACAGGGGGCGCATCAGGGAATTGCGGCCAAGTATCTTGTGCCATTGCATGGAGGCCCCTGTAGTGTAGGAACTGTCCCTCTCCGAGTCCGAATGTCTCCGTCGCCCGTTCGATAGATAGAAACGTGTCGTCCGGGTAGAGATCTGCCAACAGCTCGCACCCACCCGCTCTCCAGTCATGGAAGGGCATGTGTACTTCCATGTCCACCACTGGGGCCATGATCCATATCGGCAGCTCCCTGTGAAAGGGGGCCCTCCGTAGGATTTTTTCCACAACGCGCTGCCAAATGGCTGCGGTGTGGCGCACTATGTACGGCAGTGCCGCATCCGCGCCCCTGCCGCGCATCAGGGCCATCTGTACTGCCCTTTCATCCGCACTCCCCGCAAGGAGCCGTAGTTCCCAGGTATCCGCATCCGCGAACCACCTGGCAGCTGGCAACAGCTGAGCTGCATAGTAGTAGAGGTCGAATCTCGGCGCATAATACATTCATTGACAAAACATATTGTATAGAAACGCTGGGAGGATGAACAAGCACTGACTGCGGGAATAGGTCTGGCTATGTTTTTATGTGGGGAGGAGAGAGGGGGGGAATTTAGGGGGAGAGAGAGAGAGGGAGACAGAAGAAGAGAAAGGGAGAAGTAGAGGGAGAAAAAGAGGAAGAGAATGAGAGAGAGGAAGGAGAGGAATGAGAAAGATGGGGAAAGGGATGGAAAGAGGGGCGAGAGAAAGAAAGTGGGAGGGAGAGAGAGAGGAGAAAATAGAGATAGAGAGGGAAGAGAGGCAGGGGGCGAGAGAGGGGGTGAGAAAGACAGGGATAGAAAAGAGAGGGAGGGATAGAGAGAGAGGCCAGGGAGAGAGAGAAAAGGATAGAGAGAAAGGGATAGGGAGTGAGAGAGGAACCAAGAGAGATATGAGGAGAGAGAGGGGGAGAGGGGGGATAGAGAGAGGGGGAGAGTGAGAGAGCGAGAGAGGGATAGGTTGGTATAGAGAGAGTGAGAGGGATAAATAGAGAGCGCGTGAGGGAGCGAGAGAGAAATAGAGAGAGGGAGGGAGCAAGAAAGGTAGAAAGGGGAGAGAGAGAGGGCAACAGAAAGAAAGAGTGGGAGGGAGGGAGAGAGATAGAGAAGAGAATAGGGATAGAGAGGGGAGGGGGGAGACGGGGAGACAGGGAGAGAGGGGGGAGAGAAATGCAGGGATAGAAAAGAGAGGGAGGGATAGAGAGAGAGAGAAAAGGATAGAGAGAAAGGGATAGAGAGTGGGAGAGGAACAGAGAGATATAGGGATAGAGGGAGAGATGGGGGATAGAGGGAGGAGTGAAAGAGAGAGAGGGATAGGTATAGAGAGATTGAGAGGGATAAAAAGAGCGTGTGAGGGAGAGAGAGAGGGATAGAGGAATAGAGAGGGAGAGAGAGGGAGGGATAGAGAGAGAGTGGGAGGTAGCAAGAGAGGGAGAGAGAGAAAGGGAGAGAGAGGGGGCGGGAGAAAGAAAGAGTGGGAGGGAGGGAAAAGGCGGGTGAAAGAGATGGGGCGCGAAAGAGACAGAGAGAGAGGGAGAGGGATAGAGAAAGAGAGGCATACAAAGACAGAGGGGGAAACATGGTAGGAGAGAGAGAGAGAGAGAGAGAGAGAGAGAGAGAGAGAGAGAGAGAGAGAGAGAGAGAGAGAGAGAGAGAGAGAGAGAGAGAGAGAGAGATCACACTGTTCCCTTTCTGTCCGCATTTGTCTTTTCTTCTACCTTATCTCTACACCCCCAACTGGCTCCGCTTCAGCCAACTATGGGGCAACATGCATTCCAGACAGAGCACTACTACCCATTGGGACTACCCGTCCCAATATTGACAGCAGACAACACTTAAACCAAAAGGTTCATAGTCATACAGCCGTTTTAAGGTTATGGACATGAGATAAATGCACATCCACCGAGTCTGAAAGTGAAATGGAACACATTACACAGTCTGTGCTTATCCCAACACCAGCCAAGGATCCAGCCTTCCTGGACCAAACTTGGACGCCTCTGAGTCAGCATTTCAAAAGTTGTTGTAATGTGCAGCAGATCAAAAGGAAGAGACAGCTTTTTTGACATTACGTATGTCAGCCTCACTTTCCTTTGCTCCTCAAAGTACAAACAAATGTGTGATCATATGATTACCTCCAAGATTTAAACACAACTGAATTTGTAGCCACAACTAAGTTATCTCACAATTGCCACTTTCAATAATGCGCAGTTCCAGGTATCACACGTCCTTGCCATTTTCACAGTGAGCACATCATCAGCCAGGATAGCATGACTCCAGTAGCATGGAGAGCATGGGACCCACGTCTGGGCATACCCTTCCCACTCGGGGTGACAAATTCAAAAACAAGACTTGATGGACAGAATGC
Organism: Lissotriton vulgaris; assembly: GCF_964263255.1. NCBI lineage: Eukaryota > Metazoa > Chordata > Amphibia > Caudata > Salamandridae > Lissotriton > Lissotriton vulgaris. Next base: position 947,157,632 of record NC_141699.1, on the reverse strand, counting down.
AGAACAATGTCAGACATCCACCCCAGTACAGAGGTCTGGGCCTAAATCCACAGTTTGTTTGCTCTCCATCCAGTTTGAACACAGCCATAAATGTAATCAGTCTTGACCCTGCGCCCAATGGGAACAGTCCAGCCTGAACTGCCAGGCCAGGTCCGCCCTGGCCTGGAAACAAGCATCCTAGGACCGGTTTTGGGGTTTCACCCCTCATCAGCCAGGATAGCATGACTCCAGTAGCATGGAGAGCACGGGACCAACGTCTGGGCATAACCTTCACACTCGGGTGACAAATGCAAAAACAATTGTTGGACAGAATGCAGAACAATGTCATACATTCACCGAGTACAAAGATCTGGGCCTAAATCCATCATTTTTTTGCTCCCCATGCCATTCCAGTTTGAACCCAGCCATATGCAAATCAGTCTCGACTCCAGTGGCATTTAGAGCAGCATTCAAAACAGTCTGCTTTGTCATGAATGCTGGTAATGGTACAGCACTTTGAGACATTATTCTGCAGTGCTCAGCAATTATAGGAGGTAATGAAAACTGTAGAATTGCTGGCACAGACATAGAGCACATACCAGATATATATAAGCACAGGTTAACTCCCTTTAATTAAAGTTTTAATACATTCATGTGGTTACCTAGTGACATAGCGAGTTTGATTTTTACTCCATAATCGACAGCCTGCAATGATCATGTCTGATCATTTTGACATCATTTAAAAGGAATGCCCGCCGTTTTCAAAATCAGTGTAATCATACTGAAAGTTGTTATGGGCAAAATTGTGTATTATTGAAATTTCCTGAAATTCCATGAGACGATTGCAAAATGAGGCATTCACAGCAAAAATGAAGCTTGCCCGTATCTTGCACAACTTTTTTAAGTGAACATGCATCTAATGAAAAAAATGTTTCATGAGGAGACTGGCTTGAGTACAGACATGTTCTATCCAAATCAGTTCCCCATTGGTAACTAGCAAAACACCAGCGTCTATGGTTCGTTCCCTGTTGAATGGAGAGTTTCTCTGAATTTTAATGTAGGAATCTCCCTTGGAAAACAAAAAAGTATTGCCACAGCCAATAGGCAATGCATGGCATTCACCAGCAACTTAACAGACAAACATAAAAAGCCTATATTTAAGCATACATGCCAACATTACAAGCACGTGCATGCACAGAAATTCAGACACACACACATGGTGAGCCAAACAACACTGCAAGCATGCATGCACTTAAACCAAGTCATCATGGATTGCCTACTGTTAAATCTTATGACTATTCTAATTCACTTTTTTATTTTGTATTCAACATTTTCCAATATGCACAGAGTACGGTATTGCATATCAATATGAGGCTGCAATTGCATTTCTAATTGAAAGAAGCAAGCAACCCAGGTACATAGTCAGTCATGTAACACGTTTGCTTCTTTCAGTCTCGGGAGTCGGGGCGGAAAAACGGACCTGCGGAATGCTGTTGGTGGCACTGGCAGACACAGGGGGAGGTCGGGCTAGGTGGCGCTAGTTGAATAAAATGATGGCCGCTTCAGTAGTGGTACAGTTTTTTTACAGGCAGCTTGCGACTCGGTTGCGAGACGAGTGCGAACCTAATTTCAAAGAAGCAAGCAAGCAGCGCTGACTATGTACCTGATGACAAGTAAGTTATAACCTCTCGGGCCGGGAGGTTTTTAACCAGGCCTGGTCAGGTTATAACTTAGGCAGCTAGCGAGTTGCGAGACGAGTGCGAACCTAATTGCACAGTTCTATTTCAAAGAAGCAAGCAAGCAGCGCTGACTATGCACCTGATGATAAGTTATAATCTCTCGGGCCGGGAGGTTTTTAACCAGGCCTCACATCAATCACTCCGGTTATTGGGCGAATGCACTGTTTCAAATGAACGGCAGCAGAAGGGTGCTGGGCTCGCGGGTTGTGTGATGTGTTTCTTGTCTACACATGAGCGCCCTCCCTGGGGGCAGCAGGGGTATGAGGCGCCCCAGCCCTCAGGGCGGAACACGCTGGACTGAAACTGAAAGCAGGGTCTGTGCCGTGAACTCACAGATGAATACAACAGAAGGCCTGAGCCACCGAGGCCTGTGCCCCCGAGGCCTGTGCCCTCGAACCCAGAGACCGGTCTGTGCCCAAGAACCCCCGAGGCCCCTGAGCCCCCGACACCTGTGTCCCCGAGGCCTGTGCCCCCGAGGCCTGCCTAGAGTGAGATGGGAGAAGAGAGGCTTGGGTGGGAGTTGAACGAGAGCATCACATGCCATCCAGTGAGGTGCCAGCCAGGCTGGGGGCCGAAAGGATCTACTCTGTTCAGGAGGCTTCTCAAACTGAGCTGTTGTGGCAGATGTTCGGTTAAGAAAATGACCCCTGGGCAGCAACTGATGAACGTTGTTTGTGAGAGTTCAAAGTCAATCTGCAGCTCTCTACAAATGACTCAAATAAACACAAAAACAAATACATACATATGTAAACAAATAAGTTAATATATACATACACAAATATATACGTAGATAAATAATGCGGGCCTTTACTGTAGGCTGGTACAGACTCTTCTGTAAACTGTAAAAATACTTTCAGATATTTGAAATATACACTTATAAACGTCACCTCACCCAGCGATTACCTAAAGCGACCTCAAAAAGTTTGGATTCCTTAATCCTTGCATAAATCGAACTATTTTTCTATATGTACTAAAGACGGAACCATACTATATAACTTGCATGTTTTTTCTGAGTAATCTCTCTTTTACGGCTGTCTCGGTTTCTGTCACGAGCCCCAGGTGTTCCTGGAAATAGGTACAATTGCTAGCGCCTCCTGGAAGTGGTGCATTCGCACAAGATGTCTTTGCCTTGTGTTGCTTTCGACAGGTCTCTTTGTTACAGTCTTTTTGCATAACATAGTTATTGTAACTAGTGACATCCTTTCGCATTGCGTGTTCTGGCAGCAAAAATAACTCTTTGTTATATAAGGAACATGCAAGCTGGAAGCTCTCAAAGTCTGCACTGGAATAACAGACTCAGGGAGTATAAGATGGGGTTTTGTGACTGTTAATACTTCAAGCTTTTGTGAAACTTTTCTCAAGTCCCTTACTAGTTTTGTCAGTGTGCAGCATTGAAATCACAATGGGAAAAACAGGCCTTGACCACTGAAAGTCCTTTTTAGGTCGAGCGACCAATCTCAATGCGCATGTGCATTGAGCGGGAGCTCGATATATAGGGACTTAAACAAAGCTTACCGAGATCAGGCGATTCCCAGGCGATTTCTTGCAGTGCCCGTGAAAGCTCGCTCACTGCGCATGCGCATTGCCATAAAAAGCGCGTGCACAGACACCAGCCCCCCTCCCACAGTCATCCCCCAGCGTGCGCTGTGCCAACAAGCCTTTGAAGTGAAGCTTAGCTTCACTTCAAAGGTATCCGCTACCCCCGCCCCCTGCTTCACACGTTTCTCGCATTTCTCCTCCCTCCCTCGCCCTTCAGCGTGCCCTGTTCACCCTGCTCCCTTTCTTCCTTCGTTCTTTCCTTTCCTTCTTTTGGCCCGTCAGCCTCCATCCTTTCTTTCCCTCTTCCTTGTTTGTTGTTGCAGTTTTTATACTGCTTGTTTTTCATTTTTAATACTCTGACCCTTGCTTGGCTTCACAGCACAAAGACCCCCCACCTTGTTGCTTTAAGGCAGACGCACCTGAAGGTCGGCTTTAACTATTATGGGAGGCTTGTTTTTTAAACAAATTTCTTGGGGGCTGTTTTTATAAAATTAACAAAGCATGTGAAACATCTTTTCACACAGATCTCACCTATTTTGACCTCTGAAGCTAACCAATTTCTCTCTCCATACTCCGTGTATTTACTGAAAATAATGGGCATTTGTTCGAAAAATCTAGAGCACCCATTCTTATCTCAGATTTTATTACCACATAACTCCGTTTTGCCTGCAAATTATGATAATATCAACTGAAAAATGCATTTCATCCACATATTGAGAAAGTCCAGTAAATTCCCTAAGAAATAGCCAAATGATTTTTTTTCCACTCATTGATTATTTATTATTATTCGTTTTTCACTTTGCTCGTTTTTTCACAAAGCCCGTGTGCAATCTTTGAACAGGTTTAAGACCCGCACGTTGATTAGTTTTGAGCCTCCACATGCTGGGCAGATACATTATTGTGTTCCTGACAGCATAGACTCACGCTCTCTGAAAAATATTTAAACCTGTTTTCATTAGAGAAAACAGTCTTTTATCGAAATACCGTCACTTTTCAACTATATCTTCAGTATGTAATGCTGCGTTATCATGCTCCGCCCCACAAGCTTCCCCCAGCGTGCGCTCTGGCTCAGCCGAGCCGCACTCCTCCCACACCTCTCACACACAAGTGAAGCTTCACTTCAAAGCTCCCAAAGATGATGATAAACACCCGCAGGCACGCATTCACACGGAAACAGTCGCAAACACACAAACACTTCTACAACAGATGTCCCTTCAACCATTTTCTAACAAAGACTGACAGAGACACACAGACCTTCCCAGAATAAATGCACGTGAAAATGGACAGACACGCACCAGGACACACCACACAGACGCACACTGTAGGGGTGTAACAATTTCCTACCACTCACGCCTCCAGGGTCACCAGGTCACGTGCATGTTACCCACCTGTGTGCCACTGCTGTTGTGTCAATAATGCCCAGCTCTGCTGATACAAGGCTTCTAGACAATATACACAACCACCCCATCCGCCACCACCACCGCATCCACCACCACCACCGCATCCACCATCACCACATCCACCGCATCCACCACCACCGCATCCACCACCACATCCACCATCACCACCACATCCACCATCACATCCACCACCACCACATCCACCATCACCTCCACATCCACCATGACATCCACCACCACCCCATCCACCACATCCACCACCACCGCATCCACCACCACCGCATCCACCACCACCACTACATCCACCACCACATCCACTACAACCAACACCGCATCCACCACTACCACCATCACCGCATCCACCACCGCATCCACTGCATCCACCACCACATCCACCGCATACACCACCACATCCACCATCACCACCACATCCACCATCACATCCACCACCACCACCACATCCACCACCACATCCACCACCACATCCACCACCACATCCACATCCACCATGACATCCACCGCCACATCCACCACCACATCCACCACCATCACATCCACCACCGCCACCACCACCACCACCACCACTTCCACCACCACCGCATCCACCACATCCACCACCACCACCACCACATCCACCACCACTTCCACCACCACCACATCCACCATACCCACCACCATCACTTCCACCACCACATCCACCACCACTTTCACCACATCCACAACCACCACATCCACCACCACCACATCCACCACCACCACATCACCACCACATCCACCACCTCCACCACCACCACATCCACCACCACATCCACCCCCACATCCACCACCATCACCACCACATGCACCATCACCACCACCACCACATCCACCACCACCATATCCCCCAGATCCACCACCACCACCACATCTATATGTGTGTGGCTCTGTGTGTGTGTAGGTGCAAATGCAATGTTCTTGGGTTTTCGTCACAATAAAATACACTGAACATAATCTTCACAAAAGTTATTTACAAACGTTTAAGCTATTGCCATTATAAATTACAATAACTTTTATTTAAGTATTAATTATTTACAAAATTAAAAGCCATTGTTATTTGTAATATCAATACATCTAAGTCACGTAAATACAACACACATTGCATTACAAATGCTATAGGTGTCACATTTGCAAAAGTTAAAACTATTGACATTGTAACTGACAAAGCTATTAATTTTGCTACTTTCAAAACCAACACAAACATAAAATAAGTGTCATTTACAATACCAATAGCTCAAACTTTCCTAATGCGAGACCTATTGCATTTCCAATGCTTGTTTAAATGATGTTCTATGCCAGTTGTACAGGTACAATGCTGTTTTGTTCAGGTGAAAAATGACAGGGTCGTTGAGGCCTGTGCCCCTGAGGCCTGTGCCCCCGAGGCCTGTGTCCCCGAGGCCTGTGCCCCAGAGTCCTGCCTCGAGCGAGATGGGAGAAAAGCCCGGGAGGTTTGTAACCAGGCCTCACATCAATCACGCCGGTTATTGGGCGATTGCACTGTTTCAAATGACGGCAGCAGAAGGGTGCTGGGCTCGCGGGTTTTGTGTGATGTGTTTTTTGTCCACACACATGACCTGAGGGCAGCGGGGGTATGAGGCGCCCCAGCCCTCAGGGCGGAACACGCTCAGCGTCGGATTGGTAACGCGGGCAGTCGGGCAATGCCCGAGGGGCCGGTGTCTGAGCTGCAGCTGTGGGCTGCTTTTTTGAGCAGCCTGGGGGCCGATTTAGGCAGTTTCTGCACTGTCAGGATGCCGCCAGCGGCCCAGCGGGTGCTCCAGTGGCCTTTCTGGAGGCAGATGGGCCTCCATTATCTTCCTTGCATCAATTTGCAGAGGTGTCACTCCCTTTCTCTCCCTGGGCCGGTCGATTAATAAATGCTGATTGGGTGGGGGCAGGGGGCCTGAGCAAAAGTGGCCTCACTTGTTTCAGGTGTGGTTCAACAGTGTAAACTAATCGGTGCATTTTTTGTTACCCCTCCCACCCCCCTATATAAAATTTCGCCGAAGCAGTGTTGTAGGGAAAGGCAATATGCAAATGTGGGCCACTTTTTTTTTTGCATGCCCAGGCCGATTTTGAATCCCAATCCAACCCTGCTGGCCAGCCACTGCTTCAGTTATTCAGGCTGCCAATCATCAGCCTCTTGGTAGCCTGGCTGCTGCTGAAATCTTTTCATTGCCATTTTTTTCCTGCACAGGTCGCAGCGGGCAAATGGGTGATGCACCCCCCGTACTCGTTGCTGCTGTTCGGTGTTTGGTAGTCAGACTGCCTTCAGGAGGGGAGGAGGGCACAGGACAACCAGAGACTGCTGGCCTCTTCCGTGGGGGCTGGGGGTGTTTGCGTGCGTCCGATGTCCATCCTACCAAAGCTCTGCAAACTGGGCCAAGGACAGGAAGAAGACCTACAGTTTTTGACTACAGAGATTTAGGACTGTTTGCCTCATGGCAAAATGTGTGCATTTTGTATTTGTAAGGTGAACTGAAAGACACTCTGGCTGGGGTCGCACAACAGTGTGAAAGGTGAAAACAGGCCTTACGTTTATTGAAACAAACAAATAAAAAACGTCTTCCTTTCTGATGTCTAAGTATTTTGAAAAGTCGGATCGAAACTAGAAGTGCAACAGTGGCATGTTACTTCTTAAAAACTGAAGAGTAATGGAAAGAAAGCTTTATAGAAGGATCAAACAAATCAATATTTATAAGAGTGTTTTATGTGCTGCACGCCGAGGACGCAGAGATCAGACAGTAGTTTGCTTGCTGCTCTCACTCACTTGGTGCTGGTATTACATTTTCTAGGAGCGCTTTCCTGTCCCTTCCAGTACTTTATGAGTTAGACCTGAGAGATGCTACACAGGAGTCATCCTCGAGGGACAAACGACTCGGCTGCATCTGCACTTCCCTAGTCAGTAATACCAAAATTATTTTAAAAACATGAGGTCACACTACTGGCCAGCACCCCCCACCCCTAAACATTGTTCCAGCTCTCCTATTCAGCGCTTGCTCTCATCGCTGTGGTGGGGGCAGTCACAGCTTCACAGGGAGGTTCATGTGTGGGGGTACAAAGGGCTCATCGCACAACAGACACTCCACAGCAGAACAACTTGTCTGTACAGCCCAGTCCGTATCTTTATAAACGAGAACCTCTTTACTACACTTTAAAACATAATACTACACACAACAAAAATACAGTTCCTCGCAGTGAGGTGCCCTGAGGCCTGGTCAGGTTATAACTTACCAGGGGTACATAGCGGTCGCGCTGTGTCATGTCTGGCATCTCTCCTATGCCAGTCTAGTTGTTTTGTGGAATGTCATCATTGTTATGATGTCATGGAATGCTAGGAACTGGACTCTAGGAGTCAGTTGATAACTGGGCTGAGCATGTAACATACTGCTCCTGGTGGGGTTTCAATGCTTCCCTTCATCTTCTTCAACTTATTCCTGTAACTTAATTTGGAATAAATACTCTTAACCTACCACTTCGTCTGCTTCCTGATTACATCACCAACATTACAATTTTGGAGAAAGATTATAAACAGAAAGGAATCACGTGTTACATGCTCAGCCCAGTATTGAACTGACTCCTAGAGTCCAGTTCCTAGCATTCCATGACATCATAACAATCATGACATTCCACAAGAAAGCTAGACTGGCATAGGAGAGATGCCAGACATGACACGCTGCTTGCATCTTACAGAATCTGGGGGGGGGGGAACGGACTCACCTCAGGCCTGCTGACTAGTGACACAGGGGGCTAGCCTACAATTATGTCATGTGGATTGTGGCCGCTTCTGTACCGTCCGTCCGTCCGTGGACCGTGGCAGCTGCTCCTCAACGCATTTCCCTATTCACAAAGGATTTTGCTAGAGAGGGTCGGAGAAACCGAGAGATGGTCGGAAACAGCGTGAGGGTCGGAGAAACCGAGGGTGGGCCGGAGAAACCGAGGGTGGGTCGGAGAAACCGAGGGTGTGCCGGAGATACCGAGGGTGGGTCGGAAAAACCGAGGGTGGGCCGGAGATACCGAGGGTGGGTCGGAAAAACCGAGGGTGGGTCGGAAAAACCGAGGGTGGGCCGGAGAAACCGAGGGTGGGTCGGAGATACCGAGGGAGGGTCGGAAAAACCGAGGGTAGGCCGGAGATACCGAGGGTGGGTCGGAAAAACCGAGGGTGGGTCGGAAATACCGAGGGAGGGTCGGAAAAACCGAGGGTAGGCCGGAGATACCGAGGGTGGGTCGGAAAAACCGAGGGTGGGCCGGAGAAACTGAGGGTGAGTCGGAAAACCCGAGGGTGGGTCGGAAAACCCGAGGGAGGGTCGGAGAAAGCCAGAGAGGGTCGGTGTGTAAACTACTCGGTGCATTTTTTGTTACCCCTCCCACCCCCCTATATAAAATTTCGCCGAAGCAGTGTTGTAGGGAAAGGCAATATGCAAATGTGGGCCACTTTTTTTTTTGCATGCCCAGGCCGATTTTGAATCCCAATCCAACCCTGCTGGCCAGCCACTGCTTCAGTTATTCAGGCTGCCAATCATCAGCCTCTTGGTAGCCTGGCTGCTGCTGAAATCTTTTCATTGCCATTTTTTTCCTGCACAGGTCGCAGCGGGCAAATGGGTGATGCACCCCCCGTACTCGTTGCTGCTGTTCGGTGTTTGGTAGTCAGACTGCCTTCAGGAGGGGAGGAGGGCACAGGACAACCAGAGACTGCTGGCCTCTTCCGTGGGGGCTGGGGGTGTTTGCGTGCGTCCGATGTCCATCCTACCAAAGCTCTGCAAACTGGGCCAAGGACAGGAAGAAGACCTACAGTTTTTGACTACAGAGATTTAGGACTGTTTGCCTCATGGCAAAATGTGTGCATTTTGTATTTGTAAGGTGAACTGAAAGACACTCTGGCTGGGGTCGCACAACAGTGTGAAAGGTGAACACAGGCCTTAAGTTTATTGAAACAAACAAATAAAAAACGTCTTCCTTTCTGATGTCTAAGTATTTTGAAAAGTCGGATCGAAACTAGAAGTGCAACAGTGGCATGTTACTTCTTAAAAACTGAAGAGTAATGGAAAGAAAGCTTTATAGAAGGATCAAACAAATCAATATTTATAAGAGTGTTTTATGTGCTGCACGCCGAGGACGCAGAGATCAGACAGTAGTTTGCTTGCTGCTCTCACTCACTTGGTGCTGGTATTACATTTTCTAGGAGCGCTTTCCTGTCCCTTCCAGTACTTTATGAGTTAGACCTGAGAGATGCTACACAGGAGTCATCCTCGAGGGACAAACGACTCGGCTGCATCTGCACTTCCCTAGTCAGTAATACCAAAATTATTTTAAAAACATGAGGTCACACTACTGGCCAGCACCCCCCACCCCCAAACATTGTTCCAGCTCTCCTATTCAGCGCTTGCTCTCATCGCTGCGGTGGGGGCAGTCACAGCTTCACAGGGAGGTTTATGTGTGGGGGTACAAAGGGCTCATCGCACAACAGACACTCCACAGCAGAACAACTTGTCTGTACAGCCCAGTCCGTATCTTTATAAACGAGAACCTCTTTACTACACTTTAAAACATAATACTACACACAACAAAAATACAGTTCCTCGCAGTGAGGTGCCCTGAGGCCTGGTCAGGTTATAACTTACCAGGGGTACATAGCGGTCGCGCTGCTTGCATCTTACAGAATCTGGGGGGGGGGGGGCGGAAAAACGGACTCACCTCAGGCCTGCTGACTAGTGACACAGGGGGCTAGCCTACAATTATGTCATGTGGATTGTGGCCGCTTCTGTACCGTCCGTCCGTCCGTGGACCGTGGCAGCTGCTCCTCAACGCATTTCCCTATTCACAAAGGATTTTGATAGAGAGGGTCGGAGAAACCGAGAGATGGTCGGAAACAGCGTGAGGGTCGGAGAAACCGAGGGTGGGCCGGAGAAACCGAGGGTGGGTCGGAGAAACCGAGGGTGTGCCGGAGATACCGAGGGTGGGTCGGAGAAACCGAGGGTGGGCCGGAGATACCGAGGGTGGGTCGGAAAAACCGAGGGTGGGTCGGAGATACCGAGGGTGGGTCGGAAAAACCAAGGGTAGGCCGGAGATACCGAGGGTGGGTCGGAAAAACCAAGGGTGGGTCGGAAAAACCGAGGGTGGGCCGGAGAAACCAAGGGTGGGTCGGAGATACCGAGGGTGGGCCGGAGAAACCGAGGGAGGGTCGGAAAAAGCCACACAGGGGGCTAGCCTACAATTATGTCATGTGGATTGTGACCGCTTCTGTACCGTCCGTCGGTGGACTGTGGCAGCTGCTCCTCGCTCTTATCACTCTGCAGTCACGCGCGCAGTAAATTGCAATGCGCATGTGGGAATTACACCCCCTCCCCCACCCTGGAGAGGCGCGCAGACGCGGCAGGAGGAGACAGGGCATCATTCTGCGCGCAAAGGCACCTCCTCCTCCGTCGTTTGGGGTTAGGTTGCACACTTGCACATAACAACATTCAGCAATGTTGTGCACCGGTCAATCACAGCTTGCTGGCGTGCTACTGCTATTCTGCTACTAACTTGGAAGTCTCTCAGACTGATGTCCCTAACTAAGTGAGTGATTAGAGTGACGCTGTTGTGGCCTGGGCGGCCGATTTTCAGTCCGACCGTCACAGGCTGTGACGGTCGGACTGAAAATCGGCCCCCAGCCACAAAACCGGCCTATTTTTTTCAAAAACCGGCCCCCCCACCCCCTCCAGCCTACCGGGGGATTGCCCGGTGCCTGGACTCACCAGTCCGGCCCTGCAGGCAACCTCCCTCCCCTCCACCGCAGCCAGCACCGATTGGTTCGGACGGCTGCCCCAACAGCGTCATTTCTCTCAGTCTGTATGCTGCAGAGAACGGAGAGGAGGAAGCGGAGTACTTAATCGCTGTATCCTATCTACTTTATCAGAGAGCATTTCAGTGGCATTCCTAGCTTCAGTTAAATCTGTTTGCATCTGAACAATAACCCTCATTAAATCATCCATGGTGGCCATAATGTCAAAACTCTCAGACCGGGAGGAATATTATTCGTGGGCTCACTATTCTGTCAGGTTGCTTCTTCCTCAGGGTCTGGAGTGATGATATAAGGGGCCCACCTCTCAATACCTCCAACTCTGAATGTAATGATTACACAGAGTATTGAAGTGATTAAGCGGGGGGAAAGGGAATTAGGAAGGGAACAGCTGGGAAGGAGATCTGAAAAGGAAAAGTTACTCGCAAACAAAAATACACGCACTTTCCTTCGCACAAAGACGTAAATTAGGACATCAGATTCTGTCCTTCAATCAGGAACTAGCTTAAGAGCTTTGTGGCTTGCGTTTATTCAGACAATCAGACTCTTAGTTGACCTTTCTTAGATCCGCTATATTGTGGCGATAATACTTCACTTCAGTATCAACTGCTCAAAGGCATAAGCAGCAGAATTTGGTTTAGGTCTTTCTATGACTAGGTTTTCAATCACCTAAACAATCAGTGTCTTATATTTCCTTATTTTATGTGACTTAAAAGTGTTCCCAAAAACATTCATGGAACTACTATAGAACAAGAATCGCACTCGTGAATATGGTAATGAGCTAGAGAAAGCATGCATAGAATTTCTACTGAACAAGAATCACACTTGTGAATAAGGTAAATGATCTTGAAAATCAAATTGAATGTTCCTAATAAATCACTGAAATGGTTTTAACAAGATTCGCAATCTTACCTGTAGAGTGGACCTCTGTCTCCTTTCTCTCACTCTGCTCCTTCACTCGTTTTTCTATCCTTTCTATTTTTCACCTTTCTGCATCTCTGCTCTTTTGTGCGTTATTTCTGCCCATTTTCCCTTTCTCTCCCTCTGCTCCTTCACTCGTTATTCTTCCCTTTCTATCTTTCACCTTTCTGCACCTCTGCTCTTTTGTGCCTTATTTCTGCCCATTTTCCCTTTCTCTCCCTCTGCTCCTTCACTCGTTTTCACTCGTTTTTCTACCCTTTCCATCTTTCACCTTTCTGCCCTTTTCTGCATCTCTGCTCTTTTGTGCCTTATTTCTGCTTATTTTCCCTTTTTTCTTTATCCCTTCTTTCCTCCCTTTACCTTTCCCCGCCGCTGCTGCCCCGCGGCCCCCCCCCCCCCAGCGCGACCGGCCCAATCCAGCTCCTCTCCCCGCTCCCGCCTCCCAGCTATCCAGCCCTCCCCGACCCCTACTTAATGGCGGCCACTGGTGCACCGAAGGCGCGTCAAAAGCAAACACGTCTGCGCCCGTCCGCGACCCGTCCGCGACCAGCACCAGGAACCCTGGACCTCCGCCCCGCCAACGCTACGACCCAGCAGCACTCCACGCACTCAACCCAGGCTGCAAAAACAACTGCAAGCTAGCATCCCCAGCCGACACCCATGGACCCTTCAGCTGTCACCGCTGCCGGCACACCTGCAGCACCGCCAAGAACACAGATCCAGCACAACCTGCCCCCAAGAACACAACCGAACCGAAGACCCTGCAATGCATCCTCCTCAACGTCCGATCCCTCCACAAACACGCCACAGAAATCTGGGACCTCCTCGACAGCACCACCCCGGACGTAGCATTCTTCACCGAAACCTGGACCAACACCACCTCGGGACCGGACATCGCCATCCCCCAAGGATACAAGATCTCCAGGAAGGACCGCCCCACCCACCCAGGAGGAGGAATCGCCATCGTCCACAAATCCAGCCTCCGCCTGAGCACACTCCCTGACGAGTCCACAAAACTGATGGAACACCTTCACTTCAAGATACTGGCCAGCCCCACCGCCGCCCTCCGAGGAACCCTCATCTACCGACCCCCTGGACCCCGCGGACCCTTCGCCAACTCCATCACGGACATTATCTCCCCGCAGGCCATCGCATCCACCAACTACACCCTGCTGGGAGACCTCAACTTCCACCTCGACAATCAACTGGACCCCAACACCACATGCCTCCTGGACAACCTCCACAACATTGGACCCTGCCAGATCGTGACAGAGCCCACGCACTCAGCAGGACACACCCTCGACCCCCTCTTCACTACAGGAAACTCCATCACCTTCAGCCACACCACCGAACTCCCATGGACCGACTATCGTTGCGTCCACTTCACCTTCAGAACACACACCATCCACAGACACCAGCACCTGCTTCCAGAAAGAAACTGGACCAAAATCACCAACGACCAGCTCACCTCCTCACTCAACAACTCCACCCCAACCATCGCGGAAAACGACGACCCCAACACCGCAGCTCGAACCCTGCATAGATGGATCTCGGACAGCACCAACACCATAGCCCCCCTCAAGAAAAACAACAATACCCGTGCCAAGAAAGCCAGATGGTTTACCACCGAACTTCGAGAGTCCAGGCGCACACGCCGCCGCCTCGAAAAGGCCTGGAGAAACACCAAATCCACAGAAGCCCACAACAACTTCAGAGCCGCCACCAACGCCCCCCATCAACTCATCAGAGAAACGAGGAAAAAAGCGATTGAAGACAGAATCTCCACCCACGCACACAACAGCAAGGAACTCTTCAGCATCATCAAGGAGTTCGCCCAACCCACCAGCGAGTCTACTGACATACCTCCCTCACAAGACCTCTGCGACAAACTCAGCACCTTTTTCCACCAGAAAATCAAGAGCATCTACGACAACTTCGACAAAGACAACCAACACACTGAACCATCACGAACCACTCCCGACACCCGGAAACCAGCGATTGATGACTGGACAGCCCTCACCATCGAAGACACACTGAAGACAATGAAGTCAATCCACTCAGGGGCCCCCACGGACCCCTGCCCCCACCACATCTTCAACAGAGCCGCCGATACCATCGCACCCATGCTCCACCACACCATCAACAGCGCTCTGGCGACCGCCTCGTTCCCCGACGACTGGAAACACGCCGAGGTCAACCCCCTCCTAAAGAAACCCTCAGCGGACCCCACCGACCTCAAAAACTACAGACCCATCTCCCTGCTCCCTTTCCCAGCGAAAGTCATTGAGAAAGCCATCAACAGCCAACCCGCCACATTCATTGAAGAACACAACATCCTTGACTCCTCCCAATCCGGCTTCAGAAAAAACCACAGTACGGAAACCGCCCTCCTCGCCGCAACAGACGACATCCGCACCCAACTGGACAAAGGAGAAACAGTAGCCCTCATCCTCCTAGACCTATCAAAGGCGTTCGACACAGTCTCCCACCGCACCCTAATACGCAGACTCTACGACGCAGGAATCCAGGACAAGGCCCTCGACTGGATCTGCTCCTTCCTCTCCGGCAGGACGCAACGGGTCAGACTCCCCCCTTTCCTCTCAGACCCCACACCTACCACCTGCGGAGTCCCCAAGGGCTCCTCCCTCAGCCCGACGCTCTTCAACGTCTACATGGCTCCACTTGCCCCCATCGTCAGAACCTACGGACTCAACATTGTGTCATACACAGACGACACCCAGCTCATCCTCTCCCTATCCAAAGAGCCCAACACCGCCAGACGCAACTTTCGAGAAGGCATGGAAGCCGTCGCCAAATGGATGAAAAACAGCTGCCTACAACTAAACACCAACAAAACAGAAGTACTCATCATGGGCCCAAACCCCGACGCCTGGAGCGACACCTGGTGGCGCACCGCCCTCGGAAACCCGCCAACCCCCACAGACCAAGCATGCAACCTGGGAATCATCCTGGACTCCGAGCTCAAAATGGACCGCCAGATCAACTCTGTCTCATCTTCCTGCTTCCACACCCTCCGCCTCCTTCGTAAGACCTTCAAATGGATCCCCCTCGAACACCAAAAGACAGTCACTCACGCCCTGGTCACCAGCAGACTCTACTACGGCAACGCACTCTACGCCGGAATAAACAAAAACCTCATCCACAAGCTACAGAACATCCAGAACGCCGCCGCAAGACTGGTCCTCAACCTGCCAAAACACTGCCACATCTCCCAGCACCTGCGCACACTCCACTGGCTACCCGTCGAGGCGAGAATCACCTTTAAGATGCTCACCCACGCACACAAGGCCCTCCACGGCACCGGACCAGCATACCTGAACAGCCGGCTCAAATTCCAGGCACCCCAAAGGACCCTACGATCAGCCCAGCTCTCCTACGCCGTGGTCCCCCGCACCAGAAAGATCGGGAGGCCGCTCCTTCTCCTTCCTCGCGGCCAAAGCATGGAACGCCCTTCCGCTCCACCTCAGACAGACAACATCGCTCCCCATCTTCGCAAGAAACCTCAAATCCTGGCTCTTCGACAGACCCCCTCCTTGATGGAATGGAACCTGCACCCCCCCACCCCTAGCGCCTTGAGACCCTTACGGGTGAGTAGTTGCGCTTTAACAAACTCCTGATTGATGGATTGGCTCTACTTCTGAATCTGGGTTAGTGACAGGTAATCCCCCCAAAAGCTAGCCTCACCGGGAGCCCATCAAGAAGAGAAGTCTCCGCAGATTCTAAACTCCTCCTGCAGCTCAGCGAGCGTTGTAGCAGTCTTCAGGCACCCAGAACTCTCCACCGATCAAAAGAAGAAAGCTGGCCTCGGAAAGAAACTGAGCCCCAACATGCTCTTCCTCCTTCACCAAAAGACGCTGAAAAGTGAGCACGGGGAACTGGGCGCGGCGCTGACATCATTGTAGGCACGCCCCGTGCCAAACCTCCCGCATCTCGCGTGAGGTGCCAAACCTCCCGCATCTCGCGTGAGGTGCCGAACCTCCCGCATCTCGCGTGAGGTGCCGAACCTCCCGCATCTCGCGTGAGGTGCCGAACCTCCCGCATCTCGCGTGAGGTGCCGAACCTCCCGCATCTTGCGTGAGGTGCAGAACCTCCCGCATCTCGCGTGAGGTGCCCAACCTCCCGCATCTCGCGTGCGGTGCCGAACCTCCCGCATCTCGCGTGAGGTCCTGAACCTCCCGCATCTCGCGTGAGGTGCCCAACCTCCCGCATCTCGCGTGCGGTGCCGAACCTCCCGCATCTCGCGTGAGGTCCTGAACCTCCCGCATCTCGCGTGAGGTGCCGAACCTCCCGCATCTCGCGTGAGGTGCCGAACCTCCCGCATCTCGCGTGAGGCTAAAACCTCACGCATCTCGCGTGAGGTGCCGAACCTCACGCATCTCGCTTGAAGTTAAAACCTCACGCATCTCGCGTGAGGCGCCGAACCTCACGCATCTCGCGTGAGGTGCCAAACCTCACGCTTCCCGCGTACGGTGCCAAACCCCACGCATCTCGCGTGAGGTGGCAAACTCCACGCAACTCGGGGGAGGTGCCAAACCTCACGCATCTCGGGTGAGGTGCCAAACCTCACGCATCTCGGGTGAGGTGCCAAACCTCACGCATCTCGGGTGAGGTGCCAAACCTCACGCATCTCGGGTGAAGGGCTAAACCTCACGCATCTCGGGTGAGGTGCTAAACCTCACGCATCTCGGGTGAGGTGTCAAACCTCACGCATCTCGTGTGAGATGCCGAACCACACACATCTCGCGTGAGGTGCCGAACCTCACCCATCTCGTGTGAGGTGCCGAACCTCACACATCTCGCGTGAGGTGCCGAACCTCCCGCATCTCGCGTGAGGTGCCGAACCTCACGCATCTCGCGTGAGGTTCCAAACCTGACGCTTCCCGCGTACGGTGCTAAACCCCACGCATCTCGCGTGAGTTGCCAAACCTCCCGCATCTCGGGTGAGGTGCCAAACCTCACGCATCTCGTGAGTGTCTGGCGCGGTAGTAAATGTCCTCCCATTCTTTGTTGCGCAGAGTCCGCCCCAGTTCCCTCTCCCATCTAGCCCGTCCTGCATTATAAACGCGCGAGTATCTGTCCAAGAGGAGCCGATATATGTATGAAATGAGTCGCTTAACTGTGGTGCGCGAGAGAAGCCAGTATTCATATTTACTGAGCTTGCGTGTAGCGTCTTCACGGATCTGGAGTGGAAGCGCCCAATTTCGGACCTGTAGATACCTAAGGCGTTCAGCCTCCGGGAGGTCATAGGTCTTCCGGAATTCCTCAATAGGCATCACTCCCGCACCTGAATACATGTGAAAGAGGCATCGGCATCCTGCTGGGCGCCACCGTGCAAAGGCCTGGACATCCCTACCCGGGCCGAAGTCAGGGTTCTCTAACAGTGGTGTGAGGGGAGACGGGAAGGTCGTCAGGTCGTGTAAGACGCATGTTCGATCCCATACCTCTAGCGGTACCCTCGTGACGAAGGAGGCGTATAGGTTAGGGGGCCGGTGTTGTCGCCGCAGGAAAGGCACCTCCTGGAGTGGACGCCCCGCGACCGCTTGGTCCTGGAACAACCAATGGCGCTCCGATTCCCATTTGCTCCATTCCACTAGGGTTCTGAGTTGGGTCGCCTGGTAATAGTGACGCAAATCCGGCAGGCCCAGCCCACCACTCTCCGGGGGAAGCATCGCTAGCCTCAGCTTGAGTCTGGGCCGTTTCCCGTTCCACACAAACTGAGCCAGCTCCGATTGCCTGCGGCGAATCCATCCCTCCGGGGGACGGAGCGGGCTAGCCCGAAAAACGTATAAAACTTGCGGGAGGATTGTCATCTTTACTGCTGCCACTCGGACCAGCCAAGATAGTGGGAGGTGCCGCCACCGCCCGACCTCCGCGCGGATAGTGCGACTCAGGTTAGCGTAGTTGAGACGCACCGTTTCTGGTAGCGTGGCCGCCAAGTGTATGCCCAGGTAGGGGACTGCACCGTCTGCCCATTGGAAGGGGAATTGTGCTTCTAGGGAGGCCCGCGTGTGTGCCTCCAAGGAAAGGTCAAGTGCTGGGGGGCGGAGCTTGCCGGCGTCCATGGTAGACGCGTGAGTGCGGAGCTCCTCGCCTTTGCCCTGTAATTATCCTGCAAACTAATCCTGCTGAGTGCCTGAAAGACTCTATTGACTGCTGTTCACCCCCTTGCAGCCCCCGTGTGTGAGCGACAGAGTCTCGACGCCCGGACCACTGCAATACCGGGACGTCCTTGCTGGGAGGATCCGGCGGTAGCGGACCAGGCCTGCATCCCCGGTCTGGCCTGTGGAGCAGCCCGAGAGACGTCGCTCGACGTGCGGCCTGAAAGGGGCCGGAAGTACCGGCTGCGCGCTTCACACGGCGGACTTGGGACGTCCCGGAGCTGGGGTGATAGTGCACCCATTCAAGACGGGCGGTGTCGTGGGTGCGGCGCTCGGCCGTGCACCGTGCCACTGCGGGCTGCTTTGAAGGACAGTGGGGCTGGGGGCCCGGGAGTGCTCCCGGTGGTCTGCCCCACCTGAAATCCCCGACCAAGCCTGACATTGTCTGCTGGAATAGCTGCGGGAAGCCCTGCGGTATTGAAGGGAGACCCGCTGTTTGGGCGGGACGCAGGACATAGCGGCTCGAGATCGGGCTGCGGAGGACTAGCGCAGTACCAACTCCGGTCCGGAGCGCCATCGGTGAGTGCCTGTTGGGTCCAGGAGGCTACGCGACGCTTGGTAGCATACTAGAAATTGCTTCATACCCCAGCAGCGAGGCCCTTGTGGAGACAGGAGACACCGGGTGGGTGCGCAGCACGGAATGTACAGCGGACACCTTAACGAGTAACTTTTTGATTGACACCATTTTGGGGCCCGGCCTGCCTTGGTGACGGCCATTTGCTGCATCGCCCGAAGCCTGCTGCTGAGCCCTGGAGTGGTGGCTGGGCACCGAAAACGCAGAGGGAAGATCCTGCCTTGCACGGGCGTCGACGAGGAAGGTGATTGTTTGCCCTGGCTGAGGGCACTTGGCAACCTGTGCTGCATAGTGTGGTGGTTGATCTGGATACCCACTGCCTCGGGGACGGCTGGAGACCCTGGTAGGTGGAGGTTGGCGCAGTGGGGCCAGGTCATAGATCGGTAGCTATGTGGCCGGCTAGAGGAACCCACAGTTGGAAGCCAGTTGGTACTGTTGTGGTGTGCGGCACTCTGGATAGTAGGAACGGCTGACCACGCACTTGGGAGCACGCACGTGGGTGCCGAGATCTGGGGCTCGGAGCCTGAGACACACGCTAATCTGTGAGACGTCGCTAACCTGCTCTAAGTGGACTCGGGAGCTTGAGAAACGTTACGCTTTGATGTCCAGCAGGATCGCCATGGGCAAAAACGACAGAACTCAGCCCAAACTCTCCTCTGAGCAGCGACGGACCAAGGGGACGGAGGTGCCTGCCACAGAGGCGCCCCCGCGGGGAGCTACCTCTGACGGTTCTACGGGAGCCGATATCCGAGACTTGCTGGTCTCGATGGAAAAAGGGCTACAAGACAGTATTGCGTCCATTGGTACTAAAATTGATGCCCTGACATCGCAGTGGGGCGATACGGCGGAAGAGGTCAGTGGTGTGCTCCCAACTCCGGAATCCCCTTTAATGGCTCCCTGTAGCCATAATAGCTGACGAGCTAGTTGGAGATGCACCTGCGCGCCAGAGGGGCAACGAGGCCCGTGACGGGTGTTTGGCAACCTGTTCTGCAACCCCAAATACTATCTCTACTGATGAGGGAAACAATCCCGAAACACGAGCTAGGCTCGTGTCTAGAGATATCGAAATACAAGTACTTACTTGCACCGATTGTGGTGAAAAACCTTTGAAATTTGAACTTTGAACCGTTCCTGACTACACTTGAACTGCACAGACCAGGATGCAGTGGGGCGATACGGCGGAAGAGGTCAGTGGTGTGCTCCCAACTCCGGAATCCCCTACGGGAGCCGATATCCGAGACTTGCTGGTCTCGATGGAAAAAGGGCTACAAGACAGTATTGCATCCATTGGTACTAAAATTGATGCCCTGACATACCGCATGGACCGCATGTCGGAACGAGTGGACAAGCATGCTGAACGTCTCGACATGGCGGAGAGACGTCTGACGGAAGCGGAGGAGACACAGTAGGAGTGGGACAAAGACCGCAAGCAATTTGGCAGACTCCTGCAGGTGATCCAAGACAAGTCGGAGGATTTGGAGGCGAGATCGCGGAGATCCAACATTCGCATCACGGGTGTGGCGGAGACCACGCAAACTGGCAAGATGGAGCTTTTCTTGGAGAAACTATTGAAAACACTACTTGGAGACAAGGTTTTCTCCCCTATGTTTATAGTGGAGAGGGCCCACCGCACACTAGGGCCCAGGCCGAAGCCTGGTGCAAATCCGCGTCCCATAATAGCGAAGCTACTCAATTATCGGGATAGGGACACAGCACTACGTTTAGCCAGAGACAAAGGCAAGCTGCAATATGAAGGAATGGACATCTCCCTCTATCCGGACTTCACCGCAAAAGTGCAGGAGGAAAGGAGGCAATTCGCTCCATACAAAAAACAACTGCGAGACCTTGGGTTGGATTATGCCATGATGTACCCTGCGAAGCTCCGGATAAACAGGCAAGGGCATTCACATTTCTTTACTGACCCCAGGGAGCTGCAAAAATCTCTGAAGGAATGGTCCAGAGAGCGCAGGAACAGCCCGAGGAGCGACCGGGACGACGGCAACGCCTCATCACAACTGGACGAACAGGAAGGAACACTGAATGGCTGTTTGTTTCAGACAGACCTTTGTACTGGTTAGTACGCTCCCCCCCTTGGCTTGCTCGGACTCCGACTTTGTTGTAAGCAGCGCGGATGCTGATCGGCGTCTGCTCCTGTGCGGTAGAGCCCTGGCAGTACCCTGAAGATACCCTGCTGGGTGAGATCTTTCTGATTTCTTTCTATGTCACGGGATGCCAAGGGTTGCTCTCCAATATGGGCTGTTGCCTCTCGCCTGAGGGGTATGTTTGGAGGGTTTTAATGCTGCGGGTTGCAGGTAGACCTGAGAGGTGCGCTGTGCCACGAGACGGGGAGGGAGGGCGGAAACATGCATTTCTCGAACTTGGGACTCATGTTGGCACTAAATGCACGGCAGGGGCAGGGCGATGGGACGCTTTAGCATTGCAGTTTCGAACTGGTGGATAACTGCTCTTGGCTGGCAACGTCTGCCCCTGCGCTTTCGGCACTTGAGCTCTGGTGTGAGCCGGTTAAGGGTCTGTTTAAGTTGGTTTTTCAGGGGGGGGTGGAGGGTGGCACGGGGTCCTGTCTGACCAGGTTGGGGGTGGTCGGCTGTGGGCGGGGGGAGGGTGACTGTGAATTGATCACGTGTGGGTGTGTTTCCTGGGAACAATGGGAGGTTCAGTTTCAGGGGTTTGTAATGTCTGGTGTTGTGCTATTTGTTACTGCAACTATGGTCCTACCTGTATATCTTGGAGGTTCAAGACACCCTGCGGTGCACTGCCCACTTGTATTGAAGCTAGATGGAGGACAATGAGGATTTAACCGGAGGCGGACGTCCCGATCTACTGAGGGTGTTGACCTGGAATGTACGGGGACTCAATGACTACCGCAAGCTTAGAAAAGTGATAAGCTACCTTCACAGACACCGAATAGATGTGGCTCTCTTGCAAGAAACACACCTCCCACTTACTAGTACGATGCTGTCTGCGAGAGGTTTGAAGGGCAATTGTGTAGCAGCTAGTTTCACTACCCACTCTAGGGGGGTGGAGACATGGGTGAACCCCCGCTCGCAATTAATGTTAACACCTTTACATGTGGACCCAGAGAAAGAAAACACTGCAAATGTAAGTTGACTAATTTATACCATGATGTTACATAGTAAGATTTCAATACGTTATTGTTCATCAGTTTCTTTAGTTGAAGAATTTAATCAGAAACACCCTTAAATGTACTAAAAATATCCAACCTTGACTTAGATATGTAATGAACTTGACATGATTTATCAACCATTTTTCCTCGGTTTAGCTAAGTACTGCAGTGACATTGTATATTTACCTGTCTATCATATGACAATAAGTGACCAAATTTTATGTCTAGACCTGTGTAGGAAGGGGGAGGCTCTAGTTGGCGCAGTGGCGACACTAGCGACAAGCAGGGACTCTCTCTTCCTCATCAGGGCTGAGGGTTACCTTCCAGACAACCTCTGCTTACCCTCTAGGTAGTGTGGCTTAAGCAGTCGTAGGCTAATCTTTGGGGCACATAGGGTTAAACACTTGCAATATTACACCGTCACAACCAACCCACCACACAATGAGACCAAACTGTATTCGTTGAAAATATATCTCTTTATATAAACTTCAAGCAGGTAAGTGAATACAGTTATCAGACTTTAAAATAGCGGTTTCAAGTTACTTAGTTCAAGTTGCCACAGTTCTTTCGAGCAATAAGTGTTCTTTCGGGCCTTCTGGCCGGTTCAACCAAGTTCTTGTAGAGCGGGCGGCTTCCAGGGGAGCTGTCCCACGTCGCGTTGCCTTCCCGTGGTCGCTGTTCGTTGCGGCTCTCAGCCGAGCAGGTCACGGGTCATCCGGGGCAGCGGTGCTCTGTGGCGGCAGGGTCCTTTCCTCGTCGTTCGCTCCGTCCCTGTAGGCGGCGGCTGTGTGGTGACGGCAAGTGGCAGTACGGTCCTCAAGTGCAGGATGTACCCAGCCAAGTGCCGGTGCAGCTGTGCGCTCACAGCTGAGCTGTCGGGCAAGTTACCGACCCAGAGGACTCTCACAGGGCGACTGTCCGTCTTTGCAAGTGGGTTGGCTGCTCGTGGCGCAGTCAACTCGAGAGCTCGGACCGGACGGGTCCTCCTTCGCTTTGATCTCGGGCTCCCGGTGCAGTTGCGGTCACGGTGTTCGGGCCAGCGGCGGCTGGACCTCACTTTGCTTTCGCGGTTGCTTTGGGCCCCGGTCACGGTGGTCAGGTGGATGTCGTTGCCTTGGAGGAGATTCCTCTGTCGGTACTGCGGCGATAAGCAGCACCCACAGTCGCTTTCTTCAGGATGTAGCGCCCACTGGTCCTGGGGCGCTGGTCAGGGGGCAAGTTCAGCGCAAGCCCTTGGAGATCGTTTCAGCAGAGTTTGGCACAAAGTCTTGTAAAGCAAAAGTCCTTTCGTAGTCTTTCCTTACTCCTCTCCTTCGGCAGCAAGGCACCAGACACAGGCAAGAGACAGCACTCTTCCTTGTCCTTCACGGTCCTTCTCGTCGGGCAGAGTTCCTTCTGTAGCCCAAACTGGATCTAACTTTCAAGGAGCAGGGCTCCTTCTTTTATATGGCATTTCTTTTGTTCTCGCAGGCCAGGGGGGCCTTTGCATAGCCACTTTCAGTCCTTGAGTACTCTGGAGGGTGTACTCCGGCTTCTGCTTTCAGTGTGAGGGGCAGGCGCATCAGACGCCCCACAGGAGGTGGAGCCACCATTGTGTGGACAGGGGCAGCCAGAGTACCTTGTTGATGGGGGCTTCGCCCTTCCTGGGCCAGGTGTCGGCTGAGTCATCAGTCGCTCCCCAGGAGGGTGGAGCCAGCATTGTGGTGGCAGAGCACAGCAAGATTCAGAGTCAAGAGCCACTCCTACCTCCCACTAAGGTGTAATCTGCGCATTCACCACCTGTCATCCCCCAGCCCTGTCACTCACACATCCCAGACAGTCAGATACACATACCAGCAGAGGCGGGCTGAAATGGTTAGGCAAGCAAATGCTAACTTTCTAAAAGTAGCATTGGCAAACACAGGATACTAAAATAAACTTGACTACAAGAAATATTTTATCATCCTGAGTTCAGGCATACTAAACACGACTCGCTACCATGCTCCTTGAGCCTGCTGGGATTATAGGGTGTAATAATTCCAGCAGCTCAGTCTGGCCTAACGGAAGCAGGTAGCCTTCAATAGTGAGATACGATTTTGGTTGTAAGTCACTACTAGGACACGCCACACACATCAGGGCTTGTCCTACCTTACACCTACAACGCACCCTGCCCGCAGGCCTACCATAGGGGTGACTAATATGTAGTCAAGGGAAGGTTCGGGTGCTGGCAAGTGGGTGCACTTGCCCAGCTAGCGTGACAGTACGAGACTGCACGCGGGTTCTGCGGTCGCAGTCCCCAGACACATCTTTATGGCTGCTTCGGTGGGTGGCGCAACCAGCGCTGCAGGCCCACTAGCAGTATTGGCATCTACAAGCCCCGGCACTCCTTAGTGCACTTTACTAGGGACTAACAGAAAATCCAATGAACCAATCATGGATACCAATCGCATGTACAATTTATAGTAGGGAGCACTTGCACTGCGGCACGGGTCAGCCGTGGCGCAGTGCCCTGAGTATCGGAAAACCAGCAAAACATCGGAGGCACATCAGCAAAAAGTGGAAGGGAGACTCACGCCAAGGTGCCAGGTCTAACATGTGTCCCCTCCAGCTGAAATGTGGGGGGAACTACCCTTCCCCAGGGAGTTCCACATCACTAAGGCGGAAAAATCTGGACAGACCGTCAGCGTTGGCGTGATCGGTGCCAGGGCGGTGTTCCACCGTAAAGTCCATACTCTGTAGAGAAATGGACCACCTCAACAGTTTCGGGTTCTCACCCCTCATTTGCATCAACCATCTGAGGGGCCTGTGGTCCGTCTGAACTCGGAAGTGAGACCCAAACAAGTAGGGTCTTAGCTTCTTCAGCGCCCAGACCACAGCAAATGCTTCACGCTCTATTGCACTCCACCTACTTTCCCGTGGAAGTAACCTCCTACTTATGAAGGCTACGGGTTGGTCAAAGCCCTCCTCAGTCATCTGTGAAAGAACGGCCCCTACACCATGCTCTGAAGCGTCTGTTTGCACTATGAATTCCTTGGAGAAATCAGGAGCCAGGAGCACGGGCGCCGTGCACATGGCAGTCTTCAGGGTGTCAAAAGCCTTCTGACAGGTGTCAGTCCAAATCACATTCCTGGGCTGCTTCTTCGAAGTCAGCTCTGTCAAGGGGGTCACGATCGTGCCATAGCCCTTGACAAACCTCCTGTAATACCCAGTGAGCCCCAGGAAGGCTCTCACTGCAGTCTGGGTCTTGAGGGGTTCCCAAGCCAGGATGGTCCCAATTTTGGGTTGCAAGGGTGCTACCTTGCCACTCCCCACTTGGTGTCCCAAGTACACCACTGAACCCTGCCCAATCTGGCACTTGCTTGCCTTGATTGTGAGGCCTGCCCTGCGCAGGGCCATCAACACTTCCCAGAGGTGTCGCAGGTGTTCTGGCCAGGTGCCACTGAACACCGCGATGTCATCCAGGTAGGCGGCACTGAACTCGTCCAGCCCAGCCAACACCTGGTTGACCAATCTCTGAAAGGTGGCAGGGGCATTCTTCATTCCAAATGGCATAACCCGGAACTGGAAATGACAGTCAGATACACATACCAGCAGAGGCGGGCTGAAATGGTTAGGCAAGCACATGCTAACTTTCTAAAAGTAGCATTTGCAAACACAGGATACTAAAATAAACTTGACTACAAGAAATATTTTATCATCCTGAGTTCAGGCATACTAAACACGACTCGCTACCATGCTCCTTGAGCCTGCTGGGATTATAGGGTGTAATAATTCCAGCAGCTCAGTCTGGCCTAACGGAAGCAGGTAGCCTTCAATAGTGAGATACGATTTTGGTTGTAAGTCACTACTAGGACACGCCACACACATCAGGGCTTGTCCTACCTTACACCTACAACGCACCCTGCCCGCAGGCCTACCATAGGGGTGACTAATATGTAGTCAAGGGAAGGTTCGGGTGCTGGCAAGTGGGTGCACTTGCCCAGCTAGCGTGACAGTACGAGACTGCACGCGGGTTCTGCGGTCGCAGTCCCCAGACACATCTTTATGGCTGCTTCGGTGGGTGGCGCAACCAGCGCTGCAGGCCCACTAGCAGTATTGGCATCTACAAGCCCCGGCACTCCTTAGTGCACTTTACTAGGGACTAACAGTAAATCCAATGAACCAATCATGGATACCAATCGCATGTACAATTTATAGTAGGGAGCACTTGCACTGCGGCACGGGTCAGCCGTGGCGCAGTGCCCTGAGTATCGGAAAACCAGCTAAACATCGGAGGCACATCAGCAAAAAGTGGAAGGGAGACTCACGCCAAGGTGCCAGGTCTAACAACCTGCTAGGTAGAATAAGTGTTTTTCGAACTCTGTTGTGTAAAAAAATAAAAAAACAAATGTCTACGCAGTTAGTAATATGTATTAACTATGTGACATAAAATAGGTATTGTAATTGATATATTTTTTCTATAATGTTTTTTCAGAGTTTCACCTATGACTCCTGAGGAAGGCGGATCTTTCTCTGCCGAAACGCGCGTCGAGTCTTTATAATTAATTTTGCAATATTTCTTATGTCATTTTTGGGTTCCATATGTATAATTATTTGCAATTCATTGTGATTTATAATGTCAATATGATGTATATGTTTTTTATTTATTGTCTTTGAATTGTGCTCAAGATTTTTATATGTTACTATTTTACTGTATCATATAGTTTGACTTATATGTTAGAGTCTCTATATGATTTTTATCTATGTTAAATTAAATATATATTTTTTAATACACACACCATTTTTCGATTATTCTTTTCTCCACTGGTCCTAGACTCTCTGGTCACTTACTCTGCGGATGGCCTAGGATTTTTTATTCACACTGGTTATTACCCTGCCCTAGGAGTCTGTGTATTACTGATACCCAGAGGGTCCTTGTTTTCTCTCAATTGTTGACCCAGAGGGTAGATACACCATCTCACGGTGCACGGGTAAAGGACATGACTTAATTGTAGTGAATGTCTACGGTCCCAACTACGATGACCCCGCTTTTTACACAGCCCTTGCTGGCACATACAGGACATATCTTGATTCCAGGATGGTATGGGGTGGGGATTTTAACTTTGTGATGCATCCGGACCTGGATCGGTCGGCTGGGTCGGCTCGCAGCCCTGCGGCAGCCGCCGTTCTTATGCACTCGGAACTAATCAAGTTAGACATGGTAGACATATGGAGACACAGACACCCGGGCCGGGGAGGGTTCACACATTACTCGGCTTACCACAACATACATACGAGAATAGATTACTGGTTTGTATCTTCCACCCTACTGAATTTGGTTAAAAATTGTACAATTCTCCCACGCACGTTGTCGGACCACTCACCACTGATTGTGCTCCTCGCTGCTCCTGCTAGGAAAATCCCCTAGTTTACTTGGAGGTTCCCGCCCTATTCTCTACTAGACGAGGCTTTTAGGGGGGAGATTGCGGAAGACATAGAGACATTCTTTGACACTAACTTGGGGTCGGTGGACAGTTTTCATACGGTGTGGGACACCTTTAAGGTTTACATCGGGGGAATGACGATGGCAAAGCACTCTGGGGTACTCAAATCCATTAGACACAGACTCAAAAGCCTAGAGACACAATTGGCTGACTTAGAAAAGCGCCACAGGAGCACATCGGACGCTGAATCAGAAGAACAGATTAAAAAACTGATCACAGAATTCAATGAGGAAGCTGACAGGGAGGTTAAACATATAGGGAAGTATGCCACTGCGCGAACGTATGGGGAGGGGGACCGCCCAGGATCATTACTGGCCAGATTGATGCGCAGTAGTAGACCCAAGCTTGTCGTAGAGGAACTAGGGACATCCACTGGAGAGGTGGTTACGGAGGAGGCTGACATCATTGCAGAATTTAAGGATTATTATTCTAAGCTTTATAGGTCCCGATCTGAGCATATGGAGGAGGAGATCGACGACTACCTTAGTTATATCAAAATGCCCTTTCTGGAAAATTTCCAAAGGGAATTCTTGATGATGCCTATACAGCGAGACGAGATCCTAGAGGCGCTGGAGGGTATGAGATCAGGCAGCGCCCCTGGCGCGGACGGGCTCACGGTAGCCTTTTACAAGGCTTTCAAAGAAACCCTTGTACCCCATCTGATGTCCCTTTTCGATGAAATATGTCAACCGGGTAGTATGTCGAAATCTATGAGAGAAGCCCTTCTTATCACTATCCCTAAGCCGGGGAAGTCCCCCAGGGAATGCGGCTCATACAGACCGCTTTCCCTTCTGAATGTAGACGCCAAGTTGTAGGCGAAAGTACTGGCTGCGAGATTGGCTATAATCGTCCCGGAGATGGTTGCTCCGGAACAGGCGGGTTTTGTCCCCGCAGGGAACCGGACATATAACCTCCGCACGGTCCTGGGCACTATGCAACACGTGAAACAAGACAACAAAGCTGTTGCGATATTTCTGGACATGGAGAAGGCCTTCGACTCTGTGGAGTGGCCCTTCATGCTAAGGGTGCTGCGGAAGTATGGGCTAGGAAACCCTTTCCTTCAGATGCTGGGTGCACTCTATTACAAGCCCTCTGCTCGCCTGGAACTAGGTGACATCGTCACTGACCCCATTGCCATAAGTAGAGGCACGCAACAGGGTTGCCCTCTATCTCCTCTGCTGTACGTGCTAGTGGCAGAACCCCTGGCGTGTGCGATTAGAGAATACCACAAACACCAAGGGATCAGCTTCCCTACGTACAAGATCGGTATATCCACATATGCGGATGATACCTTGCTATATGTCAGAGAACCGGAAACCAATCTTGCCTCAGTGCTGCGGGAGGTGGTGAGATTTGGGGCATTATCTGGGCTATGCGTGAACTGGGACAAATCGGTTGCACTTCCGATGAAGCCGGTGACTGTCCCGTTTGTTGCGGAATACCCGTTGCAGTGGACTACGGACTCCATACGATACCTAGGGATCCGTCTGCACACCGACCCTGAGTTATTGGTCCGTGAGAACTATGGTAGGGCTTACAGTAAGCTGGTGGACGATGTAGAGGTCTGGTGTAGACTACCTCTGTCGCTGATGGGGCGAATTGCGATTATGAAAATGGTGGTGCTGCCTCGGTTCCTGTTTCTTTTTAATAACATACCAGTGATCCTGTCTAAGTCCTTCTTTCGGCGCCTCACGCAAGTCCTAGTTAGGTTGGCGTGGGGAGGTAAACAGCCCAGAGTCCAGTGGAAGATTTTGACCCTTCCCTATGAGCAGGGAGGTCTGGGCGCGCCGGACCTCGAACAGTATTATCGAATAGCCCAAGCGTCTCATCTTCACACGTGGATCCATGGCAATCCCGATATACCGCATGTAAAATTGGAACGGCTGTTTGCGGAACCAGTCCCACTCCCGGCCACGATTTGTCACCCGGTGGACCGTAGAACTGGGGTGCTCGATTCCATCAGAGCTACAAATCATGCTTGGCATGAATTGCTTAAACAGCAAGACGGTGAGAGACTATACTCTCCCCTCATGTGTGTGGAGTGGGCTGTGTGGATACCCCCTTTGGCAGAGAAAGGGGTTGTGAAGGCTCTACTGGAGCTGGGTATTACCAAGCTGGGAGACTTGTTCCTTGACAGCACTGTGAAAACTCTCCACCAGGTCTTGCAATCACTGTCAGGGAAGTCGCTGCTTCATAGCTTCCAGTACCATAGGGTACGCAGTGCCCTGCTGGAACTGCTCGGTCCGGAGCTGGCCGAACCTCCGGAGGTACCGGAACTCACCTACGTTATTAAGAACCCGGCCTCGGGTAAACTGGTGTCCAGACTTAAAAAAATGGGGGACCGGCATAGGTGTGGACTACAGTCTAGGGCAAGAGTGGCTTGGCAGGTGGATCTCCAGACACAGATCACTGACGAGATGTGGAGTTATTGTTGCAGCAGGACCAGAAAAATATCTTTGAATAGCAGGCACAGGCTCATTCACTTCAAGTACTTGCAGCGTATATATTACACCCCGGAGAGACTGCATAGGTATGGTCTGAGAGGATCCGCGGAGTGCGAACGCTGTCATCTCCCGAGTGCGGACTTCCTACATATGGCTTGGTCCTGCCCAGGAATCCAGAGATTCTGGACGGAGGTATTCTCCGAATTGGGCCGGATTCTAGGGACGGAGGTCCCGCCTGACCCGGCCATGGCACTGCTGGGTTACTCCAAACCACTACCGGTGGCGTTGCGGAGACTGGCCGATTTAGCCTTGCTGACTGCCAAATGTACGGTAGCAATGTGTTGGATGAGGGGGCCACTACCGACAAAAAAAAGATGGGAGACGGACTTACTATACTGCTGTACACAGTCGGAGACATATAGCGAACTGCTTCCTCCCAGGAATCGCCCCAAGGATTTCTGGGGTCTGTACAGGGCCTACCTGGACGCTCGAGATAGTGCAGACTCGGGATCTGACCTGGAGGACGCAGGGGAAGAGGGAACTCTGGACGGGGTTGAGGACCACCTGGGGTGCGATCCTGCAGGTGTTTAGGGACACCCCGGGTGTGTGGCGCAGGCTCTGGATACAGGCTGCCTGGTGGTGCGCAACGGGAGGGACTCCTTGCGGGGACACAAGTTATACTTAGAGGTAGGGGGGATGTGACAGTAGTAGATAGTCAGACTGCAGTGATTGCATCCCGACACACAGGCGCTGCACGAGACGGTAGCACACACTAGAACAGCAGGCACACGTGGGGTTGGGGGGTGGTTGTTGGGAAGGGGGTGGGTAGTTTGGGGGTTGGGTAGTTTGAACTGTTTATGAAATGGCACTATTTCTAGCCTATCAGCCAGGGAGGTCGGATGTACTACATGGCAAGCGGCAGCATGGGCGGGGGAAGATCCCCCCTCAAGGACACACAGCGGAGTAAAGGGGAGTGCTTGATGTGACCTCATTGTAT
Organism: Lissotriton vulgaris; assembly: GCF_964263255.1. NCBI lineage: Eukaryota > Metazoa > Chordata > Amphibia > Caudata > Salamandridae > Lissotriton > Lissotriton vulgaris. The sequence goes on along the minus strand of NC_141699.1, from coordinate 947,126,439 downwards.
GCTTTCCATTACTATTTGTCCCTTCATTACTCGATTTGCCGCCAGGCCTCTGGGATGCTGGCATGTAGGCTGTGTAAGATACGTCTCTACTGATGCGATGTGACAATGTGGATTGCTGCCGGCCTCCGGGTTGTAGGCAATTAGAGCTGTGTGAAAATTGGATATGCAATAAAGTTAATAAAAAAAAGAAAGGTCAAGTGCTACTGATTTCGTCATGTTCACCTTAAAGCCAGAGGCCTTCGCAAACGCATCCAGGATGGCTGCCCTGGCCGGCAGGGATGCCGCAGGGGAAGCAAAGGAAAGCGAGACGTCATCAGCGTATAAGCTAATCATGTGGATATAAGCCCCGAATTTAATCCCCTAATGGTCGGATGCGATCGCATGGCCTGCGCCAGGGGTCCCATATACAGCGCGAAGAGCAGGGGCGAGAGCGGACACCCCTGCCGAGTTCCGCGTTCGATGGGGAATACGGGCGATGATCAGCCATTCACCCGAACCGACGCCGTGGGGAAGGTATAGCAGTTCAGAACCCACGTACGAAATCTCGAGCCTAACCCTGCCTTGATGAGCACCTGTTCCAAGTACGGCCAGTGGACACGATTGAAGGCCTACTCCGCATCAATTGCCAACATCATGAACTCTCCCGACAACCTGGAGGCCCGTTCCACTAAGTGGAGTGCTCTTTTTGTGTTGTTGACCGTCTGGCGCTCCGGTATAAAGCCGGCCTGGTCCGGATCAATCAGACCCGTCATAAGTGGGCCCAGCCGCTTCGACAGTATACTGGTGTAAAGCTTCAGATCTACGTTAAGTAACGAGATAGGGCGGTAGGCCCCGTATTGCGTTCGGTCCTTCCCCGGTTTGGGAATGACCGATGTAGGAGAGTAGGGTCTGCAATCCTATGATCACCCCAGATTTTTGCTTTTTTTGCTTCACTGGTTTACGACTTCTCTGGCTGTGGGCCTGCTAATCAGACCCACAGCCTTGCTGTTCTCTCACTAAATTGACACGTGTACCTTAGGTGCATTTACCATAACTCAGGGCATAGGTGTACCCAGGGCCTACCAGGGGCTGCAGCATGTATTATGCCACCCCTGACTGGCCATCTAAATCTGACACAACTGGCTGCACGACAGCTGGGGCGAAGGGGCGTAATCACCCTTTGCTTTAGATATAGTATACCTATATCTAACCCTAAAATGGGCACCCGTATTCCTATCAGTCACTCCTATGGCAGGCCTTGACAATCCTGAAGGCAGAGTGCTTAGAATCGTGTGAGATGGTGCTCTGGCATGAGCTGAGCCCGTTTGCAGCTTGCGGAACCAAGTCCTAATAGCTGTTCCATGATAACGCATACCATATACTCTTAAGTGCATTATAATCCTCGCGGTTATATGCTAACTCTGGTATCGCTTTATCAAAACATGTCGAGTAAGGTGTCATACGAATTGGAATACTAACCCCTCGCCAATTCTGGCGACGGGGTTAGCATTCCACCCTTCTAGAGGGACACGACATGTATGTAACTGTGAACCCCGGTTAAAGTTAACTCAAGCCTCAGCATCACAAAATGGATGCTGCCACCACAGACACAAGTCTGACCTCCTGCTGCTGGGAGTCCTTCCATCGAGGGAGGCTTGGACAAAGGGTTTCCTGTCAGGGGCGGTGCTAGCACCATCCCAGACAGGGTTTTGTGTATCCTGGGTAGGCAGGGCTTTAGAGGAAGGTGACTGCAAGTGGCACCCCGGTGCTCACTATGCATCTGCCGGCTAGAACCAGTTCCAGGGGCACACCAGCCCCTGACCCGGGGAAAGTCCGGCATGGGAGAGGGGTGTAACCACCCCCCTTCCTGGTCCCACCCATGGGCAGGACCTAGTCGCGTGCCAGCCCCTTTTCCTAGTATAAAGATAGGAGCGGGCCCCCTTCCAAATTAGATCATCTTTGAATCCTGAAACTACTTTCTACGAAAGGAACTCTCGACTTCTTCTCAAGATTTCTCCCTTGTGACTAAGGAGTAGTCACCCTGCATCCGCAGGCACCATCCAAGCATCGCGGTCTGCTGTAAGTCTCTCCTCCGGATCAAGACTGCCCAGCTCGACGAGAACCGGCTTCCCTGGCACCTCTGACCTCAACCTGCATCATCAGCCCAGCTGAGATTCGTGGGTGTGACGAGACCTCGAGGGACCGGCCATCTTCAGGACTACACGACGCTTGCCCAGCACGACCGCCGAGGGATCCTCGAGTGAGTGCTTTGGGGTCCGAGAAGCCACCACCCTGAGCAGCTCCAGCACCGAAGTTCAGCCTCCCAGCATCCACGAGATCTGCGTGGGGCCCTTCTACTCTTTGCTGCTCACCGCGTTGTCTGGCTACTAGCCCGCTGGCTTGTGGCCTTCCCGACGACGAACGACGACATCAACACCACTGGTCTGGTTGCTCCAGACTGGCCCTTGCTCCCCTCCAACAGAGGATCACCCCGGACCCTCCTGGTCCACTCCAGACGCCATTTTAAGTCCACCGCGTGGGCTTGCATTTGCCAAGACTTGTTGCCCCAATCCTGGGTCGAGTGACGTCGACAGCAGATACCATCGTGGGACAGCTCGCACCTCCATCCTGGTCGCCGACAACGCCTCCTGGTCCGTGAGACTGCAGAGCCCAGCGTCGCCCACTCACCTGGTCGAGGTGACTCCATCCGGTGCCATCCTGGTGCCCATCTAATCACTGGCTAGTGATTCAGAACTTGGTCCCCTCTGCTTACAGGTGTCTTCCATCTTCGATCCAGGCTTGGATCCCTCCGAATCTCTTCACTGGTTGCCTGCCAGCAACTTCTTTCAGGCTCCATAGACTGCAACGAGGATTCCCGACGTCTTTCCAGACCTATGCAGCCGCAGCCCCTGGGCTAGGTAACTTCGGCATTTTGGTGCCCCAGCATAGCCTCACTATCCAAGGGTCCAGATCCTTTTTCGTTTCAGCTCTACCTAGTCGGATTCGTCCGATAACACTAACTTTGTAATTCCTAGCAACCATAGACTTTGTTCCGCATCCCGCGTGAGAGTGCACACTCTGCACCCGATCTCCCTAGGCCTCCTGCTAGTAATGTGAAGGTTCAGTAGTCAAGTCCTAGCGATCCCAAAGCCTATTAGAGTAGTACTTACCTGCTAGTAATTTCGCATTCCACTTTTAGAGTATATGGTTTTTCGTGCCCCTCGGGCATTTGTGTAAATTGTGCAACTTTGCGTATTTTCCTAAGAGCTTTGTATTGTGCTTAGCACCCTGTCCTCATAAAGAGTCCAGGGTTGTTGTGTTCTAAATAAATATCCTTTTATTTTCATAACAACTTGTGTGGTGTCCTTTCACTTGGTGTTCAAGGGGTATATGTGATGGTATAACAGCTGGCTTAACACGCCCTCTAGAGTTTAGCCTAAAGACTGCTCTTGTCCATGCTACTAGGATAGCTGGTCTAACGGTTGACTTACAACCAATCATCAATAAGGGTCGTTTGGAATGATACACAGTGATCACTAGAATAGTGAGCACTACATATCAGGCCAACTTCTCACAACCGAGATCATGGCACTCATCAGATCTCTTGGGATGGCGCCGGGCTCCGAGAAGGAATTAAAGAGGGCAGTCAACAACGGAGCAACCTGGGGGCAGAATGTTTTGTAAAAGGCGGCGGTGAAGCCATCCGGTCCCGGCGCCTTGGCCAGCTTGAGGCGGGAGATCGCGGCAATGACTTCTTCAGGACGGATCTCCCTGTCAAGGAGTTCTGATTGTTCCGTCGATAAAGCCGGTATGGACACCGAGTCCAGGAAGGCCGCCCCGTCCGCTGGATCCAGAGCAGCCCCCTCGTATAGTGTGGTATAAAAGTCACTAAATGCCTGCGCTATAGCTCTGTCCTCCGTCACTGTGACTCCGTCCTGCGTGTGTATTTCCTGCACGGAGTGTCGCTGCTGCTGTTCGCGGAGTGCCCGACCCAACAGCCTCCCGCATCTGTCGCCTCCTGTGTAGTATGCATGTCGTACCCGTAGTGCCGCGTATTCTGCTCTATCTTGATCTAGTGCTGCTAACTGATGACGTGCCACTCACAACTGTTTCCACACCCGCGGCGCCCCTGTCCTCTGGTGTACCTGCTCCAATTCTTCGTGCGGGCAGAGAGCTTGTCTCTCTTACGGGGCCTCTCCGCATTTTCTGCTGCCGCGATTGCAATGAACTCGCCCCGTATGACTGCCTTAAGTGCTGTCCAATGTGTTGCATGTGAAGTGTCCGTCGGTGTGTTGTGTACCAGGTATTCAGCTATAGCTTCCTTGATCTTGGCCACAACCCCCTGTCTGTGCAGCAGCGTGTCCCTCAGTCTCCAGCAACGGGCACTGCGCCCCACCGGTGGAAAGGTAAACACCGCTGTGAGTGGTGCATGATCGGAAAGGGCTGCCGCTCCTATCTCAACGCTTGACGCCAGCGCTCTAAATGAAGTGGATGTTAGAAAATAATCTAGGCGCGCATAGGTTTTGTGGGCGTTGGAGTAATATGTGTAGTCCCGGTAGCCCGGGTGGAGGGAGCGCCACAAGTCCGTCATACCCAGTTCTGACAATCTGTTCCGTCCCCCCTCCGATAAAGTGCCTGCCTGCGTGGATCGCTGCGCTGACCTGTCAAGTAGGTTGTCAAAAACTAAATTGAGGTCCCCCCAACCAGAACGTGTCTATCAGGTGCCGCCGCTGCTTCAGTAAGCACTTGGTGGAAGAACTTCTCCTGCCCCTCATTTGGCGCATAAACCACAATCACCGTGAAGGTGTGAGCACCCAGTGAGAACCTGCAGGATAGGAGTCGCCCTTTAACCTCTGTCCCCCGGTGTAACTGCTACCCCTTAAATCGCTTTGACACCAGGAGCGCCACCCCAGCAGTCTTTGTGGTCGTGGATGAGAAAAGTTGTGTCGGAAAGTGACGGGATTTGAGCCTATGACAATCCTTAGTTAGTGTGATCTCGCCCCACGGGTCGCGAGACCCCTACTCACCCAGTCACCTCTGTTACCCTGCCATAACGCTCCATATCTAGGTATACGAGCAGAATCCACAACAACAGCATCCATGACGACAGGAACCCCACCCCTCTCTCTTTTACAGGGTCCAATCAGGAGTGACGAAGGACCGGAAGGACTACCCCGCGACCCCGGAAGTCCCGCCTCCCTACACACGGCCGGATACAGAAAAGACGGAAGTGGAGAGACAGAAAGGGTCGAAGGATCGTGGCAGGAGCTTTCGGCTGGTGCGGTGACGGACGGAGAAGACGGGAACGGAGACATCGAGGAGTGGTCAGAAGATTGGAGGAGTCCCACGGAGGTGGCTGGAGAGCGGCCGTAACTCGGAGGAGAGTTACGGCGGAGTGCGTGAGTACCAGCTGCCCTCTTGCGCACATTAGGTGCACTGTGTAAATAATAGGTACTGTGTAAATAGTAAAGCCCCTCCCCGTGTATACATATTCCCGCTATCCTAGGCACGTCACCAATAGTCATTAGGCATTTTGTATATAGACACACGTAGCACTGTACAAAGAGCACCCCTATTCCCCACCATCCTGCGCACGTCTTTTGCTTCCCCTTCCCTGACTCTTTCCCATACCTTCCTCACTCCCCTTTCGCCTCCTCACACTACCGGGTAACGGTGACGGTATCGGATCTCTAGTCCCAGAGTGACTAACGGCTCCTTTCTCTCTTGTTGCCCTCCGAGGTGTCCTCCAACCATACCGAGGCAGCTACACCCAAGACCCGGACATCCCTCGGACCCTCGCCACATCAGGAGGAATACAGAAGTAGACGCACCGCCTTCGTTGTGTGTTCGACCTGGGACTCTCTATCTATCCCCGTATCCCGCTGTATAGAGACCAAATAAAACACTATAGCCCACTATATCCGGCCTCCTCGCCTGCTTTACCAGTCCGCCGACCGCCCACAATCACAGTTAGCAAATGCGTTTCCTGGAGGAGACAGATATCTGCTTTTGAATTCTCCAGCAGGGACAGCACCGCTCGCCGCTTAACCGGATTGTGCCCACGCACATTCAACGTGAGCACACTCAACTCAGTCGCAGGCATAAGGAGTCATACCCCACACGCTCTCTGAGAAAACTTCCAGTGGCCAAAACATCAGCCAAGCCCTGTCTCGCAGCTGCCCCGGCCACCCAGGACCCTCAGATTTGCGCAATTCCCCACATCCTTTCAGTCCAACATTCACTCGGATCCGGAGTTCCTCCCCCTTACCAACAACACCCCCTCCCCACAATGAACAAAACCCCTGACAGCCCCCTACCCCCCCCGCAATCCCAAGATGCCAACATTGATAGTCCTTCATCCAGAGATGAATGGGAAAGGTCTCTCCCAGTCCAGAACCCCCCTTTTCCTGACTGGCCAAAGAAGCAAAACAGTCTCTCCCCACCCCTCCACCTGCCAAGGAGACCACCCTCCCTCCCCTTTCCCCAACTTGAAGAATACCAAAAATAGTTCTGTCCAACGCCCATAGTTGTAGACGAGGAGGTTGGGACACCTTCGGGGGAATGTGTCGGAGTCCAATACCTCCGCCCCCGCCGCCAACTCAGTCGGCCCCAATCCCCACTGTCTCATCAAAAGCCCTCGTGCCACTTCATCGTTGGTTATCCGCTGTCGGAGAATGCCAGTCCCAGCGCTACGGCTTCTACCGCAGCACGGCGACCATCTTCGATCTCTTGCGCGGCCGGGCGCCTCAGTCTTCATCGTCGCCGTTGCTGTTTCCACTGCCCAGGGCCGTCCGTGCCATTTACTCCCCCTCCAGGCTGATCGTCATCATCCGTCGGTTCCTCGAGGCCTAGCAATTTGAATGCATCCCTGAAAGACCGCAACTGGTGAACCTTGTTGTCCAGCTTAAACACCAGGCGAAAGGGGTGACCCCAGCTATATGGGATGTCGCGTCGCAGTTCTGCCGTGATCGGTCGGAATGACCGTCGTTTCTCCAGGGTGATGGAGGCGAGGTCCTGATATAGAGTCGGCGAGTGGGCACCATATGAGATGGTTCCCATCTGGCGCGCTTTGCTAAGGATCTCCTCCTTCGTGCGGAAGTCCTGCACGCAGACCAAGATGTCGGCCGGTTGGGACGAGGCCGCCCTGGGCGGGCCCGTCCTATAGGCCCTGTCCAACCGAAGCGTTGAGTCCGCCGGTCGGCCCAGGATGTGGTTGAAGAGGCCTTGGGTGAAATGGAAGAGGTCGTATGTGTCGGGAGCCTGCTTCACTCCCCGAATCCTGATGTTGTGCTGCCGGGAGCGGTTCTCCAGGTCCTCGGCGTGAGACTGGAGGTCCACCTGTTGGTCGTGAATACGGACTATTTCTTGACGCAGCGCCTCTATTTCTACATCTCGCCCATCGCATTTGGTCTCTAGGTCCGCCACTCTTTCTCCTATGGTGTCAGTGTCGCGTCGGACTTCCCGTATTTCCTCCTGTAGGTCCCTCTTCAACGTGTGGATGTCCTCTCGCAGGCCAGCGAAGAGGGATTCTAGAAAGGTCTTTGTGATAGTCTCCTCAATGTCCGCCTTTCCCAAGGGTGGAGAGTCCGTGGTCTTCTTTTCCGTGCCGGTCCATTGGCTGGATGTGGCGGTGTCCGTCCGCTTCCCCATTGTGCTGGGAGTGGATAGGTCCTTAATAGTCCTGTCCTTCTGGATTCTCCCCGAGGACATGTCACTCAGGGCCTCCCCGGCCTGGACACCACCAGTGCTGCTTGACGGCGTGGGTTCCGGCAACGAGGGTGCAAGAAAGTTCGACGGGTCGGTCCTGTATTCAGGGGAGCTCACCTAGGGCTGCGCCAGGAGCCCGCCTTTCCCCGCTCCGGTGCCCAGGAGACTACACTCTGTCACTGCCCAAACCCCAGGGTGTCCGCAGCTGGACCAGGACACCAGTCACTGGTGTCCGGTTGCTCCTGTCCAGGCACTGGCCTCTATTTGCCCACCGAGCGCCTCCGTGTTCTGCTCGCAGTCTTGGGGCCTAGCAGGGCTTCTAGGATGCCACACAAGGGGCAGCTCCGACCAGCGAGCGGCTCAAAATGGCGGAAGCAAACTCCAGTGCGAATCAGGCTCTTCCGTTCGATTCCCCCTGTGGGCTCTAACTCGGCGCTTCCGAAACCCTCTGGGCCTGGTCGACGCGCCGACACTCTCAGCCGCCACTCGGGTACGATTCCTCCCCGCTGCTCCTCACCTCAGTCCCTGGGGCTCGGGTTCTGTGTTCCGTCTGCCGTGCTCCGCGGTCGGGCCCACTTCGCCTGGCCCCCAGCCCGTCCGCCATCAGAGATCTGTCTCTGCCGCTACCACCGCAACCGTGTGCTCGCGGGTCCGCAGTAGCCCCCGGACAGTGTCGTCCCAGGGGCCTCGCGCTGTCAACGCGCGGGCCGGACTCTCCGCTCCGGCGTCAGCTCTCGCGTAGTCTGGCGCCACCCAGTCGGACTGCCTCGCCGGGGCCCAAGGCCACGTCCCGCGGCTCCTCTCCACTAGGCCCAATCCGGCCTCGCTCACAGCGGCACTTCTCCCTCTGTTCCAGGTGGCCCCAGCGTCGTTCGGTTCTCTCCTCCGGGTGCAGACCTCTCCCGACTGTAAGCGCTCTCCGACGGGGCCCACTGATGGGGGATTGAAGCGCTGCAATGGTGCTATAAAGACGGCCGGCGTTGGGAGCTCTCGGAGACACGTCCGCTCACACCGCCATCTTGGCCACGCCCCCCCATATCTGGCTTTAGACGCCGTTTTCCATTCGTCACCATTACGAATGCGCACCAAATGATACGCACCTCAAAGATCTAATTTGGTGTAGATCACAGCGGTCTTCACCTGGTCCAAAAGAACTGGGATCAATGGAAGGGGGTACTTGTTCTTTATTGTGATCTTATTCAATGCTCTATAAATCAATACAAGTTCTTAATTCCCCATTTGCCTTAGGAATAAAAAAACAATGGAGAGGCCGCTGGTGACTTAGATGGGCGTATAAATCCGTTTTCCAAGTACTGATCAAGATATTGTCTCAAATGTTGGTTTTCTTTTTCTGATAATGCATATATCCGACAGTTAGGCACACATGAACCAGGCACAAGATCAATTTGACAGTCGTATGACCAATGAGGAGGGAGGGTCGCTGCTTTTGCTTCACTGAAGACTTCTTTAAATTCCTCATAGGGAGTTGGTAGCACGGTTTCTTTCTCTTCCGTGGTTGCAATTTGTCCCGTTGTAGATTCTTTGGTCTTTAACCCCTTCGCTCCTCATGACGAGCTCAGCTCGTCATGAGGCACGGTTGAGCTATGCTCATGACGAGCTGAGCTCGTCATGAACAATGGGGATTCAGGGAATGCAGCACAGGAGGGGAATCTCTCAAGCACCCAAGGTGTTAAACATGTGGAGTGACAATATTGAGAAAGAAAAACAAGTTCCCTTTTTTGCCAATCTATTAAAGGGTTATGCAAGCAAAGCCAAGGCATTCCTAAAATAAAGCCATATTGTGGGGCTTGGATTACATCGAAATGAACTTCCTCTTTATGCTGTTGGTTATTTGTATCTATGCAGAACATCTGAATTTTAGAGGTTTGCATGGTAACAGGGCCTCCAGACAACATTTTGCCATCTACTGCTTGCACAATTTCTGGAGTGACCTTTTTCTCACAAGCAATTTGTAACCGTTGAGTTGTTTCAAAATCTACGAAATTCCCTGTTGCGCCTGAGTCTATTAGGACTTCCATTTGGTATATTTTTGAAGTCAACTGAATTTGTACTGCCAAACGGAAGTGAGATTTGTAGTTGGATACACAGGAATTTATTGAAGGGAAGGCGATGGTTCCCAAGAGATCCCCTTCTAAACATCTTGGGCACAATAGTTTCCCGACGTTTGCTCAGTTGTAGTCACAGCCACAGACTTGTTAGCACTCACAGTCTTACCTTTAGGTTTTATTGTGCAATCTTTCACGAAATGTCCCTTTCCACCACAATAAAGACATTGGTCATTTTTACGACTATTATCTTTTTCATCTTTAGACAATGGTTGCCTAAGAGTCCCGACTTCCATTGGTTCTGTAGTTGTTTCTGAACTACTAAGTTGATTTCTGGGTTTACTGTCGAACTTCCAACTTGATTTATCATATTTTTTCCTGTCAGTTCTTCTTTCGGACAGTCTATGATCCAGACGTAAAGTTAGATTGATTAACTCTGAACAAGTAGTTGGTTGAGGATCGATTTGCGCAAGAACGTCTTTCAGATCATCTTTTAACCCTTGATAAAAGAGTGCTGCCCTCTTTTCTTCAGGCCGCGAGGTTTCTGCAATTAACCTATTGAAATGTGACAAATAGGAAATAAGGTCTCTATTCCCTTGTCGTAGCTGTAATAGGTTGCGATCTACGGACAGAGTCACCAGTGGCGGCTGGTGACATTTGAAATTGGTATGGCGTAAAATTGGCGGTGGAGAAAAAAATACAGGAACAAACACCACACAGTACCATACAAAGAATAGAAACCAACCCCACATCAAAACTAATGCAGAGCGCTATGTGAAAGTGAACTCAGCATGTTCATAAAGTGATCACATATTTTAGAAAATATTCATTTCGTGAAACCATCATGCAGTGTTAGAGGCTTAGCTTATGAGTAGCTTCAAATAGAATGAAAACACAAAACAGGTATTACAGCAAATTTTGCCTGCAGCGGGCACCAATGCATTGCATATTCCATACCTTGCAAATACATATACAGGGTAAATTTACGCGATGAAAACTGCCCAGATTTGTAAATGTGGGATACTTTTTTTTTCAGCTGAAACAAGCTAATGAGGGCCACTTTCATTTTAATGCCCAGATGTATTTGCTGTGCTAGTCCGACCCTGGCTGTTCCACGTATTCCGAGTGAATTTATCAATAAATAACACATGAATCAACCCCCAGTGGCTCCAATTGCCCTGTTGGTCCAGTGTCACTCCGAACTGAGGGAGTTCTTGCTGGGTCGGAGGTGCACTCACACGGAGCTGTTTACATAACGTGCTCGCCGTGCAAACCGTAGCAGCCCTATCAATTGACTCCAGTGGCGCCATTTAAACTTATTTTATGTTTAACCTATCGCAGACACTGTTTTTAACACTCCGTCGATCGTCAGCCCCTCCTTATCCTCTCACTCCCAAATATACAATTTGGCACCGGCATGACTGAGCTAAACTGTGTGAATCAGGCGAGTGACGAAGGTGCTGGTGCTGACAAGTTCGTGTCTAGTCAGAGGCCAGTCACTCCTCTGATGTCCCTTCTTGTTCGGTGTGCAGGGGAACGCCAGTTCTCTTGTGTCAGTGAATTAACGAGACACGCGTTTGTGCCTGCTTACTGGCACTATGACTATGAGAGATGGAAACAAACATACAAACTACTGCCACAAACGGATGAGAGAAACTCGCACTTTATTTACTCGGAACTTTTATACAGAATGCAAAGCATGACTGTATTTTCGGCTGAATTGGGTTAAATGTTACAACTCATTTACACACAGTCACAGAGGCCCTTATTTAAGGCAACCCAAGGAACGTGCCAACAATGTACAGTCTTCAGAGTTTATTCAATGTTATATTGTTTTCATTTTTAATTATTATGTATGCACATGCACAATGGCACTCACCACATGGGAAGGAAGTCGGAACGGGAAACCAAGAATCAGGCGTGAGCGCTCTCACTGCACAGGACCATCTCTTCCCAGAGCAAGGGCAGGTGGCAAGGCGACATCGCAGTCCCACCTGCCCCATCACAGTCAGGCACGGGTTGCCAAACGCAGCCGCAAGAAGAGCTCAGAGCATCCATAGAAGCACCAAGCACCTGCACGCCACTGCCAACGGACCCGAGCCGGCGCACAAGGAGGCATGCATGAGCTGAGCATCCCGGGTGACAGGGTAAAGGAGTCCTGGCGCATGGCGCAACACAAACCATCTCAACCCCCAGAATAGAGAGCTTCTTCTTCACCCCTCTGAAACCCGCCTCCTTAACGAAATCCCCCTCACTCCGAAGCCGGCAGAGACAGGCAACATTTAAATACTTAAGTATAATTTACATGCGATATGTATGTATGTATGTATGTATGTATAGGCGTTCTTTTATAGCGCTATAACTGTCACCCTTCGGGCATCCTGGCGCTTAGACTGTTATGACACAATACATGATGTTTCCAGCTTCCAATCTATTTACATTGTTCTGGGGAACAGATGGGTCTTTAATGCTTTTTTAAAGGAAGAAAAATCTTCTAGGCCCCTCAGGCCTAGCGGTAGAGAATTCCACAGCCGCGCTGCGGTAAACCTGAAGGACCGACCACCCATCCGGGACCTCAGAAACTTGGGTACTACCACCAAGTAAGTCGAGGCTGACCGGAGTGGTCTTGGAGGGATGTACCATGAGAAAAGGTCCTGCAGAGGAGACGGGCCTTGTCCGTGTAGAGCCCTAAAAACCAAACACAAAGCTTTGAAGTTCACCCGTTGAGAGATTGGCAACCAATGGAGGTCCCCGACCCTAAGTGCCTTGGCAGAAGAGTCCAGGCGGCGTCGCGAGAGGCCAGTTTGGCAGCAAAATTCTGTACTCGTTGGAGTTTTCCTAGCAGAGTAACTGGTGCCCCCAGCAGCAGTGTGTTGCAGTAGTCGAGACGACTTAAAATTATGCTCCGCACTACCTCTGGTCTGGCCTGTACCGGGAGCAAGGGTAGAATCTTTCGCAATGATCCAAGTAATGCCATACAAGTGGCCACCGTTTTGTTCACTGATGTGTCCAGCTGTAAGTCGGAACTAAACATTACCCCCAAATTCCGAACCGATTCGGCAGGCAGACTAGTACCTTGGAAATCAGGAGGCCAAAAACCCTGTGGTAGGGGTCTGGGGGGCCGATCCATAGAGCAATGTAGCACCTCGGTTTTCGAGCTGTTAAATTGTAGGGAGTTGTTACCCAGCCATTCTGCCGTGGTGCTCATGCATCGATGGAAGACCTCCTGTGACACCCCGTCCTTACCCTCAAACGAGAAGATAAGTTGGGTGTCATCGGCGTAGTTGGTGAATGTTATGCCAAAAGATTTAATCAGCGTGATCAGGGGACGGAGGTAAAGATTGAAAAGAATGGAGCTGATGGCCGAGCCCTGGGGTACTCCCTGACCAACCCTCCTGATGTTGGATTTAAAGGGTGGCAGGGCAACTACCTGGTGCCTTTGATCGAGATATGACACCAGCCATTCAAGTGCCAAGCCCGACACCCCAGCCTCCGCCAGTCTCCTGATCAGGATTGCATGGCTGACCGCGTCGAACGCGTCCGACATGTCGAGCAGCACTAAAAAGGCTGCTTGACCCTGGTCGGCACGCGTGCGAAGGTCATCGAGAACAGTCACCAATGCCAACTCTGTCCCATGTGCCGGTCTAAACCCAAACTGAGCCACATCCAAACAATCAGTAGTCTCAAGAAAGTTGGAGAGATGTTTTGTGGCCAGTTTCTCCAGAATTTTAATAGGGAATGGCAAGAGGGAGATGGGCCTAAAGTTGGCTGGGCACGTGGGGTCCAGATTCTCCTTTTTTTTTTTTTTTAAACTTTATTTTTGTTGCAGACAATGATAGCATATAACAGTAGCGCCGACAGCCACAGGAAAGCAACAACATTATGTCAAGGAACATACTTCTGTGTACACGGCCCATCAGCCCACAACCCGAGGGCCGGGCGGCGGTAGCTGGTAACATGTAAGCCAGGTCCAGAACCTAGCCATGGAACTGCGCGGCAGGATATTCTGATCTGCTTTTCTTATTTTTATTTTTCTTAATACAGGTTATCCCCCAACTCCCCAAAGGAACCCCTCCCCCCAAAACTTCGGCATTCATGACTAAAACATGTGTACACAGGTCGTTCACCTCATTATGGCACTCCTATCGGCAGATATAGCAGCGGTCATTACGTAAATTAGGAATGACACCTTGGGATACCAAACACAATTCCTCCCAGTAGTAACCTACATGTGCGTGTACGGTCAGGCACCCCCCCCAACTCACTGCCCTCCCCCACCCTCCCCACCGCCCTCATCCTCAGACCCTGTATCCCCAGGGGTGAACAACTCCGCACTTGTACCATCCGAGTCCTCTGCTGCCTCTCCCACCACTCGCATCATTCTCCACGCAAGCAGGTCGTCTTGCAGCTTCACATCTCTACGCACGGTTTGCATGAAGGTTTCCTCCGCCAGGGACCATTCCCCCACATCTCTAAGCCACTGTGACTTCTCAGGGGCCCTCTGTCCCATCCACGTGATGGCCACCCTCCTCCTTGCCTTAACTAACAGTAGTTGTAACATTTTGTAGGGCAGATTACACTTCCTGGGCTTGGGGACTAGGGCCAACAAGCAGTGAAGGGGGGTCAGTTCCATCCGGAGTTCAGTAACTCTACAAATATGCGCCACTACCGACTGCCAGAAGGTGTAAACCAATGGGCATTCCCACGCCAGATGAAGGAAGGAGGCACCCGGCGCGCCACATCTAGGGCAATTATCGCGCTTGTCCGGGGCAATACGCTTCAAGGCAACCGGAGTCACATATGTTCGGTGTAAAAAGTTAAAGTGTGTCAGTTTGAACCGTGCATTGCACGACACCTTCCGGGTGAGGGTACCAATGCGTTTGCGCTGTGTCGGGTCTAAAGCAACCCCCAGGTCAGCCTCCCAGGCCGCCCACGCCGGTGGAACGGGTGGGGTGGAGTCCTGCCGCATGGCTGAGTACAATAGAGTTATCAGCCTCCTGCCCCTACCACATGAAAGGATAATATTAAGGGTATGGGACACAGGGGGCGCATCAGGGAATTGCGGCCAAGTATCTCGTGCCATTGCATGGAGGCCCCTGTAGTGTAGGAACTGTCCCTCTCCGAGTCCGAATGTCTCCGTCGCCCGTTCGATAGATAGAAACGTGTCGTCCGGGTAGAGATCTGCCAACAGCTCGCACCCACCCGCTCTCCAGTCATGGAAGGGCATGTGTACTTCCATGTCCACCACTGGGGCCATGATCCATATCGGCAGCTCCCTGTGAAAGGGGGCCCTCCGTAGGATTTTTTCCACAACGCGCTGCCAAATGGCTGCGGTGTGGCGCACTATGTACGGCAGTGCCGCATCCGCGCCCCTGCCGCGCATCAGGGCCATCTGTACTGCCCTTTCATCCGCACTCCCCGCAAGGAGCCGTAGTTCCCAGGTATCCGCATCCGCGAACCACCTGGCAGCTGGCAACAGCTGAGCTGCATAGTAGTAGAGGTCGAATCTCGGCGCCTCCAACCCCCCCTCCTCCCAGCTGCGGACAACCGTGTGTAAGGCAACTCTACTACGCCTGCCCGCCCAGAGTAAGGACGTAAGGAGAGTATTAAGCGTGCGGAACATCCGTGGGGGAAGTGGGCACAGTGAATTCTGCAACACATACAGCACCCGCGGCAGCATCACCATTTTCGCCACTGCCAGTCGTCCCATCAGGGAGAGAGGCAATGTGTTCCAGAATGCCACCGATTGTTGTAGGGAGTGCACTACTCTATCCGCATTGCGGGCCAGCAATTGTTCGTCCGACGACGCCACCTGTATCCCCAGATAGCGGAAGGCTTCCTGTTCCCAGCGCAGACCCAGGTGTGGCAAGTCCCCGCGCGCGTCCACATTACATCCCGCTAGGGGGAAGATCAGGGACTTCCCTGCATTGATACGCAGGCCCGAAGCTGCGCCAAAACGGTCCAGTAGCTGTAGCAAAACCGGTAGCGCGTCCTGCGGAGATGTTAAATAAAACAAAGCATCGTCCGCATACAAGGACACCGTGTGGATATTGCTCCCCACTTTGATTCCCCATTGGGCCATTGTGGTACGGACTTCCACCGCCAATGGCTCAATTGCCAGGGCGAACAGGAGCGGCGAGAGGGGGCACCCCTGACGGGTGCCCCTCTCCAACGCCCAGTCCTCCGAGCGAGCAGCCCCAAGTTTGACTTTGGCCCGAGGCGCCCGATACAGTATCTGGATCCACTTGCGAAACAGGGACTTTGTGTGGGAGTGGGAGAGATCGTATATTAAGTCTATGAGCTCAGGTACAGCAGATAACGAGCTAGCCGGGGGTCTATAACATAGACCCGTGAATAGCACGCCTCCTTGGTCCTTGATGGAGAAACCCAATGTTTCGCACCCAGCGATTGCCTTGATGATAAGCTGGGAGACGTCAAGAGTCTGCCTAAAAATTAATCCAGTTCCACCTCCTCCGGCTCCCACCCTGGGATTATGCATTATTTTGAAGCCAGGGGGACAAGCTGTCCCCAGTTCCACCGAGCTAGTCGGTGTTGTCCAAGTCTCAAAAAGATTCACCTTGTACCACTACATGGGACAGCTTTACCTTGATTAACTCAACCGAGTCTGCTCTAGCTATTTCAAAATTGAATTCAGGCTCTCCTCTTGATCCCTGCCCACCTCTACTACTCAAGGCTATAAAAGATGAGGTCAACCCAATCATTAATTCAATCCTCAACTCCTCCCTGCAAACAGGAGACATTCCCACATGCTGGAAGGTCGCGGTAGTCAAACCCCTTCAGAAAAAAGTCATTCAGGACCCTACGACACTGTCAAATCTCCGACCCATATCACTTCTCCCAGCACTATGTAAACTCACAGAGACATGTGTAAACAAACAGCTCACCGCATATTTAGAGAACAACAACTTGCTACATCCTAATCAAGCAGGTTTCCGCTCTCACCACTCAACTGAATCTGCCCTTATTTTCTCAACGGAAACCATCAGGGCCGCTTTGGATCAGGGCAAAAGAGCCGTCCTGATCCTACTGGATCTATCTGCGGCGTTCGACACGGTGTCCCACGATATTCTACTTCATCGCCTGAGTAGTGCAGGCATAGGGGGCACCGTGTTGAAATGGTTTACCAACTTCCTCAGACAAAGAAAACAGACTATCCTCCTAGGCCCATACCACTCTGAGGCAAGAGAAGTTCAATCTGGGGTACCTCAGGGCTCTAGCTTAAGCCCCATATTGTTTAATCTATATATGGTCCCTTTAATGAAACTTATCTCCTCTTTTGCCATCAGCTCAATAGCCTATGCCGACGATACTCAACTAGTAGTAATCCTAGATGAGGACGCAGCAATTGCTGAACGCTCCCTCAGAGATTGTCTGAAGGCCACTTTTGAGTGGATGAACATAAACCATCTGAGATGCAATACTGCAAAGACGGAAATGTTACCCTTTGGGAAAAATAATCTGTTTTCTCCCCAAACCTGCTGGCCACTCAATGCTGAAGCCCCGCCGAGCACTATAAAGAGTGCCCGAAATCTAGGAATTAAAATTGACGAGGCACTATCGTTCAAGCAACAGACCAGTGAAGTGGCTGGCTCCTGTTTTAATATCATCAAAAGTCTTCGTAAATTCTTCGACTTCCTCCCCCTATCAGCTAGGAAAACAGTAGCAGTGGCACTGATCACATCTAGGTTAGACTATTGCAACGGACTATATGTAGGTGCCAATAAAGCCTTCCTACATAAGCTGCAAATGGTACAAAATACTGCAGCAAGGCTGGTGCTAAAAATGCCGAGAAAGTCCTCAGCATCCGCAGCACTCGACACCCTCCACTGGCTCCCTATCCAAAAGAGAATCCTATTCAAATTACTGATAATATCCTTCAGAGCATTTCATAAAAGAGGCCCTACTTATCTGATTAACAAATTTAATCGCTACCACCCCGGACGTCATCTAAGATCTGCTACGGCCAACCTAATGACTATTCCAAAGTTTCGATTAGCCACCAGAGGGGGAAAGTCCCTGGCGGTTAAAGGCTCCAGAGCATGGAACATACTCCCACCTCAAATTCGTGAAATCTCCTGCGAGAGCAAATTTAGGAAAGCCATTAAAACCTGGATTTACAACCAAACAGCCTCCACCTGCAAAACCCTGGTTTAATTTCATCTCTAGGGGCTATTACATCTCCCCTCTGCCTATGAACTACACAAATTACACCGAGCGCCAAGATGCTCCTTGGAGCGATAGAGCGCTATATAAAATCCCCCAATCAAATCAAATCAAATCAAATCTGTCATGAAGAGTACGTCTAGATGGTAAGACTCGATAAGTAACGCAATTTCTTCACAGTGTTTGATGAGAGATCTCACATTCAACAAGCCACAGGACAAGGCAACTGGGTGCTTACTGGTGATATTATACTTCCGGTTACTGAGTGAACCGAGATTAAGGCGTAAAAGTTCATCGCGGGAATAAGAGTAAGAAGTTACATCTTGGTTCCGAGAGGCAGAACTTTCGGCGCCCGGCGCGTCCTGTGCGCGAACGGGCGCAAACGGGCTTATCTCTGGCACACCTCCGGCGCTCCGCCGGCGCGCCCGCTGCGCGCCTACGCTGCGCGCTTTAGGGGCGTCCATCATATATAGCCGTAAACGCAAGAGTCCTGTAGTGCGATCACTAGCCCCCCAACCAAGATGGCGCCAGCAATTCGGCACTCCCTGGTTCCCTCACTCACCCAAGATGGCGGCTACCAACACCGCAGCGCGATGTCCCCAGGAGCCCTAAGGTGCCCTGAAGCGCTCGAATTCCCGCAAAGTGCGAAATGAGGTCACAATTATAGTGCTGGTAAGAGTGGTACTAATAACACGCTATGAGAGAGGTAGCGCCTAGCGCCAAGATCGACAGCGCGAGCGCGCAGTAAAGTAGATTAATTTTAAAATAATTAAAACAGCAATGCGGCAATAGATTCTGCAGCTCGCAATGGTCATGTAAGTCTGACCTGTCGATGGGGAAGTTCTGCTTTTATGCACTTCCAGACGCAAGAGTCCTGTAGTGCGATCACTAGCCCCCCAACCAAGATGGCGCCAGCAATTCGGCAGTCCCTGGTTCCCTCACTCACCCAAGATGGCGGCTACCAACACCGCAGCGCGATGTCCCCAGGAGCCCTAAGGTGCCCTGAAGCGCTCGAATTCCCGCAAAGTGCGGAATGAGGTCACAATTATAGTGCGGGTAAGAGTGGTACTAATAACACGCTATGAGAAAGGTTGCGCCTAGCGCCAAGATCGGCAGCGCGAGCGCGCAGTAAAGTAGATTAATTTTAAAATAATTAAAACAGCAATGCGGCAATAGATTCTGCAGCGCGCAATGGTCATGTAAGTCTGCGATATGCGATAATAATACATAATAAAATATTATATAAAACTTACCTTGGCTTCCCGCACTGACTCCCGAGACTGCAGACTTCCGACTCCCGCCGTCCTGGATTTTGAATGCGTCTGACGTGGTCTGGGCTCTCGTCAACAGGAAGGCTGCAGGCAACCTCCCTCCCCTCCACCGCAGCCAGCACCGATTGGTTCGGACGGCTGCCCCAACAGCGTCATTTCTCTCAGTCTGTATGCTGCAAAGAACGGAGAGGAGGAAGCGGAGTACTTAATCGCTGTATCCTATCTACTTTATCAGAGAGCATTGCAGTGGCATTCCTAGC
Source organism: Lissotriton vulgaris (assembly GCF_964263255.1). Classification (NCBI taxonomy): domain Eukaryota; kingdom Metazoa; phylum Chordata; class Amphibia; order Caudata; family Salamandridae; genus Lissotriton; species Lissotriton vulgaris. Next base: position 947,106,972 of record NC_141699.1, on the reverse strand, counting down.
TTCAGTTAAATCTGTTTGCATCTGAACAATAACCCTCATTAAATCATCCATGGTGGCCATAATGTCAAAACTCTCAGACCGGGAGGAATATTATTCGTGGGCTCACTATTCTGTCAGGTTGCTTCTTCCTCAGGGTCTGGAGTGATGATATAAGGGGCCCACCTCTCAATACCTCCAACTCTGATTGTAATGATTACACAGAGTATTGAAGTGATTAAGCGGGGGGAAAGGGAATTAGGAAGGGAACAGCTGGGAAGGAGATCTGAAAAGGAAAAGTTACTCGCAAACAAAAATACACGCACTTTCCTTCGCACAAAGACGTAAATTAGGACATCAGATTCTGTCCTTCAATCAGGAACTAGCTTAAGAGCTTCGTGGCTTGCGTTTATTCAGACAATCAGACTCTTAGTTGACCTTTCTTTGATCCGCTATATTGTGGCGATAATGCTTCACTTCAGTATCAACTGCTCAAAGGCATAAGCAGCAGAATTTGGTTTAGGTCTTTCTATGACTAGGTTTTCAATCACCTAAACAATCAGTGTCTTATATTTCCTTATTTTATGTGACTTAAAAGTGTTCCCAAAAACATTCATGGAACTACTATAGAACAAGAATCGCACTCGTGAATATGGTAATGAGCTAGAGAAAGCATGCATAGAATTTCTACTGAACAAGAATCACACTTGTGAATAAGGTAAATGATCTTGAAAATCAAATTGAATGTTCCTAATAAATCACTGAAATGGTTTTAACAAGATTTGCAATCTTACCTGTAGAGTGGACCTCTGTCTCCTTTCTCTCACTCTGCTCCTTCACTCGTTTTTCTATCCTTTCTATCTTTCACCTTTCTGCATCTCTGCTCTTTTGTGCGTTATTTCTGCCCATTTTCCCTTTCTCTCCCTCTGCTCCTTCACTCGTTATTCTTCCCTTTCTATCTTTCACCTTTCTGCACCTCTGCTCTTTTGTGCCTTATTTTTGCCCATTTTCCCTTTCTCTCCCTCTGCTCCTTCACTCGTTTTCACTCGTTTTTCTACCCTTTCCATCTTTCACCTTTCTGCCCTTTTCTGCATCTCTGCTCTTTTGTGCCTTATTTCTGCTTATTTTCCCTTTTTTCTTTATCCCTTCTTTCCTCCCTTTACCTTTCCCCGCCGCTGCTGCCCCGCGGCCCCTCCCCCCCCCCCAGCGCGACCGGCCCAATCCAGCTCCTCTCCCCGCTCCCGCCTCCCAGCTATCCAGCCCTCCCCGACCCCTACTTAATGGCGGCCACTGGTGCACCGAAGGCGCGTCAAAAGCAAGCACGTCTGCGCCCGTCCGCGACCCGTCCGCGACCAGCACCAGGAACCCTGGACCTCCGCCCGCCAACGCTACGCCCCAGCAGCACTCCACGCACTCAACCCAGGCTGCAACAACAACTGCAAGCTAGCATCCCCAGCCGACACCAATGGACCCTTCAGCTGTCACCGCTGCCGGCACACCTGCAGCACCGCCAAGAACACGGATCCAGCACAACCTGCCCCCAAGAACACAACCGAACCGAAGACCCTGCAATGCATCCTCCTCAACGTCCGATCCCTCCACAAACACGCCACAGAAATCTGGGACCTCCTCGACAGCACCACCCCGGACGTAGCATTCTTCACCGAAACCTGGACCAACACCACCTCGGGACCGGACATCGCCATCCCCCAAGGATACAAGATCTCCAGGAAGGACCGCCCCACCCACCCAGGAGGAGGAATCGCCATCGTCCACAAATCCAGCCTCCGCCTGAGCACACTCCCTGACGAGTCCACAAAACTGATGGAACACCTTCACTTCAAGATACTGGCCAGCCCCACCGCCGCCCTCCGAGGAACCCTCATCTACCGACCCCCTGGACCCCGCGGACCCTTCGCCAACTCCATCACGGACATTATCTCCCCGCAGGCCATCGCATCCACCAACTACACCCTGCTGGGAGACCTCAACTTCCACCTCGACAATCAACTGGACCCCAACACCACATGCCTCCTGGACAACCTCCACAACATTGGACCCTGCCAGATCGTGACAGAGCCCACGCACTCAGCAGGACACACCCTCGACCCCCTCTTCACTACAGGAAACTCCATCACCTTCAGCCACACCACCGAACTCCCATGGACCGACTATCGTTGCGTCCACTTCACCTTCAGAACACACACCATCCACAGACACCAGCACCTGCTTCCAGAAAGAAACTGGACCAAAATCACCAACGACCAGCTCACCTCCTCACTCAACAACTCCACCCCAACCATCGCGGAAAACGACGACCCCAACACCGCAGCTCGAACCCTGCATAGATGGATCTCGGACAGCACCAACACCATAGCCCCCCTCAAGAAAAACAACAATACCCGTGCCAAGAAAGCCAGATGGTTTACCACCGAACTTCGAGAGCCCAGGCGCACACGCCGCCGCCTCGAAAAGGCCTGGAGAAACACCAAATCCACAGAAGCCCACAACAACTTCAGAGCCGCCACCAACGCCCCCCATCAACTCATCAGAGAAACGAGGAAAAAAGCGATTGAAGACAGAATCTCCACCCACGCACACAACAGCAAGGAACTCTTCAGCATCATCAAGGAGTTCACCCAACCCACCAGCGAGTCTACTGACATACCTCCCTCACAAGACCTCTGCGACAAACTCAGCACCTTTTTCCACCAGAAAATCAAGAGCATCTATGACAACTTCGACAAAGACAACCAACACACTGAACCATCACGAACCACTCCCGACACCCGGAAACCAGCGATTGATGACTGGACAGCCCTCACCATCGAAGACACACTGAAGACAATGAAGTCAATCCAGAACAAAGAACAAAAGGCCGTACCCCGCCAGTTAATGATGTGGTCCCGAGTCCGGGATCCCAATATGTGTGGGGTGATAAACCTAGAAGTTGGCACTGCACATTACAAGATTAACGCGATTCAAATATTTGCAAGAGAAGGTTTTTAGCAAATATATAGGTATTTTTATTTTAGTGTAGAAAACATTTATATACATCTATAACACATGATTGTCTTACGAATATTGCACAATATACATAGTCAATTTAGAAAAAGGTAAAAGTGGCAAAATTACATTCTTCTTTGGAGCCTACCCAGTAACACTACATACTTCAATCATACTTTCATTCTTTCAGTTTTTCAAAACCTAATCCTACCTAAAGTTCAGACATTCCACTCACATTCTTCAATTCATACAGATCGTTCTGTTGTATGCCACACAGGGATGGTAGATATGTGGCATAGAGCTGAATATTGTTCCAGACAGCTAATCTTGTTACGGCCCCTAGTTGACACTACATAGCATGCCGTATTTCTGGAGCCACGAGCCGACGCGCATTTCGGTGACAGGCCGGATAGGCCACACCTTCGTCAGGGCTGGGAGTTGTTGACTGGGAGGAGACAGGATAATAATCTGAAGTGAACTACAGAGGATGCCTTAGAGCGAAAGGCGCATAAATTGTTTTTTTCAGAAAAGCAGGAATCTGAGTTTTTAGATTTTGTTTGTCAAAGGAAGTGCTCCACTACGCAGGGGTTTACAGGTGAGGGATGAGCTGGGGGCTGCTATACTTTGAAGGTTTTTAGAAATATCACGCAGGTATCCCATGGAATTTGACTTAAGGGCGGCGAGTCTGGGAAATCTGGGTCCACCAACGCTGCTGGCATATAACCGCTTGGCTGAATGGACACACAGTCCGTAGATAGAGTTCCGTCGGTCAGCCAGACCGACCCTTCCTCACGGGGGACACGGCTCGCAAGCGCACTTAGTCTGTAGGTCTTTAAAAGGAGCCGCTCGGCATTCCTGACAAGTCGTCCATAGATGGGGTTCCGTCGATTGGCCGGATCGACCTGTCCTCACGGGGGGCAGGACTAGTGGAATGAAGTCAATCCACTCAGGGGCCCCCACGGACCCCTGCCCCCACCACATCTTCAACAGAGCCGCCGATACCATCGCACCCATGCTCCACCACACCATCAACAGCTCCCTGGCGACCGCCTCGTTCCCCGACGACTGGAAACACGCCGAGGTCAACCCCCTCCTAAAGAAACCCTCAGCGGACCCCACCGACCTCAAAAACTACAGACCCATCTCCCTGCTCCCTTTCCCAGCGAAAGTCATTGAGAAAGCCATCAACAGCCAACCTGCCACATTCATTGAAGAACACAACATCCTTGACTCCTCCCAATCCGGCTTCAGAAAAAACCACAGTACGGAAACCGCCCTCCTCGCCGCAACAGACGACATCCGCACCCAACTGGACAAAGGAGAAACAGTAGCCCTCATCCTCCTAGACCTATCAGAGGCGTTCGACACAGTCTCCCACCGCACCCTAATACGCAGACTCTACGACGCAGGAATCCAGGACAAGGCCCTCGACTGGATCTGCTCCTTCCTCTCAGGCAGGACGCAACGGGTCAGACTCCCCCCTTTCCTCTCAGACCCCACACCTACCACCTGCGGAGTCCCCAAGGGCTCCTCCCTCAGCCCGACGCTCTTCAACGTCTACATGGCTCCACTTGCCCCCATCGTCAGAACCTACGGACTCAACATCGTGTCATACGCAGACGACACCCAGCTCATCCTCTCCCTATCCAAAGAGCCCAACACCGCCAGACGCAACTTTCGAGAAGGCATGGAAGCCGTCGCCAAATGGATGAAAAACAGCTGCCTGCAACTAAACACCAACAAAACAGAAGTACTCATCATGGGCCCAAACCCCGGCGCCTGGAGCGACACCTGGTGGCCCACCGCCCTCGGAAACCCGCCAACCCCCACAGACCAAGCATGCAACCTGGGAATCATCCTGGACTCCGAGCTCAAAATGGACCGCCAGATCAACTCTGTCTCATCTTCCTGCTTCCACACCCTCCGCCTCCTTCGTAAGACCTTCAAATGGATCCCCCTCGAACACCAAAAGACAGTCACTCACGCCCTGGTCACCAGCAGACTCTACTACGGCAACGCACTCTACGCCGGAATAAACAAAAACCTCATCCACAAGCTACAGAACATCCAGAACGCCGCCGCAAGACTGGTCCTCAACCTGCCAAACCACTGCCACATCTCCCAGCACCTGCGCACACTCCACTGGCTCCCCGTCGAGGCGAGAATCACCTTTAAGATGCTCACCCACGCACACAAGGCCCTCCACGGCACCGGACCAGCATACATGAACAGCCGGCTCAAATTCCAGGCACCCCAAAGGACCCTACGATCAGCCCAGCTCTCCTACGCCGTGGTCCCCCGCACCAGAAAGATCGGGAGGCCGCTCCTTCTCCTTCCTCGCGGCCAAAGCATGGAACGCCCTTCCGCTCCACCTCAGACAGACAACATCGCTCCCCATCTTCGCAAGAAACCTCAAAACCTGGCTCTTCGACAGACCCCCTCCTTGATGGAATGGAACCCGCACCCCCCCCACCCCTAGCGCCTTGAGACCCTTACGGGTGAGTAGTTGCGCTTTAACAAACTCCTGATTGATGGATTGACTCTACTTCTGAATCTGGGTTAGTGACAGGTAATCCCCCCAAAAGCTAGCCTCACCGGGAGCCCATCAAGAAGAGAAGTCTCCGCAGATTCTAAACTCCTCCTGCAGCTCAGCGAGCGTTGTAGCAGTCTTCAGGCACCCAGAACTCTCCACCGATCAAAAGAAGAAAGCTGGCCTCGGAGAGAAACTGAGCCCCAAGATGCTCTTCCTCCTTCACCAAAAGACGCTGAAAAGTGAGCACGGGGAACTGGGCGCGGCCGCTGACATCATTGTAGGCACGCCCCGTGCCAAACCTCCCGCATCTCGCGTGAGGTGCCAAACCTCCCGCATCTCGCGTGACGTGCCAAACCTCCCGCATCTCGCGTGACGTGCCAAACCTCCCGCATCTCGCGTGAGTTTCCAAACCTCCCGCATCTCGCGTGAGGTGCCGAACCTCCCGCATCTCGCGTGAAGTGCCGAACCTCCCGCATCTCGCGTGAGGTGCCGAACCTCCCGCATCTCGCGTGAGGTGCCGAACCTCCCGCATCTCGCGTGAGGTGCCGAACCACCCGCATCTCGCGTGAGGTTAAAACCTCCCGCATCTCGCGTGAGGTGCCGAACCTCCCGCATCTCGCGTGCGGTGCCGAACCTCCCGCATCTCGCGTGAGGTGTCGAACCTCTCGCGTGAGGTGCCGGACCTCCCGCATCTCGCGTGAGGTGCCGGACCTCCCGCATCTCGCGTGAGGTGCCGGACCTCCCGCATCTCGCGTGAGGTGCCGGACCTCCCGCATCTCGCGTGAGGTGCCGGACCTCCCGCATCTCGCGTGAGGTGCCGGACCTCCCGCATCTCGCGTGAGGTGCCGGACCTCCCGCATCTTGCGTGAGGTGCCGAACCTCCCGCATCTCGCGTGAGGTGCCGAACCTCCAGCATCTCGCGAGAGGTGTCGAACCTCTCGCATCTCGCGTGAGGCTAAAACCTCACGCATCTCGCGTGAGGTGCCAAACCTCACGCTTCCCGCGTACGGTGCCAAACCCACCGCATCTCGCGTGAAGTGGCAAACCTCACGCATCTCGGGTGAGGTGCCAAACCTCACGCATCTCGGGTGAGGTGCCACACCTCACGCATCTCGGGTGAGGTGCCAAACCTCACGCATCTCGGGTGAGGTGCTACACCTCACGCATCTCGGGTGAGGTGCTAAACCTCACGCATCTCGGGTGAGGTGCCAAACCTCACGCATCTCGGGTGAGGTGCCAAACCTCACGCATCTCGCGTGGGGTGCCGAACCTCACGCATCTCGTGTGAGATGCCGAACCACACACATCTCGCGTGAGGTGCAGAACCTCACCCATCTCGTGTGAGGTGCCGAACCTCCCGCATCTCGCGTGAGGTGCCGAACCTCCCGCATCTCGCGTGAGGTGCCGAACCTAACGCATCTCGCGTGAGGTTCCAAACCTGACGCTTCCCGCGTACGGTGCTAAACCCCACGCATCTCGCGTGAGTTGCCAAATCTCCCGCATCTCGGGTGAGGTGCCAAACTTCACGCATCTCGGGTGAGGTGCCAAACCTCACGCATCTCGGGTGAGGTGCCAAACCTCACGCATCTCGGGTGAGGTGCCAAACCTCATGCATCTCGCGTGAGGTGCAAAACCTCACGCATCTCGTGAGTGTCTGGCGCGGTAGTAAATGTCCTCCCATTCTTTGTTGCGCGGAGTCCGCCCCAGTTTCCTCTTTCATCTAGCCCGTCCTGCATTATAAACGCGCGAGTATCTGTCCAAGAGGAGCCGATATATGTATGAAATGAGTCGCTTAACTGTGGTGCGCGAGAGAAGCCAGTATTCATATTTACTGAGCTTGCGTGTAGCGTCTTCACGGATCTGGAGTGGAAGCGCCCAATGTCGGACCTGTAGATACCTAAGGCGTTCAGCCTCCGGGAGGTCATAGGTCTTCCGGAATTCCTCAAAAGGCATCACTCCCGCACCTGAATACATGTGAAAGAGGCATCGGCATCCTGCTGGGCGCCACCGTGCAAAGGCCTGGACATCCCTACCCGGGCCGAAGTCAGGGTTCTCTAACAGTGGTGTGAGGGGAGACGGGAAGGTCGTCAGGTCGTGTAAGACGCATGTTCGATCCCATACCTCTAGCGGTACCCTCGTGACGAAGGAGGCGTATAGGTTAGGGGGCCGGTGTTGTCGCCGCAGGAAAGGCACCTCCTGGAGTGGACGCCCCGCGACCGCTTGGTCCTGGAACAACCAATGGCGCTCCGATTCCCATTTGCTCCATTCCACTAGGGTTCTGAGTTGGGTCGCCTGGTAATAGTGACGTAAATCCGGCAGGCCCAGCCCACCACTCTCCGGGGGAAGCATCGCTAGCCTCAGCTTGAGTCTGGGCCATTTCCCTTTCCACACAAACTGAGCCAGCTCCGATTGCCTGCGGCGAATCCATCCCTCCGGGGGACGGAGCGGGCTAGCCCGAAAAACGTATAAAACTTGCGGGAGGATTGTCATCTTTACTGCTGCCACTCGGCCCAGCCAAGATAGTGGGAGGTGCCGCCACCGCCCGACCTCCGCGCGGATAGTGCGACTAAGGTTAGCGTAGTTGAGACGCACCGTTTCTGGTAGCGTGGCCGCCAAGTGTATGCCCAGGTAGGGGACTGCACCGTCTGCCCATTGGAAGGGGAATTGTGCTTCTAGGGAGGCCCCCGTGTGTGCCTCCAAGGAAAGGTCAAGTGCTGGGGGGCGGAGCTTGCCGGCATCCATGGTAGACGCGTGAGTGCGGAGCTCCTCGCCTTTGCCCTGTAATTATCCTGCAAACTAATCCTGCTGAGTGCCTGAAAGACTCTATTGACTGCTGTTCACCCCCTAGCAGCCCCCGGGTGTGAGCGACAGAGTCTCGACGCCCGGACCACTGCAATACCGGGACGTCCTTGCTGGGGTGATAGTGCACCCATTCAAGACGGGCGGTGTAGTGGGTGCGGCGCTCGGCCGTGCACCGTGCCTCTGCGGGCCGCTTTGAAGGACAGTGGGGCTGGGGGCTCCCGGTGGTCTGCCCCACCTGAAATCCCCGACCAAGCCTGACATTGTCTGCTGGAATAGCTGCGGGAAGCCCTGCGGTATTGAAGGGAGACCCGCTGTTTGGGCGGGACGCAGGACATAGCGGCTCGAGATCGGGCTGCGGAGGACTAGCACAGTACCAACTCCGGTCCGGAGCGCCATCGGTGAGTGCCTGTTGGGTCCAGGAGGCTACGCGACGCTTGGTAGCATACTAGAAATTGCTTCATACCCCAGCAGCGAGGCCCTTGTGGAGACAGGAGACACCGGGTGGGTGCGCAGCACGGAATGTACAGCGGACACCTTAGCGAGTAACTTTTTGATTGACACCATTTTGGGGCCCGGCCTGCCTTGGTGACGGCCATTTGCTGCATCGCCCGAAGCCTGCTGCTGAGCCCTGGAGTGGTGGCTGGGCACCGAAAACGCAGAGGGAAGATCCTGCCTTGCACGGGCGTCGACGAGGAAGGTGATTGTTTGCCCTGGCTGAGGGCACTTGGCAACCTGTGCTGCATAGTGTGGTGGTTGATCTGGATACCCACTGCCTCGGGGACGGCTGGAGACCCTGGTAGGTGGAGGTTGGCGCAGTGGGGCCAGGTCATAGATCGGTAGCTATGTGGCCGGCTAGAGGAACCCACAGTTGGAAGCCAGTTGGTACTGTTGTGGTGTGCGGCACTCTGGATAGTAGGAACGGCTGACCACGCACTTGGGAGCACGCACGTGGGTGCCGAGATCTGGGGCTCGGAGCCTGAGACACACGCTAATCTGTGAGACGTCGCTAACCTGCTCTAAGCGGACTCGGGAGCTTGAGAAACGTTACGCTTTGATGTCCAGCAGGATCGCCATGGGCAAAAACGACAGAACTCAGCCCAAACTCTCCTTTGAGCAGCGACGGACCAAGGGGACGGAGGTGCCTGCCACAGAGGCGCCCCCGCGGGGAGCTACCTCTGACGGTTCTACGGGAGCCGATATCCGAGACTTGCTGGTCTCGATGGAAAAAGGGCTACAAGACAGTATTGCGTCCATTGGTACTAAAATTGATGCCCTGACATCGCAGTGGGGCGATACGGCGGAAGAGGTCAGTGGTGTGCTCCCAACTCCGGAATCCCCTTTAATGGCTCCCTGTAGCCATAATAGCTGACGAGCTAGTTGGAGATGCACCTGCGCGCCAGAGGGGCAACGAGGCCCGTGACGGGTGTTTGGCAACCTGTTCTGCAACCCCAAATACTATCTCTACTGATGAGGGAAACAATCCCGAAACACGAGCTAGGCTCGTGTCTAGAGATATCGAAATACAAGTACTTACTTGCACCGATTGTGGTGAAAAACCTTTGAAATTTGAACTTTGAACCGTTCCTGACTACACTTGAACTGCACAGACCAGGATGCAGTGGGGCGATACGGCGGAAGAGGTCAGTGGTGTGCTCCCAACTCCGGAATCCCCTACGGGAGCCGATATCCGAGACTTGCTGGTCTCGATGGAAAAAGGGCTACAAGACAGTATTGCATCCATTGGTACTAAAATTGATGCCCTGACATACCGCATGGACCGCATGTCGGAACGAGTGGACAAGCATGCTGAACGTCTCGACATGGCGGAGAGACGTCTGACGGAAGCGGAGGAGACACAGTAGGAGTGGGACAAAGACCGCAAGCAATTTGGCAGACTCCTGCAGGTGATCCAAGACAAGTCGGAGGATTTGGAGGCGAGATCGCGGAGATCCAACATTCGCATCACGGGTGTGGCGGAGACCACGCAAACTGGCAAGATGGAGCTTTTCTTGGAGAAACTATTGAAAACACTACTTGGAGACGAGGTTTTCTCCCCTATGTTTATAGTGGAGAGGGCCCACCGCACACTAGGGCCCAGGCCGAAGCCTGGTGCAAATCCGCGTCCCATAATAGCGAAGCTACTCAATTATCGGGATAGGGACACAGCACTACGTTTAGCCAGAGACAAAGGCAAGCTGCAATATGAAGGAATGGACATCTCCCTCTATCCGGACTTCACCGCAAAAGTGCAGGAGGAAAGGAGGCAATTCGCTCCATACAAAAAACAACTGCGAGACCTTGGGTTGGATTATGCCATGATGTACCCTACGAAGCTCCGGATAAACAGGCAAGGGCATTCACATTTCTTTACTGACCCCAGGGAGCTGCAAAAATCTCTGAAGGAATGGTCCAGAGAGCGCAGGAACAGCCCGAGGAGCGACCGGGACGACGGCAACGCCTCATCACAACTGGACGAACAGGAAGGAACACTGAATGGCTGTTTGTTTCAGACAGACCTTTGTACTGGTTAGTACGCTCCCCCCCTTGGCTTGCTCGGACTCCGGCTTTGTTGTAAGCAGCGCGGATGCTGATCGGCGTCTGATCCTGTGCGGTAGAGCCCTGGCAGTACCCTGAAGATACCCTGCTGGGTGAGATCTTTCTGATTTCTTTCTATTTTTTTTTTTTTTTTTTTTTTTTTTTATATCCTCATTTTGCGAATGAATGTATACGGATTACAATAGAGAACTTTAAGACTTCCACTTTTATTCCTTCACTCTTTTCTCATATTTTCCGGCCACATAGAGTACCCCTTTGGTGGAACTGTCATGTTATAGTCCTCCTGTATCCTTTACCATATTCAATAATTCATGGCGGCAAGGAAGGAGAGCTAGCCTTTTTTGGCTACTCGATGGAAATTATTCCCATCTGAATTATTGTCACCGCTTTAATCATCGGACAAGTTGTTTTAATCAAATTTCTCTTGTATATTAATTAGTATAGTAGTTTTCCCAAATTTCCCAAAAGTTAAATTTTTTGGAGAGTTTCCCCTTTCTATCTAATTTGTTAATGGTAATAATGGAATTAAGCCAATCTCCATGCAGCGGAGGCGTTGGCTTTATCCAGTTCAGACAAATCTCTCTTCTGGCAAGAAGTATCAAGACAAATAATAAATTTTCTTGTTTTTTGGTTAACCTCTCGTTACTTACATTTAGCTCAGTGCATATCCCAAAAATAATTAATGTTGTACTTACATTTAGGTTTGTTCCCAATGTCCGACATATCGTGTTACCTACTTCCTGCCAGAAGGGTTCTAGTCGTGGACATCTGTGAAACATATGTATGTCGTCCGCCTTCTCTAGTCCACATTTGGGGCAGGATTTTATACTTGCTCCTTTGAATTTTGACAGTTTATTTGGTGTCCAATATGCCCTATGCAGTGTGAATAAGTGGTTTCGCTTTAAACGTGCTGGTTTAATGATATTCCAAACTTTTTCACATGATTTCTTCCATAAGCTATCGAGGTCTGAGTCTATGATGCTTTTACTCCAAGTCGATTCCGATAATGAAACGTCATCATCTCTTGGCGTGATTATAGCCCAGTACCATATAGAGATTTCCTTTTTTATTGGGGAGGTCTTCATGATCTCTTTCTCTATTTCTACATTTCCCGTTTTTTTCTCCAACAGGGAGCTTGCCCAGCTTGTAAGTTGATAATATTTAAATTTTGAAAGGGTCCCTTTAGTGGTTTCTGTAAGTTGTTCCCATGATACTATTGAGTTCTCTGTCATCAGTTGTCCCCATTTGTTGATTCCTGCCGTTCTTAGAGGAGTTGCTAGGGCGTCTTTTAGGCATTCAGGTGTGCCTGGTGAGTCCCATATAGGGGCAGCATAACTATAGTAAGGAATGTTTAATGCGCTTCTTACTTGATACCAGAGTTTTGCCATATTTTTTAGTATCTTTAATTTTATTTTTTTAAAGAATTTGGGATGTCCAAATTTAAACAGGAAATGGTCAACTTTATTTGTTAGTATTTGGAGATATTGAGGGTAAAAAACATAGCTGTTCACCAATGATCTTACATTCTTAAATTGAAAAGCTCTATAGTATTCCATAATATCTGGACTGGCTATTCCACCTTGTAGTTTCCTTCTTCTCATTTTGTTCCAGGCAATCCTTGAGCCTTTTGACGCCCATATGAAAGTCGTTATATCTCCTTGTATTTTTTTCAACTGGTTATTTTTAAACTCCAATGGTATGACATTAAAAAGGTAGGTAAATTTAGGAAGGATCGACATTTTCACCAAATTAGATCTTCCTATCATGTTTAAAGGTAGCTTATCCCATACCTTCAGAAGCTTTTTCATTTCTAACGAGATCTTACTCAAATTTATTTCGGGGATTTTTTCGAGATCTTTTACTAAAATTATACCCAAGTATTTTAGTTTATCCTTTGTGTATTGGTTATTTTGTTGTGTATTCCAGCTCATTGATTCAGTTTTTGATTCATTTATTAAATATCCAGATACCTTCCCAAACTCTGAAATTACCTTGTTTATTGCTGAGGAGGAGTTTTGATAATTCCCTGTAAAAATCATTAAATCGTCCGCATATAAGGCCACTTTTTTGATCCAATCCTGATGTTTAAAAGGGATTATTGATTCGTTGTTTCTTAATGTGGCTGCCAAAGGTTCAATATATAGATTAAAGAGCAAGGGAGACAAAGGACACCCTTGTCTTGTTCCTCTTTGAATTATAAAATTATTAGTTAGATTCCCATTAACTAGGATTTTTGCTCTCGGGGTTCTATAAGTCTCAGATATTAGTTGACTAAAGTTTTGACCCAGATTATATTTATTGATAAGTCTGTTTAGAAAAGACCAGTTAACTCGATCGAACGCTTTAGCAGCGTCAAAAGTTATTATTGTGAGGGGTATTTTTTCACTGGTAGCTAAGTCAACTGCTGCAAAAAGTTCGTGGGTTAGGTTAAATATTTGCCTCTCTTTTATAAAGCCCTTTTGGTCTGGATGTATCAAGTTTGGCATTACCCGAGCTAATCTGTCTGCTATTATTTTTGTGAAAATTTTATAATCACAGTTTAGTAGGGATATGGGTCTATAAGACTCACAGGCTGTGGGGTTTTTTCCTGGTTTTAGAATAAGACTTATAATGGCATCATGCCAGGTATCCGGGGTTTTTTCTTTATCCCTATATATTTTGTTTAGTAAACTTGTTAGAGGGGGGGTTATAGTTTCTTTTAATGCTGAGTATAGTTCATTTGGAAGAGCGTCAGGCCCAGCAGCTTTCCCTTTTTTCAAAGATTTCAGGACTGATTTTACTTCTTCCATTGTAATTTCTGCGTTTAGTTCTTCTTTTTCCAGGTCTGATAATCTCGGCAAATTTAGAGAATCCAGATATTCTTCTAATTGCTCTGGAGTAGAGGAGGAATCTTCCATATATAGATTTGAAAAAAATTTTTCAAATTCCTGCTTGATTTCTGACTCTTCCGACGATGTCCCAGGCTGATTGCTTAATTGTATTTTGTCTATTTTGTTTCTAGTCTGTTCCGTTTTAGTTTTCCAGGCCAGTAATTTTCCGCATCCCTCACCGTACTCGTGGGTGGCAAGTTTACTAGCTTCCCATTTAGTTCTAACTCTGTCTTCGAGGTAATCTGCTAGCTTCCCTCTTAAATCTTTTCTTTCCTTTTCCAATGTGTTTCTTGTTTCGGGATTCGGTTCTATGTTGATTCGTACGTCTAATTGACTTATACTCTCTTCCTTTTCTTTAATCTCTTGCTTGGTAATTTTTGCTCTGTGGGCCCCCAGGCTTATAAGTTTGCCTCTGATGGTTGCTTTGTAGGCATCCCAGGTAATTTGCTCTGAGGTACCTACTTTATTATCCTCAAAAAAGTTTGCTGAGGTTATGTTCAGATCTTCCCTTATTTTTGGGTCCAGAAAGAGAGTGCGATCTATTGTCCATCTAAATTGAGATTTCTTTATTTCAAAGTGCACTGTTATTTGAACCGCTGAGTGGTCAGACAAATGTTCGGGCAAATGCTCCAGAGTTTTGATGCTTCTATGAAAGTCTTTGCTGATCAGAAAATAGTCAATTCTGGACTTGTGTCCTAATTTTTTGTTATGTAGGGTAAATGGGTGCTCCTTTTTCCCTTTCTCTCTCCACATATCGATCAGTTCTAAGTCTCTTTTATAAATATTAAGCCATTCTCTCATTTTTGGTAAATTTGATTGCCTTCCTGGAGGGGCTCTATCTAATTTAGGTTAGTTAGGTCAATATATGGCCGAATTGAAAACTCTAGGAGCAACGGTCCAAATGAGATTCCCCGCCGCACTGCGAATCATGTGGCAGAACAAAATGCATAACATCAGAGAACCAAGTGAGGTGGAGGAACTCATTGAACAGATTAAGACTAAGCTACGCACTGAAACATAAATATAAGGATAGGTAACGTTTTAAAAAAAGATAAGTGTGGATCTCGAACAGGGCGAACAAAACGCCCAAAAGAAAGACGGGAGGCTTCCTCGGGGTGGGCGAAGATAAACACAGAAAAAATATAAAATCAAGTAAAAAAGACACCATGGGTGGGGAGCAAACTAGGGAAAAAACTGAAAAAAAAGTATCCTCAAGAACGAATCAATGGAGTACACAAGAGAACGAGAAAAGAATGGAATTCAGGAATAAAAACTTAACAGAAAGAAAAGGCCATGTCTAATTCAGTGAAAGACTTCAAAATCTTGTCATGGAATGTAAATGGGCTCAGAACACCGAGTAGACGGAGGAGAATCTTTGAATATTTAAGATTAGTGGATAGTGAAGTCATCATTCTGCAAGAGACCCATCTCTTAAGCCAAGAATGGGTACATATAATAAAGTCACTGAACTGGATAGATTCTTACGTCTGTACAAACCAAAATTGCAATATAAAGGGAGTTGCAATACTCTTTAAAAAAACACTTAATGCAAGAATTATACAGAATTATACAGAAAACAGTAGACAGCAAAGGCAGATGGGCTGTAGCAAGAGTGAAGATATATGGAAATAATCTAATAATAGCGGGATACTACGGTCCAAATATTGATGACTCAAACCCTCTACAAAACTTATACTCAGAGCTATTAACAACATCCGACCCAATTCTGCTCGGGGGCGATTTTAACATTATGATAGATTTCTTTCTATGTCATGGGATGCCAAGGGTTGCTCTCCAATATGGGCTGTTGCCTCTCGCCTGAGGGGTATGTTTGGCGGGTTTTAATGCTGCGGGTTGCAGGTAGACCTTAGAGGTGCGCTGTGCCACGAGACGGGGAGGGAGGGCGGAAACGTGCATTTCTCGAACTTGGGACTCATGTTGGCACTAAATGCACGGCAGGGGCAGGGCGATGGGACGCTTTAGCATTGCAGTTTCGAACTGGTGGATAACTGCTCTTGGCTGGCAACGTCTGCCCCTGCGCTTTCGGCACTTGAGCTCTGGTGTGAGCCGGTTAAGGGTCTGTTTAAGTTGGTTTTTCAGGGGGGGGTGGAGGGTGGCACGGGGTCCTGTCTGACCAGGTTGGGGGTGGTCGGCTGTGGGCGGGGGGAGGGTGACTGTGAATTGATCACGTGTGGGTGTGTTTCCTGGGAACAATGGGAGGTTCAGTTTCAGGGGTTTGTAATGTCTGGTGTTGTGCTATTTGTTACTGCAACTATGGTCCTACCTGTATATCTTGGAGGTTCAAGACACCCTGCGGTGCACTGCCCACTTGTATTGAAGCTAGATGGAGGACAATGAGGATTTAACCGGAGGCGGACGTCCCGATCTACTGAGGGTGTTGACCTGGAATGTACGGGGACTCAATGACTACCGCAAGCTTAGAAAAGTGATAAGCTACCTTCACAGACACCGAATAGATGTGGCTCTCTTGCAAGAAACACACCTCCCACTTACTAGTACGATGCTGTCTGCGAGAGGTTTGGAGGGCAATTGTGTAGCAGCTAGTTTCACTACCCACTCTAGGGGGGTGGAGACATGGGTGAACCCCCGCTCGCAATTAATGTTAACACCTTTACATGTGGACCCAGAGAAAGACAACACTGCAAATGTAAGTTGACTAATTTATACCATGATGTTACATAGTAAGATTTCAATACGTTATTGTTCATCAGTTTCTTTAGTTGAAGAATTTAATCAGAAACACCCTTAAATGTACTAAAAATATCCAACCTTGACTTAGATATGTAATGAACTTGACATGATTTATCAACCATTTTTCCTCGGTTTAGCTAAGTACTGCAGTGACATTGTATATTTACCTGTCTATCATATGACAATAAGTGACCAAATTTTGTGTCTAGACCTGCTAGGTAGAATAAGTGTTTTTCGAACTCTGTTGTGTAAAAAAATAAAAAAACAAATGTCTACGCAGTTAGTAATATGTATTAACTATGTGACATAAAATAGGTATTGTAATTGATATATTTTTTCTATAATGTTTTTTCAGAGTTTCACCTATGACTCCTGAGGAAGGCGGATCTTTCTCTGCCGAAACGCGCGTCGAGTCTTTATAATTAATTTTGCAATATTTCTTATGTCATTTTTGGGTTCCATATGTATAATTATTTGCAATTCATTGTGATTTATAATGTCAATATGATGTATATGTTTTTTATTTATTGTCTTTGAATTGTGCTCAAGATTTTTATATGTTACTATTTTACTGTATCATATAGTTTGACTTATATGTTAGAGTCTCTATATGATTTTTATCTATGTTAAATTAAATATATATTTTTTAATACACACACCATTTTTCGATTATTCTTTTCTCCACTGGTCCTAGACTCTCTGGTCACTTACTCTGCGGATGGCCTAGGATTTTTTATTCACACTGGTTATTACCCTGCCCTAGGAGTCTGTGTATTACTGATACCCAGGGGGTCCTTGTTTTCTCTCAATTGTTGACCCAGAGGGTAGATACACCATCTCACGGTGCACGGGTAAAGGACATGACTTAATTGTAGTGAATGTCTACGGTCCCAACTACGATGACCCCGCTTTTTACACAGCCCTTGCTGGCACATGCAGGACATATCTTGATTCCAGGATGGTATGGGGTGGGGATTTTAACTTTGTGATGCATCCGGACCTGGATCGGTCGGCTGGGTCGGCTCGCAGCCCTGCGGCAGCCGCCGTTCTTATGCACTCGGAACTAATCAAGTTAGACATGGTAGACATATGGAGACACAGACACCCGGGCCGGGGACGGTTCACACATTACTCGGCTTACCACAACATACATACGAGAATAGATTACTGGTTTGTATCTTCCACCCTACTGAATTCGGTTAAAAATTGTACAATTCTCCCACGCACGTTGTCGGACCACTCACCACTGATTCTGCTCCTCGCTGCTCCTGCTAGGAAAATCCCCCCGTTTACTTGGAGGTTCCTGCCCTATTCTCTACTAGATGAGGATTTTAGGGGGGAGATTGCGGAAGACATAGAGACATTCTTTGACACTAACTTGGGGTCTGTGGACAGTTTTCATACGGTGTGGGACACCTTTAAGGTTTACATCGGGGGAATGACGATGGCAAAGCACTCTGGGGTACTCAAATCCATTAGACACAGACTCAAAAGCCTAGAGACACAATTGGCTGACTTAGAAAAGCGCCACAGGAGCACATCGGACGCTGAATCAGAAGAACAGAAGATCACAGAATTCAATGAGGAAGCTGACAGGGAGGTTAAACATATGGGGAAGTATGCCACTGCGCGAACGTATGGGGAGGGGGACCGCCCAGGATCATTACTCGCTCATTTCCCCTGGACTGAGTGGTCGCTCCCCAGTGTCCTGCTGCGTCACTGGTATCGTTGCTGCTTTGCTTTTATGCCACTTACTGCTGCCTGCTGTGTGCCTGCTAGACGCTGTATTGAAACTGCATTTTTCATTTATTTAAAGCGCCGCCTTTCCTGTTTGCCTGCTAGACGCTGTATTGAAACTGCTTTTTCATTTATTTAAAGCGCCGCTTTTCCTGTTTGCCTGATAGACGCTGTATTGAAACTGCTTTATCATTTATTTAAAGCGCCGCTTTTCCTGTTTGCCTGATAGACGCTGTATTGAAACTGCTTTATCATTTATTTAAAGCGCCGCTTTTCCTGTTTGCGCGCATTTCCACTGGGCTCCCCCCTCCGCCTCCATTTTGTCGGATTGTTGTTGTTGTTTTGGTCATCCCGAGCCCGCCCCGCCTCCCAGCTGAGACGCCCTCGCCCCTCCCCCTCCACCCTCCTTATATGACAGCGCGCAGCGTTCACGCGCAGCGACCGCGACCGCGCCCAACCCGCGCCGAAGGTGCGCCAAAGGTAAGCCCGTCTACGCCCGTCCGCGCCTGGACCGCGCCCAGCGCCAGACCCCCTGCCCCTCGCTCTGCCCAGCCCTCCCGCATTACCTACGATGCCGCCACCCTCCTAGCCCTTGACCCCGGTCGCGCCCCCAACTGCGTCCAAGCCGCTCCTGGACACACCCATGGACCATTCTCTTGCTACTCCTGCAAATTCAGCGGCACCGACAACATCTCCGCTACGACCACACCACAGATTCCTGACCCCAACCACCTACAATGCATCCTTCTCAACACCCGCTCGATCCACAGACACGCCATTGACCTATGGAATCTACTAGACACCATCTCTCCAGACGTCGCCTTCCTAACGGAAACATGGATGAACGCTTCCTCCGCCCCAGACATCACCATCGCTATCCCCGATGACTATAAGATCACACGCAAGGACCGCACCGACCATACAGGAGGAGGAATCGCCATCGTCCATAAGAAATCCATCCGCATCTCTACCAGCTCTGACGCCAACCTCCCTAACTCCGAACACCTTCACTTCCAGATCCACATCGACCCCAAGACAACTCTTAGAGGCACCCTCCTCTACAGACCACCAGGACCCCGCGCAAAATTCAGTGAAGACATCACGGACTTCATCACTCCACACGCGCTCCCCTCCAAAGACTACATCCTTCTGGGAGACCTCAACTTTCACCTCGACAAGATCAACGACCGCAACTCCGCCACCCTCTTAGACAACCTCGCCAACCTCGGACTTAAACAACTGGTCACTTCTCCCACCCACATCGCAGGTCACACACTCGACCCCATCTTCACCTCCAGCAACCATATCTCCTTCAGCCACACTACGGATCTCCTCTGGACTGACCACAGCTGCGTTCACTTCACCTACAACAAGCCGAAACCCATCATCCACCTCCAACCAACCCTACAAAGAAACTGGAACAAAATCACCACGGATCAGATCTCCGCATCGCTCCTTCGAACCTCCCCAGCCCTCTCTTCTAACGCCAACGAAGCCGCCTCCAACCTCACCCTTTGGTTATCCAACACCGCCGACTCCTTAGCACCACTGAAAAAACGTCAACACAAACTTGGCAACAAGAAGGCCTCATGGTTCAACGATGATCTCAAGAAGTCCAAGAAACTATGCCGCTCCCTTGAAAAGGCCTGGAAAAAAGACCCATCCACCAGCAACAAGGACGCCTTCAAAAGCGCCACCCGCACTCACCACCAACTGATCCGAAAAGCCAAGAAAACAGCATTCAAGGATCGACTTGACAACAACGCCCACAACAGCAAGGAACTCTTCAACATCGTCAAGGAATTCTCCAACCCATTGGCCAACTCCAACGACATCACCCCCTCTCAAACCCTCTGCGACTCCCTAGCCTCTTTTTTCCACAACAAGATTGCTGACATCCACAACAGCTTTGACAACCAACCCGGAAGCCAACCCACCCTACCATCTGCTGACCATCTTCCCCCCGTAAACACCCTTAACGCCTGGAACCCAATCTCCACTGAGGACACCATCCGCCTGATGAATTCCATCCACTCTGGATCCCCCACAGACCCATGCCCTCACCACATCTTCAACAAAGCTGACTCCGTCATAGCACCGCACCTCCGAGACGTCATCAACTGCTCCTTCAACTCCGCCACCTTCCCAGAAGACTGGAAACACGCTGAACTCACCGCCCTTCTGAAAAAACCAACAGCAGACCCCACCGAACTCAAAAACTACCGCCCCATCTCGCTTCTTCCATTCCCGGCCAAAGTCATCGAGAAAGCCGTCAACAACCAGCTCGCCGCCTTCCTCGAAGCCAACAAATCCCTCGACCCCTCACAATCTGGCTTCAGAGCCAAACACAGCACTGAGACCGCCCTCATCGCAGCAACAGACGACATTCGAACTCTACTGGACAATGGTGACACAGTCGCCCTCATCCTCCTCGACCTCTCTGCAGCATTCGACACAGTCTGCCACAGCACCCTTCTACATCGCCTCAATAACATCGGAATCCAAGGAAAAGCACTTGATTGGATCACCTCGTTCCTCACCGGAAGAACCCAGAGAGTCCGCCTCCCACCATTCAAGTCCGAGGCCTCTGAAGTCATCTGCAGCGTACCTCAAGGATCCTCACTCAGTCCCACCCTCTTCAACGTGTATACATGAGCCCCCTCGCGACCATCGCCCGCCAACACAACCTCAACATCATCTCTTACGCGGATGGCACTCAACTGATCCTTTCTCTCACCAAGGACCCCAGCACCGCCAAAACTAACTTACACGAAGGAATGAAAGAAGTCGCCGAATGGATGAAACAAAGCCGTCTGAAACTGAACTCAGACAAAACAGAAGTCCTCATCTTAGGTACATCCCCCTCTGCATGGGACGACTCCTGGTGGCCGGAAGCCCTCGGAAAAGCACCCATCCCGACAGACCACGCACGGAACCTTGGCGTCATCCTGGATTCTTCACTCTCAATGAACAGACAAGTCAGCGCCGTATCCTCTTCCTGCTTTAACATTCTCCGCATGCTCAGAAAAACATTTCGCTGGATCCCCTCCGAAACAAGGAAAACAGTCACCCACGCTCTAGTCACGAGCCGACTGGACTACGGAAACACCCTCTACGCAGGTACCACCGCTAAACTCCAGAAGAAACTACAACGAATCCAAAACGCCTCAGCCAGGTTGATATTAGACATCCCACGCAACGAACACATCTCTGGTCACCTTAAAGACCTCCACTGGCTACCCGTCAATAAGAGGATCACTTTCCGACTGCTTACCCACGCACACAAATCACTCTACGACATCGGACCAGATTGCCTCAACTCTCGACTGTCCTTCTACACCCCCTCCCGCCAACTTCGCTCTTCCAGCCAAGCCTTCGCCACTGTACCTCGCATCAACAAGACCACCATGGGAGGCAGATCCTTTTCATACCTGGCCGCTAAGACATGGAACTCACTCCCCGCTTACCTTCGCCTCACCCAGAACCACCTAGCGTTCAGAAAGCAGCTTAAAACGTGGTTATTTGACAAATAATCCTCCTCCCCTTCCTAAGCGCCTTGAAACCCTCTGGGTATGTAGTGCGCTATACAAATTTTATGACTTGACTACTGGCCAGATTGATGCGCAGTAGTAGACCCAAGCTTGTCGTAGAGGAACTAGGGACATCCACTGGAGAGGTGGTTACGGAGGAGGCTGACATCATTGCAGAATTTAAGGATTATTATTCTAAGCTTTATAGGTCCCGATCTGAGCATATGGAGGAGGAGATCGACGACTATCTTAGTTATATCAAAATGCCCTTTCTGGAAAATTTCCAAAGGGAATTCTTGATGATGCCTATACAGCGAGACGAGATCCTAGAGGCGCTGGAGGGTATGAGATCAGGCAGCGCCCCTGGCGCGGACGGGCTCACGGTAGCCTTTTACAAGGCTTTCAAAGAAACCCTTGTACCCCATCTGATGTCCCTTTTCGATGAAATATGTCAACCGGGTAGTATGTCGAAATCTATGAGAGAAGCCCTTCTTATCACTATCCCTAAGCCGGGGAAGTCCCCCAGGGAATGCGGCTCATACAGACCGCTTTCCCTTCTGAATGTAGACGCCAAGTTGTAGGCGAAAGTACTGGCTGCGAGATTGGCTATAATCGTCCCGGAGATGGTTGCTCCGGAACAGGCGGGTTTTGTCCCCGCAAGGAACCTGACATATAACCTCCGCACGGTCCTGGGCACTATGCAACACGTGAAACAAGACAACAAAGCTGTTGCGATATTTCTGGGCATGTAGAAGGCCTTCGACTCTGTGGAGTGGCCCTTCATGCTAAGGGTGCTGCGGAAGTATGGGCTAGGAAAACCTTTCCTTCAGATGCTGGGTGCACTCTATTACAAGCCCTCTGCTCGCCTGAAACTAGGTGACATCGTCACTGACCCCATTGCCATAAGTAGAGGCACGCAACAGGGTTGCCCTCTATCTCCTCTGCTGTACGCGCTAGTGGCAGAACCCCTGGCGTGTGCGATTAGAGAATACCACAAACACCAAGGGATCAGCTTCCCTACGTACAAGATCGGTATATCCACATATGCGGATGATACCTTGCTATATGTCAGAGAACCGGAAACCAATCTTGCCTCAGTGCTGCGGGAGGTGGTGAGATTTGGGGCATTATCTGGGCTATGCGTGAACTGGGACAAATCGGTTGCACTTCCGTTGAAGCCGGTGACTGTCCCGTTTGTTGCGAAATACCCGTTGCAGTGGACTACGGACTCCATACGATACCTAGGGATCCGTCTGCACACCGACCCTGAGTTATTGGTCCGTGAGAACTATGGTAGGGCTTACAGTAAGCTGGTGGACGATGTAGAGGTCTGGTGTAGACTACCTCTGTCGCTGATGGGGCGAATTGCGATTATGAAAATGGTGGTGCTGCCTCGGTTCCTGTTTCTTTTTAATAACATACCAGTGGTCCTGTCTAAGTCCTTCTTTCGGCGCCTCACGCAAGTCCTAGTTAGGTTGGCGTGGGGAGGTAAACAGCCCAGAGTCCAGTGGAAGATTTTGACCCTTCCCTAAGAGCAGGGAGGTCTGGGCGCGCTGGACCTCGAACAGTATTATCGAATAGCCCAAGCGTCTCATCTTCACACGTGGATCCATGGCAATCCCGATATACCGCATGTAAAATTGGAACGGCTGTTTGCGGAACCAGTCCCACTCCCGGCCACGATTTGTCACCCGGTGGACCGTAGAACTGGGGTGCTCGATTCCATCAGAGCTACGAATCCGGTTTGGCATGAATTGCTTAAACAGCAAGACGGTGAGAGACTATACTCTCCCCTCATGTGTGTGGTGTGGGCTGTGTGGCTACCCCCTTTGGCAGAGAAAGGGGTTGTGAAGGCTCTACTGGAGCTGGGTATTACCAAGCTGGGAGACTTGTTCCTTGACGGCACTGTGAAAACTCTCCACCTGGTCTTGCAATCACTGTCAGGGAAGTCGCTGCTTCATAGCTTCCAGTACCATAGGGTACGCAGTGCCCTGCTGGAACTGCTCGGTCCGGAGCTGGCCGAACCTCCGGAGGTACCGGAACTCACCTACGTTATTAAGAACCCGGCCTCGGGTAAACTGGTGTCCAGACTTTAAAAAATGGGGGACCGGCATAGGTGTGGACTACAGTCTAGGGCAAGAGTGGCTTGGCAGGTGGATCTCCAGACACAGATCACTGACAAGATGTGGAGTTATTGTTGCAGCAGGACCAGAAAAATATCTTTGAATAGCAGGCACAGGCTCATTCACTTCAAGTACTTGCAGCGTATATATTACACCCCGGAGAGACTGCATAGGTATGGTCTGAGAGGATCCGCGGAGTGCGAACGCTGTCATCTCCCGAGTGCGGACTTCCTACATATGGCTTGGTCCTGCCCAGGAATCCAGAGATTCTGGACGGAGGTATTCTCCGAATTGGGCCGGATTCTAGGGACGGAGGTCCCGCCTGACCCGGCCATGGCACTGCTGGGTTACTCCAAACCACTACCGGTGGCGTTGCGGAGACTGGCCGATTTAGCCTTGCTGACTGCCAAACGTACGGTAGCAATGTGTTGGATGAGGGGGCCACTACCGACAAAAAAAAGATGGGAGACGGACTTACTATACTGCTGTACACAGTCGGAGACATATAGCGAACTGCTTCCTCCCAGGAATCGCCCCAAGGATTTCTGGGGTCTGTACAGGGCCTACCTGGACGCTCGAGATAGTGCAGACTCGGGATCTGACCTGGAGGACGCAGGGGAAGAGGGAACTCTGGACGGGGTTGAGGACCACCTGGGGTGCGATCCTGCAGGTGTTTAGGGACACCCCGGGTGTGTGGCGCAGGCTCTGGATCCAGGCTGCCTGGTGGTGCGCAACGGGAGGGACTCCTTGCGGGGACACAAGTTATACTTAGAGGTAGGGGGGATGTGACAGTAGTAGATAGTCAGACTGCAGTGATTGCATCCCGACACACAGGCGCTGCACGAGACGGTAGCACACACTAGAACAGCACACGTGGGGTTGGGGGGTGGTTGTTGGGAAGGGGGTGGGTAGTTTGGGGGTTGGGTAGTTTGAACTGTTTATGAAACAGCACTATTTCTAGCCTACCAGCCAGGGAGGTCGGATGTACTACATGGCAAGCGGCAGCATGGGCGGGGGAAGATCCCCCCTCAAGGACACACAGCGGAGTAAAGGGGAGTGCTTGATGTGACCTCATTGTATGCTTTCCATTACTATTTGTCCCTTCATTACTCGATTTGCCGCCAGGCCTCTGGGATGCTGGCATGTAGGCTGTGTAAGATACGTCTCTACTGATGCGATGTGACAATGTGGATTGCTGCCGGCCTCCGGGTTGTAGGCAATAAGAGCTGTGTGAAAATTGGATATGCAATAAAGTTAATAAAAAAAGAGAAAGGTCAAGTGCTACTGATTTCGTCATGTTCACCTTAAAGCCAGAGGCCTTCGCAAACGCATCCAGGATGGCTGCCCTGGCCGGCAGGGATGCCGCAGGGGAAGCCAAGGAAAGCGAGACGTCATCAGCGTATAAGCTAATCATGTGGATATAAGCCCCGAATTTAATCCCCTTAATGGTCGGATGCGATCGCATGGCCTGCGCCGGGGGTTCCATATACAGCGCGAAGAGCAGGGGCGAGAGCGGACACCCCTGCCGAGTTCCGCGTCCGATGGGGAAAACGGGCGATGATCAGCCATTCACCCGAACCGACGCCGTGGGGAAGGTATAGCAGTTCAGAACCCACGTACGAAATCTCGAGCCTAACCCTGCCTTGATGAGCACCTGTTCCAAGTACGGCCAGTGGACATGATTGAAGGCCTTCTCCGCATCAATTGCCAACATCATGAACTCTCCCGGCAACCTGGAGGCCGGTTCCACTAAGTGGAGTGCTCTTTTTGTGTTGTCGACCGTCTAGCGCTCCGGTATAAAGCCGGCCTGGTCCGGATCAATCAGACCCGTCATAAGTGGGCCCAGCCGCTTCGACAGTATACTGGTGTAAAGCTTCAGATCTACGTTAAGTAACGAGATAGGGCGGTAGGCCCCGCATTGCGTTCGGTCCTTCCCCGGTTTGGGAATGACCGATGTAGGAGAGTAGGGTCTGCATTCCTATGATCACCCCAGATTTTTGCTTTTTTTGCTTCACTGGTTTGCGAGTTCTCTGGCTGTGGGCCTGCTAATCAGACCCACAGCCTTGCTGTTCTCTCACTAAATCGACACGTGTACCTTAGGTGCATTTACCAATTGGTACTGGGCCACCTTATCAGACCCTGTAACTCAGGGCATAGGTGTACCCAGGGCCTACCAGGGGCTGCAGCATGTATTATGCCACCCCTGGCTGGCCATCTAAATCTGACACAACTGGCTGCACGACAGCTGGGGCGAGGTGGCGTAATCACCCTTTGCTTTAGATATAGTATACCTATATCTAACCCTAAAATGGGCACCCGTATTCCTATCAGTCACTCCTATGGCAGGCCTTGACAATCCTGAAGGCAGAGTGCTTGGAATCGTGTGAGATGGTGCTCTGGCATGAGCTGAGTCCGTTTGCAGCTTGCGGAACCAAGTCCTAATAGCTGTTCCATGATAACGCATACCATATACTCTTAAGTGCATTATAATCCTCGTGGTTATATGCTAACTCTGGTATCGCTTTATCAAAACATGTCGATTAAGGTGTCATACGAATTGGAATACTAACCCCTCGCCAATTCTGGCGACGGGGTTAGCATTCCACCCTTCTAGAGGGACACGACATGTATGTAACTGTGAACCCCGGTTAAAGTTAACTCAAGCCTCAGCATCACAAAATGGATGCTGCCACCACAGACACAAGTCTGACCTCCTGCTGCTGGGAGTCCTTCCATCGAGGGAGGCTTGGACAAAGGGTTTCCTGTCAGGGGCGGTGCTAGCACCATCCCAGACAGGGTTTTGTGTATCCTGGGTAGGCAGGGCTTTAGAGGAAGGTGACTGCAAGTGGCACCCCGGTGCTCACTATGCATCTGCCGGCTAGAACCAGTTCCAGGGGCACACCAGCCCCTGACCTGGGGAAAGTCCGGCATGGGAGAGGGGTGTAACCACCCCCCTTCCTGGTCCCACCCATGGGCAGGACCTAGTCGCGTGCCAGCCCCTTTTCGTAGTATAAAGATAGGAGCGGGCCCCCTTCCAAATTAGATCATCTTTGAATCCTGAAACTACTTTCTACGAAAGGAACTCTCGACTTCTTCTCAAGATTTCTCCCTTGTGACTAAGGAGTAGTCACCCTGCATACGCAGGCACCATCCAAGCATCACGGTCTGCTGTAAGTCTCTCCTCCGGATCAAGACTGCCCAGCTCGACGAGAACCGGTTTCCCTGGCACCTCTGACCTCAACCTGCATCATCAGCCCAGCTGAGATTCGTGGGTGTGACGAGACCTCGAGGGACCGGCCATCTTCAGGACTACACGACGCTTGCCCAGCACGACCGCCGAGGGATCCTCGAGTGAGTGCTTTGGGGTCCGAGAAGCCCCCACCCTGAGCAGCTCCAGCACCGAAGTTCAGCCTCCCAGCATCCACGAGATCTGCGTGGGGCCCTTCTGCTCTTTTCTACTGACCGCGTTGTCTGGCTACTAGCCCGCTGGCTTGTGGCCTTCCCGACGACGAACGACGACATCAACACCGCTGGTCTGGTTGCTCCAGACTGGCCCTTGCTCCCCTCCAACAGAGGAGCACCCCGGACCCTCCTGGTCCACTCCAGACGCCATTTTTAGTCCACCGCGTGGGCTTGCATTTGCTAAGACTTGTTGCCCCAATCCTGGGTCCAGTGACGTCGACAGCAGATACCATCGTGGGACAGCTCGCACCTCCATCCTGGTCGCCGACAACGCCTCCTGGTCCGTGAGACTGCAGAGCCCAGCGTCGCCCACTCACCTGGTCGAGGTGACTCCATCCGGTGCCATCCTGGTGCCCATCTAGTCACTGGCTAGTGATTCAGAACTTGGTCCCCTCTGCTTACAGGTGTCTTCCATCTTCGATCCAGGCTTGGATCCCTCCGAATCTCTTCACTGGTTGCCTGCCAGCAACTTCTTTCAGGCTCCATAGACTGCAACGAGGATTCCCGACGTCTTTCCAGACCTATGCAGCCGCAGCCCCTGGGCTAGGTAACTTCGGCATTTTGGTGCCCCAGCATAGCCTCACTATCCAAGGGTCCAGATCCTTTTTCGTTTCAGCTCTACCTAGTCGGATTCGTCCGATAACACTAACTTTGTAATTCCTAGAAACCATAGACTTTGTTCCGCATCCCGCGTGAGAGTGCACACTCTGCACCCGATCTCCCTAGGCCTCCTGCTAGTAATCTGAAGGTTCAGTAGTCAAGTCCTAGCGATCCCAAAGCCTATTAGAGTAGTACTTACCTGCTAGTAATTTCGCATTCCACTTTTAGAGTATGTGGTTTTTCGTGCCCCTCGGGCATTTGTGTAAATTGTGCAACTTTGCGTATTTTCCTAAGAGCTTAGCACCCTGTCCTCATAAAGAGTCCAGGGTTGTTGTGTTCTAAATAAATATCCTTTTA
This sequence comes from Lissotriton vulgaris, assembly GCF_964263255.1. Taxonomy (NCBI): domain Eukaryota; kingdom Metazoa; phylum Chordata; class Amphibia; order Caudata; family Salamandridae; genus Lissotriton; species Lissotriton vulgaris. Next base: position 947,078,708 of record NC_141699.1, on the reverse strand, counting down.
TTTTCATAACAACTTGTGTGGTGTCCTTTCACTTGGTGTTCAAGGGGTATATGTGATGGTATAACAGCTGGCTTAACAAGCCCTCTAGAGTTTAGCCTAAAGACTGCTCTTGTCCATGCTACTAGGATAGCTGGTCTAACGGTTGACTTACAACCAATCATCAATAAGGGTCGTTTGGAATGATACACAGTGATCACTAGAATAGTGAGCACTACATATCAGGCCAACTTCTCACAACCGAGATCATGGCACTCATCGGATCTCTTGGGATGGCGCCGGGCTCCGAGAAGGAATTAAAGAGGGCAGTCAACAACGGAGCAACCTGGGGGCAGAATGTTTTGTAAAAGGCGGCGGTGAAGCCATCCGGTCCCGGCGCCTTGGCCAGCTTGAGGCGGGAGATCGCGGCAATGACTTCTTCAGGACGGATCTCCCTGTCAAGGAGTTCTGATTGTTCCGTCGATAAAGCCGGTATGGACACCGAGTCCAGGAAGGCCGCCCCGTCCGCTGGATCCAGAGCAGCCCCCTTGTATAGTGTGGTATAAAAGTCACTAAATGCCTGCGCTATAGCTCCGTCCTCCGTCACTGTGACTCCGTCCTGCGTGTGTATTTCCTGCACGGAGTGTCGCAGCTGCTGTTCGCGGAGTGCCCGACCCAACAGCCTCCCGCATCTGTCGCCTCCTGTGTAGTATGCATGTCGTACCCGTAGTGCCGCGTATTCTGCTCTATCTTGATCTAGTGCTGCTAACTGATGACGTGCCCTTCACAACTGTTTCCACACCCGCGGCGCCCCTGTCCTCTGGTGTACCTGCTCCAATTCTTCGTGCGGGCAGAGAGCTTGTCTCTCTTACGGGGCCTCTCCGCATTTTCTGCTGCCGCGATTGCAATGAACTCGCCCCGTATGACTGCCTTGAGTGCTGTCCAATGTGTTGCATGTGAAGTGTCCGTCGGTGTGTTGTGTACCAGGTATTCAGCTATAGCTTCCTTGATCTTGGCCACAACCCCCGGTCTGTGCAGCAGCGTGTCCCTCAGTCTCCAGCAACGGGCACTGCGCCCCACCGGTGGAAAGGTAAACACCGCTGTGAGTGGTGCATGATCGGAAAGGGCTGCCGCTCCTATCTCAACGCTTGACGCCAGCGCTCTAAATGAAGTGGATGTTAGAAAATAATCTAGGCGCGCATAGGTTTTGTGGGCGTTGGGAGTAATATGTGTAGTCCCGGTCGCCCGGGTGGAGGGAGCGCCACAAGTCCGTCATACCCAGTTCTGACAATCTGTTCCGTCCCCCCTCCGATAAAGTGCCTGCCTGCGTGGATCGCTGCGCTGACCTGTCAAGTAGGTTGTCAAAAACTAAATTGAGGTCCCCCCAACCAGAACGTGTCTATCAGGTGCCGCCGCTGCTTCAGTAAGCACTTGGTGGAAGAACTTCTCCTGCCCCTCATTTGGCGCATAAACCGCAATCACCGTGAAGGTGTGAGCACCCAGTGAGAACCTGCAGGATAGAAGTCGCCCTTTAACCTCTGTCCCCCGGTGTAACTGCTACCCCTTAAATCGCTTTGACACCAGGAGCGCCACCCCAGCAGTCTTTATGGTTGTGGATGAGAAAAATTGTGTCGGAAAGTGACGGGATTTAAGCCTATGACAATCCTTAGTTAGTGTGATCTCGCCCCACGGGTCGCGAGACCCCTACTCACCCCGTCACCTCTGTTACCCTGCCATAACGCTCCATATCCAGGTATACGAGCAGAATCCACAACAACAGCGTCCATGACGACAGGAAGCCCACCCCTCTCTCTTTTACAGGGTCCAATCAGGAGTGACGAAGGACCGGAAGGACTACCCCGCGACCCCGGAAGTCCCGCCTCCCTACAGACGGCCGGATACAGAAAAGACGGAAGTGGAGAGACAGAAAGGGTCGAAGGATCGTGGCAGGAGCTTTCGGCTGGTGCGGTGACGGACGGAGAAGACGGGAACGGAGACATCGAGGAGTGGTCAGAAGATTGGTGGAGTCCCACGGAGGTGGCTGGAGAGCGGCCGTAACTCGGAGGAGAGTTACGGCGGAGCGCGTGATTACCAGGTGCCCTCTTGCGCACATTAGGTGCACTGTGTAAATAATAGGTACTGTGTAAATAGTAAAGCCCCTCCCTGTGTATACTTATTCCCGCTATCCTAGGCACGTCACCAATAGTCATTAGGCATTTTGTATATAGACACACGTAGCACTGTACAAAGAGCACCCCTATTCCCCACCATCCTGCGCACGTCTTTTGCTTCCCCTTCCCTGACTCTTTCCCATACCTTCCTCACTCCCCTTTCGCCTCCTCACACTACCGGGTAACGGTGACGGTATCGGATCTCTAGTCCCAGAGTGAATTATGGCTCCTTTCTCTCTTGTTGCCCTCTGAGGTGTCCTCCAACCATACCGAGGCAGCTACACCCAAGACCCGGACATCCCTCGGACCCTCGTCACATCAGGAGGAATACAGAAGAAGACGCACCGCCATCGTTGTGTGTTCGACCTGGGACTCTCTATCCCCGTATCCCGCTGTATAGAGACCAAATAAAACACTATAGCCCACTATATCCGGCCTCCTCGCCTGCGTTACCAGTCCGCCGACCGCCCACGATCACATCTGGTGTCAGAAGTGGGATTATCTGGAGTTATGGAGGCCGTGATGAAGAGGATGGCGGATTCCCAGGAACAGCTGGGAAAGTTAATGGAGCAGTTCCTAAAGACCGCTGAGGACGACCGTGGACAACTCCATGATGTATTAAAAGGTCAGGGAACCACCCACGAGCAGGCTATGGGGAAACTGACCGATGTCCTAGGTCATCAGAGGCCCATGACCTCCCTGCCTTCGGTGGTTCTCCAGAAATATGTGCCGGGGGAGGACCCGGACTTCTTTTTTACTATCTTCGAGCGGCTAGCACAGGCGGCCGCCTGGCCTGCTGACCGGTGGGGTCATTATCTGGGTCCCTTACTGACGGGTTACCTACAGGCCGCCTACCAACAAGCGAACATTCAGGGTAACAATCCGTATGTGGACATCAAAAAGTGTATCCTCGAAAGGCTGGGCATTGACGAAGAAACCTATCGAGTAAGGTTACGCCAAGTAAAGGAAGGACCCCAAGAGACCCCCAGAGCCCTCTCTTTTCGGATCAAAGACCTAGCCAACCGGTGGCTGAAACCCGATACCTCTACTAAAGAGGACATCTTAGAGAAGGTATATTTGGAACAATTCCTGTTATCCTTACTACCAGGCACGCAACGATGGGTACGCCAGCATGCCCGCCTGACCCTGGACACTGCAATCGAAATCGCAAGCGCCTACAGCAGGGCCCAGGAGGCCCAGTGAGGAAAGGAGGATCATTCCCACAAACCGCACACACCGACAGGCCTACGACCTCCTCGTCCCCCTATACCGAGAAGACCAGAGCCTACCCTTCTGTTCCCTCCCCCGGTGATACAACGCCCTGTCAATCCTGGACCTCAATGCTATAGCTGTGGAGGATTCGGTCACATCGCCAGAGTGTGTCCTCATAAAGATGAGCCGATAGAAGTGGGCCTAGCACGTAACTGTGTATGTTCTGTACCCGGGACACCTCCACCTCCGTTTCGATGTCCAGTGAATTTTGATGGACAAACCCTCATGGCCCTGACAGACACTGGGTGTCGGCAGAGTGTCCTCAGACCTCAGGACTTACGTCACCCTGTGAAACCCTCATCCGACATAGTCGCCATTCAGTGTGTTCATGGGGATACGAAGAGATACCCAACCACCCAGGTACAGGTCCAACATCCCAAAGATCCCGGAACCACTCTCACCGTGGGACTCATACCCAAACTACCGGAGCAGGCGATACTGGGAAGCGATTACCCCGGATTGCGAGGACTGTTGCAAGACACCACTGAATCCCTGACCCACTGGTGGGAAGAAGCACCCTTTCCAAAGGGGTTGTCCTCCCCTATGCTGGCACGCAAACCACCTAAAACCAAAGCACAGAAGAAGAAGGAAAAAATAGAATACACAGGCGCGTTCCCCGTGATCCCGGATGAACACCCCTGGCAAACAGACAGAGAATTCAGGGCTGCACAACAGGAGGATCCATTACTACAGGAAGCCTGGGGAAGGGCGTTGGACCAAGAGGATCCCCTTACCGTAGGTCCATACTTCTTCAAGAAAAAGGGGCTATTGTACCGTAAGGGAGGGAACCAACAAAAACCCCAACTCTTGGTCCCTGGTCCCTTTCAAGAGAAGGTACTGTTCCTAGCCCATAGTCACCTTCTGGGGGGTCATTTTGGCGAAGAAAAGACCAGTCAAACTATCCTGGACAAGTTCTACTGGCCTGGGATTTACCAACACATCAAGAAGTATTGTAAAGAATGTCCGGTATGTCAGAAACATAGCAGATACCGACCCCCTAGGGTACCGCTACAACCCCTTCCCGTCATTGACGTCCTGTTCAGCAGAGTGGGGATGGACATAATAGGGCCTCTGTTACCTTCACACAGTGGTTGTCGCTACGCCCTGGTTATTGTGGACTATGCCACCCTCTTCCCTGAAGCCCTACCTTTGCGACAGCCCACCACCCAGAATATTGCCAAGGCCCTCATTACTGTATTCACTAGGGTAGGATTTCCCAGAGAAATACTGACCGATCAGGGTACTCCATTTGTCTCTGCTCTGATGAAACAGGTATGCTCCCACTTAGGAATCAAACAGATCAGAACCTCGGCATACCATCCACAAACCGACGGGCTAGTAGAAAGGTATAACGCCACCCTTCAACAGACCCTTAAGAAGCTGCTGGGGTTGGAAGCCAAACGGTGGGAGGATATGCTACCCCTTGCCCTGTTTGCCATCCGTTGCACAACCCAGAGCAGCACCGGGTACTCGCCCTACGAGTTGTTATATGGGCGACCCCCTCGTACCCTGCTAGACATGGCCCAAGAAGCCTGGGAAGCGGAACCAGATCGTACTCGGCCCCTTCCCGAATATATTGACAACCTGAAAACCCACCTAGCTGTAATAAGAGACATAGTACGACAGAATCTTGAGAATGCACAAAACAAGCAGAAAGGGCAGTACGATAAAGGCACTAAACCAAGAGCCTTCTTAGCAGGTGATTTGGTATTACTGATGTTGCCATCCTCCGACCAAAAGCTCCTTGGACAGTGGCAGGGCCCTTATACCATCCTTCGTCAGGTGACCCCGGTCACTTACGAATTAGACCTAGATCCCACACGTGGTGTATCCCAAATATATCACGTTAATCATCTGAAGAAATGGGAAGGCCCTCGTCCGGTATTATCCGGGTCCCTTACCCCGGTTCCCCTCTCCTTCACTCCCTGTATAGATCCTGATGTCACTCAACAACAACAACATGATCTCGAGACAGTCCTTTTTCCACTACGACAGGTCTTCTCCTCTTCCCCTGGTCACACCACCATCACAGAACACGCTATACAGACAATACCTGGGAAAGTGGTCCGACAAAGGCCCTACCGAGTCCCCGAAGCCCGCAGGGAAGTTATACGGAAAGAAACAGAACAGATGCTAAAGATGGGTATAATAGAACCGCCGGTAAGCGAGTGGAACTCCCCGATCGTCCTTGTACCCAAACCAGACGGTCTGTCCGGTTCTGTATTGACTTCCGCGAAGTCAATAAGATATCCTCTTTCGATACTTATCCATTACCACGAGTCGACGAAATGGTCGAACGCATAGGGAAGGCCCAGTACATCTCCACCCTAGACCTCTGTAAGGGGTACTGGCAGATACCCCTCAGGGAGGAGGACAGAAAAAAGACGGCCTTCTCCACCCCTGATGGGTTGTACCAATTTCTAGTCCTCCCTTTCGGTCTTCATGGCGCCCCAGCCACATTCCAGCGGGCCATGAATCATATCTTACGGCCACACTCCCTATATGCAGGCGTGTATCTTGATGATATAGTTATTTACAGTGACAACTGGACACAGCACCTGGAACACCTCCAACAGGTCATCACCTCCCTGGGGAATTACGGGTTTACTATAAATCCCGCCAAAACCACCCTGGCAGCACAGACCGTAAAATATCTGGGATACCTCCTGGGTGAAGGGATGATAAGACCCCAGAAAAGCAAAATCGAAGCAATCCAGTCCCTCCCCTTTCCCCAGACCAAAAGAGACCTTCGTGCGTTTCTGGGCCTCTTGGGGTACTACAGACGTTTCGTACCAAACTTCTCCCAAAGAGCTGCCCCCCTCACCGACCTCTTAAAGAAATCCGCTAAAACGGACGCCCTCCTCAGGACTCCCACGCCGATGTTATGGCAGGCATTTTCCGATCTGAAAAACGCTCTGACATCCCATCCCGTATTAGTGAGCCCTGATTACACACAGCCCTTCATACTGCAGACAGATGCCTCAGAACAGGGACTGGGGGCGGTACTGTCACAAAAAGACCCACAAGGGAACGAGAAACCAATACTCTACCTCAGCAGGAAATTATTCCCACGAGAAAAAAGCTACGCCGTGGTAGAAAAGGAAGCCCTGGCCATCAAGTGGGCAGTGGAGAGCCTCCGATATTATTTGGAGGGGAGACAATTCACGATCTATACCGATCATGCTCCCTTAGAGTGGATGGCTCGAAACAAAGGTCACAACGATCGAGTCCTCCGCTGGTTTTTGTCTCTCCAGCCCTACCACTTTAAGACTGTACACCGAAAGGGCCTAGACCAAGGCAACGCTGACTATCTCTCTCGCTACCCTGTATCCACACCGGGTACAAGAAAGACAGCTAGGGGAAGGGAATGTGATCTCGCCCCACGGGTCGCGAGACCCCTACTCACCCAGTCACCTCTGTTACCCTGCCATAACGCTCCATATCCAGGTATACGAGCAGAATCCACAACAACAGCGTCCATGACGACAGGAACCCCACCCCTCTCTCTTTTACAGGGTCCAATCAGGAGTGACGAAGGACCGGAAGGACTACCCCGCGACCCCGGAAGTCCCGCCTCCCTACAGACGGCCGGATACAGAAAAGACGGAAGTGGAGAGACAGAAAGGGTCGAAGGATCGTGGCAGGAGCTTTAGGCTGGTGCGGTGACGGACGGATAAGACGGGAACGGATACATCGAGGAGTGGTCAGAAGATTGGTGGAGTCCCACGGAGGTGGCTGGAGAGCGGCCGTAACTCGGAGGAGAGTTACGGCGGAGCGCGTGAGTACCAGCTGCCCTCTTGCGCACATTAGGTGCACTGTGTAAATATTAGGTACTGTGTAAATAGTAAAGCCCCTCCCCGTGTATACATATTCCCGCTATCCTAGGCACGTCACCAATAGTCATTAGGCATTTTGTATATAGACACACGTAGCACTGTACAAAGAGCACCCCTATTCCCCACCATCCTGCGCACGTCTTTTGCTTCCCCTTCCCTGACTCTTTCCCATACCTTCCTCACTCCCCTTTCGCCTCCTCACACTACCGGGTAACGGTGACGGTATCGGATCTCTAGTCCCAGAGTGACTAACGGCTCCTTTCTCTCTTGTTGCCCTCCGAGGTGTCCTCCAACCATACCGAGGCAGCTACACCCAAGACCCGGACATCCCTCGGACCCTCGTCACATCAGGAGTGTAGGAAGGTACCTCCTGACTATGGTTGCCCCCAACTTTTTGCCCTGTGTTTTAGCTGGTTTTTGACATAGTCGACCTGGGATCCTGCCAATCAGGACCCCAGGCCTACTGCTCTCTCTTTAAAATGGATTCCATGTACCCTAGGTACATTTCCAATTGGTACTGGGCCACCCTATCAGACCCTGTAACTCAGGGCATGGGTGTACCCAGGGCTGCCAGGGGCTGCAGCATGTATTATGCCACCCCTGGCTGGCCTCCTAAATTTGACACAACTGGCTGCATGACAGCTGGGGCAAAGTCGTGTAATCACCCTTTGCTGTAGGTGTAGTATACCTATACCTAACCCTAAAATGGACACACAGATTCCTATCAGTCACTCCTATGGCAGGCCTTAACAATCCTGAAGGCAGAGTGCTTGGAATCGTGTGAGATGGTGCTCTGGCATGAGCTGAGCCTGTCTGCAGCTTGCGGAATCAAGTCCTAATAGCTGTTCCATGATATCGCATACCATATACTCTTAAGTGCATTATAATCCTCGCGGTTAAATGCTATCTTTGGTATTGCTTTATCAAAACATGTCGAGTAAGGTGTCATACGAATTGGAATACTAACCCCTCGCCAATTCTGGCGACGGGGTTAGCATTCCACCCTTCTAGAGGGACACGACATGTATGTAACTGTGAACCCCGGTTAAAGTTAACTGAAGCCTCAGCTCCACAAAATGGATGCTGCCACCACAGACACGAGTCTGACCCCCTGCAGCTGGGAGTCCTTCCAGCGAGGGGAGCCTGGACAAAGGGTTTCCTGTCAGGGGCGGTGCTAGCACCGTCCCAGACATGGTTTTGTGTATCCTGGGTAGGCAGGGCTTTACAGGAAGGTGACTGCTGAGTGGCACCCCGGTGCTCACTACGCATAGGCCGGTCTGAACCAGTTCCAGGGGCACACCAGCCCCTGGCCTGGGGAAGTCCGGCATGGCTGAGGGGTGTAACCACCCCCCACCTAGTCCCACCCATAGGCAGGACCTAGTCACCGGGTCAGCCCCCTTTTTTAGTATAAAGATGGGAGCGGGCCCCCTGTTAAAATTAGATCATCTTTGGAATCAAGATACCACTTTCTTCGAAAGGACTTCACGATTTCTTCTTCAAGATTCTCCCTTGTGGCTAAGGAGTAGTCACCCTGCATCCGCAGGCACCATCCTAAAGAACACTGCGGTCTGCTGCAAGTCCTTCATCACGAATCCGACGACCCAGCTCGACGAGACCCGGCTTCCCTGGCCCCTCTGACCTCTACTCACCTCTACAGCCCAGCTGAGAACCGTGAGTGCGACGAGACCTCAAGGGACCGACGATCGCCAAGACTGCACGACATCTTTACTGCAAGCCCACCGTGTCCTCCACTGGTGAGTGCTTTGGGGTCCGAGAAGCCCCGACCCTGCGCAGCTCCAGCACCCAAGATCAGCCCCCCTGCATCTCCACGATCTGCGTGGGGCCCTTCTGCTGTTTGCTGTGCACCGCGTTGTTTGGCTACTAGCCGGCTGGCTTGTGGCCCTCTGAACGACGCCCAACGACTTCACGACTGCTGGTCTGGTTGCTCCAGGCTGGCCTTTGCTTCCTTCTTCAAGAGAGGCACCCCGGACCCTCCTGGTCCACTCCAGACGCCATTTTAGGTCCACCGCGTGGGCTTGAATTTGCCAAGGCTTTGTTGCCCAATCCTGGGTCCGGCGACGCCGACAGCTTCTATCTTCGTGGGACAGCTCGATCCTCCATCCTGGTCGCCGACAACGCCTCCTGGTCCGTGAGATCTTCGAGTCAAGCGTCACCCACTCACCTAGTCGAGGTGGCTACCATCCGGTGCCCTCCTGGTGCCCACTGACTACTGGCTAGTAGTCTCGAACTTGGTCCCCTCTGCTTTCAGGTGTCATCTATCTTCAAGATCCAGGCTTGGATCCGACTGAACTTTCTTCACTGGTCACCGGCCAGCATCTTTTCTTCCGGCTCCTGGTCCGTCTACGAGGATTCCCGACGTCTTTTCAGACCTATGCAGCTGCAGCCCCTGGGCTAGGTAACTTCGGCATTTCGGTGCCCCAGCATAGCCTCACTATCCAAGGGTCAGAATCTACTTTCGTTTTCTCCCTACCAGGTCGGGTTCGCCCGAGAACACTAACTTTCTAATTCCTAGCTACCATAGACTTTTGTCCCGCATCTCGCGTGAGAGTGCACACACTGCACCCGAGTCCCCTAGGCCTCCTAGACATAATCTAACGATTCCCTAGTCAAGTCCTAGCGATTCCAAAAGCTATTAGTACTGTACTTACCTGCTAGGAATTTCGCATTCCACTTTCAGAGTATATGGTTTTCCGTGCCCCTCGGGCATTTGTATATACTGTGCTAACTTAAGTATTTTTGTAAGAGTTTTGGTTTGTGCTTAGTACCCTGTCCTCATAAAGAGTACAGGGCTGTTGTGATCTTTAATAAATAACTGTTTATTTTCATAACACTTGTGTGGTGTCCTTTCACTTGGTGTTCAAGGGGTATATGTGTGGTAAACAGCTGGCTTAACACGCCCTCTCGAGTCTTTAGCCTTAGACTGCTCGTATCCACGCTACTAGGATAGCTGGTCTATAAGGTTGACTTACAACCAATCATCAATAAGGGTTGCTGGACTGATACATAGTGTTCACTAGAATAGTGAACACTGCATATCAGGCCACCTTCTCACATTGGTGAGCAGCGGTTGGGATTTGAGCTTGCTGTTGTTTTACCACAAGTATCCTAAGAATATCTTGTTGAAAGATCACATAAGTACTGTTAGGTACATATAACTAAAGCTTAGAATACTCTGAGTTCTACTGAACCAGCTGTTGTAGCTCCTCAAGGCCTAGCACACCTTGGCTGCAACTCTTAGCAAGGGATCAGTAGGTAAACACATAGTGTAGGTAGGTGCATCACTTACACCACACTAGAATCAGCATGTCAGACAAAGGAGGAAACTCTGAGTATCCCCTTGTGTCAGTGGACCCTCCACAGGTCCTTACTTCAAAATATGCTGCTCTTAGCTTCCATGAGATGAGACAAGTGTGTACTCTCAGGAAACTAAAACAGGGGTCTAACCCCACCACTTCCTTTCTGATTGGTCTCTTAGAGGCTTATGATGCCAGTAGGGCTGGTAACCCAGACCCTTCTAATCCAGAAGGAAGTTTGCCCTCCTTACAGGGACCCTTTGATAGCCAGGACCATCCCCTCCAGGAAGCAGATGATGCTGAGGATGAGGATGATGACCAGTTGTCAGGGGGTGAGGCAGATAAGGGACAGGTAGAAGTCAGAAGACTAACCAGGTCCAACTTAAGCAGACATGAGATTGGTACTGGGGGACCCCTGGGGCCACTCTCAGGTCAGCTTAACATTGGGAATGGACGAGTTAGGTCTCTATCAAGAGGCTCCAACAGATCCTTTCGAACCAATGGCTCTCTCAACTCTTCTCACAGAGGGATGTCTTCCCCTAAGAGGAGAGTGTATGAAGCTGAAGAAAGGGCAGTCAAACTGAGGATTGAAAGGGAAGAACTTGCCCTGGCCAAAGAGAGACTTGCCCTTGCTAGAGAGCAAGAATTATGTGGGCTACAGCCCACTGGTGGCAGCAATAAACCTAGCAATAGGGAAAGGAGTTTTGATACAAAGCACCTGAATAAGATAGTGCCCCCCTTTAAAGAAGGGGATGACATCCACAAATGGATTACTGCTTTGGAGAGAGCCTGCACTGTGCAGGGTGTTCCCCAAAGTCAGTGGGCAGCTATCTTGTGGCTCTCCTTTGATGGTAAAGGTAGAGATAAGCTCCTCACCACAAGGGTGGAGGATGCTAACAATTACAAAATCTTGAAGAATACACTGGTTGATGGGTTTGGTTTAACCACTGAACAATACAGGATGCTGTTCAGAGACACCCAGAAAACTCAGTCTCAAGATTGGACTGACTTTGTTGATTGTGCCACTAAGGCTTTTGAAGGCTGGCTACTGGGTAGTAAGGTTACTGATTTTAAAGGATTGTATAATCTAATTATGAGGGAGCAAATCTTAAATAATTGTCAGAACCAGTTATTACATCAGCACCTGGTAGACTCTGATCTGACCTCTCCACAGGAATTGGGTAAGAGGGCAGACAAATGGGTCAGAACCAGGGTTAGGCCTAAAAACCAGGGTGGTGACCAGAAAAAGGAATCAACCAAGCCTCAAGAGAAGGGTGGGGATAAATCCAAAGAGAAGACTTCCCAAGGGCCCCAAAACTCCAACAAGGGTGGTGGGTCCCAGAACACTCCTTCAGAACAGAAGAAACCTTATTGCCATACCTGTAAACAGGTGGGCCATTACAAAAGTGATGCCAGTTGCCCTAAAAATGGTAATAAGGGAAATATACCCCCAGGTAATACTCCTAAACCTCCTGTTACCACTAGTGGTAATCCCCCAGGTGGTGGGAGTGCCCCCAAGAATGTGGTGGGCATTACTTTGGGCAATCAGGAGGACTATGGCCTAGCCAGGTTCCCTGACCACACTCTTGTCTGTGAGACTGGCATGGGGTTTGCCAACTTCACTACTGGACCCCACATTTTGGGAAAGTATAGACAAGAAGTTTTAGTGAATGGTCAGAAAGTTGAGGCATTCAGAGACACAGGGGCCAGCCTCACCATGGTGAGTGACCATCTGGTCCCCTCTGCTCAACTGACCCCTGGTTTTACTTATCAGGTGACAGACATTCATGGAGTGAAGAGAAGGCATCCCATGGCAGTAGTCAAGCTCAGTTGGGGTAATGTCACAGGGCCCATGAGAGTGGCAGTGACAGATAACCTACCTGTAGATTGCTTACTGGGGAATGACCTGGAACTCTCAGCATGGGCTGAGGTGGAGCAAGAAACTCACTCCAGAATGATAGGCCTATCCAGACAGGTTAGTGGGGCAGTAATAGCTACAGCCCCCGTCCAAGCACCATTCCTCCCTGAAAAGGTTGGAAGGGCAGTGGTAGCCACTGCCCAGGCTCAGACAGACTTTCCAGAACAGGATAGGAGGGCTGTGACAGTCACAGCCCAAACACAAACTGAGTGCCCTCCTGAAAAGGTTGGCAAGGTTGAAATGGTCTCAGCCTCTACTCAAACAGATAGTGAGGTTGTGAAGCCTGAAACAATGGCTCACTCCACTCAAACAGAGAGCATTGAGGAGGAAGAAGAGTCTTCCCCCTCCCAGACACTAGGTGAGAGCCAGCCTCCTCAGGGAACTGACTCTACCCCTGTTGAAGGAACTGCCCCAGAGGTAGTCAGGCCTAGCCTGGCAGAGCCCCTGATGGCAGTGGACCCTTCCCAGGTGGGACCCAGTCTGGAGCAGGTAACCTGCACCTCTCTACCCTGCCTCAGTCAGCCCAGGGCTGAAGAGATCAGGGAGGCCAGTGGTGGACCCAAAAGGGCCCCCTGTCCAAAAGAACCCCTTAATCAGCAGATTAGGATCACTGAAGCTGGTAAACCTAGCCAAGTGAAAATAGAACAGACTCCTGAGGGATCCCCCTTAAAAGTAGTTAGGGAACTCCCACAGCTGGACACTGTTGGGCACAGCCAAACATGGGCCCTAAAAACCCCAGACCTGACCTGTCCCTCCAGTAAGCCAAACAGAGGGACTCAGCCTCCAGCTTTAGGTAGCCAGAGGCTGACCCTGAGAGCTCAGTGCATCTCAGCTAAAGAAAGAAAGGCACACATGATGAATGGTGATTGGAGGAAGTTGAGCCCAAAGGTAGAGGAGCCTCACTTCAGTACTCCATCCCAGCATCAGCCTTTTACTTTCCCAAGACACACCAGAGACAGAGATTCCCTATGGTGGAGACCCTCAGATACCCTTAGGGTGAGGGGTTGCCTAGTGGACCATGACACAGGGGGAAACCAAGCCAGAGCTGGTCCTTCCTTATATGGCCACTTAGGTAATAGAGGCTTACCTGGACAAGGATAGCCTTATCTCCTTTCGTTTGGGGGGGGGTTGTGTAGGAAGGTACCTCCTGACTATGGTTGCCCCCAACTTTTTGCCCTGTGTTTTAGCTGGTTTTTGACATAGTCGACCTGGGATCCTGCCAATCAGGACCCCAGGCCTACTGCTCTCTCTTTAAAATGGATTCCATGTACCCTAGGTACATTTCCAATTGGTACTGGGCCACCCTATCAGACCCTGTAACTCAGGGCATGGGTGTACCCAGGGCTGCCAGGGGCTGCAGCATGTATTATGCCACCCCTGGCTGGCCTCCTAAATTTGACACAACTGGCTGCATGACAGCTGGGGCAAAGTCGTGTAATCACCCTTTGCTGTAGGTGTAGTATACCTATACCTAACCCTAAAATGGACACACAGATTCCTATCAGTCACTCCTATGGCAGGCCTTAACAATCCTGAAGGCAGAGTGCTTGGAATCGTGTGAGATGGTGCTCTGGCATGAGCTGAGCCTGTCTGCAGCTTGCGGAATCAAGTCCTAATAGCTGTTCCATGATATCGCATACCATATACTCTTAAGTGCATTATAATCCTCGCGGTTAAATGCTATCTTTGGTATTGCTTTATCAAAACATGTCGAGTAAGGTGTCATACGAATTGGAATACTAACCCCTCGCCAATTCTGGCGACGGGGTTAGCATTCCACCCTTCTAGAGGGACACGACATGTATGTAACTGTGAACCCCGGTTAAAGTTAACTGAAGCCTCAGCTCCACAAAATGGATGCTGCCACCACAGACACGAGTCTGACCCCCTGCAGCTGGGAGTCCTTCCAGCGAGGGGAGCCTGGACAAAGGGTTTCCTGTCAGGGGCGGTGCTAGCACCGTCCCAGACATGGTTTTGTGTATCCTGGGTAGGCAGGGCTTTACAGGAAGGTGACTGCTGAGTGGCACCCCGGTGCTCACTACGCATAGGCCGGTCTGAACCAGTTCCAGGGGCACACCAGCCCCTGGCCTGGGGAAGTCCGGCATGGCTGAGGGGTGTAACCACCCCCCACCTAGTCCCACCCATAGGCAGGACCTAGTCACCGGGTCAGCCCCCTTTTTTAGTATAAAGATGGGAGCGGGCCCCCTGTTAAAATTAGATCATCTTTGGAATCAAGATACCACTTTCTTCGAAAGGACTTCACGATTTCTTCTTCAAGATTCTCCCTTGTGGCTAAGGAGTAGTCACCCTGCATCCGCAGGCACCATCCTAAAGAACACTGCGGTCTGCTGCAAGTCCTTCATCACGAATCCGACGACCCAGCTCGACGAGACCCGGCTTCCCTGGCCCCTCTGACCTCTACTCACCTCTACAGCCCAGCTGAGAACCGTGAGTGCGACGAGACCTCAAGGGACCGACGATCGCCAAGACTGCACGACATCTTTACTGCAAGCCCACCGTGTCCTCCACTGGTGAGTGCTTTGGGGTCCGAGAAGCCCCGACCCTGCGCAGCTCCAGCACCCAAGATCAGCCCCCCTGCATCTCCACGATCTGCGTGGGGCCCTTCTGCTGTTTGCTGTGCACCGCGTTGTTTGGCTACTAGCCGGCTGGCTTGTGGCCCTCTGAACGACGCCCAACGACTTCACGACTGCTGGTCTGGTTGCTCCAGGCTGGCCTTTGCTTCCTTCTTCAAGAGAGGCACCCCGGACCCTCCTGGTCCACTCCAGACGCCATTTTAGGTCCACCGCGTGGGCTTGAATTTGCCAAGGCTTTGTTGCCCAATCCTGGGTCCGGCGACGCCGACAGCTTCTATCTTCGTGGGACAGCTCGATCCTCCATCCTGGTCGCCGACAACGCCTCCTGGTCCGTGAGATCTTCGAGTCAAGCGTCACCCACTCACCTAGTCGAGGTGGCTACCATCCGGTGCCCTCCTGGTGCCCACTGACTACTGGCTAGTAGTCTCGAACTTGGTCCCCTCTGCTTTCAGGTGTCATCTATCTTCAAGATCCAGGCTTGGATCCGACTGAACTTTCTTCACTGGTCACCGGCCAGCATCTTTTCTTCCGGCTCCTGGTCCGTCTACGAGGATTCCCGACGTCTTTTCAGACCTATGCAGCTGCAGCCCCTGGGCTAGGTAACTTCGGCATTTCGGTGCCCCAGCATAGCCTCACTATCCAAGGGTCAGAATCTACTTTCGTTTTCTCCCTACCAGGTCGGGTTCGCCCGAGAACACTAACTTTCTAATTCCTAGCTACCATAGACTTTTGTCCCGCATCTCGCGTGAGAGTGCACACACTGCACCCGAGTCCCCTAGGCCTCCTAGACATAATCTAACGATTCCCTAGTCAAGTCCTAGCGATTCCAAAAGCTATTAGTACTGTACTTACCTGCTAGGAATTTCGCATTCCACTTTCAGAGTATATGGTTTTCCGTGCCCCTCGGGCATTTGTATATACTGTGCTAACTTAAGTATTTTTGTAAGAGTTTTGGTTTGTGCTTAGTACCCTGTCCTCATAAAGAGTACAGGGCTGTTGTGATCTTTAATAAATAACTGTTTATTTTCATAACACTTGTGTGGTGTCCTTTCACTTGGTGTTCAAGGGGTATATGTGTGGTAAACAGCTGGCTTAACACGCCCTCTCGAGTCTTTAGCCTTAGACTGCTCGTATCCACGCTACTAGGATAGCTGGTCTATAAGGTTGACTTACAACCAATCATCAATAAGGGTTGCTGGACTGATACATAGTGTTCACTAGAATAGTGAACACTGCATATCAGGCCACCTTCTCACAAGGAGGAATACAGAAGAAGACGCACCGCCTTCGTTGTGTGTTCGACCTGGGACTCTCTATCTATCCCCGTATCCCGCTGTATAGAGACCAAATAAAACACTATAGCCCACTATATCCGGCCTCCTCGCCTGCTTTACCAGTCCGCCGACCGCCCACGATCACAGTTAGCAAATGCGTTTCCTGGAGGAGACAGATATCTGCTTTTGAATTCTCCAGCAGGGACAGCACCGCTCGCCGCTTAACCAGATTGTGCCCACGCACATTCAACGTGAGCACACTCAACTCAGTCGCAGGCATAAGGAGTCATACCCCACACACTCTCTGAGAAAACTTCCAGTGGCCAAAACATCAGCCAAGCCCTGTCTCGCAGCTGCCCCGGCCACCCAGGACCCTCAGATCTGCGCAATTCGCCACACCCTTTCAGTCCAACATTCACTCGGATCCGGAGTTCCTCCCCCTTACCAACAACACCCCCTCCCCACAATGAACAAAACCCTTGACAGCCCCCTACCCCCCCGCAATCCCAAGATGCCAACATTGATAGTCCTTCATCCAGAGATGAATGGGAAAGGTCTCTCCCAGTCCAGAAACCCCCTTTTCCTGACTGGCCAAAGAAGCAAAACAGTCCCTCCCCACCCCTCCACCTGCCAAGGAGACCACCCTCCCTCCCCTTTCCCCAACTTGAAGAATACCAAAAATAGTCCTGTCCAACGTCCATAGTTGTAGACGAGGAGGTTGGGACACCTTCGGGGGAATGTGTCGGAGTCCAATACCTCCGCCCCCGACTCAGTCGGCCCCAATCCCCACTGTCTCATCAAAAGCCCTCGTGCCACTTCATCGTTGGTTATCCGCTGTCGGAGAATGCCAGTCCCAGCGCTACGGCTTCTACCGCAGCACGGCGACCATCTTCGATCTCTTGCGCGGCCGGGCGCCTCAGTCTTCGTCGTCGCCGTTGCTGTTTCCACTGCCCAGGGCCGTCCGTGCCATTTACTCCCCCTCCAGGCTGATCGTCATCCTCCGTCGGTTCCTCGAGGCCTAGCAATTTGCATGCATCCCTAAAAGACCGCAACTGGTGAACCTTGTTGTCCAGCTTAAACACCAGGCGAAAGGGGTGACCCCAGCTATATGGGATGTCGCGTCGCAGTTCTGCCGTGATCGGTCGGAATGACCGTCGTTTCTCCAGGGTGATGGAGGCGAGGTCCTGATATAGAGTCTGCGAGTGGGCACCATATGAGATGGTTCCCATCTGGCGCGCTTTGCTAAGGATCTCCTCCTTCGTGCGGAAGTCCTGCACGCAGACCAAGATGTCGGCCGGTTGGGACGAGGCCGCCTTGGGCGGGCCCGTCCTATAGGCCCTGTCCAACCGAAGCGTTGAGTCTGCCGGTCGGCCCAGGATGTGGTTGAAGAGGCCTTGGGTGAAATGGAAGAGGTCGTCTGTGTCGGGAGCCTGCTTCACTCCCCGAATCCTGATGTTGTGCTGCCGGGAGCGGTTCTCCAGGTCCTCGGCGTGAGACTGGAGGTCCACCTGTTGGTCGTGAATACGGACTATTTCTTGACGCAGCGCCTCTATTTCTACATCTCGCCCATCGCATTTGGTCTCTAGGTCCGCCACTCTTTCTCCTATGGTGTCAGTGTCGCGTCGGACTTCCCGTATTTCCTCCTGTAGGTCCCTCTTCAACGCGTGGATGTCCTCTCGCAGGCCAGCGAAGAGGGATTCTAGAAAGGTCTTTGTGATAGTCTCCTCAATGTCCGCCTTTCCCAAGGGTGGAGAGTCCGTGGTCTTCTTTTCCGTGCCGGTCCGTTGGCTGGATGTGGCGGTGTCCGTCCGCTTCCCCATTGTGCTGGGAGTGGATAGATCCTTAATAGTCCTGTCCTTCTGGATTCTCCCCGAGGACATGTCACTCAGGGCCTCCCCAGCCCGGACACCACCAGTGCTGCTTGACGGCGTGGGTTCCGGCAACGAGGGTGCAAGAAAGTTCGACGGGTCAGTCCTGTATTCAGGGGAGCTCACCTAGGGCTGCGCCAGGAGCCCGCCTTTCCCCGCTCCGGTGCCGAGGAGACTACACTCTGTCACTGCCCAAACCCCAGGGTGTCCGCAGCTGGACCAGGACACCAGTCACTGGTGTCCGGTTGCTCCTGTCCGGGCACTGGCCTCTATTTGCCCACCGAGCGCCTCCGTGTTCTGCTCGCAGTCTTGGGGCCTAGCAGGGCTTCTAGGATGCCACACGAGGGGCAGCTCCGACCAGCGAGCGGCTCAAAATGGCGGAAGCAAACTCCAGTGCGAATCAGGCTCATCCGTTCGATTCCCCCTGTGGGCTCTAATTCGGCGCTTCCGAAACCCTCTGGGCCTGGTCGACGCGCCGACACTCTCAGCCGCAACTCGGGTACGATTCCTCACCGCTGCTCCTCACCTCAGTCCCTGGGGCTCGGGTTCTGTGTTCCGTCCGCCGTGCTCCGCGGTCGGGCCCACTTCGCCTGGCCCCCAGCCCGTCCGCCATCAGAGATCTGTCTCTGCCGCTACCACCGCAACCGTGTGCTCGCGGGTCCGCAGTAGCCCCCGGACAGTGTCGTCCCAGGGGCCTCGCGCGTTGCCGGACTCTCCGCTCCGGCGTCAGCTCTTGCGTAGTCTGGCGCCACTGGGTCGGACTGCCTCGCCGGGGCCCAAGGCCACGCCCCGCGGCTCCTCTCCGCTAGGCCCAACCCGGCCTCGCTCACAGCGGCACTTCTCCCTCTGTTCCAGGTGGCCCCAGCGTCGTTCGGTTCTCTCCTCCGGGTGCAGACCGCTCCCGACTGTAAGCGCTCTCCGACGGGGCCCACTGATGGGGGATTGAAGCGCTGCAATGGTGCTATAAAGACGGCCGGCGGTGGGAGCTCTCGGAGACACGTCCGCTCACACCGCCATCTTGGCCAAGCCCCCCCATATCTGGTTTTAGACGCCGTTTTCCATTCGTCACCATTACGAATGCGCACCAAATGATACGCACCTCGAAGATCTAATTTGGTGTAGATCACAGCGGTCTTCACCTGGTCCAAAAGAACTGGGATCAATGGAAGGGGGTACTTGTTCTTTATTGTGATCTTATTCAATGCTCTATAAATCAATACAAGTTCTTAATTCCCCATTTGCCTTAGGAATAAAAAAACAATGGAGAGGCCGCTGGTGACTTAGATGGGCGTATAAATCCGTTTTCCAAGTACTGATCAAGATATTGTCTCAAATGTTGGTTTTCTTTTTCTGATAATGCATATATCCGACAGTTAGGCACACATGAACCAGGCACAAGATCAATTTGACAGTCGTATGACCAATGAGGAGGGAGGGTCGCTGCTTTTGCTTCACTGAAGACTTCTTTAAATTCCTCATAGGGAGTTGGTAGCACGGTTTCTTTCTCTTCCGTGGTTGCAATTTGTCCCGTTGTAGATTCTTTGGTCTTTAACCCCTTCGCTGCTCATGACGAGCTCGGCTCGTCATGAGGCACGGTTGAGCTGTGCTCATGACGAGCTGAGCTCGTCATGAACAATGGGGATTCAGGGAATGCAGCACAGGAGGGGAATCTCTCAAGCACCCAAGGTGTTAAACATGTGGAGTGACAATATTGAGAAAGAAAAACAAGTTCCCTTTTTTGCCAATCTATTAAAGGGTTATGCAAGCAAAGCCAAGGCATTCCTAAAATAAAGCCATATTGTGGGGCTTGGATTACATCGAAATGAACTTCCTCTTTATGCTGTTGGTTATTTGTATCTATGCAGAACATCTGAATTTTAGAGGTTTGCATGGTAACAGGGCCTCCAGACAACATTTTGCCATCTACTGCTTGCACAATTTCTGGAGTGACCTTTTTCTCACAAGCAATTTGTAACCGTTGAGTTGTTTCAAAATCTACGAAATTCCCTGTTGCGCCTGAGTCTATTAGGACTTCCATTTGGTATATTTTTGAAGTCAACTGAATTTGTACTGCCAAACGGAAGTGAGATTTGTAGTTGGATACACAGGAATTTATTGAAGGGAAGGCGATGGTTCCCAAGAGATCCCCTTCTAAACATCTTGGGCACAATAGTTTCCCGACGTTTGCTCAGTTGTAGTCACAGCCACAGACTTGTTAGCACTCACAGTCTTACCTTTAGGTTTTATTGTGCAATCTTTCACGGAATGTCCCTTTCCACCACAATAAAGACATTGGCCATTTTTACGACTATTATCTTTTTCATCTTTAGACAATGGTTGCCTAAGAGTCCCGACTTCCATTGGTTCTGTACTTGTTTCTGAACTACTAAGTTGATTTCTGGGTTTACTGTCGAACTTCCAACTTGATTTATCATATTTTTTCCTGTCAGTTCTTCTTTCGGACAGTCTATGATCCAGACGTAAAGTTAGATTGACTAACTCTGAACAAGTAGTTGGTTGAGGATCGATTTGCGCTAGAACGTCTTTCAGATCATCTTTTAACCCTTGAAAAAAAATGTGGGATACTTTTTTTTTTCAGCTGAAACACGCTAATGAGGGCCACTTTCATTTTAATGCCCAGATGTATTTGCTGTGCTAGTCCGACCCTGGCTGTTCCACGTATTCCGAGTGAATTTATCAATAAATAACACATGACTCGACCCCCAGTGGCTCCAATTGCCCTGTTGGTCCAGTGTCACTCCGAACTGAGGGAGTTCTTGCTGGGTCGGAGGTGCACTCACACGGAGCTGTTTACATAACGTGCTCGCCGTGCAAACCGTAGCAGCCCTCTCAATTGACTCCAGTGACGCCATTTAAACTTATTTTAATTAATGTTTAACCTATCGCAGATACTGTTTTTAACACTCCGTCGATCGTCAGCCCCTCCTTATCCTCTCACTCCCAAAAATACAATTTGGCACCGGCATGACTGAGCTAAACTGTGTGAATCAGGCGAGTGACGAAGGTGCTGGTGCTGACAAGTTCGTGTCTAGTCAGAGGCCAGTCACTCCTCTGATGTCCCTACTTGTTCGGTGTGCAGGGGAACGCCAGTTCTCTTGTGTCAGTGAATTAACGAGACACGCGTTTGTGCCTGCTTACTGGCACTATGACTATGAGAGATGGAAATAAACATACAAACTACTGCCACAAACGGATGAGAGAAACTCGCACTTTATTTACTCGGAACTTTTATACAGAATGCAAAGCATGACTGTATTTTCGGCTGAATTGGGTTAAATGTTACAACTCATTTACACACAGTCACAGAGGCCCTTATTTAAGGCAACCCAAGGAACGTGCCAACAATGTACAGTCTTCAGAGTTTATTCGATGTTATATTGTTTTCATTTTTAATTATTATGTATGCACATGCACAATGGCACTCACCACATGGGAAGGAAGTCGGAACGGGAAACCAAGAATCAGGCGTGAGCGCTCTCACTGCACAGGACCATCTCTTCCCAGAGCAAGGGCAGGTGGCACGGCGACATCGCAGTCCCACCT
Source organism: Lissotriton vulgaris (assembly GCF_964263255.1). Taxonomy (NCBI): domain Eukaryota; kingdom Metazoa; phylum Chordata; class Amphibia; order Caudata; family Salamandridae; genus Lissotriton; species Lissotriton vulgaris. The sequence continues at coordinate 947,056,921 of NC_141699.1, read as the reverse complement.
GCCCCATCACAGTCAGGCACGGGTTGCCAAACGCAGCCGCAAGAAGAGCTCAGAGCATCCATAGAAGCACCAAGCACCTGCACGCCACTGCCAACGGACCCGAGCCGGCGCACAAGGAGGCATGCATGAGCTGAGCATCCCGGGTGACAGGGTAAAGGAGTCCTGGCGCGTGGCGCAACACAAACCACCTCAACCCCCAGACTAGAGAGCTTCTTCTTCACCCCTCTGAAACCCGCCTCCTTAACGAAATCCCCCTCACTCCGAAGCCGGCAGAGACAGGCAACATTTAAATACTTAAGTATAATTTAAATGCGATATGTATGTATGTATGTATGTATGTATGTATGTATGTATGTATGTATGTATGTATAGGCGTTCTTTTATAGCGCTATAACTGTCACCCGACGGGCATCCTGGCGCTTAGACTGTTATGACACGCACTCAGCAGGACACACCCTCGACCCCCTCTTCACTACAGGAAACTCCATCACCTTCAGCCACACCACCGAACTCCCATGGACCGACTATCGTTGCGTCCACTTCACCTTCAGAACACACACCATCCACAGACACCAGCACCTGCTTCCAGAAAGAAACTGGACCAAAATCACCAACGACCAGCTCACCTCCTCACTCAACAACTCCACCCCAACCATCGCAGAAAACGACGACCCCAACACCGCAGCTCGAACCCTGCATAGATGGATCTCGGACAGCACCAACACCATAGCCCCCCTCAAGAAAAACAAAAATACCCGTGCCAAGAAAGCCAGATGGTTTACCACCGAACTTCGAGAGTCCAGGCGCACACGCCGCCGCCTCGAAAAGGCCTGGAGAAACACCAAATCCACAGAAACCCACAACAACTTCAGAGCCGCCACCAACGCCCCCATCAACTCATCAGAGAAATGAGGAAAAAAGCGATTGAAGACAGAATCTCCACCCACGCACACAACAGCAAGGAACTCTTCAGCATCATCAAGGAGTTCGCCCAACCCACCAGCGAGTCTACTGACATACCTCCCTCACAAGACCTCTGCGACAAACTCAGCACCTTTTTCCACCAGAAAATCAAGAGCATCTACGACAACTTCGACAAAGACAACCAACACACTGAACCATCACGAACCACCCCCGACACCCAGAAACCAGCGATTGATGACTGGACAGCCCTCACCATCGAAGACACACTGAAGACAATTAAGTCAATCCACTCAGGGGCCCCCACGGACCCCTGCCCCCAAAACATCTTCAACAGAGCCGCCGATACCATCGCACCCATGCTCCACCACACCATCAACAGCTCCCTGGCGACCGCCTCGTTCCCCGACGACTGGAAACACGCCGAGGTCAACCCCCTCCTAAAGAAACCCTCAGCGGACCCCACCGACCTCAAAAACTACAGACCCATTTCCCTGCTCCCTTTCCCAGCGAAAGTCATCGAGAAAGCCATCAACAGCCAACTCGCCACATTCATTGAAGAACACAACATCCTCGACTCCTCCCAATCCGGCTTCAGAAAAAACCACAGTACGGAAACCGCCCTCCTCGCCGCAAGAGACGACATCCGCACCCAACTGGACAAAGGAGAAACAGTAGCCCTCATCCTCCTAGACCTATCAGCAGCGTTCAACACAGTCTCCCACCGCACCCTAATACGCAGACTCTACGACGCAGGAATCCAGGACAAGGCCCTCGACTGGATCTGCTCCTTCCTCTCCGGCAGGACGCAACGGGTCAGACTCCCCCCTTTCCTCTCAGACCCCACACCTACCACCTGCGGAATCCCCCAGGGCTCCTCCCTCAGCCTGACGCTCTTCAACGTCTACATGGCACCACTTGCCCCCATCGTCAGAACCTACAGACTCAACATCGTGTCATACGCAGACGACACCCAGCTCATCCTCTCCCTATCCAACGAGCCCAACACCGCTAGACGCAACTTTCGAGAAGGCATGGAAGCCGTCGCCAAATGGATGAAAAACAGCAGCCTACAACTAAACACCAACAAAACAGAAGTACTCATCATGGGCCCAAACCCCGACGCCTGGAGCGACACCTGGTGGCCCACCGCCCTCCGAAACCCGCCAACCCCCACAGACCAAGCATGCAACCTGGGAATCATCCTGGACTCCGAGCTCAAAATGGACCGCCAGATCAACTCTGTCTCATCTTCCTGCTTCCACACCCTCCGACTCCTTCGTAAGACCTTCAAATGGATCCCCCTCGAACACCAAAAGACAGTCACTCACGCCCTGGTCACCAGCAGACTCTACTACGGCAACGTACTCTACGCCGGAATAAACAAAAACCTCATCCACAAGCTACAGAACATCCAGAACGCCGCCGCAAGACTGGTCCTCAACCTGCCAAAACACTGCCACATCTCCCAGCACCTGCGCACACTCCACTGGCTCCCCGTCGAGGCGAGAATCACCTTTAAGATGCTCACCCACGCACACAAGGCCCTCCACGGCACCGGACCAGCATACCTGAACAGCCGGCTCAAATTCCAGGCACCCCAAAGGACCCTACGATCAGCCCAGCTCTCCTACGCCGTGGTCCCCCGCACCAGAAAGACCAGATCGGGAGGCCGCTCCTTCTCCTTCCTCGCGGCCAAAGCATGGAACGCCCTTCCGCTCCACCTCAGACAGACAACATCGCTCCCCATCTTCGCAAGAAACCTCAAAACCTGGCTCTTCGACAGACCCCCTCCTTGATGGAATGGAACCTGCACCCCCCCCACCCCTAGCGCCTTGAGACCCTTACCGGTGAGTAGTTGCGCTTTAACAAACTCCTGATTGATGGATTGACTCTACTTCTGAATCTGGGTTAGTGACAGGTAATCACCCCAAAAGCTAGCCTCACCGGGAGCCCATCAAGAAGAGAAGTCTCCGCAGATTCTAAACTCCTCCTGCAGCTCAACGAGCGTTGTAGCAGTCTTCAGGCACCCAGAACTCTCCACCGATCAAAATAAGAAAACTGGCCTCGGAGAGAAACTGAGCCCCAAGATCCTCTTCCTCCTTCACCAAAAGACGCTGAAAAGTGAGCACGGGGAACTGGGCGCGGCCGCTGACATCATTGTAGGCACGCCCCGTGCCAAACCTCCCGCATCTCGCGTGAGGTGCCAAACCTCCCGCATCTTGCGTGAGTTGCCAAACCTCCCGCATCTCGCGTGAGGTTAAAACCTCCCGCATCTCGCGAGAGGTGCCGAACCTCCCGCATCTCGCGTGAGGCGCCGAACCTCACGCATCTCGCGTGGGTTGCCGAACCTCCCGCATCTCGCGTCAGGTGCCGAACCTCCCGCATCTCGTGTGAGGCTAAAACCTCACGCATCTCGCGTGAGTTGCCGAACCTCACGCATCTCGCTTGAGGTTAAAACCTCACGCTTCCCGCGTGCGGTGCAAAACCCCACGCATCTCGCGTGAGGTGGCAAACTTCACGCATCTCGGGTGAGGTGCCAAACCTCACGCATCTCGGGTGAGGTGCCAAACCTCACGCATCTCGGGTGAGGTGCCAAACCTCACGCATCTCGGGTGAGGTGCCAAACCTCACGCTTCCCGCGTAAGGTGCCAAACCCCACGCATCTCGCGTGAGGTGGCAAACCTCACGCATCTCGGGTGAGGTGCCAAACCTCACGCATCTCGGGTGAGGTGTTAAACCTCACGCATCTCGGGTGAGGTGCTAAACCTCCCGCATCTCGGGTGAGGTGCCACACCTCACGCATCTCGGGTGAGGTGCTAAACCTCACGCATCTTGGGTGTGGTGTCAAACCTCACGCATCTCGGGTGAGGTGCCAAACATCACGCTTTCCGCGTAAGGTGCCAAACCCCACGCATCTCGCGTGAGGTGGCAAACCTAACGCATCTCGGGTGAGGTGCCAAACCTCACGCATCTCGGGTGAGGTGCTAAACCTCACGCATCTCGGGTGAGGAGCTAAACCTCACGCATCTCGGGTGAGGTGCCAAACCTCACGCATCTCCCGAGGGGTGCTAAACCTCACGCATCTCGCGTGAGGTGCCGAACCTCACGCATCTCGTGTGAGATGCCGAACCTCACGCATCTCGTGTGAGGTGCCGAACCCCCCGCATCTCGCGCGAGGTGCCGAACCTCACGCATCTCGCGTGAGGTTCCAAGCCTCACGCTTCCCGCGTACGGTGCTAAACCCCACGCATCTCGCGTGAGTTGCCAAACCTCCCGCATCTCGGGTGAGGTGCCAAACCTCACGCATCTCGCGTGAGGTGCTAAACCTCACGCATCTCGTGAGTGTCTGGCGCGGTAGTAAATGTCCTTCCATTCTTTGTTGCGCAGGGTCCGCCCCAGTTCCCTCTCCCATCTAGCCCGTCCTGCATTATAAACGCGCGAGTATCTGTCCAAGAGGAGCCGATATATGTATGAAATGAGTCGCTTAACTGTGGTGCGCGAGAGAAGCCAGTATTCATATTTACTGAGCTTGCGTGTAGCGTCTCCACGGATCTGGAGTGGAAGCGCCTTATGTCGGACCTGTAGATACCTAAGGCGTTCAGCCTCCGGGAGGTCATAGGTCTTCCGGAATTCCTCAAAAGGCATCACTCCCGCACCTGAATACATGTGAAAGAGGCATCAGCATCCTGTTCTCTAACAGTGGTGTGAGGGGAGACGGGAAGGTCGTCAGGTCGTGTAAGACGCATGTTCGATCCCATACCTCTAGCGGTACCCTCGTGACGAAGGAGGTGTGAGAAGTTGGCCCGATATGCAACGTTCGCTATTCTAGCGACCGCTATGTATCGTTCCAACGACCCTTATGGTGTTTGGTTGTAAGTCAACCTATAGACCAGCTATCCTAGTAGCGTGGATACGAGCAGTCTAAGGCTAAAGACTCGAGAGGGCGTGTTAAGCCAGCTGTTTACCACACATGTACCCCTTGAATACCCAGTGAAAGGACACCACACAAGTGTTATGAAAATAAACAGGATATTTATTAGGAATCACAACAGCCCTGTACTCTTTATGAGGACAGGGTACTAAGCACAAACCAAATCTCTTTAGCAAATACTTCAAGTGCACAGTTAAAACAAGTGTCCGAGGACACGGAAAGGTTAAGGTCTCGGGCGGACCCGATAAGGCAAGTCGGAAGCGAGGGACTCGGGACCCTAGAGTAAGGAGGCTATGCAGGCACCGAAATGCCGAGTTACCTAGCCACGAGGGCTGCGGCTGCACAAGTCTTACAGGCGTCGGGGTCTTCGCTGACGAGCCAGGAGCCGGAAGAAAGGAGTTGCTGGCCGGCGACCAGTGCTGAATAGTTCGTAGAGATCCAAGCCTGGATCGGAGATTGATGAAACCTGAAAGCAGAGGGGACCAAGTTCGTACTACTAGCCAGTAGTCAGAGGGTACCAGGAAGGCACCGGTTGGCCGTCACCTCGACTAGGTGAGTGGGCGACGCTAGGCTCTGCAGTCTCACGGACCAGGAGGCGTTGTCGGCGACCACGGTGGAGGTGCGAGCTGTCCCACGAAGGATGATGCTGTCGGCGTCGCTGGGCCCAGGACGGGGCAACAAGCCTTGGCAGATCTCAGGGCCACGTGGTGGGCCTAAGATGGCGTCTTGAGTGGACCAGGAGGGTCCGGGGTGCTTCTCGCAAAGATGGAAGCAAGGGCCAGTCTGGAGCAACCAGACCAGCAGTGATGATTCTCGGATGTCGTCACAGAAGGGCACAAGCCAGCGGCGAGTGACCAGACAACGTGCTGAGCAGCGAGCAGAAGGGCCCCACGCAGATCGTGGAGATGCTGGGAGACTGCACTTCGGTGCTAGAGCGGCTCAGGGTCGGGGCTTCTCGGACCCCAGAGCACTCACCAGAGAGTTACCTCGATGGTCGTGCTGGTTTTTAAGAGCGTGCAGGTTCTGATGATGGCCGGTCCCTCGAGGTCTCGTCGCACCCACAGATCACAGCTGAGCTGATGACGTGGGTAGAGGTCAGAGGTGCCAGGGAAGCCGGTTCTCGTCAAGCTGGGCCGTCGGATCCTTGAGGAAGGACTTGCAGCAAACCGCAGAGTTCTTAGATGGTGCCTGCTGATGCAGGGTGACTACTCCTTAGTCACAAGGGAGAAATCTTGAGAAGAGTCTTGAGTGTCCTTTCGTAGAAAGTAGTTCTCGATTCAAAGATGATCTAATTTGGAAGGGTCCCGCTCCGGCCTTTATCCTAAAGAAAGGGGTGGGTACATGACTAGGTCCTGCCCTAAGGGTGGGACCAGGAAGGGGGGTAGTTACACCCCTCTCCCCTGCCGGACTTTCCCCAGGCCAGGGCTGTCGCCCCTGGAACTGGTTCTAACCGGCAGATGCGTAGTGAGCACCGGGGTGCCACTCCGCAGTCACCTTCTCGCAAAAGCCCTACCTACCCAGAATACACAAACCCTGTCTGGGACGGTGCGAACACCGCCCTCGACAGGAAACCCTTTGTCCAAGTGCTCCTCGCGGGAAGGACTCCCAGCAGCAGGAGGTCAGACTCGTGTCTGTGGTGGCAGCATCCATTTTGTGGAGCTGAGGCTTTCGTTAACGTTAACCGGGGTTCACAGTTACGTACATGTCGTGTCCCTCTAGAAGGGCGGGATGCTAACCTCGTCGCCAGAGTTGGTGAGAGGGCAGCATCCCGATTCGTATGACACCTTACTCGACATGTCTTGATAACGCGACACCGAAGTTACCGATGTGGTACGCGTTATCATGGAACAGCCATTGGGTCTTGATTCCGCAAGCTGCAACCGGGCTCGGCTCGGGCCTGAACCTAGCTCACACGAGCCCACGCACTCTGCCTTCAGGATTGTTAAGGCCTGCCATAGGAGTGACTGATAGGAACTCGGGTGTCCATTGTATGGTTAGATATAGAGTTACTATACCTAAAGCGAAGGGTGGTTACACGTCTTCGCCCCAGCTGTCGTGCAGCCAGTTGTGTCAAATTTACGAGGCCAGCCAGGGGTGGCACAATACATGCTGCAGCCCCTGGCGGCCCTGGGTACACCTATGCCCTGCGTTACGGGGTCTGATAAGGTGGCCCAGTACCAATTGGTAAATGCACCTAGGGTACATATCGTAATTTAGAAAGAGAACAGCCAGGCTGTGGGTCTGATTAGCAGGCCCACAGCCAGAGAAAGTCGTAAACCAGTGAAACAAAAGCAAAAAATCTGGGTGATCATAGGATTGCAGACCCTACTCTCCTACATGACCCCCCCCCAAACGTCGGAACAATAAGCTAGCCTTGACCAGGTGAGTCTTCTTGTTCTAAGTGGAAATATCTGGAGAGCCCATCGGCATTGCCATGATCAGTACCAGGTCTATGTTCCACTGTAAAGTCCATCCCCTGTAGGGAAATGGACCACCTAAGCAGTTTGGGGTTTTCACCCTTCATCTGATTTAGCCACAAGAGGGGCTTATGGTCGGTCTGAATCTTGAAGTGAGTGCCAAACAAGTATGGCCTCAGCTTCTTCAGGGCCCAAACCACAGCAAAGGCCTCCCTCTCAATAGCTGACCAATTCTTCTCTCTAGGGGTCAGCCTTCTGCTTATAAAAGCAATGGGCTGGTCTTGACCATCAAAATTCAGTTGAGAAAGAACAGCTCCCACACCCAACTCAGAAGCATCTGTTTGGACAATGAATGGTTTGGAGTAGTCCGGACTCTTGAGGATAGGCGCCGTGCACATGGCCTGCTTTAGGTCATCGAATGCTTTTTGACAGCTCGCTGTCCACTGAACCTTTTTTGGCATTTTCTTACTTGTCAGTTCGTTTAATGGTGTCACAATGGAACCATAGTTCCTGACAAACTTCCGGTAGTAACCAGTCAGGCCCAAGAAAGCTCGAACCTGAGTCTGGGTGGTTGGAGGAGCCCAGTCCCTGATTGACTGTATCTTGCTCTCCAGTGGCTGAACCTGGCCTCCACCTACAAGGTGGCCCAGGTATACAACCTGTGTCTGCCCTATCTGGCACTTGGTGGCCTTGATAGTGAGGCCTGCTGCTTGCAGGGCCTCTAACGCTTTCCGCAGGTGGACCAGGTGATCCTCCCAGGTGGAGCTAAAGACAGCAATATCGTCAAGATACGCCGCACAGAAGTCATCCAGCCCAGTAAGGACTTGATTCACCAACCTTTGGAAGGTGGCAGGTGCATTCTTCAGACCAAAGGGCATCACCACGAACTGATAATGCCCACCAGGGGTTGAAAATGCGGTTTTAGGCTTGGCGTCCTCAGCTAACCTGATTTGCCAATACCCAGCTGTTAGGTCAAACGTACTTAAGTAGTTGGCCGAGGCCAATCTATCGATAAGCTCGTCTGCCCTCGGTATTGGGTGGGCGTCAGTCTTAGTGACTGCATTGAGACCCCTGTAGTCTACGCAAAACCTCATCTCTCTCTTACCACCCTGGGTGTGAGGTTTCGGCACTAGAACTACGGGACTAGCCCAAGGGCTATCCGAGGGTTCAATGACTCCCAGCTCCAACATTTTCTGCACTTCACTCTTGATGCAGTCTCTAACGTGATCAGGCTGCCGGTAGATTTTACTCTTAACGGGCAAGCTGTCACCAGTGTCAACCTCATGGGTGCACCAATTGGTCTGGCTGGGTGTTAGAGAAAACATATGTCTGAACGACTGAAGAACCTGTTTACAGTCGCTCTGTTGATGTTCGGAGAGGCTGCCACAAAAGACAACACCATCTACCGATCCATCGTCAGGATTCTGAGTGAGCAGGTCGGGGAGAGGGTCACTCTCTTCTTCCTGTCCCTCATCTAGGGCCATGAGCAAGCTCATGTCCTTCCTGTCGACATATGCTTTTAGCCTGTTGACATGAAGCACCCTGTGGGGGCTCCGGGGAGTTCCCAGGTCGACCAGGTAGGTGACCTCTCCCTTTTTCTCCAGGATGGTGTAGGGCCCGGACCATTTGTCCTTGAGTGCTGCTGGGGCCACTGGCTCCAACACCCACACCTTCTGTCTGGGCTGGTAACCAGTCAAGACAGCCTTTTGGTCATGCCAAGCTTTTTGGAGTTCTTGGCTGGCCTTAAGGTTTTCAGATGCCTTTTCCATGTATTCAGCCATCCGCGAGCGGAGGCCAAGCACATAGTCCACTATGTTGGTTGCAGGCTTTTTGAGAGGTCTCTCCCATCCTTCCTTCACCAAACACAGGGGTCCCCTTACAGGATGCCCGTACAAAAGTTCAAAAGGGCTGTAGCCAACCCCCTTCTGTGGGACTTCTCTGTAGGCGAACAAGAGGCAGGGGATCAGGACGTCCCATCTACGCCGAAGCTTTTCCGGTAGTCCATGAATCATCCCTTTTAGGGTCCTGTTGAATCTCTCAACAAGCCCATTGCATTGTGGGTGATAGGGTGTAGTGAACTTGTAGTTAACACCACATTCCTTCCACATAGCAGTTAAGTAGCTCGACATAAAGTTTGCACCTCTGTCGGAGACGACCTCCTTAGGGAAGCCCACTCTGGAGAACACTCCAACTAGGGCTCTTGCCACAACAGGTGCTGTAGTGGTCCTAAGGGGAATAGCTTCAGGATACCTGGTGGCATGATCCACTACCACCAGTATAAACTTGTGCCCTGATGCTGTAGGTGGTTCCATGGGACCGACGATGTCGATCCCCACCCGTTCAAAGGGTACCCCCACCACAGGCATTGGTATAAGGGGGGCCTTTGTCGTGCCACCTGACTTACCACTGGCTTGGCAAGTGACACAGGAGCGGCAAAACTCCTTGGTATCTTCGTTCATGTGAGGCCAGTGAAAGTGTGAGACAAGCCTGTCCCACGTTTTCGTCTGGCCCAAGTGACCTGCTAAGGGAATCTCGTGGGCCAAGGTAAGTAGGAAACCACGCTGAGACAAGGGTACAACCAGCCTCCTGGTCATGCCAGGCTTGGGGTCTCTTGACTCAGTGTACAGGAGTCCATCTTCCCAGTATACCTTGTGGGTACCTGTGGCGTTCCCAGCAGCCTCAGCAGCAGCCTGCTGTCTGAGGGGTTCAAGAGAAGGGCAGTCTAACTGGTCCTTCCCCAGGTCTTCCCTTGAGGGTCCCCCTGAACCCAAGAATTCAACTTGATCAAGTTCGAATTCCCTAGGCTCAGTTTCCCGCAATTCCTGTAGGTCAGCCTCCTCTGAGACTTGATCCTCGACCTGGGGCAAGGGGGAAGGCGCAGCCTTAACCCTACTGCTCTTTTTCTTGGGAGGTGTCTGGTCCGTTGTTCCAGGATCCAGCACCTGTTCAGTGGGGCACTTCCTGACCTGTGACCTAGTCACAGCGAACACATGTGCTGGCAAACCTAACATTTCCATGTGAGTCCGGTGCTCCACTTCTGCCCATTGTGACGACTCCAAATCATTGCCCAACAAACAATCCACTGGGAGGTCTGGACTAACTACAACCTTCTTTTGGCCAGTTACCCCTCCCCAGGAGAAAGCTACAATTGCCATACTGTGATTGGTAGTGACATTGCTTGCATTGGTCACCAGGAATTCTGTACCTGGCATGATCTGTCCAGGGTCCACAAAGTTAGGCGTCACCATGGTGACGCTGGCACAAGTGTCCCTATAGGCCTGAGCCATCTTTCCATTTATGAAAGGCGTCTGTCGGTATTTGCCCAAAGAATTGGGGCTTACGTCAGGGGACACGTCCACGTCCCCTGTACTGACAAGGACAGCCTGAGTGAGTGTGCCAACTAAGTTGTCACGCCCCTCAGAACCCAGGGTTAACCCTACTAAACCCTTGGGAGGCGCACTACCACTGCTGACTGTACTAGGGGGCACAGGTGCCTTAGGGGCTGCAGTGGCAGGAGTCTGCCCTCCTCCTTTCTTGGTGCACTCACTAAACCAGTGAGATTTACTTTTACAGTACTGGCACCATCTTTTGGATTGGCCTTCTTTCTTCTTTTGGAGAGCCTGACCCCCACCCTCTTTGGGTTGTTGGGGACCTGTCGAAGACTTCTGGTCACTTTGTTCCCCTTTAGAATCTTTACCCTTCTGGTCTGCTTTCTTCTGACCACCTTGATTCTGGCCCTGGTTCTGTTTAACTCTTGTACGAACCCATCTGTCTGCCTTCTTTCCCAATTCTTGGGGAGAGGTCAGATCCGAGTCGACAAGATGCTGATGCAACAACTGGTTCTGACAATTGTTTAAAATTTGCTCTCTCATCATCAAATTATACAATCCTTCGTAATCAGTAACCTTACTGCCCAGCAACCAGCCCTCAAAAGCCTTAGTGGCACAATCGACAAAATCAGACCAATCTTGAGACTGCGTTTTCTGGGTATCCCTGAACAGCACCCTGTACTGCTCAGTGGTTAGGCCGAACCCTTCAACGAGCGTATTTTTCAAGATTTGGTAATTGTTAGCATCCTCCACCCTTGTGGTGAGGAGCTTGTCTCTTCCTTTTCCTTCAAAGGAGAGCCACAAGATAGCTGCCCACTGACTCTGGGGAACGCCCTGCACAGTGCAGGCCCTCTCCAAAGCAGTAATCCATTTGTGGATGTCGTCCCCTTGTTTAAAGGGGGGCACTATCTTACCAAGGTGTTTCGTGTCGAAACTCTTTTCCCTATTACTAGGTACATTGCTGCCACCAGTGGGGACTACCCCACTTAACTGTTGCTCTCTTGCAAAGGCAAGCCTCTCTTTGGCCAGGGCAAGTTCTTCCCTTTCGATCCTTAGATTAGCTGCCCTTTCCTTAGCTTCGTACACTCTCCTCTGGGGGGACGTCATCCCTCTCTGAGACGAGTTGTGAGAGCCATTGGTTTGAAGGGATCTGCCAGAGCCTCTTGACAGAGATCTGGCTCGTCCATTCCCAATGTTAAGCTGACCTGATAGTGGCCCCAGGGGTCCCCCAGTACCGCTATCATGTTTGCTTAAGTTGGACCTGCTTAGTCTGACGACTTCTACCTGTCCCTTATCTGCCTCATCCCCAGAGAGATCCTCATCCTCATCTTCCTCCCCATCTTCGTTCTCAGTTGCGAGGTGGATGAGGTCAGGATCGTCTCTGGTTCCCTCGAGGGGAGGCATGTCTCCTTCTGGATTAGAAGAGCTACGAAGTTTCTCCGCTCTTCTGGCATCATAAGTCTCCAAGAGACCAATCAGAAAGGACGTTGTGGGGTTAGACCCCTGCTGAATCTTCCTGGAGTGACACAGCCGTCTCAACTCCTTGAAGCTCAGCACAGTATATCCTGAAGGGATGACCTGTGGAGGTGCAACTGACACAAGGGGAGACCCAGAGTTTCCTCCTTTGTCCGACATACTGTTTCTAGTGTGGTGTAAGTGATGCACCTACCTACACTATGTGTTTACCTACTGTTCCCTTGCTAAGAGTTGTAGCCAAGGTGTGCTAAGCCTTGAGGAGCTACAACAGCTGGTTCAGTAGAACTCAGAGTATTCTAAGTTTTTAGTTATATGTACTAACAGTACTTGTGCGATCTTTCAACAAGATATTCTTAGGATACGCGTGGTAAAACAACAGCAAGCTCAAATCCCAACCGCTGCTCACCAATGTGAGAAGTTGGCCCGATATGCAACGTTCGCTATTCTAGCGACCGCTATGTATCGTTCCAACGACCCTTATGGTGTTTGGTTGTAAGTCAACCTATAGACCAGCTATCCTAGTAGCGTGGATACGAGCAGTCTAAGGCTAAAGACTCGAGAGGGCGTGTTAAGCCAGCTGTTTACCACACATGTACCCCTTGAATACCCAGTGAAAGGACACCACACAAGTGTTATGAAAATAAACAGGATATTTATTAGGAATCACAACAGCCCTGTACTCTTTATGAGGACAGGGTACTAAGCACAAACCAAATCTCTTTAGCAAATACTTCAAGTGCACAGTTAAAACAAGTGTCCGAGGACACGGAAAGGTTAAGGTCTCGGGCGGACCCGATAAGGCAAGTCGGAAGCGAGGGACTCGGGACCCTAGAGTAAGGAGGCTATGCAGGCACCGAAATGCCGAGTTACCTAGCCACGAGGGCTGCGGCTGCACAAGTCTTACAGGCGTCGGGGTCTTCGCTGACGAGCCAGGAGCCGGAAGAAAGGAGTTGCTGGCCGGCGACCAGTGCTGAATAGTTCGTAGAGATCCAAGCCTGGATCGGAGATTGATGAAACCTGAAAGCAGAGGGGACCAAGTTCGTACTACTAGCCAGTAGTCAGAGGGTACCAGGAAGGCACCGGTTGGCCGTCACCTCGACTAGGTGAGTGGGCGACGCTAGGCTCTGCAGTCTCACGGACCAGGAGGCGTTGTCGGCGACCACGGTGGAGGTGCGAGCTGTCCCACGAAGGATGATGCTGTCGGCGTCGCTGGGCCCAGGATGGGGCAACAAGCCTTGGCAGATCTCAGGGCCACGTGGTGGGCCTAAGATGGCGTCTTGAGTGGACCAGGAGGGTCCGGGGTGCTTCTCGCAAAGATGGAAGCAAGGGCCAGTCTGGAGCAACCAGACCAGCAGTGATGATTCTCGGATGTCGTCACAGAAGGGCACAAGCCAGCGGCGAGTGACCAGACAACGTGCTGAGCAGCGAGCAGAAGGGCCCCACGCAGATCGTGGAGATGCTGGGAGACTGCACTTCGGTGCTAGAGCGGCTCAGGGTCGGGGCTTCTCGGACCCCAGAGCACTCACCAGAGAGTTACCTCGATGGTCGTGCTGGTTTTTAAGAGCGTGCAGGTTCTGATGATGGCCGGTCCCTCGAGGTCTCGTCGCACCCACAGATCACAGCTGAGCTGATGACGTTTGTAGAGGTCAGAGGTACAAAACACACTATCTAATGGAGGGTCTGAGGGCAGGTTTAACGACTCAAGACTGGACACATGCCCCTATACAACTTATAACAACAAAGAGTGTCCAGGAGTCGCCGCTCAATGTTTATACTCTAGACCCCTCAACCAGTGACTATATGAAGTAGACTGTGTGTACTCAGATGTGAAAAAACATTTAACTACTCATATATACGACATGCAACATGGGTAGGAATTTTTCCATCAGTTGCCGATCTGTACCACCATTATTACATCATATGGGTTCTCCTTACCCAGGAGTTAGTATACAAGATCAATCACACTTTAACAGGTGTGAAGAGTGGGGAGACCGATGTAAAATGTTTGTGTGATGGTATCAAAATATGGTGTTTTTTTAAAGTAAAAGGTTATACATCTGAGGGAAAGCAGTGCAGTGAGTGTATAGTGATAAGTGGATAAAATTGGGTGAAACTGAGTAGAAAAGTGATTTATTAGTATCTCTCAGACCCCAAGATTAAAAAGCAAGTGAAAGGTAGATTTGACAGAATATCTACCAGCAGGAGGTCAACATGTTTCTGCATACCATCGGAAGATTTTCCTTATGCATTCGTCAGGACCTAGATGGTGCTACTGCTTACAAATTAATAAGTGAAGTTTAAAAGGGAAAAATATCACCTGAAAAGCAGGTGTAGAATCTCCACCACAGTCTACAAAAGTCACATAGGAGACAAAGAAAAGAGAAAAACATTACAAATATTAGAGAATGCACTAAATACATCGTGCTATTCTAGTGGTCACGTATTAACATTTAGACAGACGTGATAACACTCACCCAAAACTTGTGGGGATGGCGCCTCACCTCACCTGGCAGCAGCTCAGGTAGAATAGGAGCACCGCTCTGTTTAGCAAAACATAATCACAGGGACACTCAACCAATTCCGTTAAAAACAAGGCAAAAGAACTATCATTCGTGTCTCCGATAACATGGGAGACAGCTTGTGAGTTTTCAAAATGTCATCGGTATCGTACCGGAGTAGTTATATAAGTATAGACTTCTACCACTGTTAGGCTAGGTGCTCGTAGCGAACAGGGTTGTCTAACCGGATTACGTAACCTCACTCCTACCTCTCCGTCGGTGTCTCCAAGCGTCCCTCTGGGCTGTTCTGGGGAGGCACCGAGCAAGAGAAAAGGGCGGGTATATGACTGAAGCCTGTGTGGTGCATTCTGGGAGTCGTAGTTTTGGTGACAAAGAAAAATGGAAAAGATGGATAATGGCTCAATGGTTTCATAGTGACATCCATGGTATGGGTTCGTTCAGGCCATCCTTGTCACTATTTAATTTGTACACCCACTTCTGCTCTATTTTGAACAGAAATTTACCGACATCAGAACAATGTTCGGGTATTGTCGGCTGTTCGAGTATAGTCCACTTGAACTCACTGGGACCGTGGCCTTTTTCCAGAAAGTGGGCTGTCAAGCGAGTCGCTTGCTTCCGACAGCGGACTGTGCTCTTATGCTCGCCAATCCTTATTTTGGTCTTACGGGTTGTCATTCCCACATATCTCTTTCCGCACGGGCAAGTGATCATGTAAATTGTATTCTCGCTGTTGCAGTTCGTGAACTTACGTTGTTGCCATGGGCGCATAGTTCCGATATCCACACTGGTGGACTTGGTGGTTTGTGGACATGCTGAACAACTACCACACGGGTGATGTCCTTGTACCGGCGGTAGGTCCCAAAGTGCTCCCACTTGTCTAGATTGTTTTGTTTTGGGACGAGTATGAACTAGGTGGTCTTTTGTGTTCGGTCCTCTTTTAAAGGCAAACAGTGGTGGTGGTAAGGTTTCTCCACTGGAATTCAGAATGGACCAATGTTTGGTTATTATTTTCCGTACATCATTGGATCTTGTGTGAAACGTGTTCACAAAGGTCATTCTGTTGGATCTTTCTTTCGGAATAGTTTCCAATAGGGCATCCCTGTTGTTGTTAGCGGCCCTTTTCTTTGACTGGCGGATGATTTTAGCCGGGTATTTCTTTTCTCGTAAATATTCCGAGAGGGTCTCAGAGTGTTTTTCGAAT
Organism: Lissotriton vulgaris; assembly: GCF_964263255.1. NCBI lineage: Eukaryota > Metazoa > Chordata > Amphibia > Caudata > Salamandridae > Lissotriton > Lissotriton vulgaris. The sequence goes on along the minus strand of NC_141699.1, from coordinate 947,041,124 downwards.
GACTCTTTTGTTGAACAGTTTCTCCTGAGTCTCAGGAACTGCCCAAAGGGCAAGTTATCTCTGAGTGCCCGAGGGTGGCAACTCTCATAGCTTAAAAGAGCGTTGCGTGCCATTGGTTTCCTGTATAGTTCCGTTTTTAACCCCTCTTCTGTGGCAACTATCAAGAGATCTAAGAAAGGAAGTTCCTTTTTACTGAACTCTAAGGTGAAATTCAGAAATTCATTGCAGTTGTTAAGCCAATTATGGAACTCTAATAGACTGGCCTCAGATCCTCTCCATATAACAAAGACGTCATCTATGTATCGCTTCCACAGGCGAAGCGATACATAGTGTGGGTTGTCTTGGTGCAGTATTTTGGTTTCCTCTAGTACATGAACATAGAGGTTCGCCAGACTTGGCGCAAAAACACTGCCCATGCTGGTGCCAGAGGTCTGGAGGTAGATGGTATCCTCAAATTTAAAGTAATTGTCTTTCATTGCCATTTCTGCTAGTTCCATGATGAAAGAGACTGGAGTAGTTGTCTGTAGGTCCCTCTCTTGAAGGATATTGCCTACCACTTCTAGGGTCTCTGTTTGGGGAATTGACGTGTACAGGGACTCTACGTCAAAGGACACAAGTAGATCCAAGGAGCTATCAAAGTCTACGTCCGGAAGTAGGCGTAACATATCCTTTGTGTCCTTGAGATAGGTCGGCATCTCTTTCACAATAGGATTGAGGAAGTGATCCACAAATGTAGAGAGTGGCTCTAAAACTGATCCTATTCCAGAGGTGATTGGCCTCCCTGGTGGTGGTCTCTTCTGTTTGTGCACTTTAGGCAGGCAGTAGAAGTAGGGGATTGTCGGGTGAGAGGTACAGAGAAATTGGCCCTCTTGTGGGGTAATCCAACCTTGAGATGTTGCCTCTTCCACCAAATGGCTGATCTTGGTTTTGAGCCTTTCAGTGGGATCATCTTTCAGAGGTAGATAAGACTTTCGATCATTTAGTTGTCTGAGACATTCTTGTCTGTACGTTTCCTTGTCGAGGATCACAATGCCACCGCCCTTATCTGCAGGCTTTATAATGATCGATTCATTGGATGATAGTGACTGTAGTGCTAGTTTCTCTTTGTTCGGTATATTTACAAAGGACTTTGGTTTCTGCGTTTTGAAAAGACGTTCAATGTCTGTTTCGACAGCTTCTTCAAAGGTTTGAACCCTACTCGGTAATCCAATTGTTGTCGGATTAAAGGTCGATGGTTTCTTCAGACCAGTATTGACGACCAAGTCTGATTTTTCTCCAGGATTCTGTTTGGCAAAGAGGTAGTGGAGTCGGACCTTCCGGAACAGTTTAGAAATCTCTATTTGAGTGTTAAATTGGTCCCCTTGGTTGGTTGCTACAAAACCTAGTCCACGATTCAAAAGTTGTTCCTCATCTCCGGACAGGTTGTAAGAACTGAGGTTAATTACGAGGCTGGTTGATCTGGGGTTGTGCTCGTTCCCGCTCTGTCCTGCGGGATTTTCTTCCCATTCCTCAGGTCCATGGTTGGTTGTTGCAACAGGGTCATCCATCGCACCTGGGATCCTTGTCCCTGTCTCCTTCTTCCTCTGTTGGTCCTCTGGCCATACCCTAAAAAAGGCGCTTGTCCTTGGGGTTGCTGCATTTGTGGAGGGAAGAAAGGGGGTCCCATTTGAGGGAAGTTGGGACCATACATCCATGGGCCCGGTTGCCAAAACGGTTGGAACTGATTTGGACCGAAATTGTTAAAGTTGCCTCTGTTGCCTCTTCTATTGCCACGTCCTTTATATGGTCGTCCGTTTCCTCGTTGTGATGTATCCGAGTCACTGGAGTTGTCATCTGAACTTGAGGTCGCGTAACTAGAACCCCTTCGACCCCCAGTCTGGTTAAATGTAGGTGCTACATATGAGTCGCTGGTATACGGATACACCTTCTCGCTGGAGAATTTAGCCAGGTCTTTTTTAAATTTCTCCATTTTTGTAAAGAGAATCGATTCTTTAAACTCGGTATTCTTTTTGTTGACATCATCCTGCCCCGTTTTGTAGGCAGGGTTCTTTAGACTGGCCTTGATTTTACCTTCTAGGAGTTGGATTTCAACTAGGATTGTGTCAGCTACACGTTTGGCTGTTTTTATAATAAGGACTAGCCAGTCCCTTGTGCACCGCCAGGCGATTAGTGACCAATCTTTTAGAAATTCCTTATCATCCAAGAATAGTCTCGGTATGTTGGTCACAATTAGTCCTGATGGTGCACAATTCCCATGTAGGTACTGAGCCATGATGGTTCCGTGTACTAAAGTTCTAGAGTGAGATTTTTTTAAAATCAATATCTTGTTCCAACCCTCATCTGGGTTATTGGTTACAGGCGGGATGTTCCCCAATAGGCTAGGGTTGTCATCCAAGATATTCTGGATTCTTGGATGACAACCCTAGCCTATTGGGGAACATCCCGCCTGTAACCAATAACCCAGATGAGGGTTGGAACAAGATATTGATTTTAAAAAAATGATAAGGAATTTCTAAAAGATTGGTCACTAATCGCCTGGCGGTGCACAAGGGACTGGCTAGTCCTTATTATAAAAACAGCCAAACGTGTAGCTGACACAATCCTAGTTGAAATCCAACTCCTAGAAGGTAAAATCAAGGCCAGTCTAAAGAACCCTGCCTACAAAACGGGGCAGGATGATGTCAACAAAAAGAATACCGAGTTTAAAGAATCGATTCTCTTTACAAAAATGGAGAAATTTAAAAAAGACCTGGCTAAATTCTCCAGCGAGAAGGTGTATCCGTATACCAGCGACTCATATGTAGCACCTACATTTAACCAGACTGGGGGTCGAAGGGGTTCTAGTTACGCGACCTCAAGTTCAGATGACAACTCCAGTGACTCGGATACATCACAACGAGGAAACGGACGACCATATAAAGGACGTGGCAATAGAAGAGGCAACAGAGGCAACTTTAACAATTTCGGTCCAAATCAGTTCCAACCGTTTTGGCAACCGGGCCCATGGATGTATGGTCCCAACTTCCCTCAAATGGGACCCCCTTTCTTCCCTCCACAAATGCAGCAACCCCAAGGACAAGCGCCTTTTTTAGGGTATGGCCAGAGGACCAACAGAGGAAGAAGGAGACAGGGACAAGGATCCCAGGTGCGATGGATGACCCCGTTGCAACAACCAACCATGGACCTGAGGAATGGGAAGAAAATCCCGCAGGACAGAGCGGGAACGAGCACAACCCCAGATCAACCAGCCTCGTAATTAACCTCAGTTCTTACAACCTGTCCGGAGATGAGGAACAACTTTTGAATCGTGGACTAGGTTTTGTAGCAACCAACCAAGGGGACCAATTTAACACTCAAATAGAGATTTCTAAACTGTTCCGGAAGGTCCGACTCCACTACCTCTTTGCCAAACAGAATCCTGGAGAAAAATCAGACTTGGTCGTCAATACTGGTCTGAAGAAACCATCGACCTTTAATCCGACAACAATTGGATTACCGAGTAGGGTTCAAACCTTTGAAGAAGCTGTCGAAACAGACATTGAACGTCTTTTCAAAACGCAGAAACCAAAGTCCTTTGTAAATATACCGAACAAAGAGAAACTAGCACTACAGTCACTATCATCCAATGAATCGATCATTATAAAGCCTGCAGATAAGGGCGGTGGCATTGTGATCCTCGACAAGGAAACGTACAGACAAGAATGTCTCAGACAACTAAATGATCGAAAGTCTTATCTACCTCTGAAAGATGATCCCACTGAAAGGCTCAAAACCAAGATCAGCCATTTGGTGGAAGAGGCAACATCTCAAGGTTGGATTACCCCACAAGAGGGCCAATTTCTCTGTACCTCTCACCCGACAATCCCCTACTTCTACTGCCTGCCTAAAGTGCACAAACAGAAGAGACCACCACCAGGGAGGCCAATCATCTCTGGAATAGGATCAGTTTTAGAGCCACTCTCTACATTTGTGGATCACTTCCTCAATCCTATTGTGAAAGAGATGCCGACCTATCTCAAGGACACAAAGGATATGTTACGCCTACTTCCGGACGTAGACTTTGATAGCTCCTTGGATCTACTTGTGTCCTTTGACGTAGAGTCCCTGTACACGTCAATTCCCCAAACAGAGACCCTAGAAGTGGTAGGCAATATCCTTCAAGAGAGGGACCTACAGACAACTACTCCAGTCTCTTTCATCATGGAACTAGCAGAAATGGCAATGAAAGACAATTACTTTAAATTTGAGGATACCATCTACCTCCAGACCTCTGGCACCAGCATGGGCAGTGTTTTTGCGCCAAGTCTGGCGAACCTCTATGTTCATGTACTAGAGGAAACCAAAATACTGCACCAAGACAACCCACACTATGTATCGCTTCGCCTGTGGAAGCGATACATAGATGACGTCTTTGTTATATGGAGAGGATCTGTGGCCAGTCTATTAGAGTTCCATAATTGGCTTAACAACTGCAATGAATTTCTGAATTTCACCTTAGAGTTCAGTAAAAAGGAACTTCCTTTCTTAGATCTCTTGATAGTTGCCACAGAAGAGGGGTTAAAAACGGAACTATACAGGAAACCAATGGCACGCAACGCTCTTTTAAGCTATGAGAGTTGCCACCCTCGGGCACTCAGAGATAACTTGCCCTTTGGGCAGTTCCTGAGACTCAGGAGAAACTGTTCAACAAAAGAGTCATTCGAAAAACACTCTGAGACCCTCTCGGAATATTTACGAGAAAAGAAATACCCGGCTAAAATCATCCGCCAGTCAAAGAAAAGGGCCGCTAACAACAACAGGGATGCCCTATTGGAAACTATTCCGAAAGAAAGATCCAACAGAATGACCTTTGTGAACACGTTTCACACAAGATCCAATGATGTACGGAAAATAATAACCAAACATTGGTCCATTCTGAATTCCAGTGGAGAAACCTTACCACCACCACTGTTTGCCTTTAAAAGAGGACCGAACACAAAAGACCACCTAGTTCATACTCGTCCCAAAACAAAACAATCTAGACAAGTGGGAGCACTTTGGGACCTACCGCCGGTACAAGGACATCACCCGTGTGGTAGTTGTTCAGCATGTCCACAAACCACCAAGTCCACCAGTGTGGATATCGGAACTATGCGCCCATGGCAACAACGTAAGTTCACGAACTGCAACAGCGAGAATACAATTTACATGATCACTTGCCCGTGCGGAAAGAGATATGTGGGAATGACAACCCGTAAGACCAAAATAAGGATTGGCGAGCATAAGAGCACAGTCCGCTGTCGGAAGCAAGCGACTCGCTTGACAGCCCACTTTCTGGAAAAAGGCCACGGTCCCAGTGAGTTCAAGTGGACTATACTCGAACAGCCGACAATACCCGAACATTGTTCTGATGTCGGTAAATTTCTGTTCAAAATAGAGCAGAAGTGGGTGTACAAATTAAATAGTGACAAGGATGGCCTGAACGAACCCATACCATGGATGTCACTATGAAACCATTGAGCCATTATCCATCTTTTCCATTTTTCTTTGTCACCAAAACTACGACTCCCAGAATGCACCACACAGGCTTCAGTCATATACCCGCCCTTTTCTCTTGCTCGGTGCCTCGCAAGAACAGCCCAGAGGGACGCTTGGAGACACCGACGGAGAGGTAGGAGTGAGGTTACGTAATCCGGTTAGACAACCCTGTTCGCTACGAGCACCTAGCCTAACAGTGGTAGAAGTCTATACTTATATAACTACTCCGGTACGATACCGATAACATTTTGAAAACTCACAAGCTGTCTCCCATGTTATCGGAGACACGAATGATAGTTCTTTTGCCTTGTTTTTAACGGAATTGGTTGAGTGTCCCTGTGATTATGTTTTGCTAAACAGAGCGGTGCTCCTATTCTACCTGAGCTGCTGCCAGGTGAGGTGAGGCGCCATCCCCACAAGTTTTGGGTGAGTGTTATCACGTCTGTCTAAATGTTAATACGTGACCACTAGAATAGCACGATGTATTTAGTGCATTCTCTAATATTTGTAATGTTTTTCTCTTTTCTTTGTCTCCTATGTGACTTTTGTAGACTGTGGTGGAGATTCTACACCTGCTTTTCAGGTGATATTTTTCCCTTTTAAACTTCACTTATTAATTTGTAAGCAGTAGCACCATCTAGGTCCTGACGAATGCATAAGGAAAATCTTCCGATGGTATGCAGAAACATGTTGACCTCCTGCTGGTAGATATTCTGTCAAATCTACCTTTCACTTGCTTTTTAATCTTGGGGTCTGAGAGATACTAATAAATCACTTTTCTACTCAGTTTCACCCAATTTTATCCACTTATCACTATACACTCACTGCACTGCTTTCCCTCAGATGTATAACCTTTTACTTTAAAAAAACACCATATTTTGATACCATCACACAAACATTTTACATCGGTCTCCCCACTCTTCACACCTGTTAAAGTGTGATTGATCTTGTATACTAACTCCTGGGTAAGGAGAACCCATATGATGTAATAATGGTGGTACAGATCGGCAACTGATGGAAAAATTCCTACCCATGTTGCATGTCGTATATATGAGTAGTTAAATGTTTTTTCACATCTGAGTACACACAGTCTACTTCATATAGTCACTGGTTGAGGGGTCTAGAGTATAAACATTGAGCGGCGACTCCTGGACACTCTTTGTTGTTATTAGAGGTCAGAGGTGCCAGGGAAGCCGGTTCTCGTCGAGCTGGGCCGTCGGATCCTTGAGGAAGGACTTGCAGCAAACCGCAGAGTTCTTAGATGGTGCCTGCTGATGCAGGGTGACTACTCCTTAGTCACAAGGGAGAAATCTTGAGAAGAGTCTTGAGTGTCCTTTCGTAGAAAGTAGTTCTCGATTCAAAGATGATCTAATTTGGAAGGGTCCCCGCTCCGGCCTTTATCCTAAAGAAAGGGGTGGGTACATGACTAGGTCCTGCCCTAAGGGTGGGACCAGGAAGGGGGGTAGTTACACCCCTCTCCCCTGCCGGACTTTCCCCAGGCCAGGGCTGTCGCCCCTGGAACTGGTTCTAACCGGCAGATGCGTAGTGAGCACCGGGGTGCCACTCCGCAGTCACCTTCTCGCAAAAGCCCTACCTACCCAGAATACACAAACCCTGTCTGGGACGGTGCGAACACCGCCCTCGACAGGAAACCCTTTGTCCAAGTGCTCCTCGCGGGAAGGACTCCCAGCAGCAGGAGGTCAGACTCGTGTCTGTGGTGGCAGCATCCATTTTGTGGAGCTGAGGCTTTCGTTAACGTTAACCGGGGTTCACAGTTACGTACATGTCGTGTCCCTCTAGAAGGGCGGGATGCTAACCTCGTCGCCAGAGTTGGTGAGAGGGCAGCATCCCGATTCGTATGACACCTTACTCGACATGTCTTGATAACGCGACACCGAAGTTACCGATGTGGTACGCGTTATCATGGAACAGCCATTGGGTCTTGATTCCGCAAGCTGCAACCGGGCTCGGCTCGGGCCTGAACCTAGCTCACACGAGCCCACGCACTCTGCCTTCAGGATTGTTAAGGCCTGCCATAGGAGTGACTGATAGGAACTCGGGTGTCCATTGTATGGTTAGATATAGAGTTACTATACCTAAAGCGAAGGGTGGTTACACGTCTTCGCCCCAGCTGTCGTGCAGCCAGTTGTGTCAAATTTACGAGGCCAGCCAGGGGTGGCACAATACATGCTGCAGCCCCTGGCGGCCCTGGGTACACCTATGCCCTGCGTTACGGGGTCTGATAAGGTGGCCCAGTACCAATTGGTAAATGCACCTAGGGTACATATCGTAATTTAGAAAGAGAACAGCCAGGCTGTGGGTCTGATTAGCAGGCCCACAGCCAGAGAAAGTCGTAAACCAGTGAAACAAAAGCAAAAAATCTGGGTGATCATAGGATTGCAGACCCTACTCTCCTACAGGAGGCGTATAGGTTAGGGGGCCGGTGTTGTCGCCGCAGGAAAGGCACCTCCTGGAGTGGACGCCCCGCGACCGCTTGGTCCTGGAACAACCAATGGCGCTCCGATTCCCATTTGCTCCATTCCACTAGGGTTCTGAGTTGGGTCGCCTGGTAATAGTGACGCAAATCCGGCAGGCCCAGCCCACCACTCTCCGGGGGAAGCATCGCTAGCCTCAGCTTGAGGCTGGGCCGTTTCCCGTTCCACACAAACTGAGCCAGCTCCGATTGCCTGCAGCGAATCCACCCCTCCGGGGGACGGAGCGGGCTAGCCCGAAAAACGTATAAAACTTGCGGGAGGATTGTCATCTTTACTGCTGCCACTCGGCCCAGCCAAGATAGTGGGAGGTGCCGCCACCGCCCGACCTCCGCGCGGATAGTGCGACTAAGGTTAGCGTAGTTGAGACGCACCGTTTCTGGTAGCGTGGCCGCCAAGTGTATGCCCATGTAGGGGACTGCACCGTCTGCCCATTGGAAGGGGAATTGTGCTTCTAGGGAGGCCCGCGTGTGTGCCTCCAAGGAAAGGTCAAGTGCTGGGGGGCGGAGCTTGCCGGCGTCCATGGTAGACGCGTGAGTGCGGAGCTCCTCGCCTTTGCCCTGTAATTATCCTGCAAACTAATCCTGCTGAGTGCCTGAAAGACTCTATTGACTGCTGTTCACCCCCTAGCAGCCCCCGGGTGTGAGCGACAGAGTCTCGACGCCCGGACCACTGCAATACCGGGACGTCCTTGCTGGGAGGATCCGGCGGTAGCGGACCAGGCCTGCATCCCCGGTCTGGCCTGTGGAGCAGCCCGAGAGATGTCGCTCGACGTGCGGCCTGAAAGGGGCCGGAAGTACCGGCTGCGCGCTTCACACGGCGGACTTGGGACGTCCCGGAGCTGGGGTGATAGTGCACCCATTCAAGACGGGCGGTGTCGTGGGAGCGGCGCTCGGCCGTGCACCGTGCCTCTGCGGGCCGCTTTGAAGGACAGTGGGGCTGGGGGCCCGGGAGTGCTCCCGGTGGTCTGCCCCACCTGAAATCCCCGACCAAGCCTGACATTGTCTGCTGGAATAGCTGCGGGAAGCCCTGCGGTATTGAAGGGAGACCCGCTGTTTGGGCGGGACGCAGGAAATAGCGGCTCGAGATCGGGCTGCGGAGGACTAGCGCAGTACCAACTACGGTCCGGAGCGCCATCGGTGAGTGCCTGTTGGGTCCAGGAGGCTACGCGACGCTTGGTAAGCATGGGCGAATTTTGCGAATCTCGCGTTCGCGAATTTTGCGGATTTGCGAACTCGCAATCCACAAAATCCGCGAATTCTCGCGAATTTTTTTTTTTTGTGTTTGCGCGGGTTTCTGCCAGTTCGCGAGGGTTTTTTACAATGTCGCAAATTGCGAACTTACCTGTCGGGTCGCAAGTTTCGCGAACTTGTTGTTTCTACGTGTCCAGCCTGTTTGGGACACTCTTCTTCATCACTGCCACTCTCTGACTACTCATGCCACCCTCTGGCCCACCCATGCCACCCTCTGTTTCATCACAGCACCCTCTGGTTGTCCAGTCAGTGTACATTATTGTGGCAACGCAAGCACACCTTCCCTGCCTCAAGTGACCTGAATTAATTTGGGGCTGATTAATGTGTCACAGAATATTTTTTTAGCTGGCACCTGCTTCCTTAGTGCTTCCTGATTAGTGATCTTTTGCACTTGCTAAGTGCTTTCATTGTTGCAAAATTAGTTACAACACCTGCCCTGCCCCAACTGACAATAATGCATTAGGGGCTGATTAATGGATTTGAACTTCCAGCCTGGCTCCTGCTTGTCTCCCTTAGCTGTAATTCAGGACCTTTGTGGCATATGTGTAACTATTCTGAGGTTCAGAGCAGGGTCACATAATAGTTTCAACTGGCAACTGAACTCTGGAGGGGCCCCTCAGGAAGCACTACAGGAAATGGCTACTAATGATGAGCCTGAACTTTTGAACCTGGTAAGTAGTTACTTTCAGTTTTGCTAAGATCGTATTTCTGCAATTTTGCACTTATTCGCGGGGCGCGAACTCACGTGAACAGTGCGAACAGTGCGAGCAAAATCCGCTGCTCGCGGATTTGCGGATTTTGCGGGAGATTCGCGAATCTCGCGGATTGCGAATTTACCGAAAATCCGCAAAATCCGCGAGCGAAACGGAAACGGTTGATCTGGATACCCACTGCCTCGGGGACGGCTGGAGACCCTGGTAGGTGGAGGTTGGCGCAGTGGGGCCAGGTCATAGATCGGTAGCTATGTGGCCGGCTAGAGGAACCCACAGTTGGAAGCCAGTTGGTACTGTTGTGGTGTGCGGCACTCTGGATTGTAGGAACGGCTGACCACGCACTTGGGAGCACGCACGTGGGTGCCAAGATCTGGGGCTCGGAGCCTGAGACACACGCTAATCTGTGAGACGTCGCTAACCTGCTCTAAGTGGACTCGGGAGCTTGAGAAACGTTACGCTTTGATGTCCAGCAGGATCGCCATCGGCAAAAACGACAGAACTCAGCCCAAACTCTCCTTTGAGCAGCGACGGACCAAGGGGACGGAGGTGCCTGCCACAGAGGCGCCCCCGCGGGGAGCTACCTCTGACGGTTCTACGGGAGCCGATATCCGAGACTTGCTGGTCTCGATGGAAAAAGGGCTACAAGACAGTATTGCGTCCATTGGTACTAAAATTGATGCCCTGACATCGCAGTGGGGCGATACGGCGGAAGAGGTCAGTGGTGTGCTCCCAACTCCGGAATCCCCTTTAATGGCTCCCTGTAGCCATAATAGCTGACGAGCTAGTTGGAGATGCACCTGCGCGCCAGAGGGGCAACGAGGCCCGTGTCGGGTGTTTGGCAACCTGTTCTGCAACCCCAAATACTATCTCTACTGATGAGGGAAACAATCCCGAAACACGAGCTAGGCTCGTGTCTAGAGATATCGAAATACAAGTACTTACTTGCACCGATTGTGGTGAAAAATCTTTGAAATTTGAACTTTGAACCGTTCCTGACTACACTTGAACTGCACAGACCAGGATGCAGTGGGGCGATACGGCCGAAGAGGTCAGTGGTGTGCTCCCAACTCCGGAATCCCCTACGGGAGCCGATATCCGAGACTTGCTGGTCTCGATGGAAAAAGGGCTACAAGACAGTATTGCGTCCATTGGTACTAAAATTGATGCCCTGACATACCGCATGGACCGCATGTCGGAACGAGTGGACAAGCATGCTGAACGTCTCGACATGGCGGAGAGACGTCTGACGGAAGCGGAGGAGACACAGTCGGAGTGGGACAAAGACCGCAAGCAATTTGGCAGACTCCTGCAGGTGATCCAAGACAAGTCGGAGGATTTGGAGGGGAGATCACGGAGATCCAACATTCGCATCACGGGTGTGGCGGAGACCACGCAAACTGGCAAGATGGAGCTTTTCTTGGAGAAACTATTGAAAACACTACTTGGAGACGAGGTTTTCTCCCCTATGTTTATAGTGGAGAGGGCCCACCACACACTAGGGCCCAGGCCGAAGCCTGGTGCAAATCCGCGTCCCATAATAGCGAAGCTACTCAATTATCGGGATAGGGACACAGCACTACGTTTAGCTAGAGACAAAGGCAAGCTGCAATATGAAGGAATGGACATCTCCCTCTATCCGGACTTCACCGCAAAAGTGCAGGAGGAAAGGAGGAAAGGAGGCAATTCGCTCCATACAAAAAACAACTGCGAGACCTTGGGTTGGATTATGCCATGATGTACCCTGCGAAGCTCCGGATAAACAGGCAAGGGCATTCACATTTCTTTACTGACCCCAGGGAGCTGCAAAAATCTCTGAAGGAATGGTCCAGAGAGCGCAGGAACAGCCCGAGGAGCGACCGGGACGACGGCAACGCCTCATCACAACTGGACGAACAGGAATGAACACTGAATGGCTGTTTGTTTCAGACAGACCTTTGTACTGGTTAGTACGCTCCCCCCCTTGGCTTGCTCGGACTCCGGCTTTGTTGTAAGCAGCGCGGATGCTGATCGGCGTCTGCTCCTGTGCGGTGGAGCCCTGGCAGTACCCTGAAGATAACCTGCTGGGTGAGATCTTTCTGATTTCTTTCTATGTCATGGGATGCCAAGGGTTGCTCTCCAATATGGGCTGTTGCCTCTCGCCTGAGGGGTATGTTTGGCGGGTTTTAATGCTGCGGGTTGCAGGTAGACCTGAGAGGTGCGCTGTGCCACAAGACGGGGAGTGAGGGCGGAAACGTGCATTTCTCGAACTTGGGACTCATGTTGGCACTAAATGCACGGCAGGGGCAGGGCGATGGGACGCTTTAGCATTGCAGTTTCGAACTGGTGGATAACTGCTCTTGGCTGGCAACGTCTGCCCCTGCGCTTTCGGCACTTGAGCTCTGGAGAGAGCCGGTTAAGGGTCTGTTTAAGTTGGTTTTTCAGGGGGGGGGGTGGAGGGTGGCACGGGGTCCTGTCTGACCAGGTTGGGGGTGGTCGGCTGTGGGCGGGGGGAGGGTGACTGTGAATTGATCACGTGTGGGTGTGTTTCCTGGGAACAATGGGAGGTTCAGTTTCAGGGGTTTGTAATGCCTGGTGTTGTGCTATTTGTTACTGCAACTATGGTCCTACCTGTATATCTTGGAGGTTCAAGACACCCTGCGGTGCACTGCCCACTTGTATTGAAGCTAGATGGAGGACAATGAGGATTTAACCGGAGGCGGACGTCCCGATCTACTGAGGGTGTTGACCTGGAATGTACGGGGACTCAATGACTACCGCAAGCTTAGAAAAGTGATAAGCTACCTTCACAGACACCGAATAGATGTAGCTCTCTTGCAAGAAACACACCTCCCACTTACTAGTACGATGCTGTCTGCGAGAGGTTTGGAGGGCAATTGTGTAGCAGCTGGTTTCACTACCCACTCTAGGGGGGTGGTGACATGGGTGAACCCCCGCTCGCAATTAATGTTAACACCTTTACATGTGGACCCAGAGGGTAGATACACCATCTCACGGTGCATGGGTAAAGGACATGACTTAATTGTAGTGAATGTCTACGGTCCCAACTACGATGACCCCGCTTTTTACACAGGCCTTGCTGGCACATGCAGGACATATCTTGATTCCAGGATGCTATGGGGTGGGGATTTTAACTTTGTGATGCATCCGGACCTGGATCGGTCGGCTGGGTCGGCTCGCAGCCCTGCGGCAGCCGCCGTTCTTATGCACTCGGAACTAATCAAGTTAGACATTGTAGACATATGGAGACACAGACACCCGGGCCGGGGAGGGTTCACACATTACTCGGCTTACCACAACATACATACGAGAATAGATTACTGGTTTGTATCTTCCACCCTACTGAATTCGGTTAAAAATTGTACAATTCTCCCACGCACGTTGTCGGACCACTCACCACTGATTCTGCTCCTCGCTGCTCCTGCTAGGAAAATCCCCCCGTTTACTTGGAGGTTCCCGCCCTATTCTCTACTAGACAAGGCTTTTAGGGGGGAGATTGCTGAAGACATAGGGACATTCTTTGACACTAACTTGGGGTCGGTGGACAGTTTTCATACGGTGTGGGACACCTTTAAGGTTTACATCAGGGGAATGACGATGGCAAAGCACTCTGGGGTACTCAAATCCATTAGACACAGACTCAAAAGCCTAGAGACACAATTGGCTGACTTAGAAAAGCGCCACAGGAGCACATCGGACGCTGAATCAGAAGAACAGATTAAAAAACTGATCACAGAATTCAATGAGGAAGCTGACAGGGAGGTTAAACATATGGGGAAGTATGCCACTGCGCGAACGTATGGGGAGGGGGACTGCCCAGGATCATTACTGGCCAGATTGATGCGCAGTAGTAGACCCAAGCTTGTCGTAGAGGAACTAGGGACATCCACTGGAGAGGTGGTTACGGAGGAGGCTGACATCATTGCAGAATTTAAGGATTATTATTCTAAGCTTTATAGGTCCCGATCTGAGCATATGGAGGAGGAGATCGACGACTACCTTAGTTATATCAAAATGCCCTTTCTGGAAAATTTCCAAAGGGAATTCTTGATGATGCCTATACAGCGAGACGAGATCCTAGAGGCACTGGAGGGTATGAGATCAGGCAGCGCCCCTGGCGCGGACGGGCTCACGGTAGCCTTTTACAAGGCTTTCAAAGAAACTCTTGTACCCCATCTGATGTCCCTTTTCGATGAAATATGTCAACCGGGTAGTATGTCGAAATCTATTAGAGAAGCACTTCTTATCACTATCCCTAAGCCGGGGAAGTCCCCCAGGGAATGCGGATCATACAGACCGCTTTCCCTTCTGAATGTAGACGCCAAGTTGTAGGCGAAAGTACTGGCTGCGAGATTGGCTATAATCGTTCCGGAGATGGTTGCTCCGGAACAGGCGGGTTTTGTCCCCGCAAGGAACCCGACATATAACCTCCGCACGGTCCTGGGCACTATGCAACACGTGAAACAAGACAACAAAGCTGTTGCGATATTTCTGGACATGGAGAAGGCCTTCGACTCTGTGGAGTGGCCCTTCATGCTAAGGGTGCTGCGGAAGTATGGGCTAGGAAAACCTTTCCTTCAGATGCTGGGTGCACTCTATTACAAGCCCTCTGCTCGCCTGAAACTAGGTGACATCGTCACTGACCCCATTGCCATAAGTTGAGGCACGCGACAGGGTTGCCCTCTATCTCCTCTGCTGTACGCGCTAGTGGCAGAACCCCTGGCGTGTGCGATTAGAGAATACCACAAACACGAAGGGATCAGCTTCCCTACGTACAAGATCGGTATATCCACATATGCGGATGATACCTTGCTATAGGTCAGAGAACCGGAAACCAATCTTGTCTCAGTGCTGCGGGAGGTGGTGAGATTTGGGGCATTATCTGGGCTATGCGTGAACTGGGACAAATCGGTTGCACTTCCGTTGAAGCCGGTGACTGTCACGTTTGTTGCGGAATACCCGTTGCAGTGGACTACGGACTCCATACGATACCTAGGGATCCATCTGCACACCGACCCTGAGTTATTGGTCCGTGAGAACTATGGTAGGGCTTACAGTAAGCTGGTGGACGATGTAGAGGTCTGGTGTAGACTACCTCTGTCGCTGATGGGGCGAATTGCGATTATGAAAATGGTGGTGCTGCCTCGGTTCCTGTTTCTTTTTAATAACATACCAGTGGTCCTGTCTAAGTCCTTCTTTCGGCGCCTCACGCAAGTCCTAGTTAGGTTGGCGTGGGGAGGTAAACAGCCCAGAGTCCAGTGGAAGATTTTGACCCTTCCCTATGAGCAGGGAGGTCTGGGCGCGCCGGACCTCGAACAGTATTATCGAATAGCCCAAGCGTCTCATCTTCACACGTGGATCCATGGCAATCCCGATATACCGCATGTAAAATTGGAACGGCTGTTTGCGGAACCAGTCCCACTCCCGGCCACGATTTGTCACCCGGTGGACCGTAGAACTGGGGTGCTCGATTCCATCTGTGAGACTTGGCCCTTTCCCCAGAAATTTTTCGCTTTTTATCCCCTGTTAATTTAGAATGCCCCTATTGAAACAACACTGTATAGGCTTTGGGTGGTGGAGGATGCCCTGTGTAGTTTAAAACTAGTGTTAAAGTACAGGTACTTCCTACCCCTAACATGGCCACCACTGCTGCAGCAGCGTGATTTAGTGGGCGCATTCTAGTAGCCAGGGGCTGGCTGGAACCCTCAGGCAATGTATCCATCTTAGCCTGCCAGCCTGTCCACAGGTAGAATGGTGGAACCTCCTGGAAGCCTCTGGAACCTTCTGGGAGAGGTGAGGTGACACCAACTGACACCAACTGACACTACCAACTGTCAACTGGCACTATAAAAGGAAAGGGAGGGAACTTTCCTGAGGAGAGAAGCTGAGGGGAAGACCTGGGGGAGGAACCTACGCAGGAGTTTAGGCAGAGGGGCCTAGTCAGGGACTATGATGCTGGAAGTGACAGGGCTTGGAGTGCTGCCTTACAAGTATTGAGGACACCTGTAAATCCCCCCTGACCTAGCCCAGCGGAAGGGAACCCCCAGGGACCACTTGAGGGGATTGGCTGAGGAGATCCAACACCAGCCACCAATTTATCCCCCCCTTCAAGGAACCAGAAACCAAGCAACTAAATCAAGGAACAAGAAACCAAGCAAATAAACTAAGGGCGCAAGAAACATCACGCCAAGAAGAAAACTAAATCACCACAGGACTTTTGAGGAACCCACCAGGTATTGGCGCTGTGTCGCTCCCTGTGCCCCCTGACGCCACCTGGGGTTCCTGCGCTAACCTGCCGCTGCTGTGTGGCTTAACCTGTGAACTGCCTTGTTTGAAGAAAGCTACTGCTGAAGCGCTAGCCTCCAGAACTGCCTGAATTTGGCCCCAGCGCTAAGGCTGTCATCTGCTGTGCCCCTGAAAGCGCTATAGTCTATTAGTGTAAGCGCTATTGACTGCCTATAGTAAGCACTGTATTGTTTCCCTCATCTGGAGAAGCTCTGTATTAGTGCCTCTAAGCGCTATCTTGTATGCTCCTGCGAAGCGCTGTGAAGTTGTGAGGCGCTGTACATCTGGTAGCTGACATTAGGGACCAGCACTACATCAGCGAAGCGCTTCTGTGCCCAGGATTACTGCCACTGGTATCAGCGCTAGAGACTGTGTGTCCTGAAAAGCGCCGAATCCTGTGCCCCTGAGGAGCGCTGTGAAGGGAATTGCCAAGCACCTCTAATTACCCCTGTGTAGCGCTGTGACGCGCTAATTCCTTGTGCCCCAGCGCTCGCCTGCTGTGAGTAACTTGGGGCCCCTGTGAAGCGCTGCTGAGCCGTCCGGCCGCCTAGCCTGTCAGCACCGTGGCAGCCCCGCCAAGCGCTTACCTGTAGCGCCTCACAGACGCGCTAGCATTGCCCCGGCGGCCCCCGGTGCCGAGGGAGGGCCGCCACTGCCCGGAAAGAAGTCCGCGGAGTCAGCGCGGTGTTCACCGCCGCCCCCACCGGCCCGACTGACGAGATCTCCGCGGCGGCCTCTGAAAGCTGAGTTAGGCCGCCGCGTTGCAAGTAGGCCGGAACAGGCCCTGCATCACGTGACAGGGGCACCGCGTCTCTAGCCGCGCCCCCCGCCTTCCTTATTTCCGGATGGGTCCGCCGGAGCCGAGCAGCGATCGGCTGCTTTGATGCGCCTCTGCCAAAAATTGAGGAAAGCCCTGCCGGGCCCAACACTCATCGCGGAGGGGGGGTGGAGTTCAGGAGCCCCCCCCTCCGGTTTGCCCCACAACGAGGATCAGCCTCGGCCCCAGCGCCGGTGCCTACATCAGGCCCCTCTGCATCGCGCTGGGCCACCACGAGGCCGGCTTGAGGGCCAAAGCCCTCCCCGGCTGCAGAATCTCCGCAAGGGCCTTGAAAGGGCCGAAGATAAAAGGTAACCCCCCAGGGGAGGAGGGCGGAAGGCCGGGTAAGGCCCCGTGTTCGCCCCTCCCCGGGGGAAGATGTCACTGGGCCCCGTTGGCCCTCATTAATTGTTGGAAACTGGTGACTGGGCCCTATTGGCCCCAGATAAGGCCTAGAACTAGACAGAGCCCCCAAAAGACACCTTGGGATCTCCAATGATAGAAAAGTTAACCCCTGACTAGGGGAAGGGGAATTATTAAAGTAACCAGTTGGAATGTAATGTTGATCCTGGCATAAGGGATATGTTGGTTACCTGCTTTAGTGAAATGTTCTGTTGAGGGCCTTAAGGAAATGCTCCTTATCATCTTAGGCATGGGTTATTCCAGAGTAAAGAGATCCTCAACTTAGTTGGAGGGTGGATGACCCTGACTTAATGAAATGCTGTATTGAATGCCTAATGAAAGGTTCATTTAAAGATGCTTTGAGTAATGCTCTAGGTAATGAAATGTAGCTGAAATGTTTGTGCCTGCTTAGAGTAGGTAACAGAATGTTGATTCCTGGGTAAGGAAATGTGTATTTCTGTTTAAGAGGAGTGATGAAATGCACTGTTGCATATTAGGATGGAATGCCCTATAGGAACATTTGGTACTGGGTAGTTAAATGTTTAACTCTGCCTAGTGCAATGCCTTTCAGTTATCTAAGAAAACGTTAATCCTACAGGAGTGTGTTTTACAAGTAAAAGTTGATTACTTACCTCCAAGGGGGTAAACCAGAAGACCATACCTGATTCTTTATTGAGCAGCTGGTTATCACTCATGTAAGGTGGAAGGGCCTAACTTCTAACAAAGAATGTTACATAGAGAAATGCTCTGCCTTTAAGGGAATGTTTTATGTACACTATGTTGAAATGCCTAAATGAAATGCTGGTTTTCCCCAGTGAGGTGTTTTATTCCTAAATAGGGAGATGGTTTAACCTACACAAGAGGTCATTTATTTTTAATGAAATGTTTTGCCTCTTGAGTGTTATATTTGTTGAAGACTAAAGTTATTTATGATACATCCTTTATGCATTCATAAGTTTTACCCCTAATAGGGGAGGAGGAGTCTAATGCTGAGGCTATTAGGATGTTACACCTTTAGTGAAATGTTTCCTCATTACTTAACGCAGTGCTGTATTCATGACCTTATAATGTATTTCTTACAGGTGATGATGAGAAACCAGGCCAAGGACAGGCCTGTGGTTATTTAATATTTAATATTTATTATTTATTCATCCAGTATTTATTGCCAAGTGTTCTCACATATGTACTTTAATAGAAAGCTAATAAGCTAATTTTATGATGAATTCCTAATACCCTGATCCTGCTCTATCTTAATAAAGTTAACTTGAGTTTTTACATAAGCTCACTGGAGTGGCGTCCCTAATTGCGTGCTCATGTTTCTGACTCAGTGGTTGCGTGTGCTGTATGGTCGCTTTACACATAAGCTTTCGGATGCCTACCCGCTCGTGCCATGCTACCCTAGGGGACTGGTGACCCCAGTTCCAACACCATCAGAGCTACGAATCATGCTTGGCATGAATTGCTTAAACAGCAAGATGGTGAGAGACTATACTCTCCCCTCATGTGTGTGGAGTGGGCTGTGTGGATACCCCCTTTGGCAGAGAAAGGGGTTGTGAAGGCTCTACTGGAGCTGGGTATTACCAAGCTGGGAGACTTGTTCCTTGACGGCACTGTGAAAACTCTCCACCAGGTCTTGCAATCACTGTCAGGGAAGTAGCTGCTTCATAGCTTCCAGTACCATAGGGTACGCAGTGCCCTGCTGGAACTGCTCGGTCTGGAGCTGGCCGAACCTCCGGAGGTACCGGAACTCACCTACGTTATTAAGAACCCGGCCTCGGGTAAACTGGTGTCCAGACTTTAAAAAATGGGGGACCGGCATAGGTGTGGACTACAGTCTAGGGCAAGAGTGGCTTGGCAGGTGGATCTCCAGACACAGATCACTGACGAGATGTGGAGTTATTGTTGCAGTAGGACCAGAAAAATATCTTTGAATAGCAGGCACAGGCTCATTCACTTCAAGTACTTGCAGCGTATATATTACACCCCGGAGAGACTGCATAGGTATGGTCTGAGAGGATCCGCGGAGTGCGAACGCTGTCATCTCCCGAGTGCGGACTTCCTACATATGGCTTGGTCCTGCCCAGGAATCCAGAGATTCTGGACGGAGGTATTCTCCGAATTGGGCCGGATTCTAGGGACGGAGGTCCCGCCTGACCCGGCCATGGCACTGCTGGGTTACTCCAAACAACTACCGGTGGCGTTGCGGAGACTGGCCGATTTAGCCTTGCTGACTGCCAAATGTACGGTAGCAATGTGTTGGATGAGGGGGCCACTACCGACAAAAAAAAGATGGGAGACGGACTTACTATACTGCTGTACACAGTCGGAGACATATAGCGAACTGCTTCCTCCCAGGAATCGCCCCAAGGATTTCTGGGGTCTGTACAGGGCCTACCTGGACGCTCGAGATAGTGCGGACTCGGGATCTGACCTGGAGGACGCAGGGGAAGAGGGAACTCTGGACGGGGTTGAGGACCACCTGGGGTGCGATCCTGCAGGTGTTTAGGGACACCCCGGGTGTGTGGCGCAGGCTCTGGATACAGGCTGCCTGGTGGTGCGCAACGGGAGGGACTCCTTGCGGGGACACGAGTTATACTTAGAGGTAGGGGGGATGTGACAGTAGTAGATAGTCAGACTGCAGTGATTGCATCCCGACACACAGACGCTGCACGAGACGGTAGCACACACTAGAACAGCAGGCACACGTGGGGTTGGGGGGTGGTTGTTGGGAAGGGGGTGGGTAGTTTGGGGGTTGGGTAGTTTGAACTGTTTATGAAACTGCACTATTTCTAGCCTATCAGCCAGGGAGGTCGGATGTACTACATGGCAAGCGGCAGCATGGGTGGGGGAAGATCCCCCCTCAAGGACACACAGCGGAGTAAAGGGGAGTGCTTGATGTGACCTCATTGTATGCTTTCCATTACTATTTGTCCCTTCATTACTCGATTTGCCGCCAGGCCTCTGGGATGCTGGCATGTAGGCTGTGTAAGATACTTCTCTACTGATGCGATGTGACAATGTGGATTGCTGCCGGCCTCCGGGTTGTAGGCAATAAGAGCTGTGTGAAAATTGGATATGCAATAAAGTTAATAAAAAAAAGAAAGGTCAAGTGCTACTGATTTCGTCATGTTCACCTTAAAGCCAGAGGCCTTCGCAAACGCATCCAGGATGGCTGCCCTGGCCGGCAGGGATGCCGCAGGGGAAGCAAAGGAAAGCGAGACGTCATCAGCGTATAAGCTAATCATGTGGATATAAGCCCCGAATTTAATCCCCTTAATGGTCGGATGCGATCGCATGGCCTGCGCCAGGGGTTCCATATACAGCGCGAAGAGCAGGGGCGAGAGCGGACACCCCTGCCGAGTTCCGCGTTCGATGGGGAATACGGGCGATGATCAGCCATTCACCCGAACCGACGCCGTGGGGAAGGTATAGCAGTTCAGAACCCACGTACGAAATCTCGAGCCTAACCCTGCCTTGATGAGCACCTGTTCCAAGTACGGCCAGTGGACACGATTGAAGGCCTTCTCCGCATCAATTGCCAACATCATGAACTCTCCCGGCAACCTGGAGGCCCGTTCCACTAAGTGGAGTGCTCTTTTTGTGTTGTCGACCGTCTGGCGCTCCGGTATAAAGCCGGCCTGGTCCGGATCAATCAGACCCGTCATAAGTGGGCCCAGCCGCTTCAACAGTATACTGGTGTAAAGCTTCAGATCTACGTTAAGTAACGAGATAGGGCGGTAGGCCCCGCATTGCGTTCGGTCCTTCCCCGGTTTGGGAATGACCGATGTAGGAGAGTAGGGTCTGCAATCCTATGATCACCCCAGATTTTTGCTTTTTTTGCTTCACTGGTTTACGACTTCTCTGGCTGTGGGCCTGCTAATCAGACCCACAGCCTTGCTGTTCTCTCACTAAATTGACACGTGTACCTTAGGTGCATTTACCAATTGGTACTGGGCCACCTTATCAGACCCTGTAACTCAGGGCATAGGTGTACCCAGGGCCTACCAGGGGCTGCAGCATGTATTATGCCACCCCTGGCTGGCCATCTAAATTTGACACAACTGGCTGCACAACAGCTGGGGCGAGGTGGCGTAATCACCCTTTGCTTTAGATATAGTATACCTATATCTAACCCTAAAATGGACACCCGTATTCCTATCAGTCACTCCTATGGCAGGCCTTGACAATCCTGAAGGCAGAGTGCTTGGAATCGTGTGAGATGGTGCTCTGGCATGAGATGAGCCCGTTTGCAGCTTGCGGAACCAAGTCCTAATAGCTGTTCCATGATCACGCATACCATATACTCTTAAGTGCATTATAATCCTCGCGGTTATATGCTAACTCTGGTATCGCTTTATCAAAACATGTCGAGTAAGGTGTCATACGAATTGGAATACTAACCCCTCGCCAATTCTGGCGACGGGGTTAGCATTCCACCCTTCTAGAGGGACACGACATGTATGTAACTGTGAACCCCGGTTAAAGTTAACTCAAGCCTCAGCATCACAAAATGGATGCTGCCACCACAGACACAAGTCTGACCTCCTGCTGCTGGGAGTCCTTCCATCGAGGGAGGCTTGGACAAAGGGTTTCCTGTCAGGGGCGGTGCTAGCACCATCCCAGACAGGGTTTTGTGTATCCTGGGTAGGCAGGGCTTTAGAGGAAGGTGACTGCAAGTGGCACCCCGGTGCTCACTATGCATCTGCCGGCTAGAACCAGTTCCAGGGGCACACCAGCCCCTGACCTGGGGAAAGTCCGGCATGGGAGAGGGGTGTAACCACCCCCCTTCCTGGTCCCACCCATGGGCAGGACCTAGTCGCGTGCCAGCCCCTTTTCCTAGTATAAAGATAGGAGCGGGCCCCCTTCCAAATTAGATCATCTTTGAATCCTGAAACTACTTTCTACGAAAGGAACTCTCGACTTCTTCTCAAGATTTCTCCCTTGTGACTAAGGAGTAGTCACCCTGACCGCAGGCACCATCCAAGCATCGCGGTCTGCTGTAAGTCTCTCCTCCGGATCAAGACTGCCCAGCTCGACGAGAACCGGCTTCCCTGGCACCTCTGACCTCAACCTGCATCATCAGCCCAGCTCAGATTCGTGGGTGTGACGAGACCTCGAGGGACCGGCCATCTTCAGGACTACACGACGCTTGCCCAGCACGACCGCCGAGGGATCTTAGAGTGAGTGCTTTGGGGTCCGAGAAGCCCCCACCCTGAGCAGCTCCAGCACCGAAGTTCAGCATCCACGAGATCTGCGTGGGGCCCTTCTGCTCTTTGCTGCTCACCGCGTTGTCTGGCTACTAGCCCGCTGGCTTGTGGCCTTCCCGACGACGAACAACGACATCAACACCGCTGGTCTGGTTGCTCCAGACTGGCCCTTGCTCCCCTCCAACAGAGGAGCACCCCGGACCCTCCTGGTCCACTCTAGACGCTATTTTAAGTCCACCGCGTGGGCTTGCATTTGCCAAGACTTGTTGCCCCAATCCTGGGTCCAGCGACGTCGACAGCAGATACCATCGTGGGACAGCTCGCACCTCCATCCTGGTCGCCGACAACGCCTCCTGGTCCGTGAGACTGCAGAGCTCAGCGTCGCCCACTCACCTGGTCGAGGTGACTCCATCCGGTGCCATCCTGGTGCCCATCTAATCACTGGCTAGTGATTCAGAACTTGGTCCCCTCTGCTTACAGGTGTCTTCCATCTTCGATCCAGGCTTGGATCCCTCCGAATCTCTTCACTGGTTGCCTGCCAGCAACTTCTTTCAGGCTCCATAGACTGCAACGAGGATTCCCGACGTCTTTCCAGACCTATGCAGCCGCAGCCCCTGGGCTAGGTAACTTCGGCATTTCGGTGCCCCAGCATAGCCTCACTATCCAAGGGTCCAGATCCTTTTTCGTTTCAGCTCTACCTAGTCGGATTCGTCCGATAACACTAACTTTGTAATTCCTAGCAACCATAGACTTTGTTCCGCATCCCGCGTGAGAGTGCACACTCTGCACCTGATCTCCCTAGGCCTCCTGCTAGTTATCTGAAGGTTCAGTAGTCAAGTCCTAGCGATCCCAAAGCCTATTAGAGTAGTACTTACCTGCTAGTAATTTCGCATTCCACTTTTAGAGTATATGGTTTTTCGTGCCCCTCGGGCATTTGTGTAAACTGTGGAACTTTGCGTATTTTCCTAAGAGCTTTGTATTGTGCTTAGCACCCTGTCTTCATAAAGAGTCCAGGGTTGTTGTGTTCTAAATAAATATCCTTTTATTTTCATAACAACTTGTGTGGTGTCCTTTCACTTGGTGTTCAAGGGGTATATGTGATGGTATAACAGCTGGCTTAGCACGCCGTCTAGAGTTTAGCCTAAAGACTGCTCTTGTCCATGCTACTAGGATAGCTGGTCTAACGGTTGACTTACAACCAATCATCAATAAGGGTCGTTTGGAATGATACACAGTGATCACTAGAATAGTGAGCACTACATATCAGGCCAACTTCTCACAACCGAGATCATGGCACTCATCAGATCTCTTGGGATGGCGCCGGGCTCCGAGAAGGAATTAAAGAGGGCAGTCAACAACGGAGCAACCTGGGGGCAGAATGTTTTGTAAAAGGCGGCGGTGAAGCCATCCGGTCCCGGCGCCTTGGCCAGCTTGAGGCGGGAGATCGCGGCAATGACTTCTTCAGGACGGATCTCCCTGTCAAGGAGTTCTGATTGTTCCGTCGATAAAGCCGGTATGGACAACGGGTCCAGGAAGGCCGCCCCGTCCGCTGGATCCAGAGCAGCCCCCTCGTATAGTGTGGTATAAAAGTCACTAAATGCCTGCGCTATAGCTCCGTCCTCCGTCACTGTGACTCCGTCCTGCGTGTGTATTTCCTGCACCGAGTGTCGCTGCTGCTGTTCGCGGAGTGCCCGACCCAACAGCCTCCCGCATCTGTCGCCTCCTGTGTAGTATGCATGTCGTACCCGTAGTGCCGCGTATTCTGCTCTATCTTGATCTAGTGCTGCTAACTGATGACGTGCCACTCACAACTGTTTCCACACCCGCGGCGCCCCTGTCCTCTGGTGTACCTGCTCCAATTCTTCGTGCGGGCAGAGAGCTTGTCTCTCTTACGGGGCCTCTCCGCATTTTCTGCTACCGCAATTGCAATGAACTCACCCCGTATGACTGCCTTGAGTTCTGTCCAATGTGTTGCATGTTAAGTGTCCGTCGGTGTGTTGTGTACCAGGTATTCAGCTATAGCTTCCTTCATCTTGGCCACAACCCCCTGTCTGTGCAGCAGCGTGTCCCTCAGTCTCCAGCAACGGGCACTGCGCCCCACCGGTGGAAAGGTAAACACCGCTGTGAGTGGTGCATGATCGGAAAGGGCTGCCGCTCCTATCTCAACGCTTGACGCCAGCGCTCTAAATGAAGTGGATGTTAGAAAATAATCTAGGCGCGCATAGGTTTTGTGGGCGTTGGAGTAATATGTGTAGTCCCGGTCGCCTGGGTGGAGGGAGCGCCACAAGTCCGTCATACCCAGTTCTGACAATCTGTTCCGTCCCCCCTCCGATAAAGTGCCTGCCTGCGTGGATCGCTGCGCTGACCTGTCAAGTAGGTTGTCAAAAACTAAATTGAGGTCCCCCCAACCAGAACGTGTCTATCAGGTGCCGCCGCTGCTTCAGTAAGCACTTGGTGGAAGAACTTCTCCTGCCCCTCATTTGGCGCATAAACCGCAATCACCGTGAAGGTGTGAGCACCCAGTGAGAACCTGCAGGATAGGAGTCGCCCTTTAACCTCTGTCCCCCGGTGTAACTGCTACCCCTTAAATCGCTTTGACACCAGGAGCGTCACCCCAGCAGTCTTTGTGGTCATGGATGAGAAAAGTTATGTCGGAAAGTGACGGGATTTAAGCCTATGACAATCCTTAGTTAGCAAATGCGTTTCCTGGAGGAGACAGATATCTGCTTTTGAATTCTCCAGCAGGGACAGCACCGCTCGCCGCTTAACCGGATTGTGCCCACGCACATTCAACGTGAGCACACTCAACTCAGTCGCAGGCATAAGGAGTCATACCCCACACACTCTCTGAGAAAACTTCCAGTGGCCAAAACATCAGCCAAGCCCTGTCTCGCAGCTGCCCCGGCCACCCAGGACCCTCAGATCTGCGCAATTCGCCACACCCTTTCAGTCCAACATTCACTCGGATCCGGAGTTCCTCCCCCTTACCAACAACACCCCCTCCCCACAATGAACAAAACCCTTGACAGCCCCCTACCCCCCCCGCAATCCCAAGATGCCAACATTGATAGTCCTTCATCCAGAGATGAATGGGAAAGGTCTCTCCCAGTCCAAAAACCCCCTTTTCCTGACTGGCCAAAGAAGCAAAACAGTCTCTCCGCACCCCTCCACCTGCCAAGGAGACCACTCTCCCTCCCCTTTCCCCAACTTGAAGAATACCAAAAATAGTCCTGTCCAACGTCCATAGTTGTAGACGAGGAGGTTGGGACACCTTCGGGGGAATGTGTCGGAGTCCAATACCTCCGCCCCCGCCGCCGACTCAGTCGGCCCCAATCCCCACTGTCTCATCAAAAGCCCTCGTGCCACTTCATCGTTGGTTATCCGCTGTCGGAGAATGCCAGTCCCAGCGCTACGGCTTCTACCGCAGCACGGCGACCATCTTCGATCTCTTGCGCGGCCGGGCGCCTCAGTCTTCGTCGTCGCCATTGCTGATTCCACTGCCCAGGGCCGTCCGTGCCATTTACTCCCCCTCCAGGCTGATCGTCATCCTCCGTCGGTTCCTCGAGGCCTAGCAATTTGCATGCATCCCTAAAAGACCGCAACTGGTGAACCTTGTTGTCAAGCTTAAACACCAGGCTAAAGGGGTGACCCCAGCTATATGGGATGTTGCGTCGCAGTTCTGCCGTGATCGGTCGGAATGACCGTCGTTTCTCCAGGGTGATGGAGGCGAGGTCCTGATATAGAGTCGGCGAGTGGGCACCATATGAGATGGTTCCCATCTGGCGCGCTTTGCTAAGGATCTCCTCCTTCGTGCGGAAGTCCTGCACGCAGACCAAGATGTCGGCCGGTTGGGACGAGGCCGCCCTGGGCCGGCCCCGTCCTATGGGCCCTGTCCAACCGAAGCGTTGAGTCCGCCGGTCGGCCCAGGATGTGGTTGAAGAGGCCTTGGGTGAAATGGAAGAGGTCGTCTGTGTCGGGAGCCTGCTTCACTCCCCGAATCCTGATGTTGTGCTGCCGGGAGCGGTTTTCCAGGTCCTCGGCGTGAGACTGGAGGTCCACCTGTTGGTCGTGAATACGGACTATTTCTTGACGCAGCGCCTCTATTTCTACATCTCGCCCATCGCATTTGGTCTCTAGGTCGCCACTCTTTCTCCTATGGTGTCAGTGTCGCGTCGGACTTCCCGTATTTCCTCCTGTAGGTCCCTCTTCAACGCGTGGATGTCCTCTCGCAGGCCAGCGAAGAGGTATTCTAGAAAGGTCTTTGTGATAGTCTCCTCAATGTCCGCCTTTCCCAAGGGTGGAGAGTCCGTGGTCTTCTTTTCCGTGCCGGTCCATTGGCTGGATGTGGCGGTGTCCGTCCGCTTCTCCATTGTGCTGGGAGTGGATAGATCCTTAATAGTCCTGTCCTCCTGGATTCTCCCCGAGGACATGTCACTCAGGGCCTCCCCGGCCCGGACACCACCAGTGCTGCTTGACGGCGTGGGTTCCGGCAACGAGGGTGCAAGAAAGTTCGACAGGTCGGTCCTGTATTCAGGGGAGCTCACCTAGGGCTGCGCCAGGAGTCCGCCTTTCCCCGCTCCGGTGCCGAGGAGACTACACTCTGTCACTGCCCAAACCCCAGGGTGTCCGCAGCTGGACCAGGACACCAGTCACTGGTGTCCGGTTGCTCCTGTCCGGGCACTGGCCTCTATTTGCCCACCGAGCGCCTCTGTGTTCTGCTCGCAGTCTTGGGGCCTAGCAGGGCTTCTAGGATGCCACACAAGGGGCAGCTCCGACCAGCGAGCGGCTCAAAATGGCGGAAGCAAACTCCAGTGCGAATCAGGCGCTTCCGTTCGATTCCCCCTGTGGGCTCTACCTCGGCGCTTCCGAAACCCTCTGGGCCTGGTCGACGCGCCGACACTCTCAGCCGCCACTCGGGTACGATTCCTCCCCGCTGCTCCTCACCTCAGTCCCTGGGGCTCGGGTTCTGTGTTCCATCCGCCGTGCTCCGCGGTGGGGCCCACTTCGCCTGGCCGCCAGCCTGTCCGCCATCAGAGATCTGTCTCTGCCGCTACCACCGCGACCGTGTGCTCGCGGGTCCGCAGTAGCCCCCGGACAGTGTCGTCCCAGGGGCCTCCCGCTGTCAACGCGCGGGCCGGACTCTCCGCTCCGGCGTCAGCTCTCGCGTAGTCTGGCGCCACCCAGTCGGACTGCCACGCCGGGGCCCAAGGCCACGCCCCGCGGCTCCTCTCCGCTAGGCCCAACCCGGCCTCGCTCACAGCGGCACTTCTCCCTCTGTTCCAGGTGGCCCCAGCGTCGTTCGGTTCTCTCCTCCGGGTGCAGACCTCTCCCGACTGTAAGCGCTCTCCGACGGGGCCCACTGATGGGGGATTGAAGCGCTGCAATGGTGCTATAAAGACGGCCGGCGGTGGGAGCTCTCGGAGACACGTCCGCTCACACCGCCATCTTGGCCACGCCCCCCCATATCTGGTTTTAGACGCCGTTTTCCATTCGTCACCATTACGAATGCGCACCAAATAATACGCACCTCGAAGATCTAATTTGGTGTAGATCACAGCGGTCTTCACCTGGTCCAAAAGAACTGGGATCAATGGAAGGGGGTACTTGTTCTTTATTGTGATCTTATTCAATGCTCTATAAATCAATACAAGTTCTTAATTCCCCATTTGCCTTAGGAATAAAAAAACAATGGAGAGGCCGCAGGTGACTTAGATGGGCGTATAAATCCGTTTTCCAAGTACTGATCAAGATATTGTCTCAAATGTTGGTTTTCTTTTTCTGATAATGCATATATCCGACAGTTAGGCACACATGAACCAGGCACAAGATCAATTTGACAGTCGTATGACCAATGAGGAGGGAGGGTCGCTGCTTTTGCTTCACTGAAGACTTCTTTAAATTCCTCATAGGGAGTTGGTAGCACGGTTTCTTTCTGTTCCGTGGTTGCAATTTGTCCCGTTGTAGATTCTTTGGTCTTTAACCCCTTCGCTGCTCATGACGAGCTCAGCTCGTCATGAGGCACGGTTGAGCTGTGCTCATGACGAGCTGAGCTCGTCATGAACAATGGGGATTCAGGGAATGCAGCACAGGAGGGGAATCTCTCAAGCACCCAAGGTGTTAAACATGTGGAGTGACAATATTGAGAAAGAAAAACAAGTTCCCTTTTTTGCCAATCTATTAAAGGGTTATGCAAGCAAAGCCAAGGCATTCCTAAAATAAAGCCATATTGTGGGGCTTGGATTACATCGAAATGAACTTCCTCTTTATGCTGTTGGTTATTTGTATCTATGCAGAACATCTGAATTTTAGAGGTTTGCATGGTAACAGGGCCTCCAGACAACATTTTGCCATCTACTGCTTGCACAATTTCTGGAGTGACCTTTTTCTCACAAGCAATTTGTAACCGTTGAGTTGTTTCAAAATCTACGAAATTCCCTGTTGCGCCTGAGTCTATTAGGACTTCCATTTGGTATATTTTTGAAGTCAACTGAATTTGTACTGCCAAACGGAAGTGAGATTTGTAGTTGGATACACAGGAATTTATTGAAGGGAAGGCGATGGTTCCCAAGAGATCCCCTTCTAAACATCTTGGGCACAATAGTTTCCCGACGTTTGCTCAGTTGTAGTCACAGCCACAGACTTGTTAGCACTCACAGTCTTACCTTTAGGTTTTATTGTGCAATCTTTCACGGAATGTCCCTTTCCACCACAATAAAGACATTGGCCATTTTTACGACTATTATCTTTTTCATCTTTAGACAATGGTTGCCTAAGAGTCCCGACTTCCATTGGTTCTGTAGTTGTTTCTGAACTACTAAGTTGATTTCTGGGTTTACTGTCGAACTTCCAACTTGATTTATCATATTTTTTCCTGTCAGTTCTTCTTTCGGACAGTCTATGATCCAGACGTAAAGTTAGATTGACTAACTCTGAACAAGTAGTTGGTTAGGGATCGATTTGCGCAAGAACGTCTTTCAGATCATCTTTTAACCCTTGATAAAAGAGTGCTGCCCTCTTTTCTTCAGGCCGCGAGGTTTCTGCAATTAACCTATTGAAATGTGACAAATAGGAAATAAGGTCTCTATTCCCTTGTCGTAGCTGTAATAGGTTGCGATCTACGGACAGAGTCACCAGTGGCGGCTGGTGACATTTGAAATTGGTGTGGCGTAAAATTGGCGGTGGAGAAAAAAATACAGGAACAAACACCACACAGTACCATACAAAGAATAGAAACCAACCCCACATCAAAACTAATGCAGCGCGCTTTGTGAAAGTGAACTCAGCATGTTCATAAAGTGATCACATATTTTAGAAAATATTAATTTCGTGAAACCATCATGCAGTGTTAGAGGCTTAGCTTATGAGTAGCTTCAATAGAATGAAAACACAAAACAGGTATTACAGCAAATTTTGCCTGCAGCGGGCACCAATGCATTGTATATTCCATACCTTGCAAATACATATACAGGGTAAATTTACGCGATGAAAACTTGCCAGATTTGTAAACGTGGGATACTTTTTTTTTCAGCTGAAACACGCTAATGAGGGCCACTTTCATTTTAATGCCCAGATGTATTTGCTGTGCTAGTCCGACCCTGGCTGTTCCACGTATTCCGAGTGAATTTATCAATAAATAACACATGACTCGACCCCCAGTGGCTCCAATTGCCCTGTTGGTCCAGTGTCACTCCGAACTGAGGGAGTCCTTGCTGGGTCGGAGGTGCACTCACACGGAGCTGTTTACATAACGTGCTCGCTGTGCAAACCGTAGCACCCCTCTCAATTGACTCCAGTGACACCATTTAAACTTATTTTATTTAATGTTTAACCTATCGCAGATACTGTTTTTAACACTCCGTCGATCGTCAGCCCCTCCTTATCCTCTCACTCCCAAATATACAATTTGGCACCGGCATGACTGAGCTAAACTGTGTGAATCAGGCGAGTGACGAAGGTGCTGGTGCTGACAAGTTCGTGTCTAGTCAGAGGCCAGTCACTCCTCTGATGTCCCTACTTGTTCGGTGTGCAGGGGAACGCCAGTTCTCTTGTGTCAGTGAATTAACGAGACACGCGTTTGTGCCTGCTTACTGGCACTATGACTATGAGAGATGGAAACAAACATACAAACTACTGCCACAAACGGATGAGAGAAACTCGCACTTTATTTACTCGGAACTTTTATACAGAATGCAAAGCATGACTGTATTTTCGGCTGAATTGGGTTAAATGTTACAACTCATTTACACACAGTCACAGAGGCCCTTATTTAAGGCAACCCAAGGAACGTGCCAACAATGTACAGTCTTCAGAGTTTATTCGATGTTATATTGTTTTCATTTTTAATTATTATGTATGCACATGCACAATGGCACTCACCACATGGGAAGGAAGTCGGAACGGGAAACCAAGAATCAGGCGTGAGCGCTCTCACTGCACAGGACCATCTCTTCCCAGAGCAAGGGCAGGTGGCACGGCGACATCGCAGTCCCACCTGCCCCATCACAGTCAGGCACGGGTTGCCAAACGCAGCCGCAAGAAGAGCTCAGAGCATCCATAGAAGCACCAAGCACCTGCACGCCACTGCCAACGGACCCGAGCCGGTGCACAAGGAGGCATGCATGAGCTGAGCATCCCGGGTGACAGGGTAAAGGAGTCCTGGCGCGTGGCGCAACACAAACCACCTCAACCCCCAGACTAGAGAGCTTCTTCTTCACCCCTCTGAAACCCGCCTCCTTAACGAAATCCCCCTCACTCCGAAGCCGGCAGAGACAGGCAACATTTAAATACTTAAGTATAATTTACATGCGATATGTATGTATGTATGTATAGGCGTTCTTTTATAGCGCTATAACTGTCACCCGACGGGCATCCTGGCGCTTAGACTGTTATGACGCAATACATGATGTTTCCAGCTTCCAATCTATTTACATTGTTCTGGGGAACAGATGGGTCTTTAATGCTTTTTTAAAGGAAGAAAAATCTTCCAGGCCCCTCAGGCCTAGCGGTAGAGAATTCCACAGCCGCACTGGGGTAAACCTGAAGGACCAACCACCCATCCGGGACCTCAGAAACTTGGGTACTACCACCAAGTAAGCCGAGGCTGACCGGAGTGGTCTTGGAGGGATGTACCATGAGAAAAGGTCCTGCAGAGGAGATGGGCCTTGTCCGTGTAGAGCCCTAAAAACCAAACACAAAGCTTTGAAGTTCACCCGTTGAGAGATTGGCAACCAATGGAGGTCCCTAAGTGCCTTGGCAGAAGAGTCCAGGCGGCGTTGCGAGAGTGCCAGTTTGGCAGCAAAATTCTGTACTCGGAGTTTTCCTAGCAGAGTAACTGGTGCCCCCAGCAGCAGTGCGTTGCAGTAGTCGAGACGACTTAAAATTATGCTCCGCACTACCTCTGGTCTGGCCTGTACCGGGAGCAAGGGTAGAATCTTTCGCAATGATCCAAGTAATGCCATACAAGTGGCCACCGTTTTGTTCACTGATGTGTCCAGCTGTAAGTCGGAACTAAACATTACCCCCAAATTCCGAACCGATTCGGCAGGCAGACTAGTACCTTGGAAATCAGGAGGCCAAAAACCCTGTGGTAGGGGTCTGGGGGGTCCGATCCATAGAGCAATGTAGCACCTCGGTTTTCGAGCTCTTAAATTGTAGGGAGTTGTTACCCAGCCATTCTGCCGTGGTGCTCATGCATCGATGGAAGACCTCCTGTGACACCCCGTCCTTACCCTCAAACGAGAAGATAAGTTGGGTGTCATCTGCGTAGTTGGTGAATGTTATGCCAAAAGATTTAATCAGCGTGATCAGGGGACGGAGGTAAAGATTGAAAAGAATGGGGCTGATGGCCGAGCCCTGGGGTACTCCCTGACCAACCCTCCTGATGTTGGATTTAAAGGGTGGCAGGGCAACTACCTGGTGCCTTTGATCGAGATATGACACCAGCCATTCAAGTGCCAAGCCCGACACCCCAGCCTCCGTCAGTCTCCTGATCAGGATTGCATGGCTGACCGTGTCGAACGCGGCCGACATGTCGAGCAGCACTAAAAAGGCTGCTTGACCCTGGTCAGCACGCGTTCGAAGGTCATCGAGAACAGTCACCAATGCCAACTCTGTCCCATGTGCCGGTCTAAACCCAAACTGAGCCACATCCAAACAATCAGTAGTCTCAAGAAAGTTGGAGAGATGTTTTGTGGCCAGTTTCTCCAGAATTTTAATAGGGAATGGCAAGAGGGAGATGGGCCTAAAGTTGGCTGGGCATGTGGGGTCCAGATTCTCCTTTTTAAGCAGTGGGGAGACCACCGCCAATTTCCAGCAATCTGGAACCCGTGCTGAAGTGAGAGACTGGCGACAGATGGAAAAAAGTGGGGGAAACAGCTCTTCACGAAAAAGTTTCCAGAATTTGGGTGGAAGAGGATCAGAAGGGGAGCCAGAGGACACCCCGTCAGCCAAAGAGCAGAAGTCCTCAAAAGATGGTAGAGGAAAGTTGCTCAGCTCACCCGATTTAGTACACTCCTTCCTATTCTCAAACGAGATGGAATCGTGCACAGCACGGCCAGTTGACGAGGGAAGATTGTTTAAGATGTTGGCAATCTTATCCTCAAAGGCCTGTGCTAGCGAATCACAGAGAGCTTGAGAGGCCGGGATGACATTTTTGGTACAGCCAGGATGGGCCAGGTCCTTTACGATCTTAAATAAGGCCTGAGATTTACTTACAGCTGCCATCAAAGATTCTTCTAAGAATCTAGCTTTGGCAAGCTTGATCTGGATTTTATAGGACGCCAGTGCTTGTTTGAAGAGGAGGACTCTATGTGATTCCAGGTACTGTTTCCTCCAGGTCCGCTCAGCCTCTTTACATTGGAGCTTGAGCTGCCGAAGTTCTTCCGAGTACCATGGCATGGCAAGATTAGTCCTATCTTTGATTTTTCGCAGCGGGGCCAAAGAGTCCAGAGAAGCCGAGATTCGCTGACAGAGTCTCGTAACTTACGTCCACATTCCCTCCCAATACAAAGCCATCTGGCAGCAGAAAGGGCAAGATCATTTGTTTGAGGAGTGTAGACCATTGTCTCCCCATTCTAGTGCCCCCCACACTCCCTTTCTTTAATGGAGCACTAGTGCACGAGAGGGAGAACTGGACGAGGGCGTGATCCGTCCAACACTGAGTCAGGACGTCACGTATAGCCGTTCGACAAGCGTCAGCAAAAAGTAGATCAAGAATATGGCCCTTTGAATGGGTTTTGGAGAGTACCAGTTGTTGTAGCTCAATATTATGACAAGCTTGGACCAGCTCTACATAGGCCGTCTTGGTCGGTCCCTCTTGTGAGAAGTTGGCCTGATATGTAGTGCTCACTATTCTAGTGATCACTGTGTATCATTCCAAACGACCCTTATTGATGATTGGTTGTAAGTCAACCTTTTAGACCAGCTATCCTAGTAGCATGGACAAGAGCAGTCTTTAGGCTAAACTCTAGAGGGCGTGTTAAGCCAGCTGTTATACCATCACATATACCCCTTGAACACCAAGTGAAAGGACATCACACAAGTTGTTATGAAAATAAAAGTATATTTATTTAGAACACAACAGCCCTGGACTCTTTATGAGGACAGGGCGCTAAGCACAATACAAAAGCTCTTAAAGAATTTCTGAAAGTCGCACAATTTACGCAAATGCCCGAGGGGCACGGAAAACCATATTCTACAAAAGTGGAATGCGAAATACTAGCAGGTAAGCAACTAATCTGAAAGACTTTAGGATCGCTAGGACTGGACTACTGAACCTTCAGATTACGAGCAGGAGGCCTAGGGAGATCGGGTGCAGAGTGTGCACTCTCACGCGGGATGCGGGACAAAGTCTATGGATGCTAGATTTCGTAAAGTTAGTGTTATCGGACGAATCAGACTAGGTAGAGCTGAAACGAAAAAGGATCTGGACACTTAGATAGTTAAGCTATGCTGGAGCACCGAGATGCTCAGGTTCCCTAGCTCAGGGGCTGCGGCTGAATAGGTCTGAAAAGACGTCGGGAATCCTCGTTGCAGTCTATGGAGCCTGAAAGAAGAAGTTGCTGGCAGGCGACCAGTGATGAAGTTCGATGTGATCCAAGCCTGGATCGAAGATGGAGGATACCTGTAAGCAGAGGGGACCAAGTTCTGAATCACTAGCCAGTGATTAGGTGGGCACCAGGATGGCACCGGATGAAGTCACCTCGACCAGGTGAGTGGGTGACGCTGGGCTCTGCAGTCTCTGGGACCAGGAGGCGTTGTCGGCGACCAGGATGGAGGTGCGAGCTGTCCCACGATGGTATCTGCTATCGACGGCGCTGGACCCAGGATTGGGGCAACAACTCTTGGCAAATGCAAGCCCACGCGGTGGACTCAAAATGGCATCTGGAGTGGACCAGGAGGGTCCGGGGTGCTCCTCTGTTGGAGGGGAGCAAGGGCCAGTCTGGAGCAACCAGACCAGCATTGAAAGTGTCGTCTTTCGTCGTCAAGAGGGCTACAAGCCAGCAGGCAAGTGGCCGGACAACGCGGTGAGCAGCAAAGAGCAGAAGGGCCCCACGCAGATCTCGTGGATGCTGGGGGGCTGGACTTCGGTGCTGGAGCTGCTCAGGGTTAGGGCTTCTCAAACCCCAAAGCACTCACTCGAGGATCCCTCGGCGGTCGTGCTGGAGAAGCGTTGTGCAGTTCTGATGATGGCCGGTCCCTCGAGGTCTCGTCACACCCACGGATCTCAGCTGGGCAGATGATGTTGGTAGAGGTCAGAGGTGCCAGGGAAGCCAGGTCTCGTCGTGCTGGTCAGTCGGATTCCGGAGGAAGGACGTGCAGCAAATCGCAGTGTTCTTAGTTGGTGCCCGCAGATGCAGGGTGACTACTCCTTAGTCACAAGGGAGA
The DNA here is from genome assembly GCF_964263255.1 of Lissotriton vulgaris. Classification (NCBI taxonomy): domain Eukaryota; kingdom Metazoa; phylum Chordata; class Amphibia; order Caudata; family Salamandridae; genus Lissotriton; species Lissotriton vulgaris. The sequence continues at coordinate 947,005,556 of NC_141699.1, read as the reverse complement.
AATCTTGAGAAGAAGTCTTGAGTTCCTTTCGTAGAAAGTAGTTTCAGGATTCAAAGAAGATCTAATTTGGAAGGGTCCCCGCTCCCACCTTTATACTAAAGAAAGGGGCTGGTACGGGACTAGGTCCTGCCCATGGGTGGGACCAGGAAGGGGGGTGGTTACACCCCTCTCCCATGCCGGACTTTCCCCAGCTCAGGGGCTGGTGTGCCCCTGGAACCGGTTCAAACTGGCAGATGCACAGTGAGCACCGGGGTGCCACTTGCAGTCACCTTCCTATTCAGCCCTGCCTACCTAGGATACACAAAACCCTGTCTGGGATGGTGCTAGCACCGCCCCTGACAGGAAACCCTTTGTCCAAGCTCCACTCGCTGGAAGGACTCCCAGCTGCAGGGGGTCAGACTTGTGTCTGTGGTGGCAGCATCCATTTTGTGATGCTGAGGCTCGAGTTAACTTTAACCGGGGTTCACAGTTACATACATGTCGTGTCCCTCTAGAAGGGTGGAATGCTAACCCTGTCGCCAGAATTGGCGAGGGGTTAGTATTCCAATTCGTATGACACCTTACTCGACATGTTTTGATAAAGCGATACCAGAGTTGGCAAATAACCGCGAGGATTATAAGGCACTTAAGAGTATATGGTATGCGTTATCATAGAACAGCTATTAGGACTTGGTTCCGCAAGCTGCAGACGGGCTCAGCTCATGCCAGAGCACCATCTCACATAATTCCAAGCACTCTGCCTTCAGGATTGTTAAGGCCTGCCATAGGAGTGACTGATAGGAATACATGTGTCTATTTTAGGGTTATATATAGGTATACTATATCTAAAGCAAAGGGTGATTACACCACCTTGCCCCAGCTGTCATGCAGCCAGTTGTGTCAGATTTAGATGGCCAGCCAGGGGTGGCATAATACATGCTGCAGCCCCTGGTAGGCCCTGGGTACACCTATGCCTGATAAGGTGGCCCAGTACCAATTGGTAAATGCACCTAGGGTACATGGAATCCATTTTACAGAGAGAGCAGTAGGCCTGGGGCCCTGAATAGCAGGGTCCCAGGTCAACTAAGTCGAAAAACCAGCAAAACACCAGGCAAAAAGTTGGGGGTAACCATAGTCAGGTATCCACCTTCCTACACCTCTGACCAAAGATTGAAATCCCCTAACACCATCGACTTTGTGTGGGAGTGGGAGAGATCGTATATTAAGTCTATGAGCTCAGGTACAGCAGATAACGAGCTAGCCGGGGGTCTATAACATAGTAGACCCGTGAATAGCACACCTCCTTGGTCCTTGATGGAGAAACCCAATGTTTCGCACCCAGCGATTGCCTTGATGATAAGCTGGGAGAAGTCAAGAGTCTGCCTAAAAATTCATCCAGTTCTACCTCCTCTGGCTCCCACCCTGGGATTATGCCTTATTTTGAAGCCAGTGGGACAAGCTGTCCCCAGTTCCACCGAGCTAGTCGGCGTTGTCCAAGTCTCTGTCATGAAGAGTACGTCTAGATGGTAAGATGGTAAGACTCGATAAGTAACGCAATTTCTTCACATTGTTTGATGAGATCTCACATTCAACAAGCCACAGGACAAGGCAACTGGGTGCTTACTGGTGATATTATACTTTCGGTTACTGAGTGAACCAAGATTAAGGCGTAAAAGTTCATCGCGGAATAAGAGTAAGAAGTTACATCTTGGTTCCGAGAGGCAGAACTTTCAGCGCCCGGCGCGTTCTGTGCGCGAACGGGCGCAAACAGGCTTACCTCTGGCGCACCGCTGGCGCGCACGCTGCACGCTTTACGGGCGTCCATCTTATATAGCCGTATACGCAAGAGTCCTGTAGTGCGATCACTAACCCCCCAACCAAGATGGCACCAGCAATTCGGCACTCCCTGGTTCCCTCACTCACCCAAGATGGCGGCTACCAACACCGCAGCACGATGTCCCCAGGAGCCCTAAGGTGTCCTGAAGCGCTCGAATTCCCGCAAAGTGCAGAATGAGGTCACAATTATAGTGCGGGTAAGAGTGGTACTAATAACACGCTATGAGAGAGGTAGCGCCTAGCGCCAAGATCGACAGCGCGAGCGCGCAGTAAAGTGGACTAATTTTAAAATAATTAAAACAGCAATGCGGCAATAGATTCTGCAGCGCGCAATGGTCATGTAAGTCTGCGAGATGCGATAATAATACATAATAAAATATTATATAAAACTTACCTTGGCTTTCCGCGCTGACTCCCGAGACTGCAGACTTCCGACTCCCGCCGTCCTGGATTTTGAATGCGTCTGACGTGGTCTGGGCTCTCGTCAACAGGAAGGCTGCAGGCAACCTCCCTCCCCTCCACCGCAGCCAGCACCGATTGGTTCGGACAGCAGCCCCAACAGCGTCATTTCTCTCAGTCTGTATGCTGCAGAGAACGGAGATGAGGAAGCGGAGTACTTAATCGCTGTATCCTATCTACTTTATCAGAGAGCATTGCAGTGGCATTCCTAGCTTCAGTTAAATCTGTTTGCATCTGAACAATAACCCTCATTAAATCATCCATGGGGGCCATAATGTCAAAACTCTCAGACCGTGAGGAATATTATTCGTGGGCTCACTATTCTGTCAGGTTGCTTCTTCCTCAGGGTCTGGAGTGATGATATAAGGGGCCCACCTCTCAATACCTCCAACTCTGATTGTAATGATTACACAGAGTATTGAAGTGATTAAGCGGGGGGAAAGGGAATTAGGAAGGGAACAGCTGGGAAGGAGATCTGAAAAGGAAAAGTTACTCGCAAACAAAAATACACGTACTTTCCTTCGCACAAAGACGTAAATTAGGACATCAGATTCTGTCCTTCAATCAGGAACTAGCTTAAGAGCTTCGTGGATTGCGTTTATTCAGACAATCAGACTCTTAGTTGACCTTTCTTAGATCCGCTATATTGTGGCGATAATACTTCACTTCAGTATCAACTGCTCAAAGGCATGAGCGGCAGAATTTGGTTTAGGTCTTTCTATGACTAGGTTTTCAATCACCTAAACAATCAGTGTCTTATATTTCCTTATTTTATGTGACTTAAAAGTGTTCCCAAAAACATTCATGGAACTACTATAGAACAAGAATCGCACTCGTGAATATGGTAAATGATCTTGAAAATCAAATTGAATGTTCCTAATACATCACTGAAATGGTTTTAACAAGATTCGCAATCTTACCTGTAGAGTGGACCTCTGTCTCCTTTCTCTCACTCTGCTCCTTCACTCGTTTTTCTATCCTTTCTATCTTTCACCTTTCTGCATCTCTGCTCTTTTGTGCGTTATTTCTGCCCATTTTCCCTTTCTCTCCCTCTGCTCCTAGACTCGTTTTTCTACCCTTTCTATCTTTCACCTTTCTGCACCTCTGCTCTTTTGTGCCTTATTTCTGCCCATTTTCCCTTTCTCTCCCTCTGCTCCTTCACTCGTTTTCACTCGTTTTTCTACCCTTTCCATCTTTCACCTTTCTGCCCTTTTCTGCATCTCTGCTCTTTTGTGCCTTATTTCTGCTTATTTTCCCTTTTTTCTTTATCCCTTCTTTCCTCCCTTTACCTTTCCCCGCCGCTGCTGCCCCCGTGACCCCTCCCTCCCCAGCGCGACCGGCCCAATCCAGCTCCTCTCCCCGCTCCCGCCTCCCAGCTGTCCAGCCCTCCCCGACCCCTACTTCATGGCGGCCACTGGTGCACCGAAGGCGCGTCAAAGGCAAGCACGTCTGCGCCCGTCCGCAACCAGCACCAGGAACCCTGGACCTCCGCCCCGCCAATGCTCCGACCCAGCAGCACTCCACGCACTCAACCCAGGCTGCAACAACAACTGCAAGCTAGCATCACCAGCGGACACCCATGGACCTTTCAGCTGTCACCGCTGCCAGCACACCTGCAGCACCGCCAAGAACACGGATCCAGCACAACCCGCCACCAAGAACACAACCGAACCGAAGACCCTGCAATGCATCCTCCTCAACGTCCGATCCCTCCACAAACACGCCGCAGAAATCTGGGACGTCCTCGACAGCACCACCCCGGTCGCAGCATTCTTCACCGAAACCTGGACCAATGCCACCTCGGGACCGGACATCGCCATCGCCCAAGGATACAAGATCTCCAGGAAGGACCGTCCCACCCACCCAGGAGGATGAATCGCCATCGTCCACAAATCCAGCCTCCGCCTGAGCACACTCCCTGAAGAGTCCACAAAACTGATGGAACACCTTCACTTCAAGATACTGGCCAGCCCCACCGCCGCCCTCCGAGGAACCCTCATCTACCGACCCCCTGGACCCCGCGGACCCTTTGCCAACTCTATCACGGACATTATCTCCCCGCAGGCCATCGCATCCACCAACTACACCCTGCTGGGAGACCTCAACTTCCACCTCGACAATCAACTGGACCCCAACACCACATGCCTCCTGGACAACCTCCACAACATTGGACTCTGCCAGATCGTGACAGAGCCCACGCACTCAGCAGGACACACCCTCGACCCCCTCTTCACTACAGGAAACTCCATCACCTTCGGCCACAACACCGAACTCCCATGGACCGACTATCGTTGCGTCCACTTCACCTTCAGAACACACACCATCCACAGACACCAGCACCTGCTTCCAGAATGAAACTGGACCAAAATCACCAACGACCAGCTCACCTCCTCACTCAACAACTCCACCCCAACCATCGCGGAAAACGACGACCCCAACAACGCAGCTCGAACCCTGCATAGATGGATCTCGGACAGCACCAACACCATAGCCCCCCTCAAGAAAAACAACAATACCCGTGCCAAGAAAGCCAGATGGTTTACCACCGAACTTAGAGAGTCCAGGCGCACATGCCGCCGCCTCGAAAAGGCCTGGAGAAACACCAAATCCACAGAAGCCCACAACAACTTCAGAGCCGCCACCAACGCCCACCATCAACTCATCAGAGAAACGAGGAAAAAAGCGATTGAAGACAGAATCTCCACCCACCCACACAACAGCAAGAAACTCTTCAGCATCATCAAGGAGTTCGCCCAACCCACCAGCGAGTCTACTGACATCCCTCCCTCACAAGACCTCTGCGACAAACTCAGCACCTTTTTCCACCACAAAATCAAGAGCATCGACGACAACTTCGACAAAGACAACCAACACACTGAACCCTCACGAACCACCCCCGACACCCGGAAACCAGCGATTGATGACTGGACAGCCCTCACCATCGAAGACACACTGAAGACAATGAAGTCAATCCACTCAGGGGCCCCCACGGACCCCTGCCCCCACCACATCTTCAACAGAGCCACCGATACTATCGCACCCATGCTCCACCACACCATCAACCGCTCCCTGGCGACCGCCTCCGTCCCCGTCGACTGGAAACACGCGGAGGTCAACCCCCTCCTAAAGAAACCCTGAGCGGACCCCACCGACCTCAAAAACTACAGACCCATCTCCCTGCTCCCTTTCCCAGCGAAAGTCATCGAGAAAGCCTTCAACAGCCAACTCGCCACATTCATTGAAGAACACAACATCCTCGACTCCTCCCAATCCGGCTTCAGAAAAAACCACAGTACGGAAACCGCCCTCCTCGCCGCAACAGACGACATCCGCACCCAACTGGACAAAGGAGAAACAGTAGCCCTCATCCTCCTAGACCTATCAGCGGCGTTCGACACAGTCTTCCACCGCACCCTAATACGCAGACTCTACGACGCAGGAATCCAGGACAAGGCCCTCGACTGGATCTGCTCCTTCCTCTCCGGCAGGACGCAACGGGTCAGACTCCCCCCTTTCACCTCAGACCCCACACCTACCACCTGCGGAGTCCCCCAGGGCTCCTCCCTGAGCCCGACGCTCTTCAACGTCTACATGGCTCCACTTGCCCCCATCGTCAGAACCTACGGACTCAACATCATGTCATACGCAGACGACACCCAGCTCATCCTCTCCCTATCCAACGAGCCCAACACCGCCAGACGCAACTTTCGAGAAGGCATGGAAGCCGTCGCCAAATGGATGAAAAACAGCTGCCTACAAGTAAACACCAACAAAACAGAAGTACTCATCATGGGCCCAAACCCCGATGCCTGGAGCGACACCTGGTGGCTCACCGCCCTTGGAAACCCGCCAACCCCCACAGACCACGCACGCAACCTGGGAATCATCCAGGACTCCGAGCTCAAAATGGACCGCCAGATCAACTCTGTCTCATCTTCCTGCTTCCTCCTTCGTAAGACCTTCAAATGGATCCCCCTCGAACACCGAAAGACAGTCACTCACGCCCTGGTCACCAGCAGACTCTACTACGACAACGCACTCTACGCCGGAATAAACAAAAACCTCATCCGCAAGCTACAGAACATCCAGAACGCCGCCGCAAGACTGGTCCTCAACCTGCCAAAACACTGTCACATCTCAGCACCTGCGCACACTCCACTGGCTCCCCGTCGAGGCGAGAATCACCTTTAAGATGCTCACCCACGCACACAAGGCCCTCCACGGCACCGGACCAGCATACCTGAACAGCCGGCTCAAATTCCAGGCACCCCAAAGGACCCTACGATCAGCCCAGCTCTCCTACGCCGTGGTCCCCCGCACCAGAAAGACCAGATCGGGAGGCCGCTCCTTCTCCTTCCTCGCCGCCAAAGCATGGAACGCCCTTACACTCCACCTCAGACAGACAACATCGCTCCCCATCTTCGCAAGAAACCTCAAAACTTGGCTCTTCGACAGACCCCCTCCTTGATGGAATGGAACCTGCACCCCCCACCCCTAGCGCCTTGAGACCCTTACGGGTGAGTAGTTGCGCTTTAACAAACTCCTGATTGATGGATTGACTCTACTTCTGAATCTGGGTTAGTGACAGGTAATCCCCCCCAAAAGCTAGCCTCACCGGGAGCCCATCAAGAAGAGAAGTCTCTGCAGATTCTAAACTCCACCTGCAACTCAGCGAGCGTTGTAGCAGATTTCAGGCACCCAGAACTCTCCACCGATCAAAAGAACAAAGCTGGCCGCGCAGAGAAACGGAGCCCCAAGATCCTCTTCCTCCTTCACCAAAAGACGCTCAATAGTGAGCACGGGGAACTGGGCGGTGCCGCTGACATCATCGTAGGCACGCCCCTTGCCGAACCTCACACATCTCGCGTGAGTTGCCGAACCTCATGCATCTCGCGTGAGGTGCCGAACCTCACGCATCTCGGGTGAGGTGCCAAACCTCACCATCTCGGGTGAGGTGCCAAATCTCACGCATCTCGGGTGAGGTGCCAAACCTCACGCATCTCTGGTGAGGTGCCAAACCTCACGCATCTCGGGTGAGGTGCCAAACCTCACGCATCTCGGGTGAGGTGCCAAACCTCACGCATCTCGCATGAGATACCGAATCTCACGCATCTCGCGTGAGATACTGAATCTCACGCATCTCGCGTGAGGTGCCAAACCTCACGCATCTCGTGTGTGTGTGGCGCGGTAGTAAATGTCCTCCCATTCTTTGTTGCGCAGAGTCCGCCCCAGTTCCCTCTCCCATCTAGCCCGTCCTGCATTATAAACGCGCGAGTATCTGTCCAAGAGGAGCCGATATATGTCTGAAATGAGTCGCTTATCTGTGCTGCGCGAGAGAAGCCAGTATTTATATTTACTGAGCTTGCGTGTAGCGTCTCCACGGATCTGGGGTTGAAGCGCCCAATGTCGGACCTGTAGATACCTAAGGCGTTCAGCCTCCGGGAGGTCATAGGTCTTCCGGAATCCCTCAAAAGGCATCACTCCCGCACCTGAATACATGTGAAAGAGGCATCGGCATCCTGCTGGGCGCCATCGTGCAAAGGCCTGGACATCCCTACCCGGGCCGAAGTCAGGGTTCTCTAACAGGGGTGTGAGGGGAGACGGGAAGGTCGTCAGGTCGTGCAAGACGCATGTTCGATCCCATACCTCTAGCCGTACCCTCATGACGAAGGAGGCGTATAGGTTAGGGGGCCGGTGTTGTCGCCGCAGGAAAGGCACCTCCTGGAGTGGACGCCCCGCAACCGCTTGGACCTGGAACAACCAATGGCGCTCCGATTCCCATTTGCACCATTCCACTAGGGTTCTGAGTTGGGTCGCCTGGTAATAGTGACGCAAATCCGGCAGGCCCAGCCCACCACTCTCCGGGGGAAGCATCCCTAGCCTCAGCTCGAGTCTGGGCCGTTTCCCGTTCCACACAAACTGAGCCAGCTCTGATTGCGTGCGGCGAATCCATCCCTCCGGGGGACGGAGCGGGATAGCCCGAAAAACGTATAAAACTTGCGGGAGGATTGTCATCTTTACTGCTGCCACTCGGCCCAGCCAAGATAGTGGGAGGTGCCGCCACCGCCCGACCCCCGCGCGGATAGTGCGACTAAGGTTAGCGTAGTTGAGTTGAGACGCACCGTTTCTGGTAGCGTGGCCGCCAATTGTATGCCCAGGTAGGGGACTGCACCGTCTGCCCATTGGAAGGGGAATTGTGCTTCTCGGGAGGCCCGCGTGTGTGCCTCCAGGGAAAGGTCAAGTGCTATTGATTTCGTCATGTTCACCTTAAAGCCAGAGGCCTTCGCAAACGCATCCAGGATGGCCGCCCCGGCCGGCAGGGATGCCGCAGGGGAAGCAAAGGAAAGCAAGACGTCATCAGCGTGTAAGCTAATCATGTGGATATAAGCCCCGAATTTAATCCCCTTAATGGTCGGGTGCGATCGCATGGCCTGCGCCAGGAGTTCCATATACAGCGCGAAGAGCAGGGGCGAGAGCGGACACCCCTGCCGAGTTCCGCGTTCGATGGGGAATACGGGCGATGAGCAGCCATTCACCCGAACCGACGCCGTGGGGAAGGTATAGCAGTTCAAAACCCACGTATGAAATCTCGCGCCTAACCCTGCCTTGATGAGTACCTGTTCCAAGTACGGCCAGTGGACATGATCGAAGGACTTCGCCGCATCAATTGCCAACATCATGAACTCTCCCGGCAACCTGGAGGCCCGTTCCACTAAGTGGAGTGCTCTTTTTGTGTTGTCGACCGTCTGGCGCTCCGGTATAAAGCCGGCCTGGTCTGGATCAATCAGACCCGGCATAAGTGGGCCTAGCCGCTTCGACAGTATACTGGTGTAAAGTCAGATCTACGTTAAGTAACGAGATAGGGCGGTAGGCCCCGCATTGCGTTCGGTCCGGTTTGGGAATGACCGAGATCATGGCACTCATCAGATCTCTTGGGATGGCGCCGGGCTCCGAGAAGGAATTAAAGAGGGCAGTCAACAACGGAGCAACCTGGGGGCAGAATGTTTTGTAAAAGGCAGCGGTGAAGCCATCCGGTCACGGCGCCTTGGCCAGCTTGAGGCGGGAGATCGCGGCAATGACTTCTTCAGGACGGATCTCCCTGTCAAGGAGTTCTGATTGTTCCGTCGACAAAGCCGGTATGGACACCGAGTCCAGGAAGGCCGCCCCGTCCGCTGGATCCAGAGCAGCCCCCTCGTATAGTGTGGTATAAAAGTCACTAAATGCCTGCGCTATAGCTCCGTCCTCCGTCACTGTGACTCCGTCCTGCGTGTGTATTTCGTGCACCGAGTGTCGCTGCTGCTGTTCGCGGAGTGCCCGACCCAACAGCCTCCCGCATCTGTCGCCTCCCGTGTAGTATGCATGTCGTACCCGTAGTGCCGCGTATTCTGCTCTATCTTGATCTAGTGCTGCTAACTGTTGACGTGCCACTCACAACTGTTTCCACACCCACGGCGCCCCTGTCCTCTGGTGTACCTGCTCCAATTCCTTTGTGCGGGCAGAGAGCTCGTCTCGGGCCCTCTCTGCATTTTCTGCTGCCGCGATTGCAATGAACTCGCCCCGTATGACTGCCTTGAGTGCTGTCCAATGTGTTGCATGTTAAGTGTCCGTCTGTGTGTTTTGTACCAGGTATTCAGCTATAGCTTCCTAGATCTTGGCCACAACCCCCTGTCTGTGCAGCAGCGTGTCCCTCAGTCTCCAGCAACGGGCACTGCGCCCCACCGGTGGAAAGGTAAACACCGCTGTGAGTGGTGCATGATCGGAAAGGGCTGCCGCTCCTATCCCAACGCTTGACGCCAGCGCTCTAAATGAAGTGGATGTTAGAAAATAATCTAGGCGCGCATAGGTTGTGTGGGCGTTGGAGTAATATGTGTAGTCCCGGTCGCCCGGGTGGAGGGAGCGCCACAAGTCCGTCATACCCAGTTCTGACAATCTGTACCGTGCCCCCTCAGATAAAGTGCCTGCCTGCGTGGATCGCTGCGCTGACCTGTCAAGTAGGTTGTCAAAAACTAAATTGAGGTCCCCCCCCAACCAGAACGTGTCTATCAGGTGCCGCCGCTGCTTCAGTAAGCACTTGGTGGAAGAACTTCTCCTGCCCCTCATTTGGCGCATAAACCGCAATCACCGTGAAGGTGTGAGCACCCAGTGAGAACCTGCAGGATAGGAGTCGCCCTTTAACCTCTGTCCCCCAGTGTAACTGCTTCCCCTTAAATCGCTTTGACACCAGGAGCGCCACCCCAGCAGTCTTTGTGGTCGTGGATGAGAAAAGTTGTGTCGGAAAGTGACGGGATTTAAGCCTATGACAATCCTTAGTTAGCAAATGTTTTTCCTGGAGGAGACAGATATCTGCTTTTGAATTCTCCAGCAGGGACAGCACCGCTCGCCGCTTAACCGGACTGTGCCCACGCACATTCAACGTGAGCACACTCAACTCAGTCGCAGGCATAAGGAGTCATACCCCACACGCTCTCTGAGAAAACTTCCAGTGGCCAAAACATCAGCCAAGCCCTGTCTCGCAGCTGCCCCGGCCACCCAGGACCCTCAGATCTGCGCAATTCGCCACACCCTTTCAGTCCAACATTCACTCGGATCCGGAGTTCCTCCCCCTTACCAACAACACCCCCCTCCCCACAATGAACAAAACCCTTGACAGCCCCCCACCCCCCCGCAATCCCAAGATGACAACATTGATAGTCCTTCATCCAGAGATGAATGGGAAAGGTCTCTCCCAGTCCAGAAACCCCCTTTTCCTGACTGGCCAAAGAAGCAAAAAACAGTCTCTCCCCACCCCTCCACCTGCCAAGGAGACCACCCTCCCTCCCCTTTCCCCAACTTGAAGAATACCAAAAATAGTCCTGTCCAACGTCCATAGTTGTAGACGAGGAGGTTGGGACACCTTTGGGGGAATGTGTCGGAGTCCAATACCTCCGCCCCCGCCGCCGACTCAGTCGGCCCCAATCCCCACTGTCTCATCAAAAGCCCTCGTGCCACTTCATCGTTGGTTATCCGCTGTCGGAGAATGCCAGTCCCAGCGCTACGGCTTCTACCGCAGCACGGCGACCATCTTCGATCTCTTGCGCGGCCGGGCGCCTCAGTCTTAGTCGTCGCCGTTGCTGTTTCCACTGCCCAGGGCCGTCCGTGCCATTTACTCCCCCTCCAGGCTGATCGTCATCCTCCGTCGGTTCCTCGAGGCCTAGCAATTTGCATGCATCCCTGAAAGACCGCAACTGGTGAACCTTGTTGTCCAGCTTAAACACCAGGCGAAAGGGGTGACCCCAGCTATATGGGATGTCGCGTCGCAGTTCTGCCGTGATCGGTCGGAATGACCGTCGTTTCTCCAGGGTGATGGAGGCGAGGTCCTGATATAGAGTTGGCGAGTGGGCACCATATGAGATGGTTCCCATCTGGCGCGCTTTGCTAAGGATCTCCTCCTTCGTGCGGAAGTCCTGCACGCAGACCAAGATGTCGGCCGGTTGGGACGAGGCCGCCCTGGGCGGGCCCGTCCTATGGGCCCTGTCCAACAGAAGCGTTGAGTCCGCCGGTCGGCCCAGGATGTGGTTGAAGAGGCCTTGGGTGAAATGGAAGAGGTCGTCTGTGTCGGGAGCCTGCTTCACTCCCCGAATCCTGATGTTGTGCCGCCGGGAGCGGTTCTCCAGGACCTCGGCGTGAGACTGGAGGTCCACCTGTTGGTCGTGAATACGGACTATTTCTTGCCGCAGCGCCTCTATTTCTACATCTCGCCCATCACATTTGGTCTCTAGGTCCGCCACTCTTTCTCCTATGGCGTCAGTGTCGCGTCGGACTTCCGTACTTCCTCCTGTAGTTCCCTCTTCAACGCGTGGATGTCCTCTCGCAGGCCAGAGAAGAGGGATTCTAGAAAGGTCTTTGTGATAGTCTCCTCAATATCCGCCTTTCCCGAGGGTGGAGAGTCCCTGGTCTTCTTTTCCGTGCCGGTCCGTTGGCTGGATGTGGCGGTGTCCGTCCGCTTCCCCATTGTGCTGGGAGTGAATAGATCCTTAATAGTCCTGTCCTTCTGAATTCTCCCCGAGGACATGTGACTCAGGGCCTCCCCGGCCCGGACACCACCAGTGCTGCTTGACGGCGTGGGTTCCGGCAACGCGGGTGCAAGAAAGTTCGACGGGTCGGTCCGGTATTCAGGGGAGCTCACCTAGAGGCTGCGCCAGGAGCCCGCCTTTCCCCGCTCCGGTGCCGAGGAGACTACACTCTGTCCCTGCCCAAACCCCAGGGTGTCCGCAGCTGGACCAGGACACCAGTCACTGGTGTCCGGTTGCTCCTGTCCGGGCACTGGCCCACCGAGCGCCTCCGTGTTCTGCTCGCAGTCTTTGGGCCTAGCAGGGCTTCTAGGATGCCACACAAGGGGCAGCTCCGACCAGCAAGTGGCTCAAAATGGCAGAAGCAAACTCCAGTGCGAATCAGGCGCTTCCGTTCGATTCCCCCTGTGGGCGTTACCTCAGCGCTTCCGAAACCCTCTGAGCCTGGTCGATGCGCCGACACTCTCAGCCGCCACTCGGGTACGATTCCTCCCCGCTGCTGCTCACCTCAGTCCCTGGGGCTCGGGTTCTGTGTTCCGTCCGCCGTACTCCGCGGTCGGGCCCACTTCGCCTGGCCGCCAGCCCGTCCGCCGTCAGAGATCTGTCTCTGCCGCTACCACCGCAACCGTGTGTTCGCGGGTCCGCAGTAGCCCCCGGACTGTGTCGTCCCAGGGGCCTTGCGCTGTCAACGCGCGGGCCGGACCCTCCGCTCCGGCGTCGGCTCTCGCGTAGTCTGGCGCCACCCAGTCGGACTGCCTCGCCGGGGCCCAAGGCCACGCCCCGCGGCTTCTCTCCGCTAGGCCCAACCCGGCCTCGCTCACAGGGGCACTTCTCCCTGTGTTCCGGGTGGACCCAGCGTCGTTCGGTTCTCTCCTCCGGGTGCAGACCTCTCCCGGCTGTAAGCGCTCTCCGACGGGGCCCACTGATGGGGGATTGAAGCGTTGCAATGGTGCTATAAAGACGGCCGGCGGTGGGAGCGCTCGGAGACACGTCCGCTCACACCGCCATCTTGGTCACGCCCCCCCATATCTGGTTTTAGACGCCGTTTTCCATTCGTCACCATTACGAATGCGCACCAAATGATACGCACCTCGAAGATCTAATTTGGTGTAGATCACAGCGGTCTTCACCTGGTCCAAAAGAACTGGGATCAATGGAAGGGGGTCCTTGTTCTTTATTGTGATCTTATTCAATGCTCTATAAATCAATACAAGTTCTTAATTCCCCATTTGCCTTAGGAATAAAAAACCAACAGAGAGGCCGCAGGTGACTTAGATGGGCGTATAAAGCCGTTTTCCAAGTACTGATCAAGATATTGTCTCAAATGTTGGTTTTCTTTTTCTGATAATGCATATATCCGACAGTTAGGCACACGTGAACCAGGCACAAGATCAATTTGACAGTCGTATGACCAATGAGGAGGGAGGGTCGCTGCTTTTGCTTCACTGAAGACTTCTTTAAATTCCTCATAGGGAGTTGGTAGCACGGTTTTTTTCTCTTCCGTGGTTGCAATTTGTCCCGTTGTAGATTCTTTGGTCTTTAACCCCTTCGCTGCTCATGACGAGCTCAGCTCGTCATGAGGCACGGTTGAGCTGTGCTCATGACGAGCTGAGCTCGTCATCAACAATGGGGATTCAGGGAATGCAGCACAGGAGGGGAATCTCTCAAGCACCCAAGGTGTTAAACATGTGGAGTGACAATATTGAGAAAGAAAAACAAGTTCCCTTTTTTGCCAATCTATTAAAGGGTTATGCAAGCAAAGCCAAGGCATTCCTAAAATAAAGCCATATTGTGGGGCTTGGATTACATCGAAATGAACTTCCTCTTTATGCTGTTGGTTATTTGTATCTAAGCAGAACATCTGAATTTTAGAGGTTTGCATGGTAACAGGGCCTCCAGACAACATTTTGCCATCTACTGCTTGCACAATTTCTGGAGTGACCTTTTTCTCACAACCAATTTGTAACCGTTGAGTAGTTTCAAAATCTACGAAATTCCCTGTTGCGCCTGAGTCTATTAGGACTTCCACTCACAGTCTTACCTTTAGGTTTTATTGTGCAATCTTTCACGAAATGTCCCTTTCCACCACAATAAAGACACTGGCCATTTTTACGTCTATTATCTTTTTCATCTTTAGACAATGGTTGCCTAAGAGTCCCGATTTCCATTGGTTCTGTAGTTGTTTCTGAACTACTAAGTTGATTTCTGGGTTTACTGTCGAACTTCCAACTTGATTTATCATATTTTTTCCTGTCAGTTCTTCTTTCAGACAGTCTATGATCCAGACGTAAAGTTAGATTGACTAACTCTGAACAAGTAGTTGGTTGAGGATCAATATGCGCAAGAACGTCTTTCAGATCATCTTTTAACCCTTGATAAAAGAGTGCTGCCCTCTTTTCTTCAGGCCACGAGGTTTCTGCAATTAACCTATTGAAATGTGACAAATAGGAAATAAGGTCTCTATTCCCTTGTCGTAGCTGTAATAGTTCGCGATCTGCGGACAGAGTCACCAGTGGCGGCTGGTGACATTTGAAATTGGTGTGGCGTAAAATTGGCGGTGGAGAAAAAAATACAGGAACAAACACCACACAGTACCATACAAAGAATAGAAACCAACCCCACATCAAAACTAATGCAGCGCGCTATGTGAAAGTGAACTCAGCATGTTCATAAAGTGATCACATATTTTAGAAAATATTCATTTCGTGAAACCATCATGCAGTGTTAGAGGCTTAGCTTATGAGTAGCTTCAAATAGAATGAAAACACAAAACAGGTATTACAGCAAATTTTGCCTGCAGCGGGCACCAATGCATTGTATATTCCATACCTTGCAAATACATATACAGGGTAAATTTACGCGATGAAAACTGCCCAGATTTGAAAATGTGGGATACTTTTTTTTTCAGCTGAAACACGCTAATGAGGGCCACTTTCATTTTAATGCCCAGATGTATTTGCTGTGCTAGTCCGACCCTGGCTGTTGCACGTATTCCGAGTGAATTTATCAATAAATAACACATGACTCAACCCCCAGTGGCTCCAATTGCCCTGTTGGTCCAGTGAATTAAATTTGAATTTGAATTTAAAAGCATTTGTTTAGCGCACTTATACCCAGCGGTTTCATGGCGCTTAAGGAGCTACTACCAGCAACAGCAACAAGAGGGACAGATTAGGCATCAAAAGCTCTGGAAAAGAGGAAGGTTTTGAGATTCTTCCGGAACTCCAAATAGGAGGTTGCGGATCTAAGGGTCATAGGGAGGGAGTTCCAGAAGACAGGTGCGAGGACCGCAAATTTCGCCCCACCTGCTTTCTTTTTCTTAAAGCGAGGGGTGGCCAGGAGTGCCATATGGGTAGAGCGGAGTTCTCTGCCCGGCAGGTAAGATTTGATGGCCGAGCATATAAACTCGGGGGCAGTGCCCATTCTAGCCTGGAAGGTGAGGCAACCTAGTTTAAATAAGGCCCGCTCCCTCACAGGTAGCCAGTGCAATGATTTCAGCAGTGGGGTTGCTCGATGGAATTTGGGCAGCCCATGGATCAGGCGGGCAGCCTGATTTTGCACTAGCTGCAGTCGGTGTATGGCATAGGCCGGTGCGCCGTTGTAGATTATGTTCCCATAATCGAGGCGCGAGAGCACCATTGCCATCACAATTATTTTCAGTGCCGGGAGGGAAAAGAAGCGGGATATCTTTCTAATTATCCGGAGGGAAAAGATGCAGGAGGAGACCACCGAGCTCACATGGGGGTTTACAGATAGTTGGGGATTGAGAAAGATCCCGAGGGTTTTGACTTTAGGGATCGGGAGGGGGGGGGACACCAAGTGAAGGGGGCCAGAACGAAGGGGACCAGGGACTGCAACCACCTCCTGTCAAGACCAACTCTGTCTTGTCAGGGTTGAGTTTGAGGTGGTTGCAGTTCATCCAATCTTGGATGAATAACATGACGGTTTGAAAGTTTTGAACAGAGGAGGCAGAGTGAGAAAGATTAAAGATAAGCTGGAGGTCATCGGCGTAATTAAACACCGTGACCTCAAGCTGCTGTAGTGAAGAGATAAGGGGGTAAATATATAAATTAAACAAAAGGGGGGATAGTGAGGAGCCCTGAGGGACGCCGCACTCCACCTTTCGTGAGGAGGCAGTAAAACCAGTGAGATGAACAGCCTGTGCCCTGTCACACAGGAAGGAACTAAACCAGGAGAGGGCAGAGCCCTCTATGCCCGCCGCCTTGACACGAGTGAGAAGGATGGAGTGATCCACCGTGTCAAAAGCGGCGGACAGGTCTAAAAGAACAAGGGCTTGCGGGAGGTTGATGTCAATACCCTCGCGGAGTCTGTCCATCACTGAGATCACCACCCTCTCTGTGGAGTGCAGAGGTCGGAAGCCCGCCTGGCAAGGGGAGAGGCACTGATTTGCCTCCACATAAGTGCTCAGGGTACTCGTGACGTGGGTTTCTAAGACCTTTCCCAAATAGGGTAGGAGGGAAATGGGGCGGTAATTAGCAGGGGACAGGGGATCAGCGCCATTTTTTTTTAAATCGGGATAATGACTGCTGATTTGTGGGAGGGAGGAACCACACCATTGCTTAGTGAGTCATTAAGGAACGTAAGAGGAGGGGTGGGGCAGGCCAAGAAGATCTCTCTTAAGACGTGGGCGGGACCAAAATCCAAAGGGGAACCCGACTTCACCCGTCGAAGGAGGGGAGGGAGGGAGTCCTTGGTCAGCAGTGGAATGCTAGCCAGTTTGGAAGTAGAAGGGGGAGGGGAGGGATTAACAAAGGTTGGAGAAGGAGGCGGTATATTGATTTTTATCTGTGCGACCTTCTCAATGAAAAATTCATTCAGCGAGTCGCAGAGGTGTTGAGAGGGAGGGACTGTTGTCGTGACTCTGTCGGATGCTGCCAGTTCATGGACGGTAGCAAAAATCTCTTTGGATTGTGACTCTGCCGCTAAAGTCCTTCCTGTAGGAAGGTGGATATCTGACTATGGTTACCCCCAAACTTTTTGCCTGGTGTTTAGCTGGTTTTTGACATAGTTGGCCTGGGATCCTGCTATTCAGGGCCCCAGGCTGATTGCTCTCTCCTTAAAATGGACTCCATGTACCCTAGGTGCATAACATAATTGGAACTGGTTCACCTTATAGGCCCCTGTAACAGTGTACCCTAGGTACCCAGGGCATAGGTGCATCCAGGGGCTGCAGCACGTCTTGTGCCACCCCTGGCCTGGCCTCCAGATTTGACACAACTGACTGATCACTCAGCTGGGGTAAGTTGGTGTAATCACCTCTTACTTAGATATAGTATCCCTATATCTAACCTTAAACTGGACACATGTTAACCTGTAAGCCATTCCTATGGAAGGCCCCTGCAATCCTGGGGGCAGAGTGCATGGTTACATGTGAGATGGTGCTCTAGCATGAGCTGAGCCTGTCTGCAGCTGTCGGAAACCACTCCCTAAGCTGTTCCGGGATATTGCCATACCATATACTCTTAAGTGCATTATAATCCTCGCGGTTATATGCTATCTTTGGTTTGGCTTTATCAAAACATGTCGAGTAAGGTGTCATACGAATTGGAATACTATCCCCTCGCCAGTTCTGTCGACGGGGATAGCATTCCACCCTTCTAGAGGGACACGACATGTGTGTAGCCTTAACCCCGATTAAAGTTAACCACAGCCTCAGCATCACAAAATGGATGCTGCCACCACAGACACATGTCTGACCTCCTGCTGCTGGGAGTCCTTCCAGCGAGGAGGGCCTGGACAAAGGGTTTCCTGCCTGGGGAGGTGCGAGCACCACCCCAGACAGGGTTTTGTGTATTGGGTAGGACAGGGCTGAATAGATTGAGACATGCCTGGGGCACACAAGGTGTCCCTGTGCATAAGCCAGCCCAAACCGGTTCTGGGGCTTTCCAGCCCCAGTCCTGGCGAGGAGCTGGACAAAGGAGAGGGGGTGTAACCACCCCCCTTCCTGGTCCCACCCATAGGGGAGGGACCTAGCAGGAGATCCACCCCTCAGATTGGAATAAGAGTGGGAGCAGTGCCATTGCACAGCAGATCATCCTGAAATCAACTTTAAACAAGAAGAAGACTGGACTTCGACATTCTGCTGCACAGAAGACTGAAGAGAATCTCCCTTGTGGCCTAAGAGGGGCCACCCTGTGAACACAGGCATCACCCAGCACCTCGACGTCTGCTTTGCCGCCGCCTCCCGCCGGAGCCCGAGTGCAAAGCCTGACAAGACACAGCTTCCCAGACTTCTTTCAGCCCGATCCACAGTCCCTGCAAAGAAGGGACCCGTGGAGGCACCGAGAGACGTGGGAGCGGACATCTTGAAAGACCCCCGAGACGCTGACTGCGCAGCACCCGAGGCTCCCTCGACTCTGTGCTTTGGGGTTTAAGAAGCCCTACAACCGAGCAGCATTTGCACCAAAGATCAGCCCTCCAGCATCTCCACGATCTGCGTGGTGCCCTTTTGCTTTGTGCCACTTGACTCGCCATCCCGGCCGCTTGTCACGTGATCAGCGGCCATCTTGGCGACGAAACCTACAATGTACACTGTGGGTCTGGTTGCTCCAGACCTGCCCTCACTCCTGTAGAAAGGAGTACCCGCTCTGACCTTGCTGGTCCGAGTAAGAAGCCTTTTTTACTTTCCCCTTGGCTTGCGTTAGCCAAGGCTTGTTTGCTTCAATCGAGATGCCGACACCGCCATCAGCTAGAGCCTTCGAGGGACAGCTCGTGATCGACTCCTGGACGTCCTTGACCTCTTCGTGTCCACGTGGCTGCAGAGAGAAGCAACACCTGATCACCTGTTTGCACCCGACTTTGCCTGGTTCCAATCTGGTTCCACGGTGGTCACTGGTCAGTGACTTTGAACATTGTCCCCTCTGCTTTCAGGTCTTCACCACTTCAGATCCACCCTTGGATCCACCGGACACTTCTCCTTCACATCGCCTGCAGCATCTTCAGCTTCAAGCGCCAAGAACCTGCGTGTCAAAACCCGACGCCACTTCGACCCTGTGCACCCACTTCCTGTGGGTGAGGTAACATTGCAACGCCGGTGTCCCTACACTGGTACACACCTCTAGGGTCTGTGTCTTAAGTTTTGTTCCTCTAGGTTCAGCGGAAGTGCCCTTAAACTAACTTTGTGTAACTTTTACGCACCATAGACTTTGCATTGGAAAGTGCGTGCACTTTGAACACTGCACCCGAGTCCCGCTGGCCTTTCCCGACTTAGTCACTGCTAGTCTCGAATAGCTCCAGCGATTCCCAAGGCCCTAGGCCTCTTCACTTTCCCATTGGTATCTCTTATACCACTTTCTTAGTATATGGTTTAGGTGGCCCCTAGGGCTCATCCATATTGTGCAACTTTTGTGTATTTTAAACTGTCTTGTGATTTAACGCTTGTGCTTCTGTGCTCATAAAGAGTCCAGGGGATTTTATAGTTAATAAATCAATATATATTTTCAATATATATCTGTGTGGTGTCCCTCTCATTTGATATTCAAGGGGGTTGTGTATGGTATAACAGCTGGCTTCACATGCCTTTCAGAGTTTAGCCTAAGACTGCTTTGTCCACGTTACCACTAGGATAACTGGTCTACAAAGTTGAATTACAACCATCATCATAAGGGTTGCTTGGCATGGTACAAAGTGATCACTAAGAATTAGTGAGCATTATATACCAGGCCAACTTCTCACATTGGTGAGCAGCGGATTGGGATCTGAGCTTGCTGTTGTTTTACCATTACAATCTTTGAGATTATCATTTGAAAGATCATACAGGTACCTGCTAGGTACATATAAAACAAGACTAGTATACTTAAGTTCTACTGAACTTAGTTGTTGTAGAGCAAAGGGAGTAGCACACCCTAGCTACAACTACTAGATAGGTTTAGTAGGTAAACACCAGTGTAGGTAGATTGCAACACATCCACCCACACTAGAGCAATGTCTGGAGCAGAGGGGTCCAGTGGACTTACTCCTGTTGAGAGTGACCCTCCAAGGGCACCATCCAAATTTGCAATTTTTCCTTTAAGGAATTAAGACAGCTTTGTGTCTTAAGGGGTCTGAAGACAGGGCCTTCCCCTACTACAGACCACCTAAGAGAGCTCTTAGACCAGTCTGAGACTCTAAAGCCCTCTAAAGCAAACCCCACAGGGAATGCTGAAGGAGGCCATCCTTCAGAGGATGACACTGTAGACACCCCTGCCCCTATCATCCTGGTAGATGAGGAAGCCTCCACCACTGGAGCTCCTCAGGTAGATGTAGAGGAAGAAGAAGAGGAGGAGGAGGTGGAAAGCAGTGAGTCAGAAGATGACAGAGATAGTCAGGTGCTGGTCAGTAGACGGAACCAGGCTAACTTAAGCCAACTTGGGAATGAATCTGGTAACAACCCATTCAGACCCCCAGGTGGACTTAACCAGAAGCCTAGGAGGAGGAGGACTCACTCAGGTGACTCTGACAACTCCCATGCTTCTAGAGGCTCTCATGGTCACTCCAGAAGGGAGATGACTAGCCCTCAGAGAAGGGAACATGAGGCCAAGATGAGAGAGGCTGAGCTTAGGATCCAGAGGCAAGAGTTAGAGGTTGCCCTGGCCAAGGAGAAACTTGCTAGAGCAAGACAGCCTAGAGAGAGTGGATTAGGATCCACTGGTGGCAGCACTATCCAGAAGGATAAAGACAGGTCTTTTGATACAAGAAACCTGAGTAAGATTGTGCCCCCCTACAAAGCTGGGGATGATATCCACAAATGGATGACTGCACTTGAGAGAGCCTGCATGGTACAGCAGATCCCTCAGGAGCAGTGGGCAGCAATCTTGTGGCTCTCCTTTGAAGGTAGAGGCAGAGACAGACTCCTCACAGTTAGTGATGAGGATTCTAGAAACTACATGGTACTGAAGAGTGCTCTGATTGATGGGTTAGGCTTAACCACTGAACAGTACAGGTTAATGTTCAGAGATACCCAGAAGACACAGACTCAGGACTGGTCTGAATTTGTTGAATGTGCCACTAAGGCTCTGGAGGGCTGGTTGCTGGGAAGTAAGGTTACTGACTATACAGGATTGTATAATTTAATTATGAGAGAGAAAATCTTAAGTAATTGTCAAAATCAGCTTCTACATCAGCACCTGGTTGACTCTGATCTGACCTCCCCACAAGAATTGGGTAGGAGGGCAGACAAATGGGTCAGAACCAGGATCAGGCCTAAGAACCAGGGTGGTGACCAAAAGAAAGAGACTACCAAGCCTCAAGAGAAGGGTGGGGATGAAAGTAAGGAAAAGACCTCCCCAGGGCCCCAAAACTCCAAGAATGGGGGTGGGTCCCAAGACACTTCTACAACCCAGAAAAAGCCTTATTGTCATGCCTGTAAACAGGTGGGGCATTACAAAACAGATAGCTGTTGTCCCAAGAATGTCAATAAAGAGAATATACCTCCAGGTAAGGCTCCAACACCTCCTGTCACTGTTAGCAGTGGTCCCCCAGGTGGTGGGAGCACCCCCAAGAATTTGGGTGGGTTTACTTTTGGAGGACAGGTGGACTCTGGCCTATCCAGGTCCCCTAACTCAGATACTCTTGTCTATGAGACTGGCATGGGGTTTGCCAATTTCACTGCTTGTCCAAACACTTTGAGCAAGTATAGACAGGAGCCCCTCATCAATGGCTTGAAAGTTGAGGCCTTCAGAGACACAGGGGCTAGCATCACCATGGTGGCTGAATGTCTAGTCCCCTCAAGGCAACTTTTACCTGATGCCAAATATCAGGTGACAAACATTGATGGCATAGAAACCAATCATCCCATGGCAGTAGTCAATCTTAGCTGGGGAGGTGTCACTGGCCCAAAGAGAGTGGCAGTGTCAGCAAACTTGCCTGTAGATTGCCTACTGGGTAATGATTTGGAAATCTCAGCCTGGGCTGAGGTTGAACAGCAAACCCATTCTAGAATGGTAAATCTCCATGGAAAGGTTAGTGGGGCTGTGATGGCCACAGCCCCAATCCAAGATGTCCTTCCTGAAAAGGTTGGGAGGGTTGAGCAAACCTCAGCCCCATCTTTAGATAACCTCCCTCCTGAAAAGAGTAGCAGGGCTGTACTAGTAACAGCCCATACCCAAACTGAGTCTCCTCCTGAAAAGGTTGGTGGGGCTGTGATGGCCACAGCCCAAACTCAAACAGATACATGGGTAGTGAAGCCTGAAATGATGGATCACTCCACCCAAACAGAGAGCATGGAGGAGGAAGAGAAATCTCCCCCTCACCAGACTTTAGGAAAGGATCAGCCTCCTCAGGGAACTGATCTTACCCCTGATGAAGGAACTGTCCCAGAGGTTGTTAGGCCTGGCCTGACAGAACCTCTGATGGCAGTGGACCCTTCTCAGGAGGGACCCAGTCTGGAGCAGGTAACCTGCCCCTCTCTACCTTGCCTTACTCAGCCCAGGGCTGCAGAGGACAAGAAGGACAGTGAGACCCAAAGGGCCCCCTGTCAAATAAAGCACCCCCATCAACAGATTAGGGGCACCAAAACTAGTAGCCCTAGTGAGGTGAAAACTTTACAAACTCCTGAGGGATCCCCCTTAAAAGTAGTTAGGGACCTCCCCCAGATGGATATTGTTGGGCACAGCCAAACCTGGGACCAAAAGGCCCCAAACCTGACCTGTCCCTCCAGTAAGCCAAACAGAGGGACCCAGCCTCCAGCTTTAGGTAGCCAGAGGTTGACCCTGAGAGCACAGTGCAACTCAGTCAGAGAAAGAAAGGCACACATGGTGGAGAGTGATTGGAGGAAGCTGAGCCCTACAGAGGAAACTCACTTCAGTACTCCATCTCAACACCAGCCTTTGACTTTGCAAAGACACACCACAGGTAGAGATTCCCTATGGTGGAGACCCTCAGATACCCTTAGGGTGAGGGATTGCTTAGTGGACCATGAGACAGGGGGTTACCAAGCCAGAGCTGGTACTTCCTTATATGGCCACTTAGGCAATATAGGCTTACCTGGTCAAGGATAGCCTTATCTCCTTTCGTTTGGGGGGGGGGGGTTATGTAGGAAGGTGGATATCTGACTATGGTTACCCCCAAACTTTTTGCCTGGTGTTTAGCTGGTTTTTGACATAGTTGGCCTGGGATCCTGCTATTCAGGGCCCCAGGCTGATTGCTCTCTCCTTAAAATGGACTCCATGTACCCTAGGTGCATAACATAATTGGAACTGGTTCACCTTATAGGCCCCTGTAACACTGTACCCTAGGTACCCAGGGCATAGGTGCATCCAAGGCCTACCAGGGGCTGCAGCACGTCTTGTGCCACCCCTGGCCTGGCCTCCAGATTTGACAACTGGCTGATCACTCAGCTGGGGTAAGTTGGTGTAATCACCTCTTACTTAGATATAGTATCCCTATATCTAACCTTAAACTGGACACATGTTAACCTGTAAGCCATTCCTATGGAAGGCCCCTGCAATCCTGGGAGCAGAGTGCATGGTTACATGTGAGATGGTGCTCTAGCATGAGCTGAGCCTGTCTGCAGCTGTCGGAAACCACTCCCTAAGCTGTTCCGGGATATTGCCATACCATATACTCTTAAGTGCATTATAATCCTCGCGGTTATATGCTATCTTTGGTTTGGCTTTATCAAAACATGTCGAGTAAGGTGTCATACGAATTGGAATACTATCCCCTCGCCAGTTCTGTCGACGGGGATAGCATTCCACCCTTCTAGAGGGACACGACATGTGTGTAGCCTTAACCCCGGTTAAAGTTAACCAGAGCCTCAGCATCACAAAATGGATGCTGCCACCACAGACACATGTCTGAACTCCTGCTGCTGGGAGTCCTTCCAGCGAGGAGGGCCTGGACAAAGGGTTTCCTGCCTGGGGAGGTGCGAGCACCACCCCAGACAGGGTTTTGTGTATTGGGTAGGACAGGGCTGAATAGATTGAGACATGCCTGGGGCACACAAGGTGTCCCTGTGCATAAGCCAGCCCAAACCGGTTCTGGGGCTTTCCAGCCCCAGTCCTGGCGAGGAGCTGGACAAAGGAGAGGGGGTGTAACCACCCCCCTTCCTGGTCCCACCCATAGGGGAGGGACCTAGCAGGAGATCCACCCCTCAGATTGGAATAAGAGTGGGAGCAGTGCCATTGCACAGCAGATCATCCTGAAATCAACTTTAAACAAGAAGAAGACTGGACTTCGACATTCTGCTGCACAGAAGACTGAAGAGAATCTCCCTTGTGGCCTAGGAGGGGCCACCCTGTGAACACAGGCATCACCCAGCACCTCGACGTCTGCTTTGCCGCCGCCTCCCGCCGGAGCCCGAGTGCAAAGCCTGACAAGACACAGCTTCCCAGACTTCTCCCAGCCCGATCCACAGTCCCTGCAAAGAAGGGACCCGTGGAGGCACCGAGAGACGTGGGAGCGGACATCTTGAAAGACCCCCGAGACGCTGACTGCGCAGCACCCGAGGCACCCTCGACTCTGTGCTTTGGGGTTTAAGAAGCCCTACAACCGAGCAGCATTTGCACCAAAGATCAGCCCTCCAGCATCTCCACGATCTGCGTGGGGCCCTTTTGCTTTGTGCCACTCGACTTGCCATCCCGGCCGCTTGTCACGTGATCAGCGGCCATCTTGGCGACGAAACCTACAATTTACACTGTGGGTCTGGTTGCTCCAGACCTGCCCTCACTCCTGTAGAAAGGAGTACCCGCTCTGACCTTGCTGGTCCGAGTAAGAAGCCTTTTCCACTTTCCCCTTGGCTTGCGTTAGCCAAGGCTTGTTTGCTTCAATCGAGTTGCCGACACCGCCATCAGCTAGAGCCTTCGAGGGACAGCTCGTGATCGACTCCTGGACGTCCTTGACCTCTTCGTGTCCACGTGGCTGCAGAGAGAAGCAACACCTGATCACCTGTTTGCACCCGACTTTGCCTGGTTCCAATCTGGTTCCACGGTGGTCACTGGTCAGTGACTTTGAACATTGTCCCCTCTGCTTTCAGGTCTTCACCACTTCAGATCCACCCTTGGATCCACCGGACACTTCTCCTTCACATCGCCTGCAGCATCTTCAGCTTCAAGCGCCAAGAACCTGCGTGTCAAAACCCAACGCCACTTCGACCCTGTGCACCCACTTCCTGTGGGTGAGGTAACATTGCAACGCCGGTGTCCCTACACTGGTACCCACCTCTAGGGTCTGTGTCTTAAGTTTTGTTCCTCTAGGTTCAGCGGAAGTGCCCTTAAACTAACTTTGTGTAACTTTTACGCACCATAGACTTTGCATTGGAAAGTGCGTGCACTTTGAACACTGCACCCGAGTCCCGCTGGCCTTTCCCGACTTAGTCACTGCTAGTCTCGAATAGCTCCAGCGATTCCCAAGGCCCTAGGCCTCTTCACTTTCCCATTGGTATCTCTTATACCACTTTCTTAGTATATGGTTTAGGTGGCCCCTAGGGCTCATCCATATTGTGCAACTTTTGTGTATTTTAAACTGTCTTGTGATTTAACGCTTGTGCTTCTGTGCTCATAAAGAGTCCAGGGGATTTTATAGTTAATAAATCAATATATATTTTCAATATATATCTGTGTGGTGTCCCTCTCATTTGATATTCAAGGGGGTAGTGTATGGTATAACAGCTGGCTTCACATGCCTTTCAGAGTTTAGCCTAAGACTGCTTTGTCCACGTTACCACTAGGATAACTGGTCTACAAGGTTGAATTACAACCATCATCATAAGGGTTGCTTGGCATGGTACAAAGTGATCACTAAGAATTAGTGAGCATTATATACCAGGCCAACTTCTCACACTTCCTGAGTAGTATTCTGTTTTAGCCTCGAGAATGCCTTTTTTGTAAATCTGTAAGGCAGAGTGGTATGCGGCTTTCAATGAGGGGCTGTAGGCTCTCCTCCAAGCTCTCTCAGCTCTCCGTGCCGCTAGTTTTTTCGCCTTAAGGTCAGAGTGGAACCACCTATTTGCTGCATGGGCTCGCTTGACCGTAATCCGCCTCAGGGGAGCGAATTCGCCGCCCAATTTAGTCAGCAAATTATTGATGGATTCCAATTGGGCTGAGGCTGCAAGGCCTGAAAGGTCAGGGCTGGACTCGGACAAGGACGAGCAGAGAGACGGCATGTCTGCTTTGCCCCATTTCCTAATCCAAGTGTTCTTGGGGAGCAGCGGCTTAGCCTCAGGGGATAGTGCAAGGGAAAAGGAAATGAGGGAGTGGTCCGACCAGAGGCAGGGGGAAATGGTGGGGGGCGTTGTGGGGATATTTAGGGCCCAGATTTGGTCCAGTGCATGACCATGAGTATGAGTGGGGCTATGAATGTGAGGTACAAAGTTAAGGCTAGTCATAAGGTCAGTGAAATCTTTGGAGTAAGAGGTTTCGGCGGGATCGTTGGGCCAATAATTGAAGTCCCCTAGGACTAAGACTGATGAATTATTTATCACCAGTGTCGCCAGGAGATCTTGAAAAATGGAAATAAAGGATGAGGTGGTTTGAGGTGGGCGGTAAACAAGGACGCAAGTCAAAGGGATTTGGTATGAAGTCGAGCGTGCTACCAAGTAATCAACTTCAGGGATTATAGGAGAGGGAAGGGTCTGAAAGTGCAGGTCAGCACGAGCTATCAAGGCTACTCCTCCGCCCAGCTTGCCCTCAGGCCGATCTGGCAGAATGTGAGGGGGGCAATGCAGCTAGAACATTGGGCAGGGAGTCCGCTCTGAACCAGGTCTCTGGTCTGCCGAGTAGGAGAAGGTTAAAAATACGGCGCAAAGTAAATAAAATCAGTGCAGTTTTAACCCAAATACTTTTAAAATGAGCTGTCTGTGCCCTGCTCCCGGCTGTGCCTCAGGAGCTGTGAGAAGTACAATCAAATGCGGCGCTCGTGATCAGCGCGCGTTCAGTGGCACTCCGAACTGAGGGAGTTCTTGCTGGGTCGGAGGTGCACTCACACGGAGCTGTTTACATAACGTGCTCGCCGTGCAAACCGTAGCAGCCCTCTCAATAGACTCCAGTGACGCCATTTAAACTTATTTTAATTAATGTTTAACCTATCGCAGATACTGTTTTTAACACTCCGTCGATCGTCAGCCCCTCCTTATCCTCTCACTCCCAAATATACAATTTGGCACCAGCATGACTGAGCTAAACTGTGTGAATCAGGCGAGTGACGAAGGTGCTGGTGCTGACAAGTTTGTGTCTAGTCAGAGGCCAGTCACTCCTCTGATGTCCCTACTTGTTCGGTGTGCAGGTGAACGCCAGTTCTCTTGTGTCAGTGAATTAACGAGACACGCGTTTGTGCCTGCTTACTGGCACTATGACTATGAGAGATGGAAACAAACATACAAACTACTGTCACAAACGGATGAGAGAAACTCGCACTTTATTTACTCGGAACTTTTATACAGAATGAAAAGCATGACTGTATTTTCGGCTGAATTGGGTTACATGTTACAACTCATTTACACACAGTCACAGAGGCCCTTATTTAAGGCAACCCAAGGAACGTGCCAACAATGTACAGTCTTCAGAGTTTATTCGATGTTATATTGTTTTCATTTTTATTTATTATGTATGCACATGCACAATGGCACTCACCACATGGGAAGGAAGTCGGAACGGGAAACCAAGAATCAGGCGTGAGCGCTCTCACTGCACAGGACCATCTCTTCCCAGAGCAAGGGCAGGTGGCACGGCGACATCGCAGTCCCACCTGCCCCATCACAGTCAGGCACGGGTTGCCAAACGCAGCCGCAAGAAGAGCTCAGAGCATCCATAGAAGCACCACCAAGCACCTGCACGCCACTGCCAACGGACCCGAGCCGGCGCACAAGGAGGCATGCATGAGCTGAGCATCCCGGGTGACAGGGTAAAGGAGTCCCGGCGCGTGGCGCAACACAAACCACCTCAACCCCCAGACTATAGAGCTTCTTCTGCACCCCTCTGAAACCCGCCTCCTTAACGAAATCCCCCTCACTCCGAAGCCGGCAGAGACAGGCAACATTTAAATACTTAAGTATAATTTACATGCGATATGTATGTATGTATGTATGTATGTATGTATAGGCGTTCTTTTATAGCGCTATAACTGTCACCCGACGGGCATCCTGGCGCTTAGACTGTTATGACACAATACATGATGTTTCCAGCTTCCAATCTATTTACATTGTTCTGGGGAACAGATGGGTCTTTAATGCTTTTTTAAAGGAAGAAAAATCTTCCAGGCCCCTCAGGCCTAGCGGTAGAGAATTCCGCAGCCGCGCTGCGGTAAACCTGAAGGACCGACCACCCATCCGGGACGACAGAAACTTGGGTACTACCACCAAGTAAGCCGAGGCTGACCGGAGTGGTCTTGGAGGGATGTACAATGAGAAAAGGTCCTGCAGAGGAGATGGGCCTTGTCCGTGTAGAGCCCCAAAAACCAAACACAAAGCTTTGAAGTTCACCCGTTGAGAGATTGGCAACCAATGGAGGTCCCTAAGTGCCTTGGCAGAAGAGTCCAGGCGGCGTCCCGAGAGTGCCAGTTTGGCAGCAAAATTCTGTACTCGTTGGAGTTTTCCTAGCAGAGTATCAAAATCAAAAGTAACTTTATTCGATTGAATTTACAATCATAAAAGTACAGATATAAATCATACAGTACATATGCAATTATTTACAACATTTTGTTTTTCGTATAGGAGTTGGCTGCTATGTACAATAAAACATCGGTTTAAGCATAAAATCAGTTTGCTTTATGTTGATACCCAAAATGACAACAGTATAAAAATAGATATTTACTGTGCAGAGGCCGCAAGTTGGGAGCGGATTTTAATACAAGCTTTTAAATAATTAGCGACTGTTTTTGCAACAAAAGGGGAGTCTAAGCATTGTAATGCCAGAAGGGCAGGTCTGCATCTTCTCAGTCCTAATAATCTAAGCAGAGGGACCAACCAACGCTTGCGAGGAATTTCATAAAAGGTACAGAATAAAGTTACATGTAGTGTAGACTGAGGAGTACAATCGTCACAGGGACATTTGATCAATTCGCGTGACCAGTCAGAGGGCACAGGAAGTGAGACAAGACGATAAAAAGAGTTAAATCTAAATCGGGTTAAAACATATCTATCATAATTAGACAAATAAAAAGACAGATAAGATTGCAGGCCATATGAGGATTGGATCGTCGTTAGATGGATAGTCGACTGTTTGCCGATTTCAGAGCACAAACGTAAATCACTCAAATGCGAGACACATAAGTTCTTTAAAGACTATCTTGATATGGTCGTGAGTGACGTGGGGTTTGTAAAAAACTCTAGACAGTTCAAGTCATTCAGAAATTTAAAAACGTACAATAGCCAAGGAATCTTTTTCCAATGGGTCAGAGTCAGACAGTCTGTTATTAGCGACCGGGTTAGGAGACATTGCTCCTTGGTCCATATACGGTGCCAAAGGAGAATCGGTTGGTACCTTATGATGTCAGATAGGTAATCCCAACCGAGCTCTATATGGCTACCGTAATTGGAGGCACTTCTGGGGAGAGCTAATATGTACTTCAAAAAATCATTTTCAACTACTTGGAGCTCGTGGACAGGGGCGTAGCCCCATACACCTGCTCCGTAGGTAGCCACACTCATGCACTTGGCTTGATAGATTTGCAATATTACTGCAGGAGCGGGCTTGCCCAGCTTCCTTGAGAATGAGGTCAGTGCTGATGTTGTGCGCTGGAGCTGCAATTTCCTGCTAGATATAGCAGGTTTCCATGACATTTGATGGTCAATGAGGATTCCTAAATACGGATAGTTCCTAGCGCTATCTAACCTGGTGTTCTCAATGTAGATAGGTTTACATTTCTGGGCTTTCTTGCCAATATGCATGACAAAAGTCTTGGATTTGTTGACTTTAAGACCAAGAGAAAGCATGTATTGGCAATACCTGTCAAATTGCAACTGGAGCTGATTAGGTGTCCTTGCTAAGATTACCGAGTCATCGGCATAAAGCAGTGCTGGAATCGGGCGGGCATTTATGCAGGGGAGGTCCTTGTTCCCTATCAGCATCGCTTGTTCCAACCCATTAGTATAGATGTTAAATAAGAATGGAGCAAGGACGCACCCCTGTCTAACTCCTTTTGTAATTCCAAATGAGTCCGTTAGCTCTCCGTTGATGCCATACCTCACACAGGCTTTGGCATCCGAGTAAAGCTCTCGGAGAAACTTCAGTATTGGGGGGTCTACTCCCAGTTTACTTAGGATCTCCCATAGCTTGGAGTGGATTACGCAGTCGAATGCGGAACTTAGATCCACATAGACCAGATAAAGATTGCCACCTTTAGCCCAGGCGTATTTCCCCATAAGTAAGGTGAGATTAAGAGCCTGTTCCACCGTACCCAATCCCTCTTGGAACCCAAACTGGAGGTCTGTGATGATCTTATTCTCCTTTGCCCAATCCTGGAGGCGTTCCAGGAGGAGTCTCCCAGCGACCTTACCCAGCGAGTCCAAGAGGGAGATTGGTCGGTAGCAAGCTGGGTTGTCTCGGTCTCCCTTTTTAAAAATAGGGAGAAGCACAGAGGTAGACCAGGAATCGATTAAACCGACCTGAGGGACTGCGGTCATGACTTGAGTGACTATTGGGGACCATAGTTCAAGGTTATTCACAAAGATGTCTAGTGGAACCCCGTCAGGACCGGGAGCTTTCCCAGTCTTGGAGGACGTTAGTGCTGTGTTCACGTCTCCAAGGTCAAAGTGAATGTCAATTGGGTAGATGTTATCGCTGTTGGTACGGGCCTCCCCAGGTGTAATATCATCGGTAATTGGTGTTGGATCCCCAAATATCTGAGAGAAATGGGTTACCCATTTTTCAGCAGGTACCGCCACGTCTAAATGAGAAGAAGCTGCGTCATCTGCCAAGAACGGGGACTTAACTGTTCGCCAAAATAGCGTACTGTCCTTTGAGTTTATGCTCTCATGGAGTTGGGCCCAAAGGTTGTTTTTTATTTCCCGTTTACGGGCTTTTAGGGCCAATTTATATTGTCTTCTTAAAAGTGAGATTAGGGCTGTATCCCTGTCTTGGCTATGAAGGGCTCGTTTGAGTGCACTATGGGCCCTACGACAATCGGAGTCAAACCACCCCCGACTATCTTTATCTTCCTTCTTATTGTGGTGGCGAGTAAGCTCCTGCCGCATAGTTGCTAGGATCTTAGCAAAACTAGACAGGATCAGCTGGGGGGATGAGGTCTCCTCTAAACAGGTGTATATTTGTGGGAGGGATTGTTGGATGACCCTTTCAGTGACCTCTTTGGGGTTGATCTTAGACCACTTTACTGTATAGCCGTTAGTTCTACCCATCTCCAGGGATTGCTGTGTTAGGATACTGGACTTAGTACGAGATAAGGGAACAGAGGTAAGAGTAATGGAAATGCTGTTGGGAAAATGGTCACTAGAGGGGTCTGTGCCAGTAGAAAAGTTTTTCAATCTGGTTCCTAGAATCTGCGAGCACAAAATAAAGTCGATCGTGGACAACAATCCTCTACCATGTAATGTTGGCTTAAAGTCGACAGCAGGTGTCACAAGTTCATTCGCAAATTCGAGTTCCAGTGAGAATAAACAGGCATTAAAAGCGACCCTAGGCTAGAATGGACGAAGTGGGTAATGGGAGAGTCATGCTCATCTTGGAGGCCGCATAAACCTTTGTTGTAATTACTACATAGGTAGACATTAAAGTCCCCACCCCACACAAAATAACATTGTGACTGTGCATTTTTAGCTTTCTGATCGTGCAGAAATAAGGTGATTTCCGTCAATGACTTTACACAGTCGACAGGTGGCACATTGTTATACATGTTTATGACATAATAAATGGAGCTTTTAACAGTAAACTTGAGGATTTGAAAAATTGCGGACACCTGGGATATTTCGGTCATGGTAAATGGAATTTGGTTGGAAACCTAGATAGCCAGGCCACCCTTGTGTCTTCCTTGAACAGATGTAATAGCAGACATATGAAAGGTTTTAAAGCCCTGGATATGAATCGGCTCGGTGGCCCAGGTTTCCTGGAGGCAGACTATGTCATGTCTGTTAACCAGGTCGATCCAAGACTGAAGATGTGTTTTAGATCTAAGGCCCGCTACGTTCCAATACATGATTGTAAGATCCCTGGTTGAGGGTAAAAGGGGGTATGAGGTCGACAGGGTATCAGGGGGTATTGGATCACAGATACGAGGGGACGGGATAAAGGAAGAGGCAGTGTTATTAGATAGACAAGATGGTGAAGATAAACTATTTTGTTGTCTTTTATGTGACTCCTCAGAAGCGATAAGAGGAGCAGAGCTAAGAACACAAACCTGTGAAGATGGCAAATGTGAGGATAGCTTTGGCAGAGGAGTAAGAGACTCAATGCCAGCACCGGGCGGGGAGAATTGATTGGGCGTTGCCACCCAATTTTTACTGGAAGAGTGAGTAGTAAGGGTCTGAGTTCCAGTAATGTCTTGGGTATTGTCGAAGGGGACTGATGGTCAGTCAACCATGTCCAAACATTCGTATCTGTTGGATAATGGGGGTCCTCTCCAAATGGAAAGATGTCCGGAGGCAGAGTTGGAAAAGCCATAACCTGCCCAGTGACCATGGTCTCTGTTCCCATCCCAGTTGCCCACTCTCGTCCAACTCCAGGGGGGACCGGTGTTGTGACGGGGAGCCGGGGGGTAGAAGTATGACAGGTTATGGGTGGCTATCCCTTCAACGGAAGTGCGGTCACCCCAGGAGCAGATGTGCTCAACCGTATTAGGGTCGTCAAAGTTCACTATGATGCAGTCGCCCTGGATGTTTTTGGGCACAGTGCCGAGCCATGGCACTCGGCGGACGGTGGTAACTCTGTTGTCCAAAAAAGTTGGTAAAGGTCTGTTATTGGACAACCAGTATATAACTTTATTTTTTAGTGACCAGATTGGCTCGTCTTGACTGGGGGGGAGTTCCGGGACACCTGTCATGATTACCACATAAGGGGATGCCTCAGGTGGAAGATGTACGGGACGGCCCCCTCTCTTTCGGTTTCTCGGGACGTTGTTAAAGCCGACCGATTGTTGCTTCGGGAGGGAAGGGGCTGGAGTGGGAAGGGAAGGCGGAGGAATGGATTTTTGTTGATTGGACAGCTGTTCGTTTGGATTGGTCAGAGGTTGGGGTGGTAGAGGCTTCGGTGGCTTCGGTGGGACTTGGGGCTTAAGCTGAGCTGATGATGGTTGTTTTTGAATGGGCTTCAGCGGGGCCTTTTGGTTAGCGTTATTGTTGGGTAAAGTCGTTTTTGCCAAACTGGGTTTACTGGTTTTGGTGTTATTTGGTAAGGGTTTCCCTTGAGCTAAATTGGGATTTTTTGTACTACCCTTACTTAGATCAAGAGCTGAGGACAGTTGGGTTAATTGAGCTAATTGAGATTGAACCTGGTGTAGTGCCTTTTCGATGGGGGGTTAGATATGACTTGAATAGTTCACCTATTTTGTTGAGCAATAGACTATCATTACCACAGGTATTGGTAGTTAAGTTACCATTATCATCCAGGCTACTGTCACTATCGTAGCTACTAGAGCTGCTAAGATTTAGGTTATCAACAGTAAAAATCGTTGCAGGTGCTAGCGCGGGAGAGAGTGATTGGTGGGAAGTTAAAACAAGATTAGTGGATTGGGAGGGGAGATGAGTGGTAGAAGGGGTTTTAGGGATAGTCCTAGATGGAGAAGTAGCAATGTGCTGTAAGTGAGCAGTTTTCCTTCTTTTAGACTTTCTTTTGGGAATGGCACCTTCGCGTATACCCCTATCTGTAACTGGGGAGGGATCAGGGGCACTGTGAGTAGCAAATATAAGTGGGGATTTTTCAAGTGACAGGTGAGATTCTGACAAATTCCAAGTTGCCGAGAGGTCCACCGTACTGGGGACCGTGTGTACCTCTGCGTGCACAGTCACTGGCAGGGGTAATTCTACTGGACGTTGCGGAGTTACTGCGGTGGCCAATAGGCCCATAGAAGAACGTCTCGCTATAGCCAGGTCCTGGGAGACTCGACGATTCAGTAGAATAATACCCTGCTCGATGGCATCGTTGGCCTTAGTTATAAATTGGTCTATCGGACCGATGACCTCGGCCGCGGCCAGGGCCTGCTTTTTGACAGTGTTTCTAGTATTTCTAGGAGACATGCTAAACGTAAATTAATGCCTCACTACTGTTGGTGGAATTAAAAGAAGCAAGTTCAGGGATATAAGTTAAAATACTGTTACAGTAGCAATAAATAGGAGGGGAGTAGAAAAACCAACCAGAAATAAAGTGGCCCAGTCCAGTCTTGCACAGGCTTGAACGGGCTTAAACGGGCCCGCCCTTTGCCCGGGCTTCGCCCCGCGCTGCGGGAGGGACTGAACTAGTTCTTATGTCGTGCTGGGGGGGCGTGGCCACCGGGGGAAGAGGCACCAGCTGTGAGGGCTAGAGGCTGCTGGTCCTCGCAGTCCCCCGGTGTGGTCAGCGGTAGTTTTTTCCTCGGTCAAGCGCACGCTGGGAGCGTGCAGAGTATCTGCCGAATGCGGAACTGCTCCCACCAGCAGCGCGACCTGCCAGATAAGCCCCTGTGGTCCGTAGATTCCTCCGTGGGCAGCAAACAGCTTTCCTCAGTTAAAATTCCGTGCAAAAAGGAGCAAGTGAGCAGCAGAGTAACTGGTGCCCCCAGCAGCAGTGCGTTGCAGTAGTCGAGACAACTTAAAATTATGCTCCGCACTACCTCTGGTCTGGCCTGTACCGCGAGCAAGGGTAGAATCTTTCGCAATGATCCAAGTAATGCCATACAAGTGGCCACCGTTTTGTTCACTGATGTGTCCAGCTGTAAGTCGGAACTAAACATTACCCCCAAATTCCGAACCGATTCGGCAGGCAGACTAGTACCTTGGAAATCAGGAGGCCAAAAACCCTGTGGTAAGGGTCTGGGGGTCCGATTCATAGAGCAATGTAGCACCTCGGTTTTCGAGCTGTTAAATTGTAGGGAGTTGTTACCCCGCCATTCTGCCGTGGTGCTCATGCATCGATGGAAGACCTCCTGTGACACCCCGCCCTTAGCCTCAAACGAGAAGATAAGTTGGGTGTCATCGGCGTAGTTGGTGACTGTTATGCCAAAAGATTTAATCAGCGTGATCAGGGGACGGAGGTAAAGATTGAAAAGAATGGGGCTGATGGCCAAGCCCTGGGGTAGTCCCTGACCAACCCTCCTGATGTTGGATTTAAAGGGTGGCAGGGCAACTACCTAGTGCCTTTGATCGAGATATGACACCAGCCATTCAAGGGCCAAGCCCGACACCCCAGCCTCCGTTAGTCTCCTGATCAGGATTGCATGGCTGACCGTGTCGAACGCGGCTGACATGTCGAGCAGCACTAAAAAGGCTGCTCGACCCTGGTCGGCACGCGTTCGAAGGTCATCGAGAACAGTCACCAATGCCGACTCTGTCCCATGTGCCGGTCTAAACCCAAACTGAGCCACATCCAAACAATCAGTAGTCTCAAGAAAGTTGGAGAGATGTTTTGTGGCCAGTTTCTCTAGAATTTTAATAGGGAATGGCAAGAGGGAGATGGGCCTAAAGTTGGCTGGGCATGTGGGGTCCAGATTCTCCTTTTTAAGCAGTGGGGAGACCACCGCCAATTTCCAGCAATCTGGAACCCGTGCTGAAGTGAGAGACTGGCGACAGATGGAAAAAAGTGGGGGAAACAGCTCTTCACGAAAAAGTTTCCAGAATTTGGGTGGAAGAGGATCAGAAGGTGAGCCAGAGGACACCCAGTCAGCCAAACAGCAGAAATCCTCAAAAGATGGTAGAGGAAAGTTGCTCAGCTCACCTGATTTAGTACACTCCTTCCTATTCTCAAACGAGATGGAATCGTGCACAGCACGGCCAGTTGACGAGGGAAGATTGTTTAAGATGTTGGCAATCTTATCCTCAAAGGCCTGTGCTAGCGAATCACAGAGAGCTTGAGAGGCCGGGATGACATTTTTGGTACAGCCAGGATGGGCCAGGTCCTTTACGATCTTAAATAAGGCCTGAGATTTATTTACAGCTGCCATCAAAGATTCTTCTAAGAATCTAGCTTTGGCAAGCTTGATCTGGATTTTATAGGACGCCAGTGCTTGTTTGAAGAGGACTATGTGATTCCAGGTACTGTTTCCTCCAGGTCCGCTCAGCCTGTTTACATTGGAGCTTGAGCTGCCGAAGTTCTTCCGAGTACCATGGCATAGCAAGATTAGTCCTATCTTTGATTTTTCGCAGCGGGGCCAAAGAGTCCAGAGAAGCCGAGATTCGCTGACAGAGAGTCTCGTAACTTACGTCCACATTCCCTCCCAATACAAAGCCATCTGGCAGCAGAGAGGGCAAGATCGTTTGTTTGAGGAGTCTAGACCATTGTCTCCCCATTCTAGTGCCCCCCACACTCCCTTTCTTTAATGGAGCACTAGTGCACGAGAGGGAGAACTGGACGAGGGCGTGATCCGTCCAACACTGAGGCAGGACGTCACGTATAGCCGTTCGACAAGCGTCAGCAAAAAGTAGATCAAGAATATGGCCCTTTGAATGGGTTTTGGAGAGTACCAGTTGTTGTAGCTCAATATTATGACAAGCTTGGACCAGCTCTGCATAGGCCGTCTTGGTCGGTCCCTCTTGTGAGAAGTTGGCCTGATATGTAGTGCTCACTATTCTAGTGATCACTGTGTATCATTCCAAACAACCCTTATTGATGATTGGTTGTAAGTCAACCTTTTAGACCAGCTATCCTAGTAGCATGGACAAGAGCAGTCTTTAGGCTAAACTCTAGAGGGCGTGTTAAGCCAGCTGTTATAAACTCACATATACCCCTTGAACACCAAGTGAAAGGACATCACACAAGTTGTTATGAAAATAAAAGTATATTTATTTAGAACACAACAGCCCTGGACTCTTTATGAGGACAGGGCGCTAAGCACAATACAAAGGCTCTTAAAGAATTTCTGAAAGTCGCACAATTTACGCAAATGCCCGAGGGGCACGAAAAACCATATACTACAAAAGTGGAATGCGAAATGCTAGCAGGTAAGCAACTAATCTCAAAGACTTTAGGATCGCTAGGACTGGACTACTGAACCTTCAGATTACGAGCAAGAGGCCTAGGGAGATCGGGTGCAGAGTGTGCACTCTCACGCGGGATGCGGGACAAAGTCTATGGATGCTAGATTTCGTGAAGTTAGTGTTATCGGACGAATCAGACTAGGTAGAGCTGAAACGAAAAAGGATCTGGACACTTAGATAGTTAAGCTATGCTGGAGCACCGAGATGCTCAGGTTACCTAGCCCAGGGGCTGCGGCTGCATAGGTCTGAAAAGACGTCGGGAATCCTCGTTGCAGTCTATGGAGCCTGAAAGAAGAAGTTGCTGGCAGGCGACCAGTGATGAAGTTCGATGTGATCCACGCCTGGATCGAAGATGGAGGATACCTGTAAGCAGATGGGACCAAGTTCTGAATCACTAACCAGTGATTAGGTGGGCACCAGGATGGCACCGGATGAAGTCACCTCGACCAGGTGAGTGGGCGACGCTGGGCTCTGCAGTCTCTCGGACCAGGAGGCATTGTCGGCGACCAGGATGGAGGTGCGAGCTGTCCCACGATGGTATCTGCTGTTGACGTCGCTGGATCCAGGATTGGGGCAACAACTCTTGGCAAATGCAAGCCCACGCGGTGGACTCAAAATGGCGTCTGGAGTGGACCAGGAGGGTCCGGGGTGCTCCTCTGTTGGAGGGGAGCAAGGGCCAGTCTGGAGCAACCAGACCAGCGTTGAAAGTGTCGTCTTTCATCGTCAAGAGGGCTACAAGCCAGCAGGCAAGTGGCCAGACAACACGGTGAGCAGCAAAGAGCAGAAGGGCCCCACGCAGATCTCGTGGATGCTGGGGGGCTGGACTTCGGTGCTGGAGATGCTCAGGGTTAGGGCTTCTCAAACCCCAAAGCACTCACTCGAGGATCCCTCGGCGGTCGTGCTGGATAAGCGTCATGCAGTTCTGAAGATGGCCGGTCCCTCGAGGTCTCGTCACACCCACGGATCTCAGCTGGGCTGATGATGTAGGTAGAGGTCAGAGGTGCCAGGGAAGCCAGGTCTTATCGTGCTGGTCAGTCGGATTCCGGAGGAAGGACGTGCAGCAAACCGCAGTATTCTTAGTTGGTGCCCGCAGATGCAGGGTGACTACTCCTTAGTCACAAGGGAGAAATCTTGAGAAGAAGTCTTGAGTTCCTTTCGTAGAAAGTAGTTTCAGGATTCAAAGATGATCTAATTTGGAAGGGTCCCCGCTCCCACCTTTATACTAAAGAAAGGGGCTGGTACGGGACTAGGTCCTGCCCATGGGTGGGACCAGGAAGGGGGGTGGTTACACCCCTCTCCCATGCCGGACTTTCCCCAGCTCAGGGGCTGGTGTGCCCCTGGAACCGGTTCAAACTGGCAGATGCACAGTGAGCACCGGGGTGCCACTTGCAGTCACCTTCCTATTCAGCCCTGCCTACCTAGGATACACAAAACCCTGTCTGGGATGGTGCTAGCACCGCCCCTGACAGGAAACCCTTTGTCCAAGCTCCCCTCGCTGGAAGGACTCCCAGCTGCAGGGGGTCAGACTTGTGTCTGTGGTGGCAGCATCCATTTTGTGATGCTGAGGCTCGAGTTAACTTTAACCGGGGTTCACAGTTACATACATGTTGTGTCCCTCTAGAAGGGTGGAATGCTAATCCTGTCGCCAGAATTGGCGAGGGGTTAGTATTCCAATTCGTATGACACCTTACTCGACATGTTTTGATAAAGCGATACCAGAGTTGGCAAATAACCGCGAGGATTATAAGGCACTTAAGAGTATATGGTACGCGTTATAACAGAACAGCTATTAGGACTTGGTTCCGCAAGCTGCAGACGGGCTCAGCTCATGCCAGAGCACCATCTCACATAATTCCAAGCACTCTGCCTTCAGGATTGTTAAGGCCTGCCATAGGAGTGACTGATAGGAATACATGTGTCTATTTTAGGGTTAGATATAGGTATACTATATCTAAAGCAAAGGGTGACTACACCACCTTGCCCCAGCTGTCGTGCAGCCAGTTGTGTCAGATTTAGATGGCCAGCCAGGGGTGGCATAATACATGCTGCAGCCCCTGGTAGGCCCTGGGTACACCTATGCCCTGAGTTACAGGGTCTGATAAGGTGGCCCAGTACCAATTGGTAAATGCACCTAGGGTACATGGAATCCATTTTACAGAGAGAGCAGTAGGCCTGGGGCCCTGAATAGCAGGGTCCCAGGTCAACTAAGTCGAAAAACCAGCAAAACACCAGGCAAAAAGTTGGGGGTAACCATAGTCAGGTATCCACCTTCCTACACCTCTGACCAAAGATTGAAATCCCCTAACAGTATCGACTTTGTGTGGGAGTGGGAGAGATCGTATATTAAGTCTATGAGCTCAGGTACAGCAGATAACGAGCTAGCCGGGGGTCTATAACATAGTAGACCCGTGAATAGCACACCTCCTTGGTCCTTGATGGAGAAACCCAATGTTTCGCACCCAGCGATTGCCTTGATGATAAGCTGGGAGCAGTCAAGAGTCTGCCTAAAAATTCATCCAGCTCCACCTCCTCTCGCTCCCACCCTGGGATTATGCCTTATTTTGAAGCCAGTGGGACAAGCTGTCCCCAGTTCCACGAGCTAGTCGATGTTGTCCAAGTCTCTGT
This sequence comes from Lissotriton vulgaris, assembly GCF_964263255.1. Taxonomy (NCBI): domain Eukaryota; kingdom Metazoa; phylum Chordata; class Amphibia; order Caudata; family Salamandridae; genus Lissotriton; species Lissotriton vulgaris. Next base: position 946,965,560 of record NC_141699.1, on the reverse strand, counting down.
CATGAAGAGTATGTCTAGATGGTAAGACTCGACAAGTAACGCAATTTCTTCACAGTGTTTGATGAGAGATCTCACATTCAACAAGCCACAGGACAAGGCAACTGGGTGCTTACTGGTGATATTATACTTTCGGTTACTGAGTGAACCGAGATTAAGGCGTAAAAGTTCATCGCGGAATAAGAGTAAGAAGTTACATCTTGGTTCCGAGAGGCAGAACTTTCGGCGCCCGGCGCGTCCTGTGCGCGAACGGGCGCAAACAGGCTTACCTCTGGCGCACCGCCGGCGCTCCGCCGGCGCGCCCGCTGCGCGCTTTAGGGGCGTCCATCATATATAGCCGTATACGCAAGAGTCCTGTAGTGCGATCACTAGCCCCCCAACCAAGATGGCGCCAGCAATTCGGCACTCCCTGGTTCCCCCACTCACCCAAGATGGCGGCTACCAACACAGCAGCGCGATGTCCCCAGGAGCCCTAAGGTGCCCTGAAGCGCTCGAATTCCCGCAAAGTGCGGAATGAGGTCACAATTATAGTGCGGGTAAGAGTGGTACTAATAACACGCTATGAGAGAGGTAGCGCCTAGCGCCAAGATCGACAGCCCGAGCGCGCAGTAAAGTAGACTAATTTTAAAATAATTAAAACAGCAATGCGGCAATAGATTCTGCAGCGTGCAATGGTCATGTAAGTCTGCGATATGCGATATGCGATAATAATACATAATAAAATATTATATAAAACTTACCTTGGCTTCCCGCGCTGACTCCCGAGACTGCAGACTTCCGACTCCCGCCGTCCTGGATTTTGAATGCGTCTGACGTGGTCTGGGCTCTCGTCAACAGGAAGGCTGCAGGCAACCTCCCTCCCCTCCACCGCAGCCAGCACCGATTGGTTCGGACGGCAGCCCCAACAGCGTCATTTCTCTCAGTCTGTATGCTGCAGAGAACGGAGAGGAGGAAGCTGAGTACTTAATCGCTGTATCCTATCTACTTTATCAGAGAGCATTGCAGTGGCATTCCTAGCTTCAATTAAATCTGTTTGCATCTGAACAATAACCCTCATTAAATCATCCATGGTGGCCATAATGTCAAAACTCTCAGACCGGGAGGAATATTATTCGTGGGCTCACTATTCTGTCGGGTTGCTTCTTCCTCAGGGTCTGGAGTGATGATATAAGGGGCCCACCTCTCAATACCTCCAACTCTGATTGTAATGATTACACAGAGTATTGAAGTGATTAAGCGGGGGGAAAGGGAATTAGGAAGGGAACAGCTGGGAAGGAGATCTGAAAAGGAAAAGTTACTCGCAAACAAAAATACACGTCCTTTCCTTCGCACAAAGACGTAAATTAGGACATCAGATTCTGTCCTTCAATCAGGAACTAGCTTAAGAGCTTCGTGGATTGCGTTTATTCAGACAATCAGACTCTTAGTTGACCTTTCTTAGATCCGCTGTATTGTGGCGATAATACTTCACTTCAGTATCAACTGCTCAAAGGCATAAGCGGCAGAATTTGGTTTAGGTCTTTCTATGACTAGGTTTTCAATCACCTAAACAATCAGTGTCTTAGATTTCCTTATTTTATGTGACTTAAAAGTGTTCCCAAAAACATTCATGGAACTACTATAGATCAAGAATCGCACTCGTGAATATGGTAAATGATCTTGAAAATCAAATTGAATGTTCCTAATAAATCACTGAAATGGTTTTAACAAGATGCGCAATCTTACCTGTAGAGTGGACCTCTGTCTCCTTTCTCTCACTCTGCTCCTTCACTCGTTTTTCTATCCTTTCTATCTTTCACCTTTCTGCATCTCTGCTCATTTGTGCGTTATTTCTGCCCATTTTCCCTTTCTCTCCCTCTGCTCCTTTACTCGTTTTTCTACCCTTTCTATCTTTCACCTTTCTGCACCTCTGCTCTTTTGTGCCTTATTTCTGCCCATTTTCCCTTTCTCTCCCTCTGCTCCTTCACTCGTTTTCACTCGTTTTTCTACCCTTTCCATCTTTCGCCTTTCTGCCCTTTTCTGCATCTCTGCTCTTTTGTGCCTTATTTCTGCTTATTTTCCCTTTTTTCTTTATTCCTTCTTTCCTCCCTTTACCTTTCCCCGCCGCTGCTGCCCCCGCGGCCCCTCCCTCCCCAGCGCGACCGGCCCAATCCAGCTCCTCTCCCCGCTCCCGCCTCCCAGCTGTCCAGCCCTCCCCGACCCCTACTTCATGGCGGCCACTGGTGCACCGAAGGCGCGTCAAAGGCAAGCACGTCTGCGCCCGTCCGCAACCAGCACCAGGAACCCTGGACCTCCGCCCCGCCAACGCTACGACCCAGCAGCACTCCACGCACTCAACCCAGGCTGCAACAACAACTGCAAGCTAGCATCACCAGCCGACACCCATGGACCTTTCAGCTGTCACCACTGCCAGCACACCTGCAGCACCGCCAAGAACACGGATCCAGCACAACCCGCCCCAAGAACACAACCGAACCGAAGACCCTGCAATGCATCCTCCTCAACGTCCGATCCCTCCACAAACACGGCACCGAAATCTGGGACCTCCTCGACAGCACCACCCCGGACGTAGCATTCTTCACCGAAACCTGGACCAATGCCACCTCGGGACCGGACATCGCCATCCTCCAAGGATACAAGATCTCCAGGAAGGACCGCCCCATCCACCCAGGAGGAGGAATCGCCATCGTCCACAAATCCAGCCTCCGCCTGAGCACACTCCCTGACGAGTCCACAAAACTGATGGAACACCTTCACTTCAAGATACTGGCCAGCCCCACCGCCGCCCTCCGAGGAACCCTCATCTACCGACCCCTTGGACCCAGCGGACCCTTTGCCAACTCCATCACGGACATTATCTCCCCGCAGGCCATCGCATCCACCAACTACACCCTGCTGGGAGACCTCAACTTCCACCTCGACAATCAACTGGACCCCAACACCACATGCCTCCTGGACAACCTCCACAACATTGGACCCTGCCAGATCGTGACAGAGCCCACGCACTCAGCAGGACACACCCTCGACCCCCTCTTCACTACAGGAAACTCCATCACCTTCAGCCACACCACCGAACTGCCATGGACCGACTATCGTTGCGTCCACTTCACCTTCAGAACACACACCATCCACAGACACCAGCACCTGCTTCCAGAAAGAAACTGGACCAAAATCACCAATGACCAGCTCACCTCCTCACTCAACAACTCCACCCCAACCATCGCGGAAAACGACGACCCCAACAACGCAGCTCGAACCCTGCATAGATGGATCTCGGACAGCATCAACACCATAGCCCCCCTCAAGAAAAACAACAATACCCGTGCCAAGAAAGCCAGATGGTTTACCACCGAACTTCGAGAGTCCAGGCGCACATGCCGCCGCCTCGAAAAGGCCTGGAGAAACACCAAATCCACAGAAGCCCACAACAACTTCAGAGCCGCCACCAACGGCCACCATCAACTCATCAGAGTAACGAGGAAAAAAGCGATTGAAGACAGAATCTCCACCCACGCACACAACAGCAAGAAACTCTTCAGCATCATCAAGGAGTTCGCCCAACCCACCAGCGAGTCTACTGACATCCCTCCCTCACAAGACCTCTGCGACAAACTCAGCACCTTTTTCCACCACAAAATCAAGAGCATCTACGACAACTTAGACAAAGACAACCAACACACTGAACCCTCACGAACCACCCCCGACACCCGGAAACCAGCGATTGATGACTGGACAGCCCTCACCATCGAAGACACACTGAAGACAATGAAGTCAATCCACTCAGGGGCCCCCACGGACCCCTGCCCCCACCACATCTTCAACAGAGCCACCGATACCATCGCACCCATGCTCCACCACACCATCAACCGCTCCCTGGCGACCGCCTCCGTCCCCGTCGACTGGAAACACGCGGAGGTCAACCCCCTCCTAAAGAAACCCTCAGCGGACCCCACCGACCTCAAAAACTACAGACCCATCTCCCTGCTCCCTTTCCCAGCGAAAGTCATCGAGAAAGCCTTCAACAGCCAACTCGCCACATTCATTGAAGAACACAACATCCTCGACTCCTCCCAATCCGGCTTCAGAAAAAACCACAGTACGGAAACCGCCCTCCTCGCCGCAACAGACGACATCCGCACCCAACTGGACAAAGGAGAAACAGTAGCCCTCATCCTCCTAGACCTATCAGCGGCGTTCGACACAGTCTCCCACCGCACCCTAATACGCAGACTCTACGACGCAGGAATCCAGGACAAGGCCCTCGACTGGATCTGCTCCTTCCTCTCCGGCAGGACGCAACGGGTCAGACTCCCCCTTTCCTCTCAGACCCCACACCTACCACCTGCGGAGTCCCCCAGGGCTCCTCCCTCAGCCCGACGCTCTTCAACGTCTACATGGCTCCACTTGCCCCCATCGTCAGAACCTACGGACTCAACATCGTGTCATACGCAGACGACACCCAGCTCATCCTCTCCCTATCCAACGAGCCCAACACCGCCAGACGCAACTTTCAAGAAGGCATGGAAGCCGTCGCCAAATGGATGAAAAACAGCTGCCTACAACTAAACACCAACAAAACAGAAGTACTCATCATGGGCCCAAACCCCGACGCCTGGAGCGACACCTGGTGGCCCACCGCCCTTAGAAACCCGCCAACCCCCACAGACCACGCAAGCAACCTGGGAGTCATCCTGGACTCCGAGCTCAAAATGGACCGCCAGATCAACTCTGTCTCATCTTCCTGCTTCCTCCTTCGTAAGACCTTCAAATGGATCCCCCTCGAACACCGAAAGACAGTCACTCACGCCCTGGTCACCAGCAGACTACTACGGCAACGCACTCTACGCCGGAATAAACAAAAACATCATCCGCAAGCTACAGAACATCCAGAACGCCGCCGCAAGACTAGTCCTCAACCTGCCAAAACACTGCCACATCTCTCAGCACCTGCGCACACTCCACTGGCTCCCCGTCGAGGCGAGAATCACCTTTAAGATGCTCACCCACGCACACAAGGCCCTCCACAGCACCGGACCAGCATACCTGAACAGCCGGCTCAAATTCCAGGCACCCCAAAGGACCCTACGATCAGCCCAGCTCTCCTACGCCGTGGTCCCCCGCACCAGAAAGACCAGATCGGGAGGCCGCTCCTTCTCCTTCCTCGCGGCCAAAGCATACGTGGACGACACATTGTTGTACGTCAGAGACCCGGTGAATAACCTCTCATCGGTCTTGCGGGAGGTGGTACGGTTTGGGGCCCTTTCGGGACTGACAGTAAACTGGCCAAAGTCAGTGGCATTCCCTCTGACTCCTGTTACCGAACCCTTGGAGATGGAATACCCACTACAGTGGTCCACAGACCCGGTCAGATACCTGGGTATAAAGATACACCTGGACACTGAAATTGTGTTGCGGGAAAACTATGGGGTCGCATATAGCAAACTCGAAGATGACATTGAGCTCTGGAACAAGCTCCCGCTTTCTTTGATGGGCCGCATTGCCTTGATGAAAATGGTGGTCCTCCCGAGATTCTTGTTCCTATTTAATAACCTCCCGATAGTCCTCTCTAGGGCCTTTTTCACGACCTTGAACAAACTCCTTGTTAGGCTCGCCTGGGCCGGGAAGCAACCTAGAGTCCAATGGAGGGTGCTCCAGCTCCCATACGAGCAAGGGGGGTTGGCGGCCCCTGACCTAGAACGTTACTATAGGATTGCACAGGCCTCCCATCTCCATACCTGGACCCACGGCAGCCCGGACATCCCGCATGTGATTCTGGAGCGTCTTTTCGCTGCCCCTACCCCGCTTCCTGCGACTGTCTGTAGCCCTGGTGATCGCAGAGTGGGAGTCCTGGATTCTATCCGATCTACTAACCATGCTTGGCATTCCATAGTACAGAGGCAAGATAAGGTGCTACTGTATGCCCCTAATATGCCGATACCTTGGGCACTTTGGCTTCCCACATTGGCGGAACCGGGTGTACATAGAGCACTTGCAGATCTGGGTGCGCATACGCTGGGTGACCTTTTCGAACATGGTAAGGTTAAGACGTGGGATCAGCTGACGCGGGGGCGTGACCGCCCCTCCCTACTCCACCGCTTCCAATATCATAGAGTGCGCAGCGCCCTTCTAGATCATTTAGGCCCTGACCTGGAGGAACCACCTGTGATACCAGAGCTAGAGTATGTCATTCACACAGAATCTCCGAAGAAGCTGACTTCTAAGCTTTACAGTATAGGGCACGCACACACGGCGTTTCAGTACTCAAAGGCGCGACTGGCCTGGCAGACCGATTTAGAAATGCACATTGACGACGGCATGTGGACGTACTGCTGCGCGGCCACCAGGCGGATCTCACTGAACGGGAGACACCGCCTGCTTCACTTAAAATTTCTACAACGGGTGTATTACACACCAGAAAGACTGCACCGCTATGGCCTCCGAGACTCACCCCGTTGCGAGAGGTGCCCCGCACCAGTAGCGGACTTTATACACGTGGCATGGCTATGCCCGGGGGTCCGTAACTTCTGGACCAATATATTTGCGGAAATAAGCAGAATAACAGACCAGGAATTGGACATAGACCCTGCCCTCGCCCTGCTGGGCCATGCGCGGAAGGTGCCGGCGCCGGTGCGCAAACTAGTTAGCATGGGCATGCTGCTTGCTAAGCGAGTTGTTGCCTCATGTTGGATGAGGGGCCCGCTCCCGACTCTGAAGCGTTGGGCCAGCGACATGCTGTACTGTAACACGCAGGCGGAGGTGTACAGCGAATGACTCCCTCCCCGGAGTCGCCCCAAGAACTTCTGGGAGCTTCATCGCACTTATCTCAATTCCAGGCTGGACGAGGATGACGCAACCTCGGGAGGGGGGGGAGGGTCAGGAGGGTGCAGCGACCTTAGATCCCCCCTGATCCCAGTGGCCTCACCTTTAGATAGACAACACCACCTAGCGCTGTAGTTGTTCAGCCTCTCTCAACACCACAGTACCACGCATGCACCCGCCCACACAACGGGACGCACACAACACTACACGCCATGTCACTCCAACGGATTACTTCTTACTTTACAGGGAACATGCAGAACGGGGACCGGTTAGGGGTGGTGGGGATTGGGCTTAGGGGAATTTGTTGGGAGGAAAAATAAAATCTTACGATTATGTCCATATATTTATAGTGCACGTTACACCATTGATGGTCTTACCATATTGGAACCTTCACCGCTCGAACTGCACACCGGACTGTTCCAATGTGGGACCTTTTTCTTTGTGAACTCTATCTGATACACCACTGACACATTGCTGAGAAATCCTGGCCTACCGCCGGCCCGAGATGGGATGTAGGTGAATGGCCCTGTGTGCATTGTAATGTGCTGCTGTTTGATAAATAAATAAAAAAAAAAAAAAAGAACAAGACGATTTTGAAGGACAACAAGTCTCATAGCAGACTGTTCCTCTGTTAAGTTGCCTAGGGCGGAAGTAGTTTCATTTACCACTGCTTCAAGGGTTCTGGTCAAGTGTCGTATTGATTTACTATTGAAGACAGCTCCTAAATAGGGGAAGAAACCCTTATTGAAATCTGTATATCGTTCCCATGCCGTTTCAGTATAGTCGACAATCGGGAGTTCTCTCTTGGGTCTATTAGGTACTAGTCGGGAGTTCTTGTGATAATCAGCTGGAGCTAGAAAAACAGGTGGCAGAAGGAATGCAATGTAACATGTTCCATCCCAATCTAGTGGCAAACGTATATAGGCTGTGTGACCACAGATGAAATAGGAATGACGGGTAGCTTTGAATGTTGACTTGCCATTATCTTTGAATTCGTTCACAGTAGTACATTGACTATGACCTAGGGGCACTGAACCATTCTTTCTGACACATAATTCACCTTTGACTGGTAACACGGACATAGAAGGTAAGTCTGGACCTGTATCGGATTGTACATTCAGAATCATGAGGTTAAGTGTATAATTACCTAATCCATATACTTCATTTTCTAGATCAGTTCCTGTCCTTTGTGGAAGACCCTCCTTGTCAGGATAACATACTTTATGCAAAACGGTGTTCAGATTTCCCCATACCCAGTTGCCTTTGTAGATTACTGAATTAGAGTCTAAGGAATTTATCAAACTAAACCATGCACCACAGGAACCATTGTGTGTGAACGGGTACGGGAAGAGGGGCAAGACTCCCTGATATTTCTGAAAGGGAGGAAGTCGGCCACATATCCAACAATTGGTAGCATTGCTAGACTGATGGGAATGATGTAACATACTAATAAAAGTGTTATTGCGCAGCGCAAGCCGATAGGATAACTCGTGCGGGGGTAGTTCACTGAAAGTATGCTCGACAGTGCCATTTGGAAAAAGATGTGCATGTATGGAGATAGGGAAAAACATGTGTAATAGAATACTTGCAGCAATAATCGTGAGACTCAGAAAAAACATAATCAATAATGTCACAATACAGTGACTACGAAGTGATTTACAATATTCTCGTTTCTTGAGCTGGTTCTGTCTATCTCTCTCTCTATTGGGGTCTAGGGGATACATGTCAGAAACTCGTCTAACCGATTCACCTAGGGGAGGACTTAAACAATTAAACTGTCTGACTTGCTAGACCTCAATTTCAACTTATATTCCTGGGAAGAAGTTTTCTCGACCAGAGGGAGTTTAGTATCAGTCTGTGGAGGAGGGCAAGGCTGAGAGTTCAAATCTGGCGGTAGTCCATGAAATTTCTTGACGTGGCTCGAGTGAAGCCAGCCCTTGCGGCCCTCCACCTTAATTGCAGTCCTTGTGGTCAATAGTACTAGCTTCGGCGTCTGCCAACGGGGCTCCAGCGGACTCCTCCTATCGAAATTTCTTACGAAGACGAAATCACCTGGAACAACTTCATGGGGCTTCACCTCGGTGTTGTCGGGAAAGGCTGCAGCGACCTGTGAACGACATGATTGTAGTGCAGACATCAAGGAGGCAAGGTAATCTGTCAGCATATTACAGTCAACATCGGTAATTTTTCGAGGCAGAGGCGTCCCCCACATATTTGGTGGCCTACCGAAGACCACCTCGTACGGGGATAGCCCTGTTCTGGAGTGTGCGATCATTCTCATATAGAAGAGTGCGACTGGTAGAGCTACTATCCAGTCGACGCCTTTCTCTCTACAGATTTTGGCAAGACGAATTTTCAGAGTCTGATTGTGACGCTCCACGAGACCTGCTGCCTCGGGATGTCGGACACAATGGAACTTCCACTGATAGCCGAGCAGGAGTGTAACCTGTTTCATAAGCTCGGACGAGAATGGCTGACCATTATCTGAGTATACGATACGGGGCAAACCATACCTAGGGAAGAATTCACGTACCAGCTGCTTGGCAGTGGTCGGAGCAGTGTAATCTGGGACTGGATATGCTTCTGTCCAACGGGAAAGTGCACATACAACTACGAGGACATATTTGAATCCTCGACAACGATCCATCTGGAGGACTTCAAAAGGGTGATCGGGAGGATGAAATCCACCTTGCTCTACAGGAACGCTTTTGCCTGGGTTGAACTGACAACAAATCATGCAAGTACGTACTTTCTGTTTAGCTGCTGCTCATAAATGTTTATTGAACCAGATGTTTTGAATACTGTCTAACATGGCTTTTTCTCCTAGATGTGCAGGACTATGTACTGTGTTAATGATAACTTGAACCATAGAGTCGGGAAGAAACCATGTAGATTTTCCCTTCGTCATCCATCCCTGATCTGTTTGGATCCCTCCTAGTTCAGTCCATTTCTTGATTTCATCTGGTGTAGCATGTGTCTGTATGTCGATTACATCAAGGGCGGGATCCCTAACTGTCATGCAGTGTGTCGGTGTCGAGACTATTGTCTTTGTCAAGTCAGTTGCGTAAGTCTGATTCTGAGCTGTCTGCTTGGCTGTTCGGTCTGCTAGGTCGTTACCCTGTGAAATGATATCAGTGACTTTCGTATGTGCCTTGCACTTCATGATGGAAATGGCTGTAGGTAGATGTATTGCATCTAACAGTGCTTGAATGAGAGGACCGTGTTGAATTTTGGCACCGTGAGAAGTCAAAAAACCTCTCTCTCGCCAGAGGACACCGAAGTCGTGTACGACTCCGAATGCATAACGTGAATCTGTATATATGTTAACTCTCTTATTTCTGGCTTGAATACAGGCTTGTGTCAGAGCGATGAGCTCTGCTGCTTGAGCTGACAGGGTGTCAATACAATTCGTTTCTATGACTTCAGTTTCTGTCGTGACTGCGTAGGCGGCCACTAACTCTCCTGTACTTGTTCTCATGCATGAACCATCCACATAAAGTGTCAGGTCTGGATCTGGTAATGGAGTGTCTGTCAAGTCTTGTCTGGGTTTCGTCGTGATAGTAATGATTTCAATACAATCATGTGCCAATGGGTCTGTTTCACTTAATGGCAGAAGTGTGGCGGGATTCAATGTATTACAGCGTCTGATTTCTATGTGTGGCTGAAATAATGTCAATTCATAACCTGTCAGTCGTGCTATAGTCAAGTGCTGAGTCTGTGTTCGGTTTAAAAGAACTTCCACGGAATGTGGAACTTGCACTGTCAATTGGTGTCCTAACACTATGGAATCACTTTGTCTGATTGCTAAAGCTGTCGCTGCTACTGATTTCAAGCACGCAGGCAGAGCCTGGGCTACTGGATCTAATGTACTAGAAAAGTAAGCACACGGTTTGTGTGAACCTACTTGTTCCTGAGTGAGTACTGACAATGCAGTACCTTCACGTTCCGTAACAAAAAGTGTAAAAGGCTTGCTGTAACATGGTGTTGCTAAAACAGGTGCTTGGCATAAAGCTTTCTTTAAGTCTTCAAAAGCTTGTGTATGTTCCTGAGTCCAAGGGAGGACAGTCGAAGACGCTGCCTCCTGAGTTGTTAACTGTATGAGTGGCTTTGCTAGGAACGCATACTGGGGAATCCATTGTCTGCAGTAAGAAGTGAGGCCTATGAAAGCCCGCACCTCCTTTTGTGTCTTCGGTGGTGACATGTTTACAATTAACTGGATGCGATCAGGTGTGAGCTGTCTCCCCCCTTTGGACAGCAAGTGCCCAAGGTACACAACTTGCTGAACACAGAATTGAAGCTTTGAAGGGGACACCTTGTGCCCCTTGTCGGCCAGAAAATGTAAAACCGTCAGTGATGCTCGTTCACATTCAGGTTCGCTTCGGGCAGTGATCAGTAGATCATCAACATACTGAAGCAGGGCAGTGTTTTCAGGCATGTGAATACTGTCAAGTTGTCTTTTCAGTGCTTGGCTATAGATGCTGGGGCTTTCTGTGAATCCTTGAGGTGTGCGTGCAAATTTGAAGCTTCGTCCATTTAAACAGAATCCGAAGAGATATTGGCTTTCCGGATCAATTGGGACACTAAAGAAGGCGTTCTTGAGGTCAATTACAGTAAAGAACGTTGCTTCTGAATCAATGGCAGTCAATAAAGAAGAGATATCTGGGACCACGGGATACTGTGGTACAATACATTTATTCAATTCGCGTAGATCAATAACTAATCGATAAACTGGGGGTGCATTTGGATCAGTACGTTTAAGAATCGGAATGATGGGGGAATTACAGAGATTGGAGTCGGTTTCCACAACCACTCCTTGTACAATGAGCTCGTCAATGATTTTCAGTAAAGCCACTACAGCATCTGGGGGTAACTTGTATTGTCGCATTCGTGGTAATACCACTCCTGGCTTAAGCGTGACTCGATATGGTGTAATGTGCATACAACCTACATCAGTGGGGCCTTGTGCCCATAAATGTGCCGGGACATTCTGTAATCTGGGATCAATATCTCTCAACACATAGTGACCCTTAAAGTCACGTAGGAACAATCTTACTCCTTCCGGAGAACAGCAAATCACAGCTCCTAGAGCTTTCAGTGTCTTTATGCCTAACAAGTTTTCTGGACATGATTTTGTAAGTAGTAAATCCGTAGTACGTGTCAATGGACCAACTGCAAGGGGAAGAGGTTGCGATACTTCATTAATAATAGGCTTTCCTGAAAATCCAAGGGAAACATTCTGTGAGCCTGAGAGGGGTGCCCCTGGAACCTCGTCGTGACTTATAGTTGTCCTGCTTGCCCCTGTATCAATTAAAAACTTTCTGTCTTTCCCTAATACTGGACTATGTACATAAGGCCCCTCTTGATCTACAGGAACCTCAATAAGAGGCAAGCCAACCTCCCTCTCTAGGCTGTTTCATGTGTATCGCTGATAATCGGGATAATCATTTTGTGCATACTGGTACATCTGTTGTGTCGTGTTTTGTGTTGCGGTAATGGGCTGTGACTGTGGTACGGCTACGGTCTGTACTGTCTGTTGTGAAGCATGTATAGGTTGTACGTTCTGGGGTACTTGTTGTTGGGCCTGATCTTGTCTAGGGGGACGCGGTCTCTCTTTAGTTTTACCCGTAGAGATATTATGTTTCAAAACTGCACAATCGTTTATATAATGACCTGGCTGTTTACAGTAGTTACATGTCCCTTTAACAGGACCTGCTGAATTATTGGACTGTGTCGTACCCTATTTCTGACCGTCAGCTGGAACTGACTGAGCAACTAGCATTTTCATTTTCGTGTCTTTCATACGTCTTTGTTCGTGTTCATGTTCTTCTCTAATTCTATTCTGGTGGTACTGTAACATTTGTAACATTTGTGAAGGGGTATTAGCTTGCCAGGTGCTCTCGACTTTCAGTACTCTGCTCTTAACCTGTGGCAGGGAATTCTCGACTAATTTGGATACAAAAAGATGTGGATATGACTCGCTACTTGCTTTCAGGCCACTATTAATACCAAAACATTTCTCAAATCGGGAATAAAAATCACTAGTGTCTTCATCGTGTTTCTGTTTGCAGGCTGAGATTGCATCCCAGTCCTCCTTTTTCGTTGCTAATAAACGTGGCAACACTTGTACTAACAATCCTGGTAATGCTTTAGTTTTGTCCCCAAGCCCTAGGCCTGGAGTTCGAGTGTTTTCTTCGTTTTCTAATGCAGCCCAATCGATCTTTTGCTCTCCCACCTCCCATTCTTTTTCTTTGAGTTTCTCGTAAATACCGGCAGGCAATAATACTTTCAATATTTTCATGATGTCAGGATAGGTATAATCACCCATGAGTAACATGTCTTTTATTTCACGGTGAAAACCTGCTGGATCTTTGTCATGGCTAGGCACTAACTTCTTCATTTCCAATAGTTCTATTTTAGTTATGGGCGTGTATACAAACATGCGTCTAAAAGTATTATCATCATTCTTGACTGGGTGCACTTCTCGTAAGGGATTCTGTCTGTCTATGTAATACGCTTTTCTTTCTAAGGGTGGAGCTGGATCAAACTGTGGACACAGGAAGGCACTATATCTGTGCCGATGTTCTAGAATTACTTTAATTAAATCGGTACCTAGGCCCCTCCATTTATTCATGAGTAGTTCTATTAATATATCAGGTAGGGGACCAGGATCAGAGTGTTGGCTTTTATACAAAATAAGTAGGTGTTGTATCATGTACGTACCAGCTAGACGCTGTTCATCTGGGGAAAGATTCAAAAACGTTTGCGCTAACGCATCATCACTATATTTATCGGAACTGTCAGCCCATTGTACTGCTGACCTGGCTAATTCTTGTTCATCCATAGAATCGAGTACATGGTACCCCATTCGCTCTCGAAGTATTTTATCGGTAGCCTGAAATAGGTGTTCAGGAGTCTTCGGATTTGACATGGCTGCTTGAAAAAGTCTCTTACATTCTGGACGTACCGGACGCATTGAATTATTAAAGGGTCTTCCCTTACCTACATATGCTATCATTTCTTTAGCTGGTAACTGCAATGTTCCTGCTGTGGTCTCTGGTTGTTCGTCCTCCTCTGAGGATTCATTCTTGTCTGACTCTATTACTCCTTCAGGCTGTCTCCTTTCGTGTATTTGTTCTACTGTTTTTCGGATCCTTCGATACATATTGTCTATACAACTCTGTTTATCATGTTTTCCGTCTGCTATATTCTGACCCCATTTGTTAAGTGCTTTCATTTCTTCCTGGTCTGCACCAGGCCTATCTTGGTTTCTTATCAAGCAGTTTATGAAGAAACGTAATATCATTCTTTGAGTGTCAACTTTCTGATGTGCCATGGCCTCGCCAATACTTTCTGGGCCTTGCCCCGTTTGGACAAAAAGGTATATTCTGTCTAGATGATCAATCATTCCTGGTAGTAACATTAAATAGTTGGCAACTCGTCGTAGACGTAGTGATGATAGCATCATTCTGTCGTCTTTACCGGGTACTGGATCATATCTACAGTCTGTAAGAGGCTCTTTAAATATGTCGTAACCCACTGTTTGAGGTGTACGTTGTTGTGCTAAATCCCTATAAGTCAATCGATGTGTTTGTGGTGGTGTCTGGAAACCTCCTGCCGCACCTCCTGAGGTGCCAGGTGAAAATGGATTTAGTGGATTCATGCCAGGAAGAAGAGGTGCAGGAAGGACTGGGGCTGGAGGAACGGGCGCAGGAGGAGTTCGTTGTTGCGGAAGTGGGTGCTGATTATCTTGGGGTGGGGTGCCGTCAGCAGGTGGTATATGTGGCGGCGGAATATTAACATATTCGGGGTCTACATCGTCTAAATAGGAAAAAAGGAATATGTCCTTTGCGGTCTTGCGATGTAATTTAGTCGGGAGTAATGGAGGTGGCAGATCTTTTGGTACTTCCTGGGTGGCCTTAGGTAAACCCTCGGTCAGAAGAGGATACATACCATTCATAAGAGTATTTCGTTGTCTGTCTACTTGTTCTGCTTTAACTCGTATACCTTCCTCTACTAATACGTTTTCTCGGGTTTTGTCTGAATCCTCTCTACTTTTCTCTGCTTTTCTGAGTGCTTTCTCTGTGCGTCTATGCGATTCTTTACACCATAATTCAATGGCATCCTTCTGTGACTGTCTGGCTTTCTTTTTCCATAATGCTTCTTCTACTCTCATGATGCAGTCGGCATCCCATGTCCCCGTAGCGGGCCATTTCTGATTCTCTTCTAAATCTTTGGTATAGTCCACCCATAAATCGAGAAATAATACGGCATCTAGGCCGTGCTTATGATACATAAAATATCCGGGAGTGTCCCTGGGTGGGATGGGAACAGCTTCCTCGAGTATCCCTTTTCTAGTTTTTATTTGTCTTAGTTTGGAAAATAAAGGCATCTTGAGCCCTGCTACTTGATACTGACTCGAACTTGAACACAGTAAATACAATAAACACAGTAATGAAGATCGGACAATCACTCATACCACGACATTTAAAACACACTAAAACATTTTTTAAAAACGAACAATAATGATTAGAATGAAACTAGCTAACTGCATACTAGATATACTGCTAAACAGTACAGATACACCGCCAAAACAGTGCACACCGGATATACTGCTAAACAGTACAGATACACCGCTAAAACAGTGCATACCGGGTCTGTGTACCCAAACCCGTCTTGACCGGCACAAATTAATGCGCTCGTCTAGATGCGTCCCCAGCAACGGTACTCACCGGGAAGCACGGAACGGAAGGCCTCGGAAACTTGACACTGGACTGGACCGGACTGGACTCGATTCGTGACGTAGGTACTTCGGAACTTCGGAACCTGGTGGGCCTCTGACTACCTCGGACCTTGCTCTCTCAGCTAGGCTCTGTTCGGGATCCTCCGCACTCCTCACCGCCTCGTCTGGGTGTCGATCGCAGCCTCCGTCACCTCCGTTGGCCTGAGGGAGATACAGGAAATCCTGCGGGTACGCGTAGTTGTCCGTCCGGCTGTGGCAGGGGACCGGGCCTGCAACGCACCGCCGGCGCGTAAGGTGGGGGAGGGGTCCCTATTCGGGCGCCAATTATGTGGTAAAATTAAATTACCTATACTTAATTTATGCGGTAAAATTCAAGAAGGATAACTCAGAAAAAATAAGAGGCAGAGTCCGTGGCATCTGAGGTTTTAAAAGGGGTTTTATTCCATAAAATGGAATGGTTCGAACCATGGTCTACAAATTCCATCACCTCGAAGGTTCAGGAAGGGATAGCACACATTTTATTGACAATGTACATTATTTATAGTAAAGGCAGATGATGGTGATCGATGCAGAAGGCGTAACAGCTGAGAGAAACGAGATAAGAACACATATGCGTAACAGAAAGGCATGCACAAGGGCGTACACGGAGGTGTGCGCTGGAAACGTCATATGAAAGTGTCACAAGTGGGTGGAAACATAGCAGAATCTTGCAATGTCAGCAGAAATCTATAGCAAGGATGCGCGCGCAGCAGCATGACGTGTGACTGACGTGAGGCTGGAGGGTGCAGGGGTCTTGACATTTAAACTAGAGGCAAGAGACAGAAGTCTGGCATGTCAGAGCGACTCGTTCCTAAATCATATCTGATATCTCGTGTTTGGGGAACTATACTATCTAGAAGGAAAGGTCTCTTGGGCAGAGGCTACTCTATACTGACTATTAATGAGTGCATATGTGACTACGTGTCTACGTGTAATGTGAGGGGCCATGGGCCTACCATGGTAACAAGAGCAATGAATTACTTGCATGGAGACAGAGAGGCCGGGCCCTTTGCTCTGCAGCTGGGAAGGATGTTTACCTAAACTACTAGACAGGAATGTATTTTTGAGGAGCGGAGCAGATAACTTGAAGGCTGAATACAGTCTTGGCAGGCAAGCAGGCCGAGCCTGGCACCGCTAGCCGCGCAGGGAGTAAGACAAAGGTCAGGGATACAGATGCAGGTCCAGGCTGTAGCATCCAGAGACAGAAGGCAGGAAAAGACTCGATGACAGAAATCAGGGCCTAACTCGCCTGAGCCAGGGGAAACGTGAAAAGTGCACCATGTAAAGACATTGGCAAGGCACACTTAGGAACGGAATATTCGGCCCATTCATGGTGGATCTGAAAGAGGACATGTTAACGTTTGATTCAAATGTGTTTGCGTTTTCATAGCAGGTCGAGGAGGGAAGTTACATGCACTTTAAGCTCGTACATGGAGACGGTGGGGTTCACGTTAGGGGACACAATTGACCATAAAAATTCATATTTCCTCAGTACGGCCAGTGGACACGATTGAAGGCCTTCTCCGCATCAATTGCCAACATCATGAACTCTCCCGGCAACCTGGAGGCCCGTTCCACTAAGTGGAGTGCTCTTTTTGTGTTGTCGACCGTCTGGCGCTCCGGTATAAAGCCGACCTGGTCCGGATCAATCAGACCCGTCATAAGTGGGCCCAGCCGCTTCAACAGTATACTGGTGTACAGCTTCAGATCTACGTTAAGTAACGAGATAGGGCGGTAGGCCCCGCATTGCGTTCGGTCCTTCCCCGGTTTGGGAATGACCGATGTAGGAGAGTAGGGTCTGCAATCCTATGATCACCCCAGATTTTTGCTTTTTTTGCTTCACTGGTTTACGACTTCTCTGGCTGTGGGCCTGCTAATCAGACCCACAGCCTTGCTGTTCTCTCACTAAATTGACACGTGTACCTTAGGTGCATTTACCAATTGGTACTGGGCCACCTTATCAGACCCTGTAACTCAGGGCATAGGTGTACCCAGGGCCTACCAGGGGCTGCAGCATGTATTATGCCACCCCTTGCTGGCCATCTAAATCTGACACAACTGGCTGCACGACAGCTGGGGCGAGGTGGCGTAATCACCCTTTGCTTTAGATATAGTATACCTATATCGAACCCTAAAATGGACACCCGTATTCCTATCAGTCACTCCTATGGCAGGCCTTGACAATCTTGAAGGCAGAGTGCTTGGAATCGTGTGAGATGGTGCTCTGGCATGAGCTGAGCCCGTTTGCAGCTTGCGGAACCAAGTCCTAATAGCTGTTCCATGATAACGCATACCATATACTCTTAAGTGCATTATAATCCTCGCGGTTATATGCTAACTCTGGTATCGCTTTATCAAAACATGTCGAGTAAGGTGTCATACGAATTGGAATACTATCCCCTCGCCAATTCTGGAGACGGGGTTAGCATTCCACCCTTCTAGAGGGACACGACATGTATGTAACTGTGAACCCCGGTTAAAGTTAACTCAAGCCTCAGCATCACAAAATGGATGCTGCCACCACAGGCACAAGTCTGACCTCCTGCTGCTGGGAGTCCTTCCATCGAGGGAGGCTTGGACAAAGGGTTTCCTGTCAGGGGCGGTGCTAGCACCATCCCAGACAGGGTTTTGTGTATCCTGGGTAGGCAGGGCTTTAGAGGAAGGTGACTGCAAGTGGCACCCCGGTGCTCACTATGCATCTGCCGGCTAGAACCAGTTCCAGGGGCACACCAGCCCCTGACCTGGGGAAAGTCCGGCATGGGAGAGGGGTGTAACCACCCCCCTTCCTGGTCCCACCCATGGGCAGGACCTAGTCGCGTGCCAGCCCCTTTTCCTAGTATAAAGATAGGAGCGGGCCCCCTTCCAAATTAGATCATCTTTGAATCCTGAAACTACTTTCTACGAAAGGAACTCTCGACTTCTTCTCAAGATTTCTCCCTTGTGACTAAGGAGTAGTCACCCTGCATCCGCAGGCACCATCCAAGCATCGCGGTCTGCTGTAAGTCTCTCCTCCGGATCAAGACTGCCCAGCTCGACGAGAACCGGCTTCCCTGGCACCTCTGACCTCAACCTGCATCATCAGCCCAGCTCAGATTCGTGGGTGTGACGAGACCTCGAGGGACCGGCCATCTTCAGGACTACACGACGCTTGCCCAGCACGACCGCCGAGGGATCTTAGAGTGAGTGCTAAGGGTCCGAGAAGCCCCCACCCTGAGCAGCTCCAGCACCGAAGTTCAGCCTCCCAGCATCCACGAGATCTGCGTGGGGCCCTTCTGCTCTTTGCTGCTCACCGCGTTGTCTGGCTACTAGCCCGCTGGCTTGTGGCCTTCCCGACGACGAACGACGACATCAACACCGCTGGTCTGGTTGCTCCAGACTGGCCCTTGCTCCCCTCCAACAGAGGAGCACCCCGGACCCTCCTGGTCCACTCCAGACGCCATTTTAAGTCCACTGCGTGGGCTTGCATTTGCCAAGACTTGTTGCCCCAATCCTGGGTCCAGCGACGTCGACAGCAGATACCATCGTGGGACAGCTCGCACCTCCATCCTGGTCGCCGACAACGCCTCCTGGTCCGTGAGACTGCAGAGCCCAGCGTCGCCCACTCACCTGGTCGAGGTGACTCCATCCGGTGCCATCCTGGTGCCCATCTAATCACTGGCTAGTGATTCAGAACTTGGTCCCCTCTGCTTACAGGTGTCTTCCATCTTCGATCCAGGCTTGGATCCCTCCGAATCTCTTCACTGGTTGCCTGCCAGCAACTTCTTTCAGGCTCCATAGACTGCAACGAGGATTCCCGACGTCTTTCCAGACCTATGCAGCCGCAGCCCCTGGGCTAGGTAACTTCGGCATTTCGATGCCCCAGCATAGCCTCACTATCCAAGGGTCCAGATCCTTTTTCGTTTCAGCTCTACCTAGTCGGATTCGTCCGATAACACTAACTTTGTAATTCCTAGCAACCATAGACTTTGTTCCGCATCCCGCGTGAGAGTGCACACTCTGCACCCGATCTCCCTAGGCCTCCTGCTAGTAATCTGAAGGGTCAGTAGTCAAGTCCTAGCGATCCCAAAGCCTATTAGAGTAGTACTTACCTGCTAGTAATTTCTCATTCCACTTTTAGAGTATATGGTTTTTCGTGCCCCTCGGGCATTTGTGTAAATTGTGGAACTTTGCGTATTTTCCTAAGAGCTTTGTATTGTGCTTAGCACCCTGTCCTCATAAAGAGTCCAGGGTTGTTGTGTTCTAAATAAATATCCTTTTATTTTCATAACAACTTGTGTGGTGTCCTTTCACTTGGTGTTCAAGGGGTATATGTGATGGTATAACAGCTGGCTTAACACGCCCTCTAAAGTTTAGCCTAAAGACTGCTCTTGTCCATGCTACTAGGATAGCTGGTCTAACGGTTGACTTACAACCAATCATAAATAAGGGTCGTTTGGAATGATACACAGTGATCACTAGAATAGTGAGCACTACATATCAGGCCAACTTCTCACAACCGAGATCATGGCACTCATCAGATCTCTTGGGATGGCGCCGGGCTCCGAGAAGGAATTAAAGAGGGCAGTCAACAACGGAGCAACCTGGGGGCAGAATGTTTTGTAAAAGGCGGCGGTGAAGCCATCCGGTCCCGGCGCCTTGGCCAGCTTGAGGCGGGAGATCGCGGCAATGACTTCTTCAGGACGGATCTCCCTGTCAAGGAGTTCTGATTGTTCCGGCGATAAAGCCGGTATGGACAACGGGTCCAGGAAGGCCGCCCCGTCCGCTGGATCCAGAGCAGCCCCCTCGTATAGTGTGGTATAAAAGTCACTAAATGCCTGCGCTATAGCTCCGTCCTCCGTCACTGTGACTCCGTCCTGCGTGTGTATTTCCTGCACCGAGTGTCGCTGCTGCTGTTCGCGGAGTGCCCGACCCAACAGCCTCCCGCATCTGTCGCCTCCTGTGTAGTATGCATGTCGTACCCGTAGTGCCGGCGTATTCTGCTCTATCTTGATCTAGTGCTGCTAACTGATGACGTGCCACTCACAACTGTTTCCACACCCGCGGCGCCCCTGTCCTCTGGTGTACCTGCTCCAATTCTTCGTGCGGGCAGAGAGCTTGTCTCTCTTACGGGGCCTCTCCGCATTTTCTGCTGCCGCGATTGCAATGAACTCGCCCCGTATGACTGCCTTGAGTGCTGTCCAATGTGTTGCATGTGAAGTGTCTGTCGGTGTGTTGTGTACCAGGTATTCAGCTATAGCTTCCTTGATCTTGGCCACAACCCCCTGTCTGTGCAGCAGCGTGTCCCTCAGTCTCCAGCAACGGGCACTGCGCCCCACCGGTGGAAAGGTAAACACAGCTGTGAGTGGTGCATGATCGGAAAGGGCTGCCGCTCCTATCTCAAAGCTTGACGCCAGCGCTCTAAATGAAGTGGATGTTAGAAAATAATCTAGGCGCGCATAGGTTTTGTGGGCGTTGGAGTAATATGTGTAGTCCCGGTCGCCCGGGTGGAGGGAGCGCCACAAGTCCGTCATACCCAGTTCTGACAATCTGTTCCGTCCCCCCTCCGATAAAGTGCCTGCCTGCGTGGATCGCTGCGCTGAACTGTCAAGTAGGTTGTCAAAAACTAAATTGAGGTCCCCCCAACCAGAACGTGTCTATCAGGTGCCGCCGCTGCTTCAGTAAGCACTTGGTGGAAGAACTTCTCCTGCCCCTCATTTGGCGCATAAACCGCAATCACCGTGAAGGTGTGAGCACCCAGTGAGAACCTGCAGGATAGGAGTCGCCCTTTAACCTCTGTCCCCCGGTGTAACTGCTACCCCTTAAATCGCTTTGACACCAGGAGCGTCACCCCAGCAGTCTTTGTGGTCATGGATGAGAAAAGTTGTGTCGGAAAGTGACGGGATTTAAGCCTATGACAATCCTTAGTTAGCAAATGCGTTTCCTGGAGGAGACAGATATCTGCTTTTGAATTCTCCAGCAGGGACAGCACCGCTCGCCGCTTAACCGGATTGTGCCCACGCACATTCAACGTGAGCACACTCAACTCAGTCGCAGGCATAAGGAGTCATACCCCACACACTCTCTGAGAAAACTTCCAGTGGCCAAAACATCAGCCAAGCCCTGTCTCGCAGCTGCCCCGGCCACCCAGGACCCTCAGATCTGCGCAATTCGCCACACCCTTTCAGTCCAACATTCACTCGGATCCGGAGTTACTCCCCCTTACCAACTACACCCCCTCCCCACAATGAACAAAACCCTTGACAGCCCCCTACCCCCCCTGCAATCCCAAGATGCCAACATTGATAGTCCTTCATCCAGAGATGAATGGGAACGGTCTCTCCCAGTCCAGAAACCCCCTTTTCCTGACTGGCCAAAGAAGCAAAACAGTCTCTCCCCACCACTCCACCTGCCAAGGAGACCACCCTCCCTCCCCTTTCCCAAACTTGAAGAATACCAAAAATAGTCCTGTCCAACGTCCATAGTTGTAGACGAGGAGGTTGGGACACCTTCGGGGGAATGTGTCGGAGTCCAATACCTCCGCCCCCGCCGCCGACTCAGTCGGCCCCAATCCCCACTGTCTCATCAAAAGCCCTCGTGCCACTTCATCGTTGGTTATCCGCTGTCGGAGAATGCCAGTCCCAGCGCTACGGCTTCTACCGCAGCACGGCGACCATCTTCGATCTCTTGCGCGGCCGGGCGCCTCAGTCTTCGTCGTCGCCGTTGCTGTTTCCACTGCCCAGGGCCGTCCGTGCCATTTACTCCCCCTCCAGGCTGATCGTCATCCTCCGTCGGTTCCTCGAGGCCTAGCAATTTGCATGCATCCCTGAAAGACCGCAACTGGTGAACCTTGTTGTCCAGCTTAAACACCAGGCGAAAGGGGTGACCCCAACTATATGGGATGTCGCGTCGCAGTTCTGCCGTGATCGGTCGGAATGACCGTCGTTTCTCCAGGGTGATGGAGGCGAGGTCCTGATATAGAGTCGGCGAGTGGGCACCATATGAGATGGTTCCCAACTGGCGCGCTTTGCTAAGGATCTCCTCCTTCGTGCGGAAGTCCTGCACGCAGACCAAGATGTCGGCCGGTTGGGACGAGGCCGCCCTGGGCGGGCCCGTCCTATGGGCCCTGTCCAACCAAAGCGTTGAGTCCGCCGGTCGGCCCAGGATGTGGTTGAAGAGGCCTTGGGTGAAATGGAAGAGGTCGTCTGTGTCGGGAGCCTGCTTCACTCCCCGAATCCTGATGTTGTGCTGCCGGGAGCGGTTCTCCAGGTCCTCGGCGTGAGACTGGAGGTCCACCTGTTGGTCGTGAATACGGACTATTTCTTGACGCAGCGCCTCTATTTCTACATCTCGCCCATCGCATTTGGTCTCTAGGTCCGCCACTCTTTCTCCTATGATGTCAGTGTCGCGTCGGACTTCCCGTATTTCCTCCTGTAGGTCCCTCTTCAACGCGTGGATGTCCTCTCGCAGGCCAGCGAAGAGGGATTCTAGAAAGGTCTTTGTGATAGTCTCCTCAATGTCCGCCTTTCCCAAGGGTGGAGAGTCCGTGGTCTTCTTTTCCGTGCCGGTCCGTTGGCTGGATGTGGCGGTGTCCGTCCGCTTCCCCATTGTGCTGGGAGTGGATAGATCCTTAATAGTCCTGTCCTTCTGGATTCTCCCCGAGGACATGTCACTCAGGGCCTCCCCGGCCCGGACACCACCAGTGCTGCTTGACAGCGTGGGTTCCGGCAACGAGGGTGCAAGAAAGTTCGACGGGTCGGTCCTGTATTCAGGGGAGCTCACCTAGGGCTGCGCCAGGAGCCCGCCTTTTCCCGCTCCGGTGCTGAGGAGACTACACTCTGTCACTGCCCAAACCCCAGGGTGTCCGCAGCTGGACCAGGACACCAGTCACTGGTGTCCGGTTGCTCCTGTCCGGGCACTGGCCTCTATTTGCCCACCGAGCGCCTCCGTGTTCTGCTCGCAGTCTTGGGGCCTAGCAGGGCTTCTAGGATGCCACACAAGGGGCAGCTCCGACCAGCGAGCGGCTCTAAATGGCGGAAGCAAACTCCAGTGCGAATCAGGCTCTTCCGTTCGATTCCCCCTGTGGGCTCTACCTCGGCGCTTCCGAAACCCTCTGGGCCTGGTCGACGCGCCGACACTCTCAGCCGCCACTCAGGTACGATTCCTCCCCGCTGCTCCTCACCTCAGTCCCTGGGGCTCGGGTTCTGTGTTCCGTCCGCCGTGCTCCACGGTCGGGCCCACTTCGCCTGGCCGACAGCCCGTCCGCCATCAGAGATCTGTCTCTGCCGCTACCACCGCAACCGTGTGCTCGCGGGTCCGCAGTAGCCCCCGGACAGTGTCGTCCCAGGGGCCTCGCTCTGTCAACGCGCGGGCCGGACTCTCCGCTCCGGCGTCAGCTCTCGCGTAGTCTGGCGCCACCCAGTCGGACTGCCTCGCCGGGGCCCAAGGCCACGCCCCGCGGCTCCTCTCCGCTAGGCCCAACCCGGCCTCGCTCACAGCGGCACTTCTCCCTCTGTTCCAGGTGGCCCCAGCGTCGTTCGGTTCTCTCCTCCGGGTGCAGACCTCTCCCGACTGTAAGCGCTCTCCGACGGGGCCCTGTGAGAAGTTGGCCCGATATGCAACGTTCGCTATTCTAGCGACCGCTATGTATCGTTCCAACGACTCTTATGGTGTTTGGTTGTAAGTCAACCTATAGACCAGCTATCCTAGTAGCGTGGATACGAGCAGTCTAAGGCTAAAGACTCGAGAGGGCGTGTTAAGCCAGCTGTTTACCACACATGTACCCCTTGAACACCAAGTGAAAGGACACCACACAAGTGTTATGAAAAATAAACAGGATATTTATTAAGAATCATAACAGCCCTGTACTCTTTATGAGGACAGGGTACTAAGCACAAACCAAATCTCTTTAGCAAATACTTCAAGTGCACAATTAAAACAAGTGTCCGGGGACACGGAAAGGTTAAGGCAAGTCGGAAGCGAGGGACTCGGGACCCTAGAGTAAGGAGGCTATGCAGGCACTGAAATGCCGAGTTACCTAGCCACGAGGGCTGCGGCTGCACAAGTCTTACAGGCGTCGGGGTCTTCGCTGACGAGCCAGGAGCCGGAAGAAAAAGGAGTTGCTGGCCGGCGACCAGTGCTGAACAGTTCGTAGAGATCCAAGCCTGGATCGGAGATTGATGAAACCTGAAAGCAGAGGGGACCAAGTTCGTACTACTAGCCAGTAGTCAGAGGGTACCAGGAAGGCACCGGTTGGCCGTCACCTCGACCAGGTGAGTGGGCGACGCTAGGCTCTGCAGTCTCTCGGACCAGGAGGCGTTGTCGGCGACCACGGTGGAGGTGCGAGCTGTCCCACGACGGATGTCGCTGTCGGCGTCTTGAGTGGACCAGGAGGGTCCGGGGTGCTTCTCGAAAAGATGGAAGCAAGGGCCAGTCTGGAGCAACCAGACCGGCAGTGATGATTCTCGGATGTCGTCACAGAAGGGCACAAGCCAGCGGCTAGTGACCAGACAACGTGCTGAGCAGCGAGCAGAAGGGCCCCACGCAGATCGTGGAGATGCTGGGAGACTGCACTTCGGTGCTGGAGCGGCTCAGGGTCGGGGCTTCTCGGACCCCAGAGCACTCACCAGAGAGTTACCTCGATGGTCGTGCTGGTTTTTAAGAGCGTGCAGGTTCTGATGATGGCCGGTCCCTCGAGGTCTCGTCGCACCCACAGATCACAGCTGAGCTGATGACGTGGGTAGAGGTCGGAGGTGCCAGGGAAGCCGGTTCTCGTCGAGCTGGGCCGTCGGATTCCTTGAGGAAGGACTTACAGCAAACCGCAGAGTTCTTAGATGGTGCCCGCTGATGCAGGGTGACTACTCCTTAGCCACAAGGGAGAAATCTTGAGAAGAGTCTTGAAGTCCTTTCGTAGAAAGTATTCTTGATTCAAAGATGATCTAATTTGGAAGGGTCCCCGCTCCGGCCTTTATCCTAAAGAAAGGGGTGGGTACATGACTAGGTCCTGCCCTAAGGGTGGGACCAGGAAGGGGGGTAGTTACACCCCTCTCCCCTGCCGGGCTTTCCCCAGGCCAGGGCTGGCGCCCCTGGAACTGGTTCTGGCCGGCAGATGCGTAGTGAGCACCGGGGTGCCACTCCGCAGTCACCTTCTCGCAAAAGCCCTACCTACCCAGAATACACAAACCCTGTCTGGGACGGTGCGAACACCGCCCTCGACAGGAAACCCTTTGTCCAAGCTCTCCTCGCTGGAAGGACTCCCAGCAGCAGGAGGTCAGACTCGTGTCTGTGGTGGCAGCATCCATTTTGTGGAGCTGAGGCTTTAGTTAACTTTAACCGGGGTTCACAGTTACGTACATGTCGTGTCCCTCTAGAAGGGCGGAATGCTAACCTCGTCGCCAGAATTGGTGAGGGGGCAGCATCCCGTTTCGTATGACACCTTACTCGACATGTCTTGATAACGCGACACCGAAGTTACCGATGTGGTACGCGTTATCATGGAACAGCCATTGGGTCTTGATTCCGCAAGCTGCAACCGGGCTCGGCTCGGGCCAGAGCCTAGTTCACACGAGCCCATGCACTCTGCCTTCAGGATTGTCAAGGCCTGCCATAGGAGTGACTGATAGGAACTCGAGTGTCCATTGTACGGTTAGATATAGGGCTACCATATCTAAAGCAAAGTGTGATTACACGACTTCGCCCCAGCTGTCATGCAGCCAGTTGTGTCAAATTTAGGAGGCCAGCCAGGGGTGGCATCATACATGCTGCAGTCCCTGGCGGCCCTGGGTACACCTATGCCCTGAGTTACAGGGTCTGATAAGGTGGCCCAGTACCAATTTGGAAATGTACCTAGGGTACATGGAATCCGTTTTAAAGAGAGAGCAGTAGGCCTGGGGTCCTGATTGGCAGGGTCCCAGGTCGACTATGTCCAAAACCAGCTAAAACACAGGGCAAAAAGTTGGGGGCAACCATAGTCAGGATGTACCTTCCTACAGGCCCACTGATGGGGGATTGAAGCGCTGCAATGGTGCTATAAAGACGGCCGGCGGTGGGAGCTCTCGGAGACACGTCCGCTCACACCGCCATCTTGGCCACGCCCCCCCATATCTGGTTTTAGACGCCGTTTTCCATTCGTCACCATTACGAATGCGCACCAAATGATACGCACCTCGAAGATCTAATTTGGTGTAGATCACAGCGGTCTTCACCTGGTCCAAAAGAACTGGGATCAATGGAAGGGGGTACTTGTTCCTTATTGTGATCTTATTCAATGCTCTATAAATCAATACAAGTTCTTAATTCCCCATTTGCCTTAGGAATAAAAAAACAATGGAGAGGCCGCAGGTGACTTAGATGGGCGTATAAATCCGTTTTCCAAGTACTGATCAAGATATTGTCTCAAATGTTGGTTTTCTTTTTCTGATAATGCATATATCCGACAGTTAGGCACACATGAACCAGGCACAAGATCAATTTAACAGTCGTATGACCAATGAGGAGGGAGGGTCGCTGCTTTTGCTTCACTGAAGACTTCTTTAAATTCCTCATAGGGAGTTGGTAGCACGGTTTCTTTCTCTTCCGTGGTTGCAATTTGTCCCGTTGTAGATTCTTTGGTCTTTAACTCCTTCGCTGCTCATGACGAGCTCAGCTCGTCATGAGGCACGGTTGAGCTGTGCTCATGACGAGCTGAGCTCGTCATGAACAATGGGGATTCAGGGAATGCAGCACAGGAGGGGAATCTCTCAAGCACCCAAGGTGTTAAACATGTGGAGTGACAATATTGAGAAAGAAAAACAAGTTCCCTTTTTTGCCAATCTATTAAAGGGTTATGCAAGCAAAGCCAAGGCACCAATGCATTGTATATTCCATACCTTGCAAATACATATACAGGGTAAATTTACGCGATGAAAACTGCCCAGATTTGTAAATGTGGGATACTTTTTTTTTCAGCTGAAACACGCTAATGAGGGCCACTTTCATTTTAATGCCCAGATGTATTTGCTGTGCTAGTCCGACCCTGGCTGTTCCACGTATTCCGAGTG
Organism: Lissotriton vulgaris; assembly: GCF_964263255.1. Classification (NCBI taxonomy): domain Eukaryota; kingdom Metazoa; phylum Chordata; class Amphibia; order Caudata; family Salamandridae; genus Lissotriton; species Lissotriton vulgaris. Next base: position 946,937,951 of record NC_141699.1, on the reverse strand, counting down.
AATTTATCAATAAATAACACATGACTCGACCCCCAGTGGCTCCAATTGCCCTGTTGGTCCAGTGTCACTCCGAACTGAGGGACTTCTTGCTGGGTCGGAGGTGCACTCACACGGAGCTGTTTACATAACGTGCTCGCCGTGCAAACCGTAGCAGCCCTCTCAATTGACTCCAGTGACGCCATTTAAACTTATTTTAATTAATGTTTAACCTATCGCAGATACTGTTTTTAACACTCCGTCAATCTTCAGCCCCTCCTTATCCTCTCACTCCCAAATATACAATTTGGCACCGGCATGACTGAGCTAAACTGTGTGAATCAGGCGAGTGACGAAGGTGCTGGTGCTGACAAGTTCGTGTCTAGTCAGAGGCCAGTCACTCCTCTGATGTCCCTACTTGTTCGGTGTGCAGGGGAACGCCAGTTCTCTTGTGTCAGTGAATTAACGAGACACGCGTTTGTGCCTGCTTACTGGCACTATGACTATGAGAGATGGAAACAAACATACAAACTACTGCCACAAACGGATGAGAGAAACTCGCACTTTATTTACTCGGAACTTTTATACAGAATGCAAAGCATGACTGTATTTTCGGCTGAATTGGGTTAAATGTTACAACTCATTTACACACAGTCACAGAGGCCCTTATTTAAGGCAACCCAAGGAACGTGCCAACAATGTACAGTCTTCAGAGTTTATTCGATGTTATATTGTTTTCATTTTTAATTATTATGTATGCACATGCACAATGGCACTCACCACATGGGAAGGAAGTCGGAACGGGAAACCAAGAATCAGGCGTGAGCGCTCTCACTGCACAGGACCATCTCTTCCCAGAGCAAGGGCAGGTGGCACGGCGACATCGCAGTCCCACCTGCCCCATCACAGTCAGGCACGGGTTGCCAAACGCAGCCGCAAGAAGAGCTCAGAGCATCCATAGAAGTACCAAGCACCTGCACGCCACTGCCAACGGACCCGAGCCGGCGCACAAGGAGGCATGCATGAGCTGAGCATCCCGGGTGACAGGGTAAAGGAGTCCTGGCGCGTGGCGCAACACAAACCACCTCAACCCCCAGACTAGAGAGCTTCTTCTTCACCCCTCTGAAACCCGCCTCCTTAACGAAATCCCCCTCACTCCGAAGCCGGCAGAGACAGGCAACATTTAAATACTTAAGTATAATTTACATGCGATATGTATGTATGTATGTATGTATGTATAGGCGTTCTTTTATAGCGCTATAACTGTCACCCGACGGGCATCCTGGCGCTTAGACTGTTATGACACAATACATGATGTTTCCAGCTTCCAATCTATTTACATTGTTCTGGGGAACAGATGGGTCTTTAATGCTTTTTTAAAGGAAGAAAAATCTTCCAGGCCCCTCAGGCCTAGCGGTAGAGAATTCCACAGCCGCGCTGCGGTAAACCTGAAGGACCGACCACCCATCCGGGACCTCAGAAACTTGGGTACTACCACCAAGTAAGCCGAGGCTGACCGGAGTGGTCTTGGAGGGATGTAGCATGAGAAAAGGTCCTGCAGAGGAGACGGGCCTTGTCCGTGTAGAGCCCTAAAAACCAAACACAAAGCTTTGAAGTTCACCCGTTGAGAGATTGGCAACCAATGGAGGTCCCTAAGTGCCTTGGCAGAAGAGTCCAGGCGGCGTCGCGAGAGTGCCAGTTTGGCAGCAAAATTCTGTACTCGTTGGAGTTTTCCTAGCAGAGTAACTGGTGCCCCCAGCAGCAGTGCGTTGCAGTAGTCGAGACGACTTAAAATTATGCTCCGCACTACCTCTGGTCTGGCCTGTACCGGGAGCAAGGGTAGAATCTTTTGCAATGATCCAAGTAATGCCATACAAGTGGCCACCGTTTTGTTCACTGATGTGTCCAGCTGTAAGTCGGAACTAAACATTACCCCCAAATTCCGAACCGATTCGGCAGGCAGACTAGTACCTTGGAAATCAGGAGGCCAAAAACCCTGTGGTAGGGGTCTGGGGGTCCGATCCATAGAGCAATGTAGCACCTCGGTTTTCGAACTGTTAAATTGTAGGGAGTTGTTACCCAGCCATACTGCCGTGGTGCTCATGCATCGATGGAAGACCTCCTGTGACACCCCGTCCTTACCCTCAAACGAGAAGATAAGTTGGGTGTCATTGGCGTAGTTGGTGAATGTTATGCCAAAAGATTTAATCCGCGTGATCAGGGGACGGAGGTAAAGATTGAAAAGAATGGGGCTGATGGCCGAGCCCTGGGGTACTCCCTGACCAACCCTCCTGATGTTGGATTTAAAGGGTGGCAGGGCAACTACCTGGTGCCTTTGATCGAGATATGACACCAGCCATTCAAGTGCCAAGCCCGACACCCCAGCCTCCGTCAGTCTCCTGATCAGGATTGCATGGCTGACCGTGTCGAACGCGGCCGACATGTCGAGCAGCACTAAAAAGGCTGCTTGACCCTGGTCGGCACGCGTTCGAAGGTCATCGAGAACAGTCACCAATGCCAACTCTGTCCCATGTGCCGGTCTTAACCCAAACTGAGCCACATCCAAACAATCAGTAGTCTCAAGAAAGTTGGAGAGATGTTTTGTGGCCAGTTTCTCCAGAATTTTAATAGGGAATGGCAAGAGGGAGATGGGCCTAAAGTTGGCTGGGCATGTGGGGTCCAGATTCTCCTTTTTAAGCAGTGGGGAGACCACTGCCAATTTCCAGCAATCTGGAACCCGTGCTTAAGTGAGAGACTGGCGACAGATGGAAAAAAGTGGGGGAAACAGCTCTTCACGAAAAAGTTTCCAGAATTTGGGTGGAAGAGGATCAGAAGGGGAGCCAGAGGACACCCCGTCAGCCAAAGAGCAGAAGTCCTCAAAAGATGGTAGAGGAAAGTTGCTCAGCTCACCCGATTTAGTACACTCCTTCCTATTCTCAAACGAGATGGAATCGTGCACAGCACGACCAGTTGACGAGGGAAGATTGTTTAAGATGTTGGCAATCTTATCCTCAAAGGCCTGTGCTAGCGAATCACAGAGAGCTTGAGAGGCCGGGATGACAGTTTTGGTACAGCCAGGATGGGCCAGGTCCTTTACGATCTTAAATAAGGCCTGAGATTTACTTACAGCTGCCATCAAAGATTCTTCTAAGAATCTAGCTTTGGCAAGCTTGATCTGGATTTTATAGGACGCCAGTGCTTGTTTGAAGAGGAGGACTCTATGTGATTCCAGGTACTGTTTCCTCCAGGTCCGCTCAGCCTCTTTACATTGGAGCTTGAGCTGCCGAAGTTCTTCCGAGTACCATGGCATAGCAAGATTAGTCCTATCTTTGATTTTTCGCAGCGGGGCCAAAGAGTCCAGAGAAGCCGAGATTCGCTGACAGAGAGTCTCGTAACTTACGTCCACATTCGCTCCCAATACAAAGCCATCTGGCAGCAGAGAGGGCAAGATCGTTTGTTTGAGGAGTCTAGACCATTGTCTCCACATTCTAGTGCCCCCCACACTCCCTTTCTTTAATGGAGCACTAGTGCACGAGAGGGAGAACTGGACGAGGGCGTGATCCGTCCAACACTGAGGCAGGACGTCACGTATAGCCGTTCGACAAGCGTCAGCAAAAAGTAGATCAAGAATATGGCCCTTTGAATGGGTTTTGGAGAGTACCAGTTGTTGTAGCTCAATATTATGACAAGCTTGGACCAGCTCTACATAGGCCGTCTTGGTCGGTCCCTCTGACCAAAGATTGAAATCCCCTAACACCAACAACTTTGTGTGGGAGTGGGAGAGATCGTATATTAAGTCTATGAGCTCAGGTACAGCAGATAACGAGCTAGCCGGGGGTCTATTACATAGACCCGTGAATAGCACGCCTCCTTGGTCCTTGATGGAGAAACCCAATGTTTCGCACCCAGCGATTGCCTTGATGATAAGCTGGGAGACGTCAAGAGTCTGCCTAAAAATTAATCCAGTTCCACCTCCTCTGGCTCCCACCCTGGGATTATGCCTTATTTTGAAGCCAGTGGGACAAGCTGTCCCCAGTTCCACCGAGCTAGTCGGTGTTGTCCAAGTCTCTGTCATGAAGAGTACGTCTAGATGGTAAGACTCGATAAGTAACGCAATTTCTTCGCAGTGTTTGATGAGAGATCTCACATTCAACAAGCCACAGGACAAGGCAACTGTGTGCTTACTGGTGATATTATACTTTCGGTTACTGAGTGAACCGAGATTAAGGCGTAAAAGTTCATCGCGGGAATAAGAGTAAGAAGTTACATCTTGGTTCCGAGAGGCAGAACTTTCGGCGCCCGGCGCGTCCTGTGCGCGAACGGGCGCAAACTGGCTTATCTCTGGCGCACCTCCGGCGCTCCGTCGGCGCGCCCGCTGCGCGCCTACGCTGCGCGCTTTAGGGGCGTCCATCATATATAGCCGTATACGCAAGAGTCCTGTAGTGCGATCACTAGCCCCCCAACCAAGATGGCGCCAGCAATTCGGCACTCCCTGGTTCCCTCACTCACCCAAGAGACGGCTACCAACACCGCAGCGCGATGTCCCCAGGAGCCCTAAGGTGCCCTGAAGCGCTCGAATTCCCGCAAAGTGCGAAATGAGGTCACAATTATAGTGCTGGTAAGAGTGGTACTAATAACACGCTATGAGAGAGGTAGCGCCTAGCGCCAAGATCGACAGCGCGAGCGCGCAGTAAAGTAGATTAATTTTAAAATAATTAAAACAGCAATGCGGCAATAGATTCTGCAGCTCGCAATGGTCATGTAAGTCTGACCTGTCGATGGGGAAGTTCTGCTTTTATGCACTTCCAGACGCAAGAGTCCTGTAGTGCGATCACTAGCCCCCCAACCAAGATGGCGCCAGCAATTCGGCAGTCCCTGGTTCCCTCACTCACCCAAGATGGCGGCTACCAACACCGCAGCGCGATGTCCCCAGGAGCCCTAAGGTGTCCTGAAGCGCTCGAATTCCCGCAAAGTGCGGAATGAGGTCACAATTATAGTGCGGGTAAGAGTGGTACTAATAACACGCTATGAGAAAGGTTGCGCCTAGCGCCAAGATCGGCAGCGCGAGCGCGCAATAAAGTAGATTAATTTTAAAATAATTAAAACAGCAATGCGGCAATAGATTCTGCAGCGCGCAATGGTCATGTAAGTCTGCGATATGCGATAATAATACATAATAAAATATTATATAAAACTTACCTTGGCTTCCCGCGCTGACTCCCGGGACTGCAGACTTCCGATTCCCGCCGTCCTGGATTTTGAATGCGTCTGACGTGGTCTGGGCTCTCGTCAACAGGAAGGCTGCAGGCAACCTCCCTCCCCTCCACCGCAGCCAGCACCGATTGGTTCGGACGGCTGCCCCAACAGCGTCATTTCTCTCAGTCTGTATGCTGCAGAGAACGGAGAGGAGGAAGCGGAGTACTTAATCGCTGTATCCTATCTACTATATCAGAGAGCATTGCAGTGGCATTCCTAGCTTCAGTTAAATCTGTTTGCATCTGAACAATAACCCTCATTAAATCATCCATGGTGGCCATAATGTCAAAACCTTCAGACCGGGAGGAATATTATTCGTGGGCTCACTATTCTGTCAGGTTGCTTCTTCCTCAGGGTCTGGAGTGATGATATAAGGGGCCCACCTCTCAATACCTCCAACTCTGATTGTAATGATTACACAGAGTATTGAAGTGATTAAGCGGGGGGAAAGGGAATTAGGAAGGGAACAGCTGGGAAGGAGATCTGAAAAGGAAAAGTTACTCGCAAACAAAAATACACGCACTTTCCTTCGCACAAAGACGTAAATTAGGACATCAGATTCTGTCCTTCAATCAGGAACTAGCTTAAGAGCTTCGTGGCTTGCGTTTATTCAGACAATCAGACTCTTAGTTGACCTTTCTTAGATCCGCTATATTGTGGCGATAATACTTCACTTCAGTATCAACTGCTCAAAGGCATAAGCAGCAGAATTTGGTTTAGGTCTTTCTATGACTAGGTTTTCAATCACCTAAACAATCAGTGTCTTATATTTCCTTATTTTATGTGACTTAAAAGTGTTCCCAAAAACATTCATGGAACTACTATAGAACAAGAATCGCACTCGTGAATATGGTAATGAGCTAGAGAAAGCATGCATAGAATTTCTACTGAACAAGAATCACACTTGTGAATAAGGTAAATGATCTTGAAAATCAAATTGAATGTTCCTAATAAATCACTGAAATGGTTTTAACAAAATTCGCAATCTTACCTGTAGAGTGGACCTCTGTCTCCTTTCTCTCACTCTGCTCCTTCACTCGTTTTTCTATCCTTTCTATCTTTCACCTTTCTGCATCTCTGCTCTTTTGTGCGTTATTTCTGCCCATTTTCCCTTTCTTTCCCTTTTCTTTATCCCTTCTTTCCTCCCTTTACCTTTCCCCGCCGCTGCTGCCCCGCGGCCCCTTCCCCCCCCCCCCCCCCCCCCCCCCCCCCCCCCCCCCCAGCGCGACCGGCCCAATCCAGCTCCTCTCCCCGCTCCCGCCTCCCAGCTATCCAGCCCTCCCCGACCCCTACTTAATGGCGGCAACTGGTGCACCGAAGGCGCGTCAAAAGCAAGCACGTCTGCGCCCGTCCGCGACCCGTCCGCGACCAGCAACAGGAACCCTGGACCTCCGCCCCGCCAACGCTACGACCCAGCAGCACTCCACGCACTCAACCCAGGCTGCAACAACAACTGCAAGCTAGCATCACCAGCCGACACCCATGGACCCTTCAGCTGTCACCGCTGCCGGCACACCTGCAGCACCGCCAAGAACACCGATCCAGCACAACCTGCCCCCAAGAACACAACCGAACCGAAGACCCTGCAATGCATCCTCCTCAACGTCCGATCCCTCCACAAACACGCCACAGAAATCTGGGACCTCCTCGACAGCACCACCCCAGACGTAGCATTCTTCACCGAAACCTGGACCAACACCACCTCGGGACCGGACATCGCCATCGCCATCCCCCAAGGATACAAGATCTCCAGGAAGGACCACCCCACCCACCCAGGAGGAGGAATCGCCATCGTCCACAAATCCAGCCTCGGCCTGAGCACACTCCCTGACGAGTCCACAAAACTGATGGAACACCTTCACTTCAAGATACTGGCCAGCCCCACCGCCGCCCTCCGAGGAACCCTCATCTACCGACCCCCTGGACCCCGCGGACCCTTCGCCAACTCCATCACGGACATTATCTCCCCGCAGGCCATCGCATCCACCAACTACACCCTGCTGGGAGACCTCAACTTCCACCTCGACAATCAACTGGACCCCAACACCACATGCCTCCTGGACAACCTCCACAACATTGGACCCTGCCAGATCGTGACAGAGCCCACGCACTCAGCAGGACACACCCTCGACCCCCTCTTCACTACAGGAAACTCCATCACCTTCAGCCACACCACCGAACTCCCATGGACCGACTATCGTTGCGTCCACTTCACCTTCAGAACACACACCATCCACAGACACCAGCACCTGCTTCCAGAAAGAAACTGGACCAAAATAACCAACGACCAGCTCACCTCCTCACTCAACAACTCCACCCCAACCATCGTGGAAAACGACGACCCCAACACCGCAGCTCGAACCCTGCATAGATGGATCTCGGACAGCACCAACACCATAGCCCCCCTCAAGAAAAACAACAATACCCGTGCCAAGAAAGCCAGATGATTTACCACCGAACTTCGAGAGTCCAGGCGCACACGCCGCGGCCTCGAAAAGGCCTGGAGAAACACCAAATCCACAGAAGCCCACAACAACTTCAGAGCCGCCACCAACGCCCCCCATCAACTCATCAGAGAAACGAGGAAAAAAGCGATTGAAGACAGAATCTCCACCCACGCACACAACAGCAAGGAACTCTTCAGCATCATCAATGAGTTCGCCCAACCCACCAGCGAGTCTACTGACATACCTCCCTCACAAGACCTCTGCGACAAACTCAGCACCTTTTTCCACCAGAAAATCAAGAGCATCTACGACAACTTCGACAAAGACAACCAACACACTGAACCATCACGAACCACCCCCGACACCCGGAAACCAGCGATTGATGACTGGACAGCCCTCACCCTCGAAGACACACTGAAGACAATGAAGTCAATCCACTCAGGGGCCCCCACGGACCCCTGACCCCACCACATCTTCAACAGAGCCGCCGATACCATCGCACCCATGCTCCACCACACCATCAACAGCTCCCTGGCGACCGCCTCGTTCCCCGACGACTGGAAACACGCCGAGGTCAACCCCCTCCTAAAGAAACCCGCAGCGGACCCCACCGACCTCAAAAACTACAGACCCATCTCCCTGCTCCCTTTCCCAGCGAAAGTCATCGAGAAAGCCATCAACAGCCAACTCGCCACATTCATTGAAGAACACAACATCCTCGACTCCTCCCAATCCGGCTTCAGAAAAAACCACAGTACGGAAACCGCCCTCCTCGCCGCAACAGACGACATCCGCACCCAACTGGACAAAGGAGAAACAGTAGCCCTCATCCTCCTAGACCTATCAGCGGCGTTCGACACAGTCTCCCACCGCACCCTAATACGCAGACTCTACGACGCAGGAATCCAGGACAAGGCCCTCGACTGGATCTGCTCCTTCCTCTCCGGCAGGACGCAACGGGTCAGACTCCCCCCTTTCTTCTCAGACCCCACACCCACCATCTGCGGAGTCCCCCAGGGCTCCTCCCTCAGCCCGACGCTCTTCAACGTCTACATGGCTCCACTTGCCCCCATCGTCAGAACCTACGGTCTCAACATCGTGTCATACGCAGACGACACCCAGCTCATCCTCTCCCTATCCAACGAGCCCAACACCGCCAGACGCAACTTTCGAGAAGGCATGGAAGCCGTCGCCAAATGGATGAAAAACAGCTGCCTACAACTAAACACCAACAAAACAGAAGTACTCATCATGGGCCCAAACCCCGACGCCTGGAGCGACACCTGGTGGCCCACCGCCCTCGGAAACCCGCCAACCCCCACAGACCAAGCATGCAACCTGGGAATCATCCTGGACTCCGACCTCAAAATGGACCGCCAGATCAACTCTGTCTCATCTTCCTGCTTCCACACCCTCCGCCTCCTTCGTAAGACCTTCAAATGGATCCCCCTCGAACACCAAAAGACAGTCACTCACGCCCTGGTCACCAGCAGACTCTACTACGGCAACGCACTCTACGCCGGAATAAACAAAAACCTCATCCACAAGCTACAGAACATCCAGAACGCCGCTGCAAGACTGGTCCTCAACCTGCCAAAACACTGCCACATCTCCCAGCACCTGCGCACACTCCACTGGCTCCCCGTCGAGGCGAGAATCACCTTTAAGATGCTCACCCACGCACACAAGGCCCTCCACGGCACCGGACCAGCATACCTGAACAGCCGGTTCAAATTCCAGGCACCCCAAAGGACCCTACGATCAGCCCAGCTCTCCTACCCCGTGGTCCCCCGCACCAGAAAGACCAGATCGGGAGGCCGCTCCTTCTCCTTCCTCGCGGCCAAAGCATGGAACGCCCTTCCGCTCCACCTCAGACAGACAACATCGCTCCCCATCTTCGCAAGAAACCTCAAAACCTGGCTCTTCAACAGACCCCCTCCTTGATGGAATGGAACCTGCACCCCCCCACCCCTAGCGCCTTGAGACCCTTACGGGTGAGTAGTTGCGCTTTAACAAACTCCTGATTGATGGATTGACTCTACTTCTGAATCTGGGTTAGTGACAGGTAATCCCCCCAAAAGCTAGCCTCACCGGGAGCCCATCAAGAAGAGAAGTCTCCGCAGATTCTAAACTCCTCCTGCAGCTCAGCGAGCGTTGTAGCAGTCTTCAGGCACCCAGAACTCTCCACGATCAAAAGAAGAAAGCTGGCTTCGGAGAGAAACTGAGCCCCAAGATCCTCTTCCTCCTTCACCAAAAGACGCTGAAAAGTGAGCACGGGGAACTGGGCGTGGCCGCTGACATCACTGTAGGCACGCCCCGTGCCAAACCTCCCGCATCTCGCGTGAGGTGCCAAACCTTCCGCATCTCGCGTGAGGTGCCAAACCTTCCGCATCTCGCGTGAAATGCCAAACCTCCCGCATCTCGCGTGAAATGCCAAACCTCCCGCATCTCGCGTGAAATGCCAAACCTCCCGCATCTCGCGTGAAATGCCAAACCTCCCGCATCTCGCGTGAAATGCCAAACCTCCCGCATCTCGCGTGAGGTGCCAATCCTCCCGCATCTCGCGTGAGGCTAAAACCTCACGCATCTCGCGTGAGGTGCCGAACCTCACGCCTCTTGCCCGAGGTTAAAACCTCACGCATCTCGCGTGAGGTGCCGAACCTCACGCTTCCCGCGTACGGTGCCAAACCCCACGCATCTCGGGTGAGGTGCCAAACCTCACGCATCTCGGATGAGGTGCTAAACCTCACGCATCTCGGATGAGGTGCCAAACCTCACGCATCTCGCGTGAGGTGCCGAACCTCACGCATCTTGCCCGAGGTTAAAACCTCACGCATCTCGCGTGAGGTGCCTAACCTCACGCTTCCCGCGTACGGTGCCAAACCCCACGCATCTCGGGTGAGGTGCCAAACCTCACGCATCTCGGATGAGGTGCTAAACCTCACGCATCTCGGGTGAGGTGCCAAACCTCACGCATCTCGCGTGAGGTGCATAACCTCAGACATCTCGCGTGAGGTGCCGAACCTCACATCTCGCGTGAAGTGCTGAACCTCACGCATCTCGCGTGAGGTGCCGAACCTCCCGCATCTCGGGTGAGGTGCCAAACCTCCCGCATCTCGGGTGAGGTGCCAAACCTCCCGCATCTGGGGTGAGGTGCCAAACCGCACGCATCTCGGGTGAGGTGCCAAACCTCACGCATCTCGGGTGAGGTGCCAAACCTCACGCATCTCGGGTGAGGTGCCAAACCTCACGCATCTCGGGTGAGGTGCCAAACCTCACGCATTTCTGGTGAGGTGCCAAACCTCACGCATCTCGCGTGAGGTGGTAAACCTCACGCATCTCGTGAGTGTCTGGCGCGGTAGTAAATGTCCTCCCATTCTTTGTTGCGCAGAGTCCGCCCCAGTTCCCTCTCCCATCTAGCCCGTCCTGCCTTATAAACACGCGAGTATCTGTCCAAGAGGAGCCGATATATGTATGAAATGAGTCGCTTAACTGTGGTGCGCGAGAGAAGCCAGTATTCATATTTACTGAGCTTGCGTGTAGCGTCTCCACGGATCTGGAGTGGAAGCGCCCAATGTCGGACCTGTAGATACCTAAGGCGTTCAGCCTCCGGGAGGTCATAGGTCTTCCGGAATTCCTCAAAAGGCATCACTCCCGCACCTGAATACATGTGAAAGAGGCATCGGCATCCTGCTGGGCGCCACCGTGCAAAGGCCTGGACACCCCTACCCGGGCCGGAGTCAGGGTTCTCCAACAGTGGTGTGAGGGGAGATGGGAAGGTCGTCGGGTCGTGTAAGACGCATGTTCGATCCCATACCTCTAGTGGTACCCTCGTGATGAAGGAGGCGTATAGGTTAGGGGGCCGGTGTTCTCGCCGCAGGAAAGGCACCTCCTGGAGTGGACGCCCCGCGACCGCTTGGTCCTGGAACAACCAATGGCGCTCCAATTCCCATTTGCTCCATTCCACTAGGGTTCTGAGTTGGGTCGCCTGGTAATAGTGACGCAAATCCGGCAGGCCCAGCCCACCACTCTCCGGGGGAAGCATCACTAGCCTCAGCTTGAGTCTGGGCCGTTTCCCGTTCCACACAAACTGAGCCAGCTCCGATTGCCTGCGGCGAATCCATCCCTCCGGGGGACGGAGCGGGCTAGCCCGAAAAACGTATAAAACTTGCGGGAGGATTGTCATCTTTACTGCTGCCACTCGGCCCAGCCAAGATAGTGGGAGGTGCCGCCACCGCCCGACCTCCGCGCGGATAGTGCGACTAAGGTTAGCGTAGTTGAGACGCACCGTTTCTGGTAGCGTGGCCGCCAAGTGTATGCCCAGGTAGGGGACTGCACCGTCTGCCCATTGGAAGGGGAATTGTGCTTCTAGGGAGGCCCGCGTGTGTGCCTCCAAGGAAAGGTCAAGTGCTGGGGGGCGGAGCTTGCCGGTGTAGGAGAGTAGGGTCTGCAATCCTATGATCACCCAGATTTTTCGCTTTTGTTTCACTGGTTTACGACTTTCTCTGGCTGTGGGCCTGCTAATCAGACCCACAGCCTGGCTGTTCTCTTTCTAAATTACGATATGTACCCTAGGTGCATTTACCAATTGGTACTGGGCCACCTTATCAGACCCTGTAACTCAGGGCATAGGTGTACCCAGGGCCGCCAGGGGCTGCAGCATGTATTATGCCACCCCTGGCTGGCCTCCTAAATTTGACACAACTGGCAGCATGACAGCTGGGGCGAAGTCGTGTAATCACACTTTGCTTTAGATATGGTAGCCCTATATCTAACCATACAATGGACACTCGAGTTCCTATCAGTCACTCCTATGGCAGGCCTTGACAATCCTGAAGGCAGAGTGCATGGGCTCGTGTGAACTAGGCTCTGGCCCGAGCCGAGCCCGGTTGCAGCTTGCGGAATCAAGACCCAATGGCTGTTCCATGATAACGCGTACCACATCGGTAACTTCGGTGTCGCGTTATCAAGACATGTCGAGTAAGGTGTCATACGAATCGGGATGCTGCCCTCTCACCAACTCTGGCGACGAGGTTAGCATTCCGCCCTTCTAGAGGGACACGACATGTACGTAACTGTGAACCCCGGTTAAAGTTAACTCAAGCCTCAGCTCCACAAAATGGATGCTGCCACCACAGACACGAGTCTGACCTCCTGCTGCTGGGAGTCCTTCCAGCGAGGAGAGCTTGGACAAAGGGTTTCCTGTCGAGGGCGGTGTTCGCACCGTCCCAGACAGGGTTTGTGTATTCTGGGTAGGTAGGGCTTTTGCGAGAAGGTGACTGCGGAGTGGCACCCCGGTGCTCACTACGCATCTGCCGGTCAGAACCAGTTCCAGGGGCACCAACCCTGGCCTGGGGAAAGTCCGGCAGGGGAGAGGGGTGTAACTACCTCCCTTCCTGGTCCCACCCTTAGGGCAGGACCTAGTCATGTACCCACCCCTTTCTTTAGAATAAAGGCCGGAGCGGGGACCCTTCCAAATTAGATCATCTTTGAATCAAGAACTACTTTCTACGAAAGGACACTCAAGACTCTTCTCAAGATTTCTCCCTTGTGACTAAGGAGTAGTCACCCTGCATCAGCGGGCACCACCTAAGAACTCTGCGGTTTGCTGCAAGTCCTTCCTCAAGGATCCGACGGCCCAGCTCGACGAGAACCGGCTTCCCTGGCACCTCTGACCTCTACCCACGTCATCAGCTCAGCTGTGATCTGTGGGTGCGACGAGACCTCGAGGGACCGGCCATCATCAGAACCTGCACGCTCTTAACCAGCACGACCATTGAAGCGATTCCCTGGTGAGTGCTCTGGGGTCCGAGAAGCCCCGACCCTGAGCCGCTCCAGCACCGAAGTGCAGTCTCCCAGCATCTCCACGATCTGCGTGGGGCCCTTCTGCTCGCTGCTCAGCACGTTGTCTGGACACTAGCCGCCGGCTTGTGCCCTTCTGTGACGACATCCGACAATCAACACTGCTGGTCTGGTTGCTCCAGACTGGCCCTTGCTTCCATCTTTGCGAGAAGCACCCCGGACCCTCCTGGTCCACTCAAGACGCCATCTTAGGCCCACCACGTGGCCCCGAGATCTGCCAAGGCTTGTTGCCCCATCCTGGGCCCAGCGACGCCGACAGCATCATCCTTCGTGGGACAGCTCGCACCTCCACCGTGGTCGCCGACAACGCCTCCTGGTCCGTGAGACTGCAGAGCCTAGCGTCGCCCACTCACCTGGTCGAGGTGACGGCCAACCGGTGCCATCCTGGTACCCTCTGACTACTGGCTAGTAGTACGAACTTGGTCCCCTCTGCTTTCAGGTATCAACAATCTCTGATCCAGGCTTGGATCTCTACGAACTATTCATCACTGGTCGCCGGCCAGCAACTCCTTTTCTTCCGGCTCCTGGCTCGTCAGCGAAGACCCCGACGCCTGTAAGACTTGCGCAGCCCTCGTGGCTAGGTAACTCGGCATTTCGGTGCCTGCATAGTCTCTTTACTCTAAGGGTCCCGAGTCCCTCGCTTCCGACTTGCCTTATCGGGTCCGCCCGAGACCTTAAACTTTCCGTGTCCTCGGACACTTGTTTTAATTGTGCACTTGAAGTATTTTCCTAAGAGATTTGGTTTGTGCTTAGTACCCTGTCCTCATAAAGAGTCCAGGGCTGTTGTGAATCTTAATAAATATCCTGTTTATTTTCATAACACTTGTGTGGTGTCCTTTCACTGGGTGTTCAAGGGGTACATGTGTGGTAAACAGCTGGCTTAACGCGCCCTCTCGAGTCTTTAGCCTTAGACTGCTCGTATCCACGCTACTAGGATAGCTGGTCTATAGGTTGACTTACAACCAAACACCATAAGGGTCGTTGGAGCGATACATAGCGGTCGCTAGAATAGCGAACGTTGCATATCGGGCCAACTTCTCACATTGGTGAGCAGCGGTTGGGATTTGAGCTTGCTGTTGTTTTACCACACGTATCCTAAGAATATCTTGTTGAAAGATCACATAAGTACTGTTAGTACATATAACTAAAGCTTAGAATACTCTGAGTTCTACTGAACCAGCTGTTGCAGCTCCTCAAGGCTTAGCACACCTTGGCTGCAACTCTTAGCAAGGGAACAGTAGGTAAACACGTAGTGTAGGTAGGTGCATCACTTACACCACACTAGAAACAGTATGTCGGACAAAGGAGGAAACTCTGAGTCTCCCCTTGTGTCAGTTGACCCTCCACAGGTCATCCCTTCAAGATATACTGTGCTGAGCTTCAAGGAGTTAAGACAGGTGTGTCACTCCCGGAAGATCAAGCAGGGGTCTAACCCCACCACGTCCTTTCTGATTGGTCTCTTGGAGACTTATGATGCCAGAAAAGCTGAGACCCGTCTTAGCTCTTCTAATCCAGAAGGAGACATGCCTCCCCTCGAGGGAACCAGAGACGATCCTGACCTCATCCACCTCGCAACTGAGAACGAAGATGTGGAGGATGATGAGGATGAGGATCCCTCTGGGGATGAGGCAGATAAGGGACAGGTAGAAGTCGTTAGACTAAGCAGGTCCAACTTAAGCAAACATGATAGTGGTACTGGGGGACCCCCAGCGCTACTGTCAGGTCCGCTTAACATTGGGAATGGACGAGCCCGATCTCTGTCGAGAGACTCTGGCAGATCCCTTCAAACCAATGGCTCTCACAACTCTTCTCAAAGAGGGATAACGTCCCCTCAGAGGAGAGTATACGAAGCTAAGGAAAGGGCAGCTAATCTGAGGATCGAAAGGGAAGAACTTGCCCTGGCCAAAGAAAGGCTTGCCTTTGCGAGAGAGCAACAGTTAAGTGGGGTAGTCCCCACTGGTGGCAGCAATGTACCTAGCAATAGGGAAAAGAGTTTCGATACAAAACACCTTGGTAAGATAGTGCCCCCCTTTAAACAAGGGGACGACATCCACAAATGGATTACTGCTTTGGAGAGGGCCTGCGCGGTGCAAGGTGTTCCCCAGAGCCAGTGGGCAGCTATCTTGTGGCTCTCCTTTGAAGGTAAAGGTAGAGACAAGCTCCTCACCACAAGGGTGGAGGATGCGAACGATTACCAAGTCTTGAAAAATACACTCGTTGAAGGGTTCGGCCTAACCACTGAGCAGTACAGGGTGCTGTTCAGGGATACCCAGAAAACGCAGTCTCAAGATTGGTCTGACTTTGTCGATTGTGCCACTAAGGCTTTTGAGGGCTGGTTGCTGGGCAGTAAGGTTACTGATTACAAAGGATTGTATAATTTGATGATGAGAGAACAAATTTTAAACAATTGTCAGAACCAGTTGTTGCATCAGCATCTTGTTGACTCAGATCTGACCTCTCCCCAAGAATTGGGAAAGAAGGCAGACAGATGGGTTAGAACAAGAGTTAAACAGAACCAGGGCCAGAATCAAGGTGGTCAGAAGAAAGCAGACCAGAAGGGTAAAGATTCTAAGGGGGAACAAAATGACCAGAAGTCTTCGACAGGTCCCCAACAACCCAAAGAGGGTGGGGGTCAGGCTCCCCAAAAGAAGAAGGAAGGCCAATCCAAAAGATGGTGCCAGTACTGTAAAAGTAAATCTCACTGGTTTAGTGAGTGCACCAAGAAAGGAGGAGGGCAGACTCCTGCCACTGCAGCCCCTAAGGCACCTGTGCCCCCTAGTACAGTCAGCAGTGGTAGTGCGCCTCCCAAGGGTTTAGTAGGGTTAACCCTGGGTTCTGAGGGGCGTGACAACTTAGTTGGCACACTCACTCAGGCTGTCCTTGTCAGTACAGGGGACGCGGACGTGTCCCCTGACATAAGTCCCAATACCTTGGGCAAATACAGACAGACGCCTTTCATAAATGGAAAGATGGCTCAGGCCTATAGGGACACTTGTGCCAGCGTCACCATGGTGACGCCTAACTTTGTGGACCCTGGACAGATCATGCCAGGTACAGAATTCCTGGTGACCAATGCAAGCAATGTCACTACCAATCATAGTATGGCAATTGTAGCTTTCTCCTGGGGAGGGGTAACTGGCCAAAAGAAGGTTGTAGTTAGTCCAGACCTCCCAGTGGATTGTTTGTTGGGCAATGATTTGGAGTCATCACAATGGTCAGAAGTGGAGCACCGGACTCACATGGAAATGTTAGGTTTGCCAGCACATGTGTTCGCTGTGACCAGGTCACAGGTCAGGAAATGCCCCACTGAACAGGTGCTGGATCCTGGAACAACGGACCAGACACCTCCCAAGAAAAAGAGCAGTAGGGTTAAGGCTGCGCCTTCCCCCTTGCCCCAGGTCGTGGATCAAGTCTCAGAGGAGGCTGACCTACAGGAATTGAGGGAAACTGGGCCTAGGGAGTTCGAACTTGATCAAGTTGAATTCTTGGGTTCAGGGGGACCCTCAAGGGAAGACCTGGGGAAGGACCAGTTAGACTGCCCTTCTCTTGAACCCCTCAGACAGCAGGCTGCTGCTGAGGCTGCTGGGAACGCCACAGGTACCCACAAGGTATACTGGGAAGATGGACTCCTGTACACTGAGTCAAGAGACCCCAAGCCTGGCATGACCAGGAGGCTGGTTGTACCCTTGTCTCAGCGTGGTTTCCTACTTACCTTGGCCCACGAGATTCCCTTAGCAGGTCACTTAGGCCAGACGAAAACGTGGGACAGGCTTGTCTCACACTTTCACTGGCCTCATATGAACGAAGATACCAAGGAGTTTTGCCGCTCCTGTGTCACTTGCCAAGCCAGTGGTAAGTCAGGTGGCACGACAAAGGCCCCCCTTATACCAATGCCTGTGGTGGGGGTGCCCTTTGAACGGGTGGGGATCGACATCGTCGGTCCCATGGAACCACCAACAGCACCAGGGCACAAGTTTATACTGGTGGTAGTGGATCATGCCACCAGGTATCCTGAAGCTATTCCCCTTAGGACCACTACAGCACCTGTTGTGGCAAGAGCCCTAGTTGGAGTATTCTCCAGAGTGGGCTTCCCTAAGGAGGTCGTCTCCGACAGAGGTGCAAAATTTATGTCGAGCTACTTAACTGCTATGTGGAAGGAATGTGGTGTCAACTACAAGTTCACTACACCCTATCATCCACAATGCAATGGGCTTGTTGAGAGATTCAACAGGACCCTTAAAGGGATGATTCATGGACTACCTGAAAAGCTTCGGCGTAGATGGGACGTCCTGATCCCCTGCCTCTTGTTCGCCTACAGAGAAGTCCCACAGAAGGGGGTTGGCTACAGCCCTTTTGAACTTTTGTACGGGCATCCTGTAAGAGGACCCCTGTGTTTGGTGAAGGAAGGATGGGAGAGACCTCTCAAAAAGCCTGCAGCCAACATAGTGGACTATGTGCTTGGCCTCCGCTCGCGGATGGCTGAATACATGGAGAAGGCATCTGAAAACCTTAAGGCCAGCCAAGAACTCCAGAAAGCTTGGCATGACCAAAAGGCTGTCTTGACTGTTTACCAGCCCGGACAGAAGGTGTGGGTGTTGGAGCCAGTGGCCCCAGCAGCACTCAAGGACAAATGGTCCGGGCCCTACACCATCCTGGAGAAAAAGGGAGAGGTCACCTACCTGGTCGACCTGGGAACTCCCCGGAGCCCCCACAGGGTGCTTCATGTCAACAGGCTCAAGGCATATGTCGACAGGAAGGACATGAGTTTGCTCATGGCCCTAGATGAGGGACAGGAAGAAGAGAGTGACCCTCTCCCCGACCTGCTCACTCAGAATCCTGACGATGGATCGGTAGATGGTGTTGTCTTTTGTGGCAGCCTCTCCGAACATCAACAGAGCGACTGTAAACAGGTTCTTCAGTCGTTCAGACATATGTTTTCTCTAACACCCAGCCAGACCGATTGGTGCACCCATGAGGTTGACACTGGTGACAGCTTGCCCGTTAAGAGTAAAATCTACCGGCAGCCTGATCACGTTAGAGACTGCATCAAGAGTGAAGTGCAGAAAATGTTGGAGCTGGGAGTCATTGAACCCTCGGATAGCCCTTGGGCTAGTCCCGTAGTTCTAGTGCCGAAACCTCACACCCAGGGTGGTAAGAGAGAGATGAGGTTTTGCGTAGACTACAGGGGTCTCAATGCAGTCACTAAGACTGACGCCCACCCAATACCGAGGGCAGACGAGCTTATCGATAGATTGGCCTCGGCCAACTACTTAAGTACGTTTGACCTGACAGCTGGGTATTGGCAAATCAGGTTAGCTGAGGACGCCAAGCCTAAAACCGCATTTTCAACCCCTGGTGGGCATTATCAGTTCGTGGTGATGCCCTTTGGTCTGAAAAATGCACCTGCCACCTTCCAAAGGTTGGTGAATCAAGTCCTTACTGGGCTGGATGACTTCTGTGCGGCGTATCTTGACGATATTGCTGTCTTTAGCTCCACCTGGGAGGATCACCTGGTCCACCTGCGGAAAGCGTTAGAGGCCCTGCAAGCAGCAGGCCTCACTATCAAGGCCACCAAGTGCCAGATAGGGCAGACACAGGTTGTATACCTGGGCCACCTTGTAGGTGGAGGCCAGGTCCAGCCACTGGAGAGCAAGATACAGTCAATCAGGGACTGGGCTCCTCCAACCACCCAGACTCAGGTTCGAGCTTTCTTGGGCCTGACTGGTTACTATAGGAAGTTTGTCAGGAACTATGGTTCCATCGTGACACCATTAAACGAACTGACAAGTAAGAAAATGCCAAAAAAGGTTCAGTGGACAGCGAGCTGTCAAAAAGCATTCGATGACCTAAAGCAGGCCATGTGCACGGCGCCTATCCTCAAGAGTCCGGACTACTCCAAACCATTCATTGTCCAAACAGATGCTTCTGAGTTGGGTGTGGGAGCTGTTCTTTCTCAACTGAATTTTGATGGTCAAGACCAGCCCATTGCTTTTATAAGCAGAAGGCTGACCCCTAGAGAGAAGAATTGGTCAGCTATTGAGAGGGAGGCCTTTGCTGTGGTTTGGGCCCTGAAGAAGCTGAGGCCATACTTGTTTGGCACTCACTTCAAGATTCAGACCGACCATAAGCCCCTCTTGTGGCTAAATCAGATGAAGGGTGAAAACCCCAAACTGCTAAGGTGGTCCATTTCCCTACAGGGGATGGACTTTACAGTGGAACATAGACCTGGTACTGATCATGGCAATGCCGATGGGCTCTCCAGATATTTCCACTTAGAACAAGAAGACTCACCTGGTCAAGGTTAGCTTATTGTTCCGACGTTTGGGGGGGGGGGGTCATGTAGGAGAGTAGGGTCTGCAATCCTATGATCACCCAGATTTTTCGCTTTTGTTTCACTGGTTTACGACTTTCTCTGGCTGTGGGCCTGCTAATCAGACCCACAGCCTGGCTGTTCTCTTTCTAAATTACGATATGTACCCTAGGTGCATTTACCAATTGGTACTGGGCCACCTTATCAGACCCTGTAACTCAGGGCATAGGTGTACCCAGGGCCGCCAGGGGCTGCAGCATGTATTATGCCACCCCTGGCTGGCCTCCTAAATTTGACACAACTGGCTGCATGACAGCTGGGGCGAAGTCGTGTAATCACACTTTGCTTTAGATATGGTAGCCCTATATCTAACCATACAATGGACACTCGAGTTCCTATCAGTCACTCCTATGGCAGGCCTTGACAATCCTGAAGGCAGAGTGCATGGGCTCGTGTGAACTAGGCTCTGGCCCGAGCCGAGCCCGGTTGCAGCTTGCGGAATCAAGACCCAATGGCTGTTCCATGATAACGCGTACCACATCGGTAACTTTGGTGTCGCGTTATCAAGACATGTCGAGTAAGGTGTCATACGAATCGGGATGCTGCCCTCTCACCAACTCTGGCGACGAGGTTAGCATTCCGCCCTTCTAGAGGGACATGACATGTACGTAACTGTGAACCCCGGTTAAAGTTAACTCAAGCCTCAGCTCCACAAAATGGATGCTGCCACCACAGACACGAGTCTGACCTCCTGCTGCTGGGAGTCCTTCCAGCGAGGAGAGCTTGGACAAAGGGTTTCCTGTCGAGGGCGGTGTTCGCACCGTCCCAGACAGGGTTTGTGTATTCTGGGTAGGTAGGGCTTTTGCGAGAAGGTGACTGCGGAGTGGCACCCCGGTGCTCACTACGCATCTGCCGGTCAGAACCAGTTCCAGGGGCACCAACCCTGGCCTGGGGAAAGTCCGGCAGGGGAGAGGGGTGTAACTACCTCCCTTCCTGGTCCCACCCTTAGGGCAGGACCTAGTCATGTACCCACCCCTTTCTTTAGAATAAAGGCCGGAGCGGGGACCCTTCCAAATTAGATCATCTTTGAATCAAGAACTACTTTCTACGAAAGGACACTCAAGACTCTTCTCAAGATTTCTCCCTTGTGACTAAGGAGTAGTCACCCTGCATCAGCGGGCACCACCTAAGAACTCTGCGGTTTGCTGCAAGTCCTTCCTCAAGGATCCGACGGCCCAGCTCGACGCGAACCGGCTTCCCTGGCACCTCTGACCTCTACCCACGTCATCAGCTCAGCTGTGATCTGTGGGTGCGACGAGACCTCGAGGGACCGGCCATCATCAGAACCTGCACGCTCTTAACCAGCACGACCATTGAAGCGATTCCCTGGTGAGTGCTCTGGGGTCCGAGAAGCCCCGACCCTGAGCCGCTCCAGCACCGAAGTGCAGTCTCCCAGCATCTCCACGATCTGCGTGGGGCCCTTCTGCTCGCTGCTCAGCACGTTGTCTGGACACTAGCCGCCGGCTTGTGCCCTTCTGTGACGACATCCGACAATCAACATTGCTGATCTGGTTGCTCCAGACTGGCCCTTGCTTCCATCTTTGCGAGAAGCACCCCGGACCCTCCTGGTCCACTCAAGACGCCATCTTAGGCCCACCACGTGGCCCCGAGATCTGCCAAGGCTTGTTGCCCCATCCTGGGCCCAGCGACGCCGACAGCATCATCCTTCGTGGGACAGCTCGCACCTCCACCGTGGTCGCCGACAACGCCTCCTGGTCCGTGAGACTGCAGAGCCTAGCGTCGCCCACTCACCTGGTCGAGGTGACGGCCAACCGGTGCCATCCTGGTACCCTCTGACTACTGGCTAGTAGTACGAACTTGGTCCCCTCTGCTTTCAGGTATCAACAATCTCTGATCCAGGCTTGGATCTCTACCAACTATTCATCACTGGTCGCCGGCCAGCAACTCCTTTTCTTCCGGCTCCTGGCTCGTCAGCGAAGACCCCGACGCCTGTAAGACTTGCGCAGCCGCAGCCCTCGTGGCTAGGTAACTCGGCATTTCGGTGCCTGCATAGTCTCTTTACTCTAAGGGTCCCGAGTCCCTCGCTTCCGACTTGCCTTATCGGGTCCGCCCGAGACCTTAAACTTTCCGTGTCCTCGGACACTTGTTTTAATTGTGCACTTGAAGTATTTTCCTAAGAGATTTGGTTTGTGCTTAGTACCCTGTCCTCATAAAGAGTCCAGGGCTGTTGTGAATCTTAATAAATATCCTGTTTATTTTCATAACACTTGTGTGGTGTCCTTTCACTGGGTGTTCAAGGGGTACATGTGTGGTAAACAGCTGGCTTAACGCGCCCTCTCGAGTCTTTAGCCTTAGACTGCTCGTATCCACGCTACTAGGATAGCTGGTCTATAGGTTGACTTACAATCAAACACCATAAGGGTCGTTGGAGCGATACATAGCGGTCGCTAGAATAGCGAACGTTGCATATCGGGCCAACTTCTCACAGCCGGCGTCCATGGTAGACGCTTGAGTGCGGAGCTCCTCGCCTTTGCCCTGTAATTATCCTGCAAACTAATCCTGCTGAGTGCCTGAAAGACTCTATTGACTGCTGTTCACCCCCTAGCAGCCCCCGGGTGTGAGCGACAGAGTCTCGACGCCCGGACCACTGCAATACCGGGACGTCCTTGCTGGGAGGATCCGGCGGTAGCGGACCAGGCCTGCATCCCCGGTCTGGCCTGTGGAGCAGCCCGAGAGACGTCGCTCGACGTGCGGCCTGAAAGGGGCCGGAAGTACCGGCTGCGCGCTGCACACGGCGGACTTGGGACGTCCCGGAGCTGGGGTGATAGTGCACCCATTCAAGACGGGCGGTGTCGTGGGTGCGGCGCTCGGCCGTGCACCGTGCCTCTGCGGGCCGCATTGAAGGACAGTGGGGCTGGGGGCCCGGGAGTGCTCCCGGTGGTCTGCCCCACCTGAAATCCCCGACCAAGCCTGACATTGTCTGCTGGAATAGCTGCGGGAAGCCCTGCGGTATTGAAGGGAGACCCGCTGTTTAGGCGGGACGCAGGACATAGCGGCTCGAGATCAGGCTGCGGAGGACTAGGGCAGTACCAACTCCGGTCCGGAGCGCCATCGGTGAGTGCCTGTTGGGTCCAGGAGGCTACGCGACGCTTGGTAGCATACTAGAAATTGCTTCATACCCCAGCAGCGAGGCCCTTGTGGAGACAGGAGACACCGGGTGGGTGCGCAGCACGGAATGTACAGCGGACACCTTAGCGAGTAACTTTTTGATTGACACCGTTTTGGGGCCTGGCCTGCCTTGGTGACGGCTATTTGCTGCATCGCCCGAAGCCTGCTGCTGAGCCCTGGAGTGGTGGCTGGGCACCGAAAACGCAGAGGGAAGATCCTGCCTTGCACGGGCGTTGACGAGGAAGGTGATTGTTTGCCCTGGCTGAGGGCACTTGGCAACCTGTGCTGCATAGTGTGGTGGTTGATCTGGATACCCACTGCCTCGGGGACGGCTGGAGACCTTGGTAGGTGGAGGTTGGCGCAGTGGGGCCAGGTCAT
Source organism: Lissotriton vulgaris (assembly GCF_964263255.1). NCBI lineage: Eukaryota > Metazoa > Chordata > Amphibia > Caudata > Salamandridae > Lissotriton > Lissotriton vulgaris. Next base: position 946,914,533 of record NC_141699.1, on the reverse strand, counting down.
AGATCGGTAGCTATGTGGCCGGCTAGAGGAACCCACAGTTGGAAGCCAGTTGGTACTGTTGTGGTGTGCGGCACTCTGGATTGTAGGAACGGCTGACCAGGCACTTGGGAGCACGCACGTGGGTGCCGAGATCTGGGGCTCGGAGCCTGAGACACACGCTAATCTGTGAGACGTCGCTAACCTGCTCCAAGTGGACTCGGGAGCTTGAGAAACGTTACGCTTTGATGTCCAGCAGGATCCCCATGGGCAAAAACGACAGAACTCACTCCAAACTCTCCTTTGAGCAGCGACGGACCAAGGGGACGGAGGTGTCTGCCACAGAGGCGCCCCCGCGGGGAGCTACCTCTGACGGTTCTACGGGAGCCGATATCCGAGACTTGCTGGTCTCGATGGAAAAAAGGCTACAAGACAGTATTGCGTCCATTGGTACTAAAATTGATGCCCTGACATCGCAGTGGGGCGATACAGCGGAAGAGGTCAGTGGTGTGCTCCCAACTCCGGAATCCCCTTTAATGGCTCCCTGTAGCCATAATAGCTGACGAGCTAGTTGGAGATGCACCTGCGCGCCAGAGGGGCAACGAGGCCCGTGACGGGTGTTTGGCAAACTGTTCTGCAACCCCAAATACTATCTCTACTGATGAGGGAAACAATCCCGAAACACGAGCTAGGCTCGTGTCTAGAGATATCGAAATACAAGTACTTACTTGCACTGATTGTGGTGAAAAACCTTTGAAATTTGAACTTTGAACCGTTCCTGACTACACTTGAACTGCACAGACCAGGATGCAGTGGGGCGATACGGCGGAAGAGGTCAGTGGTGTGCTCCCAACTCCGGAATCCCCTACGGGAGCCGATATCCGAGACTTGCTGGTCTCGATGGAAAAAGGGCTACAAGACAGTATTGCGTCCATTGGTACTAAAATTGATGCCCTGACATACCGCATGGACCGCATGTCGGAACGAGTGGACAAGCATGCTGAACGTCTCGACGTGGCGGAGAGACGTCTGACGGAAGCGGAGGAGACACAGTCGGAGTGGGACAAAGACCGCAAGCAATTTGGCAGACTCCTGCAGGTGATCCAAGACAAGTCGGAGGATTTGGAGGTGAGATCGCGGAGATCCAACATTCGCATCACGGGTGTGGCGGAGACCACGCAAACTGGCAAGATGGAGATTTTCTTGGAGAAACTATTGAAAACACTACTTGGAGACGAGGTTTTCTCCCCTATGTTTATAGTGGAGAGGGCCCACCGCACACTAGGGCCCAGGCCGAAGCCTCAATTATCGGGATAGGGACACAGCACTACGTTTAGCCAGAGACAAAGGCAAGCTGCAATATGAAGGAATGGACATCTCCCTCTATCCGGACTTCACCGCAAAAGTGCAGGAGGAAAGGAGGCAATTTGCTCCATACAAAAAACAACTGCGAGACCTTGGGTTGGATTATGCCATGATGTACCCTGCGAAGCTCCGGATAAACAGGCAAGGGCATTCACATTTCTTTACTGACCCCAGGGAGCTGCAAAAATCTCTTAAGGAATGGTCCAGAGAGCGCAGGAACAGACCGAGGAGCGACCGGGACGACGGCAACACTTCATCACAACTGGACGAACAGGAATGAACACTGAATGGCTGTTTGTTTCAGACAGACCTTTGTACTGGTTAGTACGCTCCCCCCCTTGGCTTGCTCGGACTCCGGCTTTGTTGTAAGCAGCGCGGATGCTGATCGGCGTCTGCTCCTGTGCGGTGGAGCCCTGGCAGTACCCTGAAGATACCCTGCTGGGTGAGATCTTTCTGATTTCTTTCTATGTCATGGGATGCCAGGGTTGCTCTCCAATATGGGCTGTTGCCTCTCGCCTGAGGGGTATGTTTGGTGGGTTTTAATGCTGCGGGTTGCAGGTAGACCTGAGAGGTGCGCTGTGCCACGAGACGGGGAGGGAGGGCGGAAACGTGCATTTCTCGAACTTGGGACTCATGTTGGCACTAAATGCACGGCAGGGGCAGGGCGATGGGACGCTTTAGCATTGCAGTTTCGAACTGGTGGATAACTGCTCTTGGCTGGCAACGTCTGCCCCTGTGCTTTCGGCACTTGAGCTCTGGAGAGAGCTGGTTAAGGGTCTGCTTAAGTTGGTTTTTCAGGGGGGGGTGGAGGGTGGCACGGGGTCCTGTCTGACCAGGTTGGGGGTGGTCGGCTGTGGGCGGGAGGAGGGTGACTGTGAATTGATCACGTGTGGGTGTGTTTCCTGGGAACAATGGGAGGTTCAGTTTCAGGGGTTTGTAATGCCTGGTGTTGTGCTATTTGTTACTGCAACTATGGTCCTACCTGTATATCTTGGAGGTTCAAGACACCCTGCGGTGCACTGCCCACTTGTATTGAAGCTAGATGGAGGACAATGAGGATTTAACCGGAGGCGGACGTCCCGATCTACTGAGGGTGTTGACCTGGAATGTACGGGGACTCAATGACTACCGCAAGCTTAGAAAAGTGATAAGCTACCTTCACAGACACCGAATAGATGTGGATCTCTTGCAAGAAACACACCTCCCACTTACTAGTACGATGCTGTCTGCGAGAGGTTTGGAGGGCAATTGTGTAGCAGCTGGTTTCACTACCCACTCTAGGGGGGTGGTGACATGGGTGAACCCCCGCTCGCAATTAATGTTAACACCTTTACATGTGGACCCAGAGGGTAGATACACCATCTCACGGTGCACGGGTAAAGGACATGACTTAATTGTAGTGAATGTCTACGGTCCCAACTACGATGACCCCGCTTTTTACACAGCCCTTGCTGGCACATGCAGGACATATCTTGATTCCAGGATGGTATGGGGTGGGGATTTTAACTTTGTGATGCATCCGGACCTGGATCGGTCGGCTGGGTCGGCTCGCAGCCCTGCGGCAGCCGCCGTTCTTATGCACTCGGAACTAATCAAGTTAGACATGGTAGACATATGGAGACACAGACACCCGGGCCGGGGAGGGTTCACACATTACTCGGCTTACCACAACATACATACGAGAATAGATTACTGGTTTGTATCTTCCACCCTACTGAATTCGGTTAAAAATTGTACAATTCTCCCACGCACGTTGTCGGACCACTCACCACTGATTCTGCTCCTCGCTGCTCCTGCTAGGAAAATCCCCCCGTTTACTTGGAGGTTCCCGCCCTATTCTCTACTAGACGAGGCTTTTAGGGGGGAGATTGCGGAAGACATAGAGACATTCTTTGACACTAACTTGGGGTCGGTGGACAGTTTTCATACGGTGTGGGACACCTTTAAGCTTTACATCAGGGGAATGGCGATGGCAAAGCACTCTGGGGTACTCAAATCCATTAGACACAGACTCAAAAGCCTAGAGACACAATTGGCTGACTTAGAAAAGCGCCACAGGAGCACATCGGACGCTGAATCAGAAGAACAGATTAAAAAACTGATCACAGAATTCAATGAGGAAGCTGACAGGGAGGTTAAACATATGGGAAGTATGCCACTGCGCGAACGTATGGGGAGGGGGACCGCCCAGGATCATTACTGGCCAGATTGATGCGCAGTAGTAGACCCAAGCTTGTCGTAGAGGAACTAGGGACATCCACTGGAGAGGTGGTTACGGAGGAGGCTGACATCATTGCAGAATTTAAGGATTATTATTCTAAGCTTTATAGGTCCCGATCTGAGCATATGGAGGAGGAAATCGACGACTACCTTAGTTATATCAAAATGCCCTTTCTGGAAAATTTCCAAAGGGAATTCTTGATGATGCCTATACAGCGAGACGAGATCCTAGAGGCGCTGGAGGGTATGAGATCAGCAGCGCCCCTGGCGCGGACGGGCTCACAGTAGCCTTTTACAAGGCTTTCAAAGAAACCCTTGTACCCCATCTGATGTCCCTTTTCGATGAAATATGTCAACCGGGTAGTATGTCAAAATCTATGAGAGAAGCCCTTCTTATCACTATCCCTAAGCCAGGGAAGTCCCCCAGGGAATGCGGCTCATACAGACCGCTTTTCCTTCTGAATGTAGACGCCAAGTTGTAGGCGAAAGCACTGGCTGCGAGATTGGCTATAATCGTCCCGGAGATGGTTGCTCCGGAACAGGCGGGTTTTGTCCCCGCAAGGAACCTGACATATAACCTCCGCACGGTCCTGGGCACTATGCAACACGTGAAACAAGACAACAAAGCTGTTGCGATATTTCTGGACATGGAGAAGGCCTTCGACTCTGTGGAGTGGCCCTTCATGCTAAGGGTGCTGCGGAAGTATGGGCTAGGAAAACCTTTCCTTCAGATGCTGGGTGCACTCTATTACAAGCCCTCTGCTCGCCTGAAACTAGGTGACATCGTCACTGACCCCATTGCCATAAGTAGAGGCACGCGACAGGGTTGCCCTCTATCTCCTCTGCTGTACGCGCTAGTGGCAGAACCCCTGGCGTGTGCGATTAGAGAATACCACAAACACCAAGGGATCAGCTTCCCTACGTACAAGATCGGTATATCCACATATGCGGATGATACCTTGCTATATGTCAGAAAACCGGAAACCAATCTTGCCTCAGTGCTGCGGGAGGTGGTGAGATTTGGGGCATTATCTGGGCTATGCGTGAACTGGGACAAATCGGTTGCACTTCCGTTGAAGCCGGTGACTGTCCCGTTTGTTGCGGAATACCCGTTGCAGTGGACTACGGACTCCATACGATACCTAGGGATCCGTCTGCACACCGACCCGGAGTTATTGGTCCGTGAGAACTATGGTAGGGCTTACAGTAAGCTGGTGGACGATGTAGAGGTCTGGTGTAGACTACCTCTGTCGCTGATGGGGCGAATTGCGATTATGAAAATGGTGGTGCTGCCTCGGTTCCTGTTTCTTTTTAATAACATACCAGTGGTCCTGTCTAAGTCCTTCTTTCGGCGCCTCACGCAAGTCCTAGTTAGGTTGGCGTGGGGAGGTAAACAGCCCAGAGTCCAGTGGAAGATTTTGACCCTTCCCTATGAGCAGGGAGGTCTGGGCGCGCCGGACCTCGAACAGTATTATCGAATAGCCCAAGCGTCTCATCTTCTTACGTGGATCCATGGCAATCCCGATATACCGCATGTAAAATTGGAACGGCTGTTTGCGGAACCAGTCCCACTCCCGGCCACGATTTGTCACCCGATGGACCATAGAACTGGGGTGCTTGATTCCATCAGAGCTACGAATCATGCTTGGCATGAATTGCTTAAACAGCAAGACGGTGAGAGACTATACTCTCCCCTCATGTGTGTGGAGTGGGCTGTGTGGATACCCCCCTTTGGCAGAGAAAGGGGTTGTGAAGGCTCTACTGGAGCTGGGTATTACCAAGCTGGGAGACTTGTTCCTTGACAGCACTGTGAAAACTCTCCACCAGGTCTTGCAATCACTGTCAGGGAAGTCGCTGCTTCATAGCTTCCAGTACCATAGGGTACGCAGTGCCCTGCTGGAACTGCTCGGTCCGGAGCTGGCCGAACCTCCGGAGGTACGGAACTCACCTACGTTATTAAGAACCCGGCCTCGGGTAAACTGGTGTCCAGACTTTAAAAAATGGGGTACCGGCATAGGTGTGGACTACAGTCTAGGGCAAGAGTGGCTTGGCAGGTGGATCTCCAGACACAGATCACTGACGAGATGTGGAGTTATTGTTGCAGCAGGACCAGAAAAATATCTTTCAATAGTAGGCACAGGCTCATTCACTTCAAGTACTTGCAGCGTATATATTACACCCCGGAGAGACTGCATAGGTATGGTCTGAGAGGATCCGCGGAGTGCGAACGCTGTCATCTCCCGAGTGCGGACTTCCTACATATGGCTTGGTCCTGCCCAGGAATCCAGAGATTCTGGACGGAGGTATTCTCCGAATTGGGCCGGATTTTAGGGACGGAGGTCCCGCCTGACCCGGCCATGGCACTGCTGGGTTACTCCAAACCACTACCGGTGGCGTTGCGGAGACTGGCCGATTTAGCCTTGCTGACTGCCAAACGTACGGTAGCAATGTGTTGGATGACTGGGCCACTACCGACAAAAAAAAGATGGGAGACGGACTTACTATACTGCTGTACACAGTCGGAGACATATAGCGAACTGCTTCCTCCCAGGAATCGCCCCAAGGATTTCTGGGGTCTGTACAGGGCCTACCTGGACGCTCGAGATAGTGCAGACTCGGGATCTGACCTGAAGGATGCAGGGGAAGAGGGAACTCTGGACGGGGTTGAGGACCACCTGGGGTGCGATCCTGCAGGTGTTTAGGGACACCCCGGGTGTGTGGCGCAGGCTCTGGATACAGGCTGCCTGGTGGTGCGCAACGGGAGGGACTCCTTGCGGGGACACGAGTTATACTTAGAGGTAGGGGGGATGTGACAGTAGTAAATAGTCAGACTGCAGTGATTGCATCCCGACACACAGGCGCTGCACGAGACGGTAGCACACACTAGAACAGCATGCACACGTGGGGTTGGGGGGTGGTTGTTGGGAAGGGGGTGGGTAGTTTGGGGGTTGGGTAGTTTGAACTGTTTATGAAACGGCACTATTTCTAGCCTATCAGCCAGGGAGGCCGGATGTACTACATGGCAAGCGGCAGCATGGGCGGGGGAAGATCCCCCCTCAAGGACACACAGCGGAGTAAAGGGGAGTGCTTGATGTGACCTCATTGTATGCTTTCCATTACTATTTGTCCCTTCATTACTCGATTTGCCGCCAGGCCTCTGGGATGCTGGCATGTAGGCTGTGTAAGATACTTCTCTACTGATGCGATGTGACAATGTGGATTGCTGCCGGCCTCCGGGTTGTAGGCAATAAGAGCTGTGTGAAAATTGGATATGCAATAACGTTAATTAAAAAAAAGAAAGGTCAAGTGCTACTGATTTCGTCATGTTCACCTTAAAGCCAGAGGCCTTCGCAAACGCATCCAGGATGGCTGCCCTGGCTGGCAGGGATGCTGCAGGGGTAGCAAAGGAAAGCGAGACGTCATCAGCGTATAAGCTAATCATGTGGATATAAGCCCCGAATTTAATCCCCTTAATGGTCGGATGCGATCGCATGGCCTGCGCCAGGGGTTCCATATACAGCGCGAAGAGCAGGGGCGAGAGCGGACACCCCTGCCGAGTTCCGCGTTCGATGGGGAATACGGGCGATGATCAGCCATTCACCCGAACCGACGCTGTGGGGAAGGTATAGCAGTTCAGAACCCACGTACGAAATCTCGAGCCTAACCCGGCCTTGATGAGCACCTGTTCCAAGTACGGCCAGTGGACACGATTGAAGGCCTTCTCCGCATCAATTGCCAACATCATGAACTCTCCCGGCAACCTGGAGGCCCGTTCCACTAAGTGGAGTGCTCTTTTTGTGTTGTCGACCGTCTGGCGCTCCGGTATAAAGCCGGCCTGGTCCGGATCAATCAGACCCGTCATAAGTGGGCCCAGCCGCTTCGACAGTATACTGGTGTAAAGCTTCAGATCTACGTGAAGTAACGAGATAGGGCGGTAGGCCCCGCATTGCGTTCGGTCCTTCCCCGGTTTGGGAATGACCGATGTAGGAGAGTAGGGTCTGCAATCCTATGATCACCCCAGATTTTTGCTTTTTTTGCTTCACTGGTTTACGACTTCTCTGGCTGTGGACCTGCTAATCAGACCCACAGCCTTGCTGTTCTCTCACTAAATTGACACGTGTACCTTAGGTGCATTTACCAATTGGTACTGGGCCACCTTATCAGACCCTGTAACTCAGGGCATAGGTGTACCCAGGACCTACCAGGGGCTGCAGCATGTATTATGCCACCCCTGGCTGGCCATCTAAATCTGACACAACTGGCTGCACGACAGCTGGGGCGAGGTGGCGTAATCACCCTTTGCTTTAGATATAGTATACCTATATCTAACCCTAAAATGGACACCCGTATTCCTATCAGTCACTCCTATGGCAGGCCTTGACTGTCAGGATTCATCGAGTGGCTACTGTAGTTTCCTCAAGACAGTTATCTAAATCCCTGTCATTGCCCCGCTCTACACGAGCTAATGTTTGGTTCCCTTGCTCCTCTGGTAAGCTGAGAAATTCCGGAGGTAATCAGAGTCATTGAACAAGAGAACTGATAAGACTGTACATAGTTCCCCTCCCTAAGATGGCCGCTCAATGTCCCGTTTAGAGTAATTGAGAAGTGCGGCCTCTAGTGGGCTTCTGGAAGTCGCGCGCTTCTAACTGCGCACTTCAACGAAGATTCCGTTCGAGAAGCTTTTCCTTGTCGCTGCTCCGCGTCAACTATTCATGACGGGAGAATTACAGCAATTATAGTAGGAAGTCAGAGAGTCATAGTAACTGGGAATACAGAGACTTTAGTAGTATAAATTCTCACAGTGTGCTTTCACAGTTCAGAGAGGTACCACAGTCCTGACGAAGTTTTCGGCCGCTGTCATAGAGCGGTGACAACAGTCAACCAGATATCATAGCCGTTTTCCTGAGGAGTCTTGCTTCCAAGAAGACTCGACAAGACTCGTCATAGTTGAGTATCCAGCAGAAGAGGTTCCTGAACTCTACAAGTAAGGTGTTATATCGTCACGTCAAGCCTTCAAGTACTAGAACTAAATTGTCCAGCATTCGTATCTTCCCCCGGACATTCCCCCTTGCGTTTTCCCTTTCCTTTCCTCCCCTTTGTACCTCCCTGTATCCTTTTTGCATGCTACGGAAAATCTGTTGAACTATTTCTTGTACAGCTGCCAAGAATAACATCTCTTCATAGAACCCCCGAGACCAAGTCTGGCAAAAGGCTTCACAGGTAATAGTTCAGTCAGAGGGAGAGTGAGAGAGTGTGGGAGGAATTATCTGGGGTAGAGATTCTAATGTACGCATATGTCTTCACTGCAGGAAGCTCAGCCAGATAAACAATACACATTATAGAAGAGAGGCAAATACCTGGGCTGAAACTGGTAGGACAAGTTTTGTTACCCTTTTAAGAACAGTCTGCGTAGTGAAGAAAGGTTTGTGGTATATTCTCTGCTTCTCTCCCTTCTGTGTATTAGGCACCTTCAGAATAGACGGCAAGAAATATAGCAGTCACTAGAAGATAGAGGTGCCAGTCGAAGTACAGGTATTCTCTTCTCTGTCCACTTCCCCTTTCCCTGCTGCTGGTGGTCTTGCTCTTGAAGCGAGGGTACCGGTGGAAGGGTGATCGGGACATTCGTCAGTACTGCCCCTGCGAAGCGTTGGAGCACCAGGACATCGTGACATTGACAATCCTGAAGGCAGAGTGCTTGGAATCGTGTGAGATGGTGCTATGGCATGAGCTGAGCCCGTTTGCAGCTTGCGGAACCAAGTCCTAATAGCTGTTCCATGATAACGCATACCATATACTTTTAAGTGCATTATAATCCTCGCGGTTATATGCTAACTCTGGTATCGCTTTATCAAAACATGTCGAGTAAGGTGTCATACAAATTGGAATACTAACCCCTCGCCAATTCTGGCGACGGGGTTAGCATTCCACCCTTCTAGAGGGACACGACATGTATGTAACTGTGAACCCCGGTTAAAGTTAACTCAAGCCTCAGCATCACAAAATGGATGCTGCCACCACAGACACAAGTCTGACCTCCTGCTGCTGGGAGTCCTTCCATCGAGGGAGGCTTGGACGAAGGGTTTCCTGTCAGGGGCGGTGCTAGCACCATCCCAGACAGGGTTTTGTGTATCCTGGGTAGGCAGGGCTTTAGAGGAAGGTGACTGCAAGTGGCACCCCGGTGCTCACTATGCATCTGCCGGCTAGAACCAGTTCCAGGGGCACACCAGCCCCTGACCTGGGGAAAGTCCGGCATGGGAGAGGGGTGTAACCACCCCCCTTCCTGGTCCCACCCATGGGCAGGACCTAGTCGCGTGCCAGCCCCTTTTCCTAGTATAAAGATAGGAGCGGGCCCCCTTCCAAATTAGATCATCTTTGAATCCTGAAACTACTTTCTACGAAAGGAACTCTCGACTTCTTCTCAAGATTTCTCCCTTGTGACTAAGGAGTAGTCACCCTGCATCCGCAGGCACCATCCAAGCATTGCGGTCTGCTGTAAGTCTCTCCTCCGGATCAAGACTGCCCAGCTCGACGAGAACCGTCTTCCCTGGCACCTCTGACCTCAACCAGCATCATCAGCCCAGCTGAGATTCGTGGGTGTGACGAGACCTCGAGGGACCGGCCATCTTCAGGACTACACGACGCTTGCCCAGCACGACCGCCGAGGGATCCTCGAGTGAGTGCTTTGGGGTCCGAGAAGCCCCCCCCCCCTGAGCAGCTCCAGCACCGAAGTTCAGCCTCCCAGCATCCACGAGATCTGCATGGGGCCCTTCTGCTCTTTGCTGCTCACCGCGTTGTCTGGCTACTAGCCCGCTGGCTTGTGGCCTTCCCGACGACGACATCAACACCGCTGGTCTGGTTGCTCCAGACTGACCCTTGCTCCCCTCCAACAGAGGAGCACCCCGGACCCTCCTGGTCCACTCCAGACGCCATTTTAAGTCCACCGCGTGGGCTTGCATTTGCCAAGACTTGTTGCCCCAATCCTGGGTCCAGCGACATCGACAGCAGATACCATCGTGGGACAGCTCGCACCTCCATCCTGGTCGCCGACAACGCCTCCTGGTCCGTGAGACTGCAGAGCCCAGCGTCGCCCACTCACCTGGTCGAGGTGACTCCATCCGGTGCCATCCTGGTGCCCATCTAATCACTGGCTAGTGATTTAGAACTTGGTCCCCTCTGCTTACAGGTGTCTTCCATCTTCGATCCAGGCTTGGATCCCTCCGAATCTCTTCACTGGTTGCCTGCCAGCAACTTCTTTCAGGCTCCATAGACTGCAACGAGGATTCCCGACGTCTTTCCAGACCTATGCAGCCGCAGCCCCTGGGCTAGGTAACTTCGGCATTTCGGTGCCCCAGCATAGCCTCACTATCCAAGGGTCCAGATCCTTTTTCGTTTCAGCTCTACCTAGTCGGATTCGTCCGATAACACTAACTTTGTAATTCCTAGCAACCATAGACTTTGTTCCGCATCCCGCGTGAGAGTGCACACTCTGCACCCGATCTCCCTAGGCCTCCTGCTAGTAATGTGAAGGTTCAGTAGTCAAGTCCTAGCGATCCCAAAGCCTATTAGAGTAGTACTTACCTGCTAGTAATTTCGCATTCCACTTTTAGAGTATATGGTTTTTCGTGCCCCTCGGGCATTTGTGTAAATTGTGCAACTTTGCGTATTTTCCTAAGAGCTTTGTATTGTGCTTAGCACCCTGTCCTCATAAAGAGTCCAGGGTTGTTGTGTTCTAAATAAATATCCTTTTATTTTCATAACAACTTGTGTGGTGTCCTTTCACTTGGTGTTCAAGGGGTATATGTGATGGTATAACAGCTGGCTTAACACGCCCTCTAGAGTTTAGCCTAAAGACTGCTCTTGTCCATGCTACTAGGATAGCTGGTCTAACGGTTGACTTACAACCAATCATCAATAAGGGTCGTTTGGAATGATACACAGTGATCACTAGAATAGTGAGCACTACATATCAGGCCAACTTCTCACAACCGAGATCATGGCACTCATCAGATCTCTTGGGATGGCGCCGGGCTCCGAGAAGGAATTAAAGAGGGCAGTCAACAACGGAGCAACCTGGGGGCAGAATGTTTTGTAAAAGGCGGCGGTGAAGCCATCCGGTCCCGGCGCCTTGGCCAGCTTGAGGCGGGAGATCGCGGCAATGACTTCTTCAGGACGGATCTCCCTGTCAAGGAGTTCTGATTGTTCCGTCGATAAAGCCGGTATGGACACCGAGTCCAGGAAGGTCGCCCCGTCCGCTGGATCCAGAGCAGCCCCCTCGTATAGTGTGGTATAAAAGTCACTAAATGCCTGCGCTATAGCTCCGTCCTCCGTCACTGTGACTCCGTCCTGCGTGTGTATTTCCTGCACCGAGTGTCGCTGCTGCTGTTCGCGGAGTGCCCGACCCAACAGCCTCCCGCATCTGTCGCCTCCCGTGTAGTATGCATGTCGTACCCGTAGTGCCGCGTATTCTGCTCTATCTTGATCTAGTGCTGCTAACTGATGACGTGCCACTCACAACTGTTTCCACACCCGCGGCGCCCCTGTCCTCTGGTGTACCTGCTCCAATTCTTCGTGCGGGCAGAGAGCTTGTCTCTCTTACGGGGCCTCTCCGCATTTTCTGCTGCCGCGATTGCAATGAACTCACCCCGTATGACTGCCTTGAGTGCTGTCCAATGTGTTGCATGTGAAGTGTCCGTCGATGTGTTGTGTACCAGGTATTCAGCTATAGCTTCCTTGATCTTGGCCACAACCCCCTGTCTGTGCAGCAGCGTGTCCCTCAGTCTCCAGCAACGGGCACTGCGCCCCACCGGTGGAAAGGTAAACACCGCTGTGAGTGGTGCATGATCGGAAAGGGCTGCCGCTCCTATCTCAACGCTTGACGCCAGCGCTCTAAATGAAGTGGATGTTAGAAAATAATCTAGGCGCGCTTAGATTTTGTGGGCGTTGGAGTAATATGTGTAGTCCCGGTCGCCCAGGTGGAGGGAGCGCCACAAGTCCGTCATACCCAGTTCTGACAATCTGTTCTGTCACCCCTCCGATAAAGTGCCTGCCTGCGTGGATCGCTGCGCTGACCTGTCAAGTAGGTTGTCAAAAACTAAATTGAGGTTCCCCCCAACCAGAACGTGTCTATCAGGTGCCGCCGCTGCTTCAGTAAGCACTTGGTGGAAGAACTTCTCCTGCCCCTCATTTGGCGCATAAACCGCAATCACCGTAACTGCAACTGCTACCCCTTAAATCGCTTTGACACCAGGAGCGCCACCCCAGCAGTCTTTGTGGTCGTGGATGAGGAAAGTTGTGTCGGAAAGTGACGGGATTTAAGCCTATGACAATCCTTAGTTAGCAAATGCGTTTCCTGGAGGAGACCGATATCTGCTTTTGAATTCTCCAGCAGGGACAGCACCGCTCGCTGCTTAACCGGATTGTGCCCACGCACATTCAACGTGAGCACACTCAACTCAGTCGCAGGCATAAGGAGTCATACCCCACACGCTCTCTGAGAAAACTTCCAGTGGCCAAAACATCAGCCAAGCCCTGTCTCGCAGCTGCCCCGGCCACCCAGAACCCTCAGATCTGCGCAATTCGCCACACCCTTTCAGTCCAATATTCACTCGGATCCGGAGTTCCTCCCGCTTACCAACAACACCCCCTCCCCACAATGAACAAAACCCTTGACAGCCCCCTACCCCCCCCGCAATCCCAAGATGCCAACATTGATAGTCCTTCATCCAGAGATGAATGGGAAAGGTCTCTCCCAGTCCAGAAACCCCCTTTTCCTGACTGGCCAAAGAAGCAAAACAGTCTCTCCCACCCCTCCACCTGCCAAGGAGACCACCCTCCCTCCCCTTTCCCCAACTTGAAGAATACCAAAAATAGTCCTGTCCAACGTCCATAGTTGTAGACGAGGAGGTTGGGACACCTTCGGGGGAATGTGTCGGAGTCCAATACCTCCGCCCCCGCCGCCGACTCAGTCGGCCCCAATCCCCACTGTCTCATCAAAAGCCCTCGTGCCACTTCATCGTTGGTTATCCGCTGTCGGAGAATGCCAGTCCCAGCGCTACGGCTTCTACCGCAGCACGGCGACCATCTTCGATCTCCTGCGTGGCCGGGCGCCTCAGTCTTCGTCGTCGCCGTTGCTGTTTCCACTGCCCAGGGCCGTCCGTGCCATTTACTCCCCCTCCAGGCTGATCGTCATCCTCCGTCAGTTCCTCGAGGCCTAGCAATTTGCATGCATCTCTGAAAGACCGCAACTGGTGAACCTTGTTGTCCAGCTTAAACACCAGGCGAAAGGGGTGACCCCAGCTATATGGGATGTCGCGTCGCAGTTCTGCCGTGATCGGTCGGAATGACCGTCGTTTCTCCAGGGTGATGGAGGCGAGGTCCTGATATAGAGTCGGCGAGTGGGCACCATATGAGATGGTTCCCATCTGGCGCGCTTTGCTAAGGATCTCCTCCTTCGTGCGGAAGTCCTGCACGCAGACCAAGATGTCGGCAGGTTGGGACGAGGCCGCCCTGGGCGGGCCTGTCCTATGGGCCCTGTCCAACCGAAGCGTTGAGTCCGCCGGTCGGCCCAGGATGTGGTTGAAGAGGCCTTGGGTGAAATAGAAGAGGTCGTCTGTGTCGGGAGCCTGCTTCACTCCCCGAATCCTGATGTTGTGCTGCCGGGAGCGGTTCTCCAGGTCCTCAGCGTGAGACTGGAGGTCCACCTGTTGGTCGTGAATACGGACTATTTCTTGACACAGCGCCTCTATTTCTACATCTCGCCCATCGCATTTGGTCTCTAGGTCCGCCACTCTTTCTCCTATGGTGTCAGTGTCGCGTCGGACTTCCCGTATTTCCTCCTGTAGGTCCCTCTTCAACGCGTGGATGTCCTCTCGCAGGCCAGCGAAGAGGGATTCTAGAAAGGTCTTTGTGATAGTCTCCTCAATGTCCGCCTTTCCCAAGGGTGGAGAGTTCGTGGTCTTCTTTTCCGTGCCGGTCCGTTGGCTGGATGTGGCGGTGTCCGTCCGCTTCCCCATTGTGCTGGGAGTGGATAGATCCTTAATAGTCCTGTCCTTCTGGATTCTCCCCGAGGACATGTCACTCAGGGCCTCCCCGGCCCGGACACCACCAGTGCTGCTTGACGGCGTGGGTTCCGGCAACGAGGGTGCAAGAAAGTTCGACGGGTCGGTCCTGTATTCAGGGGAGCTCACCTAGGGCTGCGCCAGGAGCCCGCCTTTCCCCGCTCCGGTGCCGAGGAGACTACACTCTGTCACTGCCCAAACCCCAGGGTGTCCGCAGCTGGACCAGGACACCAGTCACTGGTGTCCGGTTGCTCCTGTCCGGGCACTGGCCTCTATTTGCCCACCGAGCGCCTCCGTGTTCTGCTCGCAGTCTTGGGGCCTAGCAGGGCTTCTAGGATGCCACACAAGGGGCAGCTCCGACCAGCGAGCGGCTCAAAATGGCGGAAGCAAACTCCAGTGCGAATCAGGCGCTTCCGTTCGATTCCCCCTGTGGGCTCTACCTCGGCGCTTCCGAAACCCTCTGGGCCTGGTCGACGCGCCGACACTCTCAGCCGCCACTCGGGTACGATTCCTCCCTGCTGCTCCTCACCTCAGTCCCTGGGGCTCGGGTTCTGTGTTGCGTCCGCCGTGCTCCGCGGTCGGGCCCACTTCGCCTGGCCGCCAGCCTGTCCGCCATCAGAGATCTGTCTC
Source organism: Lissotriton vulgaris (assembly GCF_964263255.1). Classification (NCBI taxonomy): domain Eukaryota; kingdom Metazoa; phylum Chordata; class Amphibia; order Caudata; family Salamandridae; genus Lissotriton; species Lissotriton vulgaris. The sequence continues at coordinate 946,899,285 of NC_141699.1, read as the reverse complement.
TGCCGCTACCACCGCAACCGTGTGCTCGCGGGTCCGCAGTAGCCCCCGGACAGTATCGTCCCAGGGGCCTCGCGCTGTCAACGCGCGGGCCGGACTCTCCGCTCCGGCGTCAGCTCTCGCGTAGTCTGGCGCCACCCAGTCGGACTGCCTCGCCGGGGCCCATGGCCACGCCCCGCGGCTCCTCTCCGCTAGGCCCAACCCGGCCTCCTCACAGCGGCACTTCTCCCTCTGTTCCAGGTGGCCCCAGCATCGTTCGGTTCTCTCCTCCGGGTGCAGACCTCTCCCGACTGTAAGCGCTCTCCGACGGGGCCCACTGATGGGGGATTGAAGCGCTGCAATGGTGCTATAAAGACGGCCGGCGGTGGGAGCTCTCGGAGACACGTCTGCTCACACCGCCATCTTGGCCACGCCCCCCCATATCTGGCTTTAGACGCCGTTTTCCATTCGTCACCATTACGAATGCGCACCAAATGATACGCACCTCGAAGATCTAATTTGGTGTAGATCACAGCGGTCTTCACCTGGTCCAAAAGAACTGGGATCAATGGAAGGGGGTACTTGTTCTTTATTGTGATCTTATTCAATGCTCTATAAATCAATACAAGTTCTTAATTCCCCATTTGCCTTAGGAATAAAAAAACAATGGAGAGGCCGCAGGTGACTTAGATGGGCGTATAAATCCGTTTTCCAAGTACTGATCAAGATATTGTCTCAAATGTTGGTTTTCTTTTTCTGATAATGCATATATCCGACAGTTAGGCACACATGAACCAGGCACAAGATCAATTTGACAGTCGTATGACCAATGAGGAGGGAGGGTCGCTGCTTTTGCTTCACTGAAGACTTCTTTAAATTCCTCATAGGGAGTTGGTAGCACGGTTTTTTTCTCTTCCGTGGTTGCAATTTGTCCCGTTGTAGATTCTTTGGTCTTTAACCCCTTCGCTGCTCATGACGAGCTCAGCTCGTCATGAGGCACGGTTGAGCTGTGCTCATGACGAGCTGAGCTTGTCATCAACAATGGGGATTCAGGGAATGCAGCACAGGAGGGGAATCTCTCAAGCACCCAAGGTGTTAAACATGTGGAGTGACAATATTGAGAAAGAAAAACAAGTTCCCTTTTTTGCCAATCTATTAAAGGGTTATGCAAGCAAAGCCAAGGCATTCCTAAAATAAAGCCATATTGTGGGGCTTGGATTACATCGAAATGAACTTCCTCTTTATGCTGTTGGTTATTTGTATCTAAGCAGAACATCTGAATTTTAGAGGTTTGCATGGTAACAGGGCCTCCAGACAACATTTTGCCATCTACTGCTTGCACAATTTCTGGAGTGACCTTTTTCTCACAACCAATTTGTAACCGTTGAGTAGTTTCAAAATCTACGAAATTCCCTGTTGCGCCTGAGTCTATTAGGACTTCCACTCACAGTCTTACCTTTAGGTTTTATTGTGCAATCTTTCACGAAATGTCCCTTTCCACCACAATAAAGACACTGGCCATTTTTACGTCTATTATCTTTTTCATCTTTAGACAATGGTTGCCTAAGAGTCCCGACTTCCATTGGTTCTGTAGTTGTTTCTGAACTACTAAGTTGATTTCTGGGTTTACTGTCGAACTTCCAACTTGATTTATCATATTTTTTCCTGTCAGTTCTTCTTTCAGACAGTCTATGATCCAGACGTAAAGTTAGATTGACTAACTCTGAACAAGTAGTTGGTTGAGGATCAATTTGCGCAAGAACGTCTTTCAGATCATCTTTTAACCCTTGATAAAAGAGTGCTGCCCTCTTTTCTTCAGGCCACGAGGTTTCTGCAATTAACCTATTGAAATGTGACAAATAGGAAATAAGGTCTCTATTCCCTTGTCGTAGCTGTAATAGTTCGCGATCTGCGGACAGAGTCACCAGTGGCGGCTGGTGACATTTGAAATTGGTGTGGCGTAAAATTGGCGGTGGAGAAAAAAATACAGGAACAAACACCACACAGTACCATACAAAGGATAGAAACCAACCCCACATCAAAACTAATGCAGCGCGCTATGTGAAAGTGAACTCAGCATGTTCATAAAGTGATAACATATTTTAGAAAATATTCATTTCGTGAAACCATCATGCAGTGTTAGAGGCTTAGCTTATGAGTAGCTTCAAATAGAATGAAAACACAAAACAGGTATTACAGCAAATTTTGCCTGAAGCGGGCACCAATGCATTGTATATTCCATACCTTCCAAATACATATACAGGGTAAATTTACGTGATGAAAACTGCCCAGATTTGAAAATGTGGGATACTTTTTTTTTCAGCTGAAACACGCTAATGAGGGCCACTTTCATTTTAATGCCCAGATGTATTTGCTGTGCTAGTCCGACCCTGGCTGTTGCACGTATTCCGAGTGAATTTATCAATAAATAACACATGACTCAACCCCCAGTGGCTCCAATTGCCCTGTTGGTCCAGTGAATTAAATTTGAATTTGAATTTAAAAGCATTTGTTTAGCGCACTTATACCCAGCGGTTTCATGGCGCTTAAGGAGCTACTACCAGCAACAGCAACAAGAGGGACAGATTAGGCATCAAAAGCTCTGGAAAAGAGGAAGGTTTTGAGATTCTTCCGGAACTCCAAATAGGAGGTTGCGGATCTAAGGGTCATAGGGAGGGAGTTCCAGAAGACAGGTGCGAGGACCGCAAATTTCGCCCCACCTGCTTTCTTTTTCTTAAAGCGAGGGGTGGCCAGGAGTGCCATATGGGTAGAGCGGAGTTCTCTGCCCGGCAGGTAAGATTTGATGGCCGAGCATATAAACTCGGGGGCAGTGCCCATTCTAGCCTGGAAGGTGAGGCAACCTAGTTTAAATAAGGCCCGCTCCCTCACAGGTAGCCAGTGCAATGATTTCAGCAGTGGGGTTGCTCGATGGAATTTGGGCAGCCCATGGATCAGGCGGGCAGCCTGATTTTGCACTAGCTGCAGTCGGTGTATGGCATAGGCCGGTGCGCCGTTGTAGATTATGTTCCCATAATCGAGGCGCGAGAGCACCATTGCCATCACAATTATTTTCAGTGCCGGGAGGGAAAAGAAGCGGGATATCTTTCTAATTATCCGGAGGGAAAAGATGCAGGAGGAGACCACCGAGCTCACCTGGGGGTTTACAGATAGTTGGGGATTGAGAAAGATCCCGAGGGTTTTGACTTTAGGGATCGGGAGGGGGGGGGACACCAAGCGAAGGGGGCCAGAACGAAGGGGACCAGGGACTGCAACCACCTCCTGTCAAGACCAACTCTGTCTTGTCATGGTTGAGTTTGAGGTGGTTGCAGTTCATCCAATCTTGGATGAATAACATGACGGTTTGAAAGTTTTGAACAGAGGAGGCAGAGTGAGAAAGATTAAAGATAAGCTGGAGGTCATCGGCGTAATTAAACACCGTGACCTCAAGCTGCTGTAGTGAAGAGATAAGGGGGTAAATATATAAATTAAACAAAAGGGGGGATAGTGAGGAGCCCTGAGGGACGCCGCACTCCACCTTTCGTGAGGAGGCAGTAAAACCAGTGAGATGAACAGCCTGTGCCCTGTCACACAGGAAGGAACTAAACCAGGAGAGGGCAGAGCCCTCTATGCCCGCCGCCTTGACACGAGTGAGAAGGATGGAGTGATCCACCGTGTCAAAAGCGGCGGACAGGTCTAAAAGAACAAGGGCTTGCGGGAGGTTGATGTCAATACCCTCGCGGAGTCTGTCCATCACTGAGATCACCACCCTCTCTGTGGAGTGCAGAGGTCGGAAGCCCGCCTGGCAAGGGGAGAGGCACTGATTTGCCTCCACATAAGTGCTCAGGGTACTCGTGACGTGGGTTTCTAAGACCTTTCCCAAATAGGGTAGGAGGGAAATGGGGCGGTAATTAGCAGGGGACAGGGGATCAGCGCCATTTTTTTTTAAATCGGGATAATGACTGCTGATTTGTGGGAGGGAGGAACCACACCATTGCTTAGTGAGTCATTAAGGAACGTAAGAGGAGGGGTGGGGCAGGCCAAGAAGATCTCTCTTAAGACGTGGGCGGGACCAAAATCCAAAGGGGAACCCGACTTCACCCGTCGAAGGAGGGGAGGGAGGGAGTCCTTGGTCAGCAGTGGAATGCTAGCCAGTTTGGAAGTAGAAGGGGGAGGGGAGGGGTTAACAAAGGTTGGAGAAGGAGGCGGTATATTGATTTTTATCTGTGCGACCTTCTCAATGAAAAATTCATTCAGCGAGTCGCAGAGGTGTTGAGAGGGAGGGACTGTTGTCGTGACTCTGTCGGATGCTGCCAGTTCATGGACGGTAGCAAAAATCTCTTTGGATTGGGACTCTGCCGCTAAAGTCCTTCCTGTAGGAAGGTGGATATCTGACTATGGTTACCCCCAAACTTTTTGCCTGGTGTTTAGCTGGTTTTTGACATAGTTGGCCTGGGATCCTGCTATTCAGGGCCCCAGGCTGATTGCTCTCTCCTTAAAATGGACTCCATGTACCCTAGGTGCATAACATAATTGGAACTGGTTCACCTTATAGGCCCCTGTAACAGTGTACCCTAGGTACCCAGGGCATAGGTGCATCCAAGGCCTACCAGGGGCTGCAGCACGTCTTGTGCCACCCCTGGCCTGGCCTCCAGATTTGACACAACTGGCTGATCACTCAGCTGGGGTAAGTTGGTGTAATCACCTCTTACTTAGATATAGTATCCCTATATCTAACCTTAAACTGGACACATGTTAACCTGTAAGCCATTCCTATGGAAGGCCCCTGCAATCCTGGGGGCAGAGTGCATGGTTACATGTGAGATGGTGCTCTAGCATGAGCTGAGCCTGTCTGCAGCTGTCGGAAACCACTCCCTAAGCTGTTCCGGGATATTGCCATACCATATACTCTTAAGTGCATTATAATCCTCGCGGTTATATGCTATCTTTGGTTTGGCTTTATCAAAACATGTCGAGTAAGGTGTCATACGAATTGGAATACTATCCCCTCGCCAGTTCTGTCGACGGGGATAGCATTCCACCCTTCTAGAGGGACACGACATGTGTGTAGCCTTAACCCCGGTTAAAGTTAACCAGAGCCTCAGCATCACAAAATGGATGCTGCCACCACAGACACATGTCTGACCTCCTGCTGCTGGGAGTCCTTCCAGCGAGGAGGGCCTGGACAAAGGGTTTCCTGCCTGGGGAGGTGCGAGCACCACCCCAGACAGAGTTTTGTGTATTGGGTAGGACAGGGCTGAATAGATTGAGACATGCCTGGGGTACACAAGGTGTCCCTGTGCATAAGCCAGCCCAAACCGGTTCTGGGGCTTTCCAGCCCCAGTCCTGGCGAGGAGCTGGACAAAGGAGAGGGGGTGTAACCACCCCCCTTCCTGGTCCCACCCATAGGGGAGGGACCTAGCAGGAGATCCACCCCTCAGATTGGAATAAGAGTGGGAGCAGTGCCATTGCACAGCAGATCATCCTGAAATCAACTTTAAACAAGAAGAAGACTGGACTTCGACATTCTGCTGCACAGAAGACTGAAGAGAATCTCCCTTGTGGCCTAGGAGGGGCCACCCTGTGAACACAGGCATCACCCAGCACCTCGATGTCTGCTTTGCCGCCGCCTCCCGCCGGAGCCCGAGTGCAAAGCCTGACAAGACACAGCTTCCCAGACTTCTCCCAGCCCGATCCACAGTCCCTGTAAAGAAGGGACCCGTGGAGGCACCGAGAGACGTGGGAGCGGACATCTTGAAAGACCCCCGAGACGCTGACTGCGCAGCACCCGAGGCTCCCTCGACTCTGTGCTTTGGGGTTTAAGAAGCCCTACAACCGAGCAGCATTTGCACCAAAGATCAGCCCTCCAGCATCTCCACGATCTGCGTGGGGCCCTTTTGCTTTGTGCCACTCGACTCGCCATCCCGGTCGCTTGTCACGTGATCAGCGGCCATCTTGGCGACAAAACCTACAATTTACACTGTGGGTCTGGTTGCTCCAGACCTGCCCTCACTCCTGTAGAAAGGAGTACCCGCTCTGACCTTGCTGGTCCGAGTAAGAAGCCTTTTTTACTTTCTCCTTGGCTTGCGTTAGCCAAGGCTTGTTTGCTTCAATCGAGTTGCCGACACCGCCATCAGCTAGAGCCTTCGAGGCACAGCTTGTGATCGACTCCTGGACGTCCTTGACCTCTTCGTGTCCACGTGGCTGCAGAGAGAAGCAACACCTGATCACCTGTTTGCACCCGACTTTGCCTGGTTCCAATCTGGTTCCACGGTGGTCACTGGTCAGTGACTTTGAACATTGTCCCCTCTGCTTTCAGGTCTTCACCACTTCAGATCCACCCTTGGATCCACCGGACACTTCTCCTTCACATCGCCTGCAGCATCTTCAGCTTCAAGCGCCAAGAACCTGCGTGTCAAAACCCGACGCCACTTCGACCCTGTGCACCCACTTCCTGTGGGTGAGGTAACATTGCAACGCCGGTGTCCCTACACTGGTACACACCTCTAGGGTCTGTGTCTTAAGTTTTGTTCCTCTAGGTTCAGCGGAAGTGCCCTTAAACTAACTTTGTGTAACTTTTACGCACCATAGACTTTGCATTGGAAAGTGCGTGCACTTTGAACACTGCACCCGAGTCCCGCTGGCCTTTCCCGACTTAGTCACTGCTAGTCTCGAATAGCTCCAGCGATTCCCAAGGCCCTAGGCCTCTTCACTTTCCCATTGGTATCTCTTATACCACTTTCTTAGTATATGGTTTAGGTGGCCCCTAGGGCTCATCCATATTGTGCAACTTTTGTGTATTTTAAACTGTCTTGTGATTTAACGCTTGTGCTTCTGTGCTCATAAAGAGTCCAGGGGATTTTATAGTTAATAAATCAATATATATTTTCAATATATATCTGTGTGGTGTCCCTCTCATTTGATATTCAAGGGGGTTGTGTATGGTATAACAGCTGGCTTCACATGCCTTTCAGAGTTTAGCCTAAGACTGCTTTGTCCACGTTACCACTAGGATAACTGGTCTACAAGGTTGAATTACAACCATCATCATAAGGGTTGCTTGGCATGGTACAAAGTGATGACTAAGAATTAGTGAGCATTATATACCAGGCCAACTTCTCACATTGGTGAGCAGCGGATTGGGATCTGAGCTTGCTGTTGTTTTACCATTACAATCTTTGAGATTATCATTTGAAAGATCATACAGGTACCTGCTAGGTACATATAAAACAAGACTAGTATACTTAAGTTCTACTGAACTTAGTTGTTGTAGAGCAAAGGGAGTAGCACACCCTAGCTACAACTACTAGATAGGTTTAGTAGGTAAACACCAGTGTAGGTAGATTGCAACACATCCACCCACACTAGAGCAATGTCTGGAGCAGAGGGGTCCAGTGGACTTACTCCTGTTGAGAGTGACCCTCCAAGGGCACCATCCAAATTTGCAATTTTTCCTTTAAGGAATTAAGACAGCTTTGTGTCTTAAGGGGTCTGAAGACAGGGCCTTCCCCTACTACAGACCACCTAAGAGAGCTCTTAGACCAGTCTGAGACTCTAAAGCCCTCTAAAGCAAACCCCACAGGGAATGCTGAAGGAGGCCATCCTTCAGAGGATGACACTGTAGACACCCCTGCCCCTATCATCCTGGTAGATGAGGAAGCCTCCACCACTGGAGCTCCTCAGGTAGATGAGGAGGAAGAGGAAGAGGAAGAAGAGGAGGAGGTGGAAAGCAGTGGGTCAGATGATGACAGAGATAGTCAGGTGCTGGTCAGTAGACGGAACCAGGCTAACTTAAGCCAACTTGGGAATGAATCTGGTAACAACCCATTCAGACCCCCAGGTGGACTTAACCAGAAGCCTAGGAGGAGGAGGACTCACTCAGGTGACTCTGACAACTCCCATGCTTCTAGAGGCTCTCATGGTCACTCCAGAAGGGAGATGACTAGCCCTCAGAGAAGGGAACATGAGGCCAAGATGAGAGAGGCTGAGCTTAGGATCCAGAGGCAAGAGTTAGAGGTTGCCCTGGCCAAGGAGAAACTTGCTAGAGCAAGACAGCCTAGAGAGAGTGGATTAGGATCCACTGGTGGCAGCACTATCCAGAAGGATAAAGACAGGTCTTTTGATACAAGAAACCTGAGTAAGATTGTGCCCCCCTACAAAGCTGGGGATGATATCCACAAATGGATGACTGCACTTGAGAGAGCCTGCATGGTACAGCAGATCCCTCAGGAGCAGTGGGCAGCAATCTTGTGGCTCTCCTTTGAAGGTAGAGGCAGAGACAGACTCCTCACAGTTAGTGATGAGGATTCTAGAAACTACATGGTCCTGAAGAGTGCTCTGATTGATGGGTTAGGCTTAACCACTGAACAGTACAGGTTAATGTTCAGAGATACCCAGAAGACACAGACTCAGGACTGGTCTGAATTTGTTGAATGTGCCACTAAGGCCCTGGAGGGCTGGTTGCTGGTAAGTAAGGTTACTGACTATACAGGATTGTATAATTTAATTATGAGAGAGCAGATCTTAAGTAATTGTCAAAATCAGCTTCTACATCAGCACCTGGTTGACTCTGATCTGACCTCCCCACAAGAATTGGGTAGGAGGGCAGACAAATGGGTCAGAACCAGGATCAGGCCTAAGAACCAGGGTGGTGACCAAAAGAAAGAGACTACCAAGCCTCAAGAGAAGGGTGGGGATGAAAGTAAGGAAAAGACCTCCCCAGGGCCCCAAAACTCCAAGAATGGGGGTGGGTCCCAAGACACTTCTACAACCCAGAAAAAGCCTTATTGTCATGCCTGTAAACAGGTGGGGCATTACAAAACAGATAGCTGTTGTCCCAAGAATGGCAATAAAGAGAATATACCTCCAGGTAAGGCTCCAACACCTCCTGTCACTGTTAGCAGTGGTCCCCCAGGTGGTGGGAGCACCCCCAAGAATTTGGGTGGGTTTACTTTTGGAGGACAGGTGGACTCTGGCCTATCCAGGTCCCCTAACTCAGATACTCTTGTCTATGAGACTGGCATGGGGTTTGCCAATTTCACTGCTTGTCCAAACACTTTGAGCAAGTATAGACAGGAGCCCCTCATCAATGGCTTGAAAGTTGAGGCCTTCAGAGACACAGGGGCTAGCATCACCATGGTGGCTGAATGTCTAGTCCCCTCAAGGCAACTTTTACCTGATGCCAAATATCAGGTGACAAACATTGATGGCATAGAAACCAATCATCCCATGGCAGTAGTCAATCTTAGCTGGGGAGGTGTCACTGGCCCAAAGAGAGTGGCAGTGTCAGCAAACTTGCCTGTAGATTGCCTACTGGGTAATGATTTGGAAATCTCAGCCTGGGCTGAGGTTGAACAGCAAACCCATTCTAGAATGGTAAATCTCCATGGAAAGGTTAGTGGGGCTGTGATGGCCACAGCCCCAATCCAAGATGTCCTTCCTGAAAAGATTGGGAGGGTTGAGCAAACCTCAGCCCCATCTTTAGATAACCTCCCTCCTGAAAAGAGTAGCAGGGCTGTACTAGTAACAGCCCATACCCAAACTGAGTCTCCTCCTGAAAAGGTTGGTGGGGCTGTGATGGCCACAGCCCAAACTCAAACAGATACATGGGTAGTGAAGCCTGAAATGATGGACCACTCCACCCAAACAGAGAGCATGGAGGAGGAAGAGAAATCTCCCCCTCACCAGACTTTAGGAAAGGATCAGCCTCCTCAGGGAACTGATCTTACCCCTGATGAAGGAACTGTCCCAGAGGTTGTTAGGCCTGGCCTGACAGAACCTCTGATGGCAGTGGACCCTTCTCAGGAGGGACCCAGTCTGGAGCAGGTAACCTGCCCCTCTCTACCTTGCCTTACTCAGCCCAGGGCTGCAGAGGACAAGAAGGACAGTGAGACCCAAAGGGCCCCCTGTCAAATAAAGCACCCCCATCAACAGATTAGGGGCACCGAAACTAGTAGCCCTAGTGAGGTGAAAACTTTACAAACTCCTGAGGGATCCCCCTTAAAAGTAGTTAGGGACCTCCCCCAGATGGATATTGTTGGGCACAGCCAAACCTGGGACCAAAAGGCCCCAAACCTGACCTGTCCCTCCAGTAAGCCAAACAGAGGGACCCAGCCTCCAGCTTTAGGTAGCCAGAGGTTGACCCTGAGAGCACAGTGCAACTCAGTCAGAGAAATAAAGGCACACATGGTGGAGAGTGATTGGAGGAAGCTGAGCCCTACAGAGGAAACTCACTTCAGTACTCCATCTCAACACAAGCCTTTGACTTTGCAAAGACACACCACAGGTAGAGATTCCCTATGGTGGAGACCCTCAGATACCCTTAGGGTGAGGGATTGCTTAGTGGACCATGAGACAGGGGGTTACCAAGCCAGAGCTGGTACTTCCTTATATGGCCACTTAGGCAATATAGGCTTACCTGGTCAAGGATAGCCTTATCTCCTTTTGTTTGGGGGGGGGGGGTTATGTAGGAAGGTGGATATCTGACTATGGTTACCCCCAAACTTTTTGCCTGGTGTTTAGCTGGTTTTTGACATAGTTGGCCTGGGATCCTGCTATTCAGGGCCCCAGGCTGATTGCTCTCTCCTTAAAATGGACTCCATGTACCCTAGGTGCATAACATAATTGGAACTGGTTCACCTTATAGGCCCCTGTAACAGTGTACCCTAGGTACCCAGGGCATAGGTGCATCCAAGGCCTACCAGGGGCTGCAGCACGTCTTGTGCCACCCCTGGCCTGGCCTCCAGATTTGACAACTGGCTGATCACTCAGCTGGGGTAAGTTGGTGTAATCACCTCTTACTTAGATATAGTATCCCTATATCTAACCTTAAACTGGACACATGTTAACCTGTAAGCCATTCCTATGGAAGGCCCCTGCAATCCTGGGGGCAGAGTGCATGGTTACATGTGAGATGGTGCTCTAGCATGAGCTGAGCCTGTCTGCAGCTGTCGGAAACCACTCCCTAAGCTGTTCCGGGATATTGCCATACCATATACTCTTAAGTGCATTATAATCCTCGCGGTTATATGCTATCTTTGGTTTGGCTTTATCAAAACATGTCGAGTAAGGTGTCATACGAATTGGAATACTATCCCCTCGCCAGTTCTGTCGACGGGGATAGCATTCCACCCTTCTAGAGGGACACGACATGTGTGTAGCCTTAACCCCGGTTAAAGTTAACCAGAGCCTCAGCATCACAAAATGGATGCTGCCACCACAGACACATGTCTGAACTCCTGCTGCTGGGAGTCCTTCCAGCGAGGAGGGCCTGGACAAAGGGTTTCCTGCCTGGGGAGGTGCGAGCACCACCCCAGACAGGGTTTTGTGTATTGGGTAGGACAGGGCTGAATAGATTGAGACATGCCTGGGGCACACAAGGTGTCCCTGTGCATAAGCCAGCCCAAACCGGTTCTGGGGCTTTCCAGCCCCAGTCCTGGCGAGGAGCTGGACAAAGGAGAGGGGGTGTAACCACCCCCCTTCCTGGTCCCACCCATAGGGGAGGGACCTAGCAGGAGATCCACCCCTCAGATTGGAATAAGAGTGGGAGCAGTGCCATTGCACAGCAGATCATCCTGAAATCAACTTTAAACAAGAAGAAGACTGGACTTCGACATTCTGCTGCACAGAAGACTGAAGAGAATCTCCCTTGTGGCCTAGGAGGGGCCACCCTGTGAACACAGGCATCACCCAGCACCTCGACGTCTGCTTTGCCGCCGCCTCCCGCCGGAGCCCGAGTGCAAAGCCTGACAAGACACAGTTTCCCAGACTTCTCCCTGCCCGATCCACAGTCCCTGCAAAGAACGGACCCGTGGAGGCACCGAGAGACGTGGGAGCGGACATCTTGAAAGTCCCCCGAGACGCTGACTGCGCAGCACCCGAGGCACCCTCAACTCTGTGCTTTGGGGTTTAAGAAGCCCTACAACCGAGCAGCATTTGCACCAAAGATCAGCCCTCCAGCATCTCCACGATCTGCGTGGGGCCCTTTTGCTTTGTGCTACTCGACTCGCCATCCCGGCCGCTTGTCACGTGATCAGCGGCCATCTTGGCGACGAAACCTACAATTTACACTGTGGGTCTGGTTGCTCCAGACCTGCCCTCACTCCTGTAGAAAGGAGTACCCGCTCTGACCTTGCTGGTCCGAGTAAGAAGCCTTTTTCACTTTCCCCTTGGCTTGCGTTAGCCAAGGCTTGTTTGCTTCAATCGAGTTGCCGACACTGCCATCAGCTAGAGCCTTTGAGGGACAGCTCGTGATCGACTCCTGGACGTCCTTGACCTCTTTGTGTCCACGTGGCTGCAGAGAGAAGCAACACCTGATCACCTGTTTGCACCCGACTTTGCCTGGTTCCAATCTGGTTCCACGGTGGTCACTTTGAACATTGTCCCCTCTGCTTTCAGGTCTTCACCACTTCAGATCCACCCTTGGATCCACCGGACACTTCTCCTTCACATCGCCTGCAGCATCTTCAGCTTCAAGCGCCAAGAACCTGCGTGTCAAAACCCGACGCCACTTCGACCCTGTGCACCCACTTCCTGTGGGTGAGGTAACATTGCAACGCCGGTGTCCCTACACTGGTACACACCTCTAGGGTCTGTGTCTTAAGTTTTGTTCCTCTAGGTTCAGCGGAAGTGCCCTTAAACTAACTTTGTGTAACTTTTACGCACCATAGACTTTGCATTGGAAAGTGCGTGCACTTTGAACACTGCACCCGAGTCCCGCTGGCCTTTCCCGACTTAGTCACTGCTAGTCTCGAATAGCTCCAGCGATTCCCAAGGCCCTAGGCCTCTTCACTTTCCCATTGGTATCTCTTATACCACTTTCTTAGTATATGGTTTAGGTGGCCCCTAGGGCTCATCCATATTGTGCAACTTTTGTGTATTTTAAACTGTCTTGTGATTTAACGCTTGTGCTTCTGTGCTCATAAAGAGTCCAGGGGATTTTATAGTTAATAAATCAATATATATTTTCAATATATATCTGTGTGGTGTCCCTCTCATTTGATATTCAAGGGGGTTGTGTATGGTATAACAGCTGGCTTCACATGCCTTTCAGAGTTTAGCCTAAGACTGCTTTGTCCACGTTACCACTAGGATAACTGGTCTACAAGGTTGAATTACAACCATCATCATAAGGGTTGCTTGGCATGGTACAAAGTGATCACTAAGAATTAGTGAGCATTATATACCAGGCCAACTTCTCACACTTCCTGAGTAGTATTCTGTTTTAGCCTCGAGAATGCCTTTTTTGTAAATCTGTAAGGCAGAGTGGTATGCGGCTTTCAATGAGGGGCTGTAGGCTCTCCTCCAAGCTCTCTCAGCTCTCCGTGCCGCTAGTTTTTTCGCCTTAAGGTCAGAGTTGAACCACCTATTTGCTGCATGGGCTCGCTTGACCGTAATCCGCATCAGGGGAGCGAATTCGTCGCCCAATTTAGTCAGCCAATTATTGATGGATTCCAATTGGGCTGAGGCTGCAAGGCCTGAAAGGTCAGGGCTGGACTCGGACAAGGACGAGCAGAGAGACGGCATGTCTGCTTTGCCCCATTTCCTAATCCAAGTGTTCTTGGGGAGCAGCGGCTTAGCCTCAAGGGATAGTGCAAGGGAAAAGGAAATGAGGGAGTGGTCCGACCAGAGGCAGGGGGAAATGGTGGGGGGCGTTGTGGGGATATTTAGGGCCCAGATTTGGTCCAGTGCATGACCATGAGTATGAGTGGGGCTATGAATGTGAGGTACAAAGTTAAGGCTAGTCATAAGGTCAGTGAAATCTTTGGAGTAAGAGGTTTCGGCGGGATCGTTGGGCCAATAATTGAAGTCCCCTAGGACTAAGACTGATGAATTATTTATCACCAGTGTCGCCAGGAGATCTTGAAAAATGGAAATAAAGGATGAGGTGGTTTGAGGTGGGCGGTAAACAAGGACGCAAGTCAAAGGGATTTGGTATGAAGTCGAGCGTGCTACCAAGTAATCAACTTCAGGGATTATAGGAGAGGGAAGGGTCTGAAAGTGCAGGTCAGCACGAGCTATCAAGGCTACTCCTCCGCCCAGCTTGCCCTCCGGCCGATCTGCTCGAATGGCAGAATGTGAGGGGGGCAATGCAGCTAGAACATTGGGCAGGGAGTCCGCTCTGAACCAGGTCTCTGGTCTGCCGAGTAGGAGAAGGTTAAAAATACGGCGCAAAGTAAATAAAATCAGTGCAGTTTTAACCCAAATACTTTTAAAATGAGCTGTCTGTGCCCTGCTCCCGGCTGTGCCTCAGGAGCTGTGAGAAGTACAATCAAATGCGGCGCTCGTGATCAGCGCGCGTTCAGTGGCACTCCGAACTGAGGGAGTTCTTGCTGGGTCGGAGGTGCACTCACACGGAGCTGTTTACATAACGTGCTCGCCGTGCAAACCGTAGCAGCCCTCTCAATAGACTCCAGTGACGCCATTTAAACTTATTTTAATTAATGTTTAACCTATCGCAGATACTGTTTTTAACACTCCGTCGATCGTCAGCCCCTCCTTATCCTCTCACTCCCAAATATACAATTTGGCACCAGCATGACTGAGCTAAACTGTGTGAATCAGGCGAGTGACGAAGGTGCTGGTGCTGACAAGTTTGTGTCTAGTCAGAGGCCAGTCACTCCTCTGATGTCCCTACTTGTTCGGTGTGCAGGTGAACGCCAGTTCTCTTGTGTCAGTGAATTAACGAGACACGCGTTTGTGCCTGCTTACTGGCACTATGACTATGAGAGATGGAAACAAACATACAAACTACTGTCACAAACGGATGAGAGAAACTCGCACTTTATTTACTCGGAACTTTTATACAGAATGAAAAGCATGACTGTATTTTCGGCTGAATTGGGTTACATGTTACAACTCATTTACACACAGTCACAGAGGCCCTTATTTAAGGCAACCCAAGGAACGTGCCAACAATGTACAGTCTTCAGAGTTTATTCGATGTTATATTGTTTTCATTTTAATTTATTATGTATGCACATGAACAATGGCACTCACCACATGGGAAGGAAGTCGGAACGGGAAACCAAGAATCAGGCGTGAGCGCTCTCACTGCACAGGACCATCTCTTCCCAGAGCAAGGGCAGGTGGCACGGCGACATCGCAGTCCCACCTGCCCCATCACAGTCAGGCACGGGTTGCCAAACGCAGCCGCAAGAAGAGCTCAGAGCATCCATAGAAGCACCAAGCACCTGCACGCCACTGCCAACGGACCCGAGCCGGCGCACAAGGAGGCATGCATGAGCTGAGCATCCCGGGTGACAGGGTAAAGGAGTCCCGGCGCGTGGCGCAACACAAACCACCTCAACCCCCAGACTATAGAGCTTCTTCTGCACCCCTCTGAAACCCGCCTCCTTAACGAAATCCCCCTCACTCCGAAGCCGGCAGAGACAGGCAACATTTAAATACTTAAGTATAATTTACATGTGATATGTATGTATGTATGTATGTATGTATAGGCGTTCTTTTATAGCGCTATAACTGTCACCCGACGGGCATCCTGGCGCTTAGACTGTTATGACACAATACATGATGTTTCCAGCTTCCAATCTATTTACATTGTTCTAGGGAACAGATGGGTCTTTAATGCTTTTTTAAAGGAAGAAAAATCTTCCAGGCCCCTCAGGCCTAGCGGTAGAGAATTCCGCAGCCGCGCTGCGGTAAACCTGAAGGACCGACCACCCATCCGGGACGACAGAAACTTGGGTACTACCACCAAGTAAGCCGAGGCTGACCGGAGTGGTCTTGGAGGGATGTACAATGAGAAAAGGTCCTGCAGAGGAGACGGGCCTTGTCCGTGTAGAGCCCTAAAAACCAAACACAAAGCTTTGAAGTTCACCCGTTGAGAGATTGGCAACCAATGGAGGTCCCTAAGTGCCTTGGCAGAAGAGTCCAGGCGGCGTCCCGAGAGTGCCAGTTTGGCAGCAAAATTCTGTACTCGTTGGAGTTTTCCTAGCAGAGTATCAAAATCAAAAGTAACTTTATTCGATTGAATTTACAATCATAAAAGTACAGATATAAATCATACAGTACATATGCAATTATTTACAACATTTTGTTTTTCGTATAGGAGTTGGCTGCTATGTACAATAAAACATCGGTTTAAGCATAAAATCAGTTTGCTTTATGTTGATACCCAAAATGACAACAGTATAAAAATAGATATTTACTGTGCAGAGGCCGCAAGTTGGGAGCGGATTTTAATACAAGCTTTTAAATAATTAGCGACTGTTTTTGCAACAAAAGGGGAGTCTAAGCATTGTAATGCCAGAAGGGCAGGTCTGCATCTTCTCAGTCCTAATAATCTAAGCAGAGGGACCAACCAACGCTTGCGAGGAATTTCATAAAAGGTACAGAATAAAGTTACATGTAGTGTAGACTGAGGAGTACAATCGTCACAGGGACATTTGATCAATTCGCGTGACCAGTCAGAGGGCACAGGAAGTGAGACAAGACGATAAAAAGAGTTAAATCTAAATCGGGTTAAAACATATCTATCATAATTAGACAAATAAAAAGACAGATAAGATTGCAGGCCATATGAGGATTGGATCGTCGTTAGATGGATAGTCGACTGTTTGCCGATTTCAGAGCACAAACGTAAATCACTCAAATGCGAGACACATAAGTTCTTTAAAGACTTTCTTGATATGGTCGTGAGTGACGTGGGGTTTGTAAAAAACTCTAGACAGTTCAAGTCATTCAGAAATTTAAAAACGTACAATAGCCAAGGAATCTTTTTCCAATAGGTCAGAGTCAGACAGTCTGTTATTAGCGACCGGGTTAGGAGACATTGCTCCTTGGTCCATATACGGTGCCAAAGGAGAATCGGTTGGTACCTTATGATGTCAGATAGGTAATCCCAACCGAGCTCTATATGGCTACCGTAATTGGAGGCACTTCTGGGGAGAGCTAATATGTACTTCAAAAAATCATTTTCAACTACTTGGAGCTCGTGGACAGGGGCGTAGCCCCATACACCTGCTCCGTAGGTAGCCACACTCATGCACTTGGCTTGATAGATTTGCAATATTACTGCAGGAGCGGGCTTGCCCAGCTTCCTTGAGAATGAGGTCAGTGCTGATGTTGTGCGCTGGAGCTGCAATTTCCTGCTAGATATAGCAGGTTTCCATGACATTTGATGGTCAATGAGGATTCCTAAATACGGATAGTTCCTAGCGCTATCTAACCTGGTGTTCTCAATGTAGATAGGTTTACATTTCTGGGCTTTCTTGCCAATATGCATGACAAAAGTCTTGGATTTGTTGACTTTAAGACCAAGAGAAAGCATGTATTGGCAATACCTGTCAAATTGCAACTGGAGCTGATTAGGTGTCCTTGCTAAGATTACCGAGTCATCGGCATAAAGCAGTGCTGGAATCGGGCGGGCATTTATGCAGGGGAGGTCCTTGTTCCCTATCAGCATCGCTTGTTCCAACCCATTAGTATAGATGTTAAATAAGAACGGAGCAAGGACGCACCCCTGTCTAACTCCTTTTGTAATTCCAAATGAGTCCGTTAGCTCTCCGTTGATGCCATACCTCACACAGGCTTTGGCATCCGAGTAAAGCTCTCGGAGAAACTTCAGTATTGGGGGGTCTACTCCCAGTTTACTTAGGATCTCCCATAGCTTGGAGTGGATTACGCAGTCGAATGCGGAACTTAGATCCACATAGACCAGATAAAGATTGCCACCTTTAGCCCAGGCGTATTTCCCCATAAGTAAGGTGAGATTAAGAGCCTGTTCCACCGTACCCAATCCCTCTTGGAACCCAAAATGGAGGTCTGTGATGATCTTATTCTCCTTTGCCCAATCCTGGAGGCGTTCCAGGAGGAGTCTCCCAGCGACCTTACCCAGCGAGTCCAAGAGGGAGATTGGTCGGTAGCAAGCTGGGTTGTCTCGGTCTCCCTTTT
The DNA here is from genome assembly GCF_964263255.1 of Lissotriton vulgaris. Lineage (NCBI taxonomy): Eukaryota > Metazoa > Chordata > Amphibia > Caudata > Salamandridae > Lissotriton > Lissotriton vulgaris. Next base: position 946,881,399 of record NC_141699.1, on the reverse strand, counting down.
TAAAAATAGGGAGAAGCACAGAGGTAGACCAGGAATCGATTAAACCGACCTGAGGGACTGCGGTCATGACTTGAGTGACTATTGGGGACCATAGTTCAAGGTTATTCACAAAGATGTCTAGTGGAACCCCGTCAGGACCGGGAGCTTTCCCAGTCTTGGAGGACGTTAGTGCTGTGTTCACGTCTCCAAGGTCAAAGTGAATGTCAATTGGGTAGATGTTATCGCTGTTGGTACGGGCCTCCCCAGGTGTAATATCATCGGTAATTGGTTTTGGATCCCCAAATATCTGAGAGAAATGGGTTACCCATTTTTCAGCAGGTACCGCCACGTCTAAATGAGAAGAAGCTGCGTCATCTGCCAAGAACGGGGACTTAACTGTTCGCCAAAATAGCGTACTGTCCTTTGAGTTTATGCTCTCATGGAGTTGGGCCCAAAGGTTGTTTTTTATTTCCCGTTTACGGGCTTTTAGGGCCAATTTATATTGTCTTCTTAAAAGTGAGATTAGGGCTGTATCCCTGTCTTGGCTATGAAGGGCTCGTTTGAGTGCACTATGGGCCCTACAACAATCGGAGTCAAACCACCCCCGACTATCTTTATCTTCCTTCTTATTGTGGTGGCGAGTAAGCTCCTGCCGCATAGTTGCTAGGATCTTAGCAAAACTAGACAGGATCAGCTGGGGGGATGAGGTCTCCTCTAAACAGGTGTATATTTGTGGGAGGGATTGTTGGATGACCCTTTCAGTGACCTCTTTGGGGTTGATCTTAGACCACTTTACTGTATAGCCGTTAGTTCTACCCATCTCCAGGGATTGCTGTGTTAGGATACTGGACTTAGTACGAGATAAGGGAACAGAGGTAAGAGTAATGGAAATGCTGTTGGGAAAATGGTCACTAGAGGGGTCTGTGCCAGTAGAAAAGTTTTTCAATCTGGTTCCTAGAATCTGCGAGCACAAAATAAAGTCGATCGTGGACAACAATCCTCTACCATGTAATGTTGGCTTAAAGTCGACAGCAGGTGTCACAAGTTCATTCGCAAATTCGAGTTCCAGTGAGAATAAACAGGCATTAAAAGCTGACCCTAGGCTAGAATGGACGAAGTGGGTAATGGGAGAGTCATGCTCATCTTGGAGGCCGCATAAACCTTTGTTGTAATTACTACATAGGTAGACATTAAAGTCCCCACCCCACACAAAATAACATTGTGACTGTGCATTTTTAGCTTTCTGATCGTGCAGAAATAAGGTGATTTCCGTCAATGACTTTACACAGTCGACAGGTGGCACATTGTTATACATGTTTATGACATAATAAATGGAGCTTTTAACAGTAAACTTGAGGATTTGAAAAATTGCGGATGTAGGAGAGTAGGGTCTGCAATCCTATGATCACCCAGATTTTTTTGCTTTTGTTTCACTGGTTTACGACTTTCTCTGGCTGTGGGCCTGCCAATCAGACCCACAGCCTGGCTGTTCTCTTTCTAAATTACGAGATGTACCCTAGGTGCATATACCAATTGGTACTGGGCCACCTTATCAGACCCTGTAACTCAGGGCGTAGGTGTACCCAGGGCCGCCAGGGGCTGCAGCATGTATTATGCCACCCCTGGCTGGCCTCCTAAATTTGACACAACTGGCTGCATGACAGCGGGGGCGAAGTCGTGTAATCACCCTTTGCTTTAGATATAGTAGCTCTATATCTAACCATACAATGGACACCCGAGTCCCTATCAGTCACTCCTATGGCAGGCCTTGACAATCCTGAAGGCAGAGTGCATGGGCTCGTGTGAACTAAGCTCTGGCCCGAGCCGAGCCCGGTTGCAGCTTGCGGAAACAAGACCCAATGGCTGTTCCATGATAACGCGTACCATATCGGTAACTTCGGTGTCGCGTTATCAAGACATGTCGAGTAAGGTGTCATACGAATCGGGATGCTGCCCTCTCATCAACTCTGGCGACGAGGTTAGCATTCCGCCCTTCTAGAGGGACACGACATGTACGTGACTGTGAACCCCGGTTAAAGTTAACGAAAGCCTCAGCTCCACAAAATGGATGCTGCCACCACAGACACAAGTCTGACCTCCTGCTGCTGGGAGTCCTTCCAGCGAGGAGCACTTGGACAAAGGGTTTCCTGTCGAGGGCAGTGTTCGCACCGTCCCAGACAGGGTTTGTGTATTCTGGGTAGGTAGGGCTTTTGCGAGAAGGTGACTGCGGAGTGGCACCCCGGTGCTCACTACGCATCTGCCGGTTAGAACCAGTTCCAGGGGCGACAGCCCTGGCCTGGGGAAAGTCCGGCAGGGGAGAGGGGTGTAACTACCCCCCTTTCTGGTCCCACCCTTAGGGCAGGACCTAGTCATGTACCCACCCCTTTCTTTAGGATAAAGGCCGGAGCGGGGACCCTTCCAAATTAGATCATCTTTGAATCAAGAATACTTTCTACGAAAGGACTTCAAGACTCTTCTCAAGATTTCTCCCTTGTGGCTAAGGAGTAGTCACCCTGCATCAGCAGGCACCATCTAAGAACTCTGCGGTTTGCTGTAAGTCCTTCCTCAAGGAATCCGACGGCCCAGCTCGACGAGAACCGGCTTCCCTGGCACCTCTGACCTCTACCCACGTCATCAGCTCAGCTGTGATCTGTGGGTGCGACGAGACCTCGAGGGACCGGCCATCATCAGAACCTGCACGCTCTTAAAAACCAGCACGACCATCGAGGTAACTCTCTGGTGAGTGCTCTGGGGTCCGAGAAGCCCCGACCCTGAGCCGCTCCAGCACCGAAGTGCAGTCTCCCAGCATCTCCACGATCTGCGTGGGGCCCTTCTGCTCGCTGCTCAGCACGTTGTCTGGTCACTTGCCGCTGGCTCGTGCCCTTCTGTGACGACGACCAAGAATCAACACTGCCGGTCTGGTTGCTCCAGACTGGCCCCTGCTTCCATCTTTTGAGAGGCACCCCGGACCCTCCTGGTCCACCCAAGACGCCGACAGCGACATCCGTCGTGGGACAGCTCGCACCTCCACCGTGGTCGCCGACAACGCCTCCTGGTCCGAGAGACTGCAGAGCCTAGCGTCGCCCACTCACCTGGTCGAGGTGACGGCCAACCGGTGCCTTCCTGGTACCCTCTGACTACTGGCTAGTAGTACGAACTTGGTCCCCTCTGCTTTCAGGTTTCATCAATCTCTACGAACTATTCAACACTGGTCGCCGGCCAGCAACTCCTTTTCTTCCGGCTCCTGGCTCGTCAGCGAAGACCCCGACGCCTGTAAGACTTGTGCAGCCGCAGCCCTCGTGGCTAGGTAACTCGGCATTTCGGTGCCTGCATAGCCTCCTTACTCTAGGGTCCCGAGTCCCTCGCTTCCGACTTGCCTTAACCTTTCCGTGTCCTAGGACACTTGTCTTTAAACTGTGCACTTGAAGTATTTGCTAAAGAGATTTGGTTTGTGCTTAGTACCCTGTCCTCATAAAGAGTACAGGGCTGTTGTGATTCTTAATAAATATACTGTTTATTTTCATAACACTTGTGTGGTGTCCTTTCACTGGGTGTTCAAGGGGTACATGTGTGGTAAACAGCTGGCTTAACGCGCCCTCTCGAGTCTTTAGCCTTAGACTGCTCGTATCCATGCTACTAGGATAGCTGGTCTATAGGTTGACTTACAACCAAACACCATAAGGGTCGTTGGAACGATACATAGCGGTCGCTAGAATAGCGAACGTTGCATATCGGGCCAACTTCTCACATTGGTGGCAGCGGTGGGATTTGAGCTTGCTGTTGTTTTACCACACGTATCCTAAGAATATCTTGTTGAAAGATCGCACAAGTACTGTTAGTACATATAACTAAAGCTTAGAATACTCTGAGTTCTACTGAACCAGCTGTTGTAGCTCCTCAAGGCTTAGCACACCTTGGCTACAGCTCTTAGCAAGGGAAAAGTAGGAAAACACATAGTGTAGGTAGGTGCATCACTTACACCACACTAGAAACAGTATGTCGGGCCAAGGAGGAAACTCTGAGTCTCCCCTTGTGTCAGTTGACCCTCCACAGGTCATCCCTTCAGGATATACTGTGCTGAGCTTCAAGGAGTTAAGACGATTGTGTCACTCCCGGAAGATTCAGCAGGGGTCTAACCCCACAACGTCCTTTCTGATTGGTCTCTTGGAGACTTATGATGCCAGGAGAGCTGAGAAACTTCGTAGCTCTTCTAATCCAGAAGGAGACATGCCTCCCCTCGAGGGAACCCGAGACGATCCTGACCTCATTCATCTCGCAACCGAGAACGAGGATGTGGAGGAGGATGAGGATGAGGATCTCTCTGGGGACGAGGCAGATAAGGGACAGGTAGAAGTCGTCAGACTAAGCAGGTCCAACTTAAGCAAACATGATAGCGGTACTGGGGGACCCCTGGGGCCACTATCAGGTCAGCTTAACATGGGGAATGGACGAGCCAGATCTCTATCAAGAGGCTCTGGCAGATCCCTTCATACCAACGGCTCTCACAACTCTTCTCAAAGAGGGATGACGTCCCCTCAGAGGAGAGTGTACGAAGCGAAGGAAAGGGCAGCTAATCTGCGGATCGAAAGGGAAGAACTTGCCCTGGCCAAGGAAAAGCTTGCTTTCGCTAGAGAGCAACAGTTAAGTGGGGCAGTCCCCACTGGTGGCAGCAATGTACCTAGTAATAGGGAAAAGAGTTTCGATACGAAACACCTTGGGAAGATAGTGCCCCCCTTTAAGCAAGGGGACGACATCCACAAATGGATTACTGCTTTGGAGAGGGCCTGCACTGTGCAAGGCGTTCCCCAGAGTCAGTGGGCAGCTATCTTGTGGCTCTCCTTTGAAGGTAAAGGAAGAGACAAGCTCCTCACCACAAGGGTAGAGGACGCTAACAATTACCAAGTCTTGAAGAATACACTCGTTGAAGGGTTCGGCCTAACCACTGAGCAGTACAGGGAGCTGTTCAGGGATACCCAGAAAACGCAGTCTCAAGACTGGTCTGATTTTGTCGATTGTGCCACTAAGGCTTTTGAGGGCTGGTTGCTGGGCAGTAAGGTTACTGATTACAAAGGATTGTATAATTTGATGATGAGAGAACAAATTTTAAACAATTGTCAGAACCAGTTGTTGCATCAGCATCTTGTCGACTCGGATCTGACCTCTCCTCAAGAATTGGGGCAGAAGGCGGACAAATGGGTTCGTACGAGAGTTAAACAGAACCAGGGCCAGAATCAAGGTGGTCAGAAGAAAGCAGACCAGAAGGGTAAAGATTCTAAGGGGGAACAAAATGACCAGAAGTCTTCGACAGGTCCCCAACAACCCAAAGAGGGTGGGGGTCAGGCTCCCCAAAAGAAGAAAGAAGGCCAATCCAAACGTTGGTGCCAGTACTGTAAAAGTAAGTCTCACTGGTTTAGTGAGTGCACCAAGAAAGGAGGAGGGCAGACTCCTGCCACTGCAGCCCCTAAGGCACCTGTGCCCCCTAGTACAGTCAGCAGTGGTAGTGCGCCTCCCAAGGGTTTGGTAGGGTTAACCCTGGGTTCTGAGGGGCGTGACAACTTAGTTGGCACACTCACTCAGGCTGTCCTTGTCAGTACAGGGGACGTGGACGTGTCCCCTGACGTAAGCCCCAATACGCTGGGCAAATACCGACAGACGCCTTTCATAAATGGAAAGATGGCTCAGGCCTATAGGGACACTTGTGCCAGCGTCACCATGGTGACGCCTAACTTCGTGGACCCTGGACAGATCATGCCAGGTACAGAATTCCTGGTGACCAATGCAAGCAATGTCACTACCAATCACAGTATGGCAATTGTAGCTTTCTCCTGGGGAGGGGTAACTGGCCAAAAGAAGGTTGTAGTTAGTCCAGACCTCCCAGTGGATTGTTTGTTGGGCAATGATTTGGAGTCGTCACAATGGTCAGAAGTGGAGCACCGGACTCACATGGAAATGTTAGGTTTGCCAGCACATGTGTTCGCTGTGACTAGGTCGCAGGTCAGGAAATGCCCCACTGAACAGGTGCTGGATCCTGGAACAACGGACCAGACACCTCCCAAGAAAAAGAGCAGTAGGGTTAAGGCTGCGCCTTCCCCCTTGCCCCAGGTCGAGGATCAAGTCTCAGAGGAGGCTGACCTACAGGAATTGAGGGAAACTGAGCCGAGAGAGTTCGAACTTGACCAAGTTGAATTCTTGGGCTCAGGGGGACCCTCAAGGGAAGATCTGGGGAAGGACCAATTAGACTGCCCTTCTCTTGAACCCCTCAGACAGCAGGCTGCTGCTGAGGCTGCTGGGAACGCCACAGGTACCCACAAGGTATACTGGGAAGATGGACTCCTGTACACTGAGGCAAGAGACCCCAAGCCTGGCATGACCAGGAGGCTGGTCGTCCCCTTGTCTCAGCGTGGTTTCCTACTTACCTTGGCCCATGAGATTCCCTTAGCAGGTCACTTAGGCCAGACGAAAACGTGGGACAGGCTTGTCTCGCACTTTCACTGGCCTCACATGAACGAGGATACCAAGGAGTTTTGCCGCTCCTGTGTCACTTGCCAAGCCAGTGGTAAGTCAGGTGGCACGACAAAGGCCCCCCTTATACCAATGCCTGTGGTGGGGGTGCCCTTTGAACGGGTGGGGATCGACATCGTCGGTCCCATGGAACCACCGACAGCATCAGGGCACAAGTTTATACTGGTGGTAGTGGATCATGCCACCAGGTATCCTGAAGCTATTCCCCTTAGGACCACTACAGCACCTGTTGTGGCAAGAGCCCTAGTTGGAGTATTCTCCAGAGTGGGCTTCCCTAAGGAGGTCGTCTCCGACAGAGGTGCAAACTTTATGTCGAGCTACTTAACTGCTATGTGGAAGGAATGTGGTGTTAACTACAAGTTCACTACCCCCTATCATCCACAATGCAATGGGCTTGTTGAGAGATTCAACAGGACCCTAAAAGGGATGATTCATGGACTACCGGAAAAGCTTCGGCGTAGATGGGACGTCCTGATCCCCTGCCTCTTGTTCGCCTACAGAGAAGTCCCACAGAAGGGGGTTGGCTACAGCCCTTTTGAACTTTTGTACGGGCATCCTGTAAGAGGACCCCTGTGTTTGGTGAAGGAAGGATGGGAGAGACCTCTCAAAAAGCCTGCAGCCAACATAGTGGACTATGTGCTCGGCCTCCGCTCGCGGATGGCTGAATACATGGAAAAGGCATCCGAAAACCTTAAGGCCAGCCAAGAACTCCAAAAAGCTTGGCATGACCAAAAGGCTGTCTTGACTGTTTATCAGCCCGGACAGAAGGTGTGGGTGTTGGAGCCAGTGGCCCCAGCAGCACTCAAGGACAAATGGTCCGGGCCCCACACCATCCTGGAGAAAAAGGGAGAGGTCACCTACCTGGTCGACCTGGGAACTCCCCGGAGCCCCCACAGGGTGCTTCATGTCAACAGGCTAAAAGCATATGTCGACAGGAAGGACATGAGTTTGCTCATGGCCATAGATGAGGGACAGGAGGAGGAGAGTGACCCTCTCCCCGACCTGCTCTCTCAGAATCCTGACGATGGCTCGGTAGATGGTGTTGTCTTTTGCGGCAGCCTCTCCGACCATCAGCAGAGCGACTGTAAACAGGTTCTTCAGTCGTTCCGACATCTGTTTTCTCTGACACCCAGTCAGACCGATTGGTGCACCCATGAGGTCGACACTGGTGACAGCCTGCCCGTAAAGAGTAAAATCTACAGGCAGCCTGATCACGTCAGAGACTGCATCAAAAGTGAAGTGCAGAAAATGTTGGAGCTGGGAGTCATTGAACCCTCGGATAGCCCTTGGGCTAGTCCCGTAGTTCTAGTGCCGAAACCTCACACCCAGGGTGGTAAGAGAGAGATGAGGTTCTGCGTAGACTACAGGGGTCTCAATGCAGTCACTAAGACTGACGCCCACCCAATACCAAGGGCAGACGAGCTTATTGATAGGCTGGCTTCGGCCAACTACTTAAGTACGTTTGACCTGACAGCTGGGTATTGGCAAATCAGGTTAGCTGAGGACGCCAAGCCTAAGACAGCATTTTCAACCCCTGGTGGGCATTATCAGTTCGTGGTGATGCCCTTTGGTCTGAAAAATGCACCTGCCACCTTCCAACGGTTGGTGAATCATGTCCTTACTGGGCTGGATGACTTCTGTGCGGCATATCTTGACGATATTGCTGTCTTTAGCTCCACCTGGGAGGATCACCTGGTCCACCTGCGGAAGACGTTAGAGGCACTGCAAGCAGCAGGTCTCACTATCAAGGCCACCAAGTGCCAGATAGGGCAGACACAGGTTGTATACCTGGGCCACCTTGTCGGTGGAGGTCAGGTTCAGCCACTGGAGAGCAAGATACAGTCAATCAGGGACTGGGCTCCTCCAACCACCCAGACTCAGGTTCAAGCTTTCTTGGGCCTGACTGGATACTACAGGAAGTTTGTCAGGAACTATGGGTCCATCGTGACACCGTTAAATGAACTGACAAGTAAGAAAATGCCAAAAAAGGTTCAGTGGACAGCGAGCTGTCAAAAAGCATTCGATGACCTAAAGCAGGCCATGTGCACGGCGCCTATCCTCAAGAGTCCGGACTACTCCAAACCATTCATTGTCCAAACAGATGCTTCTGAGTTGGGTGTGGGAGCTGTTCTTTCTCAACTGAATTTTGATGGTCAAGACCAGCCCATTGCTTTTATAAGTAGACGGCTGACCCCTAGAGAGAAGAATTGGTCAGCTATTGAGAGGGAGGCCTTTGCTGTGGTTTGGGCCCTGAAGAAGCTGAGGCCATACTTGTTTGGCACTCACTTCAAGATTCAGACCGACCATAAGCCCCTCTTGTGGCTAAATCAGATGAAGGGTGAAAACCCCAAACTGCTTAGGTGGTCCATTTCCCTACAGGGGATGGACTTCACAGTGGAACATAGACCTGGTACTGATCATGGCAATGCCGATGGGCTCTCCAGATATTTCCACTTAGAACAAGAAGACTTACCTGGTCAAGGTTAGTTAGTTGTTCCGACGTTTGGGGGGGGGTCATGTAGGAGAGTAGGGTCTGCAATCCTATGATCACCCAGATTTTTTTGCTTTTGTTTCACTGGTTTACGACTTTCTCTGGCTGTGGGCCTGCCAATCAGACCCACAGCCTGGCTGTTCTCTTTCTAAATTACGAGATGTACCCTAGGTGCATATACCAATTGGTACTGGGCCACCTTATCAGACCCTGTAACTCAGGGCGTAGGTGTACCCAGGGCCGCCAGGGGCTGCAGCATGTATTATGCCACCCCTGGCTGGCCTCCTAAATTTGACACAACTGGCTGCATGACAGCGGGGGCGAAGTCGTGTAATCACCCTTTGCTTTAGATATAGTAGCTCTATATCTAACCATACAATGGACACCCGAGTCCCTATCAGTCACTCCTATGGCAGGCCTTGACAATCCTGAAGGCAGAGTGCATGGGCTCGTGTGAACTAAGCTCTGGCCCGAGCCGAGCCCGGTTGCAGCTTGCGGAAACAAGACCCAATGGCTGTTCCATGATAACGCGTACCATATCGGTAACTTCGGTGTCGCGTTATCAAGACATGTCGAGTAAGGTGTCATACGAATCGGGATGCTGCCCTCTCATCAACTCTGGCGACGAGGTTAGCATTCCGCCCTTCTAGAGGGACACGACATGTACGTGACTGTGAACCCCGGTTAAAGTTAACGAAAGCCTCAGCTCCACAAAATGGATGCTGCCACCACAGACACAAGTCTGACCTCCTGCTGCTGGGAGTCCTTCCAGCGAGGAGCACTTGGACAAAGGGTTTCCTGTCGAGGGCAGTGTTCGCACCGTCCCAGACAGGGTTTGTGTATTCTGGGTAGGTAGGGCTTTTGCGAGAAGGTGACTGCGGAGTGGCACCCCGGTGCTCACTACGCATCTGCCGGTTAGAACCAGTTCCAGGGGCGACAGCCCTGGCCTGGGGAAAGTCCGGCAGGGGAGAGGGGTGTAACTACCCCCCTTTCTGGTCCCACCCTTAGGGCAGGACCTAGTCATGTACCCACCCCTTTCTTTAGGATAAAGGCCGGAGCGGGGACCCTTCCAAATTAGATCATCTTTGAATCAAGAATACTTTCTACGAAAGGACTTCAAGACTCTTCTCAAGATTTCTCCCTTGTGGCTAAGGAGTAGTCACCCTGCATCAGCAGGCACCATCTAAGAACTCTGCGGTTTGCTGTAAGTCCTTCCTCAAGGAATCCGACGGCCCAGCTCGACGAGAACCGGCTTCCCTGGCACCTCTGACCTCTACCCACGTCATCAGCTCAGCTGTGATCTGTGGGTGCGACGAGACCTCGAGGGACCGGCCATCATCAGAACCTGCACGCTCTTAAAAACCAGCACGACCATCGAGGTAACTCTCTGGTGAGTGCTCTGGGGTCCGAGAAGCCCCGACCCTGAGCCGCTCCAGCACCGAAGTGCAGTCTCCCAGCATCTCCACGATCTGCGTGGGGCCCTTCTGCTCGCTGCTCAGCACGTTGTCTGGTCACTTGCCGCTGGCTCGTGCCCTTCTGTGACGACGACCAAGAATCAACACTGCCGGTCTGGTTGCTCCAGACTGGCCCCTGCTTCCATCTTTTGAGAGGCACCCCGGACCCTCCTGGTCCACCCAAGACGCCGACAGCGACATCCGTCGTGGGACAGCTCGCACCTCCACCGTGGTCGCCGACAACGCCTCCTGGTCCGAGAGACTGCAGAGCCTAGCGTCGCCCACTCACCTGGTCGAGGTGACGGCCAACCGGTGCCTTCCTGGTACCCTCTGACTACTGGCTAGTAGTACGAACTTGGTCCCCTCTGCTTTCAGGTTTCATCAATCTCTACGAACTATTCAACACTGGTCGCCGGCCAGCAACTCCTTTTCTTCCGGCTCCTGGCTCGTCAGCGAAGACCCCGACGCCTGTAAGACTTGTGCAGCCGCAGCCCTCGTGGCTAGGTAACTCGGCATTTCGGTGCCTGCATAGCCTCCTTACTCTAGGGTCCCGAGTCCCTCGCTTCCGACTTGCCTTAACCTTTCCGTGTCCTAGGACACTTGTCTTTAAACTGTGCACTTGAAGTATTTGCTAAAGAGATTTGGTTTGTGCTTAGTACCCTGTCCTCATAAAGAGTACAGGGCTGTTGTGATTCTTAATAAATATACTGTTTATTTTCATAACACTTGTGTGGTGTCCTTTCACTGGGTGTTCAAGGGGTACATGTGTGGTAAACAGCTGGCTTAACGCGCCCTCTCGAGTCTTTAGCCTTAGACTGCTCGTATCCATGCTACTAGGATAGCTGGTCTATAGGTTGACTTACAACCAAACACCATAAGGGTCGTTGGAACGATACATAGCGGTCGCTAGAATAGCGAACGTTGCATATCGGGCCAACTTCTCACAGCGGACACCTGGGATATTTCGGTCATGGTAAATGGAATTTGGTTGGAAACCTAGATAGCCAGGCCACCCTTGTGTCTTCCTTGAACAGATGTAATAGCAGACATATGAAAGGTTTTAAAGCCCTGTATATGAATCGGCTCGGTGGCCCAGGTTTCCTGGAGGCAGACTATGTCATGTCTGTTAACCAGGTCGATCCAAGACTGAAGATGTGTTTTAGATCTAAGGCCCGCTACGTTCCAATACATGATTGTAAGATCCCTGGTTGAGGGTAAAAGGGGGTATGAGGTCGACAGGGTATCAGGGGGTATTGGATCACAGATACGAGGGGACGGGATAAAGGAAGAGGCAGTGTTATTAGATAGACAAGATGGTAAAGATAAACTATTTTGTTGTCTTTTATGTGACTCCTCAGAAGCGATAAGAGGAGCAGAGCTAAGAACACAAACCTGTGAAGATGGCAAATGTGAGGATAGCTTTGGCAGAGGAGTAAGAGACTCAATGCCAGCACCGGGCGGGGAGAATTGATTGGGCGTTGCCACCCAATTTTTACTGGAAGAGTGAGTAGTAAGGGTCTGAGTTCCAGTAATGTCTTGGGTATTGTCGAAGGGGACTGATGGTCAGTCAACCATGTCCAAACATTCGTATCTGTTGGATAATGGGGGTCCTCTCCAATTGGAAAGATGTCCGGAGGCAGAGTTGGAAAAGCCATACCCTGCCCAGTGACCATGGTCTCTGTTCCCATCCCAGTTGCCCACTCTCGTCCAACTCCAGGGGGGACCGGTGTTGTGACGGGGAGCCGGGGGGTAGAAGTATGACAGGTTATGGGTGGCTATCCCTTCAACGGAAGTGCGGTCACCCCAGGAGCAGATGTGCTCAACCGTATTAGGGTCGTCAAAGTTCACTATGATGCAGTCGCCCTGGATGTTTTTGGGCACAGTGCCGAGCCATGGCACTCGGCGGACGGTGGTAACTCTGTTGTCCAAAAAAGTTGGTAAAGGTCTGTTATTGGACAACCAGTATATAACTTTATTTTTTAGTGACCAGATTGGCTCGTCTTGACTGGGGGGGAGTTCCGGGACACCTGTCATGATTACCACATAAGGGGATGCCTCAGGTGGAAGATGTACGGGACGGCCCCCTCTCTTTCGGTTTCTCGGGACGTTGTTAAAGCCGACCGATTGTTACTTCGGGAGGGAAGGGGCTGGAGTGGGAAGGGAAGGCGGTGGAATGGATTTTTGTTGATTGGACAGCTGTTTGTTTGGATTGGTCAGAGGTTGGGGTGGTAGAGGCTTCGGTGGCTTCGGTGGGACTTGGGGCTTAAGCTGAGCTGATGATGGTTGTTTTTGAATGGGCTTCAGCTGGGCCTTTTGGTTAGCGTTATTGTTGGGTAAAGTCGTTTTTGCCAAACTGGGTTTACTGGTTTTGGTGTTATTTGGTAAGGGTTTCCCTTGAGCTAAATTGGGATTTTTTGTACTACCCTTACTTAGATCAAGAGCTGAGGACAGTTGGGTTAATTGAGCTAATTGAGATTGAACCTGGTGTAGTGCCTTTTCGATGGGGGGTTAGATATGACTTGAATAGTTCACCTATTTTGTTGAGCAATAGACTATCATTACCACAGGTATTGGTAGTTAAGTTACCATTATCATCCAGGCTACTGTCACTATCGTAGCTACTAGAGCTGCTAAGATTTAGGTTATCAACAGTAAAAATCGTTGCAGGTGCTAGCGCGGGAGAGAGTGATTGGTGGGAAGTTAAAACAAGATTAGTGGATTGGGAGGGGAGATGAGTGGTAGAAGGGGTTTTAGGGATAGTCATAGATGGAGAAGTAGCAATGTGCTGTAAGTGAGCAGTTTTCCTTCTTTTAGACTTTCTTTTGGGAATGGCACCTTCGCGTATACCCCTATCTGTAACTGGGGAGGGATCAGGGGCACTGTGAGTAGCAAATATAAGTGGGGATTTTTCAAGTGACAGGTGAGATTCTGACAAATTCAAAGTTGCCGAGAGGTCCACCGTACTGGGGACCGTGTGTACCTCTGCGTGCACAGTCACTGGCAGGGGTAATTCTACTGGACGTTGCGGAGTTACTGCGGTGGCCAATAGGCCCATAGAAGAACGTCTCGCTATAGCCAGGTCCTGGGAGACTCGACGATTCAGTAGAATAATACCCTGCTCGATGGCATCGTTGGCCTTAGTTATAAATTGGTCTATCGGACCGATGACCTCGGCCGCGGCCAGGGCCTGCTTTTTGACAGTGTTTCTAGTATTTCTAGGAGACATGCTAAACGTAAATTAATGCCTCACTACTGTTGGTGGAATTAAAAGAAGCAAGTTCAGGGATATAAGTTAAAAAACTGTTACAGTAGCAATAAATAGGAGGGGAGTAGAAAAACCAACCAGAAATAAAGTGGCCCAGTCCAGTCTTGCACAGGCTTGAACGGGCTTAAACGGGCCCGCCCTTTGCCCGGGCTTCGCCCCGCGCTGCGGGAGGGACTGAACTAGTTCTTATGTCGTGCTGGGGGGGCGTGGCCACCGGGGGAAGAGGCACCAGCTGTGAGGGCTAGAGGCTGCTGGTCCTCGCAGTCCCCCGGTGTGGTCAGCTGTAGTTTTTTCCTCGGTCAAGCGCACGCTGGGAGCGTGCAGAGTATCCGCCGAATGCGGAACTGCTCCCACCAGCAGCGCGACCTGCCAGATAAGCCCCTGTGGTCCGTAGATTCCTCTGTGGGCAGCAAACAGCTTTCCTCAGTTAAAATTCCGTGCAAAAAGGAGCAAGTGAGCAGCAGAGTAACTGGTGCCCCCAGCAGCAGTGCGTTGCAGTAGTCGAGACAACTTAAAATTATGCTCCGCACTACCTCTGGTCTGGCCTGTACCGCGAGCAAGGGTAGAATCTTTCGCAATGATCCAAGTAATGCCATACAAGTGGCCACCGTTTTGTTCACTGATGTGTCCAGCTGTAAGTCGGAACTAAACATTACCCCCAAATTCCGAACCGATTTGGCAGGCAGACTAGTACCTTGGAAATCAGGAGGCCAAAAACCCTGTGGTAAGGGTCTGGGGGTCCGATTCATAGAGCAATGTAGCACCTCGGTTTTCGAGCTGGTAAATTGTAGGGAGTTGTTACCCCGCCATTCTGCCGTGGTGCTCATGCATCGATGGAAGACCTCCTGTGACACCCCGCCCTTAGCCTCAAACGAGAAGATAAGTTGGGTGTCATCGGCGTAGTTGGTGACTGTTATGCCAAAAGATTTAATCAGCGTGATCAGGGGACGGAGGTAAAGATTGAAAAGAATGGGGCTGATGGCCGAGCCCTGGGGTAGTCTCTGACCAACCCTCCTGATGTTGGATTTAAAGGGTGGCAGGGCAACTACCTAGTGCCTTTGATCGAGATATGACACCAGCCATTCAAGGGCCAAGCCCGACACCCCAGCCTCCGTCAGTCTCCTGATCAGGATTGCATGGCTGACTGTAGGAGAGTAGGGTCTGCTATCCTATGGTCACCCCAAATTTTTGCTTTTTGCTTCACTGGTTTCTGACTTAATGTGGCCGTGGGCCTGCTAATCAGACCCACAGCCTGCTGTTCTCTCTCTAAATTACTGCCAATGCACTCTAGGTGCATTACGAATTGGAACTGGTTCACCTTATGAGCCCCTGTATTAGTGCACCCTAGGTGCCCAGGGCATAGGTGTATCCAAGGCCTACCAGGGGCTGCAGCACGTATTGTGCCACCCCTGGCCTGGCCTCCATATTTGACACAACTGGCTGATCACTCAGCTGGGGTAAGTTGGTGTAATCACCTCTTACTTAGGTACAGTATGCCTGTGCCTAACCCTAAACTGGACACATATATTCCTATCAGCCACTCCTATGGAAGGCCTCATCAATCCTGGAGGCAGAGTGCTTGGAAATATGTGAGATGGTGCTCTGGCATGAGCTGAGCCTGTCTGCAGCTGTCGGGAACCACTCCCTAAGCTGTTCCGGGATATTGCCATACCATATACTCTTAAGTGCATTATAATCCTCGCGGTTAAATGCTATCTTTGGTTTGGCTTTATCAAAACATGTAGAGTAAGGTGTCATACGAATTGGAATACTATCCCCTCGCCAATTCTGGCGACGGGGATAGCATTCCACCCTTCTAGAGGGACACGACATGTGTGTAGCCTTAACCCCGGTTAAAGTTAAACAGAGCCTCAGCTTCACAAAATGGACGCTGCCACCACAGACACAAGTCTGGCCTCCTGCTGCTGACCGAAACTCGGCAGATGGTGGCCTGGACAAAGGGTTTCCTGCCTTGGGAGGTGCGAGCACCACCCCAGACAGGATTTTGTGTATTGGGTAGGACAGGGCTGAATAGAATCAGACATGCCCGGGGCACACAAGGTGTCCCCGTGCATAGGCCAGTCCAAACCGGTTCTGGGGCCTTCCAGCCCCAGTCCTGGCGCGGAGCTGGACAAAGGAAAGGGGGTGTAACCGCCCCCCTTCCTGGTTCCTCCCAGAGGAGAGACCTAGTAGGTGATCCACCCCCTAGATTGGGAATAAGAGGGGGAGCAGTGCCATTGCACAGCAGATCATCCTGAAATCAACTTAAAACTAAGAAGAAGACTGGACTTCGACATTCTGCTGCACAGAAGACTGAAGAGAATCTCCCTTGTGGCCTAGGAGTGGCCACCCTGTGAACACAGGTACCAACCAGCGACCCGACGTCTGCTTTGCCGCCGCCTCCCGCCGGAGACCGAGCCCAGAGCCCGACAAGAACCAGACTCCCAGACCTCTCAGAGCCCGATCCACAGTCCCTGCAAAGAAGGGACCCGTGGAGGCACCGAGTGACGTGGGATCGGACCTCTTGGAAGACACTCGAAAAGCTGACTGCGCAGCTTCTGAGGCATCCTCGACGTTGTGCTTTGGGGACTGAGAACCCCCACCACCGAGCAGCCCTTGCACCGAAGATCAGCCCTCCAGCATCTCCACGATCTGCGTGGGGCCCTTTTGCATTGTGCCACTCGACGCGCCATCCCGGCCACTAGCCACGTGGTCAGCGGCCATCTTGGCGACGAACCCGAAGATTTACACAGCAGGTCTGGTTGCTCCAGACCTACCCAAGCTCCTGTGAAAAGGAGCACCCGCTCTGACCTTGCTGGTCCGAGTGAACAGCATCTTTCAACTTCTGCGTGGCTTGCATTTGCCAAGGCCTGTTTGCTCTGATCAGGTCGCCGACACCGCCAACAGCGAGAAGCCTACGTGGGACAGCTCGTGACCGACTCCTGGACGTCCTCGACCCCGGGTATCCACGTGGCTGCAGAAAGAAGCTACCCGACAACGTCTGTTTGCACCCGACATCGCCTGGTTCCAATCTGGTTCCACGGTAGTCACTGGCTAGTGACTTTGAACATTGTCCCCTCTGCTTTCAGGTCTTCACATCTTCAGATCCACCCTTGGATCCACCGGAACTCTTCTCATCGAGCCGCCTGCAGCATCTTCAGCTCCAAGCACCATCGACCAGCGTGACGAAACCCGACACTACTTCGACCCTGTGCACCCGCTTCCTGTGGGTGAGGTAACTCAGCTCCGCCGGTGCTCCTGCACTGGTACACATCCCAAGGGCCTGTGTTTTAAGTTTCAGCTCCGTAGGTCACTCGGAAGGTTCCTAACTTTCTAACTTTGTGCTTTTTACGCACCATAGACTTTGTATTGAAAAGTGCGTGCACTCTGAACACTGCACCCGAGTCCCGTGGGCCTCTCCCGACTTAGTTATTGCTAGTCTCGAATAGCTCCAGCGATTCCCAAGGCCCTAGGCCTCTTCACTTTCCTATTGGTATCTCTTATACCACTTTCTTAGTATATGGTTTAGGTGGCCCCTAGGGCTCATCCATATTGTGCAACTTTTGTGTATTTTAAACTGTCTTGTGATTTTACGCTTGTGCTTCTGTGCTTATAAAGAGTCCAGGGGATTTTATAGTTAATAAATCAATATATATTTTCAATATATATCTGTGTGGTGTCCCTTTCATTTGGTATTCAAGGGGGTTGTGTATGGTATAACAGCTGGCTTCACATGCCTTTCAGAGTTTAGCCTAAGACTGCTTTGTCCACGTTACCACTAGGATAACTGGTCTACAAGGTTGGATTACAACCATCATCATAAGGGTTGCTTGGCATGGTACAAAGTGATCACTAAGAATTAGTGAGCATTATATACCAGGCCAACTTCTCACATTGGTGAGCAGCGGATTGGGATCTGAGCTTGCTGTTGTTTTACCATTACAATCTTTGAGATTATCATTTGAAAGATCATACAGGTACCTGCTAGGTACATATAAAACAAGACTAGTATACTTAAGTTCTACTGAACTTAGTTGTTGTAGAGCAAAGGGAGTAGCACACCCTAGCTACAACTACTAGATAGGTTTAGTAGGTAAACACCAGTGTAGGTAGATTGCAACACATCCACCCACACTAGAGCAATGTCTGGAGCAGAGGGTTCCACTGGGAATGTCTCTGTTGAGAGTGACCCTCCAAGGGCACCATCCAAATTTGCTATTTTTTCCTTTAAGGAACTAAGACAGCTTTGTGTCTTAAGGGGTCTGAAGACAGGGCCTTCCCCTACTACAGACCACCTAAGAGAGCTCTTAGACCAGTCTGAGACTCTAAAGCCCTCTAAGGCAAACCCCACAGGGGATGCTGAAGGAGGCCATCCTTCAGAGGATGACACTGTAGACCCCCCTGCCCCTATCATCCTGGTAGATGAGGAAGCCTCCACCACTGGAGCTCCTCAGGTAGATGTAGAGGAAGAAGAAGAGGAGGAGGACGTGGAAAGCAGTGAGTCAGAAGATGACAGAGATAGTCAGGTGCTGGTCAGTAGACTGAACCAGGCTAACTTAAGCCTATTTGGGACTGAATCAGGTAACAACCCGTTCAGACCCCCAGGTGGACTTAACCATGGGCATAGGAGGAGGAGGAGTCACTCAGGTGAATCCAATACCTCCCATGTCTCTAGAGGCTCTCATGGTCACTCCAGGAAGGAGATGACTAGCCCTCAGAGAAGGGAACATGAGGCCAAGATGAGAGAGGCTGAGCTTAGGATCCAGAGGCAAGAGTTAGAGGTTGCCCTGGCCAAGGAGAAACTTGCTAGAGGAAGACAGCCTAGAGAGAGTGGGGTAATAGAACCCACTGGTGGCAGCAATATCCACAAGGATAAAGACAGGTCTTTTGATAACAGAAACCTGAGTAAGATTGTGCCCCCCTACAAAGCTGGGGATGATATCCATAAATGGATTACTGCAATGGAGAGAGCCTGCAGAGTACAGCAGATTCCTCAGGAGCAGTGGGCAGCAATCTTGTGGCTCTCCTTTGAAGGTAGAGGCCGAGACAGACTCCTCACAGTTAGTGATGGGGATTCTAGAAACTACCTGGTCCTGAAGAGTGCTCTGATTGATGGGTTAGGCTTAACCACTGAACAGTACAGGTTAATGTTCAGAGATACCCAGAAGACACAGACTCAGGACTGGTCTGAATTTGTTGAGTGTGCCACTAAGGCTCTGGAGGGATGGTTGCTGGGAAGCAAGGTTACAGACTATGAAGGATTGTATAATTTGCTGATGAGAGAACAAATTTTAAATAATTGTCAGAACCAGCAGTTGCATCAACATTTGGTTGACTCAGATTTGACCTCTCCCCAAGAATTGGGAAAGAGGGCAGATAAATGGGTAAGAACCAGAGTTAAGCAAAAGAACCAGAACCAGAACCAGGGTGGTGACCAGAAGAAAACAGACCAGAAGGGTGGGGAGCAGAAAGCTAAAGACCAGAAGTCTTCAACAGGGCCCCAAACTGAGACAGAGGGTGGGTCCCAAACTTCCAAGAAGAAGAAGAAAGAAGGTCAGAAGAAACCCTGGTGTAAAACTTGTAAAAACACCTCTCACTGGACAAGTGAGTGTAAAAAGGGTGGAGCCCCCAGCACTGCAGCCCCTAAGGCACCTGCACCCACTAGTACAGTTAGCAGTGCTGGTCCTCAAGCCAAGGGATTAGTGGGTATCACTTTGGGAACTGAAGGAGATTCTGACCTAGTCAGAACCCTTACACAGGCTGTTCTGGTTTGTGAAGGGGACATAGATTTTGTCCCTGACATAAGTCCCAGTAATCTGGGCAAATACAGACAGACGCCTTTGATCAACAATAAAGTGGCTCAAGCTTACAGGGACACATGTGCCAGTGTCACTATGGTGACACCTAACTTTGTGGACCCTGGACAATACATGCCAGGCGATGATTACCTGGTGACCAATGCCAGCAATGTCACTACTACACATAGTGTGGCACTTGTTAACTTTTCCTGGGGAGGGGTAACTGGCCTAAAGAAAGTTGTGGTTAGTGCTGATCTCCCAGTAGAATGTTTGTTGGGCAATGACCTGGAGAACTCTCTATGGTCAGAAGTTGAGTACAGGACTCATGCAGAGATGTTGAGGATATCATCACATGTCCTTGCTGTGACCAGGTCACAGGCCAAAAAGTGCCTCTCTGAACCTCAGGTCTTGGATCCTGGAACAATGGACCAAGCACCTCCCAAGAGAAAGAACAGGAGGGTTAAGGCTGTGCCTTCCCAACTGCCTACAAGTGAGGATCAGGCTTCACAGGAAACTGATCTTGAGACCCCTGAAGGAACTGTCCCTGAAGAACTTGAACCTGATCAGGTTGAGTTTCTGGGGACAGGGGGACCTTCTAGGGCAGACTTGGGGCAGGCTCAGTTAACCTGTCCTTCTCTTGAACCCCTCAGACAGCAGGCTGCTGCTGAGGCTGCTGGGAATGCTCAAGGTGCCCATAAAGTATATTGGGACGATGGACTCCTTTATTCAGAGGCTAGAGACCCCAAGCCTGGTGCTACCAGGAGGTTGGTTATACCTCTGCAATTTAGGGGCTTCCTACTCACCTTGGCCCATGATATTCCTTTAGCAGGACACCTAGGCCAGAACAAGACTTGGGACAGGCTTGTCCCTCACTTTCACTGGCCTCACATGTCTGAAGACACCAAGGAGTTTTGTCGCTCCTGTGAAACCTGCCATGCCAGTGGTAAAGCAGGTGGAACAACAAAGGCCCCCCTGATACCACTACCTGTGGTGGGGGTTCCCTTTGAAAGAGTGGGGATTGATATTGTTGGTCCAATGGATCCCCCTACAGCATCTGGGCACAGATTCATACTGGTGGTAGTGGATCATGCCACCAGGTACCCAGAGGCAATTCCACTTAGGACCACAACAGCTCCTGTTGTGGCCAGGGCCTTACTTGGAGTTTTCTCCAGAGTGGGGTTTCCTAAGGAGGTAATATCAGATAGAGGTACCAACTTCATGTCTGGATATTTGACAGCTATGTGGAAGGAATGTGGTGTCAACTACAAGTTCACCACTCCTTATCACCCACAATGCAATGGGCTTGTTGAGAGATTTAACAAGACCCTAAAGGGCATGATTAAAGGATTACCTGAAAAGCTCAGGCGAAGATGGGACATCCTTCTGCCCTGCCTTTTGTTCGCTTACAGAGAGGTCCCTCAAAAGGGGGTTGGCTTCAGCCCCTTTGAATTGTTGTTTGGGCACCCTGTAAGAGGACCCCTGTGTCTAGTGAAGGAAGGATGGGAGTTACCTCTCAAAAAGCCTAAACAGGACATAGTGGACTATGTACTTGGTCTCCGCTCCAGGATGGCAGAGTACATGGAAAAGGCATCTAAAAACCTTGAGGCTAGCCAAGAATTACAAAAAGCTTGGCATGACCAAAAGGCTGTCCTTGTTGAATTTCAGCCAGGACAGAAGGTATGGGTGTTGGAGCCAGTGGCCCCAGCAGCACTCCACGACAAGTGGTCTGGACCCCATACAATTCTGGAAAAGAAGGGAGAGGTTACCTACTTGGTGGACCTAGGAACTCCCAGGAGCCCCCACAGGGTGCTCCATGTGAACAGATTGAAGGCATATGTCAGCAGGGCAGACATGGGCTTGCTCATGGCTACAGATGAGGGACAGGAGGAAGAGAGTGACCCTCTCCCAGACCTGCTCACTCAGAACCCTGAGGATGGCTCAGTTGATGGTGTGGCCTTAGGTGGCAGCCTCACTGAACATCAGCAACATGACTGCAGACAAGTTCTACAGGCATACAGGCATATGTTCTCCTTGACACCCAGTCAGACTAACTGGTGTACACATGTGGTGGACACTGGTGACAGTCTTCCTGTAAAGAGCAAGATTTACAGGCAACCTGACCACGTCAGGGACTGTATAAAGACTGAGGTGCAAAAGATGCTGGAATTAGGTGTCATTGAGCCTTCAGAGAGCCCCTGGGCTAGCCCAGTGGTTCTGGTCCCCAAACCTCACACCAAAGATGGCAAGAGAGAGATGAGGTTCTGTGTGGATTACAGAGGACTC
The DNA here is from genome assembly GCF_964263255.1 of Lissotriton vulgaris. Taxonomy (NCBI): domain Eukaryota; kingdom Metazoa; phylum Chordata; class Amphibia; order Caudata; family Salamandridae; genus Lissotriton; species Lissotriton vulgaris. The sequence goes on along the minus strand of NC_141699.1, from coordinate 946,859,607 downwards.
AATGCTGTCACCAGGACAGATGCACACCCTATTCCAAGGGCAGATGAGCTCATTGACAAGTTGGCTTCTGCCAAATATTTGAGCACATTTGACTTGACAGCTGGCTACTGGCAAATCAGGTTAGCTGAGGAGTCTAAAGCCAAAACAGCATTTTCTACCCCTAGTGGGCATTATCAGTTTGTGGTGATGCCCTTTGGTTTGAAAAATGCACCTGCCACCTTCCAAAGGTTGGTGAATCAAGTCCTCACTGGGTTGGATGACTTTTGTGCAGCTTATCTGGACGATATTGCTGTCTTTAGCTCCACCTGGGAGGATCACCTGGTCCACCTGAAGGAAGTGCTTGAGGCTCTGCAGAAGGCAGGCCTCACTATCAAGGCAACAAAGTGCCAGATAGGGCAGAGCAAGGTTGTATACCTGGGCCACCTTGTAGGTGGAGGCCAAGTTCAACCACTGGAGAGTAAGATCCAGACCATCAAGGACTGGTCCCCTCCAACTACCCAGACTCAGGTCAGATCTTTCTTGGGCCTGACTGGGTACTACAGGAAGTTTGTTAAGAACTATGGGTCCATTGTGACCCCTCTTAATGATCTGACATCCAAGAAGATGCCCAAAAAGGTTCAGTGGACAGAAGTCTGTCAAAAGGCATTTGATGACCTGAAGAAGGCCATGTGCTCTGCACCTATCCTGAAGAGTCCTGACTACTCAAGAGAGTTCATTGTCCAAACAGATGCTTCTGAGTTGGGAGTGGGAGCAGTGCTTTCACAGCTTAATGTAGATGGCCAGGACCAGCCCATTGCTTTCATTAGCAGGAGGCTGACCCCCAGAGAGAAACGTTGGTCAGCTATAGAGAGGGAGGCCTTTGCTGTGGTGTGGGCCCTGAAGAAGTTGAGACCATACTTGTTTGGTACTCACTTCAAGATTCAGACCGACCATAAGCCCCTCCTATGGCTTAATCAGATGAAGGGTGAAAACCCCAAACTACTCAGGTGGTCCATTTCCCTACAGGGGATGGACTTTACAGTGGAGCACCGCCCAGGGACTGACCATGGCAACGCAGATGGTCTCTCCAGGTACTTCCACTTAGAACATGAAGACACAACTGGTCAAGGTTAGTCTAATGTCCCTGCATTTGGGGGGGGGGGGTTATGTAGGAGAGTAGGGTCTGCTATCCTATGGTCACCCCAAATTTTTGCTTTTTGCTTCACTGGTTTCTGACTTAATGTGGCTGTGGGCCTGCTAATCAGACCCACAGCCTGCTGTTCTCTCTCTAAATTACTGCCAATGCACTCTAGGTGCATTACGAATTGGAACTGGTTCACCTTATGAGCCCCTGTATTAGTGCACCCTAGGTGCCCAGGGCATAGGTGTATCCAAGGCCTACCAGGGGCTGCAGCACGTATTGTGCCACCCCTGGCCTGGCCTCCATATTTGACACAACTGGCTGATCACTCAGCTGGGGTAAGTTGGTGTAATCACCTCTTACTTAGGTACAGTATGCCTGTGCCTAACCCTAAACTGGACACATATATTCCTATCAGCCACTCCTATGGAAGGCCTCATCAATCCTGGAGGCAGAGTGCTTGGAAATATGTGAGATGGTGCTCTGGCATGAGCTGAGCCTGTCTGCAGCTGTCGGGAACCACTCCCTAAGCTGTTCCGGGATATTGCCATACCATATACTCTTAAGTGCATTATAATCCTCGCGGTTAAATGCTATCTTTGGTTTGGCTTTATCAAAACATGTCGAGTAAGGTGTCATACGAATTGGAATACTATCCCCTCGCCAATTCTGGTGACGGGGATAGCATTCCACCCTTCTAGAGGGACACGACATGTGTGTAGCCTTAACCCCGGTTAAAGTTAAACAGAGCCTCAGCTTCACAAAATGGACGCTGCCACCACAGACACAAGTCTGGCCTCCTGCTGCTGACCGAAACTCGGCAGATGGTGGCCTGGACAAAGGGTTTCCTGCCTTGGGAGGTGCGAGCACCACCCCAGACAGGATTTTGTGTATTGGGTAGGACAGGGCTGAATAGAATCAGACATGCCCGGGGCACACAAGGTGTCCCCGTGCATAGGCCAGTCCAAACCGGTTCTGGGGCCTTCCAGCCCCAGTCCTGGCGCGGAGCTGGACAAAGGAAAGGGGGTGTAACCGCCCCCCTTCCTGGTTCCTCCCAGAGGAGGGACCTAGTAGGTGATCCACCCCCTAGATTGGGAATAAGAGGGGGAGCAGTGCCATTGCACAGCAGATCATCCTGAAATCAACTTAAAACTAAGAAGAAGACTGGACTTCGACATTCTGCTGCACAGAAGACTGAAGAGAATCTCCCTTGTGGCCTAGGAGTGGCCACCCTGTGAACACAGGTACCAACCAGCGACCCGACGTCTGCTTTGCCGCCGCCTCCCGCCGGAGACCGAGCCCAGAGCCCGACAAGAACCAGACTCCCAGACCTCTCAGAGCCCGATCCACAGTCCCTGCAAAGAAGGGACCCGTGGAGGCACCGAGTGACGTGGGACCGGACCTCTTGGAAGACAATCGAAAAGCTGACTGCGCAGCTTCTGAGGCATCCTCGACGTTGTGCTTTGGGGACTGAGAACCCCCACCACCGAGCAGCCCTTGCACCGAAGATCAGCCCTCCAGCATCTCCACGATCTGCGTGGGGCCCTTTTGCATTGTGCCACTCGACGCGCCATCCCGGCCACTAGCCACGTGGTCAGCGGCCATCTTGGCGACGAACCCGAAGATTTACACAGCAGGTCTGGTTGCTCCAGACCTACCCAAGCTCCTGTGAAAAGGAGCACCCGCTCTGACCTTGCTGGTCCGAGTGAACAGCATCTTTCAACTTCTGCGTGGCTTGCATTTGCCAAGGCCTGTTTGCTCTGATCAGGTCGCCGACACCGCCAACAGCGAGAAGCCTACGTGGGACAGCTCGTGATCGACTCCTGGACGTCCTCGACCCCGGGTATCCACGTGGCTGCAGAAAGAAGCTACCCGACAATGTCTGTTTGCACCCGACATCGCCTGGTTCCAATCTGGTTCCACGGTAGTCACTGGCTAGTGACTTTGAACATTGTCCCCTCTGCTTTCAGGTCTTCACATCTTCAGATCCACCCTTGGATCCACCGGAACTCTTCTCATCGAGCCGCCTGCAGCATCTTCAGCTCCAAGCACCATCGACCAGCGTGACGAAACCCGACACTACTTCGACCCTGTGCACCCGCTTCCTGTGGGTGAGGTAACTCAGCTCCGCCGGTGCTCCTGCACTGGTACACATCCCAAGGGCCTGTGTTTTAAGTTTCAGCTCCGTAGGTCACTCGGAAGGTTCCTAACTTTCTAACTTTGTGCTTTTTACGCACCATAGACTTTGTATTGAAAAGTGCGTGCACTCTGAACACTGCACCCGAGTCCCGTGGGCCTCTCCCGACTTAGTTATTGCTAGTCTCGAATAGCTCCAGCGATTCCCAAGGCCCTAGGCCTCTTCACTTTCCTATTGGTATCTCTTATACCACTTTCTTAGTATATGGTTTAGGTGGCCCCTAGGGCTCATCCATATTGTGCAACTTTTGTGTATTTTAAACTGTCTTGTGATTTTACGCTTGTGCTTCTGTGCTCATAAAGAGTCCAGGGGATTTTATAGTTAATAAATCAATATATATTTTCAATATATATCTGTGTGGTGTCCCTTTCATTTGGTATTCAAGGGGGTTGTGTATGGTATAACAGCTGGCTTCACATGCCTTTCAGAGTTTAGCCTAAGACTGCTTTGTCCACGTTACCACTAGGATAACTGGTCTACAAGGTTGGATTACAACCATCATCATAAGGGTTGCTTGGCATGGTACAAAGTGATCACTAAGAATTAGTGAGCATTATATACCAGGCCAACTTCTCACACTGACCGTGTCGAACGCGGCTGACATGTCGAGCAGCACTAAAAAGGCTGCTCGACCCTGGTCGGCACGCGTTCGAAGGTCATCGAGAACAGTCACCAATGCCGACTCTGTCCCATGTGCCGGTCTAAACCCAAACTGAGCCACATCCAAACAATCAGTAGTCTCAAGAAAGTTGGAGAGATGATTTGTGGCCAGTTTCTCTAGAATTTTAATAGGGAATGGCAAGAGGGAGATGGGCCTAAAGTTGGCTGGGCATGTGGGGTCCAGATTCTCCTTTTTAAGCAGTGGGGAGACCACCGCCAATTTCCAGCAATCTGGAACCCGTGCTGAAGTGAGAGACTGGCGACAGATGGAAAAAAGTGGGGGAAACAGCTCTTCACGAAAAAGTTTCCAGAATTTGGGTGGAAGAGGATCAGAAGGTGAGCCAGAGGACACCCAGTCAGCCAAAGAGCAGAAATCCTCAAAAGATGGTAGAGGGGAGGCGTGGCCAAGATGGCGGGGTGAGCGGACGCTTCCTCCCGTAGCTCCTCCGGCCCGGCTCAGCTTGAGCCCCGATTCCTGCGCCTCTCTCCCCCCGCGGCTGCACTGCGGGTGAGAGAACTGTGCCGGAGTTCCTGGGGCACATTTTGGTGCCACTTTGACTTCTGGAGCCCCGGGGGAAGTTCCCGAAAAGTTTATTCGGAGATCGCTCCGAGGACTAGAGCCCGGGTCGCCCCGAGGAGAGGAGCCTGGAGGCGGAGCGTAGTGCGGTGCTGTCCGCGCGCCTTGGCTGGCCCGAGTGCTGAAAAGCGGAACGCCGGAGATCCCGAAGGAGCGGACTAGAAGGACTCCGCGGAGCGAGGTGGCTTCCTGGCGGTGCCCTGGTGGCAAGCACCATTGCTGGGCGACGGACTTTAGCCCTGTACCGGCGATCCCCCCACTACCCGGGGTCTCGAGGGGCGACGCCTTGCGAACTCCGCGCCCGGAGGCGCTGGATGGCGGAGTTCGAGCAGTGCCCGAGCCGGGCAATCGACTGGTGATGGGAGGAGGCACCGGTTTCGCACTTTCCGGACCCGTTATCATTTGAGAGTTGCCCACGGACTTGCTGGCCCGGGCTGCCTTCTTGGGTCCCACCCTCCCGCCATCTTGTCTTTGTGTGGCTGAGCCCGGTGGCCCCTGCCCGCGCCCTTCTCGCACGGGAGCCTCGACTCGTTCTGGCGCCAGCTCATCTACTGCCCTCCCTGGGAACACGAGACGGGAGGCCTACTCTTCGGACATTGCTGCCTGCCCTGCTGGCCCGAGGGCCGTCTTGCCCATGCCCGGACCGCCATTTTGTCGCCTGTGACGCACTATCCTTGTCCTCGGCGAAGGCCTCACATCTGGTGGCGCTCGCCTACAGCAACTAATCCTGGGCTTTGCCGGGCCCCAAGATGACTGGAAGACGTGGCGCGGCACGGGGTGATCGCACCTTGCCGGAAATGCTCGGCAGGTCCCAGCAACTACGCGACAGGACGCAGCCGTCCCCGGGGGCCTCCCGGGCATCAACGGACGCAACTGCGGGCGAGCCGCCGGTCACGCGGTCCTTCATGGAGGACTTATTCACCTCCCTCAAGGAGGAATTTCAGACTCTTAAGACCGAAGTGGCTGGAGAGGTCCGGGAGGTGCGCAGGGAAGTCGAGGGCCTGGGCGAACGGGTCGATACTGTGGAGACGGCGGCTCAACGCCGCGATGAGGAGATAACCCATCTCCAACAGGACGTCCTCCGCCTCCGGGAGCAATGTGTCGAGCTCCAGGCCCACTCGGAGGACCTCGAGAACAGGTCCAGGAGGAACAACATCCGGGTCCGGGGTGTTCCATCCGCCGATGAAGGTGCGGACCTAGTGGCTTATCTGCAGGACCTGTTCCGTGACATCTTGGAGGAGGGAGCGGATTTCCCCATCCGCATCGACAGGGCACACAGGGTGGGCCGCCAGCGCCAGTCATCAGCACCCCCGCCTGATATCCTGGCATTCTTGCCGGATTTCCCTCTAAAGGAGCGCATCATGACTGAGGCCCGTAGGAAGCAACCATTGACCTTCCGCGAAAGACCTGTGGCGCTCTATCAGGACCTGTCTGCCATCACACTGCAAAAGCGCAGGTCTTTCCGCATCGCTACGGACTTTCTGCGAGAGCACGAGACAGCCTACTCCTGGGGTCACCCCTTCCGTCTTATCTTTCGATGGAATGGGGTACTGCATCAGCTGCGCTCCTTACAAGATGTCTGCGGGGTGCTGGGTCTTACTGCTACGGAGGAGGACGGGGCTACACCCGCATGGAGGCGCCCCGAGCGGCGGGGCCGACGGAGGTCGAGAAGGCGCCCATCGTCAGCGCCAGTGAGTCGCCCGGACTCGCCCACCATCAGAGCTGACATGGCGGAGGCCCTGAGGACTGCGGCCAGGAACTTGCCTGAATCTACTGGTGTGGCCTTGACGGCCTAATTTTTCTCCGGGGGGAGAGGCTCTTAGCTTTCACGATGCTGGGCTGGGGGTTGGGGGGGCGGGGGGGGTGGTGTGTGGCTGGACGTCCACTTGACTGTTTTCTGCAGACTCGCCCATTTGGGCTAGACTGAGACTATGGGGTGTTGTTTTTTGCTTTTTGTTTTGGCCGGTTGCCATCAATGGTTTTTGGGGGGGTTTCATTGTCGGTTTGTTGTGGGGGGGGTCCCGTCCGAAGCTGTCCGAACGAGTACGATGCCGCCTCTGGCCTTCCCTGCGCCCCTGCCCCGCGCGCCCCCTCCGCTGATCCCCCGCCTGCTGCATAGCGCGCTGTTTCCCTGGAGGCGATGCCACCCCTGAAAGTAGTGACCCTTAATGTCAAGGGTCTGAATAACCCCGTAAAGCGCAGGGCGATCCTCTCCCTATTGGAGGGGTCGCAGGCGGATATTTGCCTCCTGCAGGAGACCCATTTACTCTCCAGAGATTGCCATAGGTTGCGCTCTGCCAAGTTCCCCACTCAACTTTTTTCCTCTGCTGCGACTAAGACCGCTGGGGTGGCCATTCTTCTAGCCAGCTCCTTTAGGGGGGAGGTGCTGTATAAACATGCCGAGCAGAAGGGGAGGCTCCTAGTGTATCGCATGCGCTTAGGAGGTGTTACCTTTACGGTTGGTTCGGTTTACAGCCCAAACGATCACCAGGATCGTTTCCTGGACTCGGTGTTGGTGGACGTTACTGCCTCGCCCGATCGCCATGTCATCCTGGGGGGAGACCTGAATATGGTCTTCGACTCCACTCTAGATAGGTCTGCCCAGCGTTTTCCGCAGACAGGGGAGCTTTCTGGAGCGGTGCGGGACCAGATTGCAGAGATGGACCTGCATGACCTCTGGCGCACCATGCATCCCACCGATAGGGACTACTCCTACTTTTCCCACGCACACCGCACTTATTCGCGGTTGGATTATCTTTTGGTGAGCGGCCCACTTCGCTCGGCCGCCACGGCGGCGGACATCGGGGTCTTGTCTCTGTCCGATCATGCGCCGGTCTCCGGAGTTTTTGCGTGGCCGGCGCCCCCCCCCTCGAGAGGGATGTGGCGGCTTCGGGACACGCTTCTCCATAAGAAATCGGTGGTGAAACGAGTGGAGGAGGTCATCCAGGACTACCTGACCCACAATAACAACTCTGACACGTCCCTGGCTACACAGTGGGCGGCTTTGAAAACAGTCGTCAGGGGAGAGTTTATCTCCATTTCCTCGGCTGAAAATAAGGAACGCCAGCGCAAGAGGGAAGAACTGACGGCGCAGGTTAGGGAGCTTGAGCAGGTCCACCGCCGGACGGGGGCACCTCGGGTTTGGAAGCAACTGAAGGCGACACGAAAACTCCTCTCTGCGTTGGATCTAGATCGAGCGGAGTACGCAGCGCTGCGCCTGAAACATGCCTTTTACACTGGCGGAGACAGGTGCGGTAAGCTCCTGGCCCATAGGCTTAGGGTTGCGCAGCAACGCAATGTGGTGAAGGAGCTGGTGGGAGTGGATGGGATCCCGGTTTCCGGTGACGCGGAGGTGGCAGATACCTTTCGATCCTTTTACGAGGCACTGTACGCTTCAGAATCTTCCCCACCGGGAGAGGCTGAGGCCTATCTGGAATCCGTGACCCTCCCGGTCTTGGACCCCTCCCAGGCGGACCACCTAGAGAGGGACATTCACGTGGAGGAGGTCATCTCCGCGATCGCACGGCTGAAGCATGGCAAAGCCCCGGGCCCGGATGGCTACACGGCCTTGTTCTACAAGACCTTCTGTCCCACTGTCGCTCCTCTCCTGGCTCGCTTGTTCAACTCCTTTTCCGAACCGGGCGCCATCCCACCGGACCTCCTCTCGGCGACTGTGTCGGTTATCCCCAAGCCGGGGAAGGACCGGACCTTGTGCGGCTCGTACCGGCCCATTTCGCTCCTAAATGTGGACCTCAAGCTTTACACCGGAATCTTGGCGGCCAGACTGGGTCTACACTTACCAGGTTTGGTGGAGGCAGATCAGGCCGGTTTTGTACCCGGTAGGCAGACGGTCGACAACACGAAGAGAGTGACGCACGTCCTGGAAAAGGCCTCACGCGTCCCGGGGGAGCGGATGCTGCTATCGGTCGACGCGGAGAAGGCCTTTGATAGGGTTCATTGGCCATACCTCGAGCTGGTCCTTGGGAAACTAGGGATCGGTGAGAAGTTCCGCACTATGGTCTTTAACTGCTATAGGAGACCGTCGGCGTCAGTGCGTGTCAATGGACACAGCTCCAGCAGCTTCACCATTGAGCGCGGCACGAGACAGGGATGCCCTCTCTCGCCGCTCCTCTTCGCCCTTTATATGGAGCCGTTTGCGCAGAGGATCCGCGACAACCCGGACGCTATTGGGGTGAAGATGGGGCAATACACACACACTGTCAGCCTATACGCGGACGATGTCTTGTTGACCCTAGATGACCCCAGGCGGTCGCTCCCTGCCTGTGTCCAGGAGCTGAACGCTTTTGCCCGCATTGCGGGCTTTAAAATGAACATGACTAAGTCGGCTGCACTGGATGTGTCGCTCTCTGCCGATACCAGACGGGACCTTCAAAGTCTCTTCCCTTTGCAGTGGTCCTCCTCCACGGTGCCTTACTTGGGCATTCTGCTTGCTCCCACCCTGCCTGCCATGGTCGCAGCTAACTATTCCTCTCTAGGCAAAAAGATAAAGGAGGAACTCGGCCGATGGAACAAGGGCCTACTCTCGTGGCTGGGCCGTATTGCGGCGGTGAAGATGACGATACTGCCCCAGATCCTGTATCTTTTCCGCGCTCTACCTCTTCAGCCCCCCGTGGGCTGGATACGGCAGGCGCAGGCAGACATCTCCCGCTTTGTGTGGCAAGGCCGTAAGCCTCGGATGAAGCGGGTCCTCTCCATGCTTGCCCCGGAGGCGGGAGGTCTCGGGGTCCCGGACCTCCGGAAGTACTTTCAGGCGGCGCAGCTCCGGTACCTGGTGGAGTGGAGCCGGTGGGAATCGGACAAACACTGGCTCTTTCAAGACCAGGCAGTTGCGGGCCGTACCCTCCAGGAGGTCCCGTTCCTACGGCGCGTTCACCGCCCGCCTAATCTCTACGCCTCCTTTATCACCCGGGTCCCGCTAAGAGTGTGGGACGCGGTGTGTGAGCTACGGGAGCTCACCACTTTTCCGTCGCCGTTCTCTCCCATCGCTGGCAACCCGGACTTCACTCCGGGCCTGGAGCCTTTTCCCACTGGGTGAGTGCGGGATGTAGAGCGCTTTTCCAGATCTACGGGCCGGAGGGCGTGCTCCCCTTCCAGCAGCTCCGGCAGGAGTTTGGCCTGACGGAGGGGGACAGACTGCGTTACATGCAAGTCCGCCACTGGGCTCTTCAACCCTCAGTGCGTGACGTCGCCGCCCGTACAATTACGCCCTATGAGCGATGGTTGGTGACCCGGGTCTCGGATGCCAAACTCATCACTGATTTGTATAAATTTCTCCAACCCCCGCCGTTTCACTACCATAACCCAGGGAGGGAGCGCTGGCACAGGGAACTGGGCAGGACCCTGAGCCACAAGGAATGGGACAAGATTGCGTATCGGGCGAGGCACTCTGCGTACCACACTGGGCTGACGGAAACCTTCACTAAAGTGTCCACCTATTGGTACTACACCCCGGAGCGGCTCTACGAGATGCGCAAACTAGGCGATAAGGGTTGTTGGCGCGGCTGCGGACAGGAGGGCACCCTCACGCACATTCTCTGGGAGTGCCCGGTGCTGTCGGCCTACTGGAAGGAAGTCTTAGATGAGGTGGATAGGCATTTTGAGATTGAGCTCCCGCGCTTCCCCGCGTATGTCTTGCTTGGCCTCCCCAATGACTTGATGTACCCGCTGAAATCCCGCAGGGGCAGGCAGATTGCGATTGCGCTGGGCTCAGCCGTTCAGAACATACTTGTCCTTTGGCGCACCCCCACTGCCCCCTCTATCACTGGTTGGTTGCATAGGCTCTGGCAGGTACTGGGTATGGAGAAGATATCGCTAACGGTGGCGGGGAATGTTGACCAGTTTGAGGAGCTCTGGCATCCCTTTTTGGCACTGCTGTCCACGGAATTTCGCGAGCTAACGTGCCCACGGTACTTGCGCCTCCTTAGGCTGACACCGCCGGCGCCAGCGGCGGAGTGATTGTGCGGATTGGGGACCGGGGGCTGGGGGTGGGAAGTGGGGTTATATGCTTCTAATGCTGCTTTCGGACGGGGATGTTGGGGTGTTGTTTTCTTTTCTTTCCTCCTTGCTTTTCTTTCTTCTCCTTTTCTGGGGTCGAGGGGCTGGTGGTATGGTATGCTTCTCTTTTGCTGTGTCGCAGAGTGCTATTCTGGCTTGGCCTTGCCTAGGGAGTGGGGGCCTACGGGGGGTTGTTTACAGTGCCTTACTGCCTCATGTTTTTTGCCTTGTTACCCTCTGGGGCACCCTGCCTCCCTCTTCTTCTTCTGACTCGCTGCAACGCTTTGCTTCTTGTATTGTATGTTTGCCTGACCTCCTGCTCCCCTCCCCGTGTTTTTTATGCCTTAATAAAATACTTTAAACCTAAAAGATGGTAGAGGAAAGTTGCTCAGCTCACCTGATTTAGTACACTCCTTCCTATTCTCAAACGAGATGGAATCGTGCACAGCACGGCCAGTTGACGAGGGAAGATTGTTTAAGATGTTGGCAATCTTATCCTCAAAGGCCTGTGCTAGCGAATCACAGAGAGCTTGAGAGGCCGGGATGACATTTTTGGTACAGCCAGGATGGGCCAGGTCCTTTACGATCTTAAATAAGGCCTGAGATTTATTTACAGCTGCCATCAAAGATTCTTCTAAGAATCTAGCTTTGGCAAGCTTGATCTGGATTTTATAGGACGCCAGTGCTTGTTTGAAGAGGACTATGTGATTCCAGGTACTGTTTCCTCCAGGTCCGCTCAGCCTGTTTACATTGGAGCTTGAGCTGCCGAAGTTCTTCCGAGTACCATGGCATAGCAAGATTAGTCCTATCTTTGATTTTTCGCAGCGGGGCCAAAGAGTCCAGAGAAGCCGAGATTCGCTGACAGAGAGTCTCGTAACTTACGTCCACATTCCCTCCCAATACAAAGCCATCTGGCAGCAGAGAGGGCAAGATCGTTTGTTTGAGGAGTCTAGACCATTGTCTCCCCATTCTAGTGCCCCCCACACTCCCTTTCTTTAATGGAGCACTAGTGCACGAGAGGGAGAACTGGACGAGGGCGTGATCCGTCCAACACTGAGGCAGGACGTCACGTATAGCCGTTCGACAAGCGTCAGCAAAAAGTAGATCAAGAATATGGCCCTTTGAATGGGTTTTGGAGAGTACCAGTTGTTGTAGCTCAATATTATGACAAGCTTGGACCAGCTCTGCATAGGCCGTCTTGGTCGGTCCCTCTTGTGAGAAGTTGGCCTGATATGTAGTGCTCACTATTCTAGTGATCACTGTGTATCATTCCAAACGACCCTTATTGATGATTGGTTGTAAGTCAACCTTTTAGACCAGCTATCCTAGTAGCATGGACAAGAGCAGTCTTTAGGCTAAACTCTAGAGGGCGTGTTAAGCCAGCTGTTATAAACTCACATATACCCCTTGAACACCAAGTGAAAGGACATCACACAAGTTGTTATGAAAATAAAAGTATATTTATTTAGAACACAACAGCCCTGGACTCTTTATGAGGACAGGGCGCTAAGCACAATACAAAGGCTCTTAAAGAATTTCTGAAAGTCGCACAATTTACGCAAATGCCCGAGGGGCACGGAAAACCATATACTACAAAAGTGGAATGCGAAATGCTAGCAGGTAAGCAACTAATCTCAAAGACTTTAGGATCGCTAGGACTGGACTACTGAACCTTCAGATTACAAGCAAGAGGCCTAGGGAGATCGGGTGCAGAGTGTGCACTCTCACGCGGGATGCGGGACAAAGTCTATGGATGCTAGATTTCGTGAAGTTAGTGTTATCGGACGAATCAGACTAGGTAGAGCTGAAACGAAAAAGGATCTGGACACTTAGATAGTTAAGCTATGCTGGAGCACCGAGATGCTCAGGTTACCTAGCCCAGGGGCTGCGGCTGCATAGGTCTGAAAAGACGTTGGGAATCCTCGTTGCAGTCTATGGAGCCTGAAAGAAGAAGTTGCTGGCAGGCAACCAGTGATGAAGTTCGATGTGATCCACGCCTGGATCGAAGATGGAGGATACCTGTAAGCAGATGGGACCAAGTTCTGAATCACTAACCAGTGATTAGGTGGGCACCAGGATGGCACCGGATGAAGTCACCTCGACCAGGTGAGTGGGCGACGCTGGGCTCTGCAGTCTCTCGGACCAGGAGGCGTTGTCGGCGACCAGGATGGAGGTGCGAGCTGTCCCACGATGGTATCTGCTGTTGACGTCGCTGGACCCAGGATTGGGGCAACAACTCTTGGCAAATGCAAGCCCACGCGGTGGACTCAAAATGGCGTCTGGAGTGGACCAGGAGGGTCCGGGGTGCTCCTCTGTTGGAGGGGAGCAAGGGCCAGTCTGGAGCAACCAGACCAGCGTTGAAAGTGTCGTCTTTCGTCGTCAAGAGGGCTACAAGCCAGCAGGCAAGTGGCCGGACAACACGGTGAGCAGCAAAGAGCAGAAGGGCCCCACGCAGATCTCGTGGATGCTGGGGGGCTGGACTTCGGTGCTGGAGCTGCTCAGGGTTAGGGCTTCTCAAACCCCAAAGCACTCACTCGAGGATCCCTCGGCGGTCGTGCTGGATAAGCGTCATGCAGTTCTGAAGATGGCCGGTCCCTCGAGGTCTCGTCACACCCACGGATCTCAGCTGGGCTGATGATGTAGGTAGAGGTCAGAGGTGCCAGGGAAGCCAGGTCTTATCGTGCTGGTCAGTCGGATTCCGGAGGAAGGACGTGCAGCAAACCGCAGTATTCTTAGTTGGTGCCCGCAGATGCAGGGTGACTACTCCTTAGTCACAAGGGAGAAATCTTGAGAAGAAGTCTTGAGTTCCTTTCGTAGAAAGTAGTTTCAGGATTCAAAGATGATCTAATTTGGAAGGGTCCCCGCTCCCACCTTTATACTAAAGAAAGGGGCTGGTACGGGACTAGGTCCTGCCCATGGGTGGGACCAGGAAGGGGGGTGGTTACACCCCTCTCCCATGCCGGACTTTCCCCAGCTCAGGGGCTGGTGTGCCCCTGGAACCGGTTCAAACTGGCAGATGCACAGTGAGCACCGGGGTGCCACTTGCAGTCACCTTCCTATTCAGCCCTGCCTACCTAGGATACACAAAACCCTGTCTGGGATGGTGCTAGCACCGCCCCTGACAGGAAACCCTTTGTCCAAGCTCCCCTCGCTGGAAGGACTCCCAGCTGCAGGGGGTCAGACTTGTGTCTGTGGTGGCAGCATCCATTTTGTGATGCTGAGGCTTGAGTTAACTTTAACCGGGGTTCACAGTTACATACATGTCGTGTCCCTCTAGAAGGGTGGAATGCTAACCCTGTCGCCAGAATTGGCGAGGGGTTAGTATTCCAATTCGTATGACACCTTACTCGACATGTTTTGATAAAGCGATACCAGAGTTGGCAAATAACCGCGAGGATTATAAGGGACTTAAGAGTATATGGTACGCGTTATAACAGAACAGCTATTAGGACTTGGTTCCGCAAGCTGCAGACGGGCTCAGCTCATGCCAGAGCACCATCTCACATAATTCCAAGCACTCTGCCTTCAGGATTGTTAAGGCCTGCCATAGGAGTGACTGATAGGAATACATGTGTCTATTTTAGGGTTAGATATAGGTATACTATATCTAAAGCAAAGGGTGACTACACCACCTTGCCCCAGCTGTCGTGCAGCCAGTTGTGTCAGATTTAGATGGCTAGCCAGGGGTGGCATAATACATGCTGCAGCCCCTGGTAGGCCCTGGGTACACCTATGCCCTGAGTTACAGGGTCTGATAAGGTGGCCCAGTACCAATTGGTAAATGCACCTAGGGTACATGGAATCCATTTTACAGAGAGAGCAGTAGGCCTGGGGCCCTGAATAGCAGGGTCCCAGGTCAACTAAGTCGAAAAACCAGCAAAACACCAGGCAAAAAGTTGGGGGTAACCATAGTCAGGTATCCACCTTCCTACACCTCTGACCAAAGATTGAAATCCCCTAACAGTATCGACTTTGTGTGGGAGTGGGAGAGATCGTATATTAAGTCTATGAGCTCAGGTACAGCAGATAACGAGCTAGCCGGGGGTCTATAACATAGTAGACCCGTGAATAGCACACCTCCTTGGTCCTTGATGGAGAAACCCAATGTTTCGCACCCAGCGATTGCCTTGATGATAAGCTGGGAGCAGTCAAGAGTCTGCCTAAAAATTCATCCAGCTCCACCTCCTCTGGCTCCCACCCTGGGATTATGCCTTATTTTGAAGCCAGTGGGACAAGCTGTCCCCAGTTCCACGAGCTAGTCGATGTTGTCCAAGTCTCTGTCATGAAGAGTATGTCTAGATGGTAAGACTCGATAAGTAACGCAATTTCTTCACAGTGTTTGATGAGAGATCTCACATTCAACAAGCCACAGGACAAGGCAACTGGGTGCTTACTGGTGATATTATACTTTCGGTTACTGAGTGAACCGAGATTAAGGCGTAAAAGTTCATCGCGGAATAAGAGTAAGAAGTTACATCTTGGTTCCGAGAGGCAGAACTTTCGGCGCCCGGCGCGTCCTGTGCGCGAACGGGCGCAAACAGGCTTACCTCTGGCGCACCGCCGGCGCTCCGCCGGCGCGCCCGCTGCGCGCCGCCGGCGCGCCCGCTGCGCGCTTTAGGGGCGTCCATCATATATAGCCGTATACGCAAGAGTCCTGTAGTGCGATCACTAGCCCCCCAACCAAGATGGCGCCAGCAATTCGGCACTCCCTGGTTCCCCCACTCACCCAAGATGGCGGCTACCAACACAGCAGCGCGATGTCCCCAGGAGCCCTAAGGTGCCCTGAAGCGCTCGAATTCCCGCAAAGTGCGGAATGAGGTCACAATTATAGTGCGGGTAAGAGTGGTACTAATAACACGCTATGAGAGAGGTAGCGCCTAGCGCCAAGATCGACAGCCCGAGCGCGCAGTAAAGTAGACTAATTTTAAAATAATTAAAACAGCAATGCGGCAATAGATTCTGCAGCGCGCAATGGTCATGTAAGTCTGCGATATGCGATATGCGATAATAATACATAATAAAATATTATATAAAACTTACCTTGGCTTCCAGCGCTGACTCCCGAGACTGCAGACTTCCGACTCCCGCCGTCCTGGATTTTGAATGCGCCTGACGTGGTCTGGGCTCTCGTCAACAGGAAGGCTGCAGGCAACCTCCCTCCCCTTCACCGCAGCCAGCACCGATTGGTTCGGACGGCAGCCCCAACAGCGTCATTTCTCTCAGTCTGTATGCTGCAGAGAACGGAGAGGAGGAAGCTGAGTACTTAATCGCTGTATCCTATCTACTTTATCAGAGAGCATTGCAGTGGCATTCCTAGCTTCAATTAAATCTGTTTGCATCTGAACAATAACCCTCATTAAATCATCCATGGTGGCCATAATGTCAAAACTCTCAGACCGGGAGGAATATTATTCGTGGGCTCACTATTCTGTCGGGTTGCTTCTTCCTCAGGGTCTGGAGTGATGATATAAGGGGCCCACCTCTCAATACCTCCAACTCTGATTGTAATGATTACACAGAGTATTGAAGTGATTAAGCGAGGGGAAAGGGAATTAGGAAGGGAACAGCTGGGAAGGAGATCTGAAAAGGAAAAGTTACTCGCAAACAAAAATACACGTACTTTCCTTCGCACAAAGACGTAAATTAGGACATTAGATTCTGTCCTTCAATCAGGAACTAGCTTAAGAGCTTCGTGGATTGCGTTTATTCAGACAATCAGACTCTTAGTTGACCTTTCTTAGATCCGCTGTATTGTGGCGATAATACTTCACTTCAGTATCAACTGCTTAAAGGCATAAGCGGCAGAATTTGGTTTAGGTCTTTCTATGACTAGGTTTTCAATCACCTAAACAATCAGTGTCTTATATTTCCTTATTTTATGTGACTTAAAAGTGTTCCCAAAAACATTCATGGAACTACTATAGATCAAGAATCGCACTCGTGAATATGGTAAATGATCTTGAAAATCAAATTGAATGTTCCTAATAAATCACTGAAATGGTTTTAACAAGATTCGCAATCTTACCTGTAGAGTGGACCTCTGTCTCCATTCTCTCACTCTGCTCCTTCACTCGTTTTTCTATCCTTTCTATCTTTCACCTTTCTGCATCTCTGCTCTTTTGTGCGTTATTTCTGCCCATTTTCCCTTTCTCTCCCTCTGCTCCTTTACTCGTTTTTCTACCCTTTCTATCTTTCACCTTTCTGCACCTCTGCTCTTTTGTGCCTTATTTCTGCCCATTTTCCCTTTCTCTCCCTCTGCTCCTTCACTCGTTTTCACTCGTTTTTCTACCCTTTCCACCTTTCACCTTTCTGCCCTTTTCTGCATCTCTGCTCTTTTGTGCCTTATTTCTGCTTATTTTCCCTTTTTTCTTTATTCCTTCTTTCCTCCCTTTACCTTTCCCCGCCGCTGCTGCCCCCGCGGCCCCTCCCTCCCCAGCGCGACCGGCCCAATCCAGCTCCTCTCCCCGCTCCCGCCTCCCAGCTGTCCAGCCCTCCCCGACCCCTACTTCATGGCGGCCACTGGTGCACCGAAGGCGCGTCAAAGGCAAGCACGTCTGCGCCCGTCCGCAACCAGCACCAGGAACCCTGGACCTCCGCCCCGCCAACGCTACGACCCAGCAGCACTCCACGCACTCAACCCAGGCTGCAACAACAACTGCAAGCTAGCATCACCAGCCGACACCCATGGACCTTTCAGCTGTCACTGCTGCCAGCACACCTGCAGCACCGCCAAGAACACGGATCCAGCACAACCCGCCCCAAGAACACAACCGAACCGAAGACCCTGCAATGCATCCTCCTCAACGTCCGATCCCTCCACAAACACGCCACCGAAATCTGGGACCTCCTCGACAGCACCACCCCGGACGTAGCATTCTTCACCGAAACCTGGACCAATGCCACCTCGGGACCGGACATCGCCATCCCCCAAGGATACAAGATCTCCAGGAAGGACCGCCCCATCCACCCAGGAGGAGGAATCGCCATCGTCCACAAATCCAGCCTCCGCCTGAGCACACTCCCTGACGAGTCCACAAAACTGATGGAACACCTTCACTTCAAGATACTGGCCAGCCCCACCGCCGCCCTCCGAGGAACCCTCATCTACCGACCCCTTGGACCCAGCGGACCCTTTGCCAACTCCATCACGGACATTATCTCCCCGCAGGCCATCGCATCCACCAACTACACCCTGCTGGGAGACCTCAACTTCCACCTCGACAATCAACTGGACCCCAACACCACATGCCTCCTGGACAACCTCCACAACATTGGACCCTGCCAGATCGTGACAGAGCCCACGCACTCAGCAGGACACACCCTCGACCCCCTCTTCACTACAGGAAACTCCATCACCTTCAGCCACACCACCGAACTCCCATGGACCGACTATCGTTGCGTCCACTTCACCTTCAGAACACACACCATCCACAGACACCAGCACCTGCTTCCAGAAAGAAACTGGACCAAAATCACCAACGACCAGCTCACCTCCTCACTCAACAACTCCACCCCAACCATCGCGGAAAACGACGACCCCAACAACGCAGCTCGAACCCTGCATAGATGGATCTCGGACAGCATCAACACCATAGCCCCCCTCAAGAAAAACAACAATACCCGTGCCAAGAAAGCCAGATGGTTTACCACCGAACTTCGAGAGTCCAGGCGCACATGCCGCCGCCTCGAAAAGGCCTGGAGAAACACCAAATCCACAGAAGCCCACAACAACTTCAGAGCCGCCACCAACGGCCACCATCAACTCATCAGAGTAACGAGGAAAAAAGCGATTGAAGACAGAATCTCCACCCACGCACACAACAGCAAGAAACTCTTCAGCATCATCAAGGAGTTCGCCCAACCCACCAGCGAGTCTACTGACATCCCTCCCTCACAAGACCTCTGCGACAAACTCAGCACCTTTTTCCACCACAAAATCAAGAGCATCTACGACAACTTAGACAAAGACAACCAACACACTGAACCCTCACGAACCACCCCCGACACCCGGAAACCAGCGCTTGATGACTGGACAGCCCTCACCATCGAAGACACACTGAAGACAATGAAGTCAATCCACTCAGGGGCCCCCACGGACCCCTGCCCCCACCACATCTTCAACAGAGCCACCGATACCATCGCACCCATGCTCCACCACACCATCAACCGCTCCCTGGCGACCGCCTCCGTCCCCGTCGACTGGAAACACGCGGAGGTCAACCCCCTCCTAAAGAAACCCTCAGCGGACCCCACCGACCTCAAAAACTACAGACCCAGCTCCCTGCTCCCTTTCCCAGCGAAAGTCATCGAGAAAGCCTTCAACAGCCAACTCGCCACATTCATTGAAGAACACAACATCCTCGACTCCTCCCAATCCGGCTTCAGAAAAAACCACAGTACGGAAACCGCCCTCCTCGCCGCAACTGACGACATCCGCACCCACAGTAGCCCTCATCCTCCTAGACCTATCAGCGGCGTTCGACACAGTCTCCCACCGCACCCTAATACGCAGACTCTACGACGCAGGAATCCAGGACAAGGCCCTCGACTGGATCTGCTCCTTCCTCTCCGGCAGGACGCAACGGGTCAGACTCCCCCTTTCCTCTCAGACCCCACACCTACCACCTGCGGAGTCCGCCAGGGCTCCTCCCTCAGCCCGACGCTCTTCAACGTCTACATGGCTCCACTTGCCCCCATCGTCAGAACCTACGGACTCAACATCGTGTCATACGCAGACGACACCCAGCTCATCCTCTCCCTATCCAACGAGCCCAACACCGCCAGACGCAACTTTCAAGAAGGCATGGAAGCCGTCGCCAAATGGATGAAAAACAGCTGCCTACAACTAAACACCAACAAAACAGAAGTACTCATCATGGGCCCAAACCCCGACGCCTGGAGCGACACCTGGTGGCCCACCGCCCTTAGAAACCCGCCAACCCCCACAGACCACGCACGCAACCTGGGAGTCATCCTGGACTCCAAGCTCAAAATGGACCGCCAGATCAACTCTGTCTCATCTTCCTGCTTCCTCCTTCGTAAGACCTTCAAATGGATCCCCCTCGAACACCGAAAGACAGTCACTCACGCCCTGGTCACCAGCAGACTACTACGGCAACGCACTCTACGCCGGAATAAACAAAAACATCATCCGCAAGCTACAGAACATCCAGAACGCCGCCGCAAGACTAGTCCTCAACCTGCCAAAACACTGCCACATCTCTCAGCACCTGCGCACACTCCACTGGCTCCCCGTCGAGGCGAGAATCACCTTTAAGATGCTCACCCACGCACACAAGGCCCTCCACAGCACCGGACCAGCATACCTGAACAGCCGGCTCAAATTCCAGGCACCCCAAAGGACCCTACGATCAGCCCAGCTCTCCTACGCCGTGGTCCCCCGCACCAGAAAGACCAGATCGGGAGGCCGCTCCTTCTCCTTCCTCGCCGCCAAAGCATGGAACGCCCTTACACTCCACCTCAGACAACATCGCTCCCCATCTTCGCAAGAAACCTCAAAACTTGGCTCTTCGACAGACCCCCTCCTTGATGGAATGGAACCTGCACCCCCCCACCCCTAGCGCCTTGAGACCCTTACGGGTGAGTAGTTGCGCTTTAACAAACTCCTGATTGATGGATTGACTCTACTTCTGAATCTGGGTTAGTGACAGGTAATCCCCCCCAAAAGCTAGCCTCACCAGGAGCCCATCAAGAAGAGAAGTCTCTGCAGATTCTAAACTCCTCCTGCAGCTCAGCGAGCGTTGTAGCAGATTTCAGGCACCCAGAACTCTCCACCGATCAAAAGAACAAAGCTGGCCTCGCAGAGAAACGGAGCCCCAAGATCCTCTTCCTCCTTCACCAAAAGACGCTGAATAGTGAGCACGGGGAACTGGGCGCGGCCGCTGACATCATCGTAGGCACGCCCCGTGCCAAACCTCACGCATCTCGCGTGAGGTGCCGAACCTCACGCATCTCGCGTGAGGTGCCGAACCTCACGCATCTCGCGTGAAGTGCGGGACCTCACGCATCTCGGTGAAGTGCGGGACCTCACGCATCTCGGGTGAGGTGCCAAACCTCACGCATCTCGGGTGAGGTGCCAAACCTCACGCATCTCGGGTGAGGTGCCAAACCTCACGCATCTCGGGTGAGGGGCCAAACCTCACGCATCTCGGAGGAGGTGCCAAACGTCACGCATCTCGGGTGAGGTGCCAAACCTCACGCATCTCGGGTGAGGTACCAAACCTCACGCATCTCGGGTGAGGTACCAAACCTCACGCATCTCGGGTGAGATGCGTGAGATACCGAATCTCACGCATCTCGCGTGAGAAACCGAATCTCACGCATCTCGCGTGAGGTGCCAAACCTCACGCATCTCGTGAGTGTCTGGCGCGGTAGTAAATGTCCTCCCATTCTTTGTTGCGCAGAGTCCGCCCCAGTTCCCTCTCCCATCTAGCCCGTCCTGCATTATAAACACGCGAGTATCTGTCCAAGAGGAGCCGATATATGTCTGAAATGAGTCGCTTATCTGTGGTGCGCGAGAGAAGCCAGTATTCATATTTACTGAGCTTGCGTGTAGCGTCTCCACGGATCTGGGGTTGAAGCGCCCAATGTCGGACCTGTAGATATCTAAGGCGTTCAGCCTCCGGGAGGTCATAGGTCTTCCGGAATTCCTCAAAAGGCGTCACTCCCACACCTGAATACATGTGAAAGAGGCATCGGCATCCTGCTGGGCGCCACCGTGCAAAGGCCTGGATATTCCTACCCGGGCCGAAGTCAGGGTTCTCTAACAGGGGTGTGAGGGGAGACGGGAAGGTCGTCAGGTCGTGTAAGACGCATGATCGATCCCATACCTCTAGCGGTACCCTTGTGATGAAGGAGGCGTATAGGTTAGGGGGCCGGTGTTGTTGCCGCAGGAAAGGCACCTCCTGAAGTGGACGCCCGCGACCGCTTGGTCCTGGAACAACCAATGGCGCTCCGATTCCCATTTGCTCCATTCCACTAGGGTTCTGAGTTGGGTCGCCTGGTAATAGTGACGCAAATCCGGCAGGCTCAGCCCACCACTCTCCGGGGGAAGCATCCCAAGCCTCAGCTTGAGTCTGGGCCGTTTCTCGCTCCACACAAACTGAGCCAGCTCCGATTGCGTGCGGCGAATCCATCCCTCCGGGGGACGGAGCGGGCTAGCCCGAAAAACGTATAAAACTTGCGGGAGGATTGTCATCTTTATTGCTGCCACTCGGCCCAGCCAAGATAGTGGGAGGTGCCGCCACCGCCCGACCTCCGCGCGGATAGTGCGACTAAGGTTAGCGTAGTGGAGGCGCACCGTTTCTGGTAGCGTGGCCGCCAATTGTATGCCCAGGTGGGGGACTGCACCGTCTGCCCATTGGAAGGGGAATTGTGCTTCTAGGGAGGCCCGCGTGTGTGCCTCCAAGGAAAGGTCAAGTGCTACTGATTTCGTCATGTTCACCTTAAAGCCAGAGGCCTTCGCAAATGCATCCAGGATGGTGTAGGAAGGTGGATACCTGACTATGGGTGCCCCCAACTTTTTGCCTGGTGTTTTGCTGGTTTTCCGACTTAGTTGACCTGGGACTCTGCTATCCAGTGCCCCAGGCCTACTGCTCTCTCTGTAAAATGGATTCCATGTACCTTAGGTACATATCTAATTGGATACTGAGTCACCTTATCAGTCCCTGTACAGTGTACCTTAGGTACCCAGGGCATAGGTGTACCCAGGGCCTACCAGGGGCTGCAGCATGTATTATGCCACCCCTGGCTGGCCATCCAAATCTGACACAACTGGCTGCACAACAGCTGGGGCAAGGTGGTGTAATCACCCTTTGCTTTAGATATAGTATTCCTATATCTAACCCTAAAATGGACACATGTATTCCTATCAGTCACTCCTATGGCAGGCCTTGACAATCCTGAAGGCAGAGTGCTTGGAATTATGTGAGATGGTGCTCTGGCATGAGCTGAGCCCGTTTGCAGCTTGCGGAACCAAGTCCTAATAGCTGTTCCATGATAACGCATACCATATACTCTTAAGTGCGTTATAATCCTCGCGGTTATGTGCCAACTTTGGTATCGCTTTATCAAAACATGTCGAGTCATACAAATTGGAATACTAACCCCTCGCCAATTCTGGCGACGGGGTTAGCATTCCACCCTTCTAGAGGGACACGACATGTATGCAACTGTGAACCCCGGTTAAAGCTTAACACAGCCTCAGCTCCACAAAATGGATGCTGCCACCACAGACACAAGTCTGACCTCCTGCTGCTGGGAGTCCTTCCAGCGAGGAGAGCTTGGACAAAGGGATTCCTGTCAGAGGCGGTGCTAGCACCATCCCAGACAAGGTTTTGTGTATCCCAGGTAGGCAGGGCTGAGAGGAAGGTGACTGCAAGTGGCACCCCGGTGCTCACTGTGCATATGCCGGCTTGAACCAGTTCCAGGGGCACACCAGCCCCTGAGCTGGGGAAAGTCCGGACAAGGGAGAGGGGTGTAACCACCCCCCTCCTGGTCCCACCCATGGGTAGGACCTAGTCGCGTGCCAGCCCCTTTTTTTAGAATAAAGGTAGGAGCGGGCCCCCTTCCCAAATTAGATAATTCTGAATCTTGACTACTTTCCACGAAAGAACTCTTGAACATTTCTGTAGACTCTCCCTTGTGGCTAAGGAGTAGCCACCCTGCACCAGCGGGCACCATCTAAGCGCATGCGGTTTGCTGCAAGTCCATCCTCCGGATCAAGACTGCCCAGCTCGACGAGACCCGGATTCCCTGGCATCTCTGACCTCTACCTGCATCATCAGCCCAGCTGAGATTCGTGGGTGTGACGAGACCTGAAGGGACCGGCCATCTTCAAGACTGCAGGACGCGGGAGGAGCCTAGCCAGCAGCCGAGATGGCCGCCTAGCACCTCGGCTCCGCCGACCCGTGTGCCTTTTACCAATATCCTGCTTTAAATCCTGCACCTCCGTGCACCTCACTTACCTAGGAGACGCTCTTACTCCCGCTGTGACGAATTCCGGTGAAAGCGGAGCGATCCCGGTGGTGAAGAGCCTCTGTTTCCACCCCGGCCTCTCGAGTGGCCGCAGCAGGGACATCGAGTTACGGAGACGGCCGGCGGCGACAGCAACAGCAGCGGCCGCTGCGGAGGGGGAGGAGCCGGTGGACTGTCTCTACAGGCTGGCGCTGGGCTTTTTCATAGTAGCTTTTCTCGGCTTGGCTGCCCAGCGCGCCTTACCTGCAACATTGTATCGGCTCCCGCACACTGTATCCCGGCCTCGCTGGAAGAGAGCCGAGATTGCTTCATTGTTGCACTCCCCCGTGGCGGACGCCATTTTCCGCGTCTGCAACCCTGTGCCTGCCTGAGGGATGCCCTGCTCCGCCGGCTTTTTGATAAAAGAAGTTTCCCTTCGACCGGCTGCCTTCCTATCACGGTACCAGCTGTGCCCTGCAGACATTACACGGATTTCTCGGGGGCATCCCGCTGACGAGTGAGGCTTGCTTTTCGTGGCGCTCTACAGCTGTGCGCACAAGATGGTGGCCAATGATGCACCCCCCATTCCGGATCCACCGCTGGGACTTCGGGATGTCCTGGATGCACTTGTAGATCTGCGTATGGCCTTTCACAACTTTGCTAATGATTTGGGGGCCCGGCTCACTGAGATCCTTCCAGCTGGTCACGATGGCCCCTCAGCACTGCGCACTACGCCACATCCTCCATTGGTCGACGGTGGATCACCCGCTCTGGAGTGTACGGAGGCGACGGATGGGCGCGCCTCCGTTACTGCTGTAGTACTCCTCGGCTTCGCCTCGGGGGAGTTCGGCGACACTGCTCCTTTGCGAGGGCCGGTGCTCAAGTCTCAGACGCCATGTTGCCCTTCTCCTTTGTTCTCTGGAGACTTGCTTCCTTGCATCCTTCTGGACTTGCTGTTGGCGCTTCGTCTGGCCGCTACGCTGGAACTCTCATCTGGTCTTGCACCCCGTTGTGCTGTATTCGGTTTGGCAGTGAAGATTTCTTGTGCCCCCTGCCATCGAGCTCCAAGCCAGTTTGCCTCGTCGCAAGCACCTCGATTCCTGCACTGGATTCCACGGGGGCCCTCTCCATCCATGTTGGCTGATCTGGAACTGGACTTTGTTGTCATGCTGGTTCGAAGGGGACAGGGCTGATGATGTATTCTCTTATGCTGCAACTTCCTATGTGTATGGCCGGGACTGTGAATGACACTTGTTGGAGGTACAGGTTGATTAGGTACTAGGTCGGGGCCTGGGGTTGGGCGGCCGTGGGTAACGTTATTGTCTGCTTTGGTAATATCCTGGGCCCTCCTCCGATCAAACGTGAATTTTTTCCTTCTTTTTCTTCATCTTCTTCTTCTTCTGCATTTCGGGCACTCCTTTGGGGCGACAGACACACTGCTAGGGGGGGGGTAGGCCGTAGCCTCTGCATGCGTGTAGGGTGGGGGGTTAATTTCTCGATCGTTTTAGTTTCTATGGGCCTCTTTTTCTTTCTTTTTCTCTTCTTATCACTTTTATCCTTTATTCCTTTCTTCCTTATTTTCTTGGGTCAGAGGGTGGATTGGGAACTGATGGGTAGCGATTGGAGGTCACTAGGTGACGGAATTACTTTCTATCCTGATTTACTTGCTTACAGTCGATTGTTTTGCGGATAATGCTTGCTGATTATTATGAAGCTCGTTGCCCACTTCTGTCCTCATCGTATTGTTCTGACTCGGATCCTTCTTGACCTTAATGCTGTGGACTCATTTAAAAACTTTAAAAAATTAAACCTCATTATCCTACCTCTCGGTGGCGCGATTATGTATAATGTAACTTGGGTTGTAGGCCCGTATTTGTTTGCACATATTGTCCAATAAAGGTTTTCAAAAAAAAAAAAAAAAAAGACTGCAGGACGCTTATCCAGCACGTCCGCCGAGGGATCCTCGAGTGAGTGCTTTGGGGTTTGAGAGCCCTAACCCTGAGCAGGTCCAGCACCAAAGTCTAGCCCCCCAGCATCCACGAGATCTGCGTGGGGCCCTTCTGCTCTTTGCTGCTCACCGCGTTGTCCGGCCACTTGCCTGCTGGCTTGTAGCCCTCCTGACGACGATTGCATCGCTGGTCTGGTTGCTCCAGACTGGCCCTAGCTCCCCTCCAAAAGTGGAGCACCCCGGACCCTCCTGGTCCACTCCAGACGCCATCTTGAGTCCAACGCGTGGGCTTGCCTTTGCCAAGGTTTGTTGCCCCAATCCTGGGTCCAGCATCGCCGACAGCAGACACCTTCGTGGGACAGCTCGCACCTCCATCCTGGTCACCGACAACGCCTCCTGGTCCGAGAGACTGCAGAGCCCAGCGTCGCCCACTCACCTGGTCGAGGTGACTTCATCCGGTGCCATCCTGGTGCCCACCTAATCACTGGCTAGTGATTAAGAACTGAGTCCCCTCTGCTTTCAGGTCGTCTCCATCACCGATCCAGGCTTGGATCACCTCGAACTTCATCACTGGTCACCTGCCAGCAACTTCTTTCAGGCTCCATAGACTAACGAGGATTCCCGACGTCTTTTGAACCCTATGCAGCCGCAGCCCCTGGGCTAGGTAACCTGAGCATTTCGGTGCTCCAACGTAGGTTCACTATCTAAGTGTCCAGATCCTTTTTCGTTTTCAACCTAACTAGTCGGATTCGTCCGATAACTGTAACTTTACGAAAACTAGCATCCATAGACTTTGTCCCGCATCCCGCGTGAGAGTGCACACTCTGCACCCGATCTCCCTAGGCCTCCTGCTCCTAACCTGAAGGTTCAGTAGTATAGTCCTAGCGATCCTGAAGCCTCTGGATTTTGTTACTTACCTGCTAGTATTTCGCATTCCACTTTTGGAGTATATGGTTTTTCGTGCCCCTCGGGCATTTGCGTAAATTGTGCGACTTTGTGTATTTTCCTAAGAGCTTTGTATTGTGCTTAGCGCCCTGTCCTCATAAAGAGTCCAGGGCTGTTGTGTTCTAAATAAATATACTTTATTTTCATAACAACTTGTGTGGTGTCCTTTCACTTGGTGTTCAAGGGGTATATGTGATGGTATAACAGCTGGCTTAACACGCCCTCTAGAGCTTAGCCTAAAGACTGCTCTTGTCCATGATACTAGGATAGCTGGTCTATAAGGTTGACTTACAACCAATCATCAATAAGGGTCGTTTGGTATGATACAAAGTGATCACTAGAATAGTGAGCACTATATATCAGGCCAACTTCTCACAGATGGCCGCCCCGGCGGCAGGGATGGCGCAGGGGAAGCAAAGGAAAGCAAGACGTCATCAGCGTATAAGCTAATCGTGTGGATATAAGCCCCGAATTTAATCCCCTTAATGGTCGGATGCGATTGCATGGCCTGCGCCAGGGGTTCCATATACAGCGCGAAGAGCAGGGGCGAGAGCGGACACCCCTGCCGAGTTCCGCGTTCGATGGGGAATACGGGCGATGAGCAGCCATTCACCCGAACCGACGCCGTGGGGAGGTATAGCAGTTCAGAACCCACGTACAAAATCTCGAGCCTAACCCTGCCTTGATGAGCACCTGTTCCAAGTACGGCCAGTGGACACGATCGAAGGCCTTCTCCGCATCAATTGCCAACATCATGAACTCTCCCGGCAACCTGGAGGCCCGTTCCACTAAGTCGAGTGCTCTTTTTGTGTTGTCGACCGTCTGGCGCTCCGGTATAAAGCCGGCCTGGTCCGGATCAATCAGATCCGGCATAAGTGGGCCCAGCCGCGTCGACAGTATACTGGTGTAAAGCTTCAGATCTACGTTAAGTAACGAGATAGGGCGGTAGGCCCCGCATTGCGTTCGGTCCTTTCCCGGTTTGGGAATGACCGAGATCATGGTACTCATGAGATCTCTTGGGATGGCGCCGGGCTGAAAGGCGGCGGTGAAGCCATCCGGTCCCGGCGCCTTGGCCAGCTTGAGGCGGGAGATCGCGGCAATGACTTCTTCAGGACGGATCTCCCTGTCAAGGAGTTCTGATTGTTCCGTCGATAAAGCCGGTATGGACACCGAGTCCAGGAAGGCCGCCCCGTCCGCTGGATCCAGAGCAGCCCCCTTGTATAGTGTGGTATAAAAGTCACTAAATGCCTGCGCTATAACTCCGTCCTCCGTCACTGTGACTCCGTCCTGCGTGTGTATTTCCTGCACCGAGTGTCGCTGCTACTGTTCGCGGAGTGCCCGACCCAACAGCCTCCCGCATCTGTCGCCTCCCGTGTAGTATGCATGTCGTACCTGTAGTGCCGCGTATTCTGCTCTATCTTGATCTAGTGCTGCTAACTGTTGATGTGCCACTCACAACTGTTTCCACACCCGCGGCGCCCCTGTCCTCTGGTGTACATGCTCCAATTCCTTTGTGCGGGCAGAGAGCTCTTCTCTCTTACGGGCCCTCTCCGCATTTACTGCTGCCGTAATTGCAATGAACTCGCCCCGTATGACTGCCTTGAGTGCTGCCCAATGTGTTGCATGTGAAGTGTCCGTCGGTGTGTTGTGTACCAGGTATTCAGCTATAGCTTCCTTGATATTGGCCACAACCCCCTGTCTGTGCAGCAGCGTGTCCCTCAGTCTCCAGCAACCGGCACTGCGCCCCACCGGTGGAAAGGTAAACACCGCTGTGAGTGGTGCATGATCGGAAAGGGCTGCCGCTCCTATCTCCACGCTTGACGCCAGCGCTCTAAATTAAGTGGATGTTACAAAATAATCTAGGCGCGCATAGGTTTTGTGGCCGTTGGAGTAATATGTGTAGTCCCGGTTGCCCGTGTGGAGGGAGCGCCACAAGTCCGTCACACCCAGTTCTGACAATCTGTTCCGTCCCCCCTCCGATAAAGTGCCTGCCTGCGTGGATCGCTGCGCTGACCTGTCAAGTAGGTTGTCAAAAACTAAATTGAGGTCCCCCCCAACCAGAACGTGTCTATCAGGTGCTGCCACTGCTTCAGTAAGCACTTGGTGGAAGACGAGGAGGTTGGGACACCTTCGGGGGAATGTGTCGGAGTCCAATACCTCCGCCCCCGCCGCTGACTCAGTCGGCCCCAATCCCCACTGTCTCATCAAAAGCCCTCGTGCCACCTCATCGTTGGTTATCCGCTGTCGGAGGTTGCCAGTCCCAGCGCTATGGTTTCTACCGCAGCACGGCGACCATCTTCGATCTCTTGCGCGGCCGGGCGCCTCTGTCTTCGTCGTCGCCGTTGCTGTTTCCACTGCCCAGGGCCGTCCGTGTCATTTGCTCCCCCTCCAGGCTGATCGTCATCCTCCGTCGGTTCCTCGAGGCCTAGCAATTTGCATGCATCCCTGAAAGACCGCAACTGGTGAACCTTGCTGTCCAGCTTAAACACCAGGCAAAAGGGGTGACCCCAGCTATATGGGATGTCGCGTCGCAGTTCTGCCGTGATCGGTCGGAATGACCGTCTTTTCTCCAGGGTGATGGAGGCGAGGTCCTGATATAGAGTTGGCGAGTGGGCACCATATGAGATGGTTCCCATCTGGGGCGCTTTGCTAAGGATCTCCTCCTTCGTGCGGAAGTCCTGCACGCAGACCAAGATGTCGGCCGGTTGGGACGAGGCCGCCCGGGGCGGGCCCGTCCTACGGGCCCTGTCCAACCGAAGCGTTGAGTCCCCCGGTCGACCCAGGATGTGGTTGAAGAGGCCTTGGGTGAAATGGAAGAGGTCGTCTGTGTCGGGAGCCTGCTTCACTCCCCGAATCCTGATGTTGTGCCGCCGGGAGCGGTTCTCCAGGTCCTCGGCGTGAGACTGGAGGTCCACCTGTTGGTCGTGAATACGGATTATTTCTTGCCGCAGCGCCTCTATTTCTACATCTCGCCCATCGCATTTGGTCTCTAGGTCCGCCACTCTTTCTCCTATGGCGTCAGTGTCGCATCGGACTTCCTGTATTTCCTCCTGTAGTTCCCTCTTCAACGCGTGGATGTCCTATCGCAGGCCAGCGAAGAGGGATTCTGGAAAGGTCTTTGTGATAGTCTCCTCAATGTCCGCCTTTCCCGAGGGTGGAGAGTCCCTGGTCTTCTTTTCCGTGCCGGTCCGTTGGCTGGATGTGGCGGTGTCCGTCCGCTTCCCCATTGTGCTGGGAGTGAATAGATCCTTAATAGTCCTGTCCTTCTGGATTCTCCCCGAGGACATGTCACTCAGGGCCTCCCCGGCCCGGACACCACCAGTGCTGCTTGACGGCGTGGGTTCCAGCAACGAGGGTGCAAGAAAGTTCGACGGGTCGGTCCGGTATTCAGGGGAGCTCACCTAGAGGCTGCGCCAGGAGCCCGCCTTTCCCCGCTCCGGTGCCGAGGAGACTACTCTCTGTCCCTGCCCAAACCCCAGGGTGTCCGCAGCTGGACCAGGACACCAGTCACTGGTGTCCGGTTGCTCCTGTCCGGGCACTGGCCTCTATTTGCCCACCGAGCGCCTCCGTGTTCTGCTCGCAGTCTTGGGGCCTAGCAGGGCTTCTAGGATGCCACACAAGGGGCAGCTCCGACCAGCCAGTGGCTCAAAATGGCGGAAGCAAACTCCAGTGCGAATCAGGCGCTTCCGTTCGATTCCCCCTGTGGGCGCTACCTCGGCGCTTCCGAAACCCTCTGGGCCTGGTCGACGCGCCGACACTCTCAGCCGCCACTCGAGTACGATTCCTCCCCGCTGCTCCTCACCTCAGTCCCTGGGGCTCGGGTTCTGTGTTCCGTCCGCCGTACTCCGCGGTCGGGCCCACTTCACCTGGCCGCCAGCCCGTCCGCCGTCAGAGATCTGTCTCTGCCTCTACCACCTTAACCGTGTGTTCGCGGGTCCGCAGTAGCCCCCGGACTGTGTCGTCCCAGGGGCCTCGCGCTGTCAACGCGCGGGCCAGACCCTCCGCTCCGGCGTCGGCTCTCGCGTAGTCTGGCGCCACCCAGTCGGACTGCCTCGCCGGGGCCTAAGGCCACGCCCGCGGCTTCTCTCCGCTAGGCCCAACCCGGCCTCGCACACAGCGGCACTTCTCCCTGTGTTCCTGGTGGCCCCAGCGTCGTTCGGTTCTCTCCTCCGGGTGCAGACCTCTCCCAGCTGTAAGCGCTCTCCGACGGGGCCCACTGATGGGGGATTGAAGCGTTGCAATGGTGCTATAAAGACGGCCGGCGGTGGGAGCTCTCGGAGACACGTCCGCTCACACCGCCATCTTGGTCACGCCCCCCCCCATATCTGGTTTTAGACGCCGTTTTCCATTCGTCACCATTACGAATGCGCACCAAATGATACGCACCTCGAAGATCTAATTTGGTGTAGATCACAGCGGTCTTCACCTGGTCCAAAAGAACTGGGATCAATGGAAGGGGGTACTTGTTCTTTATTGTGATCTTATTCAATGCTCTATAAATCAATACAAGTTCTTAATTCCCCATTTGCCTTAGGAATAAAAAACAACAGAGAGGCCGCAGGTGACTTAGATGGGCGTATAAATCCGTTTTCCAAGTACTGATCAAGATATTGTCTCAAATGTTGGTTTTCTTTTTCTGATAATGCATATATCCGACAGTTAGGCACACATGAACCAGGCACAAGATCAATTTGACAGTCGTATGACCAATGAGGAGGGAGGGTCGCTGCTTTTGCTTCACTGAAGTGTGGTTCCGAAATCTTGGACCCTGCCGTAATATGGTACCGAGGCCAAACCCTCGTGTCACAAAATGCCATCGTACCATGACGAATTTGGTGTCTACAGACCGGTAATGATTAGGGCATTATCCCCATGCGTTTGCGTCATGATTGAGTGATGCTAACACCCTTAAATCATGGTTTCCGTTCCGAACCCTCGGACTCCATTTTGTGGACGGCATCCATCTCATGGCTTGCCCTCATATAAGTCAATTGATTAAGGCCGAGCCTGATCTAAAAGGACACGTCCACCTTGGCTGACTTCTCCATGACCTGGTCGAGCTGACTCCACCGCCCCCAGCCAAACCTGTTTGGGCAGCTCCTCGCCCAGTGGCCGAATAAGATAGCATCAATGCATAACATGCCATAAACCATTCACTACACACAAGCCATGTTTTCTACACGCATACACCTGTCCATGTTTCTTGTTTATGGCCGGTTTTACGATGAGGAGGTGCCCGAGTTTATTGGGGTTTCATCAATATCTGATGGTAGTTCTGGGTCGGGCTGGGTCATCCATCACAAACTGGACATCTTAAATATGAGTTTAACATCGTGACTTTGCCTTTTCTTTATTATGAAAATATGTCTATGACCGTATTGTAAACTGAGGAATTCTTGCCTGCAGCCACTATTTTTGTATAAAAGGAGAAGGCTGGTTCTGTAAAAACGAACAGTCTCCTGAGAACTTATGACCCGTGCTGTTATAATTCTAGGACGCATGTTACTTGGTCGCAACCAATAAAACTCGATCACTGACTTCACCTAGAAGACTCTTGGTTTCTGTGGTCCGGAACAGGGAGAACCCAGAGGTCTTCGGGTGTTATTCCCTGGCACCACCGGGTTCCTAAAAACCCGGCACCTCAGTTGGCGCCCAACTCGGGGCGGTATCAAGCGGTATCGGTCAAGCCAGATGTTCGTGAGGAGCTTCGTGTGAAAATTCCAGAGGACGGCCAGCCGCTTCAGCGACCCCTGTATGTCGACGTGGTTCCGAAGGTCTTTGCTGCGAGGTTCCCCACGTCCCGACGGCTACGAAGGACTGCTGCCCTGACTATCGCCCTGTTTTGGACCCAGTGATTCTTGGTAGAGCGAAACAATAGACGAGTCTTCTAGTGACGTCACCGATCATCAATACTTCAGTTAAGTATAAGTGGAGCGTCTCCCAGTCCTTAGTTTGGTTCTTAGTTTTGGTATCCTTGAGATACGCTTTGATTTGGAACTTGCAAGCGCCAAAGCCGAGGGATTCGTGTATTCACGAAAATATCATAATTAGATAATCTCTTGAAGTTTGAAGCTAGACTAGTGAGCGAAGATGCCTGGTTTTAGCAGACTTGGAACCTTGTTTTGTCTTGGTTGTAGTAAGGACTCCCGATTAGAGGATTCGTGCCCGGTTCCTCCGATTGGAACTCCAACATATGAACTTTATATAAAGCACGGAGTAGGTCCTATCACGTACAATGAGGTATGGATAAAATACACCAGAAAGGATGGTGTTTTAAAATGGCCCCAATATGGTAGTTTTGACACAGAAATTTTAGATAACCTCGAGGTCAAACTGTTTAAAAAGAAAGCCCGACCGGCGATGTTGGACTCTTTTCGCTTATGGCGCAAAGAAGCCAAACAGAAAGAAATAAAATTAGCAAAGAAGAATAAAAGAGGTATGTCAATGGTGCAAGCTGCCATTACATACAGGGATAATGAGGAAGAGCAGGAAAGCGAACAGATGCTCAGAAGCAAGAAATTAGCAGTAGATAAATGCTACCCGATGTTGCCCCATGAAGGACAAGGTTCAAAGGGAACATCTGAGAAAGATCCATTAATTTCCCATTTATTGAATTCACCACCCCCGTATACATCGAGTATTACTGCACCCCCAAAGCGCTTCGTTATACCACGCCCCGGTGCACAAAATACAGCTCTTGCACAAGCACCAGCTCCTCTTCAGCAGGCTTCTACTTCTCCGGCGCAGCCTTCTCAAGGGCCGCCGCCTTTGCTACATACTACCTCTACTGTTCCTACAACTTTGCCTACTGCTCCCACTGGTTTTTATGATACTACTTCTGCCACTGCCTCGACTTCCTCTGCTATTGCCTCGACTTCCTCTTTTCATCAACCTGTCTTTTCTGACGCATCTGCCTCTCCACAAGCTTCTCCTTCTGTTCGACAGAGAGTGGCAAGTACTGTCACTGGTCTGTTTTCGCCTAAAACGACCCCTAAAACAGGACGTAGACAATTGCGTAGTCAACTGCCTGATTATGAGGAAAGAGAAGTGCTGAACGAGTTAGCACGCAA
Source organism: Lissotriton vulgaris (assembly GCF_964263255.1). Taxonomy (NCBI): domain Eukaryota; kingdom Metazoa; phylum Chordata; class Amphibia; order Caudata; family Salamandridae; genus Lissotriton; species Lissotriton vulgaris. The sequence goes on along the minus strand of NC_141699.1, from coordinate 946,826,100 downwards.
ATGGGTTACTGACACTGGTAGATACGATACTCAGTCTGTTATGGAAGTTTTCCGACAATGGGATGCACCCACTCAAAGATACGTATTTGAGGAAATGTGTGTATACCTTTGTGAAGATTTGGAGACAAATGATCCCAAACGCAAAATGAAGGAATTATTCCGTATGCGCTTCAAATTCTATGAAGGCATGATTGTAGGTGCCGATGTTGAAAAAGCAATAGATTTGTTGTTATCTTATAGAAACAAGGGAAATGTGTCTAGATCACTGTATGAGGATGATTTGTCAGGTAGGAAAAAGCCGCGACAGTACCCCATGAGAGAGGTTCCTCCAGTTTGGAGGGAAGGTGATGCGAATGTTAATCCACCGATTTTGCCGCATTTTCAGCGTGTGTGGGTACATGTCCCCTGGAAAAGATCTGAAGTGTTAGCTCTAAAGCAGGCATTACCTGATCCCCGAAAAAATCCTGCAGGGTATTACAAGGAGTTATCACAGACTGCCAGCTCATGTGTCATGAATTTAGCCGATATAGACATGTTGTTTGGGAATGTTGTTCCACAGCCTTTATGGAGTAAGATCCGCCATACAGATCATGACCAAGAATTAGGTGGAACTTGGGCGAATGTTACTGCTGCTGATGCTAGACAAGTTGGTGGTTCCAAACCTGAGCCTTTAATAGCAGAACTTCCTGGTAGAATTATCACGTACATGAAGACCTTAATGCCTGAATTGCGCGTGAATTGGGACAAGTTGTCTGCGTGCAAGCAGAAGAAAGATGAGAATGTGTCTGACTTTTTCACGAGATTTGAAGAGACTTTTGGCGACCACAGTGGTCAAGATATGGCTACCGAGGGTGGCCAAAGATTGTTTGTGGACAAATTCGTACATAATCTACTTCCTGAACTGTGTAATAAATTGAAAGATTCAGAGAGTGCTTGGGCTGTTTCCACGTCAGCACAGATTTTAGCCACAGCCCAGTACTACGAAAATAGGCGCAAAGACAAATTAGATAAGGCAGACAAGAAGACTAAAGATTTAAAAACTAAAGTTCTCCTCCAGCAAGCCTATCCGCCTCGCACTCCTAGTCAGCCCAATTACCAGCAACCACAACAGTATTCGAGAAACGCACAGGGAAACGAGTTTTCTCATCAGCGTTTACCGTATGGTCCAAATCAGTGTGCCTATTGCAAAGAAGAGGGTCATTTCAAAAATAGTTGTCCATCTCTGGCGCAACGTCTTAATGGTGTTTCCGGTGCAAGAGGTAGAGGCGTTCAACAGGCTCCTAGGGGTAGGGGCCGTGGAAATTTCCCCCAGAATGCTACTTCCTTTCCGCCTCAGAACTCCATGAATAGCTTCGATCAACAAAATAATGCGTCTTCTAGGTCAGCTCAGTACTATGCTGATGACTATTACGCAGAAAACGAGGATGAGGGTAATAACTGCTAGGACAGCCATGGACAAAGAGAGGGAGTTGTTTCAGTTCCAATAGATCAGAATGGACCTTATGTTGAGGTGATTACATCAGGAGTGTCAGAACCATTTCTGCTGGATACTGGTGCTACAAAAAGTTCGATTATGCACTCAAAACTTCCTGGCGCACCTTTGTCTGGCGAAATAAATGTTTCAGTAGGTTTTTCTGGCGCCCCGGTTAGTAACCCGATCTCTAGTCCTATGTCCCTGTCTGTTGGCCCATGTGAATTAGAAGCACCCCTCATTCTTACAACAGGTTGTGGTGAGAATTTGTTAGGTTTGGATTTGTTAAAAAGACTATATGCAACTTTGTACTGTTCTCCTTCGGGAGTACGACTTACCCTAGGTAAGAAAGTGATTTCTCCAATGTATTTAGCAAAGGAAAATATTCCAACTGAATTGTCATCCCTTCCAGATATACTTTGGGCTAGCGGTTCAAACGACGTAGGCCTTTTGGAAATAGCGCCATATGTCATCACATTGCGAGACGATGTTAGGTTGCCACGTATTCCCCAATACAAAATGTCAAGAGAATGTGAAAAGGCTTTGTTAAAGATCGTTTACGATCTAATAGAGAAAGATGTCATTGAAGAAACAACAGGCAACGTTTGTAACAGTCCTATTTTGCCTGTCTTAAAGCGTACTGATCCTTCACAGCCCCCTGTGTACAGATTTGTGATTGATCTCAGAGAAGTGAACAAGGTCGTTGTACTACAATTTCCAGTTGTCCCCGACATTACTGCCTTCTTCAGCATCCCGATTGCTAGGGAGAGCAGAGATATTTTTGGCTTCAATTTAGGAGGACGAAGCTTCCGCTTCAAACGCGCCCCTCAAGGCTTTTGTGAAAGTCCATCGATATTCAGCCAGGCTCTGAAAACACAACTTGACACGATTGCTCTACCTGCTGGTGCAACTCTGATTCAGTATGTAGATGATCTGCTGATCGCTGCAGATACTGAAGAGATTTGCAAGCAAGCAACATTGTCATTGTTACGTCATTTATGTGACATGAAGCACAAAGTCTCTCTCTCAAAACTACAATTTTGTCGACAAGAAGTGACTTACTTAGGTCACATCTTATCGAAGGAGGGAAGGAGACTGACCCCAGAAAGAATACAGGCAATTACAGAATTGAGTGTCCCAAGGACACAGAGAGAAGTGCGTGCGTTTTTGGGCATTACATCATACTGTAGGCAGTGGATACCAAACTTTTCACTGCTAGCTAAACCTTTGTTGGCACTAATCCGTAAAGACACTCCCAATCCTATGCCTTGGTCTGAAGATTGTCAGACAAGTTTTCACGAGTTACGCAACGCATTGTCTTCGGCTCCTGTGTTGCGCAACCCCGACTACAGTAAGCCTTTTACATTATACGTCCATGAGAAGGAAGGTTGTGCATTATCAGTCTTGACACAATACTTCGGGGGCAAACAGCGTCCATGCGCGTATTTTTCAGCGACTCTAGATCCTGTAGCTAGAGCATTACCAAGTTGTCTGAGGGCCACCGCTGCAGCAGCTGTCTGTATTCGACAGTCTGCTGGATTAGTCATGAACAATACTCTAATTGTAATGGTCCCACATGCAGTAGACATTTTACTAAACAGAACGAAGACACAGCACTTAAGCAGTGCGCGACTGTCACATTATGAGCGGACACTATTAGCGAGCCACATTCACATAAAGAGGTGCGATACACTTAACCTAGCCACGTTGTTACCCATTCCACCAGAGACAGACGAGGCCGAAATGCATGATTGCGGTTTTTTAGGACAGAATAAGAGACTAAAGGGAGAGTAGACTTAGTGGACTCTCCCCTTCCTGAATGTAATGATGACTTATGGGTTGATGGTTCATGCTTCAAGTTGCCTAATGGTGATACAACTGCAGCATATGCGGTGACAACATTACACACGATTGTAGAAACAGCTCGCATCCCCCATAATTCTGCGCAAGCAGCAGAGTTAGTTGGACTCACTAGAGCGTGTGTGTTGGCAAAAGGAAAGCGAGTGAATGTGTATACTGACAGCCAATACGCCTTTGGCGTGGCTCATAATTTCGGGCAACTGTGGCGTGAACGTGGGTTCCTGACATCGCATGGTGCAAAGATCCAGCACGGTCAGCTAGTTAACGAGCTCCTTGAGTCACTGACCTTGCCCCTACAAGTCGCGATCGTAAAATGCAGCGCACACAGAAAGATTCAAGATGATGTTGGTCGTGGGAATGCATTTGCAGATGAAGTTGCGAAAGAGACTGCAAGGAACATGATGAGTCGAATGTATGTCGTAGGTCCTGCGAGATGGATTGCTGATGTAGGAATGTGTGAGGACACTATTGAAAGTGTGAAGTCTATACAATATGACGCCACCGAGAAAGAGGTGAATGAATGGAGAGAAAGCAAGGGTAGATTGGATGCGAATGGTTGTTGGGTCGAATTGTCAGAGCACCAAAGATGGCTGTTACCCGATGCGTATGTGCTTGCAGTGGTCACAATGGCCCATGGAATGGCGCACATTAGTGCAAAAGGAATCTGCAAGCTGTTGGCCCCAGTATGGCAGAATAGTGGCATCCCAAAATGTGCAGAGAATCTAGTTAGGAACTGCATGGTGTGTCTGAAGCACAATCCCGGTAGGGGAACCCCAACTCCAGCTGGTCATTTTGCATCTCCTACGTATCCGTTCGAGGTTTTGCAGCTCGATTTCATCCACATGGAGAGGTGCAACAATCTGAAATACGTGCTTGTTGTTGTTTGCGCTTTCTCCAGGTGGGTGGAAGCGTACCCCCTTAAAGACAACACTGCTTTGTCTACCGCCAAAGCCCTTGTCAAGGAATTCTTCCCGAGATTCGGTATGCCTAGAATTGCCTGGAGTGATAATGGAAGTGAATTCATGGGACGAGTGATGAAGAGAGTGTGTGAGTGTCTAGGCATACACCAAAAGTAACACGCTGCAAATCACCCCCAATCAGCTGGATTAGTAGAATGCTACAACGGCACGTTAAAGTTGAAAATAGCCAAGATCCAAGCCAGCACAGTTCTTAAATGGCCTGACGCTCTTCCCCTAGCACTCCTATCCACAAGAATGACTGTCCATTCCAGACTAGGACTTAGCCCCCATGAGATCGTGTTTGGCCGCCCAGCCAACATCTGGGGTGTGCCAAGGCCCAAGAGACTAGGCGAAATAGAGCACCCCGTACTGCTTGACTATTTGCACGAATTGACAACTAAATTGCATGTTTTACATCAACAGGTCCACGGCTCCTCTCCACCGGCGTCTGACGATCCAGGCCACGCCATCGAACCTGGCTCCTGGGTCCTCGTCCGGAACTTCAGGCGAACCAAGAACGAGGAGCCTCGCTGGACCGGACCTTTCCAGGTCCTGCTATCTACCCGTTCTGCAGTACGTGTCCAGGGGAAAAAACATTGGGTGCACGGCGCCCATTGTAAACGGGTCACGCTGCCCCTTCCACATGACCGGTGGGTCCAGGAGGGAATCGCTGATTCCGAGACTGAGTCTGTGCCTTGTTTCGTGCCTTTCAGTGATGCACGTTTGAAAGGAACTGGTACAGAAAAGGAGAGCGACAGAGTTCTGCAAGGATCCGTGCCACCATCAATGCAGTTGGACACTACAGAACCTGAAACATTGTTCGAAGACCACACCGTACCTGGGAAACAGCGCTATAATCTGAAGTCCAGACGAAAGAACTAAATTAACGTATATTGACACGATTGTCCTTTTCCCCCATGAACTATTTTTGATTTTACGGCTCTCTCGCCCAGGGAACTAGCTCATTTTTGATTTTCGAACCGCCATCCGGTTCTGCTGCTAGGGCCGCGGTTGAAGTCTGGGGAGTGCAGCTGGGGACGTTTAGGTCAACGGTTCTGGTTGGTCCAAGGGAATTACCCTGGGCTGAACAGAGCGCACTCCCTGGCAGAAGCAACCTCCCACCGCGGGCAACAACCAGAGGATGGAGTTTCCGAGGGTAGAGAGACCTGCTAGACCCACGAACTTTAAAAAGCAAATATGCACGGTGATGACCAGAAAAAGATTTCTTATACTATGTATTTTAATGTTGTGTAACATAACGATGTTCTTGATTGCCTATACTCTATCCACGTTTCAAGTTACCTTTGTAAACAACACCCAGCCCACACCTCCTCCCACTGTCTCTCCACATTCTTTTCACCCCCTACCCGAACACGAGTCTGCCAGAAGGTTAGAGTTTGTAAACAACTCATTCATCCAACTCCTACACCAGCACCAATCCGTCATGAACACTACGAACTGCTGGGTATGTGGACTCATGCCGCACACCACAGATAAAGGTATCCCATACTTCGTTCTGCCATTTAGTTATTATGGTTCTCTGTGGGCTTTCCAGACCATGTTCCTGTTTACCCTAGAACCATACCCGCCCCGCTCCACAGAGAGCGATTCCAGCAACAAGGCACTAGTGGCAGGAATAAGAAATATGAGCAGGGATATTGACACGTATCAAACGATTCCTAAAGATGAACTCACTCCATACAGTCGCTGGAACGTAACTAAATCTGGGATTTCCTTGAGTAAAAGCCAGAAAGCAAAGAAATCCTCCCCGGTTTGGATAGTACCCCACCGAGGTCACCTATGTCTGCAAGGTATTGGCAGGGATCCCAAAGCACAGTTGGGGAAGAGCATATGCACGGAAACGTATGTGTTCGCATCCCGGACTTCCCCTCCATTCTTAGCGGCTAAGGGTACATACTTCGTCTGCCATGACAAGGCATACACATGGTTGCCCCCTGACTTCTCAGGCACATGCTTCATCTCGTTTCTGCTGCCACCCACCTACACGGCCGGGGCAGATTACCATCGGACAAGGACAGTTAGGGGTGTCGTGAGTCAAGACGACACAGCGGGTCAAGAATTTGGGGACTTCGCAAAGGGTTTTCTGCCATTTGGGGGCCTATGGTGAACAGCAGGAACATTCGCCAGTTGACGAGGGTAGTTGAATCCGCCGTGACTGAGACGGCCGGTGCCCTTAGTAACCTGACTGCCGAGCTTCAATCAGATCGACTTATGACGCTTCAAAATAGGGTTGCTCTAGATGTCATACTTGCAGACCGTGGTGGTGTATGTAGAGTGATCCAATCCAGTTGCTGCATTTTCATCCCTGATAATGCCCCGACAGTGTACCAGGCCATCTCCAAACTACACAAAATCTCTGATTCCCTTCACGTGGAGAAAGGAGATTGGTCCCTGTTAGGGTGGTTCTGGGAATTGTTATCAGCCTGGGGACGGAAGACCCTGATATTCATTGGATTGACCTTAGCCATTCTGTTTATGTTCTGCCTGATTGTGCAGTGCGCTCCTGCACTATGTGGCCTCTGTGCTACCCCATGTGTGAGGAAGCCTGTGTCAAGGGACGAATTGAGCAACAGAATGATGCTACAGCAGCATCTCCATGAATTCATTAATACGGATTTGGACTCTGAATAGCATGAGTTATTGCCTTATACGAGGGCAAAAGGAGGGTCTGTGGTTCCGAAATCTTGGACCCTGCCGTAATATGGTACCGAGGCCAAACCCTCGTGTCACAAAACGCCATCGTACCATGACGAATTTGGTGTCTACAGACCGGTAATGATTAGGGCATTATCCCCATGCGTTTGCGTCATGATTGAGTGATGCTAACACCCTTAAATCATGGTTTCCGTTCCGAACCCTCGGACTCCATTTTGTGGACGGCATCCATCTCATGGCTTGCCCTCATATAAGTCAAGTGATTAAGGCCGAGCCTGATCTAAAAGGACACGTCCACCTTGGCTGACTTCTCCATGACCTGGTAGAGCGGACTCCACCGCCCCCAGCCAAACCTGTTTGGGCAGCTCCTCGCCCAGTGGCCAAATAAGATAGCATCAATGCATAACATGCCATAAACCATTCACTACACACAAGCCATGTTTTCTACACGCATACACCTGTCCATGTTTCTTGTTTATGGCCGGTTTTACGATGAGGAGGTGCCCGAGTTTATTGGGGTTTCATCGATATCTGATGGTAGTTCTGGGTCGGGCTGGGTCATCCATCACAAACTGGGCATCTTAAATATGGGTTTAAAATCGTGACTTTGCCTTTTCTTTATTATGAAAATATGTCTATGACCGTATTGTAAACTGAGGAATTCTTGCCTGCAGCCACTATTTTTGTATAAAAGGAGAAGGCTGGTTCTGTAAAAACGAACATATGACCCGTGCTGTTATAATTCTAGGACGCATGTTACTTGGTTGCAACCAATAAAACTCGATCACTGACTTCACCTAGAAGACTCTTGGTTTCTGTGGTCCGGAACAGGGAGAACCCAGAGGTCTTCGGGTGTTATTCCCTGGCACCACCAAGTTCCTAAAAACCCGGCACCTCAGAAGACTTCTTTAAATTACTCATAGGGAGTTGGTAGCACGGTTTCTTTCTCTTCCGTGGTTGCAATTTGTCCCGTTGTAGATTCTTTGGTCTTTAACCCCGTCGCTGCTCATGACGAGCTCAGCTCGTCATGAGGCACGGTTGAGCTGTGCTCATGACGAGCTGAGCTCGTCATGAACAATGGGGATTCAGGGAATGCAGCACAGGAGGGGAATCTCTCAAGCACCCAAGGTGTTAAACATGTGGAGTGACAATATTGAGAAAGAAAAACAAGTTCCCTTTTTTGCCAATCTATTAAAGGGTTATGCAAGCAAAGCCAAGGCATTCCTAAAATAAAGCCATATTGTGGGGCTTGGATTACATCGAAATGAACTTCCTCTTTATGCTGTTGGTTATTTGTATCTATGCAGAACATCTGCATTTTAGAGGTTTGCATGGTAACAGGGCCTCCAGACAACATTTTGCCATCTACTGCTTTCACAATTTCTGGAGTGACCTTTTTCTCACAAGCAATTTGTAACCGTTGAGTTGTTTCAAAATCTACGAAATTCTCTGTTGCGCCTGAGTCTATTAGGACTTCCATTTGGTATATTTTTGAAGTCAACTGAATTTGTACTGCCAAACGGAAGTGAGATTTGTAGTTGGATACACAGGAATTTATTGAAGGGAAGGCGATGGTTCCCAAGAGTTCCCCTTCTAAACATTTTGGGCACAATAGTTTCCCGATGTTTGCTCAGTTGTAGTCACAGCCACAGACTTGTTAGCACTCACAGTCTTACCTTTAGGTTTTATTGTGCAATCTTTCACAAAATGTCCCTTTCCACCACAATAAAGACACTGGCCATTTTTACGACTATTATCTTTTTCATCTTTAGACAATGGTTGCCTAAGAGTCCCGACTTCCATTGGTTCTGTAGTTGTTTCTGAACTACTAAGTTGATTTCTGGGTTTACTGTCGAACTTCCAACTTGATTTATCATATTTTTTCCTGTCAGTTCTTCTTTCGGACAGTCTATGATCCAGACGTAAAGTTAGATTGACTAACTCTGAACAAGTAGTTGGTTGAGGATCGATTTGCGCAAGAACGTCTTTCAGATCATCTTTTAACCCTTGATAAAAGAGTGCTGCCCTCTTTTCTTCAGGCCGCGAGGTTTCTGCAATTAACCTATTGAAATGTGACAAATAGGAAATAAGGTCTCTATTCCCTTGTCGTAGCTGTAATAGGTTGCGATCTACGGACAGAGTCACCAGTGGCGGCTGGTGACATTTGAAATTGGTGTGGCGTAAAATTGGCGGTGGAGAAAAAAATACAGGAACAAACACCACACAGTACCATACAAAGAATAGAAACCAACCCCACATCAAAACTAATGCAGCGCGCTATGTGAAAGTGATCTCAGCATGTTTATAAAGTGATCACATATTTTAGAAAATATTCATTTCGTGAAACCATCATGCAGTGTTAGAGGCTTAGCTTATGAGTAGCTTCAAATAGAATGAAAACACAAAACAGGTATTACAGCAAATTTTGCCTGCAGCGGGCACCAATGTATTGTATATTCCATACCTTGCAAATACATATACAGGGTAAATTTACGCGATGAAAACTGCCCAGATTTGTAAATGTGGGATACTTTTTTTTTCAGCTGAAACATGCTAATGAGGGCCACTTTCATTTTAATGCCCAGATGTATTTGCTGTGCTAGTCCGACCCTGGCTTTTCCACGTATTCCGAGTGAATTTATCAATAAATAACACATGACTCAACCCCCAGTGGCTCCAATTGCCCTGTTGGTCCAGTGTCACTCCGAACTGAGGGAGTTCTTGCTGGGTCGGAGGTGCACTCACACGGAGCTGTTTACATAGCGTGCTCGCCGTGCAAACCGTAGCAGCCCTCTCAATTGACTCCAGTGATGCCATTTAAACTTATTTTAATTAATGTTTAACCTATCGCAGATACTGTTTTTAACACTCCATCGATCGTCAGCCCCTCCTTATCCTCTCACTCCCAAATATACAATTTGGCACCGGCATGACTGAGCTAAACTGTGTGAATCAGGCGAGTGACGAAGGTGCTGGTGCTGACAAGTTTGTGTCTAGTCAGAGGCCAGTCACTCCTCTGATGTCCCTACTTGTTCGGTGTGCAGGGGAACGCCAGTTCTCTTGTGTCAGTGAATTAACGAGACATGCGTTTGTGCCTGCTTACTGGCACTATGACTATGAGAGATGGAAACAAACATACAAACTACTGCCACAAACGGATGAGAGAAACTCGCACTTTATTTACTCGGAACTTTTATACAGAATGCAAAGCATGACTGTATTTTCGGCTGAATTGGGTTAAATGTTACAACTCATTTACACACAGTCACAGAGGCCCTTATTTAAGGCAACCCAAGGAACGTGCCAACAATGTACAGTCTTCAGAGTTTATTCGATGTTATATTGTTTTCATTTTTAATTATTATGTATGCACATGCACAATGGCACTCACCACATGGGAACGAAGTCGGAACGGGAAACCAAGAATCAGGCGTGAGCGCTCTCACTGCACAGGACCATCTCTTCCCAGAGCAAGGGCAGGTGGCACGGCGACATCGCAGTCCCACCTGCCCCATCACAGTCAGGCACGGGTTGCCAAACGCAGCCGCAAGAAGAGCTCAGAGCATCCATAGAAGCACCAAGCACCTGCACGCCACTGCCAACGGACCCGAGCCGGCGCACAAGGAGGCATGCATGAGCTGAGCATCCCGGGTGACAGGGTAAAGGAGTCCTGGCGCGTGGCGCAACACAAACCACCTCAACCCCCAGACTAGAGAGCTTCTTCTTCACCCCTCTGAAACCCGCCTCCTTAACGAAATCCCCCTCACTCCGAAGCCGGCAGAGACAGGCAACATTTAAATACTTAAGTATAATTTACATGCGATATGTATGTATGTATGTATGTATGTATGTATGTATAGGCGTTCTTTTATAGCGCTATAACTGTCACCCGAAGGGCATCCTGGCGCTTAGACTGTTATGACACAATACATGATGTTTCCAGCTTCCAATCTATTTACATTGTTCTGGGGAACAGATGGGTCTTTAATGCTTTTTTAAAGGAAGAAAAATCTTCCAGGCCCCTCAGGCCTAGCGGTAGAGAATTCCACAGCCGCGCTGCGGTAAACCTGAAGGACCGACCACCCATCCGGGACCTCAGAAACTTGGGTACTACCACCAAGTAAGCCGAGGCTGACCGGAGTGGTCTTGGAGGGATGTACCATGAGAAAAGGTCCTGCAGAGGAGACGGGCCTTGTCCGTGTAGAGCCCTAAAAACTAAACACAAAGCTTTGAAGTTCACCCGTTGAGAGATTGGCAACCAATGGAGGTCCCTAAGTGCCTTGGCAAAAGAGTCCAGGCGGCGTCGCGAGAGTGCCCGTTTGGCAGCAAAATTCTGTACTCGTTGGAGTTTTCCTAGCAGAGTAACTGGTGCCCCCAGCAGCAGTGCGTTGCAGTAGACGAGACGACAAAATTATGCTCCGCACTACCTCTGGTCTGGCCTGTACCGGGAGCAAGGGTAGAATCTTTCGCAATGATCCAAGTAATGCCATACAAGTGGCCACCGTTTTGTTCACTGATGTGTCCAGCTGTAAGTCGGAACTAAACATTACCCCCAAATTCCGAACCGATTCGGCAGGCAGACTAGTACCTTGGAAATCAGGAGGCCAAAAACCATGTGGTAGGGGTCTGGGGGTCCGATCCATAGAGCAATGTAGCACCTCGGTTTTCGAGCTGTTAAATTGTAGGGAGTTGTTACCCAGCCATTCTGCGTTGGTGCTTATGCATCGATGGAAGACCTCCTGTGACACCCCGTCCTTACCCTCAAACGAGAAGATAAGTTGGGTGTCATCGGCGTAGTTGGTGAATGTTATGCCAAAAGATTTAATCAGCGTGATCAGGGGACGGAGGTAAAGATTGAAAAGAATGGGGCTGATGGCCGAGCCCTGGGGTACTCCCTGACCAACCCTCCTGATGTTGGATTTAAAGGGTGGCAGGGCAACTACCTGGTGCCTTTGATCGAGATATGACACCAGCCATTCAAGTGCCAAGCCCGACACCCCAGCCTCCGTCAGTCTCCTGATCAGGATTGCATGGCTGACCGTGTCGAACGCGGCCGACATGTCGAGCAGCACTAAAAAGGCTGCTTGACCCTGGTCGGCACGCGTTCGAAGGCCATCAAGAACAGTCACCAATGCCAACTCTGTCCCATGTGCCGGTCTAAACCCAAACTGAGCCACATCCAAACAATCAGTAGTCTCCAGAAACTTGGAGAGATGTTTTGTGGCCAGTTTCTCCAGAATTTTAATAGGGAATGGCAAGAGGGAGATGGGCCTAAAGTTGGCTGGGCATGTGGGGTCCAGATTCTCCTTTTTAAGCAGTGGGGAGGCCACCGCCAATTTCCAGCAATCTGGAACCCGTGCTGAAGTGAGAGACTGGCGACAGATGGAAAAAAGTGGGGGAAACAGCTCTTCACGAAAAAGTTTCCAGAATTTGGGTGGAAGAGGATCAGAAGGGGAGCCAGAGGACACCCCGTCAGCCAAAGAGCAGAAGTCCTCAAAAGATGGTAGAGGAAAGTTGCTCAGCTCACCCGATTTAGTACACTCCTTCCTATTCTCAAACGAGATGGAATCGTGCACAGCACGGCCAGTTGACGAGGGAAGATTGTTTAAGATGTTGGCAATCTTATCCTCAAAGGCCTGTGCTAGCGAATCACAGAGAGCTTGAGAGGCCGGGATGACATTTTTGGTACAGCCAGGATGGGCCAGGTCCTTTACGATCTTAAATAAGGCCTGAAATTTACTTACAGCTGCCATCAAAGATTCTTCTAAGAATCTAGCTTTGGCAAGCTTGATCTGGATTTTATAGGACGCCAGTGCTTGTTTGAAGAGGAGGACTCTATGTGATTCCAGGTACTGTTTCCTCCCGGTCCGCTCAGGCTCTTTACATTGGAGCTTGAGCTGCCGAAGTTCTTCCGAGTACCATGGCAGAGCAAGATTAGTCCTATCTTTGATTTTTCGCAGCGGGGCCAAAGAGTCCAGAGAAGCCGAGATTCGCTGACAGAGAGTCTCGTAACTTACGTCCACATTCGCTCCCAATACAAAGCCATCTGGCAGCAGAGAGGGCAAGATCGTTTGTTTGAGGAGTCTAGACCATTGTCTCCCCATTCTAGTGCCCCCCACACTCCCTTTCTTTAATGGAGCACTAGTGCACGAGAGGGAGAACTGGACGAGGGCGTGATCCGTCCAACACTGAGGCAGGACGTCACGTATAGCTGTTCGACAAGCGTCAGCAAAAAGTAGATCAAGTATATGGCCCTTTGAATGGGTTTTGGAGAGTACCAGTTGTTGTAGCTCAATATTATGACAAGCTTGGACCAGCTCTACATAGGCCGTCTTGGTCGGTCCCTCTGACCAAAGATTGAAATCCCCTAACACCAACAACTTTGTGTGGGAGTGGGAGAGATCGTATATTAAGTCTATGAGCTCAGGTACAGCAGATAACGGCTAGCCGGGGGTCTATAACATAGACCCCTGAATAGCTTGGTCCTTGATGGAGAAACCCAATGTTTCGCACCCAGCGATTGCCTTGATGATAAGCTGGGAGACGTCAAGAGTCTGCCTAAAAATTAATCCAGTTCCACATCCTCTGGCTCCCACCCTGGGATTATGCATTATTTTGAAGCCAGGGGGACAAGCTGTCCCCAGTTCCACCGAGCTAGTCGGGGTTGTCCAAGTCTCTGTCATGAAGAGTACGTCTAGATGGTAAGACTCGATAAGTAACGCAATTTCTTCACAGTGTTTGATGAGAGATCTCACATTCAACAAGCCACAGGACAAGGCAACTGGGTGCTTACTGGTGATATTATACTTTCGGTTACTGAGTGAACCGAGATTAAGGCGTAAAAGTTCATTGCGGGAATAAGAGTAAGAAGTTACATCTTGGTTCCGAGAGGCAGAACTTTCGGCGCCCGGCGCGTCATGTGCGCGAACGGGCGCAAACGGGCTTATCTCTGGCGCACCTCCGGCGCTCCGCCGGCGCGTCCGCTGCACGCCTACGCTGCGCGCTTTAGGGGCGTCCATCATATATAGCCGTATACGCAAGAGTCCTGTAGTGCGATCACTAGCCCCCCAACCAAGATGGTGCCAGCAATTCGGCACTCCCTGGTTCCCTCACTCACCCAAGATGGCGGCTACCAACACCGCAGCGCGATGTCCCCAGGAGCCCTAAGGTGCCCTGAAGCGCTCGAATTCCCGCAAAGTGCGAAACGAGGTCACAATTATAGTGCTGGTAAGAGTGGTACTAATAACACGCTATGAGAGAGGTAGCGCCTAGCGCCAAGATCGACAGCGCGAGCACGCAGTAAAGTAGATTAATTTTAAAATAATTAAAACAGCAATGCGGCAATAGATTCTGCAGCTCGCAATGGTCATGTAAGTCTGACCTGTCGATGGGGAAGTTCTGCTTTTATGCACTTCCAGACGCAAGAGTCCTGTAGTGCGATCACTAGCCCCCCAACCAAGATGGCGCCAGCAATTCGGCAGTCCCTGGTTCCCTCACTCACCCAAGATGGCGGCTACCAACACCGCAGCGCGATGTCCCCAGGAGCCCTAAGGTGCCCTGAAGCGCTCGAATTCCCGCAAAGTGCGGAATGAGGTCACAATTATAGTGCGGGTAAGAGTGGTACTAATAACACGCTATGAGAAAGGTTGCGCCTAGCGCCGAGATCGGCAGCGCGAGCGCGCAGTAAAGTAGATTAATTTTAAAATAATTAAAACAGCAATGCGGCAATAGATTCTGCAGCGCGCAATGGTCATGTAAGTCTGGGATATGCGATAATAATACATAATAAAATATTATATAAAACTTACCTTGGCTTCCCGCGCTGACTCCCGAGACTGCAGACTTCCGATTCCCGCCGTCCTGGATTTTGAATGCATCTGACGTGGTCTGGGCTCTCGTCAACAGGAAGGCTGCAGGCAACCTCCCTCCCCTCCACCGCAGCCAGCACCGATTGGTTCAGACGGCTGCCCCAACAGCGTCATTTCTCTCAGTCTGTATGCTGCAGAGAACGGAGAGGAGGAAGCTGAGTACTTAATCGCTGTATCCTATCTACTTTATCAGAGAGCATTGCAGTGGCATTCCTAGCTTCAGTTAAATCTGTTTGCATCTGAACAATAACCCTCATTAAATCATCCATGGTGGCCATAATGTCAAAACTCTCAGACCGGGAGGAATATTATTCGTGGGCTCACTATTCTGTCAGGTTGCTTCTTCCTCATGGTCTGGAGTGATGATATAAGGGGCCCACCTCTCAATACCTCCAACTCTGAATGTAATGATTACACAGAGTATTGAAGTGATTAAGCGGGGGGAAAGGGAATTAGGAAGGGAACAGCTGGGAAGGAGATCTGAAAAGGAAAAGTCACTCGCAAACAAAAATACACGCACTTTCCTTCGCACAAAGACGTAAATTAGGACAACAGATTCTGTCCTTCAATCAGGAACTAGCTTAAGAGCTTCGTGGCTTGCGTTTATTCAGACAATCAGACTCTTAGTTGACCTTTCTTAGATCCGCTATATTGTGGCGATAATACTTCACTTCAGTATCAACTGCTCAAAGGCATAAGCAGCAGAATTTGGTTTAGGTCTTTCTATGACTAGGTTTTCAATCACCTAAACAATCAGTGTCTTATATTTCCTTATTTTATGTGACTTAAAAGTGTTCCCAAAAACATTCATGGAACTACTATAGAACAAGAATCGCACTCGTGAATATGGTAATGAGCTAGAGAAAGCATGCATAGAATTTCTACTGAACAAGAATCACACTTGTGAATAAGGTAAATGATCTTGAAAATCAAATTGAATGTTCCTAATAAATCACTGAAATGGTTTTAACAAGATTCGCAATCTTACCTGTAGAGTGGACCTCTGTCTCCTTTCTCTCACTCTGCTCCTTCACTCGTTTTTCTATCCTTTCTATCTTTCACCTTTCTGCATCTCTGCTCTTTTGTGCGTTATTTCTGCCCATTTTCCCTTTCTCTCCCTCTGCTCCTTCACTCGTTATTCTTCCCTTTCTATCTTTCACCTTTCTGCAACTCTGCTCTTTTGTGCCTTATTTCTGCCCATTTTCCCTTTCTCTCCCTCTGCTCCTTCACTCGTTTTCCTACCCTTTCCATCTTTCACCTTTCTGCCCTTTTCTGCATCTCTGCTCTTTTGTGCCTTATTTCTGCTTATTTTCCCTTTTTTCTTTATCCCTTCTTTCCTCCCTTTACCTTTCCCCGCCGCTGCTGCCCCGCAGAACCACCCCGGACGTAGAATTCTTCACCGAAACCTGGACCAACACCACCTCGGGACCGGACATCGCCATCGCCATCCCCCAAGGATACAAGATCTCCAGGAAGGACCGCCCCACCCACCCAGGAGGAGGAATCGCCATCGTCCACAAATCCAGCCTCCGCCTGAGCACACTCCCTGACGAGTCCACAAAACTGATGGAACACCTTCACTTCAAGATACTGGCCAGCCCCACCGCCGCCCTCCGAGGAACCCTCATCTACCGACCCCCTGGACCCCGCGGACCCTTCGCCAACTCCATCACGGACATTATCTCCCCGCAGGCCATCGCATCCACCAACTACACCCTGCTGGGAGACCTCAACTTCCACCTCGACAATCAACTGGACCCCAACACCACATGCCTCCTGGACAACCTCCACAACATTGGACCCTGCCAGATCGTGACAGAGCCCACGCACTCAGCAGGACACACCCTCGACCCCCTCTTCACTACAGGAAACTCCATCACCTTCAGCCACACCACCGAACTCCCATGGACCGACTATCGTTGCGTCCACTTCACCTTCAGAACACACACCATCCACAGACACCAGCACCTGCTTCCAGAAAGAAACTGGACCAAAATCACCAACGACCAGCTCACCTCCTCACTCAACAACTCCACCCCAACCATCGCGGAAAACAACGACCCCAACACCGCAGCTCGAACCCTGCATAGATGGATCTCGGACAGCACCAACACCATAGCCCCCCTCAAGAAAAACAACAATACCCGTGCCAAGAAAGCCAGATGGTTTACCACCGAACTTCGAGAGTCCAGGCGCACACGCCGCCGCCTCGAAAAGGCCTGGAGAAACACCAAATCCACAGAAGCCCACAACAACTTCAGAGCCGCCACCAAGGCCCCCCATCAACTCATCAGAGAAACGAGGAAAAAAGCGATTGAAGACAGAATCTCCACCCACGCACACAACAGCAAGGAACTCTTCAGCATCATCAAGGAGTTCGCCCAACGCACCAGCGAGTCTACTGACATACCTCCCTCACAAGACCTCTGCGACAAACTCAGCACCTTTTTCCACCAGAAAATCAAGAGCATCTATGACAACTTCGACAAAGACAACCAACACACTGAACCATCACGAACCACCCCCGACACCCGGAAACCAGCGATTGATGACTGGACAGCCCTCACCATCGAAGACACAATGAAGACAATGAAGTCAATCCACTCAGGGGCCCCCACGGACCCCTGCCCCCACCACATCTTCAACAGAGCCGCCGATACCATCGCACCCATGCTCCACCACACCATCAACAGCTCCCTGGCGACCGCCTCGTTCCCCGACGACTGGAAACATGCCGAGTTCAACCCCCTCCTAAAGAAACCCTCAGTGGACCCCACCGACCTCAAAAACTACAGACCCATCTTCCTGCTCCCTTTCCCAGCGAAAGTCATCGAGAAAGCCATCAACAGCCAACTCGCCACATTCATTGAAGAACACAACATCCTCAACTCCTCCCAATCCGGCTTCAGAAAAAACCACAGTACGGAAACCGCCCTCCTCGCCGCAACAGACGACATCCGCACCCAACTGGACAAAGGAGAAACAGTAGCCCTCATCCTCCTAGACCTATCAGCGGCGTTCGACACAGTCTCCCACCGCACCCTAATACGCAGACTCTACGACGCAGGAATCCAGGACAAGGCCCTCGACTGGATCTGCTCCTTCCTCTCCGGCAGGACGCAACGGGTCAGACTCCCCCCTTTCCTCTCAGACCCCACACCTACCACCTGCGGAGTCTCCCAGGGCTCCTCCCTCAGCCCGACGCTCTTCAACATCTACATGGCTCCACTTGCCCCCATCGTCAGAACCTATGGACTCAACATCGTGTCATACGCAGACGACACCCAGCTCATCCTCTCCCTATCCAACGAGCCCAACACCGCCAGACGCAACTTTCGAGAAGGCATGGAAGCCGTCGCCAAATGGATGAAAAACAGCTGCCTACAACTAAACACCAACAAAACAGAAGTACTCATCATGGGCCCAAACCCCGACGCCTGGAGCGACACCTGGTGGCCCACCGCCCTCGGAAACCCGCCAACCCCCACAGACCAAGCATGCAACCTGGGAATCATCCTGGACTCCGAGCTCAAAATGGACCGCCAGATCAACTCTGTCTCATCTTCCTGCTTCCACACCCTCCGCCTCGTTCGTAAGACCTTCAAATGGACCCCCCTCGAACACCAAAAGACAGTCACTCACGCCCTGGTCACCAGCAGACTCTACTACGGCAACGCACTCTACGCCGGAATAAACAAAAACCTCATCCACAAGCTACAGAACATCCAGAACGCCGCCGCAAGACTGGTCCTCAACCTGCCAAAACACTGCCACATCTCCCAGCACCTGCGCACACTCCACTGGCTCCCCGTCGAGGCGAGAATCACCTTAAAGATGCTCACCCACGCACACAAGGCCCTCCACGGCACCGGACCAGCATACCTGAACAGCCGGCTCAAATTCCAGGCACCCCAAAGGACCCTACGATCAGCCCAGCTCTCCTACGCCGTGGTCCCCCGCACCAGAAAGACCAGATCGGGAGGCCGCTCCTTCACCTTCCTCGCGGCCAAAGCATGGAACGCCCTTCCGCTCCACCTCAGACAGACAACATCGCTCCCCATCTTCGCAAGAAACCTCTAAACCTGGCTCTTCGACAGACCCCCTCCTTGATGGAATGGAACCTGCACCCCCCCACCCCTAGCGCCTTGAGACCCTTACGGGTGAGTAGTTGCGCTTTAACAAACTCCTGATTGATGGATTGACTCTACTTCTGAATCTGGGTTAGTGACAGGTAATCCCCCCAAAAGCTAGCCTCACCGGGAGCCCATCAAGAAGAGAAGTCTCCGCAGATTCTAAACTCCTCCTGCAGCTCAGCGAGCGTTGTAGCAGTCTTTAGGCACCCAGAACTCTCCACCGATCAAAAGAAGAAAGCTGGCCTCGGAGAGAAACTGAGCCCCAAGATCCTCTTCCTCCTTTACCAAAAGACGCTGAAAAGTGAGCACGGGGAACTGGGCGCGGCCGCTGACATCATTGTAGGCACACCCCGTGCCAAACCTCCCGCATCTCGCGTGAGGTGCCAAACCTCCCGCATCTCGCGTGAGGTGCCAAACCTCCCGCATCTCGCGTGAATGGCCAAACCTCCCGCATATCGCGTGAATGGCCAAACCTCCCGCATCACGCGGGAGGTGCCGAACCTCCCGCATCACGCGGGAGGTGCCGAACCTCCCGCATCTCGCGTGAGGTGCCGGACCTCCCGCATCTCGCGTGAGGTGCCGGACATCTCGCGTGAGGCTAAAACCTCACGTATCTCGCGTGAGGTGCCGAACCTCACGCATCTCGCTTGAGGTTAAAACCGCCCGCATCTCGCGTGAGGTGCCGAACCTACCGCATCTCGCGTGAGGCGCCGGACCTCACGCATCTCGCGTGAGGTGCCGGACCTCCCGCATCTCGCGTGAAGTGCCGGACCTCCCGCATCTCGCGTGAGGTGCCGGACCTCCCGCATCTCGCGTGAGGTGCCGGACCTCCCGCATCTCGCGTGAGGCTAAAACCTCACGCATCTCGCGTGAGGTGCCGAACCTCACGCATCTCGCTTGAGGTTAAAACCGCACGCATCTCGCGTGAGGTGCCGAACCTCACGCATCTCCCGTGAGGTGCCAAACCTCACGCTTCCCGCGTACGGTGCCAAACCCCACGCATCTCGCGTGAGGTGGCAAACCTCACGCATCTCTGGTGAGGTGTCAAACCTCACGCATCTCGGGTGAGGTGCCAAGCCTCACGCATCTCGGGTGAGGTGCCAAACCTCACGCATCTCGGGTGAGGTGGCAAACCTCACGCATCTCAGGTGAGGTGCCAAGCCTCACGCATCTCGGGTGAGGTGCCAAACCTCACGCATCTCGGGTGAGGTGCCACACCTCACGCTTCCCGCGTAAGGTGCCAAACCCCACGCATCTCGCGTGAGGTGCCAAACCTCCCGCATCTCGGGTGAGGTCCCAAACCTCACGCATCTCGGGTGAGGTGCCGAACCTCCCGCATCTCGCGTGAGGTGCCGAACCTCACGCATCTCGCGTGAGGTTCCAAACCTCACGCTTCCCGCGTACGGTGCTAAACCTCACGCATCTCGCGTGGGTTTCCAAACCTCCCGCATCTCGGGTGAGGTGCCAAACCTCACGCATCTCGGGTGAGGTGCCAAACCTCACGCATCTCGCGTGAGGTGCTAAACCTCACGCATCTCGTGAGTGTCTGGCGCTGTAGTAAATGTCCTCCCATTCTTTGTTGCGCAGAGTCCGCCCCAGTTCCCTCTCCCATCTAGCCCGTCCTGCATTATAAACGCGCGAGTATCTGTCCAAGAGGAGCCGATATATGTATGAAATGAGTCGCTTAACTGTGGTGCGCGAGAGAAGCCAGTATTCATATTTACTGAGCTTGCGTGTAGCGTCTCCACGGATCTGGAGTGGAAGCTCCCAATGTCGGACCTGTAGATACCTAAGGCGTTCAGCCTCCGGGAGGTCATAGGTCTTCCGGAATTCCTCAAAAGGCATCACTCCCGCACCTGAATACATGTGAAAGAGGCATCGGCATCCTGCTGGGCGCCACCGTGCAAAGGCCTGGACATCCCTACCCGGGCCGAAGTCAGGGTTCTCTAACAGTGGTGTGAGGGGAGACGGGAAGGTCGTCAGGTCGTGTAAGACGCATGTTCGATCCCATACCTCTAGCGGTACCCTCGTGACGAAGGAGGCGTATAGGTTAGGGGGCCGGTGTTGTCGCCGCAGGAAAGGCACCTCCTGGAGTGGACGCCCCGCGACCGCTTGGTCC
The DNA here is from genome assembly GCF_964263255.1 of Lissotriton vulgaris. Taxonomy (NCBI): domain Eukaryota; kingdom Metazoa; phylum Chordata; class Amphibia; order Caudata; family Salamandridae; genus Lissotriton; species Lissotriton vulgaris. Next base: position 946,805,014 of record NC_141699.1, on the reverse strand, counting down.
TGGAACAACCAATGGCGCTCCGATTCCCATTTGCTCCATTCCACTATGGGTTCTGAGTTGGGTCGCCTGGTAATAGTGACGCAAATCCGGCAGGCCCAGCCCACCACTCTCCGGGGGAAGCATCGCTAGCCTCAGCTTGAGTCTGGGCCGTTTCCCGTTCCACACAAACTGAGCCAGCTCCGATTGCCTGCGGCGAATCCATCCCTCCGGGGGACGGAGCGGGCTAGCCCGAAAAACGTATAAAACTTGCGGGAGGATTGTCATCTTTACTGCTGCCACTCGGCCCAGCCAAGATAGTGGGAGGTGCCGCCACCGCCCGACCTCCGCGCGGATAGTGCGACTAAGGTTAGCGTAGTTGAGACGCACCGTTTCTGGTAGCGTGGCCGCCAAGTGTATGCCCAGGTAGGGGACTGCACCGTCTGCCCATTGGAAGGGGGAATTGTGCTTCTAGGGAGGCCCGCGTGTGTGCCTCCAAGGAAAGGTCAAGTGCTGGGGGGCGGAGCTTGCCGGCGTCCATGGTAGACGCGTGAGTGCGGAGCTCCTCGCCTTTGCCCTGTAATTATCCTGCAAACTAATCCTGCTGAGTGCCTGAAAGACTCTATTGACTGCTGTTCACCCCCTAGCAGCCCCCGGGTGTGAGCAACAGAGTCTCGACGCCCGGACCACTGCAATACCGGGATGTCCTTGCTGGGAGGATCCGGCGGTAGCGGACCAGGCCTGCATCCCCGGTCTGGCCTGTGGAGCAGCCCGAGAGACGTCGCTCGACGTGCAGCCTGAAAGGGGCCGGAAGTACCGGCTGCGCGCTTCACACGGCGGACTTGGGACGTCCCGGAGCTGGGGTGATAGTGCACCCATTCAAGACGGGCGGTGTCGTGGGTGCGGCGCTCGGCCGTGCACCGTGCCTCTGCGGGCTGCTTTGAAGGACAGTGGGGCTGGGGGCCCGGGAGTGCTCCCGGTGGTCTGCCCCACCTGAAATCCCCGACCAAGCCTGACATTGTCTGCTGGAATAGCTGCGGGAAGCCCTGCGGTATTGAAAGGAGACCCGCTGTTTGGGCGGGACGCAGGACATAGCGGCTCGAGATCAGGCTGCGGAGGACTAGCGCAGTACCAACTCCGGTCCGGAGCGCCATCGGTGAGTGCCTGTTGGGTCCAGGAGGCTACGCGACGCTTGGTAGCATACTAGAAATTGCTTCATACCCCAGCAGCGAGGCCCTTGTGGAGACAGGAGACACTGGGTGGGTGCGCAGCACGGAATGTACAGCGGACACCTTAGCGAGTAACTTTTTGATTGACACCATTTTGGGGCCCGGCCTGCCTTGGTGACGGCCATTTGCTGCATCGCCCGAAGCCTGCTGCTGAGCCCTGGAGTGGTGGCTGGGCACCGAAAACGCAGAGGGAAGATCCTGCCTTGCACGGGCGTCGACGAGGAAGGTGATTGTTTGCCCTGGCTGAGGGCACTTGGCAACCTGTGCTGCATAGTGTGGTGGTTGATCTGGATACCCACTGCCTCGGGGACGGCTGGAGACCCTGGTAGGTGGAGGTTGGCGCAGTGGGGCCAGGTCATAGATCGGTAGCTATGTGGCCGGATAGAGGAACCCACAGTTGGAAGCCAGTTGGTACTGTTGTGGTGTGCGGCACTCTGGATTGTAGGAACGGCTGACCACGCACTTGGGAGCACGCACGTGGGTGCCGAGATCTGGGGCTCGGAGCCTGAGACACACGCTAATCTGTGAGACGTCGCTAACCTGCTCTAAGTGGACTCGGGAGCTTGAGAAACGTTACGCTTTGATGTCCAGCAGGATCGCCATGGGCAAAAACGACAGAACTCAGCCCAAACTCTCCTTTGAGCAGCGACGGACCAAGGGGACGGAGGTGCCTGCCACAGAGGCGCCCCCGCGGGGAGCTACCTCTGACGGTTCTACGGGAGCCGATATCCGAGACTTGCTGGTCTCGATGGAAAAAGGGCTACAAGACAGTATTGCGTCCATTGGTACTAAAATTGATGCCCTGACATCGCAGTGGGGCGATACGGCGGAAGAGGTCAGTGGTGTGCTCCCAACTCCGGAATCCCCTTTAATGGCTCCCTGTAGCCATAATAGCTGACGAGCTAGTTGGAGATGCACCTGCGCGCCAGAGGGGCAACGAGGCCCGTGACGGGTGTTTGGCAACCTGTTCTGCAACCCCAAATACTATCTCTACTGATGAGGGAAACAATCCCGAAACACGAGCTAGGCTCGTGTCTAGAGATATCGAAATACAAGTACTTACTTGCACCGATTGTGGTGAAAAACCTTTGAAATTTGAACTTTGAACCGTTCCTGACTACACTTGAACTGTACAGACCAGGATGCAGTGGGGAGATACGGCGGAAGAGGTCAGTGGTGTGCTTCCAACTCCGGAATCCCCAACGGGAGCCGATATCCGAGACTTGCTGGTCTCGATGGAAAAAGGGCTACAAGACAGTATTGCGTCCATTGGTACTAAAATTGATGCCCTGACATACCGCATGGACCGCATGTCGGAACGAGTGGACAAGCATGCTGAACGTCTCGACATGGCGGAGAGACGTCTGACGGAAGCGGAGGAGACACAGTCGGAGTGGGACAAAGACCGCAAGCAATTTGGCAGACGCCTGCAGGTGATCCAAGACAAGTCGGAGGATTTGGAGGCGAGATCGCGGAGATCCAACATTCGCATCACGGGTGTGGCGGAGACCACGCAGACTGGCAAGATGGAGCTTTTCTTGGAGAAACTATTGAAAACACTACTTGGAGACGAGGTTTTCTCCCCTATGTTTATAGTGGAGAGGGCCCACCGCACACTAGGGCCCAGGCCGAAGCCTGGTGCAAATCCGCGTCCCATAAGAGCGAAGCTACTCAATTATCGGGATAGGGACACAGCACTACGTTTAGCCAGAGACAAAGGCAAGCTGCAATATGAAGGAATGGACATCTCCCTCTATCCGGACTTCACCGCAAAAGTGCAGGAGGAAAGGAGGCAATTCGCTCCATACAAAAAACAACTGCGAGACCTTGGGTTGGATTATGCCATGATGTACCCTGCGAAGCTCCGGATAAACAGGCAAGGGCATTCACATTTCTTTACTGACCCCAGGGAGCTGCAAAAATCTCTGAAGGAATGGTCCAGAGAGCGCAGGAACAGCCCGAGGAGCGACCGGGACGACGGCAACGCCTCATCACAACTGGACGAACAGGAATGAACACTGAATGGCTGTTTGTTTCAGACAGACCTTTGTACTGGTTAGTACGCTCCCCCCTTGGCTTGCTCGGACTCCGGCTTTGTTGTAAGCAGAGCGGATGCTGATCGGCGTCTGCTCCTGTGCGGTGGAGCCCTGGCAGTACCCTGAAGATACCCTGCTGGGTGAGATCTTTCTGATTTCTTTCTATGTCATGGGATGCCAAGGGTTGCTCTCCAATATGGGCTGTTGCCTCTCGCCTGAGGGGTATGTTTGGCGGGTTTTAATGCTGCGGGTTGCAGGTAGACCTGAGAGGTGCGCTGTGCCACGAGACGGGGAGGGAGGGCGGAAACGTGCATTTCTCGAACTTGGGACTCATGTTGGCACTAAATGCACGGCAGGGGCAGGGCGATGGGACGCTTTAGCATTGCAGTTTCGAACTGGTGGATAACTGCTCTTGGCTGGCAACGTCTGCCCCTGCGCTTTCGGCACCTGAGCTCTGGAGAGAGCCGGTTAAGGGTCTGTTTAAGTTGGTTTTTCAGGGGGGGGTGGAGGGTGGCACGGGGTCCTGTCTGACCAGGTTGGGGATTGGTCGGCTGTGGGCGGGGGGAGGGTGACTGTGAATTGATCACGTGTGGGTGTGTTTCCTGGGAACAATGGGAGGTTCAGTTTCAGGGGTTTGTAATGCCTGGTGTTGTGCTATTTGTTACTGCAACTATGGTCCTACCTGTATATCTTGGAGGTTCAAGACACCCTGCGGTGCACTGCCCACTTGTATTGAAGCTAGATGGAGGACAATGAGGATTTAACCGGAGGCGGACGTCCCGATCTACTGAGGGTGTTGACCTGGAATGTACGGGGACTCAATGACTACCGCAAGCTTAGAAAAGTGATAAGCTACCTTCACAGACACCAAATAGATGTGGCTCTCTTGCAAGAAACACACCTCCCACTTACTAGTACGATGCTGTCTGTGAGAGGTTTGGAGGGCAATTGTGTAGCAGCTGGTTTCACTACCCACTCTAGAGGGGTGGTGACATGGGTGAACCCCCGCTCGCAATTAATGTTAACACCTTTACATGTGGACCCAGAGGGTAGATACACCATCTCACGGTGCACGGGTAAAGGACATGACTTAATTGTAGTGAATGTCTACGGTCCCAACTACGATGACCCCGCTTTTTACACAGCCCTTGCTGGCACATGCAGGACATATCTTGATTCCAGGATGGTATGGGGTGGGGATTTTAACTTTGTGATGCATCCGGACCTGGATCGGTCGGCTGGGTCGGCTCGCAGCCCTGCGGCAGCCGCCGTTCTTATGCACTCGGAACTAATCAAGTTAGACATGGTAGACATATGGAGACACAGACACCCGGGCCGGGGAGGGTTCACACATTACTCGGCTTACCACAACATACATACGAGAATAGATTACTGGTTTGTATCTTCCACCCTACTGAATTTGGTTAAAAATTGTACAATTCTCCCACGCACGTTGTCGGACCACTCACCACTGATTCTGCTCCTCGCTGCTCCTGCTAGGAAAATCCCCCCGTTTACTTGGAGGTTCCCGCCCTATTCTCTACTAGACTAGGCTTTTAGGGGGGAGATTGCAGAAGACCTAGAGACATTCTTTGACACTAACTTGGGGTCGGTGGACAGTTTTCATACGGTGTGGGACACCTTTAAGGTTTACATCAGGGGAATGGCGATGGCAAAGCACTCTGGGGTACTCAAATCCATTAGACACAGTGTGAGAAGTTGGCCTGGTATATAATGCTCACTAATTCTTAGTGATCACTTTGTACCATGCCAAGCAACCCTTATGATGATGGTTGTAATTCAACCTTGTAGACCAGTTATCCTAGTGGTAACGTGGACAAAGCAGTCTTAGGCTAAACTCTGAAAGGCATGTGAAGCCAGCTGTTATGCCATACACAACCCCCTTGAATACCAAATGAAAGGGACACCACACAGATATATATTGAAAATATATATTGATTTATTAACTATAAAATCCCCTGGACTCTTTATGAGCACAGAAGCACAAGCGTTAAATCACAAGACAGTTTAAAATACACAAAAGTTGCACAATATGGATGAGCCCTAGGGGCCACCTAAACCATATACTAAGAAAGTGGTATAAGAGATACCAATAGGAAAGTGAAGAGGCCTAGGGCCTTGGGAATCGCTGGAGCTATTCGAGACTAGCAGTGACTAAGTCGGGAGAGGCCCACGGGACTCGGGTGCAGTGTTCAAAGTGCACGCACTTTCCAATGCAAAGTCTATGGTGCGTAAAAAGTACAAAGTTAGAAAGTTAGGAACCTTCTGAGTGACCTACGGAGTTAAAATTTGAGACACAGGCCCTTGAGATGTCTACCAGTGCAGGAGCACCGGCGGAGCTGAGTTACCTCACCCACAGGAAGCGGGTGCACAGGGTCGAAGTAGTGTCGGGTTTCGTCACGCGGGTCGATGGTGCTTGGAGCTGAAGATGCTGCAGGCGGCTCGATGTGAAGAGTTCCGGAGGATCCAAGGGTGGATCTGAAGATGTGAAGACCTGAAAGCAGAGGGGACAGTGTTCAAAGTCACTAGCCAGTGACTACCGTGGAACCAGATTGGAACCAGGCGATGTCGGGTGCAAACAGGCGTTGTCGGGTAGCTTCTTTCTGCAGCCACGTGGATACCCGGGGTCGAGGACGTCCAGGAGTCGGTCACGAGCTGTCCCACGTAGGCTTCTCGCTGTTGGCGGTGTCGGCGACCTGATCGGAGCAAACAGGCCTTGGCAAATGCAAGCCACGCAGAAGTGGAAAGATGCTGTTCACTCGGACCAGCAAGGTCAGAGCGGGTGCTCCTTTTCACAGGAGCTTGGGTAGGTCTGGAGCAACCAGACCTGCTGTGTAAGTCGTCGGTTTCGTCGCCAAGATGGCCGCTGACCACGTGGCTAGTGGCCGGGATGGCGCGTCGAGTGGCACAATGCAAAAGGGCCCCACACAGATCGTGGAGATGCTGGAGGGCTGATCTTCGGTGCAAGGGCTGCTCGGTGGTGGGGGTTCTCAGTCCCCAAAGCACAACGTCGAGGATGCCTCGGAAGCTGCGCAGTCAGCTTTTCGAGTGTCTTCCAAGAGGTCCGGTCCCACGTCACTCGGTGCCTCCCCGGGTCCCTTCTTTGCAGGGACTGTGGATCGGGCTCTGAGAGGTCTGGGAGTCTGGTTCTTGTCGGGCTCTGGGCTCGGGCTCCGGCGGGAGGCGGCGGCAAAGCAGACGTCGGGTCGCTGGTTGGTACCTGTGTTCACAGGGTGGCCACTCCTAGGCCACAAGGGAGATTCTTCTTCAGTCTTCTGTGCAGCAGAATGTCGAAGTCCAGTCGTCTTCTTAGTTTTAAGTTGATTCAGGATGATCTGCTGTGCAATGGCACTGCTCCCACTCTTATTCCAATCTGAGGGGTGGATCTCCTGCTAGGTCCCTCCCCTATGGGTGGGACCAGGAAGGGGGGTGGTTACACCCCCTCTCCTTTGTCCAGCTCCTCGCCAGGACTGGGGCTGGAAAGCCCCAGAACCGGTTTGGGCTGGCTTATGCACAGGGACACCTTGTGTGCCCCAGGCATGTCTCAATCTATTCAGCCCTGTCCTACCCAATACACAAAACCCTGTCTGGGGTGGTGCTCGCACCTCCCCAGGCAGGAAACCCTTTGTCCAGGCCCTCCTCGCTGGAAGGACTCCCAGCAGCAGGAGGTCAGACATGTGTCTGTGGTGGCAGCATCCATTTTGTGATGCTGAGGCTCTGTTTAACTTTAACCGGGGTTAAGGCTACACACATGTCGTGTCCCTCTAGAAGGGTGGAATGCTATCCCCGTCGCCAGAACTGGCGAGGGGATAGTATTCCAATTCGTATGACACCTTACTCGACATGTTTTGATAAAGCCAAACCAAAGATAGCATTTAACCACGAGGATTATAATGCACTTAAGAGTATATGGTATGGCAATATCCCGGAACAGCTTAGGGAGTGGTTCCCGACAGCTGCAGACAGGTTCAGCTCATGCTAGAGCACCATCTCACATGTAACCATGCACTCTGCCCCCAGGATTGCAGGGGACTTCCATAGGAATGGTTTACAGGTTAACATGTGTCCAGTTTAAGGTTAGATATAGGGATACTATATCTAAGTAAGAGGTGATTACACCAACTTACCCCAGCTGAGTGATCAGCCAGTTGTGTCAAATCTGGAGGCCAGGCCAGGGGTGGCACAAGACGTGCTGCAGCCCCTGGTAGGCCTTGGATGCACCTATGCCCTGGGTACCTAGGGTACACTGTTACAGGGGCCTATAAGGTGAACCAGTTCCAATTATGTTATGCACCTAGGGTACATGGAGTCCATTTTAAGGAGAGAGCAATCAGCCTGGGGCCCTGAATAGCAGGATCCCAGGCCAACTATGTCAAAAACCAGCTAAACACCAGGCAAAAAGTTTGGGGGTAACCATAGTCAGATATCCACCTTCCTACACACAGACTCAAAAGCCTAGAGACACAATTGGCTGACTTAGAAAAGCGCCACAGGAGCACATCGGACGCGGAATCAGAAGAACAGATTAAAAAACTGATCACAGAATTCAATGAGGAAGCTGACAGGGAGGTTAAACATATGGGGAAGTATGCCACTGCGCGAACGTATGGGGAGGGGGACCGCCCAGGATCATTACTGGCCAGATTGATGCGCAGTAGTAGACCCAAGCTTGTCGTAGAGGAACTAGGGACATCCACTGGAGAGGTGGTTACGGAGGAGGCTGACATCATTGCAGAATTTAAGGATTATTATTCTAAGCTTTATAGGTCCCGATCTGAGCATATGGAGGAGGAGATCGACGACTACCTTAGTTATATCAAAATGCCCTTTCTGGAAAATTTCCAAAGGGAATTCTTGATGATGCCTATACAGCGAGACGAGATCCTAGAGGCGCTGGAGGGTATGAGATCAGGCAGCGCCCCTGGCGCGGACGGGCTCACGGTAGCCTTTTACAAGGCTTTCAAAGAAACCCTTGTACCCCATCTGATGTCCCTTTTCGATGAAATATGTCAACCGGGTAGTATGTCGAAATCTATGAGAGAAGCCCTTCTTATCACTATCCCTAAGCCGGGGAAGTCCCCCAGGGAATGCGGCTCATACAGACCGCTTTCCCTTCTGAATGTAGACGCCAAGTTGTAGGCGAAAGTACTGGCTGCGAGATTGGCTATAATCGTCCCGGAGATGGTTGCTCCGGAACAGGCGGGTTTTGTCCCCGCAAGGAACCTGACATATAACCTCCGCACGGTCCTGGGCACTATGCAACACGTGAAACAAGACAACAAAGCTGTTGCGATATTTCTGGACATGGAGAAGGCCTTCGACTCTGTGGAGTGGCCCTTCGTGCTAAGGGTGCTGCGGAAGTATGGGCTAGGAAAACCTTTCCTTCAGATGCTGGGTGCACTCTATTACAAGCCCTCTGCTCGCCTGAAACTAGGTGACATCGTCACTGACCTCATTGCCATAAGTAGAGGCACGCGACAGGGTTGCCCTCTATCTCCTCTGCTGTACGCGCTAGTGGCAGAACCCCTGGCGTGTGCGATTAGAGAATACCACAAACACCAAGGGATCAGCTTCCCTACTTACAAGATCGGTATATCCACATATGCGGATGATACCTTGCTATATGTCAGAGAACCGGAAACCAATCTTGCCTCAGTGCTGCGGGAGGTGGTGAGATTTGGGGCATTATCTGGGCTATGCGTGAACTGGGACAAATCGGTTGCACTTCCGCTGAAGCCGGTGACTGTCCCGTTTGTTGCGGAATACCCGTTGCAGTGGACTACGGACTCCATACGATACCTAGGGATCCGTCTGCACACCGACCCTGAGTTATTGGTCCGTGAGAACTATGGTAGGGCTTACAGTAAGCTGGTGGACAATGTAGAGGTCTGGTGTAGACTACCTCTGTCGCTGATGGGGCGAATTGCGATTATGAAAATGGTGGTGCTGCCTCAGTTCCTGTTTCTTTTTAATAACATACCAGTGGTCCTGTCTAAGTCCTTCTTTCGGCGCCTCACGCAAGTCCTAGTTAGGTTGGCGTGGGGAGGTAAACAGCCCAGAGTCCAGTGGAAGATTTTGGCCCTTCCCTATGAGCAGGGAGGTCTGGGCGCGCCAGACCTCGAACAGTATTATCGAATAGCCCAAGCGTCTCATCTTCACACGTGGATCCATGGCAATCCCGATATACCGCATGTAAAATTGGAACGGCTGTTTGCGGAACCAGTCCCACTCCCGGCCACGATTTGTCACCCGGTGGACCGTAGAACTGGGGTGCTCGATTCCATCAGAGCTACGAATCATGCTTGGCATGAATTGCTTAAACAGCAAGACGGTGAGAGACTATACTCTCCCCTCATGTGTGTGGAGTGGGCTGTGTGGATACCCCCTTTGGCAGAGAAAGGGGTTGTGAAGGCTCTACTGGAGCTGGGTATTACCAAGCTGGGAGACTTGTTCCTTGACGGCACTGTGAAAACTCTCCACCAGGTCTTGCAATCACTGTCAGGGAAGTCGCTGCTTCATAGCTTCCAGTACCATAGGGTACGCAGTGCCCTGCTGGAACTGCTCGGTCCGGAGCTGGCCGAACCTCCGGAGGTACCGGAACTCACCTACGTTATTAAGAACCCGGCCTCGGGTAAACTGGTGTCCAGACTTTAAAAAATGGGGGACCGGCATAGGTGTGGGCTACAGTCTAGGGCAAGAGTGGCTTGGCAGGTGGATCTCCAGACACAGATCATTGACGAGATGTGGAGTTATTGTTGCAGCAGGACCAGAAAAATATCTTTGAATAGCAGGCACAGGCTCATTCACTTCAAGTACTTGCAGCGTATATATTACACCTCGGAGAGACTGCATAGGTATGGTCTGAGAGGATCCGCGGAGTGCGAACGCTGTCATCTCCCGAGTGCGGACTTCCTACATATGGCTTGGTCCTGCCCAGGAATCCAGAGATTCTGGACGGAGGTATTCTCCGAATTGGGCCGGATTCTAGGGACGGAGGTCCCGCCTGACCCGGCCATGGCACTGCTGGGTTACTCCAAACCACTACCGGTGGCGTTGCGGAGACTGGCCGATTTAGCCTTGCTGACTGCCAAACGTACGGTAGCAATGTGTTGGATGAGGGGGCCACTACCGACAAAAAAAAGATGGGAGACGGACTTACTATACTGCTGTACACAGTCGGAGACATATAGCGAACTGCTTCCTCCCAGGAATCGCCCCAAGGATTTCTGGGGTCTGTACAGGGCCTACCTGGACGCTCGAGATAGTGCAGACTCGGGATCTGACCTGGAGGACGCAGGGGAAGAGGGAACTCTGGATGGGGTTGAGGACCACCTGGGGTGCGATCCTGCAGGTGTTTAGGGACACCCCGGGTGTGTGGCGCAGGCTCTGGATACAGGCTGCCTGGTGGTGCGCAACGGGAGGGACTCCTTGCGGGGACACAAGTTATACTTAGAGGTAGGGGGGATGTGACAGTAGTAGATAGTCAGACTGCAGTGATTGCATCCCGACACACAGGCGCTGCACGAGACGGTAGCACACACTAGAACAGCAGGCACACGTGGGGTTGGGGGGTGGTTGTTGGGAAGGGGGTGGGTAGTTTGGGGGTTGGGTAGTTTGAACTATTTATGAAACAGCACTATTTCTAGCCTATCAGCCAGGGAGGTCGGATGTACTACATGGCAAGCGGCAGCATGGGCGGGGGAAGATCCCCCCTCAAGGACACACAGCGGAGTAAAGGGGAGTGCTTGATGTGACCTCATTGTATGCTTTCCATTACTATTTGTCCCTTCATTACTCAATTTGCCGCCAGGCCTCTGGGATGCTGGCATGTAGGCTGTGTAAGATACTTCTCTACTGATGCGATCTGACAATGTGGATTGCTGCCGGCCTCCGGGTTGTAGGCAATAAGAGCTGTGTGAAAATTGGATATGCAATAAAGTTAATAAAAAAAAGAAAGGTCAAGTGCTACTGATTTCGTCATGTTCACCTTAAAGCCAGAGGCCTTCGCAAACGCATCCAGGATGGCTGCCCTGGCCGGCAGGGATGCCGCAGGGGAAGCAAAGGAAAGCGAGACGTCATCAGCGTATAAGCTAATCATGTGCATATAAGCCCCGAATTTAATCCCCTTAATGGTCGGATGCGATCGCATGGCCTGCGCCAGGGGTTCCATATACAGCGCGAAGAGCAGGGGCGAGAGCGGACACCCCTGCCGAGTTCCGCGTTCGATGGGGAATACGGGCGATGATCAGCCATTCACCCGAACCGACGCCGTGGGGAAGGTATAGCAGTTTAGAACCCACGTACGAAATCTCGAGCCTAACCCTGCCTTGATGAGCACCTGTTCCAAGTTCGGCCAGTGGACACGATTGAAGGCCTTCTCCGCATCAATTGCCAACATCATGAACTCTCCCGGCAACCTGGAGGCCCGTTCCACTAAGTGGAGTGCTCTTTTGGTGTTGTCGACCGTCTGGCGCTCCGGTATAAAGCCGGCCTGGTCCGGATCAATCAGACCCGTCATAAGTGGGCCCAGCCGCTTCAACAGTATACTGGTGTAAAGCTTCAGATCTACGTTAAGTAACGAGATAGGGCGGTAGGCCCCGCATTGCGTTCGGTCCTTCCCCGGTTTGGGAATGACCGATGTAGGAGAGTAGGGTCTGCAATCCTATGATCACCCCAGATTTTTGCTTTTTTTGCTTCACTGGTTTACGACTTCTCTGGCTGTGGGCCTGCTAATCAGACCCACAGCCTTGCTGTTCTCTCACTAAATTGACACGTGTACCTTAGGTGCATTTACCAATTGGTACTGGGCCACCTTATCAGACCCTGTAACTCAGGGCATAGGTGTACCCAGGGCCTACCAGGGGCTGCAGCATGTATTATGCCACCCCTGGCTGGCCATCTAAATCTGACACAACTGGCTGCACAACAGCTGGGGCGAGGTGGCGTAATCACCCTTTGCTTTAGATATAGTATACCTATATCTAACCCTAAAATGGACACCCGTATTCCTATCAGTCACTCCTATGGCAGGCCTTGACAATCCTGAAGGCAGAGTGCTTGGAATCGTGTGAGATGGTGCTCTGGCATGAGCTGAGCCCGTTTGCAGCTTGCGGAACCAAGTCCTAATAGCTGTTCCATGATAACGCATACCATATACTCTTAAGTGCATTATAATCCTCGCGGTTATATGCTAACTCTGGTATCGCTTTATCAAAACATGTCGAGTAAGGTGTCATACGAATTGGAATACTAACCCCTCGCCAATTCTGGCGACGGGGTTAGCATTCCACCCTTCTAGAGGGACATGACATGCATGTAACTGTGAACCCCGGTTAAAGTTAACTCAAGCCTCAGCATCACAAAATGGATGCTGCCACCACAGACACAAGTCTGACCTCCTGCTGCTGGGAGTCCTTCCATCGAGGGAGGCTTGGACAAAGGGTTTCCTGTCAGGGGCGGTGCTAGCACCATCCCAGACAGGGTTTTGTGTATCCTGGGTAGGCAGGGCTTTAGAGGAAGGTGACTGCAAGTGGCACCCCGGTGCTCACTATGCATCTGCCGGCTAGAACCAGTTCCAGGGGCACACCAGCCCCTGACCTGGGGAAAGTCCGGCATGGGAGAGGGGTGTAACCACCCCCCTTCCTGGTCCCACCCATGGGCAGGACCTAGTCGCGTGCCAGCCCCTTTTCCTAGTATAAAGATAGGAGCGGGCCCCCTTCCAAATTAGATCATCTTTGAATCCTGAAACTACTTTCTACGAAAGGAACTCTCGACTTAGTCACAAGGGAGAAATCTTGAGAAGAAGGAGTAGTCACCCTGCATCCGCAGGCACCATCCAAGCATCGCGGTCTGCTGTAAGTCTCTCCTCCGGATCAAGACTGCCCAGCTCGACGAGAACTGGCTTCCCTGGCACCTCTGACCTCAACCTGCATCATCAGCCCAGCTCAGATTCGTGGGTGTGACGAGACCTCGAGGGACCAGCCATCTTCAGGACTACACGACGCTTGCCCAGCACGACCGCCGAGGGATCTTAGAGTGAGTGCTTTGGGGTCCAAGAAGCCCCCACCCTGAGCAGCTCCAGCACCGAAGTTCAGCCTCCCAGCATCCACGAGATCTGCGTGGGGCCCTTCTGCTCTTTGCTGCTCACCGCGTTGTCTGGCTACTAGCCCGCTGGCTTGTGGCCTTCCCGACGACGAACGACGACATCAACACCGCTGGTCTGGTTGCTCCAGACTGGCCATTGCTCCCCTCCAACAGAGGAGCACCCCGGACCCTCCTGGTCCACTCCAGACGCCATTTTAAGTCCACCGCGTGGGCTTGCATTTGCCAAGACTTGTTGCCCCAATCCTGGGTCCAGTGACGTCGACAGCAGATACCATCGTGGGACAGCTCGCACCTCCATCCTGGTCGCCGACAACGCCTCCTGGTCCGTGAGACTGCAGAGCCCAGCGTCGCCCACTCACCTGGTCGAGGTGACTCCATCCGGTGCCATCCTGGTGCCCATCTAATCACTGGCTAGTGATTCAGAACTTGGTCCCCTCTGCTTACAGGTGTCTTCCATCTTCGATCCAGGCTTGGATCCCTCCGAATCTCTTCACTGGTTGCCTGCCAGCAACTTCTTTCAGGCTCCATAGACTGCAACGAGGATTCCTGCCGTCTTTCCAGACCTATGCAGCCGCAGCCCCTGGGCTAGGTAACTTCGGCATTTCGGTGCCCCAGCATAGCCTCACTATCCAAGGGTCTAGATCCTTTTTCGTTTCAGCTCTACCTAGTCGGATTCGTCCGATAACACTAACTTTGTAATTCCTAGCAACCATAGACTTTGTTCCGCATCCCGCGTGAGAGTGCACACTCTGCACCCGATCTCCCTAGGCCTCCTGCTAATAATCTGAAGGTTCAGTAGTCAAGTCCTAGCGATCCCAAAGCCTATTAGAGTAGTACTTACCTGCTAGTAATTTCGCATTCCACTTTTAGAGTATATGGTTTTTCGTGCCCCTCGGGCATTTGTGTAAATTGTGGAACTTTGCGTATTTTCCTAAGAGCTTTGTATTGTGCTTAGCACCCTGTCCTCATAAAGAGTCCAGGGTTGTTGTGTTCTAAATAAATATCCTTTTATTTTCATAACAACTTGTGTGGTGTCCTTTCACTTGGTGTTCAAGGGGTATATGTGATGGTATAACAGCTGGCTTAACACGCCCTCTAGAGTTTAGCCTCAAGACTGCTCTTGTCCATGCTACTAGGATAGCTGGTCTAACGGTTGACTTACAACCAATCATCAATAAGGGTCGTTTGGAATGATACACAGTGATCACTAGAATAGTGAGCACTACATATCAGGCCAGCTTCTCACAACCGAGATCATGGCACTCATCAGATCTCTTGGGATGGCGCCGGGCTCCGAGAAGGAATTAAAGAGGGCAGTCAACAACGGAGCAACCTGGGGGCAGAATGTTTTGTAAAAGGCGGCAGTGAAGCCATCCGGTCCCGGCGCCTTGGCCAGCTTGAGGCGGGAGATCGCGGCAATGACTTCTTCAGGACGGATCTCCCTGTCAAGGAGTTCTGATTGTTCCGTCGATAAAGCCGGTATGGACAACGGGTCCAGGAAGGCCGCCCCGTCCGCTGGATCCAGAGCAGCCCCCTCGTATAGTGTGGTATAAAAGTCACTAAATGCCTGCGCTATAGCTCCGTCCTCCGTCACTGTGACTCCGTCCTGCGTGTGTATTTCCTGCACCGAGTGTCGCTGCTGCTGTTCGCGGAGTGCCCGACCCAACAGCCTCCCGCATCTGTCGCCTCCTGTGTAGTATGCATGTCCTACCCGTAGTGCCGCGTATTCTGCTCTATCTTGATCTAGTGCTGCTAACTGATGACGTGCCACTCACAACTGTTTCCACACCCGCGGCGCCCCTGTCCTCTGGTGTACCTGCTCCAATTCTTCGTGCGAGCAGAGAGCTTGTCTCTCTTACGGGTCCTCTCCGCATTTTCTGCTACCGCGATTGCAATGAACTCACCCCGTATGACTGCCTTGAGTGCTGTCCAATGTGTTGCATGTGAAGTGTCCGTCGGTGTGTTGTGTACCAGGTATTCCGCTATAGCTTCCTTCATCTTGGCCACAACCCCCTGTCTGTGCAGCAGCGTGTCCCTCAGTCTCCAGCAACGGGCACTGCGCCCCACCAGTGGAAAGGTAAACACCGCTGTGAGAGGTGCATGATCGGAAAGGGCTGCCGCTCCTATCTCAACGCTTGACGCCAGCGCTCTAAATGAAGTGGATGTTAGAAAATAATCTAGGCGCGCATAGGTTTTGTGGGCGTTGGAGTAATATGTGTAGTCCCGGTCGCCCGGATGGAGGGAGCGCCACAAGTCCGTCATACCCAGTTCTGACAATCTGTTCCGTCCCCCCTCCGATAAAGTGCCTGCCTGCGTGGATCGCTGCGCTGACCTGTCAAGTAGGTTGTCAAAAACTAAATTGAGGTCCCCCCAACCAGAACGTGTCTATCAGGTGCCGCCGCTGCTTCAGTAAGCACTTGGTGGAAGAACTTCTCCTGCCCCTCATTTGGCGCATAAACCGCAATCACCGTGAAGGTGTGAGCACCCAGTGAGAACCTGCAGGATAGGAGTCGCCCTTTAACCTCTGTCCCCCGGTGTAACTGCTACCCCTTAAATCGCTTTGACACCAGGAGCGCCACCCCAGCAGTCTTTGTGGTCGTGGATGAGAAAAGTTGTGTCGGAAAGTGACGGGATTTAAGCCTATGACAATCCTTAGTTAGCAAATGCGTTTCCTGGAGGAGACAGATATCTGCTTTTGAATTCTCCAGCAGGGACAGCACCGCTCGCCGCTTAACCGGATTGTGCCCACGCACATTCAACGTGAGTACACTCAACTCAGTCGCAGGCATAAGGAGTCATACCCCACACACTCTCTGAGAAAACTTCCAGTGGCCAAAACATCAGCCAAGCCCTGTCTCGCAGCTGCCCCGGCCAGCCAGGACCCTCAGATCTGCGCAATTCGCCACACCCTTTCAGTCCAACATTCACTCGGATCCGGAGTTCCTCCCCCTTACCAACAACACCCCCTCCCCACAATGAACAAAACCCTTGACAGCCCCCTACCCCGCCGCAATCCCAAGATGCCAACATTGATAGTCCTTCATCCAGAGATGAATGGGAAAGGTCTCTCCCAGTCCAGAAACCCCCTTTTCCTGACTGGCCAAAGAAGCAAAACAGTCTCTCCCCACCCCTCCACCTGCCAAGGAGACCACCCTCCCTCCCCTTTCCCCAACTTGAAGAATACCAAAAATAGTCCTGTCCAACGTCCATAGTTGTAGACGAGGAGGTTGGGACACCTTCGGGGGAATGTGTCGGAGTCCAATACCTCCGCCCCCGCCGCCGACTCAGTCGGCCCCAATCCCCACTGTCTCATCAAAAGCCCTCGTGCCACTTCATCGTTGGTTATCCGCTGTCGGAGAATGCCAGTCCCAGCGCTACGGCTTCTACCGCAGCACGGCGACCATCTTCGATCTCTTGTGCGGCCGGGCGCCTCAGTCTTCGTCGTCGCCGTTGCTGTTTCCACTGCCCAGGGCCGTCCGTGCCATTTACTCCCCCTCCAGGCTGATCGTCATCCTCCGTCGGTTCCTCGAGGCCTAGCAATTTGCATGCATCCCTGAAAGACCGCAACTGGTGAACCTTGTTGTCCAGCTTAAACACCAGGCGAAAGGGGTGACCCCAGCTATATGGGATGTCGCGTCGCAGTTCTGCCGTGATCGGTCGGAATGACCGTCGTTTCTCCAGGGTGATGGAGGCGAGGTCCTGATATAGAGTCGGCGAGTGGGCACCATATGAGATGGTTCCCATCTGGCGCGCTTTGCTAAGGATATCCTCCTTCGTGCGGAAGTCCTGCACGCAGACCAAGATGTCGGCCGGTTGGGAAGAGGCCGCCCTGGGCGGGCCCGTCCTATGGGCGCTGTCCAACCGAAGCGTTGAGTCCGCCGGTCGGCCCAGGATGTGGTTGAAGAGGCCTTGGGTGAAATGGAAGAGGTCGTCTGTGTCGGGAGCCTGCTTCACTCCCCGAATCCTGATGTTGTGCTGCCGGGAGCGGTTCTCCAGGTCCTCGGCGTGAGACTGGCGGTCCACCTGTGGGTCGTGAATACGGACTATTTCTTGACGCAGCGCCTCTATTTCTACATCTCGCCCATCGCATTTGGTCTCTAGGTCCCCCACTCTTTCTCCTATGGTGTCAGTGTCGCGTCGGACTTCCCGTATTTCCTCCTGTAGGTCCCTCTTCAACGCGTGGATGTCCTCTCGCAGGCCAGCGAAGAGGGAAAGGTCTTTGTGATAGTCTCCTCAATGTCCGCCTTTCCCAAGGGTGGAGAGTCCGTGATCTTCTTTTCCGTGCCGGTCCGTTGGCTGGATGTGGCGGCGTCCGTCCGCTTCCCCATTGTGCTGGGAGTGGATAGATCCTTAATAGTCCTGTCCTTCTGGATTCTCCCCGAGGACATGTCACTCAGGGCCTCCCCGGCCCGGACACCACCAGTGCTGCTTGACGGCGTGGGTTCCGGCAACGAGGGTGCAAGAAAGTTCGACGGGTCGGTCCTGTATTCAGGGGAGCTCACCTAGGGCTGCGCCAGGAGCCCGCCTTTCCCCGCTCCGGTGCCGAGGAGACTACACTCTGTCACTGCCCAAACCCCAGGGTGTCCGCAGCTGGACCAGGACACCAGTCACTGGTGTCCGGTTGCTCCTGTCCGGGCACTGGCCTCTATTTGCCCACCGAGCGCCTCCGTGTTCTGCTCGCAGTCTTGGGGCCTAGCAGGGCTTCTAGGATGCCACACAAGGGGCAGCTCCGACCAGCGAGCGGCTCAAAATGGCGGAAGCAAACTCCAGTGCGAATCAGGCTCTTCCGTTCGATTCCCCCTGTGGGCTCTAACTCGGCGCTTCCGAAACCCTCTGGGCCTGGTCGACGCGCCGACACTCTCAGCCGCCACTCGGTAACGATTCCTCCCCGCTGCTCCTCACCTCAGTCCCTGGGGATCGGGTTCTGTGTTCCGTCCGCCGTGCTCCGCGGTCGGGCCCACTACGCCTGGCCGCCAGCCCGTCCGCCATCAGAGATCTGTCTCTGCCGCTACCACCGCAACCGCGTGCTCGCGGGTCCGCAGTAGCCCCCGGACAGTGTCGTCCCAGGGGCCTCGCGCTGTCAACGCGCGGGCCGGACTCTCCGCTCCGGCGTCAGCCCTCGCGTAGTCTGGCGCCACCCAGTCGGACTGCCTCGCCGGGGCCCAAGGCCACGCCCCGCGGCTCCTCTCCGCTAGGCCCAACCCGGCCTCGCTCACAGCGGCACTTCTCCCTCTGTTCCAGGTGGCCCCAGCATCGTTCGGTTCTCTCCTCCGGGTGCAGACCTCTCCCGACCGTAAGCGCTCTCCGACGGGGCCCACTGATGGGGGATTGAAGCGCTGCAATGGTGCTATAAAGACGGCCGGTGGTGGGAGCTCTCGGAGACACGTCCGCTCACACCGCCATCTTGGCCACGCCCCCCCATATCTGGTTTTAGACGCCGTTTTCCATTCGTCACCATTTCGAATGCGCACCAAATGATACGCACCCCGAAGATCTAATTTGGTGTAGATCACAGCGGTCTTCACCTGGTCCAAAAGAACTGGGATCAATGGAAGGGGGTCCTTGTTCTTTATTGTGATCTTATTCAATGCTCTACAAATCAATACAAGTTCTTAATTCCCCATTTGCCTTAGGAATAAAAAAACAATGAAGAGGCCGCAGGTGACTTAGATGGGCGTATAAATCCGTTTTCCAAGTACTGATCAAGATATTGTCTCAAATGTTGGTTTTCTTTTTCTGATAATGCATATATCCGACAGTTAGGCACACATGAACCAGGCACAAGATCAATTTGACAGTCGTATGACCAATGAGGAGGGAGGGTCGCTGCTTTTGCTTCACTGAAGACTTCTTTAAATTCCTCATAGGGAGTTGGTAGCACGGTTTCTTTCTCTTCCGTGTTTGCAATTTGTCCCGTTGTAGATTCTTTGGTCTTTAACCCCTTCGCTGCTCATGACGAGCTCAGCTCGTCATGAGGCACGGTTGAGCTGTGCTCATGACGAGCTGAGCTCGTCATGAACAATGGGGATTCAGGGAATGCAGCACAGGAGGGGAATCTCTCAAGCACCCAAGGTGTTAAACATGTGGAGTGACAATATTGAGAAAGAAAAACAAGTTCCCTTTTTTGCCAATCTATTAAAGGGTTATGCAAGCAAAGCCAAGGCATTCCTAAAATAAAGCCATATTGTGGGGCTTGGATTACATCGAAATGAACTTCCTCTTTATGCTGTTGGTTATTTGTATCTATGCAGAACATCTGAATTTTAGAGGTTTGCATGGTAACAGGGCCTCCAGACAACATTTTGCCATCTACTGCTTGCACAATTTCTGGAGTGACCTTTTTCTCACAAGCAATTTGTAACCGTTGAGTTGTTTCAAAATCTACGAAATTCCCAGTTGCGCCTGAGTCTATTAGGACTTCCATTTGGTATATTTTTGAAGTCAACTGAATTTGTACTGCCAAACGGAAGTGAGATTTGAAGTTGGATACACAGGAATTTATTGAAGGGAAGGCGATGGTTCCCAAGAGATCCCCTTCTAAACATCTTGGGCACAATAGTTTCCCGACGTTTGCTCAGTTGTAGTCACAGCCACAGACTTGTTAGCACTCACAGTCTTACCTTTAGGTTTTATTGTGCAATCTTTCAGGAAATGAACCTTTCCACCACAATAAAGACATTGGCCATTTTTACGACTATTATCTTTTTCATCTTTAGACAATGGTTGCCTAAGAGTCCCGACTTCCATTGGTTCTGTAGTTGTTTCTGAACTACTAAGTTGATTTCTGGGTTTACTGTCGAACTTCCAACTTGATTTATCATATTTTTTCCTGTCAGTTCTTCTTTCGGACAGTCTATGATCCAGACGTAAAGTTAGATTGACTAACTCTGAACAAGTAGTTGGTTGAGGATCGATTTGCGCAAGAACGTCTTTCAGATCATCTTTTAACCCTTGATAAAAGAGTGCTGCCCTCTTTTCTTCAGGCCGCGAGGTTTCTGCAATTAACCTATTGAAATGTGACAAATAGGAAATAAGGTCTCTATTCCCTTGTCGTAGCTGTAATAGGTTGCGATCTACGGACAGAGTCACCAGTGGCGGCTGGTGACATTTGAAATTGATGTGGCGTAAAATTGGCGGTGGAGAAAAAAATACAGGAACAAACACCACACAGTACCATACAAAGAATAGAAACCAACCCCACATCAAAACTAATGCAGCGCGCTATGTGAAAGTGAACTCAGCATGTTCATAAAGTGATCACATATTTTAGAAAATATTCATTTCGTGAAACCATCATGCAGTGTTAGAGGCTTAGCTTATGAGTAGCTTCAAATAGAATGAAAACACAAAACAGGTATTACAGCAAATTTTGCCTGCAGCGGGCACCAATGCATTGTATATTCCATACCTTGCAAATACATATACAGGGTAAATTTACACGATGAAAACTGCCCAGATTTGTAAATGTGGGATACTTTTTTTTTCAGCTGAAACACGCTAATGAGGGCCACTTTCATTTTAATGCCCAGATGTATTTGCTGTGCTAGTCCGACCCTGGCTGTTCCACGTATTCCGAGTGAATTTATCAATAAATAACACATGACTCGACCCCCAGTGGCTCCAATTGCCCTGTTGGTCCAGTGTCACTCCGAACTGAGGGAGTTCTTGCTGGGTCGGAGGTGCACTCACACGGAGCTGTTTACATAACGTGCTCGCCGTGCAAACCGTAGCAGCCCTCTCAATTGACTCCAGTGACGCGTCACTAAGTAGAGAAATTTTATCAGATTGTCTAAAGAGGGACAAATGTATGCGTATCCCTTGGCTCCTTTATGTAAAGAATAACTTAGAGGAGCTAGGCCTGGGGAACCTCTTTCTCCATCCCACATCGATTGTAGCTCAGGACAAACAGCATGTGGGGAGAATATTCCTGGAACAGAAAACCATGTGCAGAGAGGTGGCTGAAGGTTGTAAAAAAACTGTGAGGGCCCATCGCCAAGTAAAAAGTGTTCAAGGCATGGAGCCGTACCTGTTCCTCATGCACAACGCCCAGGATAGGTTCCTGATGTGCCGATTTAGACTTAACTTACTCCCATTCATGTTGGCATCACCAGCAGGGTTTGTCACAACAATAGACCAGAAGGGGCCCTGCGGCTGCGACAATAGGTCTCCGCAGGATTCCCTTCATTTGGTCTTACTTTGTCCTCTCTACTCTATGCCCCGGCGTAAATATCTTGTAAATATCTTGAAAACTGCTAACTTGGTCCACGCAAGGGAGGCATTAGTTTTCTTACAGAAAGCCGAGGACCCTCTGACATTGTGTAGTATTTTGAATTTCATTAAAGTTGCCCTAAGACTAAGGCTCACTAGAGGTGTAGATTGAACCTTTTATTCCGTCTTTTTAATGTTAAATATGGTCATACTACTGCAACTATATCTGTAAATTTATTGTACAAAGAATTCTGAAATGTTTAAATGCTTTTTTATTGTGTAAATTTGAATGTGCTTTTATGGTGTTTTTTAATCACCGAATAAAGATTCTTTGAATTGAATTGACTCCAGTGACGCAATTTAAACTTATTTTAATTAATGTTTAACCTATCGCAGATACTGTTTTTAACACTCCGTCGATCGTCAGCCCCTCCTTATCCTCTCACTCCCAAATATACAATTTGGCACCGGCATGACTGAGCTAAACTGTGTGAATCAGGCGAGTGACGAAGGTGCTGGTGCTGACAAGTTTGTGTCTAGTCAGAGGCCAGTCACTCCTCTGATGTCCCTACTTGATCGGTGTGCAGGGGAACGCCAGTTCTCTTGTGTCAGTGAATTAACGAGACACACGTTTGTGACTGCTTACTGGCACTACAACTATGAGAGATGGAAACAAACATACAAACTACTGCCACAAACGGATGAGAGAAACTCGCACTTTATTTACTCGGAACTTTTATACAGAATGCAAAGCATGACTGTATTTTCGGCTGAATTGGGTTAAATGTTACAACTCATTTACACACAGTCACAGAGGCCCTTATTTAAGGCAACCCAAGGAACGTGCCAACAATGTACAGTCTTCAGAGTTTATTCGATGTTATATTGTTTTCATTTTTAATTATTATGTATGCACATGCACAATGGCACTCACCACATGGGAAGGAAGTCGGAACGGGAAACCAAGAATCAGGCGTGAGCGCTCTCACTGCACAGGACCATCTCTTCCCAGAGCAAGGGCAGGTGGCACGGCGACATCGCAGTCCCACCTGCCCCATCACAGTCAGGCACGGGTTGCCAAACGCAGCCGCAAGAAGAGCTCAGAGCATCCATAGAAGCACCAAGCACCTGCACGCCACTGCCAACGGACCCGAGCCGGCGCACAAGGAGGCATGCATGAGCTGAGCATCCCGGGTGACAGGGTAAAGGAGTACTGGCGCGTGGCGCAACACAAACCACCTGAACCCCCAGACTAGAGGGCTTCTTCTTCACCCCTCTGAAACCCGCCTCCTTAACGAAATCCCCCTCACTCCGAAGCCGGCCGAGACAGGCAACATTTAAATACTTAAGTATAATTTACATGCGATATGTATGTATGTATGTATAGGCGTTCTTTTATAGCGCTATAACTGTCACCCGACGGGCATCCTGGCGCTTAGACTGTTATGACACAATACATGATGTTTCCAGCTTCCAATCTATTTACATTGTTCTGGGGAACAGATGGGTCTTTAATGCTTTTTTAAAGGAAGAAAAATCTTCCAGTCCCCTCAGGCCTAGCGGTAGAGAATTCCACAGCCGCGCTGCGGTAAACCTGAAGGACCGACCACCCATCCGGGACCTCAGAAACTTGGGTACTACCACCAAGTAAGCCGAGGCTGACCGGAGTGGTCTTGGAGGGATGTACCATGAGAAAAGGTCCTACAGAGGAGACGGGCCTTGTCAGTGTAGAGCCCTAAAAACCAAACACAAAGCTTTGAAGTTCACCCGTTGAGAGATTGGCAACCAATGGAGGTCCCTAAGTGCCTTGGCAGAAGAGTCCAGGCGGCGTCGCGAGAGTTCCAGTTTGGCATCAAAATTCTGTACTCGTTGGAGTTTTCCTAGCAGTGTAACTGATGCCCCCAGCAGCAGTGCGTTGCAGTAGTCGAGACGACTTAAAATTATGCTCCGCACTACCTCTGGTCTGGCCTGTACCGGGAGCAAGGGTAGAATCTTTCGCAATGATCCAAGTAATGCCATACAAGTGGCCACCGTTTTGTTCACTGATGTGTCCAGCTGTAAGTCGGAACTAAACATTACCCCCAAATTCCGAACCGATTCGGCAGGCAGACTAGTACCTTGGAAATCAGGAGGCCAAAAACCCTGTGGTATGGGTCTGGGGGTCCGATCCATAGAGCAATGTAGCACCTCGGTTTTTGAGCTGTTAAATTGTCGGGAGTTGTTACCCAGCCATTCTGCCGTGGTGCTCATGCATCGATGGAAGACCTCCTGTGACACCCCGTCCTTACCCTCAAACGAGAAGATAAGTTGGGTGTCATCGGCGTAGTTGGTGAATGTTATGCCAAAAGATTTAATCAGCGTGATCAGGGGACGGAGGTAAAGATTGAAAAGAATGGGGCTGATGGCCGAGCCCTGGGGTACTCCCTGACCAACCCTCCTGATGTTGGATTTAAAGGGTGGCAGGGCAACTACCTGGTGCCTTTGATCGAGATATGACACCAGCCATTCAAGTGCCAAGCCCGACACCCCAGCCTCCGTCAGTCTCCTGATCAGGATTGCATGGCTGACCGTGTCGAACGCGGCCGACATGTCGAGCAGCACTAAAAAGGCTGCTTGACCCTGGTCGGCACGCGTTCGAAGGTCATCGAGAACAGTCACCAATGCCAACTCTGTCCCATGTGCCGGTCTAAACCCAAACTGAGCCACATCCAAACAATCAGTAGTCTCAAGAAAGTTGGAGAGATGTTTTGTGGCCAGTTTCTCCAGAATTTTAATAGGGAATGGCAAGAGGGAGATGGGCCTAAAGTTGGCTGGGCATGTGGGGTCCAGATTCTCCTTTTTAAGCAGTGGGGAGACCACCGCCAATTTCCAGCAATCTGGAACCCGTGCTGAAGTGAGAGACTGGCGACAGATGGAAAAAAGTGGGGGAAACAGCTCTTCACGAAAAAGTTTCCAGAATTTGGGTGAAAGAGGATCAGAAGGGGAGCCAGAGGACACCCCGTCAGCCAAAGAGCAGAAGTCCTCAAAAGATGGTAGAGGAAAGTTGCTCAGCTCACCCGATTTAGTACACTCCTTCCTATTCTCAAACGAGATGGAATCGTGCACAGCACGGCCAGTTGACGAGGGAAGATTGTTTAAGATGTTGGCAATCTTATCCTCAAAGGCCTGTGCTAGCGAATCACAGAGAGCTTGAGAGGCCGGGATGACATTTTTGGTACAGCCGGATGGGCCAGGCCCTTTACGATCTTAAATAAGGCCTGAGATTTACTTACAGCTGCCATCAAAGATTCTTCTAAGAATCTAGCTTTGGCAAGCTTGATCTGGATTTTATAGGACGCCAGTGCTTGTTTGAAGAGGAGGACTCTATGTGATTCCAGGTACTGTTTCCTCCAGGTCCGCTCAGCCTCTTTACATTGGAGCTTGAGCTGCCAAAGTTCTTCCGAGTACCATGGCATAGCAATATTAGTCCTATCTTTGATTTTTCGCAGCGGGGCCAAAGAGTCCAGAGAAGCCGAGATTCGCTGACAGAGAGTCTCGTAACTTACGTCCACATTCGCTCCCAATACAAAGCCATCTGGCAGCAGAGAGGGCAAGATCGTTTGTTTGAGGAGTCTAGACCATTGTCTCCACATTCTAGTGCCCCCCACACTCCCTTTCTTTAATGGAGCACTAGTGCACGAGAGGGAGAACTGGACGAGGGCGTGATCCGTCCAACACTGAGGCAGGACGTCACGTATAGCCGTTCGACAAGCGTCAGCAAAAAGTAGATCAAGAATATGGCCCTTTGAATGGGTTTTGGAGAGTACCAGTTGTTGTAGTTCAATATTATGACAAGCTTGGACCAGCTCTACATAGGCCGTCTTGGTCGGTCCCTCTGACCAAAGATTGAAATCCCCTAACACCAACAACTTTGTGTGGGAGTGGGAGAGATCGTATATTAAGTCTATGAGCTCAGGTACAGCAGATAACGAGCTAGCCGGGGGTCTATAACATAGACCCGTGAATACCACGCCTCCTTGGTCCTTGATGGAGAAACCCAATGTTTCGCACCCAGCGATTGCCTTGATGATAAGCTGGGAGACGTCAAGAGTCTGCCTAAAAATTAATCCAGTTCCACCTCCTTTGGCTCCCACCCTGGGATTATGCATTATTTTGAAGCCAGGGGGACAAGCTGTCCCCAGTTCCACCGAGCAAGTCGGTGTTGTCCAAGTCTCTGTCATGAAGAGTACGTCTAGATGGTAAGACTCGATAAGTAACGCAATTTCTTCACAGTGTTTGATGAGAGATCTCACATTCAACAAGCCACAGGACAAGGCAACTGGGTGCTTACTGGTGATATTATACTTTCGGTTACTGAGTGAACCGAGATTAAGGCGTAAAAGTTCATCGCGGGAATAAGAGTAAGAAGTTACATCTTGGTTCCGAGAGGCAGAACTTTCGGCGCCCGGCGCGTCCTGTGCGCGAACGGGCGCAAACGGGCTTATCTCTGGCGCACCTCCGGCGCTCCTGCGGCGCGCCCGCTGCGCGCCTACGCTGCACGCTTTAGGGGCGTCCATCATATATAGCCGTATACGCAAGAGTCCTGTAGTGCGATCACTAGCCCCCCAACCAAGATGGCGCCAGCAATTCGGCACTCCCTGGTTCCCTCACTCACCCAAGATGGCGGCTACCAACACCGAAGCGCGATGTCCCCAGGAGCCCTAAGGTGCCCTGAAGCGCTCGAATTCCCGCAAAGTGCGAAATGAGGTCACAATTATAGTGCTGGTAAGAGTGGTACTAATAACACGCTATGAGAGAGGTAGCGCCTAGCGCCAAGATCGACAGCGCGAGCGCTCAGTAAAGTAGATTAATTTTAAAATAATTAAAACAGCAATGCGGCAATAGATTCTGCAGCTCGCAATGGTCATGTAAGTCTGACCTGTCGATGGGGAAGTTCTGCTTTTATGCACTTCCAGACGCAAGAGTCCTGTAGTGCGATCACTAGCCCCCCAACCAAGATGGCGCCAGCAATTCGGCAGTCCCTGGTTCCCTCACTCACCCAAGATGGCGGCTACCAACACCGCAGCGCGATATCCCCAGGAGCCCTAAGGTGCCCTGAAGCGCTCGAATTCCCGCAAAGTGCGGAATGAGGTCACAATTATAGTGTGGGTAAGAGTGGTACTAATAACACGCTATGAGAAAGGTTACACCTAGCGCCAAGATCGACAGCGCGAGCGCGCAGTAAAGTAGATTAATTTTAAAATAATTAAAACAGCAATGCGGCAATAGATTCTGCAGCGCGCAATGGTCAGGTAAGTCTGCGATATACGATAATAATACATAATAAAATATTATATAAAACTTACCTTGGCTTCCCGCGCTGACTCCCGAGACTGCAGACTTCCGACTCCCGCCGTCCTGGATTTTGAATGCGTCTGACGTGGTCTGGGCTCTCGTCAACAGGAAGGCTGCAGGCAACCTCCCTCCCCTCCACCGCAGCCAGCACCGATTGGTTCGGACGGCTGCCCCAACAGCGTCATTTCTCTCAGTCTGTATGCTGCAGAGTACGGAGAGGAGGAAGCGGAGTACTTAATCGCTGTATCCTATCTACTTTATCAGAGAGCATTGCAGTGGCATTCCTAGCTTCAGTTAAATCTGTTTGCATCTGAACAATAACCCTCATTAAATCATCCATGGTGGCCATAATGTCAAAACTCTCAGACCGGGAGGAATATTATTCGTGGGCTCACTATTCTGTCAGGTTGCTTCTTCCTCAGGGTCTGGAGTGATGATATAAGGGGCCCACCTCTCAATACCTCCAACTCTGATTGTAATGATTACACAGAGTATTGAATGATTTAGCGGGGGAAAGGGAATTAGGAAGGGAACAGCTGGGAAGGAGATCTGAAAAGGAAAAGTTACTCGCAAACAAAAATACACGCACTTTCCTTCGCACAAAGACGTAAATTAGGACATCAGATTCTGTCCTTCAATCAGGAACTAGCTTAAGAGCTTCGTGGCTTGCGTTTATTCAGACAATCAGACTCTTAGTTGACCTTTCTTAGATCCGCTATATTGTGGCGATAATACTTCACTTCAGTATCAACTGCTCAAAGGCATAAGCAGCAGAATTTGGTCTTGAAAATCAAATTGAATGTTCTTAATAAATCACTGAAATGGTTTTAACAAGATTCGCAATCTTACCTGTAGAGTGGACCTCTGTCTCCTTTCTCTCACTCTGCTCCTTCACTCGTTTTTCTATCCTTTCTATCTTTCACCTTTCTGCATCTCTGCTCTTTTGTGCGTTATTTCTGCCCATTTTCCCTTTCTCTTCCTCTGCTCCTTCACTCGTTATTCTTCCCTTTCTATCTTTCACCTTTCTGCACCTCTGCTCTTTTGTGCCTTATTTCTGCCCATTTTCAGTTTCTCTCCCTCTGCTCCTTCACTCGTTTTCACTCGTTTTTCTACCCTTTCCATCTTTCACCTTTCTGCCCTTTTCTGCATCTCTGCTCTTTTGTGCCTTATTTCTGCTTATTTTCCCTTTTTTCTTTATCCCTTCTTTCCTCCCTTTAACTTTCCCCGCCGCTGCTGCCCCGCGGCCCCTCCCCCCCTCCAGCGCGACCGGCCCAATCCAGCTCCTCTCCCCGCTCCCGCCTCCCAGCTATCCAGCCCTCCCCGACCCCTACTTAATGGCGGCCACTGGTGCACCGAAGGCGCGTCAAAAGCAAGCACGTTTGCGCCCGTCCGCGACCAGTACCAGGTACCCTGGACCTCCGCCCCGCCAACGCTGCGACCCAGCAGCACTCCACGCACTCAACCCAGGCTGCAACAACAACTGCAAGCTAGCATCACCAGCCGACACCCATGGACCCTTCAGCTGTCACCGCTGCCGCCACACCTGCAGCACCGCCAACACGGATCCAGCACAACCTGCCCCCAAGAACACAACCGAACCGAAGACCCTGCAATGCATCCTCCTCAACGTCCGATCCCCCACAAACACGCCACAGAAATCTGGGACCTCCTCGACAGCACCACCCCGGACGTAGCATTCTTCACCGAAACCTGGACCAACACCACCTCGGGACCGGACATCGCCATCGCCATCCCCCAAGGATACAAGATCTCCAGGAAGGACCGCCCCACCCACCCAGGAGGAGGAATCGCCATCGTCCACAAATCCAGCCTCCGCCTGAGCACACTCCCTGACGAGTCCACAAAACTGATGGAACACCTTCACTTCAAGATACTGGCCAGCCCCACCGCCGCCCTCCGAGGAACCCTCATCTACCGACCCCCTGGACCCTGCGGACCCTTCGCCAACTCCATCACGGACATTATCTCCCCGCAGGCCATCGCATCCACCAACTACACCCTGCTGGGAGACCTCAACTTCCACCTCGACAATCAACTGGACCCCAACACCACATGCCTCCTGGACAACCTCCACAACATTGGACCCTGCCAGATCGTGACAGAGCCCACGCACTCAGCAGGACACACCCTCGACCCCCTCTTAACTACAGGAAACTCCATCACCTTCAGCCACACCACCGAACTCCCATGGACCGACTATCGTTGCGTCCACTTCACCTTCAGAACACACACCATCCACAGACACCAGCACCTGCTTCCAGAATGAAACTGGACCAAAATCACCAACGACCAGCTCACCTCCTCACTCAACAACTCCACCCCAACCATCGCGGAAAACAACAACCCCAACACCGCAGCTCGAACCCTGCATAGATGGATCTCGGACAGCACCAACACCATAGCCCCCCTCAAGAAAAACAACAATACCCGTGCCAAGAAAGCCAGATGGTTTACCACCGAACTTCCAGAGTCCAGGCGCACACGCCGCCGACTCGAAAAGGCCTGGAGAAACACCAAATCCACAGAAACCCACAACAACTTCAGAGCCGCCACCAATGCCCCCCATCAACTCATCAGAGAAACGAGGAAAAAAGCGATTGAAGACAGAATCTCCACCCACGCACACAACAGCAAGGAAATCTTCAGCATCATCAAGGAGTTCGCCCAACCCACCAGCGAGTCTACTGACATACCTCCCTCACAAGACCTCTGCGACAAACTCAGCACCTTTTTCCACCAGAAAATCAAGAGCATCTACGACAACTTCGACAAAGACAACTGTGAAGGGGCGGCCCTTACCTCCCGGGCACAGCGATCTCGTAGGAACGCCCATACGGGCGACATCACTAACCCACAGCCAAAACCGGCTACACCTCTCTCTGTCTCCCTGCAGGCGCCGACAACACCACCGGAGCGCAGCGGACCGGAAGCGGCCTGGATTGACCCCGGAAGTACAACGGCCACTAAAGGACCGGAAGTTACCCCGCCTGACCCCGGAAGCCTTTCCTCAGGGACCCAATCGGATGATAGAAAAGCCGGCGAAGCAGAGGGAGAGAGGTTCCCAGCGGTGGACTCGTGGCAGGAGTTGGCGAGACGCGAAGGACCGACAGCGGAGATTGTAGGAGAGAGGACGAGGCGAGAGAGGGAAGAAGAGGAAGACGTTTGGTGCGAGGATTGGTGGCATCCTCAGGAGGTGGCTGGAAAGCGGCCGTAACTCGGATGAGAGTTACGGCGGGGCACGTGAGTAAACTGTTACCATTCTCCGTGTTTCCCCCTCCCTGTGTAAATAGTATACATACTGTAAATCTTGTACAGAAGTCACGCGCACCCCACTGTATATTATAATCACCCCTACACTGTATAATACCTTCCGCCCAATAACCCCCCACTATTTGCACTCTGTCCCTACACCCAGTCTTTTCTTTCCCTTCTTCCCCTACCCTACCGCCCTCCCTCACGGTCTATTTTCCCCCTCACACTCCCGGTGCCGGTGTCAGTCGACCGAGTTCCGTGACCATTGGGACTAACTGCCCTGTGTCTCTTTCCTTTATCTCAGAGGGACGCCCCAACGCCCGCAACCCGGAAGGAGAACACCAGCCCGGCAGTGGAAGACCTACCTGTGTTCTCATCATCGGACCCCTCGCGAGGAACCCTAAACCCGACCCACGAGGACTGCACCTAATCACCGTGCCCAAGGGCTTGACTTTTCTGTATAAAAATAAAACTCTTGCTAATCATAGCACACTACATCCGGCCTCCACGCCTGTTATTCCGGCCCGCCCACCCCCACACTCCACAAGTGGTGTCAGAAGTGGGATCGCCAGGAAGCATGGAGGCCGCCGTCAAACAGCTGGCAGAAGGCCAGGAACTTCTCGGCAAGCTGATGGAGCGGTTCCTCAAGACCGCAGAAGATGACAGGGGACAGTTGCACGACGTCCTGAAGGGGCAGGGCACGGCCCAGGACCAAGCTCTGGAAAAGTTAACGACCGTCATGGGACAGCCAAGACCCATGACTTCCCTTCCCTCGGTAGTCCTGCAAAAATATGTGGCTGGCGAAGACCCCGACTTTTTCTTCACCAATTTTGAACGCCTCGCTCAGGCCGCTGCTTGGCCCGCTGATCGATGGGGTCATTACCTTGGTCCCCTACTGACAGGAGAATTGCAAGCAGCATATCAGCAAGCAAACATACAGGGACAAACCCCCTATGCGGATATCAAAAAGTGTATATTGGAACATCTGGGGATAGATGATGAAACATACAGGGTTAGGCTCCGTCAGGCCAAGGAGGGGCCCCAAGAAAATCCCCGGGCATTGTCATTCCGTATACAAGACTTGGCCGACCGTTGGCTAAAACCTGAGACCTCCAGCAAGGCAGAAATAATGGCAAAGATATACTTGGAACAATATCTTGCTTCCCTACATCCTGCCACGCAGAAGTGGGTCCGCCAACATGCCCGGTTGACTCTGGACAGTGCTGTCGAAATAGCCAGTGCCTACAATCGAGCCCAGGAATCCCAGCGGGTGAAGAAAGAACACCCTACCCACATAGCTCGGGGCAGCCATCTCCGACCATCAAGACCACCTCCGGTGGTCCGGAAACCTGAACCAGCCCCATTGATGCCCTATCCGGTCATGCAGAGACCACCTCAACCAGGTCCTCAATGTTATCATTGTGGTGGATACGGGCACATAGCTCGCATATGCCCCCAGAAGGAGGAACCCATGGAGATAGGGTTGACCAGGAACTATGTGTGTCTTACCACAGAAACAACCCCTCCGCCCTTCCGTTGCCCCGTACAGATCAACGGACACAGAATGATGGCGCTTGCAGATACAGGGTGCCGTCATAGTGTTCTGCGTCCCAAGGAACTACCTCACGCAGTGGGACCCGTGACAGGGTCGGTGGCCATCAAATGTGTCCACGGCGACATGAAATGTTACCCAACTGCACAAGTACGTGTGCAACATCCTACCGACAAAGGAAGCCTATTGACAGTCGGTTTGGTGCCCAACCTACCCGAACAGGCAATTCTGGGGAGTGACTATAGCGGTCTTCCCCATCTCCTTCAGGACACCACAGATTCCCTGAAGAAATGGTGGGCGGAGGCCCCGTTCTCCCGTGATACCCCTGCTTCAGTGGAGATTCCTAAACCCCTGAAGACCAAGGCCCAAAGGAAAAAAGAGAAGAGGGAGTTCGCCCTGGCCTGCCCCGCACAGGCGGACAATCATCCGTGGGAAACCGATCGGGAATTCCGTGCCGCACAGCAAGATGATCCAGTGCTGCAGGATGCCTGGGGTCGTGCACTCCCCGATGAAGACCCCTTACACGTAGGTCCCTACTTCTTCATACGGAACGGACTCTTGTATCGGAAGGGAGGACCCCAGGCTAACACTCAGTTGATTATCCCGGGGCTGTTTCGAGATAAGGTGTTGTTTCTGGCTCACAGCCATCTGCTTGATGGACATTTCAGTGATGTAAAGACTGGAGAGGCGATTT
The DNA here is from genome assembly GCF_964263255.1 of Lissotriton vulgaris. NCBI lineage: Eukaryota > Metazoa > Chordata > Amphibia > Caudata > Salamandridae > Lissotriton > Lissotriton vulgaris. The sequence goes on along the minus strand of NC_141699.1, from coordinate 946,772,587 downwards.
TGGAGAAGTTTTACTGGCCAGGCGTGTATGCTCAAATTAAACGCTACTGTCGGGAATGCCCGGTGTGCCAGAAAGCCAGCTGGTACCGACCACCGAGAGCTCCCCTCCAGCCCCTCCCTCTGATTGATATCCCCTTCACTAGGGTGGGTATGGACATTATAGGTCCCCTGTTACCCTCCAAAAGCGGCTGTAGGTATGCCTTAGTGGTAGTGGACTACGCCACGCGATTCCCTGAAGCTGTGCCTCTCCATCAACCAACCACCCAGAATATCGCTAAAGCGCTCATTTCCCTTTTTTCTAGGGTGGGGTTTCCACGGGAGATATTGACCGATCAAGGCACACCCTTTGTCTCCTCTCTTATGCGCCAAGTCTGTTCCAATCTGGGGATTAAACAAATAAGAACTTCCGCCTACCTCCCCCAGACGGACGGCTTAGTGGAACGCTATAATGCCACGCTAAAGACCACCTTGAAAAAACGTTTGGGTCTCGAGAGCAGAAGGTGGGATGAGATGCTTCCTTTGGCCCTCTTTGCCATCCGGTGCAAAGCACAAAGCAGCACGGGTTATTCGCCCTACGAACTGCTGTATGGTCGGGCCCCCCGGACTCTTTTGGACATGGCTCGTGAGGCCTGGGAAGCAGAGCCAGATCGGACCCGTCCTCTCCCCGAATACGTCACCAATCTGAAAACACATTTAGGAGAGATCAGAGAGATTGTGAGACAGAACCTGCTGGCCGCCCAAACTTCTCAAAAGCAACAATACGACAAGGGAACCAAACCCCGGTCTTTTGTCCCCGGGGACCTAGTACTGTTGCTCCTTCCTTCCTCGGACCATAAGTTGCTAGGACAATGGCAGGGTCCCTTCACTGTCACAAGACAAGTGACTCCAGTCACATATGAAGTCCAAACAGACGTCACCAGGGGGTCCGCCCAAATATATCATATCAACCTCCTAAAGAAATGGGAGGGGCCCCGTCCCGTCTTGTCTGGTGATAGCCCACTCCCGTTTGAATGCTGCTTTGATGCAGAGCTGTCCGAGAGCAAGAAACAGGACCTGTGCCAGACCTTGTCATCAGTACGAACAGTGTTTTCCTCCCTGCCGGGACACGCTACAGTAGTAGAACATGCCATCCACACGGAACCCGGGAAAGTAGTCAGACAGCGACCATACCGTGTCCCGGAAGCCCGAAGAGCGGTCATAAAAGAGGAGACCAATCAAATGTTAAAAATGGGCATCATTGAACCCTCCTGCAGTAACTGGAATTCGCCCATCGTCTTAGTCCCAAAACCCGATGGCTCCACCAGATTTTGTATAGATTTCAGGGAGGTGAACAAGATCTCAGCCTTCGACTCATACCCCCTTCCTCGTGTAGACGAGATGGTCGAACGCATCGGCAGGGCTAAATATATAAGTACCCTTGACCTCTGCAAGGGATATTGGCAGATCCCCTTGAGAGCAGAGGTCAAACACAAGACCGCCTTTTCTACCCCAGAGGGTCTGTTCCAGTTTAAAGTTATGCCCTTCGGCCTTCATGGAGCCCCAGCGACATTTCAAAGGGCCATGAATCAGGTCCTACAACCCCACTCCCACTACTCGGGCGCTTACCTAGACGACATAGTCATCTATAGTGACACCTGGGAACAACATCTGTCTCATGTGCGGTCAATTGTCACCTCCCTAGGCGCCTCCGGCTTCACCATTAACCCCTCCAAGACTACATTAGCGGCCCAGAGCGTGAAGTATCTAGGGTACCTGCTGGGTGAGGGGCATATCCGTCCACAGGGCAGCAAGGTCAGGACCATCCAAGCTATACCTTTCCCCCAAACCCGTAAAGATCTCCGTGCTTTCCTGGGCATGTTGGGATACTACAGGAGGTTTATACCCAACTTCTCCCATACTGCAGCCCCCCTGACAGATCTCCTGAAGAAAACAACGAAGACGGAAGAGGTCCTCAAACACCCAACCCCCCTGTTGTTACATGCCTTTCACCTGCTCAAACATTCCCTAACATCGGAGCCAGTACTGATGAGTCCCGACTATACCCAGCCCTTCATATTGCAAACCGACGCGTCTGACCAGGGTTTGGGGGCGGTGTTGTCCCAAAAAGATACAGAGGGGGCTGAAAAACCTATCCTATATCTTAGTAGGAAATTGTTTCCCCGAGAGACCAACTATTCAGTGGTTGAAAAAGAGGCACTCGCCATTAAATGGGCGATAGAAAGCCTCCGGTATTACCTGGAGGGGCGGGAATTCATTCTGTACACTGATCACGCCCCTTTGGAATGGATGGCACGTAACCGTGGTAACAATGATCGAGTACTCAGGTGGTTTCTCTCTCTCCAACCCTTTCGCTTTCGAACACTACATCGAAAAGGGCTAGAGCAGGGCAATGCAGACTACCTCTCCCGGTATCCACCTTCCCCAACCCCTACAAGAAACAATCCTAGGGAAAGGGGATGTGAAGGGGCGGCCCTTACCTCCCGGGCACAGCGATCTCGTAGGAACGCCCATACGGGCGACATCACTAACCCACAGCCAAAACCGGCTACACCTCTCTCTGTCTCCCTGCAGGCGCCGACAACACCACCGGAGCGCAGCGGACCGGAAGCAGCCTGGATTGACCCCGGAAGTACAACGGCCACTAAAGGACCGGAAGTGACCCCGCCTGACCCCGGAAGCCTTTCCTCAGGGACCCGATCGGATGATAGAAAAGCCGGCGAAGCAGAGGGAGAGAGGTTCCCAGCGGTGGACTCGTGGCAGGAGTTGGCGAGACGCGAAGGACCGACAGCGGAGATTGTAGGAGAGAGGACGAGGCGAGAGAGGGAAGAAGAGGAAGACGTTTGGTGCGAGGATTGGTGGCATCCTCAGGAGGTGGCTGGAAAGCGGCCGTAACTCGGATGAGAGTTACGGCGGGGCACGTGAGTAAGCTGTTACCATTCTCCGTGTTTCCCCCTCCCTGTGTAAATAGTATACATACTGTAAATCTTGTACAGAAGTCACGCGCACCCCACTGTATATTATAATCACCCCTACACTGTATAATACCTTCCGCCCAATAACCCCCCACTATTTGCACTCTGTCCCTACACCCCGTCTTTTCTTTCCCTTCTTCCCCTACCCTACCGCCCTCCCTCACGGTCTATTTTCCCCCTCACACTCCCGGTGCCGGTGTCAGTCGACCGAATTCTGTGACCATTGGGACTAACTGCCCTGTGTCTCTTTCCTTTATCTCCGAGGGACGCCCCAACGCCCGCAACCCGGAAGGAGAACACCAGCCCGGCAGTGGAAGACCTACCTGTGTTCTCATCATCGGACCCCTCGCGAGGAACCCTAAACCCGACCCACGAGGACTGTACCTAATCACCGTGCCCAAGGGCTTGACTGTTCTGTATAAAAATAAAACTCTTGCTAATCATAGCACACTACATCCGGCCTCCACGCCTGTTGTTCCGGCCCGCCCACCCCCACACTCCACAACAACCAACACACTGAACCATCACGAACCACCCCCGACACCCGGAAACCAGCGATTGATGACTGGACAGCCCTCACCATCGAAGACACACTGAAGACAATGAAGTCAATCCACTCAGGGGCCCCCACAGACCCCTGCCCCCACCACATCTTCAACAGAGCCGCCGATACCATCGTACCCATGCTCCACCACACCATCAACAGCTCCCTGGCGACCGCCTCGTTCCCCGACGACTGGAAACACGCCGAGGTCAACCCCCTCCTAAAGAAACCCTCAGCGGACCCCACCGACCTCAAAAACTACAGACCCATCTCCCTGCTCCCTTTCCCAGCGAAAGTCATCGAGAAAGCCATCAACAGCCAACTCGCCACATTCATTGAAGAACACAACATCCTCGACTCCTCCGAATCCGGCTTCAGAAAAAACCACAGTACGGAAACCGCCCTCCTCGCCGCAACAGACGACATCCGCACCCAACTGGACAAAGGAGAAACAGTAGCCCTCATCCTCCTAGACCTATCAGCAGCGTTCGACACAGTCTCCCACCGCACCCTAATACGCAGACTCTACGACGCAGGAATCCAGGACAAGGCCCTCGACTGGATCTGCTCCTTCCTCTCCGGCAGGACGCAACGGGTCAGACTCCCCCCTTTCCTCTCAGACCCCACACCTACCACCTGCGGAGTCCCCCAGGGCTCCTCCCTCAGCCCGACGCTCTTCAACGTCTACATGGCACCACTTGCCCCCATCGTCAGAACCTACGGACTCAACATCGTGTTATACGCAGACGACACCCAGCTCATCCTCTCCCTATCCAACGAGCCCAACACCGCCAGACGCAACTTTCGAGAAGGCATGGAAGCCGTCGCCAAATGGATGAAAAACAGCTGCCTACAACTAAACACCAACAAAACAGAAGTACTCATCATGGGCCCAAACCCCGACGCCTGGAGCGACACCTGGTGGCCCACCGCCCTCGGAAACCCGCCAACCCCCACAGACCAAGCATGCAACCTGGGAATCATCCTGGACTCCGAGCTCAAAATGGACCGCCAGATCAACTCTGTCTCATCTTCCTGCTTCCACACCCTCCGACTCCTTCGTAAGACCTTCAAATGGATCCCCCTCGAACACCAAAAGACAGTCACTCACGCCCTGGTCACCAGCAGACTCTACTACGGCAACGCACTCTATGCAGGAATAAACAAAAACCTCATCCACAAGCTACAGAACATCCAGAACGCCGCCGCAAGACTGGTCCTCAACCTGCCAAAACACTGCCACATCTCCCAGCACCTGTGCACACTCTACTGGCTCCCCGTCGAGGCGAGAATCACCTTTAAGATGCTCACCCACGCACACAAGGCCCTCCACGGCACCGGACCAGCATACTTGAACAGCCGGCTCAAATTCCAGGCACCCCAAAGGACCCTACGATCAGCCCAGCTCTCCTACGCCGTGGTCCCCCGCACCAGAAAGACCAGATCGGGAGGCCGCTCCTTCTCCTTCCTCGCGGCCAAAGCATGGAACGCCCTTCCGCTCCACCTCAGACAGACAACATCGCTCCCCATCTTCGCAAGAAACCTCAAAACCTGGCTCTTCGACAGACCCCCTCCTTGATGGAATGGAACCTGCACCCTCCCACCCCTAGCGCCTTGAGACCCTTACGGGTGAGTAGTTGCGCTTTAACAAACTCCTGATTGATGGATTGACTCTACTTCTGAATCTGGGTTAGTGACAGGTAATCCCCCCAAAAGCTAGCCTCACCGGGAGCCCATCAAGAAGAGAAGTCTCCGCTGATTCTAAACTCCTCCTGCAGCTCAGCGAGCGTTGTAGCAGTCTTCAGGCACCCAGAACTCTCCACCGATCAAAAGAAGAAAGCTGGCCTCGGAGAGAAACTGAGCCCCAAGATCCTCTTCCTCCTTCACCAAAAGACGCTGAAAAGTGAGCACGGGGAACTGGGCGCGGCCGCTGACATCATTGTAGGCACGCCCCGTGCCGAACCTCACGCATCTCGCGCGAGGCGCCGAACCTCACGCATCTCGCGCGAGGCGCCGAACCTCACGCATCTCGCGCGAGGCGCCGAACCTCACGCATCTCGCGCGAGGCGCCGAACCTCACGCATCTCGCGCGACGTGCCGAACCTCACGCATCTCGCGTGAGGTGCCGAACCTCACGCTTCCCGCGTGCGGTGCCAAACCCCACGCATCTCGCATGAGGTGGCAAACCTCACGCATCTCGCATGAGGTGGCAAACCTCACGCATCTCGCATGAGGTGGCAAACCTCACGCATCTCGGGTGAGGTGCCAAACCTCACGCATCTCGGGTGAGGTGCCAAACCTCACGCATCTCGGGTGAGGTGCCAAACCTCACGCATCTCGTGTGCGGTGGTAAACCTCACGCATCTCGGGTGCGGTGGTAAACCTCACGCATCTCGGGTGCGGTGCTAAACCTCACGCATCTCGGGTGAGGTGCCAAACCTCACGCATCTCGCGTGAGGTGCCAAACCTCACGCTGCCCGCGTGCGGTGCCAAACCCCACGCATCTCGCATGAGGTGGCAAACCTCACGCATCTCGGGTGAGGTGCCAAACCTCACGCATCTCGTGTGAGATGCCGAACCTCACGCATTTTGTGTGAGATGCCGAACCACACACATCGCGCGTGAGGTGCCGAACCACACACATCGCGCGTGAGGTGCCGAACCTCACCCATCTCGCGTGAGGTGCCGAACCTCACACATCTCGCGTGAGGTGCCGAACCTCACACATCTCGCGTGAGGTGCCGAACCTTACGCATCTCGCGTGAGGTTCCAAACCTCACGCTTCCCGCGTACGGTGCTAAACCCCACGCATCTCGCGTGAGTTGCCAAACCTCCCGCATCTCGGGTGAGGTGCCAAACCTCACGCATCTTGGGTGAGGTGCCAAACCTCACGCATCTCGCGTGAGGTGCTAAACCTCACGCATCTCGTGAGTGTCTGGCGCGGTAGTAAATGTCCTCCCATTCTTTGTTGCGCAGAGTCCGCCCCAGTTCCCTCTCCCATCTAGCCCGTCCTGCATTATAAACGCGCGAGTATCTGTCCAAGAGGAGCCGATATATGTATGAAATGAGTCGCTTAACTGTGGTGCGCGAGAGAAGCCAGTATTCATATTTACTGAGCTTGCGTGTAGCGTCTCCACGGATCTGGAGTGGAAGCGCCCAATGTCGGACCTGTAGATACCTAAGGCGTTCAGCCTCCGGGAGGTCATAGGTCTTCCGGAATTCCTCAAAAGGCATCACTCCCGCACCTGAATACATGTGAAAGAGGCATCAGCATCCTGCTGGGCGCCACCATGCAAAGGCCTGGACATCCCTACCCGGGCCGAAGTCAGGGTTCTCTAACAGTGGTGTGAGGGGAGACGGGAAGGTCGTCAGGTCGTGTAAGACGCATGTTTGATCCCATACCTGTAGCGGTACCCTCGTGACGAAGGAGGCGTATAGGTTAGGGGGCCAGTGTTGTCGCCGCAGGAAAGGCACCTCCTGGAGTGGACGCCCCGCGACCGCTTGGTCCTGGAACAACCAAAGGCGCTCCGATTCCCATTTGCTCTATTCCACTAGGGTTCTGAGTTGGGTCGCCTGGTAATAGTGACGCAAATCCGGCAGGCCCAGCCCACCACTCTCCGGGGGAAGCATCGCTAGCCTCAGCTTGAGTCTGGGCCGTTTCCCGTTCCACACAAACTGAGCCAGCTCCGATTGCCTGCGGCGAGTCCATCCCTCCGGGGGACGGAGCGGGCTAGCCCGAAAAACGTATAAAACTTGCGGGAGGATTGTCATCTTTACTGCTGCCACTCGGCCCAGCCAAGATAGTGGGAGGTGCCGCCACCGCCCGACCTCCGCGCGGATAGTGCGACTAAGGTTAGCGTAGTTGAGACGCACCGTTTCTGGTAGCGTGGCCGCCAAGTGTATGCCCAGGTAGGGGACTGCACCGTCTGCCCATTGGAAGGTGAATTGTGCTTCTAGGGAGGCCCGCGTGTGTGCCTCCAAGGAAAGGTCAAGTGCTGGGGGGCGGAGCTTGCCGGCGTCCATGGTAGACGCATGAGTGCGGAGCTCCTCGCCTTTGCCCTGTAATTATCCTGCAAACTAATCCTGCTGAGTGCCTGAAAGACTCTATTGACTGCTGTTCACCCCCTAGCAGCCCCCGGGTGTGAGCGACAGAGTCTCGACGCCCGGACCACTGCAATACCGGGACGTCCTTGCTGGGAGGATCCGGCGGTAGCGGACCAGGCCTGCATCCCCGGTCTGGCCTGTGTAGCAGCCCGAGAGACGTCGCTCGACGTGCGGCCTGAAAGGGGCCGGAAGTACCGGCTGCGCGCTTCACACGGCGGGCTTGGGACGTCCCGGAGCTGGGGTGATAGTGCACCCATTCAAGACGGGCGGTGTCGTGGGTGCGGCGCTCGGCCGTGCACCGTGCCTCTGCGGACCGCTTTGAAGGACAGTGGGGCTGGGGGCCCGGGAGTGCTCCCGGTGGTCTGCCCCACCTGAAATCCCCGACCAAGCCTGACATTGTCTGCTGGAATAGCTGCGGGAAGCCCTGCGGTATTGAAGGGAGACCCGCTGTTTGGGCGGGACGCAGGACATAGCGGCTCGAGATCGGGCTGCGGAGGACTAGCGCAGTACCAACTCCGGTCCGGAGCGCCATCGGTGAGTGCCTGTTGGGTCCAGGAGGCTACGCGACGCTTGGTAGCATACTAGAAATTGCTTCATACCCCAGCAGCGAGGCCCTTGTGGAGACAGGAGACACCGGGTGGGTGCGCAGCACGGAATGTACAGCGGACACCTTAGCGAGTAACTTTTTGATTGACACCATTTTGGGGCCCGGCCTGCCTTGGTGACGGCCATTTGCTGCATCGCCCGAAGCCTGCTGCTGAGCCCTGGAGTGGTGGCTGGGCACCGAAAACGCAGAGGGAAGATCCTGCCTTGCACGGGCGTCGACGAGGAAGGTGATTGTTTGCCCTGGCTGAGGGCACTTGGCAACCTGTGCTGCATAGTGTGGTGGTTGATCTGCATACCCACTGCCTCGGGGACGGCTGGAGACCCTGGTAGGTGGAGGTTGGCGCAGTGGGGCCAGGTCATAGATCGGTAGCTATGTGGCCGGCTAGAGGAACCCACAGTTGGAAGCCAGTTGGTACTGTTGTGGTGTGCGGCACTCTGGATTGTAGGAACGGCTGACCACGCACTTGGGAGCACGCACGTGGGTGCCGAGATCTGGGGCTCGGAGCCTGAGACACACGCTAATCTGCGAGACGTCGCTAACCTGCTCTAAGTGGACTCGGGAGCTTGAGAAACGTTACGCTTTGATGTCCAGCAGGATCGCCATGGGCAAAAACGACAGAACTCAGCCCAAACTCTCCTTTGAGCAGCGACGGACCAAGGGGACGGAGGTGCCTGCCACAGAGGCGCCCCCGCGGGGAGCTACCTCTGACGGTTCTACGGGAGCCGATATCCGAGACTTGCTGGTCTCGATGGAAAAAGGGCTACAAGACAGTATTGCGTCCATTGGTACTAAAATTGATGCCCTGACATCGCAGTGGGGCGATACGGCGGAAGAGGTCAGTGGTGTGCTCCCAACTCCGGAATCCCCTTTAATGGCTCCCTGTAGCCATAATAGCTGACGAGCTAGTTGGAGATGCACCTGTGCGCCAGAGGGGCAACGAGGGCCGTGACGGGTGTTTGGCAACCTGTTCTGCAACCCCAAATACTATCTCTACTGATGAGGGAAACAATCCCGAAACACGAGCTAGGCTTGTGTCTAGAGATATCGAAATACAAGTACTTACTTGCACCGATTGTGGTGAAAAACCTTTGAAATTTGAACTTTGAACCGTTCCTGACTACACTTGAACTGTACAGACCAGGATGCAGTGGGGCGATACGGCCGAAGAGGTCAGTGGTGTGCTCCCAACTCCGGAATCCCCTACGGGAGCCGATATCCGAGACTTGCTGGTCTCGATGGAAAAAGGGCTACAAGACAGTATTGCGTCCATTGGTACTAAAATTGATGCCCTGACATACCGCATGGACGGCATGTCGGAACGAGTGGACAAGCATGCTGAACGTCTCGACATGGCGGAGAGACGTCTGACGGAAGCGGAGGAGACACAGTCGGAGTGGGACAAAGACCGCAAGCAATTTGGCAGACTCCTGCAGGTGATCCAAGACAAGTCGGAGGATTTGGAGGGGAGATCGCGGAGATCCAACATTCGCATCACGGGTGTGGCGGAGACCACGTCAACTGGCAAGATGGAGCTTTTCTTGGAGAAACTATTGAAAACACTACTTGGAGACGAGGTTTTCTCCCCTATGTTTATAGTGGAGAGGGCCCACCGCACACTAGGGCCCAGGCCGAAGCCTGGTGCAAATCCGCGTCCCATAATAGCAAAGCTACTCAATTATCGGGATAGGGACACAGCACTACGTTTAGCCAGAGACAAAGGCAAGCTGCAATATGAAGGAATGGACATCTCCCTCTATCCGGACTTCACCGCAAAAGTGCAGGAGGAAAGGAGGCAATTCGCTCCATACAAAAAACAACTGCGAGACCTTGGGTTGGATTATGCCATGATGTACCCTGCGAAGCTCCGGATAAACAGGCAAGGGCATTCACATTTCTTTACTGACCCCAGGGAGCTGCAAAAATCTCTGAAGGAATGGTCCAGAGAGCGCAGGAACAGCCCGAGGAGCGACCGGGACGACGGCAACGCCTCATCACAACTGGACGAACAGGAATGAACACTGAATGGCTGTTTGTTTCAGACAGACCTTTGTACTGGTTAGTACGCTCCCCCCCTTGGCTTGCTCGGACTCCGGCTTTGTTGTAAGCAGCGCGGATGCTGATCAGCGTCTGCTCCTGTGCGGTGGAGCCCTGGCAGTACCCTGAAGATACCATGCTGGGTGAGATCTTTCTGATTTCTTTCTATGTCATGGGATGCCAAGGGTTGCTCTCCAATATGGGCTGTTGCCTCTCGCCTGAGGGGTATGTTTGGCGGGTTTTAATGCTGCGGGTTGCAGGTAGACCTGAGAGGTGCGCTGTGCCACGAGACGGGGAGGGAGGGTGGAAACGTGCATTTCTCGAACTTGGGACTCATGTTGGCACTAAATGCACGGCAGGGGCAGGGCGATGGGACGCTTTAGCATTGCAGTTTCGAACTGGTGGATAACTGCTCTTGGCTGGCAACGTCTGCCCCTGCGCTTTTGGCACTTGAGCTCTGGAGAGAGCCGGTTAAGGGTCTGTTTAAGTTGGTTTTTCAGGGGGGGGTGGAGGGTGGCACGGGGTCCTGTCTGACCAGGTTGGGGGTGGTCGGCTGTGGGCGGGGGGAGGGTGACTGTGAATTGATCACGTGTGGGTGTGTTTCCTGGGAACAATGGGAGGTTCAGTTTCAGGGGTTTGTAATGCCTGGTGTTGTGCTATTTGTTACTGCAACTATGGTCCTACCTGTATATCTTGGAGGTTCAAGACACCCTGCGGTGCACTGCCCACTTGTATTGAAGCTAGATGGAGGACAATGAGGATTTAACCGGAGGCGGACGTCCCGATCTACTGAGGGTGTTGACCTGGAATGTACGGGGACTCAATGACTACCGCAAGCTTAGAAAAGTGATAAGCTACCTTCACAGACACCGAATAGATGTGGCTCTCTTGCAAGAAACACACCTCCCACTTACTAGTACGATGCTGTCTGCGAGAGGTTTGGAGGGCAATTGTGTAGCAGCTGGTTTCACTACCCACTCTAGGGGGGTGGTGACATGGGTAAACCCGCGCTCGCAATTAATGTTAACACCTTTACATGTGGACCCAGAGGGTAGATACACCATCTCACGGTGCACGGGTAAAGGACATGACTTAATTGTAGTGAATGTCTACGGTCCCAACTACGATGACCCCGCTTTTTACACAGCCCTTGCTGGCACATGCAGGACATATCTTGATTCCAGGATGGTATGGGGTGGGGATTTTAACTTTGTGATGCATCCGGACCTGGATCGGTCGGCTGGGTCGGCTCGCAGCCCTGCGGCAGCCGCCGTTCTTATGCACTCGGAACTAATCAAGTTAGACATGGTAGACATATGGAGACACAGACACCCGGGCCGGGGAGGGTTCACACATTACTCGGCTTACCACAACATACATACGAGAATAGATTACTGGTTTGTATCTTCCACCCTACTGAATTCGGTTAAAAATTGTACAATTCTCCCACGCACGTTGTCGGACCACTCACCACTGATTCTGCTCCTCGCTGCTCCTGCTAGGAAAATCCCCCCGTTTACTTGGAGGTTCCCGCCCTATTCTCTACTAGACGAGGCTTTTAGGGGGGAGATTGCGGAAGACATAGGGACATTCTTTGACACTAACTTGGGGTCGGTGGACAGTTTTCATACGGTGTGGGACACCTTTAAGGTTTACATCAGGGGAATGACGATGGCAAAGCACTCTGGGGTACTCAAATCCATTAGACACAGACTCAAAAGCCTAGAGACACAATTGGCTGACTTAGAAAAGCGCCACAGGAGCACATCGGACGCTGAATCAGAAGAACAGATTAAAAAACTGATCACAGAATTCAATGAGGAAGCTGACAGGGAGGTTAAACATATGGGGAAGTATGCCACTGCGCGAACGTATGGGGAGGGGGACCGCCCAGGATCATTACTGGCCAGATTGATGCGCAGTAGTAGACCCAAGCTTGTCGTAGAGGAACTAGGGACATCCACTGGAGAGGTGGTTACGGAGGAGGCTGACATCATTGCAGAATTTAAGGATTATTATTCTAAGCTTTATAGGTCCCGATCTGAGCATATGGAGGAGGAGATCGACGACTACCTTAGTTATATCAACTGGCTGCGAGATTGGCTATAATTGTCCCGGTGATGGTTGCTCCGGAACAGGCGGGTTTTGTCCCCGCAAGGAACCTGACATATAACCTCTGCACGGTCCTGGGCACTATGCAACACGTGAAACAAGACAACAAAGCTGTTGCGATATTTCTGGACATGGAGAAGGCCTTCGATTCTGTGGAGTGGCCCTTCATGCTAAGGGTGCTGCAGAAGTATGGGCTAGGAAAACCTTTCCTTCAGATGCTGGGTGCACTCTATTACAAGCCCTCTGCTCGCCTGAAACTAGGTGACATTGTCACTGACCCCATTGCCATAAGTAGAGGCACGCGACAGGGTTGCCCTCTATCTCCTCTGCTGTACGCGCTAGTGGCAGAACCCCTGGCGTGTGCGATTAGAGAATACCACAAACACCAAGGGATAAGCTTCCCTACGTACAAGATCGGTATATCCACATATGCGGATGATACCTTGCTATATGTCAGAGAACCGGAAACCAATCTTGCCTCAGTGCTGCAGGAGGTGGTGAGATTTGGGGCATTATCTGGGCTATGCGTGAACTGGGACAAATCGGTTGCACTTCCGTTGAAGCCGGTGACTGTCCCGTTTGTTGCGGAATACCCGTTGCAGTGGACTACGGACTCCATACGATACCTAGGGATCCGTCTGCACACCGACCCTGAGTTATTGGTCCGTGAGAACTATGGTAGGGCTTACAGTAAGCTGGTGGACGATGTAGAGGTCTGGTGTAGACTACCTCTGTCGCTGATGGGGCGAATTGCGATTATGAAAATGGTGGTGCTGCCTCGGTTCCTGTTTCTTTTTAATAACATACCAGTGGTCCTGTCTAAGTCCTTCTTTCGGCGCCTCACGCAAGTCCTAGTTAGGTTGGCGTGGGGAGGTAAACAGCCCAGAGTCCAGTGGAAGATTTTGGCCCTTCCCTATGAGCAGGGAGGTCTGGGCGCGCCAGACCTCGAACAGTATTATCGAATAGCCCAAGCGTCTCATCTTCACACGTGGATCCATGGCAATCCCGATATACCGCATGTAAAATTGGAACGGCTGTTTGCGGAACCAGTCCCACTCCCGGCCATGATTTGTCACCCGGTGGACCGTAGAACTGGGGTGCTCGATTCCATCAGAGCTACGAATCATGCTTGGCATGAATTGCTTAAACAGCAAGACGGTGAGAGACTATACTCTCCCCTCATGTGTGTGGAGTGGGCTGTGTGGATACCCCCTTTGGCAGAGAAAGGGGTTGTGAAGGCTTTACTGGAGCTGGGTATTACCAAGCTGGGAGACTTGTTCCTTGACGGCACTGTGAAAACTCTCCACCAGGTCTTGCAATCACTGTCAGGGAAGTCGCTGCTTCATAGCTTCCAGTACCATAGGGTACGCAGTGCCCTGCTGGAACTGCTCGGTCCGGAGCTGGCCGAACCTCCGGAGGTACCGGAACTCACCTACGTTATTAAGAACCCGGCCTCGGGTAAACTGGTGTCCAGACTTAAAAAAATGGGGGACCGGCATTATTGTTGCAGTAGGACCAGAAAAATATCTTTGAATAGCAGGCACAGGCTCATTCACTTCAAGTACTTGCAGCGTATATATTACACCCCGGAGAGACTGCATAGGTATGGTCTGAGAGGATCCGCGGAGTGCAAACGCTGTCATCTCCCGAGTGCGGACTTCCTACATATGGCTTGGTCCTGCCCAGGAATCCAGAGATTCTGGACGGAGGTATTCTCCGAATTGGGCCGGATTCTAGGGACGGAGGTCCCGCCTGACCCGGCCATGGCACTGCTGGGTTACTCCAAACCACTACCGGTGGCGTTGCGGAGACTGGCCGATTTAGCCTTGCTGACTGCCAAACGTACGGTAGCAATGTGTTGGATGAGGGGGCCACTACCGACAAAAAAAAGATGGGAGACGGACTTACTATACTGCTGTACACAGTCGGAGACATATAGCGAACTGCTTCCTCCCAGGAATCGCCCCAAGGATTTCTGGGGTCTGTACAGGGCCTACCTGGACGCTCGAGATAGTGCAGACTCGGGATCTGACCTGGAGGACGCAGGGGAAGAGGGAACTCTGGACGGGGTTGAGGACCACCTGGGGTGCGATCCTGCAGGTGTTTAGGGACACCCCGGGTGTGTGGCGCAGGCTCTGGATACAGGCTGCCTGGTGGTGCGCAACGGGAGGGACTCCTTGCGGGGACACAAGTTATACTTAGAGGTAGGGGGGATGTGACAGTAGTAGATAGTCAGACTGCAGTGATTGCATCCCGACACACAGGCGCTGCACGAGACGGTAGCACACACTAGAACAGCAGGCACACGTGGGGTTGGGGGGTGGTTGTTGGGAAGGGGGTGGGTAGTTTGGGGGTTGGGTAGTTTGAACTGTTTATGAAACGGCACTATTTCTAGCCTATCAGCCAGGGAGGTCGGATGTACTACATGGCAAGCGGCAGCTTGGGCGGGGGAAGATCCCCCCCTCAAGGACACACAGCGGAGTAAAGGGGAGTGCTTGATGTGACCTCATTGTATGCTTTCCATTACTATTTGTCCCTTCATTACTCGATTTGCCGCCAGGCCTCTGGGATGCTGGCATGTAGGCTGTGTAAGATACGTCTCTACTGATGCGATGTGACAATGTGGATTGCTGCCGGCCTCCGGGTTGTAGGCAATAAGACCTGTGTGAAAATTGGATATGCAATAAAGTTAATAAAAAAAAGAAAGGTCAAGTGCTACTGATTTCGTCATGTTCACCTTAAAGCCAGAGGCCTTCGCAAACGCATCCAGGATGGCTGCCCTGGCCGGCACGGATGCCGCAGGGGAAGCAAAGGAAAGCGAGACGTCATCAGCGTATAAGCTAATCATGTGGATATAAGCCCCGAATTTAATCCCCTTAATGGTCGGATGCGATCGCATGGCCTGCGCCAGGGGTTCCATATACAGCGCGAAGAGCAGGGGCGAGAGCGGACACCCCTGCCGAGTTCCGCGTTCGATGGGGAATACGGGCGATGATCAGCCATTCACCCGAACCGACGCCGTGGGGAAGGTATAGCAGTTCAGAACCCACGTATGAAATCTCGAGCCTAACCCTGCCTTGATGAGCACCTGTTCCAAGTACGGCCAGTGGACACGATTGAAGGCCTTCTCCGCATCAATTGCCAACATCATGAACTCTCCCAGCAACCTGGAGGCCCGTTCCACTAAGTGGAGTGCTCTTTTTGTGTTGTCGACCGTCTAGCGCTCCGGTATAAAGCCGGCCTGGTCCGGATCAATCAGACCCGTCATAAGTGGGCCCAGCCGCTTCGACAGTATACTGGTGTAAAGCTTCAGATCTACGTTAAGTAACGAGATAGAGCGGTAGGCCCCGCATTGCGTTCGGTCCTTCCCCGGTTTGGGAATGACCGATGTAGGAGAGTAGGGTCTGCAATCCTATGATCACCCCAGATTTTTGCTTTTTTTGCTTCACTGGTTTACGACTTCTCTGGCTGTGGGCCGGCTAATCAGACCCACAGCCTTGCTGTTCTCTCACTAAATTGACACGTGTACCTTAGGTGCATTTACCAATTGGTACTGGGCCACCTTATCAGACCCTGTAACTCAGGGCATAGGTGACCCAGGGCCTACCAGGGGCTGCAGCATGTATTATGCCACCCCTGGCTGGCCATCTAAATCTGACACAGCTGGCTGCACGACAGCTGGGGCGAGGTGGCGTAATCACCCTTTGCTTTAGATATAGTATACCTATATCTAACCCTAAAATGGACACCCGTATTCCTATCAGTCACTCCTATGGCAGGCCTTGACAATCCTGAAGGCAGAGTGCTTGGAATCGTGTGAGATGGTGCTCTGGCATGAGCTGAGCCCGTTTGCAGCTTGCGGAACCAAGTCCTAATAGCTGTTCCATGATAACGCATACCATATACTCTTAAGTGCATTATAATCCTCGCGGTTATATGCTAACTCTGGTATCGCTTTATCAAAACATGTCGAGTAAGGTGTCATACGAATTGGAATACTAACCCCTCGCCAATTCTGGCGACGGGGTTAGCATTCCACCCTTCTAGAGGGACACGACATGTATGTAACTGTGAACCCCGGTTAAAGTTAACTCAAGCCTCAGCATCACAAAATGGATGCTGCCACCACAGACACAAGTCTGACCTCCTGCTGCTGGGAGTCCTTCCATCGAGGGAGGCTTAGACAAAGGGTTTCCTGTCAGGGGCGGTGCTAGCACCATCCCAGACAGAGTTTTGTGTATCCTGGGTAGGCAGGGCTTTAGAGGAAGGTGACTGCAAGTGGCACCCCGGTGCTCACTATGCATCTGCCGGCTAGAACCAGTTCCAGGGGCACACCAGCCCCTGACCTGGGGAAAGTCCGGCATGGGAGAGGGTTGTAACCACCCCCCTTCCTGGTCCCACCCATGGGCAGGACCTAGTCGCGTGCCAGCCCCTTTTCCTAGTATAAAGATAGGAGCGGGCCCCCTTCCAAATTAGATCATCTTTGAATCCTGAAACTACTTTCTACGAAAGGAACTCTCGACTTCTTCTCAAGATTTCTCCCTTGTGACTAAGGAGTAGTCACCCTGCATCCGCGGGCACCATCCAAGCATCGCGGTCTGCTGTAAGTCTCTCCTCCGGATCAAGACTGCCCAGCTCGACGAGAACCGGCTTCCCTGGCACCTCTGACCTCAACCTGCATCATCAGCCCAGCTCAGATTCGTGGGTGTGACCAGACCTCGAGGGACCGGCCATCTTCAGGACTACACGACGCTTGCCCAGCACGACCGCTGAGGGATCCTCGAGTGAGTGCTTTGGGGTCCGAGAAGCCCCCACCCTGAGCAGCTCCAGCACCGAAGTTCAGCCTCCCAGCATCCACGAGATCTGCGTGGGGCCCTTCTGCTCTTTTTTGCTCACCGCGTTGTCTGGCTACTAGCCCGCTGGCTTGTGGCCTTCCCGACGACGAACGACGACATCAACACCGCTGGTCTGATTGCTCCAGACTGGCCCTTGCTCCCCTCCAACAGAGGAGCACCCCGGACCCTCCTGGTCCACTCCAGACGCCATTTTAAGTCCACCGCGTGGGCTTGCATTTGCCAAGACTTGTTGCCCCAATCCTGGGTCCAGTGACGTCGACAGCAGATACCATCGTGGGACAGCTCGCACCTCCATCCTGGTCGCCGACAACGCCTCCTGGTCCGTGAGACTGCAGAGCCCAGCGTCGCCCACTCACCTGGTCGAGGTGACTCCATCCTGGTGCCCATCTAATCACTGGCTAGTGATTCAGAACTTGGTCCCCTCTGCTTACAGGTGTCTTCCATCTTCGATCCAGGCTTGGATCCCTCCGAATCTCTTCACTGGTTGCCTGCCAGCAACTTCTTTCAGGCTCCATAGACTGCAACGAGGATTCCTGACGTCTTTCCAGACCTATGCAGCCGCAGCCCCTGGGCTAGGCAACTTCGGCATTTTGGTGCCCCAGCATAGCCTCACTATCCAAGGGTCCAGATCCTTTTTCGTTTCAGCTGTACCTAGTCGGATTCGTCCGATAACACTAACTTTGTAATTCCTAGCAACCATAGACTTTGTTCCGCATCCCGCGTGAGAGTGCACACTCTGCACCCGATCTCCCTAGGCCTCCTGCTAGTAATCTGAAGGTTCAGTAGTCAAGTCCTAGCGATCCCAAAGCCTATTAGAGTAGTACTTACCTGCTAGTAATTTCGCATTCCACTTTTAGAGTATATGGTTTTTCGTGCCCCTCTGGCATTTGTGTAAATTGTGCAACTTTGCGTATTTTCCTAAGAGCTTTGTATTGTGCTTAGCACCCTGTCCTCATAAAGAGTCCAGGGTTGTTGTGTTCTAAATAAATATCCTTTTATTTTCATAACAACTTGTGTGGTGTCCTTTCACTTGGTGTTCAAGGGGTATATGTGATGGTATAACAGCTGGCTTAACACGCCCTCTAGAGTTTAGCCTAAAGACTGCTCTTGTCCATGCTACTAGGATAGCTGGTCTAACGGTTGACTTACAACCAATCATCAATAAGGGTTGTTTGGAATGATACGCAGGGATCACTAGAATAGTGAGCACTACATATCAGGCCAACTTCTCACAACCGAGATCATGGCACTCATCAGATCTCTTGGGATGGCGCCGGGCTCCGAGAAGGAATTAAAGAGGGCAGTCAACAACGGAGCAACCTGGGGGCAGAATGTTTTGTAAAAGGCGGCGGTGAAGCCATCCGGTCCCGGCGCCTTGGCCAGCTTGAGGTGGGAGATCGCGGCAATGACTTCTTCAGGACGGATCTCCCTGTCAAGGAGTTCTGATTGTTCCGTCGATAAAGCCGGTATGGACACCGAGTCCAGGAAGGCCGCCCCGTCCGCTGGATCCAGAGCAGCCCCCTCGTATAGTGTGGTATAAAAGTCACTAAATGCCTGCGCTATAGCTCCGTCCTCCGTCACTGTGACTCCGTCCTGCGTGTGTATTTCCTGCACCGAGTGTCGCTGCTGCTGTTCGCGGAGTGCCCGATCCAACAGCCTCCCGCATCTGTCGCCTCCTGTGTAGTATGCATGTCGTACCCGTAGTGCCGCGTATTCTGCTCTATCTTGATCTAGTGCTGCTAACTGATGACGTGCCACTCACAACTGTTTCCACACCCGCGGCGCCCCTGTCTTCTGGTGTACCTGCTCCAATTCTTCGTGCGGGCAGAGAGCTTGTCTCTCTTACGGGGCCTCTCCGCATTTTCTGCTGCCGCGATTGCAATGAACTCGCCCCGTATGACTGCCTTGAGTGCTGTCCAATGTGTCCAATGTGTTGCATGTGAAGTGTCCGTCGGTGTGTTGTGTACCAGGTATTCAGCTATAGCTTCCTTGATCTTGGCCACAACCCCCTGTCTGTGCAGCAGCGTGTCCCTCAGTCTCCAGCAACGGGCACTGCGCCCCACCGGTGGAAAGGTAAACACCGCTGTGAGTGGTGCATGATCGGAAAGGGCTGCCGCTCCTATCTCAACGCTTGACGCCAGCGCTCTAAATGAAGTGGATGTTAGAAAATAATCTAGGCGCGCATAGGTTTTGTGGGCGTTGGGAGTAATATGTGTAGTCCCGGTCGCCCGGGTGGAGGGAGCGCCACAAGTCCGTCATACCCAGTTCTGACAATCTGTTCCGTCCCCCCCTCCGATAAAGTGCCTGCCTGCGTGGATCGCTGCGCTGACCTGTCAAGTAGGTTGTCAAAAACTAAATTGAGGTCCCCCCAACCAGAACGTGTCTATCAGGTGCCGCCGCTGCTTCAGTAAGCACTTGGTGGAAGAACTTCTCCTGCCCCTCATTTGGCGCATAAACCGCAATCACCGTGAAGGTGTGAGCACCCAGTGAGAACCTGCAGGATAGGAGTCGCCCTTTAACCTCTGTCCCCCGGTGTAACTGCTACCCCTTAAATCGCTTTGACACCAGGAGCGCCACCCCAGCAGTCTTTGTGGTCGTGGATGAGAAAAGTTGTGTCGGAAAGTGACGGGATTTAAGCCTATGACAATCCTTAGTTAGCAAATGCGTTTCCTGGAGGAGACAGATATCTGCTTTTGAATTCTCCAGCAGGGACAGCACCGCTCGCCGCTTAACCAGATTGTGCCCACGCACATTCAACGTGAGCACACTCAACTCAGTCGCAGGCATAAGGAGTCATACCCCACACGCTCTCTGAGAAAACTTCCAGTGGCCAAAACATCAGCCAAGCCCTGTCTCGCAGCTGCCCCGGCCACCCAGGACCCTCAGATCTGCGCAATTCGCCACACCCTTTCAGTCCAACATTCACTCGGATCCGGAGTTCCTCCCCTTACCAACAACAACCCCTCCCCACAATGAACAAAACCCTTGACAGCCCCCTACCCCCCCCGCAATCCCAAGATGCCAACATTGATAGTCCTTCATCCAGAGATGAATGGGAAAGGTCTCTCCCAGTCCAGAAACCCCCTTTTCCTGACTGGCCAAAGAAGCAAAACAGTCTCTCCCCACCCCTCCACCTGCCAAGGAGACCACCCTCCCTCCCCTTTCCCCAACTTGAAGAATACCAAAAATAGTCCTGTCCAACGTCCATAGTTGTAGACGAGGAGTTTGGGACACCTTCGGGGGAATGTGTCGGAGTCCAATACCTCCGCCCCCGCCGCCGACTCAGTCGGCCCCAATCCCCACTGTCTCATCAAAAGCCCTCGTGCCACTTCATTGTGGGTTATCCGCTGTCGGAGAATGCCAGTCCCAGCGCTACGGCTTCTACCGCAGCACGGCGACCATCTTCGATCTCTTGCGCGGCCGGGCGCCTCAGTCTTCGTCGTCGCCGTTGCTGTTTCCACTGCCCAGGGCCGTCCGTGCCATTTACTCCCCCTCCAGGCTGATCGTCATCCTCCGTCGGTTCCTCGAGGCCTAGCAATTTGCATGCATCCCTGAAAGACCGCAACTGGTGAACCTTGTTGTCCAGCTTAAACACCAGGCGAAAGGGGTGACCCCAGCTATATGGGATGTCGCGTCGCAGTTCTGCCGTGATCGGTCGGAATGACCGTCGTTTGTCCAGGGTGATGGAGGCGAGGTCCTGATATAGAGTCGGCGAATGGGCACCATATGAGATGGTTCCCATCTGGCGCGCTTTGCTAAGGATCTCCTCCTTCGTGCGGAAGTCCTGCACGCAGACCAAGATGTCGGCCGGTTGGGACGAGGCCGCCCTGGGCGGGCCCGTCCTATGGGCCCTGTCCAACCGAAGCGTTGAGTCCGCCGGTCGGCCCAGGATGTGGTTGAAGAGGCCTTGGGTGAAATGGAAGAGGTCGTCTGTGTCGGGAGCCTGCTTCACTCCCCGAATCCTGATGTTGTGCTGCCGGGAGCGGTTCTCCAGGTCCTCGGCGTGAGACTGGAGGTCCACCTGTTGGTCGTAAATACGGACTATTTCTTGACGCAGCGCCTCTATTTCTACATCTCGCCCATCGCATTTGGTCTCTAGGTCCGCCACTCTTTCTCCTATGGTGTCAGTGTCGCGTCGGACTTCCTGTATTTCCTCCTGTAGGTCCCTCTTCAACGCGTGGATGTCCTCTCGCAGGCCAGCGAAGAGGGATTCTAGAAAGGTCTTTGTGATAGTCTCCTCAATGTCCGCCTTTCCCAAGGGTGGAGAGTCCGTGGTCTTCTTTTCCGTGCCGGTCCGTTGGCTGGATGTGGCGGTGTCCGTCCGCTTCCCCATTGTGCTGGGAGTAGATAGATCCTTAATAGTCCTGTCCATCTGGATTCTCCCCGAGGACATGTCACTCAGGGCCTCCCCGGCCCGGACATCACCAGTGCTGCTTGACGGCGTGGGTTCCGGCAACGAGGGTGCAAGAAAGTTCGACGGGTCGGTCCTGTATTCAGGGGAGCTCACCTAGGGCTGCGCCAGGAGCCCGCCTTTCCCCGCTCCGGTGCCGAGGAGACTACACTCTGTCACTGCCCAAACCCCAGGGTGTCCGCAGCTGGACCAGGACACCAGTCACTGGTGTCCGGTTGCTCCTGTCCGGGCACTGGCCTCTATTTGCCCACCGAGCGCCTCCGTGTTCTGCTCGCAGTCTTGGGGCCTAGCAGGGCTTCTAGGATGCCACACAAGGGGCAGCTCCGACCAGCGAGCGGCTCAAAATGGCGGAAGCAAACTCCAGTGCGAATCAGGCTCTTCCGTTCGATTCCCCCTGTGGGCTCTAACTCGGCGCTTCCGAAACCCTCTGGGCCTGGTCGACGCGCCGACACTCTCAGCCGCCACTCGGGTACGATTCCTCCCCGCTGCTCCTCACCTCAGTCCCTGGGGCTCGGGTTCTGTGTTCCGTCTGCCGTGCTCCGCGGTCGGGCCCACTTCGCCTGGCCGCCAGCCCGTCCGCCATCAGAGATCTGTCTCTGCCGCTACCACCGCAACCGTGTGCTCGCGGGTCCGCAGTAGCCCCCGGACAGTGTCGTCCCAGGGGCCTCGCGCTGTCAACGCGCGGGCCGGACTCTCCGCTCCGGCGTCAGCTCTTGCGTAGTCTGGCGCCACCCAGTCGGACTGCCTCGCCGGGGCCCAAGGCCACGCCCGGCGGCTCCTCTCCGCTAGGCCCAACCCGGCCTCGCTCACAGCGGCACTTCTCCCTCTGTTCCAGGTGGCCCCAGCGTCGTTCGGTTCTCTCCTCCGGGTGCAGACCTCTCCCGACTGTAAGCGCTCTCCGACGGGGCCCACTGATGGGGGATTGAAGCGCTGCAATGGTGCTATAAAGACGGCCGGCGGTGGGAGCTCTCGGAGACACGTCCGCTCACACCGCCATCTTGGCCACGCCCCCCCATATCTGGTTTTAGACGCCGTTTTCCATTCGTCACCATTACGAATGCGCACCAAATGATACGCACCTCGAAGATCTAATTTGGTGTAGATCACAGCAGTCTTCACCTGGTCCAAAAGAACTGGGATCAATGGAAGGGGGTACTTGTTCTTTATTGTGATCTTATTCAATGCTCTATAAATCAATACAAGTTCTTAATTCCCCATTTGCCTTAGGAATAAAAAAACAATGGAGAGGCCGCAGGTGACTTAGATGGGCGTATAAATCCGTTTTCCAAGTACTGATCAAGATATTGTCTCAAATGTTGGTTTTCTTTTTCTGATAATGCATATATCCGACAGTTAGGCACACATGAACCAGGCACAAGATCAATTTGACAGTCGTATGACCAATGAGGAGGGAGGGTCGCTGCTTTTGCTTCACTGAAGACTTCTTTAAATTCCTCATAGGGAGTTGGTAGCACGGTTTCTTTCTCTTCCGTGGTTGCAATTTGTCCCGTTGTAGATTCTTTGGTCTTTAACCCCTTCGCTGCTCATGACGAGCTCAGCTCGTCATGAGGCACGGTTGAGCTGTGCTCATGACGAGCTGAGCTCGTCATGAACAATGGGGATTCAGGGAATGCAGCACAGGAGGGGAATCTCTCAAGCACCCAAGGTGTTAAACATGTGGAGTGACAATATTGAGAAAGAAAAACAAGTTCCCTTTTTTGCCAATCTATTAAAGGGTTATGCAAGCAAAGCCAAGGCATTTCTAAAATAAAGCCATATTGTGGGGCTTGGATTACATCGAAATGAACTTCCTCTTTATGCCGTTGGTTATTTGTATCTATGCAGAACATCTGAATTTTAGAGGTTTGCATGGTAACAGGGCCTCCAGACAACATTTTGCCATCTACTGCTTGCACAATTTCTGGAGTGACCTTTTTCTCACAAGCAATTTGTAACCGTTGAGTTCTTTCAAAATCTACGAAATTCCCTGTTGCGCCTGAGTCTATTAGGACTTCCATTTGGTATATTTTTGAAGTCAACTGAATTTGTACTGCCAAACGGAAGTGAGATTTGTAGTTGGATACACAGGAATTTATTGAAGGGAAGGCGATGGTTCCCAAGAGATCCCCTTCTAAACATCTTGGGCACAATAGTTTCCCGACGTTTGCTCAGTTGTAGTCACAGCCACAGACTTGTTAGCACTCACAGTCTTACCTTTAGGTTTTATTGTGCAATCTTTCACGGAATGTCCCTTTCCACCACAATAAAGACATTGGCCATTTTTACGACTATTATCTTTTTCATCTTTAGACAATGGTTGCCTAAGAGTCCCGACTTCCATTGGTTCTGTAGTTGTTTCTGAACTACTAAGTTGATTTCTGGGTTTACTGTCGAACTTCCAACTTGATTTATCATATTTTTTCCTGTCAGTTCTTCTTTCGGACAGTCTATGATCCAGACGTAAAGTTAGATTGACTAACTCTGAACAAGTAGTTGGTTGAGGATCGATTTGCACAAGAACGTCTTTCAGATCATCTTTTAACCCTTGATAAAAGAGTGCTGCCCTCTTTTCTTCAGGCCGCGAGGTTTCTGCAATTAACCTATTGAAATGTGACAAATAGGAAATAAGGTCTCTATTCCCTTGTCGTAGCTGTAATAGGTTGCGATCTACGGACAGAGTCACCAGTGGCGGCTGGTGACATTTGAAATTGGTGTGGCGTAAAATTGGCGGTGGAGAAAAAAATACAGGAACAAACACCACACAGTACCATACAAAGAATAGAAACCAACCCCACATCAAAACTAATGCAGCACGCTATGTGAAAGTGAACTCAGCATGTTCATAAAGTGATCACATATTTTAGAAAATATTCATTTCGTGAAACCATCATGCAGTGTTAGAGGCTTAGCTTATGAGTAGCTTCAAATAGAATGAAAACACAAAACAGGTATTACAGCAAATTTTGCCTGCAGCGGGCACCAATGCATTGTATATTCCATACCTTGCAAATACATATACAGGGTAAATTTACGCGATGAAAACTGCCCAGATTTGTAAATGTGGGATACTTTTTTTTTCAGCTGAAACACGCTAATGAGGGCCACTTTCATTTTAATGCCCAGATGTATTTGCTGTGCTAGTCCGACCCTGGCTGTTCCACGTATTCCGAGTGAATTTATCAATAAATAACACATGACTCGACCCCCAGTGGCTCCAATTGCCCTGTTGGTCCAGTGTCACTCCGAACTGAGGGAGTTCTTGCTGGGTCGGAGGTGCACTCACACGGAGCTGTTTACATAACGTGCTCCCGTGCAAACCGTAGCAGCCCTCTCAATTGACTCCAGTGACGCGTCACTAAGTAGAGAAATTTTATCAGATTGTCTAAAGAGGGACAAATGTATGCGTATCCCTTGGCTCCTTTATGTAAAGAATAACTTAGAGGAGCTAGGCCTGGGGAACCTCTTTCTCCATCCCACATCGATTGTAGCTCAGGACAAACAGCATGTGGGGAGAATATTCCTGGAACAGAAAACCATGTGCAGAGAGGTGGCTGAAGGTTGTAAAAAAACTGTGAGGGCCCATCGCCAAGTAAAAAGTGTTCAAGGCATGGAGCCGTACCTGTTCCTCATGCACAACGCCCAGGATAGGTTCCTGATGTGCCGATTTAGACTTAACTTACTCCCATTCATGTTGGCATCACCAGCAGGGTTTGTCACAACAATAGACCAGAAGGGGCCCTGCGGATGCGACAATAGGTCTCCGCAGGATTCCCTTCATTTGGTCTTACTTTGTCCTCTCTACTCTATGCCCCGGCGTAAATATCTTGTAAATATCTTGAAAACTGCTAACTTGGTCCACGCAAGGGAGGCATTAGTTTTCTTACAGAAAGCCGAGGACCCTCTGACATTGTGTAGTATTTTGAATTTCATTAAAGTTGCCCTAAGACTAAGGCTCACTAGAGGTGTAGATTGAACCTTTTATTCCGTCTTTTTAATGTTAAATATGGTCATACTACTGCAACTATATCTGTAAATTTATTGTACAAAGAATTCTGAAATGTTTAAATGCTTTTTTATTGTGTAAATTTGAATGTGCTTTTATGGTGTTTTTTAATCACCGAATAAAGATTCTTTGAATTGAATTGACTCCAGTGACGCAATTTAAACTTATTTTAATTAATGTTTAACCTATCGCAGATACTGTTTTTAACACTCCGTCGATCGTCAGCCCCTCCTTATCCTCTCACTCCCAAATATACAATTTGGCACCGGCATGACTGAGCTAAACTGTGTGAATCAGGCGAGTGACGAAGGTGCTGGTGCTGACAAGTTTGTGTCTAGTCAGAGGCCAGTCACTCCTCTGATGTCCCTACTTGATCGGTGTGCAGGGGAACGCCAGTTCTCTTGTGTCAGTGAATTAACGAGACACGCGTTTGTGACTGCTTACTGGCACTACGACTATGAGAGATGGAAACAAACATACAAACTACTGCCACAAACGGATGAGAGAAACTCGCACTTTATTTACTCGGAACTTTTATACAGAATGCAAAGCATGACTGTATTTTCGGCTGAATTGGGTTAAATGTTACAACTCATTTACACACAGTCACAGAGGCCCTTATTTAAGGCAACCCAAGGAACGTGCCAACAATGTACAGTCTTCAGAGTTTATTCGATGTTATATTGTTTTCATTTTTAATTATTATGTATGCACATGCACAATGGCACTCACCACATGGGAAGGAAGTCGGAACGGGAAACCAAGAATCAGGCGTGAGCGCTCTCACTGCACAGGACCATCTCTTCCCAGAGCAAGGGCAGGTGGCACGGCGACATCGCAGTCCCACCTGCCCCATCACAGTCAGGCACGGGTTGCCAAACGCAGCCGCAAGAAGAGCTCAGAGCATCCATAGAAGCACCAAGCACCTGCACGCCACTGCCAACGGACCTGGGCCGGCGCACAAGGAGGCATGCATGAGCTGAGCATCCCGGGTGACAGGGTAAAGGAGTCCTGGCGCGTGGCGCAACACAAACCACCTGAACCCCCAGACTAGAGAGCTTCTTCTTCACCCCTCTGAAACCCGCCTCCTTAACGAAATCCCCCTCACTCCGAAGCCGGCAGAGACAGGCAACATTTAAATACTTAAGTATAATTTACATGCGATATGTATGTATGTATGTATGTATGTATAGGCGTTCTTTTATAGCGCTATAACTGTCACCCGACGGGCATCCTGGCGCTTAGACTGTTATGACACAATACATGATGTTTCCAGCTTCCAATCTATTTACATTGTTCTGGGGAACAGATGGGTCTTTAATGCTTTTTTAAAGATGAAAAATCTTCCAGGCCCCTCAGGCCTAGCGGTAGAGAATTACACAGCCGCGCTGCGGTAAACCTGAAGGACCGACCGCCCATCCGGGACCTCAGAAACTTGGGTACTACCACCAAGTAAGCCGAGGCTGACCGGAGTGGTCTTGGAGGGATGTACCATGAGAAAAGGTCCTGCAGAGGAGACGGGCATTGTCAGTGTAGAGCCGTAAAAACCAAACACAAAGCTTTGAAGTTCACCCGTTGAGAGATTGGCAACCAATGGAGGTCCCTAAGTGCCTTGGCAGAAGAGTCCAGGCGGCGTCGCGAGAGTTCCAGTTTGGCAGCAAAATTCTGTACTCGTTGGAGTTTTCCTAGCAGAGTAACTGGTGCCCCCAGCAGCAGTGCGTTGCAGTAGTCGAGACGACTTAAAATTATGCTCCGCACTACCTCTGGTCTGGCCTGTACCGGGAGCAAGGGTAGAATCTTTCGCAATGATCCAAGTAATGCCATACAAGTGGCCACCGTTTTGTTCACTGATGTGTCCAGCTGTAAGTCGGAACTAAACATTACCCCCAAATTCCGAACCGATTCGGCAGGCAGACTAGTACCTTGGAAATCAGGAGGCCAAAAACCCTGTGGTAGGGGTCTGGGGGTCCGATCCATAGAGCAATGTAGCACATCGGTTTTCGAGCTGTTAAATTGTAGGGAGTTGTTACCCAGCCATTCTGCCGTGGTGCTCATGCATCGATGGAAGACCTCCTGTGACACCCCGTCCTTACCCTCAAACGAGAAGATAAGTTGGGTGTCATCGGCGTAGTTGGTGAATGTTATGCCAAAAGATTAAATCAGCGTGATCAGGGGACGGAGGTAAAGATTGAAAAGAATGGGGCTGATGGCGAGCCCTGGGGTACTCCCTGACCAACCCTCCTGATGTTGGATTTAAAGGGTGGCAGGGCAACTACCTGGTGCCTTTGATCGAGATATGACACCAGCCATTCAAGTGCCAAGCCCGACACCCCAGCCTCCGTCAGTCTCCTGATCAGGATTGCATGGCTGACCGTGTCGAACGCGGCCGACATGTCGAGCAGCACTAAAAAGGCTGCTTGACCCTGGTCGGCACGCGTTCGAAGGTCATCGAGAACAGTCACCAATGCCAACTCTGTCCCATGTGCCGGTCTAAACCCAAACTGAGCCACATCCAAACAATCAGTAGTCTCAAGAAAGTTGGAGAGATGTTTTGTGGCCAGTTTCTCCAGAATTTTAATAGGGAATGACAAGAGGGAGATGGGCCTAAAGTTGGCTGGGCATGTGGGGTCCAGATTCTCCTTTTTAAGCAGTGGGGAGACCACCGCCAATTTCCAGCAATCTGGAACCCGTGCTGAAGTGAGAGACTGGCGACAGATGGAAAAAAGTGGGGGAAACAGCTCTTCACGAAAAAGTTTCCAGAATTTGGGTGAAAGAGGATCAGAAGGGGAGCCAGAGGACACCCCGTCAGCCAAAGAGCAGAAGTCCTCAAAAGATGGTAGAGGAAAGTTGCTCAGCTCACCCGATTTAGTACACTCCTTCCTATTCTCAAACGAGATGGAATCGTGCACAGCACTGCCAGTTGACGAGGGAAGATTGTTTAAGATGTTGGCAATCTTATCCTCAAAGGCCTGTGCTAGCGAATCACAGAGAGCTTGAGAGGCCGGGATGACATTTTTGGTACAGCCAGGATGGGCCAGGTCCTTTACGATCTTAAATAAGGCCTGAGATTTACTTACAGCTGCCATCAAAGATTCTTCTAAGAATCTAGCTTTGGCAAGCTTGATCTGGATTTTATAGGACGCCAGTGCTTGTTTGAAGAGGAGGACTCTATGTGATTCCAGGTACTGTTTCCTCCAGGTCCGCTCAGCCTCTTTACATTGGAGCTTGAGCTGCCAAAGTTCTTCCGAGTACCATGGCGTAGCAAGATTAGTCCTATCTTTGATTTTTCGCAGCGGGGCCAAAGAGTCCAGAGAAGCCGAGATTCGCTGACAGAGAGTCTCGTAACTTACGTCCACATTCGCTCCCAATACAAAGCCATCTGGCAGCAGAGAGGGCAAGATGGTTTGTTTGAGGAGTCTAGACCATTGTCTCCACATTCTAGTGCCCCCCACACTCCCTTTCTTTAATGGAGCACTAGTGCACGAGAGGGAGAACTGGACGAGGGCGTGATCCGTCCAACACTGAGGCAGGACGTCACGTATAGCCGTTCGACAAGCGTCAGCAAAAAGTAGATCAAGAATATGGCCCTTTGAATCGGTTTTGGAGAGTACCAGTTGTTGTAGTTCAATATTATGACAAGCTTGGACCAGCTCTACATAGGCCGTCTTGGTCGGTCCCCCTCTGACCAAAGATTGAAATCCCCTAACACCAACAACTTTGTGTGGGAGTGGGAGAGATCGTATATTAAGTCTATGAGCTCAGGTACAGCAGATAACGAGCTAGCCGAGGGTCTATAACATAGACCCGTGAATAGCACGCCTCCTTGGTCCTTGATGGAGAAACCCAATGTTTCGCACCCAGCGATTGCCTTGATGATAAGCTGGGAGACGTCAAGAGTCTGCCTAAAAATTAATCCAGTTCCACCTCCTTTGGCTCCCACCCTGGGATTATGCATTATTTTGAAGCCAGGGGGACAAGCTGTCCCCAGTTCCACCGAGCTAGTCGGTGTTGTCCAAGTCTCTGTCATGAAGAGTACGTCTAGATGGTAAGACTCGATAAGTAACGCAATTTCTTCACAGTGTTTGATGAGAGATCTCACATTCAACAAGCCACAGGACAAGGCAACTGGGTGCTTACTGGTGATATTATACTTTCGGTTACTGAGTGAACCGAGATTAAGGCGTAAAAGTTCATTGCGGGAATAAGAGTAAGAAGTTACATCTTGGTTCCGAGAGGCAGAACTTTCGGCGCCCGGCGCGTCCTGTGCGCGAACGGGCGCAAACGGGCTTATCTCTGGCGCACCTCTGGCGCTCCGCCGGCGCGCCCGCTGCGCGCCTACGCTGCACGCTTTAGGGGCGTCCATCATATATAGCCGTATACGCAAGAGTCCTGTAGTGTGATCACTAGCCCCCCAACCAAGATGGCGCCAGCAATTCGGCACTCCCTGGTTCCCTCACTCACCCAAGATGGCGGCTAACAACACCGAAGCGCGATGTCCCCAGGAACCCTAAGGTGCCCTGAAGCGCTCGAATTCCCGCAAAGTGCGAAATGAGGTCACAATTATAGTGCTGGTAAGAGTGGTACTAATAACACGCTATGAGAGAGGTAGCGCCTAGCGCCAAGATCGACAGCGCGAGCGCTCAGTAAAGTAGATTAATTTTAAAATAATTAAAACAGCAATGCGGCAATAGATTCTGCAGCGCGCAATGGTCAGGTAAGTCTGCGATATGCGATAATAATACATAATAAAATATTATATAAAACTTACCTTGGCTTCCCGCGCTGACTCCAGAGACTGCAGACTTCCGACTCCCGCCGTCCTGTATTTTGAATGCGTCTGACGTGGTCTGGGCTCTCGTCAACAGGAAGGCTGCAGGCAACCTCCCTCCCCTCCACCGCAGCCAGCACCGATTGGTTCGGACGGCTGCCCCAACAGCGTCATTTCTCTCAGTCTGTATGCTGCAGAGAACGGAGAGGAGGAAGCGGAGTACTTAATCGCTGTATCCTATCTACTTTATCAGAGAGCATTGCAGTGGCATTCCTAGCTTCAGTTAAATCTGTTTGCATCTGAACAATAACCCTCATTAAATCATCCATGGTGGCCATAATGTCAAAACTCTCAGACCGGGAGGAATATTATTTGTGGGCTCACTATTCTGTCAGGTTGCTTCTTCCTCAGGGTCTGGAGTGATGATATAAGGGGCCCACCTCTCAATACCTCCAACTCTGATTGTAATGATTACACAGAGTATTGAAGTGATTAAGCGGGGGGAAAGGGAATTAGGAAGGGAACAGCTGGGAAGGAGATCTGAAAAGGAAAAGTTACTCGCAAACAAAAATACACGCACTTTCCTTCGCACAAAGACGTAAATTAGGACATCAGATTCTGTCCTTCAATCAGGAACTAGCTTAAGAGCTTCGTGGCTTGCGTTTATTCAGACAATCAGACTCTTAGTTGACCTTTCTTAGATCCGCTATATTGTGGCGATAATACTTCATTTCAGTATCAACTGCTCAAAGGCATAAGCAGCAGAATTTGGTTTAGGTCTTTCTACGACTAGGTTTTCAATCACCTAAACAATCAGTGTCTTATATTTCCTTATTTTATGTGACTTAAAAGTGTTCTCAAAAACATTCATGGAACTACTATAGAACAAGAATCGCACTCGTGAATATGGTAATGAGCTAGAGAAAGCATGCATAGAATTTCTACTGAACAAGAATCACACTTGTGAATAAGGTAAATGATCTTGAAAATCAAATTGAATGTTCCTAATAAATCACTGAAATGGTTTTAACAAGATTCGCAATCTTACCTGTAGAGTGGACCTCTGTCTCCTTTCTCTCACTCTGCTCCTTCACTTGTTTTTCTATCCTTTCTATTTTTCACCTTTCTGCATCTCTGCTCTTTTGTGCGTTATTTCTGCCCATTTTCCCTTTCTCTCCCTCTGCTCCTTCACTCGTTTTCACTCGTTTTTCTACCCTTTCCATCTTTCACCTTTCTGCCCTTTTCTGCATCTCTGCTCTTTTGTGCCTTATTTCTGCTTATTTTCCCTTTTTAGGTCGCGCCTGCGATTGCAGGGGCGAAAGCCCCTGCTGTCGCAAAGCGATCTATTGCAATCATTTCAGTCATTTCCCTTTCAAGGACTAGGAAGAGGAGACAACTAGGAAGAGGAGACAACAGACTGTCACGCGCACGCAGCCGGCCGGAATCGGATCAGGTCACGCGCTCCGATCCCGGCAGGCTGTTCACAACACATGCACACGCAGGCAGGCACACACGCAGGCACAGGCAGGCACACACGCAGGCACAGACAACACACACACACACAGACAGACGCACGCACACACATCCCCCCCCCCAAACTCACCGGTAGAAGCGTAAACCGGAACGTGCAATTATTTCTGCAGCTACAGGGGCGCCAGGATTGCCCAAGCTTACCTTCAGAGTTTTTCATGTGATGCGGAGCTGCTTTGTCTAATTTGAAACCATCATTTTGTAATTCTGGCTCCATGAATAACGAACGTCTCCCCGTTGCAGAAGTGAAACTTACTTCCCGATGCGGTGATGCGTCGAAGCTTCCCATTGGTCATTGAGCGTAGCTGTTCCAATTGGCTGTTAACTTCTTGCTCCTAAAGCTTCTGCGTGATTGTATTGGAGCAATCCAGCATTTTATTTATTTGCAAGCAGGGCGATTTTTTGTGTTTTAACTTATGTGGGAACACTGTGCATGGTGTTTATGCCAGGCTGACTGGGTTGTGCTGTGATCATTAAGAATTCTTAATTTTTTCTTCGCTGGCCTCCCAGACTGGATTAGCCCGCTCGCAGATGTCGGAATGCACCTGAGCTACACACTCTTTTAACCACCGCCGCAGGCTGGGTTGACTTCAGTATGCTCAGGCTGCACTGCCACAGTGGAATACAAGGCAGTGAGCGGAGGCGATTATTTTTTTAGGCAGCAAAAACAATACCCGCTATGACGTCTCCACACACGTCACCACACCAGTCTTGCAGTGTGAGTGGCAGACTCGCCGCTCAGTGTATGAGGTGAGTGAGGCTATCGGCGGGAGAGTGGGGGTTTGTCACCATTCATGGCCAGTGTAGCAGGCAAGGACTTGTGAAACTACAGCAGACGAAATACATCTTTTTTAAGTACTGCCCTTCCCTTTATTGTGAAAAACAAGCCCTCTATACATTTCTGACAGCAGTCGGAGTATCGTGTGTCTAATTGCTTGTGTGTTTTTTTTTTTAAGGAGTGTGTGTGTGTATGTGTGCGCACAATTGCCTGTGTGTTTGTGAAGGAGTGTCTGTGGGGACAACTGGCAGTGTTTTTGAAGGTGTGTGTGGGTGTGGGCACAACTGGCAGTAATTTTTGAAGGAGTGTGTGTGTGGGCACAACTAGCAGTGTTTTTTGAAGGTTAGTTATGAACCGTGCATGCGGTACATGTGACACATGCTAAGTTCAGAACCATATATTTATATTTAACATTGATTATTTATTTTTTTGCACAGTACCAAATATCACAGTTCTGCCCTTTCTTAGCACTGAAAATAACAGATGTTACGATTACTTAACCTATAGCAATCAATGCAGCCACCTTGGAAGGGTGAAAGGCTGACTGCCTTGAAGCGATTCAAACGCTCGTTCTCTGTCTCGCAGCATTTATCAGCCTCACTGTGTTATGTTTATAAAACGTTCGGGTAATGTGCGTATTTCCTTATGTCATGCCAAATCTTACCCTCGAAAAATCCTTGTTGTAAGCCTGCATGCTACTCTAGCAAGTAGCCGCCTGGACCGGCGAGTCTGTATCAGACCGCTCGGACACAGCTTTCTGTACATGTGTTTTTTTCCCTGCAGTTTTTATATTGCACAACGTTGCTCCAAGGGCACTGTGGGGCTTTATAGGACCACCAGATCACATTACATAAGGGTAGTCATGTTTTTAGGCACGTAGAGATTAAGTGATTTGCCCAGAATCACAGGTTGTAGACGCCGGGACTCGAACCCGTGTCCTAGTTCTAAAGTCGGCAGCTCTGGTGGTTGGGCCACATCCCTTCAACTGCTCTCGGCGTTGCTATACAATACCCCAATAAAATCAAAGGAATAGTACCGACTGCCATGAAAGAGCCACTCTCTCCTTGGTAAATGCAGTACCGTGGGCTTTGTAGGAGCTGCTTAAAACTGCTTGGACCAATGAAACAAACCACACCGTGAAGGACTGCGGCAGACCCTGCGTGATCCCCTCACTGCTTGCGTGAAATCCCTCTTTCCACAAGGATAGGAACTGTTTGAGGTAGGGCGCGTCAGTGTCTTGCTTCTTCGTAGCACTTTGAGTTGTTGTCCTCCTTTGACGGACGTCAGGAAGAAGAGAACCGTGACATGCAAATGGCTCTAATTTCTCTCGAAGGTGCATTAACCCACTGAGATGCCTCACCGGTTCAGGAAGGTGCATTAACCCACTGAGATGCCTCGCCAGTTCAGGAAGGTGCATTAACCCAAAGAGGTGCCTCGCCAGTTCAGGAAGTGAACACGTTCGGTGTGTTCCAGTGGTGAACTATGAGGTCCGTGTTTACGTGTGGGAGGCTCGGTGGCCCGCTGACACCCCTCCCCCCCCCCCTTCCTGTACTGACCTGCTCATGGTTGGAGTCTCTGGCACGTGTCCTCGTGCGAGCCCCGCCCCTTCTACTCCCCCTCACTTGTGCACAATTTCTGTGCAGTGCTGTGGCTTTGTAGCCAGATGTGCATTATACAAATCTCTCTCACACACACACAGCAAGATTCACATTTAGAGAATATATTGGACAGTACAGTGTCTGCTTTTAAAGTTCGGGCAGGCCCTAGATTTCCAGGAAACCCACCTGCGGAAAGAAATAACGCAAGTTGCAGTTCAAAAATAAGCACTGTCACAGCCAACGGTAGGGCGCTGTCTACCTTTGGACTTTGTCAATGCTAGCTTTCTTTTTCTGTTTTTCGTAAAAAAATGATTGTCGGTTGAGCTACACAGCACTCACCAGTATATAAGAATCATCTAAAGGCAAAATAATGTTTTGGGTCACACATTACATTAGCAGCTCTGAAAGGAACTACTTTGCGTGCAGATGTGCTTCTTGTGACAGAGAAAAATTCCATCACTCACGTTGGACTTAGCCAATGGCTGCGGAGGGCTGACCTGTTGTCCCTCGCTGCATGCTGTAGTGGTTGGAAGAAAAATGTGAATGACATGACAACAGACCATTGGAGGAAGAAAGGTGGCTGAAAGACCCTATAAGCAGGGCCACGTGAAGGTCATTTGAGATATAATGTGAGGGTCACTTTAGGAGCTAACATGAAGGTTATTTTATTAAATGCTTTAGTTTTCACAGGAGGGTCTCCATCAGCCGGCCGATTAATCAATGTACTAGTACACTGCTTCTTCCCAGTGGCGATAGATGCAAAGTGGAAGTGTGCCTGGGATTTATTGAGGCTTAACAGCAGTGCAAGGTCTAACTCGGACCGACCGTCAAGGGGGAGCAGGGAGTCTGGAAACACATGCAACCACACACACAAACACAACACACACAACAACACACACACACAACCACAACCACACACATAACCACACACACAACCACACATACAACCACACACAACCACACACACAACCAACCGTCAGTGCACACTTTCACCAAGCACAGACACCATCAGTCGTCAGTGCATGTTGTCACCAGGCATACACACACCACCAGCCGTCAGTGCACGCTTTCTCCAGGCACACACACCCCACCAGCCGTCAGTGCACGCTTTCTCCAGGCACACACACCCCACCAGCCGTCAGTGCACGCTTTCCCCAAGCACACACACTACCCGCCGTCAGTGCATGCATTCATCAGACACACACACCACCAGCCGTCAGTGCACGCTTTCACCAGGCACACACACACCACCAGCCGTCAGTGCACGCTTTCACCAGGCACGCACACCACTAGCCGTCGGTGCACGCTTCCACCAGGCACACACCACCAGCTGTCAGTGCACGCTTCCACCAGGCACACACACCACCAGCTGTCAGTGCACCCTTCCACCAGGCACACACACCACCAGCCGTCGGTGCACGATTTCCCCAGGCGCACACACACCACCAGCCGTCAGTGCACGCTTTCACCAGGCACACACACACCACCAGCCGTCAGTGCACGCTTTCACCAGGCACACACACACCACCAGCCGCCAGTGCACGCTTTCACCAGGCACACTCCACCAGTCGTCAGTGAACGCTTCCACCAGGCACACACACCACCAGCCATCAGTGCACGGTTCCACCAGGCACACACACCACCACACGTTAGTGAACGCTTCCACCAGGCACACACACCACCAGCCATCAGTGCACTTTTCAATTGTTAACGCATCCACAATTAACTATTGTAGCAATCGCAGTAAGGCGTACTTTACTTTTAAACATATTCATTTAAGCGCAGCATGCCACAATTGCTACAAAAATAAATACACATTTTTTGGGCCTACAATTTATAGACTTTTGTTGCAATTGGTGTTGCAATATTTAGCAATTCCAATAGCTCAAACTTAATTGATGCGAGACCTATTGCATTGTAAATGCTTGTTTCTTTATCCCTTCTTTCCTCCCTTTACCTTTCCCCGCCGCTGCTGCCCCGCGGCCCCTCCCCCCCCCAGCCGACCGGCCCAATCCAGCTCCTCTCCCCGCTCCCGCCTCCCAGCTATCCAGCCCTCCCCGACCCCTACTTAATGGCGGCCACTGGTGCACCGAAGGCGCGTCAAAAGCAAGCACGTCTGCGCCCGTTCGCGACCCGTCCGCGACCAGCACCAGGAACCCTGGACCTCCGCCCCGCCAACGCTACGACCCAGCAGCAGTCCACGCACTCAACCCAGGCTGCAACAACAACTGCAAGCTAGCATCACCAGCCGACACCCATGGACCCTTCAGCTGTCACCGCTGCCGGCACACCTGCAGCACCGCCAACACGGATCCAGCACAACCTGCCCCCAAGAACACAACCGAACCGAAGACCCTGCAATGCATCCTCCTCAACGTCCGATCCCTCCACAAACAAGCCACAGAAATCTGGGACCTCCTCGACAGCACCACCCCGGACGTAGCATTCTTCACCGAAACCTGGACCAACACCACCTCGGGACCGGACATCGCCATCGCCATCCCCCAAGGATACAAGATCTCCAGGATGGACCGCCCCACCCACCCAGGAGGAGGAATCGCCATCGTCCACAAATCCAGCCTCCGCCTGAGCACACTCCCTGACGAGTCCACAAAACTGATGGAACACCTTCACTTCAAGATACTGGCCAGCCCCACCGCCGCCCTCCGAGGAACCCTCATCTACCGACCCCCTGGACCCCGCGGACCCTTCGCCAACTCCATCACGGACATTATCTCCCCGCAGGCCATCGCATCCACCAACTACACCCTGCTGGGAGACCTCAACTTCCACCTCGACAATCAACTGGACCCCAACACCACATGCCTCCTGGACAACCTCCACAACATTGGACCCTGCCAGATCGTGGCAGAGCCCACGCACTCAGCAGGACACACCCTCGACCCCCTCTTAACTACAGGAAACTCCATCACCTTCAGCCACACCACCGAACTCCCATGGACCGACTATCGTTGCGTCCACTTCACCTTCAGAACACACCATCCACAGACACCAGCACCTGCTTCCAGAAAGAAACTGGACCAAAATCACCCACGACCAGCTCACCTCCTCACTCAACAACTCCACCCCAACCATCGCGGAAAACGACGACCCCAACACCGCAGCTCGAACCCTGCATAGATGGATCTCGGACAGCACCAACACCATAGCCCCCCTCAAGAAAAACAACAATACCCGTGCCAAGAAAGCCAGATGGTTTACCACCGAACTTCGAGAGTCCAGGCGCACACGCCGCCGCCTCGAAAAGGCCTGGAGAAACACCGAATCCACAGAAGCCCACAACAACTTCAGAGCCGCCACCAGCGCCCCCCATCAACTCATCAGAGAAACGAGGAAAAAAGCGATTGAAGACAGAATCTCCACCCACGCACACAACAGCAAGGAACTCTTCAGCATCATCAAGGAGTTCGCCCAACCCACCAGCGAGTCTACTGACATACCTCCCTCACAAGACCTCTGCGACAAACTCAGCACCTTTTTCCATCAGAAAATCAAGAGCATCTACGACAACTTCGACAAAGACAACCAACACACTGAACCATCACGAACCACCGCCGACACCCGGAAACCAGCGATTGATGACTGGACAGCCCTCACCATCGAAGACACACTGAAGACAATGAAGTCAATCCACTCAGGGGCCCCCACGGACCCCTGCCCCCACCACATCTTCAACAGAGCCGCCGATACCATCGCACCCATGCTCCACCACACCATCAACAGCTCCCTGGCGACCGCCTCTTTCCCCGATGACTGGAAACACGCCGAGGTCAACCCCCTCCTAAAGAAACCCTCAGCGGACCCCACCGACCTCAAAAACTACAGACCCATCTCCCTGCTCCCTTTCCCAGCGAAAGTCATCGAGAAAGCCATCAACAGCCAACTCGCCACATTCATTGAAGAACACAACATCCTCGACTCCTCCCAATCCGGCTTCAGAAAAAACCACAGTACGGAAACCGCCCTCCTCGCCGCAACAGACGACATCCGCACCCAACTGGACAAAGGAGAAACAGTAGCCCTCATCCTCCTAGACCTATCAGCAGCGTTCGACACAGTCTCCCACCGCACCCTAATACGCAGACTCTACGACGCAGGAATCCAGGACAAGGCCCTCGACTGGATCTGCTCCTTACTCTCCGGCAGGACGCAACGGGTCAGACTCCCCCCTTTCCTCTCAGACCCCACACCTACCACCTGCGGAGTCCCCCAGGGCTCCTCCCTCAGCCCGACGCTCTTCAACGTCTACATGGCACCACTTGCCCCCATCGTCAGAACCTACGGACTCAACATCGTGTCATACGCAGACGACACCCAGCTCATCCTCTCCCTATCCAACGAGCCCAACACCGCCAGACGCAACTTTCGAGAAGGCATGGAAGCCGTCGCCAAATGGATGAAAAACAGCTGCCTACAACTAAACACCAACAAAACAGAAGTACTCATCATGGGCCCAAACCCCGACGCCTGGAGCGACACCTGGTGGCCCACCGCCCTCGGAAACCGCCAACCCCCACAGACCAAGCATGCAACCTGGGAATCATCCTGGACTCCGAGCTCAAAATGGACCGCCAGATCAACTCTGTCTCATCTTCCTGCTTCCACACCCTCCGACTCCTTCGTAAGACCTTCAAATGGATCCCCCTCGAACACCAAAAGACAGTCACTCACGCCCTGGTCACCAGCAGACTCTACTACGGCAACGCACTCTACGCCGGAATAAACAAAAACCTCATCCACAAGCTACAGAACATCCAGAACGCCGCCGCAAGACTGGTCCTCAACCTGCCAAAACACTGCCACATCTCCCAGCACCTGCGCACACTCCACTGGCTCCCCGTCGAGGCGAGAATCACCTTTAAGATGCTCACCCACGCACACAAGGCCCTCCACGGCACCGGACCAGCATACCTGAACAGCCGGCTCAAATTCCAGGCACCCCAAAGGACCCTACGATCAGCCCAGCTCTCCTACGCCGTGGTCCCCCGCACCAGAAAGACCAGATCGGGAGGCCGCTCCTTCTCCTTCCTCGCGGCCAAAGCATGGAACGCCCTTCCGCTCCACCTCAGACAGACAACATCGCTCCCCATCTTCGCAAGAATTCTCAAAACCTGGCTCTTCGACAGACCCCCTCCTTGATGGAATGGAACCTGCACCCCCCCACCCCTAGCGCCTTGAGACCCTTACGGGTGAGTAGTTGCGCTTTAACAAACTCCTGATTGATGGATTGACTCTACTTCTGAATCTGGGTTAGTGACAGGTAATCCCCCCAAAAGCAAGCCTCACCGGGAGCCCATCAAGAAGAGAAGTCTCCGCAGATTCTAAACTCCTCCTGCAGCTCAGCGAGCGTTGTAGCAGTCTTCAGGCACCCAGAACTCTCCACCGATGAAAAGAAGAAAGCTGGCCTCGGAGAGAAACTGAGCCCCAAGATCCTCTTCCTCCTTAACCAAAAGACGCTGAAAAGTGAGCACGGGGAACTGGGCGCGGCCGCTGACATCATTGTAGGCACGCCCCGTGCCAAACCTACCGCATCTCACGTGAGGTGCCAAACCTCCCGCATCTCGCGTGAGGTGCCAAACCTTCCGCATCTCGCGTGAGGTGCCAAACCTCCCGCATCTCGCGTGAGGTGCCGAACCTCACGCATCTCGCGTGAGGTGCCGAACCTCCCGCATCTCGCGTGAGGTGCCGAACCTCACGCATCTCGCGTGAGGTGCCAAACCTCACGCTTCCCGCGTACGGTGCCAAACCCCACGCATCTCGCGTGAGGTGGCAAACCTCACGCATCTCGGGTGAGGTGTCAAACCTCACGCATCTCGGGTGAGGTGCCAGACCTCACGCATCTCGCGTGAGGTGCTAAACCTCACGCATCTCGTGAGTGTCTGGCGCGGTAGTTAATGTCCTCCCATTCTTTGTTGCGCAGAGTCCGCCCCAGTTCCCTCTCCCATCTAGCCCGTCCTGCATTATAAACGCGCGAGTATCTGTCCAAGAGGAGCCGATATATGTATGAAATGAGTCGCTTAACTGTGGTGCGCGAGAGAAGCCAGTATTCATATTTACTGAGCTTGCGTGTAGCGTCTCCACGGATCTGGAGTGGAATCGCCCAATGTCGGACCTGTAGATACCTAAGGCGTTCTGCCTCCGGGAGGTCATAGGTCTTCCGGAATTCCTCAAAAGGCATCACTCCCGCACCTGAATACATGTGAAAGAGGCATCGGCATCCTGCTGGGCTCCACCGTGCAAAGGCCTGGACATCCCTACCCGGGCCGAAGTCAGGGTTCTCTAACAGTGGTGTGAGGGGAGACGGGAAGGTCGTCAGGTCGTGTAAGACGCATGTTCGATCCCATACCTCTAGCGGTACCCTCGTGACGAAGGAGGCGTATAGGTTAGGGGGCCGGTGTTGTTGCCGCAGGAAAGGCACCTCCTGGAGTGGACGCCCCGCGACCGCTTGGTCCTGGAACAACCAATGGCGCTCCGATTCCCATTTGCTCCATTCCACTAGGGTTCTGAGTTGGGTCGCCTGGTAATAGTGACGCAAATCCGGCAGGCCCAGCCCACCACTCTCCGGGGGAAGCATCGCTAGCCCCAGCTTGAGTCTGGGCCGTTTCCCGTTCCACACAAACTGAGCCAGCTCCGATTCGCCGGCGAATCCATCCCTCCGGGGGACGGAGCGGGCTAGCCCGAAAAACGTATAAAACTTGCGGGAGGATTGTCATCTTTACTGCTGCCACTCGGCCCAGCCAAGATAGTGGGAGGTGCCGCCACCGCCCGACCTCCGCGCGGATAGTGCGACTAAGGTTAGCGTAGTTGAGACGCACCGTTTCTGGTAGCGTGGCCGCCAAGTGTATGCCCAGGTAGGGGACTGCACAGTCTGCCCATTGGAAGGTGAATTGTGCTTCTAGGGAGGCCCGCGTGTGTGCCTCCAAGGAAAGGTCAAGTGCTGGGGGGCGGAGCTTGCCGGCGTCCATGGTAGACGCGTGAGTGCGGAGCTCCTCGCCTTTGCCCTGTAATTATCCTGCAAACTAATCCTGCTGAGTGCCTGAAAGACTCTATTGACTGCTGTTCACCCCCTAGCAGCCCCCGGGTGTGAGCGACAGAGTCTCGACGCCCGGACCACTGCAATACCGGGACGTCCTTGCTGGGAGGATCCGGCGGTAGCGGACCAGGCCTGCATCCCCGGTCTGGCCTGTGGAGCAGCCCGAGAGACGTCGCTCGACGTGCGGCCTGAAAGGGGCCGGAAGTACCGGCTGCGCGCTTCACACGGCGGACTTGGGACGTCCCGGAGCTGGGGTGATAGTGCACCCATTCAAGACGGGCGGTGTCGTGGGTGCGGCGCTCGGCCGTGCACCGTGCCTCTGCGGGCCGCTTTGAAGGACAGTGGGGCTGGGGGCCCGGGAGTGCTCCCGGTGGTCTGCCCCACCTGAAATACCCGACCAAGCCTGACATTGTCTGCTGGAATAGCTGCGGGAAGCCCTGCGGTATTGAAGGGAGACCCGCTGTTTGGGCGGGACGCAGGACATAGCGGCTCGAGATCGGGCTGCGGAGGACTAGCGCAGTACCAACTCCGGTCCGGAGCGCCATCGGTGAGTGCCTGTTGGGTCCAGGAGGCTACGCAACGCTTGGTAGCATACTAGAAATTG
Organism: Lissotriton vulgaris; assembly: GCF_964263255.1. Lineage (NCBI taxonomy): Eukaryota > Metazoa > Chordata > Amphibia > Caudata > Salamandridae > Lissotriton > Lissotriton vulgaris. The sequence continues at coordinate 946,730,613 of NC_141699.1, read as the reverse complement.
CTTCATACCCCAGCAGCGAGGCCCTTGTGGAGACAGGAGACACCGGGTGGGTGTGAAGCACGGAATGTACAGCGGACACCTTAGCGAGTAACTTTTTGATTGACACCATTTTGGGGCCCGGCCTGCCTTGGTGACGGCCATTTGCTGCATCGCCCGAAGCCTGCTGCTGAGCCCTGGAGTGGTGGCTGGGCACCGAAAACGCAGAGGGAAGATCCTGCCTTGCACGGGCGTCGACGAGGAAGGTGATTGTTTGCCCTGGCTGAGGGCACTTGGCAACCTGTGCTGCATAGTGTGGTGGTTGATCTGGATACCCACTGCCTCGGGGACGGCTGGAGACCCTGGTAGGTGGAGGTTGGCGCAGTGGGGCAGGTCATAGATCGGTAGCTATGTGGCCGGCTAGAGGAACCCACAGTTGGAAGCCAGTTGGTACTGTTGTGGTGTGCGGCACTCTGGATTGTAGGAACGGCTGACCACGCACTTGGGAGCACGCACGTGGGTGCCGAGATCTGGGGCTCGGAGCCTGAGACACACGCTAATCTGTGAGACGTCGCTAACCTGCTCTAAGTGGACTCGGGAGCTTGAGAAACGTTACGCTTTGATGTCCAGCAGGATCGCCATGGGCAAAAACGACAGAACTCAGCCCAAACTCTCCTTTGAGCAGCGACGGACCAAGGGGACGGAGGTGCCTGCCACAGAGGCGCCCCCGCGGGGAGCTACCTCTGACAGTTCTACGGGAGCCGATATCCGAGACTTGCTGGTCTCGATGGAAAAAGGGCTACAAGACAGTATTGCGTCCATTGGTACTAAAATTGATGCCCTGACATCGCAGTGAGGCGATACGGCGGAAGAGGTCAGTGGTGTGCTCCCAACTCCGGAATCCCCTTTAATGGCTCCCTGTAGCCATAATAGCTGACGAGCTAGTTGGAGATGCACCTGCGCGCCAGAGGGGCAACGAGGCCCGTGACGGGTGTTTGGCAACCTGTTCTGCAACCCCAAATACTATCTCTACTGATGAGGGAAACAATCCCGAAACACGAGCTAGGCTCGTGTCTAGAGATATCGAAATACAAGTACTTACTTGCACCGATTGTGGTGAAAAACCTTTGAAATTTGAACTTTGAACCGTTCCTGACTACACTTGAACTGCACAGACCAGGATGCAGTGGGGCGATACGGCCGAAGAGGTCAGTGGTGTGCTCCCAACTCCGGAATCCCCTACGGGAGCCGATATCCGAGACTTGCTGGTCTCGATGGAAAAAAGGCTACAAGACAGTATTGCGTCCATTGGTACTAAAATTGATGCCCTGACATACCGCATGGACCGCATGTCGGAACGAGTGGACAAGCATGCTGAACGTCTCGACATGGCGGAGAGACGTCTGACGGAAGCGGAGGAGACACAGTCGGAGTGGGACAAAGACCGCAAGCAATTTGGCAGACTCCTGCAGGTGATCCAAGACAAGTCGGAGGATTTGGAGGCGAGATCGCGGAGATCCAACATTCGCATCACGGGTGTGGCGGAGACCACACAAACTGGCAAGATGGAGCTTTTCTTGGAGAAACTATTGAAAACACTACTTGGAGACGAGGTTTTCTCCCCTATGTTTATAGTGGAGAGGGCCCACCGCACACTAGGGCCCAGGCCGAAGCCTGGTGCAAATCCGCGTCCCATAATAGCAAAGCTACTCAATTATCGGGATAGGGACACAGCACTACGTTTAGCCAGAGACAAAGGCAAGCTGCAATATGAAGGAATGGACATCTCCCTCTATCCGGACTTCACCGCAAAAGTGCAGGAGGAAAGGAGGCAATTCGCTCCATACAAAAAACAACTGCGAGACCTTGGGTTGGATTATGCCATGATGTACCCTGCGAAGCTCCGGATAAACAGGCAAGGGCATTCACATTTCTTTACTGACCCCAGGGAGCTGCAAAAATCTCTGAAGGAATGGTCCAGAGAGCGCAGGAACAGCCCGAGGAGCGACCGGGACGACGGCAACGCCTCATCACAACTGGACGAACAGGAATGAACACTGAATGGCTGTTTGTTTCAGACAGACCTTTGTACTGGTTAGTACGCTCCCCCCCTTGGCTTGCTCGGACTCCGGCTTTGTTGTAAGCAGCGCGGATGCTGTTCGGCGTCTGCTCCTGTGCGGTGGAGCCCTGGCAGTACCCTGAAGATAACCTGCTGGGTGAGATCTTTCTGATTTCTTTCTATGTCATGGGATGCCAAGGGTTGCTCTCCAATATGGGCTGTTGCCTCTCGCCTGAGGGGTATGTTTGGCGGGTTTTAATGCTGCGGGTTGCAGGTAGACCTGAGAGGTGCGCTGTGCCACAAGACGGGGAGGGAGGGCGGAAACGTGCATTTCTCGAACTTGGGACTCATGTTGGCACTAAATGCACGGCAGGGGCAGGGCGATGGGAAGCTTTAGCATTGCAGTTTCGAACTGGTGGATAACTGCTCTTGGCTGGCAATGTCTGCCCCTGCGCTTTCGGCACTTGAGCTCTGGAGAGAGCCGGTTAAGGGTCTGTTTAAGTTGGTTTTTCAGGGGGGGGTGGAGGGTGGCACGGGGTCCTGTCTGACCAGGTTGGGGGTGGTCGGCTGTGGGCGGGGGGAGGGTGACTGTGAATTGATCACGTGTGGGTGTGTTTCCTGGGAACAATGGGAGGTTCAGTTTCAGGGGTTTGTAATGCCTGGTGTTGTGCTATTTGTTACTGCAACTATGGTCCTACCTGTATATCTTGGAGGTTCAAGACACCCTGCGGTGCACTGCCCACTTGTATTGAAGCTAGATGGAGGACAATGAGGATTTAACCGGAGGCGGACGTCCCGATCTACTGAGGGTGTTGACCTGGAATGTACGGGGACTCAATGACTACCGCAAGCTTAGAAAAGTGATAAGCTACCTTCACAGACACCGAATAGATGTGGCTCTCTTGCAAGAAACACACCTCCCACTTACTAGTACGATGCTGTCTGCGAGAGGTTTGGAGGGCAATTGTGTAGCAGCTGGTTTCACTACCCACTCTAGGGGGGTGGTGACATGGGTGAACCCCCGCTCGCAATTAATGTTAACACCTTTACATGTGGACCCAGAGGGTAGATACACCATCTCACGGTGCACGGGTAAAGGACATGACTTAATTGTAGTGAATGTCTACGGTCCCAACTACGATGACCCCGCTTTTTACACAGGCCTTGCTGGCACATGCAGGACATATCTTGATTCCAGGATGCTATGGGGTGGGGATTTTAACTTTGTGATGCATCCGGACCTGGATCGGTCGGCTGGGTCGGCTCGCAGCCCTGCGGCAGCCGCCGTTCTTATGCACTCGGAACTAATCAAGTTAGACATTGTAGACATATGGAGACACAGACACCCGGGCCGGGGAGGGTTCACACATTACTCGGCTTACCACAACATACATACGAGAATAGATTACTGGTTTGTATCTTCCACCCTACTGAATTCGGTTAAAAATTGTACAATTCTCCCACGCACGTTGTCGGACCACTCACCACTGATTCTGCTCCTCGCTGCTCCTGCTAGGAAAATCCCCCCGTTTACTTGGAGGTTCCCGCCCTATTCTCTACTAGACGAGGCTTTTAGAGGGGAGATTGCGGAAGACATAGGGACATTCTTTGACACTAACTTGGGGTCGGTGGACAGTTTTCATACGGTGTGGGACACCTTTAAGGTTTACATCAGGGGAATGACGATGGCAAAGCACTCTGGGGTACTCAAATCCATTAGACACAGACTCAAAAGCTTAGAGACACAATTGGCTGACTTAGAAAAGCGCCACAGGAGCACATCGGACGCTGAATCAGAAGAACAGATAAAAAAACTGATCACAGAATTCAATGAGGAAGCTGACAGGGAGGTTAAACATATGGGGAAGTATGCCACTGCGCGAACGTATGGGGAGGGGGACCGCCCAGGATCATTACTGGCCAGATTGATGCGCAGTAGTAGACCCAAGCTTGTCGTAGAGGAACTAGGGACATCCACTGGAGAGGTGGTTACGTAGGAGGCTGACATCATTGCAGAATTTAAGGATTATTATTCTAAGCTTTATAGGTCCCGATCTGAGCATATGGGAGGAGGAGATCGACGACTACCTTAGTTATATCAAAATGCCCTTTCTGGAAAATTTCCAAAGGGAATTCTTGATGATGCCTATACAGCGAGACGAGATCCTAGAGGTGCTGGAGGGTATGAGATCAGGCAGAGACCCTGGCGCGGACGGGCTCACGGTAGCCTTTTACAAGGCTTTCAAAGAAACCCTTGTACCCCATCTGATGTCCCTTTTCGATGAAATATGTCAACCGGGTAGTATGTCGAAATCTATGAGAGAAGCCCTTCTTATCACTATCCCTAAGCCGGGGAAGTACCCCAGGGAATGCGGCTCATACAGACCGCTTTCCCTTCTGAATGTAGACGCCAAGTTGTAGGCGAAAGTACTGGCTGCGAGATTGGCTATAATCGTCCCGGAGATGGTTGCTCCAGAACAGGCGGGTTTTGTCCCCGCAAGGAACCTGACATATAACCTCCGCACGGTCCTGGGCACTATGCAACACGTGAAACAAGACAACAAAGCTGTTGCGATATTTCTGGACATGGAGAAGGCCTTCGACTCTGTGGAGTGGCCCTTCATGCTAAGGGTGCTGCGGAAGTATGGGCTAGGAAAACCTTTTCTTCAGATGCTGGGTGCACTCTATTACAAGCCCTCTGCTCGCCTGAAACTAGGTGACATCGTCACTGACCCCATTGCCATAAGTAGAGGCACGCAACAGGGTCGCCCTCTATCTCTTCTGCTGTACGCGCTAGTGGCAGAACCCCTGGCATGTGCGATTAGAGAATACCACAAACACCAAGGGATCAGCTTCCCTACGTACAAGATCGGTATATCCACATATGCGGATGATACCTTGCTATATGTCAGAGAACCGGAAACCAATCTTGCCTCAGTGCTGCGGGAGGTGGTGAGATTTGGGGCATTATCTGGGCTATGCGTGAACTGGGACAAATCGGTTGCACTTCCGTTGAAGCCGGTGACTGTCCCGTTTGTTGCGGAATACCCGTTGCAGTGGACTACGGACTCCATACGATACCTAGGGATCCGTCTGCACACCGACCCTGAGTTATTGGTCCGTGAGAACTATGGTAGGGCTTACAGTAAGCTGGTGGACGATGTAGAGGTCTGGTGTAGACTACCTCTGTCGCTGATGGGGCGAATTGCGATTATGAAAATGGTGGTGCTGCCTCGGTTCCTGTTTCTTTTTAATAACATACCAGTGGTCCTGTCTAAGTCCTTCTTTCGGCGCCTCACGCAAGTCCTAGTTAGGTTGGCGTGGGGAGGTAAACAGCCCAGAGTCCAGTGGAAGATTTTGACCCTTCCCTATGAGCAGGGAGGTCTGGGCGCGCCGGACCTCGAACAGTATTATCGAATAGCCCAAGCGTCTCATCTTCACACGTGGATCCATGTCAATCCTGATATACCGCATGTAAAATTGGAACGGCTGTTTGCGGAACCAGTCCCACTCCCGGCCACGATTTGTCACCCGGTGGACCGTAGAACTGGGGTGCTCGATTCCATCAGAGCTACGAATCATGCTTGGCATGAATTGCTTAAACAGCAAGACGGTGAGAGACTATACTCTCCCCTCATGTGTGTGGAGTGGGCTGTGTGGATACCCCCTTTGGCAGAGAAAGGGGTTGTGAAGGCTCTACTGGAGCTGGGTATTACCAAGCTGGGAGACTTGTTCCTTGACGGCACTGTGAAAACTCTCCACCAGGTCTTGCAATCACTGTCAGGGAAGTAGCTGCTTCATAGCTTCCAGTACTATAGGGTACGCAGTGCCCTGCTGGAACTGCTCGGTCCGGAGCTGGCCGAACCACCGGAGGTACCGGAACTCACCTACGTTATTAAGAACCCGGCCTCGGGTAAACTGGTGTCCAGACTTAAAAAAATGGGGGACCGGCATAGGTGTGGACTACAGTCTAGGGCAAGAGTGGCTTGGCAGGTGGATCTCCAGACACAGATCACTGACGAGATGTGGAGTTATTGTTGCAGCAGGACCAGAAAAATATCTTTGAATAGCAGGCACAGGCTCATTCACTTCAAGTACTTGCAGCGTATATATTACACCCCGGAGAGACTGCATAGGTATGGTCTGAGAGGATCCGCGGAGTGCGAACGCTGTCATCTCCCGAGTGCGGACTTCCTACATATGGCTTGGTCCTGCCCAGGAATCCAGAGATTCTGGACGGAGGTATTCTCCGAATTGGGCCGGATTCTAGGGACGGAGGTCCCGCCTGACCCGGCCATGGCACTGCTGGGTTACTCCAAACCACTACCGGTGGCGTTGCGGAGACTGGCCGATTTAGCCTTGCTGACTGCCAAACGTACGGTAGCAATGTGTTGGATGAGGGGGCCACTACCGACAAAAAAAAGATGGGAGACGGACTTACTATACTGCTGTACACAGTCGGAGACATATAGCGAACTGCTTCCTCCCAGGAATCGCCCCAAGGATTTCTGGGGTCTGTACAGGGCCTATCTGGGCGCTCGAGATAGTGCAGACTCGGGATCTGACCTGGAGGACGCAGGGGAAGAGGGAACTCTGGACGGGGTTGAGGACCACCTGGGGTGCGATCCTGCAGGTGTTTAGGGACACCCCGGGTGTGTGGCGCAGGCTCTGGATACAGGCTGCCTGGTGGTGCGCAACGGGAGGGACTCCTTGCGGGGACACGAGTTATACTTAGAGGTAGGGGGGATGTGACAGTAGTAGATAGTCAGACTGCAGTGATTGCATCCCGACACACAGGCGCTGCACGAGACGGTAGCACACACTAGAACAGCAGGCACACGTGGGGTTGGGGGGTGGTGGTTGGGAAGGGGGTGGGTAGTTTGGGGGTTGAGTAGTTTGAACTGTTTATGAAACAGCACTATTTCTAGCCTATCAGCCAGGGAGGTCGGATGTACTACATGGCAAGCGGCAGCATGGGCGGGGGAAGATCCCCCCTCAAGGACACACAGCGGAGTAAAGGGGAGTGCTTGATGTGACCTCATTGTATGCTTTCCATTACTATTTGTCCCTTCATTACTCGATTTGCCGCCAGGTCTCTGGGATGCTGGCATGTAGGCTGTGTAAGATACTTCTCTACTGATGCGATGGGACAATGTGGATTGCTGCCGGCCTCCGGGTTGTAGGCAATAAGAGCTGTGTGAAAATTGGATATGCAATAAAGTTAATAAAAAAAAGAAAGGTCAAGTGCTACTGATTTCGTCATGTTCACCTTAAAGCCAGAGGCCTTCGCAAACGCATCCAGGATGGCTGCCCTGGCCGGCAGGGATGCCGCAGGGGAAGCAAAGGAAAGCGAGACGTCATCAGCGTATAAGCTAATCATGTGGATATAAGCCCCGAATTTAATCCCCTTAATGGTCGGATGCGATCGCATGGCCTGCGCCAGGGGTTCCATATACAGCGCGAAGAGCAGGGGCGAGAGCGGACATCCCTGCCGAGTTCCGCGTTCGATGGGGAATACGGGCGATGATCAGCCATTCACCCGAACCGACGCCGTGGGGAAGGTATAGCAGTTCAGAACCCACGTACGAAATCTCGAGCCTAACCCTGCCTTGATGAGCACCTGTTCCAAGTACGGCCAGTGGACACGATTGAAGGCCTTCTCCGCATCAATTGCCAACATCATGAACTCTCCCGGCAACCTGGAGGCCCGTTCCACTAAGTGGAGTGCTCTTTTTGTGTTGTCGACCGTCTGGCGCTCCGGTATAAAGCCGGCCTGGTCCGGATCAATCAGACCCGTCATAAGTGGGCCCAGCCGCTTCAACAGTATACTGGTGTAAAGCTTCAGATCTACGTTAAGTAACGAGATAGGGCGGTAGGCCCCGCATTGCGTTCGGTCCTTCCCCGGTTTGGGAATGACCGATGTAGGAGAGTAGGGTCTGCAATCCTATGATCACCCCAGATTTTTGCTTTTTTTGCTTCACTGGTTTACGACTTCTCTGGCTGTGGGCCTGCTAATCAGACCCACAGCCTTGCTGTTCTCTCACTAAATTGACACGTGTACCTTAGGTGCATTTACCAATTGGTACTGGGCCACCTTATCAGACCCTGTAACTCAGGGCATAGGCGTACCCAGGGCCTACCAGGGGCTGGAGCATGTATTATGCCACCCCTGGCTGGCCAGCTAAATCTGACACAACTGGCTGCACGACAGCTGGGGCGAGGTGGCGTAATCACCCTTTGCTTTAGATATAGTATACCTATATCTAACCCTAAAATGGACACCCGTATTCCTATCAGTCACTCCTATGGCAGGCCTTGACAATCCTGAAGGCAGAGTGCTTGGAATCGTGTGAGATGGAGCTCTGGCATGAGCTGAGCCCGTTTGCAGCTTGCGGAACCAAGTCCTAATAGCTGTTCCATGATAACGCATACCATATACTCTTAAGTGCATTATAATCCTCGCGGTTAAATGCTATCTCTGGTATCGCTTTATCAAAACATGTCGAGTAAGGTGTCATACGAATTGGAATACTAACCCCTCGCCAATTCAGGCGACAGGGTTAGCATTCCACCCTTCTAGAGGGACACGACATGTATGTAACTGTGAACCCCGGTTAAAGTTAACTCAAGCCTCAGCATCACAAAATGGATGCTGCCACCACAGACACAAGTCTGACCTCCTGCTGCTGGGAGTCCTTCCATCGAGGGAGGCTTGGACAAAGGGTTTCCTGTCAGGGGCGGTGCTAGCACCATCCCAGACAGGGTTTTGTGTATCCTGGGTAGGCAGGGCTTTAGAGGAAGGTGACTGCAAGTGGCACCCCGGTGCTCACTATGCATCTGCCGGCTAGAACCAGTTCTAGGGGCACACCAGCCCCTGACCTGGGGAAAGTCCGGCATGGGAGAGGGGTGTAACCACCCCCCTTCCTGGTCCCACCCATGGGCAGGACCTAGTCGCGTGCCAGCCCCTTTTCCTAGTATAAAGATAGGAGCGGGCCCCCTTCCAAATTAGATCATCTTTGAATCCTGAAACTACTTTCTACGAAAGGAACTCTCGACTTCTTCTCAAGATTTCTCCCTTGTGACTAAGGAGTAGTCACCCTGCATCCGCAGGCACCATCCAAGCATCGCGGTCTGCTGTAAGTCTCTCCTCCGGATCAAGACTGCCCAGCTCGATGAGAACCGGCTTCCCTGGCACCTCTGACCTCAACCTGCATCATCAGCCCAGCTGAGATTCGTGGGTGTGACGAGACCTCGAGGGACCGGCCATCTTCAGGACTACACGACGCTTGTCCAGCACGACCGCCGAGGGATCCTCGAGTGAGTGATTTGGGGTCCGAGAAGCCCCCACCCTGAGCAGCTCCAGCACCGAAGTTCAGCCTCCCAGCATCCACGAGATCTGCGTGGGGCCCTTCTGCTCTTTGCTGCTCACCGCGTTGTCTGGCTACTAGCCCGCTGGCTTGTGGCCTTCCCGACGACGAACGACGACATCAACACCGCTGGTCTGGTTGCTCCAGACTGGCCCTTGCTCCCCTCCAACAGAGGAGCACCCCGGACCCTCCTGGTCCACTCCAGACGCCATTTTAAGTCCACCGCGTGGGCTTGCATTTGCCAAGACTTGTTGCCCCAATCCTGGGTTCAGTGACGTCGACAGCAGATACCATCGTGGGACAGCTCGCACCTCCATCCTGGTCGCCGACAACGCCTCCTGGTCCGTGAGACTGCAGAGCCCAGCGTCGCCCACTCACCTGGTCGAGGTGACTCCATCCGGTGCCATCCTGGTGCCCATCTAATCACTGGCTAGTGATTCAGAACTTGGTCCCCTCTGCTTACAGGTGTCTTCCATCTTCGATCCAGGCTTGGATCCCTCCGAATCTCTTCACTGGTTGCCTGCCAGCAACTTCTTTCAGGCTCCATAGACTGCAACGAGGATTCCCGACGTCTTTCCAGACCTATGCAGCCGCAGCCCCTGGGCTAGGTAACTTCGGCATTTCGGTGCCCCAGCATAGCCTCACTATCCAAGGGTCCAGATCCTTTTTCGTTTCAGCTCTACCTAGTCGGATTCGTCCGATAACACTAACTTTGTAATTCCTAGCAACCATAGACTTTGTTCCGCATCCCGCGTGAGAGTGCACACTCTGCACCCGATCTCCCTAGGCCTCCTGCTAGTAATCTGAAGGTTCAGTAGTCAAGTCCTAGCGATCCCAAAGCCTATTAGAGTAGTACTTACCTGCTAGTAATTTTGCATTCCACTTTTAGAGTATATGGTTTTTCGTGCCCCTCGGGCATTTGTGTAAATTGTGCAACTTTGCGTATTTTCCTAAGAGCTTTGTATTGTGCTTAGCACCCTGTCCTCATAAAGAGTCCAGGGTTGTTGTGTTCTAAATAAATATCCTTTTATTTTCATAACAACTTGTGTGGTGTCCTTTCACTTGGTGTTCAAGGGGTATATGTGATGGTATAACAGCTGGCTTAACACGCCCTCTAGAGTTTAGCCTAAAGACTGCTCTTGTCCATGCTACTAGGATAGCTGGTCTAACGGTTGACTTACAACCAATCATCAATAAAGGTTGTTTGGAATGATACACAGTGATCACTAGAATAGTGAGCACTGCATATCAGGCCAACTTCTCACAACCGAGATCATGGTACTCATCAGATCTCTTGGGATGGCGCCGGGCTCCGAGAAGGAATTAAAGAGGGCAGTCAACAACGGAGCAACCTGGGGGCAGAATGTTTTGTAAAAGGCGGCGGTGAAGCCATCCGGTCCCGGCGCCTTGGCCAGCTTGAGGCGGGAGATCGCGGCAATGACTTCTTCAGGACGGATCTCCCTGTCAAAGAGTTCTGATTGTTCCGTCGATAAAGCTGGTATGGACACCGAGTCCAGGAAGGCCGCCCCGTCCGCTGGATCCAGAGCAGCCCCCTCGTATAGTGTGGTATAAAAGTCACTAAATGCCTGCGCTATAGCTCCGTCCTCCGTCACTGTGACTCCGTCCTGCGTGTGTATTTCCTGCACCGAGTGTCGCTGCTGCTGTTCGCGGAGTGCCCGACCCAACAGCCTCCCGCATCTGTCGTCTCCTGTGTAGTATGCATGTCGTACCCGTAGTGCCGCGTATTCTACTCTATCTTGATCTAGTGCTGCTAACTGATGACGTGCCACTCACAACTGTTTCCACACCCGCGGCGCCCCTGTCCTCTGGTGTACCTGCTCCAATTCTTCGTGCGGGCAGAGAGCTTGTCTCTCTTACGGGGCCTCTCCGCATTTTCTGCTGCCGCTATTGCAATGAACTCGCCCCGTATGACTGCCTTGAGTGCTGTCCAATGTGTTGCATGTGAAGTGTCCGTCGGTGTGTTGTGTACCAGGTATTCAGCTATAGCTTCCTTGATCTTGGCCACAACCCCCTGTCTGTGCAGCAGCGTGTCCCTCAGTCTCCAGCAACGGGCACTGCGCCCCACCGGTGGAAAGGTAAACACTGCTGTGAGTGGTGCATGATCGGAAAGGGCTGCCGCTCCTATCTCAACGCTTGACGCCAGCGCTCTAAATGAAGTGGATGTTAGAAAATAATCTAGGCGCGCATAGGTTTTGTGGGCGTTGGAGTAATATGTGTAGTCCCGGTCGCCCGGGTGGAGGGAGCGCCACAAGTCCGTGATACCCAGTTCTGACAATCTGTTCCGTCCCCCCTCCGATAAAGTGCCTGCCTGCGTGGATCGCTGCGCTGACCTGTCAAGTAGATTGTCAAAAACTAAATGGAGGTCCCCCCAACCAGAACGTGTCTATCAGGTGCCGCCGCTGCTTCAGTAAGCACTTGGTGGAAGAACTTCTCCTGCCCCTCATTTGGCGCATAAACCGCAATCACCGTGAAGGTGTGAGCACCCAGTGAGAACCTGCAGGATAGGAGTCGCCCTTTAACCTCTGTCCCCCGGTGTAACTGCTACCCCTTAAATCGCTTTGACACCAGGAGCGCCACCCCAGCAGTCTTTGTGGTCGTGGATGAGAAAAGTTGTGTCGGAAAGTGACAGGATTTAAGCCTATGACAATCCTTAGTTAGCAAATGCGTTTCCTGGAGGAGACAGATATCTGCTTTTGAATTCTCCAGCAGGGACAGCACCGCTCGCCGCTTAACCGGATTGTGCCCACGCACATTCAACGTGAGCACATTCACCTCAGTCGCAGGCATAAGGAGTCATACCCCACACACTCTCTGAGAAAAATTCCAGTGGCCAAAACATCAGCAAAGCCCTGTCTCGCAGCTGCCCCGGCCACCCAGGACCCTCAGATCTGCGCAATTCGCCACACCCTTTCAGTCCAACATTCACTCGGATCCGGAGTTCCTCCCCCTTACCAACAACAACCCCTCCCCACAATGAACAAAACCCTTGACAGCCCCCTACCCCCCCGCAATCCCAAGATGCCAACTTTGATAGTCCTTCATCCAGAGATGAATGGTAAAGGTCTCTCCCAGTCCAGAAAAAACCCTTTTCCTGACTGTCCAAAGAAGCAAAACAGTCTCCCCCCCACCCCTCCACCTGCCAAGGAGACCACCCTCCCTCCCCTTTCCCCAACTTGAAGAATACCAAAAATAGTCCTGTCCAACGTCCATAGTTGTAGACGAGGAGGTTGGGACACCTTCGGGGGAATGTGTCGGAGTCCAATACCTCCGCCCCCGCCGCCGACTCAGTCGGCCCCAATCCCCACTGTCTCATCAAAAGCCCTCGTGCCACTTCATCGTTGGTTATCCGCTGTCGGAGAATGCCAGTCCCAGCGCTACGGCTTCTACCGCAGCACGGCGACCATCTTCGATCTCTTGTGCGGCCGGGCGCCTCAGTCTTCGTCGTTGCTGTTTCCACTGCCCAGGGCCGTCCGTGCCATTTACTCCCCCTCCAGGCTGTTCGTCATCCTCCGTCGGTTCCTCGAGGCCTAGCAATTTGCATGCATCCCTGAAAGACCGCAACTGGTGGACCTTGTTGTCCAGCTTAAACACCAGGCGAAAGGGGTGACCCCAGCTATATGGGATGTCGCGTCGCAGTTCTGCCGTGATCGGTCGGAATGACCGTCGTTTCTCCAGGGTGATGGAGGCGAGGTCCTGATATAGAGTCGGCGAGTGGGCACCATATGAGATGGTTCCCATCTGGTGCGCTTTGCTAAGGATCTCCTCCTTCGTGCGGAAGTCCTGCACGCAGACCAAGATGTCGGCCGGTTGGGACGAGGCCGCCCTGGGCGGGCCCGTCCTATGGGCCCTGTCCAACCGAAGCATTGAGTCCGCCGGTCGGCCCAGGATGTGGTTGAAGAGGCCTTGGGTGAAATGGAAGAGGTCGTCTGTGTCGGGAGCCTGCTTCACTCTCCGAATCCTGATGTTGTGCTGCCGGGAGCGGTTCTCCAGGTCCTCGGCGTGAGACTGGAGGTCCACCTGTTGGTCGTGAATACGGACTATTTCTTGACGCAGCGCCTCTATTTCTACATCTCGCCCATCGCATTTGGTCTCTAGGTCCGCCACTCTTCCTCCTATGGTGTCAGTGTTGCGTCGGACTTCCCGTATTTCCTCCTGTAGGTCCCTCTTCAACGCGTGGATGTCCTCTCGCAGGCCAGCGAAGAGGGATTCTAGAAAGGTCTTTGTGATAGTCTCCTCAATGTCCGCCTTTCCCAAGGGTGGAGAGTCCGTGGTCTTCTTTTCTGTGCCGGTCCGTTAGCTGGATGTGGCGGTGTCCGTCCGCTTCCCCATTGTGCTGGGAGAGAATAGATCCTTAATAGTCCTGTCCTTCTGGATTCTCCCCGAGGACATGTCACTCAGGGCCTCCCCGGCACAGACACCACCAGTGCTGCTTGACGGCGTGGGTTCCGGCAACGAGGGTGCAAGAAAGTTCGACGGGTCGGTCCTGTATTCAGGGGAGCTCACCTAGGGCTGCGCCAGGAGCCCGCCTTTCCCCGCTCCGGTGCCGAGGAGACTACACTCTGTCACTGCCCAAACCCCAGGGTGTCCGCAGCTGGACCAGGACACCAGTCACTGGTGTCCGGTTGCTCCTGTCCGGGCACTGGCCTCTATTTGCCCACCGAGCGCCTCCGTGTTCTGCTCGCAGTCTTGGGGCCTAGCAGGGCTTCTAGGATGCCACACAAGGGGCAGCTCCGACCAGCGAGCGGCTCAAAATGGCGGAAGCAAACTCCAGTGTGAATCAGGCTCTTCCGTTCGATTCCCCCTGTGGGCTCTAACTCGGCGCTTCCGAAACCCTCTGGGCCTGGTCGACGCGCCGACACTCTCAGCCGCCACTCGGGTACGATTCCTCCCCGCTGCTCCTCACCTCAGTCCCTGGGGCTCGGGTTCTGTGTTCCGTCCGCCGTGCTCTGCGGTCGGGCCCACTTCGCCTGGCCGCCAGCCCGTCCGCCATCAGAGATCTGTCTCTGCCGCTACCACCGCAACCGTGTGCTCGCGGGTCCGCAGTAGCCCCCGGACAGTGTCGTCCCAGGGGCCTCCCGCTGTCAACGCGCGGGCCGGACTCTCCGCTCCGGCGTCAGCTCTTGCGTAGTCTGGCGCCACCCAGTCGGACTGCCTCGCCGGGGCCCAAGGCCACGCGGCTCCTCTCCGCTAGGCCCAACCCGGCCTCGCTCACAGCGGCACTTCTCCCTCTGTTCCAGGTGGCCCCAGCGTCGTTCGGTTCTCTCAACCGGGTGCAGACCTCTCCCGACTGTAAGCGCTCTCCGACGGGGCCCACTGATGGGGGATTGAAGCGCTGCAATGGTGCTATAAAGACGGCCGGCGGTGGGAGCTCTCGGAGACACGTCCGCTCACACCGCCATCTTGGCCACGCCCCCCCATATCTGGTTTTAGACGCCGTTTCCATTCGTCACCATTATGAATGCGCACCAAATGATACGCACCTCGAAGATCTAATTTGGTGTAGATCACAGCGGTCTTCACCTGGTCCAAAAGAACTGGGATCAATGGAAGGGGGTACTTGTTCTTTATTGTGATCTTGTGATCAAGATATTGTCTCAAATGTTGGTTTTCTTTTTCTGATAATGCATATATCCGACAGTTAGGCACACATGAACCAGGCACAAGATCAATTTGACAGTCGTATGACCAATGAGGAGGGAGGGTCGCTGCTTTTGCTTCACTGAAGACTTCTTTAAATTCCTCATAGGGAGTTGGTAGCACGGTTTCTTTCTCTTCCGTGGTTGCAATTTGTCCCGTTGTAGATTCTTTGGTCTTTAACCCCTTCGCTGCTCATGACGAGCTCAGCTCGTCATGAGGCACGGTTGAGCTGTGCTCATGACGAGCTGAGCTCGTCATGAACAATGGGGATTCAGGGAATGCAGCACAGGAGGGGAATCTCTCAAGCACCCAAGGTGTTAAACATGTGGAGTGACAATATTGAGAAAGAAAAACAAGTTCCCTTTTTTGCCAATCTATTAAAGGGTTATGCAAGCAAAGCCAAGGCATTCCTAAAATAAAGCCATATTGTGGGGCTTGGATTACATCGAAATGAACTTCCTCTTTATGCTGTTGGTTATTTGTATCTATGCAGAACATCTGAATTTTAGAGGTTTGCATGGTAACAGGGCCTCCAGACAACATTTTGCCATCTACTGTTTGCACAATTTCTGGAGTGACCTTTTTCTCACAAGCAATTTGTAACCGTTGAGTTGTTTCAAAATCTACGAAATTCCCTGTTGCGCCTGAGTCTATTAGGACTTCCATTTGGTATATTTTTGAAGTCAACTGAATTTGTACTGCCAAACGGAAGTGAGATTTGTAGTTGGATACACAGGAATTTATTGAAGGGAAGGCGATGGTTCCCAAGAGATCCCCTTCTAAACATCTTGGGCACAATAGTTTCCCGACGTTTGCTCAGTTGTAGTCACAGCCACAGACTTGTTAGCACTCACAGTCTTACCTTTAGGTTTTATTGTGCAATCTTTCACGGAATGTCCCTTTCCACCACAATAAAGACATTGGCCATTTTTACGACTATTATCTTTTTCATCTTTAGACAATGGTTGCCTAAGAGTCCCGACTTCCATTGGTTCTGTAGTTGTTTCTGAACTACTAAGTTGATTTCTGGGTTTACTGTCGAACTTCCAACTTGATTTATCATATTTTTTCCTGTCAGTTCTTCTTTCGGACAGTCTATGATCCAGACGTAAAGTTAGATTGACTAACTCTGAACAAGTAGTTGGTTGAGGATCGATTTGCGCAAGAACGTCTTTCAGATCATCTTTTAACCCTTGATAAAAGAGTGCTGCCCTCTTTTCTTCAGGCCGCGAGGTTTCTGCAATTAACCTATTGAAATGTGACAAATAGGAAATAAGGTCTCTATTCCCTTGTCGTAGCTGTAATAGTTTGCGATCTGTGGACAGAGTCACCAGTGGCGGCTGGTGACATTTGAAATTGGTGTGGCGTAAAATTGGCGGTGGAGAAAAAAATACAGGAACAAACACCACACAGTACCATACAAAGAATAGAAACCAACCCCACATCAAAACTAATGCAGCGCGCTATGTGAAAGTGAACTCAGCATGTTCATAAAGTGATCACCTATTTTAGAAAATATTCATTTCGTGAAACCATCATGCAGTGTTAGAGGCTTAGCTTATGAGTAGCTTCAAATAGAATGAAAACACAAAACAGGTATTACAGCAAATTTTGCCTGCAGCGGGCACCAATGCATTGTATATTCCATACCTTGCAAATACATATACAGGGTAAATTTACGCGATGAAAACTGCCCAGATTTGTAAATGTGGGATACTTTTTTTTCAGCTGAAACAAGCTAATGAGGGCCACTTTCATTTTAATGCCCAGATGTATTTGCTGTGCTAGTCCGACCCTGGCTGTTCCACGTATTCCGAGTGAATTTATCAATAAATAACATGACTCGACCCCCAGTGGCTCCAATTGCCCTGTTGGTCCAGTGTCACTCCGAACTGAGGGAGTTCTTGCTGGGTCGGAGGTGCACTCACACGGAGCTGTTTACATAACGTGCTCGCCGTGCAAACCGTAGCAGCCCTATCAATTGACTCCAGTGGCGCCATTTAAACTTATTTTAATTAATGTTTAACCTATCGCAGATACTGTTTTTAACACTCCGTCGATCGTCAGCCCCTCCTTATCCTCTCACTCCCAAATATACAATTTGGCACCGGCATGACTGAGCTAAACTGTGTGAATCAGGCAAGTGACGAAGGTGCTGGTGCTGACAAGTTCGTGTCTAGTCAGAGGCCAGTCACTCCTCTGATGTCCCTACTTGTTCGGTGTGCAGGGGAACGCCAGTTCTCTTGTGTCAGTGAATTAACGAGACACGCGTTTGTGCCTGCTTACTGGTACTATGACTATGAGAGATGGAAACAAACATACAAACTACTGCCACAAACGGATGAGAGAAACTCGCACTTTATTTACTCTGAACTTTTATACAGAATGCAAAGCATGACTGTATTTTCGGCTGAATTGGGTTAAATGTTACAACTCATTTACACACAGTCACAGAGGCCCTTATTTAAGGCAACCCAAGGAACGTGCCAACAATGTACAGTCTTCAGAGTTTATTCGATGTTATATTGTTTTCATTTTTAATTATTATGTATGCACATGCACAATGGCACTCACCACATGGGAAGGAAGTCGGAACGGGAAACCAAGAATCAGGCGTGAGCGCTCTCACTGCACAGGACCATCTCTTCCCAGAGCATCTCTGCCCCATCACAGTCAGGCACGGGTTGCCAAACGCAGCCGCAAGAAGAGCTCAGAGCATCCATAGAAGCACCAAGCACCTGCACGCCACTGCCAACGGACCCGAGCCGGCGCACAAGGAGGCATGCATGAGCTGAGCATCCCGGGTGACAGGGTAAAGGAGTCCTGGCGCGTGGCGCAACACAAACCACCTCAACCCCCAGACTAGAGAGCTTCTTCTTCACCCCCCTGAAACCCGCCTCCTTAACGAAATCCCCCTCACTCCGAAGCCGGCAGAGACAGGCAACATTTAAATACTTAAGTATAATTTACATGCGATATGTATGTATGTATAGGCGTTCTTTTATAGCGCTATAACTGTCACCCGACGGGCATCCTGGCGCTTAGACTGTTATGACACAATACATGATGTTTCCAGCTTCCAATCTATTTACATTGTTCTGGGGAACAGATGGGTCTTTAATGCTTTTTTAAAGGAAGAAAAATCTTCCAGGCCCCTCAGGCCTAGCGGTAGAGAATTCCACAGCCGCGCTGCGGTAAACCTGAAGGACCGACCACCCATCCGGGACCTCAGAAACTTGGGTACTACCACCAAGTAAGCCGAGGCTGACCGGAGTGGTCTTGGAGGGATGTACCATGAGAAAAGGTCCTGCAGAGGAGACGGGCCTTGTCCGTGTAGAGCCCTAAAAACCAAACACAAAGCTTTGAAGTTCACCC
Organism: Lissotriton vulgaris; assembly: GCF_964263255.1. Classification (NCBI taxonomy): domain Eukaryota; kingdom Metazoa; phylum Chordata; class Amphibia; order Caudata; family Salamandridae; genus Lissotriton; species Lissotriton vulgaris. The sequence goes on along the minus strand of NC_141699.1, from coordinate 946,712,178 downwards.
GTTGAGAGATTGGCAACCAATGGAGGTCCCTAAGTGCCTTGGCAGAAGAGTCCAGGCGGCGTCGCGAGAGTGCCAGTTTGGCAGCAAAATTCTGTACTCGTTGGAGTTTTCCTAGCAGAGTAACTGGTGCCCCCAGCAGCAGTGCGTTGCAGTAGTCGAGACGACTTAAAATTATGCTCCGCACTACCTCTGGTCTGGCCTGTACCGGGAGCAAGGGTAGAATCTTTCGCAATGATCCAAGTAATGCCATACAAGTGGCCACCGTTTTGTACACTGATGTGTCCAGCTGTAAGTTGGAACTAAACAATACCCCCAAATTCCGAACCGATTCGGCAGGCAGACTAGTACCTTGGAAATCAGGAGGCCAAAAACCCTGTGGTAGGGGTCTGGGGGTCCGATCCATAGAGCAATGTAGCACCTCGGTTTTCGAGCTGTTAAATTGTAGGGAGTTGTTACCCAGCCATTCTGCCGTGGTGCTCATGCATCGATGGAAGACCTCCTGTGACACCCCGTCCTTACCCTCAAATGAGAAGATAAGTTGGGTGTCATCGGCGTAGTTGGTGAATGTTATGCCAAAAGATTTAATCAGCGTGATCAGGGGACGGAGGTAAAGATTGAAAAGAATGGGGCTGATGGCCGAGCCCTGGGGTACTCCCTGACCAACCCTCCTGATGTTGGATTTAAAGGGTGGCAGGGCAACTACCTGGTGCCTTTGATCGAGATATGACACCAGCCATTCAAGTGCCAAGCCCGACACCCCAGCCTCCGTCAGTCTCCTGATCAGGATTGCATGGCTGACCGTGTCGAACGCGTCCGACATGTCGAGCAGCACTAAAAAGGCTCCTTGACCCTGGTCGGCACGCGTGCGAAGGTCATCGAGAACAGTCACCAATGCCAACTCTGTCCCATGTGCCGGTCTAAACCCAAACTGAGCCACATCCAAACTATCAGTAGTCTCAAGAAAGTTGGAGAGATGTTTTGTGGCCAGTTTCTCCAGAATTTTAATAGGGAATGGCAAGAGGGAGATGGGCCTAAAGTTGGCTGGGCATGTGGGGTCCAGATTCTCCTTTTTTTTTTAACTTTATTTTTGTTGCAGACAATGATAGCATATAACAGTAGCGCCGACAGCCACAGGAAAGCAACTACATTATGTCAAGGAACATACTTCTGTGTACACGGCCCATCAGCCCACAACCCGAGGGCCGGGCGGCGGTAGCTGGTAACATGTAAGCCAGGTCCAGAACCTAGCCATGGAACTGCGCGGCAGGATATTCTGATCTGCTTTTCTTATTTTTATTTTTATTAATACAGGTTACCCGCCAACTCCCCAAAGGAACCCCTCCCCCCAAAACTTCGGCATTCATGACTAAAACATGTGTACACAGGTCGTTCACCTCATTATGGCACTCCTATCGGCAGATATAGCAGCGGTCATTACGTAAATTAGGAATGACACCTTGGGATACCAAACAATTCCTCCCAGTAGTAACCTACATGTGCGTGTACGGTCAGGCACCCCCCCCAACTCACTGCCCTCCCCCACCCTCCCCACCGCCCTCATCCTCAGACCCTGTATCCCCAGGGGTGAACAACTCCGCACTTGTACCATCCGAGTCCTCTGCTGCCTCTCCCACCACTCGCATCATTCTCCACGCAAGCAGGTCGTCCTGCAGCTTCACATCTCTACGCACGGTTTGCATGAAGGTTTCCTCCGCCAGGGACCATTCCCCCACATCTCTAAGCCACTGTGACTTCTCAGGGGCCCTCTGTCCCATCCACGTGATGGCCACCCTCCTCCTTGCCAGTACTAACAGTAGTTGTAACATTTTGTAGGGCAGATTACACTTCCTGGGCTTGGGGACTAGGGCCAACAAGCAGTGAAGGGGGGTCAGTTCCATCCGGAGTTCAGTAACTCTACAAATATGCGCCACTACCGACTGCCAGAAGGTGTAAACCAATGGGCATTCCCACGCCAGATGAAGGAAGGAGGCACCCGGTGCGCCACATCTAGGGCAATTATCGCGCTTGTCCGGGGCAATACGCTTCAAGGTAACCGGAGTCACATATGTTCGGCGTAAAAAGTTAAAGTGTGTCAGTTTGAACCGTGCATTGCACGACACCTTCCGGGTGAGGGTACCAATGCGTTTGCGCTGTGTCGGGTCTAAAGCAACCCCCAGGTCAGCCTCCCAGGCCGCCCACGCCGTTGGAACCGGTGGGGTGGAGTCCTGCCGCATGGCTGAGTACAATAGAGTTATCAGCCTCCTGCCCCTACCACATGAAAGGATAATATTAAGGGTATGGGACACAGGGGGCGCATCAGGGAATTGCGGCCAAGTATCTTGTGCCATTGCATGGAGGCCCCTGTAGTGTAGGAACTGTCCCTCTCCGAGTCCGAATGTCTCCGTCGCCCGTTCGATAGATAGAAACGTGTCGTCCGGGTAGAGATCTGCCAACAGCTCGCACCCACCCGCTCTCCAGTCATGGAAGGGCATGTGTACTTCCATGTCCACCACTGGGGCCATGATCCATATCGGCAGCTCCCTGTGAAAGGGGGCCCTCCGTAGGATTTTTTCCACAACGCGCTGCCAAATGGCTGCGGTGTGGCGCACTATGTACGGCAGTGCCGCATCCGCGCCCCTGCCGCGCATCAGGGCCATCTGTACTGCCCTTTCATCCGCACTCCCCGCAAGGAGCCGTAGTTCCCAGGTATCCGCATCCGCGAACCACCTGGCAGCTGGCAACAGCTGAGCTGCATAGTAGTAGAGGTCGAATCTCGGCGCCTCCTGTAGGAGAGTAGGGTCTGCAATCCTATGATCACCCAGATTTTTTGCTTTTGTTTCACTGGTTTACGACTTTCTCTGGCTGTGGGCCTGCCAATCAGACCCACAGCCTGGCTGTTCTCTTTCTAAATTACCTCATGTACCCTAGGTGCATCTACCAATTGGTACTGGGCCACCTTATCAGACCCTGTAACTCAGGGCATAGGTGTACCCAGGGCTGCCAGGGGCTGCAGCATGTATTGTGCCACCCCTGGCTGGCCTCCTAAATTTGACACAACTGGCTGCCTGACAGCTGGGGCAAAGTCGTGTAATCACCCTTTGCTGTAGGTGTAGTATACCTATACCTAACCCTAAAATGGACACACAGATTCCTATCAGTCACTCCTATGGCAGGCCTTGACAATCCTGAAGGCAGAGTGCTTGGAATCGTGTGAGATGGTGCTCTGGCATGAGCTGAGCCTGTCTGCAGCTTGCGGAACCAAGTCCTAATAGCTGTTCCATGATATCGCATACCATATACTCTTAAGTGCATTATAATCCTCGCGGTTAAATGCTAACTTTGGTATTGCTTTATCAAAACATGTCGAGTAAGGTGTCATACGAATTGGAATACTAACCCCTCGCCAATTCTGGCGACGGGGTTAGCATTCCACCCTTCTAGAGGGACACGACATGTATGTAACTGTGAACCCCGGTTAAAGTTAACTGAAGCCTCAGCTCCACAAAATGGATGCTGCCACCACAGACACGAGTCTGACCTCCTGCTGCTGGGAGTCCTTCCAGCGAGGGAGGCCTGGACAAAGGGTTTCCTGTCCGGGGCGGTGCTAGCACCGTCCCAGACATGGTTTTGTGTATCCTGGGTAGGCAGGGCTTTTCAGGAAGGTGACTGCTGAGTGGCACCCCGGTGCTCACTACGCATAGGCCAGTCAGAACCAGTTCCAGGGGCACACCAGCCCCTGGCCTGGGGAAGTCCGGCAGGGGAGAGGGGTGTAACCACCCCCCTCCTGGTCCCACCCATAGGCAGGACCTAGTCACCGGGTCAGCCCCCTTTTTTAGTATAAAGATAGGAGCGGGCCCCCTGTTCAAATTAGATCATCTTTGGAATCAAGATACCACTTTCTTCGAAAGGACTTCACGATTTCTTCTTCAAGATTCTCCCTTGTGGCTAAGGAGTAGTCACCCTGCATCAAGCGGGCACCATCCTAAAGAACACTGCGGTCTGCTGCAAGTCCTTCATCACGAATCCGACGACCCAGCTCGACGAGACCCGGCTTCCCTGGCACCTCTGACCTCTACTCACCTCTACAGCAAAGCTGAGAACCGTGAGTGCGACGAGACCTAGAGGGACCGACGATCGCCAAGACTGCACGACATCTTTACTGCAAGCCCACCGTGTCCTCCACTGGTGAGTGCTTTGGGGTCCGAGAAGCCCCGACCCTGCGCAGCTCCAGCACCCAAGGTCAGCCTCCCTGCATCTCCACGATCGGCGTGGGGCCCTTCTGCTGTGTTGCTGTGCACCGCGTTGTTTGGCTACTAGCCGGCTGGCTTGTGGCCTTCCGAACGACGCCCGACGACAACTCTTCTGCTGGTCTGGTTGCTCCAGGCTGGCCCTTGCTTCCTTTTTCAAGAGAGGCACCCCGGACCCTCCTGGTCCACTCCAGACGCCATTTTAGGTCCACCGCGTGGGCTTGAATTTGCCAAGGCTTTGTTGCCCAATCCTGGGTCCAGCGACGCCGACAGCTTCTATCTTCGTGGGACAGCTCGATCCTCCATCCTGGTCGCCGACAACGCCTCCTGGTCCGTGAGATCTTCGAGCTCCAGCGTCACCCACTCACCTTGTCGAGGTGGCTACCATCCGGTGCCCTCCTGGTGCCCACTGACTACTGGCTAGTAGTCTCGAACTTGGTCCCCTCTGCTTGCAGGTGTCATCTATCTTCGAGATCCAGGCTTGGATCCAACTGAACTTTCTTCACTGGTCACCGGCCAGCATCTTTTCTTCCGGCTCCTGGTCCGTCTACGAGGATTCCCGACGTCTTTTCAGACCAATGCAGCTGCAGCCCCTGGGCTAGGTAACTTCGGCATTTCGGTGCCCCAGCATAGCCTCACTATCCAAGGGTCAGAATCTATCTTCGTTTTCTCCCTACCAGGTCGGGTTCGCCCGAGAACACTAACTTTCTATTTCCTAGCTACCATAGACTTTTGTCCGCATCTCGCGTGAGAGTGCACACACTGCACCCGAGTCCCCTAGGCCTCCTAGTCGTAATCTAACGATTCCCTAGTCAAGTCCTAGCGATTCCAAAAGCTATTAGTACTGTACTTACCTGCTAGGAATTTCACATTCCACTTTTAGAGTATATGGTTTTCCGTGCCCCTCGGGCATTTGTATATACTGTGCTAACTTAAGTATTTTGTAAGAGTTTTTGGTTTGTGCTTAGTACCCTGTCCTCATAAAGAGTACAGGGCTGTTGTGATCTTTAATAAATAACTGTTTATTTTCATAACACTTGTGTGGTGTCCTTTCACTGGGTATTCAAGGGGTATATGTGTGGTAAACAGCTGGCTTAACACGCCCTCTCGAGTCTTTAGCCTTAGACTGCTCGTATCCATGCTACTAGGATAGCTGGTCTATAAGGTTGACTTACAACCAATCATCAATAAGGGTTGCTGGACTGATACATAGTGGGCACTAGAATAGTGACCACTGCATATCAGGCCACCTTCTCACATTGGTGAGCAGCGGTTGGGATTTGAGCTTGCTGTTGTTTTACCACACGTATCCTAAGAATATCTTGTTGAAAGATCACATAAGTACTGTTAGGTACATATAACTAAAGCTTAGAATACTCTGAGTTCTACTGAACCAGCTGTTGTAGCTCCTCAAGGCTTAGCACACCTTGGCTGCAACTCTAGCAAGGGATCAGTAGGTAACACATAGTGTAGGTAGGTGCATCACTTACACCACACTAGAATCAGCATGTCAGACAAAGGAGGAAACACTGAGTCTCCCCTTGTGTCAGTTGACCCTCCACAGGTCATACCTTCAAGATATGCTGTGCTTAGCTTCCAGGAGTTACGACAAGTATGTACCTCTAGGAAGATTAAGCAGGGGTCTAACCCCACAACTGCTTTTCTGATTGGTCTCTTAGAGACTCATGATGCAAGAAGGGCTGGTAACCCAGACCCTTCTACTTCAGAAGGCAACATGCCCTCCTTACGAGGTCCCTTTGATAGCCAGGACCATCCCCTTCAGGAAGCAGATGATGCTGATGATGAGGATGATGACTTGGTGTCTGGGGATGAGGCAGACAAGGGACAGGTAGAAGTCGTTAGACTAACCCGGACCAACTTAAGCAGACATGAGAGGGACTCTAGGGGAGCCCTGGGCCCACTCTCAGGTCAGCTTAACATTGGGAATGGACGAGTTAGGTCTCTATCTAGAGGCTCTAACAGATCCCTTCATACCAATGGCTCTCAACGTTCCTCTCAAAGGGGAATGACATCTCCCCAGAGGAGAGTGTATGAGGCAAAGGAAAAGGCAGCCAATCTGAGGATTGAAAGGGAAGAACTTGCCCTGGCCAAAGAAAGGCTTGCCTTTGCTAGAGAGCAACAATTGAGTGGGGCAGTCCCCACTGGTGGCAGCATTGTACCTAGCAATAGGGAAAGGAGTTTTGATACAAAACACCTTGGTAAGATAGTGCCCCCCTTTAAACAAGGGGATGACATCCACAAATGGATTACTGCTTTGGAGAGGGCCTGCACTGTGCAAGGTGTTCCCCCAAGTCAGTGGGCAGCTATCTTGTGGCTCTCCTTTGAGGGTAAAGGAAGAGACAAGCTCCTCACCACAAGGGTAGAGGATGCTAATGATTACCAAGTCTTGAAGAATGCACTGGTTGAAGGGTTTGGCCTAACCACTGAGCAGTACAGGGTGCTGTTCAGGGATACCCAGAAAACTCAGTCTCAAGATTGGGCTGACTTTGTAGATTGTGCCACTAAGGCTTTTGAGGGCTGGTTGCTGGGCAGTAAGGTTACTGATTATAAAGGATTGTACAATTTGATGATGAGAGAACAAATTTTAAACAATTGTCAGAACCAGTTGTTGCATCAGCATCTTGTTGACTCAGATCTGACCTCTCCCCAAGAATTGGGAAAGAAGGCAGACAGATGGGTTAGAACAAGAGTTAAACAGAACCAGGGCCAGAATCAAGGTGGTCAGAAGAAAGCAGACCAGAAGGGTAAGGATTCTAAAGGGGAACAAAATGACCAGAAGTCTTCGACAGGTCCCCAACAACCCAAAGAGGGTGGGGGTCAGGCTCCCCAAAAGAAGAAAGAAGGCCAATCTAAAAGGTGGTGCCAATACTGCAAAAGTAAAACTCACTGGTTTAGTGAGTGCACCAAGAAAGGAGGAGGGCAGACTCCTGCCACTGCAGCCCCTAAGGCACCTGTGCCCCCTAGTACAGCCAGCAGTGGTAGTGCACCTCCCAAGGGTTTAGTAGGGTTAACCCTGGGTTCTGAGGGGAGTGACAACTTAGTTGGCACCCTTACTCAAGCTGTCCTTGTCAGTACAGGGGATATGGATATGTCCCCTGACATCAGTCCCAATACTTTGGGCAAATACAGACAGACACCTTTTATTAATGGAAAAATGGCTCAGGCCTATAGGGACACTTGTGCCAGTGTCACAATGGTGACACCTAGCTTTGTGGACCCTGGACAGATCATGCCAGGTACAGAATTCCTGGTGACCAATGCAAGCAATGTCACTACCAATCACAGTATGGCAATTGTAGCTTTCTCCTGGGGAGGGGTAACTGGCCAAAAGAAGGTTGTAGTTAGTTCAGACCTCCCAGTGGATTGTTTGTTGGGCAATGATTTGGAGTCATCACAATGGTCAGAAGTGGAGCAGAGGACTCATCTGGAAATGTTAGGCTTGCCAGCACATGTGTTTGCTGTGACCAGGTCACAGGCCAGAAAATGCCCCACTGAACAGGTGCTGGATCCTGGAACAATGGACCAGACACCTTCCAAGAAAAAGAGCAGTAGGGTTAAGGCTGTGCCTTCCCCCTTGCCCCAGGTTGTGGATCAAGTCTCAGAGGAGGCTGACCTACAGGAATTGAGGGAAACTGAGCCTAGGGAGTTTGAACTTGATCAAGTTGAATTCTTGGGCTCAGGGGGACCCTCAAGGGAAGACCTGGGGAAGGACCAGTTAGACTGCCCTTCTCTTGAACCCCTCAGACAGCAGGCTGCTGCTGAGGCTGCTGGGAACGCCACAGGTACCCACAAGGTATACTGGGAAGATGGACTCCTGTACACTGAGTCAAGAGACCCCAAGCCTGGCATGACCAGGAGGCTGGTTGTACCCTTGTCTCAGAGAGGTTTCCTACTTACCTTGGCCCATGAGATTCCCTTAGCAGGTCACTTAGGCCAGACAAAGACTTGGGACAGACTTGTCTCACACTTTCACTGGCCTCACATGAATGAGGATACCAAGGAGTTTTGTCGCTCCTGTGTCACTTGCCAAGCCAGTGGTAAGTCAGGTGGCACAACAAAGGCCCCCCTTATACCAATGCCTGTGGTGGGGGTGCCCTTTGAAAGAGTGGGGATTGACATTGTTGGTCCAATGGAACCCCAGACAGCATCAGGGCACAAGTTTATACTGGTGGTAGTGGATCATGCCACCAGGTATCCTGAAGCTATTCCACTTAGGACCACCACAGCACCTGTGGTGGCAAGGGCCCTAGTTGGAGTGTTCTCCAGAGTGGGCTTCCCTAAGGAGGTTGTCTCTGACAGAGGTGCAAACTTCATGTCAAGCTACTTAACTGCTATGTGGAAGGAGTGTGGTGTCAATTACAAATTCACTACACCCTATCACCCACAATGCAATGGGCTTGTTGAAAGGTTCAACAGGACCCTAAAAGGGATGATTCATGGACTACCTGAAACACTCAGGCGTAGATGGGATGTCCTGATGCCCTGCCTTCTGTTTGCTTACAGAGAGGTCCCACAAAAGGGGGTTGGCTACAGCCCTTTTGAACTTTTGTATGGGCATCCTGTGAGAGGCCCCTTGTGTTTGGTGAAGGAAGGATGGGAGAGACCTCTCAAAAAGCCTGCAACCAACATAATGGACTATGTACTTGGTCTCCGCTCCAGGATGGCTGAGTATATGGAGAAGGCATCTGAAAACCTTAAGGCCAGTCAAGAACTTCAAAAAGCTTGGCATGACCAAAAGGCTGTCCTGACTGTCTACCAGCCTGGACAGAAGGTGTGGGTGTTGGAGCCAGTGGCCCCAGCAGCACTCAAAGACAAATGGTCTGGGCCCCACACAATTCTTGAGCAAAAGGGAGAGGTCACCTACCTGGTGGACCTTGGAACTCCCAGGAGTCCCCACAGGGTACTCCATGTCAACAGGCTCAAAGCATATGTCGACAGGAAGGACATGAGCTTGCTCATGGCCATAGATGAGGGACAGGAGGAGGAGAGTGACCCTCTCCCAGACCTGCTCACTCAGAATCCTGATGATGGGTCAGTAGATGGTGTTGTCTTTTGTGGCAGCCTCTCTGAACATCAGCAGAAAGACTGTAAACAGGTTCTTCAGTCTTTCAGACGTATGTTCTCTCTGACACCCAGTCAGACCAATTGGTGCACCCATGAGGTTGACACTGGTGACAGCCTACCTGTCAAGAGTAAAATCTACAGGCAGCCTGATCATGTTAGAGACTGCATAAAAACTGAAGTGCAGAAAATGTTGGAGTTGGGAGTCATTGAACCCTCAGATAGCCCCTGGGCTAGTCCAGTAGTTCTAGTGCCAAAGCCTCACACCCAAGATGGTAAGAGAGAGATGAGGTTTTGCGTAGACTACAGGGGTCTCAATGCAGTCACTAAGACTGATGCCCACCCAATACCAAGGGCAGATGAACTTATAGATAGATTGGCTTCTGCCAACTACTTAAGTACATTTGACTTAACAGCTGGGTATTGGCAAATCAGGTTAGCTGAGGATGCCAAGCCCAAGACAGCATTTTCAACCCCTGGTGGGCATTATCAATTTGTGGTAATGCCCTTTGGTCTGAAAAATGCACCTGCCACCTTCCAAAGGTTGGTGAATCAAGTCCTTACTGGGCTGGATGACTTCTGTGCAGCATATCTAGATGATATTGCTGTCTTTAGCTCCACCTGGGAGGATCACCTGGTCCACCTGAGGAAAGTGTTAGAGGCCCTGCAAGCAGCAGGCCTCACTATCAAGGCCACCAAGTGCCAGATAGGGCAGACACAGGTTGTATACCTGGGCCACCTTGTAGGTGGAGGCCAGGTTCAGCCACTGGAGAGCAAAATACAGTCAATCAGGGACTGGGCTCCTCCAACCACCCAGACTCAGGTTCGAGCTTTCTTGGGCCTGACTGGATACTACAGAAAGTTTGTCAGGAACTATGGTTCCATTGTGACACCATTAAATGAACTGACAAGTAAGAAAATGCCAAAAAAGGTTCAGTGGACAGCAGGCTGTCAAAAAGCATTCGATGACCTAAAGCAGGCCATGTGCACAGCACCTATCCTTAAGAGTCCAGACTACTCCAAACCATTCATTGTCCAAACAGATGCTTCTGAGTTGGGTGTGGGAGCTGTTCTTTCTCAACTGAATTTTGATGGTCAGGATCAGCCCATTGCTTTTATAAGCAGAAGGCTGACCCCCAGAGAGAAGAATTGGTCAGCTATTGAGAGGGAGGCCTTTGCTGTGGTTTGGGCCCTGAAGAAGCTGAGGCCATACTTGTTTGGCACTCACTTCAAGATTCAGACCGACCATAAGCCCCTCTTGTGGCTAAATCAGATGAAGGGTGAAAACCCCAAACTGCTTAGGTGGTCCATTTCCCTACAGGGGATGGACTTTACAGTGGAACATAGACCTGGTACTGATCATGGCAATGCCGATGGGCTCTCCAGATATTTCCACTTAGAACAAGAAGACTCACCTGGTCAAGGTTAGCTTATTGTCCCAAAGTTTGGGGGGGGGGTCATGTAGGAGAGTAGGGTCTGCAATCCTATGATCACCCAGATTTTTTGCTTTTGTTTCACTGGTTTACGACTTTCTCTGGCTGTGGGCCTGCCAATCAGACCCACAGCCTGGCTGTTCTCTTTCTAAATTACCTCATGTACCCTAGGTGCATCTACCAATTGGTACTGGGCCACCTTATCAGACCCTGTAACTCAGGGCATAGGTGTACCCAGGGCTGCCAGGGGCTGCAGCATGTATTGTGCCACCCCTGGCTGGCCTCCTAAATTTGACACAACTGGCTGCCTGACAGCTGGGGCAAAGTCGTGTAATCACCCTTTGCTGTAGGTGTAGTATACCTATACCTAACCCTAAAATGGACACACAGATTCCTATCAGTCACTCCTATGGCAGGCCTTGACAATCCTGAAGGCAGAGTGCTTGGAATCGTGTGAGATGGTGCTCTGGCATGAGCTGAGCCTGTCTGCAGCTTGCGGAACCAAGTCCTAATAGCTGTTCCATGATATCGCATACCATATACTCTTAAGTGCATTATAATCCTCGCGGTTAAATGCTAACTTTGGTATTGCTTTATCAAAACATGTCGAGTAAGGTGTCATACGAATTGGAATACTAACCCCTCGCCAATTCTGGCGACGGGGTTAGCATTCCACCCTTCTAGAGGGACACGACATGTATGTAACTGTGAACCCCGGTTAAAGTTAACTGAAGCCTCAGCTCCACAAAATGGATGCTGCCACCACAGACACGAGTCTGACCTCCTGCTGCTGGGAGTCCTTCCAGCGAGGGAGGCCTGGACAAAGGGTTTCCTGTCCGGGGCGGTGCTAGCACCGTCCCAGACATGGTTTTGTGTATCCTGGGTAGGCAGGGCTTTTCAGGAAGGTGACTGCTGAGTGGCACCCCGGTGCTCACTACGCATAGGCCAGTCAGAACCAGTTCCAGGGGCACACCAGCCCCTGGCCTGGGGAAGTCCGGCAGGGGAGAGGGGTGTAACCACCCCCCTCCTGGTCCCACCCATAGGCAGGACCTAGTCACCGGGTCAGCCCCCTTTTTTAGTATAAAGATAGGAGCGGGCCCCCTGTTCAAATTAGATCATCTTTGGAATCAAGATACCACTTTCTTCGAAAGGACTTCACGATTTCTTCTTCAAGATTCTCCCTTGTGGCTAAGGAGTAGTCACCCTGCATCAAGCGGGCACCATCCTAAAGAACACTGCGGTCTGCTGCAAGTCCTTCATCACGAATCCGACGACCCAGCTCGACGAGACCCGGCTTCCCTGGCACCTCTGACCTCTACTCACCTCTACAGCAAAGCTGAGAACCGTGAGTGCGACGAGACCTAGAGGGACCGACGATCGCCAAGACTGCACGACATCTTTACTGCAAGCCCACCGTGTCCTCCACTGGTGAGTGCTTTGGGGTCCGAGAAGCCCCGACCCTGCGCAGCTCCAGCACCCAAGGTCAGCCTCCCTGCATCTCCACGATCGGCGTGGGGCCCTTCTGCTGTGTTGCTGTGCACCGCGTTGTTTGGCTACTAGCCGGCTGGCTTGTGGCCTTCCGAACGACGCCCGACGACAACTCTTCTGCTGGTCTGGTTGCTCCAGGCTGGCCCTTGCTTCCTTTTTCAAGAGAGGCACCCCGGACCCTCCTGGTCCACTCCAGACGCCATTTTAGGTCCACCGCGTGGGCTTGAATTTGCCAAGGCTTTGTTGCCCAATCCTGGGTCCAGCGACGCCGACAGCTTCTATCTTCGTGGGACAGCTCGATCCTCCATCCTGGTCGCCGACAACGCCTCCTGGTCCGTGAGATCTTCGAGCTCCAGCGTCACCCACTCACCTTGTCGAGGTGGCTACCATCCGGTGCCCTCCTGGTGCCCACTGACTACTGGCTAGTAGTCTCGAACTTGGTCCCCTCTGCTTGCAGGTGTCATCTATCTTCGAGATCCAGGCTTGGATCCAACTGAACTTTCTTCACTGGTCACCGGCCAGCATCTTTTCTTCCGGCTCCTGGTCCGTCTACGAGGATTCCCGACGTCTTTTCAGACCTATGCAGCTGCAGCCCCTGGGCTAGGTAACTTCGGCATTTCGGTGCCCCAGCATAGCCTCACTATCCAAGGGTCAGAATCTATCTTCGTTTTCTCCCTACCAGGTCGGGTTCGCCCGAGAACACTAACTTTCTATTTCCTAGCTACCATAGACTTTTGTCCGCATCTCGCGTGAGAGTGCACACACTGCACCCGAGTCCCCTAGGCCTCCTAGTCGTAATCTAACGATTCCCTAGTCAAGTCCTAGCGATTCCAAAAGCTATTAGTACTGTACTTACCTGCTAGGAATTTCACATTCCACTTTTAGAGTATATGGTTTTCCGTGCCCCTCGGGCATTTGTATATACTGTGCTAACTTAAGTATTTTGTAAGAGTTTTTGGTTTGTGCTTAGTACCCTGTCCTCATAAAGAGTACAGGGCTGTTGTGATCTTTAATAAATAACTGTTTATTTTCATAACACTTGTGTGGTGTCCTTTCACTGGGTATTCAAGGGGTATATGTGTGGTAAACAGCTGGCTTAACACGCCCTCTCGAGTCTTTAGCCTTAGACTGCTCGTATCCATGCTACTAGGATAGCTGGTCTATAAGGTTGACTTACAACCAATCATCAATAAGGGTTGCTGGACTGATACATAGTGGGCACTAGAATAGTGACCACTGCATATCAGGCCACCTTCTCACACCTCCAACCCCCCCTCCTCCCAGCTGCGGACAACCGTGTGTAAGGCAACTCTACTACGCCTGCCCGCCCAGAGTAAGGACGTAAGGAGAGTATTAAGCGTGCGGAACATCCGCGGGGGAAGTGGGCACAGTGAATTCTGCAACACATACAGCACCCGCGGCAGCATCACCATTTTCGCCACTGCCAGTCGTCCCATCAGGGAGAGAGGCAATGTGTTCCAGAATGCCACCGATTGTTGTAGGGAGTGCACTACTCTATCCGCATTGCGGGCCAGCAATTGTTCGTCCGACGACGCCACCTGTATCCCCAGATAGCGGAAGGCTTCCAGTTCCCACCGCAGACCCAGGTGTGGCAAGTCCCCGCGCGCGTCCACATTACATCCCGCTAGGGGGAAGATCAGGGACTTCCCTGCATTGATACGCAGGCCCGAAGCTGCGCCAAAACGGTCCAGTAGTTGTAGCAAAACCGGTAGCGCAGCCTGCGGAGATGTTAAATAAAACAAAGCATCGTCCGCATACAAGGACACCGTGTGGATATTGCTCCCCACTTTGATTCCCCATTGGGCCATTGTGGTACGGACTTCCACCGCCAATGGCTCAATTGCCAGGGCGAACAGGAGCGGCGAGAGGGGGCACCCCTGACGGGTGCCCCTCTCCAACGCCCAGTCCTCCGAGCGAGCAGCCCCAAGTTTGACTCTGGCCCGAGGCGCCCGATACAGTATCTGGATCCACTTGCGAAACAGGGACTTTGTGTGGGAGTGGGAGAGATCGTATATTAAGTCTATGAGCTCAGGTACAGCAGATAACAAGCTAGCCGGGGGTCTATAACATAGACCCCTGAATAGCACGCCTCCTTGGTCCTTGATGGAGAAACCCAATGTTTCGCACCCAGCGATTGCCTTGATGATAAGCTGGGAGACGTCAAGAGTCTGCCTAAAAATTAATCCAGTTCCACCTCCTCTGGCTCCCACCCTGGGATTATGCATTATTTTGAAGCCAGGGGGACAAGCTGTCCCCAGTTCCACCGAGCTAGTCAGTGTTGTCCAAGTCTCTGTCATGAAGAGTACGTCTAGATGGTAAGACTCGATAAGTAACGCAATTTCTTCACAGTGTTTGATGAGAGATCTCACATTCAACAAGCCACAGGACAAGGCAACTGGGTGCTTACTGGTGATATTATACTTTCGGTTACTGAGTGAACCGAGATTAAGGCGTAAAAGTTCATCGCGGGAATAAGAGTAAGAAGTTACATCTTGGTTCAGAGAGGCAGAACTTCCGGCGCCCGGCGCGTCCTGTGCGCGAACGGGCGCAAACGGGCTTATCTCTGGCGCACCTCCGGCGCTCCGCCGGCGCGCCCGCTGCGCGCCTACGCTGCGCGCTTTAGGGGCGTCCATCATATATAGCCGTATACGCAAGAGTCCTGTAGTGCGATCACTAGCCCCCCAACCAAGATGGCGCCAGCAATTCGGCACTCCCTGGTTCCCTCACTCACCCAAGATGGCGGCTACCAACACCGCAGCACGATGTCCCCAGGAGCCCTAAGGTGCCCTGAAGCGCTCGAATTCCCGCAAAGTGCGAAATGAGGTCACAATTATAGTGCTGGTAAGAGTGGTACTAATAACACGCTATGAGAGAGGTAGCGCCTAGCGCCAAGATCGACAGCGCGAGCGCGCAGTAAAGTAGATTAATTTTAAAATAATTAAAACAGCAATGCGGCAATAGATTCTGCAGCTCGCAATGGTCATGTAAGTCTGACCTGTCGATGGGGAAGTTCTGCTTTTATGCACTTCCAGACGCAAGAGTCCTGTAGTGCGATCACTAGCCCCCCAACCAAGATGGCACCAGCAATTCGGCAGTCCCTGGTTCCCTCACTCACCCAAGATGGCGGCTACCAACACCGCAGCGCGATGTCCCCAGGAGCCCTAAGGTGCCCTGAAGCGCTCGAATTCCCGCAAAGTGCGGAATGAGGTCACAATTATAGTGCGGGTAAGAGTGGTACTAATAACACTCTATGAAAAAGGTTGCGCCTAGCGCCAAGATCGGCAGCGCGAGCGCGCAGTAAAGTAGATTAATTTTAAAATAATTAAAACAGCAATGCGGCAATAGATTCTGCAGCGCGCAATGGTCATGTAAGTCTGCGATATGCGATAATAATACATAATAAAATATTATATAAAACTTACCTTGGCTTCCCGCGCTGACTCCCGAGACTGCAGACTTCCGACTCCCGCCGTCCTGGATTTTGAATGCGTCTGACATGGTCTGGGCTCTCGTCAACAGGAAGGCTGCAGGCAACCAGGGCCGGACTGGTAACTGTAAGCAGCCTTGGCAAATTTTGCCAGACCAGCCCCCGTCCGACGGGCAGCGAGCGAGCGCAGTGAACGAGCCCGACCGCCCCTAGGGGGGTTTGGGGGGGTTTTCCCCCCAAGAAATTTTTGGAAAACGACAGACCAAAATGGTGAATTTTACAGCACATTTTTGATTACATATTCAAATTGTATCAACTTTCAAAGCACAGAAAATAGTAGATGATGACCTTAAAGAACATCAGGTTACCCACCCAATCGTATTGAGGAAATATAAATTTTATGGTCAAGAAATGTTCCCTAACGTGTACCCCACCGTCTCCATGTACGAGATTAAAGTGCATGTAACTTCCCTCCTGTGCCAGCTATAAAGACGCAGATACATTTGCGTTCAACGTTAACATGTCCTCTTTCAGACCTGCCATGAACGGGTTGAATATTCAGTTCCTAAGTATGCTATGCCAACGTCTTTTTGTGGTATACTTTACACGTTTTTCAGCTCTGGCGAAGCAGGCCCCGAATTCTGCCATCGAGCCTTTTCCTGTCTTTTGACTATGAACGCCTCAGCCTGGGCTGCCTCTGTACCCGTGACCTCTGCCTTACTCCCTGCGCGGCCCTCGGCGCTTAGCTCAGCCTGCTGCCTGCCAAGACCGAATTCAACCTTCGCATTATCTGTTCCGCTCCTCGAAAGTGCATTCCTGCCTACTAGTTTAAGTAAACATCCCCCCAGCTGCAGAGCAAAGGGCCCGGCCTCACTGTCTCCGTGCAAGTAATTCATAGCCTCTGTTACCATGGAAGGCCCATGCCCCCCTCGCATCTCATGCAGACACTTAGACGCTTATACACGCACTCACAGTCAGTATAGAATAGCTTCTGCCCCAGAGACCTTTTCCGTCCAGATAATATGGTTCCTAAACATCAGATATCAGATATGATAGTGGTACAAGTTGATCTGACATGCCAGACTTCTGTCTCTTTCCGCTGGTGTAAATGTCAAGTCCCCTGCACCCTCCAGTCATACGTCATGCATACGTCATGCAGCTGCGCACGCATCCAGGCCTCAGATTTCTGCTGACATTGCAAGATTCTGCTTTTGTTGCCACCCACTTATGACACTTACATGTGACGTTTCTAGCACACACCTATGTTCACGCCTAGTTCACGCCTTCTAATTACGTATCACTACCACGTGTGTGTCTTATCTTGTCTCTCTCAGGTGTTACGCCTACTGTATTGGTTTCTATAATATGATTTAAGTACATAAGCTATGTATTGTCAATAAAATATTGCTCTATCCCTTCCTGCACCCCTGTGGTGGCAGGAATACGATATCCGGTCTGGTACCATTCCTTTTTAAGGAATAAAACCCCTAAGAACTCTAACACCACGGACTCTGTCTCTTTCTTTCCGATTGAGTTATTATTGATTAAGTACTTACCTGCATAGAAATTAAGACGGTAAATCAAATATTTACCACAGTATGTACCCATAGGCATTCTTTCAGAGAGCACCAAAAATAGACACAAGTAGTGAATCAGGTTCCCTGCCCCTTCTACCCCAACCCCCAGGCGGATCTGCCAAGAGGTCTGAACACTCATGAAAAACAAATGAAGACGTCTGCATAATACATTCATTGACAAAACATCTTGTATAGAAACGCTGGGAGGATGAACAAGCACTGACTGCGGGAATAGGTCTGGCTATGTTTTTATGTGGGGAGGAGAGAGAGGGGGGAATTTAGGGGGAGAGAGAGAGAGGGAGACAGAAGAAGAGAAAGGGAGAAGTAGAGGGAGAAAAAGAGGAAGAGAATGAGAGAGAGGAAGGAGAGGAATGAGAAAGATGGGGAAAGGGATGGAAAGAGAGGGGCGAGAGAAAGAAAGTGGGAGGGAGAGAGAGAGGAGAAAATAGAGATAGAGAGGGAAGAGAGGCAGGGGGCGAGAGAGGGGGTGAGAAAGACAGGGATAGAAAAGAGAGGGAGGGATAGAGAGAGAGGCCAGGGAGAGAGAGAAAAGGATAGAGAGAAAGGGATAGGGAGTGAGAGAGGAACCAAGAGAGATATGAGGAGAGAGAGGGGGAGAGGGGGGATAGAGAGAGGGGGAGAGTGAGAGAGCGAGAGAGGGATAGGTTGGTATAGAGAGAGTGAGAGGGATAAATAGAGAGCGCGTGAGGGAGCGAGAGAGAAATAGAGAGAGGGAGGGAGCAAGAAATTGAGAAAGGGGAGAGAGAGAGGGCAACAGAAAGAAAGAGTGGGAGGGAGGGAGAGAGATAGAGAAGAGAATAGAGATAGAGAGGGGAGGGGGGAGACAGGGAGAGGGAGAGAGGGGGGAGAGAAATGCAGGGATAGAAAAGAGAGGGAGGGATAGAGAGAGAGAGAAAAGGATAGAGAGAAAGGGATAGAGAGTGGGAGAGGAACAGAGAGATATAGGGATAGAGGGAGAGAGGGGGGATAGAGGGAGGGGGGATAGAGGGAGGAGTGAAAGAGAGAGAGGGATAGGTATAGAGAGATTGAGAGGGATAAAAAGAGCGTGTGAGGGAGAGAGACAGAGGGATAGAGGAATAGAGAGGGAGAGAGAGGGAGGGATAGAGAGAGAGTGGGAGGTAGCAAGAGAGGGAGAGAGAGAAAGGGAGAGAGAGGGGGCGGGAGAAAGAAAGAGTGGGAGGGAGGGAGAAGGCGGGTGAAAGAGATGGGGCGCGAAAGAGACAGAGAGAGAGGGAGAGGGATAGAGAAAGAGAGGCATACAAAGACAGAGGGGGAAACATGGTAGGAGAGAGAGAGAGAGAGAGAGAGAGAGAGAGAGAGAGAGAGAGAGAGAGAGAGAGAGAGAGAGAGAGAGAGAGAGAGAGAGAGAGAGAGAGAGAGAGAGAGAGAGAGAGAGAGAGAGAGAGAGATCACTCTGTTCCCTTTCTGTCCGCATTTGTCTTTTCTTCTACCTTATCTCTACACCCCCAACTGGCTCCGCTTCAGCCAACTATGGGGCAACATGCATTCCAGACAGAGCACTACTACCCATTGGGACTACCCGTCCCAATATTGACAGCAGACAACACTTAAACCAAAAGGTTCATAGTCATACAGCCGTTTTAAGGTTATGGACATGAGATAAATGCACATCCACCGAGTCTGAAAGTGAAATGGAACACATTACACAGTCTGTGCTTATCCCAACACCAGCCAAGGATCCAGCCTTCCTGGACCAAACTTGGACGCCTCTGAGTCAGCATTTCAAAACTTGTTGTAATGTGCAGCAGATCAAAAGGAAGAGA
Source organism: Lissotriton vulgaris (assembly GCF_964263255.1). Classification (NCBI taxonomy): domain Eukaryota; kingdom Metazoa; phylum Chordata; class Amphibia; order Caudata; family Salamandridae; genus Lissotriton; species Lissotriton vulgaris. The sequence continues at coordinate 946,693,098 of NC_141699.1, read as the reverse complement.
CAGCTTTTTTGACATTACGTATGTCAGCCTCACTTTCCTTTGCTCCTCAAAGTACAAACAAATGTGTGATCATATGATTACCTCCAAGATTTAAACACAACTGAATTTGTAGCCACAACTAAGTTATCTCACAATTGCCACTTTCAATAATGCGCAGTTCCAGGTATCACACGTCCTTGCCATTTTCACAGTGAGCACATCATCAGCCAGGATAGCATGACTCCAGTAGCATGGAGAGCATGGGACCCACGTCTGGGCATACCCTTCCCACTCGGGGTGACAAATTCAAAAACAAGACTTGATGGACAGAATGCAGAACAATGTCAGACATCCACCCCAGTACAGAGGTCTGGGCCTAAATCCACAGTTTGTTTGCTCTCCATGCCTTTCCAGTTTGAACACAGCCATAAATGTAATCAGTCTTGCCCCTGCGCCCAATGGGTACAGTCCAGCCTGAACTGCCAGGCCAGGTCCTCCCTGGCCTGGAAACAAGCATCCTAGGACCGGTTTTGGGGTTTCACCCCTCATCAGCCAGGATAGCATGACTCCAGTAGCATGGAGAGCACGGGACCAACGTCTGGGCATACCCTTCACACTCGGTGACAAATGCAAAAACAATTGTTGGACAGAATGCAGAACAATGTCATACATTCACCGAGTACAAAGATCTGGGCCTAAATCCATCATTTTTTTGCTCCCCATGCCATTCCAGTTTGAACCCAGCCATATGCAAATCAGTCTCGACTCCAGTGGCATTTAGAGCAGCATTCAAAACAGTCTGCTTTGTCATGAATGCTGGTGATGGTACAGCACTTTGAGACATTATTCTGCAGTGCTCAGAAATTATAGGAGGTAATGAAAACTGTAGAATTGCTGGCACAGACATAGAGCACATACCAGATATATATAAGCACAGGTTAACTCCCTTTAATTAAAGTTTTAATACATTCATGTGGTTACCTAGTGACATAGCGAGTTTGATTTTTACTCCATAATCGACAGCCTGCAATGATCATGTCTGATCATTTTGACATCATTTAAAAGGAATGCCCGCCGTTTTCAAAATCAGTGTAATCATACTGAAAGTTGTTATGGGCAAAATTGTGTATTATTGAAATTTCCTGAAATTCCATGAGACGATTGCAAAATGAGGCATTCACAGCAAAAATGAAGCTTGCCCGTATCTTGCACAACTTTTTTAAGTGAACATGCATCTAATGAAAAAAATGTTTCATGAGGAGACTGGCTTGAGTACAGACATGTTCTATCCAAATCAGTTCCCCATTGGTAACTAGCAAAACACCAGCGTCTATGGTTCGTTCCCTGTTGAATGGAGAGTTTCTCTGAATTTTAATGTAGGAATCTCCCTTGGAAAACAAAAAAGTATTGCCACAGCCAATAGGCAATGCATGGCATTCACCAGCAACTTAACAGACAAACATAAAAAGCCTATATTTAAGCATACATGCCAACATTACAAGCACGTGCATGCACAGAAATTCAGACACACACACATGGTGAGCCAAACAACACTGCAAGCATGCATGCACTTAAACCAAGTCATCATGGATTGCCTACTGTTAAATCTTATGACTATTCTAATTCACTTTTTTATTTTTTATTCAACATTTTCCAATATGCACAGAGTACGGTATTGCATATCAATATGAGGCTGCAATTGCATTTCTAATTGAAAGAAGCAAGCAACCCAGGTACATAGTCAGTCATGTAACACGTTTGCTTCTTTCAGTCTCGGGAGTCGGGGCGGAAAAACGGACCTGCGGAATGCTGTTGGTGGCACTGGCAGACACAGGGGGAGGTCGGGCTAGGTGGCGCTAGTTGAATAAAATGATGGCCGCTTCAGTAGTGGTACAGTTTTTTTACAGGCAGCTTGCGACTCGGTTGCGAGACGAGTGCGAACCTAATTTCAAAGAAGCAAGCAAGCAGCGCTGACTATGTACCTGATGACAAGTAAGTTATAACCTCTCGGGCCGGGAGGTTTTTAACCAGGCCTGGTCAGGTTATAACTTAGGCAGCTAGCGAGTTGCGAGACGAGTGCGAACCTAATTGCACAGTTCTATTTCAAAGAAGCAAGCAAGCAGCGCTGACTATGTACCTGATGATAAGTTATAATCTCTCGGGCCGGGAGGTTTTTAACCAGGCCTCACATCAATCACTCCGGTTATTGGGCGAATGCACTGTTTCAAATGAACGGCAGCAGAAGGGTGCTGGGCTCGCGGGTTGTGTGATGTGTTTCTTGTCGACACATGAGCGCCCTCCCTGGGGGCAGCAGGGGTATGAGGCGCCCCAGCCCTCAGGGCGGAACACGCTGGACTGAAACTGAAAGCAGGGTCTGTGCCGTGAACTCACAGATGAATACAACAGAAGGCCTGAGCCACCGAGGCCTGTGCCCCCGAGGCCTGTGCCCTCGAACCCAGAGACCGGTCTGTGCCCAAGAACCCCCGAGGCCCCTGAGCCCCCGACACCTGTGTCCCCGAGGCCTGTGCCCCCGAGGCCTGCCTAGAGTGAGATGGGAGAAGAGAGGCTTGGGTGGGAGTTGAACGAGAGCATCACATGCCATCCAGTGAGGTGCCAGTCAGGCTGGGGGCCGAAAGGATCTACTCAGTTCAGGAGGCTTCTCAAACTGAGCTGTTGTGGCAGATGTTCGGTTAAGAAAATGACCCCTGGGCAGCAACTGATGAACGTTGTTTGTGAGAGTTCAAAGTCAATCTGCAGCTCTCTACAAATGACTCAAATAAACACAAAAACAAATACATACATATGTAAACAAATAAGTTAATATATACATACACAAATATATACGTAGATAAATAATGCGGGCCTTTACTGTAGGCTGGTACAGACTCTTCTGTAAACTGTAAAAATACTTTCAGATATTTGAAATATACACTTATAAACGTCACCTCACCCAGCGATTACCTAAAGCGACCTCAAAAAGTTTGGATTCCTTAATCCTTGCATAAATCGAACTATTTTTCTATATGTACTAAAGACGGAACCATACTATATAACTTGCATGTTTTTTCTGAGTAATCTCTCTTTTACGGCTGTCTCGGTTTCTGTCACGAGCCCCAGGTGTTCCTGGAAATAGGTACAATTGCTAGCGCCTCCTGGAAGTGGTGCATTCGCACAAGATGTCTTTGCCTTGTGTTGCTTTCGACAGGTCTCTTTGTTACAGTCTTTTTGCATAACATAGTTATTGTAACTAGTGACATCCTTTCGCATTGCGTGTTCTGGCAGCAAAAATAACTCTTTGTTATATAAGGAACATGCAAGCTGGAAGCTCTCAAAGTCTGCACTGGAATAACAGACTCAGGGAGTATAAGATGGGGTTTTGTGACTGTTAATACTTCAAGCTTTTGTGAAACTTTTCTCAAGTCCCTTACTAGTTTTGTCAGTGTGCAGCATTGAAATCACAATGGGAAAAACAGGCCTTGACCACTGAAAGTCCTTTTTAGGTCGAGCGACCAATCTCAATGCGCATGTGCATTGAGCGGGAGCTCGATATATAGGGACTTAAACAAAGCTTACCGAGATCAGGCGATTCCCAGGCGATTTCTTGCAGTGCCCGTGAAAGCTCGCTCAATGCGCATGCGCATTGCCATAAAAAGCGCGTGCACAGACACCAGCCCCCCTCCCACAGTCATCCCCCAGCGTGCGCTGTGCCAACAAGCCTTTGAAGTGAAGCTTAGCTTCACTTCAAAGGTATCCACTACCCCCGCCCCCTGCTTCACACGTTTCTCGCATTTCTCCTCCCTCCCTCGCCCTTCAGCGTGCCCTGTTCACCCTGCTCCCTTTCTTCCTTCGTTCTTTCCTTTCCTTCTTTTGGCCCGTCAGCCTCCATCCTTTCTTTCCCTCTTCCTTGTTTGTTGTTGCAGTTTTTATACTGCTTGTTTTTCATTTTTAATACTCTGACCCTTGCTTGGCTTCACAGCACAAAGACCCCCCATCTTGTTGCTTTAAGGCAGACGCACCTGAAGGTCGGCTTTAACTATTATGGGAGGCTTGTTTTTTTAAACAAATTTCTTGGGGGCTGTTTTTATAAAATTAACAAAGCATGTGAAACATCTTTTCACACAGATCTCACCTATTTTGACCTCTGAAGCTAACCAATTTTACTCGCCATACTCCGTGTATTTACTGAAAATAATGGGCATTTGTTCGAAAAATCTAGAGCACCCATTCTTATCTCAGATTTTATTACCACATAACTCCGTTTTGCCTGCAAATTATGATAATATCAACTGAAAAATGCATTTCATCCACATATTGAGAAAGTCCAGTAAATTCCCTAAGAAATAGCCAAATGATTTTTTTTTCCACTCATTGATTATTTATTATTATTCGTTTTTCACTTTGCTCGTTTTTTCACAAAGCCCGTGTGCAATCTTTGAACAGGTTTAAGACCCGCACGTTGATTAGTTTTGAGCCTCCACATGCTGGGCAGATACATTATTGTGTTCCTGACAGCATAGACTCACGCTCTCTGAAAAATATTTAAACCTGTTTTCATTAGAGAAAACAGTCTTTTATCGAAATACCGTCACTTTTCAACTATATCTTCAGTATGTAATGCTGCGTTATCATGCTCCGCCCCACAAGCTTCCCCCAGCGTGCGCTCTGGCTCAGCCGAGCCGCACTCCTCCCACACCTCTCACACACAAGTGAAGCTTCACTTCAAAGCTCCCACAGATGATGATAAACACCCGCAGGCACGCATTCACACGGAAACAGTCGCAAACACACAAACACTTCTACAACAGATGTCCCTTCAACCATTTTCTAACAAAGACTGACAGAGACACACAGACCTTCCCAGAATAAATGCACGTGAAAATGGACAGACACGCACCAGGACACACCACACAGACGCACACTGTAGGGGTGTAACAATTTCCTACCACTCACGCCTCCAGGGTCACCAGGTCACGTGCATGTTACCCACCTGTGTGCCACTGCTGTTGTGTCAATAATGCCCAGCTCTGCTGATACAAGGCTTCTAGACAATATACACAACCACCCCATCCACCACCACCACCGCATCCACCACCACCACCGCATCCACCATCACCACATCCACCGCATCCACCACCACCGCATCCACCACCACATCCACCATCACCACCACATCCACCATCACATCCACCACCACCACCACATCCACCATCACCTCCACATCCACCATGACATCCACCACCACCACATCCACCACATCCACCACCACCGCATCCACCACCACCGCATCCACCACCACCACTACATCCACCACCACATCCACTACAACCAACACCCCATCCACCACTACCACCACCACCGCATCCACCACCGCATCCACCACCGCATCCACTGCATCCACCACCACATCCACCGCATACACCACCACATCCACCATCACCACCACATCCACCATCACATCCACCACCACCACCACATCCACCACCACATCCACCATCACCTCCACATCCACCATGACATCCACCGCCACATCCACCACCACATCCACCACCATCACATCCACCACCGCCACATCCACCACCACCACCACTTCCACCACCACCGCATCCACCACCACCACATCCACCACCACCACCACCACATCCACCACCACTTCCACCACCACCACATCCACCATACCCACCACCATCACTTCCACCACCACATCCACCACCACTTTCACCACATCCACAACCACCACATCCACCACCACCACATCACCACCACATCCACCACCTCCACCACCACCACATCCACCCCCACATCCACCACCATCACCACCACATGCACCATCACCACCACCACCACATCCACCACCACCATATCCCCCAGATCCACCACCACCACCACATCTATATGTGTGTGGCTCTGTGTGTGTGTAGGTGCAAATGCAATGTTCTTGGGTTTTCGTCACAATAAAATACACTGAACATAATCTTCACAAAAGTTATTTACAAACGTTTAAGCTATTGCCATTATAAATTACAATAACTTTTATTTAAGTATTAATTATTTACAAAATTAAAAGCCATTGTTATTTGTAATATCAATACATCTAAGTCACGTAAATACAACACACATTGCATTACAAATGCTATAGGTGTCACATTTGCAAAAGTTAAAACTATTGACATTGTAACTGACAAAGCTATTAATTTTGCTACTTTCAAAACCAACACAAACATAAAATAAGTGTCATTTACAATACCAATAGCTCAAACTTTCCTAATGCGAGACCTATTGCATTTCCAATGCTTGTTTAAATGATGTTCTATGCCAGTTGTACAGGTACAATGCTGTTTTGTTCAGGTGAAAAATGACAGGGTCGTTGAGGCCTGTGCCCCTGAGGCCTGTGCCCCTGAGGCCTGTGCCCCCGAGGCCTGTGTCCCCGAGGCCTGTGCCCCAGAGTCCTGCCTCGAGCGAGATGGGAGAAGAGCCCGGGAGGTTTGTAACCAGGCCTCACATCAATCACGCCGGTTATTGGGCGATTGCACTGTTTCAAATGACGGCAGCAGAAGGGTGCTGGGCTCGCGGGTTTTGTGTGATGTGTTTTTTGTCCACACACATGACCTGGGGGCAGCGGGGGTATGAGGCGCCCCAGCCCTCAGGGCGGAACACGCTCAGCGTCGGATTGGTAACGCGGGCAGTCGGGCAATGCCCGAGGGGCCGGTGTCTGAGCTGCAGCTGTGGGCTGCTTTTTTGAGCAGCCTGGGGGCCGATTTAGGCAGTTTCTGCACTGTCAGGATGCCGCCAGCGGCCCAGCGGGTGCTCCAGTGGCCTTTCTGGAGGCAGATGGGCCTCCATTATCTTCCTTGCATCAATTGGCAGAGGTGTCACTCCCTTTCTCTCCCTGGGCCGGTCGATTAATAAATGCTGATTGGGTGGGGGCAGGGGGCCTGAGCAAAAGTTGCCTCACTTGTTTCAGGTGTGGTTCAACAGTGTAAACTAATCGGTGCATTTTTTGTTACCCCTCCCACCCCCCTATATAAAATTTCGCCGAAGCAGTGTTGTAGGGAAAGGCAATATGCAAATGTGGGCCACTTTTTTTGTTGCATGCCCAGGCCGATTTTGAATCCCAATCCAACCCTGCTGGCCAGCCACTGCTTCAGTTATTCAGGCTGCCAATCATCAGCCTCTTGGTAGCCTGGCTGCTGCTGAAATCTTTTCATTGCCATTTTTTTCCTGCACAGGTCGCAGCGGGCAAATGGGTGATGCACCCCCCGTACTCGTTGCTGCTGTTCGGTGTTTGGTAGTCAGACTGCCTTCAGGAGGGGAGGAGGGCACAGGACAACCAGAGACTGCTGGCCTCTTCCGTGGGGGCTGGGGGTGTTGCGTGCGTCCGATGTTCCAGAGCCCATCCTACCAAAGCTCTGCAAACTGGGCCAAGGACAGGAAGAAGACCAAATGTAGAATGCGACATAAAGATGTCTTTTGAAGTGTCTGTTTTGCAATGTTTGTTCAAACACCTACATTTTACAGTAGACGTGAAACTGTTTTGTGTTACAAACTGCAGCTACAGTTTTTGACTACAGAGATTTAGGACTGTTTGCCTCATGACAAAATGTGTGAATTTTGTATTTGTAAGGTGAACTGAAAGACACTCTGGCTGGGGTCGCACAACAGTGTGAAAGGTGAAAACAGGCCTTAAGTTTATTGAAACAAACAAATAAAAAACGTCTTCCTTTCTGATGTCTAAGTATTTTGAAAAGTCGGATCGAAACTAGAAGTGCAACAGTGGCATGTTACTTCTTAAAAACTGAAGAGTAATGGAAAGAAAGCTTTATAGAAGGATCAAACAAATCAATATTTATAAGAGTGTTTTATGTGCTGCACGCCGAGGACGCAGAGATCAGACAGTAGTTTGCTTGCTGCTCTCACTCACTTGGTGCTGGTATTACATTTTCTAGGAGCGCTTTCCTGTCCCTTCCAGTACTTTATGAGTTAGACCTGAGAGATGCTACACAGGAGTCATCCTCGAGGGACAAACGACTCGGCTGCATCTGCACTTCCCTAGTCAGTAATACCAAAATTATTTTAAAAACATGAGGTCACACTACTGGCCAGCACCCCCCACCCCTAAACATTGTTCCAGCTCTCCTATTCAGCGCTTGCTCTCATCGCTGCGGTGGGGGCAGTCACAGCTTCACAGGGAGGTTCATGTGTGGGGGTACAAAGGGCTCATCGCACAACAGACACTCCACAGCAGAACAACTTGTCTGTACAGCCCAGTCCGTATCTTTATAAACGAGAACCTCTTTACTACACTTTAAAACATAATACTACACACAACAAAAATACAGTTCCTCGCAGTGAGGTGCCCTGAGGCCTGGTCAGGTTATAACTTACCAGGGGTCCATAGCGGTCGCGCTGCTTGCATCTTACAGAATCTGGGGGGGGGGGGGGGCGGAAAAACGGACTCACCTCAGGCCTGCTGACTAGTGACACAGGGGGCTAGCCTACAATTATGTCATGTGGATTGTGGCCGCTTCTGTACCGTCCGTCCGTCCGTCCGTGGACCGTGGCAGCTGCTCCTCAACGCATTTCCCTATTCACAAAGGATTTTGCTAGAGAGGGTCGGAGAAACCGAGAGATGGTCGGAAACAGCGTGAGGGTCGGAGAAACCGAGGGTGGGCCGGAGAAACCGAGGGTGGGTCGGAGAAACCGAGGGTGTGCCGGAGATACCGAGGGTGGGTCGGAAAAACCGAGGGTGGGTCGGAAAAACCGAGGGTGGGCCGGAGAAACCGAGGGTGGGCCGGAAAAACCGAGGGTGGGCCGGAGATACCGAGGGTGGGTCGGAAAAACCGAGGGTGGGTCGGAAAAACCGAGGGTGGGTCGGAAAAACCGAGGGTGGGTCGGAAAAACCGAGGGTGGGCCGGAGAAACCGAGGGTGGGTCGGAGATACCGAGGGAGGGTCGGAAAAACCGAGGGTAGGCCGGAGATACCGAGGGTGGGTCGGAAAAACCGAGGGTGGGTCGGAAATACCGAGGGAGGGTCGGAAAAACCGAGGGTAGGCCGGAGATACCGAGGGTGGGTCGGAAAAACCGAGGGTGGGCCGGAGAAACCGAGGGAGGGTCGGAGATACCGAGGGAGGGTCGGAAAAACCGAGGGTAGGCCGGAGATACCGAGGGTGGGTCGGAAAAACCGAGGGTGGGTCGGAAATACCGAGGGAGGGTCAGAAAAACCGAGGGTAGGCCGGAGATACCGAGGGTGGGTCGGAAAAACAGAGGGTGGGCCACAGAAACCGAGGGTGAGTCGGAAAACCCGAGGGTGGGTCGGAAAACCCGAGGGAGGGTCGGAGAAAGCCAGAGAGGGTCGGTGTGTAAACTACTCGGTGCATTTTTTGTTACCCCTCCCACCCCCCTATATAAAATTTCGCCGAAGCAGTGTTGTAGGGAAAGGCAATATGCAAATGTGGGCCACTTTTTTTTTGCATGCCCAGGCCGATTTTGAATCCCAATCCAACCCTGCTGGCCAGCCACTGCTTCAGTTATTCAGGCTGCCAATCATCAGCCTCTTGGTAGCCTGGCTGCTGCTGAAATCTTTTCATTGCCATTTTTTTCCTGCACAGGTCGCAGCGGGCAAATGGGTGATGCACCCCCCGTACTCGTTGCTGCTGTTCGGTGTTTGGTAGTCAGACTGCCTTCAGGAGGGGAGGAGGGCACAGGACAACCAGAGACTGCTGGCCTCTTCCGTGGGGGCTGGGGGTGTTTGCGTGCGTCCGATGTTCCAGAGCCCATCCTACCAAAGCTCTGCAAACTGGGCCAAGGACAGGAAGAAGACCAAATGTAGAATGCGACATAAAGATGTCTTTTGAAGTGTCTGTTTTGCAATGTTTGTTCAAACACCTACATTTTGAAGTAGACATGAAACTGTTTTGTGTTACAAACTGCAGCTACAGTTTTTGACTACAGAGATTTAGGACTGTTTGCCTCATGACAAAATGTGTGAATTTTGTATTTGTAAGGTGAACTGAAAGACACTCTGGCTGGGGTCGCACAACAGTGTGAAAGGTGAAAACAGGCCTTAAGTTTATTGAAACAAACAAATAAAAAACGTCTTCCTTTCTGATGTCTAAGTATTTTGAAAAGTCGGATCGAAACTAGAAGTGCAACAGTGGCATGTTACTTCTTAAAAACTGAAGAGTAATGGAAAGAAAGCTTTATAGAAGGATCAAACAAATCAATATTTATAAGAGTGTTTTATGTGCTGCACGCCGAGGACGCAGAGATCAGACAGTAGTTTGCTTGCTGCTCTCACTCACTTGGTGCTGGTATTACATTTTCTAGGAGCACTTTCCTGTCCCTTCCAGTACTTTATGAGTTAGACCTGAGAGATGCTACACAGGAGTCATCCTCGAGGGACAAACGACTCGGCTGCATCTGCACTTCCCTAGTCAGTAATACCAACATTATTTTAAAAACATGAGGTCACACTACTGGCCAGCACCCCCACCCCTAAACATTGTTCCAGCTCTCCTATTCAGCGCTTGCTCTCATCGCTGCGGTGGGGGCAGTCACAGCTTCACAGGGAGGTTCATGTGTGGGGGTACAAAGGGCTCATCGCACAACAGACACTCCACAGCAGAACAACTTGTCTGTACAGCCCAGTCCGTATCTTTATAAACGAGAACCTCTTTACTACACTTTAAAACATAATACTACACACAACAAAAATACAGTTCCTCGCAGTGAGGTGCCCTGAGGCCTGGTCAGGTTATAACTTACCAGGGGTACCTAGCGGTCGCGCTGCTTGCATCTTACAGAATCTGGGGGGGGGGGGGGGGGGGGGGGGGCGGAAAAACGGACTCACCTCAGGCCTGCTGACTAGTGACACAGGGGGCTAGCCTACAATTATGTCATGTGGATTGTGGCCGCTTCTGTACCGTCCGTCCGTCCGTGGACCGTGGCAGCTGCTCCTCAACGCATTTCCCTATTCACAAAGGATTTTGCTAGAGAGGGTCGGAGAAACCGAGAGATGGTCGGAAACAGCGTGAGGGTCGGAGAAACCGAGGGTGGGCCGGAGAAACCGAGGGTGGGTCGGAGAAACCGAGGGTGTGCCGGAGATACCGAGGGTGGGTCGGAAAAACCGAGGGTGGGCCGGAGAAACCGAGGGTGGGCCGGAGATATCGAGGGAGGGTCGGAAAAACCGAGGGTGGGCCGGAGATACCGAGGGTGGGTCGGAAAAACCGAGGGTGGGTCGGAAAAACCGAGGGTGGGCCGGAGAAACCGAGGGAGGGTCGGAAAAACCGAGGGTAGGCCGGAGATACCGAGGGTAGGCCGGAGATACCGAGGGTGGGTCGGAAAAACCGAGGGTGGGTCGGAAATACCGAGGGAGGGTCGGAAAAACCGAGGGTAGGCCGGAGATACCGAGGGTGGGTCGGAAAAACCGAGGGTGGGTCGGAAAAACCGAGGGTGGGTCGGAAAAACCGAGGGTGGGCCGGAGAAACCGAGGTTGGGTCGGAGATACCGAGGGAGATACCGAGGGAGGGTCGGAGATACCGAGGGAGGGTCGGAAAAACCGAGGGTAGGCCGGAGATACCGAGGGTGGGTCGGAAAAACCGAGGGTGGGTCGGAAATACCGAGGGAGGGTCAGAAAAACCGAGGGTAGGCCGGAGATACCGAGGGTGGGTCGGAAAAACAGAGGGTGGGCCGGAGAAACCGAGGGTGAGTCGGAAAACCCGAGGGTGGGTCGGAAAACCCGAGGGAGGGTCGGAGAAAGCCAGAGAGGGTCGGTGTGTAAACTACTCGGTGCATTTTTTGTTACCCCTCCCACCCCCGCTTATAAAATTTCACCGAAGCAGTGTTGTAGGGAAAGGCAATATGCAAATGTGGGCCACTTTTTTTTGCATGCCCAGGCCGATTTTGAATCCCAATCCAACCCTGCTGGCCAGCCACTGCTTCAGTTATTCAGGCTGCCAATCATCAGCCTCTTGGTAGCCTGGCTGCTGCTGAAATCTTTTCATTGCCATTTTTTTCCTGCACAGGTCGCAGCGGGCAAATGGGTGATGCACCCCCCGTACTCGTTGCTGCTGTTCGGTGTTTGGTAGTCAGACTGCCTTCAGGAGGGGAGGAGGGCACAGGACAACCAGAGACTGCTGGCCTCTTCCGTGGGGGCTGGGGGTGTTTGCGTGCGTCCGATGTTCCAGAGCCCATCCTACCAAAGCTCTGCAAACTGGGCCAAGGACAGGAAGAAGACCAAATGTAGAATGCGACATAAAGATGTCTTTTGAAGTGTCTGTTTTGCAATGTTTGTTCAAACACCTACATTTTGAAGTAGACATGAAACTGTTTTGTGTTACAAACTGCAGCTACAGTTTTTGACTACAGAGATTTAGGACTGTTTGCCTCATGACAAAATGTGTGCATTTTGTATTTGTAAGGTGAACTGAAAGACACTCTGGCTGGGGTCGCACAACAGTGTGAAAGGTGAAAACAGGCCTTAAGTTTATTGAAACAAACAAATAAAAAACGTCTTCCTTTCTGATGTCTAAGTATTTTGAAAAGTCGGATCGAAACTAGAAGTGCAACAGTGGCATGTTACTTCTTAAAAACTGAAGAGTAATGGAAAGAAAGCTTTATAGAAGGATCAAACAAATCAATATTTATAAGAGTGTTTTATGTGCTGCACGCCGAGGACGCAGAGATCAGACAGTAGTTTGCTTGCTGCTCTCACTCACTTGGTGCTGGTATTACATTTTCTAGGAGCGCTTTCCTGTCCCTTCCAGTACTTTATGAGTTAGACCTGAGAGATGCTACACAGGAGTCATCCTCGAGGGACAAACGACTCGGCTGCATCTGCACTTCCCTAGTCAGTAATACCAAAATTATTTTAAAAACATGAGGTCACACTACTGGCCAGCACCCCCCACCCCCAAACATTGTTCCAGCTCTCCTATTCAGCGCTTGCTCTCATCGCTGCGGTGGGGGCAGTCACAGCTTCACAGGGAGGTTCATGTGTGGGGGTACAAAGGGCTCATCGCACAACAGACACTCCACAGCAGAACAACTTGTCTGTACAGCCCAGTCCGTATCTTTATAAACGAGAACCTCTTTACTACACTTTAAAACATAATACTACACACAACACAAATACAGTTCCTCGCAGTGAGGTGCCCTGAGGCCTGGTCAGGTTATAACTTACCAGGGGTACATAGCGGTCGCGCTGCTTGCATCTTACAGAATCTGGGGGGGGGGCGGAAAAACGGACTCACCTCAGGCCTGCTGACTAGTGACACAGGGGGCTAGCCTACAATTATGTCATGTGGATTGTGGCCGCTTCTGTACCGTCCGTCCGTCCGTGGACCGTGGCAGCTGCTCCTCAACGCATTTCCCTATTCACAAAGGATTTTGATAGAGAGGGTCGGAGAAACCGAGAGATGGTCGGAAACAGCGTGAGAGTCGGAGAAACCGAGGGTGGGCCGGAGAAACCGAGGGTGGGTCGGAGAAACCGAGGGTGGGTCGGAGAAACCGAGGGTGTGCCGGAGATACCGAGGGTGGGTCGGAGAAACCGAGGGTGGGTCGGAGAAACCGAGGGTGTGCCGGAGATACCGAGGGTGGGTCGGAGAAACCGAGGGTGGGTCGGAGAAACCGAGGGTGGGCCGGAGAAACCGAGGGTGGGTCGGAAAAACCGAGGGTGGGTCGGAAAAACCGAGGGTGGGCCGGAGAAACCGAGGGTGGGTCGGAGATACCGAGGGAGGGTCGGAAAAACCGAGGGTAGGCCGGAGATACCGAGGGTGGGTCGGAAAAACCGAGGGTGGGTCGGAAAAACCGAGGGTAGGCCGGAGATACCGAGGGTGGGTCGGAAAAACCGAGGGTGGGTCGGAAAAACCGAGGGTGGGTCGGAGAAACCGAGGGTGGGTCGGAGATACCGAGGGAGGGTCGGAGATACCGAGGGAGGGTCGGAAAAACCGAGGGTAGGCCGGAGATACCGAGGGTGGGTCGGAAAAACCGAGGGTGGGTCGGAAATACCGAGGGAGGGTCAGAAAAACCGAGGGTAGGCCGGAGATACCGAGGGTGGGTCGGAAAAACAGAGGGTGGGCCGGAGAAACCGAGGGTGAGTCGGAAAACCCGAGGGTGGGTCGGAAAAACCGAGGGAGGGTCGGAGAAAGCCAGAGAGGGTCGGTGTGTAAACTACTCGGTGCATTTTTTGTTACCCCTCCCACCCCCGCTTATAAAATTTCGCCGAAGCAGTGTTGTAGGGAAAGGCAATATGCAAATGTGGGCCACTTTTTTTTTGCATGCCCAGGCCGATTTTGAATCCCAATCCAACCCTGCTGGCCAGCCACTGCTTCAGTTATTCAGGCTGCCAATCATCAGCCTCTTGGTAGCCTGGCTGCTGCTGAAATCTTTTCATTGCCATTTTTTTCCTGCACAGGTCGCAGCGGGCAAATGGGTGATGCACCCCCCGTACTCGTTGCTGCTGTTCGGTGTTTGGTAGTCAGACTGCCTTCAGGAGGGGAGGAGGGCACAGGACAACCAGAGACTGCTGGCCTCTTCCGTGGGGGCTGGGGGTGTTTGCGTGCGTCCGATGTTCCAGAGCCCATCCTACCAAAGCTCTGCAAACTGGGCCAAGGACAGGAAGAAGACCAAATGTAGAATGCGATATAAAGATGTCTTTTGAAGTGTCTGTTTTGCAATGTTTGTTCAAACACCTACATTTTGAAGTAGACATGAAACTGTTTTGTGTTACAAACTGCAGCTACAGTTTTTGACTACAGAGATTTAGGACTGTTTGCCTCATGACAAAATGTGTGCATTTTGTATTTGTAAGGTGAACTGAAAGACACTCTGGCTGGGGTCGCACAACAGTGTGAAAGGTGAAAACAGGCCTTAAGTTTATTGAAACCTCAGGCCTGCTGACTAGTGACACAGGGGGCTAGCCTACAATTATGTAATGTGGATTGTGGCCGCTTCTGTACCGTCCGTCCGTGGACCGTGGCAGCTGCTCCTCAACGCATTTCCCTATTCACGAAGGATTTTGCTAGAGAGGGTCGGAGAAACCGAGAGATGGTCGGAAACAGCGTGAGGGTCGGAGAAACCGAGGGTGGGCCGGAGAAACCGAGGGTGGGTCGGAGAAACCGAGGGTGGGCCGGAGAAACCGAGGGTGGGTCGGAGATACGGTGGGTCGGAGAAACCGAGGGTGGGCCGGAGAAACCGAGGGTGGGTCGGAGATACCGAGGGAGGGTCGGAGATACCGAGGGAGGGTCGGAAAAACCGAGGGTAGGCCGGAGATACCGAGGGTGGGTCGGAAAAACCGAGGGTGGGTCGGAAATACCGAGGGAGGGTCAGAAAAACCGAGGGTAGGCCGGAGATACCGAGGGTGGGTCGGAAAAACAGAGGGTGGGCCGGAGAAACCGAGGGTGAGTCGGAAAACCCGAGGGTGGGTCGGAAAACCCGAGGGAGGGTCGGAGAAAGCCAGAGAGGGTCGGTGTGTAAACTACTCGGTGCATTTTTTGTTACCCCTCCCACCCCCGCTTATAAAATTTCGCCGAAGCAGTGTTGTAGGGAAAGGCAATATGCAAATGTGGGCCACTTTTTTTTTTGCATGCCCAGGCCGATTTTGAATCCCAATCCAACCCTGCTGGCCAGCCACTGCTTCAGTTATTCAGGCTGCCAATCATCAGCCTCTTGGTAGCCTGGCTGCTGCTGAAATCTTTTCATTGCCATTTTTTTCCTGCACAGGTCGCAGCGGGCAAATGGGTGATGCACCCCCCGTACTCGTTGCTGCTGTTCGGTGTTTGGTAGTCAGACTGCCTTCAGGAGGGGAGGAGGGCACAGGACAACCAGAGACTGCTGGCCTCTTCCGTGGGGGCTGGGGGTGTTTGCGTGCGTCCGATGTTCCAGAGCCCATCCTACCAAAGCTCTGCAAACTGGGCCAAGGACAGGAAGAAGACCAAATGTAGAATGCGACATAAAGATGTCTTTTGAAGTGTCTGTTTTGCAATGTTTGTTCAAACACCTACATTTTGAAGTAGACATGAAACTGTTTTGTGTTACAAACTGCAGCTACAGTTTTTGACTACAGAGATTTAGGACTGTTTGCCTCATGACAAAATGTGTGAATTTTGTATTTGTAAGGTGAACTGAAAGACACTCTGGCTGGGGTCGCACAACAGTGTGAAAGGTGAAAACAGGCCTTAAGTTTATTGAAACAAACAAATAAAAAACGTCTTCCTTTCTGATGTCTAAGTATTTTGAAAAGTCGGATCGAAACTAGAAGTGCAACAGTGGCATGTTACTTCTTAAAAACTGAAGAGTAATGGAAAGAAAGCTTTATAGAAGGATCAAACAAATCAATATTTATAAGAGTGTTTTATGTGCTGCACGCCGAGGACGCAGAGATCAGACAGTAGTTTGCTTGCTGCTCTCACTCACTTGGTGCTGGTATTACATTTTCTAGGAGCGCTTTCCTGTCCCTTCCAGTACTTTATGAGTTAGACCTGAGAGATGCTACACAGGAGTCATCCTCGAGGGACAAACGACTCGGCTGCATCTGCACTTCCCTAGTCAGTAATACCAAAATTATTTTAAAAACATGAGGTCACACTACTGGCCAGCACCCCCCACCCCTAAACATTGTTCCAGCTCTCCTATTCAGCGCTTGCTCTCATCGCTGCGGTGGGGGCAGTCACAGCTTCACAGGGAGGTTCATGTGTGGGGGTACAAAGGGCTCATCGCACAACAGACACTCCACAGCAGAACAACTTGTCTGTACAGCCCAGTCCGTATCTTTATAAACGAGAACCTCTTTACTACACTTTAAAACATAATACTACACACAACAAAAATACAGTTCCTCGCAGTGAGGTGCCCTGAGGCCTGGTCAGGTTATAACTTACCAGGGGTACATAGCGGTCGCGCTGCTTGCATCTTACAGAATCTGGGGGGGGGGGGGGGGCGGAAAAACGGACTCACCTCAGGCCTGCTGACTAGTGACACAGGGGGCTAGCCTACAATTATGTCATGTGGATTGTGACCGCTTCTGTACCGTCCGTCGGTGGACTGTGGCAGCTGCTCCTCGCTCTCATCACTCTGCAGTCACGCGCGCAGTAAATTGCAATGCGCATGTGGGAATTACACCCCCTCCCCCACCCTGGAGAGGCGCGCAGACGCGGCAGGAGGAGACAGGGCATCATTCTGCGCGCAAATGCACCTCCTCCTCCGTCGTTTGGGGTTAGGTTGCACACTTGCACATAACAACATTCAGCAATGTTGTGCACCGGTCAATCACAGCTTGCTGGCGCGCTACTGCTATTCTGCTACTAACTTGGAAGTCTCTCAGACTGATGTCCCTAACTAAGTGAGTGATTCGAGTGACGCTGTTGTGGCCTGGGGGGCCGATTTTCAGTCCGACCGTCACAGGCTGTGACGGTCGGACTGAAAATCGGCCCCCAGCCACAAAACCGGCCTATTTTTTTCAAAAACCGGCCCCCCCACCCCCTCCAGCCTACCGGGGGATTGCCCGGTGCCTGGACTCACCAGTCCGGCCCTGCAGGCAACCTCCCTCCCCTCCACCGCAGCCAGCACCGATTGGTTCGGACGGCTGCCCCAACAGCGTCATTTCTCTCAGTCTGTATGCTGCAGAGAACGGAGAGGAGGAAGCGGAGTACTTAATCGCTGTATCCTATCTACTTTATCAGAGAGCATCGCAGTGGCATTCCTAGCTTTAGTTAAATCTGTTTGCATCTGAACAATAACCCTCATTAAATCATCCATGGTGGCCATAATGTCAAAACTCTCAGACCGGGAGGAATATTATTCGTGGGCTCACTATTCTGTCAGGTTGCTTCTTCCTCAGGGTCTGGAGTGATGATATAAGGGGCCCACCTCTCAATACCTCCAACTCTGATTGTAATGATTACACAGAGTATTGAAGTGATTAAGCGGGGGGAAAGGGAATTAGGAAGGGAACAGCTGGGAAGGAGATCTGAAAAGGAAAAGTTACTCGCAAACAAAAATACACGCACTTTCCTTCGCACAAAGACGTAAATTAGGACATCAGATTCTGTCCTTCAATCAGGAACTAGCTTAAGAGCTTCGTGGCTTGCGTTTATTCAGACAATCAGACTCTTAGTTGACCTTTCTTAGATCCGCTATATTGTGGTGATAATACTTCACTTCAGTATCAACTGCTCAAAGGCATAAGCAGCAGAATTTGGTTTAGGTCTTTCTATGACTAGGTTTTCAATCACCTAAACAATCAGTGTCTTATATTTCCTTATTTTATGTGACTTAAAAGTGTTCCCAAAAACATTCATGGAACTACTATAGAACAAGAATCGCACTCGTGAATATGGTAATGAGCTAGAGAAAGCATGCATAGAATTTCTACTGAACAAGAATCACACTTGTGAATAAGGTAAATGATCTTGAAAATCAAATTGAATGTTCCTAATAAATCACTGAAATGGTTTTAACAAGATTCGCAATCTTACCTGTAGAGTGGACCTCTGTCTCCTTTCTCTCACTCTGCTCCTTCACTCGTTTTTCTATCCTTTCTTTCACCTTTCTGCATCTCTGCTCTTTTGTGCGTTATTTCTGCCCATTTTCCCTCCCTCTGCTCCTTCACTCGTTATTCTTCCCTTTCTATCTTTCACCTTTCTGCACCTCTGCTCTTTTGTGCCTTATTTCTGCCCATTTTCCCTTTCTCTCCCTCTGCTCCTTCACTCGTTTTCACTCGTTTTTCTACCCTTTCCATCTTTCACCTTTCTGCCCTTTTCTGCATCTCTGCTCTTTTGTGCCCTATTTCTGCTTATTTTCCCTTTTTTCTTTATCCCTTCTTTCCTCCCTTTACCTTTCCCCGCCGCTGCTGCCCCGCGGCCCCCCCCCCCCAGCGCGACCGGCCCAATCCAGCTCCTCTCCCCGCTCCCGCCTCCCAGCTATCCAGCCCTCCCCGACCCCTACTTAATGGCGGCCACTGGTGCACCGAAGGCGCGTCAAAAGCAAGCACGTCTGCGCCCGTCCGCGACCCGTCCGCGACCAGCACCAGGAACCCTGGACCTCCGCCCCGCCAACGCTACGACCCAGCAGCACTCCACGCACTCAACCCAGGCTGCAACAACAACTGCAAGCTAGCATCCCCAGCCGACACCCATGGACCCTTCAGCTGTCACCGCTGCCGGCACACCTGCAGCACCGCCAAGAACACGGATCCAGCACAACCTGCCCCCAAGAACACAACCGAACCGAAGACCCTGCAATGCATCCTCCTCAACGTCCGATCCCTCCACAAACACGCCACAGAAATCTGGGACCTCCTCGACAGCACCACCCCGGACGTAGCATTCTTCACCGAAACCTGGACCAACACCACCTCGGGACCGGACATCGCCATCCCCCAAGGATACAAGATCTCCAGGAAGGACCGCCCCACCCACCCAGGAGGAGGAATCGCCATCGTCCACAAATCCAGCCTCCGCCTGAGCACACTCCCTGACGAGTCCACAAAACTGATGGAACACCTTCACTTCAAGATACTGGCCAGCCCCACCGCCGCCCTCCGAGGAACCCTCATCTACCGACCCCCTGGACCCCGCGGACCCTTCGCCAACTCCATCACGGACATTATCTCCCCGCAGGCCATCGCATCCACCAACTACACCCTGCTGGGAGACCTCAACTTCCACCTCGACAATCAACTGGACCCCAACACCACATGCCTCCTGGACAACCTCCACAACATTGGACCCTGCCAGATCGTGACAGAGCCCACGCACTCAGCAGGACACACCCTCGACCCCCTCTTCACTACAGGAAACTCCATCACCTTCAGCCACACCACCGAACTCCCATGGACCGACTATCGTTGCGTCCACTTCACCTTCAGAACACACACCATCCACAGACACCAGCACCTGCTTCCAGAAAGAAACTGGACCAAAATCACCAACGACCAGCTCACCTCCTCACTCAACAACTCCACCCCAACCATCGCGGAAAACGACGACCCCAACACCGCAGCTCGAACCCTGCATAGATGGATCTCGGACAGCACCAACACCATAGCCCCCCTCAAGAAAAACAACAATACCCGTGCCAAGAAAGCCAGATGGTTTACCACCGAACTTCGAGAGTCCAGGCGCACACGCCGCCGCCTCGAAAAGGCCTGGAGAAACACCAAATCCACAGAAGCCCACAACAACTTCAGAGCCGCCACCAACGCCCCCCATCAACTCATCAGAGAAACGAGGAAAAAAGCGATTGAAGACAGAATCTCCACCCACGCACACAACAGCAAGGAACTCTTCAGCATCATCAAGGAGTTCGCCCAACCCACCAGCGAGTCTACTGACATACCTCCCTCACAAGACCTCTGCGACAAACTCAGCACCTTTTTCCACCAGAAAATCAAGAGCATCTACGACAACTTCGACAAAGACAACCAACACACTGAACCATCACGAACCACTCCCGACACCCGGAAACCAGCGATTGATGACTGGACAGCCCTCACCATCGAAGACACACTGGAGACAATGAAGTCAATCCACTCAGGGGCCCCCACGGACCCCTGCCCCCACCACATCTTCAACAGAGCCGCCGATACCATCGCACCCATGCTCCACCACACCATCAACAGCTCCCTGGCGACCGCCTCGTTCCCCGACGACTGGAAACACGCCGAGGTCAACCCCCTCCTAAAGAAACCCTCAGCGGACCCCACCGACCTCAAAAACTACAGACCCATCTCCCTGCTCCCTTTCCCAGCGAAAGTCATTGAGAAAGCTATCAACAGCCAACCCGCCACATTCATTGAAGAACACAACATCCTTGACTCCTCCCAATCCGGCTTCAGAAAAAACCACAGTACGGAAACCGCCCTCCTTGCCGCAACAGACGACATCCGCACCCAACTGGACAAAGGAGAAACAGTAGCCCTCATCCTCCTAGACCTATCAAAGGCGTTCGACACAGTCTCCCACCGCACCCTAATACGCAGACTCTACGACGCAGGAATCCAGGACAAGGCCCTCGACTGGATCTGCTCCTTCCTCTCCGGCAGGACGCAACGGGTCAGACTCCCCCCTTTCCTCTCAGACCCCACACCTACCACCTGCGGAGTCCCCAAGGGCTCCTCCCTCAGCCCGACGCTCTTCAACGTCTACATGGCTCCACTTGCCCCCATCGTCAGAACCTACGGACTCAACATTGTGTCATACGCAGACGACACCCAGCTCATCCTCTCCCTATCCAAAGAGCCCAACACCGCCAGACGCAACTTTCGAGAAGGCATGGAAGCCGTCGCCAAATGGATGAAAAACAGCTGCCTACAACTAAACACCAACAAAACAGAAGTACTCATCATGGGCCCAAACCCCGACGCCTGGAGCGACACCTGGTGGCCCACCGCCCTCGGAAACCCGCCAACCCCCACAGACCAAGCATGCAACCTGGGAATCATCCTGGACTCCGAGCTCAAAATGGACCGCCAGATCAACTCTGTCTCATCTTCCTGCTTCCACACCCTCCGCCTCCTTCGTAAGACCTTCAAATGGATCCCCCTCGAACACCAAAAGACAGTCACTCACGCCCTGGTCACCAGCAGACTCTACTACGGCAACGCACTCTACGCCGGAATAAACAAAAACCTCATCCACAAGCTACAGAACATCCAGAACGCCGCCGCAAGACTGGTCCTCAACCTGCCAAAACACTGCCACATCTCCCAGCACCTGCGCACACTCCACTGGCTACCCGTCGAGGCGAGAATCACCTTTAAGATGCTCACCCACGCACACAAGGCCCTCCACGGCACCGGACCAGCATACCTGAACAGCCGGCTCAAATTCCAGGCACCCCAAAGGACCCTACGATCAGCCCAGCTCTCCTACGCCGTGGTCCCCCGCACCAGAAAGATCGGGAGGCCGCTCCTTCTCCTTCCTCGCAGCCAAAGCATGGAACGCCCTTCCGCTCCACCTCAGACAGACAACATCGCTCCCCATCTTCGCAAGAAACCTCAAAACCTGGCTCTTCGACAGACCCCCTCCTTGATGGAATGGAACCTGCACCCCCCCACCCCTAGCGCCTTGAGACCCTTACGGGTGAGTAGTTGCGCTTTAACAAACTCCTGATTGATGGATTGGCTCTACTACTGAATCTGGGTTAGTGACAGGTAATCCCCCCAAAAGCTAGCCTCACCGGGAGCCCATCAAGAAGAGAAGTCTCCGCAGATTCTAAACTCCTCCTGCAGCTCAGCGAGCGTTGTAGCAGTCTTCAGGCACCCAGAACTCTCCACCGATCAAAAGAAGAAAGCTGGCCTCGGAAAGAAACTGAGCCCCAAGATGCTCTTCCTCCTTCACCAAAAGACGCTGAAAAGTGAGCACGGGGAACTGGGCGCGGCCGCTGACATCATTGTAGGCACGCCCCGTGCCAAACCTCCCGCATCTCGCGTGAGGTGCCAAACCTCCCGCATCTCGCGTGAGGTGCCGAACCTCCCGCATCTCGCGTGAGGTGCCGAACCTCCCGCATCTCGCGTGAGGTGCCGAACCTCCCGCATCTCGCGTGAGGTGCCGAACCTCCCGCATCTCGCGTGAGGTGCCGAAAATCCCGCATCTCGCGTGAGAGGCCGAACCTCCCGCATCTCGCGTGAGGTGCCGAACCTCCCGCATCTCGCGTGAGGTGCCGAACCTCCCGCATCTCGCGTGCGGTGCCGAACCTCCCGCATCTCGCGTGAGGTCCTGAACCTCCCGCATCTCGCGTGAGGAGCCGAACCTCCCGCATCTCGCGTGAGGTGCCGAACCTCCCGCATCTCGCGTGAGGCTAAAACCTCACGCATCTCGCGTGAGGTGCCGAACCTCACGCATCTCGCTTAAAGTTAAAACCTCACGCATCTCGCGTGAGGCGCCGAACCTCACGCATCTCGCGTGAGGTGCCAAACCTCACGCTTCCCGCGTACGGTGCCAAACCCAACGCATCTCGCGTGAGGTGGCAAACTCCACGCATCTCGGGGGAGGTGCCAAACCTCACGCATCTCGGGTGAGGTGCCAAACCTCACGCATCTCGGGTGAGGTGCCAAACCTCACGCATCTCGGGTGAAGGGCTAAACCTCACGCATCTCGGGTGAGGTGCTAAACCTCCCGCATCTCGGGTGAGGTGTCAAACCTCACGCATCTCGGGTGAGGTGTCAAACCTCACGCATCTCGTGTGAGATGCCGAACCACACACATCTCGCGTGAGGTGCCGAACCTCACCCATCTCGTGTGAGGTGCCGAACCTCACACATCTCGCGTGAGGTGCCGAACCTCCCGCATCTCGCGTGAGGTGCCGAACCTCACACATCTCGCGTGAGGTGCCGAACCTCCCGCATCTCGCGTGAGGTGCCGAACCTCACGCATCTCGCGTGAGGTTCCAAACCTGACGCTTCCCGCGTACGGTGCTAAACCCCACGCATCTCGCGTGAGTTGCCAAACCTCCCGCATCTCGGGTGAGGTGCCGAACCTCACACATCTCGCGTGAGGTGCCGAACCTCACACATCTCGCGTGAGGTGCCGAACCTCACACATCTCGCGTGAGGTGCCGAACCTCACACATCTCGCGTGAGGTGCCGAACCTCACACATCTCGCGTGAGGTGCCGAACCTCACACATCTCGCGTGAGGTGCCGAACCTCACATCTCGCGTGAGGTGCCGAACCTCACGCATCTCGCGTGCGCTGCCGAACCTCACACATCTCGCGTGAGGGGGCCGAACCTCACGCTTCCCGCGTACGGTGCTAAACCCCACGCATCTCGCGTGAGTTGCCAAACCTCCCGCATCTCGGGTGAGGTGCCAAACCTCACGCATCTCGCGTGAGGTGCTAAACCTCACGCATCTCGTGAGTGTCTGGCGCGGTAGTAAATGTCCTCCCATTCTTTGTTGCGCAGAGTCCGCCCCAGTTCCCTCTCCCATCTAGCCCGTCCTGCATTATAAACGCGCGAGTATCTGTCCAAGAGGAGCCGATATATGTATGAAATGAGTCGCTTAACTGTGGTGCGCGAGAGAAGCCAGTATTCATATTTACTGAGCTTGCGTGTAGCGTCTTCACGGATCTGGAGTGGAAGCGCCCAATGTCGGACCTGTAGATACCTAAGGCGTTCAGCCTCCAGGAGGTCATAGGTCTTCCGGAATTCCTCAAAAGGCATCACTCCCGCACCTGAATACATGTGAAAGAGGCATCGGCATCCTGCTGGGCGCCACCGTGCAAAGGCCTGGACATCCCTACCCGGGCCGAAGTCAGGATTCTCTAACAGTGGTGTGAGGGGAGACGGGAAGGTCGTCAGGTCGTGTAAGACGCATGTTCGATCCCATACCTCTAGCGGTACCCTCGTGACGAAGGAGGCGTATAGGTTAGGGGGCCGGTGTTGTCGCCGCAGGAAAGGCACCTCCTGGAGTGGACGCCCCGCGACCGCTTGGTCCTGGAACAACCAATGGCGCTCCGATTCCCATTTGCTCCATTCCACTAGGGTTCTGAGTTGGGTCGCCTGGTAATAGTGACGCAAATCCGGCAGGCCCAGCCCACCACTCTCCGGGGGAAGCATCGCTAGCCTCAGCTTGAGTCTGGGCCGTTTCCCGTTCCACACAAACTGAGCCAGCTCCGATTGCCTGCGGCGAATCCATCCCTCCGGGGGACGGAGCGGGCTAGCCCGAAAAACGTATAAAACTTGCGGGAGGATTGTCATCTTTACTGCTGCCACTCGGACCAGCCAAGATAGTGGGAGGTGCCGCCACCGCCCGACCTCCGCGCGGATAGTGCGACTAAGGTTAGCGTAGTTGAGACGCACCATTTCTGGTAGCGTGGCCGCCAAGTGTATGCCCAGGTAGGGGACTGCACCGTCTGCCCATTGGAAGGGGAATTGTGCTTCTAGGGAGGCCCGCGTGTGTGCCTCCAAGGAAAGGTCAAGTGCTGGGGGGCGGAGCTTGCCGGCGTCCATGGTAGACGCGTGAGTGCGGAGCTCCTCGCCTTTGCCCTGTAATTATCCTGCAAACTAATCCTGCTGAGTGCCTGAAAGACTCTATTGACTGCTGTTCACCCCCTAGCAGCCCCCGGGTGTGAGCGACAGAGTCTCGACGCCCGGACCACTGCAATACCGGGACGTCCTTGCTGGGAGGATCCGGCGGTAGCGGACCAGGCCTGCATCCCCGGTCTGGCCTGTGGAGCAGCCCGAGAGACGTCGCTCGACGTGCGGCCTGAAAGGGGCCGGAAGTACCGGCTGCGCGCTTCACACGGCGGACTTGGGACGTCCCGGAGCTGGGGTGATAGTGCACCCATTCAAGACGGGCGGTGTCGTGGGTGCGGCGCTCGGCCGTGCACCGTGCCTCTGCGGGCTGCTTTGAAGGACAGTGGGGCTGGGGGCCCGGGAGTGCTCCCGGTGGTCTGCCCCACCTGAAATCCCCGACCAAGCCTGACATTGTCTGCTGGAATAGCTGCGGGAAGCCCTGTGGTATTGAAGGGAGACCCGCTGTTTGGGCGGGACGCAGGACATAGCGGCTCGAGATCGGGCTGCGGAGGACTAGCGCAGTACCAACTCCGGTCCGGAGCGCCATCGGTGAGTGCCTGTTGGGTCCAGGAGGCTACGCGACGCTTGGTAGCATACTAGAAATTGCTTCATACCCCAGCAGCG
Source organism: Lissotriton vulgaris (assembly GCF_964263255.1). Classification (NCBI taxonomy): domain Eukaryota; kingdom Metazoa; phylum Chordata; class Amphibia; order Caudata; family Salamandridae; genus Lissotriton; species Lissotriton vulgaris. The sequence continues at coordinate 946,667,487 of NC_141699.1, read as the reverse complement.
AGGCCCTTGTGGAGACAGGAGACACCGGGTGGGTGCGCAGCACGGAATGTACAGCAGACACCTTAACGAGTAACTTTTTGATTGACACCATTTTGGGGCCCGGCCTGCCTTGGTGACGGCCATTTGCTGCATCGCGCGAAGCCTGCTGCTGAGCCCTGGAGTGGTGGCTGGGCACCGAAAACGCAGAGGGAAGATCCTGCCTTGCACGGGCGTCGACGAGGAAGGTGATTGTTTGCTCTGGCTGAGGGCACTTGGCAACCTGTGCTGCATAGTGTGGTGGTTGATCTGGATACCCACTGCCTCGGGGACGGCTGGAGACCCTGGTAGGTGGAGGTTGGCGCAGTGGGGCCAGGTCATAGATCGGTAGCTATGTGGCCGGCTAGAGGAACCCACAGTTGGAAGCCAGTTGGTACTGTTGTGGTGTGCGGCACTCTGGATAGTAGGAACGGCTGACCACGCACTTGGGAGCACGCACGTGGGTGCCGAGATCTGGGGCTCGGAGCCTGAGACACACGCTAATCTGTGAGACGTCGCTAACCTGCTCTAAGTGGACTCGGGAGCTTGAGAAACGTTACGCTTTGATGTCCAGCAGGATCGCCATGGGCAAAAATGACAGAACTCAGCCCAAACTCTCCTCTGAGCAGCGACGGACCAAGGGGACGGAGGTGCCTGCCACAGAGGCGCCCCCGCGGGGAGCTACCTCTGACGGTTCTACGGGAGCCGATATCCGAGACTTGCTGGTCTCGATGGAAAAAGGGCTACAAGACAGTATTGCGTCCATTGGTACTAAAATTGATGCCCTGACATCGCAGTGGGGCGATACGGCGGAAGAGGTCAGTGGTGTGCTCCCAACTCCGGAATCCCCTTTAATGGCTCCCTGTAGCCATAATAGCTGACGAGCTAGTTGGAGATGCACCTGCGCGCCAGAGGGGCAACGAGGCCCGTGACGGGTGTTTGGCAACCTGTTCTGTAACCCCAAATACTATCTCTACTGATGAGGGAAACAATCCCGAAACACGAGCTAGGCTCGTGTCTAGAGATATCGAAATACAAGTACTTACTTGCACCGATTGTGGTGAAAAACCTTTGAAATTTGAACTTTGAACCGTTCCTGACTACACTTGAACTGCACAGACCAGGATGCAGTGGGGCGATACGGCGGAAGAGGTCAGTGGTGTGCTCCCAACTCCGGAATCCCCTACGGGAGCCGATATCCGAGACTTGCTGGTCTCGATGAAAAAAGGGCTACAAGACAGTATTGCATCCATTGGTACTAAAATTGATGCCCTGACATACCGCATGGACCGCATGTCGGAACGAGTGGACAAGCATGCTGAACGTCTCGACATGGCGGAGAGACGTCTGACGGAAGCGGAGGAGACACAGTAGGAGTGGGACAAAGACCGCAAGCAATTTGGCAGACTCCTGCAGGTGATCCAAGACAAGTCGGAGGATTTGGAGGCGAGATCGCGGAGATCCAACATTCGCATCACGGGTGTGGCGGAGACCACGCAAACTGGCAAGATGGAGCTTTTCTTGGAGAAACTATTGAAAACACTACTTGGAGACGAGGTTTTCTCCCCTATGTTTATAGTGGAGAGGGCCCACCGCACACTAGGGCCCAGGCCGAAGCCTGGTGCAAATCCGCGTCCCATAATAGCGAAGCTACTCAATTATCGGGATAGGGACACAGCACTACGTTTAGCCAGAGACAAAGGCAAGCTGCAATATGAAGGAATGGACATCTCCCTCTATCCGGACTTCACCGCAAAAGTGCAGGAGGAAAGGAGGCAATTCGCTCCATACAAAAAACAACTGCGAGACCTTGGGTTGGATTATGCCATGATGTACCCTGCGAAGCTCCGGATAAACAGGCAAGGGCATTCACATTTCTTTACTGACCCCAGGGAGCTGCAAAAATCTCTGAAGGAATGGTCCAGAGAGCGCAGGAACAGCCCGAGGAGCGACCGGGACGACGGCAACGCCTCATCACAACTGGACGAACAGGAAGGAACACTGAATGGCTGTTTGTTTCAGACAGACCTTTGTACTGGTTAGTACGCTCCCCCCCTTGGCTTGCTCGGACTCCGACTTTGTTGTAAGCAGCGCGGATGCTGATCGGCGTCTGCTCCTGTGCGGTAGAGCCCTGGCAGTACCCTGAAGATACCCTGCTGGGTGAGATCTTTCTGATTTCTTTCTATGTCATGGGATGCCAAGGGTTGCTCTCCAATATGGGCTGTTGCCTCTCGCCTGAGGGGTATGTTTGGCTGGTTTTAATGCTGCGGGTTGCAGGTAGACCTGAGAGGTGCGCTGTGCCACGAGACGGGGAGGGAGGGCGGAAACGTGCATTTCTCGAACTTGGGACTCATGTTGGCACTAAATGCACGGCAGAGGCAGGGCGATGGGACGCTTTAGCATTGCAGTTTCGAACTGGTGGATAACTGCTCTTGGCTGGCAACGTCTGCCCCTGCGCTTTCGGCACTTGAGCTCTGGTGTGAGCCGGTTAAGGGTCTGTTTAAGTTGGTTTTTCAGGGGGGGGTGGAGGGTGGCACGGGGTCCTGTCTGACCAGGTTGGGGTTGGTCGGCTGTGGGTGGGGGGAGGGTGACTGTGAATTGATCACGTGTGGGTGTGTTTCCTGGGAACAATGGGAGGTTCAGTTTCAGGGGTTTGTAATAGCTGTTCCATGATAACGCATACCATATACTCTTAAGTGCATTATAATCCTCGCGGTTATATGCTAACCCTGGTATCGCTTTATCAAAACATGTCGAGTAAGGTGTCATACGAATTGGAATACTAACCCCTCGCCAATTCAGGCGACGGGGTTAGCATTCCACCCTTCTAGAGGGACACGACATGTATGTAACTGTGAACCCCGGTTAAAGTTAACTCAAGCCTCAGCATCACAAAATGGATGCTGCCACCACAGACACAAATCTGACCTCCTGCTGCTGGGAGTCCTTCCATCGAGGGAGGCTTGGACAAAGGGTTTCCTGTCAGGGGCGGTGCTAGCACCATCCCAGACAGGGTTTTGTGTATCCTGGGTAGGCAGGGCTTTAGAGGAAGGTGACTGCAAGTGGCACCCCGGTGCTCACTATGCATCTGCCGGCTAGAACCAGTTCCAGGGGCACACCAGCCCCTGACCTGGGGAAAGTCCGGCATGGGAGAGGGGTGTAACCACCCCCCTTCCTGGTCCCACCCATGGGCAGGACCTAGTCGCGTGCCAGCCCCTTTTCCTAGTATAAAGATAGGAGCGGGCCCCCTTCAAAATTAGATCATCTTTGAATCCTGAAACTACTTTCTACGAAAGGAACTCTCGACTTCTTCTCAAGATTTCTCCCGTGTGACTAAGGAGTAGTCACCCTGCATCCGCAGGCACCATCCAAGCATCGCGGTCTGCTGTAAGTCTCTCCTCCGGATCAAGACTGCCCAGCTCGATGAGAACCGGCTTCCCTGGCACCTCTGACCTCAACCTGCATCATCAGCCCAGCTGAGATTCGTGGGTGTGACGAGACCTCGAGGGACCGGCCATCTTCAAGACTACACGACGCTTGTCCAGCACGACCGCCGAGGGATCCTCGAGTGAGTGATTTGGGGTCCGAGAAGCCCCCACCCTGAGCAGCTCCAGCACCGAAGTTCAGCCTCCCAGCATCCACGAGATCTGCGTGGGGCCCTTCTGCTCTTTGCTGCTCACCGCGTTGTCTGGCTACTAGCCCGCTGGCTTGTGGCCTTCCCGACGACGAACGACGACATCAACACCGCTGGTCTGGTTGCTCCAGACTGGCCCTCTCTCCCCTCCAACAGAGGAGCACCCCGGACCCTCCTGGTCCACTCCAGACGCCATTTTAAGTCCACCGCGTGGGCTTGCATTTGCCAAGACTTGTTGCCCCAATCCTGGGTTCAGTGACGTCGACAGCAGATACCATCGTGGGACAGCTCGCACCTCCATCCTGGTCGCCGACAACGCCTCCTGGTCCGTGAGACTGCAGAGCCCAGCGTCGCCCACTCACCTGGTCGAGGTGACTCCATCCGGTGCCATCCTGGTGCCCATCTAATCACTGGCTAGTGATTCAGAACTTGGTCCCCTCTGCTTACAGGTGTCTTCCATCTTCGATCCAGGCTTGGATCCCTCCGAATCTCTTCACTGGTTGCCTGCCAGCAACTTCTTTCAGGCTCCATAGACTGCAACGAGGATTCCCGACGTCTTTCCAGACCTATGCAGCCGCAGCCCCTGGGCTAGGTAACTTCGGCATTTCGGTGCCCCAGCATAGCCTCACTATCCAAGGGTCCAGATCCTTTTTCGTTTCAGCTCTACCTAGTCGGATTCGTCCGATAACACTAACTTTGTAATTCCTAGCAACCATAGACTTTGTTCCGCATCCCGCGTGAGAGTGCACACTCTGCACCCGATCTCCCTAGGCCTCCTGCTAGTAATCTGAAGGTTCAGTAGTCAAGTCCTAGCGATCCCAAAGCCTATTAGAGTAGTACTTACCTGCTAGTAATTTCGCATTCCACTTTTAGAGTATGTGGTTTTTCGTGCCCCTCGGGCATTTGTGTAAATTGTGCAACTTTGCGTATTTTCCTAAGAGCTTAGCACCCTGTCCTCATAAAGAGTCCAGGGTTGTTGTGTTCTAAATAAATATCCTTTTATTTTCATAACAACTTGTGTGGTGTCCTTTCACTTGGTGTTCAAGGGGTATATGTGATGGTATAACAGCTGGCTTAACACGCCCTCTAGAGTTTAGCCTAAAGACTGCTCTTGTCCATGCTACTAGGATAGCTGGTCTAACGGTTGACTTACAACCAATCATCAATAAAGGTTGTTTGGAATGATACACAGTGATCACTAGAATAGTGAGCACTACATATCAGGCCAACTTCTCACAACCGAGATCATGGTACTCATCAGATCTCTTGGGATGGCGCCGGGCTCCGAGAAGGAATTAAAGAGGGCAGTCAACAACGGAGCAACCTGGGGGCAGAATGTTTTGTAAAAGGCGGCGGTGAAGCCATCCGGTCCCGGCGCCTTGGCCAGCTTGAGGCGGGAGATCGCGGCAATGACTTCTTCAGGACGGATCTCCCTGTCAAGGAGTTCTGATTGTTCCGTCGATAAAGCTGGTATGGACACCGAGTCCAGGAAGGCCGCCCCGTCCGCTGGATCCAGAGCAGCCCCCTCGTATAGTGTGGTATAAAAGTCACTAAATGCCTGCGCTATAGCTCCGTCCTCCGTCACTGTGACTCCATCCTGCGTGTGTATTTCCTGCACCGAGTGTCGCTGCTGCTGTTCGCGGAGTGCCCGACCCAACAGCCTCCCGCATCTGTCGTCTCCTGTGTAGTATGCATGTCGTACCCGTAGTGCCGCGTATTCTACTCTATCTTGATCTAGTGCTGCTAACTGATGACGTGCCACTCACAACTGTTTCCACACCCGCGGCGCCCCTGTCCTCTGGTGTACCTGCTCCAATTCTTCGTGCGGGCAGAGAGCTTGTCTCTCTTACGGGGCCTCTCCGCATTTTCTGCTGCCGCTATTGCAATGAACTCGCCCCGTATGACTGCCTTGAGTGCTGTCCAATGTGTTGCATGTGAAGTGTCCGTCGGTGTGTTGTGTTCCAGGTATTCAGCTATAGCTTCCTTGATCTTGGCCACAACCCCCTGTCTGTGCAGCAGCGTGTCCCTCAGTCTCCAGCAACGGGCACTGCGCCCCACCGGTGGAAAGGTAAACACCGCTGTGAGTGGTGCGTGATCGGAAAGGGCTGCCGCTCCTATCTCAACGCTTGACGCCAGCGCTCTAATTGAAGTGGATGTTAGAAAATAATCTAGGCGCGCATAGGTTTTGTGGGCGTTGGAGTAATATGTGTAGTCCCGGTCGCCCGGGTGGAGGAAGCGCCACAAGTCCGTCATACCCAGTTCTGACAATCTGTTCCGTCCCCCCCTCCGATAAAGTGCCTGCCTGCGTGGATCGCTGCGCTGACCTGTCAAGTAGGTTGTCAAAAACTAAATTGAGGTCCCCCCAACCAGAACGTGTCTATCAGGTGCCGCCGCTGCTTCAGTAAGCACTTGGTGGAAGAACTTCTCCTGCCCCTCATTTGGCGCATAAACCGCAATCACCGTGAAGGTGTGAGCACCCAGTGAGAACCTGCAGGATAGGAGTCGCCCTTTAACCTCTGTCCCCCGGTGTAACTGCTACCCCTTAAATCGCTTTGACACCAGGAGCGCCACCCCAGCAGTCTTTGTGGTCGTGGATGAGAAAAGTTGTGTCGGAAAGTGACGGGATTTAAGCCTATGACAATCCTTAGTTAGCAAATGCGTTTCCTGGAGGAGACAGATATCTGCTTTTGAATTCTCCAGCAGGGACAGCACCGCTCGCCGCTTAACCGGATTGTGCCCACGCACATTCAACGTGAGCACACTCAACTCAGTCGCAGGCATAAGGAGTCATACCCCACACGCTCTCTGAGAAAAATTCCAGTGGCCAAAACATCAGCAAAGCCCTGTCTCGCAGCTGCCCCGGCCACCCAGGACCCTCAGATCTGCGCAATTCGCCACACCCTTTCAGTCCAACATTCACTCGGATCCGGAGTTCCTCCCCCTTACCAACAACAACCCCTCCCCACAATGAACAAAACCCTTGACAGCCCCCTACCCCCCCGCAATCCCAAGATGCCAACTTTGATAGTCCTTCATCCAGAGATGAATGGTAAAGGTCTCTCCCAGTCCAGAAAAAACCCTTTTCCTGACTGTCCAAAGAAGCAAAACAGTCTCTCCCCACCCCTCCACCTGCCAAGGAGACCACCCTCCCTCCCCTTTCCCCAACTTGAAGAATACCAAAAATAGTCCTGTCCAACGTCCATAGTTGTAGACGAGGAGGTTGGGACACCTTCGGGGGAATGTGTCGGAGTCCAATACCTCCGCCGACTCAGTCGGCCCCAATCCCCACTGTCTCATCAAAAGCCCTCGTGCCACTTCATCGTTGGTTATCCGCTGTCGGAGAATGCCAGTCCCAGCCCTACGGCTTCTACCGCAGCACGGCGACCATCTTCGATCTCTTGTGCGGCCGGGCGCCTCAGTCTTCGTCGTCGCCGTTGCTGTTTCCACTGCCCAGGGCCGTCCGTGCCATTTACTCCCCCTCGTCATCCTCCGTCGGTTCCTCGAGGCCTAGCAATTTGCATGCATCCCTGAAAGACCGCAACTGGTGAACCTTGTTGTCCAGCTTAAACACCAGGCGAAAGGGGTGACCCCAGCTATATGGGATGTTGCGTCGCAGTTCTGCCGTGATCGGTCGGAATGACCGTCGTTTCTCCAGGGTGATGGAGGCGAGGTCCTGATATAGAGTCGGCGAGTGGGCACCATATGAGATGGTTCCCATCTGGCGCGCTTTGCTAAGGATCTCCTCCTTCGTGCGGAAGTCCTGCACGCAGACCAAGATGTCGGCCGGTTGGGACGAGGCCGCCCTGGGCGGGCCCGTCCTATGGGCCCTGTCCAACCGAAGCATTGAGTCCGCCGGTCGGCCCAGGATGTGGTTGAAGAGGCCTTGGGTGAAATGGAAGAGGTCGTCTGTGTCGGGAGCCTGCTTCACTCTCCGAATCCTGATGTTGTGCTGCCGGGAGCGGTTCTCCAGGTCCTCGGCGTGAGACTGGAGGTCCACCTGTTGGTCGTGAATACGGACTATTTCTTGACGCAGCGCCTCTATTTCTACATCTCGCCCATCGCATTTGGTCTCTAGGTCCGCCACTCTTTCTCCTATGGTGTCAGTGTCGCGTCGGACTTCCCGTATTTCCTCCTGTAGGTCCCTCTTCAACGCGTGGATGTCCTCTCGCAGGCCAGCGAAGAGGGATTCTAGAAAGGTCTTTGTGATAGTCTCCTCAATGTCCGCCTTTCCCAAGGGTGGAGAGTCCGTGGTCTTCTTTTCTCTGCCGGTCCGTTGGCTGGATGTGGCGGTGTCCGTCCGCTTCCCCATTGTGCTGGGAGTGAATAGATCCTTAATAGTCCTGTCCTTCTGGATTCTCCCCGAGGACATGTCACTCAGGGCCTCCCCGGCACGGACACCACCAGTGCTGCTTGACGGCGTGGGTTCCGGCAACGAGGGTGCAAGAAAGTTCGACGGGTCGGTCCTGTATTCAGGGGAGCTCACCTAGGGCTGCGCGAGGAGCCCGCCTTTCCCCGCTCCGGTGCCGAGGAGACTACACTCTGTCACTGCCCAAACCCCAGGGTGTCCGCAGCTGGACCAGGACACCAGTCACTGGTGTCCGGTTGCTCCTGTCCGGGCACTGGCCTCTATTTGCCCACCGAGCGCCTCCGTGTTCTGCTCGCAGTCTTGGGGCCTAGCAGGGCTTCTAGGATGCCACACAAGGGGCAGCTCCGACCAGCGAGCGGCTCAAAATGGCGGAAGCAAACTCCAGTGTGAATCAGGCTCTTCCGTTCGATTCCCCCTGTGGGCTCTAACTCGGCACTTCCGAAACCCTCTGGGCCTGGTCGACGCGCCGACACTCTCAGCCGCCACTCGGGTACGATTCCTCCCCGCTGCTCCTCACCTCAGTCCCTGGGGCTCGGGTTCTGTGTTCCGTCCGCCGTGCTCCGCGGTCGGGCCCACTTCGCCTGGCCGCCAGCCCGTCCGCCATCAGAGATCTGTCTCTGCCGCTACCACCGCAACCGTGTGCTCGTGGGTCCGCAGTAGCCCCCGGACAGTGTCGTCCCAGGGGCCTCCCGCTGTCAACGCGCGGGCCGGACTCTCCGCTCCGGCGTCAGCTCTTGCGTAGTCTGGCGCCACCCAGTCGGACTGCCTCGCCGGGGCCCAAGGCCACGCCCCGCGGCTCCTCTCCGCTAGGCCCAACCCGGCCTCGCTCACAGCGGCACTTCTCCCTCTGTTCCAGGTGGCCCCAGCGTCGTTCGGTTCTCTCCTCCGGGTGCAGACCTCTCCCGACTGTAAGCGCTCTCAGACGGGGCCCACTGATGGGGGATTGAAGCGCTGCAATGGTGCTATAAAGACGGCCGGCGGTGGGAGCTCTCGGAGACACGTCCGCTCACACCGCCATCTTGGCCACGCCCCCCCATATCTGGTTTTAGACGCCGTTTCCATTCGTCACCATTACGAATGCGCACCAAATGATACGCACCTCGAAGATCTAATTTGGTGTAGATCACAGCGGTCTTCACCTGGTCCAAAATAACTGGGATCAATGGAAGGGGGTACTTGTTCTTTATTGTGATCTTATTCAATGCTCTATAAATCAATACAAGTTCTTAATTCCCCATTTGCCTTAGGAATAAAAAAACAATGGAGAGGCCGCAGGTGACTTAGATGGGCGTATAAATCCGTTTTCCAAGTACTGATCAAGATATTGTCTCAAATGTTGGTTTTCTTTTTCTGATAATGCATATATCCGACAGTTAGGCACACATGAACCAGGCACAAGATCAATTTGACAGTCGTATGACCAATGAGGAGGGAGGGTCGCTGCTTTTGCTTCACTGAAGACTTCTTTAAATTCCTCATAGGGAGTTGGTAGCACGGTTTCTTTCTCTTCCGTGGTTGCAATTTGTCCCGTTGTAGATTCTTTGGTCTTTAACCCCTTCGCTGCTCATGACGAGCTCAGCTCGTCATGAGGCACGGTTGAGCTGTGCTCATGACGATCTGAGCTCGTCATGAACAATGGGGATTCAGGGAATGCAGCACAGGAGGGGAATCTCTCAAGCACCCAAAGTGTTAAACATGTGGAGTGACAATATTGAGAAAGAAAAACAAGTTCCCTTTTTTGCCAATCTATTAAAGGGTTATGCAAGCAAAGCCAAGGCATTCCTAAAATAAAGCCATATTGTGGGGCTTGGATTACATCGAAATGAACTTCCTCTTTATGCTGTTGGTTATATGTATCTATGCAGAACATCTGAATTTTAGAGGTTTGCATGGTAACAGGGCCTCCAGACAACATTTTGCCATCTACTGCTTGCACAATTTCTGGAGTGACCTTTTTCTCACAAGCAATTTGTAACCGTTGAGTTGTTTCAAAATCTACGAAATTCCCTGTTGCGCCTGAGTCTATTAGGACTTCCATTTGGTATATTTTTGATGTCAACTGAATTTGTACTGCCATGTGCAATCTTTCACGGAATGTCCCTTTCCACCACAATAAAGACATTGGCCATTTTTTCGACTATTATCTTTTTCATCTTTAGACAATGGTTGCCTAAGAGTCCCGACTTCCATTGGTTCTGTAGTTGTTTCTGAACTACTAAGTTGATTTCTGGGTTTACTGTCGAACTTCCAACTTGATTTATCATATTTTTTCCTTTCAGTTCTTCTTTCGGACAGTCTATGATCCAGACGTAAAGTTAGATTGACTAACTCTGAACAAGTAGTTGGTTGAGGATCGATTTGCGCAAGAACGTCTTTCAGATCATCTTTTAACCCTTGATAAAAGAGTGCTGCCCTCTTTTCTTCAGGCCGCGATCCACGTATTCCGAGTGAATTTATCAATAAATAACACATGACTCGACCCCCAGTGGCTCCAATTGCCCTGTTGGTCCAGTGTCACTCCGAACTGAGGGAGTTCTTGCTGGGTCGGAGGTGCACTCACACGGAGCTGTTTACATAACGTGCTCACCGTGCAAACCGTAGCAGCCCTATCAATTGACTCCAGTGGCGCCATTTAAACTTATTTTAATTAATGTTTAACCTATCGCAGATACTGTTTTTAACACTCCGTCGATCGTCAGCCCCTCCTTATCCTCTCACTCCCAAATATACAATTTGGCACCGGCATGACTGAGCTAAACTGTGTGAATCAGGCGAGTGACGAAGGTGCTGGTGCTGACAAGTTCGTGTCTAGTCAGAGGCCAGTCACTCCTCTGATGTCCCTACTTGTTCGGTGTGCAGGGGAACGCCAGTTCTCTTGTGTCAGTGAATTAACGAGACACGCGTTTGTGCCTGCTTACTGGCACTATGACTATGAGAGATGGAAACAAACATACAAACTACTGCCACAAACGGATGAGAGAAACTCGCACTTTATTTACTCGGAACTTTTATACAGAATGCAAAGCATGACTGTATTTTCGCCTGAATTGGGTTAAATGTTACAACTCATTTACACACAGTCACAGAGGCCCTTATTTAAGGCAACCCAAGGAACGTGCCAACAATGTACAGTCTTCAGAGTTTATTCGATGTTATATTGTTTTCATTTTTAATTATTATGTATGCACATGCACAATGGCACTCACCACATGGGAAGGAAGTCGGAACGGGAAACCAAGAATCAGGCGTGAGCGCTCTCACTGCACAGGACCATCTCTTCCCAGAGCATCTCTGCCCCATCACAGTCAGGCACGGGTTGCCAAACGCAGCCGCAAGAAGAGCTCAGAGCATCCATAGAAGCACCAAGCACCTGCACGCCACTGCCAACGGACCCGAGCCGGCGCACAAGGAGGCATGCATGAGCTGAGCATCCCGGGTGACAGGGTAAAGGAGTCCTGGCGCGTGGCGCAACACAAACCACCTCAACCCCCAGACTAGAGAGCTTCTTCTTCACCCCTCTGAAACCCGCCTCCTTAACGAAATCCCCCTCACTCCGAAGCCGGCAGAGACAGGCAACATTTAAATACTTAAGTATAATTTACATGCGATATGTATGTATGTATGTATGTATAGGCGTTCTTTTATAGCGCTATAACTGTCACCCGACGGGCATCCTGGCGCTTAGACTGTTATGACACAATACATGATGTTTCCAGCTTCCAATCTATTTACATTGTTCTGGGGAACAGATGGGTCTTTAATGCTTTTTTAAAGGAAGAAAAATCTTCCAGGCCCCTCAGGCCTAGCGGTAGAGAATTCCACAGCCGCGCTGCGGTAAACCTGAAGGACCGACCACCCATCCGGGACCTCAGAAACTTGGGTACTACCACCAAGTAAGCCGAGGCTGACCGGAGTGGTCTTGGAGGGATGTACCATGAGAAAAGGTCCTGCAGAGGAGACGGGCCTTGTCCGTGTAGAGCCCTAAAAACCAAACACAAAGCTTTGAAGTTCACCCGTTGAGAGATTGGCAACCAATGGAGGTCCCAAAGTGCCTTGGCAGAAGAGTCCAGGCGGCGTCGCGAGAGTGCCAGTTTGGCAGCAAAATTCTGTACTCGTTGGAGTTTTCCTAGCAGAGTAACTGGTACCCCCAGCAGCAGTGCGTTGCAGTAGTCGAGACGACTTAAAATTATGCTCCGCACTACCTCTGGTCTGGCCTGTACCGGGAGCAAGGGTAGAATCTTTCGCAGTGATCCAAGTAATGCCATACAAGTGGCCACCGTTTTGTTCACTGATGTGTCCAGCTGTAAGTCGGAACTAAACATTACCCCCAAATTCCGAACCGATTCGGCAGGCAGACTAGTACCTTGGAAATCAGGAGGCCAAAAACCCTGTGGTAGGGGTCTGGGGGTCCGATCCATAGAGCAATGTAGCACCTCGGTTTTCGAGCTGTTAAATTGTAGGGAGTTGTTACCCAGCCATTCTGCCGTGGTGCTCATGCATCGATGGAAGACCTCCTGTGACACCCCGTCCTTACCCTCAAATGAGAAGATAAGTCGGGTGTCATCGGCGTAGTTGGTGAATGTTATGCCAAAAGATTTAATCAGCGTGATCAGGGGACGGAGGTAAAGATTGAAAAGAATGGGGCTGATGGCCGAGCCCCGGGGTACTCCCTGACCAACCCTCCTGATGTTGGATTTAAAGGGTGGCAGGGCAACTACCTGGTGCCTTTGATCGAGATATGACACCAGCCATTCAAGTGCCAAGCCCAACACCCCAGCCTCCGTCAGTCTCCTGATCAGGATTGCATGGCTGACCGTGTCGAACGCGGCCGACATGTCGAGCAGCACTAAAAAGGCTGCTTGACCCTGGTCGGCACGCGTGCGAAGGTCATCGAGAACAGTCACCAATGCCAACTCTGTCCCATGTGCCGGTCTAAACCCAAACTGAGCCACATCCAAACAATCAGTAGTCTCAAGAAAGTTGGAGAGATGTTTTGTGGCCAGTTTCTCCAGAATTTTAATAGGGAATGGCAAGAGGGAGATGGGCCTAAAGTTGGCTGGGCATGTGGGGTCCAGATTCTCCTTTTTTTTTTTAACTTTATTTTTGTTGCAGACATTGATAGCATATAACAGTAGCGCCGACAGCCACAGGAAAGCAACGACATTATGTCAAGGAACATACTTCTGTGTACACGGCCCATCAGCCCACAACCCGAGGGCCGGGCGGCGGTAGCTGGTAACATGTAAGCCAGGTCCAGAACCTAGCCATGGAACTGCGCTGCAGGATATTCTGATCTGCTTTTCTTATTTTTATTAATACAGGTTACCCGCCAACTCCCCAAAGGAACCCCTCCCCCCAAAACTTCGGCATTCATGACTAAAACATGTGTACACAGGTCGTTCACCTCATTATGGCACTCCTATCGGCAGATATAGCAGCGGTCATTACGTAAATTAGGAATGACACCTTGGGATACTAAACACAATTCCTCCCAGTAGTAACCTACATGTGCGTGTACGGTCAGGCACCCCCCCCCAACTCACTGCCCTCCCCCACCCTCCCCACCGCCCTCATCCTCAGACCCTGTATCCCCAGGGGTGAACAACTCCGCACTTGTTCCATCCGAGTCCTCTGCTGCCTCTCCCACCACTCGCATCATTCTCCACGCAAGCAGGTCGTCCTGCAGCTTCACATCTCTACGCACGGTTTGCATGAAGGTTTCCTCCGCCAGGGACCATTCCCCCACATCTCTAAGCCACTGTGATTTCTCAGGGGCCCTCTGTCCCATCCACGTGATGGCCACCCTCCTCCTTGCCAGTACTAACAGTAGTTGTAACATTTTGTAGGGCAGATTACACTTCCTGGGCTTGGGGACTAGGGCCAACAAGCAGTGAAGGGGGGTCAGTTCCATCCGGAGTTCAGTAACTCTACAAATATGCGCCACTACCGACTGCCAGAAGGTGTAAACCAATGGGCATTCCCACGCCAGATGAAGGAAGGAGGCACTCGGCGCGCCACATCTAGGGCAATTATCGCGCTTGTCCGGGGCAATACGCTTCAAGGCAACCGGAGTCACATATGTTCGGTGTAAAAAGTTAAAGTGTGTCAGTTTGAACCGTGCATTGCACGACACCTTCCGGGTGAGGGTACCAATGCGTTTGCGCTGTGTCGGGTCTAAAGCAACCCCCAGGTCAGCCTCCCAGGCCGCCCACGCCGTTGGAACCGGTGGGGTGGAGTCCTGCCGCATGGCTGAGTACAATAGAGTTATCAGCCTCCTGCCCCTACCACATGAAAGGATAATATTAAGGGTATGGGACACAGGGGGCGCATCAGGGAATTGCGGCCAAGTATCTTGTGCCATTGCATGGAGGCCCCTGTAGTGTAGGAACTGTCCCTCTCCGAGTCCGAATGTCTCCGTCGCCCGTTCGATAGATAGAAACGTGTCGTCCGGGTAGAGATCTGCCAACAGCTCGCACCGACCCGCTCTCCAGTCATGGAAGGGCATGTGTACTTCCATGTCCACCACTGGGGCCATGATCCATATCGGCAGCTCCCTGTGAAAGGGGGCCCTCCGTAGGATTTTTTCCACAACGCGCTGCCAAATGGCTGTGGTGTGGCGCACTATGTACGGCAGTGCCGCATCCGCGCCCCTGCCGCGCATCAGGGCCATCTGTACTGCCCTTTCATCCGCACTCCCCGCAAGGAGCCGTAGTTCCCAGGTATCCGCATCCGCGAACCACCTGGCAGCTGGCAACAGCTGAGCTGCATAGTAGTAGAGGTCGAATCTCGGCGCCTCCAACCCCCCCTCCTCCCAGCTGCGGACAACCGTGTGTAAGGCAACTCTACTACGCCTGCCCGCCCAGAGTAAGGACGTAAGGAGAGTATTAAGCGTGCGGAACATCCGCGGGGGAAGTGGGCACAGTGAATTCTGCAACACATACAGCACCCGCGGCAGCATCACCATTTTCGCCACTGCCAGTCGTCCCATCAGGGAGAGAGGCAATGTGTTCCAGAATGCCACCGATTGTTGTAGGGAGTGCACTTCTCTATCCGCATTGCGGGCCAGCAATTGTTCGTCCGACGACGCCACCTGTATCCCCAGATAGCGGAAGGCTTCCAGTTCCCACCGCAGACCCAGGTGTGGCAAGTCCCCGCGCGCGTCCACATTACATCCCGCTAGGGGGAAGATCAGGGACTTCCCTGCATTGATACGCAGGCCCGAAGCTGCGCCAAAACGGTCCAGTAGCTGTAGCAAAACCGGTAGCGCAGCCTGCGGAGATGTTAAATAAAACAAAGCATCGTCCGCATACAAGGACACCGTGTGGATATTGCTCCCCACTTTGATTCCCCATTGGGCCATTGTGGTACGGACTTCCACCGCCAATGGCTCAATTGCCAGGGCGAACAGGAGCGGCGAGAGGGGGAACCCCTGACGGGTGCCCCTCTCCAACGCCCAGTCCTCCGAGAGAGCAGCCCCAAGTTTGACTCTGGCCCGAGGCGCCCGATACAGTATCTGGATCCACTTGCGAAACAGGGACTTTGTGTGGGAGTGGGAGAGATCGTATATTAAGTCTATGAGCTCAGGTACAGCAGATAACGAGCTAGCCGGGGGTCTATAACATAGACCCCTGAATAGCACGCCTCCTTGGTCCTTGATGGAGAAACCCAATGTTTCGCACCCAGCGATTGCCTTGATAATTCCACCGAGCTAGTCAGTGTTGTCCAAGTCTCTGTCATGAAGAGTACGTCTAGATGGTAAGACTCGATAAGTAATGCAATTTCTTCACAGTGTTTGATGAGAGATCTCACATTCAACAAGCCACAGGACAAGGCAACTGGGTGCTTACTGGTGATATTATACTTTCGGTTACTGAGTGAACCGAGATTAAGGCGTAAAAGTTCATCGCGGGAATAAGAGTAAGAAGTTACATCTTGGTTCAGAGAGGCAGAACTTTCGGCGCCCGGAGCGCCCTGTGCGCGAACGGGCGCAAACGGGCTTATCTCTGGCGCACCTCCGGCGCTCCGCCGGCGCGCCCGCTGCGCGCCTACGCTGCGCGCTTTAGGGGCATCCATCATATATAGCCGTATACGCAAGAGTCCTGTAGTGCGATCACTAGCCCCCCAACCAAGATGGCGCCAGCAATTCGGCACTCCCTGGTTCCCTCACTCACCCAAGATGGCGGCTACCAACACCGCAGCGCGATGTCCCCTGGAGCCCTAAGGTGCCCTGAAGCGCTCGAATTCCCGCAAAGTGCGGAATGAGGTCACAATTATAGTGCGGGTAAGAGTGGTACTAATAACACCCTATGAGAAAGGTTGCGCCTAGCGCCAAGATCGGCAGCGCGAGCGCGCAGTAAAGTTGATTAATTTTAAAATAATTAAAACAGCAATGCGTCAATAGATTCTGCAGCGCGCAATGGTCATGTAAGTCTGCGATATGCGATAATAATACATAATAAAATATTATATAAAACTTACCTTGGCTTCCCGCGCTGACTCCCGAGACTGCAGACTTCCGACTCCCGCCGTCCTGGATTTTGAATGCGTCTGACGTGGTCTGGGCTCTCGTCAACAGGAAGGCTGCAGGCAACCAGGGCCGGACTGGTAACTGTAAGCAGCCTTGGCAAATTTTGCCAGACCAGCCCCCGTCCGACGGGCAGCGAGCGAGCGCAGTGAACGAGCCTGACCGCCCCTAGGGGGGTTTGGGGGGGTTTTCCCCCCAAGAAATTTTTGGAAAACGACAGACCAAAATGGTGAATTTTACAGCACATTTTTGATTACATATTCAAATTGTATCAACTTTCAAAGCACAGAAAATAGTAGATGATGACCTTAAAGAACATCAGGTTACCCACCCAATCGTATGTACCCATAGGCATTCTTTCAGAGAGCACCAAAAATAGACACAAGTAGTGAATCAGGTTCCCTGCCCCTTCTACCCCAACCCCCAGGCGGATCTGCCAAGAGGTCTGAACACTCATGAAAAACAAATGAAGACGTCTGCATAATACATTCATTGACAAAACATATTGTATAGAAACGCTGGGAGGATGAACAAGCACTGACTGCGGGAATAGGTCTGGCTATGTTTTTATGTGGGGAGGAGAGAGAGGGGGGAATTTAGGGGGAGAGAGAGAGAGGGAGACAGAAGAAGAGAAAGGGAGAAGTAGAGGGAGAAAAAGAGGAAGAGAATGAGAGAGAGGAAGGAGAGGAATGAGAAAGATGGGGAAAGGGATGGAAAGAGAGGGGCGAGAGAAAGAAAGTGGGAGGGAGAGAGAGAGGAGAAAATAGAGATAGAGAGGGAAGAGAGGCAGGGGGCGAGAGAGGGGGTGAGAAAGACAGGGATAGAAAAGAGAGGGAGGGATAGAGAGAGAGAGAAAAGGATAGAGAGAAAGGGATAGAGAGTGGGAGAGGAACTGAGAGAGATATAGGGATAGAGGGAGAGAGGGGGGATAGAGGGAGGAGTGAAAGAGAGAGGGATGGGTATAGAGAGATTGAGAGGGATAAAAAGAGCGTGTGAGGGAGAGAGAGGGATAGAGGAATAGAGAGGGAGAGAGAGGGAGGGATAGAGAGAGAGTGGGAGGTAGCAAGAGAGGGAGAGAGAGAAAGGGAGAGAGAGGGGGCGGGAGAAAGAAAGAGTGGGAGGGAGGGAGAAGGCGGGTGAAAGAGATGGGGCGCGAAAGAGACAGAGAGAGAGGGAGAGGGATAGAGAAAGAGAGGCATACAAAGACAGAGGGGGAAACATGGTAGGAGAGAGAGAGAGAGAGAGAGAGAGAGAGAGATCACACTGTTCCCTTTCTGTCCGCATTTGTCTTTTCTTCTACCTTATCTCTACACCCCCAACTGGCTCCGCTTCAGCCAACTATGGGGCAACATGCATTCCAGACAGAGCACTACTACCCATTGGGACTACCCGTCCTGGATTTTGAATGCGTCTGACGTGGTCTGGGCTCTCGTCAACAGGAAGGCTGCAGGCAACCAGGGCCGGACTGGTAACTGTAAGCAGCCTTGGCAAATTTTGCCAGACCAGCCCCCGTCCGACGGGCAGCGATCGAGCGCAGTGAACGAGCCCGACCGCCCCTAGGGGGGTTTGGGGGGGTTTTCCCCCCAAGAACTTTTTGGAAAACGACAGACCAAAATGGTGAATTTTACAGCACATTTTTGATTACATATTCAAATTGTATCAACTTTCAAAGCACAGAAAATAGTAGATGATGACCTTAAAGAACATCAGGTTACCCACCCAATCGTATGTACCCATAGGCATTCTTTCAGAGAGCACCAAAAATAGACACAAGTAGTGAATCAGGTTCCCTGCCCCTTCTACCCCAACCCCCAGGCGGATCTGCCAAGAGGTCTGAACACTCATGAAAAACAAATGAAGACGTCTGCATAATACATTCATTGACAAAACATCTTGTATAGAAACGCTGGGAGGATGAACAAGCACTGACTGCGGGAATAGGTCTGGCTATGTTTTTATGTGGGGAGGAGAGAGAGGGGGGAATTTAGGGGGAGAGAGAGAGAGGGAGACAGAAGAAGAGAAAGGGAGAAGTAGAGGGAGAAAAAGAGGAAGAGAATGAGCGAGAGGAAGGAGAGGAATGAGAAAGATGGGGAAAGGGATGGAAAGAGAGGGGCGAGAGAAAGAAAGTGGGAGGGAGAGAGAGAGGAGAAAATAGACATAGAGAGGGAAGAGAGGCAGGGGGCGAGAGAGGGGGTGAGAAAGACAGGGATAGAAAAGAGAGGGAGGGATAGAGAGAGAGGCCAGGGAGAGAGAGAAAAGGATAGAGAGAAAGGGATAGGGAGTGAGAGAGGAACCAAGAGAGATATGAGGAGAGAGAGGGGGAGAGGGGGGATAGAGAGAGGGGGAGAGTGAGAGAGCGAGAGAGGGATAGGTTGGTATAGAGAGAGTGAGAGGGATAAATAGAGAGCGCGTGAGGGAGCGAGAGAGAAATAGAGAGAGGGAGGGAGCAAGAAATGGAGAAAGGGGAGAGAGAGAGGGCAACAGAAAGAAAGAGTGGGAGGGAGGGAGAGAGATAGAGAAGAGAATAGAGATAGAGAGGGGAGGGGGGAGACAGGGAGAGGGAGAGAGGGCGGAGAGAAATGCAGGGATAGAAAAGAGAGGGAGGGATAGAGAGAGAGAGAAAAGGATAGAGAGAAAGGGATAGAGAGTGGGAGAGGAACAGAGAGATATAGGGATAGAGGGAGAGAGGGGGGATAGAGGGAGGAGTGAAAGAGAGAGAGGGATAGGTATAGAGAGATTGAGAGGGATAAAAAGAGCGTGTGAGGGAGAGAGACAGAGGGATAGAGGAATAGAGAGGGAGAGAGAGGGAGGGATAGAGAGAGAGTGGGAGGTAGCAAGAGAGGGAGAGAGAGAAAGGGAGAGAGAGGGGGCGGGAGAAAGAAAGAGTGGGAGGGAGGGAGAAGGCGGGTGAAAGAGATGGGGCGCGAAAGAGACAGAGAGAGAGGGAGAGGGATAGAGAAAGAGAGGCATACAAAGACAGAGGGGGAAACATGGTAGGGAGAGAGAGAGAGAGAGAGAGAGAGAGAGAGAGAGAGAGAGAGAGAGAGAGAGAGAGAGAGAGAGAGAGAGAGAGATCACTCTGTTCCCTTTCTGTCCGCATTTGTCTTTTCTTCTACCTTATCTCTACACCCCCAACTGGCTCCGCTTCAGCCAACTATGGGGCAACATGCATTCCAGACAGAGCACTACTACCCATTGGGACTACCCGTCCCAATATTGACAGCAGACAACACTTAAACCAAAAGGTTCATAGTCATACAGCCGTTTTAAGGTTATGGACATGAGATAAATGCACATCCACCGAGTCTGAAAGTGAAATGGAACACATTACACAGTCTGTGCTTATCCCAACACCAGCCAAGGATCCAGCCTTCCTGGACCAAACTTGGACGCCTCTGAGTCAGCATTTCAAAACTTGTTGTAATGTGCAGCAGATCAAAAGGAAGAGACAGCTTTTTTGACATTACGTATGTCAGCCTCACTTTCCTTTGCTCCTCAAAGTACAAACAAATGTGTGATCATATGATTACCTCCAAGATTTAAACACAACTGAATTTGTAGCCACAACTAAGTTATCTCACAATTGCCACTTTCAATAATGCGCAGTTCCAGGTATCACACGTCCTTGCCATTTTCACAGTGAGCACATCATCAGCCAGGATAGCATGACTCCAGTAGCATGGAGAGCATGGGACCCACGTCTGGGCATACCCTTCCCACTCGGGGTGACAAATTCAAAAACAAGACTTGATGGACAGAATGCAGAACAATGTCAGACATCCACCCCAGTACAGAGGTCTGGGCCTAAATCCACAGTTTGTTTGCTCTCCATGCCTTTCCAGTTTGAACACAGCCATAAATGTAATCAGTCTTGACCCTGCGCCCAATGGGTACAGTCCAGCCTGAACTGCCAGGCCAGGTCCTCCCTGGCCTGGAAACAAGCATCCTAGGACCGGTTTTGGGGTTTCACCCCTCATCAGCCAGGATAGCATGACTCCAGTAGCATGGAGAGCACGGGACCAACGTCTGGGCATACCCTTCACACTCGGTGACAAATGCAAAAACAATTGTTGGACAGAATGCAGAACAATGTCATACATTCACCGAGTACAAAGATCTGGGCCTAAATCCATCATTTTTTTGCTCCCCATGCCATTCCAGTTTGAACCCAGCCATATGCAAATCAGTCTCGACTCCAGTGGCATTTAGAGCAGCATTCAAAACAGTCTGCTTTGTCATGAATGCTGGTGATGGTACAGCACTTTGAGACATTATTCTGCAGTGCTCAGCAATTATAGGAGGTAATGAAAACTGTAGAATTGCTGGCACAGACATAGAGCACATACCAGATATATATAAGCACAGGTTAACTCCCTTTAATTAAAGTTTTAATACATTCATGTGGTTACCTAGTGACATAGCGAGTTTGATTTTTACTCCATAATCGACAGCCTGCAATGATCATGTCTGATCATTTTGACATCATTTAAAAGGAATGCCCGCCGTTTTCAAAATCAGTGTAATCATACTGAAAGTTGTTATGGGCAAAATTGTGTATTATTGAAATTTCCTGAAATTCCATGAGACGATTGCAAAATGAGGCATTCACAGCAAAAATGAAGCTTGCCCGTATCTTGCACAACTTTTTTAAGTGAACATGCATCTAATGAAAAAAATGTTTCATGAGGAGACTGGCTTGAGTACAGACATGTTCTATCCAAATCAGTTCCCCATTGGTAACTAGCAAAACACCAGCGTCTATGGTTCGTTCCCTGTTGAATGGAGAGTTTCTCTGAATTTTAATGTAGGAATCTCCCTTGGAAAACAAAAAAGTATTGCCACAGCCAATAGGCAATGCATGGCATTCACCAGCAACTTAACAGACAAACATAAAAAGCCTATATTTAAGCATACATGCCAACATTACAAGCACGTGCATGCACAGAAATTCAGACACACACACATGGTGAGCCAAACAACACTGCAAGCATGCATGCACTTAAACCAAGTCATCATGGATTGCCTACTGTTAAATCTTATGACTATTCTAATTCACTTTTTTATTTTTTATTCAACATTTTCCAATATGCACAGAGTACGGTATTGCATATCAATATGAGGCTGCAATTGCATTTCTAATTGAAAGAAGCAAGCAACCCAGGTACATAGTCAGTCATGTAACACGTTTGCTTCTTTCAGTCTCGGGAGTCGGGGCGGAAAAACGGACCTGCGGAATGCTGTTGGTGGCACTGGCAGACACAGGGGGAGGTCGGGCTAGGTGGCGCTAGTTGAATAAAATGATGGCCGCTTCAGTAGTGGTACAGTTTTTTTACAGGCAGCTTGCGACTCGGTTGCGAGACGAGTGCGAACCTAATTTCAAAGAAGCAAGCAAGCAGCGCTGACTATGTACCTGATGACAAGTAAGTTATAACCTCTCGGGCCGGGAGGTTTTTAACCAGGCCTGGTCAGGTTATAACTTAGGCAGCTAGCGAGTTGCGAGACGAGTGCGAACCTAATTGCACAGTTCTATTTCAAAGAAGCAAGCAAGCAGCGCTGACTATGTACCTGATGATAAGTTATAATCTCTCGGGCCGGGAGGTTTTTAACCAGGCCTCACATCAATCACTCCGGTTATTGGGCGAATGCACTGTTTCAAATGAACGGCAGCAGAAGGGTGCTGGGCTCGCGGGTTGTGTGATGTGTTTCTTGTCGACACATGAGCGCCCTCCCTGGGGGCAGCAGGGGTATGAGGCGCCCCAGCCCTCAGGGCGGAACACGCTGGACTGAAACTGAAAGCAGGGTCTGTGCCGTGAACTCACAGATGAATACAACAGAAGGCCTGAGCCACCGAGGCCTGTGCCCCCGAGGCCTGTGCCCTCGAACCCAGAGACCGGTCTGTGCCCAAGAACCCCCGAGGCCCCTGAGCCCCCGACACCTGTGTCCCCGAGGCCTGTGCCCCCGAGGCCTGCCTAGAGTGAGATGGGAGAAGAGAGGCTTGGGTGGGAGTTGAACGAGAGCATCACATGCCATCCAGTGAGGTGCCAGTCAGGCTGGGGGCCGAAAGGATCTACTCAGTTCAGGAGGCTTCTCAAACTGAGCTGTTGTGGCAGATGTTCGGTTAAGAAAATGACCCCTGGGCAGCAACTGATGAACGTTGTTTGTGAGAGTTCAAAGTCAATCTGCAGCTCTCTACAAATGACTCAAATAAACACAAAAACAAATACATACATATGTAAACAAATAAGTTAATATATACATACACAAATATATACGTAGATAAATAATGCGGGCCTTTACTGTAGGCTGGTACAGACTCTTCTGTAAACTGTAAAAATACTTTCAGATATTTGAAATATACACTTATAAACGTCACCTCACCCAGCGATTACCTAAAGCGACCTCAAAAAGTTTGGATTCCTTAATCCTTGCATAAATCGAACTATTTTTCTATATGTACTAAAGACGGAACCATACTATATAACTTGCATGTTTTTTCTGAGTAATCTCTCTTTTACGGCTGTCTCGGTTTCTGTCACGAGCCCCAGGTGT
The DNA here is from genome assembly GCF_964263255.1 of Lissotriton vulgaris. Lineage (NCBI taxonomy): Eukaryota > Metazoa > Chordata > Amphibia > Caudata > Salamandridae > Lissotriton > Lissotriton vulgaris. The sequence goes on along the minus strand of NC_141699.1, from coordinate 946,644,399 downwards.
TCCTGGAAATAGGTACAATTGCTAGCGCCTCCTGGAAGTGGTGCATTCGCACAAGATGTCTTTGCCTTGTGTTGCTTTCGACAGGTCTCTTTGTTACAGTCTTTTTGCATAACATAGTTACTTTGAGTTGATTTTGTGTTACACATAGGTCTTGTCTGCTCATAATACGTTTTGTTTGACAAACGAAGTATAAATGTTTAAGTAATTGGTATAAATAAAAGTACCTGCTTGGAAACGACAGCTTGCGTTTTCAATGTTCCATAAATATGGTTGTAATTAAGTGGTGGAGAGGTACTCTTTTTTCTAATTACATATACTAGGCCTAGCCTCCCCACCTGTCCACTAGGGCCAAGCTCCCCTTGTACTCCAGGTTATAACTTAGGCAGCTAGCGAGTTGCGAGACGAGTGCGAACCTAATTGCACAGTTCTATTTCAAAGAAGCAAGCAAGCAGCGCTGACTATGTACCTGATGATAAGTTATAATCTCTCGGGCCGGGAGGTTTTTAACCAGGCCTCACATCAATCACTCCGGTTATTGGGCGAATGCACTGTTTCAAATGAACGGCAGCAGAAGGGTGCTGGGCTCGCGGGTTGTGTGATGTGTTTCTTGTCGACACATGAGCGCCCTCCCTGGGGGCAGCAGGGGTATGAGGCGCCCCAGCCCTCAGGGCGGAACACGCTGGACTGAAACTGAAAGCAGGGTCTGTGCCGTGAACTCACAGATGAATACAACAGAAGGCCTGAGCCACCGAGGCCTGTGCCCCCGAGGCCTGTGCCCTCGAACCCAGAGACCGGTCTGTGCCCAAGAACCCCCGAGGCCCCTGAGCCCCCGACACCTGTGTCCCCGAGGCCTGTGCCCCCGAGGCCTGCCTAGAGTGAGATGGGAGAAGGGAGGCTTGGGTGGGAGTTGAACGAGAGCATCACATGCCATCCAGTGAGGTGCCAGTCAGGCTGGGGGCCGAAAGGATCTACTCAGTTCAGGAGGCTTCTCAAACTGAGCTGTTGTGGCAGATGTTCGGTTAAGAAAATGACCCCTGGGCAGCAACCGATGAACGTTGTTTGTGAGAGTTCAAAGTCAATCTGCAGCTCTCTACAAATGACTCAAATAAACACAAAAACAAATACATACATATGTAAACAAATAAGTTAATATATACATACACAAATATATACGTAGATAAATAATGCGGGCCTTTACTGTAGGCTGGTACAGACTCTTCTGTAAACTGTAAAAATACTTTCAGATATTTGAAATATACACTTATAAACGTCACCTCACCCAGCGATTACCTAAAGCGACCTCAAAAAGTTTGGATTCCTTAATCCTTGCATAAATCGAACTATTTTTCTATATGTACTAAAGACGGAACCATACTATATAACTTGCATGTTTTTTCTGAGTAATCTCTCTTTTACGGCTGTCTCGGTTTCTGTCACGAGCCCCAGGTGTTCCTGGAAATAGGTACAATTGCTAGCGCCTCCTGGAAGTGGTGCATTCGCACAAGATGTCTTTGCCTTGTGTTGCTTTCGACAGGTCTCTTTGTTACAGTCTTTTTGCATAACATAGTTATTGTAACTAGTGACATCCTTTCGCATTGCGTGTTCTGGCAGCAAAAATAACTCTTTGTTATATAAGGAACATGCAAGCTGGAAGCTCTCAAAGTCTGCACTGGAATAACAGACTCAGGGAGTATAAGATGGGGTTTTGTGACTGTTAATACTTCAAGCTTTTGTGAAACTTTTCTCAAGTCCCTTACTAGTTTTGTCAGTGTGCAGCATTGAAATCACAATGGGAAAAACAGGCCTTGACCACTGAAAGTCCTTTTTAGGTCGAGCGACCAATCTCAATGCGCATGTGCATTGAGCGGGAGCTCGATATATAGGGACTTAAACAAAGCTTACCGAGATCAGGCGATTCCCAGGCGATTTCTTGCAGTGCCCGTGAAAGCTCGCTCAATGCGCATGCGCATTGCCATAAAAAGCGCGTGCACAGACACCAGCCCCCCTCCCACAGTCATCCCCCAGCGTGCGCTGTGCCAACAAGCCTTTGAAGTGAAGCTTAGCTTCACTTCAAAGGTATCCGCTACCCCCGCCCCCTGCTTCACACGTTTCTCGCATTTCTCCTCCCTCCCTCGCCCTTCAGCGTGCCCTGTTCACCCTGCTCCCTTTCTTCCTTCGTTCTTTCCTTCCTTCTTTTGGCCCGTCAGCCTCCATCCTTTCTTTCCCTCTTCCTTGTTTGTTGTTGCAGTTTTTATACTGCTTGTTTTTCATTTTTAATACTCTGACCCTTGCTTGGCTTCACAGCACAAAGACCCCCCACCTTGTTGCTTTAAGGCAGACGCACCTGAAGGTCGGCTTTAACTATTATGGGAGGCTTGTTTTTTTAAACAAATTTCTTGGGGGCTGTTTTTATAAAATTAACAAAGCATGTGAAACATCTTTTCACACAGATCTCACCTATTTTGACCTCTGAAGCTAACCAATTTTACTCGCCATACTCCGTGTATTTACTGAAAATAATGGGCATTTGTTCGAAAAATCTAGAGCACCCATTCTTATCTCAGATTTTATTACCACATAACTCCGTTTTGCCTGCAAATTATGATAATATCAACTGAAAAATGCATTTCATCCACATATTGAGAAAGTCCAGTAAATTCCCTAAGAAATAGCCAAATGATTTTTTTTCCACTCATTGATTATTTATTATTATTCGTTTTTCACTTTGCTCGTTTTTTCACAAAGCCCGTGTGCAATCTTTGAACAGGTTTAAGACCCGCACGTTGATTAGTTTTGAGCCTCCACATGCTGGGCAGATACATTATTGTGTTCCTGACAGCATAGACTCACGCTCTCTGAAAAATATTTAAACCTGTTTTCATTAGAGAAAACAGTCTTTTATCGAAATACCGTCACTTTTCAACTATATCTTCAGTATGTAATGCTGCGTTATCATGCTCCGCCCCACAAGCTTCCCCCAGCGTGCGCTCTGGCTCAGCCGAGCCGCACTCCTCCCACACCTCTCACACACAAGTGAAGCTTCACTTCAAAGCTCCCACAGATGATGATAAACACCCGCAGGCACGCATTCACACGGAAACAGTCGCAAACACACAAACACTTCTACAACAGATGTCCCTTCAACCATTTTCTAACAAAGACTGACAGAGACACACAGACCTTCCCAGAATAAATGCACGTGAAAATGGACAGACACGCACCAGGACACACCACACAGACGCACACTGTAGGGGTGTAACAATTTCCTACCACTCACGCCTCCAGGGTCACCAGGTCACGTGCATGTTACCCACCTGTGTGCCACTGCTGTTGTGTCAATAATGCCCAGCTCTGCTGATACAAGGCTTCTAGACAATATACACAACCACCCCATCCACCACCACCACCGCATCCACCACCACCACCGCATCCACCATCACCACATCCACCGCATCCACCACCACTGCATCCACCACCACATCCACCATCACCACCACATCCACCATCACATCCACCACCACCACCACATCCACCATCACCTCCACATCCACCATGACATCCACCACCACCACATCCACCACATCCACCACCACCGCATCCACCACCACCGCATCCACCACCACCACTACATCCACCACCACATCCACTACAACCAACACCCCATCCACCACTACCACCACCACCGCATCCACCACCGCATCCACTGCATCCACCACCACATCCACCGCATACACCACCACATCCACCATCACCACCACATCCACCATCACATCCACCACCACCACCACATCCACCACCACATCCACCATCACCTCCACATCCACCATGACATCCACCGCCACATCCACCACCACATCCACCACCATCACATCCACCACCGCCACATCCACCACCACCACCACTTCCATCACCACCGCATCCACCACCACCACATCCACCACCACCACCACCACATCCACCACCACTTCCACCACCACCACATCCACCATACCCACCACCATCACTTCCACCACCACATCCACCACCACTTTCACCACATCCACAACCACCACATCCACCACCACCACATCACCACCACATCCACCACCTCCACCACCACCACATCCACCACCACATCCACCCCCACATCCACCACCATCACCACCACATGCACCATCACCACCACCACCACATCCACCACCACCATATCCCCCAGATCCACCACCACCACCACATCTATATGTGTGTGGCTCTGTGTGTGTGTAGGTGCAAATGCAATGTTCTTGGGTTTTCGTCACAATAAAATACACTGAACATAATCTTCACAAAAGTTATTTACAAACGTTTAAGCTATTGCCATTATAAATTACAATAACTTTTATTTAAGTATTAATTATTTACAAAATTAAAAGCCATTGTTATTTGTAATATCAATACATCTAAGTCACGTAAATACAACACACATTGCATTACAAATGCTATAGGTGTCACATTTGCAAAAGTTAAAACTATTGACATTGTAACTGACAAAGCTATTAATTTTGCTACTTTCAAAACCAACACAAACATAAAATAAGTGTCATTTACAATACCAATAGCTCAAACTTTCCTAATGCGAGACCTATTGCATTTCCAATGCTTGTTTAAATGATGTTCTATGCCAGTTGTACAGGTACAATGCTGTTTTGTTCAGGTGAAAAATGACAGGGTCGTTGAGGCCTGTGCCCCTGAGGCCTGTGCCCCCGAGGCCTGTGTCCCCGAGGCCTGTGCCCCAGAGTCCTGCCTCGAGCGAGATGGGAGAAGAGCCCGGGAGGTTTGTAACCAGGCCTCACATCAATCACGCCGGTTATTGGGCGATTGCACTGTTTCACATGACGGCAGCAGAAGGGTGCTGGGCTCGCGGGTTTTGTGTGATGTGTTTTTTGTCCACACACATGACCTGGGGGCAGCGGGGGTATGAGGCGCCCCAGCCCTCAGGGCGGAACACGCTCAGCGTCGGATTGGTAACGCGGGCAGTCGGGCAATGCCCGAGGGGCCGGTGTCTGAGCTGCAGCTGTGGGCTGCTTTTTTGAGCAGCCTGGGGGCCGATTTAGGCAGTTTCTGCACTGTCAGGATGCCGCCAGCGGCCCAGCGGGTGCTCCAGTGGCCTTTCTGGAGGCAGATGGGCCTCCATTATCTTCCTTGCATCAATTGGCAGAGGTGTCACTCCCTTTCTCTCCCTGGGCCGGTCGATTAATAAATGCTGATTGGGTGGGGGCAGGGGGCCTGAGCAAAAGTTGCCTCACTTGTTTCAGGTGTGGTTCAACAGTGTAAACTAATCGGTGCATTTTTTGTTACCCCTCCCACCCCCCTATATAAAATTTCGCCGAAGCAGTGTTGTAGGGAAAGGTAATATGCAAATGTGGGCCACTTTTTTTGTTGCATGCCCAGGCCGATTTTGAATCCCAATCCAACCCTGCTGGCCAGCCACTGCTTCAGTTATTCAGGCTGCCAATCATCAGCCTCTTGGTAGCCTGGCTGCTGCTGAAATCTTTTCATTGCCATTTTTTTCCTGCACAGGTCGCAGCGGGCAAATGGGTGATGCACCCCCCGTACTCGTTGCTGCTGTTCGGTGTTTGGTAGTCAGACTGCCTTCAGGAGGGGAGGAGGGCACAGGACAACCAGAGACTGCTGGCCTCTTCCGTGGGGGCTGGGGGTGTTGCGTGCGTCCGATGTTCCAGAGCCCATCCTACCAAAGCTCTGCAAACTGGGCCAAGGACAGGAAGAAGACCAAATGTAGAATGCGACATAAAGATGTCTTTTGAAGTGTCTGTTTTGCAATGTTTGTTCAAACACCTACATTTTGCAGTAGACGTGAAACTGTTTTGTGTTACAAACTGCAGCTACAGTTTTTGACTACAGAGATTTAGGACTGTTTGCCTCATGACAAAATGTGTGAATTTTGTATTTGTAAGGTGAACTGAAAGACACTCTGGCTGGGGTCGCACAACAGTGTGAAAGGTGAAAACAGGCCTTAAGTTTATTGAAACAAACAAATAAAAAACGTCTTCCTTTCTGATGTCTAAGTATTTTGAAAAGTCGGATCGAAACTAGAAGTGCAACAGTGGCATGTTACTTCTTAAAAACTGAAGAGTAATGGAAAGAAAGCTTTATAGAAGGATCAAACAAATCAATATTTATAAGAGTGTTTTATGTGCTGCACGCCGAGGACGCAGAGATCAGACAGTAGTTTGCTTGCTGCTCTCACTCACTTGGTGCTGGTATTACATTTTCTAGGAGCGCTTTCCTGTCCCTTCCAGTACTTTATGAGTTAGACCTGAGAGATGCTACACAGGAGTCATCCTCGAGGGACAAACGACTCGGCTGCATCTGCACTTCCCTAGTCAGTAATACCAAAATTATTTTAAAAACATGAGGTCACACTACTGGCCAGCACCCCCCACCCCTAAACATTGTTCCAGCTCTCCTATTCAGCGCTTGCTCTCATCGCTGCGGTGGGGGCAGTCGCAGCTTCACAGGGAGGTTCATGTGTGGGGGTACAAAGGGCTCATCGCACAACAGACACTCCACAGCAGAACAACTTGTCTGTACAGCCCAGTCCGTATCTTTATAAACGAGAACCTCTTTACTACACTTTAAAACATAATACTACACACAACAAGAATACAGTTCCTCGCAGTGAGGTGCCCTGAGCTCCGAGGGTCTCAGGTTGAGCCCCGGAAGCACTCCACACTATGTATCACTTTCTGGCCAGGCGTGGCCAGAAAGCTTTAAATAAAGGGACCGAAGTGGCACGGCACTTCCGGTCCACACGAGAGCAGCAACAGTGTGTGTGTCCCCCTTATTGCAAGCGGCGCTGCGCAGTAGGCCAAGCCTGGCCCCAGAGGCCTCACACTGGCGACGAGGGTGGGATGCCAACAAGCGAATCAGTGAAACCCCCAGCGTTACCTGCTTAAGTGCCCGCCGACTCAGCTACCACAGCCGACCACCGGAGAAGAGCGCCCGTGACGGCGACCACAGACCAAAGCAGAAGTCACGCACACCGGCGGCAGCGGCAGCAGAAAGGCCCAGAACGGAGACGCGAGCCGAAGAAAGCGACCCGGCGGCGGGCCCAGCAGTGCGCGCATGCGCGGTAAGGAAGACGTCACCGCCTGCAGAGAAGCCCGGGGAGCGCGAGGCCGGAAGGGCGCCTCGAGTAAATCGAGCGCGAGGCCCCGCGAGCACAGAGAAGGCCGAGCAAGGTCAACCCCACCACGAGGCACACACAGGCCAGACACGCGCAAGCAGCGCCCCCCCATCAAGCATTGGCCACTGCAAACCACAAACAAGCACAGGCAAAGCCAAATATCCACCGGCTGTACACCAGACCAAGCCCAAAGCGGACAAGCACAAGCAAAGTCAATTTACAGCCTGATAGACAGTGTCCTCCACAGGCACCAACAAGCACATGCAAAGGCAACCAAGAATACAACAAAAACACCTAGAAAGCAAGCGCCCAGCCACCACCCAGCAGCATAATGACCACCAACCCAGGGGGAGCATCTGGGGGAGCCGCCCCAGTTCAACAAGCAGTACCGCCGGCACCAGCTGCGCTACCAACGCCGTCAGCACACTCACAAATACAGGCACTACCGCCCTTCAGTGAGCTAATAGACCCCGGAACAGCGGCCCCCAGATGGGCTGTATGGCTAGGGCAACTCAACAACTACTTCACTGCCACCAGGGAAAAGGACAATGAAGTGAAAAGGTCCCTGCTGTTACACTTTGGGGGCACGGAACTGTACAAATTGTTCAAACACCTCCCGGACACAGGAGATAACGATGACTATGATGCTGCAGTCAATGCACTGAACGCGCATTTCGACCCCCAGTTAAACCCGCACTACGAGCGGTTCAAGTTCCGCCAATCCAGACAAAGGGAAGGAGAAACCATGGATGCGTTCCATGCACGGCTGAGGGACCTCATAAGCACGTGCACGGACGATGACGAAAAGAAGGAGGTGACCGCGCAGCTCATTCAAGGGTGCCGCAACAAGCACCTAAGAACACTCATTCTCAGGCAACCGCGAATCACACTTGAAGAAATACTGATCCTAGCCAGATCCCACGAACTATCAGATGCACGCGCGACAGCGATGGAAGCAGCCTTGAACCCACGGGCAGAAACAGGAACCGTGGTGAAGACAGAAAGGGTGGATGCAGTCCGCAACACCAGCCGGGGAAGCAGAGGAAGATGGCCGACCAGGACGCCACGCCGAGCGTCATGTGGGTACTGTGGCCGAGATGAGCACAACCAAGATGGCTGCCCAGCACGTGGCAAAACATGCTCAAAGTGCGGAATACCTAACCATTTCGCAAGCGTATGCAGGGGTGGCTCCCGCGGAAGAGGAGCGTCCGGAAGAAGATCACTCACAGGGGCCGTGAAACAGCTATCGCTAGACGACGCAACGCCATCTCAATCTCACAGATCGCCAAGACACTCACAGTTCGACGACTCCCCCTCAGAAGATGAAGACGAATGCTACTACGTGTCATTCGTAAGTGAGCTAAAGAGGCGACGGAGACCACAACCCAAGTGCCAAATACACATCGACGGGTCCCCTGCGTATGGCGTAATCGACACAGGAGCCACCGTGAACGTCATGGGAATTCAGCACTACAAGGCACTGAAGCCAAGACCCAAGCTAGTCCCTTCGAAGGCGCGCATACTAACATACGGCAGCCAAGAACCCCTCCCACTACGAGGGAAAATGAAGGTCCAAGTAAAAGCAGAAGACAACGAGGTGACAACAACGTTCCATGTGATAGACAAGGAAGCGGACCTGCTCGTAGGCAGCAACACGGCCGAAGACCTCCGCCTCATTGCGTTTGCAAACGCCGTCAAAGCGCTGCAAACAGAAGACATCCTGGAAATGTTCCCCACATTATTCGAAGGTCTCGGCACGATCAAGCGACCACCGATCAAACTGCACATCGACCCCGCCATCCAGCCAATAGCCCTAAGACACCGAAGGATACCCTTCCACCTGCGCGCAGCCGTGGAAAAAGAACTCAACCAGCTGGAAGAACAAGGGGTAATTGAGAAAGTATCGGGGCCGACGCCGTGGGTGTCCCCGATAGGGTGACCAACCGTCCGTAAATTTCACGGACAGTCCGTAATTTTGGCTGTCTGTCCGTTGTCCGTGAAGGATTCTTTAACGGACGCCATTTGTCCGTAATTTTAACCGGGCACAGCTTGCCCCCACCTCCCTTCTTGACTCCGATGCTGTATGAAAGCTCAGACCCCCTGCAGCACTGTAGAGGCACAGCGGGATGGCAACCCTCACACCTCCAGCTCTTGATGAGCTGTTAAGAGGTGCTTGAAGGTGACAGAGGGAGGGGCTGCAGGTTCAGGAGCAGGGGCATCCATTCACATGCAAACAGCCCTGAATGCGTCTTGTATCTGCTATTTAGAGGGGGCTCACACATTCCATTTCTACCCAGGGCCCCAAACATCCTAGACTCGGCCAGATTACACCCCTGATTACACCGAGGCAGCACCTGCTTCTCTTCACCGAGCTTAATTACTGTCACTAATTTGTAAGCAAACCTCGGTTCTTCAAACATGCATAATGTAATACAATAAAGAAATGGCACAATCGCACCCACACTGATTAAGAAAGTATGGAGGACAATCAGTTCAATCAGTTCTCCTAGAGTGTCTCCTGTAAGTACTGTACATCACAGTGGGGGATGGCATTTTGGACAGAGAGCCTGTCTTCTCGTTGTCTTGTGCAGGAGGGGGCGAGAAGCCCAAGATGATACTAGAATACTGCATGCCCGCCCCTGTGACCACCCTGGTGGATCACGTTCCCTCTCCTGTGATGACTCCTGCTCCTGTCCCCCCATGTGGTGGCTCCAGTCCACCCCCCGCCTGTGATGGCTCCTGTCCCCCATGTTGTGGCTCCAGTCCACCCCCGCCTGTGATGGCTCTTGTCCCCCCCTGTGGTGGATCCTGTCTCCGCCCTGGGTGGCTTCTGTCCCAGTCCTGGAACGGCCCCTGCAGCGAGGTTGAAGTTCTTGATGGGCCTCTTCTCAAAAGGGCTCAGCTCAAAATTAATATGGAAAGGTGGGCGAGTAAGTAAGTGAAGGGATGTGTGAATGGCTGGATGAATTAGTGAAAGGGTGAATGGATGAATGAAAGATTGAATAAATGGATAATGAGAGAGGATAGATGGATTGATGAGTGAGGGGAAGGATGGAGAGGAAATGTAAATAGCTGGATGCATGGGTGGAAAGGTAGCTGGATGATTGATGAGGGGAAAGATGGATGAGGGGAAGGATGATGGATGAATGAAAGATTGAATAAATGGATAATGAGAGAGGATAGATGGATTGATGAGTGAGGGGAAGGATGGAAAGAAAATGTAAATAGCTGGATGTATGGGTGGAAGGGTAGCTGGATGATTGATGAGGGGAAAGATGGATGAGGGGAAGGATGATGGATGGAGGGGAAGGATGATGGATGGAGGGGAAGGATAAATGGATGAGGGGAAGGATGGATGGATGGATGGAGGGGAAGGATGGATGGATGAGGGGCAGGAAAAATGGATGGGATGGATGGATGGGTGAGGGGAAGGATAGATGAAAGGAAGGATGGATGAGGAGAAGGATGATGGATGGAGGGGAAGGATGGATGGATGGATGGATGGAGGGGAAGGATGGATGGATGAGGGGCAGGATAAATGGATGGGATGGATGGATGGGTGAGGGGAAGGATGATGGATGAGGAGAAGGATGGATGGATGGATGGATGGATGGAGGGGAAGGATGGATGGACGAGGGGCAGGATAAATGGATGGGATGGATGGATGGGTGAGGGGAAGGATGGATGAAAGGAAGGATGGATGAGGGAAGGATGGATGGATGACGGGAAAGGATGGATGATGAGGGGAAGGATGGATGGATGGATGGATGATGAGGGGGTGGGTGAAAGGATGGATGATGAGGGGGTGGGTGAAAGGATGGATGATGAGGGAATGGATGATGAGGGGGTGGGTGAAAGGATGGATGGATGGATGATGAGGGGAAGGATGGATGGAAGGATGGATGGATGATGAGGGGAAGGATGGATGGATGATGAGGGAAAAGGATGGATGGATGATGAAGGGAAGGATGGATGGATGGATGATGAGGGGAAGGACAGATGGATGGATGGATGATGAGGGAAAAGGATGGATGGATGATGAGGGAAAAGGATGGATGGATGATGAGGGGAAGGATGGATGGATGATGAGGGGATGGATGGATGGATGGATGATGAGGGGAAGGGTGGACGGATGGATGATGGGTGGGTGAAAGGATGGATGGATGGAGAGTGGGTGAAAGGATGGATGGATAAGTGGGTGGGTGAAAGGATGGATGGATGGACGATGAGTGGGTGGGTGAAAGGATGGATGGATGATGAGTGGGTGGGTGAAAGGATGGATGGATGAGTGGGTGGGTGGATGGTGGGTGGGTGAAAGGATGGATCAGTGGATTGGATGGTGGGTGGGTGAAAGGATGGATGAGTGGGTGGGTGGATGGATGATGGGGGGTAGGTGGATGAGTGAAATGATGGATGGATTGATGGATTGATAAGTGCAAGGGTGAATGAATGGACATATGAGTGAAAGGGTGGGTGTAAGGATGGATGAGTGAGTGAAAGGGAGGGTAGATGGACAAAAGGATGAATAGATGTGTGAAGGAGTGAAATGATAGATGAATGAGTGATAGGGGCAATGGATGGATTCATGAGTGGATGAGTAGATGGATGGATGGGTGAGTGGATGGATGGATGGAAGGAAGGCTAAGTGAAAGGGTCGATGGAGAGAGAAAGGGAGGATGGATGGATGACTAAAAGAGTGGATGGGTGGAAGTATTAGTAAGTGAAAGGATGACTGGATTGGTGAAAGGGTAAATGGCTGAATGGATGAGTGAATGGATGGATGGGATGAAGAGTGGATGGATAAGTGTACAGATGGATAGTGTGAAAGGGTGGATGGATGGATGGATAATGCAGGATGAGTGAAAGAATGGATGAGGGGATGGATGAAGGGATGGATGAGTGAAATGATAGATGGAAGGATACATGATGGATAGGTTTGCAAATGGTTGAATATGTTTGGAAATGGCTGGGCTTACTTATATACTATTGCGCGACCTCTGATGTGTCTGTAAAACGTACCTATTGTCCTGAAGTTTTGTCCTGAATTTTGACCTCCTGTCCTGAATTTGTGTCCTGAATTTTGACCCTTTGTCCTGAATTTTTACACTCACCGTCCTGAATTTGCACCAATGCCAGTTGGTCACCCTAGTCCCCGATGGTGATAGCCGAGAAGCCGCGCCAGCCAGGCAAAATCCGCATCTGCATAGACATGAGAGTCCCCAACAAAGCCATCCAACGGGAGCGACACCTCACCCCAACAGTAGATGATATCCTGACGGATCTGAATGGGGCCCAATGGTTCTCTAAGTTGGACCTCAATGCAGGATATCACCAGCTCAGGCTAGCGGAGGAGAGCCGCTACATTACAACTTTCTCAACGCACCTAGGGCTAAGGCGATACAAGCGACTAAACTTCGGCATCTCATCCGCAGCCGAAATCTTCCAAAACACGATAAAAGAAATCCTAACCGGACTTGATGGAGTGCTGAACGTCAGCGACGATATCTTGATTCACGCCAAAACCAGTGAAGAACACCACCGAAGACTGAAAGCCACCCTACAAAGACTCACGCAGTATGGCGTCACCTTACACAAAGACAAATGCCAGTTCTTCAGGAAATCAATAGAGTTCTTCGGATATGTATTCGACTCTGACGGAGTAAAGGTGGACCCCCGCAAATCGCACGCCATCAAGAACGCTCCGGCACCGTCATCCGCTTCCGAAGTAAGGAGTTTCTTAGGGATGGCGCAATACTGCGCCAGGTTCATACCCAATCTGGCCACAATCGCGGAGCCCCTGAGAAACCTGACAAAGAAGGACAGCTCGTGGAAATGGACGGAAACAGAAGACAAAGCATTTGACCGGATCAAAGAAGCCCTGTTAGACAGCACAACGATGGCGTACTTCAACACGGCAAGGCCCACCGAAGTCCTAGTAGACGCCAGCCCTGTGGGTTTAGGAGCACTCCTGTCGCAAGAATCTGAACCAGGGGTGTGGGCCCCGTTGGCATTCGCAAGCAAAGCCCTGACTGCGACAGAATCACGGTATTCACAAATTGAGAGGGAGGCACTGGCAGTAAAATGGGCGTGCGCCCACTTTCACCTATACATTTCCGGTCATCCATTCAGAATGGTGACAGACCACCAGCCGCTAATCCCCTTATTCCGTGGGACCGCTCCACACCCACCACCAAGGATAGAACGCTGGGCAATCCAAGTTCAACAGTACCAAATGGACCTAGTGTACCGACCAGGGGCGAAAAACCCCGCAGACTTCCTGTCGCGCCACCCCCACGCAGAGGAGTCCGGCAATGCAGACCAGGAAATCCAAACCGAGGAATTCATCAACATGCTAGCAACGGGTGCATGCCCCTGCGCACTGACCGCCGACGTCATCATCTCCCACTACGACAACGATCCAGTCGTCGGAAGGGTAAAAGAAGCCATACAATCCGGAACGTGGGCAAACTTCCTGAAGGACACCAACGGGTGGAACGAAGCAGATAGAACCCGCCTGCAACAACACTGGAAGGTTCACGATGAACTCAGCCGCGCTGACAATGGCCTCCTGCTAAGAGGGACTCGCGTGGTCATTCCCAAAGCACTACAAGAGAGAGCAACCACCCTGGCACACGAAGGGCACCAGGGCACCCGCAGAATGAAGGCGAGGATGCGGGAGAAGATATGGTTCCCCAACATGGAGGAGAACATTGAAGCTTGCGTGCGAGAGTGTCGAGCATGCCAAATCACCAGCAGCCCCGAAGTACCAGCCCCAATAATCACGGAGGAACACGCCCCCTCACCATGGGCATGGTTAAGCCTAGACTTTGGCAGCTTCCCAGACGGGAGAGTCACAGTAGTGCTAGTGGACAACTACACCAAATACCCCATAGTGGAAACGGCAGCATCGACCAGCTTCGCGAACATTCGCCCCATTCTGACCAAAACCTTTGCGTTATTCGGCACCCCGATGGTCATCAAGACAGACAATGGGCCCCCGTTCCAGGGGAGTGAGTTTAAGGAATTTCTGGACAACCTTGGTGTAAAGCATCACCGAATCACCCCGCAATGGCCGCAAGCCAACGGTGAGGTAGAACGCTTTATGAGGACAATAAACAAAATACTGAGAATTTCATCAGCGGAAGGGAGTGACCCGGAGGAAGCATTACAGGCGTTCTTAAGGGAGTATCGCAGCACACCGCACAGCACCACCATGCAATCACCATGGGCATTGATGCTGGCCGGCCCTCGGAGAGACCTGCTCCCAATGGCTGACGGTTGGGCTCCCGCACCATACTCCCCGGCAAGCACCCAAGAAAGGAGAAGGAAGACAAACGAAAAAGCGAGTTGTAGGAGGAGGGCCCAACCTAAGACTTTGAATCCAGGAGAGACAGTGCTAATCCGAACAAGGAGGCCCGGAGGAAAATTCAAGACCCCATTCGAACCGGAGCCCTGGATCATCAAGGAAACACGTGGAACAGCAGTCACCGTCAGCCGCGATGGAGAAGAGGTGACTCGCAATGTATCATGGTTCAAACCGATACCCGCTCCAAAAGGACAGAACTCAAATGATGACGCACCTGCCGCGAGAGAGGAGGAAGAGCATGCAGCCGCAGGAGATAATTCGAGTATGGCCTCGGACATTGCAGAACACCCATCTCTGTCCTCACCGAGACCTCCTCGAGACCCGATCCCTCCGAGAGGCAAGTGGCAATATAACCTGAGATCCAATCCACGGCCCAATCACAAACTGGCAGATTTTGCATGTTGAACTGATCATTATAGTTGTTTTGAAAAATCCAAGTTGGGAAGGGATGTAGCGCTCTAGTGCTCCGAGGGTCTCAGGTTGAGCCCCGGAAGCACTCCACACTATGTATCACTTTCTGGCCAGGCGTGGCCAGAAAGCTTTAAATAAAGGGACCGAAGTGGCACGGCACTTCCGGTCCACACGAGAGCAGCAACAGTGTGTGTGTCCCCCTTATTGCAAGCGGCGCTGCGCAGTAGGCCAAGCCTGGCCCCAGAGGCCTCACAGCCTGGTCAGGTTATAACTTACCAGGGGTCCATAGCGGTCGCGCTGCTTGCATCTTACAGAATCTGGGGGGGGGGGGGGGGCGGAAAAACGGACTCACCTCAGGCCTGCTGACTAGTGACACAGGGGGCTAGCCTACAATTATGTCATGTGGATTGTGGCCGCTTCTGTACCGTCCGTCCGTCCGTCCGTGGACCGTGGCAGCTGCTCCTCAACGCATTTCCCTATTCACAAAGGATTTTGCTAGAGAGGGTCGGAGAAACCGAGAGATGGTCGGAAACAGCGTGAGGGTCGGAGAAACCGAGGGTGGGCCGGAGAAACCGAGGGTGGGTCGGAGAAACCAAGGGTGTGCCGGAGATACCGAGGGTGGGTCGGAAAAACCGAGGGTGGGTCGGAGAAACCGAGGGTGGGCCGGAGAAACCGAGGGTGGGCCGGAGATACCGAGGGTGGGTCGGAAAAACCGAGGGTGGGTCGGAAAAACCGAGGGTGGGTCGGAAAAACCGAGGGTGGGCCGGAGAAACCGAGGGTGGGTCGGAGATACCGAGGGAGGGTCGGAAAAACCGAGGGTAGGCCGGAGATACCGAGGGTGGGTCGGAAAAACCGAGGGTGGGTCGGAAATACCGAGGGAGGGTCGGAAAAACCGAGGGTAGGCCGGAGATACCGAGGGTGGGTCGGAAAAACCGAGGGTGGGTCGGAAAAACCGAGGGTGGGCCGGAGAAACCGAGGGTGGGTCGGAGATACCGAGGGAGGGTCGGAGATACCGAGGGAGGGTCGGAAAAACCGAGGGTAGGCCGGAGATACCGAGGGTGGGTCGGAAAAACCGAGGGTGGGTCGGAAATACCGAGGGAGGGTCAGAAAAACCGAGGGTAGGCCGGAGATACCGAGGGTGGGTCGGAAAAACAGAGGGTGGGCCGGAGAAACCGAGGGTGAGTCGGAAAACCCGAGGGTGGGTCGGAAAACCCGAGGGAGGGTCGGAGAAAGCCAGAGAGGGTCGGTGTGTAAACTACTCGGTGCATTTTTTGTTACCCCTCCCACCCCCGCTTATAAAATTTCGCCGAAGCAGTGTTGTAGGGAAAGGCAATATGCAAATGTGGGCCACTTTTTTTTGCATGCCCAGGCCGATTTTGAATCCCAATCCAACCCTGCTGGCCAGCCACTGCTTCAGTTATTCAGGCTGCCAATCATCAGCCTCTTGGTAGCCTGGCTGCTGCTGAAATCTTTTCATTGCCATTTTTTTCCTGCACAGGTCGCAGCGGGCAAATGGGTGATGCACCCCCCGTACTCGTTGCTGCTGTTCGGTGTTTGGTAGTCAGACTGCCTTCAGGAGGGGAGGAGGGCACAGGACAACCAGAGACTGCTGGCCTCTTCCGTGGGGGCTGGGGGTGTTTGCGTGCGTCCGATGTTCCAGAGCCCATCCTACCAAAGCTCTGCAAACTGGGCCAAGGACAGGAAGAAGACCAAATGTAGAATGCGACATAAAGATGTCTTTTGAAGTGTCTGTTTTGCAATGTTTGTTCAAACACCTACATTTTGAAGTAGACATGAAACTGTTTTGTGTTACAAACTGCACCTACAGTTTTTGACTACAGAGATTTAGGACTGTTTGCCTCATGACAAAATGTGTGAATTTTGTATTTGTAAGGTGAACTGAAAGACACTCTGGCTGGGGTCGCACAACAGTGTGAAAGGTGAAAACAGGCCTTACGTTTATTGAAACAAACAAATAAAAAACGTCTTCCTTTCTGATGTCTAAGTATTTTGAAAAGTCGGATCGAAACTAGAAGTGCAACAGTGGCATGTTACTTCTTAAAAACTGAAGAGTAATGGAAAGAAAGCTTTATAGAAGGATCAAACAAATCAATATTTATAAGAGTGTTTTATGTGCTGCACGCCGAGGACGCAGAGATCAGACAGTAGTTTGCTTGCTGCTCTCACTCACTTGGTGCTGGTATTACATTTTCTAGGAGCGCTTTCCTGTCCCTTCCAGTACTTTATGAGTTAGACCTGAGAGATGCTACACAGGAGTCATCCTCGAGGGACAAACGACTCGGCTGCATCTGCACTTCCCTAGTCAGTAATACCAAAATTATTTTAAAAACATGAGGTCACACTACTGGCCAGCACCCCCCACCCCTAAACATTGTTCCAGCTCTCCTATTCAGCGCTTGCTCTCATCGCTGCGGTGGGGGCAGTCACAGCTTCACAGGGAGGTTCATGTGTGGGGGTACAAAGGGCTCATCGCACAACAGACACTCCACAGCAGAACAACTTGTCTGTACAGCCCAGTCCGTATCTTTATAAACGAGAACCTCTTTACTACACTTTAAAACATAATACTACACACAACAAAAATACAGTTCCTCGCAGTGAGGTGCCCTGAGGCCTGGTCAGGTTATAACTTACCAGGGGTACATAGCGGTCGCGCTGCTTGCATCTTACAGAATCTGGGGGGGGGGGGGCGGAAAAACGGACTCACCTCAGGCCTGCTGACTAGTGACACAGGGGGCTAGCCTACAATTATGTCATGTGGATTGTGGCCGCTTCTGTACCGTCCGTCCGTCCGTCCGTGGACCGTGGCAGCTGCTCCTCAACGCATTTCCCTATTCACAAAGGATTTTGCTAGAGAGGGTCGGAGAAACCGAGAGATGGTCGGAAACAGCGTGAGGGTCGGAGAAACCGAGGGTGGGCCGGAGAAACCGAGGGTGTGCCGGAGATACCGAGGGTGGGTCGGAAAAACCGAGGGTGGGTCGGAGAAACCGAGGGTGGGCCGGAGATACCGAGGGAGGGTCGGAAAAACCGAGGGTGGGCCGGAGATACCGAGGGTGGGTCGGAAAAACCGAGGGTGGGTCGGAAAAACCGAGGGTGGGCCGGAGAAACCGAGGGAGGGTCGGAAAAACCGAGGGTAGGCCGGAGATACCGAGGGTAGGCCGGAGATACCGAGGGTGGGTCGGAAAAACCGAGGGTGGGTCGGAAATACCGAGGGAGGGTCGGAAAAACCGAGGGAGGGTCGGAAAAACCGAGGGTAGGCCGGAGATACCGAGGGTGGGTCGGAAAAACCGAGGGTGGGCCGGAGAAACCGAGGTTGGGTCGGAGATACCGAGGGAGATACCGAGGGAGGGTCGGAGATACCGAGGGAGGGTCGGAAAAACCGAGGGTAGGCCGGAGATACCGAGGGTGGGTCGGAAAAACCGAGGGTGGGTCGGAAATACCGAGGGAGGGTCAGAAAAACCGAGGGTAGGCCGGAGATACCGAGGGTGGGTTGGAAAAACAGAGGGTGGGCCGGAGAAACCGAGGGTGAGTCGGAAAACCCGAGGGTGGGTCGGAAAACCCGAGGGAGGGTCGGAGAAAGCCAGAGAGGGTCGGTGTGTAAACTACTCGGTGCATTTTTTGTTACCCCTCCCACCCCCGCTTATAAAATTTCACCGAAGCAGTGTTGTAGGGAAAGGCAATATGCAAATGTGGGCCACTTTTTTTTTGCATGCCCAGGCCGATTTTGAATCCCAATCCAACCCTGCTGGCCAGCCACTGCTTCAGTTATTCAGGCTGCCAATCATCAGCCTCTTGGTAGCCTGGCTGCTGCTGAAATCTTTTCATTGCCATTTTTTTCCTGCACAGGTCGCAGCGGGCAAATGGGTGATGCACCCCCCGAGGGACAAACGACTCGGCTGCATCTGCACTTCCCTAGTCAGTAATACCAAAATTATTTTAAAAACATGAGGTCACACTACTGGCCAGCACCCCCCACCCCTAAACATTGTTCCAGCTCTCCTATTCAGCGCTTGCTCTCATCGCTGCGGTGGGGGCAGTCACAGCTTCACAGGGAGGTTCATGTGTGGGGGTAAAAAGGGCTCATCGCACAACAGACACTCCACAGCAGAACAACTTGTCTGTACAGCCCAGTCCGTATCTTTATAAACGAGAACCTCTTTACTACACTTTAAAACATAATACTACACACAACAAAAATACAGTTCCTCGCAGTGAGGTGCCCTGAGGCCTGGTCAGGTTATAACTTACCAGGGGTACATAGCGGTCGCGCTGCTTGCATCTTACAGAATCTGGGGGGGGGGGGGCGGAAAAACGGACTCACCTCAGGCCTGCTGACTAGTGACACAGGGGGCTAGCCTACAATTATGTCATGTGGATTGTGACCGCTTCTGTACCGTCCGTCGGTGGACTGTGGCAGCTGCTCCTCGCTCTCATCACTCTGCAGTCACGCGCGCAGTAAATTGCAATGCGCATGTGGGAATTACACCCCCTCCCCCACCCTGGAGAGGCGCGCAGACGCGGCAGGAGGAGACAGGGCATCATTCTGCGCGCAAAGGCACCTCCTCCTCCGTCGTTTGGGGTTAGGTTGCACACTTGCACATAACAACATTCAGCAATGTTGTGCACCGGTCAATCACAGCTTGCTGGCGCGCTACTGCTATTCTGCTACTAACTTGGAAGTCTCTCAGACTGATGTCCCTAACTAAGTGAGTGATTAGAGTGACGCTGTTGTGGCCTGGGGGGCCGATTTTCAGTCCGACCGTCACAGGCTGTGACGGTCGGACTGAAAATCGGCCCCCAGCCACAAAACCGGCCTATTTTTTTCAAAAACCGGCCCCCCCACCCCCTCCAGCCTACCGGGGGATTGCCCGGTGCCTGGACTCACCAGTCCGGCCCTGCAGGCAACCTCCCTCCCCTCCACCGCAGCCAGCACCGATTGGTTCGGACGGCTGCCCCAACAGCGTCATTTCTCTCAGTCTGTATGCTGCAGAGAACGGAGAGGAGGAAGCGGAGTACTTAATCGCTGTATCCTATCTACTTTATCAGAGAGCATCGCAGTGGCATTCCTAGCCTTAGTTAAATCTGTTTGCATCTGAACAATAACCCTCATTAAATCATCCATGGTGGCCATAATGTCAAAACTCTCAGACCGGGAGGAATATTATTCGTGGGCTCACTATTCTGTCAGGTTGCTTCTTCCTCAGGGTCTGGAGTGATGATATAAGGGGCCCACCTCTCAATACCTCCAACTCTGATTGTAATGATTACACAGAGTATTGAAGTGATTAAGCGGGGGGAAAGGGAATTAGGAAGGGAACAGCTGGGAAGGAGATCTGAAAAGGAAAAGTTACTCGCAAACAAAAATACACGCACTTTCCTTCGCACAAAGACGTAAATTAGGACATCAGATTCTGTCCTTCAATCAGGAACTAGCTTAAGAGCTTCGTGGCTTGCGTTTATTTAGACAATCAGACTCTTAGTTGACCTTTCTTAGATCCGCTATATTGTGGTGATAATACTTCACTTCAGTATCAACTGCTCAAAGGCATAAGCAGCAGAATTTGGTTTAGGTCTTTCTATGACTAGGTTTTCAATCACCTAAACAATCAGTGTCTTATATTTCCTTATTTTATGTGACTTAAAAGTGTTCCCAAAAACATTCATGGAACTACTATAGAACAAGAATCGCACTCGTGAATATGGTAATGAGCTAGAGAAAGCATGCATAGAATTTCTACTGAACAAGAATCACACTTGTGAATAAGGTAAATGATCTTGAAAATCAAATTGAATGTTCCTAATAAATCACTGAAATGGTTTTAACAAGATTCGCAATCTTACCTGTAGAGTGGACCTCTGTCTCCTTTCTCTCACTCTGCTCCTTCACTCGTTTTTCTATCCTTTCTTTCACCTTTCTGCATCTCTGCTCTTTTGTGCGTTATTTCTGCCCATTTTCCCTCCCTCTGCTCCTTCACTCGTTATTCTTCCCTTTCTATCTTTCACCTTTCTGCACCTCTGCTCTTTTGTGCCTTATTTCTGCCCATTTTCCCTTTCTCTCCCTCTGCTCCTTCACTCGTTTTCACTCGTTTTTCTACCCTTTCCATCTTTCACCTTTCTGCCCTTTTCTGCATCTCTGCTCTTTTGTGCCCTATTTCTGCTTATTTTCCCTTTTTTCTTTATCCCTTCTTTCCTCCCTTTACCTTTCCCCACCGCTGCTGCCCCGCGCCCCCCCCCCCCCCCCCCAGCGCGACCGGCCCAATCCAGCTCCTCTCCCCGCTCCCGCCTCCCAGCTATCCAGCCCTCCCCGACCCCTACTTAATGGCGGCCACTGGTGCACCGAAGGCGCGTCAAAAGCAAGCACGTCTGCGCCCGTCCGCGACCCGTCCGCGACCAGCACCAGGAACCCTGGACCTCCGCCCCGCCAACGCTACGACCCAGCAGCACTCCACGCACTCAACCCAGGCTGCAACAACAACTGCAAGCTAGCATCCCCAGCCGACACCCATGGACCCTTCAGCTGTCACCGCTGCCGGCACACCTGCAGCACCGCCAAGAACACGGATCCAGCACAACCTGCCCCCAAGAACACAACCGAACCGAAGACCCTGCAATGCATCCTCCTCAACGTCCGATCCCTCCACAAACACGCCACAGAAATCTGGGACCTCCTCGACAGCACCACCCCGGACGTAGCATTCTTCACCGAAACCTGGACCAACACCACCTCGGGACCGGACATCGCCATCCCCCAAGGATACAAGATCTCCAGGAAGGACCGCCCCACCCACCCAGGAGGAGGAATCGCCATCGTCCACAAATCCAGCCTCCGCCTGAGCACACTCCCTGACGAGTCCACAAAACTGATGGAACACCTTCACTTCAAGATACTGGCCAGCCCCACCGCCGCCCTCCGAGGAACCCTCATCTACCGACCCCCTGGACCCCGCGGACCCTTCGCCAACTCCATCACGGACATTATCTCCCCGCAGGCCATCGCATCCACCAACTACACCCTGCTGGGAGACCTCAACTTCCACCTCGACAATCAACTGGACCCCAACACCACATGCCTCCTGGACAACCTCCACAACATTGGACCCTGCCAGATCGTGACAGAGCCCACGCACTCAGCAGGACACACCCTCGACCCCCTCTTCACTACAGGAAACTCCATCACCTTCAGCCACACCACCGAACTCCCATGGACCGACTATCGTTGCGTCCACTTCACCTTCAGAACACACACCATCCACAGACACCAGCACCTGCTTCCAGAAAGAAACTGGACCAAAATCACCAACGACCAGCTCACCTCCTCACTCAACAACTCCACCCCAACCATCGCGGAAAACGACGACCCCAACACCGCAGCTCGAACCCTGCATAGATGGATCTCGGACAGCACCAACACCATAGCCCCCCTCAAGAAAAACAACAATACCCGTGCCAAGAAAGCCAGATGGTTTACCACCGAACTTCGAGAGTCCAGGCGCACACGCCGCCGCCTCGAAAAGGCCTGGAGAAACACCAAATCCACAGAAGCCCACAACAACTTCAGAGCCGCCACCAACGCCCCCCATCAACTCATCAGAGAAACGAGGAAAAAAGCGATTGAAGACAGAATCTCCACCCACGCACACAACAGCAAGGAACTCTTCAGCATCATCAAGGAGTTCGCCCAACCCACCAGCGAGTCTACTGACATACCTCCCTCACAAGACCTCTGCGACAAACTCAGCACCTTTTTCCACCAGAAAATCAAGAGCATCTACGACAACTTCGACAAAGACAACCAACACACTGAACCATCACGAACCACTCCCGACACCCGGAAACCAGCGATTGATGACTGGACAGCCCTCACCATCGAAGACACACTGGAGACAATGAAGTCAATCCACTCAGGGGCCCCCACGGACCCCTGCCCCCACCACATCTTCAACAGAGCCGCCGATACCATCGCACCCATGCTCCACCACACCATCAACAGCTCCCTGGCGACCGCCTCGTTCCCCGACGACTGGAAACACGCCGAGGTCAACCCCCTCCTAAAGAAACCCTCAGCGGACCCCACCGACCTCAAAAACTACAGACCCATCTCCCTGCTCCCTTTCCCAGCGAAAGTCATTGAGAAAGCTATCAACAGCCAACCCGCCACATTCATTGAAGAACACAACATCCTTGACTCCTCCCAATCCGGCTTCAGAAAAAACCACAGTACGGAAACCGCCCTCCTCGCCGCAACAGACGACATCCGCACCCAACTGGACAAAGGAGAAACAGTAGCCCTCATCCTCCTAGACCTATCAAAGGCGTTCGACACAGTCTCCCACCGCACCCTAATACGCAGACTCTACGACGCAGGAATCCAGGACAAGGCCCTCGACTGGATCTGCTCCTTCCTCTCCGGCAGGACGCAACGGGTCAGACTCCCCCCTTTCCTCTCAGACCCCACACCTACCACCTGCGGAGTCCCCAAGGGCTCCTCCCTCAGCCCGACGCTCTTCAACGTCTACATGGCTCCACTTGCCCCCATCGTCAGAACCTACGGACTCAACATTGTGTCATACGCAGACGACACCCAGCTCATCCTCTCCCTATCCAAAGAGCCCAACACCGCCAGACGCAACTTTCGAGAAGGCATGGAAGCCGTCGCCAAATGGATGAAAAACAGCTGCCTACAACTAAACACCAACAAAACAGAAGTACTCATCATGGGCCCAAACCCCGACGCCTGGAGCGACACCTGGTGGCCCACCGCCCTCGGAAACCCGCCAACCCCCACAGACCAAGCATGCAACCTGGGAATCATCCTGGACTCCGAGCTCAAAATGGACCGCCAGATCAACTCTGTCTCATCTTCCTGCTTCCACACCCTCCGCCTCCTTCGTAAGACCTTCAAATGGATCCCCCTCGAACACCAAAAGACAGTCACTCACGCCCTGGTCACCAGCAGACTCTACTACGGCAACGCACTCTACGCCGGAATAAACAAAAACCTCATCCACAAGCTACAGAACATCCAGAACGCCGCCGCAAGACTGGTCCTCAACCTGCCAAAACACTGCCACATCTCCCAGCACCTGCGCACACTCCACTGGCTACCCGTCGAGGCGAGAATCACCTTTAAGATGCTCACCCACGCACACAAGGCCCTCCACGGCACCGGACCAGCATACCTGAACAGCCGGCTCAAATTCCAGGCACCCCAAAGGACCCTACGATCAGCCCAGCTCTCCTACGCCGTGGTCCCCCGCACCAGAAAGATCGGGAGGCCGCTCCTTCTCCTTCCTCGCAGCCAAAGCATGGAACGCCCTTCCGCTCCACCTCAGACAGACAACATCGCTCCCCATCTTCGCAAGAAACCTCAAAACCTGGCTCTTCGACAGACCCCCTCCTTGATGGAATGGAACCTGCACCCCCCCACCCCTAGCGCCTTGAGACCCTTACGGGTGAGTAGTTGCGCTTTAACAAACTCCTGATTGATGGATTGGCTCTACTACTGAATCTGGGTTAGTGACAGGTAATCCCCCCAAAAGCTAGCCTCACCGGGAGCCCATCAAGAAGAGAAGTCTCCGCAGATTCTAAACTCCTCCTGCAGCTCAGCGAGCGTTGTAGCAGTCTTCAGGCACCCAGAACTCTCCACCGATCAAAAGAAGAAAGCTGGCCTCGGAAAGAAACTGAGCCCCAAGATGCTCTTCCTCCTTCACCAAAAGACGCTGAAAAGTGAGCACGGGGAACTGGGCGCGGCCGCTGACATCATTGTAGGCACGCCCCGTGCCAAACCTCCCGCATCTCGCGTGAGGTGCCAAACCTCCCGCATCTCGCGTGAGGTGCCGAACCTCCCGCATCTCGCGTGAGGTGCCGAACCTCCCGCATCTCGCGTGAGGTGCCGAACCTCCCGCATCTCGCGTGAGGTGCCGAACCTCCCGCATCTCGCGTGAGGTGCCGAAAATCCCGCATCTCGCGTGAGAGGCCGAACCTCCCGCATCTCGCGTGAGGTGCCGAACCTCCCGCATCTCGCGTGAGGTGCCGAACCTCCCGCATCTCGCGTGCGGTGCCGAACCTCCCGCATCTCGCGTGAGGTCCTGAACCTCCCGCATCTCGCGTGAGGAGCCGAACCTCCCGCATCTCGCGTGAGGTGCCGAACCTCCCGCATCTCGCGTGAGGCTAAAACCTCACGCATCTCGCGTGAGGTGCCGAACCTCACACATCTCGCTTAAAGTTAAAACCTCACGCATCTCGCGTGAGGCGCCGAACCTCACGCATCTCGCGTGAGGTGCCAAACCTCACGCTTCCCGCGTACGGTGCCAAACCCAACGCATCTCGCGTGAGGTGGCAAACTCCACGCATCTCGGGGGAGGTGCCAAACCTCACGCATCTCGGGTGAGGTGCCAAACCTCACGCATCTCGGGTGAGGTGCCAAACCTCACGCATCTCGGGTGAGGTGCCAAACCTCACGTATCTCGGGTGAAGGGCTAAACCTCACGCATCTCGGGTGAGGTGCTAAACCTCCCGCATCTCGGGTGAGGTGTCAAACCTCACGCATCTCGTGTGAGATGCCGAACCACACACATCTCGCGTGAGGTGCCGAACCTCACCCATCTCGTGTGAGGTGCCGAACCTCACACATCTCGCGTGAGGTGCCGAACCTCCCGCATCTCGCGTGAGGTGCCGAACCTCACGCATCTCGCGTGAGGTTCCAAACCTGACGCTTCCCGCGTACGGTGCTAAACCCCACGCATCTCGCGTGAGTTGCCAAACCTCCCGCATCTCGGGTGAGGTGCCGAACCTCACACATCTCGCGTGAGGTGCCGAACCTCACACATCTCGCGTGAGGTGCCGAACCTCACACATCTCGCGTGAGGTGCCGAACCTCACATCTCGCGTGAGGTGCCGAACCTCACGCATCTCGCGTGCACTGCCGAACCTCACACATCTCGCGTGAGGGGGCCGAACCTCACGCTTCCCGCGTACGGTGCTAAACCCCACGCATCTCGCGTGAGTTGCCAAACCTCCCGCATCTCGGGTGAGGTGCCAAACCTCACGCATCTCGCGTGAGGTGCTAAACCTCACGCATCTCGTGAGTGTCTGGCGCGGTAGTAAATGTCCTCCCATTCTTTGTTGCGCAGAGTCCGCCCCAGTTCCCTCTCCCATCTAGCCCGTCCTGCATTATAAACGCACGAGTATCTGTCCAAGAGGAGCCGATATATGTATGAAATGAGTCGCTTAACTGTGGTGCGCGAGAGAAGCCAGTATTCATATTTACTGAGCTTGCGTGTAGCGTCTTCACGGATCTGGAGTGGAAGCGCCCAATGTCGGACCTGTAGATACCTAAGGCGTTCAGCCTCCAGGAGGTCATAGGTCTTCCGGAATTCCTCAAAAGGCATCACTCCTGCACCTGAATACATGTGAAAGAGGCATCGGCATCCTGCTGGGCGCCACCGTGCAAAGGCCTGGACATCCCTACCCGGGCCGAAGTCAGGATTCTCTAACAGTGGTGTGAGGGGAGACGGGAAGGTCGTCAGGTCGTGTAAGACGCATGTTCGATCCCATACCTCTAGCGGTACCCTCGTGACGAAGGAGGCGTATAGGTTAGGGGGCCGGTGTTGTCGCCGCAGGAAAGGCACCTCCTGGAGTGGACGCCCCGCGACCGCTTGGTCCTGGAACAACCAATGGCGCTCCGATTCCCATTTGCTCCATTCCACTAGGGTTCTGAGTTGGGTCGCCTGGTAATAGTGACGCAAATCCGGCAGGCCCAGCCCACCACTCTCCGGGGGAAGCATCGCTAGCCTCAGCTTGAGTCTGGGCCGTTTCCCGTTCCACACAAACTGAGCCAGCTCCGATTGCCTGCGGCGAATCCATCCCTCCGGGGGACGGAGCGGGCTAGCCCGAAAAACGTATAAAACTTGCGGGAGGATTGTCATCTTTACTGCTGCCACTCGGACCAGCCAAGATAGTGGGAGGTGCCGCCACCGCCCGACCTCCGCGCGGATAGTGCGACTAAGGTTAGCGTAGTTGAGACGCACCATTTCTGGTAGCGTGGCCGCCAAGTGTATGCCCAGGTAGGGGACTGCACCGTCTGCCCATTGGAAGGGGAATTGTGCTTCTAGGGAGGCCCGCGTGTGTGCCTCCAAGGAAAGGTCAAGTGCTGGGGGGCGGAGCTTGCCGGCTTCCATGGTAGACGCGTGAGTGCGGAGCTCCTCGCCTTTGCCCTGTAATTATCCTGCAAACTAATCCTGCTGAGTGCCTGAAAGACTCTATTGACTGCTGTTCACCCCCTAGCAGCCCCCGGGTGTGAGCGACAGAGTCTCGACGCCCGGACCACTGCAATACCGGGACGTCCTTGCTGGGAGGATCCGGCGGTAGCGGACCAGGCCTGCATCCCCGGTCTGGCCTGTGGAGCAGCCCGAGAGACGTCGCTCGACGTGCGGCCTGAAAGGGGCCGGAAGTACCGAAAACGCAGAGGGAAGATCCTGCCTTGCACGGGCGTCGACGAGGAAGGTGATTGTTTGCCCTGGCTGAGGGCACTTGGCAACCTGTGCTGCATAGTGTGGTGGTTGATCTGGATACCCACTGCCTCGGGGAGGGCTGGAGACCCTGGTAGGTGGAGGTTGGCGCAGTGGGGCCAGGTCATAGATCGGTAGCTATGTGGCCGGCTAGAGGAACCCACAGTTGGAAGCCAGTTGGTACTGTTGTGGTGTGCGGCACTCTGGATAGTAGGAACGGCTGACCACGCACTTGGGAGCACGCACGTGGGTGCCGAGATCTGGGGCTCGGAGCCTGAGACACACGCTAATCTGTGAGACGTCGCTAACCTGCTCTAAGTGGACTCGGGAGCTTGAGAAACGTTACGCTTTGATGTCCAGCAGGATCGCCATGGGCAAAAATGACAGAACTCAGCCCAAACTCTCCTCTGAGCAGCGACGGACCAAGGGGACGGAGGTGCCTGCCACAGAGGCGCCCCCGCGGGGAGCTACCTCTGACGGTTCTACGGGAGCCGATATCCGAGACTTGCTGGTCTCGATGGAAAAAGGGCTACAAGACAGTATTGCGTCCATTGGTACTAAAATTGATGCCCTGACATCGCAGTGGGGCGATACGGCGGAAGAGGTCAGTGGTGTGCTCCCAACTCCGGAATCCCCTTTAATGGCTCCCTGTAGCCATAATAGCTGACGAGCTAGTTGGAGATGCACCTGCGCGCCAGAGGGGCAACGAGGCCCGTGACGGGTGTTTGGCAACCTGTTCTGCAACCCCAAATACTATCTCTACTGATGAGGGAAACAATCCCGAAACACGAGCTAGGCTCGTGTCTAGAGATATCGAAATACAAGTACTTACTTGCACCGATTGTGGTGAAAAACCTTTGAAATTTGAACTTTGAACCGTTCCTGACTACACTTGAACTGCACAGACCAGGATGCAGTGGGGCGATACGGCGGAAGAGGTCAGTGGTGTGCTCCCAACTCCGGAATCCCCTACGGGAGCCGATATCCGAGACTTGCTGGTCTCGATGAAAAAAGGGCTACAAGACAGTATTGCATCCATTGGTACTAAAATTGATGCCCTGACATACCGCATGGACCGCATGTCGGAACGAGTGGACAAGCATGCTGAACGTCTCGACATGGCGGAGAGACGTCTGACGGAAGCGGAGGAGACACAGTAGGAGTGGGACAAAGACCGCAAGCAATTTGGCAGACTCCTGCAGGTGATCCAAGACAAGTCGGAGGATTTGGAGGCGAGATCGCGGAGATCCAACATTCGCATCACGGGTGTGGCGGAGACCACGCAAACTGGCAAGATGGAGCTTTTCTTGGAGAAACTATTGAAAACACTACTTGGAGACGAGGTTTTCTCCCCTATGTTTATAGTGGAGAGGGCCCACCGCACACTAGGGCCCAGGCCGAAGCCTGGTGCAAATCCGCGTCCCATAATAGCGAAGCTACTCAATTATCGGGATAGGGACACAGCACTACGTTTAGCCAGAGACAAAGGCAAGCTGCAATATGAAGGAATGGACATCTCCCTCTATCCGGACTTCACCGCAAAAGTGCAGGAGGAAAGGAGGCAATTCGCTCCATACAAAAAACAACTGCGAGACCTTGGGTTGGATTATGCCATGATGTACCCTGCGAAGCTCCGGATAAACAGGCAAGGGCATTCACATTTCTTTACTGACCCCAGGGAGCTGCAAAAATCTCTGAAGGAATGGTCCAGAGAGCGCAGGAACAGCCCGAGGAGCGACCGGGACGACGGCAACGCCTCATCACAACTGGACGAACAGGAAGGAACACTGAATGGCTGTTTGTTTCAGACAGACCTTTGTACTGGTTAGTACGCTCCCCCCCTTGGCTTGCTCGGACTCCAACTTTGTTGTAAGCAGCGCGGATGCTGATCGGCGTCTGCTCCTGTGCGGTAGAGCCCTGGCAGTACCCTGAAGATACCCTGCTGGGTGAGATCTTTCTGATTTCTTTCTATGTCATGGGATGCCAAGGGTTGCTCTCCAATATGGGCTGTTGCCTCTCGCCTGAGGGGTATGTTTGGCTGGTTTTAATGCTGCGGGTTGCAGGTAGACCTGAGAGGTGCGCTGTGCCACGAGACGGGGAGGGAGGGCGGAAACGTGCATTTCTCGAACTTGGGACTCATGTTGGCACTAAATGCACGGCAGAGGCAGGGCGATGGGACGCTTTAGCATTGCAGTTTCGAACTGGTGGATAACTGCTCTTGGCTGGCAACGTCTGCCCCTGCGCTTTCGGCACTTGAGCTCTGGTGTGAGCCGGTTAAGGGTCTGTTTAAGTTGGTTTTTCAGGGGGGGGTGGAGGGTGGCACGGGGTCCTGTCTGACCAGGTTGGGGTTGGTCGGCTGTGGTCGGGGGGAGGGTGACTGTGAATTGATCACGTGTGGGTGTGTTTCCTGGGAACAATGGGAGGTTCAGTTTCAGGGGTTTGTAATAGCTGTTCCATGATAACGCATACCATATACTCTTAAGTGCATTATAATCCTCGCGGTTATATGCTAACCCTGGTATCGCTTTATCAAAACATGTCGAGTAAGGTGTCATACGAATTGGAATACTAACCCCTCGCCAATTCAGGCGACGGGGTTAGCATTCCACCCTTCTAGAGGGACACGACATGTATGTAACTGTGAACCCCGGTTAAAGTTAACTCAAGCCTCAGCATCACAAAATGGATGCTGCCACCACAGACACAAGTCTGACCTCCTGCTGCTGGGAGTCCTTCCATCGAGGGAGGCTTGGACAAAGGGTTTCCTGTCAGGGGCGGTGCTAGCACCATCCCAGACAGGGTTTTGTGTATCCTGGGTAGGCAGGGCTTTAGAGGAAGGTGACTGCAAGTGGCACCCCGGTGCTCACTATGCATCTGCCGGCTAGAACCAGTTCCAGGGGCACACCAGCCCCTGACCTGGGGAAAGTCCGGCATGGGAGAGGGGTGTAACCACCCCCCTTCCTGGTCCCACCCATGGGCAGGACCTAGTCGCGTGCCAGCCCCTTTTCCTAGTATAAAGATAGGAGCGGGCCCCCTTCAAAATTAGATCATCTTTGAATCCTGAAACTACTTTCTACGAAAGGAACTCTCGACTTCTTCTCAAGATTTCTCCCGTGTGACTAAGGAGTAGTCACCCTGCATCCGCAGGCACCATCCAAGCATCGCGGTCTGCTGTAAGTCTCTCCTCCGGATCAAGACTGCCCAGCTCGATGAGAACCGGCTTCCCTGGCACCTCTGACCTCAACCTGCATCATCAGCCCAGCTGAGATTCGTGGGTGTGACGAGACCTCGAGGGACCGGCCATCTTCAAGACTACACGACGCTTGTCCAGCACGACCGCCGAGGGATCCTCGAGTGAGTGATTTGGGGTCCGAGAAGCCCCCACCCTGAGCAGCTCCAGCACCGAAGTTCAGCCTCCCAGCATCCACGAGATCTGCGTGGGGCCCTTCTGCTCTTTGCTGCTCACCGCGTTGTCTGGCTACTAGCCCGCTGGCTTGTGGCCTTCCCGACGACGAACGACGACATCAACACCGCTGGTCTGGTTGCTCCAGACTGGCCCTCTCTCCCCTCCAACAGAGGAGCACCCCGGACCCTCCTGGTCCACTCCAGACGCCATTTTAAGTCCACCGCGTGGGCTTGCATTTGCCAAGACTTGTTGCCCCAATCCTGGGTTCAGTGACGTCGACAGCAGATACCATCGTGGGACAACTCGCACCTCCATCCTGGTCGCCGACAACGCCTCCTGGTCCGTGAGACTGCAGAGCCCAGCGTCGCCCACTCACCTGGTCGAGGTGACTCCATCCGGTGCCATCCTGGTGCCCATCTAATCACTGGCTAGTGATTCAGAACTTGGTCCCCTCTGCTTACAGGTGTCTTCCATCTTCGATCCAGGCTTGGATCCCTCCGAATCTCTTCACTGGTTGCCTGCCAGCAACTTCTTTCAGGCTCCATAGACTGCAACGAGGATTCCCGACGTCTTTCCAGACCTATGCAGCCGCAGCCCCTGGGCTAGGTAACTTCGGCATTTCGGTGCCCCAGCATAGCCTCACTATCCAAGGGTCCAGATCCTTTTTCGTTTCAGCTCTACCTAGTCGGATTCGTCCGATAACACTAACTTTGTAATTCCTAGCAACCATAGACTTTGTTCCGCATCCCGCGTGAGAGTGCACACTCTGCACCCGATCTCCCTAGGCCTCCTGCTAGTAATCTGAAGGTTCAGTAGTCAAGTCCTAGCGATCCCAAAGCCTATTAGAGTAGTACTTACCTGCTAGTAATTTCGCATTCCACTTTTAGAGTATGTGGTTTTTCGTGCCCCTCGGGCATTTGTGTAAATTGTGCAACTTTGCGTATTTTCCTAAGAGCTTAGCACCCTGTCCTCATAAAGAGTCCAGGGTTGTTGTGTTCTAAATAAATATCCTTTTATTTTCATAACAACTTGTGTGGTGTCCTTTCACTTGGTGTTCAAGGGGTATATGTGATGGTATAACAGCTGGCTTAACACGCCCTCTAGAGTTTAGCCTAAAGACTGCTCTTGTCCATGCTACTAGGATAGCTGGTCTAACGGTTGACTTACAACCAATCATCAATAAAGGTTGTTTGGAATGATACACAGTGATCACTAGAATAGTGAGCACTACATATCAGGCCAACTTCTCACAACCGAGATCATGGTACTCATCAGATCTCTTGGGATGGCGCCGGGCTCCGAGAAGGAATTAAAGAGGGCAGTCAACAACGGAGCAACCTGGGGGCAGAATGTTTTGTAAAAGGCGGCGGTGAAGCCATCCGGTCCCGGCGCCTTGGCCAGCTTGAGGCGGGAGATCGTGGCAATGACTTCTTCAGGACGGATCTCCCTGTCAAGGAGTTCTGATTGTTCCGTCGATAAAGCTGGTATGGACACCGAGTCCAGGAAGGCCGCCCCGTCCGCTGGATCCAGAGCAGCCCCCTCGTATAGTGTGGTATAAAAGTCACTAAATGCCTGCGCTATAGCTCCGTCCTCCGTCACTGTGACTCCATCCTGCGTGTGTATTTCCTGCACCGAGTGTCGCTGCTGCTGTTCGCGGAGTGCCCGACCCAACAGCCTCCCGCATCTGTCGTCTCCTGTGTAGTATGCATGTCGTACCCGTAGTGCCGCGTATTCTACTCTATCTTGATCTAGTGCTGCTAACTGATGACGTGCCACTCACAACTGTTTCCACACCCGCGGCGCCCCTGTCCTCTGGTGTACCTGCTCCAATTCTTCGTGCGGGCAGAGAGCTTGTCTCTCTTACGGGGCCTCTCCGCATTTTCTGCTGCCGCTATTGCAATGAACTCGCCCCGTATGACTGCCTTGAGTGCTGTCCAATGTGTTGCATGTGAAGTGTCCGTCGGTGTGTTGTGTTCCAGGTATTCAGCTATAGCTTCCTTGATCTTGGCCACAACCCCCTGTCTGTGCAGCAGCGTGTCCCTCAGTCTCCAGCAACGGGCACTGCGCCCCACCGGTGGAAAGGTAAACACCGCTGTGAGTGGTGCATGATCGGAAAGGGCTGCCGCTCCTATCTCAACGCTTGACGCCAGCGCTCTAATTGAAGTGGATGTTAGAAAATAATCTAGGCGCGCATAGGTTTTGTGGGCGTTGGAGTAATATGTGTAGTCCCGGTCGCCCGGGTGGAGGAAGCGCCACAAGTCCGTCATACCCAGTTCTGACAATCTGTTCCGTCCCCCCCTCCGATAAAGTGCCTGCCTGCGTGGATCGCTGCGCTGACCTGTCAAGTAGGTTGTCAAAAACTAAATTGAGGTCCCCCCAACCAGAACGTGTCTATCAGGTGCCGCCGCTGCTTCAGTAAGCACTTGGTGGAAGAACTTCTCCTGCCCCTCATTTGGCGCATAAACCGCAATCACCGTGAAGGTGTGAGCACCCAGTGAGAACCTGCAGGATAGGAGTCGCCCTTTAACCTCTGTCCCCCGGTGTAACTGCTACCCCTTAAATCGCTTTGACACCAGGAGCGCCACCCCAGCAGTCTTTGTGGTCGTGGATGAGAAAAGTTGTGTCGGAAAGTGACGGGATTTAAGCCTATGACAATCCTTAGTTAGCAAATGCGTTTCCTGGAGGAGACAGATATCTGCTTTTGAATTCTCCAGCAGGGACAGCACCGCTCGCCGCTTAACCGGATTGTGCCCACGCACATTCAACGTGAGCACACTCAACTCAGTCGCAGGCATAAGGAGTCATACCCCACACGCTCTCTGAGAAAAATTCCAGTGGCCAAAACATCAGCAAAGCCCTGTCTCGCAGCTGCCCCGGCCACCCAGGACCCTCAGATCTGCGCAATTCGCCACACCCTTTCAGTCCAACATTCACTCGGATCCGGAGTTCCTCCCCCTTACCAACAACAACCCCT
This sequence comes from Lissotriton vulgaris, assembly GCF_964263255.1. NCBI lineage: Eukaryota > Metazoa > Chordata > Amphibia > Caudata > Salamandridae > Lissotriton > Lissotriton vulgaris. The sequence continues at coordinate 946,610,547 of NC_141699.1, read as the reverse complement.
CCCCACAATGAACAAAACCCTTGACAGCCCCCTACCCCCCCGCAATCCCAAGATGCCAACTTTGATAGTCCTTCATCCAGAGATGAATGGTAAAGGTCTCTCCCAGTCCAGAAAAAACCCTTTTCCTGACTGTCCAAAGAAGCAAAACAGTCTCTCCCCACCCCTCCACCTGCCAAGGAGACCACCCTCCCTCCCCTTTCCCCAACTTGAAGAATACCAAAAATAGTCCTGTCCAACGTCCATAGTTGTAGACGAGGAGGTTGGGACACCTTCGGGGGAATGTGTCGGAGTCCAATACCTCCGCCGACTCAGTCGGCCCCAATCCCCACTGTCTCATCAAAAGCCCTCGTGCCACTTCATCGTTGGTTATCCGCTGTCGGAGAATGCCAGTCCCAGCCCTACAGCTTCTACCGCAGCACGGCGACCATCTTCGATCTCTTGTGCGGCCGGGCGCCTCAGTCTTCGTCGTCGCCGTTGCTGTTTCCACTGCCCAGGGCCGTCCGTGCCATTTACTCCCCCTCGTCATCCTCCGTCGGTTCCTCGAGGCCTAGCAATTTGCATGCATCCCTGAAAGACCGCAACTGGTGAACCTTGTTGTCCAGCTTAAACACCAGGCGAAAGGGGTGACCCCAGCTATATGGGATGTCGCGTCGCAGTTCTGCCGTGATCGGTCGGAATGACCGTCGTTTCTCCAGGGTGATGGAGGCGAGGTCCTGATATAGAGTCGGCGAGTGGGCACCATATGAGATGGTTCCCATCTGGCGCGCTTTGCTAAGGATCTCCTCCTTCGTGCGGAAGTCCTGCACGCAGACCAAGATGTCGGCCGGTTGGGACGAGGCCGCCCTGGGCGGGCCCGTCCTATGGGCCCTGTCCAACCGAAGCATTGAGTCCGCCGGTTGGCCCAGGATGTGGTTGAAGAGGCCTTGGGTGAAATGGAAGAGGTCGTCTGTGTCGGGAGCCTGCTTCACTCTCCGAATCCTGATGTTGTGCTGCCGGGAGCGGTTCTCCAGGTCCTCGGCGTGAGACTGGAGGTCCACCTGTTGGTCGTGAATACGGACTATTTCTTGACGCAGCGCGTCTATTTCTACATCTCGCCCATCGCATTTGGTCTCTAGGTCCGCCACTCTTTCTCCTATGGTGTCAGTGTTGCGTCGGACTTCCCGTATTTCCTCCTGTAGGTCCCTCTTCAACGCGTGGATGTCCTCTCGCAGGCCAGCGAAGAGGGATTCTAGAAAGGTCTTTGTGATAGTCTCCTCAATGTCCGCCTTTCCCAAGGGTGGAGAGTCCGTGGTCTTCTTTTCTCTGCCGGTCCGTTGGCTGGATGTGGCGGTGTCCGTCCGCTTCCCCATTGTGCTGGGAGTGAATAGATCCTTAATAGTCCTGTCCTTCTGGATTCTCCCCGAGGACATGTCACTCAGGGCCTCCCCGGCACGGACACCACCAGTGCTGCTTGACGGCGTGGGTTCCGGCAACGAGGGTGCAAGAAAGTTCGACGGGTCGGTCCTGTATTCAGGGGAGCTCACCTAGGGCTGCGCCAGGAGCCCGCCTTTCCCCGCTCCGGTGCCGAGGAGACTACACTCTGTCACTGCCCAAACCCCAGGGTGTCCGCAGCTGGACCAGGACACCAGTCACTGGTGTCCGGTTGCTCCTGTCCGGGCACTGGCCTCTATTTGCCCACCGAGCGCCTCCGTGTTCTGCTCGCAGTCTTGGGGCCTAGCAGGGCTTCTAGGATGCCACACAAGGGGCAGCTCCGACCAGCGAGCGGCTCAAAATGGCGGAAGCAAACTCCAGTGTGAATCAGGCTCTTCCGTTCGATTCCCCCTGTGGGCTCTAACTCGGCACTTCCGAAACCCTCTGGGCCTGGTCGACGCGCCGACACTCTCAGCCGCCACTCGGGTACGATTCCTCCCCGCTGCTCCTCACCTCAGTCCCTGGGGCTCGGGTTCTGTGTTCCGTCCGCCGTGCTCCGCGGTCGGGCCCACTTCGCCTGGCCGCCAGCCCGTCCGCCATCAGAGATCTGTCTCTGCCGCTACCACCGCAACCGTGTGCTCGCGGGTCCGCAGTAGCCCCCGGACAGTGTCGTCCCAGGGGCCTCCCGCTGTCAACGCGCGGGCCGGACTCTCCGCTCCGGCGTCAGCTCTTGCGTAGTCTGGCGCCACCCAGTCGGACTGCCTCGCCGGGGCCCAAGGCCACGCCCCGCGGCTCCTCTCCGCTAGGCCCAACCCGGCCTCGCTCACAGCGGCACTTCTCCCTCTGTTCCAGGTGGCCCCAGCGTCGTTCGGTTCTCTCCTCCGGGTGCAGACCTCTCCCGACTGTAAGCGCTCTCAGACGGGGCCCACTGATGGGGGATTGAAGCGCTGCAATGGTGCTATAAAGACGGCCGGCGGTGGGAGCTCTCGGAGACACGTCCGCTCACACCGCCATCTTGGCCACGCCCCCCCATATCTGGTTTTAGACGCCGTTTCCATTCGTCACCATTACGAATGCGCACCAAATGATACGCACCTCGAAGATCTAATTTGGTGTAGATCACAGCGGTCTTCACCTGGTCCAAAAGAACTGGGATCAATGGAAGGGGGTACTTGTTCTTTATTGTGATCTTATTCAATGCTCTATAAATCAATACAAGTTCTTAATTCCCCATTTGCCTTAGGAATAAAAAAACAATGGAGAGGCCGCAGGTGACTTAGATGGGCGTATAAATCCGTTTTCCAAGTACTGATCAAGATATTGTCTCAAATGTTGGTTTTCTTTTTCTGATAATGCATATATCCGACAGTTAGGCACACATGAACCAGGCACAAGATCAATTTGACAGTCGTATGACCAATGAGGAGGGAGGGTCGCTGCTTTTGCTTCACTGAAGACTTCTTTAAATTCCTCATAGGGAGTTGGTAGCACGGTTTCTTTCTCTTCCGTGGTTGCAATTTGTCCCGTTGTAGATTCTTTGGTCTTTAACCCCTTCGCTGCTCATGACGAGCTCAGCTCGTCATGAGGCACGGTTGAGCTGTGCTCATGACGATCTGAGCTCGTCATGAACAATGGGGATTCAGGGAATGCAGCACAGGAGGGGAATCTCTCAAGCACCCAAAGTGTTAAACATGTGGAGTGACAATATTGAGAAAGAAAAACAAGTTCCCTTTTTTGCCAATCTATTAAAGGGTTATGCAAGCAAAGCCAAGGCATTCCTAAAATAAAGCCATATTGTGGGGCTTGGATTACATCGAAATGAACTTCCTCTTTATGCTGTTGGTTATTTGTATCTATGCAGAACATCTGAATTTTAGAGGTTTGCATGGTAACAGGGCCTCCAGACAACATTTTGCCATCTACTGCTTGCACAATTTCTGGAGTGACCTTTTTCTCACAAGCAATTTGTAACCGTTGAGTTGTTTCAAAATCTACGAAATTCCCTGTTGCGCCTGAGTCTATTAGGACTTCCATTTGGTATATTTTTGATGTCAACTGAATTTGTACTGCCATGTGCAATCTTTCACGGAATGTCCCTTTCCACCACAATAAAGACATTGGCCATTTTTTCGACTATTATCTTTTTCATCTTTAGACAATGGTTGCCTAAGAGTCCCGACTTCCATTGGTTCTGTAGTTGTTTCTGAACTACTAAGTTGATTTCTGGGTTTACTGTCGAACTTCCAACTTGATTTATCATATTTTTTCCTTTCAGTTCTTCTTTCGGACAGTCTATGATCCAGACGTAAAGTTAGATTGACTAACTCTGAACAAGTAGTTGGTTGAGGATCGATTTGCGCAAGAACGTCTTTCAGATCATCTTTTAACCCTTGATAAAAGAGTGCTGCCCTCTTTTCTTCAGGCCGCGATCCACGTATTCCGAGTGAATTTATCAATAAATAACACATGACTCGACCCCCAGTGGCTCCAATTGCCCTGTTGGTCCAGTGTCACTCCGAACTGAGGGAGTTCTTGCTGGGTCGGAGGTGCACTCACACGGAGCTGTTTACATAACGTGCTCGCCGTGCAAACCGTAGCAGCCCTATCAATTGACTCCAGTGGCGCCATTTAAACTTATTTTAATTAATGTTTAACCTATCGCAGATACTGTTTTTAACACTCCGTCGATCGTCAGCCCCTCCTTATCCTCTCACTCCCAAATATACAATTTGGCACCGGCATGACTGAGCTAAACTGTGTGAATCAGGCGAGTGACGAAGGTGCTGGTGCTGACAAGTTCGTGTCTAGTCAGAGGCCAGTCACTCCTCTGATGTCCCTACTTGTTCGGTGTGCAGGGGAACGCCAGTTCTCTTGTGTCAGTGAATTAACGAGACACGCGTTTGTGCCTGCTTACTGGCACTATGACTATGAGAGATGGAAACAAACATACAAACTACTGCCACAAACGGATGAGAGAAACTCGCACTTTATTTACTCGGAACTTTTATACAGAATGCAAAGCATGACTGTATTTTCGGCTGAATTGGGTTAAATGTTACAACTCATTTACACACAGTCACAGAGGCCCTTATTTAAGGCAACCCAAGGAACGTGCCAACAATGTACAGTCTTCAGAGTTTATTCGATGTTATATTGTTTTCATTTTTAATTATTATGTATGCACATGCACAATGGCACTCACCACATGGGAAGGAAGTCGGAACGGGAAACCAAGAATCAGGCGTGAGCGCTCACTGCACAGGACCATCTCTTCCCAGAGCATCTCTGCCCCATCACAGTCAGGCACGGGTTGCCAAACGCAGCCGCAAGAAGAGCTCAGAGCATCCATAGAAGCACCAAGCACCTGCACGCCACTGCCAACGGACCCGAGCCGGCGCACAAGGAGGCATGCATGAGCTGAGCATCCCGGGTGACAGGGTAAAGGAGTCCTGGCGCGTGGCGCAACACAAACCACCTCAACCCCCAGACTAGAGAGCTTCTTCTTCACCCCTCTGAAACCCGCCTCCTTAACGAAATCCCCCTCACTCCGAAGCCGGCAGAGACAGGCAACATTTAAATACTTAAGTATAATTTACATGCGATATGTATGTATGTATAGGCGTTCTTTTATAGCGCTATAACTGTCACCCGACGGGCATCCTGGCGCTTAGACTGTTATGACACAATACATGATGTTTCCAGCTTCCAATCTATTTACATTGTTCTGGGGAACAGATGGGTCTTTAATGCTTTTTTAAAGGAAGAAAAATCTTCCAGGCCCCTCAGGCCTAGCGGTAGAGAATTCCACAGCCGCGCTGCGGTAAACCTGAAGGACCGACCACCCATCCGGGACCTCAGAAACTTGGGTACTACCACCAAGTAAGCCGAGGCTGACCGGAGTGGTCTTGGAGGGATGTACCATGAGAAAAGGTCCTGCAGAGGAGACGGGCCTTGTCCGTGTAGAGCCCTAAAAACCAAACACAAAGCTTTGAAGTTCAACCGTTGAGAGATTGGCAACCAATGGAGGTCCCAAAGTGCCTTGGCAGAAGAGTCCAGGCGGCGTCGCGAGAGTGCCAGTTTGGCAGCAAAATTCTGTACTCGTTGGAGTTTTCCTAGCAGAGTAACTGGTGCCCCCAGCAGCAGTGCGTTGCAGTAGTCGAGACGACTTAAAATTATGCTCCGCACTACCTCTGGTCTGGCCTGTACCGGGAGCAAGGGTAGAATCTTTCGCAATGATCCAAGTAATGCCATACAAGTGGCCACCGTTTTGTTCACTGATGTGTCCAGCTGTAAGTCGGAACTAAACATTACCCCCAAATTCCGAACCGATTCGGCAGGCAGACTAGTACCTTGGAAATCAGGAGGCCAAAAACCCTGTGGTAGGGGTCTGGGGGTCCGATCCATAGAGCAATGTAGCACCTCGGTTTTCGAGCTGTTAAATTGTAGGGAGTTGTTACCCAGCCATTCTGCCGTGGTGCTCATGCATCGATGGAAGACCTCCTGTGACACCCCGTCCTTACCCTCAAATGAGAAGATAAGTCGGGTGTCATCGGCGTAGTTGGTGAATGTTATGCCAAAAGATTTAATCAGCGTGATCAGGGGACGGAGGTAAAGATTGAAAAGAATGGGGCTGATGGCCGAGCCCTGGGGTACTCCCTGACCAACCCTCCTGATGTTGGATTTAAAGGGTGGCAGGGCAACTACCTGGTGCCTTTGATCGAGATATGACACCAGCCATTCAAGTGCCAAGCCCAACACCCCAGCCTCCGTCAGTCTCCTGATCAGGATTGCATGGCTGACCGTGTCGAACGTGGCCGACATGTCGAGCAGCACTAAAAAGGCTGCTTGACCCTGGTCGGCACGCGTGCGAAGGTCATCGAGAACAGTCACCAATGCCAACTCTGTCCCATGTGCCGGTCTAAACCCAAACTGAGCCACATCCAAACAATCAGTAGTCTCAAGAAAGTTGGAGAGATGTTTTGTGGCCAGTTTCTCCAGAATTTTAATAGGGAATGGCAAGAGGGAGATGGGCCTAAAGTTGGCTGGGCATGTGGGGTCCAGATTCTCCTTTTTTTTTTTAACTTTATTTTTGTTGAAGACAATGATAGCATATAACAGTAGCGCCGACAGCCACAGGAAAGCAACGACATTATGTCAAGGAACATACTTCTGTGTACACGGCCCATCAGCCCACAACCCGAGGGCCGGGCGGCGGTAGCTGGTAACATGTAAGCCAGGTCCAGAACCTAGCCATGGAACTGCGCGGCAGGATATTCTGATCTGCTTTTCTTATTTTTATTAATACAGGTTACCCGCCAACTCCCCAAAGGAACCCCTCCCCCCAAAACTTCGGCATTCATGACTAAAACATGTGTACACAGGTCGTTCACCTCATTATGGCACTCCTATCGGCAGATATAGCAGCGGTCATTACGTAAATTAGGAATGACACCTTGGGATACTAAACACAATTCCTCCCAGTAGTAACCTACATGTGCGTGTACGGTCAGGCACCCCCCCCCCAACTCACTGCCCTCCCCCACCCTCCCCACCGCCCTCATCCTCAGACCCTGTATCCCCAGGGGTGAACAACTCCGCACTTGTTCCATCCGAGTCCTCTGCTGCCTCTCCCACCACTCGCATCATTCTCCACGCAAGCAGGTCGTCCTGCAGCTTCACATCTCTACGCACGGTTTGCATGAAGGTTTCCTCCGCCAGGGACCATTCCCCCACATCTCTAAGCCACTGTGACTTCTCAGGGGCCCTCTGTCCCATCCACGTGATGGCCACCCTCCTCCTTGCCAGTACTAACAGTAGTTGTAACATTTTGTAGGGCAGATTACACTTCCTGGGCTTGGGGACTAGGGCCAACAAGCAGTGAAGGGGGGTCAGTTCCATCCGGAGTTCAGTAACTCTACAAATATGCGCCACTACCGACTGCCAGAAGGTGTAAACCAATGGGCATTCCCACGCCAGATGAAGGAAGGAGGCACTCGGCGCGCCACATCTAGGGCAATTATCGCGCTTGTCCGGGGCAATACGCTTCAAGGCAACCGGAGTCACATATGTTCGGTGTAAAAAGTTAAAGTGTGTCAGTTTGAACCGTGCATTGCACGACACCTTCCGGGTGAGGGTACCAATGCGTTTGCGCTGTGTCGGGTCTAAAGCAACCCCCAGGTCAGCCTCCCAGGCCGCCCACGCCGTTGGAACCGGTGGGGTGGAGTCCTGCCGCATGGCTGAGTACAATAGAGTTATCAGCCTCCTGCCCCTACCACATGAAAGGATAATATTAAGGGTATGGGACACAGGGGGCGCATCAGGGAATTGCGGCCAAGTATCTTGTGCCATTGCATGGAGGCCCCTGTAGTGTAGGAACTGTCCCTCTCCGAGTCCGAATGTCTCCGTCGCCCGTTCGATAGATAGAAACGTGTCGTCCGGGTAGAGATCTGCCAACAGCTCGCACCGACCCGCTCTCCAGTCATGGAAGGGCATGTGTACTTCCATGTCCACCACTGGGGCCATGATCCATATCGGCAGCTCCCTGTGAAAGGGGGCCCTCCGTAGGATTTTTTCCACAACGCGCTGCCAAATGGCTGCGGTGTGGCGCACTATGTACGGCAGTGCCGCATCCGCGCCCCTGCCGCGCATCAGGGCCATCTGTACTGCCCTTTCATCCGCACTCCCCGCAAGGAGCCGTAGTTCCCAGGTATCCGCATCCGCGAACCACCTGGCAGCTGGCAACAGCTGAGCTGCATAGTAGTAGAGGTCGAATCTCGGCGCCTCCAACCCCCCCTCCTCCCAGCTGCGGACAACCGTGTGTAAGGCAACTCTACTACGCCTGCCCGCCCAGAGTAAGGACGTAAGGAGAGTATTAAGCGTGCGGAACATCCGCGGGGGAAGTGGGCACAGTGAATTCTGCAACACATACAGCACCCACGGCAGCATCACCATTTTCGCCACTGCCAGTCGTCCCATCAGGGAGAGAGGCAATGTGTTCCAGAATGCCACCGATTGTTGTAGGGAGTGCACTTCTCTATCCGCATTGCGGGCCAGCAATTGTTCGTCCGACGACGCCACCTGTATCCCCAGATAGCGGAAGGCTTCCAGTTCCCACCGCAGACCCAGGTGTGGCAAGTCCCCGCGCGCGTCCACATTACATCCCGCTAGGGGGAAGATCAGGGACTTCCCTGCATTGATACGCAGGCCCGAAGCTGCGCCAAAACGGTCCAGTAGCTGTAGCAAAACCGGTAGCGCAGCCTGCGGAGATGTTAAATAAAACAAAGCATCGTCCGCATACAAGGACACCGTGTGGATATTGCTCCCCACTTTGATTCCCCATTGGGCCATTGTGGTACGGACTTCCACCGCCAATGGCTCAATTGCCAGGGCGAACAGGAGCGGCGAGAGGGGGCACCCCTGACGGGTGCCCCTCTCCAACGCCCAGTCCTCCGAGCGAGCAGCCCCAAGTTTGACTCTGGCCCGAGGCGCCCGATACAGTATCTGGATCCACTTGCGAAACAGGGACTTTGTGTGGGAGTGGGAGAGATCGTATATTAAGTCTATGAGCTCAGGTACAGCAGATAACGAGCTAGCCGGGGGTCTATAACATAGACCCCTGAATAGCACGCCTCCTTGGTCCTTGATGGAGAAACCCAATGTTTCGCACCCAGCGATTGCCTTGATAAGCTGGGAGACGTCAAGAGTCTGCCTAAAAATTAATCCAGTTCCACCTCCTCTGGCTCCCACCCTGGGATTATGCATTATTTTGAAGCCAGAGGGACAAGCTGTCCCCAGTTCCACCGAGCTAGTCGGTGTTGTCCAAGTCTCTGTCATGAAGAGTACGTCTAGATGGTAAGACTCGATAAGTAATGCAATTTCTTCACAGTGTTTGATGAGAGATCTCACATTCAACAAGCCACAGGACAAGGCAACTGGGTGCTTACTGGTGATATTATACTTTCGGTTACTGAGTGAACCGAGATTAAGGCGTAAAAGTTCATCGCGGGAATAAGAGTAAGAAGTTACATCTTGGTTCAGAGAGGCAGAACTTTCGGCGCCCGGAGCGCCCTGTGCGCGAACGGGCGCAAACGGGCTTATCTCTGGCGCACCTCCGGCGCTCCGCCGGCGCGCCCGCTGCGCGCCTACGCTGCGCGCTTTAGGGGCATCCATCATATATAGCCGTATACGCAAGAGTCCTGTAGTGCGATCACTAGCCCCCCAACCAAGATGGCGCCAGCAATTCGGCACTCCCTGGTTCCCTCACTCACCCAAGATGGCGGCTACCAACACCGCAGCGCGATGTCCCCAGGAGCCCTAAGGTACCCTGAAGCGCTCGAATTCCCGCAAAGTGCGAAATGAGGTCACAATTATAGTGCTGGTAAGAGTGGTACTAATAACACGCTATGAGAGAGGTAGCGCCTAGCGCCAAGATCGACAGCGCGAGCGCGCAGTAAAGTAGATTAATTTTAAAATAATTAAAACAGCAATGCGGCAATAGATTCTGCAGCTCGCAATGGTCATGTAAGTCTGACCTGTCGATGGGGAAGTTCTGCTTTTATGCACTTCCAGACGCAAGAGTCCTGTAGTGCGATCACTAGCCCCCCAACCAAGATGGCGCCAGCAATTCGGCAGTCCCTGGTTCCCTCACTCACCCAAGATGGCGGCTACCAACACCGCAGCGCGATGTCCCCAGGAGCCCTAAGGTGCCCTGAAGCGCTCGAATTCCCGCAAAGTGCGGAATGAGGTCACAATTATAGTGCGGGTAAGAGTGGTACTAATAACACCCTATGAGAAAGGTTGCGCCTAGCGCCAAGATCGGCAGCGCGAGCGCGCAGTAAAGTAGATTAATTTTAAAATAATTAAAACAGCAATGCGGCAATAGATTCTGCAGCGCGCAATGGTCATGTAAGTCTGCGATATGCGATAATAATACATAATAAAATATTATATAAAACTTACCTTGGCTTCCCGCGCTGACTCCCGAGACTGCAGACTTCCGACTCCCGCCGTCCTGGATTTTGAATGCGTCTGACGTGGTCTGGGCTCTCGTCAACAGGAAGGCTGCAGGCAACCAGGGCCGGACTGGTAACTGTAAGCAGCCTTGGCAAATTTTGCCAGACCAGCCCCCGTCCGACGGGCAGCGAGCGAGCGCAGTGAACGAACCCGACCGCCCCTAGGGGGGTTTGGGGGGGTTTTCCCCCCAAGAAATTTTTGGAAAACGACAGACCAAAATGGTGAATTTTACAGCACATTTTTGATTACATATTCAAATTGTATCAACTTTCAAAGCACAGAAAATAGTAGATGATGACCTTAAAGAACATCAGGTTACCCACCCAATCGTATGTACCCATAGGCATTCTTTCAGAGAGCACCAAAAATAGACACAAGTAGTGAATCAGGTTCCCTGCCCCTTCTACCCCAACCCCCAGGCGGATCTGCCAAGAGGTCTGAACACTCATGAAAAACAAATGAAGACGTCTGCATAATACATTCATTGACAAAACATATTGTATAGAAACGCTGGGAGGATGAACAAGCACTGACTGCGGGAATAGGTCTGGCTATGTTTTTATGTGGGGAGGAGAGAGAGGGGGGAATTTAGGGGGAGAGAGAGAGAGGGAGACAGAAGAAGAGAAAGGGAGAAGTAGAGGGAGAAAAAGAGGAAGAGAATGAGAGAGAGGAAGGAGAGGAATGAGAAAGATGGGGAAAGGGATGGAAAGAGAGGGGCGAGAGAAAGAAAGTGGGAGGGAGAGAGAGAGGAGAAAATAGAGATAGAGAGGGAAGAGAGGCAGGGGGCGAGAGAGGGGGTGAGAAAGACAGGGATAGAAAAGAGAGGGAGGGATAGAGAGAGAGGCCAGGGAGAGAGAGAAAAGGATAGAGAGAAAGGGATAGGGAGTGAGAGAGGAACCAAGAGAGATATGAGGAGAGAGAGGGGGAGAGGGGGGATAGAGAGAGGGGGAGAGTGAGAGAGCGAGAGAGGGATAGGTTGGTATAGAGAGAGTGAGAGGGATAAATAGAGAGCGCGTGAGGGAGCGAGAGAGAAATAGAGAGAGGGAGGGAGCAAGAAAGGGAGAAAGGGGAGAGAGAGAGGGCAACAGAAAGAAAGAGTGGGAGGGAGGGAGAGAGATAGAGAAGAGAATAGAGATAGAGAGGGGAGGGGGGAGACAGGGAGAGGGAGAGAGGGGGGAGAGAAATGCAGGGATAAAAAAGAGAGGGAGGGATAGAGAGAGAGAGAAAAGGATAGAGAGAAAGGGATAGAGAGTGGGAGAGGAACTGAGAGAGATATAGGGATAGAGGGAGAGAGGGGGGATAGAGGGAGGAGTGAAAGAGAGAGGGATGGGTATAGAGAGATTGAGAGGGATAAAAAGAGCGTGTGAGGGAGAGAGAGGGATAGAGGAATAGAGAGGGAGAGAGAGGGAGGGATAGAGAGAGAGTGGGAGGTAGCAAGAGAGGGAGAGAGAGAAAGGGAGAGAGAGGGGGCGGGAGAAAGAAAGAGTGGGAGGGAGGGAGAAGGCGGGTGAAAGAGATGGGGCGCGAAAGAGACAGAGAGAGAGGGAGAGGGATAGAGAAAGAGAGGCATACAAAGACAGAGGGGGAAACATGGTAGGAGAGAGAGAGAGAGAGAGAGAGAGAGAGAGAGAGAGAGATCACACTGTTCCCTTTCTGTCCGCATTTGTCTTTTCTTCTACCTTATCTCTACACCCCCAACTGGCTCCGCTTCAGCCAACTATGGGGCAACATGCATTCCAGACAGAGCACTACTACCCATTGGGACTACCCGTCCCAATATTGACAGCAGACAACACTTAAACTAAAAGGTTCATAGTCATACAGCCGTTTTAAGGTTATGGACATGAGATAAATGCACATCCACCGAGTCTGAAAGTGAAATGGAACACATTACACAGTCTGTGCTTATCCCAACACCAGCCAAGGATCCAGCCTTCCTGGACCAAACTTGGACGCCTCTGAGTCAGCATTTCAAAACTTGTTGTAATGTGCAGCAGATCAAAAGGAAGAGACAGCTTTTTTGACATTACGTATGTCAGCCTCACTTTCCTTTGCTCCTCAAAGTACAAACAAATGTGTGATCATATGATTACCTCCAAGATTTAAACACAACTGAATTTGTAGCCACAACTAAGTTATCTCACAATTGCCACTTTCAATAATGCGCAGTTCCAGGTATCACACGTCCTTGCCATTTTCACAGTGAGCACATCATCAGCCAGGATAGCATGACTCCAGTAGCATGGAGAGCATGGGACCCACGTCTGGGCATACCCTTCCCACTCGGGGTGACAAATTCAAAAACAAGACTTGATGGACAGAATGCAGAACAATGTCAGACATCCACCCCAGTACAGAGGTCTGGGCCTAAATCCACAGTTTGTTTGCTCTCCATGCCTTTCCAGTTTGAACACAGCCATAAATGTAATCAGTCTTGACCCTGCGCCCAATGGGAACAGTCCAGCCTGAACTGCCAGGCCAGGTCCTCCCTGGCCTGGAAACAAGCATCCTAGGACCGGTTTTGGGGTTTCACCCCTCATCAGCCAGGATAGCATGACTCCAGTAGCATGGAGAGCACGGGACCAACGTCTGGGCATACCCTTCACACTCGGGTGACAAATGCAAAAACAATTGTTGGACAGAATGCAGAACAATGTCATACATTCACCGAGTACAAAGATCTGGGCCTAAATCCATCATTTTTTTGCTCCCCATGCCATTCCAGTTTGAACCCAGCCATATGCAAATCAGTCTCGACTCCAGTGGCATTTAGAGCAGCATTCAAAACAGTCTGCTTTGTCATGAATGCTGGTGATGGTACAGCACTTTGAGACATTATTCTGCAGTGCTCAGAAATTATAGGAGGTAATGAAAACTGTAGAATTGCTGGCACAGACATAGAGCACATACCAGATATATATAAGCACAGGTTAACTCCCTTTAATTAAAGTTTTAATACATTCATGTGGTTACCTAGTGACATAGCGAGTTTGATTTTTACTCCATAATCGACAGCCTGCAATGATCATGTCTGATCATTTTGACATCATTTAAAAGGAATGCCCGCCGTTTTCAAAATCAGAGTAATCATACTGAAAGTTGTTATGGGCAAAATTGTGTATTATTGAAATTTCCCGAAATTCCATGAGACGATTGCAAAATGAGGCATTCACAGCAAAAATGAAGCTTGCCCGTATCTTGCACAACTTTTTTAAGTGAACATGCATCTAATGAAAAAAATGTTTCATGAGGAGACTGGCTTGAGTACAGACATGTTCTATCCAAATCAGTTCCCCATTGGTAACTAGCAAAACACCAGCGTCTATGGTTCGTTCCCTGTTGAATGGAGAGTTTCTCTGAATTTTAATGTAGGAATCTCCCTTGGAAAACAAAAAAGTATTGCCACAGCCAATAGGCAATGCATGGCATTCACCAGCAACTTAACAGACAAACATAAAAAGCCTATATTTAAGCATACATGCCAACATTACAAGCACGTGCATGCACAGAAATTCAGACACACACACATGGTGAGCCAAACAACACTGCAAGCATGCATGCACTTAAACCAAGTCATCATGGATTGCCTACTGTTAAATCTTATGACTATTCTAATTCACTTTTTTATTTTTTATTCAACATTTTCCAATATGCACAGAGTACGGTATTGCATATCAATATGAGGCTGCAATTGCATTTCTAATTGAAAGAAGCAAGCAACCCAGGTACATAGTCAGTCATGTAACACGTTTGCTTCTTTCAGTCTCGGGAGTCGGGGCGGAAAAACGGACCTGCGGAATGCTGTTGGTGGCACTGGCAGACACAGGGGGAGGTCGGGCTAGGTGGCGCTAGTTGAATAAAATGATGGCCGCTTCAGTAGTGGTACAGTTTTTTTACAGGCAGCTTGCGACTCGGTTGCGAGACGAGTGCGAACCTAATTTCAAAGAAGCAAGCAAGCAGCGCTGACTATGTACCTGATGACAAGTAAGTTATAACCTTTCGGGCCGGGAGGTTTTTAACCAGGCCTGGTCAGGTTATAACTTAGGCAGCTAGCGAGTTGCGAGACGAGTGCGAACCTAATTGCACAGTTCTATTTCAAAGAAGCAAGCAAGCAGCGCTGACTATGTACCTGATGATAAGTTATAATCTCTCGGGCCGGGAGGTTTTTAACCAGGCCTCACATCAATCACTCCGGTTATTGGGCGAATGCACTGTTTCAAATGAACGGCAGCAGAAGGGTGCTGGGCTCGCGGGTTGTGTGATGTGTTTCTTGTCTACACATGAGCGCCCTCCCTGGGGGCAGCAGGGGTATGAGGCGCCCCAGCCCTCAGGGCGGAACACGCTGGACTGAAACTGAAAGCAGGGTCTGTGCCGTGAACTCACAGATGAATACAACAGAAGGCCTGAGCCACCGAGGCCTGTGCCCCCGAGGCCTGTGCCCTCGAACCCAGAGACCGGTCTGTGCTCAAGAACCCCCGAGGCCCCTGAGCCCCCGACACCTGTGTCCCCGAGGCCTCTGCCCCTGAGGCCTGCCTAGAGTGAGATGGGAGAAGAGAGGCTTGGGTGGGAGTTGAACGAGAGCATCACATGCCATCCAGTGAGGTGCCAGCCAGGCTGGGGGCCGAAAGGATCTACTCAGTTCAGGAGGCTTCTCAAACTGAGCTGTTGTGGCAGATGTTCGGTTAAGAAAATGACCCCTGGGCAGCAACTGATGAACGTTGTTTGTGAGAGTTCAAAGTCAATCTGCAGCTCTCTACAAATGACTCAAATAAACACAAAAACAAATACATACATATGTAAACAAATAAGTTAATATATACATACACAAATATATACGTAGATAAATAATGCGGGCCTTTACTGTAGGCTGGTACAGACTCTTCTGTAAACTGTAAAAATACTTTCAGATATTTGAAATATACACTTATAAACGTCACCTCACCCAGCGATTACCTAAAGCGACCTCAAAAAGTTTGGATTCCTTAATCCTTGCATAAATCGAACTATTTTTCTATATGTACTAAAGACGGAACCATACTATATAACTTGCATGTTTTTTCTGAGTAATCTCTCTTTTACGGCTGTCTCGGTTTCTGTCACGAGCCCCAGGTGTTCCTGGAAATAGGTACAATTGCTAGCGCCTCCTGGAAGTGGTGCATTCGCACAAGATGTCTTTGCCTTGTGTTGCTTTCGACAGGTCTCTTTGTTACAGTCTTTTTGCATAACATAGTTATTGTAACTAGTGACATCCTTTCGCATTGCGTGTTCTGGCAGCAAAAATAACTCTTTGTTATATAAGGAACATGCAAGCTGGAAGCTCTCAAAGTCTGCACTGGAATAACAGACTCAGGGAGTATAAGATGGGGTTTTGTGACTGTTAATACTTCAAGCTTTTGTGAAACTTTTCTCAAGTCCCTTACTAGTTTTGTCAGTGTGCAGCATTGAAATCACAATGGGAAAAACAGGCCTTGACCACTGAAAGTCCTTTTTAGGTCGAGCGACAAATCTCAATGCGCATGTGCATTGAGCGGGAGCTCGATATATAGGGACTTAAACAAAGCTTACCGAGATCAGGCGATTCCCAGGCGATTTCTTGCAGTGCCCGTGAAAGCTCGCTCAATGCGCATGCGCATTGCCATAAAAAGCGCGTGCACAGACACCAGCCCCCCTCCCACAGTCATCCCCCAGCGTGCGCTGTGCCAACAAGCCTTTGAAGTGAAGCTTAGCTTCACTTCAAAGGTATCCGCTACCCCCGACCCCTGCTTCACACGTTTCTCGCATTTCTCCTCCCTCCCTCGCCCTTCAGCGCGCCCTGTTCACCCTGCTCCCTTTCTTCCTTCGTTCTTTCCTTTCCTTCTTTTGGCCCGTCAGCCTCCATCCTTTCTTTCCCTCTTCCTTGTTTGTTGTTGCAGTTTTTATACTGCTTGTTTTTCATTTTTAATACTCTGACACTTGCTTGGCTTCACAGCACAAAGACCCCCCACCTTGTTGCTTTAAGGCAGACGCACCTGAAGGTCGGCTTTAACTATTATGGGAGGCTTGTTTTTTAAACAAATTTCTTGGGGGCTGTTTTTATAAAATTAACAAAGCATGTGAAACATCTTTTCACACAGATCTCACCTATTTTGACCTCTGAAGCTAACCAATTTCTCTCTCCATACTCCGTGTATTTACTGAAAATAATGGGCATTTGTTCGAAAAATCTAGAGCACCCATTCTTATCTCAGATTTTATTACCACATAACTCCGTTTTGCCTGCAAATTATGATAATATCAACTGAAAAATGCATTTCATCCACATATTGAGAAAGTCCAGTAAATTCCCTAAGAAATAGCCAAATGATTTTTTTTCCACTCATTGATTATTTATTATTATTCGTTTTTCACTTTGCTCGTTTTTTCACAAAGCCCGTGTGCAATCTTTGAACAGGTTTAAGACCCGCACATTGATTAGTTTTGAGCCTCCACATGCTGGGCAGATACATTATTGTGTTCCTGACAGCATAGACTCACGCTCTCTGAAAAATATTTAAACCTGTTTTCATTAGAGAAAACAGTCTTTTATCGAAATACCGTCACTTTTCAACTATATCTTCAGTATGTAATGCTGCGTTATCATGCTCCGCCCCACAAGCTTCCCCCAGCGTGCGCTCTGGCTCAGCCGAGCCGCACTCCTCCCACACCACTCACACACAAGTGAAGCTTCACTTCAAAGCTCCCACAGATGATGATAAACACCCGCAGGCACGCATTCACACGGAAACAGTCGCAAACACACAAACACTTCTACAACAGATGTCCCTTCAACCATTTTCTAACAAAGACTGACAGAGACACACAGACCTTCCCAGAATAAATGCACGTGAAAATGGACAGACACGCACCAGGACACACCACACAGACGCACACTGTAGGGGTGTAACAATTTCCTACCACTCACGCCTCCAGGGTCACCAGGTCACGTGCATGTTACCCACCTGTGTGCCACTGCTGTTGTGTCAATAATGCCCAGCTCTGCTGATACAAGGCTTCTAGACAATATACACAACCACCCCATCCACCACCACCACCGCATCCACCACCACCACCGCATCCACCATCACCACATCCACCGCATCCACCACCACTGCATCCACCACCACATCCACCATCACCACCACCACATCCACCATCACATCCACCACCACCACATCCACCATCACCTCCACATCCACCATGACATCCACCACCACCACATCCACCACCACCGCATCCACCACCACCGCATCCACCACCACCACTACATCCACCACCACATCCACTACAACCAACACCCCATCCACCACTACCACCACCACCGCATCCACCACCGCATCCACTGCATCCACCACCACATCCACCGCATACACCACCACATCCACCATCACCACCACATCCACCATCACATCCACCACCACCACCACATCCACCACCACATCCACCATCACCTCCACATCCACCATGACATCCACCGCCACATCCACCACCACATCCACCACCATCACATCCACCACCGCCACATCCACCACCACCACCACTTCCACCACCACCGCATCCACCACCACCACATCCACCACCACCACCACCACATCCACCACCACTTCCACCACCACCACATCCACCATACCCACCACCATCACTTCCACCACCACATCCACCACCACTTTCACCACATCCACAACCACCACATCCACCACCACCACATCCACCACCACCACATCACCACCACATCCACCACCTCCACCACCACCACATCCACCACCACATCCACCCCCACATCCACCACCATCACCACCACATGCACCATCACCACCACCACCACATCCACCACCACCATATCCCCCAGATCCACCACCACCACCACATCTATATGTGTGTGGCTCTGTGTGTGTGTAGGTGCAAATGCAATGTTCTTGGGTTTTCGTCACAATAAAATACACTGAACATAATCTTCACAAAAGTTATTTACAAACGTTTAAGCTATTGCCATTATAAATTACAATAACTTTTATTTAAGTATTAATTATTTACAAAATTAAAAGCCATTGTTATTTGTAATATCAATACATCTAAGTCACGTAAATACAACACACATTGCATTACAAATGCTATAGGTGTCACATTTGCAAAAGTTAAAACTATTGACATTGTAACTGACAAAGCTATTAATTTTGCTACTTTCAAAACCAACACAAACATAAAATAAGTGTCATTTACAATACCAATAGCTCAAACTTTCCTAATGCGAGACCTATTGCATTTCCAATGCTTGTTTAAATGATGTTCTATGCCAGTTGTACAGGTACAATGCTGTTTTGTTCAGGTGAAAAATGACAGGGTCGTTGAGGCCTGTGCCCCTGAGGCCTGTGTCCCCGAGGCCTGTGTCCCCGAGGCCTGTGCCCCAGAGTCCTGCCTCGAGCGAGATGGGAGAAGAGCCCGGGAGGTTTGTAACCAGGCCTCACATCAATCACGCCGGTTATTGGGCGATTGCACTGTTTCAAATGACGGCAGCAGAAGGGTGCTGGGCTCGCGGGTTTTGTGTGATGTGTTTTTTGTCCACACACATGACCTGGGGGCAGCGGGGGTATGAGGCGCCCCAGCCCTCAGGGCGGAACACGCTCAGCGTCGGATTGGTAACGCGGGCAGTCGGGCAATGCCCGAGGGGCCGGTGTCTGAGCTGCAGCTGTGGGCTGCTTTTTTGAGCAGCCTGGGGGCCGATTTAGGCAGTTTCTGCACTGTCAGGATGCCGCCAGCGGCCCAGCGGGTGCTCCAGTGGCCTTTCTGGAGACAGATGGGCCTCCATTATCTTCCTTGCATCAATTTGCAGAGGTGTCACTCCCTTTCTCTCCCTGGGCCGGTCGATTAATAAATGCTGATTGGGTGGGGGCAGGGGGCCTGAGCAAAAGTGGCCTCACTTGTTTCAGGTGTGGTTCAACAGTGTAAACTAATCGGTGCATTTTTTGTTACCCCTCCCACCCCCCTATATAAAATTTCGCCGAAGCAGTGTTGTAGGGAAAGGCAATATGCAAATGTGGGCCACTTTTTTTTTGCATGCCCAGGCCGATTTTGAATCCCAATCCAACCCTGCTGGCCAGCCACTGCTTCAGTTATTCAGGCTGCCAATCATCAGCCTCTTGGTAGCCTGGCTGCTGCTGAAATCTTTTCATTGCCATTTTTTTCCTGCACAGGTCGCAGCGGGCAAATGGGTGATGCACCCCCCGTACTCGTTGCTGCTGTTCGGTGTTTGGTAGTCAGACTGCCTTCAGGAGGGGAGGAGGGCACAGGACAACCAGAGACTGCTGGCCTCTTCCGTGGGGGCTGGGGGTGTTGCGTGCGTCCGATGTTCCAGAGCCCATCCTACCAAAGCTCTGCAAACTGGGCCAAGGACAGGAAGAAGACCAAATGTAGAATGCGACATAAAGATGTCTTTTGAAGTGTCTGTTTTGCAATGTTTGTTCAAACACCTACATTTTGAAGTAGACATGAAACTGTTTTGTGTTACAAACTGCAGCTACAGTTTTTGACTACAGAGATTTAGGACTGTTTGCCTCATGACAAAATGTGTGAATTTTGTATTTGTAAGGTGAACTGAAAGACACTCTGGCTGGGGTCGCACAACAGTGTGAAAGGTGAAAACAGGCCTTAAGTTTATTGAAACAAACAAATAAAAAACGTCTTCCTTTCTGATGTCTAAGTATTTTGAAAAGTCGGATCGAAACTAGAAGTGCAACAGTGGCATGTTACTTCTTAAAAACTGAAGAGTAATGGAAAGAAAGCTTTATAGAAGGATCAAACAAATCAATATTTATAAGAGTGTTTTATGTGCTGCACGCCGAGGACGCAGAGATCAGACAGTAGTTTGCTTGCTGCTCTCACTCACTTGGTGCTGGTATTACATTTTCTAGGAGCGCTTTCCTGTCCCTTCCAGTACTTTATGAGTTAGACCTGAGAGATGCTACACAGGAGTCATCCTCGAGGGACAAACGACTCGGCTGCATCTGCACTTCCCTAGTCAGTAATACCAAAATTATTTTAAAAACATGAGGTCACACTACTGGCCAGCACCCCCCACCCCTAAACATTGTTCCAGCTCTCCTATTCAGCGCTTGCTCTCATCGCTGCGGTGGGGGCAGTCACAGCTTCACAGGGAGGTTCATGTGTGGGGGTACAAAGGGCTCATCGCACAACAGACACTCCACAGCAGAACAACTTGTCTGTACAGCCCAGTCCGTATCTTTATAAACGAGAACCTCTTTACTACACTTTAAAACATAATACTACACACAACAAAAATACAGTTCCTCGCAGTGAGGTGCCCTGAGGCCTGGTCAGGTTATAACTTACCAGGGGTACATAGCGGTCGCGCTGCTTGCATCTTACAGAATCTGGGGGGGGGGGGGCGGAAAAACGGACTCACCTCAGGCCTGCTGACTAGTGACACAGGGGGCTAGCCTACAATTATGTCATGTGGATTGTGACCGCTTCTGTACCGTCCGTCGGTGGACTGTGGCAGCTGCTCCTCGCTCTCATCACTCTGCAGTCACGCGCGCAGTAAATTGCAATGCGCATGTGGGAATTACACCCCCTCCCCCACCCTGGAGAGGCGCGCAGACGCGGCAGGAGGAGACAGGGCATCATTCTGCGCGCAAAGGCACCTCCTCCTCCGTCGTTTGGGGTTAGGTTGCACACTTGCACATAACAACATTCAGCAATGTTGTGCACCGGTCAATCACAGCTTGCTGGCGCGCTACTGCTATTCTGCTACTAACTTGGAAGTCTCTCAGACTGATGTCCCTAACTAAGTGAGTGATTAGAGTGACGCTGTTGTGGCCTGGGGGGCCGATTTTCAGTCCGACCGTCACAGGCTGTGACGGTCGGACTGAAAATCGGCCCCCAGCCACAAAACCGGCCTATTTTTTTCAAAAACCGGCCCCCCCACCCCCTCCAGCCTACCGGGGGATTGCCCGGTGCCTGGACTCACCAGTCCGGCCCTGCAGGCAACCTCCCTCCCCTCCACCGCAGCCAGCACCGATTGGTTCGGACGGCTGCCCCAACAGCGTCATTTCTCTCAGTCTGTATGCTGCAGAGAACGGAGAGGAGGAAGCGGAGTACTTAATCGCTGTATCCTATCTACTTTATCAGAGAGCATCGCAGTGGCATTCCTAGCTTTAGTTAAATCTGTTTGCATCTGAACAATAACCCTCATTAAATCATCCATGGTGGCCATAATGTCAAAACTCTCAGACCGGGAGGAATATTATTCGTGGGCTCACTATTCTGTCAGGTTGCTTCTTCCTCAGGGTCTGGAGTGATGATATAAGGGGCCCACCTCTCAATACCTCCAACTCTGATTGTAATGATTACAGAGTATTGAAGTGATTAAGCGGGGGGAAAGGGAATTAGGAAGGGAACAGCTGGGAAGGAGATCTGAAAAGGAAAAGTTACTCGCAAACAAAAATACACGCACTTTCCTTCGCACAAAGACGTAAATTAGGACATCAGATTCTGTCCTTCAATCAGGAACTAGCTTAAGAGCTTCGTGGCTTGCGTTTATTCAGACAATCAGACTCTTAGTTGACCTTTCTTAGATCCGCTATATTGTGGCGATAATACTTCACTTCAGTATCAACTGCTCAAAGGCATAAGCGGCAGAATTTGGTTTAGGTCTTTCTATGACTAGGTTTTCAATCACCTAAACAATCAGTGTCTTATATTTCCTTATTTTATGTGACTTAAAAGTGTTCCCAAAAACATTCATGGAACTACTATAGAACAAGAATCGCACTCGTGAATATGGTAATCAGCTAGAGAAAGCATGCATAGAATTTCTACTGAACAAGAATCACACTTGTGAATAAGGTAAATGATCTTGAAAATCAAATTGAATGTTCCTAATAAATCACTGAAATGGTTTTAACAAGATTCGCAATCTTACCTGTAGAGTGGACCTCTGTCTCCTTTCTCTCACTCTGCTCCTTCACTCGTTTTTCTATCCTTTCTATCTTTCACCTTTCTGCATCTCTGCTCTTTTGTGCGTTATTTCTGCCCATTTTCCCTCCCTCTGCTCCTTCACTCGTTATTCTTCCCTTTCTATCTTTCACCTTTCTGCACCTCTGCTCTTTTGTGCCTTATTTCTGCCCATTTTCCCTTTCTCTCCCTCTGCTCCTTCACTCGTTTTCACTCGTTTTTCTACCCTTTCCATCTTTCACCTTTCTGCCCTTTTCTGCATCTCTGCTCTTTTGTGCCTTATTTCTGCTTATTTTCCCTTTTTTCTTTATCCCTTCTTTCCTCCCTTTACCTTTCCCCGCCGCTGCTGCCCCGCGGCCCCCCCCCCCCCAGCGCGACCGGCCCAATCCAGCTCCTCTCCCCGCTCCCGCCTCCCAGCTATCCAGCCCTCCCCGACCCCTACTTAATGGCGGCCACTGGTGCACCGAAGGCGCGTCAAAAGCAAGCACGTCTGCGCCCGTCCGCGACCCGTCCGCGACCAGCACCAGGAACCCTGGACCTCCGCCCCGCCAACGCTACGACCCAGCAGCACTCCACGCACTCAATCCAGGCTGCAACAACAACTGCAAGCTAGCATCCCCAGCCGACACCCATGGACCCTTCAGCTGTCACCGCTGCCGGCACACCTGTCCCTCACCACCCCTTGTTGTAAATATTTTTGTCCACCCTAAGCGTGGAAGGGTATGCTCAGATGTGAGTCCCTTGCTCATTGCACCATCAGGATTCAAGCAAGCCGGGCCGAAGAGGCTGAAATGCCAGAAACCGGTCCCCGGTAGCTTGTTTCCTTCCCAGTGTAAGAATTGGCTTTTGTAGTTTGGTTTGCCCTGTTCCCATCATGCACTGGGACAGGAACAGACTAATTTGCATACAGCCAGGTTCTGAAACTGGGATGGTGCAGTGAGCTAAAAAACGGTGTTGGATCTAGCCCTGATCTCTTGACTGGGTGAGAGTATTCTGTTTAATTCAGAGACTCTGTCCCTCACCACCCCTTGTTGTAAATATTTCTGTCCACCCTAAGCGTGGAAGGGTATGCTCAGATGTGAGTCCCTTGCTCATTGCACCATCAGGATTCAAGCAAGCCGGGCCGAAGAGGCTGAAATGCCAGAAACCGGTCCCCGGTAGCTTGTTTCCTTCCCAGTGTAAGAATTGGCTTTTGTAGTTTGGTTTGCCCTGTTCCCATCATGCACTGGGACAGGAACAGACTAATTTGCATACAGCCAGGTTCTGAAACTGGGATGGTGCAGTGAGCTAAAAAACGGTGTTGGATCTAGCCCTGATCTCTTGACTGGGTGAGAGTATTCTGTTTAATTCAGAGACTCTGTCCCTCACCACCCCTTGTTGTAAATATTTTTGTCCACCCTAAGCGTGGAAGGGTATGCTCAGATGTGAGTCCCTTGCTCATTGCACCATCAGGATTCAAGCAAGCCGGGCCGAAGAGGCTGAAATGCCAGAAACCGGTCCCCGGTAGCTTGTTTCCTTCCCAGTGTAAGAATTGGCTTTTGTAGTTTGGTTTGCCCTGTTCCCATCATGCACTGGGACAGGAACAGACTAATTTGCATACAGCCAGGTTCTGAAACTGGGATGGTGCAGTGAGCTAAAAAACGGTGTTGGATCTAGCCCTGATCTCTTGACTGGGTGAGAGTATTCTGTTTAATTCAGAGACTCTGTCCCTCACCACCCCTTGTTGTAAATATTTTTGTCCACCCTAAGCGTGGAAGGGTATGCTCAGATGTGAGTCCCTTGCTCATTGCACCATCAGGATTCAAGCAAGCCGGGCCGAAGAGGCTGAAATGCCAGAAACCGGTCCCCGGTAGCTTGTTTCCTTCCCAGTGTAAGAATTGGCTTTTGTAGTTTGGTTTGCCCTGTTCCCATCATGCACTGGGACAGGAACAGACTAATTTGCATACAGCCAGGTTCTGAAACTGGGATGGTGCAGTGAGCTAAAAAACGGTGTTGGATCTAGCCCTGATCTCTTGACTGGGTGAGAGTATTCTGTTTAATTCAGAGACTCTGTCCCTCACCACCCCTTGTTGTAAATATTTTTGTCCACCCTAAGCGTGGAAGGGTATGCTCAGATGTGAGTCCCTTGCTCATTGCACCATCAGGATTCAAGCAAGCCGGGCCGAAGAGGCTGAAATGCCAGAAACCGGTCCCCGGTAGCTTGTTTCCTTCCCAGTGTAAGAATTGGCTTTTGTAGTTTGGTTTGCCCTGTTCCCATCATGCACTGGGACAGGAACAGACTAATTTGCATACAGCCAGGTTCTGAAACTGGGATGGTGCAGTGAGCTAAAAAACGGTGTTGGATCTAGCCCTGATCTCTTGACTGGGTGAGAGTATTCTGTTTAATTCAGAGACTCTGTCCCTCACCACCCCTTGTTGTAAATATTTTTGTCCACCCTAAGCGTGGAAGGGTATGCTCAGATGTGAGTCCCTTGCTCATTGCACCATCAGGATTCAAGCAAGCCGGGCCGAAGAGGCTGAAATGCCAGAAACCGGTCCCCGGTAGCTTGTTTCCTTCCCAGTGTAAGAATTGGCTTTTGTAGTTTGGTTTGCCCTGTTCCCATCATGCACTGGGACAGGAACAGACTAATTTGCATACAGCCAGGTTCTGAAACTGGGATGGTGCAGTGAGCTAAAAAACGGTGTTGGATCTAGCCCTGATCTCTTGACTGGGTGAGAGTATTCTGTTTAATTCAGAGACTCTGTCCCTCACCACCCCTTGTTGTAAATATGCCGGCACACCTGCAGCACCGCCAAGAACACGGATCCAGCACAACCTGCCCCCAAGAACACAACCGAACCGAAGACCCTGCAATGCATCCTCCTCAACGTCCGATCCCTCCACAAACACGCCACAGAAATCTGGGACCTCCTCGACAGCACCACCCCGGACGTAGCATTCTTCACCGAAACCTGGACCAACACCACCTCGGGACCGGACATCGCCATCCCCCAAGGATACAAGATCTCCAGGAAGGACCGCCCCACCCACCCAGGAGGAGGAATCGCCATCGTCCACAAATCCAGCCTCCACCTGAGCACACTCCCTGACGAGTCCACAAAACTGATGGAACACCTTCACTTCAAGATACTGGCTAGCCCCACCGCCGCCCTCCGAGGAACCCTCATCTACCGACCCCCTGGACCCCGCGGACCCTTCGCCAACTCCATCACGGACATTATCTCCCCGCAGGCCATCGCATCCACCAACTACACCCTGCTGGGAGACCTCAACTTCCACCTCGACAATCAACTGGACCCCAACACCACATGCCTCCTGGACAACCTCCACAACATTGGACCCTGCCAGATCGTGACAGAGCCCACGCACTCAGCAGGACACACCCTCGACCCCCTCTTCACTACAGGAAACTCCATCACCTTCAGCCACACCACCGAACTCCCATGGACCGACTATCGTTGCGTCCACTTCACCTTCAGAACACACACCATCCACAGACACCAGCACCTGCTTCCAGAAAGAAACTGGACCAAAATCACCAACGACCAGCTCACCTCCTCACTCAACAACTCCACCCCAACCATCGCGGAAAACGACGACCCCAACACCGCAGCTCGAACCCTGCATAGATGGATCTCGGACAGCACCAACACCATAGCCCCCCTCAAGAAAAACAACAATACCCGTGCCAAGAAAGCCAGATGGTTTACCACCGAACTTCGAGAGTCCAGGCGCACACGCCGCCGCCTCGAAAAGGCCTGGAGAAACACCAAATCCACAGAAGCCCACAACAACTTCAGAGCCGCCACCAACGCCCCCCATCAACTCATCAGAGAAACGAGGAAAAAAGCGATTGAAGACAGAATCTCCACCCACGCACACAACAGCAAGGAACTCTTCAGCATCATCAAGGAGTTCGCCCAACCCACCAGCGAGTCTACTGACATACCTCCCTCACAAGACCTCTGCGACAAACTCAGCACCTTTTTCCACCAGAAAATCAAGAGCATCTACGACAACTTCGACAAAGACAACCAACACACTGAACCATCACGAACCACTCCCGACACCCGGAAACCAGCGATTGATGACTGGACAGCCCTCACCATCGAAGACACACTGAAGACAATGAAGTCAATCCACTCAGGGGCCCCCACGGACCCCTGCCCCCACCACATCTTCAACAGAGCCGCCGATACCATCGCACCCATGCTCCACCACACCATCAACAGCTCCCTGGCGACCGCCTCGTTCCCCGACGACTGGAAACACGCCGAGGTCAACCCCCTCCTAAAGAAACCCTCAGCGGACCCCACCGACCTCAAAAACTACAGACCCATCTCCCTGCTCCCTTTCCCAGCGAAAGTCATTGAGAAAGCTATCAACAGCCAACCCGCCACATTCATTGAAGAACACAACATCCTTGACTCCTCCCAATCCGGCTTCAGAAAAAACCACAGTACGGAAACCGCCCTCCTCGCCGCAACAGACGACATCCGCACCCAACTGGACAAAGGAGAAACAGTAGCCCTCATCCTCCTAGACCTATCAAAGGCGTTCGACACAGTCTCCCACCGCACCCTAATACGCAGACTCTACGACGCAGGAATCCAGGACAAGGCCCTCGACTGGATCTGCTCCTTCCTCTCCGGCAGGACGCAACGGGTCAGACTCCCCCCTTTCCTCTCAGACCCCACACCTACCACCTGCGGAGTCCCCAAGGGCTCCTCCCTCAGCCCGACGCTCTTCAACGTCTACATGGCTCCACTTGCCCCCATCGTCAGAACCTACGGACTCAACATTGTGTCATACGCAGACGACACCCAGCTCATCCTCTCCCTATCCAAAGAGCCCAACACCGCCAGACGCAACTTTCGAGAAGGCATGGAAGCCGTCGCCAAATGGATGAAAAACAGCTGCCTACAACTAAACACCAACAAAACAGAAGTACTCATCATGGGCCCAAACCCCGACGCCTGGAGCGACACCTGGTGGCCCACCGCCCTCGGAAACCCGCCAACCCCCACAGACCAAGCATGCAACCTGGGAATCATCCTGGACTCCGAGCTCAAAATGGACCGCCAGATCAACTCTGTCTCATCTTCCTGCTTCCACACCCTCCGCCTCCTTCGTAAGACCTTCAAATGGATCCCCCTCGAACACCAAAAGACAGTCACTCACGCCCTGGTCACCAGCAGACTCTACTACGGCAACGCACTCTACGCCGGAATAAACAAAAACCTCATCCACAAGCTACAGAACATCCAGAACGCCGCCGCAAGACTGGTCCTCAACCTGCCAAAACACTGCCACATCTCCCAGCACCTGCGCACACTCCACTGGCTACCCGTCGAGGCGAGAATCACCTTTAAGATGCTCACCCACGCACACAAGGCCCTCCACGGCACCGGACCAGCATACCTGAACAGCCGGCTCAAATTCCAGGCACCCCAAAGGACCCTACGATCAGCCCAGCTCTCCTACGCCGTGGTCCCCCGCACCAGAAAGATCGGGAGGCCGCTCCTTCTCCTTCCTCGCGGCCAAAGCATGGAACGCCCTTCCGCTCCACCTCAGACAGACATCGCTCCCCATCTTCGCAAGAAACCTCAAAACCTGGCTCTTCGACAGACCCCCTCCTTGATGGAATGGAACCTGCACCCCCCCACCCCTAGCGCCTTGAGACCCTTACGGGTGAGTAGTTGCGCTTTAACAAACTCCTGATTGATGGATTGGCTCTACTACTGAATCTGGGTTAGTGACAGGTAATCACCCCAAAAGCTAGCCTCACCGGGAGCCCATCAAGAAGAGAAGTCTCCGCAGATTCTAAACTCCTCCTGCAGCTCAGCGAGCGTTGTAGCAGTCTTCAGGCACCCAGAACTCTCCACCGATCAAAAGAAGAAAGCTGGCCTCGGAAAGAAACTGAGCCCCAAGATGCTCTTCCTCCTTCACCAAAAGACGCTGAAAAGTGAGCACGGGGAACTGGGCGCGGCCGCTGACATCATTGTAGGCACGCCCCGTGCCAAACCTCCCGCATCTCGCGTGAGGTGCCAAACCTCCCGCATCTCGCGTGAGGTGCCGAACCTCCCGCATCTCGCGTGAGGTGCCGAACCTCCCGCATCTCGCGTGAGGTGCCGAACCTCCTGCATCTCGCGTGAGAGGCCGAACCTCCCGCATCTCGCGTGAGAGGCCGAACCTCCCGCATCTCGCGTGAGAGGCCGAACCTCCCGCATCTCGCGTGAGAGGCCGAACCTCCCGCATCTCGCGTGAGGTGCCGAACCTCCCGCATCTCGCGTGAGGTGCCGAACCTCCCGCATCTCGCGTGCGGTGCCGAACCTCCCGCATCTCGCGTGAGGTCCTGAACCTCCCGCATCTCGCGTGAGGAGCCGAACCTCCCGCATCTCGCGTGAGGTGCCGAACCTCCCGCATCTCGCGTGAGGCTAAAACCCCACGCATCTCGCGTGAGGTGCCGAACCTCACGCATCTCGCTTGAAGTTAAAACCTCACGCATCTCGCGTGAGGTGCCGAACCTCACGCATCTCGCGTGAGGTGCCAAACCTCACGCTTCCCGCGTACGGTGCCAAACCCCACGCATCTCGCGTGAGGTGGCAAACTCCACGCATCTCGGGGGAGGTGCCAAACCTCACGCATCTCGGGTGAGGTGCCAAACCTCACGCATCTCGGGTGATGTGCCAAACCTCACGCATCTCGGGTGAGGTGCCAAACCTCACGCATCTCGGGTGAAGGGCTAAACCTCACGCATCTCGGGTGAGGTGCTAAACCTCCCGCATCTCGGGTGAGGTGTCAAACCTCACGCATCTCGTGTGAGATGCCGAACCACACACATCTCGCGTGAGGTGCCGAACCTCACCCATCTCGTGTGAGGTGCCGAACCTCACACATCTCGCGTGAGGTGCCGAACCTCCCGCATCTCGCGTGAGGTGCCGAACCTCCCGCATCTCGCGTGAGGTGCCGAACCTCCCGCATCTCGCGTGAGGTGCCGAACCTCCCGCATCTCGCGTGAGGTTCCAAACCTGACGCTTCCCGCGTACGGTGCTAAACCCCACGCATCTCGCGTGAGTTGCCAAACCTCCCGCATCTCGGGTGAGGTGCTAAACCTCACGCATCTCGGGTGAGGTGCCAAACCTCACGCATCTCGGGTGAGGTGCCAAACCTCACGCATCTCGGGTGAGGTGCAAAACCTCACGCATCTCGTGAGTGTCTGGCGCGGTAGTAAATGTCCTCCCATTCTTTGTTGCGCAGAGTCCGCCCCAGTTCCCTCTCCCATCTAGCCCGTCCTGCATTATAAACGCGCGAGTATCTGTCCAAGAGGAGCCGATATATGTATGAAATGAGTCGCTTAACTGTGGTGCGCGAGAGAAGCCAGTATTCATATTTACTGAGCTTGCGTGTAGCGTCTTCACGGATCTGGAGTGGAAGCGCCCAATGTCGGACCTGTAGATACCTAAGGCGTTCAGCCTCCGGGAGGTCATAGGTCTTCCGGAATTCCTCAAAAGGCATCACTCCCGCACCTGAATACATGTGAAAGAGGCATCGGCATCCTGCTGGGCGCCACCGTGCAAAGGCCTGGACATCCCTACCCGGGCCGAAGTCAGGGTTCTCTAACAGTGGTGTGAGGGGAGACGGGAAGGTCGTCAGGTCGTGTAAGACGCATGTTCGATCCCATACCTCTAGCGGTACCCTCGTGACGAAGGAGGCGTATAGGTTAGGGGGCCGGTGTTGTCGCCGCAGGAAAGGCACCTCCTGGAGTGGACGCCCCGCGACCGCTTGGTCCTGGAACAACCAATGGCGTTCCGATTCCCATTTGCTCCATTCCACTAGGGTTCTGAGTTGGGTCGCCTGGTAATAGTGACGCAAATCCGGCAGGCCCAGCCCACCACTCTCCGGGGGAAGCCTCAGCTTGAGTCTGGGCCGTTTCCCGTTCCACACAAACTGAGCCAGCTCCGATTGCCTGCGGCGAATCCATCCCTCCGGGGGACGGAGCGGGCTAGCCCGAAAAACGTATAAAACTTGCGGGAGGATTGTCATCTTTACTGCTGCCACTCGGACCAGCCAAGATAGTGGGAGGTGCCGCCACCGCCCGACCTCCGCGCGGATAGTGCGACTAAGGTTAGCGTAGTTGAGACGCACCGTTTCTGGTAGCGTGGCCGCCAAGTGTATGCCCAGGTAGGGGACTGCACCGTCTGCCCATTGGAAGGGGAATTGTGCTTCTAGGGAGGCCCGCGTGTGTGCCTCCAAGGAAAGGTCAAGTGCTGGGGGGCGGAGCTTGCCGGCGTCCATGGTAGACGCGTGAGTGCGGAGCTCCTCGCCTTTGCCCTGTAATTATCCTGCAAACTAATCCTGCTGAGTGCCTGAAATACTCTATTGACTGCTGTTCACCCCCTAGCAGCCCCCGGGTGTGAGCGACAGAGTCTCGACGCCCGGACCACTGCAATACCGGGACGTCCTTGCTGGGAGGATCCAGCGGTAGCGGACCAGGCCTGCATCCCCGGTCTGGCCTGTGGAGCAGCCCGAGAGACGTCGCTCGACGTGCGGCCTGAAAGGGGCCGGAAGTACCGGCTGCGCGCTTCACACGGCGGACTTGGGACGTCCCGGAGCTGGGGTGATAGTGCACCCATTCAAGACGGGCAGTGTCGTGGGTGCGGCGCTCGGCCGTGCACCGTGCCTCTGCGGGCTGCTTTGAAGGACAGTGGGGCTGGGGGCCCGGGAGTGCTCCCGGTGGTCTGCCCCACCTGAAATCCCCGACCAAGCCTGACATTGTCTGCTGGAATAGCTGCGGGAAGCCCTGCGGTATTGAAGGGAGACCCGCTGTTTGGGCGGGACGCAGGACATAGCGGCTCGAGATCGGGCTGCGGAGGACTAGCGCAGTACCAACTCCGGTCCGGAGCGCCATCGGTGAGTGCCTGTTGGGTCCAGGAGGCTACGCGACGCTTGGTAGCATACTAGAAATTGCTTCATACCCCAGCAGCGAGGCCCTTGTGGAGACAGGAGACACCGGGTGGGTGCGCAGCACGGAATGTACAGCGGACACCTTAACGAGTAACTTTTTGATTGACACCATTTTGGGGCCCGGCCTGCCTTGGTGACGGCCATTTGCTGCATCGCGCGAAGCCTGCTGCTGAGCCCTGGAGTGGTGGCTGGGCACCGAAAACGCAGAGGGAAGATCCTGCCTTGCACGGGCGTCGACGAGGAAGGTGATTGTTTGCCCTGGCTGAGGGCACTTGGCAACCTGTGCTGCATAGTGTGGTGGTTGATCTGGATACCCACTGCCTCGGGGACGGCTGGAGACCCTGGTAGGTGGAGGTTGGCGCAGTGGGGCCAGGTCATAGATCGGTAGCTATGTGGCCGGCTAGAGGAACCCACAGTTGGAAGCCAGTTGGTACTGTTGTGGTGTGCGGCACTCTGGATAGTAGGAACGGCTGACCACGCACTTGGGAGCACGCACGTGGGTGCCGAGATCTGGGGCTCGGAGCCTGAGACACACGCTAATCTGTGAGACGTCGCTAACCTGCTCTAAGTGGACTCGGGAGCTTGAGAAACGTTACGCTTTGATGTCCAGCAGGATCGCCATGGGCAAAAACGACAGAACTCAGCCCAAACTCTCCTTTGAGCAGCGACGGACCAAGGGGACGGAGGTGCCTGCCACAGAGGCGCCCCCGCGGGGAGCTACCTCTGACGGTTCTATGGGAGCCGATATCCGAGACTTGCTGGTCTCGATGGAAAAAGGGCTACAAGACAGTATTGCGTCCATTGGTACTAAAATTGATGCCCTGACATCGCAGTGGGGCGATACGGCGGAAGAGGTCAGTGGTGTGCTCCCAACTCCGGAATCCCCTTTAATGGCTCCCTGTAGCCATAATAGCTGACGAGCTAGTTGGAGATGCACCTGCGCGCCAGAGGGGCAACGAGGCCCGTGACGGGTGTTTGGCAACCTGTTCTGCAACCCCAAATACTATCTCTACTGATGAGGGAAACAATCCCGAAACACGAGCTAGGCTCGTGTCTAGAGATATCGAAATACAAGTACTTACTTGCACCGATTGTGGTGGAAAACCTTTGAAATTTGAACTTTGAACCGTTCCTGACTACACTTGAACTGCACAGACCAGGATGCAGTGGGGCGATACGGCGGAAGAGGTCAGTGGTGTGCTCCCAACTCCGGAATCCCCTACGGGAGCCGATATCCGAGACTTGCTGGTCTCGATGAAAAAAGGGCTACAAGACAGTATTGCATCCATTGGTACTAAAATTGATGCCCTGACATACCGCATGGACCACATGTCGGAACGAGTGGACAAGCATGCTGAACGTCTCGACATGGCGGAGAGACGTCTGACGGAAGCGGAGGAGACACAGTAGGAGTGGGACAAAGACCGCAAGCAATTTGGCAGACTCCTGCAGGTGATCCAAGACAAGTCGGAGGATTTGGAGGCGAGATCGCGGAGATCCAACATTCGCATCACGGGTGTGGCGGAGACCACGCAAACTGGCAAGATGGAGCTTTTCTTGGAGAAACTATTGAAAACACTACTTGGAGACGAGGTTTTCTCCCCTATGTTTATAGTGGAGAGGGCCCACCGCACACTAGGGCCCAGGCCGAAGCCTGGTGCAAATCCGCGTCCCATAATAGCGAAGCTACTCAATTATCGGGATAGGGACACAGCACTACGTTTAGCCAGAGACAAAGGCAAGCTGCAATATGAAGGAATGGACATCTCCCTCTATCCGGACTTCACCGCAAAAGTGCAGGAGGAAAGGAGGCAATTCGCTCCATACAAAAAACAACTGCGAGACCTTGGGTTGGATTATGCCATGATGTACCCTGCGAAGCTCCGGATAAACAGGCAAGGGCATTCACATTTCTTTACTGACCCCAGGGAGCTGCAAAAATCTCTGAAGGAATGGTCCAGAGAGCGCAGGAACAGCCCGAGGAGCGACCGGGACGACGGCAACGCCTCATCACAACTGGAGGAACAGGAAGGAACACTGAATGGCTGTTTGTTTCAGACAGACCTTTGTACTGGTTAGTACGCTCCCCCCCTTGGCTTGCTCGGACTCCGACTTTGTTGTAAGCAGCGCGGATGCTGATCGGCGTCTGCTCCTGTGCGGTAGAGCCCTGGCAGTACCCTGAAGATACCCTGCTGGGTGAGATCTTTCTGATTTCTTTCTATGTCATGGGATGCCAAGGGTTGCTCTCCAATATGGGCTGTTGCCTCTCGCCTGAGGGGTATGTTTGGCGGGTTTTAATGCTGCGGGTTGCAGGTAGACCTGAGAGGTGCGCTGTGCCACGAGACGGGGAGGGAGGGCGGAAACGTGCATTTCTCGAACTTGGGACTCATGTTGGCACTAAATGCACGGCAGGGGCAGGGCGATGGGACGCTTTAGCATTGCAGTTTCGAACTGGTGGATAACTGCTCTTGGCTGGCAACGTCTGCCCCTGCGCTTTCGGCACTTGAGCTCTGGTGTGAGCCGGTTAAGGGTCTGTTTAAGTTGGTTTTTCAGGGGGGGGTGGAGGGTGGCACGGGGTCCTGTCTGACCAGGTTGGGGGTGGTCGGCTGTGGGCGGGGGGAGGGTGACTGTGAATTGATCACGTGTGGGTGTGTTTCCTGGGAACAATGGGAGGTTCAGTTTCAGGGGTTTGTAATGTCTGGTGTTGTGCTATTTGTTACTGCAACTATGGTCCTACCTGTATATCTTGGAGGTTCAAGACACCCTGCGGTGCACTGCCCACTTGTATTGAAGCTAGATGGAGGACAATGAAGATTTAACCGGAGGCGGACGTCCCGATCTACTGAGGGTGTTGACCTGGAATGTACGGGGACTCAATGACTACCGCAAGCTTAGAAAAGTGATAAGCTACCTTCACAGACACCGAATAGATGTGGCTCTCTTGCAAGAAACACACCTCCCACTTACTAGTACGATGCTGTCTGCGAGAGGTTTGGAGGGCAATTGTGTAGCAGCTAGTTTCACTACCCACTCTAGGGGGGTGGAGACATGGGTGAACCCCCGCTCGCAATTAATGTTAACACCTTTACATGTGGACCCAGAGAAAGACAACACTGCAAATGTAAGTTGACTAATTTATACCATGATGTTACATAGTAAGATTTCAATACGTTATTGTTCATCAGTTTCTTTAGTTGAAGAATTTAATCAGAAACACCCTTAAATGTACTAAAAATATCCAACCTTGACTTAGATATGTAATGAACTTGACATGATTTATCAACCATTTTTCCTCGGTTTAGCTAAGTACTGCAGTGACATTGTATATTTACCTGTCTATCATATGACAATAAGTGACCACATTTTATGTCTAGACCTGTGTAGGAAGGGGGAGGCTCTAGTTGGCGCAGTGGCGACACTAGCGACAAGCAGGGACTCTCTCTTCCTCGTCAGGGCTGAGGGTTACCTTCCAGACAACCTCTGCTTACCCTCTAGGTAGTGTGGCTTAAGCAGTCGTAGGCTAATCTTTGGGGCACATAGGGTTAAACACTTGCAATATTACACCGTCACAACCAACCCACCACACAATGAGACCAAACTGTATTCGTTGAAAATATATCTCTTTATATAAACTTCAAGCAGGTAAGTGAATACAGTTATCAGACTTTAAAATAGCGGTTTCAAGTTACTTAGTTCAAGTTGCCACAGTTCTTTCGAGCAATAAGTGTTCTTTCGGGCCTTCTGGCCGGTTCAACCAAGTTCTTGTAGAGCGGGCGGCTTCCAGGGGAGCTGTCCCACGTCGCGTTGCCTTCCCGGGGTCGCTGTTCGTTGCGGCTCTCAGCCGAGCAGGTCACGGGTCATCCGGGGCAGCGGTGCTCTGTGGCGGCAGGGTCCTTTCCTCGTCGTTCGCTCCGTCCCTGTAGGCGGCGGCTGTGTGGTGACGGCAAGTGGCAGTACGGTCCTCAAGTGCAGGACGTACCCAGCCAAGTGCCGGTGCAGCTGTGCGCTCACAGCTGAGCTGTCGGGCAAGTTACCGACCCAGAGGACTCTCACAGGGCGACTGTCCGTCTTTGCAAGTGGGTTGGCTGCTCGTGGCGCAGTCAACTCGAGAGCTCGGACCGGACGGGTCCTCCTTCGCTTTGCTCTCGGGCTCCCGGTGCAGTTGCGGTCACGGTGTTCGGGCCAGCGGCGGCTGGACCTCACTTTGCTTTCGCGGTTGCTTTGGGCCCCGGTCACGGTGGTCAGGTGGATGTCGTTGCCTTGGAGGAGATTCCTCCGTCGGTACTGCGGCGATAAGCAGCACCCACAGTCGCTTTCTTCAGGATGTAGCGCCCACTGGTCCTGGGGCGCTGGTCAGGGGGCAAGTTCAGCGCAAGCCCTTGGAGATCGTTTCAGCAGAGTTTGGCACAAAGTCTTGTAAAGCAAAAGTCCTTTCGTAGTCTTTCCTTACTCCTCTCCTTCGGCAGCAAGGCACCAGACACAGGCAAGAGACAGCACTCTTCCTTGTCCTTCACGGTCCTTCTCGTCGGGCAGAGTTCCTTCTGTAGCCCAAACTGGATCTAACTTTCAAGGAGCAGGGCTCCTTCTTTTATATGGCATTTCTTTTGTTCTCGCAGGCCAGGGGGGCCTTTGCATAGCCACTTTCAGTCCTTGAGTACTCTGGAGGGTGTACTCCGGCTTCTGCTTTCAGTGTGAGGGGCAGGCGCATCAGACGCCCCACAGGAGGTGGAGCCACCATTGTGTGGACAGGGGCAGCCAGAGTACCTTGTTGATGGGGGCTTCGCCCTTCCTGGGCCAGGTGTCGGCTGAGTCATCAGTCGCTCCCCAGGAGGGTGGAGCCAGCATTGTGGTGGCAGAGCACAGCAAGATTCAGTCAAGAGCCACTCCTACCTCCCACTAAGGTGTAATCTGCGCATTCACCACCTGTCATCCCCCAGCCCTGTCACTCACACATCCCAGACAGTCAGATACACATACCAGCAGAGGCGGGCTGAAATGGTTAGGCAAGCAAATGCTAACTTTCTAAAAGTAGCATTGGCAAACACAGGATACTAAAATAAACTTGACTACAAGAAATATTTTATCATCCTGAGTTCAGGCATACTAAACACAACTCGCTACCATGCTCCTTGAGCCTGCTGGGATTATAGGGTGTAATAATTCCAGCAGCTCAGTCTGGCCTAACGGAAGCAGGTAGCCTTCAATAGTGAGATACGATTTTGGTTGTAAGTCACTACTAGGACACGCCACACACATCAGGGCTTGTCCTACCTTACACCTACAACGCACCCTGCCCGCAGGCCTACCATAGGGGTGACTAATATGTAGTCAAGGGAAGGTTCGGGTGCTGGCAAGTGGGTGCACTTGCCCAGCTAGCGTGACAGTACGAGACTGCACGCGGGTTCTGCGGTCGCAGTCCCCAGACACATCTTTATGGCTGCTTCGGTGGGTGGCGCAACCAGCGCTGCAGGCCCACTAGCAGTATTGGCATCTACAAGCCCCGGCACTCCTTAGTGCACTTTACTAGGGACTAACAGAAAATCCAATGAACCAATCATGGATACCAATCGCATGTACAATTTATAGTAGGGAGCACTTGCACTGCGGCACGGGTCAGCCGTGGCGCAGTGCCCTGAGTATCGGAAAACCAGCAAAACATCGGAGGCACATCAGCAAAAAGTGGAAGGGAGACTCACGCCAAGGTGCCAGGTCTAACATGTGTCCCCTCCAGCTGAAATGTGGGGGGAACTACCCTTCCCCAGGGAGTTCCACATCACTAAGGCGGAAAAATCTGGACAGACCGTCAGCGTTGGCGTGATCGGTGCCAGGGCGGTGTTCCACCGTATAG
This sequence comes from Lissotriton vulgaris, assembly GCF_964263255.1. Lineage (NCBI taxonomy): Eukaryota > Metazoa > Chordata > Amphibia > Caudata > Salamandridae > Lissotriton > Lissotriton vulgaris. The sequence goes on along the minus strand of NC_141699.1, from coordinate 946,573,324 downwards.
TCCATACTCTGTAGAGAAATGGACCACCTCAACAGTTTCGGGTTCTCACCCCTCATTTGCATCAACCATCTGAGGGGCCTGTGGTCCGTCTGAACTCGGAAGTGAGACCCAAACAAGTAGGGTCTTAGCTTCTTCAGCGCCCAGACCACAGCAAATGCTTCACGCTCTATTGCACTCCACCTACTTTCCCGTGGAAGTAACCTCCTACTTATGAAGGCTACGGGTTGGTCAAAGCCCTCCTCAGTCATCTGTGAAAGAACGGCCCCTACACCATGCTCTGAAGCGTCTGTTTGCACTATGAATTCCTTGGAGAAATCAGGAGCCAGGAGCACGGGCGCCGTGCACATGGCAGTCTTCAGGGTGTCAAAAGCCTTCTGACAGGTGTCAGTCCAAATCACTTTCCTGGGCTGCTTCTTCGAAGTCAGCTCTGTCAAGGGGGTCACGATCGTGCCATAGCCCTTGACAAACCTCCTGTAATACCCAGTGAGCCCCAGGAAGGCTCTCACTGCAGTCTGGGTCTTGGGGGGTTCCCAAGCCAGGATGGTCCCAATTTTGGGTTGCAAGGGTGCTACCTTGCCACTCCCCACTTGGTGTCCCAAGTACACCACTGAACCCTGCCCAATCTGGCACTTGCTTGCCTTGATTGTGAGGCCTGCCCTGCGCAGGGCCATCAACACTTCCCAGAGGTGTCGCAGGTGTTCTGGCCAGGTGCCACTGAACACCGCGATGTCATCCAGGTAGGCGGCACTGAACTCGTCCAGCCCAGCCAACACCTGGTTGACCAATCTCTGAAAGGTGGCAGGGGCATTCTTCATTCCAAATGGCATAACCCGGAACTGGAAATGACAGTCAGATACACATACCAGCAGAGGCGGGCTGAAATGGTTAGGCAAGCACATGCTAACTTTCTAAAAGTGTAGGAAGTAGGAGGTGCACTGCTGGGTTGTTGCAGTTTCACAGTGAAGATTTAAACAGATTTCGGGTGCTCTTGAGGGTGGTGCAAACCGTCCATGCACCGGATATTTAGGTAGCTGAGTTGTGTATACAGAAAGCCTTCTGATACATCCCCTATTAAGGCACACCAGTGGCGTTCACATTAAATGATTCGCAATAAAGCTGGTTGATGAGTTCAAAGTTTTCAAGGTTTTAATGACAGTACTTCATACTGATATTCACAACATATCAGTAACAATACAAATTCATTAGGTTGATGCATAAGTTGGTCCCCAATGCATTTCGGGCATAAATGCCCTTGATCGCGGAGTTTTCATGCTACGGTGTAGCGTGCGTTGTGGTTCATTCCATTCGTTAACGACCCACGAATGGAATGAACCACAACGCACGCTACACCGTAGCATGAAAACTCCGCGATCAAGGGCATTTATGCCCGAAATGCATTGGGGACCAACTTATGCATCAACCTAATGAATTTGTATCGTTACTGATATGTTGTGAATATCAGTATGAAGTACTGTCATTAAAACCTTGAAAACTTTGAACTCATCAACCAGCTTTATTGCGAATCATTTAATGTGAACGCCACTGGTGTGCCTTAATAGGGGATGTATCAGAAGGCTTTCTGTATACACAACTCAACTTTCTAAAAGTAGCACTTGCAAACACAGGATACTAAAATAAACTTGACTACAAGAAATATTTTATCATCCTGAGTTCAGGCATACTAAACACGACTCGCTACCATGCTCCTTGAGCCTGCTGGGATTATAGGGTGTAATAATTCCAGCAGCTCAGTCTGGCCTAACGGAAGCAGGTAGCCTTCAATAGTGAGATACGATTTTGGTTGTAAGTCACTACTAGGACACGCCACACACATCAGGGCTTGTCCTACCTTACACCTACAACGCACCCTGCCCGCAGGCCTACCATAGGGGTGACTAATATGTAGTCAAGGGAAGGTTCGGGTGCTGGCAAGTGGGTGCACTTGCCCAGCTAGCGTGACAGTACGAGACTGCACGCGGGTTCTGCGGTCGCAGTCCCCAGACACATCTTTATGGCTGCTTCGGTGGGTGGCGCAACCAGCGCTGCAGGCCCACTAGCAGTATTGGCATCTACAAGCCCCGGCACTCCTTAGTGCACTTTACTAGGGACTAACAGTAAATCCAATGAACCAATCATGGATACCAATCGCATGTACAATTTATAGTAGGGAGCACTTGCACTGCGGCACGGGTCAGCCGTGGCGCAGTGCCCTGAGTATCGGAAAACCAGCAAAACATCGGAGGCACATCAGCAAAAAGTGGAAGGGAGACTCACGCCAAGGTGCCAGGTCTAACAACCTGCTAGGTAGAATAAGTGTTTTTCGAACTCTGTTGTGTAAAAAAATAAAAAAACAAATGTCTACCCAGTTAGTAATATGTATTAACTATGTGACATAAAATAGGTATTGTAATTGATATATTTTTTCTATAATGTTTTTTCAGAGTTTCACCTATGACTCCTGAGGAAGGCGGATCTTTCTATGCCGAAACGCGCGTTGAGTCTTTATAATTAATTTTGCAATATTTCTTATGTCATTTTTGGGTTCCATATGTATAATTATTTGCAATTCATTGTGATTTATAATGTCAATATGATGTATATGTTTTTTATTTATTGTCTTTGAATTGTGCTCAAGATTTTTATATGTTACTATTTTACTGTATCATATAGTTTGACTTATATGTTAGAGTCTCTATATGATTTTTATCTATGTTAAATTAAATATATATTTTTTAATACACACACCATTTTTCGATTATTCTTTTCTCCACTGGTCCTAGACTCTCTGGTCACTTACTCTGCGGATGGCCTAGGATTTTTTATTCACACTGGTTATTACCCTGCCCTAGGAGTCTGTGTATTACTGATACCCAGGGGGTCCTTGTTTTCTCTCAATTGTTGACCCAGAGGGTAGATACACCATCTCACGGTGCACGGGTAAAGGACATGACTTAATTGTAGTGAATGTCTACGGTCCCAACTACGATGACCCCGCTTTTTACACAGCCCTTGCTGGCACATACAGGACATATCTTGATTCTAGGATGGTATGGGGTGGGGATTTTAACTTTGTGATGCATCCGGACCTGGATCGGTCGGCTGGGTCGGCTCGCAGCCCTGCGGCAGCCGCCGTTCTTATGCACTCGGAACTAATCAAGTTAGACATGGTAGACATATGGAGACACAGACACCCGGGCCGGGGAGGATTCACACATTACTCGGCTTACCACAACATACATACGAGAATAGATTACTGGTTTGTATCTTCCACCCTACTGAATTCGGTTAAAAATTGTACAATTCTCCCACGCACGTTGTCGGACCACTCACCACTGATTGTGCTCCTCGCTGCTCCTGCTAGGAAAATCCCCTCGTTTACTTGGAGGTTCCCGCCCTATTCTCTACTAGACGAGGCTTTTAGGGGGGAGATTGCGGAAGACATAGAGACATTCTTTGACACTAACTTGGGGTCGGTGGACAGTTTTCATACGGTGTGGGACACCTTTAAGGTTTACATCGGGGGAATGACGATGGCAAAGCACTCTGGGGTACTCAAATCCATTAGACACAGACTCAAAAGCCTAGAGACACAATTGGCTGACTTAGAAAAGCGCCACAGGAGCACATCGGACGCTGAATCAGAAGAACAGATTAAAAAACTGATCACAGAATTCAATGAGGAAGCTGACAGGGAGGTTAAACATATGGGGAAGTATGCCACTGCGCGAACGTATGGGGAGGGGGACCGCCCAGGATCATTACTGGCCAGATTGATGCGCAGTAGTAGACCCAAGCTTGTCGTAGAGGAACTAGGGACATCCACTGGAGAGGTGGTTACGGAGGAGGCTGACATCATTGCAGAATTTAAGGATTATTATTCTAAGCTTTATAGGTCCCGATCTGAGCATATGGAGGAGGAGATCGACGACTACCATAGTTATATCAAAATGCCCTTTCTGGAAAATTTCCAAAGGGAATTCTTGATGATGCCTATACAGCGAGACGAGATCCTAGAGGCGCTGGAGGGTATGAGATCAGGCAGCGCCCCTGGCGCGGACGGGCTCACGGTAGCCTTTTACAAGGCTTTCAAAGAAACCCTTGTACCCCATCTGATGTCCGTTTCGATGAAATATGTCAACCGGGTAGTATGTCGAAATCTATGAGAGAAGCCCTTCTTATCACTATCCCTAAGCCGGGGAAGTCCCCCAAGGAATGCGGCTCATACAGACCGCTTTCCCTTCTGAATGTAGACGCCAAGTTGTAGGCGAAAGTACTGGCTGCGAGATTGGCTATAATCGTCCCGGAGATGGTTGCTCCGGAACAGGCGGGTTTTGTCCCCGCAAGGAACCGGACATATAACCTCCGCACGGTCCTGGGCACTATGCAACACGTGAAACAAGACAACAAAGCTGTTGCGATATTTCTGGACATGGAGAAGGCCTTCGACTCTGTGGAGTGGCCCTTCATGCTAAGGGTGCTGCGGAAGTATGGGCTAGGAAACCCTTTCCTTCAGATGCTGGGTGCACTCTATTACAAGCCCTCTGCTCGCCTGAAACTAGGTGACATCGTCACTGACCCCATTGCCATAAGTAGAGGCACGCAACAGGGTTGCCCTCTATCTCCTCTGCTGTACGTGCTAGTGGCAGAACCCCTGGCGTGTGCGATTAGAGAATACCACAAACACCAAGGGATCAGCTTCCCTACGTACAAGATCGGTATATCCACATATGCGGATGATACCTTGCTATATGTCAGAGAACCGGAAACCAATCTTGCCTCAGTGCTGCGGGAGGTGGTGAGATTTGGGGCATTATCTGGGCTATGCGTGAACTGGGACAAATCGGTTGCACTTCCGATGAAGCCGGTGACTGTCCCGTTTGTTGCGGAATACCCGTTGCAGTGGACTACGGACTCCATACGATACCTAGGGATCCGTCTGCACACCGACCCTGAGTTATTGGTCCGTGAGAACTATGGTAGGGCTTACAGTAAGCTGGTGGACGATGTAGAGGTCTGGTGTAGACTACCTCTGTCGCTGATGGGGCGAATTGCGATTATGAAAATGGTGGTGCTGCCTCGGTTCCTGTTTCTTTTTAATAACATACCAGTGGTCCTGTCTAAGTCCTTCTTTCGGCGCCTCACGCAAGTCCTAGTTAGGTTGGCGTGGGGAGGTAAACAGCCCAGAGTCCAGTGGAAGATTTTGACCCTTCCCTATGAGCAGGGAGGTCTGGGCGCGCCGGACCTCGAACAGTATTATCGAATAGCCCAAGCGTCTCATCTTCACACGTGGATCCATGGCAATCCCGATATACCGCATGTAAAATTGGAACGGCTGTTTGCGGAACCAGTCCCACTCCCGGCCACGATTTGTCACCCGGTGGACCGTAGAACTGGGGTGCTCGATTCCATCAGAGCTACAAATCATGCTTGGCATGAATTGCTTAAACAGCAAGACGGTGAGAGACTATACTCTCCCCTCATGTGTGTGGAGTGGGCTGTGTGGATACCCCCTTTGGCAGAGAAAGGGGTTGTGAAGGCTCTACTGGAGCTGGGTATTACCAAGCTGGGAGACTTGTTCCTTGACGGCACTGTGAAAACTCTCCACCAGGTCTTGCAATCACTGTCAGGGAAGTCGCTGCTTCATAGCTTCCAGTACCATAGGGTACGCAGTGCCCTGCTGGAACTGCTCGGTCCGGAGCTGGCCGAACCTCCGGAGGTACCGGAATTCACCTACGTTATTAAGAACCCGGCCTCGGGTAAACTGGTGTCCAGACTTTAAAAAATGGGGGACCGGCATAGGTGTGGACTACAGTCTAGAGCAAGAGTGGCTTGGCAGGTGGATCTCCAGACACAGATCACTGACGAGATGTGGAGTTATTGTTGCAGCAGGACCAGAAAAATATCTTTGAATAGCAGGCACAGGCTCATTCACTTCAAGTACTTGCAGCGTATATATTACACCCCGGAGAGACTGCATAGGTATGGTCTGAGAGGATCCGCGGAGTGCGAACGCTGTCATCTCCCGAGTGCGGACTTCCTACATATGGCTTGGTCCTGCCCAGGAATCCAGAGATTCTGGACGGAGGTATTCTCCGAATTGGGCCGGATTCTAGGGAGCCAGGGAGGTCGGATGTACTACATGGCAAGCGGCAGCATGGGCGGGGGAAGATCCCCCCTCAAGGACACACAGCGGAGTAAAGGGGAGTGCTTGATGTGACCTCATTGTATGCTTTCCATTACTATTTGTCCCTTCATTACTCGATTTGCCGCCAGGCCTCTGGGATGCTGGCATGTAGGCTGTGTAAGATACGTCTCTACTGATGCGATGTGACAATGTGGATTGCTGCCGGCCTCCGGGTTGTAGGCAATAAGAGCTGTGTGAAAATTGGATATGCAATAAAGTTAATAAAAAAAAGAAAGGTCAAGTGCTACTGATTTCGTCATGTTCACCTTAAAGCCAGAGGCCTTCGCAAACGCATCCAGGATGGCTGCCCTGGCCGGCAGGGATGCCGCAGGGGAAGCAAAGGAAAGCGAGACGTCATCAGCATATAAGCTAATCATGTGGATATAAGCCCCGAATGTAATCCCCTAATGGTCGGATGCGATCGCATGGCCTGCGCCAGGGGTTCCATATACAGCGCGAAGAGCAGGGGCGAGAGCGGACACCCCTGCCGAGTTCTGCGTTCGATGGGGAATACGGGCGATGATCAGCCATTCACCCGAACCGACGACGTGGGGAAGGTATAGCAGTTCAGAACCCACGTACGAAATCTCGAGCCTAACCCTGCCTTGATGAGCACCTGTTCCAAGTACGGCCAGTGGACAAGATTGAAGGCCTACTCCGCATCAATTGCCAACATCATGAACTCTCCCGACAACCTGGAGGCCCGTTCCACTAAGTGGAGTGCTCTTTTTGTGTTGTCGACCGCCTGGCGCTCCGGTATAAAGCCGGCCTGGTCCGGATCAATCAGACCCGTCATAAGTGGGCCCAGCCGCTTCGACAGTATACTGGTGTAAAGCTTCAGATCTACGTTAAGTAACGAGATAGGGCGGTAGGCCCCGTATTGCGTTCGGTCCTTCCCCGGTTTGGGAATGACCGATGTAGGAGAGTAGGGTCTGCAATCCTATGATCACCCCAGATTTTTGCTTTTTTTGCTTCACTGGTTTACGACTTCTCTGGCTGTGGGCCTGCTAATCAGACCCACAGCCTTGCTGTTCTCTCACTAAATTGACACGTGTACCTTAGGTGCATTTACCAAAACTCAGGGCATAGGTGTACCCAGGGCCTACCAGGGGCTGCAGCATGTATTATGCCACCCCTGACTGGCCATCTAAATCTGACACAACTGGCTGCACGACAGCTGGGGCGAGGGGGCGTAATCACCCTTTGCTTTAGATATAGTATACCTATATCTAACCCTAAAATGGGCACCCGTATTCCTATCAGTCACTCCTATGGCAGGCCTTGACAATCCTGAAGGCAGAGTGCTTGGAATCGTGTGAGATGGTGCTCTGGCATGAGCTGAGCCCGTTTGCAGCTTGCGGAACCAAGTCCTAATAGCTGTTCCATGATAACGCATACCATATACTCTTAAGTGCATTATAATCCTCGCGGTTATATGCTAACTCTGGTATCGCTTTATCAAAACATGTCGAGTAAGGTGTCATACGAATTGGAATACTAACCCCTCGCCAATTCTGGCGACGGGGTTAGCATTCCACCCTTCTAGAGGGACACGACATGTATGTAACTGTGAACCCCGGTTAAAGTTAACTCAAGCCTCAGCATCACAAAATGGATGCTGCCACCACAGACACAAGTCTGACCTCCTGCTGCTGGGAGTCCTTCCATCGAGGGAGGCTTGGACAAAGGGTTTCCTGTCAGGGGCGGTGCTAGCACCATCCCAGACAGGGTTTTGTGTATCCTGGGTAGGCAGGGCTTTAGAGGAAGGTGACTGCAAGTGGCACCCCGGTGCTCACTATGCATCTGCCGGCTAGAACCAGTTCCAGGGGCACACCAGCCCCTGACCCGGGGAAAGTCCGGCATGGGAGAGGGGTGTAGCCACCCCCCTTCCTGGTCCCACCCATGGGCAGGACCTAGTCGCGTGCCAGCCCCTTTTCCTAGTATAAAGATAGGAGCGGGCCCCCTTCCAAATTAGATCATCTTTGAATCCTGAAACTACTTTCTACGAAAGGAACTCTCTACTTCTTCTCAAGATTTCTCCCTTGTGACTAAGGAGTAGTCACCCTGCATCCGCAGGCACCATCCAAGCATCGCGGTCTGCTGTAAGTCTCTCCTCCGGATCAAGACTGCCCAGCTCGACGAGAACCGGCTTCCCTGGCACCTCTGACCTCAACCTGCATCATCAGCCCAGCTGAGATTCGTGGGTGTGACGAGACCTCGAGGGACCGGCCATCTTCAGGACTACACGACGCTTGCCCAGCACGACCGCCGAGGGATCCTCGAGTGAGTGCTTTGGGGTCCGAGAAGCCACCACCCTGAGCAGCTCCAGCACCGAAGTTCAGCCTCCCAGCATCCACGAGATCTGCGTGGGGCCCTTCTACTCTTTGCTGCTCACCGCGTTGTCTGGCTACTAGCCCGCTGGCTTGTGGCCTTCCCGACGACGAACGACGACATCAACACCGCTCGTCTGGTTGCTCCAGACTGGCCCTTGCTCCCCTCCAACAGAGGAGCACCCCGGACCCTCCTGGTCCACTCCAGACGCCATTTTAAGTCCACCGCGTGGGCTTGCATTTGCCAAGACTTGTTGCCCCAATCCTGGGTCGAGTGACGTCGACAGCAGATACCATCGTGGGACAGCTCGCACCTCCATCCTGGTCGCCGACAACGCCTCCTGGTCCGTGAGACTGCAGAGCCCAGCGTCGCCCACTCACCTGGTCGAGGTGACTCCATCCGGTGCCATCCTGGTGCCCATCTAATCACTGGCTAGTGATTCAGAACTTGGTCCCCTCTGCTTACAGGTGTCTTCCATCTTCGATCCAGGCTTGGATCCCTCCGAATCTCTTCACTGGTTGCCTGCCAGCAACTTCTTTCAGGCTCCATAGACTGCAACGAGGATTCCCGACGTCTTTCCAGACCTATGCAGCCGCAGCCCCTGGGCTAGGTAACTTCGGCATTTTGGTGCCCCAGCATAGCCTCACTATCCAAGGGTCCAGATCCTTTTTCGTTTCAGCTCTACCTAGTCGGATTCGTCCGATAACACTAACTTTGTAATTCCTAGCAACCATAGACTTTGTTCCGCATCCCGCGTGAGAGTGCACACTCTGCACCCGATCTCCCTAGGCCTCCTGCTAGTAATCTGAAGGTTCAGTAGTCAAGTCCTAGCGATCCCAAAGCCTATTAGAGTAGTACTTACCTGCTAGTAATTTCGCATTCCACTTTTAGAGTATATGGTTTTTCGTGCCCCTCGGGCATTTGTGTAAATTGTGCAACTTTGCGTATTTTCCTAAGAGCTTTGTATTGTGCTTAGCACCCTGTCCTCATAAAGAGTCCAGGGTTGTTGTGTTCTAAATAAATATCCTTTTATTTTCATAACAACTTGTGTGGTGTCCTTTCACTTGGTGTTCAAGGGGTATATGTGATGGTATAACAGCTGGCTTAACACGCCCTCTAGAGTTTAGCCTAAAGACTGCTCTTGTCCATGCTACTAGGATAGCTGGTCTAACGGTTGACTTACAACCAATCATCAATAAGGGTCGTTTGGAATGATACACAGTGATCACTAGAATAGTGAGCACTACATATCAGGCCAACTTCTCACAACCGAGATCATGGCACTCATCAGATCTCTTGGGATGGCGCCGGGCTCCGAGAAGGAATTAAAGAGGGCAGTCAACAACGGAGCAACCTGGGGGCAGAATGTTTTGTAAAAGGCGGCGGTGAAGCCATCCGGTCCCGGCGCCTTGGCCAGCTTGAGGCGGGAGATCGCGGCAATGACTTCTTCAGGACGGATCTCCCTGTCAAGGAGTTCTGATTGTTCCGTCGATAAAGCCGGTATGGACACCGAGTCCAGGAAGGCCGCCCCGTCCGCTGGATCCAGAGCAGCCCCCTCGTATAGTGTGGTATAAAAGTCACTAAATGCCTGCGCTATAGCTCCGTCCTCGGTCACTGTGACTCCGTCCTGCGTGTGTATTTCCTGCACGGAGTGTCGCTGCTGCTGTTCGCGGAGTGCCCGACCCAACAGCCTCCCGCATCTGTCGCCTCCTGTGTAGTATGCATGTCGTACCCGTAGTGCCGCGTATTCTGCTCTATCTTGATCTAGTGCTGCTAACTGATGACGTGCCACTCACAACTGTTTCCACACCCGCGGCGCCCCTGTCCTCTGGTGTACCTGCTCCAATTCTTCGTGCGGGCAGAGAGCTTGTCTCTCTTACGGGGCCTCTCCGCATTTTCTGCTGCCGCGATTGCAATGAACTCGCCCCGTATGACTGCCTTAAGTGCTGTCCAATGTGTTGCATGTAAAGTGTCCGTCGGTGTGTTGTGTACCAGGTATTCAGCTATAGCTTCCTTGATCTTGGCCACAACCCCCTGTCTGTGCAGCAGCGTGTCCCTCAGTCTCCAGCAACGGGCACTGCGCCCCACCGGTGGAAAGGTAAACACCGCTGTGAGTGGTGCATGATCGGAAAGGGCTGCCGCTCCTATCTCAACGCTTGACGCCAGCGCTCTAAATGAAGTGGATGTTAGAAAATAATCTAGGCGCGCATAGGTTTTGTGGGCGTTGGAGTAATATGTGTAGTCCCGGTAGCCCGGGTGGAGGGAGCGCCACAAGTCCGTCATACCCAGTTCTGACAATCTGTTCCGTCCCCCCTCCGATAAAGTGCCTGCCTGCGTGGATCGCTGCGCTGACCTGTCAAGTAGGTTGTCAAAAACTAAATTGAGGTCCCCCCAACCAGAACGTGTCTATCAGGTGCCGCCGCTGCTTCAGTAAGCACTTGGTGGAAGAACCTCTCCTGCCCCTCATTTGACGCATAAACCGCAATCACCGTGAAGGTGTGAGCACCCAGTGAGAACCTGCAGGATAGGAGTCGCCCTTTAACCTCTGTCCCCCGGTGTAACTGCTACCCCTTAAATCGCTTTGACACCAGGAGCGCCACCCCAGCAGTCTTTGTGGTCGTGGATGAGAAAAGTTGTGTCGGAAAGTGACGGGATTTGAGCCTATGACAATCCTTAGTTAGTGTGATCTCGCCCCACGGGTCGCGAGACCCCTCTCACCCAGTCACCTCTGTTACCCTGCCATAACGCTCCATATCCAGGTATACGAGCAGAATCCACAACAACAGCGTCCATGACGACAGGAACCCCACCCCTCTCTCTTTTACAGGGTCCAATCAGGAGTGACGAAGGACCGGAAGGACTACCCCGCGACCCCGGAAGTCCCGCCTCCCTACACAAGGCCGGATACAGAAAAGACGGAAGTGGAGAGTCAGAAAGGGTCGAAGGATCGTGGCAGGAGCTTTCGGCTGGTGCGGTGACGGACGGAGAAGACGGGAACGGAGACATCGAGGAGTGGTCAGAAGATTGGTGGAGTCCCACGGAGGTGGCTGGAGAGCGGCCGGAACTCGGAGGAGAGTTACGGCGGAGCGCGTGAGTACCAGCTGCCCTCTTGCGCACATTAGGTGCACTGTGTAAATAATAGGTACTGTGTAAATAGTAAAGCCCCTCCCCGTGTATACATATTCCCGCTATCCTAGGCACGTCACCAATAGTCATTAGGCATTTTGTATATAGACACACGTAGCACTGTACAAAGAGCACCCCTATTCCCCACCATCCTGCGCACGTCTTTTGCTTCCCCTTCCCTGACTCTTTCCCATACCTTCCTCACTCCCCTTTCGCCTCCTCACACTACCGGGTAACGGTGACGGTATCGGATCTCTAGTCCCAGAGTGACTAACGGCTCCTTTCTCTCTTGTTGCCCTCCGAGGTGTCCTCCAACCATACCGAGGCAGCTACACCCAAGACCCGGACATCCCTCGGACCCTCGTCACATCAGGAGGAATACAGAAGTAGACGCACCGCCTTCGTTGTGTGTTCGACCTGGGACTCTCTATCTATCCCCGTATCCCGCTGTATAGAGACCAAATAAAACACTATAGCCCACTATATCCGGCCGCCTCGCCTGCTTTACCAGTCCGCTGACCGCCCACGATCACAGTTAGCAAATGCGTTTCCTGGAGGAGACAGATATCTGCTTTTGAATTCTCCAGCAGGGACAGCACTGCTCGCCGCTTAACCGGATTGTGCCCACGCACATTCAACGTGAGCACACTCAACTCAGTCGCAGGCATAAGGAGTCATACCCCACACGCTCTCTGAGAAAACTTCCAGTGGCCAAAACATCAGCCAAGCCCTGTCTCGCAGCTGCCCCGGCCACCCAGGACCCTCAGATCTGCGCAATTCGCCACATCCTTTCAGTCCAACATTCACTCGGATCCGGAGTTCCTCCCCCTTACCAACAACACCCCCTCCCCACAATGAACAAAACCCTTGACAGCCCCCTACCCCCCCCGCAATCCCAAGATGCCAACATTGATAGTCCTTCATCCAGAGATGAATGGGAAAGGTCTCTCCCAGTCCAGAAACCCCCTTTTCCTGACTGGCCAAAGAAGCAAAACAGTCTCTCCCCACCCCTCCACCTGCCAAGGAGACCACCCTCCCTCCCCTTTCCCCAACTTGAAGAATACCAAAAATAGTCCTGTCCAACGCCCATAGTTGTAGACGAGGAGGTTGGGACACCTTCGGGGGAATGTGTCGGAGTCCAATACCTCCGCCCCCGCCGCCGACTCAGTCGGCCCCAATCCCCACTGTCTCATCAAAAGCCCTCGTGCCACTTCATCGTTGGTTATCCGCTGTCGGAGAATGCCAGTCCCAGCGCTACGGCTTCTACCGCAGCACGGCGACCATCTTCGATCTCTTGCGCGGCCGGGCGCCTCAGTCTTCGTCGTCGCCGTTGCTGTTTCCACTGCCCAGGGCCGTCCGTGCCATTTACTCCCCCTCCAGGCTGATCGTCATCATCCGTCGGTTCCTCGAGGCCTAGCAATTTGAATGCATCCCTGAAAGACCGCAACTGGTGAACCTTGTTGTCCAGCTTAAACACCAGGCGAAAGGGGTGACCCCAGCTATATGGGATGTCGCGTCGCAGTTCTGCCGTGATCGGTCGGAATGACCGTCGTTTCTCCAGGGTGATGGAGGCGAGGTCCTGATATAGAGTCGGCGAGTGGGCACCATATGAGATGGTTCCCATCTGGCGCGCTTTGCTAAGGATCTCCTCCTTCGTGCGGAAGTCCTGCACGCAGACCAAGATGTCGGCCGGTTGGGACGAGGCCGCCCTGGGCGGGCCCGTCCTATAGGCCCTGTCCAACCGAAGCGTTGAGTCCGCCGGTCGGCCCAGGATGTGGTTGAAGAGGCCTTGGGTGAAATGGAAGAGGTCGATGTGTCGGGAGCCTGCTTCACTCCCCGAATCCTGATGTTGTGCTGCCGGGAGCGGTTCTCCAGGTCCTCGGCGTGAGACTGGAGGTCCACCTGTTGGTCGTGAATACGGACTATTTCTTGACGCAGCGCCTCTATTTCTACATCTCGCCCATCGCATTTGGTCTCTAGGTCCGCCACTCTTTCTCCTATGGTGTCAGTGTCGCGTCGGACTTCCCGTATTTCCTCCTGTAGGTCCCTCTTCAACGCGTGGATGTCCTCTCGCAGGCCAGCGAAGAGGGATTCTAGAAAGGTCTTTGTGATAGTCTCCTCAATGTCCGCCTTTCCCAAGGGTGGAGAGTCCGTGGTCTTCTTTTCCGTGCCGGTCCGTTGGCTGGATGTGGCGGTGTCCGTCCGCTTCCCCATTGTGCTGGGAGTGGATAGATCCTTAATAGTCCTGTCCTTCTGGATTCTCCCCGAGGACATGTCACTCAGGGCCTCCCCGGCCTGGACACCACCAGTGCTGCTTGACGGCGTGGGTTCCGGCAACGAGGGTGCAAGAAAGTTCGACGGGTCGGTCCTGTATTCAGGGGAGCTCACCTAGGGCTGCGCCAGGAGCCTGCCTTTCCCCGCTCCGGTGCCCAGGAGACTACACTCTGTCACTGCCCAAACCCCAGGGTGTCCGCAGCTGGACCAGGACACCAGTCACTGGTGTCCGGTTGCTCCTGTCCAGGCACTGGCCTCTATTTGCCCACCGAGCGCCTCCGTGTTCTGCTCGCAGTCTTGGGGCCTAGCAGGGCTTCTAGGATGCCACACAAGGGGCAGCTCCGACCAGCGAGCGGCTCAAAATGGCGGAAGCAAACTCCAGTGCGAATCAGGCTCTTCCGTTCGATTCCCCCTGTGGGCTCTAACTCAGCGCTTCCGAAACCCTCTGGGCCTGGTCGACGCGCCGACACTCTCAGCCGCCACTCGGGTACGATTCCTCCCCGCTGCTCCTCACCTCAGTCCCTGGGGCTCGGGTTCTGTGTTCCGTCTGCCGTGCTCCGCGGTCGGGCCCACTTCGCCTGGCCCCCAGCCCGTCCGCCATCAGAGATCTGTCTCTGCCGCTACCACCGCAACCGTGTGCTCGCGGGTCCGCAGTAGCCCCCGGACAGTGTCGTCCCAGGGGCCTCGCGCTGTCAACGCGCGGGCCGGACTCTCTGCTCCGGCGTCAGCTCTCGCGTAGTCTGGCGCCACCCAGTCGGACTGCCTCGCCGGGGCCCAAGGCCACGTCCCGCGGCTCCTCTCCGCTAGGCCCAACCCGGCCTCGCTCACAGCGGCACTTCTCCCTCTGTTCCAGGTGGCCCCAGCGTCGTTCGGTTCTCTCCTCCGGGTGCAGACCTCTCCCGACTGTAAGCGCTCTCCGACGGGGCCCACTGATGGGGGATTGAAGCGCTGCAATGGTGCTATAAAGACGGCCGGCGGTGGGAGCTCTCGGAGACACGTCCGCTCACACCGCCATCTTGGCCACGCCCCCCCATATCTGGCTTTAGACGCCGTTTTCCATTCGTCACCATTACGAATGCGCACCAAATGATACGCACCTCGAAGATCTAATTTGGTGTAGATCACAGCGGTCTTCACCTGGTCCAAAAGAACTGGGATCAATGGAAGGGGGTACTTGTTCTTTATTGTGATCTTATTCAATGCTCTATAAATCAATACAAGTTCTTAATTCCCCATTTGCCTTAGGAATAAAAAAACAATGGAGAGGCCGCTGGTGACTTAGATGGGCGTATAAATCCGTTTTCCAAGTACTGATCAAGATATTGTCTCAAATGTTGGTTTTCTTTTTCTGATAATGCATATATCCGACAGTTAGGCACACATGAACCAGGCACAAGATCAATTTGACAGTCGTATGACCAATGAGGAGGGAGGGTCGCTGCTTTTGCTTCACTGAAGACTTCTTTAAATTCCTCATAGGGAGTTGGTAGCACGGTTTCTTTCTCTTCCGTGGTTGCAATTTGTCCCGTTGTAGATTCTTTGGTCTTTAACCCCTTCGCTCCTCATGACGAGCTCAGCTCGTCATGAGGCACGGTTGAGCTGTGCTCATGACGAGCTCAGCTCGTCATGAACAATGGGGATTCAGGGAATGCAGCACAGGAGGGGAATCTCTCAAGCACCCAAGGTGTTAAACATGTGGAGTGACAATATTGAGAAAGAAAAACAAGTTCCCTTTTTTGCCAATCTATTAAAGGGTTATGCAAGCAAAGCCAAGGCATTCCTAAAATAAAGCCATATTGTGGGGCTTGGATTACATCGAAATGAACTTCCTCTTTATGCTGTTGGTTATTTGTATCTATGCAGAACATCTGAATTTTAGAGGTTTGCATGGTAACAGGGCCTCCAGACAACATTTTGCCATCTACTGCTTGCACAATTTCTGGAGTGACCTTTTTCTCACAAGCAATTTGTAACCGTTGAGTTGTTTCAAAATCTACGAAATTCCCTGTTGCGCCTGAGTCTATTAGGACTTCCATTTGGTATATTTTTGAAGTCAACTGAATTTGTACTGCCAAACGGAAGTGAGATTTGTAGTTGGATACACAGGAATTTATTGAAGGGAAGGCGATGGTTCCCAAGAGATCCCCTTCTAAACATCTTGGGCACAATAGTTTCCCGACGTTTGCTCAGTTGTAGTCACAGCCACAGACTTGTTAGCACTCACAGTCTTACCTTTAGGTTTTATTGTGCAATCTTTCACGAAATGTCCCTTTCCACCACAATAAAGACATTGGCCATTTTTACGACTATTATCTTTTTCATCTTTAGACAATGGTTGCCTAAGAGTCCCGACTTCCATTGGTTCTGTAGTTGTTTCTGAACTACTAAGTTGATTTCTGGGTTTACTGTCGAACTTCCAACTTGATTTATCATATTTTTTCCTGTCAGTTCTTCTTTCGGACAGTCTATGATCCAGACGTAAAGTTAGATTGATTAACTCTGAACAAGTAGTTGGTTGAGGATCGATTTGCGCAAGAACGTCTTTCAGATCAACTTTTAACCCTTGATAAAAGAGTGCTGCCCTCTTTTCTTCAGGCCGCGAGGTTTCTGCAATTAACCTATTGAAATGTGACAAATAGGAAATAAGGTCTCTATTCCCTTGTCGTAGCTGTAATAGGTTGCGATCTACGGACAGAGTCACCAGTGGCGGCTGGTGACATTTGAAATTGGTGTGGCGTAAAATTGGCGGTGGAGAAAAAAATACAGGAACAAACACCACACAGTACCATACAAAGAATAGAAACCAACCCCACATCAAAACTAATGCAGCACGCTATGTGAAAGTGAACTCAGCATGTTCATAAAGTGATCACATATTTTAGAAAATATTCATTTCGTGAAACCATCATGCAGTGTTAGAGGCTTAGCTTATGAGTAGCTTCAAATAGAATGAAAACACAAAACAGGTATTACAGCAAATTTTGCCTGCAGCGGGCACCAATGCATTGCATATTCCATACCTTGCAAATACATATACAGGGTAAATTTACGCGATGAAAACTGCCCAGATTTGTAAATGTGGGATACTTTTTTTTTCAGCTGAAACACGCTAATGAGGGCCACTTTCATTTTAATGCCCAGATGTATTTGCTGTGCTAGTCCGACCCTGGCTGTTCCACGTATTCCGAGTGAATTTATCAATAAATAACACATGAATCAACCCCCAGTGGCTCCAATTGCCCTGTTGGTCCAGTGTCACTCCGAACTGAGGGAGTTCTTGCTGGGTCGGAGGTGCACTCACACGGAGCTGTTTACATAACGTGCTCGCCGTGCAAACCGTAGCAGCCCTATCAATTGACTCCAGTGGCGCCATTTAAACTTATTTTAATTAATGTTTAACCTATCGCAGATACTGTTTTTAACACTCCGTCGATCGTCAGCCCCTCCTTATCCTCTCACTCCCAAATATACAATTTGGCACCGGCATGACTGAGCTAAACTGTGTGAATCAGGCGAGTGACGAAGGTGCTGGTGCTGACAAGTTCGTGTCTAGTCAGAGGCCAGTCACTCCTCTGATGTCCTTTCTTGTTCGGTGTGCAGGGGAACGCCAGTTCTCTTGTGTCAGTGAATTAACGAGACACGCGTTTGTGCCTGCTTACTGGCACTATGACTATGAGAGATGGAAACAAACATACAAACTACTGCCACAAACGGATGAGAGAAACTCGCACTTTATTTACTCGGAACTTTTATACAGAATGCAAAGCATGACTGTATTTTCGGCTGAATTGGGTTAAATGTTACAACTCATTTACACACAGTCACAGAGGCCCTTATTTAAGGCAACCCAAGGAACGTGCCAACAATGTACAGTCTTCAGAGTTTATTCGATGTTATATTGTTTTCATTTTTAATTATTATGTATGCACATGCACAATGGCACTCACCACATGGGAAGGAAGTCGGAACGGGAAACCAAGAATCAGGCGTGAGCGCTCTCACTGCACAGGACCATCTCTTCCCAGAGCAAGGGCAGGTGGCAAGGCGACATCGCAGTCCCACCTGCCCCATCACAGTCAGGCACGGGTTGCCAAACGCAGCCGCAAGAAGAGCTCAGAGCATCCATAGAAGCACCAAGCACCTGCACGCCACTGCCAACGGACCCGAGCCGGCGCACAAGGAGGCATGCATGAGCTGAGCATCCCGGGTGACAGGGTAAAGGAGTCCTGGCGCGTGGCGCAACACAAACCACCTCAACCCCCAGAATAGAGAGCTTCTTCTTCACCCCTCTGAAACCCGCCTCCTTAACGAAATCCCCCTCACTCCGAAGCCGGCAGAGACAGGCAACATTTAAATACTTAAGTATAATTTACATGCGATATGTATGTATGTATGTATGTATGTATAGGCGTTCTTTTATAGCGCTATAACTGTCACCCTTCGGGCATCCTGGCGCTTAGACTGTTATGACACAATACATGATGTTTCCAGCTTCCAATCTATTTACATTGTTCTGGGGAACAGATGGGTCTTTAATGCTTTTTTAAAGGAAGAAAAATCTTCCAGGCCCCTCAGGCCTAGCGGTAGAGAATTCCACAGCCGCGCTGCGGTAAACCTGAAGGACCGACCACCCATCCGGGACCTCAGAAACTTGGGTACTACCACCAAGTAAGTCGAGGCTGACCGGAGTGGTCTTGGAGGGATGTACCATGAGAAAAGGTCCTGCAGAGGAGACGGGCCTTGTCAGTGTAGAGCCCTAAAAACCAAACACAAAGCTTTGAAGTTCACCCGTTGAGAGATTGGCAACCAATGGAGGTCCCCGACCCTAAGTGCCTTGGCAGAAGAGTCCAGGCGGCGTCGCGAGAGTGCCAGTTTGGCAGCAAAATTCTGTACTCGTTGGAGTTTTCCTAGCAGAGTAACTGGTGCCCCCAGCAGCAGTGTGTTGCAGTAGTCGAGACGACTTAAAATTATGCTCCGCACTACCTCTGGTCTGGCCTGTACCGGGAGCAAGGGTAGAATCTTTCGCAATGATCCAAGTAATGCCATACAAGTGGCCACCGTTTTGTTCACTGATGTGTCCAGCTGTAAGTCGGAACTAAACATTACCCCCAAATTCCGAACCGATTCGGCAGGCAGACTAGTACCTTGGAAATCAGGAGGCCAAAAACCCTGTGGTAGGGGTCTGGGGGTCCGATCCATAGAGCAATGTAGCACCTCGGTTTTCGAGCTGTTAAATTGTAGGGAGTTGTTACCCAGCCATTCTGCCGTGGTGCTCATGCATCGATGGAAGACCTTCTGTGACACCCCGTCCTTACCCTCAAACGAGAAGATAAGTTGGGTGTCATCGGCGTAGTTGGTGAATGTTATGCCAAAAGATTTAATCAGCGTGATCAGGGGACGGAGGTAAAGATTGAAAAGAATGGAGCTGATGGCCGAGCCCTGGGGTACTCCCTGACCAACCCTCCTGATGTTGGATTTAAAGGGTGGCAGGGCAACTACCTGGTGCCTTTGATCGAGATATGACACCAGCCATTCAAGTGCCAAGCCCGACACCCCAGCCTCCGTCAGTCTCCTGATCAGGATTGCATGGCTGACCGTGTCGAACGCGTCCGACATGTCGAGCAGCACTAAAAAGGCTGCTTGACCCTGGTCGGCACGCGTGCGAAGGTCATCGAGAACAGTCACCAATGCCAACTCTGTCCCATGTGCCGGTCTAAACCCAAACTGAGCCACATCCAAACAATCAGTAGTCTCAAGAAAGTTGGAGAGATGTTTTGTGGCCAGTTTCTCCAGAATTTTAATAGGGAATGGCAAGAGGGAGATGGGCCTAAAGTTGGCTGGGCATGTGGGGTCCAGATTCTCCTTTTTTTTTTTTTTAAACTTTATTTTTGTTGCAGACAATGATAGCATATAACAGTAGCGCCGACCGCCACAGGAAAGCAACAACATTATGTCAAGGAACATACTTCTGTGTACACGGCCCATCAGCCCACAACCCGAGGGCCGGGCGGCGGTAGCTGGTAACATGTAAGCCAGGTCCAGAACCTAGCCATGGAACTGCGCGGCAGGATATTCTGATCTGCTTTTCTTATTTTTATTTTTCTTAATACAGGTTACCCCCCAACTCCCCAAAGGAACCCCTTCCCCCAAAACTTCGGCATTCATGACTAAAACATGTGTACACAGGTCGTTCACCTCATTATGGCACTCCTATCGGCAGATATAGCAGCGGTCATTACGTAAATTAGGAATGACACCTTGGGATACCAAACACAATTCCTCCCAGTAGTAACCTACATGTGGGTGTACGGTGAGGCACCCCCCCAACTCACTGCCCTCCCCCACCCTCCCCACCGCCCTCATCCTCAGACCCTGTATCCCCAGGGGTGAACAACTCCGCACTTGTACCATCCGAGTCCTCTGCTGCCTCTCCCACCACTCGCATCATTCTCCACGCAAGCAGGTCGTCCTGCAGCTTCACATCTCTACGCACTGTTTGCATGAAGGTTTCCTCCGCCAGGGACCATTCCCCCACATCTCTAAGCCACTGTGACTTCTCAGGGGCCCTCTGTCCCATCCACGTGATGGCCACCCTCCTCCTTGCCATAACTAACAGTAGTTGTAACATTTTGTAGGGCAGATTACACTTCCTGGGCTTGGGGACTAGGGCCAACAAGCAGTGAAGGGGGGTCAGTTCCATCCGGAGTTCAGTAACTCTACAAATATGCGCCACTACCGACTGCCAGAAGGTGTAAACCAATGGGCATTCCCACGCCAGATGAAGGAAGGAGGCACCCGGCGCGCCACATCTAGGGCAATTATCGCGCTTGTCCGGGGCAATACGCTTCAAGGCAACCGGAGTCACATATGTTCGGTGTAAAAAGTTAAAGTGTGTCAGTTTGAACCGTGCATTGCACGACACCTTCCGGGTGAGGGTACCAATGCGTTTGCGCTGTGTCGGGTCTAAAGCAACCCCCAGGTCAGCCTCCCAGGCCGCCCACGCCGGTGGAACCGGTGGGGTGGAGTCCTGCCGCATGGCTGAGTACAATAGAGTTATCAGCCTCCTGCCCCTACCACATGAAAGGATAATATTAAGGGTATGGGACACAGGGGGCGCATCAGGGAATTGCGGCCAAGTATCTCGTGCCATTGCATGGAGGCCCCTGTAGTGTAGGAACTGTCCCTCTCCGAGTCCGAATGTCTCCGTCGCCCGTTCGATAGATAGAAACGTGTCGTCCGGGTAGAGATCTGCCAACAGCTCGCACCCACCCGCTCTCCAGTCATGGAAGGGCATGTGTACTTCCATGTCCACCACTGGGGCCATGATCCATATCGGCAGCTCCCTGTGAAAGGGGGCCCTCCGAAGGATTTTTTCCACAACGCGCTGCCAAATGGCTGCGGTGTGGCGCACTATGTACGGCAGTGCCGCATCCGCGCCCCTGCCGCGCATCAGGGCCATCTGTACTGCCCTTTCATCCGCACTCCCCGCAAGGAGCCGTAGTTCCCAGGTATCCGCATCCGCGAACCACCTGGCAGCTGGCAACAGCTGAGCTGCATAGTAGTAGAGGTCGAATCTCGGCGCCTCCAACCCCCCCTCCTCCCAGCTGCGGACAACCGTGTGTAAGGCAACTCTACTACGCCTGCCCGCCCAGAGTAAGGACGTAAGGAGAGTATTAAGCGTGCGGAACATCCGCGGGGGAAGTGGGCACAGTGAATTCTGCAACACATACAGCACCCGCGGCAGCATCACCATTTTCGCCACTGCCAGTCGTCCCATCAGGGAGAGAGGCAATGTGTTCCAGAATGCCACCGATTGTTGTAGGGAGTGCACTACTCTATCCGCATTGCGGGCCAGCAATTGTTCGTCCGACGACGCCACCTGTATCCCCAGATAGCGGAAGGCTTCCAGTTCCCAGCGCAGACCCAGGTGTGGCAAGTCCCCGCGCGCGTCCACATTACATCCCGCTAGGGGGAAGATCAGGGACTTCCCTGCATTGATACGCAGGCCCGAAGCTGCGCCAAAACGGTCCAGTAGCTGTAGCAAAACCGGTAGCGCGTCCTGCGGAGATGTTAAATAAAACAAAGCATCGTCCGCATACAAGGACACCGTGTGGATATTGCTCCCCACTTTGATTCCCCATTGGGCCATTGTGGTACGGACTTCCACCGCCAATGGCTCAATTGCCAGGGCGAACAGGAGCGGCGAGAGGGGGCACCCCTGACGGGTGCCCCTCTCCAACGCCCAGTCCTCCGAGCGAGCAGCCCCAATTTTGACTCTGGCCCGAGGCGCCCGATACAGTATCTGGATCCACTTGCGAAACAGGGACTTTGTGTGGGAGTGGGAGAGATCGTATATTAAGTCTATGAGCTCAGGTACAGCAGATAACGAGCTAGCCGGGGGTCTATAACATAGACCCGTGAATAGCACGCCTCCTTGGTCCTTGATGGAGAAACCCAATGTTTCGCACCCAGCGATTGCCTTGATGATAAGCTGGGAGACGTCAAGAGTCTGCCTAAAAATTAATCCAGTTCCACCTCCTCTGGCTCCCACCCTGGGATTATGCATTATTTTGAAGCCAGGGGGACAAGCTGTCCCCAGTTCCACCGAGCTAGTCGGTGTTGTCCAAGTCTCTGTCATGAAGAGTACGTCTAGATGGTAAGACTCGATAAGTAACGCAATTTCTTCACAGTGTTTGATGAGAGATCTCACATTCAACAAGCCACAGGACAAGGCAACTGGGTGCTTACTGGTGATATTATACTTTCGGTTACTGAGTGAACCGAGATTAAGGCGTAAAAGTTCAACGCGGGAATAAGAGTAAGAAGTTACATCTTGGTTCCGAGAGGCAGAACTTTCGGCGCCCGGCGCGTCCTGTGCGCGAACGGGCGCAAACGGGCTTATCTCTGGCACACCTCCGGCGCTCCGCCGGCGCGCCCGCTGCGCGCCTATGCTGCGCGCTTTAGGGGCGTCCATCATATATAGCCGTATACGCAAGAGTCCTGTAGTGCGATCACTAGCCCCCCAACCAAGATGGCACCAGCAATTCGGCACTCCTTGGTTCCCTCACTCACCCAAGATGGCGGCTACCAACACCGCAGCGCGATGTCCCCAGGAGCCCTAAGGTGCCCTGAAGCGCTCGAATTCCCGCAAAGTGCGAAATGAGGTCACAATTATAGTGCTGGTAAGAGTGGTACTAATAACACGCTATGAGAGAGGTAGCGCCTAGCGCCAAGATCGACAGCGCGAGCGCGCAGTAAAGTAGATTAATTTTAAAATAATTAAAACAGCAATGCGGCAATAGATTCTGCAGCTCGCAATGGTCATGTAAGTCTGACCTGTCGATGGGGAAGTTCTGCTTTTATGCACTTCCAGACGCAAGAGTCCTGTAGTGCGATCACTAGCCCCCCAACCAAGATGGCGCCAGCAATTCGGCAGTCCCTGGTTCCCTCACTCACCCAAGATGGCGGCTACCAACACCGCAGCGCGATGTCCCCAGGAGCCCTAAGGTGCCCTGAAGCGCTCGAATTCCCGCAAAGTGCGGAATGAGGTCACAATTATAGTGCGGGTAAGAGTGGTACTAATAACACGCTATGAGAAAGGTTGCGCTTAGCTCCAAGATCGGCAGCGCGAGCGCGCAGTAAAGTAGATTAATTTTAAAATAATTAAAACAGCAATGCGGCAATAGATTCTGCAGCGCGCAATGGTCATGTAAGTCTGTGATATGCGATAATAATACATAATAAAATATTATATAAAACTTACCTTGGCTTCCCGCACTGACTCCCGAGACTGCAGACTTCCGACTCCCGCCGTCCTGGATTTTGAATGCGTCTGACGTGGTCTGGGCTCTCGTCAACAGGAAGGCTGCAGGCAACCTCCCTCCCCTCCACCGCAGCCAGCACCGATTGGTTTGGACGGCTGCCCCAACAGCGTCATTTCTCTCAGTCTGTATGCTGCAGAGAACGGAGAGGATGAAGCGGAGTACTTAATCGCTGTATCCTATCTACTTTATCAGAGAGCATTGCAGTGGCATTCCTAGCTTCAGTTAAATCTGTTTGCATCTGAACAATAACCCTCATTAAATCATCCATGGTGGCCATAATGTCAAAACTCTCAGACCGGGAGGAATATTATTCGTGGGCTCACTATTCTGTCAGGTTGCTTCTTCCTCAGGGTCTGGAGTGATGATATAAGGGGCCCACCTCTCAATACCTCCAACTCTGATTGTAATGATTACACAGAGTATTGAAGTGATTAAGCGGGGGGAAAGGGAATTAGGAAGGGAACAGCTGGGAAGGAGATCTGAAAAGGAAAAGTTACTCGCAAACAAAAATTCACGCACTTTCCTTCGCACAAAGACGTAAATTAGGACATCAGATTCTGTCCTTCAATCAGGAACTAGCTTAAGAGCTTCGTGGCTTGCGTTTATTCAGACAATCAGACTCTTAGTTGACCTTTCTTAGATCCGCTATATTGTGGCGATAATGCTTCACTTCAGTATCAACTGCTCAAAGGCATAAGCAGCAGAATTTGGTTTAGGTCTTTCTATGACTAGGTTTTCAATCACCTAAACAATCAGTGTCTTATATTTCCTTATTTTATGTGACTTAAAAGTGTTCCCAAAAACATTCATGGAACTACTATAGAACAAGAATCGCACTCGTGAATATGGTAATGAGCTAGAGAAAGCATGCATAGAATTTCTACTGAACAAGAATCACACTTGTGAATAAGGTAAATGATCTTGAAAATCAAATTGAATGTTCCTAATAAATCACTGAAATGGTTTTAACAAGATTTGCAATCTTACCTGTAGAGTGGACCTCTGTCTCCTTTCTCTCACTCTGCTCCTTCACTCGTTTTTCTATCCTTTCTATCTTTCACCTTTCTGCATCTCTGCTCTTTTGTGCGTTATTTCTGCCCATTTTCCCTTTCTCTCCCTCTGCTCCTTCACTCGTTATTCTTCCCTTTCTATCTTTCACCTTTCTGCACCTCTGCTCTTTTGTGCCTTATTTTTGCCCATTTTCCCTTTCTCTCCCTCTGCTCCTTCACTCGTTTTCACTCGTTTTTCTACCCTTTCGATCTTTCACCTTTCTGCCCTTTTCTGCATCTCTGCTCTTTTGTGCCTTATTTCTGCTTATTTTCCCTTTTTTCTTTATCCCTTCTTTCCTCCCTTTACCTTTCCCCGCCGCTGCTGCCCCGCGGCCCCTCCCCCCCCCAGCGCGACCGGCCCAATCCAGCTCCTCTCCCCGCTCCCGCCTCCCAGCTATCCAGCCCTCCCCGACCCCTACTTAATGGCGGCCATTGGTGAACCGAAGGCGCGTCAAAAGCAAGCACGTCTGCGCCCGTCCGCGACCCGTCCGCGACCAGCACCAGGAACCCTGGACCTCCGCCCCGCCAACGCTACGCCCCAGCAGCACTCCACGCACTCAACCCAGGCTGCAACAACAACTGCAAGCTAGCATCCCCAGCCGACACCAATGGACCCTTCAGCTGTCACCGCTGCCGGCACACCTGCAGCACCGCCAAGAACACGGATCCAGCACAACCTGCCCCCAAGAACACAACCGAACCGAAGACCCTGCAATGCATCCTCCTCAACGTCCGATCCCTCCACAAACACGCCACAGAAATCTGGGACCTCCTCGACAGCACCACCCCGGACGTAGCATTCTTCACCGAAACCTGGACCAACACCACCTCGGGACCGGACATCGCCATCCCCCAAGGATACAAGATCTCCAGGAAGGACCGCCCCACCCACCCAGGAGGAGGAATCGCCATCGTCCACAAATCCAGCCTCCGCCTGAGCACACTCCCTGACGAGTCCACAAAACTGATGGAACACCTTCACTTCAAGATACTGGCCAGCCCCACCGCCGCCCTCCGAGGAACCCTCATCTACCGACCCCCTGGACCCCGCGGACCCTTCGCCAACTCCATCACGGACATTATCTCCCCGCAGGCCATCGCATCCACCAACTACACCCTGCTGGGAGACCTCAACTTCCACCTCGACAATCAACTGGACCCCAACACCACATGCCTCCTGGACAACCTCCACAACATTGGACCCTGCCAGATCGTGACAGAGCCCACGCACTCAGCAGGACACACCCTCGACCCCCTCTTCACTACAGGAAACTCCATCACCTTCAGCCACACCACCGAACTCCCATGGACCGACTATCGTTGCGTCCACTTCACCTTCAGAACACACACCATCCACAGACACCAGCACCTGCTTCCAGAAAGAAACTGGACCAAAATCACCAACGACCAGCTCACCTCCTCACTCAACAACTCCACCCCAACCATCGCGGAAAACGACGACCCCAACACCGCAGCTCGAACCCTGCATAGATGGATCTCGGACAGCACCAACACCATAGCCCCCCTCAAGAAAAACAACAATACCCGTGCCAAGAAAGCCAGATGGTTTACCACCGAACTTCGAGAGTCCAGGCGCACACGCCGCCGCCTCGAAAAGGCCTGGAGAAACACCAAATCCACAGAAGCCCACAACAACTTCAGAGCCGCCACCAACGCCCCCCATCAACTCATCAGAGAAACGAGGAAAAAAGCGATTGAAGACAGAATCTCCACCCACGCACACAACAGCAAGGAACTCTTCAGCATCATCAAGGAGTTCGCCCAACCCACCAGCGAGTCTACTGACATACCTCCCTCACAAGACCTCTGCGACAAACTTAGCACCTTTTTCCACCAGAAAATCAAGAGCATCTACGACAACTTCGACAAAGACAACCAACACACTGAACCATCACGAACCACTCCCGACAACCAGCGATTGATGACTGGACAGCCCTCACCATCGAAGACACACTGAAGACAATGAAGTCAATCCAGAACAAAGAACAAAAGGCCGTACCCCGCCAGTTAATGATGTGGTCCCGAGTCCGGGATCCCAATATGTGTGGGGTGATAAACCTAGAAGTTGGCACTGCACATTACAAGATTAACGCGATTCAAATATTTGCAAGAGAAGGTTTTTAGCAAATATATAGGTATTTTTATTTTAGTGTAGAAAACATTTATATACATCTATAACACATGATTGTCTTACGAATATTGCACAATATACATAGTCAATTTAGAAAAAGGTAAAAGTGGCAAAATTACATTCTTCTTTGGAGCCTACCCAGTAACACTACATACTTCAATCATACTTTCATTCTTTCAGTTTTTCAAAACCTAATCCTACCTAAAGTTCAGACATTCCACTCACATTCTTCAATTCATACAGATCGTTCTGTTGTATGCCACACAGGGATGGTAGATATGTGGCATAGAGCTGAATATTGTTCCAGACAGCTAATCTTGTTACGGCCCCTAGTTGGTACTACATAGCATGCCGTATTTCTGGAGCCACGAGCCGACGCGCGTTTCGGTGACAGGCCGGATAGGCCAAACCTTCGTCAGGGCTGGGAGTTGTTGACTGGGAGGAGACAGGATAATAATCTGAAGTGAACTACAGAGGATGCCTTAGAGCGAAAGGCGCATAAATTGTTTTTTTCAGAAAAGCAGGAATCTGAGTTTTTAGATTTTGTTTGTCAAAGGAAGTGCTCCACTACGCAGGGGTTTACAGGTGAGGGATGAGCTGGGGGCTGCTATACTTTGAAGGTTTTTAGAAATATCACGCAGGTATCCCATGGAATTTGACTTAAGGGCGGCGAGTCTGGGAAATCTGGGTCCACCAACGCTGCTGGCATATAACCGCTTGGCTGAATGGACACACAGTCCGTAGATAGAGTTCCGTCGGTCAGCCAGACCGACCCTTCCTCACGGGGGACACGGCTCGCAAGCGCACTTAGTCTGTAGGTCTTTAAAAGGAGCCGCTCGGCATTCCTGACAAGTCGTCCATAGATGGGGTTCCGTCGATTGGCCGGATCGACCTATCCTCACGGGGGGCAGGACTCGTGGAATGAAGTCAATCCACTCAGGGGCCCCCACGGACCCCTGCCCCCACCACATCTTCAACAGAGCCGCCGATACCATCGCACCCATGCTCCACCACACCATCAACAGCTCCCTGGCGACCGCCTCGTTCCCCGACGACTGGAAACACGCCGAGGTCAACCCCCTCCTAAAGAAACCCTCAGCGGACCCCACCGACCTCAAAAACTACAGACCCATCTCCCTGCTCCCTTTCCCAGCGAAAGTCATTGAGAAAGCCATCAACAGCCAACTCTCCACATTCATTGAAGAACACAACATCCTCGACTCCTCCCAATCCGGCTTCAGAAAAAACCACAGTACGGAAACCGCCCTCCTCGCCGCAACAGACGACATCCGCACCCAACTGGACAAAGGAGAAACAGTAGCCCTCATCCTCCTAGACTTATCAGAGGCGTTCGACACAGTCTCCCACCGCACCTTAATACGCAGACTCTACGACGCAGGAATCCAGGACAAGGCCCTCGACTGGATCTGCTCCTTCCTCTCAGGCAGGACGCAACGGGTCAGACTCCCCCCTTTCCTCTCAGACCCCACACCTACCACCTGCGGAGTCCCCAAGGGCTCCTTCCTCAGCCCGACGCTCTTCAACGTCTACATGGCTCCACTTGCCCCCATCGTCAGAACCTACGGACTCAACATCGTGTCATACGCAGACGACACCCAGCTCATCCTCTCCCTATCCAAAGAGCCCAACACCGCCAGACGCAACTTTCGAGAAGGCATGGAAGCCGTCGCCAAATGGATGAAAAACAGCTGCCTACAACTAAACACCAACAAAACAGAAGTACTCATCATGGGCCCAAACCCCGACGCCTGGAGCGACACCTGGTGGCCCACCGCCCTCGGAAACCCGCCAACCCCCACAGACCAAGCATGCAACCTGGGAATCATCCTGGACTCCGAGCTCAAAATGGACCGCCAGATCAACTCTGTCTCATCTTCCTGCTTCCACACCCTCCGCCTCCTTCGTAAGACCTTCAAATGGATCCCCCTCGAACACCAAAAGACAGTCACTCACGCCCTGGTCACCAGCAGACTCTACTACGGCAACGCACTCTACGCCGGAATAAACAAAAACCTCATCCACAAGCTACAGAACATCCAGAACGCCGCCGCAAGACTGGTCCTCAACCTGCCAAACCACTGCCACATCTCCCAGCACCTGCGCACACTCCACTGGCTCCCCGTCGAGGCGAGAATCACCTTTAAGATGCTCACCCACGCACACAAGGCCCTCCACGGCACCGGACCAGCATACCTGAACAGCCGGCTCAAATTCCAGGCACCCCAAAGGACCCTACGATCAGCCCAGCTCTCCTACGCCGTGGTCCCCCGCACCAGAAAGATCGGGAGGCCGCTCCTTCTCCTTCCTCGCGGCCAAAGCATGGAACGCCCTTCCGCTCCACCTCAAACAGACAACATCGCTCCCCATCTTCGCAAGAAACCTCAAAACCTGGCTCTTCGACAGACCCCCTCCTTGATGGAATGGAACCTGCACCCCCCCCACCCCTAGCGCCTTGAGACCCTTACGGGTGAGTAGTTGCGCTTTAACAAACTCCTGATTGATGGATTGACTCTACTTCTGAATCTGGGTTAGTGACAGGTAATCCCCCCAAAAGCTAGCCTCACCGGGAGCCCATCAAGAAGAGAAGTCTCCGCAGATTCTAAACTCCTCCTGCAGCTCAGCGAGCGTTGTAGCAGTCTTCAGGCACCCAGAACTCTCCACCGATCAAAAGAAGAAAGCTGGCCTCGGAGAGAAACTGAGCCCCAAGATGCTCTTCCTCCTTCACCAAAAGACGCTGAAAAGTGAGCACGGGGAACTGGGCGCGGCCGCTGACATCATTGTAGGCACGCCCCGTGCCAAACCTCGCGTGAGGTGCCGAACCTCCCGCATCTCGCGTGAGGTGCCGAACCTCCCGCATCTCGCGTGAGGTGCCGGACCTCCCGCATCTCGCGTGAGGTGCCGGACCTCCCGCATCTCGCGTGAGGTGCCGGACCTCCCGCATCTCGCGTCAGGTGCCAAACCTCCCGCATCTCGCGTGAGGTGTCGAACCTCCAGCA
Organism: Lissotriton vulgaris; assembly: GCF_964263255.1. Taxonomy (NCBI): domain Eukaryota; kingdom Metazoa; phylum Chordata; class Amphibia; order Caudata; family Salamandridae; genus Lissotriton; species Lissotriton vulgaris. The sequence continues at coordinate 946,543,367 of NC_141699.1, read as the reverse complement.
TCTCGCGTGAGGCTAAAACCTCACGCATCTCGCGTGAGGTGGCAAACCTCACGCATCTCGGGTGAGGTGCCAAACCTCACGCATCTCGGGTGAGGTGCCAAACCTCACGCATCTCGGGTGAGGTGCCAAACCCCACGCATCTCGGGTGAGGTGCCAAACCTCACGCATCTCGGGTGAGGTGCCAAACCTCACGCATCTCGGGTGAGGTTTGGCACCTAACGCATCTCGGGTGAGGTGCTACACCTCACGCATCTCGGGTGAGGTGCTAAACCTCACGCATCTCGCGTGAGATGCCGAACCTCACGCATCTCGCGTGAGGTGCCGAACCTCCCGCATCTCGCGTGAGGTGCCGAACCTCCCGCATCTCGCGTGAGGTGCCGAACCTCCCGCATCTCGCGTGAGGTGCCGAACCTCCCGCATCTCGCGTGAGGTGCCGAACCTCCCGCATCTCGCGTGAGATGCCGAACCTCACGCATCTCGCGTGAGGTACCGAACCTCACGCATCTCGCGTGAGGTGCCGAACCTCACGCATCTCGCGTGAGGTGCCGAACCTCCCGCATCTCGCGTGAGGTGCCGAACCTCCCGCATCTTGCGTGAGGTGCCGAACCTCCCGCATCTCGCGTGAGGTGCCGAACCTCCCGCATCTCGCGTGAGGTGCCGAACCTCCCGCATCTCGCGTGAGGTGCCGAACCTCCCGCATCTCGCGTGAGGTTCCAAACCTCACGCTTCCCGCGTGCGGTGCTAAACCCCACGCTTCCCGCGTGCGGTGCCAAACCCCACGCTTCCCGCGTGCGGTGCCAAACCTTCCGCATCTCGGGTGAGGTGCCAAAACTCACGCATCTCGGGTGAGGTGCCAAACCTCACGCATCTCGGGTGAGGTGCCAAACCTCACGCATCTCGCGTGAGGTGCTAAACCTCACGCATCTCGTGAGTGTCTGGCGCGGTAGTAAATGTCCTCCTATTCTTTGTTGCGCAGAGTCCGCCCCAGTTCCCTCTCCCATCTAGCCCGTCCTGCATTATAAACGCGCGAGTATCTGTCCAAGAGGAGCCGATATATGTATGAAATGAGTCGCTTAACTGTGGTGCGCGAGAGAAGCCAGTATTCATATTTACTGAGCTTGCGTGTAGCGTCTCCACGGATCTGGAGTGGAAGCGCCCAATGTCAGACCTGTAGATACCTAAGGCGTTCAGCCTCCGGGAGGTCATAGGTCTTCCGGAATTCCTCAAAAGGCATCACTCCCGCACCTGAATACATGTGAAAGAGGCATCGGCATCCTGCTGGGCGCCACCGTGCAAAGGCCTGGACATCCCTACCCGGGCCGAAGTCAGGGTTCTCTAACAGTGGTGTGAGGGGAGACGGGAAGGTCGTCAGGTCGTGTAAGACGCACGTTCAATCCCATACCTCTAGCGGTACCCTCGTGACGAAGGAGGCGTATAGGTTAGGGGGCCGGTGTTGTCGCCGCAGGAAAGGCACCTCCTGGAGTGGACGCCCCGCGACCGCTTGGTCCTGGAACAACCAATGGCGCTCCGATTCCCATTTGCTCCATTCCACTAGGGTTCTGAGTTGGGTCGCCTGGTAATAGTGACGCAAATCCGTCAGGCCCAGCCCACCACTCTCCGGGGGAAGCATCGCTAGCCTCAGCTTGAGTCTGGGCCGTTTCCCGTTCCACACAAACTGAGCCAGCTCCGATTGCCTGCGGCGAATCCATCCCTCCGGGGGACGGAGCGGGCTAGCCCGAAAAACGTATAAAACTTGCGGGAGGATTGTCATCTTTACTGCTACCACTCGGCCCAGCCAAGATAGTGGGAGGTGCCGCCACCGCCCGACCTCCGCGCGGATAGTGCGACTAAGGTTAGCGTAGTTGAGACGCACCGTTTCTGGTAGCGTGGCCGCCAAGTGTATGCCCAGGTAGGGGACTGCACCGTCTGCCCATTGGAAGGGGAATTGTGCTTCTAGGGTGCGGAGCTCCTCGCCTTTGCCCTGTAATTATCCTGCAAACTAATCCTGCTGAGTGCCTGAAAGACTTTATTGACTGCTGTTCACCCCCTAGCAGCCCCCGGGTGTGAGCGACAGAGTCTCAACGCCCGGACCACTGCAATACCGGGACGTCCTTGCTGGGAGGATCCGGCGGTAGCGGACCAGGCCTGCATCCCCGGTCTGGCCTGTGGAGCAGCCCGAGAGACGTCGCTCGACGTGCGGCCTGAAAGGGGCCGGAAGTACCGGCTGCGCGCTTCACACGGCGGACTTGGGACGTCCCGGAGCTGGGGTGATAGTGCACCCATTCAAGACGGGCGGTGTCGTGGGTGCGGCGCTTGGCCGTGCACCGTGCCTCTGCGGGCTGCTTTGAAGGACAGTGGGGCTGGGGGCCCGGGAGTGCTCCCGGTGGTCTGCCCCACCTGAAATCCCCGACCAAGCCTGACATTGTCTGCTGGAATAGCTGCGGGAAGCCCTGCGGTATTGAAGGGAGACCCGCTGTTTGGGCGGGACGCAGGACATAGCGGCTCGAGATCGGGCTGCGGAGGACTAGCGCAGTACCAACTCCGGTCCGGAGCGCCATCGGTGAGTGCCTGTTGGGTCCAGGAGGCTACGCGACGCTTGGTAGCATACTAGAAATTGCTTCATACCCCAGCAGCGAGGCCCTTGTGGAGACAGGAGACACCGGGTGGGTGCGCAGCACGGAATGTACAGCGGACACCTTAGCGAGTAACTTTTTGATTGACACCATTTTGGGGCCCGGCCTGCCTTGGTGACGGCCATTTGCTGCATCGCCCGAAGCCTGCTGCTGAGCCCTGGAGTGGTGGCTGGGCACCGAAAACGCAGAGGGAAGATCCTGCCTTGCACGGGCGTCGACGAGGAAGGTGATTGTTTGCCCTGGCTGAGGGCACTTGGCAACCTGTGCTGCATAGTGTGGTGGTTGATCTGGATACCCACTGCCTCGGGGACGGCTGGAGACCCTGGTAGGTGGAGGTTGGCGCAGTGGGGCCAGGTCATAGATCGGTAGCTATGTGGCCGGCTAGAGGAACCCACAGTTGGAAGCCAGTTGGTACTGTTGTGGTGTGCGGCACTCTGGATAGTAGGAACGGCTGACCACGCACTTGGGAGCACGCACGTGGGTGCCGAGATCTGGGGCTCGGAGCCTGAGACACACGCTAATCTGTGAGACGTCGCTAACCTGCTCTAAGTGGACTCGGGAGCTTGAGAAACGTTACGCTTTGATGTCCAGCAGGATCGCCATGGGCAAAAACGACAGAACTCAGCCCAAACTCTCCTTTGAGCAGCGACGGACCAAGGGGACGGAGGTGCCTGCCACAGAGGCGCCCCCGCGGGGAGCTACCTCTGACGGTTCTACGGGAGCCGATATCCGAGACTTGCTGGTCTCGATGGAAAAAGGGCTACAAGACAGTATTGCGTCCATTGGTACTAAAATTGATGCCCTGACATCGCAGTGGGGCGATACGGCGGAAGAGGTCAGTGGTGTGCTCCCAACTCCGGAATCCCCTTTAATGGCTCCCTGTAGCCATAATAGCTGACGAGCTAGTTGGAGATGCACCTGCGCGCCAGAGGGGCAACGAGGCCCGTGACGGGTGTTTGGCAACCTGTTCTGCAACCCCAAATACTATCTCTACTGATGAGGGAAACAATCCCGAAACACGAGCTAGGCTCGTGTCTAGAGATATCGAAATACAAGTACTTACTTGCACCGATTGTGGTGAAAAACCTTTGAAATTTGAACTTTGAACCGTTCCTGACTACACTTGAACTGCACAGACCAGGATGCAGTGGGGTGATACGGCGGAAGAGGTCAGTGGTGTGCTCCCAACTCCGGAATCCCCTACGGGAGCCGATATCCGAGACTTGCTAGTCTCGATGGAAAAAGGGCTACAAGACAGTATTGCATCCATTGGTACTAAAATTGATGCCCTGACATACCGCATGGACCGCATGTCGGAACGAGTGGACAAGCATGCTGAACGTCTCGACATGGCGGAGAGACGTCTGACGGAAGCGGAGGAGACACAGTAGGAGTGGGACAAAGACCGCAAGCAATTTGGCAGACTCCTGCAGGTGATCCAAGACAAGTCGGAGGATTTGGAGGCGAGATCGCGGAGATCCAACATTCGCATCACGGGTGTGGCGGAGACCACGCAAACTGGCAAGATGGAGCTTTTCTTGGAGAAACTATTGAAAACACTACTTGGAGACGAGGTTTTCTCCCCTATGTTTATAGTGGAGAGGGCCCACCGCACACTAGGGCCCAGGCCGAAGCCTGGTGCAAATCCGCGTCCCATAATAGCGAAGCTACTCAATTATCGGGATAGGGACACAGCACTACGTTTAGCCAGAGACAAAGGCAAGCTGCAATATGAAGGAATGGACATCTCCCTCTATCCGGACTTCACTGCAAAAGTGCAGGAGGAAAGGAGGCAATTCGCTCCATACAAAAAACAACTGCGAGACCTTGGGTTGGATTATGCCATGATGTACCCTACGAAGCTCCGGATAAACAGGCAAGGGCATTCACATTTCTTTACTGACCCCAGGGAGCTGCAAAAATCTCTGAAGGAATGGTCCAGAGAGCGAAGGAACAGCCCGAGGAGCGACCGGGACGACGGCAACGCCTCATCACAACTGGACGAACAGGAATGAACACTGAATGGCTGTTTGTTTCAGACAGACCTTTGTACTGGTTAGTACGCTCCCCCCCTTGGCTTGCTCGGACTCCGGCTTTGTTGTAAGCAGCGCGGATGCTGATCGGCGTCTGCTCCTGTGCGGTAGAGCCCTGGCAGTACCCTGAAGATACCCTGCTGGGTGAGATCTTTCTGATTTCTTTCTATGTCATGGGATGCCAAGGGTTGCTCTCCAATATGGGCTGTTGCCTCTCGCCTGAGGGGTATGTTTGGCGGGTTTTAATGCTGCGGGTTGCAGGTAGACCTGAGAGGTGCGCTGTGCCACGAGACGGGGAGGGAGGGCGGAAACGTGCATTTCTCGAACTTGGGACTCATGTTGGCACTAAATGCACGGCAGGGGCAGGGCGATGGGACGCTTTAGCATTGCAGTTTCGAACTGGTGGATAACTGCTCTTGACTGGCAACGTCTGCCCCTGCGCTTTCGGCACTTGAGCTCTGGTGTGAGCCGGTTAAGGGTCTGTTTAAGTTGGTTTTTCAGGGGGGGTGGAGGGTGGCACGGGGTCCTGTCTGACCAGGTTGGGGGTGGTCGGCTGTGGGCGGGGGGAGGGTGACTGTGAATTGATCACGTGTGGGTGTGTTTCCTGGGAACAATGGGAGGTTCAGTTTCAGGGGTTTGTAATGTCTGGTGTTGTGCTATTTGTTACTGCAACTATGGTCCTACCTGTATATCTTGGAGGTTCAAGACACCCTGCGGTGCACTGCCCACTTGTATTGAAGCTAGATGGAGGACAATGAGGATTTAACCGGAGGCGGACGTCCCGATCTACTGGGGGTGTTGACCTGGAATGTACGGGGACTCAATGACTACCGCAAGCTTAGAAAAGTGATAAGCTACCTTCACAGACACTGAATAGATGTGGCTCTCTTGCAAGAAACACACCTCCCACTTACTAGTGCGATGCTGTCTGCGAGAGGTTTGGAGGGCAATTGTGTAGCAGCTAGTTTCACTACCCACTCTAGGGGGGTGGAGACATGGGTGAACCCCCGCTCGCAATTAATGTTAACACCTTTACATGTGGACCCAGAGAAAGACAACACTGCAAATGTAAGTTGACTAATTTATACCATGATGTTACATAGTAAGATTTCAATACGTTATTGTTCATCAGTTTCTTTAGTTGAAGAATTTAATCAGAAACACCCTTAAATGTACTAAAAATATCCAACCTTGACTTAGATATGTAATGAACTTGACATGATTTATCAACCATTTTTCCTCGGTTTAGCTAAGTACTGCAGTGACATTGTATATTTACCTGTCTATCATATGACAATAAGTGACCAAATTTTGTGTCTAGACCTGCTAGGTAGAATAAGTGTTTTTCGAACTCTGTTGTGTAAAAAAATAAAAAAACAAATGTCTACGCAGTTAGTAATATGTATTAACTATGTGACATAAAATAGGTATTGTAATTGATATATTTTTTCTATAATGTTTTTTCAGAGTTTCACCTATGACTCCTGAGGAAGGCGGATCTTTCTCTGCCGAAACGCGCGTCGAGTCTTTATAATTAATTTTCCAATATTTCTTATGTCATTTTTGGGTTCCATATGTATAATTATTTGCAATTCATTGTGATTTATAATGTCAATATGATGTATATGTTTTTTATTTATTGTCTTTGAATTGTGCTCAAGATTTTTATATGTTACTATTTTACTGTATCATATAGTTTGACTTATATGTTAGAGTCTCTATATGATTTTTATCTATGTTAAATTAAATATATATTTTTTAATACACACACCATTTTTCGATTATTCTTTTCTCCACTGGTCCTAGACTCTCTGGTCACTTACTCTGCGGATGGCCTAGGATTTTTTATTCACACTGGTTATTACCCTGCCCTAGGAGTCTGTGTATTACTGATACCCAGGGGGTCCTTGTTTTCTCTCAATTGTTGACCCAGAGGGTAGATACACCATCTCACGGTGCACGGGTAAAGGACATGACTTAATTGTAGTGAATGTCTACGGTCCCAACTACGATGACCCCGCTTTTTACACAGCCCTTGCTGGCACATGCAGGACATATCTTGATTCCAGGATGGTATGGGGTGGGGATTTTAACTTTGTGATGCATCCGGACCTGGATCGGTCGGCTGGGTCGGCTCGCAGCCCTGCGGCAGCCGCCGTTCTTATGCACTCGGAACTAATCAAGTTAGACATGGTAGACATATGGAGACACAGACACCCGGGCCGGGGACGGTTCACACATTACTCGGCTTACCACAACATACATACGAGAATAGATTACTGGTTTGTATCTTCCACCCTACTGAATTCGGTTAAAAATTGTACAATTCTCCCACGCACGTTGTCGGACCACTCACCACTGATTCTGCTCCTCGCTGCTCCTGCTAGGAAAATCCCCCCGTTTACTTGGAGGTTCCTGCCCTATTCTCTACTAGATGAGGATTTTAGGGGGGAGATTGCGGAAGACAGAGACATTCTTTGACACTAACTTGGGGTCGGTGGACAGTTTTCATACGGTGTGGGACACCTTTAAGGTTTACATCGGGGGAATGACGATGGCAAAGCACTCTGGGGTACTCAAATCCATTAGACACAGACTCAAAAGCCTAGAGACACAATTGGCTGACTTAGAAAAGCGCCACAGGAGCACATCGGACGCTGAATCAGAAGAACAGATTAAAAAACTGATCACAGAATTCAATGAGGAAGCTGACAGGGAGGTTAAACATATGGGGAAGTAGGCCACTGCGCGAACGTATGGGGAGGGGGACCGCCCAGGATCATTACTGGCCAGATTGATGCGCAGTAGTAGACCCAAGCTTGTCGTAGAGGAACTAGGGACATCCACTGGAGAGGTGGTTACGGAGGAGGCTGACATCATTGCAGAATTTAAGGATTATTATTCTAAGCTTTATAGGTCCCGATCTGAGCATATGGAGGAGGAGATCGACGACTATCTTAGTTATATCAAAATGCCCTTTCTGGAAAATTTCCAAAGGGAATTCTTGATGATGCCTATACAGCGAGACGAGATCCTAGAGGCGCTGGAGGGTATGAGATCAGGCAGCGCCCCTGGCGCGGACGGGCTCACGGTAGCCTTTTACAAGGCTTTCAAAGAAACCCTTGTACCCCATCTGATGTCCCTTTTCGATGAAATATGTCAACCGGGTAGTATGTCGAAATCTATGAGAGAAGCCCTTCTTATCATTATCCCTAAGCCGGGGAAGTCCCCCAGGGAATGCGGCTCATACAGACCGCTTTCCCTTCTGAATGTAGACGCCAAGTTGTAGGCGAAAGTACTGGCTGCGAGATTGGCTATAATCGTCCCGGAGATGGTTGCTCCGGAACAGGCGGGTTTTGTCTCCGCAAGGAACCTGACATATAACCTCCGCACGGTCCTGGGCACTATGCAACACGTGAAACAAGACAACAAAGCTGTTGCGATATTTCTGGACATGTAAAAGGCCTTCGACTCTGTGGAGTGGCCCTTCATGCTAAGGGTGCTGCGGAAGTATGGGCTAGGAAAACCTTTCCTTCAGATGCTGGGTGCACTCTATTACAAGCCCTCTGCTCGCCTGAAACTAGGTGACATTGTCACTGACCCCATTGCCATAAGTAGAGGCACGCAACAGGGTTGCCCTCTATCTCCTCTGCTGTACGCGCTAGTGGCAGAACCCCTGGCGTGTGCGATTAGAGAATACCACAAACACCAAGGGATCAGCTTCCCTACGTACAAGATCGGTATATCCACATATGCGGATGATACCTTGCTATATGTCAGAGAACCGGAAACCAATCTTGCCTCAGTGCTGCGGGAGGTGGTGAGATTTGGGGCATTATCTGGGCTATGCGTGAACTGGGACAAATCGGTTGCACTTCCGTTGAAGCCGATGACTGTCCCGTTTGTTGCGAAATACCCGTTGCAGTGGACTACGGACTCCATACGATACCTAGGGATCCGTCTGCACACCGACCCTGAGTTATTGGTCCGTGAGAACTATGGTAGGGCTTACAGTAAGCTGGTGGACGATGTAGAGGTCTGGTGTAGACTACCTCTGTCGCTGATGGGGCGAATTGCGATTATGAAAATGGTGGTGCTGCCTCGGTTCCTGTTTCTTTTTAATAACATACCAGTGGTCCTGTCTAAGTCCTTCTTTCGGCGCCTCACGCAAGTCCTAGTTAGGTTGGCGTGGGGAGGTAAACAGCCCAGAGTCCAGTGGAAGATTTTGACCCTTCCCTAAGAGCAGGGAGGTCTGGGCGCGCTGGACCTCGAACAGTATTATCGAATAGCCCAAGCGTCTCATCTTCACACGTGGATCCATGGCAATCCCGATATACCGCATGTAAAATTGGAACGGCTGTTTGCGGAACCAGTCCCACTCCCGGCCACGATTTGTCACCCGGTGGACCGTAGAACTGGGGTGCTCGATTCCATCAGAGCTACGAATCCTGCTTGGCATGAATTGCTTAAACAGCAAGACGGTGAGAGACTATACTCTCCCCTCATGTGTGTGGTGTGGGCTGTGTGGCTACCCCCTTTGGCAGAGAAAGGGGTTGTGAAGGCTCTACTGGAGCTGGGTATTACCAAGTGTTGGACAGGCCACATGAAGGGCCGCTCTCCCCCAGCTCAACCAGGCCCGAGAGCCGCCACGACAGTACCACGCATCATCATTGTACATCTGCTGCCCTCTCAGAACCCCTGCCTGCGAAGCAAGCTAACCTCGTGGGCCCGGTCCACTGCCGGCCCACGCGGCCAACCTGAACCGCCATCTTGGACACTTCACCACGAGGTCGCCTGGCCCCCGATCGACCCCGACCCTGGGCCTGGCCCGGCCTCAGACATCTCGGCACCACCATCCACCCAGGAGGTGAGCGGGCTACTTGGCAAGTCAATGGGAGAAAGAGGTGTCGATGGCTCCCCCCGCCAAGTGCCGCTCGCCCATCGCCTCCCCGGGCGCTGGCCCCACCCCCCTGCTGGGTGTCTGGAATCCCGCATCCCGGACCCCCCGACCTCCAAGTGCGAGGGTCCGGACATCAAAGCACGCCAGCCCTATAACTGGGGCAGCTCCAGAGCAGGAAGGCAGTTGTATCTTGGAGTCGAGAGACGTAAAGAGGAACTCATCCTGAACGGACTACTGGCGCTGCCGTAGCTCTGTCCTGTGCACCATCATCCTGCCTGGTGGCGCTGCCACAGCCGTCGTAACCTTCTTCCTTCATCGTCGTCCGGATCTGCTGGCGTGGCCGCGGACCGTTGTAACCGTCATCTTCATCGGGACCTGCAGGCTCCGCCGCGGACCGTCATCTTTCATCCGACCATCTCGGGACCTGCTTGGCTCCTCCACGGCCCGATCATCAAGAACGCCGAGCTCAAGGATTGAGAGCTATTTTTGGACTCACCGGTAACTAAAGACTGTCCCGCTACCCTTTTCCTCAACCAAAGACTAAGCTCGAGGGGACCCCTGAGTCCAGACCTCCTTGTACCATATCATCGTAACCTAAGAATTGCCTATAAAGTCTCGTAACCTTCAGTCTTGTGTGGTGTCCGTCTGTGGGGGGGAAGTTATTCATCTGTACAGTCGTTGGAGACGGCTCTCCCTGGAGACCTCTCCCCGTAACCTCGGCCGACCCTCCCGGTCCGTCTAACATTGGTGGCAGCGGTGGGATTCGAATCACCGCATAACGTACAGAAAATAGCTCACCCCACAACGAACCATAATGACAACTAAAGAAAGCGGATCAACCGAGAAGTTCCAAATGGAAAAACTAGAGGAGTACAGCCACCGTGAACTAAAGCAGTTCTGCATCGAACTAGGTATCGCTACCACCGGACTAAGCACCAAGGACGATTTTAAACATGCCCTAGAATCTTGGGCAGAGACCGGGGATACCGAAGCCCCTGAGCAAAGCACCGCAGAAAAAACCACCACAGCCCCTGAAGGGCAAAGAACCGGTCTCCCGCAAGACGAGATCCAAGAAAGAGAAAAAATCCGACTACACGAGCTAGAAATGGCCCGACTCAAGATGGAAATAGAACTCAAGTTGGCCGAACAAAAAATCAACTTAGAGCACCTACGTCTCCGAGAAGAAAGAGAAGAGAAACAGAGACAAAGGGAGCTCGAGGAAAAGAAACTGGCGTACGAGCACGAACGGAACATAGCCGAGATCAACCTGCGCAAACAGAATAAGGAGTTAGGGGTGCCCGAGAAACCACACACCCCGGGGACCGCGGAGAAAAAAGTACACATCCCCAAGGATGTGGTCCGAGAATATTTCCGAGAGGACGACATCCAACAATGGTTTAAGGCCTATGAAATCGCTATGACGGCGCACCGGATCGATAGAAACGACTGGGGTGCCGGCCTATGGGGCAGATTCCTCAATGAAGGCCGCGATACCCTGTTACAGCTCCCAGACCACCAGATGACCTCCTACGACCATATGAAAGCGGCCCTCCTCACCCGCTATGGTCTCACGCCCGAGATGTACCGCCAGAGGTTCCGAGACTGCACACGCATCCCGGGTACAACTTGGGTGGACTATGTAACGTACTTTAGCAGAGCTTTCGAAGGCTGGATCAAAGGAAACAACGTCATGACATACGAGCAGCTGTTCAATCTGATGGTATGGGAGCATCTGTCCAACAATTGCTTCATCGAACTACGCCAACACCTCCTCGACAGCAAGTTGACCGATCCCCGGCAGCTCGCAGCCGAAGCTGACCGGTGGGAGATAACCAGAGTGGGCCGGAATGGGTCATACGAGCAAAACAGGAACAACAATGGACACCACCGACCGAGAGGAGGAGGAGGGGGCCAAGGACGAGGAAGAGACCACACTCCGGCCGCCCCCGCTGCCAGCACCACCCCCCCGGCCAACCGGGGCAGCACCCCGGCGCGACCGGGGTACAGAGCCAATGTCACATGTCACCGATGCCAGCGAGTCGGCCACTATGCAAATGACCCAAGCTGCCCGCAGTATCAAAGTCCAAAACCCCGCCAAGTGGCCGCCGCAGCACTAGGGGAAGAACAGATCCCCGAGGAACAAGAAACAGACCAGCAAGAGTATCAAGAGTGGGAGCCAGCCGCCATGACTCTCGCGTGCTTAGGGGGAAGAGACATGGTCCCGCGGGTCCCCCTACCCGCTAACACCCAGAAGTACAGCCAATGGGTAAGCATCAATGGACGACGGGCCGAAGCCCTTCGAGACACCGGGGCCAGTGTGACAGCCGTCCGCTGTCACCTGGTGACCCCCGAACAATATCTACCGAACATCCTCTGCCCTGTGCGATCAGCCGACAACTCGGAAAGTCTGTGTCGGATGGCCTGCGTCCCCTTTGAGTGGGGAGGGGTCTCCGGCATGCTGAAGGTGACGGTCCGAGACGACTCCCCCGTGGACTGCCTACTCGGAAATGACCTGGAGAGCTCCCCGTGGGCAGCCGTGGAGCGAAAAGAACACTTGGGGATGTTAGGCGTCCCGGACTGGGCGTGCGTCACCACCCGGTCCATGACCGCCCGGGCCAACCCTCACCCAGAAGAAACAGAATGGCCGGCGCCGCCGCCTCCGGTCGCCCCAGCCGAGACCACCGACCATGACACCCCCCTCGAACCTGCTCAACCTTCCGACATCGCTAACCTTGACCAGTGGGCCCAAGAGGGGGGACCCACGCAAGAACAATTTCGCCGGGAGCAGAAGGCCTGTCCCTCCCTAGAGGGACTCCGCCAACAAGCGCTCGCCCAAAGCGCAGGGGATACTTCCGGAACTCATTGGGTCTACTGGGACAATGATCTGCTGTACAGCGAGCAAAGAATCGCCGAGCTGGGGGCCAACAGAGTACTAGCGGTACCCCTCCGTTTCAGAGACTTCCTGTTAAACTTGGCCCACGATGTCCCCCTGGCAGGGCACCTCGGACAAGATAAAACTTACAGCCGCCTAGTGACCCACTTCTTCTGGCCCAAAATGAGGAACGATGTGCACCAGCATTGCCGATCTTGCCCCACGTGCCAAGCCAGTGGGAAGAGCGGCCGCAAACTAAAGGCCCCCTTGCAACCCTTTCCAGTAGTCACGACCCCATTTGAGAGGGTCGGAATAGACATTGTGGGACCCCTAGACCCGCGTACAAAACAAGGCCATCGCTTTATTCTGGTGCTGGTGGACCACGCCACCCGCTACCCTGAGGCTATACCTCTCCGGACCGTGACAGCCCCAGTGGTCGGCCGGGCCCTGATGGGGATCTTCTCCCGTGTGGGGTTCCCCCGAGAAGTCGTCAGCGACAGAGGCACGAACTTTATTTCTAAATACATGAAATCACTCTGGCAACAGTGTGGGGTCACCTACCGATTCACGACCCCCTATCACCCCCAAGGGAACGGACTGGTTGAGCGGTTCAACCGCACACTAAAAGGGATGATCGGGGGATTGGAAGAGCCCCTCCGTCGCCAGTGGGATGTACTGCTGCCGTGCCTCCTCTTCGCCTACCGGGAGGTCCCACAAAAATCACTAGGCTTCAGCCCATTTGAACTGCTATACGGGCACCCAGTGCGGGGGCCGCTCAGCCTGATCAAAGAAGGCTGGGAGATGCCTCCGGCCAAGAACCCTCCAGACGTCTTCCGGTACCTCCTCACCCTCCGCAACCAGTCCCAGCGGTTCAGAGACCTAGCAAAAACCAACCTAGAGGCCAGTCAAGAGGATATGAAAAAATGGTATGACCAGAACGCCTCATCCATTGAATTCGAGCCGGGGCAACAAGTATGGGTAATGTCCCCCACAGAACCATGCGCTCTCCAAGACAAATGGACGGGGCCCTTCAAGGTGATCGAGCGCAAGGGTCCTGCCACCTGTCTGATCGATATGGAGTCCTCCCGGAACCCACTCCGGGTCCTCCACACCAACAGGCTGAAACCTCACTTTGCACGAACCGAACTCAGCCTACTGATGGCCACAGACAACGGGGCTGAAGACGACTCCGAGCCTCTCCCTGACCTCCTGCGGACCCAGGAGCAAGACGGCTCCGTAGATGGGGTCCGCCTCTCGGAGACCCTCACCAGAGAACAACGCCAAGAGTGCCAAGCCCTCCTGTCACAGTTCGCCAGCCTGTTCTCCCTCACCCCAGGTGTCACGTCCTGGTGTGTGCACGATGTGGACACCGGAGATAACCCTCCTATCCGCCACCGGGCCTACCGCGTACCTGATCGGGTACGGACCTGCATCCAGGCGGAAGTGGCCAAGATGCTCACGCTCGGGGTCATCGAGCCCTCAGACAGTCCATGGGCCAGCCCGGTCGTGCTGGTCCCCAAAGCAGCCGCCCCCGGAACCACCCCAGAACTCCGGTTCTGTGTCGACTATCGGGGCCTGAATGAGGTCACCCGGACGGACGCACATCCCATCCCCCGGGCAGATGAACTGGTCGACCGAATGGGAGCTGCCCGCTACCTCAGCATCTTCGACCTGACAGCAGGGTATTGGCAGATCGGCCTCACACCCCGAGCACAGGAACGTTCTGCCTTCTCCACCCCCGATGGCCACTATCATTTTACGGTCATGCCTTTCGGCATGAAAAATGCACCAGCGACTTTCCAACGGCTCGTCAATAAGGTCCTGGCGGGGCTCGAAGGGTTCAGCGCCGCCTACCTAGACGACATCGCTGTGTACAGCCACCACTGGACCGAACACCTCCACCACCTCCGAGCAGTGCTGCAAGCCCTTCAACGAGCTGGCCTCACGATCAAGGCCAGCAAATGTCAAATTGGACAAGGGTCTGTGACCTACCTCGGGCACCAGGTGGGAAGCGGCCTAGTGGCCCCTCTACAGCTAAAAATTGCTGCCATCCAGGACTGGCAGCCCCCTATCACCCAAACCGAGGTACGAGCATTCCTGGGCCTCACAGGCTATTACCGAAGGTTTGTAAAAGACTATGGAACCATAGTGGGGCCTCTCACGGAACTCACGTCAAAGAATCAACCAAAGAAAGTGAACTGGACCCCAGAGTGTCAAACGGCATTCGAACAATTGAAGGCCGCCATGTGTTCCGCTCCTGTGCTCCAGGCCCCCGACTACAGCCGGGAGTTCCTCGTCCAGACGGACGCCTCCGACCAGGGCATGGGGGCGGTCCTGTCCCAAGTGAACACCGAAGGCCTTGATCAACCCGTGGCCTTCATCAGCCGGAGGCTCCTACCCCGGGAGCAACGCTGGAGCACCATAGAGAGAGAAGCCTTCGCAGTGGTATGGGCCCTCAAAAAGCTCCGGCCCTACCTTTTTGGCACCCACTTCCGGGTGCAGACCGACCACCGACCCCTGCAGTGGCTGATGCATATGCGGGGGGAAAACCCAAAGTTGCTGCGCTGGTCCATCTCCTTGCAAGGTATGGACTTCACAGTCGAACACCGGCCAGGACCGGACCACGCCAACGCAGACGGCCTGTCCCGGTTTTTCCGCCTCGACGACGAGAGTCCCCAAGAAGATGGGTAACTCTCCCCGCCTTCAGCTGGGGGGGACGCATGTTGGACAGGCCACATGAAGGGCCGCTCTCCCCCAGCTCAACCAGGCCCGAGAGCCGCCACGACAGTACCACGCATCATCATTGTACATCTGCTGCCCTCTCAGAACCCCTGCCTGCGAAGCAAGCTAACCTCGTGGGCCCGGTCCACTGCCGGCCCACGCGGCCAACCTGAACCGCCATCTTGGACACTTCACCACGAGGTCGCCTGGCCCCCGATCGACCCCGACCCTGGGCCTGGCCCGGCCTCAGACATCTCGGCACCACCATCCACCCAGGAGGTGAGCGGGCTACTTGGCAAGTCAATGGGAGAAAGAGGTGTCGATGGCTCCCCCCGCCAAGTGCCGCTCGCCCATCGCCTCCCCGGGCGCTGGCCCCACCCCCCTGCTGGGTGTCTGGAATCCCGCATCCCGGACCCCCCGACCTCCAAGTGCGAGGGTCCGGACATCAAAGCACGCCAGCCCTATAACTGGGGCAGCTCCAGAGCAGGAAGGCAGTTGTATCTTGGAGTCGAGAGACGTAAAGAGGAACTCATCCTGAACGGACTACTGGCGCTGCCGTAGCTCTGTCCTGTGCACCATCATCCTGCCTGGTGGCGCTGCCACAGCCGTCGTAACCTTCTTCCTTCATCGTCGTCCGGATCTGCTGGCGTGGCCGCGGACCGTTGTAACCGTCATCTTCATCGGGACCTGCAGGCTCCGCCGCGGACCGTCATCTTTCATCCGACCATCTCGGGACCTGCTTGGCTCCTCCACGGCCCGATCATCAAGAACGCCGAGCTCAAGGATTGAGAGCTATTTTTGGACTCACCGGTAACTAAAGACTGTCCCGCTACCCTTTTCCTCAACCAAAGACTAAGCTCGAGGGGACCCCTGAGTCCAGACCTCCTTGTACCATATCATCGTAACCTAAGAATTGCCTATAAAGTCTCGTAACCTTCAGTCTTGTGTGGTGTCCGTCTGTGGGGGGGAAGTTATTCATCTGTACAGTCGTTGGAGACGGCTCTCCCTGGAGACCTCTCCCCGTAACCTCGGCCGACCCTCCCGGTCCGTCTAACACCAAGCTGGGAGACTTGTTCCTTGACGGCACTGTGAAAACTCTCCACCAGGTCTTGCAATCACTGTCAGGGAAGTCGCTGCTTCATAGCTTCCAGTACCATAGGGTACGCAGGGCCCTGCTGGAACTGCTCGGTCCGGAGCTGGCCGAACCTCCGGAGGTACCGGAACTCACCTACGTTATTAAGAACCCGGCCTCGGGTAAACTGGTGTCCAGACTTTAAAAAATGGGGGACCGGCATAGGTGTGGACTACAGTCTAGGGCAAGAGTGGCTTGGCAGGTGGATCTCCAGACACAGATCACTGACGAGATGTGGAGTTATTGTTGCAGCAGGACCAGAAAAATATCTTTGAATAGCAGGCACAGGCTCATTCACTTCAAGTACTTGCAGCGTATATATTACACCCCGGAGAGACTGCATAGGTATGGTCTGAGAGGATCCGCGGAGTGCGAACGCTGTCATCTCCCGAGTGCGGACTTCCTACATATGGCTTGGTCCTGCCCAGGAATCCAGAGATTCTGGACGGAGGTATTCTCCGAATTGGGCCGGATTCTAGGGACGGAGGTCCCGCCTGACCCGGCCATGGCACTGCTGGGTTACTCCAAACCACTACCGGTGGCGTTGCGGAGACTGGCCGATTTAGCCTTGCTGACTGCCAAACGTACGGTAGCAATGTGTTGGATGAGGGGGCCACTACCGACAAAAAAAAGATGGGAGACGGACTTACTATACTGCTGTACACAGTCGGAGACATATAGCGAACTGCTTCCTCCCAGGAATCGCCCCAAGGATTTCTGGGGTCTGTACAGGGCCTACCTGGACGCTCGAGATAGTGCAGACTCGGGATCTGACCTGGAGGACGCAGGGGAAGAGGGAACTCTGGACGGGGTTGAGGACCACCTGGGGTGCGATCCTGCAGGTGTTTAGGGACACCCCGGGTGTGTGGCGCAGGCTCTGGATCCAGGCTTCCTGGTGGTGCGCAACGGGAGGGACTCCTTGCGGGGACACAAGTTATACTTAGAGGTAGGGGGGATGTGACAGTAGTAGATAGTCAGACTGCAGTGATTGCATCCCGACACACAGGCGCTGCACGAGACGGTAGCACACACTAGAACAGCACACGTGGGGTTGGGGGGTGGTTGTTGGGAAGGGGGTGGGTAGTTTGGGGGTTGGGTAGTTTGAACTGTTTATGAAACAGCACTATTTCTAGCCTATCAGCCAGGGAGGTCGGATGTACTACATGGCAAGCGGCAGCATGGGCGGGGGAAGATCCCCCCTCAAGGACACACAGCGGAGTAAAGGGGAGTGCTTGATGTGACCTCATTGTATGCTTTCCATTACTATTTGTCCCTTCATTACTCGATTTGCCGCCAGGCCTCTGGGATGCTGGCATGTAGGCTGTGTAAGATACGTCTCTACTGATGCGATGTGACAATGTGGATTGCTGCCGGCCTCCGGGTTGTAGGCAATAAGAGCTGTGTGAAAACTGGATATGCAATAAAGTTAATAAAAAAAGAGAAAGGTCAAGTGCTACTGATTTCGTCATGTTCACCTTAAAGCCAGAGGCCTTCGCAAACGCATCCAGGATGGCTGCCCTGGCCGGCAGGGATGCCGCAGGGGAAGCAAAGGAAAGCGAGACGTCATCAGCGTATAAGCTAATCATGTGGATATAAGCCCCGAATTTAATCCCCTTAACGGTCGGATGCGATCGCATGGCCTGCGCCAGGGGTTCCATATACAGCGCGAAGAGCAGGGGCGAGAGCGGACACCCCTGCCGAGTTCCGCGTCCGATGGGGAAAACGGGCGATGATCAGCCATTCACCCGAACCGACGCCGTGGGGAAGGTATAGCAGTTCAGAACCCACGTACGAAATCTCGAGCCTAACCCTGCCTTGATGAGCACCTGTTCCAAGTACGGCCAGTGGACACGATTGAAGGCCTTCTCCGCATCAATTGCCAACATCATGAACTCTCCCGGCAACCTGGAGGCCCGTTCCACTAAGTGGAGTGCTCTTTTTGTGTTGTCGACCGTCTAGCGCTCCGGTATAAAGCCGGCCTGGTCCGGATCAATCAGACCCGTCATAAGTGGGCCCAGCCGCTTCGACAGTATACTGGTGTAAAGCTTCAGATCTACGTTAAGTAACGAGATAGGGCGGTAGGCCCCGCATTGCGTTCGGTCCTTCCCCGGTTTGGGAATGACCGATGTAGGAGAGTAGGGTCTGCATTCCTATGATCACCCCAGATTTTTGCTTTTTTTGCTTCACTGGTTTACGAGTTCTCTGGCTGTGGGCCTGCTAATCAGACCCACAGCCTTGCTGTTCTCTCACTAAATTGACACGTGTACCTTAGGTGCATTTACCAATTGGTACTGGGCCACCTTATCAGACCCTGTAACTCAGGGCATAGGTGTACCCAGGGCCTACCAGGGGCTGCAGCATGTATTATGCCACCCCTGGCTGGCCATCTAAATCTGACACAACTGGCTGCACGACAGCTGGGGCGAGGTGGCGTAATCACCCTTTGCTTTAGATATAGTATACCTATATCTAACCCTAAAATGGGCACCCGTATTCCTATCAGTCACTCCTATGGCAGGCCTTGACAATCCTGAAGGCAGAGTGCTTGGAATCGTGTGAGATGGTGCTCTGGCATGAGCTGAGCCCGTTTGCAGCTTGCGGAACCAAGTCCTAATAGCTGTTCCATGATAACGCATACCATATACTCTTAAGTGCATTATAATCCTCGTGGTTATATGCTAACTCTGGTATCGCTTTATCAAAACATGTCGAGTAAGGTGTCATACGAATTGGAATACTAACCCCTCGCCAATTCTGGCGACGGGGTTAGCATTCCACCCTTCTAGAGGGACACGACATGTATGTAACTGTGAACCCCGGTTAAAGTTAACTCAAGCCTCAGCATCACAAAATGGATGCTGCCACCACAGACACAAGTCTGACCTCCTGCTGCTGGGAGTCCTTCCATCGAGGGAGGCTTGGACAAAGGGTTTCCTGTCAGGGGCGGTGCTAGCACCATCCCAGACAGGGTTTTGTGTATCCTGGGTAGGCAGGGCTTTAGAGGAAGGTGACTGCAAGTGGCACCCCGGTGCTCACTATGCATCTGCCGGCTAGAACCAGTTCCAGGGGCACACCAGCCCCTGACCTGGGGAAAGTCCGGCATGGGAGAGGGGTGTAACCACCCCCCTTCCTGGTCCCACCCATGGGCAGGACCTAGTCGCGTGCCAGCCCCTTTTCCTAGTATAAAGATAGGAGCGGGCCCCCTTCCAAATTAGATCATCTTTGAATCCTGAAACTACTTTCTACGAAAGGAACTCTCGACTTCTTCTCAAGATTTCTCCCTTGTGACTAAGGAGTAGTCACCCTGCATACGCAGGCACCATCCAAGCATCGCGGTCTGCTGTAAGTCTCTCCTCCGGATCAAGACTGCCCAGCTCGACGAGAACCGGCTTCCCTGGCACCTCTGACCTCAACCTGCATCATCAGCCCAGCTGAGATTCGTGGGTGTGACGAGACCTCGAGGGACCGGCCATCTTCAGGACTACACGACGCTTGCCCAGCACGACCGCCGAGGGATCCTCGAGTGAGTGCTTTGGGGTCCGAGAAGCCCCCACCCTGAGCAACTCCAGCACCGAAGTTCAGCCTCCCAGCATCCACGAGATCTGCGTGGGGCCCTTCTGCTCTTTTCTACTGACCGCGTTGTCTGGCTACTAGCCCGCTGGCTTGTGGCCTTCCCGACGACGAACGACGACATCAACACCGCTGGTCTGGTTGCTCCAGACTGGCCCTTGCTCCCCTCCAACAGAGGAGCACCCCGGACCCTCCTGGTCCACTCCAGACGCCATTTTTAGTCCACCGCGTGGGCTTGCATTTGCCAAGACTTGTTGCCCCAATCCTGGGTCCAGTGACGTCGACAGCAGATACCATCGTGGGACAGCTCGCACCTCCATCCTGGTCGCCGACAACGCCTCCTGGTCCGTGAGACTGCAGAGCCCAGCGTCGCCCACTCACCTGGTCGAGGTGACTCCATCCGGTGCCATCCTGGTGCCCATCTAGTCACTGGCTAGTGATTCAGAACTTGGTCCCCTCTGCTTACAGGTGTCTTCCATCTTCGATCCAGGCTTGGATCCCTCCGAATCTCTTCACTGGTTGCCTGCCAGCAACTTCTTTCAGGCTCCATAGACTGCAACGAGGATTCCCGACGTCTTTCCAGACCTATGCAGGGCAGCCCCTGGGCTAGGTAACTTCGGCATTTTGGTGCCCCAGCATAGCCTCACTATCCAAGGGTCCAGATCCTTTTTCGTTTCAGCTCTACCTAGTCGGATTCGTCCGATAACACTAACTTTGTAATTCCTAGCAACCATAGACTTTGTTCCGCATCCCGCGTGAGAGTGCACACTCTGCACCCGATCTCCCTAGGCCTCCTGCTAGTAATCTGAAGGTTCAGTAGTCAAGTCCTAGCGATCCCAAAGCCTATTAGAGTAGTACTTACCTGCTAGTAATTTCGCATTCCACTTTTAGAGTATGTGGTTTTTCGTGCCCCTCGGGCATTTGTGTAAATTGTGCAACTTTGCGTATTTTCCTAAGAGCTTAGCACCCTGTCCTCATAAAGAGTCCAGGGTTGTTGTGTTCTAAATAAATATCCTTTTATTTTCATAACAACTTGTGTGGTGTCCTTTCACTTGGTGTTCAAGGGGTATATGTGATGGTATAACAGCTGGCTTAACACGCCCTCTAGAGTTTAGCCTAAAGACTGCTCTTGTCCATGCTACTAGGATAGCTGGTCTAACGGTTGACTTACAACCAATCATCAATAAGGGTCGTTTGGAATGATACACAGTGATCACTAGAATAGTGAGCACTACATATCAGGCCAACTTCTCACAACCGAGATCATGGCACTCATCAGATCTCTTGGGATGGCGCCGGGCTCCGAGAAGGAATTAAAGAGGGCAGTCAACAACGGAGCAACCTGGGGGCAGAATGTTTTGTAAAAGGCGGCGGTGAAGCCATCCGGTCCCGGCGCCTTGGCCAGCTTGAGGCGGGAGATCGCGGCAATGACTTCTTCAGGACGGATCTCCCTGTCAAGGAGTTCTGATTGTTCCGTCGATAAAGCCGGTATGGACACCGAGTCCAGGAAGGCCGCCCCGTCCGCTGGATCCAGAGCAGCCCCCTCGTATAGTGTGGTATAAAAGTCACTAAATGCCTACGCTATAGCTCCGTCCTCCGTCATTGTGACTCCGTCCTGCGTGTGTATTTCCTGCACGGAGTGTCGCTGCTGCTGTTCGCGGAGTGCCCGACCCAACAGCCTCCCGCATCTGTCGCCTCCTGTGTAGTACCCGTAGTGCCGCGTATTCTGCTCTATCTTGATCTAGTGCTGCTAACTGATGACGTGCCACTCACAACTGTTTCCACACCCGCGGCGCCCCTGTCCTCTGGTGTACCTGCTCCAATTCTTCGTGCGGGCAGAGAGCTTGTCTCTCTTACGGGGCCTCTCCGCATTTTCTGCTGCCGCGATTGCAATGAACTCGCCCCGTATGACTGCCTTGAGTGCTGTCCAATGTGTTGCATGTGAAGTGTCCGTCGGTGTGTTGTGTACCAGGTATTCAGCTATAGCTTCCTTGATCTTGGCCACAACCCCCGGTCTGTGCAGCAGCGTGTCCCTCAGTCTCCAGCAACGGGCACTGCGCCCCACCGGTGGAAAGGTAAACACCGCTGTGAGTGGTGCATGATCGGAAAGGGCTGCCGCTCCTATCTCAACGCTTGACGCCAGCGCTCTAAATGAAGTGGATGTTAGAAAATAATCTAGGCGCGCATAGGTTTTGTGGGCGTTGGGAGTAATATGTGTAGTCCCGGTCACCCGGGTGGAGGGAGCGCCACAAGTCCGTCATACCCAGTTCTGACAATC
Source organism: Lissotriton vulgaris (assembly GCF_964263255.1). Classification (NCBI taxonomy): domain Eukaryota; kingdom Metazoa; phylum Chordata; class Amphibia; order Caudata; family Salamandridae; genus Lissotriton; species Lissotriton vulgaris. Next base: position 946,521,228 of record NC_141699.1, on the reverse strand, counting down.
TGTTCCGTCCCCCCTCCGATAAAGTGCCTGCCTGCGTGGATCGCTGCGCTGACCTGTCAAGTAGGTTGTCAAAAACTAAATTGAGGTCCCCCCAACCAGAACGTGTCTATCAGGTGCCGCCGCTGCTTCAGTAAGCACTTGGTGGAAGAACTTCTCCTGCCCCTCATTTGGCGCATAAACCGCAATCACCGTGAAGGTGTGAGCACCCAGTGAGAACCTGCAGGATAGAAGTCGCCCTTTAACCTCTGTCCCCCGGTGTAACTGCTACCCCTTAAATCGCTTTGACACCAGGAGCGCCACCCCAGCAGTCTTTGTGGTCGTGGATGAGAAAAGTTGTGTCGGAAAGTGAAAGGATTTAAGCCTATGACAATCCTTAGTTAGTGTGATCTCGCCCCACGGGTCGCGAGACCCCCTACTCACCCCGTCACCTCTGTTACCCTGCCATAACGCTCCATATCCAGGTATACGAGCAGAATCCACAACAACAGCGTCCATGACGACAGGAAGCCCACCCCTCTCTCTTTTACAGGGTCCAATCAGGAGTGACGAAGGACCGGAAGGACTACCCCGCAAGTCCCGCCTCCCTACAGACGGCCGGATACAGAAAAGACGGAAGTGGAGAGACAGAAAGGGTCGAAGGATCGTGGCAGGAGCTTTCGGCTGGTGCGGTGACGGACGGAGAAGACGGGAACGGAGACATCGAGGAGTGGTCAGAAGATTGGTGGAGTCCCATGGAGGTGGCTGGAGAGCGGCCGTAACTCGGAGGAGAGTTACGGCGGAGCGCGTGATTACCAGGTGCCCTCTTGCGCACATTAGGTGCACTGTGTAAATAATAGGTACTGTGTAAATAGTAAAGCCCCTCCCTGTGTATACTTATTCCCGCTATCCTAGGCACGTCACCAATAGTCATTAGGCATTTTGTATATAGACACACGTAGCACTGTACAAAGAGCACCCCTATTCCCCACCATCCTGCGCACGTCTTTTGCTTCCCCTTCCCTGACTCTTTCCCATACCTTCCTCACTCCCCTTTCGCCTCCTCACACTACCGGGTAACGGTGACGGTATCGGATCTCTAGTCCCAGAGTGAATTATGGCTCCTTTCTCTCTTGTTGCCCTCCGAGGTGTCCTCCAACCATACCGAGGCAGCTACACCCAAGACCCGGACATCCCTCGGACCCTCGTCACATCAGGAGGAATACAGAAGAAGACGCACCGCCTTCGTTGTGTGTTCGACCTGGGACTCTCTATCCCCGTATCCCGCTGTATAGAGACCAAATAAAACACTATAGCCCACTATATCCGGCCTCCTCGCCTGCGTTACCAGTCCGCCGACCGCCCACGATCACATCTGGTGTCAGAAGTGGGATTATCTGGAGTTATGGAGGCCGTGATGAAGAGGATGGCGGATTCCCAGGAACAGCTGGGAAAGTTAATGGAGCAGTTCCTAAAGACCGCTGAGGACGACCGTGGACAACTCCATGATGTATTAAAAGGTCAGGGAACCACCCACGAGCAGGCTATGGGGAAACTGACCGATGTCCTAGGTCATCAGAGGCCCATGACCTCCCTGCCTTCGGTGGTTCTCCAGAAATATGTGCCGGGGGAGGACCCGGACTTCTTTTTTACTAACTTCGAGCGGCTAGCACAGGCGGCCGCCTGGCCTGCTGACCGGTGGGGTCATTATCTGGGTCCCTTACTGACGGGTTACCTACAGGCCGCCTACCAACAAGCGAACATTCAGGGTAACAATCCGTATGTGGACATCAAAAAGTGTATCCTCGAAAGGCTGGGCATTGACGAAGAAACCTATCGAGTAAGGTTACGCCAAGTAAAGGAAGGACCCCAAGAGACCCCCAGAGCCCTCTCTTTTCGGATCAAAGACCTAGCCAACCGGTGGCTGAAACCCGATACCTCTACTAAAGAGGACATCTTAGAGAAGGTATATTTGGAACAATTCCTGTTATCCTTACTACCAGGCACGCAACGATGGGTACGCCAGCATGCCCGCCTGACCCTGGACACTGCAATCGAAATCGCAAGCGCCTACAGCAGGGCCCAGGAGGCCCAGTGAGGAAAGGAGGATCATTCCCACAAACCGCACACACCGACAGGCCTACGACCTCCTCGTCCCCCTATACCGAGAAGACCAGAGCCTACCCTTCTGTTCCCTCCCCCGGTGATACAACGCCCTGTCAATCCTGGACCTCAATGCTATAGCTGTGGAGGATTCGGTCACAACGCCAGAGTGTGTCCTCATAAAGATGAGCCGATAGAAGTGGGCCTAGCACGTAACTGTGTATGTTCTGTACCCGGGACACCTCCACCTCCGTTTCGATGTCCAGTGAATTTTGATGGACAAACCCTCATGGCCCTGACAGACACTGGGTGTCGGCAGAGTGTCCTCAGACCTCAGGACTTACGTCACCCTGTGAAACCCTCATCCGACATAGTCGCCATTCAGTGTGTTCATGGGGATACGAAGAGATACCCAACCACCCAGGTACAGGTCCAACATCCCAAAGATCCCGGAACCACTCTCACGGTGGGACTCATACCCACACTACCGGAGCAGGCGATACTGGGAAGCGATTACCCCGGATTGCCAGGACTGTTGCAAGACACCACTGAATCCCTGACCCACTGGTGGGAAGAAGCACCCTTTCCAAAGGGGTTGTCCTCCCCTATGCTGGCACGCAAACCACCTAAAACCAAAGCACAGAAGAAGAAGGAAAAAAGAGAATACACAGGCGCGTTCCCCGTGATCCCGGATGAACACCCCTCGCAAACAGACAGAGAATTCAGGGCTGCACAACAGGAGGATCCATTACTACAGGAAGCCTGGGGAAGGGCGTTGGACCAAGAGGATCCCCTTACCGTAGGTCCATACTTCTTCAAGAAAAAGGGGCTATTGTACCGTAAGGGAGGGAACCAACAAAAACCCCAACTCTTGGTCCCTGGTCCCTTTCAAGAGAAGGTACTGTTCCTAGCCCATAGTCACCTTCTGGGGGGTCATTTTGGCGAAGAAAAGACCAGTCAAACTATCCTGGACAAGTTCTACTGGCCTGGTATTTACCAACACATCAAGAAGTATTGTAAAGAATGTCCGGTATGTCAGAAACATAGCAGATACCGACCCCCTAGGGTACCGCTACAACCCCTTCCCGTCATTGACGTCCCGTTCAGCAGAGTGGGGATGGACATAATAGGGCCTCTGTTACCTTCACACAGTGGTTGTCGCTACGCCCTGGTTATTGTGGACTATGCCACCCTCTTCCCTGAAGCCCTACCTTTGCGACAGCCCACCACCCAGAATATTGCCAAGGCCCTCATTACTGTATTCACTAGGGTAGGATTTGCCAGAGAAATACTGACCGATCAGGGTACTCCATTTGTCTCTGCTCTGATGAAACAGGTATGCTCCCACTTAGGAATCAAACAGATCAGAACCTCGGCATACCATCCACAAACCGACGGGCTAGTAGAAAGGTATAACGCCACCCTTCAACAGACCCTTAAGAAGCTGCTGGGGTTGGAAGCCAAACGGTGGGAGGATATGCTACCCCTTGCCCTGTTTGCCATCCGTTGCACAACCCAGAGCAGCACCGGGTACTCGCCCTACGAGTTGTTATATGGGCGACTCCCTCGTACCCTGCTAGACATGGCCCAAGAAGCCTGGGAAGCGGAACCAGATCGTACTCGGCCCCTTCCCGAATATATTGACAACCTGAAAACCCACCTAGCTGTAATAAGAGACATAGTACGACAGAATCTTGAGAATGCACAAAACAAGCAGAAAGGGCAGTACGATAAAGGCACTAAACCAAGAGCCTTCTTAGCAGGTGATTTGGTATTACTGATGTTGCCATCCTCCGACCAAAAGCTCCTTGGACAGTGGCAGGGCCCTTATACCATCCTTCGTCAGGTGACCCCGGTCACTTACGAATTAGACCTAGATCCCACACGTGGTGTATCCCAAATATATCACGTTAATCATCTGAAGAAATGGGAAGGCCCTCGTCCGGTATTATCCGGGTCCCTTACCCCGGTTCCCCTCTCCTTCACTCCCTGTATAGATCCTGATGTCACTCAACAACAACAACATGATCTCGAGACAGTCCTTTTTCCACTACGACAGGTCTTCTCCTCTTCCCCTGGTCACACCACCATCACAGAACACGCTATACAGACAATACCTGGGAAAGTGGTCCGACAAAGGCCCTACCGAGTCCCCGAAGCCCGCAGGGAAGTTATACGGAAAGAAACAGAACAGATGCTAAAGATGGGTATAATAGAACCGCCGGTAAGCGAGTGGAACTCCCCGATCGTCCTTGTACCCAAACCAGACGGTCTGTCCGGTTCTGTATTGACTTCCGCGAAGTCAATAAGATATCCTCTTTCGATACTCATCCATTACCACGAGTCGACGAAATGGTCGAACGCATAGGGAAGGCCCAGTACATCTCCACCCTAGACCTCTGTAAGGGGTACTGGCAGATACCCCTCAGGGAGGAGGACAGAAAAAAGACGGCCTTCTCCACCCCTGATGGGTTGTACCAATTTCTAGTCCTCCCTTTCGGTCTTCATGGCGCCCCAGCCACATTCCAGCGGGCCATGAATCATATCTTACGGCCACACTCCCTATATGCAGGCGTGTATCTTGATGATATAGTTATTTACAGTGACAACTGGACACAGCACCTGGAACACCTCCAACAGGTCATCACCTCCCTGGGGAATTACGGGTTTACTATAAATCCCGCCAAAACCACCCTGGCAGCACGGACCGTAAAATATCTGGGATACCTCCTGGGTGAAGGGATGATAAGACCCCAGAAAAGCAAAATCGAAGCAATCCAGTCCCTCCCCTTTCCCCAGACCAAAAGAGACCTTCGTGCGTTTCTGGGCCTCTTGGGGTACTACAGACGTTTCGTACCAAACTTCTCCCAAAGAGCTGCCCCCCTCACCGACCTCTTAAAGAAATCCGCTAAAACGGACGCCCTCCTCAGGACTCCCACGCCGATGTTATGGCAGGCATTTTCCGATCTGAAAAACACTCTGACATCCCATCCCGTATTAGTGAGCCCTGATTACACACAGCCCTTCATACTGCAGACAGATGCCTCAGAACAGGGACTGGGGGCGGTACTGTCACAAAAAGACCCACAAGGGAACGAGAAACCAATACTCTACCTCAGCAGGAAATTATTCCCACGAGAAAAAAGCTACGCCGTGGTAGAAAAGGAAGCCCTGGCCATCAAGTGGGCAGTGGAGAGCCTCCGATATTATTTGGAGGGGAGACAATTCACGATCTATACCGATCATGCTCCCTTAGAGTGGATGGCTCGAAACAAAGGTCACAACGATCGAGTCCTCCGCTGGTTTTTGTCTCTCCAGCCCTACCACTTTAAGACTGTACACCGAAAGGGCCTAGACCAAGGCAACGCTGACTATCTCTCTCGCTACCCTGTATCCACACCGGGTACAAGAAAGACAGCTAGGGGAAGGGAATGTGATCTCGCCCCACGGGTCGCGAGACCCCTACTCACCCAGTCACCTCTGTTACCCTGCCATAACGCTCCATATCCAGGTATACGAGCAGAATCCACAACAACAGCGTCCATGACAACAGGAACCCCACCCCTCTCTCTTTTACAGGGTCCAATCAGGAGTGACGAAGGACCGGAAGGACTACCCCGCGACCCCGGAAGTCCCGCCTCCCTACAGACGGCCGGATACAGAAAAGACGGAAGTGGAGAGACAGAAAGGGTCGAAGGATCGTGGCAGGAGCTTTAGGCTGGTGCGGTGACGGACGGATAAGACGGGAACGGATACATCGAGGAGTGGTCAGAAGATTGGTGGAGTCCCACGGAGGTGGCTGGAGAGCGGCCGTAACTCGGAGGAGAGTTACGGCGGAGCGCGTGAGTACCAGCTGCCCTCTTGCGCACATTAGGTGCACTGTGTAAATATTAGGTACTGTGTAAATAGTAAAGCCCCTCCCCGTGTATACATATTCCCGCTATCCTAGGCACGTCACCAATAGTCATTAGGCATTTTGTATATAGACACACGTAGCACTGTACAAAGAGCACCCCTATTCCCCACCATCCTGCGCACGTCTTTTGCTTCCCCTTCCCTGACTCTTTCCCATACCTTCCTCACTCCCCTTTCGCCTCCTCACACTACCGGGTAACGGTGACGGTATCGTATCTCTAGTCCCAGAGTGACTAACGGCTCCTTTCTCTCTTGTTGCCCTCCGAGGTGTCCTCCAACCATACCGAGGCAGCTACACCCAAGACCCGGACATCCCTCGGACTCTCGTCACATCAGGAGGAATACAGAAGAAGACGCACCGCCTTCTTTGTGTGTTCGACCTGGGACTCTCTATCTATCCCCGTATCCCGCTGTATAGAGACCAAATAAAACACTATAGCCCACTATATCCGGCCTCCTCGCCTGCTTTACCAGTCCGCCGACCGCCCACGATCACAGTTAGCAAATGCGTTTCCTGGAGGAGACAGATATCTGCTTTTGAATTCTCCAGCAGGGACAGCACCGCTCGCCGCTTAACCAGATTGTGCCCACGCACATTCAACGTGAGCACACTCAACTCAGTCGCAGGCATAAGGAGTCATACCCCACACACTCTCTGAGAAAACTTCCAGTGGCCAAAACATCAGCCAAGCCCTGTCTCGCAGCTGCCCCGGCCACCCAGGACCCTCAGATCTGCGCAATTCGCCACACCCTTTCAGTCCAACATTCACTCGGATCCGGAGTTCCTCCCCCTTACCAACAACACCCCCTCCCCACAATGAACAAAACCCTTGACAGCCCCCTACCCCCCGCAATCCCAAGATGCCAACATTGATAGTCCTTCATCCAGAGATGAATGGGAAAGGTCTCTCCCAGTCCAGAAACCCCCTTTTCCTGACTGGCCAAAGAAGCAAAACAGTCCCTCCCCACCCCTCCACCTGCCAAGGAGACCACCCTCCCTCCCCTTTCCCCAACTTGAAGAATACCAAAAATAGTCCTGTCCAAAGTCCATAGTTGTAGACGAGGAGGTTGGGACACCTTCGGGGGAATGTGTCGGAGTCCAATACCTCCGCCCCCGACTCAGTCGGCCCCAATCCCCACTGTCTCATCAAAAGCCCTCGTGCCACTTCATCGTTGGTTATCCGCTGTCGGAGAATGCCAGTCCCAGCGCTACGGCTTCTACCGCAGCACGGCGACCATCTTCGATCTCTTGCGCGGCCGGGCGCCTCAGTCTTCGTCGTCGCCGTTGCTGTTTCCACTGCCCAGGGCCGTCCGTGCCATTTACTCCCCCTCCAGGCTGATCGTCATCCTCCGTCGGTTCCTCGAGGCCTAGCAATTTGCATGCATCCCTGAAAGACCGCAACTGGTGAACCTTGTTGTCCAGCTTAAACACCAGGCGAAAGGGGTGACCCCAGCTATATGGGATGTCGCGTCGCAGTTCTGCCGTGATCGGTCGGAATGACCGTCGTTTCTCCAGGGTGATGGAGGCGAGGTCCTGATATAGAGTCTGCGAGTGGGCACCATATGAGATGGTTCCCATCTGGCGCGCTTTGCTGATGATCTCCTCCTTCGTGCGGAAGTCCTGCACGCAGACCAAGATGTCGGCCGGTTGGGACGAGGCCGCCCTGGGCGGGCCCGTCCTATAGGCCCTGTCCAACCGAAGCGTTGAGTCTGCCGGTCGGCCCAGGATGTGGTTGAAGAGGCCTTGGGTGAAATGGAAGAGGTCGTCTGTGTCGGGAGCCTGCTTCACTCCCCAAATCCTGATGTTGTGCTGCCGGGAGCGGTTCTCCAGGTCCTCGGCGTGAGACTGGAGGTCCACCTGTTGGTCGTGAATACGGACTATTTCTTGACGCAGCGCCTCTATTTCTACATCTCGCCCATCGCATTTGGTCTCTAGGTCCGCCACTCTTTCTCCTATGGTGTCAGTGTCGCGTCGGACTTCCCGTATTTCCTCCTGTAGGTCCCTCTTCAACGCGTGGATGTCCTCTCGCAGGCCAGCGAAGAGGGATTCTAGAAAGGTCTTTGTGATAGTCTCCTCAATGTCCGCCTTTCCCAAGGGTGGAGAGTCCGTGGTCTTCTTTTACATGCCGGTCCGTTGGCTGGATGTGGCGGTGTCCGTCCGCTTCCCCATTGTGCTGGGAGTGGATAGATCCTTAATAGTCCTGTCCTTCTGGATTCTCCCCGAGGACATGTCACTCAGGGCCTCCCCGGCCCGGACACCACCAGTGCTGCTTGACGGCGTGGGTTCCAGCAACGAGGGTGCAAGAAAGTTTGACGGGTCAGTCCTGTATTCAGGGGAGCTCACCTAGGGCTGCGCCAGGAGCCCGCCTTTCCCCGCTCCGGTGCCGAGGAGACTACACTCTGTCACTGCCCAAACCCCAGGGTGTCCGCAGCTGGACCAGGACACCAGTCACTGGTGTCCGGTTGCTCCTGTCCGGGCACTGGCCTCTATTTGCCCACCGAGCGCCTCCGTGTTCTGCTCGCAGTCTTGGGGCCTAGCAGGGCTTCTAGGATGCCACACGAGGGGCAGCTCCGACCAGCGAGCGGCTCAAAATGGCGGAAGCAAACTCCAGTGCGAATCAGGCTCTTCCGTTCGATTCCCCCTGTGGGCTCTAATTCGGCGCTTCCGAAACCCTCTGGGCCTGGTCGACGCGCCGACACTCTCAGCCGCCACTCGGGTACGATTCCTCACCGCTGCTCCTCACCTCAGTCCCTGGGGCTCGGGTTCTGTGTTCCGTCCGCCGTGCTCCGCGGTCGGGCCCACTTCGCCTGGCCCCCAGCCCGTCCGCCATCAGAGATCTGTCTCTGCCGCTACCACCGCAACCGTGTGCTCGCGGGTCCGCAGTAGCCCCCGGACAGTGTCGTCCCAGGGGCCTCGCGCGTTGCCGGACTCTCCGCTCCGGCGTCAGCTCTTGCGTAGTCTGGCGCCACCGGGTCGGACTGCCTCGCCGGGGCCCAAGGCCACGCCCCGCGGCTCCTCTCCGCTAGGCCCAACCCGGCCTCGCTCACAGCGGCACTTCTCCCTCTGTTCCAGGTGGCCCCAGCGTCGTTCGGTTCTCTCCTCCGGGTGCAGACCTCTCCCGACTGTAAGCGCTCTCCGACGGGGCCCACTGATGGGGGATTGAAGCGCTGCAATGGTGCTATAAAGACGGCCGGCGGTGGGAGCTCTCGGAGACACGTCCGCTCACACCGCCATCTTGGCCACGCCCCCCCATATCTGGTTTTAGACGCCGTTTTCCATTCGTCACCATTACGAATGCGCACCAAATGATACGCACCTCGAAGATCTAATTTGGTGTAGATCACAGCGGTCTTCACCTGGTCCAAAAGAACTGGGATCAATGGAAGGGGGTACTTGTTCTTTATTGTGATCTTATTCAATGCTCTATAAATCAATACAAGTTCTTAATTCCCCATTTGCCTTAGGAATAAAAAAACAATGGAGAGGCCGCTGGTGACTTAGATGGGCGTATAAATCCGTTTTCCAAGTACTGATCAAGATATTGTCTCAAATGTTGGTTTTCTTTTTCTGATAATGCATATATCCGACAGTTAGGCACACATGAACCAGGCACAAGATCAATTTGACAGTCGTATGACCAATGAGGAGGGAGGGTCGCTGCTTTTGCTTCACTGAAGACTTCTTTAAATTCCTCATAGGGAGTTGGTAGCACGGTTTCTTTCTCTTCCGTGGTTGCAATTTGTCCCGTTGTAGATTCTTTGGTCTTTAACCCCTTCGCTGCTCATGACGAGCTCGGCTCGTCATGAGGCACGGTTGAGCTGTGCTCATGACGAGCTGAGCTCGTCATGAACAATGGGGATTCAGGGAATGCAGCACAGGAGGGGAATCTCTCAAGCACCCAAGGTGTTAAACATGTGGAGTGACAATATTGAGAAAGAAAAACAAGTTCCCTTTTTTGCCAATCTATTAAAGGGTTATGCAAGCAAAGCCAAGGCATTCCTAAAATAAAGCCATATTGTGGGGCTTGGATTACATCGAAATGAACTTCCTCTTTATGCTGTTGGTTATTTGTATCTATGCAGAACATCTGAATTTTAGAGGTTTGCATGGTAACAGGGCCTCCAGACAACATTTTGCCATCTACTGCTTGCACAATTTCTGGAGTGACCTTTTTCTCACAAGCAATTTGTAACCGTTGAGTTGTTTCAAAATCTACGAAATTCCCTGTTGCGCCTGAGTCTATTAGGACTTCCATTTGGTATATTTTTGAAGTCAACTGAATTTGTACTGCCAAACGGAAGTGAGATTTGTAGTTGGATACACAGGAATTTATTGAAGGGAAGGCGATGGTTCCCAAGAGATCCCCTTCTAAACATCTTGGGCACAATAGTTTCCCGACGTTTGCTCAGTTGTAGTCACAGCCACAGACTTGTTAGCACTCACAGTCTTACCTTTAGGTTTTATTGTGCAATCTTTCACGAAATGTCCCTTTCCACCACAATAAAGACATTGGCCATTTTTACGACTATTATCTTTTTCATCTTTAGACAATGGTTGCCTAAGAGTCCCGACTTCCATTGGTTCTGTACTTGTTTCTGAACTACTAAGTTGATTTCTGGGTTTACTGTCGAACTTCCAACTTGATTTATCATATTTTTTCCTGTCAGTTCTTCTTTCGGACAGTCTATGATCCAGACGTAAAGTTAGATTGACTAACTCTGAACAAGTAGTTGGTTGAGGATCGATTTGCGCAAGAACGTCTTTCAGATCATCTTTTAACCCTTGAAAAAAAATGTGGGATACTTTTTTTTTCAGCTGAAACACGCTAATGAGGGCCACTTTCATTTTAATGCCCAGATGTATTTGCTGTGCTAGTCCGACCCTGGCTGTTCCACGTATTCCGAGTGAATTTATCAATAAATAACACATGACTCGACCCCCAGTGGCTCCAATTGCCCTGTTGGTCCAGTGTCACTCCGAACTGAGGGAGTTCTTGCTGGGTCGGAGGTGCACTCACACGGAGCTGTTTACATAACGTGCTCGCCGTGCAAACCGTAGCAGCCCTCTCAATTGACTCCAGTGACGCCATTTAAACTTATTTTAATTAATGTTTAACCTATCGCAGATACTGTTTTTAACACTCCGTCGATCGTCAGCCCCTCCTTATCCTCTCACTCCCAAAAATACAATTTGGCACCGGCATGACTGAGCTAAATTGTGTGAATCAGGCAAGTGACGAAGGTGCTGGTGCTGACAAGTTCGTGTCTAGTCAGAGGCCAGTCACTCCTCTGATGTCCCTACTTGTTCGGTGTGCAGAGGAACGCCAGTTCTCTTGTGTCAGTGAATTAACGAGACACGCGTTTGTGCCTGCTTACTGGCACTAGGACTATGAGAGATGGAAACAAACATACAAACTACTGCCACAAACGGATGAGAGAAACGCGCACTTTATTTACTCGGAACTTTTATACAGAATGCAAAGCATGACTGTATTTTCGGCTGAATTGGGTTAAATGTTACAACTCATTTACACACAGTCACAAAGGCCCTTATTTAAGGCAACCCTAGGAACGTGCCAACAATGTACAGTCTTCAGAGTTTATTCGATGTTATATTGTTTTCATTTTTAATTATTATGTATGCACATGCACAATGGCACTCACCACATGGGAAGGAAGTCGGAACGGGAAACCAAGAATCAGGCGTGAGCGCTCTCACTGCACAGGACCATCTCTTCCCAGAGCAAGGGCAGGTGGCACGGCGACATCGCAGTCCCACCTGCCCCATCACAGTCAGGCACGGGTTGCCAAACGCAGCCGCAAGAAGAGCTCAGAGCATCCATAGAAGCACCAAGCACCTGCACGCCACTGCCAACGGACCCGAGCCGGCGCACAAGGAGGCATGCATGAGCTGAGCATCCCGGGTGACAGGGTAAAGGAGTCCTGGCGCGTGGCGCAACACAAACCACCTCAACCCCCAGACTAGAGAGCTTCTTCTTCACCCCTCTGAAACCCGCCTCCTTAACGAAATCCCCCTCACTCCGAAGCCGGCAGAGACAGGCAACATTTAAATACTTAAGTATAATTTACATGCGATATGTATGTATGTATGTATGTATGTATGTATAGGCGTTCTTTTATAGCGCTATAACTGTCACCCGACGGGCATCCTGGCGCTTAGACTGTTATGACACGCACTCAGCAGGACACACCCTCGACCCCCTCTTCACTACAGGAAACTCCATCACCTTCAGCCACACCACCGAACTCCCATGGACCGACTATCGTTGCGTCCACTTCACCTTCAGAACACACACCATCCACAGACACCAGCACCTGCTTCCAGAAAGAAACTGGACCAAAATCACCAACGACCAGCTCACCTCCTCACTCAACAACTCCACCCCAACCATCGCAGAAAACGACGACCCCAACACCGCAGCTCGAACCCTGCATAGATGGATCTCGGACAGCACCAACACCATAGCCCCCCTCAAGAAAAACAACAATACCCGTGCCAAGAAAGCCAGATGGTTTACCACCGAACTTCGAGAGTCCAGGCGCACACGCCGCCGCCTCGAAAAGGCCTGGAGAAACACCAAATCCACAGAAACCCACAACAACTTCAGAGCCGCCACCAACGCCCCCCATCAACTCATCAGAGAAACGAGGAAAAAAGCGATTGAAGACAGAATCTCCACCCACGCACACAACAGCAAGGAACTCTTCAGCATCATCAAGGAGTTCGCCCAACCCACCAGCGAGTCTACTGACATACCTCCCTCACAAGACCTCTGCGACAAACTCAGCACCTTTTTCCACCAGAAAATCAAGAGCATCTACGACAACTTCGACAAAGACAACCAACACACTGAACCATCACGAACCACCCCCGACACCCAGAAACCAGCGATTGATGACTGGACAGCCCTCACCATCGAAGACACACTGAAGACAATGAAGTCAATCCACTCAGGGGCCCCCACGGACCCCTGCCCCCACCACATCTTCAACAGAGCCGCCGATACCATCGCACCCATGCTCCACCACACCATCAACAGCTCCCTGGCGACCGCCTCGTTCCCCGACGACTGGAAACACGCCGAGGTCAACCCCCTCCTAAAGAAACCCTCAGCGGACCCCACCGACCTCAAAAACTACAGACCCATCTCCCTGCTCCTTTTCCCAGCGAAAGTCATCGAGAAAGCCATCAACAGCCAACTCGCCACATTCATTGAAGAACACAACATCCTCGACTCCTCCCAATCCGGCTTCAGAAATAACCACAGTACGGAAACCGCCCTCCTCGCCGCAAGAGACGACATCCGCACCCAACTGGACAAAGGAGAAACAGTAGCCCTCATCCTCCTAGACCTATCAGCAGCGTTCGACACAGTCTCCCACCGCACCCTAATACGCAGACTCTACGACGCAGGAATCCAGGACAAGGCCCTCGACTGGATCCGCTCCTTCCTCTCCGGCAGGACGCAACGGGTCAGACTCCCCCCTTTCCTCTCAGACCCCACACCTACCACCTGCGGAATCCCCCAGGGCTCCTCCCTCAGCCTGACGCTCTTCAACGTCTACATGGCCCCACTTGCCCCCATCGTCAGAACCTACAGACTCAACATCGTGTCATACGCAGACGACACCCAGCTCATCCTCTCCCTATCCAACGAGCCCAACACCGCCAGACGCAACTTTCGAGAAGGAATGGAAGCCGTCGCCAAATGGATGAAAAACAGCTGCCTACAACTAAACACCAACAAAACAGAAGTACTCATCATGGGCCCAAACCCCGACGCCTGGAGCGACACCTGGTGGCCCACCGCCCTCCGAAACCCGCCAACCCCCACAGACCAAGCATGCAACCTGGGAATCATCCTGGACTCCGAGCTCAAAATGGACCGCCAGATCAACTCTGTCTCATCTTCCTGCTTCCACACCCTCCGACTCCTTCGTAAGACCTTCAAATGGATCCCCCTCGAACACCAAAAGACAGTCACTCACGCCCTGGTCACCAGCAGACTCTACTACGGCAACGCACTCTACGCCGGAATAAACAAAAACCTCATCCACAAGCTACAGAACATCCAGAACGCCGCCGCAAGACTGGTCCTCAACCTGCCAAAACACTGCCACATCTCCCAGCACCTGAGCACACTCCACTGGCTCCCCGTCGAGGCGAGAATCACCTTTAAGATGCTCACCCACGCACACAAGGCCCTCCACGGCACCGGACCAGCATACCTGAACAGCCGGCTCAAATTCCAGGCACCCCAAAGGACCCTACGATCAGCCCAGCTCTCCTACGCCGTGGTCCCCCGCACCAGAAAGACCAGATCGGGAGGCCGCTCCTTCTCCTTCCTCGCGGCCAAAGCATGGAACGCCCTTCCGCTCCACCTCAGACAGACAACATCGCTCCCCATCTTCGCAAGAAACCTCAAAACCTGGCTCTTCGACAGACCCCCTCCTTGATGGAATGGAACCTGCACCCCCCCCCCCACCCCTAGCGCCTTGAGACCCTTACGGGTGAGTAGTTGCGCTTTAACAAACTCCTGATTGATGGATTGACTCTACTTCTGAATCTGGGTTAGTGACAGGTAATCCCCCCAAAAGCTAGCCTCACCGGGAGCCCATCAAGAAGAGAAGTCTCCGCAGATTCTAAACTCCTCCTGCAGCTCAACGAGCGTTGTAGCAGTCTTCAGGCACCCAGAACTCTCCACCGATCAAAATAAGAAAACTGGCCTCGGAGAGAAACTGAGCCCCAAGGTCCTCTTCCTCCTTCACCAAAAGACGCTGAAAAGTGAGCACGGGGAACTGGGCGCGGCCGCTGACATCATTGTAGGCACGCCCCGTGCCAAACCTCCCGCATCTCGCGTGAGGTGCCAAACCTCCCGCATCTTGCATGAGTTGCCAAACCTCCCGCATCTCGTGTGAGGTTAAAACCTCCCGCATCTCGCAAGAGGTGCCGAACCTCCCGCATCTCGCGTGAGGCGCCGAACCTCACGCATCTCGCGTGGGTTGCCGAACCTCCCGCATCTCGCGTGAGGTGCCGAACCTCCCGCATCTCGCGTGAGGTGCCGAACCTCCCGCATCTCGCGTGAGGTGCCGAACCTCCCGCATCTCGCGTGAGGTGCAAAACCTCACGCTTCCCGCGTGCGGTGCAAAACCTCACGCTTCCCGCGGGCGGTGCCAAACCCTACGCATCTCGCGTGAGGTGGCAAACCTCACGCATCTCGGGTGAGGTGCCAAACCCCACGCATCTCGGGTGAGGTGCCAAACCTCACGCATCTCGGTTGAGGTTCCAAACCTCACGCTTCCCGCGTAAGGTGCCAAACCCCACGCATCTCGCGTGAGGTGGCAAACCTCACGCATCTCGGGTGAGGTGCCAAACCTCACGCATCTCGGGTGAGGTGCCAAACCTCACGCATCTCGGGTGAGGTGGTAAACCTCACGCATCTCGGGTGAGGTGCCACACCTCACGCATCTCGGGTGAGGTGCTAAACCTCACGCATCTTGGGTGAGGTGTCAAACCTCACGCATCTCGGGTGAGGTGCCAAACATCACGCTTCCCGCGTAAGGTGCCAAACCCCACGCATCTCGCGTGAGGTGGCAAACCTCACGCATCTCGGGTGAGGTGCCAAACCTCACGCATCTCAGGTGAGGTGCTAAACATCACGCATCTCGGGTGAGGTGCTAAACATCACGCATCTCGGGTGAGGTGCTAAACCTCACGCATCTCGGGTGAGGTGCCAAACCTCACGCATCTCGCGAGGGGTGCCGAACCTCCCGCATCTCGTGTGAGGTGCCGAACCCCCCGCATCTCGCGTGAGGTGCCGAACCTCACGCATCTCGCGTGAGGTTCCAAGCCTCACGCTTCCCGCGTACGGTGCTAAACCCCACGCATCTCGCATGAGTTGCCAAACCTCCCGCATCTCGGGTGAGGTGCCAAACCTCACGCATCTCGCGTGAGATGCTAAACCTCACGCATCTCGCGTGAGGTGCTAAACCTCACGCATCTCGTGAGTGTCTGGCGCGGTAGTAAATGTCCTTCCATTCTTTGTTGCGCAGGGTCCGCCCCAGTTCCCTCTCCCATCTAGCCCGTCCTGCATTATAAACGCGCGAGTATCTGTCCAAGAGGAGCCGATATATGTATGAAATGAGTCGCTTAACTGTGGTGCGCGAGAGAAGCCAGTATTCATATTTACTGAGCTTGCGTGTAGCGTCTCCACGGATCTGGAGTGGAAGCGCCTTATGTCGGACCTGTAGATACCTAAGGCGTTCAGCCTCCGGGAGGTCATAGGTCTTCCGGAATTCCTCAAAAGGCATCACTCCCGCACCTGAATACATGTGAAAGAGGCATCAGCATCCTGTTCTCTAACAGTGGTGTGAGGGGAGACGGGAAGGTCCTCAGGTCGTGTAAGACGCATGTTCGATCCCATACCTCTAGCGGTACCCTCGTGACGAAGGAGGCGTATAGGTTAGGGGGCCGGTGTTGTCGCCGCAGGAAAGGCACCTCCTGGAGTGGACGCCCCGCGACCGCTTGGTCCTGGAACAACCAATGGCGCTCCGATTCCCATTTGCTCCATTCCACTAGGGTTCTGAGTTGGGTCGCCTGGTAATAGTGACGCAAATCCGGCAGGCCCAGCCCACCACTCTCCGGGGGAAGCATCGCTAGCCTCAGCTTGAGGCTGGGCCGTTTC
Source organism: Lissotriton vulgaris (assembly GCF_964263255.1). Lineage (NCBI taxonomy): Eukaryota > Metazoa > Chordata > Amphibia > Caudata > Salamandridae > Lissotriton > Lissotriton vulgaris. Next base: position 946,504,528 of record NC_141699.1, on the reverse strand, counting down.
CCGTTCCACACAAACTGAGCCAGCTCCGATTGCCTGCGGCGAATCCATCCCTCCGGGGGACGGAGCGGGCTAGCCCGAAAAACGTATAAAACTTGCGGGAGGATTGTCATCTTTACTGCTGCCACTCGGCCCAGCCAAGATAGTGGGAGGTGCCGCCACCGCCCGACCTCCGCGCGGATAGTGCGATTAAGGTTAGCGTAGTTGAGACGCACCGTTTCTGGTAGCGTGGCCGCCAAGTGTATGCCCAGGTAGGGGACTGCACCGTCTGCCCATTGGAAGGGGAATTGTGCTTCTAGGGAGGCCCGCGTGTGTGCCTCCAAGGAAAGGTCAAGTGCTGGGGGGCGGAGCTTGCCGGCGTCCATGGTAGACGCGTGAGTGCGGAGCTCCTCGCCTTTGCCCTGTAATTATCCTGCAAACTAATCCTGCTGAGTGCCTGAAAGACTCTATTGACTGCTGTTCACCCCCTAGCAGCCCCCGGGTGTGAGCGACAGAGTCTCGACGCCCGGACCACTGCAATACCGGGACGTCCTTGCTGGGAGGATCCGGCGGTAGCGGACCAGGCCTGCATCCCCGGTCTGGCCTGTGGAGCAGCCCGAGAGATGTCGCTCGACGTGCGGCCTGAAAGGGGCCGGAAGTACCGGCTGCGCGCTTCACACGGCGGACTTGGGACGTCCCGGAGCTGGGGTGATAGTGCACCCATTCAAGACGGGCGGTGTCGTGGGTGCGGCGCTCGGCCGTGCACCGTGCCTCTGCGGGCCGCTTTGAAGGACAGTGGGGCTGGGGGCCCGGGAGTGCTCCAGGTGGTCTGCCCCACCTGAAATCCCCGACAAGTCCTGACATGGTCTGCTGGAATAGCTGCGGTAAGCCCTGCGGTATTGAAGGGAGACCCGCTGTTTGGGCGGGACGCAGGAAATAGCGGCTCGAGATCGGGCTGCGGAGGACTAGCGCCGTACCAACTACGGTCCGGAGCGCCATCGGTGAGTGCCTGTTGGGTCCAGGAGGCTACGCGACGCTTGGTAAGCATGGGCGAATTTTGCGAATCTCGCGTTCGCGAATTTTGCGGATTTGCGAACTCGCAATCCGCAAAATCCGCGAATTCTCGCGAATTTTTTTTTTTGTGTTTGCGCGGGTTTCTGCCAGTTCGCGAGGGTTTTTTACAATGTCGCAAATTGCGAACTTACCTGTCGGGTCGCAAGTTTCGCGAACTTGTTGTTTCTACGTGTCCAGCCTGTTTGGGACACTCTTCTTCATCACTGCCACTCTCCGTCACCACTGCCACTCTCTGACTACTCATGCCACCCTCTGGCCCACCCATGCCACCCTCTGTTTCATCACAGCACCCTCTGGTTGTCCAGTCAGTGTACATTATTGTGGCAACGCAAGCACACCTTCCCTGCCTCAAGTGACCTGAATTAATTTGGGGCTGATTAATGTGTCACAGAATATTTTTTTAGCTGGCACCTGCTTCCTTAGTGCTTCCTGATTAGTGATCTTTTGCACTTGCTAAGTGCTTTCATTGTTGCAAAATTAGTTACAACACCTGCCCTGCCCCAACTGACAATAATGCATTAGGGGCTGATTAATGGATTTGAACTTCCAGCCTGGCTCCTGCTTGTCTCCCTTAGCTGTAATTCAGGACCTTTGTGGCATATGTGTAACTATTCTGAGGTTCAGAGCAGGGTCACATAATAGTTTCAACTGGCAACTGAACTCTGGAGGGGCCCCTCAGGAAGCACTACAGGAAATGGCTACTAATGATGAGCCTGAACTTTTGAACCTGGTAAGTAGTTACTTTCAGTTTTGCTAAGATCGTATTTCTGCAATTTTGCACTTATTCGCGGGGCGCGAACTCACGCGAACAGTGCGAACAGTGCGAGCAAAATCCGCTGCTCGCGGATTTGGCAGGAGATTGGCGAATCTCGCGGATTGCGAATTTACCGAAAATCCGCAAAATCCGCGAGCGAAACGGATTTTCCGCCCATGCTTAACGCTTGGTAGCATACTAGAAATTGCTTCATACCCCAGCAGCGAGGCCCTTGTGGAGACAGGAGACACCGGGTGGGTGCGCAGCACGGAATGTACAGCGGACACCTTAGCGAGTAACTTTTTGATTGACACCATTTTGGGGCCCGGCCTGCCTTGGTGACGGCCATTTGCTGCATCGCCCGAAGCCTGCTGCTGAGCCCTGGAGTGGTGGCTGGGCACCGAAAACGCAGAGGGAAGATCCTGCCTTGCACGGGCGTCGACGAGGAAGGTGATTGTTTGCCCTGGCTGAGGGCACTTGGCAACCTGTGCTGCATAGTGTGGTGGTTGATCTGGATACCCACTGCCTCGGGGACGGCTGGAGACCCTGGTAGGTGGAGGTTGGCGCAGTGGGGCCAGGTCATAGATCGGTAGCTATGTGGCCGGCTAGAGGAACCCACAGTTGGAAGCCAGTTGGTACTGTTGTGGTGTGCGGCACTCTGGATTGTAGGAACGGCTGACCACGCACTTGGGAGCACGCACGTGGGTGCCAAGATCTGGGGCTCGGAGCCTGAGACACACGCTAATCTGTGAGACGTCGCTAACCTGCTCTAAGTGGACTCGGGAGCTTGAGAAACGTTACGCTTTGATGTCCAGCAGGATCGCCATCGGCAAAAACGACAGAACTCAGCCCAAACTCTCCTTTGAGCAGCGACGGACCAAGGGGACGGAGGTGCCTGCCACAGAGGCGCCCCCGCGGGGAGCTACCTCTGACGGTTCTACGGGAGCCGATATCCGAGACTTGCTGGTCTCGATGGAAAAAGGGCTACAAGACAGTATTGTGTCCATTGGTACTAAAATTGATGCCCTGACATCGCAGTGGGGCGATACGGCGGAAGAGGTCAGTGGTGTGCTCCCAACTCCGGAATCCCCTTTAATGGCTCCCTGTAGCCATAATAGCTGACGAGCTAGTTGGAGATGCACCTGCGCGCCAGAGGGGCAACGAGGCCCGTGTCGGGTGTTTGGCAACCTGTTCTGCAACCCCAAATACTATCTCTACTGATGAGGGAAACAATCCCGAAACACGAGCTAGGCTCGTGTCTAGAGATATCGAAATACAAGTACTTACTTGCACCGATTGTGGTGAAAAACCTTTGAAATTTGAACTTTGAACCGTTCCTGACTACACTTGAACTGCACAGACCAGGATGCAGTGGGGCGATACGGCCGAAGAGGTCAGTGGTGTGCTCCCAACTCCGGAATCCCCTACGGGAGCCGATATCCGAGACTTGCTGGTCTCGATGGAAAAAGGGCTACAAGACAGTATTGCGTCCATTGGTACTAAAATTGATGCCCTGACATACCGCATGGACCGCATGTCGGAACGAGTGGACAAGCATGCTGAACGTCTCGACATGGCGGAGAGACGTCTGACGGAAGCGGAGGAGACACAGTCGGAGTGGGACAAAGACCGCAAGCAATTTGGCAGACTCCTGCAGGTGATCCAAGACAAGTCGGAGGATTTGGAGGGGAGATCACGGAGATCCAACATTCGCATCACGGGTGTGGCGGAGACCACGCAAACTGGCAAGATGGAGCTTTTCTTGGAGAAACTATTGAAAACACTACTTGGAGACGAGGTTTTCTCCCCTATGTTTATAATGGAGAGGGCCCACCACACACTAGGGCCCAGGCCGAAGCCTGGTGCAAATCCGCGTCCCATAATAGCGAAGCTACTCAATTATCGGGATAGGGACACAGCACTACGTTTAGCTAGAGACAAAGGCAAGCTGCAATATGAAGGAATGGACATCTCCCTCTATCCGGACTTCACCGCAAAAGTGCAGGAGGAAAGGAGGAAAGGAGGCAATTCGCTCCATACAAAAAACAACTGCGAGACCTTGGGTTGGATTATGCCATGATGTACCCTGCGAAGCTCCGGATAAACAGGCAAGGGCATTCACATTTCTTTACTGACCCCAGGGAGCTGCAAAAATCTCTGAAGGAATGGTCCAGAGAGCGCAGGAACAGCCCGAGGAGCGACCGGGACGACGGCAACGCCTCATCACAACTGGACGAACAGGAATGAACACTGAATGGCTGTTTGTTTCAGACAGACCTTTGTACTGGTTAGTACGCTCCCCCCCTTGGCTTGCTCGGACTCCGGCTTTGTTGTAAGAAGCGCGGATGCTGATCGGCGTCTGCTCCTGTGCGGTGGAGCCCTGGCAGTACCCTGAAGATAACCTGCTGGGTGAGATCTTTCTGATTTCTTTCTATGTCATGGGATGCCAAGGGTTGCTCTCCAATATGGGCTGTTGCCTCTCGCCTGAGGGGTATGTTTGGCGGGTTTTAATGCTGCGGGTTGCAGGTAGACCTGAGAGGTGCGCTGTGCCACAAGACGGGGAGGGAGGGCGGAAACGTGCATTTCTCGAACTTGGGACTCATGTTGGCACTAAATGCACGGCAGGGGCAGGGCGATGGGACGCTTTAGCATTGCAGTTTCGAACTGGTGGATAACTGCTCTTGGCTGGCAACGTCTGCCCCTGCGCTTTCGGCACTTGAGCTCTGGAGAGAGCCGGTTAAGGGTCTGTTTAAGTTGGTTTTTCAGGGGGGGGTGGAGGGTGGCACGGGGTCCTGTCTGACCAGGTTGGGGGTGGTCGGCTGTGGGCGGGGGGAGGGTGACTGTGAATTGATCACGTGTGGGTGTGTTTCCTGGGAACAATGGGAGGTTCAGTTTCAGGGGTTTGTAATGCCTGGTGTTGTGCTATTTGTTACTGCAACTATGGTCCTACCTGTATATCTTGGAGGTTCAAGACACCCTGCGGTGCACTGCCCACTTGTATTGAAGCTAGATGGAGGACAATGAGGATTTAACCGGAGGCGGACGTCCCGATCTACTGAGGGTGTTGACCTGGAATGTACGGGGACTCAATGACTACCGCAAGCTTAGAAAAGTGATAAGCTACCTTCACAGACACCGAATAGATGTAGCTCTCTTGCAAGAAACACACCTCCCACTTACTAGTACGATGCTGTCTGCGAGAGGTTTGGAGGGCAATTGTGTAGCAGCTGGTTTCACTACCCACTCTAGGGGGGTGGTGACATGGGTGAACCCCCGCTCGCAATTAATGTTAACACCTTTACATGTGGACCCAGAGGGTAGATACACCATCTCACGGTGCACGGGTAAAGGACATGACTTAATTGTAGTGAATGTCTACGGTCCCAACTAAGATGACCCCGCTTTTTACACAGGCCTTGCTGGCACATGCAGGACATATCTTGATTCCAGGATGCTATGGGGTGGGGATTTTAACTTTGTGATGCATCCGGACCTGGATCGGTCGGCTGGGTCGGCTCGCAGCCCTGCGGCAGCCGCCGTTCTTATGCACTCGGAACTAATCAAGTTAGACATTGTAGACATATGGAGACACAGACACCCGGGCCGGGGAGGGTTCACACATTACTCGGCTTACCACAACATACATACGAGAATAGATTACTGGTTTGTATCTTCCACCCTACTGAATTCGGTTAAAAATTGTACAATTCTCCCACGCACGTTGTCGGACCACTCACCACTGATTCTGCTCCTCGCTGCTCCTGCTAGGAAAATCCCCCCGTTTACTTGGAGGTTCCCGCCCTATTCTCTACTAGACGAGGCTTTTAGGGGGGAGATTGCGGAAGACATAGGGACATTCTTTGACACTAACTTGGGGTCGGTGGACAGTTTTCATACGGTGTGGGACACCTTTAAGGTTTACATCAGGGGAATGACGATGGCAAAGCACTCTGGGGTACTCAAATCCATTAGACACAGACTCAAAAGCCTAGAGACACAATTGGCTGACTTAGAAAAGCGCCACAGGAGCACATCGGACGCTGAATCAGAAGAACAGATTAAAAAACTGATCACAGAATTCAATGAGGAAGCTGACAGGGAGGTTAAACATATGGGGAAGTATGCCACTGCGCGAACGTATGGGGAGGGGGACCGCCCAGGATCATTACTGGCCAGATTGATGCGCAGTAGTAGACCCAAGCTTGTCGTAGAGGAACTAGGGACATCCACTGGAGAGGTGGTTACGGAGGAGGCTGACATCATTGCAGAATTTAAGGATTATTATTCTAAGCTTTATAGGTCCTGATCTGAGCATATGGAGGAGGAGATCGACGACTACCTTAGTTATATCAAAATGCCCTTTCTGGAAAATTTCCAAAGGGAATTCTTGATGATGCCTATACAGCGAGACGAGATCCTAGAGGCACTGGAGGGTATGAGATCAGGCAGCGCCCCTGGCGCGGACGGGCTCACGGTAGCCATTTACAAGGCTTTCAAAGAAACTCTTGTACCCCATCTGATGTCCCTTTTCGATGAAATATGTCAACCGGGTAGTATGTCGAAATCTATGAGAGAAGCCCTTCTTATCACTATCCCTAAGCCGGGGAAGTCCCCCAGGGAATGCGGATCATACAGACCGCTTTCCCTTCTGAATGTAGACGCCAGGTTGTAGGCGAAAGTACTGGCTGCGAGATTGGCTATAATCGTCCCGGAGATGGTTGCTCCGGAACAGGCGGGTTTTGTCCCCGCAAGGAACCCGACATATAACCTCCGCACGGTCCTGGGCACTATGCAACACGTGAAACAAGACAACAAAGCTGTTGCGATATTTCTGGACATGGAGAAGGCCTTCGACTCTGTGGAGTGGCCCTTCATGCTAAGGGTGCTGCGGAAGTATGGGCTAGGAAAACCTTTCCTTCAGATGCTGGGTGCACTCTATTACAAGCCCTCTGCTCGCCTGAAACTAGGTGACATCGTCACTGACCCCATTGCCATAAGTCGAGGCACGCGACAGGGTTGCCCTCTATCTCCTCTGCTGTACGCGCTAGTGGCAGAACCCCTGGCGTGTGCGATTAGAGAATACCACAAACACGAAGGGATCAGCTTCCCTACGTACAAGATCGGTATATCCACATATGCGGATGATACCTTGCTATAGGTCAGAGAACCGGAAACCAATCTTGTCTCAGTGCTGCGGGAGGTGGTGAGATTTGGGGCATTATCTGGGCTATGCGTGAACTGGGACAAATCGGTTGCACTTCCGTTGAAGCCGGTGACTGTCACGTTTGTTGCGGAATACCCGTTGCAGTGGACTACGGACTCCATACGATACCTAGGGATCCATCTGCACACCGACCCTGAGTTATTGGTCCGTGAGAACTATGGTAGGGCTTACAGTAAGCTGGTGGACGATGTAGAGGTCTGGTGTAGACTACCTCTGTCGCTGATGGGGCGAATTGCGATTATGAAAATGGTGGTGCTGCCTCGGTTCCTGTTTCTTTTTAATAACATACCAGTGGTCCTGTCTAAGTCCTTCTTTCGGCGCCTCACGCAAGTCCTAGTTAGGTTGGCGTGGGGAGGTAAACAGCCCAGAGTCCAGTGGAAGATTTTGACCCTTCCCTAAGAGCAGGGAGGTCTGGGCGCGCCGGACCTCGAACAGTATTATCGAATAGCCCAAGCGTCTCATCTTCACACGTGGATCCATGGCAATCCCGATATACCGCATGTAAAATTGGAACGGCTGTTTGCGGAACCAGTCCCACTCCCGGCCACGATTTGTCACCCGGTGGACCGTAGAACTGGGGTGCTCGATTCCATCAGAGCTACGAATCATGCTTGGCATGAATTGCTTAAACAGCAAGATGGTGAGAGACTATACTCTCCCCTCATGTGTGTGGAGTGGGCTGTGTGGATACCCCCTTTGGCAGAGAAAGGGGTTGTGAAGGCTCTACTGGAGCTGGGTATTACCAAGCTGGGAGACTTGTTCCTTGACGGCACTGTGAAAACTCTCCACCAGGTCTTGCAATCACTGTCAGGGAAGTAGCTGCTTCATAGCTTCCAGTACCATAGGGTACGCAGTGCCCTGCTGGAACTGCTCGGTCTGGAGCTGGCGGAACCTCCGGAGGTACCGGAACTCACCTACGTTATTAAGAACCCGGCCTCGGGTAAACTGGTGTCCAGACTTTAAAAAATGGGGGACCGGCATAGGTGTGGACTACAGTCTAGGGCAAGAGTGGCTTGGCAGGTGGATCTCCAGACACAGATCACTGACGAGATGTGGAGTTATTGTTGCAGCAGGACCAGAAAAATATCTTTGAATAGCAGGAACAGGCTCATTCACTTCAAGTACTTGCAGCGTATATATTACACCCCGGAGAGACTGCATAGGTATGGTCTGAGAGGATCCGCGGAGTGCGATTGCTGTCATCTCCCGAGTGCGGACTTCCTACATATGGCTTGGTCCTGCCCAGGAATCCAGAGATTCTGGACGGGGGTATTCTCCGAATTGGGCCGGATTCTAGGGACGGAGGTCCCGCCTGACCCGGCCATGGCACTGCTGGGTTACTCCAAACCACTACCGGTGGCGTTGCGGAGACTGGCCGATTTAGCCTTGCTGACTGCCAAACGTACGGTAGCAATGTGTTGGATGAGGGGGCCACTACCGACAAAAAAAAGATGGGAGACGGACTTACTATACTGCTGTACACAGTTGGAGACATAGCGAACTGCTTCCTCCCAGGAATCGCCCCAAGGATTTCTGGGGTCTGTACAGGGCTTACCTGGACGCTCGAGATAGTGCGGACTCGGGATCTGACCTGGAGGACGCAGGGGAAGAGGGAACTCTGGACGGGGTTGAGGACCACCTGGGGTGCGATCCTGCAGGTGTTTAGGGACACCCCGGGTGTGTGGCGCAGGCTCTGGATACAGGCTGCCTGGTGGTGCGCAACGGGAGGGACTCCTTGCGGGGACACAAGTTATAGTTAGAGGTAGGGGGGATGTGACAGTAGTAGATAGTCAGACTGCAGTGATTGCATCCCGACACACAGGCGCTGCACGAGACGGTAGCACACACTAGAACAGCAGGCACACGTGGGGTTGGGGGGTGGTTGTTGGGAAGGGGGTGGGTAGTTTGGAGGTTGGGTAGTTTGAACTGTTTATGAAACTGCACTATTTCTAGCCTATCAGCCAGGGAGGTCGGATGTACTACATGGCAAGCGGCAGCATGGGCGGGGGAAGATCCCCCCTCAAGGACACACAGCGGAGTAAAGGGGAGTGCTTGATGTGACCTCATTGTATGCTTTCCATTACTATTTGTCCCTTCATTACTCGATTTGCCGCCAGGCCTCTGGGATGCTGGCATGTAGGCTGTGTAAGATACTTCTCTACTGATGCGATGTGACAATGTGGATTGCTGACGGCCTCCGGGTTGTAGGCAATAGGAGCTGTGTGAAAATTGGATATGCAATAAAGTTAATAAAAAAAAGAAAGGTCAAGTGCTACTGATTTCGTCATGTTCACCTTAAAGCCAGAGGCCTTCGCAAACGCATCCAGGATGGCTGCCCTGGCCGGCAGGGATGCCGCAGGGGAAGCAAAGGAAAGCGAGACGTCATCAGCGTATAAGCTAATCATGTGGATATAAGCCCCGAATTTAATCCCCTTAATGGTCGGATGCGATCGCATGGCCTGCGCCAGGGGTTCCATATACAGCGCGAAGAGCAGGGGCGAGAGCGGACACCCCTGCCGAGTTCCGCGTTCGATGGGGAATACGGGCGATGATCAGCCATTCACCCGAACCGACGCCGTGGGGAAGGTATAGCAGTTCAGAACCCACGTACGAAATCTCGAGCCTAACCCTGCCTTGATGAGCACCTGTTCCAAGTACGGCCAGTGGACACGATTGAAGGCCTTCTCCGCATCAATTGCCAACATCATGAACTCTCCCGGCAACCTGGAGGCCCGTTCCACTAAGTGGAGTGCTCTTTTTGTGTTGTCGACCGTCTGGCGCTCCGGTATAAAGCCGGCCTGGTCCGGATCAATCAGACCCGTCATAAGTGGGCCCAGCCGCTTCAACAGTATACTGGTGTAAAGCTTCAGATCTACGTTAAGTAACGAGATAGGGCGGTAGGCCCCGCATTGCGTTCGGTCCTTCCCCGGTTTGGGAATGACCGATGTAGGAGAGTAGGGTCTGCAATCCTATGATCACCCCAGATTTTTGCTTTTTTTGCTTCACTGGTTTACGACTTCTCTGGCTGTGGGCCTGCTAATCAGACCCACAGCCTTGCTGTTCTCTCACTAAATTGACACGTGTACCTTAGGTGCATTTACCAATTGGTACTGGGCCACCTTATCAGACCCTGTAACTCAGGGCATAGGTGTACCCAGGGCCTACCAGGGGCTGCAGCATGTATTATGCCACCCCTGGCTGGCCATCTAAATTTGACACAACTGGCTGCACAACAGCTGGGGCGAGGTGGCGTAATCACCCTTTGCTTTAGATATAGTATACCTATATCTAACCCTAAAATGGACACCCGTATTCCTATCAGTCACTCCTATGGCAGGCCTTGACAATCCTGAAGGCAGAGTGCTTGGAATCGTGTGAGATGGTGCTCTGGCATGAGCTGAGCCCGTTTGCAGCTTGCGGAACCAAGTCCTAATAGCTGTTCCATGATAACGCATACCATATACTCTTAAGTGCATTATAATCCTCGCGGTTATATGCTAACTCTGGTATCGCTTTATCAAAACATGTCGAGTAAGGTGTCATACGAATTGGAATACTAACCCCTCGCCAATTCTGGCGACGGGGTTAGCATTCCACCCTTCTAGAGGGACACGACATGTATGTAACTGTGAACCCCGGTTAAAGTTAACTCAAGCCTCAGCATCACAAAATGGATGCTGCCACCACAGACACAAGTCTGACCTCCTGCTGCTGGGAGTCCTTCCATCGAGGGAGGCTTGGACAAAGGGTTTCCTGTCAGGGGCGGTGCTAGCACCATCCCAGACAGGGTTTTGTGTATCCTGGGTAGGCAGGGCTTTAGAGGAAGGTGACTGCAAGTGGCACCCCGGTGCTCACTATGCATCTGCCGGCTAGAACCAGTTCCAGGGGCACACCAGCCCCTGACCTGGGGAAAGTCCGGCATGGGAGAGGGGTGTAACCACCCCCCTTCCTGGTCCCACCCATGGGCAGGACCTAGTCGCGTGCCAGCCCCTTTTCCTAGTATAAAGATAGGAGCGGGCCCCCTTCCAAATTAGATCATCTTTGAATCCTGAAACTACTTTCTACGAAAGGAACTCTCGACTTCTTCTCAAGATTTCTCCCTTGTGACTAAGGAGTAGTCACCCTGAATCCGCAGGCACCATCCAAGCATCGCGGTCTGCTGTAAGTCTCTCCTCCGGATCAAGACTGCCCAGCTCGACGAGAAGCGGCTTCCCTGGCACCTCTGACCTCAACTTGCATCATCAGCCCAGCTCAGATTCGTGGGTGTGACGAGACCTCGAGGGACCGGCCATCTTCAGGACTACACGACGCTTGCCCAGCACGACCGCCGAGGGATCTTAGAGTGAGTGCTTTGGGGTCCGAGAAGCCCCCACCCTGAGCAGCTCCAGCACCGAAGTTCAGCCTCCCAGCATCCACGAGATCTGCGTGGGGCCCTTCTGCTCTTTGCTGCTCACCGCGTTGTCTGGCTACTAGCCCGCTGGCTTGTGGCCTTCCCGACGACGAACGACGACATCAACACCGCTGGTCTGGTTGCTCCAGACTGGCCCTTGCTCCCCTCCAACAGAGGAGCACCCCGGACCCTCCTGGTCCACTCCAGACGCTATTTTAAGTCCACCGCGTGGGCTTGCATTTGCCAAGACTTGTTGCCCCAATCATGGGTCCAGCGACGTCGACAGCAGATACCATCGTGGGACAGCTCGCACCTCCATCCTGGTCGCCGACAACGCCTCCTGGTCCGTGAGACTGCAGAGCCCAGCGTCGCCCACTCACCTGGTCGAGGTGACTCCATCCGGTGCCATCCTGGTGCCCATCTAATCACTGGCTAGTGATTCAGAACTTGGTCCCCTCTGCTTACAGGTGTCTTCCATCTTCGATCCAGGCTTGGATCCCTCCGAATCTCTTCACTGGTTGCCTGCCAGCAACTTCTTTCAGGCTCCATAGACTGCAACGAGGATTCCCGACGTCTTTCCAGACCTATGCAGCCGCAGCCCCTGGGCTAGGTAACTTCGGCATTTCGGTGCCCCAGCATAGCTTCACTATCCAAGGGTCCAGATCCTTTTTCGTTTCAGCTCTACCTAGTCGGATTCGTCCGATAACACTAACTTTGTAATTCCTAGCAACCATAGACTTTGTTCCGCATCCCGCGTGAGAGTGCACACTCTGCACCTGATCTCCCTAGGCCTCCTGCTAGTTATCTGAAGGTTCAGTAGTCAAGTCCTAGCGATCCCAAAGCCTATTAGAGTAGTACTTACCTGCTAGTAATTTCGCATTCCACTTTTAGAGTATATGGTTTTTCGTGCCCCTCGGGCATTTGTGTAAACTGTGGAACTTTGCGTATTTTCCTAAGAGCTTTGTATTGTGCTTAGCACCCTGTCCTCATAAAGAGTCCAGGGTTGTTGTGTTCTAAATAAATATCCTTTTATTTTCATAACAACTTGTGTGGTGTCCTTTCACTTGGTGTTCAAGGGGTATATGTGATGGTATAACAGCTGGCTTAGCACGCCGTCTAGAGTTTAGCCTAAAGACTGCTCTTGTCCATGCTACTAGGATAGCTGGTCTAACGGTTGACTTACAACCAATCATCAATAAGGGTCGTTTGGAATGATACACAGTGATCACTAGAATAGTGAGCACTACATATCAGGCCAACTTCTCACAACCGAGATCATGGCACTCATCAGATCTCTTGGGATGGCGCCGGGCTCCGAGAAGGAATTAAAGAGGGCAGTCAACAACGGAGCAACCTGGGGGCAGAATGTTTTGTAAAAGGCGGCGGTGAAGCCATCCGGTCCCGGCGCCTTGGCCAGCTTGAGGCGGGAGATCGCGGCAATGACTTCTTCAGGACGGATCTCCCTGTCAAGGAGTTCTGATTGTTCCGTCGATAAACCCGGTATGGACAACGGGTCCAGGAAGGCCGCCCTGTCCGCTGGATCCAGAGCAGCCCCCTCGTATAGTGTGGTATAAAAGTCCCTAAATGCCTGCGCTATAGCTCCGTCCTCCGTCACTGTGACTCCGTCCTGCGTGTGTATTTCCTGCACCGAGTGTCGCTGCTGCTGTTCGCGGAGTGCCCGACCCAACAGCCTCCCGCATCTGTCGCCTCCTGTGTAGTATGCATGTCGTACCCGTAGTGCCGCGTATTCTGCTCTATCTTGATCTAGTGCTGCTAACTGATGACGTGCCACTCACAACTGTTTCCACACCCGCGGCGCCCCTGTCCTCTGGTGTACCTGCTCCAATTCTTCGTGCGGGCAGAGAGCTTGTCTCTCTTACGGGGCCTCTCCGCATTTTCTGCTACCGCGATTGCAATGAACTCACCCCGTATGACTGCCTTGAGTGCTGTCCAATGTGTTGCATGTGAAGTGTCCGTCGGTGTGTTGTGTACCAGGTATTCAGCTATAGCTTCCTTCATCTTGGCCACAACCCCCTGTCTGTGCAGCAGCGTGTCCCTCAGTCTCCAGCAACGGGCACTGCGCGCCACCGGTGGAAAGGTAAACACCGCTGTGAGTGGTGCATGATCGGAAAGGGCTGCCGCTCCTATCTCAACGCTTGACGCCAGCGCTCTAAATGAAGTGGATGTTAGAAAATAATCTAGGCGCGCATAAGTTTTGTGGGCGTTGGAGTATTATGTGTAGTCCCGGTCGCCTGGGTGGAGGGAGCGCCACAAGTCCGTCATACCCAGTTCTGACAATCTGTTCCGTCCCCCCTCCGATAAAGTGCCTGCCTGCGTGGATTGCTGCGCTGACCTGTCAAGTAGGTTGTCAAAAACTAAATTGAGGTCCCCCCAACCAGAACGTGTCTATCAGGTGCCGCCGCTGCTTCAGTAAGCATTTGGTGGAAGAACTTCTCCTGCCCCTCATTTGGCGCATAAACCGCAATCACCGTGAAGGTGTGAGCACCCAGTGAGAACCTGCAGGATAGGAGTCGCCCTTTAACCTCTGTCCCCCGGTGTAACTGCTACCCCTTAAATCGCTTTGACACCGGGAGCGCCACCCCAGCAGTCTTTGTGGTCGTGGATGAGAAAAGTTGTCGGAAAGTGACGGGATTTAAGCCTATGACAATCCTTAGTTAGCAAATGCGTTTCCTGGAGGAGACAGATATCTGCTTTTGAATTCTCCAGCAGGGACAGCACCGCTCGCCGCTTAACCGGATTGTGCCCACGCAAATTCAACGTGAGCACACTCAACTCAGTCGCAGGCATAAGGAGTCATACCCCACACGCTCTCTGAGAAAACTTCCAGTGGCCAAAACATCAGCCAAGCCCTGTCTCGCAGCTGCCCCGGCCACCCAGGACCCTCAGATCTGCGCAATTCGCCACACCCTTTCAGTCCAACATTCACTCGGATCCGGAGTTCCTCCCCCTTACCAACAACACCCCCTCCCCACAATGAACAAAACCCTTGACAGCCCCCTACCCCCCCCGCAATCCCAAGATGCCAACATTGATAGTCCTTCATCCAGAGATGAATGGGAAAGGTCTCTCCCAGTCCAGAAACCCCCTTTTCCTGACTGGCCAAAGAAGCAAAACAGTCTCTCCGCACCCCTCCACCTGCCAAGGAGACCACTCTCCCTCCCCTTTCCCCAACTTGAAGAATACCAAAAATAGTCCTGTCCAACGTCCATAGTTGTAGACGAGGAGGTTGGGACACCTTCGGGGGAATGTGTCGGAGTCCAATACCTCCGCCCCCGCCGCCGACTCAGTCGGCCCCAATCCCCACTGTCTCATCAAAAGCCCTCGTGCCACTTCATCGTTGGTTATCCGCTGTCGGAGAATGCCAGTCCCAGCGCTACGGCTTCTACCGCAGCACGGCGACCATCTTCGATCTCTTGCGCGGCCGGGCGCCTCAGTCTTCGTCGTCGCCATTGCCGATTCCACTGCCCAGGGCCGTCCGTGCCATTTACTCCCCCTCCAGGCTGATCGTCATCCTCCGTCGGTTCCTCGAGGCCTAGCAATTTGCATGCATCCCTAAAAGACCGCAACTGGTGAACCTTGTTGTCCAGCTTAAACACCAGGCTAAAGGGGTGACCCCAGCTATATGGGATGTCGCGTCGCAGTTCTGCCGTGATCGGTCGGAATGACCGTCGTTTCTCCAGGGTGATGGAGGCGAGGTCCTGATATAGAGTCGGCGAGTGGGCACCATATGAGATGGTTCCCATCTGGCGCGCTTTGCTAAGGATCTCCTCCTTCGTGCGGAAGTCCTGCACGCAGACCAAGATGTCGGCCGGTTGGGACGAGGCCGCCCTGGGCGGGCCCCGTCCTATGGGCCCTGTCCAACCGAAGCGTTGAGTCCGCCGGTCGGCCCAGGATGTGGTTGAAGAGGCCTTGGGTGAAATGGAAGAGGTCGTCTGTGTCGGGAGCCTGCTTCACTCCCCGAATCCTGATGTTGTGCTGCCGGGAGCGGTTTTCCAGGTCCTCGGCGTGAGACTGGAGGTCCACCTGTTGGTCGTGAATACGGACTATTTCTTGACGCAGCGCCTCTATTTCTACATCTCGCCCATCGCATTTGGTCTCTAGGTCGCCACTCTTTCTCCTATGGTGTCAGTGTCGCGTCGGACTTCCCGTATTTCCTCCTGTAGGTCCCTCTTCAACGCGTGGATGTCCTCTCGCAGGCCAGCGAAGAGGGATTCTAGAAAGGTCTTTGTGATAGTCTCCTCAATGTCCGCCTTGCCCAAGGGTGGAGAGTCCGTGGTCTTCTTTTCCGTGCCGGTCCATTGGCTGGATGTGGCGGTGTCCGTCCGCTTCCCCATTGTGCTGGGAGTGGATAGATCCTTAATAGTCCTGTCCTTCTGGATTCTCCCCGAGGACATGTCACTCAGGGCCTCCCCGGCCCGGACACCACCAGTGCTGCTTGACGGCGTGGGTTCCGGCAACGAGGGTGCAAGAAAGTTCGACGGGTCGGTCCTGTATTCAGGGGAGCTCACCTAGGGCTGCGCCAGGAGTCCGCCTTTCCCCGCTCCGGTGCCGAGGAGACTACATTCTGTCACTGCCCAAACCCCAGGGTGTCCGCAGCTGGACCAGGACACCAGTCACTGGTGTCCGGTTGCTCCTGTCCGGGCACTGGCCTCTATTTGCCCACCGAGCGCCTCTGTGTTCTGCTCGCAGTCTTGGGGCCTAGCAGGGCTTCTAGGATGCCACACAAGGGGCAGCTCCGACCAGCGAGCGGCTCAAAATGGCGGAAGCAAACTCCAGTGCGAATCAGGCGCTTCCGTTCGATTCCCCCTGTGGGCTCTACCTCGGCGCTTCCGAAACCCTCTGGGCCTGGTCGACGCGCCGACACTCTCAGCCGCCACTCGGGTACGATTCCTCCCCGCTGCTCCTCACCTCAGTCCCTGGGGCTCGGGTTCTGTGTTCCATCCGCCGTGCTCCGCGGTCGGGCCCACTTCGCCTGGCCGCCAGCCTGTCCGCCATCAGAGATCTGTCTCTGCCGCTACCACCGCAACCGTGTGCTCGCGGGTCCGCAGTAGCCCCCGGACAGTGTCGTCCCAGGGGCCTCCCGCTGTCAACGCGCGGGCCGGACTCTCCGCTCCGGCGTCAGCTCTCGCGTAGTCTGGCGCCACCCAGTCGGACTGCCACGCCGGGGCCCAAGGCCACGCCCCGCGGCTCCTCTCCGCTAGGCCCAACCCGGCCTCGCTCACAGCGGCACTTCTCCCTCTGTTCCAGGTGGCCCCAGCGTCGTTCGGTTCTCTCCTCCGGGTGCAGACCTCTCCCGACTGTAAGCGCTCTCCGACGGGGCCCACTGATGGGGGATTGAAGCGCTGCAATGGTGCTATAAAGACGGCCGGCGGTGGGAGCTCTCGGAGACACGTCCGCTCACACCGCAATCTTGGCCACGCCCCCCCATATCTGGTTTTAGACGCCGTTTTCCATTCGTCACCATTACGAATGCGCACCAAATAATACGCACCTCGAAGATCTAATTTGGTGTAGATCACAGCGGTCTTCACCTGGTCCAAAAGAACTGGGATCAATGGAAGGGGGTACTTGTTCTTTATTGTGATCTTATTCAATGCTCTATAAATCAATACAAGTTCTTAATTCCCCATTTGCCTTAGGAATAAAAAAACAATGGAGAGGCCGCAGGTGACTTAGATGGGCGTATAAATCCGTTTTCCAAGTACTGATCAAGATATTGTCTCAAATGTTGGTTTTCTTTTTCTGATAATGCATATATCCGACAGTTAGGCACACATGAACCAGGCACAAGATCAATTTGACAGTCGTATGACCAATGAGGAGGGAGGGTCGCTGCTTTTGCTTCACTGAAGACTTCTTTAAATTCCTCATAGGGAGTTGGTAGCACGGTTTCTTTCTGTTCCGTGGTTGCAATTTGTCCCGTTGTAGATTCTTTGGTCTTTAACCCCTTCGCTGCTCATGACGAGCTCAGCTCGTCATGAGGCACGGTTGAGCTGTGCTCATGACGAGCTGAGCTCGTCATGAACAATGGGGATTCAGGGAATGCAGCACAGGAGGGGAATCTCTCAAGCACCCAAGGTGTTAAACATGTGGAGTGACAATATTGAGAAAGAAAAACAAGTTCCCTTTTTTGCCAATCTATTAAAGGGTTATGCAAGCAAAGCCAAGGCATTCCTAAAATAAAGCCATATTGTGGGGCTTGGATTACATCGAAATGAACTTCCTCTTTATGCTGTTGGTTATTTGTATCGATGCAGAACATCTGAATTTTAGAGGTTTGCATGGTAACAGGGCCTCCAGACAACATTTTGCCATCTACTGCTTGCACAATTTCTGGAGTGACCTTTTTCTCACAAGCAATTTGTAACCGTTGAGTTGTTTCAAAATCTACGAAATTCCCTGTTGCGCCTGAGTCTATTAGGACTTCCATTTGGTATATTTTTGAAGTCAACTGAATTTGTACTGCCAAACGGAAGTGAGATTTGTAGTTGGATACACAGGAATTTATTGAAGGGAAGGCGATGGTTCCCAAGAGATCCCCTTCTAAACATCTTGGGCACAATAGTTTCCCGACGTTTGCTCAGTTGTAGTCACAGCCACAGACTTGTTAGCACTCACAGTCTTACCTTTAGGTTTTATTGTGCAATCTTTCACGGAATGTCCCTTTCCACCACAATAAAGACATTGGCCATTTTTACGACTATTATCTTTTTCATCTTTAGACAATGGTTGCCTAAGAGTCCCGACTTCCATTGGTTCTGTAGTTGTTTCTGAACTACTAAGTTGATTTCTGGGTTTACTGTCGAACTTCCAACTTGATTTATCATATTTTTTCCTGTCAGTTCTTCTTTCGGACAGTCTATGATCCAGACGTAAAGTTAGATTGACTAACTCTGAACAAGTAGTTGGTTGAGGATCGATTTGCGCAAGAACGTCTTTCAGATCATCTTTTAACCCTTGATAAAAGAGTGTTGCCCTCTTTTCTTCAGGCCGCGAGGTTTCTGCAATTAACCTATTGAAATGTGACAAATAGGAAATAAGGTCTCTATTCCCTTGTCGTAGCTGTAATAGGTTGCGATCTACGGACAGAGTCACCAGTGGCGGCTGGTGACATTTGAAATTGGTGTGGCGTAAAATTGGCGGTGGAGAAAAAAATACAGGAACAAACACCACACAGTACCATACAAAGAATAGAAACCAACCCCACATCAAAACTAATGCAGCGCGCTTTGTGAAAGTGAACTCAGCATGTTCATAAAGTGATCACATATTTTAGAAAATATTCATTTCGTGAAACCATCATGCAGTGTTAGAGGCTTAGCTTATGAGTAGCTTCAAATAGAATGAAAACACAAAACAGGTATTACAGCAAATTTTGCCTGCAGCGGGCACCAATGCATTGTATATTCCATACCTTGCAAATACATATACAGGGTAAATTTACGCGATGAAAACTTGCCAGATTTGTAAACGTGGGATACTTTTTTTTTCAGCTGAAACACGCTAATGAGGGCCACTTTCATTTTAATGCCCAGATGTATTTGCTGTGCTAGTCCGACCCTGGCTGTTCCACGTATTCCGAGTGAATTTATCAATAAATAACACATGACTCGACCCCCAGTGGCTCCAATTGCCCTGTTGGTCCAGTGTCACTCCGAACTGAGGGAGTCCTTGCTGGGTCGGAGGTGCACTCACACGGAGCTGTTTACATAACGTGCTCGCCGTGCAAACCGTAGCAGCCCTCTCAATTGACTCCAGTGACGCCATTTAAACTTATTTTAATTAATGTTTAACCTATCGCAGATACTGTTTTTAACACTCCGTCGATCGTCAGCCCCTCCTTATCCTCTCACTCCCAAATATACAATTTGGCACCGGCATGACTGAGCTAAACTGTGTGAATCAGGCGAGTGACGAAGGTGCTGGTGCTGACAAGTTCGTGTCTAGTCAGAGGCCAGTCACTCCTCTGATGTCCCTACTTGTTCGGTGTGCAGGGGAACGCCAGTTCTCTTGTGTCAGTGAATTAACGAGACACGCGTTTGTGCCTGCTTACTGGCACTATGACTATGAGAGATGGAAACAAACATACAAACTACTGCCACAAACGGATGAGAGAAACTCGCACTTTATTTACTTGGAACTTTTATACAGAATGCAAAGCATGACTGTATTTTCGGCTGAATTGGGTTAAATGTTACAACTCATTTACACACAGTCACAGAGGCCCTTATTTAAGGCAACCCAAGGAACGTGCCAACAATGTACAGTCTTCAGAGTTTATTCGATGTTATATTGTTTTCATTTTTAATGTATGCACATGCACAATGGCACTCACCACATGGGAAGGAAGTCGGAACGGGAAACCAAGAATCAGGCGTGAGCGCTCTCAATGCACAGGACCATCTCTTCCCAGAGCAAGGGCAGGTGGCACGGCGACATCGCAGTCCCACCTGCCCCATCACAGTCAGGCACGGGTTGCCAAACGCAGCTGCAAGAAGAGCTCAGAGCATCCATAGAAGCACCAAGCACCTGCACGCCACTGCCAACGGACCCGAGCCGGCGCACAAGGAGGCATGCATGAGCTGAGCATCCCGGGTGACATGGTAAAGGAGTCCTGGCGCGTGGCGCAACACAAACCACCTCAACCCCCAGACTAGAGAGCTTCTTCTTCACCCCTCTGAAACCCGCCTCCTTAACGAAATCCCCCTCACTCCGAAGCCGGCAGAGACAGGCAACATTTAAATACTTAAGTATAATTTACATGCGATATGTATGTATGTATGTATGTATGTATAGGCGTTCTTTTATAGCGCTATAACTGTCACCCGACGGGCATCCTGGCGCTTAGACTGTTATGACACAATACATGATGTTTCCAGCTTCCAATCTATTTACATTGTTCTGGGGAACAGATGGGTCTTTAATGCTTTTTTAAAGGAAGAAAAATCTTCCAGGCCCCTCAGGCCTAGCGGTAGAGAATTCCACAGCCGCGCTGCGGTAAACCTGAAGGACCGACCACCCATCCGGGACCTCAGAAATTTGGGTACTACCACCAAGTAAGCCGAGGCTGACCGGAGTGGTCTTGGAGGGATGTACCATGAGAAAAGGTCCTGCAGAGGAGACGGGCCTTGTCCGTGTAGAGCCCTAAAAACCAAACACAAAGCTTTGAAGTTCACCCGTTGAGAGATTGGCAACCAATGGAGGTCCCTAAGTGCCTTGGCAGAAGAGTCCAGGCGGCGTCGCGAGAGTGCCAGTTTGGCAGCAAAATTCTGTACTCGTTGGAGTTTTCCTAGCAGAGTAACTGGTGCCCCCAGCAGCAGTGCGTTGCAGTAGTCGAGACGACTTAAAATTATGCTCCGCACTACCTCTGGTCTGGCCTGTACCGGGAGCAAGGGTAGAATCTTTCGCAATGATCCAAGTAATGCCATACAAGTGGCCACCGTTTTGTTCACTGATGTGTCCAGCTGTAAGTCGGAACTAAACATTACCCCCAAATTCCGAACCGATTCGGCAGGCAGACTAGTACCTTGG
This sequence comes from Lissotriton vulgaris, assembly GCF_964263255.1. NCBI lineage: Eukaryota > Metazoa > Chordata > Amphibia > Caudata > Salamandridae > Lissotriton > Lissotriton vulgaris. The sequence continues at coordinate 946,483,558 of NC_141699.1, read as the reverse complement.
AAATCAGGAGGCCAAAAACCCTGTGGTAGGGGTCTGGGGGTCCGATCCATAGAGCAATGTAGCACCTCGGTTTTCGAGCTGTTAAATTGTAGGGAGTTGTTACCCAGCCATTCTCCCGTGGTGCTCATGCATCGATGGAAGACCTCCTGTGACACCCCGTCCTTACCCTCAAACGAGAAGATAAGTTGGGTGTCATCGGCGTAGTTGGTGAATGTTATGCCAAAAGATTTAATCAGCGTGATCAGGGGACGGAGGTAAAGATTGAAAAGAATGGGGCTGATGGCCGAGCCCTGGGGTACTCCCTGACCAACCCTCCTGATGTTGGATTTAAAGGGTGGCAGGGCAACTACCTGGTGCCTTTGATCGAGATATGACACCAGCCATTCAAGTGCCAAGCCCGACACCCCAGCCTCCGTCAGTCTCCTGATCAGGATTGCATGGCTGACCGTGTCGAACGCGGCCGACATGTCGAGCAGCACTAAAAAGGCTGCTTGACCCTGGTCGGCACACGTTCGAAGGTCATCGAGAACAGTCACCAATGCCAACTCTGTCCCATGTGCCGGTCTAAACCCAAACTGAGCCACATCCAAACAATCAGTAGTCTCAAGAAAGTTGGAGAGATGTTTTGTGGCCAGTTTCTCCAGAATTGTAATAGGGAATGGCAAGAGGGAGATGGGCCTAAAGTTGGCTGGGCATGTGGGGTCCAGATTCTCCTTTTTAAGCAGTGGGGAGACCACCGCCAATTTCCAGCAATCTGGAACCCGTGCTGAAGTGAGAGACTGGCGACAGATGGAAAAAAGTGGGGGAAACAGCTCTTCACGAAAAAGTTTCCAGAATTTGGGTGGAAGAGGATCAGAAGGGGAGCCAGAGGACACCCCGTCAGCCAAAGAGCAGAAGTCCTCAAAAGATGGTAGAGGAAAGTTGCTCAGCTCACCCGATTTAGTACACTCCTTCCTATTCTCAAACGATATGGAATCGTGCACAGCACGGCCAGTTGACGAGGGAAGAGTGTTTAAGATGTTGGCAATCTTATCCTCAAAGGCCTGTGCTAGCGAATCACAGAGAGCTTGAGAGGCCGGGATGACATTTTTGGTACGGCCAGGATGGGCCAGGTCCTTTACGATCTTAAATAAGGCCTGAGATTTACTTACAGCTGCCATCAAAGATTCTTCTAAGAATCTAGCTTCGGCAAGCTTGATCTGGATTTTATAGGACGCCAGTGCTTGTTTGAAGAGGAGGAGGACTATGTGATTCCAGGTACTGTTTCCTCCAGGTCCGCTCAGCCTCTTTACATTGGAGCTTGAGCTGCCGAAGTTCTTCCGAGTACCATGGCATAGCAAGATTAGTCCTATCTTTGATTTTTCGCAGCGGGGCCAAAGAGTCCTGAGAAGCCGAGATTCGCTGACAGAGAGTCTCGTAACTTACGTCCACATTCGCTCCCAATACAAAGCCATCTGGCAGCAGAGAGGGCAAGATCGTTTGTTTGAGGAGTCTAGACCATTGTCTCCCCATTCTAGTGCCCCCCACACTCCCTTTCTTTAATGGAGCACTAATGCACGAGAGGGAGAACTGGACGAGGGCGTGATCCGTCCAACACTGAGGCAGGACGTCATGTATAGCCGTTCGACAAGCGTCAGCAAAAAGTAGATCAAGAATATGGCCCTTTGAATGGGTTTTGGAGAGTACCAGTTGTTGTAGCTCAATATTATGACAAGCTTGGACCAGCTCTACATAGGCCGTCTTGGTCGGTCCCTCTGACCAAAGATTGAAATCCCCTAACACCAACAACTTTGTGTGGGAGTGGGAGAGATCGTATATTAAGTCTATGAGCTCAGGTACAGCAGATAACGAGCTAGCCGGGGGTCTATAACATAGACCCGTGAATAGCACGCCTCCTTGGTCCTTGATGGAGAAACCCAATGTTTCGCACCCAGCGATTGCCTTGATGATAAGCTGGGAGACGTCAAGAGTCTGCCTAAAAATGAATCCAGTTCCACCTCCTCTGGCTCCCACCCTGGGATTATGCATTATTTTGAAGACAGGGGGACAAGCTGTCCCCAGTTCCACCGAGCTAGTCGGTGTTGTCCAAGTCTCTGTCATGAAGAGTACGTCTAGATGGTAAGACTCGATAAGTAACGCACTTTCTTCACAGTGTTTGATGAGAGATCTCACATTCAACAAGCCACAGGACAAGGCAACTGGGTGCTTACTGGTGATATTATACTTTCGGTTACTGAGTGAACCGAGATTAAGGCGTAAAAGTTCATCGCGGGAATAAGAGTAAGAAGTTACATCTTGGTTCCGAGAGGCAGAACTTTCGGCGCCCGGCGCGTCCTGTGCGCGAACGGGCGCAAACGGGCTTATCTCTGGCGCACCTCCGGCGCTCCGCCGGCGCGCCCGCTGCGCGCCTACGCTGCACGCTTTAGGGGCGTCCATCATATATAGCCGTATACGCAAGAGTCCTGTAGTGCGATCACTAGCCCCCCAACCAAGATGGCGCCAGCAATTCGGCACTCTCTGGTTCCCTCACTCACCCAAGATGGCGGCTACCAACACCGCAGCGCGATGTCCCCAGGAGCCCTAAGGTGCCCTGAAGCGCTCGAATTCCCGCAAAGTGCGAAATGAGGTCACAATTATAGTGCTGGTAAGAGTGGTACTAATAACACGCTATGAGAGAGGTAGCGCCTAACGCCAAGATCGACAGCGCGAGCGCGCAGTAAAGTAGATTCATTTTAAAATAATTAAAACAGCAATGCGGCAATAGATTCTGCAGCTCGCAATGGTCATGTAAGTCTGACCTGTCGATGGGGAAGTTCTGCTTTTATGCACTTCCAGACGGAAGAGTCCTGTCGTGCGATCACTAGCCCCCCAACCAAGATGGCGCCAGCAATTCGGCAGTCCCTGGTTCCCTCACTCACCCAAGATGGCGGCTACCAACACCGCAGCGTGATGTCCCCAGGAGCCCTAAGGTGCCCTGAAGCGCTCGAATTCCCGCAAAGTGCGGAATGAGGTCACAATTATAGTGCGGGTAAGAGTGGTACTAATAACACGCTATGAGAAAGGTTGCGCCTAGCGCCAAGATCGGCAGCGCGAGCGCGCAGTAAAGTAGATTAATTTTAAAATAATTAAAACAGCAATGCGGCAATAGATTCTGCAGCGCGCAATGGTCATGTAAGTCTGCGATATGCGATAATAATACATAATAAAATATTATATAAAACTTACCTTGACTTCCCGCGCTGACTCCCGAGACTGCAGACTTCCGACTCCCGCCGTCCTGGATTTTGAATGCGTCTGACGTGGTCTGGGCTCTCGTCAACAGGAAGGCTGCAGGCAACCTCCCTCCCCTCCACCGCAGCCAGCACCGATTGGTTCGGACGGCTGCCCCAACAGCGTCATTTCTCTCAGTCTGTATGCTGCAGAGAACGGAGAGGAGGAAGCGGAGTACTTAATCGCTGTATCCTATCTACTTTATCAGAGAGCATTGCAGTGGCATTCCTAGCTTCAGTTAAATCTGTTTGCATCTGAACAATAACCCTCATTAAATCATCCATGGTGGCCATAATGTCAAAACTCTCAGACCGGGAGGATTATTATTCGTGGGCTCACTATTCTGTCAGGTTGCTTCTTCCTCAGGGTCTGGAGTGATGATATAAGGGGCCCACCTCTCAATACCTCCAACTCTGATTGTAATGATTACACAGAGTATTGAAGTGATTAAGCGGGGGAAAGGGAATTAGGAAGGGAACAGCTGGGAAGGAGATCTGAAAAGGAAAAGTTACTCGCAAACAAAAATACACGCACTTTCCTTCGCACAAAGACGTAAATTAGGACATCAGATTCTGTCCTTCAATCAGGAACTAGCTTAAGAGCTTCGTGGCTTGCGTTTATTCAGACAATCAGACTCTTAGTTGACCTTTCTTAGATCCGCTATATTGTGGCGATAATACTTCACTTCAGTATCAACTGCTCAAAGGCATAAGCAGCAGAATTTGGTTTAGGTCTTTCTATGACTAGGTTTTCAATCACCTAAACAATCAGTGTCTTATATTTCCTTATTTTATGTGACTTAAAAGTGTTCTCAAAAACATTCATGGAACTACTATAGAAGAATCGCACTTGTGAATATGGTAATGAGCTAGAGAAAGCATGCATAGAATTTCTACTGAACAAGAATCACACTTGTGAATAAGGTAAATGATCTTGAAAATCAAATTGAATGTTCCTAATAAATCACTGAAATGGTTTTAACAAGATTCGCAATCTTACCTGTAGAGTGGACCTCTGTCTCCTTTCTCTCACTCTGCTCCTTCACTCGTTTTTCTATCCTTTCTATCTTTCACCTTTCTGCATCTCTGCTCTTTTGTGCGTTATTTCTGCCCATTTTCCCTTTCTCTCCCTCTGCTCCTTCACTCGTTATTCTCCCCTTTCTATCTTTCACCTTTCTGCACCTCTGCTCTTTTGTGCCTTATTTCTGCCCATTTTCCCTTTCTCTCCCTCTGCTCCTTCACTCGTTTTCACTCGTTTTTCTACCCTTTCCATCTTTCACCTTTCTGCCCTTTTCTGCATCTCTGCTCTTTTGTGCCTTATTTCTGCTTATTTTCCCTTTTTTCTTTATCCCTTCTTTCCTCCCTTTACCTTTCCCCGCCGCTGCTGCCCCGCGGCCCCTCCCCCCCCCCCCCCAGCGCGACCGGCCCAATCCAGCTCCTCTCCCCGCTCCCGCCTCCCACCTCCCAGCTATCCAGCCCTCCCCGACCCCTACTTAATGGCGGCCACTGGTGCACCGAAGGCGCGTCAAAAGCAAGCACGTCTGCGCCCGTCCGCGACCAGCACCAGGAACCCTGGACCTCCTCCCAGCCAACGCTACGACCCAGCAGCACTCCACGCACTCAACCCAGGCTGCAACAACAACTGCAAGCTAGCATCACCAGCCGACACCCATGGACCCTTCAGCTGTCACCGCTGCCGGCACACCTGCAGCACCGCCAAGAACACGGATCCAGCACAACCTGCCCCCAAGAACACAACCGAACCGAAGACCCTGCAATGCATCCTCCTCAACGTCCGATCCCTCCACAAACACGCCACAGAAATCTGGGACCTCCTCGACAGCACCACCCCGGACGTAGCATTCTTCACCGAAACCTGGACCAACACCACCTCGGGACCGGACATCGCCATCGCCATCCCCCAAGGATACAAGATCTCCATGAAGGACCGCCCCACCCACCCAGGAGGAGGAATCGCCATCGTCCACAAATCCAGCCTCCGCCTGAGCACACTCCCTGACGAGTCCACAAAACTGATGGAACACCTTCACTTCAAGATACTGGCCAGCCCCACCGCCGCCCTCCGAGGAACCCTCATCTACCGACCCCCTGGACCCCTCGCCAACTCCATCACGGACATTATCTCCCCGCAGGCCATCGCATCCACCAACTACACCCTGCTGGGAGACCTTAACTTCCACCTCGACAATCAACTGGACCCCAACACCACATGCCTCCTGGACAACCTCCACAACATTGGACCCTGCCAGATCGTGACAGAGCCCACGCACTCAGCAGGACACACCCTCGACCCCCTCTTCACTACAGGAAACTCCATCACCTTCAGCCACACCACCGAACTCCCATGGACCGACTATCGTTGCGTCCACTTCACCTTCAGAACACACACCATCCACAGGCACCAGCACCTGCTTCCAGAAAGAAACTGGACCAAAATCACCAACGACCAGCTCACCTCCTCACTCAACAACTCCACCCCAACCATCGCGGAAAACGACGACCCCAACACCGCAGCTCGAACCCTGCATAGATGGATCTCGGACAGCACCAACACCATAGCCCTCCTCAAGAAAAACAACAATACCCGTGCCAAGAAAGCCAGATGGTTTACCACCGAACTTCGAGAGTCCAGGCGCACACGCCGCCGCCTCGAAAAGGCCTGGAGAAACACCAAATCCACAGAAGCCCACAACAACTTCAGAGCCGCCACCAACGCCCCCCATCAACTCATCAGAGAAACGAGGAAAAAAGCGATTGAAGACAGAATCTCCACCCACGCACACAACAGCAAGGAACTCTTCAGCATCATAAAGGAGTTCGCCCAACCCACCAGCGAGTCTACTGACATACCTCCCTCACAAGACCTCTGCGACAAACTCAGCACCTTTTTCCACCAGAAAATCAAGAGCATCTACGACAACTTCGACAAAGACAACCAACACACTGAACCATCACGAACCACCCCCGACACCCGGAAACCAGCGATTGATGACTGGACAGCCCTCACCATCGAAGACACACTGAAGACAATGAAGTCAATCCACTCAGGGGCCCCCACGGACCCCTGCCCCCACCACATCTTCAACAGAGCCGCCGACACCATCGCACCCATGCTCCACCACACCATCAACAGCTCCCTGGCGACCGCCTCGTTCCCCGACGACTGGAAACACGCCGAGGTCAACCCCCTCCTAAAGAAACCCTCAGCGGACCCCACCGACCTCAAAAACTACAGACCCATCTCCCTGCTCCCTTTCCCAGCGAAAGTCATCGAGAAAGCCATCAACAGCCAACTCGCCACATTCATTGAAGAACACAACATCCTCGACTCCTCCCAATCCGGCTTCAGAAAAAACCACAGTACGGAAACCGCCCTCCTCGCCGCAACAGACGACATCCGCACCCAACTGGACAAAGGAGAAACAGTAGCCCTCATCCTCAGCGGCGTTCGACACAGTCTCCCACCGCACCCTAATACGCAGACTCTACGACGCAGGAATCCAGGACAAGGCCCTCGACTGGATCTGCTCCTTCCTCTCCGGCAGGACGCAACGGGTCAGACTCCCCCCTTTCCTCTCAGACCCCACACCTACCACCTGCGGAGTCCCCCAGGGCTCCTCCCTCAGCCCGACACTCTTCAACGTCTACATGGCTCCACTTGCCCCCATCGTCAGAACCTACGGACTCAACATCGTGTCATACGCAGACGACACCCAGCTCATCCTCTCCCTATCCAACGAGCCCAACACCGCCAGACGCAACTTTCGAGAAGGCATGGAAGCCGTCGCCAAATGGATGAAAAACAGCTGCCTACAACTAAACACCAACAAAACAGAAGTACTCATCATGGGCCCAAACCCCGACGCCTGGAGCGACACCTGCTGGCCCACCGCCCTCGGAAACCCGCCAACCCCCACTGACCAAGCATGCAACCTGGGAATCATCCTGGACTCCGAGCTCAAAATGGACCGCCAGATCAACTCTGTCTCATCTTCCTGCTTCCACACCCTCCGCCTCCTTCGTAAGACCTTCAAATGGATCCCCCTCGAACACCAAAAGACAGTCACTCACGCCCTGGTCACCAGCAGACTCTACTACGGCAACGCACTCTACGCCGGAATAAACAAAAACCTCATCCACAAGCTACAGAACATCCAGAACGCCGCTGCAAGACTGGTCCTCAACCTGCCAAAACACTGCCACATCTCCCAGCACCTGCGCACACTCCACTGGCTCCCCGTCGAGGCGAGAATCACCTTTAAGATGCTCACCCACGCACACAAGGCCCTCCACGGCACCGGACCAGCATACCTGAACAGCCGGCTCAAATTCCAGGCCCCCCAAAGGACCCTACGATCAGCCCAGCTCTCCTACGCCGTGGTCCCCCGCACCAGAAAGACCAGATCGGGAGGCCGCTCCTTCTCCTTCCTCGCGGCCAAAGTATGGAACGCCCTTCCGCTCCACCTCAGACAGACAACATCGCTCCCCATCTTCGCAAGAAACCTCAAAACCTGGCTCTTCAACAGACCCCCTCCTTGATGGAATGGAACCTGCACCCCCCCACCCCTAGCGCCTTGAGACCCTTACGGGTGAGTAGTTGCGCTTTAACAAACTCCTGATTGATGGATTGACTCTACTTCTGAATCTGGGTTAGTGACAGGTAATCCCCCCAAAAGCTAGCCTCACCGGGAGCCCATCAAGAAGAGAAGTCTCCGCAGATTCTAAACTCCTCCTGCAGCTCAGCGAGCGTTGTAGCAGTCTTCAGGCACCCAGAACTCTCCACCGATCAAAAGAAGAAAGCTGGCCTCGGAGAGAAACTGAGCCCCAAGATCCTCTTCCTCCTTCACCAAAAGACGCTGAAAAGTGAGCACGGGGAACTGGGCGCGGCCGCTGACATCATTGTAGGCACGCCCCGTGCCAAACCTTCCGCATCTCGCGTGAGGTGCCAAACCTCCCGCATCTCGCGTGAGGTGCCAAACCTCCCGCATCTCGCGTGAGGTGCCAAACCTCCCGCATCTCGCGTGAAATGCCAAACCTCCCGCATCTCGCGTGAGGTTAAAACCTCCCGCATCTCGCGTGAGGTTAAAACCTCCCGCATCTCGCGTGAGGTTAAAACCTCCCGCATCTCGCGTGAGGTGCCGAACCTCCCGCATCTCGCGTGAGGTGCGGAACCTCCCGCATCTCGCGTGAGGTGCCGAACCTCCCGCATCTCGCGTGAGGTGCCGAACCTCCCGCATCTCGCGTGAGGCTAAAACCTCACGCATCTCGTTTGAGGTTAAAACCTCACGCATCTCGCGTGAGGTGCCGAACCTCACGCATCTCGCGTGAGGTGCCAAACCTCACGCTTCCCCTAATCGGTGCCAAACCCCACGCATCTCGCGTGAGGTGCCAAACCTCACGCTTCCCCTAATCGGTGCCAAGCCCCACGCATCTCGCGTGAGGTGGCAAACCTCACGCATCTCGGGTGAGGTGCCAAACCTCACGCATCTCGGGTGAGGTGCCAAACCTCACGCATCTCGGGTGAGGTGCCAAACCTCACGCATCTCGGGTGAGGTGCCAAACCTCACGCATCTCGGGTGAGGTGCCAAACCTCCCGCTTCCCGCGTAAGGTGCCAAACCCCACGCATCCCGCGTGAGGTGGCAAACCCCACGCATCTCGGGTGAGTTGCCAAACCTCACGCATCTCGGGTGAGGTGCCAAACCTCACGCATCTCGGGTGAGGTGCCAAACCTCACGCATCTCGGGTGAGGTGTAAAACCTCACGCCTCTCGGGTGAGGTGCTAAACCTCACGCCTCTCGGGTGAGGTGCCGAACCTCACGCATCTCGGGTGAGGTGCCGAACCTCACGCATCTCGGGTGAGGTGCCGAACCACACACATCTCGGGTGAGGTGCCGAACCACACACATCTCGCGTGAGATGCCGAACCTCACACATCTCGCGTGAGATGTGTGAGATGCCGAACCTCACACATCTCGCGTGAGATGCCGAACCTCACGCATCTCGTGTGAGGTACCGAACCTCACGCATCTCGCGTGAGGTGCCGAACCTCCCGCATCTCGCGTGAGGTGCCGAACCTCCCGCATCTCGCGTGAGGTGCCGAACCTCCCGCATCTCGCGTGAGGTGCCGAACCTCCCGCATCTCGTGTGAGGTTCCAAACCTCACGCTTCCCGCGTGCGGTGCTAAACCACACGCTTCCCGCGTGCGGTGCCAAACCCCACGCTTCCCGCGTGCGGTGCCAAACCCCACGCATCTCGCGTGAGGTGCCGAACCTCACGCATCTCGCGTGAGGTGCCAAACCTCACGCTTCCCCTAATCGGTGCCAAACCCCACGCATCTCGCGTGAGGTGCCAAACCTCACGCTTCCCCTAATCGGTGCCAAGCCCCACGCATCTCGCGTGAGGTGGCAAACCTCACGCATCTCGGGTGAGGTGCCGAACCTCCCGCATCTCGCGTGAGGTGCCGAACCTCCCGCATCTCGCGTGAGGTGCCGAACCTCCCGCATCTCGCGTGAGGTGCCGAACCTCCCGCATCTCGCGTGAGGTGCCGAACCTCCCGCATCTCGCGTGAGGCTAAAACCTCACGCATCTCGTTTGAGGTTAAAACCTCACGCATCTCGCGTGAGGTGCCGAACCTCACGCATCTCGCGTGAGGTGCCAAACCTCACGCTTCCCCTAATCGGTGCCAAACCCCACGCATCTCGCGTGAGGTGCCAAACCTCACGCTTCCCCTAATCGGTGCCAAGCCCCACGCATCTCGCGTGAGGTGGCAAACCTCACGCATCTCGGGTGAGGTGCCAAACCTCACGCATCTCGGGTGAGGTGCCAAACCTCACGCATCTCGGGTGAGGTGCCAAACCTCACGCATCTCGGGTGAGGTGCCAAACCTCACGCATCTCGGGTGAGGTGCCAAACCTCCCGCTTCCCGCGTAAGGTGCCAAACCCCACGCATCCCGCGTGAGGTGGCAAACCCCACGCATCTCGGGTGAGTTGCCAAACCTCACGCATCTCGGGTGAGGTGCCAAACCTCACGCATCTCGGGTGAGGTGTAAAACCTCACGCCTCTCGGGTGAGGTGCTAAACCTCACGCCTCTCGGGTGAGGTGCCGAACCTCACGCATCTCGGGTGAGGTGCCGAACCTCACGCATCTCGGGTGAGGTGCCGAACCACACACATCTCGGGTGAGGTGCCGAACCACACACATCTCGCGTGAGATGCCGAACCTCACACATCTCGCGTGAGATGTGTGAGATGCCGAACCTCACACATCTCGCGTGAGATGCCGAACCTCACGCATCTCGTGTGAGGTACCGAACCTCACGCATCTCGCGTGAGGTGCCGAACCTCCCGCATCTCGCGTGAGGTGCCGAACCTCCCGCATCTCGCGTGAGGTGCCGAACCTCCCGCATCTCGCGTGAGGTGCCGAACCTCCCGCATCTCGTGTGAGGTTCCAAACCTCACGCTTCCCGCGTGCGGTGCTAAACCACACGCTTCCCGCGTGCGGTGCCAAACCCCACGCTTCCCGCGTGCGGTGCCAAACCCCACGCATCTCGCGTGAGGTGCCGAACCTCACGCATCTCGCGTGAGGTGCCAAACCTCACGCTTCCCCTAATCGGTGCCAAACCCCACGCATCTCGCGTGAGGTGCCAAACCTCACGCTTCCCCTAATCGGTGCCAAGCCCCACGCATCTCGCGTGAGGTGGCAAACCTCACGCATCTCGGGTGAGGTGCCAAACCTTACGCATCTCGGGTGAGGTGCCAAACCTCACGCATCTCGGGTGAGGTGCCAAACCTCACGCATCTCGGGTGAGGTGCCAAACCTCCCGCTTCCCGCGTAAGGTGCCAAACCCCACGCATCTCGCGTGAGGTGGCAAACCCCACGCATCTCGGGTGAGGTGCCAAACCTCACGCATCTCGGGTGAGGTGCCAAACCTCACGCATCTCGGGTGAGGTGTAAAACCTCACACCTCTCGGGTGAGGTGCTGAACCTCACGCCTCTCGGGTGAGGTGCCGAACCTCACGCATCTCGGGTGAGGTGCCGAACCTCACGCATCTCGGGTGAGGTGCCGAACCTCACGCATCTCGCGTGAGATACCGAACCACACACATCTCGTGTGAGATGCCGAACCTCACACATCTCGCGTGAGATGTGTGAGATGCCGAACCTCACGCATCTCGCGTGAGATGCCGAACCTCACGCATCTCGTGTGAGGTGCCGAACCTCCCGCATCTCGCGTGAGGTGCCGAACCTCCCGCATCTCGCGTGAGGTGCCGAACCTCCCGCATCTCGCGTGAGGTGCCGAACCTCCCGCATCTCGCGTGAGGTGCCGAACCTCCCGCATCTCGCGTGAGGTGCCGAACCTCCCGCATCTCGCGTGAGATGCCGAACCTCACGCATCTCGCGTGAGGTACCGAACCTCACGCATCTCGCGTGAGGTGCCGAACCTCACGCATCTCGCGTGAGGTGCCGAACCTCCCGCATCTCGCGTGAGGTGCCGAACCTCCCGCATCTTGCGTGAGGTGCCGAACCTCCCGCATCTCGCGTGAGGTGCCGAACCTCCCGCATCTCGCGTGAGGTGCCGAACCTCCCGCATCTCGCGTGAGGTGCCGAACCTCCCGCATCTCGCGTGAGGTTCCAAACCTCACGCTTCCCGCGTGCGGTGCTAAACCCCACGCTTCCCGCGTGCGGTGCCAAACCCCACGCTTCCCGCGTGCGGTGCCAAACCTTCCGCATCTCGGGTGAGGTGCCAAAACTCACGCATCTCGGGTGAGGTGCCAAACCTCACGCATCTCGGGTGAGGTGCCAAACCTCACGCATCTCGCGTGAGGTGCTAAACCTCACGCATCTCGTGAGTGTCTGGCGCGGTAGTAAATGTCCTCCTATTCTTTGTTGCGCAGAGTCCGCCCCAGTTCCCTCTCCCATCTAGCCCGTCCTGCATTATAAACGCGCGAGTATCTGTCCAAGAGGAGCCGATATATGTATGAAATGAGTCGCTTAACTGTGGTGCGCGAGAGAAGCCAGTATTCATATTTACTGAGCTTGCGTGTAGCGTCTCCACGGATCTGGAGTGGAAGCGCCCAATGTCAGACCTGTAGATACCTAAGGCGTTCAGCCTCCGGGAGGTCATAGGTCTTCCGGAATTCCTCAAAAGGCATCACTCCCGCACCTGAATACATGTGAAAGAGGCATCGGCATCCTGCTGGGCGCCACCGTGCAAAGGCCTGGACATCCCTACCCGGGCCGAAGTCAGGGTTCTCTAACAGTGGTGTGAGGGGAGACGGGAAGGTCGTCAGGTCGTGTAAGACGCACGTTCGATCCCATACCTCTAGCGGTACCCTCGTGACGAAGGAGGCGTATAGGTTAGGGGGCCGGTGTTGTCGCCGCAGGAAAGGCACCTCCTGGAGTGGACGCCCCGCGACCGCTTGGTCCTGGAACAACCAATGGCGCTCCGATTCCCATTTGCTCCATTCCACTAGGGTTCTGAGTTGGGTCGCCTGGTAATAGTGACGCAAATCCGTCAGGCCCAGCCCACCACTCTCCGGGGGAAGCATCGCTAGCCTCAGCTTGAGTCTGGGCCGTTTCCCGTTCCACACAAACTGAGCCAGCTCCGATTGCCTGCGGCGAATCCATCCCTCCGGGGGACGGAGCGGGCTAGCCCGAAAAACGTATAAAACTTGCGGGAGGATTGTCATCTTTACTGCTACCACTCGGCCCAGCCAAGATAGTGGGAGGTGCCGCCACCGCCCGACCTCCGCGCGGATAGTGCGACTAAGGTTAGCGTAGTTGAGACGCACCGTTTCTGGTAGCGTGGCCGCCAAGTGTATGCCCAGGTAGGGGACTGCACCGTCTGCCCATTGGAAGGGGAATTGTGCTTCTAGGGTGCGGAGCTCCTCGCCTTTGCCCTGTAATTATCCTGCAAACTAATCCTGCTGAGTGCCTGAAAGACTTTATTGACTGCTGTTCACCCCCTAGCAGCCCCCGGGTGTGAGCGACAGAGTCTCAACGCCCGGACCACTGCAATACCGGGACGTCCTTGCTGGGAGGATCCGGCGGTAGCGGACCAGGCCTGCATCCCCGGTCTGGCCTGTGGAGCAGCCCGAGAGACGTCGCTCGACGTGCGGCCTGAAAGGGGCCGGAAGTACCGGCTGCGCGCTTCACACGGCGGACTTGGGACGTCCCGGAGCTGGGGTGATAGTGCACCCATTCAAGACGGGCGGTGTCGTGGGTGCGGCGCTTGGCCGTGCACCGTGCCTCTGCGGGCTGCTTTGAAGGACAGTGGGGCTGGGGGCCCGGGAGTGCTCCCGGTGGTCTGCCCCACCTGAAATCCCCGACCAAGCCTGACATTGTCTGCTGGAATAGCTGCGGGAAGCCCTGCGGTATTGAAGGGAGACCCGCTGTTTGGGCGGGACGCAGGACATAGCGGCTCGAGATCGGGCTGCGGAGGACTAGCGCAGTACCAACTCCGGTCCGGAGCGCCATCGGTGAGTGCCTGTTGGGTCCAGGAGGCTACGCGACGCTTGGTAGCATACTAGAAATTGCTTCATACCCCAGCAGCGAGGCCCTTGTGGAGACAGGAGACACCGGGTGGGTGCGCAGCACGGAATGTACAGCGGACACCTTAGCGAGTAACTTTTTGATTGACACCATTTTGGGGCCCGGCCTGCCTTGGTGACGGCCATTTGCTGCATCGCCCGAAGCCTGCTGCTGAGCCCTGGAGTGGTGGCTGGGCACCGAAAACGCAGAGGGAAGATCCTGCCTTGCACGGGCGTCGACGAGGAAGGTGATTGTTTGCCCTGGCTGAGGGCACTTGGCAACCTGTGCTGCATAGTGTGGTGGTTGATCTGGATACCCACTGCCTCGGGGACGGCTGGAGACCCTGGTAGGTGGAGGTTGGCGCAGTGGGGCCAGGTCATAGATCGGTAGCTATGTGGCCGGCTAGAGGAACCCACAGTTGGAAGCCAGTTGGTACTGTTGTGGTGTGCGGCACTCTGGATAGTAGGAACGGCTGACCACGCACTTGGGAGCACGCACGTGGGTGCCGAGATCTGGGGCTCGGAGCCTGAGACACACGCTAACCTGTGAGACGTCGCTAACCTGCTCTAAGTGGACTCGGGAGCTTGAGAAACGTTACGCTTTGATGTCCAGCAGGATCGCCATGGGCAAAAACGACAGAACTCAGCCCAAACTCTCCTTTGAGCAGCGACGGACCAAGGGGACGGAGGTGCCTGCCACAGAGGCGCCCCCGCGGGGAGCTACCTCTGACGGTTCTACGGGAGCCGATATCCGAGACTTGCTGGTCTCGATGGAAAAAGGGCTACAAGACAGTATTGCGTCCATTGGTACTAAAATTGATGCCCTGACATCGCAGTGGGGCGATACGGCGGAAGAGGTCAGTGGTGTGCTCCCAACTCCGGAATCCCCTTTAATGGCTCCCTGTAGCCATAATAGCTGACGAGCTAGTTGGAGATGCACCTGCGCGCCAGAGGGGCAACGAGGCCCGTGACGGGTGTTTGGCAACCTGTTCTGCAACCCCAAATACTATCTCTACTGATGAGGGAAACAATCCCGAAACACGAGCTAGGCTCGTGTCTAGAGATATCGAAATACAAGTACTTACTTGCACCGATTGTGGTGAAAAACCTTTGAAATTTGAACTTTGAACCGTTCCTGACTACACTTGAACTGCACAGACCAGGATGCAGTGGGGTGATACGGCGGAAGAGGTCAGTGGTGTGCTCCCAACTCCGGAATCCCCTACGGGAGCCGATATCCGAGACTTGCTAGTCTCGATGGAAAAAGGGCTACAAGACAGTATTGCATCCATTGGTACTAAAATTGATGCCCTGACATACCGCATGGACCGCATGTCGGAACGAGTGGACAAGCATGCTGAACGTCTCGACATGGCGGAGAGATGTCTGACGGAAGCGGAGGAGACACAGTAGGAGTGGGACAAAGACCGCGAGCAATTTGGCAGACTCCTGCAGGTGATCCAAGACAAGTCGGAGGATTTGGAGGCGAGATCGCGGAGATCCAACATTCGCATCACGGGTGTGGCGGAGACCACGCAAACTGGCAAGATGGAGCTTTTCTTGGAGAAACTATTGAAAACACTACTTGGAGACGAGGTTTTCTCCCCTATGTTTATAGTGGAGAGGGCCCACCGCACACTAGGGCCCAGGCCGAAGCCTGGTGCAAATCGGCGTCCCATAATAGCGAAGCTACTCAATTATCGGGATAGGGACACAGCACTACGTTTAGCCAGAGACAAAGGCAAGCTGCAATATGAAGGAATGGACATCTCCCTCTATCCGGACTTCACCGCAAAAGTGCAGGAGGAAAGGAGGCAATTCGCTCCATACAAAAAACAACTGCGAGACCTTGGGTTGGATTATGCCATGATGTACCCTGCGAAGCTCCGGATAAACAGGCAAGGGCATTCACATTTCTTTACTGACCCCAGGGAGCTGCAAAAATCTCTGAAGGAATGGTCCAGAGAGCGCAGGAACAGCCCGAGGAGCGACCGGGACGACGGCAACGCCTCATCACAACTGGACGAACAGGAATGAACACTGAATGGCTGTTTGTTTCAGACAGACCTTTGTACTGGTTAGTACGCTCCCCCCCTTGGCTTGCTCGGACTCCGACTTTGTTGTAAGCAGCGCGGATGCTGATCGGCGTCTGCTCCTGTGTGGTAGAGCCCTGGCAGTACCCTGAAGATACCCTGCTGGGTGAGATCTTTCTGATTTCTTTCTATGTCATGGGATGCCAAGGGTTGCTCTCCAATATGGGCTGTTGCCTCTCGCCTGAGGGGTATGTTTGGCGGGTTTTAATGCTGCGGGTTGCAGGTAGACCTGAGAGGTGCGCTGTGCCACGAGACGGGGAGGGAGGGCGGAAACGTGCATTTCTCGAACTTGGGACTCATGTTGGCACTAAATGCACGGCAGGGGCAGGGCGATGGGACGCTTTAGCATTGCAGTTTCGAACTGGTGGATAACTGCTCTTGGCTGGCAACGTCTGCCCCTGCGCTTTCGGCACTTGAGCTCTGGTGTGAGCCGGTTAAGGGTCTGTTTAAGTTGGTTTTTCAGGGGGGGGGGGGGGAGGGTGGCACGGGGTCCTGTCTGACTTGGTCGGCTGTGGGTGGGGGGAGGGTGACTGTGAATTGATCACGTGTGGGTGTGTTTCCTGGGAACAATGGGAGGTTCAGTTTCAGGGGTTTGTAATGCCTGGTGTTGTGCTATTTGTTACTGCAACTATGGTCCTACCTGTATATCTTGGAGGTTCAAGACACCCTGCAGTGCACTGCCCACTTGTATTGAAGCTAGATGGAGGACAATGAGGATTTAACCGTAGGCGGACGTCCCGATCTACTGAGGGTGTTGACCTGGAATGTACGGGGACTCAATGACTACCGCAAGCTTAGAAAAGTGATAAGCTACCTTCACAGACACCCAATAGATGTGGCTCTCTTGCAAGAAACACACCTCCCACTTACTAGTACGATGCTGTCTGCGAGAGGTTTGGAGGGTGTAGGAGAGTAGGGTCTGCAATCCTATGATCACCCAGATTTTTTGCTTTTGTTTCACTGGTTTACGACTTTCTCTGGCTGTGGGCCTGCCAATCTCTCTAAATTACTCATGTACCCTAGGTGCATTTACCAATTGGTACTGGGCCACCTTGTCAGACCCTGTAACTCAGGGCATAGGTGTACCCAGGGCCTACCAGGGGCTGAAGCATGTATTATGCCACCCCTGGCTGGCCTCCTAAATTTGACACAACTGGCTGCATGACAGCTGGGGCAAAGTCGTGTAATCACCCTTTGCTGTAGATATAGTATACCTATATCTAACCCTAAAATGGACACACAGATTCCTATCAGTCACTCCTATGGCAGGCCTTAACAATCCTGAAGGCAGAGTGCTTGGAATCGTGTGAGATGGTGCTCTGGCATGAGCTGAGCCTGTCTGCAGCTTGCGGAACCAAGTCCTAATAGCTGTTCCATGATATCGCATACCATATACTCTTAAGTGCATTATAATCCTCGCGGTTAAATGCTATCTTTGGTATTGCTTTATCAAAACATGTCGAGTAAGGTGTCATACGAATTGGAATACTAACCCCTCGCCAATTCTGGCGACGGGGTTAGCATTCCACCCTTCTAGAGGGACACGACATGTGTGTAACTGTGAACCCCGTTGAAAGTTAACTCAAGCCTCAGCTCCACAAAATGGACGCTGCCACCACAGACACGAGTCTGACCCCCTGCAGCTGGGAGTCCTTCCAGCGAGGGGAGCCTGGACAAAGGGTTTCCTGTCAGGGGCGGTGCTAGCACCGTCCCAGACATGGTTTTGTGTATCCTGGGTAGGCAGGGCTTTACAGGACGGTGACTGCTGAGTGGCACCCCGGTGCTCACTACGCATAGGCCAGTCTGAACCAGTTCCAGGGGCACACCAGCCCCTGGCCTGGGGAAGTCCGGCATGGGAGAGGGGTGTAACCACCCCCCTTCCTAGTCCCACCCATAGGCAGGACCTAGTCACCGGGTCAGCCCCCTTTTTTAGTATAAAGATGGGAGCGGGCCCCCTGTTCAAATTAGATCATCTTTGGAATCAAGACACGACTTTCTGCGAAAGGACATCAAGATTTCTTCTTCAAGATTCTCCCTTGTGGCTAAGGAGTAGTCACCCTGCATCAAGCGGGCACCATCCTAAAGAACACTGCGGTCTGCTGCAAGTCCTTCTTCACGAATCCGACGACCCAGCTTGACGAGACCCGGCTTCCCTGGCACCTCTGACCTCTACTCACCTCTACAGCAAAGCTGAGAACTGTGAGTGCGACGAGACCTCGAGGGACCGACGATCGCCAAGACTGCACGACTTCCTTGCAACAAGCCCACCGTGTGCTCCACTGGTGAGTGCTTTGGGGTCCGAGAAGCCCCAACCCTGAGCAGCTCCAGCACCGAAGATCAGCCCTCCAGCATCTCCACGATCTGCGTGGGGCCCTTCTGCTTTTGCGTGCTCACCGCACTGTGTGGCTACTAGCCGGCTGGCTTGTGGCCTTCTTCACGACGCCCGACGACATCACTGCTGCTGGTCTGGTTGCTCCAGACTGGCCCTTGCTTCCTTGCAACAGAGAAGCACCCCGGACCCTCCTGGTCCACTCCAGACGCCATTTTGAGTCCACCGCGTGGGCTTGAATTTGCCAAGGCTTTGTTGCCCAATCCTGGGTCCAGCGACGCCGACAGCTTCATCCATCGTGGGACAGCTCGCTCCTCCATCCTGGTCGCCGACAACGCCTCCTGGTCCGTGAGATCTGCGAGCACAGCGTCACCCACTCACCTAGTCGAGGTGACTACCATCCGGTGCCCTCCTGGTGCCACCTGACTACTGGCTAGTAGTCTCGAACTTGGTCCCCTCTGCTTTCAGGTGTCATCTTCCGTCGATCCAGGCTTGGATCTATCGAACTTTCTTCACTGGTCGCCTGCCAGCAACTTCTTTCTTCCAGGCTCCTGGTCCGTCTACGAGGATTCCCGACGTCTTTTCAGACCTATGCAGCTGCAGCCCCTGGGCTAGGTAACTTCGGCATTTCGGTGCCCCAGCATAGCCTCACTATCCAAGGGTCCGAATCCACTTTCGTTTTCCTCCCACCAGGTCGGGTTCGCCCGAGAACACTAACTTTGTCTTTACTAGCTACCATAGACTTTGTCCCGCATCACGCGTGAGAGTGCACACTCTGCACCCGAGTCCCCTGGGTCTCCTAGAAGTAATCTGAAGATTCTATAGTCAAGATCTAGCGATTCCAAAGCCTATTAGTACTGTACTTACCTGCTAGTAATTTCGCATTCCACTTTCAGAGTATATGGTTTTCCGTGCCCCTCTGGCATTTGTATATACTGTGCTAACTTAAGTATTTTCGTAAGAGTTTTGTTTTGTGCTTAGTACCCTGTCCTCATAAAGAGTACAGGGCTGTTGTGATTCTTAATAAATATCTTGTTTATTTTCATAACACTTGTGTGGTGTCCTTTCACTTTGTGTTCAAGGGGTATATGTGTGGTATAACAGCTGGCTTAACACGCCCTCTCGAGTCTTTAGCCTTAGACTGCTCGTATCCACGCTACTAGGATAGCTGGTCTATAAGGTTGACTTACAACCAATCACCATAAGGGTTGCTGGACTGATACATAGTGATCACTAGAATAGTGAGCACTGCATATCAGGCCACCTTCTCACATTGGTGAGCAGCGGTTGGGATTTGAGCGTGCTGTTGTTTTACCACACGTATCCTAAGAATATCTTGTGAAAGATCACATAAGTACTCCAGGTCCATATAACTTAGCTTAGAATACTCTGAGTGAGCACTGCATATCAGGCCACCTTCTCACAGAGGGCAATTGTGTAGCAGCTGGTTTCACTACCCACTCTAGGGGGGTGGTGACATGGGTGAACCCCCGCTCGCAATTAATGTTAACACCTTTACATGTGGACCCAGAGGGTAGATACACCATCTCACGGTGCACGGGTAAAGGACATGACTTAATTGTAGTGAATGTCTACGGTCCCAACTACGATGACCCCGCTTTTTACACAGGCCTTGCTGGCACATGCAGGACATATCTTGATTCCAGGATGCTATGGGGTGGGGATTTTAACTTTGTGATGCATCCGGACCTGGATCGGTCGGCTGGGTCGGCTCGCAGCCCTGCGGCAGCCGCCGTTCTTATGCACTCGGAACTAATCAAGTTAGACATGGTAGACATATGGAGACACAGACACCCGGGCCGGGGAGGGTTCACACATTACTCGGCTTACCACAACATACATACGAGAATAGATTACTGGTTTGTATCTTCCACCCTACTGAATTCGGTTAAAAATTGTACAATTCTCCCACGCACGTTGTCGGACCACTCACCACTGATTCTGCTCCTCGCTGCTCCTGCTAGGAAAATCCCCCCGTTTACTTGGAGGTTCCCGCCCTATTCTCTACTAGACGAGGCTTTTAGGGGGGGAGATTGCGGAAGACATAGGGACATTCTTTGACACTAACTTGGGGTCGGTGGACAGTTTTCATACGGTGTGGGACACCTTTAAGGTTTACATCAGGGGAATGACGATGGCAAAGCACTCTGGGGTACTCAAATCCATTAGACACAGACTCAAAAGCCTAGAGACACAATTGGCTGACTTAGAAAAGCGCCACAGGAGCACATCGGACGCTGAATCAGAAGAACAGATAAAAAAACTGATCACAGAATTCAATGAGGAAGCTGACAGGGAGGTTAAACATATGGGGAAGTATGCCACTGCGCGAACGTATGGGGAGGGGGACCGCCCAGGATCATTACTGGCCAGATTGATGCGCAGTAGTAGACCCAAGCTTGTCGTAGAGGAACTAGGGACATCCACTGGAGAGGTGGTTACGGAGGAGGCTGACATCATTGCAGAATTTAAGGATTATTATTCTAAGCTTTATAGGTCCCGATCTGAGCATATGGAGGAGGAGAGCGACGACTACCTTAGTTATATCAAAATGCCCTTTCTGGAAAATTTCCAAAGGGAATTCTTGATGATGCCTATACAGCGAGACGAGATCCTAGAGGCGCTGGAGGGTATGAGATCAGGCAGCGCCCCTGGCGCTGACGGGCTCACGGTAGCCTTTTACAAGGCTTTCAAAGAAACTCTTGTACCCCATCTGATGTCCCTTTTCGATGAAATATGTCAACCGGGTAGTATGTCGAAATCTATGAGAGAAGCCCTTCTTATCACTATCCCTAAGCCGGGGAAGTCCCCCAGGGAATGCGGCTCATACAGACCGCTTTCCCTTCTGAATGTAGACGCCAAGTTGTAGGCGAAAGTACTGGCTGCGAGATTTGCTATAATCGTCCCGGAGATGGTTGCTCCGGAACAGGCGGGTTTTGTCCCCGCAAGGAACCTGACATATAACCTCCGCACGGTCCTGGGCACTATGCAACACGTGAAACAAGACAACAAAGCTGTTGCGATATTTCTGGACATGAAGAAGGCCTTCGACTCTGTGGAGTGGCCCTTCATGCTAAGGGTGCTGCGGAAGTATGGGCTAGGAAAACCTTTCCTTCAGATGCTGGGTGCACTCTATTACAAGCCCTCTGCTCGCCTGAAACTAGGTGACATCGTCACTGACCCCATTGCCATAAGTAGAGGCACGCGACAGGGTTGCCCTCTATGTCCTCTGCTGTACGCGCTAGTGGCAGAACCCCTGGCGTGTGCGATTAGAGAGTACCACAAACACGAAGGGATCAGCTTCCCTACGTACAAGATCGGTATATCCACATATGCGGATGATACCTTGCTATAGGTCAGAGAACCGGAAACCAATCTTGTCTCAGTGCTGCGGGAGGTGGTGAGATTTGGGGCATTATCTGGGCTATGCGTGAACTGGGACAAATCGGTTGCACTTCCGTTGAAGCCGGTGACTGTCCCGTTTGTTGCGGAATACCCGTTGCAGTGGACTACGGACTCCATACGATACCTAGGGATCCATCTGCACACCGACCCTGAGTTATTGGTCCGTGAGAACTATGGTAGGGCTTACAGTAAGCTGGTGGACGATGTAGAGGTCTGGTGTAGA
The DNA here is from genome assembly GCF_964263255.1 of Lissotriton vulgaris. Classification (NCBI taxonomy): domain Eukaryota; kingdom Metazoa; phylum Chordata; class Amphibia; order Caudata; family Salamandridae; genus Lissotriton; species Lissotriton vulgaris. The sequence continues at coordinate 946,461,666 of NC_141699.1, read as the reverse complement.
CTACCTCTGTCGCTGATGGGGCGAATTGCGATTATGAAAATGGTGGTGCTGCCTCGGTTCCTGTTTCTTTTTAATAACATACCAGTGGTCCTGTCTAAGTCCTTCTTTCGGCGCCTCACGCAAGTCCTAGTTAGGTTGGCGTGGGGAGGTAAACAGCCCAGAGTCCAGTGGAAGATTTTGACCCTTCCCTATGAGCAGGGAGGTCTGGGCGCGCCGGACCTCGAACAGTATTATCGAATAGCCCAAGCGTCTCATCTTCACACGTGGATCCATGGCAATCCCGATATACCGCATGTAAAATTGGAACGGCTGTTTGCGGAACTAGTCCCACTCCCGGCCACGATTTGTCACTCGGAGGACCGTAGAACTGGGGTGCTCGATTCCATCAGAGCTACGAATCATGCTTGGCATGAATTGCTTAAACAGCAAGATGGTGAGAGACTATACTCTCCCCTCATGTGTGTGGAGTGGGCTGTGTGGATACCCCCTTTGGCAGAGAAAGGGGTTGTGAAGGCTCTACTGGAGCTGGGTATTACCAAGCTGGGAGACTTGTTCCTTGACGGCACTGTGAAAACTCTCCACCAGGTCTTGCAATCACTGTCAGGGAAGTAGCTGCTTCATAGCTTCCAGTACCATAGGGTACGCAGTGCCCTGCTGGAACTGCTCGGTCTGGAGCTGGCCGAACCTCCGGAGGTACCGGAACTCACCTACGTTATTAAGAACCCGGCCTCGGGTAAACTGGTGTCCAGACTTTAAAAAATGGGGGACCGGCATAGGTGTGGACTACAGTCTAGGGCAAGAGTGGCTTGGCAGGTGGATCTCCAGACACAGATCACTGACGAGATGTGGAGTTATTGTTGCAGCAGGACCAGAAAAATATCTTTGAATAGCAGGCACAGGCTCATTCACTTCAAGTACTTGCAGCGTATATATTACACCCCGGAGAGACTGCATAGGTATGGTCTGAGAGGATCTGCGGAGTGCGATTGCTGTCATCTCCCGAGTGCGGACTTCCTACATATGGCTTGGTCCTGCCCAGGAATCCAGAGATTCTGGACGGAGGTATTCTCCGAATTGGGCCGGATTCTAGGGACGGAGGTCCCGCCTGACCCGGCCATGGCACTGCTGGGTTACTCCAAACCACTACCGGTGGCGTTGCGGAGACTGGCCGATTTAGCCTTGCTGACTGCCAAACGTACGGTAGCAATGTGTTGGATGAGGGGGCCACTACCGACAAAAAAAAGATGGGAGACGGACTTACTATACTGCTGTACACAGTTGGAGACATATAGCGAACTGCTTCCTCCCAGGAATCGCCCCAAGGATTTCTGGGGTCTGTACAGGGCCTACCTGGACGCTCGAGATAGTGCGGACTCGGGATCTGACCTGGAGGACGCAGGGGAAGAGGGAACTCTGGACGGGGTTGAGGACCACCTGGGGTGCGATCCTGTAGGTGTTTAGGGACACCCCGGGTGTGTGGCGCAGGCTCTGGATACAGGCTGCCTGGTGGTGCGCAACGGGAGGGACTCCTTGCGGGGACACGAGTTATACTTAGAGGTAGGGGGGATGTGACAGTAGTAGATAGTCAGACTGCAGTGATTGCATCCCGACACACAGGCGCTGCACGAGACGGTAGCACACACTAGAACAGCAGGCACACGTGGGGTTGGGGGGTGGTTGTTGGGAAGGGGGTGGGTAGTTTGGGGGTTGGGTAGTTTGAACTGTTTATGAAACGGCACTATTTCTAGCCTATCAGCCAGGGAGGTCGGATGTACTACATGGCAAGCGGCAGCATGGGCGGGGGAAGATCCCCCCTCAAGGACACACAGCGGAGTAAAGGGGAGTGCTTGATGTGACCTCATTGTATGCTTTCCATTACTATTTGTCCCTTCATTACTCGATTTGCCGCCAGGCCTCTGGGATGCTGGCATGTAGGCTGTGTAAGATACTTCTCTACTGATGCGATGTGACAATGTGGATTGCTGCCGGCCTCCGGGTTGTAGGCAATAAGAGCTGTGTGAAAATTGGATATGCAATAAAGTTAATAAAAAAAAGAAAGGTCAAGTGCTACTGATTTCGTCATGTTCACCTTAAAGCCAGAGGCCTTCGCAAACGCATCCAGGATAGCTGCCCTGGCCGGCAGGGATGCCGCAGGGGAAGCAAAGGAAAGCGAGACGTCATCAGCGTATAAGCTAATCATGTGGATATAAGCCCCGAATTTAATCCCCTTAATGGTCGGATGCGATCGCATGGCCTGCGCCAGGGGTTCCATATACAGCGCGAAGAGCAGGGGCGAGAGCGGACACCCCTGCCGAGTTCCGCGTTCGATGGGGAATACGGGCGATGATCAGCCATTCACCCGAACCGACGCCGTGGGGAAGGTATAGCAGTTCAGAACCCACGTACGAAATCTCGAGCCTAACCCTGCCTTGATGAGCACCTGTTCCAAGTACGGCCAGTGGACACGATTGAAGGCCTTCTCCGCATCAATTGCCAACATCATGAACTCTCCCGGCAACCTGGAGGCCCGTTCCACTAAGTGGAGTGCTCTTTTTGTGTTGTCGACCGTCTGGCGCTCCGGTATAAAGCCGGCCTGGTCCGGATCAATCAGACCCGTCATAAGTGGGCCCAGCCGCTTCAACAGTATACTGGTGTAAAACTTCAGATCTACGTTAAGTAACGAGATAGGGCGGTAGGCCCCGCATTGCGTTCGGTCCTTCCCCGGTTTGGGAATGACCGATGTAGGAGAGTAGGGTCTGCAATCCTATGATCACCCCAGATTTTTGCTTTTTTTGCTTCACTGGTTTACGACTTCTCTGGCTGTGGGCCTGCTAATCAGACCCACAGCCTTGTTGTTCTCTCACTAAATTGACACGTGTACCTTAGGTGCATTTACCAATTGGTACTGGGCCACCTTATCAGACCCTGTAACTCAGGGCATAGGTGTACCCAGGGCCTACCAGGGGCTGCAGCATGTATTATGCCACCCCTGGCTGGCCATCTAAATCTGACACAACTGGCTGCACAACAGCTGGGGCGAGGTGGGGTAATCACCCTTTGCTTTAGATATAGTATACCTATATCTAACCCTAAAATGGACACCCGTATTCCTATCAGTCACTTCTATGGCAGGCCTTGACAATCCTGAAGGCAGAGTGCTTGGAATCGTGTGAGATGGTGCTCTGGCATGAGCTGAGCCCGTTTGCAGCTTGCGGAACCAAGTCCTAATAGCTGTTCCATGATAACGCATACCATATACTCTTAAGTGCATTATAATCCTCGCGGTTATATGCTAACTCTGGTATCGCTTTATCAAAACATGTCCAGTAAGGTGTCATACGAATTGGAATACTAACCCCTCGCCAATTCTGGCGACAGGGTTAGCATTCCACCCTTCTAGAGGGACACGACATGTATGTAACTGTGAACCCCGGTTAAAGTTAACTCAAGCCTCAGCATCACAAAATGGATGCTGCCACCACAGACACAAGTCTGACCTCCTGCTGCTGGGAGTCCTTCCATCGAGGGAGGCTTGGACAAAGGGTTTCCTGTCAGGGGCGGTGCTAGCACCATCCCAGACAGGGTTTTGTGTATCCTGGGTAGGCAGGGCTTTAGAGGAAGGTGACTGCAAGTGGCACCCCGGTGCTCACTATGCATCTGCCGGCTAGAACCAGTTCCAGGGGCACACCAGCCCCTGACCTGGGGAAAGTCCGGCATGGGAGAGGGGTGTAACCACCCCCCTTCCTGGTCCCACCCATGGACAGGACCTAGTCGCGTGCCAGCCCCTTTTCCTAGTATAAAGATAGGAGCGGGCCCCCTTCCAAATTAGATCATCTTTGAATCCTGAAACTACTTTCTACGAAAGGAACTCTCGACTTCTTCTCAAGATTTCTCCCTTGTGACTAAGGAGTAGTCACCCTGCATCCGCAGGCACCATCCAAGCATCGCGGTCTGCTGTAAGTCTCTCCTCCGGATCAAGACTGCCCAGCTCGACGAGAACCGGCTTCCCTGGCACCTCTGACCTCAACCTGCATCATCAGCCCAGCTCAGATTCGTGGGTGTGACGAGACCTCGAGGGACCTGCCATCTTCAGGACTACACGACGCTTGTCCAGCACGACCGCCGAGGGATCTTAGAGTGAGTGCTTTGGGGTCCGAGAAGCCCCCACCCTGAGCAGCTCCAGCACCGAAGTTCAGCCTCCCAGCATCCACGAGATCTGCGTGGGGCCCTTCTGCTCTTTGCTGCTCACCGCGTTGTCTGGCTACTAGCCCGCTGGCTTGTGGCCTTCCCGACGACGAACGACGACATCAACACCGCTGGTCTGGTTGCTCCAGACTGGCCCTTGCTCCCCTCCAACAGAGGAGCACCCCGGACCCTCCTGGTCCACTCCAGACGCCATTTTAAGTCCACCGCGTGGGCTTGCATTTGCCAAGACTTGTTGCCCCAATCCTGGGTCCAGCGACGTCGACAGCAGATACCATCGTGGGACAGCTCGCACCTCCATCCTGGTCGCCGACAACGCCTCCTGGTCCGTGAGACTGCAGAGCCCAGCGTCGCCCACTCACCTGGTCGAGGTGACTCCATCCGGTGCCATCCTGGTGCCCATCTAATCACTGGCTAGTGATTCAGAACTTGGTCCCCTCTGCTTACAGGTGTCTTCCATCTTCGATCCAGGCTTGGATCCCTCCGAATCTCTTCACTGGTTGCCTGCCAGCAACTTCTTTCAGGCTCCATAGACTGCAACGAGGATTCCCGACGTCTTTCCAGACCTATGCAGCCGCAGCCCCTGGGCTAGGTAACTTCGGCATTTCGGTGCCCCAGCATAGCCTCACTATCCAAGGGTCCAGATCCTTTTTCGTTTCAGCTCTACCTAGTCGGATTCGTCCGATAACACTAACTTTGTAATTCCTAGCAACCATACACTTTGTTCCGCATCCCGCGTGAGAGTGCACACTCTGCACCCGACAGGGTGATGGAGGCGAGGTCCTGATATAGAGTCGGCGAGTGGGCACCATATGAGATGGTTCCCATCTGGCGCATGTGAGAAGGTGGCCTGATATGCAGTGCTCACTATTCTAGTGATCACTATGTATCAGTCCAGCAACCCTTATGGTGATTGGTTGTAAGTCAACCTTATAGACCAGCTATCCTAGTAGCGTGGATACGAGCAGTCTAAGGCTAAGACTCTAGAGGGCGTGTTAAGCCAGCTGTTTACCACACATATACCCCTTGAACACCAAATGAAAGGACACCACACAAGTGTTATGAAAATAAACAGTGTATTTATTTAGATCACAACAGCCCTGTACTCTTTATGAGGACAGGGTACTAAGCACACAACAAAACTCTTACAAAAATACTTAAGTTAGCACAATTTACACAAATGCCCGAAGGGCACGGAAAACCATATACTATGGAAGTGGAATGCGAAATTACTAGCAGGTAAGTACGGGACTAATAGGCTTTGGAATCGCTAGGACTACATTACTGAACCTTCAGATTACTAGTAGGAGGCCTAGGGGACTCAGGTGCAGAGTGTGCACTCTCACGCGGGATGCGGGACAAAGTCTATGGAGGCTAGTAAGGAGAAAGTTAGTGTTCTCGGGCGAACCCGACCTGGTAGGAAGAAAACGACAGTGGATCCTGACCCTTGGATAGTGAGGCTATGCTGGGGCACCGAAATGCCGAAGTTACCTAGCCCAGGGGCTGCGGCTGCATATGTCTCAAAAGACGTCGGGAATCCTCGTAGACGAACCAGGAGCCTGAAGAAAAGATGCTGGCAGGCGACCAGTGAAGAGAGTTCGAAGTGATCCAAGCCTGGATCTCGAAGATGGATGACACCTGAAAGCAGAGGGGACCAAGTTCGTGACTACTAGCCAGTAGTCAGGTGGCACCAGGAGGGCACCGGATGGTAGTCACCTCGACTAGGTGAGTGGGCGACGCTGTGCTCTGCAGATCTCACGGACCAGGAGGCGTTGTCGGCGACCAGGATGGAGGTGCGAGCTGTCCCACGATGGATGATGCTGTCGTCGTCGCTGGACCCAGGATTGGGGCAACAAGACTTGGCAAATTCAAGCCCACGCGGTGGACCTAAAATGGCGTCTGGAGTGGACCAGGAGGGCCTGGGGTGCTCCTCTCTTGGAAGGGAGCAAGGGCCAGTCTGGAGCAACCAGACCAGCAGCGGTGATGTCGTCGGGCGTCGTTAGGAAGGCTACAAGCCAGCGGGCTAGTAGCCAAACAACGCGGTGAGCAGCAAAAAGCAGAAGGGCCCCACGCAGATCGTGGAGATGCTGGGAGGCTGAACTTCGGTGCTGGAGCTGCTCAGGGTCGGGGCTTCTCGGACCCTAAAGCACTCACCAGAGGATCCCTTGGCGGTCGTGCTGGAAAGAAGTCGTGCAGTCTTGAAGATGGCCGGTCCCTCGAGGTCTCGTCGCACCCACGGATCTCAGCTTAGCTGTAGAGGTGGGTAGAGGTCAGAGGTGCCAGGGAAGCCGGTTCTCGTCGAGCTGGTCAGTCGGATTCCGGAGGAAGGACGTGCAGCAGACCGCAGTGTTCTTAGATGGTGCCTGCGGATGCAGGGTGACTACTCCTTAGCCACAAGGGAGAATCTTGAAGAAGAAATCTTGAAGTCCTTTCGTAGAAAGTCGTGTCTTGATTCCAAAGATGATCTAATTTGGAAGGGGGCCCGCTCCTAACTTTATACTAGGAAAAGGGGCTGACCCGGTGACTAGGTCCTGCCTATGGGTGGGACTAGGAGGGGGGTGGTTACACCCCTCTCCCATGCCGAACTTTCCCCAGGCCAGGGGCTGGTGTGCCCCTGGAACTGGTTCTAGCCGGCAGATGCGTAGTGAGCACCGGGGTGCCACTCTACAGTCACCTTCCTGTAAAGCCCTGCCTACCCAGGATACACAAAACCCTGTCTGGGATGGTGCTAGCACCGCCCCGGACAGGAAACCCTTTGTCCAAGCTCTCCTCGCTGGAAGGACTCCCAGCAGCAGGAGGTCAGACTCGTGTCTGTGGTGGCAGCATCCATTTTGTGGAGCTGAGGCTTGAGTTAACTTTAACCGGGGTTCACAGTTACATACATGTCATGTCCCTCTAGAAGGGTGGAATGCTAACCCCGTCGCCAGAATTGGCGAGGGGTTAGTATTCCAATTCGTATGACACCTTACTCGACATGTTTTGATAAAGCAATACCAGAGATAGCATTTAACCGCGAGGATTATAATGCACTTAAGAGTATATGGTATGCGTTATCATGGAACAGCTATTAGGACTTGGTTACGCAAGCTGCAAACGGGCTCAGCTCATGCCAGAGCACCATCTCACACGATTCCAAGCACTCTGCCTTCAGGATTGTCAAGGCCTGCCATAGGAGTGACTGATAGGAATCTGTGTGTCCATTTTTAGGGTTAGATATAGGTATACTATATCTACAGCAAGGGGTGATTACACCACCTTGCCCCAGCTGTCGTGCAGCCAGTTGTGTCAGATTTAGATGGCCATCCAGGGGTGGCATAATACATGCTTCAGCCCCTGGTAGGCCCTGGGTACACCTATGCATTGAGTTACAGGGTCTGATAAGGTGGCCCAGTCCCAATTGGATAATGCACCTAAGGTGCACATGTCAATTTAGTGAGAGAACAGCTAGGCTGTGGGTCTGATTGGCAGGCCCACAGCCAGAGAAAGTCGTAAAACAGTGAAACAAAAGCAAAAAATCTGGGTGATCATAGGATTGCAGACCCTACTCTCCTACATGACCCCCCCAAAACTTTGGGACAATAAACTAACCTTGACCAGGTGAGTCTTCTTGCTCTAAGTGGAAATACCTGGAGAGCCCATCTGCATTGCCATGATCAGTGCCAGGTCTATGCTCCACTCTAAAATCCATCCCCTGTAGGGAAATGGACCACCTAAGCAGTTTGGGGTTTTCACCCTTCATCTGATTTAGCCACAAGAGGGGCTTATGGTCGGTCTGAATCTTGAAATGAGTGCCAAACAAGTATGGCCTCAGTTTCTTCAGGGCCCAAACCACAGCAAAGGCCTCCCTCTCAATAACTGACCAATTTTTATCTCTGGGGGTCAGCCTTCTGCTAATAAAAGCAATGGGCTGGTCTTGACCATCAAAATTCGGTTGAGATAGAACAGCTCCCACACCCAACTCAGAAGCATCTGTTTGGACAATGAATGGTTTGGAGTAGTCTGGACTCTTGAGGATAGGTGCTGTGCACATGGCCTGCTTTAGGTCATCGAATGCTTTTTGACAGCCTGCTGTCCACTGAACCTTTTTTGGCATTTTCTTACTTGTCAGTTCATTAAGCGGAGTCACAATTGATCCATAATTTCTGACAAACTTTCTGTAGTAACCAGTCAGGCCCAAGAAAGCTCGAACCTGAGTCTGGGTGGTTGGAGGAGCCCAGTCCCTTATTGACTGTATTTTGCTCTCTAGTGGCTGAACTTGGCCTCCACCTACAAGGTGGCCCAAGTATACAACCTGTGTCTGCCCTATCTGGCACTTGGTGGCCTTGATAGTGAGACCTGCTGCTTGCAGTGCCTCTAACACTTTCCTCAGGTGGACCAGGTGATCCTCCCAGGTGGAGCTAAAGACAGCAATATCATCAAGATATGCTGCACAGAAGTCATCCAGCCCAGTGAGAACTTGATTCACCAGCCTTTGGAAGGTGGCAGGTGCATTTTTCAGACCAAAGGGCATTACCACAAACTGATAATGTCCACCAGGGGTTGAAAATGCTGTCTTGGGCTTGGCATCCTCAGCTAACCTGATTTGCCAATACCCAGCTGTCCGGTCAAATGTACTTAAGTAGTTGGCAGAAGCCAATCTATCTATAAGTTCATCTGCCCTTGGTATTGGGTGGGCATCAGTCTTAGTGACTGCATTGAGACCTCGGTAGTCTACGCAAATCCTCATCTCTTTCTTACCACCCTGGGTGTGAGGCTTTGGCACTAGAACTACTGGACTAGCCCAAGGGCTATCTGAGGGTTCAATGACTCCCAACTCCAACATTTTCTGCACTTCTGTTTTGATGCAGTCTCTAACATGATCAGGCTGCCTGTAGATTTTACTCTTGACTGGCAAGCTGTCACCAGTGTCAACCTCATGGGTACACCAATTGGTCTGACTGGGTGTTAGAGAGAACATATGTCGAAAAGACTGAAGAACCTGTTTACAGTCTTTTTGTTGATGCTCAGAGAGGCTGCCACAAAAGACAACACCATCCACTGATCCATCATCAGGATTCTGAGAAAGCAGGTCTGGGAGAGGGTCACTCTCTTCCTCCTGTCCCTCATCTGTGGCCATGAGCAAACTCATGTCCTTCCTGTCAACATATGCTTTGAGCCTGTTAACATGAAGCACCCTGTGGGGGCTTCTGGGAGTTCCAAGGTCCACCAGGTAGGTGACCTCTCCCTTTTGCTCAAGGATTGTGTGGGGCCCAGACCATTTGTCTTTGAGTGCTGCTGGGGCCACTGGCTCCAACACCCACACCTTCTGTCCAGGCTGATACACAGTCAGGACAGCCTTTTGGTCATGCCAAGCTTTTTGGAGTTCTTGGCTGGCCTTAAGGTTTTCAGATGGCTTCTCCATGTACTCAGCCATCCTGGAGCGGAGACCAAGTACATAGTCCACTATGCTGGTTGCAGGCTTTTTGAGAGGTCTCTCCCATCCTTCCTTCACCAAACACAGGGGGCCTCTCACAGGATGCCCATACAGAAGTTCAAAAGGGCTGAAGCCAACCCCCTTCTCTGGGACCTCTCTGTAAGCAAACAGAAGGCAGGGAATCAGGACATCCCATCTTCGCCTGAGCTTTTCAGGTAGTCCATGAATCATCCCTTTGAGGGTCCTGTTGAACCTTTCAACAAGCCCATTGCATTGTGGGTGATAGGGTGTGGTGAACTTGTAGTTGACACAACATTCCTTCCACATAGCAGTTAAGTAGCTTGACATGAAGTTTGCACCTCTGTCAGAGACAACCTCCTTAGGGAAGCCCACTCTGGAGAACACTCCAACTAGGGCCCTTGCCACTACAGGTGCTGTAGTGGTCCTAAGTGGAATAGCTTCAGGATACCTGGTGGCATGATCCACTACCACCAGTATAAACTTGTGCCCTGATGCTGTCTGGGGTTCCATTGGACCAACAATGTCAATCCCCACTCTTTCAAAGGGCACCCCCACCACAGGCATTGGTATAAGGGGGGCCTTTGTTGTGCCACCTGACTTACCACTGGCTTGGCAAGTGACACAGGAGCGACAAAACTCCTTGGTATCCTCATTCATGTGAGGCCAGTGAAAGTGTGAGACAAGTCTGTCCCAAGTCTTTGTCTGGCCCATGTGTCCTGCTAAGGGAATCTCATGGGCCAAGGTAAGAAGGAAACCTCTCTGAGACAAGGGGATAACCAGCCTCCTGGCCATGCCAGGCTTGGGGTCTCTTGCCTCAGTGTACAGGAGTCCATCCTCCCAGTATACCTTGTGGGTACCTGTGGCGTTCCCAGCAGCCTCAGCAGCAGCCTGCTGTCTGAGGGGTTCAAGGGAAGGGCAGTCTAATTGTTCCTTCCCCAGGTCTTCTCTTGAGGGTCCCCCTAAGCCCAGAAATTCAACTTGATCAAGTTCAAATTCTTTAGGCTCAGTTTCCCTCAATTCCTGTAGGTCAGCCTCATCTGAGACTTGATCCTCAACCTGGGGCAAGGGGGAAGGCGATGCCTTAACCCTACTGCTCTTCTTCTTGGAAGGTGTCTGGTCCATTGTTCCAGGATCCAGCACCTGTTCAGTGGGGCATCTTCTGGCCTGTGACCTAGTCACAGCAAGCACATGTGCTGGCAAGCCTAACATCTCCATGTGAGTCCTATGCTCCACTTCTGACCATTGTGATGACTCCAAATCATTGCCCAACAAACAATCCACTGGGAGGTCTGAACTAACTACAACCTTCTTTTGGCCAGTTACCCCTCCCCAGGAGAAAGCTACAATTGCCATACTATGACTGGTAGTGACATTGCTTGCATTGGTCACTAGGAAATCTGTACCTGGCATGATCTGCCCAGGGTCCACAAAGTTAGGTGTCACCATTGTGACACTGGCACAGGTGTCCCTATAGGCCTGAGCAATTTTTTCCATTGATAAAAGGTGTCTGTCTGTATTTGCCCAAAGTATTGGGACTGACATCAGGGGATATATCCACATCCCCTGTACAGACAAGGACAGCTTGAGTGAGTGTGCCAACTAAGTTGTCATACCCCTCAGAACCCAAGGTTAACCCAACTAATCCCTTGGGAGGTGCACTACTACTGCTGGCTGTACTAGGGGGCACAGGTGCCTTAGGGGCTGCAGTAGTAGGAGTTTGTCCACCTCCTTTCTTGGTGCACTCACTAAACCAGTGAGTTTTACTTTTACAGTATTGGCACCACCTTTTTGATTGGCCTTCTTGATTCTTCGTTTTCTGGGAAGCCTGACCCCCACCCTCTTTGGGTTGTTGGGGACCTGTCGAAGACTTCTGGTCATTTGTTTCACCTTTAGAATCTTTACCCTTCTGGTCTGCTTTCTTCTGACCACCCTGGTTCTGGCCCTGGTTCTGCTTAACTCTTGTTCTGACCCATCTGTCTGCCTTCTTTCCCAATTCTTGGGGAGAGGTCAGATCTGAGTCAACAAGATGCTGATGCAACAACTGGTTCTGACAATTGTTTAAAATCTGTTCCCTCATGATCAAATTATACAATCCTGTGTAATCAGTAGCCTTACTGCCCAGCAACCAGCCCTCCAAAGCCTTAGTGGCACAATCTACAAAGTCAGACCAATCCTGAGACTGAGTTTTCTGGGTATCCCTGAACAGCAACCTGTACTGCTCAGTGGTTAGGCCAAACCCATCTATCAGTGTATTTTTCAGGACTTGGTAATTATTAGCATCCTCAGCTCTAGTAGTGAGGAGATTGTCTCTTCCTTTACCTTCAAAGGAGAGCCACAAGATAGCTGCCCACTGACTCTGGGGGACACACTGTACAGTGCAGACCCTCTCCAAAGCAGTTATCCATTTGTGGATGTCATCCCCTTGTTTAAAGGGGGGCACTATCTTACTCAGGTGTCTAGTGTCTAAACTCCTGTTTTCCCTTGGGGGAATGCTGCCACCAGTGGAATCTAATCCACTTAACTTTTGCTCTCTAGCAAAGGCAAGTCTCTCTTTGGCCAGGGCAAGTTCTTCCCTTTCAATCCTCAGATTGACTTCCCTCACTTTGGCTTCATACACTCTCCTCTGAGGGGATGTCATCCCTCTTTGAGAAGAGCCTTGAGAGCCATTGGTTCGAATGGATCTGTTAGAGCCTCTGGATAGAGACCTAACTCGTCCATTCCCAATGTTAAGCTGGCCTGAGAGGGGTCCCAGGGGTCTCCTAGTACCATTCTCATGCCTGCTTAAGTTTCCCTAGTTAGCTGGCTAACTACTTCTGGACCTTTGTCTGCCTCATCCTCAGATGGCTCTAGATCCTCATCCTCCTCTTCACCTTCTGCAGAGAGATGGATAAGGTCAGGGCCACCTGTGGTTCCCTCTAGGGGAGGCATGTTCCCATCTGGATGAGAAGGTTCTGTGTTACCAGCCCTCCTAGCATCATAAGTCTCTAAGAGACCAATCAGAAAAGGAATTGTAGGGTTAGAACCCTGTTTTAGCTTCCTGGATGTGCAAATTTGCCTCATCTCCCGGAAGCTAAGTCCTGCATATCTGGACATGACCTGTGGAAGGTCAACTGACACAAGGGGAGACTCAGAGTTTCCTCCTTTGTCTGACATGCTGCTTTTCTAGTGTGGTGTAAGTGATGCACCTACCTACACTATATGTTTGCCTACTGATCCCTTGCTAAGAGTTGTAGCCAAGGTGTGCTAAGCCTTGAGGAGCTACAACAGCTGGTTCAGTAGAACTCAGAGTATTCTAAGCTAAGTTATATGTACCTGGAGTACTTATGTGATCTTTCACAAGATATTCTTAGGATACGTGTGGTAAAACAACAGCAAGCTCAAATCCCAACCGCTGCTCACCAATGTGAGAAGGTGGCCTGATATGCAGTGCTCACTATTCTAGTGATCACTATGTATCAGTCCAGCAACCCTTATGGTGATTGGTTGTAAGTCAACCTTATAGACCAGCTATCCTAGTAGCGTGGATACGAGCAGTCTAAGGCTAAGACTCTAGAGGGCGTGTTAAGCCAGCTGTTTACCACACATATACCCCTTGAACACCAAGTGAAAGGACACCACACAAGTGTTATGAAAATAAACAGTGTATTTATTTAGATCACAACAGCCCTGTACTCTTTATGAGGACAGGGTACTAAGCACACAACAAAACTCTTACAAAAATACTTAAGTTAGCACAATTTACACAAATGCCCGAGGGGCACGGAAAACCATATACTATGGAAGTGGAATGCGAAATTACTAGCAGGTAAGTACGGGACTAATAGGCTTTGGAATCGCTAGGACTACATTACTGAACCTTCAGATTACTAGTAGGAGGCCTAGGGGACTCGGGTGCAGAGTGTGCACTCTCACGCGGGATGCGGGACAAAGTCTATGGAGGCTAGTAAGGAGAAAGTTAGTGTTCTCGGGCGAACCCGACCTGGTAGGAAGAAAACGACAGTGGATCCTGACCCTTGGATAGTGAGGCTATGCTGGGGCACCGAAATGCCGAAGTTACCTAGCCCAGGGGCTGCGGCTGCATATGTCTCAAAAGACGTTGGGAATCCTCGTAGACGAACCAGGAGCCTGAAGAAAAGATGCTGGCAGGCGACCAGTGAAGAGAGTTCAAAGTGATCCAAGCCTGGATCTCGAAGATGGATGACACCTGAAAGCAAAGGGGACCAAGTTTGTGACTACTAGCCAGTAGTCAGGTGGCACCAGGAGGGCACCGGAGTCACCTCGACTAGGTGAGTGGGCGACGCTGTGCTCTGCAGATCTCACGGACCAGGAGGCGTTGTCGGCGACCAGGATGGAGGTGCGAGCTGTCCCACGATGGATGATGCTGTCGTCGTCGCTGGACCCAGGATTGGGGCAACAAGACTTGGCAAATTCAAGCCCACGCGGTGGACCTAAAATGGCGTCTGGAGTGGACCAGGAGGGTCCGGGGTGCTCCTCTTGTGGAAGGGAGCAAGGGCCAGTCTGGAGCAACGAGACCAGCAGCGGTGATGTCGTCGGGCATCGTTAGGAAGGCCACAAGCTAGCGGGCTAGTAGCCAAACAACGCGGTGAGCAGCAAAAAGCAGAAGGGCCCCACGCAGATCGTGGAGATGCTGGGAGGCTGAACTTCGGTGCTGGAGCTGCTCAGGGTCGGGGCTTCTCGGACCCCAAAGCACTCACCAGAGGATCCCTCGGCGGTCGTGCTGGAAAGAAGTCGTGCAGTCTTGAAGATGGCCGGTCCCTCGAGGTCTCGTCGCACCCACGGATCTCAGCTTAGCTGTAGAGGTGGGTAGAGGTCAGAGGTGCCAGGGAAGCCGGTTCTCGTCGAGCTGGTCAGTCGGATTCCGGAGGAAGGACGTGCAGCAGACCACAGTGTTCTTAGATGGTGCCTGCGGATGCAGGGTGACTACTCCTTAGCCACAAGGGAGAATCTTGAAGAAGAAATCTTGAAGTCCTTTCGTAGAAAGTCGTGTCTTGATTCCAAAGATGATCTAATTTGGAAGGGGGCCCGCTCCTAACTTTATACTAGGAAAAGGGGCTGACCCGGTGACTAGGTCCTGCCTATGGGTGGGACTAGGAGGGGGGTGGTTACACCCCTCTCCCATGCCGGACTTTCCCCAGGCCAGGGGCTGGTGTGCCCCTGGAACTGGTTCTAGCCGGCAGATGTGTAGTGAGCACCGGGGTGCCACTCTACAGTCACCTTCCTGTAAAGCCCTGCCTACCCAGGATACACAAAACCCTGTCTGGGATGGTGCTAGCCCGCCCCGGACAGGAAACCCTTTGTCCAAGCTCTCCTCGCTGGAAGGACTCCCAGCAGCAGGAGGTCAGACTCGTGTCTGTGGTGGCAGCATCCATTTTGTGGAGCTGAGGCTTCAGTTAACTTTAACCGGGGTTCACAGTTACATACATGTCGTGTCCCTCTAGAAGGGTGGAATGCTAACCCCGTCGCCAGAATTGGCGAGGGGTTAGTATTCCAATTCGTATGACACCTTACTCGACATGTTTTGATAAAGCAATACCAGAGATAGCATTTAACCGCGAGGATTATAATGCACT
Organism: Lissotriton vulgaris; assembly: GCF_964263255.1. Taxonomy (NCBI): domain Eukaryota; kingdom Metazoa; phylum Chordata; class Amphibia; order Caudata; family Salamandridae; genus Lissotriton; species Lissotriton vulgaris. The sequence continues at coordinate 946,446,438 of NC_141699.1, read as the reverse complement.
TAAGAGTATATGGTATGCGTTATCATGGAACAGCTATTAGGACTTGGTTACGCAAGCTGCAAACGGGCTCAGCTCATGCCAGAGCACCATCTCACACGATTCCAAGCACTCTGCCTTCAGGATTGTCAAGGCCTGCCATAGGAGTGACTGATAGGAATCTGTGTGTCCATTTTTAGGGTTAGATATAGGTATACTATATCTACAGCAAGGGGTGATTACACCACCTTGCCCCAGCTGTCGTGCAGCCAGTTGTGTCAGATTTAGATGGCCATCCAGGGGTGGCATAATACATGCTTCAGCCCCTGGTAGGCCCTGGGTACACCTATGCCCTGAGTTACAGGGTCTGATAAGGTGGCCCAGTCCCAATTGGATAATGCACCTAAGGTACACATGTCAATTTAGTGGGAGAACAGCTAGGCTGTGGGTCTGATTGGCAGGCCCACAGCCAGAGAAAGTCGTAAACCAGTGAAACAAAAGCAAAAAATCTGGGTGATCATAGGATTGCAGACCCTACTCTCCTACAGCGCGCTTTGCTAAGGATCTCCTCCTTCGTGCGGAAGTCCTGCACGCAGACCAAGATGTCGGCCGGTTGGGACGAGGCCGCCCTGGGCGCGCCCATCCTATGGGCCCTGTCCAACCGAAGCGTTGAGTCCGCCGGTCGGCCCAGGATGTGGTTGAAGAGGCCTTGGGTGAAATGGAAGAGGTCGTCTGTGTCGGGAGCATGCTTCACTCCCCGAATCCTGATGTTGTGCTGCCGGGAGCGGTTCTCCAGGTCCTCGGCGTGAGACTGGAGGTCCACCTGTTGGTCGTGAATACGAACTATTTCTTGACGCAGCGCCTCTATTTCTACATCTCGCCCATCGCATTTGGTCTCTACGTCCGCCACTCTTTCTCCTATGGTGTCAGTGTCGCGTCGGACTTCCCGTATTTCCTCCTGTAGGTCCCTCTTCAACGCGTGGATGTCCTCTCGCAGGCCAGCGAAGAGGGATTCTAGAAAGGTCTTTGTGATAGTCTCCTCAATGTCCGCCTTTCCCAAGGGTGGAGAGTCCGTGGTCTTCTTTTCCGTGCCGGTCCGTTGGCTGGATGTGGCGGTGTCCGTCCGCTTCCCCATTGTGCTGGGAGTGGATAGATCCTTAATAGTCCTGTCCTTCTGGATTCTCCCCGAGGACATGTCACTCAGGGCCTCCCCGTCCCGGACACCACCAGTGCTGCTTGACGGCGTGGGTTCCGGCAACGAGGGTGCAAGAAAGTTCGACGGGTCGGTCCTGTATTCAGGGGAGCTCACCTAGGGCTGCGCCAGGAGCCCGCCTTTCCCCGCTCCGGTGCCGAGGAGACTACACTCTGTCACTGCCCAAACCCCAGGGTGTCCGCAGCTGGACCAGGACACCAGTCACTGGTGTCCGGTTGCTCCTGTCCGGGCACTGGCCTCTATTTGCCCACCGAGCGCCTCCGTGTTCTGCTCGCAGTCTTGGGGCCTAGCAGGGCTTCTAGGATGCCACACAAGGGGCAGCTCCGACCAGCGAGCGGCTCAAAATGGCGGAAGCAAACTCCAGTGCGAATCAGGCTCTTCCGTTCGATTCCCCCTGTGGGCTCTAACTCGGCGCTTCCGAAACCCTCTGGGCCTGGTCGACGCGCCGACACTCTCAGCCGCCACTCGGGTACGATTCCTCCCCGCTGCTCCTCACCTCAGTCCCTGGGGCTCGGGTTCTGTGTTCCGTCCGCCGTGCTCTGCGGTCGGGCCCACTTCGCCTGGCCGCCAGCCCGTCCGCCATCAGAGATCTGTCTCTGCCGCTACCACCGCAACCGTGTGCTCGCGGGTCCGCAGTAGCCCCCGGACAGTGTCGTCCCAGGGGCCTCGCGCTGTCAACGTGCGGGCCGGACTCTCCGCTCCGGCGTCAGCTCTCGCGTAGTCTGGCGCCACCCAGTCGGACTGCCTCGCCGGGGCCCAAGGCCACGCCCCGCGGCTCCTCTCCGCTAGGCCCAACCCGGCCTCGCTCACAGCGGCACTTCTCCCTCTGTTCCAGGTGGCCCCAGCGTCGTTCGCTTCTCTCCTCCGGGTGCAGCCCTCTCCCGACCGTAAGCGCTCTCCGACGGGGCCCACTGATGGGGGATTGAAGCGCTGCAATGGTGCTATAAAGACGGCCGGTGGTGGGAGCTCTCGGAGACACGTCCGCTCACACCGCCATCTTGGCCACGCCCCCCCATATCTGGTTTTAGACGCCGTTTTCCATTCGTCACCATTACGAATGCGCACCAAATGATACGCACCTCGAAGATCTAATTTGGTGTAGATCACAGCGGTCTTCACCTGGTCCAAAAGAACTGGGATCAATGGAAGGGGGTACTTGTTCTTTATTGTGATCTTATTCAATGCTCTATAAATCAATACAAGTTCTTAATTCCCCATTTGCCTTAGGAATAAAAAAACAATGGAGAGGCCGCAGGTGACTTAGATGGGCGTATAAATCCGTTTTCCAAGTACTGATCAAGATATTGTCTCAAATGTTGGTTTTCTTTTTCTGATAATGCATATATCCGACAGTTAGGCACACATGAACCAGGCACAAGATCAATTTGACAGTCGTATGACCAATGAGGAGGGAGGGTCGCTGCTTTTGCTTCACTGAAGACTTCTTTAAATTCCTCATAGGGAGTTGGTAGCACGGTTTCTTTCTCTTCCGTGGTTGCAATTTGTCCCGTTGTAGATTCTTTGGTCTTTAACCCCTTCGCTGCTCATGACGAGCTCAGCTCGTCATGAGGCACGGTTGAGCTGTGCTCATGACGAGCTGAGCTCGTCATGAACAATGGGGATTCAGGGAATGCAGCACAGGAGGGGAATCTCTCAAGCACCCAAGGTGTTAAACATGTGGAGTGACAATATTGAGAAAGAAAAACAAGTTCCCTTTTTTGCCAATCTATTAAAGGGTTATGCAAGCAAAGCCAAGGCATTCCTAAAATAAAGCCATATTGTGGGGCTTGGATTACATCGAAATGAACTTCCTCTTTATGCTGTTGGTTATTTGTATCTATGCAGAACATCTGAATTTTAGAGGTTTGCATGGTAACAGGGCCTCCAGACAACATTTTGCCATCTACTGCTTGCACAATTTCTGGAGTGACCTTTTTCTCACAAGCAATTTGTAACCGTTGAGTTGTATCAAAATCTACGAAATTCCCTGTTGCGCCTGAGTCTATTAGGACTTCCATTTGGTATATTTTTGAAGTCAACTGAATTTGTACTGCCAAACGGAAGTGAGATTTGTAGTTGGATACACAGGAATTTATTGAAGGGAAGGCGATGGTTCCCAAGAGATCCCCTTCTAAACATCTTGGGCACAATAGTTTCCCGACGTTTGCTCAGTTGTAGTCACAGTCACAGACTTGTTAGCACTCACAGTCTTACCTTTAGGTTTTATTGTGCAATCTTTCACGGAATGTCCCTTTCCACCACAATAAAGACATTGGCCATTTTTACGACTATTATCTTTTTCATCTTTAGACAATGGTTGCCTAAGAGTCCCGACTTCCATTGGTTCTGTAGTTGTTTCTGAACTACTAAGTTGATTTCTGGGTTTACTGTCGAACTTCCTACTTGATTTATCATATTTTTTCCTGTCAGTTCTTCTTTCGGACAGTCTATGATCCAGACGTAAAGTTAGATTGACTAACTCTGAACAAGTAGTTGGTTGAGGATCGATTTGCGCAAGAACGTCTTTCAGATCATCTTTTAACCCTTGATAAAAGAGTGCTGCCCTCTTTTCTTCAGGCCGCGAGGTTTCTGCAATTAACCTATTGAAATGTGACAAATAGGAAATAAGGTCTCTATTCCCTTGTCGTAGCTGTAATAGGTTGCGATCTACGGACAGAGTCACCAGTGGCGGCTGGTGACATTTGAAATTGGTGTGGCGTAAAATTGGCGGTGGAGAAAAAAATACAGGAACAAACACCACACAGTACCATACAAAGAATAGAAACCAACCCCACTTCAAAACTAATGCAGCGCGCTATGTGAAAGTGAACTCAGCATGTTCATAAAGTGATCACATATTTTAGAAAATATTCGTTTTGTGAAACCATCATGCAGTGTTAGAGGCTTAGCTTATGAGTAGCTTCAAATAGAATGAAAACACAAAACAGGTATTACAGCAAATTTTGCCTGCAGCGGGCACCAATGCATTGTATATTCCATACCTTGCAAATACATATACAGGGTAAATTTACGCGATGAAAACTGCCCAGATTTGTAAATGTGGGATACTTTTTTTTTCAGCTGAAACACGCTAATGAGGGCCACTTTCATTTTAATGCCCAGATGTATTTGCTGTTCTAGTCCGACCCTGGCTGTTCCACGTATTCCGAGTGAATTTATCAATAAATAACACATGACTCGACCCCCAGTGGCTCCAATTGCCCTGTTGGTCCAGTGTCACTCCGAACTGAGGGAGTTCTTGCTGGGTCGGAGGTGCACTCACACGGAGCTGTTTACATAACGTGCTCGCCGTGCAGACCGTAGCAGCCCTCTCAATTGACTCCAGTGACGCCATTTAAACTTATTTTAATTAATGTTTAACCTATCGCAGATACTGTTTTTAACACTCCGTCGATCGTCGGCCCCTCCTTATCCTCTCACTCCCAAATATACAATTTGGCACCGGCATGACTGAGCTAAACTGTGTGAATCAGGCGAGTGACGAAGGTGCTGGTGCTGACAAGTTCGTGTCTAGTCAGAGGCCAGTCACTCCTCTGATGTCCCTACTTGTTCGGTGTGCAGGGGAACGCCAGTTCTCTTGTGTCAGTGAATTAACGAGACACGCATTTGTGCCTGCTTACTGGCACTATGACTATGAGAGATGGAAACAAACATACAAACTACTGCCACAAACGGATGAGAGAAACTCGCACTTTATTTACTCGGAACTTTTATACAGAATGCAAAGCATGACTGTATTTTCGGCTGAATTGGGTTAAATGTTACAACTCATTTACACAGTCACAGAGGCCCTTATTTAAGGCAACTCAAGGAACGTGCCAACAATGTACAGTCTTCAGAGTTTATTCGATGTTATATTGTTTTCATTTTTAATTATTATGTATGCACATGCACAATGGCACTCACCACATGGGAAGGAAGTCGGAACGGGAAACCAAGAATCAGGCGTGAGCGCTCTCACTGCACAGGACCATCTCTTCCCAGAGCAAGGGCAGGTGGCACGGCGACATCGCAGTCCCACCTGCCCCATCACAGTCAGGCACGGGTTGCCAAACGCAGCCGCAAGAAGAGCTCAGAGCATCCATAGAAGCACCAAGCACCTGCACGCCACTGCCAACGGACCCGAGCCGGCGCACAAGGAGGCATGCATGAGCTGAGCATCCCGGGTGACAGGGTAAAGGAGTCCTGGCGCGTGGCGCAACACAAACCACCTCAACCCCCAGACTAGAGAGCTTCTTCTTCACCCCTCTGAAACCCGCCTCCTTAACGAAATCCCCCTCACTCCGAAGCCGGCAGAGACAGGCAACATTTAAATACTTAAGTATAATTTACATGCGATATGTATGTATGTATGTATGTATGTATGTATAGGCGTTCTTTTATAGCGCTATAACTGTCACCCGACGGGCATCCTGGCGCTTAGACTGTTATGACACAATACATGATGTTTCCAGCTTCCAATCTATTTACATTGTTCTGGGGAACAGATGGGTCTTTAATGCTTTTTTAAAGGAAGAAAAATATTCCAGGCCCCTCAGGCCTAACGGTAGAGAATTCCACAGCCGCGCTGCGGTAAACCTGAAGGACCGACCACCCATCCGGGACCTCAGAAACTTGGGTACTACCACCAAGTAAGCCGAGGCTGACCGGAGTGGTCTTGGAGGGATGTACCATGAGAAAAGGTCCTGCAGAGGAGACGGGCCTTGTCCGTGTAGAGCCCTAAAAACCAAACACAAAGCTTTGAAGTTCACCCGTTGAGAGATTGGCAACCAATGGAGGTCCCTAAGTGCCTTGGCAGAAGAGTCCAGGCGACGTCGCAAGAGTGCCAGTTTGGCAGCAAAATTCTGTACTCGTTAGAGTTTTCCTAGCAGAGTAACTGGTGCCCCCAGCAGCAGTGCGTTGCAGTAGTCGAGACGACTTAAAATTATGCTCCGCACTACCTCTGGTCTGGCCTGTACCGGGAGCAAGGGTAGAATCTTTCGCAATGATCCAAGTAATGCCATACAAGTGGCCACCGGTTTGTTCACTGATGTGTCCAGCTGTAAGTCGGAAATAAACATTACCCCCAAATTCCGAACCGATTCGGCAGGCAGACTAGTACCTTGGAAATCAGGAGGCCAAAAACCCTGTGGTAGGGGTCTGGGGGTCCGATCCATAGAGCAATGTAGCACCTCGGTTTTCGAGCTGTTAAATTGTAGGGAGTTGTTACCCAGCCATTCTCCCGTGGTGCTCATGCATCGATGGAAGACCTCCTGTGACACCCCGTCCTTACCCTCAAACGAGAAGATAAGTTGGGTGTCATCGGCGTAGTTGGTGAATGTTATGCCAAAAGATTTAATCAGCGTGATCAGGGGACGGAGGTAAAGATTGAAAAGAATGGGGCTGATGGCCGAGCACTGGGGTACTCCCTGACCAACCCTCCTGATGTTGGATTTAAAGGATGGCAGGGCAACTACCTGGTGCCTTTGATCGAGATATGACACCAGCCATTCAAGTGCCAAGCCCGACACCCCAGCCTCCGTCAGTCTCCTGATCAGGATTGCATGGCTGACCGTGTCGAACGCGGCCGACATGTCGAGCAGCACTAAAAAGGCTGCTTGACCCTGGTCGGCACGCGTTCGAAGGTCATCGAGAACAGTCACCAATGCCAACTCTGTCCCATGTGCCGGTCTAAACCCAAACTGAGCCACATCCAAACAATCAGTAGTCTCAAGAAAGTTGGAGAGATGTTTTGTGGCCAGTTTCTCCAGAATTTTAATAGGGAATGGCAAGAGGGAGATGGGCCTAAAGTTGGCTGGGCATGTGGGGTCCAGATTCTCCTTTTTAAGCAGTGGGGAGACCACCGCCAATTTCCAGCAATCTGGAACCCGTGCTGAAGTGAGAGACTGGCGACAGATGGAAAAAAGTGGGGGAAACCGCTCTTCACGAAAAAGTTTCCAGAATTTGGGTGGAAGAGGATCAGAAGGGGAGCCAGAGGACACCCCGTCAGCCAAAGAGCAGAAGTCCTCAAAAGATGGTAGAGGAAAGTTGCTCAGCTCACCCGATTTAGTACACTCCTTCCTATTCTCAAACGAGATGGAATCGTGCACAGCACGGCCAGTTGACGAGGGAAGATTGTTTAAGATGTTGGCAATCTTATCCTCAAAGGCCTGTGCTAGCGAATCACAGAGAGCTTGAGAGGCCGGGATGACATTTTTGGTACGGCCAGGATGGGCCAGGTCCTTTACGATCTTAAATAAGGCCTGAGATTTACTTACAGCTGCCATCAAAGATTCTTCTAAGAATCTAGCTTCGGCAAGCTTGATCTGGATTTTATAGGACGCCAGTGCTTGTTTGAAGAGGAGGACTCTATGTGATTCCAGGTACTGTTTCCTCCAGGTCCGCTCAGCCTCTTTACATTGGAGCTTGAGCTGCCGAAGTTCTTCCGAGTACCATGGCATAGCAAGATTAGTCCTATCTTTGATTTTTCGCAGCGGGGCCAAAGAGTCCTGAGAAGCCGAGATTCGCTGACAGAGAGTCTCGTAACTTACGTCCACATTCGCTCCCAATACAAAGCCATCTGGCAGCAGAGAGGGCAAGATCGTTTGTTTGAGGAGTCTAGACCATTGTCTCCCCATTCTAGTGCCCCCCACACTCCCTTTCTTTAATGGAGCACTAGTGCACGAGAGGGAGAACTGGACGAGGGCGTGATCCATCCAACACTGAGGCAGGACGTCACGTATAGCCGTTCGACAAGCGTCAGCAAAAAGTAGATCAAGAATATGGCCCTTTGAATGGGTTTTGGAGAGTACCAGTTGTTGTAGCTCAATATTATGACAAGCTTGGACCAGCTCTACATAGGCCGTCTTGGTCGGTCCCTCTGACCAAAGATTGAAATCCCCTAACACCAACAACTTTGTGTGGGAGTGGGAGAGATCGTATATTAAGTCTATGAGCTCAGGTACAGCAGATAACGAGCTAGCCGGGGGTCTATAACATAGACCCGTGGAATAGCACGCCTCCTTGGTCCTTGATGGAGAAACCCAATGTTTCGCACCCAGCGATTGCCTTGATGATAAGCTGGGAGACGTCAAGAGTCTGCCTAAAAATTAATCCAGTTCCACCTCCTCTGGCTCCCACCCTGGGATTATGCATTATTTTGAAGCCAGGGGGACAAGCTGTCCGCAGTTCCACCGAGCTAGTCGGTGTTGTCCAAGTCTCTGTCATGAAGAGTACGTCTAGATGGTAAGACTCGGTAAGTAACGCAATTTCTTCACAGTGTTTGATGAGAGATCTCACATTCAACAAGCCACAGGACAAGGCAACTGGGTGCTTACTGGTGATATTATACTTTCGGTTACTGAGTGAACCGAGATTAAGGCGTAAAAGTTCATCGCGAGGGGGGCGCTAGAGGGCGCACTGCAGAATGGCCGCACTGCCGTGAGGCTCCTGCTGCCCGGAGCTATTATCCGCCTATAGATCCTGCTGACCATCACTGCACCCTGATCTGACCCTATAGATCTGCTGGAATACCAACTGGCCACCCACGGTCCGACTCCTGCCCCGATCGGAGGTTGCTGACCGAAGTTACGAGAGCTCCAAGTTTCCCCGACTTGCGCCCTGGATGTCGGATGCTCCGTGGCCCGGCCTCACTTTCTACGTTAGCCCGCGGCTTCGCACGTGGGGTGGAGGCCCTGATCTTCCTCTCTCCGCCGGACCTGATAGCTGCGCGGGCACACTGCTGAGAGGTCCCCTGTAATGACATTGGGTTTCGGCTTCAACCTCTGAAAATATGACACTCTGCCTGTCCTGGTACTGCTGATCGCGGAGACGCCGCGGATTATCGCTTGGGATTGTGCGCTTGGGAAGAGGACACTTTGGCCTGTGAGTGGAAACGGCCATTGCTTTTCTGGGAGTGGCGGGGCGTCCATGCCTGCTCGTGCCCCCGATTATTTTTGGGCGATTGGTCGAGTGTTTGAACCGGCCTGCAGTCTGGCCCTTCTTGACCTCTGAGCCCCGTCGGGCTGATCGCGCTTTATCATGGGGAAGCCGGACACTAAACAATCTAAACTCTCCTTTGATTCGGGGGTTGCCAGGAGGGGAACGCGACTGCTACAGGACGCTGGGACTTCGCGGTCTCCCCCCCCGCCTGTCGCTGATACTGTGTCGCAGCCACAAACGCCGGACTTCCAACAGATGATGCAAGAGATGAGGCAAGGGTTTGCCACGATAGGGGACAAAGTGGATAAACTGTCGTCCCGCATGGATGCGGTGGTCCAGAAGCTGGACGTGCACGAGGAACGCTTAACAACCGCGGAACAACGCATCTCGGACCACGACGATACGGCTGCCACTCATACCACACAGTTGGCGAGGATGGATAATATATTGCGGGTGATTGCCGCTAAGAATGAGGAGTTGGAAGCGAGGAGTAGGCGCAATAACGTTCGTATAGTAGGTGTGCCGGAGTCAACGAATGTGGGAAGGATGGAAACGTATGTGGAGAGACTCTTGGTGGGCGCCATTGGTGCAGGTGCCTTTTCGTCCCAGTTCATCGTCGAGAGAGCGCACCGTTCACTGGGGCCTCGGCCTGCCTCTGGGGCTGCACCGCGCCCCATTATTGCGCGTCTTTTGAACTATCGTGATCGGGACGCTGCCCTCCAGGCCGCCCGTACTAATCGGGCCCTCTCCTTTGAAGGGGTGTCCTTCACCATGTACCCTGATTTCACGCCGATGGTGCAGGACCAACGTCGTAAGTTCCTAGGGGTGAAAAAGAAACTTCGAGAACTGCAAGTAGACTACGCTTTGCTTTACCCTGCTAAACTAAGAGTGACGCATCAGGCTAAGCAACACTTCTTCACTAACCCACAGCAGGCTGAGGACTTTGTGAAGCGCCTCAAGCGTGATCGAGCGGCTGCGGATCGAGGAGGTGATCGAGACCCTGAGAGCGAACATTTGGCAGCTGAGGAGGAGGTCGCCTGAATGGGGGTGACCTTGCTATTTTCTTGTGACATTTTTGGCATGTGGCTTGTGCACTAACTTCCTTGACTGTTTTGGAGGCTCCGCTGCCACCTGCTTTTTTGTCGGGGGGATGAGCCGTAACTGTTTGCAACTGTATGGTGGTATGGCGGTTATTGGGGTCGGTAGGGGATTGCAGGTTGGCGCTATTTTTGTTCGCGCTCTGGGCACCCACCCCCCGCGCTGCGCCTGGGGCCCTATGGGACTCGTTGGCTCGGACACTGGCATGGTGTGTGGGAGTGGTGCCGTGCACCTCTAGAGGGTCCCCCGTAGGGTGTACCCCACTAGTACCTTTGGTTTGGACTCTAGTCCTTTGTTGGTTGACTGGATGTATGTTGGGGAATGGGAGGGGGTGGGGGTTTGCATGGCCTGATAGTTGGGGATTACTCAGGTGGGTGGTGGGTGTGGGGTTGAAGCGGTCGACACGTGCTCGCCCGGGTCACGTGGGACATCGTGTTACTTGCTATTACTGTCTGTGTGGTGCCCGTTCTTTCCGGTGGCCGTGTGGTTGTGAGCGCGCTACTTGGGGGATGTGTGTGCGAGTTGAGGGCCGGATGGACTGGGTTTGCTTCTTGCTGCGCGTTGTGGTTCCTGGGTGCTTGTTGCACGACTGGTACTGCTGGGGGGGGGGGTTGTTGGGGTTCTGGTTGCTTGGTTTGGAGATGGCCGGGAGGTGTGTGGAGTGTGTGTGATGGGGCGCCTACGCCCTGGGTTGGTGGCCTGTAGCTGGCTGGCGCTCGGAGGCGGACACGCTGCCCTTTCTCGCTGGGTCCTGTGGGGCCCAGAATATGGCTGATGTCGACCGTTACTATAGACAAGATATCAATTTTGTCCTGGAATGTACGGGGTCTTAATGATGCTAGGAAATGTCGCAATGTGATACAGTATTTGGACAGACATGCTATTCATGTGGCCCTCCTGCAGGAGTCGCATCTTCGACCTGGGTCTTCCCCCAGCTTTGGTGGGCGGTGGGCTGCGACCAGGGTGTTTGCTTCGTACTCCTCGTATGCTCGCGGAGCTGTTATCCTTGTTAAAAAATCGCTCGCCTTTCAGGAACTAGGATCTATGGGAGACCCTGAAGGACGCTATGTACTATTGTGGGGGCGGCTTGGGCAGATCACTGTGCTGTTTGTTAACTGCTATGCTCCCAATGTTGATACACCAGCCTTCTTCCTTACATTGTGGGGCCATGTGCTTGCTGTCGATGCCACTCACATTGTGTGGGGGGGTGACTTCAATTTGGCATTTCATGCTCAGGTGGATAGGTCGGACAGTAGTCCACAGTACAATGTACAAGCTAGAGATGTTTTGCGTGGGGTTGTGGAGGAGGCTGGGTTGATCGACAGCTGGAGGTATTCTCACCCTGCCACTAGGGAGGGCACCCATTACACTGTACATGCGCGCTCATGGGCGAGGCTGGACTATGTCTTCCTCTCCAGGGGGCTGGTGGCTGGCCTGCGGGAGGCGGTGCATCTTGCTCGTACTTATTCTGATCACTGCCCAGTGAGGGTTGTCCTGTCTGTTCCAGGGCTGCACAGGCCGCGTCCGCCTTGGCGCCTTTTCCCAACCGCCTTGCTTGACCCAGTGTTCAAGGCTGAGCTTGGCGAGGAGGTGGAGGCTTTCTTCCCTAGAAACAAGGGCTCTGTCGACAGTATCGAGGTTATATGGGAGGCATTCAAGGTCACGATCCGGGGAGTCACTATCTCCAAAAGTTGTGGAATGCTTAAATTGATTGTTCGAACTATCGAGGGCTTGGAGGGAGATTTGCGGGCCTTGGAACGCAGGATGCAGGATGGCTCTGATCCCGATCTGCTGAGCCAGTTCCGCACCAAGCTCTCCGAGTATGAGGAAGAGGCTGCCAGGGAAGCTAAGCATAGGGGGAAGTATTGGACGGCGAGGAGGTATTGCGAAGGGGAGAGGCCCGGAAAGGTCCTCGCTGCACTCACTCGACACCAGAGGCATGGCTCGGACGTGCTGGAATTGGTTTTGCCGGATGGCACTCGTTGTCGGGACACTGCGGAGATTCAACGCACTTTTATTGATCATTATGCACAACTGTACACGTCACAGCAGACTGGTGAGACACGGTATGGCGGGTTTCTGGATGAGTTGGCGCTCTGCTGGCTGTCGGATGATCATCGAGCTTTTCTGGGTAGGCCGCTAGAGGTGGAGGAGGTCAGAAATGCCATCATGTCATTGAATAATGGGAAGGCCACCGGTCTGGATGGCCTTCCTGCTGAATTCTACAAGTGTTATGTGGACATTATGGCCCCCGTTCTCCGCGAAGTTTTTGAGGAATCCCTGGAGGAGGGGCTTCTGCCAGGCTCCATGCGGGAGGTTGCTATCACATCGCTGCTAAAACCCGGTAAGGATCCCCTAGATGTGGGTTGATATAGGCCCCTCTCATTGCTCAATTGCGATGTAAAAATACTCGCAAAGGTCCTAGCGGTGCGACTTTCTGAGCTCATGCCTGTTATTGTTTTGCCCGATCAGTCGGGGTTTGTGCCTGGTCGTGCTACTTCCCACAACCTTCGTACTTTGTTTTCCCTTATTTCGACCATTGCTCCTGATATCCCGGTCGCCGCCATCTTCCTTGATGCCACTAAGGCGTTTGAATCTGTTGAATGGGGCTATCTTATTGACGTATTGTGTCGGATGGGCTTTCCCCGGATCTTTATTTCCTGGGTCAAGCTCTTATATACTGATCCGATGGCGAGGGTGGTGGTGAATGGGGTGCTGTCCCACCCGTTCCCTCTCACTAGGGGGACTCGTCAGGGGTGTCCCCTCTCGCCCCTCCTCTTTGCCATTGCTATTGCGCCTTTGGCCTGTAGGATTCGCCAGTTGCATCAGCAGAGCACTTTCAATTGTCTTCAGCGTCAGGTCGGGATATCTTTGTATGCGGACGTTGTCACGCTCTATGTCAAAGATCCTCAGAACAACCTTAATGCGCTCTTGCGGGAGTTGATCGCTTTCGGGGGTGTCTCCGGTGTCCACATTAACTGGCGGAAATCCCAACTCTTCCCTCTTACTGCGGCTGTAAGTAGATTTCCTCTTGACTACCCCCTGGAGTGGTGCGATTCAGAGCTGCGGTACCTTGGTATTGTTGTGTCATTGAACAGGGAGGAAACGGTCCGGCTTAATTATGGTGTGGCAATTACTAAACTGGCCGATGACGTCACTAGATGGATGTCCTTGCCTCTCTCCATGGCCGGTCGGGCGTCCCTTATCAAGATGGTCGTTTTGCCCCGGTTTCTCTACCTGTTTCAAAACCTTCCGTATCACCCTGGGGCTTATTTTTTTCGCAGACTTCGCTCTGAGCTCATTCGATTGTTTTGGGGAGGCAAACAGCCGCGGGTGGCCTGGACTACCCTTACGCTGCCCTATGGACGCATTACGCATACCACTGGATGCGGCCCACGCCGTTTATGCCCCAGATAGCGGCCGAGCATTGGGTTGCTCATCCGCTCCCTCTGGAGGGGTTGGTATTGGGAAGGGTGTTGGATGTGGACACGCATCAAACAACGGTGACATGCACGATGGACGCCTGGAGACGGGTGGCACGTTTGCTGGGCGTCTCCTTTCTTTATTCGCCGGCACTACCTCTATCCTATCATCCTGACTTGTCTCTGTTGCTGGAAACGGGGTTTCAACGGTTGTGTAAGCGGCTAGGTATTCTTACGTGGGGTGACGTGTTTCATGAAGGTGCCTTTCGTACCCAAGCTCATTTCTTTGGGACTGCTGCCTGCTCCCCTTTGGAGCTGTTTTATTATGTCCGCCTGAGGCAGGGCATGCGTGCCTTGCTGCCTGATTTTCCTTCGGAGCCGGAGGTAAACCTCCCTCTCCACGTGCTGCTGGTTTCAGATGGGCGTCACCTGGTGTCAAAGCTATACGGTGCTATTCGTCGACAGCGTTCTGTCCCGTCCAGTCGGGTGCGCGAGCAGTGGGTTGTCGAGATGGGCGTCCCAATAACTGACGAGTGGAAGTATTGCTGTGGGCTTACTGCCAATGTTTCTTCCAGTTGCCGCCTGAAAATCATCCATTATAAATTTATCCAACGGTTTTATTACACCCCGGCGAGGAAGCTCCGGTTTCATTTAGCGGAGGATGACAGATGCGCTAGGTGCCGAGCAGAGGGTGCCGACTTTCTGCACTTGGCCTGGAGTTGTGCGAGGGTTCTGGAATACTGGACTCAGGTCCATGCGGCCCTGCAGATTATGACGGAGGACGGCGTAGCGTTTGACCCCTTAGTAATGTTGCTGGGTTATTCCAGGGATGTGCCTGCCCCCCACCGGAGATTTGCTGACGTGGCCTTGCTGATGGCCAAGCGCCGGGTGGCTTGTTGTTGGGGCCGTGGCAGGGCGCCACGCTTTAAGGATTGGTTGAGCGATCTCGTATACTGTCAGGACCAATATAATGTCTACGCTGAATTGATGCCCGTAAGGTGCAGGCCCAGGGATTTTTGGAGCCCGCTACAGGTGTACCTTCTCACTAGAGCTGTGCAGGAATCTGATTCTGAGCATGAGGACCGAGTAGGGGTTGGTTAGCACCAGCATAGGAGCTAAGATATGATGCTACATTCGCTTGTCCTCAGGCATTGGGGGGAGGACTGGACTGCAGCCTTTTTCTTTCTAGCTGAGGGGGCCGTACTCCCTTCTACGTCATTCATGGGGTGGCGATGGGGATCCAACGCCTGGCCGCTGCCGATTGGCGGGGATGGAAGGCCTATCTGGAGTATATCATGCTGGGAGGGTACTGATGTCAGCGGGCACAATCGTATTCTCCCTCTTACTGGAACCAGTTTTTCTTTTTGTTTTCCCTTGTTTTATTTTGCATTGACTGAGCATTCCCGTGCTGTAACAACTCATCGGATTATTGTATGACCCGGATTGTACATTTCTAAATGCTGTGTGAAATCGTCCATTACTGTATGTACAGATTGATATGTTGCCCATGCTTCCGGACTCATTGATACCGTCACTGTATTGCAGAAGCCATTTACAAACTGTATGTTTCATGAATGCACTTTCCCTTTCCTTGCTTATCTCCAAATAAAGGTTTAAAAAAAAAAAAAAAGTAAAAGTTCATCGCGGGAATAAGAGTAAGAAGTTACATCTTGGTTCCGAGAGGCAGAACTTTCGGCGCCCGGCGCGTCCTGTGCGCGACGGGCGCAAACGGGCTTATCTCTGGCGCACATCCGGCGCTCCGCCGGCGCGCCCGCTGCGCGCCTACGCTGCGCGCTTTAGGGGCGTCCATCATATATAGCCGTATACGCAAGAGTCCTGTAGTGCGATCACTAGCCCCCCAACCAAGATGGCGCCAGCAATTCGGCACTCCCTGGTTCCCTCACTCACCCAAGATGGCGGCTACCAACACCGCAGCGCGATGTCCCCAGGAGCCCTAAGGTGCCCTGAAGCGCTCGAATTCCCGCAAAGTGCGAAATGAGGTCACAATTATAGTGCTGGTAAGAGTGGTACTAATAACACGCTATGAGAGAGGTAGCACCTAGCGCCAAGATCGCCAGCGCGCAGTAAAGTAGATTAATTTTAAAATAATTAAAACAGCAATGCGGCAATAGATTCTGCAGCTCGCAATGGTCATGTAAGTCTGACCTGTCGATGGGGAAGTTCTGCTTTTATGCACTTCCAGACGGAAGAGTCCTGTCGTGCGATCACTAGCCCCCCAACCAAGATGGCGCCAGCAATTCGGCACTCCCTGGTTCCCTCACTCACCCAAGATGGCGGCTACCAACACCGCAGCGCAATGTCCCCAGGAGCCCTAAGGTGCCCTGAAGCGCTCGAAATTCCGCAAAGTGCGGAATGAGGTCACAATTATAGTGCGGGTAAGAGTGGTACTAATAACACGCTATGAGAAAGGTTGCGCCTAGCGCCAAGATCGGCAGCGCGAGCGCGCAGTAAAGTAGATTAATTTTAAAATAATTAAAACAGCAATGCGGCAATAGATTCTGCAGCGCGCAATGGTCATGTAAGTCTGCGATATGCGATAATACATAATAAAATATTATATAAAACTTACCTTGGCTTCCCGCGCTGACTCCCGAGACTGCAGACTTCCGACTCCCGCCGTCCTGGATTTTGAATGCGTCTGAAGTGGTCTGGGCTCTCGTCAACAGGAAGGCTGCAGGCAACCTCCCTCCCGTCCACCGCAGCCAGCACCGATTGGTTCGGACGGCTGCCCCAACAGCGTCATTTCTCTCAGTCTGTATGCTGCAGAGAACGGAGAGGAGGAAGCGGAGTACTTAATCGCTGTATCCTATCTACTTTATCAGAGAGCATTGCAGTGGCATTCCTAGCTTCAGTTAAATCTGTTTGCATCTGAACAATAACCCTCATTAAATCATCCATGGTGGCCATAATGTCAAAACTCTCAGACCGGGAGGAATATTATTCGTGGGCTCACTATTCTGTCAGGTTGCTTCTTCCTCAGGGTCTGGAGTGATGATATAAGGGGCCCACCTCTCAATACCTCCAACTCTGATTGTAATGATTACACAGAGTATTGAAGTGATTAAGCGGGGGGAAAGGGAATTAGGAAGGGAACAGCTGGGAAGGAGATCTGAAAAGGAAAAGTTACTCGCAAACAAAAATACACGCACTTTCCTTCGCACAAAGACGTAAAATAGGACATCAGATTCTGTCGTTCAATCAGGAACTAACTTAAGAGCTTCGTGGCTTGCGTTTATTCAGACAATCAGACTCTTAGTTGACCTTTCTTAGATCCGCTATATTGTGGCGATAATACTTCACTTCAGTATCAACTGCTCAAAGGCATAAGCAGCAGAATTTGGTTTAGGTCTTTCTATGACTAGGTTTTCAATCACCTAAACAATCAGTGTCTTATATTTCCTTATTTTATGTGACTTAAAAGTGTTCCCAAAAACATTCATGGAACTACTATAGAACAAGAATCGCACTCGTGAATATGGTAATGAGCTAGAGAAAGCATGCATAGAATTTCTACTGAACAAGAATCACACTTGTGAATAAGGTAAATGATCTTGAAAATCAAATTGAATGTTCCTAATAAATCACTGAAATGGTTTTAACAAGATTCGCAATCTTACCTGTAGAGTGGACCTCTGTCTCCTTTCTCTCACTCTGCTCCTTCACTCGTTTTTCTATCCTTTCTATCTTTCACCTTTCTGCATCTCTGCTCTTTTGTGCGTTATTTCTGCCCATTTTCCCTTTCTCTCCCTCTGCTCCTTCACTCGTTATTCTTCCCTTTCTATCTTTCACCTTTCTGCACCTCTGCTCTTTTGTGCCTTATTTCTGCCCATTTTCCCTTTCTCTCCCTCTGCTCCTTCACTCGTTTTCACTCGTTTTTCTACCCTTTCCATCTTTCACCTTTCTGCCCTTTTCTGCATCTCTGCTCTTTTGTGCCTTATTTCTGCTTATTTTCCCTTTTTTCTTTATCCCTTCTTTCCTCCCTTTAACTTTCCCCGCCGCTGCTGCCCCGCGGCCCCTCCCCCCCCCCAGCGCGACCGGCCCAATCCAGCTCCTCTCCCCGCTCCCGCCTCCCAGCTATCCAGCCCTCCCCGACCCCTACTTAATGGCGGCCACTGGTGCACCGAAGGCGCGTCAAAAGCAAGCACGTCTGCGCCCATCCGCGACCAGCACCGGGAACCCTGGACCTCCGCCCCGCCAACGCTACGACCCAGCAGCACTCCACGCACTCAACCCAGGCTGCAACAACAATTGCAAGCTAGCATCACCAGCCGACACCCATGGACCCTTCAGCTGTCACCGCTGCCGGCACACCTGCAGCACCGCCAAGAACACGGATCCAGCACAACCTGCCCCCAAGAACACAACCGAACCGAAGACCCTGCAATGCATCCTCCTCAACGTCCGATCCCTCCACAAACACGCCACAGAAATCTGGGACCTCCTCGACAGCACCACCCCGGACGTAGCATTCTTCACCGAAACCTGGACCAACACCACCTCGGGACCGGACATCGCCATCGCCATCCCCCAAGGATACAAGATCTCCAGGAAGGACCGCCCACCCACCCAGGAGGAGGAATCGCCATCGTCCACAAATCCAGCCTCCGCCTGAGCACACTCCCTGACGAGTCCACAAAACTGATGGAACACCTTCACTTCCAGATACTGGCCAGCCCCACCGCCGCCCTCCTGAGGAACCCTCATCTACCGACCCCCTGGACCCCTCGCCAACTCCATCACGGACATTATCTCCCTGCAGGCCATCGCATCCACCAACTACACCCTGCTGGGAGACCTCAACTTCCACCTCGACAATCAACTGGACCCCAACACCACATGCCTCCTGGACAACCTCCACAACATTGGACCCTGCCAGATCGTGACAGAGCCCACGCACTCAGCAGGACACACCCTCGACCCCCTCTTGAGAAGCCAGATGGTTTACCACCGAACTTCGAGAGTCCAGACGCACACGCCGCCGCCTCGAAAAGGCCTGGAGAAACACCAAATCCACAGAAGCCCACAACAACTTCAGAGCCGCCACCAACGCCCCCCATCAACTCATCAGAGAAACAAGGAAAAAAGCGATTGAAGACAGAATCTCCACCCACGCACACAACAGCAAGGAACTCTTCAGCATCATCAAGGAGTTCGCCCAACCCACCAGCGAGTCTACTGACATACCTCCCTCACAAGACCTCTGCGACAAACTCAGCACCTTTTTCCACCAGAAAATCAAGAGCATCTACGACAACTTCGACAAAGACAACCAACACACTGAACCATCACGAACCACCCCCGACACCCGGAAACCAGCAATTGATGACTGGACAGCCCTCACCATCGAAGACACACTGAAGACAATGAAGTCAATCCACTCAGGGGCCCCCACGGACCCCTGCCCCCACCACATCTTCAACAGAGCCGCCGATACCATCGCACCCATGCTCCACCACACCATCAACAGCTCCCTGGCGACCGCCTCGTTCCCCGACGACTGGAAACACGCCAAGGTCAACCCCCTCCAGAACACAGGGGAGATTGATCTCTTGATTACCCTAGATGTTGAGGCCCTCTACACGAACAATCCCCAGAGGGCCACTCTAGAGGTAATTGAGGAGAGACTAGGTTTGGAAACTTGGAACTCGAACACTCCACAGACTTTCATCATGGAATGCGCCACCCTAGCACTGACAGAAAATTATTTTGAATTTAGGGGCAAGTACTACCACCAGACCCAAGGCACCTCTATGGGCAGTACTTTTGCCCCGTCGGTGGCCTGTCTGTACATGGCCAAGTTTGAAAGCACACACATAGACCATGAGTCCAATCCTTTTCGAAACAACATCAAAATGTGGAAACGCTTCATTGATGACATCCTGATCTTGTGGAAAGGCCCCACAACCTCACATGAAGCTTTCCTAGAGTGGGTCAATACACTAAACCCCCATTTAAACTTCACCATGGCCACCTCACCCAAGGAGATTGCCTTCCTGGATCTAACGATAAGACTGGATGAAGGGTCCATAAGCACGACCATGTATCGTAAACCCACCGACCGCAACAGTCTACTACACTATAAAAGCCACCATCCGAAGGCCTTACGCACCAACTTGCCTTTTGGCCAATTCCTGCGGATAAGGCGTAATTGTAGCGCTGTGTATGATTATAAAAAGGAATCCACAATCCTGTCTAGGAACCTACTCGACAGGGGTTACCCTAAAAGCGAGGTCTTGAAAGCTAAGAAACGGGCTAGGAACAATAACCGTGAGGCACTGCTTGAGCGACAGGAAAGAGTCCCTGTCGAGAACCAACCTATCACGTGTGTGACCACATTTACCCCACTGTCTAATCAAATCAGGAACACGATCAGACATCATTGGGTCATATTAAACACAGGTGACATGACCCTGGAAGAACCTAGGTTCGCCTTTAAGAGATCGTAAAATTTGAAGGATATCCTAATCAGCACCAGACCCAAGAAAGCCAGAAAGGAAACCCAACAAACATTGTGGCATCTACCTCCGGTCACGGGCCATTATCCTTGTGGAATGTGTGGTGTCTGTAGATACACCATGACAGTCAAAACCATACAGCTCTCTGAGACCTTCACATGGGAGATTAGACACCACACAAACTGCAACACCTCACACTGTATATACCTACTCACGTGCCCTTGTGGCTTACAGTATATCGGGATGACAACCCGTCCCGTTAAAACCCGAATTATTGAACATCGCAGCAACTTTCGCTGCAAGAAGACTCACACAAAAATGTGCAAACATTATGTAGACCACGGCCATGACGAAGAATCTGCCAAGTGGGTAGTACTAGAATCCAGCCCCAACTGCCCGAAAAATGCCCTCTTTCAGAAGGAACAGAGATGGGTCCATCGTTTGTCTTCAGATAAGCAGGGTCTCAACGAGGACATCCCGTGGCACTCTCTTTGAGCCATCCAGTCCTAACCAATATACTGTTGCCACCATTATTAAATAGCCTTTCAACCATCTTTGGGCTGTACTCTGAGTCAATACCTTCCCCCGCTGGGACCATACCTTCCAGTGAACAACACAGACACTTTATATGGTTCCCCTACCTCTGTGACACCATGGCCACACTGATTGCCACTCACTCAGCCACTCCACGACCCTGTGCAATCCTTGTGCCGGTTGCGTCTGGGTCGCTGTCTTTCTGACACACTCGAGACAGGTGATCTATCCCAGTTCATTCAGGATGCCAATTGAGCCCCCAGCGCCTAACTACTGATGTCACCACATCGCCAATATCTCTCAAACTATGCACAATTATAATAACATTAAGCAGAGTTTGGATGAACTCAGTATCACAGGCACCGATGCACCAGTCTAAGATGGCCGCCGTTACACTGGTCTACACAACGCTAATGCAC
Organism: Lissotriton vulgaris; assembly: GCF_964263255.1. Taxonomy (NCBI): domain Eukaryota; kingdom Metazoa; phylum Chordata; class Amphibia; order Caudata; family Salamandridae; genus Lissotriton; species Lissotriton vulgaris. The sequence goes on along the minus strand of NC_141699.1, from coordinate 946,425,359 downwards.
TGCTATGGGATTTTACCCGTCACAAAAGCCGCCCCGGCGAGACAGAACACACCAAGTCCGAACAAAATAAGATAAAGTCCTTCAATATGCCATATAGAGTAGGCTGGACTGCAAGTTATACTCACCCGGATTCGAGACATTGGTTACTGCTTAACAGAGCTAATGTTAACAAGTAATCAACCCGTGATATGCCGATGCACTAGTCCAAGATGGCCGCGTCGCGATCGGCCGAAATCACGTGACACGTCATAGAAGGCGGAGACGCGTGATACACACCGATTCGTTGTGTTTTGGTTAAATAACCCTGACCGCCGAGATCACATACCTACTCGAGCTCGGCGGAGAAGGGTAGGTCATGCAGCCCGGACGCAAGAGATTAGAGGTGAGTGCTGTAGCGGTAAACGAGGGATGGGAGGATAGGAGCCCCTTGGTTTTTAGGAGTTGTTCACCAGCTAATAACTCTTTGGCGGTATTTTTATCCTTAACTTCAGTTATAACCTAAGGGCTCATCCTTGATGTTCAGTCCCGCCGACCCCTCATGTGGCTGTTAGTTCTTGACTAATAGGTGAGTAGGGGTTACGAGCCTTGCATACCTTTAGCTCATCTAGTCACAGAGGTAGTTTGTGTGTGTGTGTTTTCACCTAGCCACCTTAAATTACAAACGGTGTCTCTCTCTATCTCCATACAATGCCTGCACGTGGTAAGAACCCAGGTGGACAGTGATTGTAGCCTGAATAGCTGTTGTACATACTTTTTTAACCTTTTTAATCTCCACCACCCCACAAACCCCCTCACCAGCTCAGTGGTTGTTGTGTGTACCCCACCGTTTACACTATGCACATACAACTGACAAGGCATGCAGTGGTTTTTGTTTAATGCTCAATATTACCAACAGCATGCCACATTGTTCACAGATCCTATTCATGACGTGACCTACTATGCATATTGCAAATTTGTTTTTAACCCTTGTTGTTTATCTCTTCCCTATGTATAGGCATAGGACAACCCACAGAGGTAATACATACACCACTACACACATGACACTAGCATGTTGGTTTTCACCTTTTTAAGGTCCTGATGAATCGCGGGCAATTATTACCCATTGCGAGAAACATGTCGACCATCTTCACCCCTAGCCCCATCTAGGGTCACCTGACCTTACTTGTTGACACCTAGTGAGCTAGTCCCTTGTTTTTAATTGCAGCCAGGGGACCCCCAGAATAAAGTGAATTCCGGTACCCCTAGCTACATTTTAATATCCCTTTTCACTATCACACACCACCTTGCCCACACACCCACACCGCACCATAAGGCTGTTGGATAAAAAGATCTCCGCTAAAGAGCCCCTCTTTGAGGTGAGCCCGTCGGGGATTGCACCGCCTCCCCGACGAGGAGCAACCGCCGATGATGAAGCATGACACCCTTCTGGGTGTGTGAGGCAAATCCATCCAACAAAATGGATGCCCTAGGGTGTTACTATTACACCTTTGGTCACGCCAGTTAAGTCTTCCCTAGTTGTATATTGGAACAGTCCAGCAACCCCTCGTTTTTGTATTCTCAGGTACGGACACACGCTGTGACTGGACCTTCCACCAACCTGAGTGGTAAATAGTGTCCGCTGATCAAGTGATCACTTTTCCTTCCTCCCTCTTTTTGACAAAAACTTGAGCACGGTTCACACCGTGGGAGTTCCCCCTAGGTGGGTTAGTCTGTTCATATCCCCCACTAGTAGTTGACCTTATACCAAGTTGGTGGGTCACACTTGGTCCAGAGCCCATTGCGGCATTGGAACCTCTTTTCTCTTTGTCTCCTTTTCTTTACCCTTTTCCCTACCTTCTGTGAAGGACTCCACTCCACCGAGACCAGCCACCCTTGACCACTCCGTCATGGAGGGTCAAGGACTGAGTTTTGGCGAGGAGGATGCAGCAGCTATCATGAGGACACCATCTTTGTTTGGTATTGATGTTGAACCAGCTACGGGGAGCAATACAACAGAGTGGCAATCCCTATCAGATTTAAAACGAGAATGGATAAGGATAACAATCCATGGGACGATGATGGCTCAATATTTCAAAGCCAAAATAGCACCGAATGGGTTGATCGTAAAAAATTTCCCCAGGATTTTCTGGGAGGATGGACAATTTAAAGTTGAATGGTCACAAGTGTCGTGGAAGTGTACACACGACCTCCTCATTCTAATAGTAAATACAGCCAAACGACTAGCAGATGCACTTCTGGTTAAAATACAAGCAGCCGAGGCTGCCCTGAAAACAGCGGTACAAAATCCAGGCTTCAAAACAAAATTAGCTGAGATTAATAAAGAGATGGCGGAACATAAAGAATATCTTATGAACCAGAAGGTAGCTAAACTACAAAAGGACATCAAGAAATTCTCAAAGGAGAAAGTCTATCCATACTTAAGTGATGACTATGTGCCCCCGGGGACCAACTACAATTCAGACTCCAGTACTAATTCCTCCAGAAGGGGCTCCAACAGTGGCTCTGATAGTAGCGGAGATAATAGTGCGGCGCAGATACCGCCGAGGGCTAGAAGAGGAAGGGGACGTGGTCAACAAAACTTCCCTAACTATCCGAACCAGGGACCACCAACAGGGCCCCCTTTCTGGCAATATCCACAATTCCCCCACTTCCAACCCCCGTTTGCCCCCCAATATCCTCCATTTTACCCCCCTCAAAACCCTACACACCCTCCTTTTTTAGGCAGAGGTTGGGGCAGAGGGCGAGGGCGAAAAAGAGGGAACGTACCGGAAAAGAGGGTACAATGGGAGGAAGCATGCCCACAAGGGATGGACACGAGGAGCACGAGCCGGTCAGGACCACAATAAGCCTGGTGGTCAATCTCTCTGACCGCCTCCTCACACAGAGAGAGGAGGATGTCCTACAGAAAGGTTTGGGTTTCGTACCCACACCCAAGATTGATCAATTCCAACAAACTAGGGAACTCAAATCATTTTTCAGAAAAATTAGGTTGAAAGCCTTTTTTGAAGGAAAGCCCTGTGAACCCACGGATGACTCTGGACTACATAATCCATCAACATTCACACCGCACAACGGAATGGTCCCACATGAGGTTCTCACATTTGAACAAGCGGTACTGAAAGACATTTCTAAATTGAACCGACATACACCTCATTACAACATCTCTAGGGACGAGATGGCTGTACTGAGATCACTGGCGGATGATCCACTGATTACTATAAAACAAGCAGACAAAGGTGGTGCCACGGTTCTAATGAATACTAAGGACTATGAGTTGGAATGCAACAGACAACTGGGTAACCAAAAATACTACACTCCCATTACTAACGATCCAACCCAGCGCTTGCAGACTACCATCACGAGCCTGGTTACAAGCGCCGAGTGCGACCAATGGATCACAAGGAAAGAGGCAGACTTCCTTATAACAAGCATTTGCAATGCAATAGGTCTCGCAGTTGTTAGAGTTTGAGTTATTGGCATTGTAAATGGCAATGCCATTTATTTATGTGTTGGTGTCTAAAACATAAATAAAAGGCATTGTCATTTACAATGCCAATATGTTAAACTCTCGCAAATGCGAGACCTATTGCATTGCAAATGCTTGTTGTTTTTCCCCAGTGGAGTCCAGCGGCTGACCTGTGGTGTCCTACAGCCGGATTCCAAATAGTACATATATTTTGAGCAGATGCCGGAAAAAGGAAACATTCCTCCCAGAAATGGAAAGCACATTGATTTATTCTCGGAGCTGGAAAGGAACGGGAGGGGAGAGAGAAAGTCGTCTGTCAGTAGTAGCATAGTTCGCAAACAGAGTAAACGAGTTTGAGCTATTGACATTATAAATGACAATGCCTTTTATTTTTAAAATTTTTAAAACATAAATAAAAGGCATTGTCATTTACAATGCCAATAGGTTAAACTTGCGTAAATGGGAGACCAATTGCATTGAAAATCCTTCCCCTAGATAGCTCACCTGCCATGCCATAACTTCTCCACTAATGAGAAGTGAGCAGTGTGAGCACGTGCACAATAATGTGCCTGCTGTCACTGCAGCCCAGAAACAAAGGGATCGCCTATGCCAGGGCACAAAACAGAGCCCAATGGAGACCCGTTTCGAGGCCTCCTTTAAAAAACTGCTGGTGCTCAGCACCGGTGAGACCTGGCCCACTTAAAGCCCTGCCGATTGGTATTGTTGTGGTGTTAGTAGCATTATTAGTGGATTGGTTATAGACTATGGGTGGCAGACATAATTGCAGTATTCGTTGTAGTAGTACTGCTGATGATACTGGTGGTACTGTAGGTGGTTTCGCTGATGGTAGTAGTACTAGTAGTGATGGCACTGGTGTAGGTGAAAGTAATAATAGTGCTATGTGGTGGATGCGGTGTTGGCAGTGGTAGTTTGGTATTGCTTATGGCAATGGTATTTGTGTCCTCTAGTGGTGGTATTGGTATTAGCAGTGGTGGTATTGATGGTGGTGAAACGGTTTGTGATGGTTGATGTTATGAAGGTGATATTGGTGATGGTGGTGGTGGTGTTAGTGATGGTGTGGCACAGATGGCAGTTTGGGTATTGTCATGGTGTCAGTCAAAATTCTTTATTGCGATAACTTAATATCATACAAAGACAATGGCATAAAATCACAAACAACAAGTAGCATGAATAAAAACAGTTAAAAGCATTTAAGAAAACATTTTAGTTAAAAATCAATCATCAATCAATGTGCCATGTTATAATTCATTAATACTTAGTAAGTACATGGTATTAAAGTGCAATAGTGCTAAAGTGCAAATAAAGTGCAATATACCAAGGGTGGGTCCCCGCATAGATATTGTAATAGGTAACTACAAGCCCTGATACACTGAAATCTAGAGATCTTAACCAAAAGTTGCCAGCAGCCAGACTAGTTAATAAACGAGTCTGGACTTCAATAGGAGGTAGGCACACTTTTAAGTCTGATATTCCTGCTTCTTATTGCTCTCACCAGGAAATTTGCCACAAAAAACATGATCCTGGGGGTTTGCAACATTTGTAGGTAAATTAGAGCAGGTCGGACCAAAATAAATCCCGCTTCCTTAAGTATAGGAACGAGAAACAACCTCCTGGCATCATTATAATAGCTACAGAACATTATAAAGTGCATTGTGCTCTGTTCTGAAAAAAGATCACAAGGACAGGGCGGGCCTTTTCAGGGGTACTCCACTCAGAGTAAAAACCCAAGTTAAAATGAATCAGGTTAAGTCTAAAACGAGTTAAAATGAACCTATGATAGGGATTAGTCACCACATTGAGATAGTTGTCAGGACCACTAGGTATAGCCAGCAAAAGGCTGGCCCTAACACAGGGTTTCTTTAGCTCTATTTCTTCTCTCTCCAAGGAGAGGAGCTCCTTCATAGCAACCTTGATAGAGACAACGTCATTGGATGTTATGGAGTCAATGACTGTGTATAATTCAGGCCTCCCCAACCTACAAAAACTGTCCTTAATATACTTTAACCATCCAATCCTGTGTACATTGTCTAGGGTCAGACAATCCCTTATTATAGTATGGTTTAAGGGAATTTCAGGATTAAGCCACATCTTAAGCCATGCGATTAATGGTGCTGTTCTAATCAGATCGGTGATGAAGCCTTCTCCTAACTCCTGGTGGACGGTATAGGATGGGGTTGACTGCGGAACGCCCAAAACAGATCTAAAAAATTTGTTTTCCGCGGTCTGAATGGGATCGACTCTTTTATACCCCCACAAGGAGCCACCATATGAGGCTACAGAGATACATTTAGCTTTATATATTTTGCTAATAGCTTCAAAAGGCCTACCCCCCAGTCTTTTTGAAAACCCATGAAGGGCAGCGGAAGTTCTGGCCAGTGTGGCTACTCTACTTTTTACGTGAGGACCCCAACTACCTTTCTCGTCAAAGGTGATCCCCAGGTAAGGGAAAGAGGTGACCCGAACAAGTTTTTCCCTACCGCAAAAAAAGGTTTTATGGAGGGATTTCCTTGAAGCCCGGCCCATGGGCATGACCTGAGATTTTTTCGCATTTATTTTCAGGTCTAGAGAACCCATAAAGGATTCAAAAGCGTCCAAGAGCCGTTGAAGCCCCACACCTGTTCGGGCCAGTAGCACCGCGTCGTCCGCGTACAGAAGAACTGGTATACCCTGTTCCCCTGCACGTGGAATGTCGCTTGTAATACCACTTAGGGCGGGCTCTAGAGCATTCACATACAGCGTGAACAGTAGTGGTGCCAAAATGCATCCCTGGCGGACTCCCCTTTCAGACGCAAACACTTCAGTACACCTTCCATTAGTGGAGACTCTAACTTTAGCAGACAGGCCAGAGTGGAGGTCGGACAATAAGTTGACAATGGATCTGTCCAGGCCCATGTCAACTAATTTACACCAGAGCTTGGATCTATTGACCATATCAAATGCAGAGGAGAGGTCCATGAACCCTAGGTACATGGACCCATCCTTGGCTCTGGTGTATTTCTCAATCAATAGGTGAAGATTGAGACACTGGTCCAGGGTACTTCTCTTGGGTCTAAACCCGTATTGCACATTGCTCAAGATATTATTCTCAGAGGCCCATTCATTCAATTTCGCTAATAAGACTCTCCCAAGAATCTTAACTGAGGAGTCTATCAATGAAATGGGCCTGTAGCATGCAGGGTCCTGCCTATTACCTTTTTTGAAAACCGGGATAATAGTTGAGGTTTTCCAAGACTCAGGAATATTGTCACATTTTAAGGCATTAAAAACCCTGCAAAGCAGTCTTGACCAGAAGTTAGGGAAGCATTTAAAGGCATCAGCCGGGACACCATCCGGTCCCGGTGCCTTTTTTGTCAAAGTGCGATTAATAGCAACTAAAACTTCCTCAGCTTCAAAGTGCAAGTGGTTTCCTGGTATAATGGTAGACTCTTCATAATCACTATTCTCAACTAAAGAATGGCCTGAATATATGTCTCTAAAATGTTTGATCCAGTCCTCATCTGGGATATTGGTTTCTAGGGGAGAGTTATCCTCGCCTGTAAGAAGGGGTTGGTTAACAATCCTCCAGAACTCACCGCTATTTTTTATTATAGCTGGGTCTGTAAGTTGCGCCCAAGCTTCGTCTTTAAGCTCTTTCTTTCTGGCTGCAATGGCTTTTTTTATATAAGGCCCTACTAGTCCTAATGAGATCACGATCCTTTGGATCAGATTTAAGAGCATCAAGCAACACAGAATGTGCTAGGGAACAACTATGATCAAACCATCTTTTAAGAGGTTTTGTTTTAGACTTGCTGATCACAGAGAGCCTACCGTTTATTTTACAGCATATGCTACTAAATGCGAGAATTACATCCCCGTCGTTAGCATCATTCGATAGGCATACACCAACCTCTTCCTCAGCCTCTAACAAGACTTCTTGAATGAACGGTTCTGGGGTTATACTATCCCATTTAAGCCTGCGTCTTTGGTCCTTAACTTTAAGTGGTCCATCCATAAAAATTGAGCCATGGATGCGTCCTAAAAGTTCGCCCTCTACTAGGTCCAGAGAAACTGGGTTATGGTCACTAAAGACGGATACCACAGTTCTATACATTAAAACCTTGGATAAAAAACATGCAGAAATAAAAATGTAGTCAATGATAGAGCCATTGTCTGAGCCCTTAAAGGTAGGGGCCCTAACCTCCCCCTCCCCACAACTAGATTCATATAGGTTCCATCTAGCGAGAAAATTTTCTAGACAATCCCCCTGCTTGTTATGCACCAGATGGACCATTGCACTATTTGGGGGGGAATCTACGTCATCACAAACACACAAAAGTAAACAAGGATGTATGTTAAAATCCCCTAAGAAGATGATTTCAAATGCGTTAACATCCTCACTATAGACTGACAAAAAATCGTCCAATCTACCGAGACTATATGATGTGCAATCGTCAGCATTGGAATTATAAAAGTTAATAAACAAAATATTAGGAGACTCAGCACGAGACAATTCAACGATAAGACAATGTTCAGAACCTGAGGCTAATATCTTGAGGCAACCCTTAATATCAAGTTTAAACAGGCTAATCAGGCCCCCCTTAGCTCTTCCTGCTGAACTAGCCACGGCAGGGATACTAAAGTAGCTATAGCCATCAAGAGAAAAACTGTCGTTAGTGTCCCAGGTTTCCTGTAGGGCGATAATGTCAAACCTGGATATAAAATTTAGCCAGGTTACATTATCTGCCTTTGTCTTAATGCCGGCAATATTCCAGGTAAGAAAGCTAAAAACAGGCCCGTTAGTCCTAGACTTTACAGGGTGTTCTGGCTGAAGTCAATCATTGTGGTCCAAAAAGGATAGGGGTGCAAAACGGTTGGACAATAAGAGGGGTTGAGCAAAAGGATTCTGAAACCCTTGGGGTACTGGATGATTCGCCAAGTTGCGAGTGTGTTCGATACCCCATCTGTGGTGTGTGTCAGAGTTAGAATCCCAACCAAAGGCTGGTGTTTTAGGGTATGTAACATTCTGTTGTTCCCCATAAAAGAATTTCAGTGTCAGTGGAACAACAGAACCCTGCCTACGTTGTGGTGGGAGTAAGTTAATTAGGATGTTAGGTAACACCCCTGTGTGTGTAAAACTTACTGCTACACAATCCCCCTTGAATTTTTTAGGGCGATTGCCCAGCCATGAAACCCTCTTAGCTGTTTTGATTTCCTGGGCCAACTGCTGGCCACCCCCTGGAGCTAATCTCATATTTGTTGTAAGCCACTGTAGGGCTTTGTTAGACAGGGAAGAAGAGGATTCCTCAATACCAGCTTCTAATGGTGGAACGTTAGCCAGAACTAGGACGACAGGAGAGGCTTCAACTATAAATTGAAGTGGGTCAGTTGGCTGAGCTTGTACAGGGGGTATCTCAACCATTAAAGAACCCTCCCCTCTGTTAGTACCAGAACCGCTAATTGTTTGGTCAAGAAGCTGGGGTGATGGATTACTTGGGGCTACAACTGTATTCACCCTCTCTTGATCGTCATCCTGCCTACTATTATTACCCATGTTTGCCACTGTTGTCATGACGCAGTCAACACCCTCAGTTAATTTGTTCATCTGCCCTCCCAACTTTTTAATCTCAGATTGAAGTTTGTCAATTTTAGAGAGCAAAGGCTTGACAATGGATTTAATTTTCGTATCAATTAACTCAGCGAGCCTATCGAATAAATCCTCATCAAAACTAATGGTAGGCTTAGCACGTCCCCCTCTAGTTTCCTTAGGAGGAGCTTTTGGGGTGTTTACCCTCTTCCTCCTTGTCCCAGATCTTAGTCCACCCCGCCTGGGCGGGTTTTTATTTTTCCCAGAGTCCGGGCAGGAAGGTAATTCAGTGAGTGAGGTGTCTTCATCTGTGGGGGATGCAGGAATTTCCTGGTCCTCATCACTGTCCCCTTTGTTCCCAAGGTCCACTATAAGAACCTCAGAACCGGATCCAGATGGTACATTACTGGTCACAAGGCCGGATTCCAGTGTTGTAGGACAAATAAAGCTAGTATCAGGGAGAGTCTGTAAAGACGCTGTATCCTCAGGTGATGGGGTTAAAGAGGGGGATAAGCAGCGTAGGTCAGGAGACTGGCTAAGTCCCAATGATTCTCTCCTTTGAGAGTTAATTTTTTCCACTGTCTGCACCAAATAGTTCTTCATGTTATTTGCTTGTGGTACAGAACCCTTTTTAGACATTATGGATAATATAGCACAAAGCCTAGGCAGCTATAGGTGAACAAGGGGCTGTAACGAACAAATCAGTCTTACTTGGTCCGTGGATTGTCTCGTATGCCTCTAGCAGGGTTTCTGGCCCTGCCCCTGCCTTCTCCTGCCGATGAGGGCCGTAGAGGGCCCGCCCTTTGCCCGGGCTTCGCCCCGGGAGTCCCGCTCGCGTCCCGCGACGCGGGGGTGTTCCTCCTTATGTGCGTCTTGTTTCGCGCTCACAGGGCGCTGCCGCGTCACTCTGACGCGCCGCCGCGGTGCCTGCCGGGATTTGCAGTCTCCCGGAGCGGCGGCGCGGAGTCCGGTGTTCCTCGACTCTTGGCGGTGGCGGCTGGTGTGGGCAAAGTCCTCTGCCTTCCTGAGAGGTAAGTTAAGCTGACTCTCGGCGGTGGCGGCGAATGCTCTGTGGTCTCCCCCGCTCTGCCGGGGTGTTCCTCCTTATGTGCGTCTTGTTTCGCGCTCACAGGGCGCTGCCGCGTCACTCTGACGCGCCGCCGCGGTGCCTGCCGGGATTTGCAGTCTCCCGGAGCGGCGGCGCGGAGTCCGGTGTTCCTCGACTTTTGGCGGTGGCGGCTGGTGTGGGCAAAGTCCTCTGCCTTCCTGAGAGGTAAGTTAAGCTGACTCTCGGCGGTGGCGGCGAATGCTCTGTGGTCTCCCCCGCTCTGCCGGGGTGTTCCTCCTTATGTGCGTCTTGTTTCGCGCTCACAGGGCGCTGCCGCGTCACTCTGACGCGCCGCCGCGGTGCCTGCCGGGATTTGCAGTCTCCCGGAGCGGCGGCGCGGAGTCCGGTGTTCCTCGACTCTTGGCGGTGGCGGCTGGTGTGGGCAAAGTCCTCTGCCTTCCTGAGAGGTAAGTTAAGCTGACTCTCGGCGGTGGCGGCGAATGCTCTGTGGTCTCCCCCGCTCTGCCGGGGTGTTCCTCCTTATGTGCGTCTTGTTTTGCGCTCACAGGGCGCTGCCGCGTCACTCTGACGCGCCGCCGCGGTGCCTGCCGGGATTTGCAGTCTCCCGGAGCGGCGGCGCGGAGTCCGGTGTTCCTCGACTCTTGGCAGTGGTGGCTGGTGTGGGCAAAGTCCTCTGCCTTCCTGAGAGGTAAGTTAAGCTGACTCTCGGCGGTGGCGGCGAATGCTCTGTGGTCTCCCCCGCTCTGCCGGGGTGTTCCTCCTTATGTGCGTCTTGTTTCGCGCTCACAGGGCGCTGCCGCGTCACTCTGACGCGCCGCCGCGGTGCCTGCCGGGATTTGCAGTCTCCCGGAGCGGCGGCGCGGAGTCCGGTGTTCCTCGACTCTTGGCGGTGGCGGCTGGTGTGGGCAAAGTCCTCTGCCTTCCTGAGAGGTAAGTTAAGCTGACTCTCGGCGGTGGCGGCGAATGCTCTGTGGTCTCCCCCGCTCTGCCGGGGTGTTCCTCCTTATGTGCGTCTTGTTTCGCGCTCACAGGGCGCTGCCGCGTCACTCTGACGCGCCGCCGCGGTGCCTGCCGGGATTTGCAGTCTCCCGGAGCGGCGGCGCGGAGTCCGGTGTTCCTCGACTCTTGGCGGTGGCGGCTGGTGTGGGCAAAGTCCTCTGCCTTCCTGAGAGGTAAGTTAAGCTGACTCTCGGCGGTGGAGGCGAATGCTCTGTGGTCTCCCCCGCTCTGCCGGGGTGTTCCTCCTTATGTGCGTCTTGTTTCGCGCTCACAGGGCGCTGCCGCGTCACTCTGACGCGCCGCCGCGGTGCCTGCTGGGATTTGCAGTCTCCCGGAGCGGCGGCGCGGAGTCCGGTGTTCCTCGACTCTTGGCGGTGGCGGCTGGTGTGGGCAAAGTCCTCTGCCTTCCTGAGAGGTAAGTTAAGCTGACTCTCGGCGGTGGCGGCGAATGCTCTGTGGTCTCCCCCGCTCTGCCGGGGTGTTCCTCCTTATGTGCGTCTTGTTTCGCGCTCACAGGGCGCTGCCGCGTCACTCTGACGCGCCGCCGCGGTGCCTGCCGGGATTTGCAGTCTCCCGGAGCGGCGGCGCGGAGTCCGGTGTTCCTCGACTCTTGGCGGTGGCGGCTGGTGTGGGCATATTCCTCTGCCTTCCTGAGAGGTAAGTTAAGCTGACTCTCGGCGGTGGCGGCGAATGCTCTGTGGTCTCCCCTGCTCTGCCGGGGTGTTCCTCCTTATGTGCGTCTTGTTTCGCGCTCACAGGGCGCTGCCGCGTCACTCTGACGCGCCGCCGCGGTGCCTGCCGGGATTTGCAGTCTCCCGGAGCGGCGGCGCGGAGTCCGGTGTTCCTCGACTCTTGGCGGTGGCGGCTGTTGTGGGCAAAGTCCTCTGCCTTCCTGAGAGGTAAGTTAAGCTGACTCTCGGCGGTGGCGGCGAATGCTCTGTGGTCTCCCCCGCTCTGCCGGGGTGTTCCTCCTTATGTGCGTCTTGTTTCGCGCTCACAGGGCGCTGCCGCGTCACTCTGACGCGCCGCCGCGGTGCCTGCCGGGATTTGCAGTCTCCCGGAGCGGCGGCGCGGAGTCCGGTGTTCCTCGACTCTTGGCGGTGGCGGCTGGTGTGGGCAAAGTCCTCTGCCTTCCTGAGAGGTAAGTTAAGCTGACTCTCGGCGGTGGCGGCGAATGCTCTGTGTGTCATGGTGAAAAATGTTGTGTTATTGCTAGCAGTGGTAGTTTGGTGTTGAAGATTGAGGTACTGGTTGTTTGATTGTAATCTGGTCTGACACTAACAAATTAACAAAAGTACAAATGCTACACTCAATTGCTTTTCATTCATCACGGTGGAGCAGTCCTAACCCAAAAGGCAGTCTTACTTGTTCAACAACAAGTAATTACAAGCTAGGGACGCACTTGAGTCAAGATTTTTATGAGTTGTTGTTAACCCACCCGCCACCACCACTATACCATATGGGGCTAATTCAGCATTTAAATGTTTGGGAGTACTCCTTAATGTAGTCTTACACTGCACACCTTTGTGAATCAGCACTAAAACGTGCAAGTAGTAAGGGTGCACAATCCCTTCTATTTGCACTAACCGCACATGAATATTCCATCAGTATTCACATTGTATATGCTTTTAGTCCATTTCACAAAGGCATGAAGAAGTACTTAAGAGTACTTTACGTATTCCAAAATGCCTTTGTGAGCAGGCCCCAATGTATAATATGGATTATTTCTAGCGTCATTAAACAAGTTGTAGCAGACAAACAAAGCAGTCTTTAAGTCGGCCCTAAAAAAGGAATTGCACACTTGCAAGTCACAGAGTCATCCTTAGAAATGTAAAACTGTGACACTGGTATTTTGAGTCAGCAATGAGGTTTGACACGTTTCACCTTTCTGTAGTTGCTCATCCAGATTCCACGTCTGAGGTGCGACCGCCCTGCTCATCACTGGGTCTCCTTGGCGTCACTACTCATGCAAGTACATTCACGGCGGTGGCGAAAACCGATCATGTCGAAAGCACAAATAAACACAAGGCTCTGCTGTCGTCTTTAAAAGCATTTAGGCTGCTTCTTGCAGGCATACATTTTGTAAAGATTGATCCTTTGGTCTGAGATTTCATTTAGCTCCTTTGCCCCCCCGGATCCAGGAAAATAAACAAACAAACACTATCATCTAGCACCGATAGCCGCGCTGACAACATCCTGTGCTTAAACAGCAGAGCTCTGCCCTCCGCGCACACTCTCTAAAGAAATATGTACGGCCCACTCGTCATTGATTCACAGCCTCTGGGCTCGAGGTTAGGTCAGAAGCAGACTACTTCCAGGGCCAGTGGCGCAGTGGGCAGCGGCACCTGACATTGCTGCAAACACACTTTCATACCCTTCCGAGTGTGCACAACATTATGAGACGTTAATTTCACTGTGAGAAAACACTCCATCATCGCTCAAGACACCTAATATTAGGTCCCACTTTACTGCTGAAAAGAAAACAGACTAATACAGCGAACCAAGAGGGGGAGCATTTAACATGTCGCCACAATAGCAAGCTACTCACATTAATTAATGATTTTTGGAAACGAGACCAGAAGAAAACTACAACTAGAGATGTTCGTATTTTAAATAAAGATTGGAAAAGCCTTTTCTTGTTTCCAAGTACGATTTAAACCGCAGCAGGGCAGAAACAAAAACTCCTCCCCCTCAGGCAGGCCTGCTGTTCTCTCCCTCAGCCAGGACGTAGGCGGCGCCAGGGGAGCCCTGCTCGCGGTGCATGCTGGGAAGCTGGGAGTCCCGTTTTCCGGAGGTGATGCAGGGAGAGCCGGTGTACTATCAATAGACCCAACCCATCAAGAGGAGCCCGATCCCCAGCAACAGCCCGGTGAGTGGGAGGGGATGGGAGGGGAGGGGAGGGGTGTACGCGCGTGTGTCTGTGTGCGCTGGTGTGTGTGTGGGGGGTTCTGTGTGTGCGTGTAGGTGCGCTAGTGTGTGTAGGTGGTGCGGCGGCGACGGGGGGTGTGCCTGTGTATGCGTGTGTGTCTGTGTATGCGTGTGTGTGTGTCTGCGTGTATGCGCATGCGTGTTTGGAGCTTCCCAGGAGACAGCAGCTGAGCGCGTTCGCGAGCGCGTGGCCCGCTGAGATCGCCTCCTTCAACAGGAAATGCGCGCGGCCGGCACTGTCTCCTGGGAAGCAGAGTCAGCAACAAAAGATCTCTGGCGAGACACAGCGCTTACGCGCTGTGTTTTCGCTACGAGACCTAAAAATGGGAAATGCCATAAATATAGAAAATAGTAATACATCAGTCAACAAACGTTTCTAGTTCGAAGAAAATGCCCTGAAAATGAAGAGCAAAACAGATGTCTGAATCATAATATTTAAGAATAAACAAAGCCAATTGTGCCACATCCCATAGCAAACAAGCATTGGAAATGTAAAAGCTCTTGCATTTGCTTGAGCTAGAGCTATTGGCGTTGTAAATGATAATGTCTTTTACAGACGTGTTATGGTGTATGTGTGTGGTTGTAGTGGACTTATGTGGGTTGGATTGGAATTGTTAATTGTGGAATTGTGTGACATAGAATTGTGTGGTGTCGAGTTGATTTGTGAAATGGAATTATGTGGCATAGTGTGCACTGGCAATTGAGTGTACTGGAATTATGTGGAGTGGGATTGTGTGTTATGGAGTGGAATTATGTGGAATGGTATTTTGTGTTGTGGAGTGGTATGTAGAGGAGTTTAATTCTGTGGTGTGCTGTTAAATTTTATGGCATGATGTGGGGTTGTGTTGCTTGGATGTATGTGATGTAGTGTCAGGCCACCAAATTTTGACTGTTGGATTAAAGATATGGTGCAATGGCCGACTGCAAAAGAAACTCAAATTAAGTGGGTTAGGTAGGATTAAAAACTAGCTTAAGATCTCATGGCGAAGCCAGAAGTTATCTGGTAATTAACTAGTACCCAGATACCAGACCACCTTAATCTTTTGTGATTGGGAATAAACCCAAGAATACAGATAATTATTAGTGGGGCTAACGATGACTGAGATTCAAGTGGGCCAGTGCTATGGTACAGTGATGAATGGGGGAGCAGGCAGGATATAGTCGGTTACAAATAGCACAGAGAAAGAGGGTACTTTGAGACAGAGGTAGGATTAAAGGTGATCAATACATTGCAATGAACCCAGCGGGTTTAACTCAGTACCTTTAGTTAGAAGTTCCTTGAAGGATGTTATTATTGCTTCATCTGAGGGTACTTCAGTGTGAAGGGAGTATGGTACGTGGAGTTGAGTGGGCAGAAGTGTTTTATTTCCCATGTAAATTGATTTAGGTTGTTGGTTTGGTTGTGTGAGGAGGAGCCCGCTTTCAACCCTGTGGTAGACCCTTGCCGGGGCTCTCGGGACGTGTTGCTGTCCGCCACACCAGACAGGCAAGGGTTAATTAACCCGACCTACTCTTCCCCGCAGGAACGCCCAGGGAAGAGACACTACCAATGGGAGGAGGTTTATACCCAATTTTTAACAACTAGCTTCACCCATGACCGATCTATTAAAAAGAGACAAAGACTAAACAAGAGCTGAGACACCCCTCTCCTGCCCTTAAAAAGGCCTTTATTCAATTGAAACATGCCCTCACTTCCCGACTGGTCCTACTCAGTCCTGACTATTCTCTGCCTTTTGTGTTACAAACGGATGCCTCGGATGCTGGCTTGGGCGCAGTGTTATCCCAAATCGACTCCCAGGGACACGAGAGACCTATTTTGTATATAAGCGGGAAACTGTTCCCATGAGATTATTCATGTTGAGTTGCATGCAATACAAATAAAGTTGGAAATAAACAACCACAACCCCACCTGGAGTTACAAAGTTCAACCATCTACTAAGATCCTGCCACGTCAACAACAGAACACTCCGGGATATGGAATCACCTTAGCCTAACACTCCATGTATCCAGCAAGACTAAAAAATTCTCGCATATCATATTGTTACACAAACGCAGTGTATAGAGGTGACACTTTTACATTTTTTCCACAAGGAAAGTCAATAAAAAAAGTTGCACTTTAAGATGTATTGTCCTTCATACCCACACAAACCAGCCAACTCAATGAGACACAACAGACAATTCTAGGGAACCATAATGAAAACCTCATTGCAGCCCCAGAGGATCCAATAATACTAGAACGCTATACAAAACAGAAACTACGATTCTAGAAACATTCTAGATTAAGAATACAGTTCTTTGAAAATGTAAACGACATACAACCTCCAATCACACCCAGGAAAGGAAGAGACGAATTTCCCAAAAAGCATACACAAACAACACATTGTATATGTAACCAGCTATTCATCGATAACAGAAAACTAGTACAAAGCAGTGATGTCTGTCGCCAGTCAACGCATCACAACAAGCATAAAAACTCATTTATTTGCAGAACTGACCATTTGATGTAGCTCCAGTCTGCAAGGAAACTATCAGTAGGGGATTTTAGATCTCTGAAGCCTATGATAAAAAAAATCCGACAGCCAAGCAACTCAACTGCAGAGAAAACAGCCTGGGCGAGGGTCCACTGACCCTGCGGAGTTGGTGGGGGGGGGCTTTGGTGGAGCCTGGAAGTGTCCGACTCCATGCCCGGGTGACTGCCGGAGGAACCAACCCTGCCAAGTATCACGCATCAGGCGTGAGGCTAATGCATTTCAGTGCGGTGGTACGCATCACCGCACTGAAATGCAATATCACGCATTATAGTACCTCCTCTGTGAAGCAGGAGCGCTGCTAAAATGTACCATACTGAGAAAGTTGCAGTAGCAATGCGCTCTCTGCGCTTCTCCTCGGCAGCTCAGGGGCTGACTCATCAGTACAAAGGCAGCTCTATTAGCTGCTACAATGTATAAAACAAAGTACATGCACCCGACAGCACACGCTACATCTAGGAGCAGCAGGCAAGGGTACCGCCCCCATGGCAGGGGCCACAGGCATGGCACATGATCTTTTCACCGCATGGCAACTGTTGATGATGTCGGGAGCAAAACCCTCAGTGCACTCTGAAGCCAAGAAGGCTGGAAGTGAGTAAAGGCTGACTCACCGGCTGTGGGTAATCAGAAACTGGGATACATGAACGAGCACAAGTCACCGACATACGAGCTGCAAGGCTGTGAGTAACCAGCCCTCAAACTGCCACTGAAAACCATGTTCCTTCCTAATTAAAAGAAGCGTATCAGGGTGCTCGTGCAAAGATACGTGAGAACTCCTTGTGAACCATCGATCCCGAGGCTATTACTCAAAAGCTTTAGAAGGGCTAAGGAAACTTTATTCATGGTCCAATATATAAATAAAGTTACTTTTTTGTGGCCGCAATATTGATGCACTCTACCACTTTACATATTATACTATAAGCACAGATGCCATAGTAAGAGTATGGAATATAGTACGAGGGGGAAAAAAACAAATAAAATGTGGATACAGATCCACCCCATCCAAAACCCCCATCCCCCTTTCCAATCCCCATTCTGAACTGAAAGTGGAACAGACGTTTTAGGTCTGGGTTTTGACAGTGGACTGTCACACAGACCTACTGTCAACAATACAACAGTAGGTGGGCAGTAAGAAAGCCAACAGAAAGTACGCCAGGAGGGAGGCGGGAAGAATGAAAACACGGGCAATAGGAGGGGGCGGGAACAAAGACATCATGGAAATAAAACAAATCTAGCAATCAATAGCAAACAAAACAAACTGTGGCTGCAATTAAGCAAATTTCAACATGTATAGTGATGATTAAAACAGATGCCGAACCTCTTCCCCAGGCAGTTTCGGCCTTGTGGGTCACAGGTGAGCATAGGAGGGGGCGAGAAGAAAGGCAACAGAAAGTACAGCGGGAGGGGGGCAGGTACAAAGGGAATCCAGATAATCGGAAGGGGTGGAAAGAAAGACAAGGACAACAGGACTGGGAAGGAATAAAGACAACAAGGACAATGGGGAGGGGGGCGGGAACAAAGGAATACGAACAAAGGAAGAGGGCAGGAACAAAGACAAAACAAACTACTGCAGGAGGGGAGGCCGGAGCAAAGTGAACACAGGTAATCGGAGGGGGCCAGGAGCAAAGCAAAACACGAATAGGAACGTTACAAAACAGGCCGAGGCAAAAGAAAAAGTAGTGCGCATACCAAAACGTATGGCCCATATTGAAAGGATCCATGTAGCACGGGCGGTCCGCAGGGCGGGAACAAAACAACCACAATGCGGGACAAATGTCCTCTAGTCATAAATGAAAACTATGAAAATTATGAAGGCAGACCAGCAACCAATGAACAACAGTGGACGTGTGATGATGTGTTCAAACTCCACAGTGGTATTACAGCATTCCTCACGACACAGCGAATGCACGCTGTCTCTAGGCTCGGCATAAAAACGCTGATGCTGTACAGCATGAACAAAAGGACAAAAGGTGCAATGATGAATTGGTAATTAAACAAGGTAACCAACCACAGATTCAAACGAGCGCAGGCGGGCCCGCGGCCCTTGTACCTTGTACTTCCATGGCCCTGGTCTGCCCGCTGTCCTCGGGCTCGGTCGGGCGCAGGCGCAGCTGATATTAGATCCGGGTCTCTCTTTCCGCGGCGGGTGGGCACGCGCGCGCTCACTCAGTGCGTAGGAGCTTTCGCAGCTGTATAGGAGGGCGAGAGGGGGCACGCGCCGGCAGTCAGTCAGACAGACTGACGGACCGAGCGCCATGGAGCCGCCGCTGCTGCTCACCGCCTGCCTCCTGCTGCTCGGCGGGGCCCGCGCCGACCTCTCCGGTGAGTGTGAGGAAAGAGGGGGGGGGACATCTCACCCCTGGGCGGGTGGGGGTGGCGGCAGGCAGGCGGGCGGTATGTGTGCGTGTGTGTGTCTGCGTGCATGTGCGCTCGTGTGTCTCTCTGTGTGTGTGCTCGTGTGTGTGTGTGCGTGCTTGTGCGAAAAGCTGTGGCTCTGTGTGTGTGTATGCGAGAAGTGCATGAGGCACAAACTGTAGAGGGTCGCGTGTAAAACTGAAACTGACATGCTGTTCACAGTTGACGCGCGCGACGTAATCCCAGTCAAGGAGCTGCGCGTTCACATTGCTTGTCCGCTGTCTGTTCCCCTTGAGCCCTTGAAAGATGAAATGATCACAATAAGTCTCGCAGCGACGGATCGCTTTCGCGATCCGGTTCGCAGTGCGAGACCTAAAAAAGGACCCAAGGGTTCCATACTTTTACATCTTGCCTAAGATCCACAAAGGAACCAGACCGGCACCAGGGAGACCAATTGTTTCAGGGATAGACTCCGTCTTGGAGCCCCTCTCACAATTTTGTGACCACTTCCTGCAACCCCTTGTGAAAAGCATCCCCTCTTACATCCAGGACACCACAGATGTATTACGCATTCTGGACACTATCCAGAACACAGGGGAGATTGATCTCTTGATTACCCTAGATGTTGAGGCCCTCTACACGAACATTCCCCAGAGGGCCACTCTAGAGGTAATTGAGGAGAGACTAGGTTTGGAAACTTGGAACTCGAACACTCCACAGACTTTCATCATGGAATGCGCCACCCTAGCACTGACAGAAAATTATTTTGAATTTAGGGGCAAGTACTACCACCAGACCCAAGGCACCTTTATGGGCAGTACTTTTGCCCCGTCGGTGGCCTGTCTGTACATGGCCAAGTTTGAAAGCACACACATAGACCATGAGTCCAATCCTTTTCGAAACAACATCAAAATGTGGAAACGCTTCATTGATGACATCCTGATCTTGTGGAAAGGCCCCACAACCTCACATGAAGCTTTCCTAGAGTGGGTCAATACACTAAACCCCCATTTAAACTTCACCATGGCCACCTCACCCAAGGAGATTGCCTTCCTGGATCTAACGATAAGACTGGATGAAGGGTCCATAAGCACGACCATGTATCGTAAACCCACCGACCGCAACAGTCTCCTACACTATAAAAGCCACCATCCGAAGGCCTTACGCACCAACTTGCCTTTTGGCCAATTCCTGCGGATAAGGCATAATTGTAGTGCTGTGTATGATTACAAAAAGGAATCCACAATCCTGTCTAGGAACCTACTCGACAGGGGTTACCCTAAAAGCGAGGTCTTGAAAGCTAAGAAACGGGCTAGGAACAATAACCGTGAGGCACTGCTTGAGCGACAGGAAAGAGTCCCTGTCGAGAACCAACCTATCACGTGTGTGACCACATTTACCCCACTGTCTAATCAAATCAGGAACACGATCAGACATCATTGGGACATATTAAACACAGGTGACATGACCCTGGAAGAACCTAGGTTCGCCTTTAAGAGATCGCAAAATTTGAAGGATATCCTAATCAGCACCAGACCCAAGAAAGCCAGAAAGGACACCCAACAAACATTGTGGCATCTACCTCCGGTCACGGGCCATTATCCTTGTGGAATGTGTGGTGTCTGTAGATACACCATGACAGTCAAAACCATACAGCTCTCTGAGACCTTCACATGGGAGATTAGACACCACACAAACTGCAACACCTCACACTGTATGTACCTACTCACGTGCCCTTGTGGCTTACAGTATATCGGGATGACAACCCGTCCCGTTAAAACCCGAATTATTGAACATCGCAGCAACTTTCGCTGCAAGAAGACTCACACAAAAATGTGCAAACATTATGTAGACCACGGCCATGACGAAGAATCTGTGAAGTGGGTAGTACTAGAATCCAGCCCCAACTGCCCGAAAAATGCCCTCTTTCAGAAGGAACAGAGATGGGTCCATCGTTTGTCTTCAGATAAGCAGGGTCTCAACGAGGACATCCCGTGGCACTCTCTTTGAGCCATCCAGTCCTAACCAATATACTGTTGCCACCATTATTAAATAGCCTTTCAACCATCTTTGGGCTGTACTCTGAGTCAATACCTTCCCCCGCTGGGACCATACCTTCCAGTGAACAACACAGACACTTTATATGGTTCCCCTACCTCTGTGACACCATGGCCACACTGATTGCCACTCACTCAGCCACTCCACGACCCTGTGCAATCCTTGTGCCGGTTGCGTCTGGGTCGCTGTCTTTCTGACACACTCGAGACAGGTGATCTATCCCAGTTCATTCAGGACGCCAATTGAGCCCCCAGCGCCTAACTACTGATGTCACCACATCGCCAATATCTCTCAAACTATGCACAATTATAATAACATTAAGCAGAGTTTGGATGAACTCAGTATCACAGGCACCGATGCACCAGTCTAAGATGGCCGCCGTTACACTGGTCTACACAACGCTAATGCACTGCTATGGGATTTTACCCGTCACAAAAGCCGCCCCGGCGAGACAGAACACACCAAGTCCGAACAAAATAAGATAAAGTCCTTCAATATGCCATATAGAGTAGGCTGGACTGCAAGTTATACTCACCCGGATTCGAGACATTGGTTACTGCTTAACAGAGCTAATGTTAACAAGTAATCAACCCGTGATATGCCGATGCACTAGTCCAAGATGGCCACGTCGCGATCGGCCGAAATCACGTGACACGTCATAGAAGGCGGAGACGCGTGATACACACCGATTCGTTGTGTTTTGGTTAAATAACCCTGACCGCCGAGATCACATACCTACTCGAGCTCGGCGGAGAAGGGTAGGTCATGCAGCCCGGACGCAAGAGATTAGAGGTGAGTGCTGTAGCGGTAAACGAGGGATGGGAGGATAGGAGCCCCTTGGTTTTTAGGAGTTGTTCACCAGCTAATAACTCTTTGGCGGTATTTTTATCCTTAACTTCAGTTATAACCTAAGGGCTCATCCTTGATGTTCAGTCCCGCCGACCCCTCATGTGGCTGTTAGTTCTTGACCAATAGGTGAGTAGGGGTTACGAGCCTTGCATACCTTTAGCTCATCTAGTCACAGAGGTAGTTTGTGTGTGTGTGTTTTCACCTAGCCACCTTAAATTACAAACGGTGTCTCTCTCTATCTCCATACAATGCCTGCACGTGGTAAGAACCCAGGTGGACAGTGATTGTAGCCTGAATAGCTGTTGTACATACTTTTTTAACCTTTTTAATCTCCACCACCCCACAAACCCCCTCACCAGCTCAGTGGTTGTTGTGTGTACCCCACCGTTTACACTATGCACATACAACTGACAAGGCATGCAGTGGTTTTTGTTTAATGCTCAATATTACCAACAGCATGCCACATTGTTCACAGATCCTATTCATGACGTGACCTACTATGCATATTGCAAATTTGTTTTTAACCCTTGTTGTTTATCTCTTCCCTATGTATAGGCATAGGACAACCCACAGAGGTAATACATACACCACTACACACATGACACTAGCATGTTGGTTTTCACCTTTTTAAGGTCCTGATGAATCGCGGGCAATTATTACCCATTGCGAGAAACATGTCGACCATCTTCACCCCTAGCCCCATCTAGGGTCACCTGACCTTACTTGTTGACACCTAGTGAGCTAGTCCCTTGTTTTTAATTGCAGCCAGGGGACCCCCAGAATAAAGTGAATTCCGGTACCCCTAGCTACATTTTAATATCCCTTTTCACTATCACACACCACCTTGCCCACACACCCACACCGCACCATAAGGCTGTTGGATAAAAAGATCTCCGCTAAAGAGCCCCTCTTTGAGGTGAGCCCGTCGGGGATTGCACCGCCTCCCCGACGAGGAGCAACCGCCGATGATGAAGCATGACACCCTTCTGGGTGTGTGAGGCAAATCCATCCAACAAAATGGATGCCCTAGGGTGTTACTATTACACCTTTGGTCACGCCAGTTAAGTCTTCCCTAGTTGTATATTGGAACAGTCCAGCAACCCCTCGTTTTTGTATTCTCAGGTACGGACACACGCTGTGACTGGACCTTCCACCAACCTGAGTGGTAAATAGTGTCCGCTGATCAAGTGATCACTTTTCCTTCCTCCCTCTTTTTGACAAAAACTTGAGCACGGTTCACACCGTGGGAGTTCCCCCTAGGTGGGTTAGTCTGTTCATATCCCCCACTAGTAGTTGACCTTATACCAAGTTGGTGGGTCACACTTGGTCCAGAGCCCATTGCGGCATTGGAACCTCTTTTCTCTTTGTCTCCTTTTCTTTACCCTTTTCCCTACCTTCTGTGAAGGACTCCACTCCACCGAGACCAGCCACCCTTGACCACTCCGTCATGGAGGGTCAAGGACTGAGTTTTGGCGAGGAGGATGCAGCAGCTATCATGAGGACACCATCTTTGTTTGGTATTGATGTTGAACCAGCTACGGGGAGCAATACAACAGAGTGGCAATCACTATCAGATTTAAAACGAGAATGGATAAGGATAACAATCCATGGGACGATGATGGCTCAATATTTCAAAGCCAAAATAGCACCGAATGGGTTGATCGTAAAAAATTTCCCCAGGATTTTCTGGGAGGATGGACAATTTAAAGTTGAATGGTCACAAGTGTCGTGGAAGTGTACACACGACCTCCTCATTCTAATAGTAAATACAGCCAAACGACTAGCAGATGCACTTCTGGTTAAAATACAAGCAGCCGAGGCTGCCCTGAAAACAGCGGTACAAAATCCAGGCTTCAAAACAAAATTAGCTGAGATTAATAAAGAGATGGCGGAACATAAAGAATATCTTATGAACCAGAAGGTAGCTAAACTACAAAAGGACATCAAGAAATTCTCAAAGGAGAAAGTCTATCCATACTTAAGGGATGACTATGTGCCCCCGGGGACCAACTACAATTCAGACTCCAGTACTAATTCCTCCAGAAGGGGCTCCAACAGTGGCTCTGATAGTAGCGGAGATAATAGTGCGGCGCAGATACCGCCGAGGGCTAGAAGAGGAAGGGGACGTGGTCAACAAAACTTCCCTAACTATCCGAACCAGGGACCACCAACAGGGCCCCCTTTCTGGCAATATCCACAATTCCCCCACTTCCAACCCCCGTTTGCCCCCCAATATCCTCCATTTTACCCCCCTCAAAACCCTACACACCCTCCTTTTTTAGGCAGAGGTTGGGGCAGAGGGCGAGGGCGAAAAAGAGGGAACGTACCGGAAAAGAGGGTACAATGGGAGGAAGCATGCCCACAAGGGATGGACACGAGGAGCACGAGCCGGTCAGGACCACAATAAGCCTGGTGGTCAATCTCTCTGACCGCCTCCTCACACAGAGAGAGGAGGATGTCCTACAGAAAGGTTTGGGTTTCGTACCCACACCCAAGATTGATCAATTCCAACAAACTAGGGAACTCAAATCATTTTTCAGAAAAATTAGGTTGAAAGCCTTTTTTGAAGGAAAGCCCTGTGAACCCACGGATGACTCTGGACTACATAATCCATCAACATTCACACCGCACAACGGAATGGTCCCACATGAGGTTCTCACATTTGAACAAGCGGTACTGAAAGACATTTCTAAATTGAACCGACATACACCTCATTGCAACATCTCTAGGGACGAGATGGCTGTACTGAGATCACTGGCGGATGATCCACTGATTACTATAAAACAAGCAGACAAAGGTGGTGCCACGGTTCTAATGAATACTAAGGACTATGAGTTGGAATGCAACAGACAACTGGGTAATCAAAAATACTACACTCCCATTACTAACGATCCAACCCAGCGCTTGCAGACTATCATCACGAGCCTGGTTACAAGCGCTGAGTGCGACCAATGGATCACAAGGAAAGAGGCAGACTTCCTTATAACAAGCATTTGCAATGCAATAGGTCTCGCAGTTGTTAGAGTTTGAGTTATTGGCATTGTAAATGGCAATGCCATTTATTTATGTGTTGGTGTCTAAAACATAAATAAAAGGCATTGTCATTTACAATGCCAATATGTTAAACTCTCGCAAATGCGAGACCTATTGCATTGCAAATGCTTGTTGTTTTTCCCCAGTGGAGTCCAGCGGCTGACCTGTGGTGTCCTACAGCCGGATTCCAAATAGTACATATATTTTGAGCAGATGCCGGAAAAAGGAAACATTCCTCCCAGAAATGGAAAGCACATTGATTTATTCTCGGAGCTGGAAAGGAACGGGAGGGGAGAGAGAAAGTCGTCTGTCAGTAGTAGCATAGTTCGCAAACAGAGTAAACGAGTTTGAGCTATTGACATTATAAATGACAATGCCTTTTATTTAAAAAAATTTTAAAACATAAATAAAAGGCATTGTCATTTACAATGCCAATAGGTTAAACTTGCGTAAATGGGAGACCAATTGCATTGAAAATCCTTCCCCTAGATAGCTCACCTGCCATGCCATAACTTCTCCACTAATGAGAAGTGAGCAGTGTGAGCACGTGCACAATAATGTGCCTGCTGTCACTGCAGTCCAGAAACAAAGGGATCGCCTATGCCAGGGCACAAAACAGAGCCCAATGGAGACCCGATTCGAGGCCTCCTTTAAAAAACTGCTGGTGCTCAGCACCGGTGAGACCTGGCCCACTTAAAGCCCTGCCGATTGGTATTGTTGTGGTGTTAGTAGCATTATTAGTGGATTGGTTATAGACTATGGGTGGCAGACATAATTGCAGTATTCGTTGTAGTAGTACTGCTGATGATACTGGTGGTACTGTAGGTGGTTTCGCTGATGGTAGTAGTACTAGTAGTGATGGCACTGGTGTAGGTGAAAGTAATAATAGTGCTATGTGGTGGATGCGGTGTTGGCAGTGGTAGTTTGGTATTGCTTATGGCAATGGTATTTGTGTCCTCTAGTGGTGGTATTGGTATTAGCAGTGGTGGTATTGATGGTGGTGAAACGGTTTGTGATGGTTGATGTTATGAAGGTGATATTGGTGATGGTGGTGGTGGTGTTAGTGATGGTGTGGCACAGATGGCAGTTTGGGTATTGTCATGGTGTCAGTCAAAATTCTTTATTGCGATAACTTAATATCATACAAAGACAATGGCATAAAATCACAAACAACAAGTAGCATGAATAAAAACAGTTAAAAGCATTTAAGAAAACATTTTAGTTAAAAATCAATCATCAATCAATGTGCCATGTTATAATTCATTAATACTTAGTAAGTACATGGTATTAAAGTGCAATAGTGCTAAAGTGCAAATAAAGTGCAATATACCAAGGGTGGGTCCCCGCATAGATATTGTAATAGGTAACTACAAGCCCTGATACACTGAAATCTAGAGATCTTAACCAAAAGTTGCCAGCAGCCAGACTAGTTAATAAACGAGTCTGGACTTCAATAGGAGGTAGGCACACTTTTAAGTCTGATATTCCTGCTTCTTATTGCTCTCACCAGGAAATTTGCCACAAAAAACATGATCCTGGGGGTTTGCAACATTTGTAGGTAAATTAGAGCAGGTCGGACCAAAATAAATCCCGCTTCCTTAAGTATAGGAACGAGAAACAACCTCCTGGCATCATTATAATAGCTACAGAACATTATAAAGTGCATTGTGCTCTGTTCTGAAAAAAGATCACAAGGACAGGGCGGGGCCTTTTCAGGGGTACTCCACTCAGAGTAAAAACCCAAGTTAAAATGAATCAGGTTAAGTCTAAAACGAGTTAAAATGAACCTATGATAGGGATTAGTCACCACATTGAGATAGTTGTCAGGACCACTAGGTATAGCCAGCAAAAGGCTGGCCCTAACACAGGGTTTCTTTAGCTCTATTTCTTCTCTCTCCAAGGAGAGGAGCTCCTTCATAGCAACCTTGATAGAGACAACGTCATTGGATGTTATGGAGTCAATGACTGTGTATAATTCAGGCCTCCCCAACCTACAAAAACTGTCCTTAATATACTTTAACCATCCAATCCTGTGTACATTGTCTAGGGTCAGACAATCCCTTATTATAGTATGGTTTAAGGGAATTTCAGGATTAAGCCACATCTTAAGCCATGCGATTAATGGTGCTGTTCTAATCAGATCGGTGATGAAGCCTTCTCCTAACTCCTGGTGGACGGTATAGGATGGGGTTGACTGCGGAACGCCCAAAACAGATCTAAAAAATTTGTTTTCCGCGGTCTGAATGGGATCGACTCTTTTATACCCCCACAAGGAGCCACCATATGAGGCTACAGAGATACATTTAGCTTTATATATTTTGCTAATAGCTTCAAAAGGCCTACCCCCCAGTCTTTTTGAAAACCCATGAAGGGCAGCGGAAGTTCTGGCCAGTGTGGCTACTCTACTTTTTACGTGAGGACCCCAACTACCTTTCTCGTCAAAGGTGATCCCCAGGTAAGGGAAAGAGGTGACCCGAACAAGTTTTTCCCTACCGCAAAAAAAGGTTTTATGGAGGGATTTCCTTGAAGCCCGGCCCATGAGCATGACCTGAGATTTTTTCGCATTTATTTTCAGGTCTAGAGAACCCATAAAGGATTCAAAAGCGTCCAAGAGCCATTGAAGCCCCACACCTGTTCGGGCCAGTAGCACCGCGTCGTCCGCGTACAGAAGAACTGGTATACCCTGTTCCCCTGCACGTGGAATGTCGCTTGTAATACCACTTAGGGCGGGCTCTAGAGCATTCACATACAGCGTGAACAGTAGTGGTGCCAAAATGCATCCCTGGCGGACTCCCCTTTCAGACGCAAACACTTCAGTACACCTTCCATTAGTGGAGACTCTAACTTTAGCAGACAGGCCAGAGTGGAGGTCGGACAATAAGTTGACAATGGATCTGTCCAGGCCCATGTCAACTAATTTAAACCAGAGCTTGGATCTATTGACCATATCAAATGCAGAGGAGAGGTCCATGAACCCTAGGTACATGGACCCATCCTTGGCTCTGGTGTATTTCTCAATCAATAGGTGAAGATTGAGACACTGGTCCAGGGTACTTCTCTTGGGTCTAAACCCGTATTGCACATTGCTCAAGATATTATTCTCAGAGGCCCATTCATTCAATTTCGCTAATAAGACTCTCCCAAGAATCTTAACTGAGGAGTCTATCAATGAAATGGGCCTGTAGCATGCAGGGTCCTGCCTATTACCTTTTTTGAAAACCGGGATAATAGTTGAGGTTTTCCAAGACTCAGGAATATTGTCACATTTTAAGGCATTAAAAACCCTGCAAAGCAGTCTTGACCAGAAGTTAGGGAAGCATTTAAAGGCATCAGCCGGGACACCATCCGGTCCCGGTGCCTTTTTTGTCAAAGTGCGATTAATAACAACTAAAACTTCCTCAGCTTCAAAGTGCAAGTGGTTTCCTGGTATAATGGTAGACTCTTCATAATCACTATTCTCAACTAAAGAATGGCCTGAATATATGTCTCTAAAATGTTTGATCCAGTCCTCATCTGGGATATTGGTTTCTAGGGGAGAGTTATCCTCGCCTGTAAGAAGGGGTTGGTTAACAATCCTCCAGAACTCACCGCTATTTTTTATTATAGCTGGGTCTGTAAGTTGCGCCCAAGCTTCGTCTTTAAGCTCTTTCTTTCTGGCTGCAATGGCTTTTTTATATAAGGCCCTACTAGTCCTAATGAGATCACGATCCTTTGGATCAGATTTAAGAGCATCAAGCAACACAGAATGTGCTAGGGAACAACTATGATCAAACCATCTTTTAAGAGGTTTTGTTTTAGACTTGCTGATCACAGAGAGCCTACCGTTTATTTTACAGCATATGCTACTAAATGCGAGAATTACATCCCCGTCGTTAGCATCATTCGATAGGCATACACCAACCTCTTCCTCAGCCTCTAACAAGACTTCTTGAATGAACGGTTCTGGGGTTATACTATCCCATTTAAGCCTGCGTCTTTGGTCCTTAACTTTAAGTGGTCCATCCATAAAAATTGAGCCATGGATGCTGTGAGAAGTTGGCCCGATATGCAACGTTCGCTATTCTAGCGACCGCTATGTATCGTTCCAACGACCCTTATGGTGTTTGGTTGTAAGTCAACCTATAGACCAGCTATCCTAGTAGCGTGGATACGAGCAGTCTAAGGCTAAAGACTCGAGAGGGCGTGTTAAGCCAGCTGTTTACCACACATGTACCCCTTGAACACCCAGTGAAAGGACACCACACAAGTGTTATGAAAATAAACAGTATATTTATTAAGAATCACAACAGCCCTGTACTCTTTATGAGGACAGGGTACTAAGCACAAACCAAATCTCTTTAGTAAATACTTCAAGTGCACAGGTTAAAACAAGTGTCCGGGGACACGGAAAGGTTAAGGCAAGTCGGAAGCGAGGGACTCGGGACCCTAGAGTAAGGAGGCTATGCAGGCACTGAAATGCCGAGTTACCTAGCCACGAGGGCTGCGGCTGCACAAGTCTTACAGGCGTCGGGGTCTTCGCTGACGAGCCAGGAGCCGGAAGAAAAAGGAGTTGCTGGCCGGCGACCAGTGCTGAACAGTTCGTAGAGATCCAAGCCTGGATCGGAGATTGATGAAACCTGAAAGCAGAGGGGACCAAGTTCGTACTACTAGCTAGTAGTCAGAGGGTACCAGGAAGGCACCGGTTGGCCGTCACCTCGACCAGGTGAGTGGGCGACGCTAGGCTCTGCAGTCTCTCGGACCAGGAGGCGTTGTCGGCGACCACGGTGGAGGTGCGAGCTGTCCCACGACGGATGTCGCTGTCGGCGTCTTGAGTGGACCAGGAGGGTCCGGGGTGCTTCTCGAAAAGATGGAAGCAAGGGCCAGTCTGGAGCAACCAGACCGGCAGTGATGATTCTCGGATGTCGTCACAGAAGGGCACAAGCCAGCGGCTAGTGACCAGACAACGTGCTGAGCAGCGAGCAGAAGGGCCCCACGCAGATCGTGGAGATGCTGGGAGACTGCACTTCGGCGCTGGAGCGGCTCAGGGTCGGGGCTTCTTGGACCCCAGAGCACTCACCAGAGAGTTACCTCGATGGTCGTGCTGGTTTTTAAGAGCGTGCAGGTTCTGATGATGGCCGGTCCCTCGAGGTCTCGTCGCACCCACAGATCACAGCTGAGCTGATGACGTGGGTAGAGGTCAGAGGTGCCAGGGAAGCCGGTTCTCGTCGAGCTGGGCCGTCGGATTCCTTGAGGAAGGACTTACAGCAAACCGCAGAGTTCTTAGATGGTGCCCGCTGATGCAGGGTGACTACTCCTTAGCCACAAGGGAGAAATCTTGAGAAGAGTCTTGAAGTCCTTTCGTAGAAAGTATTCTTGATTCAAAGATGATCTAATTTGGAAGGGTCCCCGCTCCGGCCTTTATCCTAAAGAAAGGGGTGGGTACATGACTAGGTCCTGCCCTAAGGGTGGGACCAGGAAGGGGGGTAGTTACACCCCTCTCCCCTGCCGGACTTTCCCCAGGCCAGGGCTGTCGACCCTGGAACTGGTTCTAACCGGCAGATGCGTAGTGAGCACCGGGGTGCCACTCCGCAGTCACCTTCTCGCAAAAGCCCTACCTACCCAGAATACACAAACCCTGTCTGGGACGGTGCGAACACCGCCCTTGACAGGAAACCCTTTGTCCAAGCGCTCCTCGCTGGAAGGACTCCCAGCAGCAGGAGGTCAGACTCGTGTCTGTGGTGGCAGCATCCATTTTGTGGAGCTGAGGCTTTCGTTAACTTTAACCGGGGTTCACAGTTACGTACATGTCGTGTCCCTCTAGAAGGGCGGAATGCTAACCTCGTCGCCAGAGTTGGTGAGAGGGCAGCATCCCGATTCGTATGACACCTTACTCGACATGCCTTGATAACGCGACACCGAAGTTACCGATGTGGTACGCGTTATCATGGAACAGCTATTGGGTCTTGATTCCGCAAGCTGCAGCCGGGCTCGGCTCGGGCCTGAACCTAGCTCACACGAGCCCACGCACTCTGCCTTCAGGATTGTTAAGGCCTGCCATAGGAGTGACTGATAGGAACTCGGGTGTCCATTGTATGGTTAGATATAGAGCTACTATACCTAAAGCGAAGGGTGGTTACACGTCTTCGCCCCAGCTGTCGTGCAGCCAGTTGTGTCAAATTTACGAGGCCAGCCAGGGGTGG
Source organism: Lissotriton vulgaris (assembly GCF_964263255.1). NCBI lineage: Eukaryota > Metazoa > Chordata > Amphibia > Caudata > Salamandridae > Lissotriton > Lissotriton vulgaris. The sequence goes on along the minus strand of NC_141699.1, from coordinate 946,394,311 downwards.
CATAATACATGCTGCAGCCCATGGCGGCCCTGGGTACACCTATGCCCTGAGTTACAGGGTCTGATAAGGTGGCCCAGTACCAATTGGTAAATGCACCTAGGGTACATATCGGAATTTAGAGAGAGAACAGCCAGGCTGTGGGTCTGATTGGCAGGCCCACAGCCAGAGAAAGTCGTAAACCAGTGAAACAAAAGCAAAAAATCTGGGTGATCATAGGATTGCAGACCCTACTCTCCTACATGACCCCCCCCCAAACGTCGGAACAACTAGCTAACCTTGACCAGGTGAGTCTTCTTGTTCTAAGTGGAAATATCTGGAGAGCCCATCGGCATTGCCATGATCAGTACCAGGTCTGTGTTCCACTGTGAAGTCCATCCCCTGTAGGGAAATGGACCACCTAAGCAGTTTGGGGTTTTCACCCTTCATCTGATTTAGCCACAAGAGGGGCTTATGGTCGGTCTGAATCTTGAAGTGAGTGCCAAACAAGTATGGCCTCAGCTTCTTCAGGGCCCAAACCACAGCAAAGGCCTCCCTCTCAATAGCTGACCAATTTTTCTCTCTAGGGGTCAGCCGTCTGCTTATAAAAGCAATGGGCTGGTCTTGACCATCAAAATTCAGTTGAGAAAGAACAGCTCCCACACCCAACTCAGAAGCATCTGTTTGGACAATGAATGGTTTGGAGTAGTCCGGACTCTTGAGGATAGGCGCCGTGCACATGGCCTGCTTTAGGTCATCGAATGCTTTTTGACAGCTCGCTGTCCACTGAACCTTTTTTGGCATTTTCTTACTTGTCAGTTCATTTAATGGTGTCACGATGGAACCATAGTTCCTGACAAACTTCCTGTAGTAACCAGTCAGGCCCAAGAAAGCTCGAACCTGAGTCTGGGTGGTTGGAGGAGCCCAGTCCCTGATTGACTGTATCTTGCTCTCCAGTGGCTGAACCTGACCTCCACCTACAAGGTGGCCCAGGTATACAACCTGTGTCTGCCCTATCTGGCACTTGGTGGCCTTGATAGTGAGGCCTGCTGCTTGCAGCGCCTCCAATGTCTTCCGCAGGTGGACCAGGTGATCCTCCCAGGTGGAGCTAAAGACAGCAATATCGTCAAGATACGCCGCACAGAAGTCATCCAGCCCAGTAAGGACTTGATTCACCAACCGTTGGAAGGTGGCAGGTGCATTTTTCAGACCAAAGGCCATCACCACGAACTGATAATGCCCACCAGGGGTTGAAAATGCGGTTTTAGGCTTGGCGTCCTCAGCTAACCTGATTTGCCAATACCCAGCTGTCAGGTCAAACGTACTTAGGTAGTTGGCCGAAGCCAATCTATCGATAAGCTCGTCTGCCCTTGGTATTGGGTGGGCGTCAGTCTTAGTGACTGCATTGAGACCCCTGTAGTCTACGCAGAACCTCATCTCTCTCTTACCACCCTGGGTGTGAGGTTTCGGCACTAGAACTACGGGACTAGCCCAAGGGCTATCCGAGGGTTCAATGACTCCCAGCTCCAACATTTTCTGCACTTCACTCTTGATGCAGTCTCTAACGTGATCAGGCTGCCGGTAGATTTTACTCTTCACGGGCAAGCTGTCTCCAGTGTCAACCTCATGGGTACACCAATCGGTCTGGCTGGGTGTTAGAGAAAACATATGTCTGAACGACTGAAGAACCTGTTTACAGTCGCTCTGTTGATGTTCGGAGAGGCTGCCACAAAAGACAACACCATCTACCGATCCATCGTCAGGATTCTGAGTGAGCAGGTCGGGGAGAGGGTCACTCTCCTCCTCCTGTCCCTCATCTAGGGCCATGAGCAAACTCATGTCCTTCCTGTCGACATATGCTTTTAGCCTGTTGACATGAAGCACCCTGTGGGGGCTCCGGGGAGTTCCCAGGTCGACCAGGTAGGTGACCTCTCCCTTTTTCTCCAGGATGGTGTGGGGCCCGGACCATTTGTCCTTGAGTGCTGCTGGGGCCACTGGCTCCAACACCCACACCTTCTGTCCGGGCTGGTAAACAGTCAAGACAGCCTTTTGGTCATGCCAAGCTTTTTGGAGTTCTTGGCTGGCCTTAAGGTTTTCGGATGCCTTCTCCATGTATTCAGCCATCCGCGAGCGGAGGCCGAGCACATAGTCCACTATGTTGGCTGCAGGCTTTTTGAGAGGTCTCTCCCATCCTTCCTTCACCAAACACAGGGGTCCTCTTACAGGATGCCCGTACAAAAGTTCAAAAGGGCTGTAGCCAACCCCCTTCTGTGGGACTTCTCTGTAGGCGAACAAGAGGCAGGGGATCAGGACGTCCCATCTACGCCGAAGCTTTTCCGGTAGTCCATGAATCATCCCTTTTAGGGTCCTGTTGAATCTCTCAACAAGCCCATTGCATTGTGGATGATAGGGTGTAGTGAACTTGTAGTTGACACCACATTCCTTCCACATAGCAGTTAAGTAGCTCGACATAAAGTTTGCACCTCTGTCGGAGACGACCTCCTTAGGGAAGCCCACTCTGGAGAACACTCCAACTAGGGCTCTTGCCACAACAGGTGCTGTAGTGGTCCTAAGGGGAATAGCTTCAGGATACCTGGTGGCATGATCCACTACCACCAGTATAAACTTGTGCCCTGATGCTGTCGGTGGTTCCATGGGACCGACGATGTCGATCCCCACCCGTTCAAAGGGCACCCCCACCACAGGCATTGGTATAAGGGGGGCCTTTGTCGTGCCACCTGACTTACCACTGGCCTGGCAAGTGACACAGGAGCGGCAAAACTCCTTGGTATCTTCGTTCATGTGAGGCCAGTGAAAGTGTGAGACAAGCCTGTCCCACGTTTTCGTCTGGCCTAAGTGACCTGCTAAGGGAATCTCGTGGGCCAAGGTAAGTAGGAAACCACGCTGAGACAAGGGGACGACCAGCCTCCTGGTCATGCCAGGCTTGGGGTCTCTCGACTCAGTGTACAGGAGTCCATCTTCCCAGTATACCTTGTGGGTACCTGCGGCGTTCCCAGCAGCCTCAGCAGCAGCCTGCTGTCTGAGGGGTTCAAGAGAAGGGCAGTCTAACTGGTCCTTCCCCAGATCTTCCCTTGAGGGTCCCCCTGAGCCCAAGAATTCAACTTGATCAAGTTCGAACTCTCTCGGCTCAGTTTCCCTCAATTCCTGTAGGTCAGCCTCCTCTGAGACTTGATCCTCGACCTGGGGCAAGGGGGAAGGCGCAGCCTTAACCCTACTGCTCTTTTTCTTGGGAGGTGCCTGGTCCGTTGTTCCAGGATCCAGCACCTGTTCAGTGGGGCATTTCCTGACCTGCGACCTAGTCACAGCGAACACATGTGCTGGCAAACCTAACATTTCCATGTGAGTCCGGTGCTCCACTTCTGACCATTGTGACGACTCCAAATCATTGCCCAACAAACAATCCACTGGGAGGTCTGGACTAACTACAACCTTCTTTTGGCCAGTTACCCCTCCCCAGGAGAAAGCTACAATTGCCATACTGTGATTGGTAGTGACATTGCTTGCATTGGTCACCAGGAATTCTGTACCTGGCATGATCTGTCCAGGGTCCACAAAGTTAGGCGTCACCATGGTGACGCTGGCACAAGTGTCCCTATAGGCCTGAGCCATCTTTCCATTTATGAAAGGCGTCTGTCTGTATTTGCCCAAGGTATTGGGGCTTACGTCAGGGGACACGTCCACGTCCCCTGTACTGACAAGGACAGCCTGAGTGAGCGTGCCAACTAAGTTGTCACGCCCCTCAGAACCCAGGGTTAACCCTACTAAACCCTTGGGAGGCGCACTACCACTGCTGACTGTACTAGGGGGCACAGGTGCCTTAGGGGCTGCAGTGGCAGGAGTCTGCCCTCCTCCTTTCTTGGTGCACTCACTAAACCAGTGAGATTTACTTTTACAGTACTGGCACCATCGTTTGGATTGGCCTTCTTTCTTCTTTTGGGGAGCCTGACCCCCACCCTCTTTGGGTTGTTGGGGACCTGTCGAAGACTTCTGGTCATTTTGTTCCCCTTTAGAATCTTTACCCTTTTGGTCTGCTTTCTTCTGACCACCTTGATTCTGGCCCTGGTTCTGTTTAACTCTCGTACGAACCCATTTGTCTGCCTTCTGCCCCAATTCTTGGGGAGAGGTCAGATCCGAGTCGACAAGATGCTGATGCAACAACTGGTTCTGACAATTGTTTAAAATTTGTTCTCTCATCATCAAATTATACAATCCCTTGTAATCAGTAACCTTACTGCCCAGCAACCAGCCCTCAAAAGCCTTAGTGGCACAATCGACAAAATCAGACCAATCTTGAGACTGCGTTTTCTGGGTATCCCTGAACAGCACCCTGTACTGCTCAGTGGTTAGGCCGAACCCTTCAACGAGTGTATTCTTCAAGACTTGGTAATTATTAGCGTCCTCTACCCTTGTGGTGAGGAGCTTGTCTCTTCCTTTACCTTCAAAGGAGAGCCACAAGATAGCTGCCCACTGACTCTGGGGAACACCTTGCACAGTGCAGGCCCTCTCCAAAGCAGTAATCCATTTGTGGATGTCGTCCCCTTGTTTAAAGGGGGGCACTATCTTCCCAAGGTGTTTCGTATCGAAACTCTTTTCCCTATTACTAGGTACATTGCTGCCACCAGTGGGGATTGCCCCACTTAACTGTTGCTCTCTAGCGAAAGCAAGCTTTTCCTTGGCCAGGGCAAGTTCTTCCCTTTCGATCCTTAGATTAGCTGCCCTTTCTTTCGCTTCGTACACTCTCCTCTGAGGGGACGTCATCCCTCTTTGAGAAGAGTTGTGAGAGCCGTTGGTATGAAGGGATCTGCCAGAGTCTCTTGACAGAGATCGGGCTCGTCCATTCCCCAGGTTAAGCGGAACCGACAGTAGCGCCGGGGTTCCCCCCGTACCACTATCGTGTCTGCTTAAGTTGGACCGTGTTAGTCTGACGACTTCTACCTGTCCCTTATCTGCCTCGTCCCCAGAGAGATCCTCATCCTCATCCTCCTCCCACATCCTCGTTCTCGGTTGCGAGGTGAATGAGGTCAGGATCGTCCCGGGTTCCCTCGAGGGGAGGCATGTCTCCTTCTGGATTAGAAGAGCTACGAAGTTTCTCAGCTCTTCTGGCATCATAAGTCTCCAAGAGACCAATCAGAAAGGACGTTGTGGGGTTAGACCCCTGCTGAATCTTCCGGGAGTGACATAATCGTCTTAACTCCTTGAAGCTCAGCACAGTATATCCTGAAGGGATGACCTGTGGAGGGTCAACTGACACAAGGGGAGACTCAGAGTTTCCTCCTTGGCCCGACATACTGTTTCTAGTGCGGTGTAAGTGATGCACCTACCTACACTATGTGTTTCCCTACTGTTCCCTTGCTAAGAGTTGTAGCCAAGGTGTGCTAAGCCTTGAGGAGCTACAACAGCTGGTTCAGTAGAACTCAGAGTATTCTAAGCTTTAGTTATATGTACTAACAGTACTTGTGCGATCTTTCAACAAGATATTCTTAGGATACGTGTGGTAAAACAACAGCAAGCTCAAATCCCAACCGCTGCTCACCAATGTGAGAAGTTGGCCCGATATGCAACGTTCGCTATTCTAGCGACCGCTATGTATCGTTCCAACGACCCTTATGGTGTTTGGTTGTAAGTCAACCTATAGACCAGCTATCCTAGTAGCGTGGATACGAGCAGTCTAAGGCTAAAGACTCGAGAGGGCGTGTTAAGCCAGCTGTTTACCACACATGTACCCCTTGAACACCCAGTGAAAGGACACCACACAAGTGTTATGAAAATAAACAGTATATTTATTAAGAATCACAACAGCCCTGTACTCTTTATGAGGACAGGGTACTAAGCACAAACCAAATCTCTTTAGTAAATACTTCAAGTGCACAGGTTAAAACAAGTGTCCGGGGACACGGAAAGGTTAAGGCAAGTCGGAAGCGAGGGACTCGGGACCCTAGAGTAAGGAGGCTATGCAGGCACTGAAATGCCGAGTTACCTAGCCACGAGGGCTGCGGCTGCACAAGTCTTACAGGCGTCGGGGTCTTCGCTGACGAGCCAGGAGCCGGAAGAAAAAGGAGTTGCTGGCCGGCGACCAGTGCTGAACAGTTCGTAGAGATCCAAGCCTGGATCGGAGATTGATGAAACCTGAAAGCAGAGGGGACCAAGTTCGTACTACTAGCTAGTAGTCAGAGGGTACCAGGAAGGCACCGGTTGGCCGTCACCTCGACCAGGTGAGTGGGCGACGCTAGGCTCTGCAGTCTCTCGGACCAGGAGGCGTTGTCGGCGACCACGGTGGAGGTGCGAGCTGTCCCACGACGGATGTCGCTGTCGGCGTCTTGAGTGGACCAGGAGGGTCCGGGGTGCTTCTCGAAAAGATGGAAGCAAGGGCCAGTCTGGAGCAACCAGACCGGCAGTGATGATTCTCGGATGTCGTCACAGAAGGGCACAAGCCAGCGGCTAGTGACCAGACAACGTGCTGAGCAGCGAGCAGAAGGGCCCCACGCAGATCGTGGAGATGCTGGGAGACTGCACTTCGGTGCTGGAGCGGCTCAGGGTCGGGGCTTCTCGGACCCCAGAGCACTCACCAGAGAGTTACCTCGATGGTCGTGCTGGTTTTTAAGAGCGTGCAGGTTCTGATGATGGCCGGTCCCTCGAGGTCTCGTCGCACCCACAGATCACAGCTGAGCTGATGACGTGGGTAGAGGTCAGAGGTGCCAGGGAAGCCGGTTCTCGTCGAGCTGGGCCGTCGGATTCCTTGAGGAAGGACTTACAGCAAACCGCAGAGTTCTTAGATGGTGCCCGCTGATGCAGGGTGACTACTCCTTAGCCACAAGGGAGAAATCTTGAGAAGAGTCTTGAAGTCCTTTCGTAGAAAGTATTCTTGATTCAAAGATGATCTAATTTGGAAGGGTCCCCGCTCCGGCCTTTATCCTAAAGAAAGGGGTGGGTACATGACTAGGTCCTGCCCTAAGGGTGGGACCAGGAAGGGGGGTAGTTACACCCCTCTCCCCTGCCGGACTTTCCCCAGGCCAGGGCTGTCGCCCCTGGAACTGGTTCTAACCGGCAGATGCGTAGTGAGCACCGGGGTGCCACTCCGCAGTCACCTTCTCGCAAAAGCCCTACCTACCCAGAATACACAAACCCTGTCTGGGACGGTGCGAACACCGCCCTTGACAGGAAACCCTTTGTCCAAGCGCTCCTCGCTGGAAGGACTCCCAGCAGCAGGAGGTCAGACTCGTGTCTGTGGTGGCAGCATCCATTTTGTGGAGCTGAGGCTTTCGTTAACTTTAACCGGGGTTCACAGTTACGTACATGTCGTGTCCCTCTAGAAGGGCGGAATGCTAACCTCGTCGCCAGAGTTGGTGAGAGGGCAGCATCCCGATTCGTATGACACCTTACTCGACATGCCTTGATAACGCGACACCGAAGTTACCGATGTGGTACGCGTTATCATGGAACAGCTATTGGGTCTTGATTCCGCAAGCTGCAGCCGGGCTCGGCTCGGGCCTGAACCTAGCTCACACGAGCCCACGCACTCTGCCTTCAGGATTGTTAAGGCCTGCCATAGGAGTGACTGATAGGAACTCGGGTGTCCATTGTATGGTTAGATATAGAGCTACTATACCTAAAGCGAAGGGTGGTTACACGTCTTCGCCCCAGCTGTCGTGCAGCCAGTTGTGTCAAATTTACGAGGCCAGCCAGGGGTGGCATAATACATGCTGCAGCCCATGGCGGCCCTGGGTACACCTATGCCCTGAGTTACAGGGTCTGATAAGGTGGCCCAGTACCAATTGGTAAATGCACCTAGGGTACATATCGGAATTTAGAGAGAGAACAGCCAGGCTGTGGGTCTGATTGGCAGGCCCACAGCCAGAGAAAGTCGTAAACCAGTGAAACAAAAGCAAAAAATCTGGGTGATCATAGGATTGCAGACCCTACTCTCCTACAGATGCGTCCTAAAAGTTCGCCCTCTACTAGGTCCAGAGAAACTGGGTTATGGTCACTAAAGACGGATACCACAGTTCTATACATTAAAACCTTGGATAAAAAACATGCAGAAATAAAAATGTAGTCAATGATAGAGCCATTGTCTGAGCCCTTAAAGGTAGGGGCCCTAACCTCCCCCTCCCCACAACTAGATTCATATAGGTTCCATCTAGCGAGAAAATTTTCTAGACAATCCCCCTGCTTGTTATGCACCAGATGGACCATTGCACTATTTGGGGGGGAATCTACGTCATCACAAACACACGAAAGTAAACAAGGATGTATGTTAAAATCCCCTAAGAAGATGATTTCAAATGCGTTAACATCCTCACTATAGACTGACAAAAAATCGTCCAATCTACCGAGACTATATGATGTGCAATCGTCAGCATTGGAATTATAAAAGTTAATAAACAAAATATTAGGAGACTCAGCACGAGACAATTCAACGATAAGACAATGTTCAGAACCTGAGGCTAATATCTTGAGGCAACCCTTAATATCAAGTTTAAACAGGCTAATCAGGCCCCCCTTAGCTCTTCCTGCTGAACTAGCCACGGCAGGGATACTAAAGTAGCTATAGCCATCAAGAGAAAAACTGTCGTTAGTGTCCCAGGTTTCCTGTAAGGCGATAATGTCAAACCTGGATATAAAATTTAGCCAGGTTACATTATCTGCCTTTGTCTTAATGCCGGCAATATTCCAGGTAAGAAAGCTAAAAACAGGCCCGTTAGTCCTAGACTTTACAGGGTGTTCTGGCTGAAGTCAATCATTGTGGTCCAAAAAGGATAGGGGTGCAAAACGGTTGGACAATAAGAGGGGTTGAGCAAAAGGATTCTGAAACCCTTGGGGTACTGGATGATTCGCCAAGTTGCGAGTGTGTTCGATACCCCATCTGTGGTGTGTGTCAGAGTTAGAATCCCAACCAAAGGCTGGTGTTTTAGGGTATGTAACATTCTGTTGTTCCCCATAAAAGAATTTCAGTGTCAGTGGAACAACAGAACCCTGCCTACGTTGTGGTGGGAGTAAGTTAATTAGGATGTTAGGTAACACCCCTGTGTGTGTAAAACTTACTGCTACACAATCCCCCTTGAATTTTTTAGGGCGATTGCCCAGCCATGAAACCCTCTTAGCTGTTTTGATTTCCTGGGCCAACTGCTGGCCACCCCCTGGAGCTAATCTCATATTTGTTGTAAGCCACTGTAGGGCTTTGTTAGACAGGGAAGAAGAGGATTCCTCAATACCAGCTTCTAATGGTGGAACGTTAGCCAGAACTAGGACGACAGGAGAGGCTTCAACTATAAATTGAAGTGGGTCAGTTGGCTGAGCTTGTACAGGGGGTATCTCAACCATTAAAGAACCCTCCCCTCTGTTAGTACCAGAACCGCTAATTGTTTGGTCAAGAAGCTGGGGTGATGGATTACTTGGGGCTACAACTGTATTCACCCTCTCTTGATCGTCAACCTGCCTACTATTATTACCCATGTTTGCCACTGTTGTCATGACGCAGTCAACACCCTCAGTTAATTTGTTCATCTGCCCTCCCAACTTTTTAATCTCAGATTGAAGTTTGTCAATTTTAGAGAGCAAAGGCTTGACAATGGATTTAATTTTCGTATCAATTAACTCAGCGAGCCTATCGAATAAATCCTCATCAAAACTAACGGTAGGCTTAGCACGTCCCCCTCTAGTTTCCTTAGGAGGAGCTTTTGGGGTGTTTACCCTCTTCCTCCTTGTCCCAGATCTTAGTCCACCCCGCCTGGGCGGGTTTTTATTTTTCCCAGAGTCCGGGCAGGAAGGTAATTCAGTGAGTGAGGTGTCTTCATCTGTGGGGGATGCAGGAATTTCCTGGTCCTCATCACTGTCCCCTTTGTTCCCAAGGTCCACTATAAGAACCTCAGAACCGGATCCAGATGGTACATTACTGGTCACAAGGCCGGATTCCAGTGTTGTAGGACAAATAAAGCTAGTATCAGGGAGAGTCTGTAAAGACGCTGTATCCTCAGGTGATGGGGTTAAAGAGGGGGATAAGCAGCGTAGGTCAGGAGACTGGCTAAGTCCCAATGATTCTCTCCTTTGAGAGTTAATTTTTTCCACTGTCTGCACCAAATAGTTCTTCATGTTATTTGCTTGTGGTACAGAACCCTTTTTAGACATTATGGATAATATAGCACAAAGCCTAGGCAGCTATAGGTGAACAAGGGGCTGTAACGAACAAATCAGTCTTACTTGGTCCGTGGATTGTCTCGTATGCCTCTAGCAGGGTTTCTGGCCCTGCCCCTGCCTTCTCCTGCCGATGAGGGCCGTAGAGGGCCCGCCCTTTGCCCGGGCTTCGCCCCGGGCGTCCCGCTCGCGTCCCGCGACGCGGGGGTGTTCCTCCTTATGTGCGTCTTGTTTCGCGCTCACAGGGCGCTGCCGCGTCACTCTGACGCGCCGCCGCGGTGCCTGCCGGGATTTGCAGTCTCCCGGAGCGGCGGCGCGGAGTCCGGTGTTCCTCGACTCTTGGCGGTGGCGGCTGGTGTGGGCAAAGTCCTCTGCCTTCCTGAGAGGTAAGTTAAGCTGACTCTCGGCGGTGGCGGCGAATGCTCTGTGGTCTCCCCCGCTCTGCCGGGGTGTTCCTCCTTATGTGCGTCTTGTTTCGCGCTCACAGGGCGCTGCCGCGTCACTCTGACGCGCCGCCGCGGTGCCTGCCGGGATTTGCAGTCTCCCGGAGCGGCGGCGCGGAGTCCGGTGTTCCTCGACTCTTGGCGGTGGCGGCTGGTGTGGGCAAAGTCCTCTGCCTTCCTGAGAGGTAAGTTAAGCTGACTCTCGGCGGTGGCGGCGAATGCTCTGTGGTCTCCCCCGCTCTGCCGGGGTGTTCCTCCTTATGTGCGTCTTGTTTCGCGCTCACAGGGCGCTGCCGCGTCACTCTGACGCGCCGCCGCGGTGCCTGCCGGGATTTGCAGTCTCCCGGAGCGGCGGCGCGGAGTCCGGTGTTCCTCGACTCTTGGCGGTGGCGGCTGGTGTGGGCAAAGTCCTCTGCCTTCCTGAGAGGTAAGTTAAGCTGACTCTCGGCGGTGGCGGCGAATGCTCTGTGGTCTCCCCCGCTCTGCCGGGGTGTTCCTCCTTATGTGCGTCTTGTTTTGCGCTCACAGGGCGCTGCCGCGTCACTCTGACGCGCCGCCGCGGTGCCTGCCGGGATTTGCAGTCTCCCGGAGCGGCGGCGCGGAGTCCGGTGTTCCTCGACTCTTGGCGGTGGTGGCTGGTGTGGGCAAAGTCCTCTGCCTTCCTGAGAGGTAAGTTAAGCTGACTCTCGGCGGTGGCGGCGAATGCTCTGTGGTCTCCCCCGCTCTGCCGGGGTGTTCCTCCTTATGTGCGTCTTGTTTCGCGCTCACAGGGCGCTGCCGCGTCACTCTGACGCGCCGCCGCGGTGCCTGCCGGGATTTGCAGTCTCCCGGAGCGGCGGCGCGGAGTCCGGTGTTCCTCGACTCTTGGCGGTGGCGGCTGGTGTGGGCAAAGTCCTCTGCCTTCCTGAGAGGTAAGTTAAGCTGACTCTCGGCGGTGGCGGCGAATGCTCTGTGGTCTCCCCCGCTCTGCCGGGGTGTTCCTCCTTATGTGCGTCTTGTTTCGCGCTCACAGGGCGCTGCCGCGTCACTCTGACGCGCCGCCGCGGTGCCTGCCGGGATTTGCAGTCTCCCGGAGCGGCGGCGCGGAGTCCGGTGTTCCTCGACTCTTGGCGGTGGCGGCTGGTGTGGGCAAAGTCCTCTGCCTTCCTGAGAGGTAAGTTAAGCTGACTCTCGGCGGTGGCGGCGAATGCTCTGTGGTCTCCCCCGCTCTGCCGGGGTGTTCCTCCTTATGTGCGTCTTGTTTCGCGCTCACAGGGCGCTGCCGCGTCACTCTGACGCGCCGCCGCGGTGCCTGCCGGGATTTGCAGTCTCCCGGAGCGGCGGCGCGGAGTCCGGTGTTCCTCGACTCTTGGCGGTGGCGGCTGGTGTGGGCATATTCCTCTGCCTTCCTGAGAGGTAAGTTAAGCTGACTCTCGGCGGTGGCGGCGAATGCTCTGTGGTCTCCCCCGCTCTGCCGGGGTGTTCCTCCTTATGTGCGTCTTGTTTCGCGCTCACAGGGCACTGCCGCGTCACTCTGACGCGCCGCCGCGGTGCCTGCCGGGATTTGCAGTCTCCCGGAGCGGCGGCGCGGAGTCCGGTGTTCCTCGACTCTTGGCGGTGGCGGCTGGTGTGGGCAAAGTCCTCTGCCTTCCTGAGAGGTAAGTTAAGCTGACTCTCGGCGGTGGCGGCGAATGCTCTGTGTGTCATGGTGAAAAATGTTGTGTTATTGCTAGCAGTGGTAGTTTGGTGTTGAAGATTGAGGTACTGGTTGTTTGATTGTAATCTGGTCTGACACTAACAAATTAACAAAAGTACAAATGCTACACTCAATTGCTTTTCATTCATCACGGTGGAGCAGTCCTAACCCAAAAGGCAGTCTTACTTGTTCAACAACAAGTAATTACAAGCTAGGGACGCACTTGAGTCAAGATTTTTATGAGTTGTTGTTAACCCACCCGCCACCACCACTATACCATATGGGGCTAATTCAGCATTTAAATGTTTGGGAGTACTCCTTAATGTAGTCTTACACTGCACACCTTTGTGAATCAGCACTAAAACGTGCAAGTAGTAAGGGTGCACAATCCCTTCTATTTGCACTAACCGCACATGAATATTCCATCAGTATTCACATTGTATATGCTTTTAGTCCATTTCACAAAGGCATGAAGAAGTACTTAAGAGTACTTTACGTATTCCAAAATGCCTTTGTGAGCAGGCCCCAATGTATAATATGGATTATTTCTAGCGTCATTAAACAAGTTGTAGCAGACAAACAAAGCAGTCTTTAAGTCGGCCCTAAAAAAGGAATTGCACACTTGCAAGTCACAGAGTCATCCTTAGAAATGTAAAACTGTGACACTGGTATTTTGAGTCAGCAATGAGGTTTGACACGTTTCACCTTTCTGTAGTTGCTCATCCAGATTCCACGTCTGAGGTGCGACCGCCCTGCTCATCACTGGGTCTCCTTGGCGTCACTACTCATGCAAGTACATTCACGGCGGTGGCGAAAACCGATCATGTCGAAAGCACAAATAAACACAAGGCTCTGCTGTCGTCTTTAAAAGCATTTAGGCTGCTTCTTGCAGGCATACATTTTGTAAAGATTGATCCTTTGGTCTGAGATTTCATTTAGCTCCTTTTCCCCCCCGGATCCAGGAAAATAAACAAACAAACACTATCATCTAGCACCGATAGCTGCGCTGACAACATCCTGTGCTTAAACAGCAGAGCTCTGCCCTCCGCGCACACTCTCTAAAGAAATATGTACGGCCCACTCGTCATTGATTCACAGCCTCTGGGCTCGAGGTTAGGTCAGAAGCAGACTACTTCCAGGGCCAGTGGCGCAGTGGGCAGCGGCACCTGACATTGCTGCAAACACACTTTCATACCCTTCCGAGTGTGCACAACATTATGAGACGCTAATTTCACTGTGAGAAAACACTCCATCATCGCTCAAGACACCTAATATTAGGTCCCACTTTACTGCTGAAAAGAAAACAGACTAATACAGCGAACCAAGAGGGGGAGCATTTAACATGTCGCCACAATAGCAAGCTACTCACATTAATTAATGATTTTTGGAAACGAGACCAGAAGAAAACTACAACTAGAGATGTTCGTATTTTAAATAAAGATTGGAAAAGCCTTTTCTTGTTTCCAAGTACGATTTAAACCGCAGCAGGGCAGAAACAAAAACTCCTCCCCCTCAGGCAGGCCTGCTGTTCTCTCCCTCAGCCAGGACGTAGGCGGCGCCAGGGGAGCCCTGCTCGCGGTGCATGCTGGGAAGCTGGGAGTCCCGTTTTCCGGAGGTGATGCAGGGAGAGCCGGTGTACTATCAATAGACCCAACCCATCAAGAGGAGCCCGATCCCCAGCAACAGCCCGGTGAGTGGGAGGGGATGGGAGGGGAGGGGAGGGGTGTACGCGCGTGTGTCTGTGTGCGCTGGTGTGTGTGTGGGGGGTCTCTGTGTGTGCGTGTAGGTGCGCTAGTGTGTGTAGGTGGTGCGGCGGCGACGGGGGGTGTGCCTGTGTATGCGTGTGTGTCTGTGTATGCGTGTGTGTGTGTGTGTCTGCGTGTATGCGCATGCGTGTTTGGAGCTTCCCAGGAGACAGCAGCTGAGCGCGTTCGCGAGCGCGTGGCCCGCTGAGATCGCCTCCTTCAACAGGAAATGCGCGCGGCCGGCACTGTCTCCTGGGAAGCAGAGTCAGCAACAAAAGATCTCTGGCGAGACACAGCGCTTACGCGCTGTGTTTTCGCTACGAGACCTAAAAATGGGAAATGCCATAAATATAGAAAATAGTAATACATCAGTCAACAAACGTTTCTAGTTCGAAGAAAATGCCCTGAAAATGAAGAGCAAAACAGATGTCTGAATCATAATATTTAAGAATAAACAAAGCCAATTGTGCCACATCCCATAGCAAACAAGCATTGGAAATGTAAAAGCTCTTGCATTTGCTTGAGCTAGAGCTATTGGCGTTGTAAATGATAATGTCTTTTACAGACGTGTTATGGTGTATGTGTGTGGTTGTAGTGGACTTATGTGGGTTGGATTGGAATTGTTAATTGTGGAATTGTGTGACATAGAATTGTGTGGTGTCGAGTTGATTTGTGAAATGGAATTATGTGGCATAGTGTGCACTGGCAATTGAGTGTACTGGAATTATGTGGAGTGGGATTGTGTGTTATGGAGTGGAATTATGTGGAATGGTATTTTGTGTTGTGGAGTGGTATGTAGAGGAGTTTAATTTTGTGGTGTGCTGTTAAATTTTATGGCATGATGAGGGGTTGTGTTGCTTGGATGTATGTGATGTAGTGTCAGGCCACCGAATTTTGACTGTTGGATTAAAGATATGGTGCAATGGCCGACTGCAAAAGAAACTCAAATTAAGTGGGTTAGGTAGGATTAAAAACTAGCTCAAGATCTCATGGCGAAGCCAGAAGTTATCTGGTAATTAACTAGTACCCAGATACCAGACCACCTTAATCTTTTGTGATTGGGAATAAACCCAAGAATACAGATAATTATTAGTGGGGCTAACGATGACTGAGATTCAAGTGGGCCAGTGCTATGGTACAGTGATGAATGGGGGAGCAGGCAGGATATAGTCGGTTACAAATAGCACAGAGAAAGAGGGTACTTTGAGACAGAGGTAGGATTAAAGGTGATCAATACATTGCAATGAACCCAGCGGGTTTAACTCAGTACCTTTAGTTAGAAGTTCCTTGAAGGATGTTATTATTGCTTCATCTGAGGGTACTTCAGTGTGAAGGGAGTATGGTACGTGGAGTTGAGTGGGCAGAAGTGTTTTATTTCCCATGTAAATTGATTTAGGTTGTTGGTTTGGTTGTGTGAGGAGGAGCCCGCTTTCAACCCTGTGGTAGACCCTTGCCGGGGCTCTCGGGACGTGTTGCTGTCCGCCACACCAGACAGGCAAGGGTTAATTAACCCGACCTACTCTTCCCCGCAGGAACGCCCAGGGAAGAGACACTACCAATGGGAAGAGGTTTATACCCAATTTTTAACAACTAGCTTCACCCATGACCGATCTATTAAAAAGAGACAAAGACTAAACAAGAGCTGAGACACCCCTCTCCTGCCCTTAAAAAGGCCTTTATTCAATTGAAACATGCCTTCACTTCCCGACTGGTCCTACTCAGTCCTGACTATTCTCTGCCTTTTGTGTTACAAACGGATGCCTCGGATGCTGGCTTGGGCGCAGTGTTATCCCAAATCGACTCCCAGGGACACGAGAGACCTATTTTGTATATAAGCGGGAAACTGTTCCCATGAGATTATTCATGTTGAGTTGCATGCAATACAAATAAAGTTGGAAATAAACAACCACAACCCCACCTGGAGTTACAAAGTTCAACCATCTACTAAGATCCTGCCACGTCAACAACAGAACACTCCGGGATATGGAATCACCTTAGCCTAACACTCCATGTATCCAGCAAGACTAAAAAATTCTCGCATATCATATTGTTACACAAACGCAGTGTATAGAGGTGATACTTTTACATTTTTTCCACAAGGAAAGTCAATAAAAAAAGTTGCACTTTAAGATGTATTGTCCTTCATACCCACACAAACCAGCCAACTCAATGAGACACAACAGACAATTCTAGGGAACCATAATGAAAACCTCATTGCAGCCCCAGAGGATCCAATAATACTAGAACGCTATACAAAACAGAAACTACGATTCTAGAAACATTCTAGATTAAGAATACAGTTCTTTGAAAATGTAAACGACATACAACCTCCAATCACACCCAGGAAAGGAAGAGACGAATTTCCCAAAAAGCATACACAAACAACACATTGTATATGTAACCAGCTATTCATCGATAACAGAAAACTAGTACAAAGCAGTGATGTCTGTCGCCAGTCAACGCATCACAACAAGCATAAAAACTCATTTATTTGCAGAACTGACCATTTGATGTAGCTCCAGTCTGCAAGGAAACTATCAGTAGGGGATTTTAGATCTCTGAAGCCTATGATAAAAAAAATCCGACAGCCAAGCAACTCAACTGCAGAGAAAACAGCCTGGGCGAGGGTCCACTGACCCTGCGGAGTTGGTGGGGGGGGGCTTTGGTGGAGCCTGGAAGTGTCCGACTCCATGCCCGGGTGGCTGCCGGAGGAACCAACCCTGCCAAGTATCACGCATCAGGCGTGAGGCTAATGCATTTCAGTGCGGTGGTACGCATCACCGCACTGAAATGCAATATCACGCATTATAGTACCTCCTCTGTGAAGCAGGAGCGCTGCTAAAATGTACCATACTGAGAAAGTTGCAGTAGCAATGCGCTCTCTGCGCTTCTCCTCGGCAGCTCAGGGGCTGACTCATCAGTACAAAGGCAGCTCTATTAGCTGCTACAATGTATAAAACAAAGTACATGCACCCGACAGCACACGCTACGTCTAGGAGCAGCAGGCAAGGGTACCGCCCCCATGGCAGGGGCCACAGGCATGGCACATGATCTTTTCACCGCATGGCAACTGTTGATGATGTCGGGAGCAAAACCCTCAGTGCACTCTGAAGCCAAGAAGGCTGGAAGTGAGTAAAGGCTGACTCACCGGCTGTGGGTAATCAGAAACTGGGATACATGAACGAGCACAAGTCACCGACATACGAGCTGCAAGGCTGTGAGTAACCAGCCCTCAAACTGCCACTGAAAACCATGTTCCTTCCTAATTAAAAGAAGCGTATCAGGGTGCTCGTGCAAAGATACGTGAGAACTCCTTGTGAACCATCGATCCCGAGGCTATTACTCAAAATGGAGTGCCCAAGCTTTAGAAGGGCTAAGGAACTTTATTCATGGTCCAATATATAAATAAAGTTACTTTTTTGTGGCCGCAATATTGATGCACTCTACCACTTTACATATTATACTATAAGCACAGATGCCATAGTAAGAGTATGGAATATAGTACGAGGGGGAAAAAAACAAATAAAATGTGGATACAGATCCACCCCATCCAAAACCCCCATCCCCCTCTCCAATCCCCATTCTGAACTGAAAGTGGAACAGACGTTTTAGGTCTGGGTTTTGATAGTGGACTGTCACACAGACCTACTGTCAACAATACAACAGTAGGTGGGCAGTAAGAAAGCCAACAGAAAGTACGCCAGGAGGGAGGCGGGAAGAATGAAAACACGGGCAATAGGAGGGGGCGGGAACAAAGACATCATGGAAATAAAACAAATCTAGCAATCAATAGCAAACAAAACAAACTGTGGCTGCAATTAAGCAAATTTCAACATGTATAGTGATGATTAAAACAGATGCCGAACCTCTTCCCCAGGCAGTTTCGGCCTTGTGGGTCACAGGTGAGCATAGGAGGGGGCGAGAAGAAAGGCAACAGAAAGTACAGCGGGAGGGGGGCAGGTACAAAGGGAATCCAGACAATCGGAAGGGGTGGAAAGAAAGACAAGGACAACAGGACTGGGAAGGAATAAAGACAACAAGGACAATGGGGAGGGGGGCGGGAACAAAGGAATACGAACAAAGGGAGAGGGCAGGAACAAAGACAAAACAAACTACTGCAGGAGGGGAGGCGGGAGCAAAGTGAACACAGGTAATCGGAGGGGGCCAGGAGCAAAGCAAAACACGAATAGGAACGTTACAAAACAGGCCGAGGCAAAAGAAAAAGTAGTGCGCATACCAAAACGTATGGCCCATATTGAAAGGATCCATGTAGCACGGGCGGTCCGCAGGGCGGGAACAAAACAACCACAATGCGGGACAAATGTCCTCTAGTCATAAATGAAAACTATGAAAATTATGAAGGCAGACCAGCAACCAATGAACAACAGTGGACGTGTGATGATGTGTTCAAACTCCACAGTGGTATTACAGCATTCCTCACGACACAGCGAATGCACGCTGTCTCTAGGCTCGGCATAAAAACGCTGATGCTGTACAGCATGAACAAAAGGACAAAAGGTGCAATGATGAATTGGTAATTAAACAAGGTAACCAACCACAGATTCAAACGAGCGCAGGCGGGCCCGCGGCCCTTGTACCTTGTACTTCCATGGCCCTGGTCTGCCCGCTGTCCTCGGGCTCGGTCGGGCGCAGGCGCAGCTGATATTAGATCCGGGTCTCTCTTTCCGCGGCGGGTGGGCACGCGCGCGCTCACTCAGTGCGTAGGAGCTTTCGCAGCTGTATAGGAGGGCGAGAGGGGGCACGCGCCGGCAGTCAGTCAGACAGACTGACGGACCGAGCGCCATGGAGCCGCCGCTGCTGCTCACCGCCTGCCTCCTGCTGCTCGGCGGGGCCCGCGCCGACCTCTCCGGTGAGTGTGAGGAAAGAGGGGGGGGGACATCTCACCCCTGGGCGGGTGGGGGTGGCGGCAGGCAGGCGGGCGGTATGTGTGCGTGTGTGTGTCTGCGTGCATGTGCGCTCGTGTGTCTCTCTGTGTGTGTGCTCGTGTGTGTGTGTGCGTGCTTGTGCGAAAAGCTGTGGCTCTGTGTGTATGCGAGAAGTGCATGAGGCACAAACTGTAGAGGGTCGCGTGTAAAACTGAAACTGACATGCTGTTCACAGTTGACGCGCGCAACCTAATCCCAGTCAAGGAGCTGCGCGTTCACATTGCTTGTCCGCTGTCTGTTCCCCTTGAGCCCTTGAAAGATGAAATGATCACAATAAGTCTCGCAGCGACGGATCGCTTTCGCGATCCGGTTCGCAGTGCGAGACCTAAAAAAGGACCCAAGGGTTCCATACTTTTACATCTTGCCTAAGATCCACAAAGCAACCAGACCGGCACCAGGGAGACCAATTGTTTCAGGGATAGACTCCGTCTTGGAGCCCCTCTCACAATTTTGTGACCACTTCCTGCAACCCCTTGTGAAAAGCATCCCCTCTTACATCCAGGACACCACAGATGTATTACGCATTCTGGACACTATCCAGAACACAGGGGAGATTGATCTCTTGATTACCCTAGATGTTGAGGCCCTCTACACGAACATTCCCCAGAGGGCCACTCTAGAGGTAATTGAGGAGAGACTAGGTTTGGAAACTTGGAACTCGAACACTCCACAGACTTTCATCATGGAATGCGCCACCCTAGCACTGACAGAAAATTATTTTGAATTTAGGGGCAAGTACTACCACCAGACCCAAGGCACCTCTATGGGCAGTACTTTTGCCCCGTCGGTGGCCTGTCTGTACATGGCCAAGTTTGAAAGCACACACACAGACCATGAGTCCAATCCTTTTCGAAACAACATCAAAATGTGGAAACGCTTCATTGATGACATCCTGATCTTGTGGAAAGGCCCCACAACCTCACATGAAGCTTTCCTAGAGTGGGTCAATACACTAAACCCCCATTTAAACTTCACCATGGCCACCTCACCCAAGGAGATTGCCTTCCTGGATCTAACGATAAGACTGGATGAAGGGTCCATAAGCACGACCATGTATCGTAAACCCACCGACCGCAACAGTCTACTACACTATAAAAGCCACCATCCGAAGGCCTTACGCACCAACTTGCCTTTTGGCCAATTCCTGCGGATAAGGCGTAATTGTAGCGCTGTGTATGATTATAAAAAGGAATCCACAATCCTGTCTAGGAACCTACTCGACAGGGGTTACCCTAAAAGCGAGGTCTTGAAAGCTAAGAAACGGGCTAGGAACAATAACCGTGAGGCACTGCTTGAGCGACAGGAAAGAGTCCCTGTCGAGAACCAACCTATCACGTGTGTGACCACATTTACCCCACTGTCTAATCAAATCAGGAACACGATCAGACATCATTGGGACATATTAAACACAGGTGACATGACCCTGGAAGAACCTAGGTTCGCCTTTAAGAGATCGCAAAATTTGAAGGATATCCTAATCAGCACCAGACCCAAGAAAGCCAGAAAGGAAACCCAACAAACATTGTGGCATCTACCTCCGGGCACGGGCCATTATCCTTGTGGAATGTGTGGTGTCTGTAGATACACCATGACAGTCAAAACCATACAGCTCTCTGAGACCTTCACATGGGAGATTAGACACCACACAAACTGCAACACCTCACACTGTATATACCTACTCACGTGCCCTTGTGGCTTACAGTATATCGGGATGACAACCCGTCCCGTTAAAACCCGAATTATTGAACATCGCAGCAACTTTCGCTGCAAGAAGACTCACACAAAAATGTGCAAACATTATGTAGACCACGGCCATGACGAAGAATCTGTGAAGTGGGTAGTACTAGAATCCAGCCCCAACTGCCCGAAAAATGCCCTCTTTCAGAAGGAACAGAGATGGGTCCATCGTTTGTCTTCAGATAAGCAGGGTCTCAACGAGGACATCCCGTGGCACTCTCTTTGAGCCATCCAGTCCTAACCAATATACTGTTGCCACCATTATTAAATAGCCTTTCAACCATCTTTGGGCTGTACTCTGAGTCAATACCTTCCCCCGCTGGGACCATACCTTCCAGTGAACAACACACACACTTTATATGGTTCCCCTACCTCTGTGACACCATGGCCACACTGATTGCCACTCACTCAGCCACTCCACGACCCTGTGCAATCCCTGTGCCGGTTGCGTCTGGGTCGCTGTCTTTCTGACACACTCGAGACAGGTGATCTATCCCAGTTCATTCAGGACGCCAATTGAGCCCCCAGCGCCTAACTAATGATGTCACCACATCGCCAATATCTCTCAAACTATGCACAATTATAATAACATTAAGCAGAGTTTGGATGAACTCAGTATCACAGGCACCGATGCACCAGTCTAAGATGGCCGCCGTTACACTGGTCTACACAACGCTAATGCACTGCTATGGGATTTTACCCGTCACAAAAGCCGCCCCGGCGAGACAGAACACACCAAGTCCGAACAAAATAAGATAAAGTCCTTCAATATGCCATATACTCACCCGGATTCGAGACATTGGTTACTGCTCAACAGAGCTAATGTTAACAAGTAATCAACCCGTGATATGCCGATGCACTAGTCCAAGATGGCCACGTCGCGATCGGCCGAAATCACGTGACACGTCATAGAAGGCGGAGACGCGTGATACACACCGATTCGTTGTGTTTTGGTTAAATAACCCTGACCGCCGAGATCACATACCTACTCGAGCTCGGCGGAGAAGGGTAGGTCATGCAGCCCGGACACAAGAGATTAGAGGGGAGTGCTGTAGCGGTAAACGAGGGATGGGAGGATAGGAGCCCCTTGGTTTTTAGGAGTTGTTCACCAGCTAATAACTCTTTGGCGGTATTTTTATCCTTAACTTCAGTTATAACCTAAGGGCTCATCCTTGATGTTCAGTCCCGCCGACCCCTCATGTGGCTGTTAGTTCTTGACTAATAGGTGAGTAGGGGTTACGAGCCTTGCATACCTTTAGCTCATCTAGTCACAGAGGTAGTTTGTGTGTGTGTGTGTTTTCACCTAGCCACCTTAAATTACAAACGGTGTCTCTCTCTATCTCCATACAATGCCTGCACGTGGTAAGAACCCAGGTGGACAGTGATTGTAGCCTGAATAGCTGTTGTACATACTTTTTTAACCTTTTTAATCTCCACCACCCCACAAACCCCCTCACCAGCTCAGTGGTTGTTGTGTGTACCCCACCGTTTACACTATGCACATACAACTGACAAGGCATGCAGTGGTTTTTGTTTAATGCTCAATAATACCAACAGCATGCCACATTGTTCACAGATCCTATTCATGACGTGACCTACTATGCATATTGCAAATTTGTTTTTAACCCTTGTTGTTTATCTCTTCCCTATGTATAGGCATAGGACAACCCACAGAGGTAATACATACACCACTACACACATGACACTAGCATGTTGGTTTTCACCTTTTTAAGGTCCTGATGAATCGCGGGCAATTATTACCCATTGCGAGAAACATGTCGACCATCTTCACCCCTAGCCCCATCTAGGGTCACCTGACCTTACTTGTTGACACCTAGTGAGCTAGTCCCTTGTTTTTAATTGCACCCAGGGGACCCCCAGAATAAAGTGAATTCCGGTACCCCTAGCTACATTTTAATATCCCTTTTCACTATCACACACCACCTTGCCCACACACCCACACCGCACCATAAGGCTGTTGGATAAAAAGATCTCCGCTAAAGAGCCCCTCTTTGAGGTGAGCCCGTCGGGGATTGCACCGCCTCCCCGACGAGGAGCAACCGCCGATGATGAAGCATGACACCCTTCTGGGTGTGTGAGGCAAATCCATCCAACAAAATGGATGCCCTAGGGTGTTACTATTACACCTTTGGTCACGCCAGTTAAGTCTTCCCTAGTTGTATATTGGAACAGTCCAGCAACCCCTCGTTTTTGTATTCTCAGATCGTGACAGAGCCCACGCACTCAGCAGGACACACCCTCCACCCCCTCTTCACTACAGGAAACTCCATCACCTTCAGCCACACCACCGAACTCCCATGGACCGACTATCGTTGCGTCCACTTCACCTTCAGAACACACACCATCCACAGACACCAGCACCTGCTTCCAGAAAGAAACTGGACCAAAATCACCAACGACCAGCTCACCTCCTCACTCAACAACTCCACCCCAACCATCGCGGAAAACGACGACCCCAACACCGCAGCTCGAACCCTGCATAGATGGATCTCGGACAGCACCAACACCATAGCCCCCCTCAAGAAAAACAACAATACCCGTGCCAAGAAAGCCAGATGGTTTACCACCGAACTTCGAGAGTCCAGGCGCACACGCCGCCGCCTCGAAAAGGCCTGGAGAAACACCAAATCCACAGATGCCCACAACAACTTCAGAGCCGCCACCAACGCCCCCCATCAACTCATCAGAGAAACGAGGAAAAAAGCGATTGAAGACAGAATATCCACCCACGCACACAACAGCAAGGAACTCTTCAGCATCATCAAGGAGTTCGCCCAACCCACCAGCGAGTCTACTGACATACCTTCCTCCCAAGACCTCTGCGACAAACTCAGCACCTTTTTCCACCAGAAAATCAAGAGCATCTACGACAACTTCGACAAAGACAACCAACACACTGAACCATCACGAACCACCCCCGACACCCGGAAACCAGCGATTGATGACTGGACAGCCCTCACCATCGAAGACACACTGAAGACAATGAAGTCAATCCACTCAGGGGCCCCCACGGACCCCTGCCCCCACCACATCTTCAACAGAGCCGCCAATACCATCGCACCCATGCTCCACCACACCATCAACAGCTCCCTGGCGACCGCCTCGTTCCCCGACGACTGGAAACACGCCGAGGTCAACCCCCTCCTAAAGAAACCCTCAGCGGACCCCACCGACCTCAAAAACTACAGACCCATCTCCCTGCTCCCTTTCCCAGCGAAAGTCATCGAGAAAGCCATCAACAGACCACTCGCCACATTCATTGAAGAACACAACATCCTCGACTCCTCCCAATCCGGCTTCAGAAAAAACCACAGTACGGAAACCGCCCTCCTCGCCGCAACAGACGACATCCGCACCCAACTGGACAAAGGAGAAACAGTAGCCCTCATCCTCAGCGGCGTTCGACACAGTCTCCCACCGCACCCTAATACGCAGACTCTACGACGCAGGAATCCAGGTCAAGGCCCTCGACTGGATCTGCTCCTTCCTCTCCGGCAGGACGCAACGGGTCAGACTCCCCCCTTTCCTCTCAGACCCCACACCTACCACCTGCGGAGTCCCCCAGGGCTCCTCCCTCAGCCCGACGCTCTTCAACGTCTACATGGCTCCACTTGCCCCCATCGTCAGAACCTACGGACTCAACATCGTGTCATACGCAGACGACACCCAGCTCATCCTCTCCCTATCCAACGAGCCCAACACCGCCAGACGCAACTTTCGAGAAGGCATGGAAGCCGTCGCCAAATGGATGAAAAACAGCTGCCTACAACTAAACACCAACAAAACAGAAGTACTCATCATGGGCCCAAACCCCGACGCCTGGAGCGACACCTGCTGGCCCACCGCCCTCGGAAACCCGCCAACCCCCACAGACCAAGCATGCAACCTGGGAATCATCCTGGACTCCGAGCTCAAAATGGACCGCCAGATCAACTCTGTCTCATCTTCCTGCTTCCACACCCTCCGCCTCCTTCGTAAGACCTTCAAATGGATCCCCCTCGAACACCAAAAGACAGTCACTCACGCCCTGGTCACCAGCAGACTACTACGGCAACGCACTCTACGCCGGAATAAACAAAAACCTCATCCACAAGCTACAGAACATCCAGAACGCCGCTGCAAGACTGGTCCTCAACCTGCCAAAACACTGCCACATCTCCCAGCACCTGCGCACACTCCACTGGCTCCCCGTCGAGGCGAGAATCACCTTTAAGATGCTCACCCACGCACACAAGGCCCTCCACGGCACCGGACCAGCATACCTGAACAGCCGGCTCAAATTCCAGGCACCCCAAAGGACCCTACGATCAGCCCAGCTCTCCTACGCCGTGGTCCCCCGCACCAGAAAGACCAGATCGGGAGGCCGCTCCTTCTCCTTCCTCGCGGCCAAAGCATGGAACGCCCTTCCGCTCCACCTCAGACAGACAACATCGCTCCCCATCTTCGCAAGAAACCTCAAAACCTGGCTCTTCAACAGACCCCCTCCTTGATGGAATGGAACCTGCACCCCCCCCACCGCCTTGAGACCCTTACGGGTGAGTAGTTGCGCTTTAACAAACTCCTGATTGATGGATTGACTCTACTTCTGAATCTGGGTTAGTGACAGGTAATCCCCCCAAAAGCTAGCCTCACCGGGAGCCCATCAAGAAGAGAAGTCTCCGCAGATTCTAAACTCCTCCTGCAGCTCAGCGAGCGTTGTAGCAGTCTTCAGGCACCCAGAACTCTCCACCGATCAAAAGAAGAAAGCTGGCCTCGGAGAGAAACTGAGCCCCAAGATCCTCTTCCTCCTTCACCAAAAGACGCTGAAAAGTGAGCAGGGGGAACTGGGCGCGGCCGCTGACATCATTGTAGGCACGCCCCGTGCCAAACCTTCCGCATCTTGCGTGAGGTGCCAAACCTCCCGCATCTCGCGGGAGTTACCAAACCTCCCGCATCTTGCGTGAGTTACCAAACCTCCCGCATCTCGCGTGAGTTGCCAAACCTCCCGCATCTCGCGTGAGTTGCCAAACCTCCCGCATATCGCGTGAGGTTAAAACCTCCCGCATCTCGCGTGAGGAGCCTACCCTACCGCATCTCGCGTGAGGTGCCGAACCTCCCGCATCTCGCGTGAGATGCCGAACCTCCCGCATCTTGCGTGAGGCTAAAACCCCACGCATCTCGCGTGAGGTGCCGAACCTCACGCATCTCGTTCGAGGTTAAAACCTCACGCATCTCGCGTGAGGTGCCAAACCTCACGCTTCCCGCGTATCGTGCCAAACCCCACGCATCTCGCGTGAGGTGGCAAACCTCACGCATCTCGGTGAGGTGCCAAACCTCACGCATCTCGGGTGAGGTGCAATACCTCACGCATCTCGGGTGAGGTGCAATACCTCACGCATCTCGGGTGAGGTGCCAAACCTCACGCATCTCGGGTGAGGTGCCAAACCTCACGCATCTCGGGGGAGTGCCAAACCTCACGCATTTCGGGTGAGGTGCCAAACCTCACGCATCTCGGGTGGGGTGCCAAACCTCACGCATCTCGTGTGAGATGCCGAACCACACACATCTCGCGTGAGGTGCCGAACCACACACATCTCGCGTGAGGTGCCGAACCTCACCCATCTCGTGTGAGATGCCGAACCTCACACATCTCGCGTGAGGTGCCGAACCTCACGCATCTCGTTCGAGGTTAAAACCTCACGCATCTCGCGTGAGGTGCCAAACCTCACGCTTCCCGCGTATCGTGCCAAACCCCACGCATCTCGCGTGAGGTGGCAAACCTCACGCATTTCGGTGAGGTGCCAAACCTCACGCATCTCGGGTGAGGTGCCAAACCTCACGCATCTCGGGTGAGGTGCAATACCTCACGCATCTCGGGTGAGGTGCCAAACCTCACGCATCTCGGGTGAGGTGCCAAACCTCACGCATCTCGGGGGAGGTGCCAAACCTCACGCATCTCGGGGGAGTGCCAAACCTCACGCATCTCGGGTGAGGTGCAATACCTCACGCATCTCGGGTGAGGTGCCAAACCCCACGCATCTCGGGTGAGGTGCAATACCTCTGCCATCTCGGGTGAGGTGCCAAACCTCACGCATCTCGCGTGAGGTGCCGAACCTCACGCATCTCGCGTGAGGTTCCAAACCTCACGCTTCCCGCGTGCGGTGCTAAACCCCACGCATCTCGCGTGAGTTGCCAAACCTTCCGCATCTCGGGTGAGGTGCCAAACCTCACGCATCTCGGGCGAGGTGCCAAACCTCACGCATCTCGCGTGAGGTGTTAAACCTCACGCATCTCGTGAGTGTCTGGCGCGGTAGTAAATGTCCTCCCATTCTTTGTTGCACAGAGTCCGCCCCAGTGCCCTCTCCCATCTAGCCCGTCCTGCATTATAAACGCGCGAGTATCTGTCCAAGAGGAGCCGATATATGTATGAAATGAGTCGCTTAACTGTGGTGCGCGAGAGAAGCCAGTATTCATATTTACTGAGCTTGCGTGTAGCGTCTCCACGGATCTGGAGTGGAAGCGCCCAATGTCGGGCCTGTAGATACCTAAGGCGTTCAGCCTCCGGGAGGTCATAGGTCTTCCGGAATTCCTCAAAAGGCATCACTCCCGCACCTGAATACATGTGAAAGAGGCATCGGCATCCTGCTGGGCGCCACCGTGCAAAGGCCTGGACATCCCTACCCGGGCCGAAGTCAGGGTTCTCTAACAGTGGTGTGAGGGGAGACGGGAAGGTCGTCAGGTCGTGTAAGACGCATGTTCGATCCCATACCTCTAGCGGTACCCTCGTGACGAAGGAGGCGTATAGGTTAGGGGGCCGGTGTTGTCGCTGCAGAAAAGGCACCTCCTGGAGTGGACGCCCCGCGACCGCTTGGTCCTGGAACAACCAATGGCGCTCCGATTCCCATTTGCTCCATTCCACTAGGGTTCTGAGTTGGGTCGCCTGGTAATAGTGACGCAAATCCGGCAGGCCCAGCCCACCACTCTCCGGGGGAAGCATCGCTAGCCTCAGCTTGAGTCTGGGCCGTTTCCCGTTCCACACAAACTGAGCCAGCTCCGATTGCCTGCGGCGAATCCATCCCTCCGGGGGACGGAGCGGGCTAGCCCGAAAAACGTATAAAACTTGCGGGAGGATTGTCATCTTTACTGCTGCCACTCGGCCCAGCCAAGATAGTGGGAGGTGCCGCCACCGCCCGACCTCCGCGCGGATAGTGCGACTAAGGTTAGCGTAGTTGAGACGCACCGTTTCTGGTAGCGTGGCCGCCAAGTGTATGCCCAGGTAGGGGACTGCACCGTCTGCCCATTGGAAGGGGAATTGTGCTTCTAGGGAGGCCCGCGTGTGTGCCTCCAAGGAAAGGTCAAGTGCTGGGGGGCGGAGCTTGCCGGCGTCCATGGTAGACGCGTGAGTGCGGAGCTCCTCGCCTTTGCCCTGTAATTATCCTGCAAACTAATCCTGCTGAGTGCCTGAAAGACTCTATTGACTGCTGTTCACCCCCTAGCAGCCCCCGGGTGTGAGCGACAGAGTCTCGACGCCCGGACCACTGCAATACCGGGACGTCCTTGCTGGGAGGATCCGGCGGTAGCGGACCAGGCCTGCATCCCCGGTCTGGCCTGTGGAGCAGCCCGAGAGACGTCGCTCGACGTGCGGCCTGAAAGGGGCCGGAAGTACCGGCTGCGCGCTTCACACGGCGGACTTGGGACGTCCCGGAGCTGGGGTGATAGTGCACCCATTCAAGACGGGCGGTGTCGTGGGTGCGGCGCTCGGCCGTGCACCGTGCCTGCGGACCGCTTTGAAGGACAGTGGGGCTGGGGGCCCGGGAGTGCTCCCGGTGGTCTGCCCCACCTGAAATCCCCGACCAAGCCTGACATTGTCTGCTGGAATAGCTGCGGGAAGCCCTGCGGTATTGAAGGGAGACCCGCTGTTTGGGCGGGACGCAGGACATAGCGGCTCGAGATCGGGCTGCGGAGGACTAGCGCAGTACCAACTCCGGTCCGGAGCGCCATCGGTGAGTGCCTGTTGGGTCCAGGAGGCTACGCGACGCTTGGTAGCATACTAGAAATTGCTTCATACCCCAGCAGCGAGGCCCTTGTGGAGACAGGAGACACCGGGTGGGTGCGCAGCACGGAATGTACAGCGGACACCTTAGCGAGTAACTTTTTGATTGACACCATTTTGGGGCCCGGCCTGCCTTGGTGACGGCCATTTGCTGCATCGCCCGAAGCCTGCTGCTGAGCCCCGGAGTGGTGGCTGGGCACCGAAAACGCAGAGGGAAGATCCTGCCTTGCACGGGCGTCGACGAGGAAGGTGATTGTTTGCCCTGGCTGAGGGCACTTGGCAACCTGGCCACACCCCCTCCTGCCGGCCACGCCCCCCGCCGAGTTTAAAGCGCTGAAGGCGAGCGCATTTGCATAGATTCCTACTCCTGAGGCGGAAAGCCGGGAGCTGCACCTCTTGTTCACTTTTAAACATTTTAATCTTTGAGTGTTGCTGATTACTGTGTTTTATTTGTATTAGCCGACCTTCAGACCTGCTTCATATTGTCCTGGGAGCCTGCTGACTACGAGCAGCGCCTCCCTCACTTTGACAAAACGCCCTCTGGCCGCCGCCATTGACGGCGTGTAACGAGGCCACGCCCCCTCTCTGGCCACGCCCCCCCCTGCCGGCCACGCCCCCCCACCGAGTTTAAAGCGCTGAAGGCGAGCGCATTTGCAAAGATTCCTACTCCTGAGGCGGAAAGCCGGGAGCTGCACCTCTTGTTCACTTTTAAACATTTTAATCTTTGAGTGTTGCTGATTACTGTGTTTTATTTGTATTAGCCGACCTTCAGACCTGCTTCATATTGTCCTGGGAGCCTGCTGACTACGAGCAGCGCCTCCCTCACTTTGACAAAACGCCCTCTGGCCGCCGCCATTGACGGCGTGTAACGAGGCCACGCCCCCTCTCTGGCCACGCCCCCCCTGCCGGCCACGCCCCCCCGCCGAGTTTAAAGCGCTGAAGGCGAGCGCATTTGCAAAGATTCCTACTCCTGAGGCGGAAAGCCGGGAGCTGCACCTCTTGTTCACTTTTAAACATTTTAATCTTTGAGTGTTGCTGATTACTGTGTTTTATTTGTATTAGCCGACCTTCAGACCTGCTTCATATTGTCCTGGGAGCCTGCTGACTACGAGCAGCGCCTCCCTCACTTTGACAAAACGCCCTCTGGCCGCCGCCATTGACGGCGTGTAACGAGGCCACGCCCCCTCTCTGGCCACACCCCCCCCCCCCCACCTCCCCACACTATAAAATGTGCCACTGGAGGAAGCGCAGCGGACGAGCGCAGCGGGAGCGCCGTTTGCGCGCCAAAGGCGCGCCTAAGGCAAGCCCGTCTGCGACCAGATCGCGACCAGCGCCAGCCATACTGCCTGTGCCCATGCACTCAAACAAAGGATAGTCTGGTCCAGTGCGGAGCTACGGTCACTGAATGTTGCCACTACCTGTCAGTCGCCTGAGCTCAATCTGACGACTCTGGATCTCCCTCCCCATTGCCCAAGCTGCCAAAAGTCTCTAGGCATCGTCTCTTCTCAAACAACCTCACTTCTCAAAATAGCTAGTAAACCATCTCGCAACACCTCCTCCACCCAACTTAGGATCGGCCTACTTAACTGCAGATCCCTCCCCAAGCATGCTGATGATTTATGCTTGCTTATAACGGACTCACAATGGGATGCCTTGTGCCTCACAGAGACATGGCTCAATGAAGACAACATGGCATCCATTTCGCTAGCAATCCCGCCAGGCTTTAAAATGAGTTTTTCTAATAGAAAGGATGGCCGAAGAGGTGGTGGAGTGGCTTTCATTTACAACGAGAAATACACATTGTTGTCCTCCACTCCCACCACATTCTCAAGCATTGAGGGGTTACACTTCTGCCTCCAAATCACCCCCCAACTGTCTCTTACAGGCCTAGTTATTTACAGACCCCCGGACTGTCCGACATCAGCCTTGTGCGAGCTTATGGACTTTATAGTCCTTAACTCTCTAGACCACTCCTACTATATTGTAGCCGGCGATTTTAATCTTCACGCCGACAGCTCTGACTGTCCACAGGCCACTCATCTTATCTCTACCCTGCAATCGGCCAATCTAACTCAAGCTATTGCAGGCCCCACGCATCGGGCGGGGCATATGCTGGATCTTTTCTTTTCCAACATACCGAACACTACAGCCATCTCCCCGCTCCCACTACTCTGGACGGACCACTACTTAATCACCATGGCCATCTCAATCCCCTCCCAATCTCAGATCACAGGAAAAAGATCCTATGTGCGGAGAAAATGGGACAATCTAACAGCGGACATACTGTGTCCAGCACTTCGTGCAAACCCCCCACCCCTTACCTCGAATGTAAACTCCGATGCTGCATCTCTGAACTTGTGGATAAGCAAAGTAGTGGACTCTATAGCACCGGCCAGTACCGCTACGTCACGCAGAGAATCTCCCTCTGCTCCGTGGTTCTCCCCCGAAGTCATGGCCGAAAAAAGTAAATGTAAAAAACTGGAGCGCCTCTGGCGAGCAAATTATTGCGATTCAGCCAAAACCAGCTATAAAAAAGCTCTTCATGCTCTACATTTATCCATCAAAAAAGCCAAAAAAACCTTCTTTGAGGCCTCCATTCTGCAGGCGGATCAATCGAGCAAAGAAGTTTTTAAGATTGTTCAATCTTTCTTCAAACCCAGAGCTATCGAGACGGATATCATCCCATCGGTAAGACTCTGCGAATCCATATCAGACTTTTTTGACACCAAAATTTTAAAAGTGTATGATACTTTTACGGACCCCGAGCCGACACTAATGGATGAGTTGGGAGTTTCTGAGTTTCCCACTACCCCCTTAAATCAATTTCAACCTATTACCCTCTCTGAGGCTGTAAAAGAAATACAAAAATGTAAATCTGGAGCTCCCGATGATCCTTGTCCACCTAAACTGTGGAAATTAATGTCTGAAGCAATCGCAGTTCCCCTCTTACACATATGGAACACGTCCATTGCAACGGGTGCGTTTCCGGACTGTTGGAAACAGGCCACACTTCTCCCGCTGAAAAAAAAGCCCCAAGGCGCACCGGATGATCTGAGCAATCTCCGACCCATCTCTCTCCTGGCAGCCCCCGGTAAAATGCTTGAAAAAATGATCCAACGGCAGCTAAACAACTTTATTGAAGAAAGCGGTGCCCTACATGAAACTCAATCTGGCTTTAGGGCCGGCTTCAGCACTGAGACGGCCCTCATTGAGGTTGCCGAGTCTATCAGGTGGTCCTTAGATTCAGGGGCATCAGCTATGCTGGTGCTCCTGGATCTATCACCTGCTTTCGATACTGTAGATCACAGCAGACTGCTGACCCGACTTAAGGCTATTGGCCTTGGAGACAAAGCACTTAACTGGCTACTCTCCTACCTCACTAATCGCTCCCAGAAAGTGGCCCTGGGCCCCTTCTCTTCTGGACCAAAAAATCTTTGGTGTGGCGTCCCACAGGGGTCGGCACTCAGCCCCCTGTTGTTCAATGTTTATTTGGCCCCGCTTTTCACCTTGATTGCCAAATGGGGTGTCAAGGCAATATCCTATGCGGACGACACTCAATTAGTCTTCCCATATACAGACACGTCTGAGGCAGCCTTCAGCAAAATCAGGGGCTGCCTTCAAGACGTGGCCAAATGGATGAACACTAATAAACTCAAAATGAATGCGAGTAAAACGGAGGTGCTATTCTTCGGAAATCTCAAACATCCCCCTCCGGACCTGTGGTGGCCTACAGAAATGGGCCCTGCCCCATCTCCCGGAACCCATGCAAAAAATCTAGGAGTAAAATGGGATGAGAACCTGTCTTTCTTGCCGCATATACAACAGCTCACCGCTGGCTGCCTGCATAAACTCAAAAATTTGCGGAAATTTCTGCCTCTACTACCAATCGAGTGTCGAAAAACGGTTGTTCACGCAACAATCACATCCCGACTCGATTACTCTAATGGCCTCTATCTTGGTATACCCAAATATGCGGTGCAACGCTTACAGATCGTGCAGAATGCGGCTGCGAGATTGATAAAACGTGTCCCTTTTAGGCAGCACATCTCTCCGCATCTGCACGAGCTGCATTGGCTGCCAGTGGCAAGCAGAATTAAATTCAAAGTGCTTACTCTGGCTTTCAGAGCGCTAAAAGGCACGTGTCCCAATTATTTAAAACTCCGACTCCCCCGCTACCACCAAAAACGAGAGCTGCGCTCAAACTCCCTGCTCAAGCTAATGGTACCGCGCGTGAGGAAAGCTAGACTTGGAGGCAGGTCCTTCTCGGCCGGCACGGCGAAACTTTGGAATACACTGCCCCCTGCCATCCAATCCGCCACGTCAGAAGCCAGCTTTAGGAAACTCCTAAAAACTTGGCTTTTTATGCAATAATCCTGTTCTTTTTCCTGACTTCTCACTCTTGCTGTAGGACTCGCTAGCGCCGGGACACCTCCCCAGAGGTAGCTGTTCGCGCTCAACAAGTTTCTGTATTATTATTATTATTATTAACCTGTGCTGCATAGTGTGGTGGTTGATCTGGATACCCACTGCCTCGGGGACGGCTGGAGACCCTGGTAGGTGGAGGTTGGCGCAGTGGGGCCAGGTCATAGATCGGTAGCTATGTGGCCGGCTAGAGGAACCCACAGTTGGAAGCCAGTTGGTACTGTTGTGGTGTGCGACACTCTGGATTGTAGGAACGGCTGACCACGCACTTGGGAGCACGCACGTGGGTGCCGAGATTTGGGGCTCGGAGCCTGAGACACACGCTAATCTGTGAGACGTCGCTAACCTGCTCTAAGTGGACTCGGGAGCTTGAGAAACGTTACGCTTTGATGTCCAGCAGGATCGCCATGGGCAAAAACGACAGAACTCAGCCCAAACTCTCCTTTGAGCAGCGACGGACCAAGGGGACGGAGGTGCCTGCCACAGAGGCGCCCCCGCGGGGAGCTACCTCTGACGGTTCTACGGGAGCCGATATCCGAGACTTGCTGGTCTCGATGGAAAAAGGGCTACAAGACAGTATTGCGTCCATTGGTACTAAAATTGATGCCCTGACATCGCAGTGGGGCGATACGGCGGAAGAGGTCAGTGGTGTGCTCCAAACTCCGGAATCCCCTTTAATGGCTCCCTGTAGCCATAATAGCTGACGAGCTAGTTGGAGATGCACCTGCGCGCCAGAGGGGCAACGAGGCCCGTGACGGGTGTTTGGCAACCTGTTCTGCAACCCCAAATACTATCTCTACTGATGAGGGAAACAATCCCGAAACACGAGCTAGGCTCGTGTCTAGAGATATCGAAATACAAGTACTTACTTGCACCGATTGTGGTGAAAAACCTTTGAAATTTGAACTTTGAACCGTTCCTGACTACACTTGAACTGCACAGACCAGGATGCAGTGGGGCGATACGGCCGAAGAGGTCAGTGGTGTGCTCCCAACTCCGGAATCCCCTACGGGAGCCGATATCCGAGACTTGCTGGTCTCGATGGAAAAAGGGCTACAAGACAGTATTGCGTCCATTGGT
The DNA here is from genome assembly GCF_964263255.1 of Lissotriton vulgaris. Classification (NCBI taxonomy): domain Eukaryota; kingdom Metazoa; phylum Chordata; class Amphibia; order Caudata; family Salamandridae; genus Lissotriton; species Lissotriton vulgaris. The sequence continues at coordinate 946,360,082 of NC_141699.1, read as the reverse complement.
ACTAAAATTGATGCCCTGACATACCGCATGGACCGCATGTCGGAACGAGTGGACAAGCATGCTGAACGTCTCGACATGGCGGAGAGACGTCTGACGGAAGCGGAGGAGACACAGTCGGAGTGGGACAAAGACCGCAAGCAATTTGGCAGACTCCTGCAGGTGATCCAAGACAAGTAGGAGGATTTGGAGGGGAGATCGCGGAGATCCAACATTCGCATCACGGGTGTGGCGGAGACCACGCAAACTGGCAAGATGGAGCTTTTCTTGGAGAAACTATTGAAAACACTACTTGGAGACGAGGTTTTCTCCCCTATGTTTATAGTGGAGAGGGCCCACCACACACTAGGGCCCAGGCCGAAGCCTGGTGCAAATCCGCGTCCCATAATAGCGAAGCTACTCAATTATCGGGATAGGGACACAGCACTACGTTTAGCCAGAGACAAAGGCAAGCTGCAATATGAAGGAATGGACATCTCCCTCTATCCGGACTTCACCGCAAAAGTGCAGGAGGAAAGGAGGCAATTCGCTCCATACAAAAAACAACTGCGAGACCTTGGGTTGGATTATGCCATGATGTACCCTGCGAAGCTCCAGATAAACAGGCAAGGGCATTCACATTTCTTTACTGACCCCAGGGAGCTGCAAAAATCTCTGAAGGAATGGTCCAGAGAGCGCAGGAACAGCCCGAGGAGCGACCGGGACGACGGCAACGCCTCATCACAACTGGACGAACAGGAATGAACACTGAATGGCTGTTTGTTTCAGACAGACCTTTGTACTGGTTAGTACGCTCCCCCCCTTGGCTTGCTCGGACTCCGGCTTTGTTGTAAGCAGCGCGGATGCTGATCGGCGTCTGCTCCTGTGCGGTGGAGCCCTGGCAGTACCCTGAAGATACCCTGCTGGGTGAGATCTTTCTGATTTCTTTCTATGTCATGGGATGCCAAGGGTTGCTCTCCAATATGGGCTGTTGCCTCTCGCCTGAGGGGTATGTTTGGCGGGTTTTAATGCTGCGGGTTGCAGGTAGACCTGAGAGGTGCGCTGTGCCACAAGACGGGGAGGGAGGGCGGAAACGTGCATTTCTCGAACTTGGGACTCATGTTGGCACTAAATGCACGGCAGGGGCAGGGCGATGGGACGCTTTAGCATTGCAGTTTCGAACTGGTGGATAACTGCTCTTGGCTGGCAACGTCTGCCCCTGTGCTTTCGGCACTTGAGCTCTGGAGAGAGCCGGTTAAGGGTCTGTTTAAGTTGGTTTTTCAGGGGGGGGTGGAGGGTGGCACGGGGTCCTGTCTGACCAGGTTGGGGGTGGTCGGCTGTGGGCGGGGGGAGGGTGACTGTGAATTGATCACGTGTGGGTGTGTTTCCTGGGAACAATGGGAGGTTCAGTTTCAGGGGTTTGTAATGCCTGGTGTTGTGCTATTTGTTACTGCAACTATGGTCCTACCTGTATATCTTGGACGTTCAAGACACCCTGCGGTGCACTGCCCACTTGTATTGAAGCTAGATGGAGGACAATGAGGATTTAACCGGAGGCGGACGTCCCGATCTACTGAGGGTGTTGACCTGGAATGTACGGGGACTCAATGACTACCGCAAGCTTAGAAAAGTGATAAGCTACCTTCACAGACACCGAATAGATGTGGCTCTCTTGCAAGAAACACACCTCCCACTTACTAGTACGATGCGGTCTGCGAGAGGTTTGGAGGGCAATTGTGTAGCAGCTGGTTTCACTACCCACTCTAGGGGGGTGGTGACATGGGTGAACCCCCGCTCGCAATTAATGTTAACACCTTTACATGTGGACCCAGAGGGTAGATACACCATCTAACGGTGCACGGGTAAAGGACATGACAATCGTAGTGAATGTCTACGGTCCCAACTACGATGACCCCGCTTTTTACACAGGCCTTGCTGGCACATGCAGGACATATCTTGATTCCAGGATGCTATGGGGTGGGGATTTTTAACTTTGTGATGCATCCGGACCTGGATCGGTCGGCTGGGTCGGCTCGCAGCCCTGCGGCAGCCGCCGTTCTTATGCACTCGGAACTAATCAAGTTAGACATGGTAGACATATGGAGACACAGACACCCGGGCCGGGGAGGGTTCACACATTACTCGGATTACCACAACATACATACGAGAATAGATTACTGGTTTGTATCTTCCACCCTACTGAATTCGGTTAAAAATTGTACAATTCTCCCACGCACGTTGTCGGACCACTCACCACTGATTCTGCTCCTCGCTGCTCCTGCTAGGAAAATCCCCCCGTTTACTTGGAGGTTCCCGCCCTATTCTCTACTAGACGAGGCTTTTAGGGGGGAGATTGCGGAAGACATAGGGACATTCTTTGACACTAACTTGGGGTCGGTGGACAGTTTTCATACGGTGTGGGACACCTTTAAGGTTTACATCAGGGGAATGACGATGGCAAAGCACTCTGGGGTACTCAAATCCATTAGACACAGACTCAAAAGCCTAGAGACACAATTGGCTGACTTAGAAAAGCGCCACAGGAGCACATCGGACGCTGAATCAGAAGAACAGATTAAAAAACTGATCACAGAATTCAATGAGGAAGCTGACAGTGAGGTTAAACATATGGGGAAGTATGCCACTGCGCGAACGTATGGGGAGTGGGACCGCCCAGGATCATTACTGGCCAGATTGATGCGCAGTAGTAGACCCAAGCTTGTCGTAGAGGAACTAGGGACATCCACTGGAGAGGTGGTTACGGAGGAGGCTGACATCATTGCAGAATTTAAGGATTATTATTCTAAGCTTTATAGGTCCCGATCTGAGCATCTACAGCGAGACGAGATCTTAGAGGCGCTGGAGGGTATGAGATCAGGCAGCGCCCCTGGCGCGGACGGGCTCACGGTAGCCTTTTACAAGGCTTTCAAAGAAACTCTTGTACCCCATCTGATGTCCCTTTTCGATGAAATATGTCAACCGGGTAGTATGTCGAAATCTATGAGAGAAGCCCTTCTTATCACTATCCCTAAGCCGGGGAAGTCCCCCAGGGAATGCGGCTCATACAGACCGCTTTCCCTTCTGAATGTAGACACCAAGTTGTAGGCGAAAGTACTGGCTGCGAGATTGGCTATAATCGTCCCGGAGATGGTTGCTCCAGAACAGGCGGGTTTTGTCCCCGCAAGGAACCTGACATATAACCTCCGCACGGTCCTGGGCACTATGCAACACGTGAAACAAGACAACAAAGCTGTTGCGATATTTCTGGACATGGAGAAGGCCTTCGACTCTGTGGAGTGGCCCTTCATGCTAAGGGTGCTGCGGAAGTATGGGCTAGGAAAACCTTTCCTTCAGATGCTGGGTGCACTCTATTACAAGCCCTCTGCTCGCCTGAAACTAGGTGACATCGTCACTGACCCCATTGCCATAAGTAGAGGCACGCAACAGGGTTGCCCTCTATCTCCTCTGCTGAACGCGCTAGTGGCAGAACGCCCGGCGTGTGCGATTAGAGAATACCACAAACACGAAGGGATCAGCTTCCCTACGTACAAGATCGGTATATCCACATATGCGGATGATACCTTGCTATAGGTCAGAGAACCGGAAACCAATCTTGTCTCAGTGCTGCGGGAGGTGGTGAGATTTGGGGCATTATCTGGGCTATGCGTGAACTGGATTTACAAATTGGCTTGGTAGTTTAGTCTGCCCTGTTCCCATGATGCACTGGGCCAGGGACAGACTGATTTGCATATAGCCAGGTTCTGAGCTGGGATGGGGCAGTGAGATAAATAACGGTGATGGATCAAGCCCTGATCTTTGGACTGGGTAAGAGTGGTCTGCTCAATTCAGACACTCTGTTCATCACCACCCCCTTTTGTAAATCGATTTTGGCCACTATAGGTGTGGCAGGGTATACTCAGACATGAGTCCCTTTCTCACTGCTCCATCAAAAACCACTCTTACCCAGTCCAAAGATCAGGGCTTGATCCATCACCGTTATTTATCTCACTGCCCCATCCCAGCTCAGAACCTGGCTATATGCAAATCAGTCTGTCCCTGGCCCACTGCATCATGGGAACAGGGCAGACTAAACTACCAAGCCAATTCTTTACCAGAAAGGAGACAAGCTACCGGGGACCGGTTTCTGGCATTTCAGCCGTCTTCGGCCCGGCTTGCTTGAATCCTGATGGAGCAGTGAGAAAGGGACTCATGTCCGAGTATACCCTGCCACACCTATAGTGGCCAAAATCGATTTACAAAAGGGGGTGGTGATGAACAGAGTGTCTGAATTGAGCAGACCACTCTTAGCCAGTCCAAAGATCAGGGCTTGATCCATCACCGTTATTTATCTCACTGCCCCATCCCAGCTCAGAACCTGGCTATATGCAAATCAGTCTGTCCTTGTCCACCCTAAGCGTGGAAGGGTATTCTCAGATGTGAGACCCTTGCTCATTGCACCATCAGGATTCAAGCAAACCGGGCCGAAGACGGCTGTAATGCCAGAAACCGGTCCCCGGGAGCTTGTTTCCTTCCCAGTGTAAGAATTGGCTTTTGTAGTTTGGTTTGTCCTGTTCCCATCATGCACTGGGACAGGAACAGACTAATTTGCATACAGCCAGGTTCTGAAACTGGGATGGTGCAGTGAGCTAAAAAACGGTGTTGGATCTAGCCCTGATCTCTTGACTGGGTGAGAGCTTTCTGCTTAATTCAGAGACTCTGTCCCTCACCACCCCTTGTTGTAAATATTTTTGTCCACCCTAAGCGTGGAAGGGTATTCTCAGATGTGAGACCCTTGCTCATTGCACCATCAGGATTCAAGCAAACCGGGCCGAAGACGGCTGTTATGCCAGAAACCGGTCCCCGGGAGCTTGTTTCCTTCCCAGTGTAAGAATTGGCTTTTGTAGTTTGGTTTGTCCTGTTCCCATCATGCACTGGGACAGGAACAGACTAATTTGCATACAGCCAGGTTCTGAAACTGGGATGGTGCAGTGAGCTAAAAAACGGTGTTGGATCTAGCCCTGATCTCTTGACTGGGTGAGAGCTTTCTGCTTAATTCAGAGACTCTGTCCCTCACCACCCCTTGTTGTAAATATATGCGTGAACTGGGACAAATCGGTTGCACTTCCGTGGAAGCCGGTGACTGTCCCGTTTGTTGCGGAATACCCGTTGCAGTAGACTACGGACTCCATACGATACCTAGGGATCCATCTGCACACCGACCCTGAGTTATTGGTCCGTGAGAACTATGGTAGGGCTTACAGTAAGCTGGTGGACGATGTAGAGGTCTGGTGTAGACTATATCTGTCGCTGATGGGGCGAATTGCGATTATGAAAATGGTGGTGCTGCCTCGGTTCCTGTTTCTTTTTAATAACATACCAGTGGTCCTGTCTAAGTCCTTCTTTCGGCGCCTCATGCAAGTCCTAGTTAGGTTGGCGTGGGGAGGTAAACAGCCCAGAGTCCAGTGGAAGATTTTGACCCTTCCCTATGAGCAGGGAGGTCTGGCGCGCCGGACCTCGAACAGTATTATCGAATAGCCCAAGCGTCTCATCTTCACACGTGGATCCATGTCAATCCCGATATATCGCATGTAAAATTGGAACGGCTGTTTGCGGAACCAGTCCCACTCCCGGCCACGATTTGTCACCCGGTGGACCGTAGAACTGGGGTGCTCGATTCCATCAGAGCTACGAATCATGCTTGGCATGAATTGCTTAAACAGCAAGATGGTGAGAGACTATACTCTCCCCTCATGTGTGTGGAGTGGGCTGTGTGGATACCCCCTTTGGCAGAGAAAGGGGTTGTGAAGGCTCTACTGGAGCTGGGTATTACCAAGCTGGGAGACTTGTTCCTTGACGGCACTGTGAAAACTCTCCACCAGGTCTTGCAATCACTGTCAGGGAAGTAGCTGCTTCATAGCTTCCAGTACCATAGGGTACGCAGTGCCCTGCTGGAACTGCTCGGTCTGGAGCTGGCCGAACCTCCGGAGGTACCGGAACTCACCTACGTTATTAAGAACCCGGCCTCGGGTAAACTGGTGTCCAGACTTTAAAAAATGGGGGACCGGCATAGGTGTGGACTACAGTCTAGGGCAAGAGTGGCTTGGCAGGTGGATCTCCAGACACAGATCACCGACGAGATGTGGAGTTATTGTTGCAGCAGGACCAGAAAAATATCTTTGAATAGCAGGCACAGGCTCATTCACTTCAAGTACTTGCAGCGTATATATTACACCCCAGAGAGACTGCATAGGTATGGTCTGAGAGGATCCGCGGAGTGCGATTGCTGTCATCTCCCGAGTGCGGACTTCCTACATATGGCTTGGTCCTGCCCAGGAATCCAGAGATTCTGGACGGAGGTATTCTCCGAATTGGGCCGGATTCTAGGGACGGAGGTCCCGCCTGACCCGGCCATGGCACTGCTGGGTTACTCCAAACCACTACCGGTGGCGTTGCGGAGACTGGCCGATTTAGCCTTGCTGACTGCCAAACGTACGGTAGCAATGTGTTGGATGAGGGGGCCACTACCGACAAAAAAAAGATGGGAGACGGACTTACTATACTGCTGTACACAGTTGGAGACATATAGCGACCTGCTTCCTCCCAGGAATCGCCCCAAGGATTTCTGGGGTCTGTACAGGGCCTACCTGGACGCTCGAGATAGTGCGGACTCGGGATCTGACCTGGAGGACGCAGGGGAAGAGGGAACTCTGGACGGGGTTGAGGACCACCTGGGGTGCGATCCTGCAGGTGTTTAGGAACACCCCGGGTGTGTGGCGCAGGCTCTGGATACAGGCTGCCTGGTGGTGCGCAACGGGAGGGACTCCTTGTGGGGACACGAGTTATACTTAGAGGTAGGGGGGATGTGACAGTAGTAGATAGTCAGACTGCAGTGATTGCATCCCGACACACAGGCGCTGCACGAGACGGTAGCACACACTAGAACAGCAGGCACACGTGGGGTTGGGGGGTGGTTGTTGGGAAGGGGGTGGGTAGTTTGGGGGTTGGGTAGTTTGAACTGTTTATGAAACGGCACTATTTCTAGCCTATCAGCCAGGGAGGTCGGATGTACTACATGGCAAGCGGCAGCATGGGCGGGGGAAGATCCCCCCTCAAGGACACACAGCGGAGTAAAGGGGAGTGCTTGATGTGACCTCATTGTATGCTTTCCATTACTATTTGTCCCTTCATTACTCGATTTGCCGCCAGGCCTCTGGGATGCTGGCATGTAGGCTGTGTAAGATACTTCTCTACTGATGCGATGTGACAATGTGGATTGCTGCCGGCCTCCGGGTTGTAGGCAATAAGAGCTGTGTGAAAATTGGATATGCAATAAAGTTAATAAAAAAAAGAAAGGTCAAGTGCTACTGATTTCGTCATGTTCACCTTAAAGCCAGAGGCCTTCGCAAACGCATCCAGGATGGCTGCCCTGGCCGGCAGGGATGCCGCAGGGGAAGCAAAGGAAAGCGAGACGTCATCAGCGTATAAGCTAATCATGTGGATATAAGCCCCGAATTTAATCCCCTTAATGGTCGGATGCGATCGCATGGCCTGCGCCAGGGGTTCCATATACAGCGCGAAGAGCAGGGGCGAGAGCGGACACCCCTGCCGAGTTCCGCGTTCGATGGGGAATACGGGCGATGATCAGCCATTCACCCGAACCGACGCCGTGGGGAAGGTATAGCAGTTCAGAACCCACGTACGAAATCTCGAGCCTAACCCTGCCTTGATGAGCACCTGTTCCAAGTACGGCCAGTGGACACGATTGAAGGCCTTCTCCGCATCAATTGCCAACATCATGAACTCTCCCGGCAACCTGGAGGCCCGTTCCACTAAGTGGAGTGCTCTTTTTGTGTTGTCGACCGTCTGGCGCTCCGGTATAAAGCCGGCCTGGTCCGGATCAATCAGACCAGTCATAAGTGGGCCCAGCCGCTTCAACAGTATACTGGTGTAAAGCTTCAGATCTACGTTAAGTAACAAGATAGGGCGGTAGGCCCCGCATTGCGTTCGGTCCTTCCCCGGTTTGGGAATGACCGATGTAGGAGAGTAGGGTCTGCAATCCTATGATCACCCCAGATTTTTGCTTTTTTTGCTTCACTGGTTTACGACTTCTCTGGCTGTGGACCTGCTAATCAGACCCACAGCCTTGTTGTTCTCTCACTAAATTGACACGTGTACCTTAGGTGCATTTACCAATTGGTACTGGGCCACCTTATCAGACCCTGTAACTCAGGGCATAGGTGTACCCAGGGCCTACCAGGGGCAGCAGCATGTATTATGCCACCCCTGGCTGGCCATCTAAATCTGACACAACTGGCTGCACAACAGCTGGGGCGAGGTGGCGTAATCACCCTTTGCTTTAGATATAGTATACCTATATCTAACCCTAAAATGGACACCCGTATTCCTATCAGTCACTCCTATGGCAGGCCTTGACAATCCTGAAGGCAGAGTGCTTGTAATCGTGTGAGATGGTGCTCTGGCATGAGCTGAGCCCGTTTGCAGCTTGCGGAACCAAGTCCTAATAGCTGTTCCATGATAACGCATACCATATACTCTTAAGTGCATTATAATCCTCGCGGTTATATGCTAACTCTGGTATCGCTTTATCAAAACATGTCGAGTAAGGTGTCATACAAATTGGAATACTAACCCCTCGCCAATTCTGGCGACGGGGTTAGCATTCCACCCTTCTAGAGGGACACGACATGTATGTAACTGTGAACCCCGGTTAAAGTTAACTCAAGCCTCAGCATCACAAAATGGATGCTGCCACCACAGACACAAGTCTGACCTCCTGCTGCTGGGAGTCCTTCCATCGAGGGAGGCTTGGACAAAGGGTTTCCTGTCAGGGGCGGTGCTAGCACCATCCCAGACAGGGTTTTGTGTATCCTGGGTAGGCAGGGCTTTAGAGGAAGGTGACTGCAAGTGGCACCCCGGTGCTCACTATGCATCTGCCGGCTAGAACCAGTTCCAGGGGCACACCAGCCCCTGACCTGGGGAAAGTCCGGCATGGGAGAGGGGTGTAACCACCCCCCTTCCTGGTCCCACCCATGGGCAGGACCTAGTCGCGTGCCAGCCCCTTTTCCTAGTATAAAGATAGGAGCGGGCCCCCTTCCAAATTAGATCATCTTTGAATCCTGAAACTACTTTCTACGAAAGGAACTCTCGACTTCTTCTCAAGATTTCTCCCTTGTGACTAAGGAGTAGTCACCCTGCATCCGCAGGCACCATCCAAGCATCGCGGTCTGCTGTAAGTCTCTCCTCCGGATCAAGACTGCCCAGCTCGACGAGAACCGGCTTCCCTGGCACCTCTGACCTCAACCTGCATCATCAGCCCAGCTCAGATTCGTGGGTGTGACGAGACCTCGAGGGACCGGCCATCTTCAGGACTACACGACGCTTGCCCAGCACGACCGCCGAGGGATCTTAGAGTGAGTGCTTTGGGGTCCGAGAAGCCCCCACCCTGAGCAGCTCCAGCACCGAAGTTCAGCCTCCCAGCATCCACGAGATCTGCGTGGGGCCCTTATGCTCTTTGCTGCTCACCGCGTTGTCTGGCTACTAGCCCGCTGGCTTGTGGCCTTCCCGACGACGAACAACGACATCAACACCGCTGGTCTGGTTGCTCCAGACTGGCCCTTGCTCCCCTCCAACAGAGGAGCACCCCGGACCCTCCTGGTCCACTCCAGACGCCATTTTAAGTCCACCGCGTGGGCTTGCATTTGCCAAAACTTGTTGCCCCAATCCTGGGTCCAGCGACGTCGACAGCAGATACCATCGTGGGACAGCTCGCACCTCCATCCTGGTCGCCGACAACGCCTCCTGGTCCGTGAGACTGCAGAGCCCAGCGTCGCCCACTCACCTGGTCGAGGTGACTCCATCCGGTGCCATCCTGGTGCCCATCTAATCACTGGCTAGTGATTCAGAACTTGGTCCCCTCTGCTTACAGGTGTCTTCCATCTTCGATCCAGGCTTGGATCCCTCCGAATCTCTTCACTGGTTGCCTGCCAGCAACTTCTTTCAGGCTCCATAGACTGCAACGAGGATTCCCGACGTCTTTCCAGACCTATGCAGCCGCAGCCCCTGGGCTAGGTAACTTCGGCATTTCGGTGCCCCAGCATAGCCTCACTATCCAAGGGTCCAGATCCTTTTTCGTTTCAGCTCTACCTAGTCGGATTCGTCCGATAACACTAACTTTGTAATTCCTAGCAACCATAGACTTTGTTCCGCATCCCGCGTGAGAGTGCACACTCTGCACCCGATCTCCCTAGGCCTCCTGCTAGTTATCTGAAGGTTCAGTAGTCAAGTCCTAGCGATCCCAAAGCCTATTAGAGTAGTACTTACCTGCTAGTAATTTCGCATTCCACTTTTAGAGTATATGGTTTTTCGTGCCCCTCGGGCATTTGTGTAAATTGTGGAACTTTGCGTATTTTCCTAAGAGCTTTGTAATGTGCTTAGCACCCTGTCCTCATAAAGAGTCCAGGGTTGTTGTGTTCTAAATAAATATCCTTTTATTTTCATAACAACTTGTGTGGTGTCCTTTCACTTGGTGTTCAAGGGGTATATGTGATGGTATAACAGCTGGCTTAGCACGCCCTCTAGAGTTTAGCCTAAAGACTGCTCTTGTCCATGCTACTAGGATAGCTGGTCTAACGGTTGACTTACAACCAATAATCAATAAGGGTCGTTTGGAATGATACACAGTGATCACTAGAATAGTGAGCACTACATATCAGGCCAACTTCTCACAACCAAGATCATGGCACTCATCAGATCTCTTGGGATGGCGCCGGGCTCCGAGAAGGAATTAAAGAGGGCAGTCAACAACGGAGCAACCTGGGGGCAGAATGTTTTGTAAAAGGCGGCGGTGAAGCCATCCGGTCCCGGCGCCTTGGCCAGCTTGAGGCGGGAGATCGCAGCAATGACTTCTTCAGGACGGATCTCCCTGTCAAGGCGTTCCGATTGTTCCGTCGATAAAGCCGGTATGGACAACGGGTCCAGGAAGGCCGCCCCGTCCGCTGGATCCAGAGCAGCCCCCTCGTATAGTGTGGTATAAAAGTCACTAAATGCCTGCGCTATAGCTCCGTCCTCCGTCACTGTGACTCCGTCCTGCGTGTGTATTTCCTGCACCGAGTGTCGCTGCTGCTGTTCGCGGAGTGCCCGACCCAACAGCCTCCCGCATCTGTCGCCTCCTGTGTAGTATGCATGTCGTACCCGTAGTGCCGCGTATTCTGCTCTATCTTGATCTAGTGCTGCTAACTGATGACGTGCCACTCACAACTGTTTCCACACCCGCGGCGCCCCTGTCCTCTGGTGTACCTGCTCCAATTCTTCGTGCGGGCAGAGAGCTTGTCTCACTTACGGGGCCTCTCCGCATTTTCTGCTACCGCGATTGCAATGAACTCACCCCGTATGACTGCCTTGAGTGCTGTCCAATGTGTTGCATGTGAAGCGTCCGTCGGTGTGTTGTGTACCAGGTATTCAGCTATAGCTTCCTTCATCTTGGCCACAACCCCCTGTCTGTGCAGCAGCGTGTCCCTCAGTCTCCAGCAACGGGCACTGCGCCCCACCGGTGGAAAGGTAAACACCGCTGTGAGTGGTGCATGATCGGAAAGGGCTGCCGCTCCTATCTCAACGCTTGACGCCAGCGCTCTAAATGAAGTGGATGTTAGAAAATAATCTAGGCGCGCATAGGTTTTGTGGGCGTTGGAGTAATATGTGTAGTCCCGGTCGCCCGTGTGGAGGGAGCGCCACAAGTCCTTCATACCCAGTTCTGACAATCTGTTCCGTCCCCCCTCCGATAAAGTGCCTGCCTGCGTGGATCGCTGCGCTGACCTGTCAAGTAGGTTGTCAAAAACTAAATTGAGGTCCCCCCAACCAGAACGTGTCTATCAGGTGCCGCCGCTGCTTCAGTAAGCACTTGGTGGAAGAACTTCTCCTGCCCCTCATTTGGCGCATAAACCGCAATCACCGTGAAGGTGTGAGCACCCAGTGAGAACCTGCAGGATAGGAGTCGCCCTTTAACCTCTGTCCCCCGGTGTAACTGCTACCCCTTAAATCGCTTTGACACCAGGAGCGCCACCCCAGCAGTCTTTGTGGTCGTGGATGAGAAAAGTTGTGTCGGAAAGTGACGGGATTTAAGCCTATGACAATCCTTAGTTAGCAAATGCGTTTCCTGGAGGAGACAGATATCTGCTTTTGAATTCTCCAGCAGGGACAGCACCGCTCGCCGCTTAACCGGATTGTGCCCACGCACATTCAACGTGAGCACACTCAACTCAGTCGCAGGCATAAGGAGTCATACCCCACACGCTCTCTGAGAAAACTTCCAGTGGCCAAAACATCAGCCAAGCCATGTCTCGCAGCTGCCCCGGCCACCCAGGACCCTCAGATCTGCGCAATACGCCACACCCTTTCAGTCCAACATTCACTCGGATCCGGAGTTTCTCCCCCTTACCAACAACACCCCCTCCCCACAATGAACAAAACCCTTGACAGCCCCCTACCCCCCCCCGCAATCCCAAGATGCCAACATTGATAGTCCTTCATCCAGAGATGAATGGGAAAGGTCTCTCCCAGTCCAGAAACCCCCTTTTCCTGACTGGCCAAAGAAGCAAAACAGTCTCTCCCCACCCCTCCACCTGCCAAGGAGACCACCCTCCCTCCCCTTTCCCCAACTTGAAGAATACCAAAAATAGTCCTGTCCAACGTCCATAGTTGTAGACGAGGAGGTTGGGACACCTTCGGGGGAATGTGTCGGAGTCCAATACCTCCACCCCCGCCGCCGACTCAGTCGGCCCCAATCCCCACTGTCTCATCAAAAGCCCTCGTGCCACTTCATCGTTGGTTATCCGCTGTCGGAGAATGCCAGTCCCAGCGCTACGGCTTCTACCGCAGAACGGCGACCATCTTCGATCTCTTGCGCGGCCGGGCGCCTCAGTCTTCGTCGTCGCCGTTGCTGATTCCACTGCACAGGGCGTCCGTGCCATTTACTCCCCCTCCAGGCTGATCGTCATCCTCCGTCGGTTCCTCGAGGCCTAGCAATTTGCATGCATCCCTGAAAGACCGCAACTGGTGAACCTTGTTGTCCAGCTTAAACACCAGGCTAAAGGGGTGACCCCAGCTATATGGGATGTCGCGTCGCAGTTCTGCCGTGATCGGTCGGAATGACCGTCGTTTCTCCAGGGTGATGGAGGCGAGGTCCTGATATAGAGTCGGCGAGTGGGCACCATATGAGATGGTTCCCATCTGGCGTGCTTTGCTAAGGATCTCCTCCTTCGTGCGGAAGTCCTGCACGCAGACCAAGATGTCGGCCGGTTGGGACGAGGCCGCCCTGGGCGGGCCCGTCCTATGGGCCCTGTCCAACCGAAGCGTTGAGTCCGCCGGTCGGCCCAGGATGTGGTTGAAGAGGCCTTGGGTGAAATGGAAGAGGTCGTCTGTGTCGGGAGCCTGCTTCACTCCCCGAATCCTGATGTTGTGCTGCCGGGAGCGGTTCTCCAGGTCCTCGGCGTGAGACTGGAGGTCCACCTGTTGGTCGTGAATACGGACTATTTCTTGACGCAGCGCCTCTATTTCTACATCTCGCCCATCGCATTTGGTCTCTAGGTCGCCACTCTTTCTCCTATGGTGTCAGTGTCGCGTCGGACTTCCCGTATTTCCTCCTGTAGGTCCCTCTTCAACGCGTGGATGTCCTCTCGCAGGCCAGCGAAGAGGGATTCTAGAAAGGTCTTTGTGATAGTCTCCTCAATGTCCGCCTTTCCCAAGGGTGGAGAGTCCGTGGTCTTCTTTTCCGTGCCGGTCCATTGGCTGGATGTGGCGGTGTCCGTCCGCTTCCCCATTGTGCTGGGAGTGGATAGATCCTTAATAGTCCTGTCCTTCTGGATTCTCCCCGAGGACATGTCACTCAGGGCCTCCCCGGCCCGGACACCACCAGTGCTGCTTGACGGCGTGGGTTCCGGCAACGAGGGTGCAAGAAAGTTCGACGGGTCGGTCCTGTATTCAGGGGAGCTCACCTAGGGCTGCGCCAGGAGTCCGCCTTTCCCCGCTCTGGTGCCGAGGAGACTACACTCTGTCACTGCCCAAACCCCAGGGTGTCCGCAGCTGGACCAGGACACCAGTCACTGGTGTCCGGTTGCTCCTGTCCGGGCACTGGCCTCTATTTGCCCACCGAGCGCCTCCGTGTTCTGCTCGCAGTCTTGGGGCCTAGCAGGGCTTCTAGGATGCCACACAAGGGGCAGCTCCGACCAGCGAGCGGCTCAAAATGGCGGAAGCAAACTCCAGTGCGAATCAGGCGCTTCCGTTCGATGCCCCCTGTGGGCTCTACCTCGGCGCTTCCGAAACCCTCTGGGCATGGTCGACGCGCCGACACTCTCAGCCGCCACTCGGGTACGATTCCTCCCCGCTGCTCCTCACCTCAGTCCCTGGGGCTCGGGTTCTGTGTTCCGTCCGCCGTGCTCCGCGGTCGGGCCCACTTCGCCTGGCCGCCAGCCTGTCCGCCATCAGAGATCTGTCTCTGCCGCTACCACCGCAACCGTGTGCTCGCGGGTCCGCAGTAGCCCCCGGACAGTGTCGTCCCAGGGGCCTCCCGCTGTCAACGCGCAGGCCGGACTCTCCGCTCCGGCGTCAGCTCTCGCGTAGTCTGGCGCCACCCAGTCGGACTGCCACGCCGGGGCCCAAGGCCACGCCCCGCGGCTCCTCTCCGCTAGGCCCAACCCGGCCTCGCTCACAGCGGCACTTCTCCCTCTGTTCCAGGTGGCCCCAGCGTCGTTCGGTTCTCTCCTCCGGGTGCAGACCTCTCCCGACTGTAAGCGCTCTCCGACGGGGCCCACTGATGGGGGATTGAAGCGCTGCAATGGTGCTATAAAGACGGCCGGCGGTGGGAGCTCTTGGAGACACGTCCGCTCACACCGCCATCTTGGCCACGCCCCCCCATATCTGGTTTTAGACGCCGTTTTCCATTCGTCACCATTACGAATGCGCACCAAATAATACGCACCTCGAAGATCTAATTTGGTGTAGATCACAGCGGTCTTCACCTGGTCCAAAAGAACTGGGATCAATGTAAGGGGGTACTTGTTCTTTATTGTGATCTTATTCAATGCTCTATAAATCAATACAAGTTCTTAATTCCCCATTTGCCTTAGGAATAAAAAAACAATGGAGAGGCCGCAGGTGACTTAGATGGGCGTATAAATCCGTTTTCCAAGTACTGATCAAGATATTGTCTCAAATGTTGGTTTTCTTTTTCTGATAATGCATATATCCGACAGTTAGGCACACATGAACCAGGCACAAGATCAATTTGACAGTCGTATGACCAATGAGGAGGGAGGGTCGCTGCTTTTGCTTCACTGAAGACTTCTTTAAATTCCTCATAGGGAGTTGGTAGCACGGTTTCTTTCTCTTCCGTGGTTGCAATTTGTCCCGTTGTAGATTCTTTGGTCTTTAACCCCTTCGCTGCTCATGACGAGCTCAGCTTGTCATGAGGCACGGTTGAGCTGTGCTCATGACGAGCTGAGCTCGTCATGAACAATGGGGATTCAGGGAATGCAGCACAGGAGGGGAATCTCTCAAGCACCCAAGGTGTTAAACATGTGGAGTGACAATATTGAGAAAGAAAAACAAGTTCCCTTTTTTGCCAATCTATTAAAGGGTTATGCAAGCAAAGCAAAGGCATTCCTAAAATAAAGCCATATTGTGGGGCTTGGATTACATCGAAATGAACTTCCTCTTTATGCTGTTGGTTATTTGTATCTATGCAGAACATCTGAATTTTAGAGGTTTGCATGGTAACAGGGCCTCCAGACAACATTTTGCCATCTACTGCTTGCACAATTTCTGGAGTGACCTTTTTCTCACAAGCAATTTGTAACAGTTGAGTTGTTTCAAAATCTACGAAATTCCCTGTTGCGCCTGAGTCTATTAGGACTTCCTTTTGGTATATTTTTGAAGTCAACTGAATTTGTACTGCCAAACGGAAGTGAGATTTGTAGTTGGATACACAGGAATTTATTGAAGGGAAGGCGATGGTTCCCAAGAGATCCCCTTCTAAACATCTTGGGCACAATAGTTTCCCGACGTTTGCTCAGTTGTAGTCACAGCCACAGACTTGTTAGCACTCACAGTCTTACCTTTAGGTTTTATTGTGCAATCTTTCACGGAATGTCCCTTTCCACCACAATAAAGACATTGGCCATTTTTACGACTATTATCTTTTTCATCTTTAGACAATGGTTGCCTAAGAGTCCCGACTTCCATTGGTTCTGTAGTTGTTTCTGAACTACTAAGTTGATTTCTGGGTTTACTGTCGAACTTCCAACTTGATTTATCATATTTTTTCCTGTCAGTTCTTCTTTCGGACAGTCTATGATCCAGACGTAAAGTTAGATTGACTAACTCTGAACAAGTAGTTGGTTGAGGATCGATTTGCGCAAGAACGTCTTTCCGATCATCTTTAAACCCTTGATAAAAGAGTGCTGCCCTCTTTTCTTCAGGCCACGAGGTTTCTGCAATTAACCTATTGAAATGTGACAAATAGGAAATAAGGTCTCTATTCCCTTGTCGTAGCTGTAATAGGTTGCGATCTACGGACAGAGTCACCAGTGGCGGCTGGTGACATTTGAAATTGGTGTGGCGTAAAATTGGCGGTGGAGAAATAAATACAGGAACAAACACCACACAGTACCATACAAAGAATAGAAACCAACCCCACATCAAAACTAATGCAGCGCGCTATGTGAAAGTGAACTCAGCATGTTCATAAAGTGATCACATATTTTAGAAAATATTCATTTTGTGAAACCATCATGCAGTGTTAGAGGCTTAGCTTATGAGTAGCTTCAAATAGAATGAAAACACAAAACAGGTATTACAGCAAATTTTGCCTGCAGCGGGCACCAATGCATTGTATATTCCATACCTTGCAAATACATATACAGGGTAAATTTACGCGATGAAAACTGCCCAGATTTGTAAATGTGGGATACTTTTTTTTTCAGCTGAAACACGCTAATGAGGGCCACTTTCATTTTAATGCCCAGATGTATTTGCTGTGCTAGTCCGACCCTGGCTGTTCCACGTATTCCGAGTGAATTTATCAATAAATAACACATGACTCGACCCCCAGTGGCTCCAATTGCCCTGTTGGTCCAGTGTCACTCCGAACTGAGGGAGTTCTTGCTGGGTCGGAGGTGCACTCACACGAAGCTGTTTACATAACGTGCTCGCCGTGCAAACCGTAGCAGCCCTCTCAATTGACTCCAGTGACGCCATTTAAACTTATTTTAATTAATGTTTAACCTATCGCAGTTACTGTTTTTAACACTCCGTCGATCGTCAGCCCCTCCTTATCCTCTCACTCCCAAATATACAATTTGGCACCGGCATGACTGAGCTAAACTGTGTGAATCAGGCGAGTGACGAAGGTGCTGGTGCTGACAAGTTCGTGTCTAGTCAGAGGCCAGTCACTCCTCTGATGTCCCTACTTGTTCGGTGTGCAGGGGAACGCCAGTTCTCTTGTGTCAGTGAATTAACGAGACACGCATTTGTGCCTGCTTACTGGCACTATGACTATGAGAGATGGAAACAAACATACAAACTACTGCCACAAACGGATGAGAGAAACTCGCACTTTATTTACTCGGAACTTTTATACAGAATGCAAAGCATGACTGTATTTTCGGCTGAATTGGGTTAAATGTTACAACTCATTTACACACAGTCACAGAGGCCCTTATTTAAGGCAACCCAAGGAACGTGCCAACAATGTACAGTCTTCAGAGTTTATTCGATGTTATATTGTTTTAATTTTTAATTATTATGTATGCACATGCACAATGGCACTCACCACATGGGAAGGAAGTCGGAACGGGAAACCAAGAATCAGGCGTGAGCGCTCTCACTGCACAGGACCATCTCTTCCCAGAGCAAGGGCAGGTGGCACGGCGACATCGCAGTCCCACCTGCCCCATCACAGTCAGGCACGGGTTGCCAAACGCAGCCGCAAGAAGAGCTCAGAGCATCCATAGAAGCACCAAGCACCTGCACGCCACTGCCAACGGACCCGAGCCGGCGCACAAGGAGGCATGCATGAGCTGAGCAGCCCGGGTGACAGGGTAAAGGAGTCCTGGCGCGTGGCGCAACACAAACCACCTCAACCCCCAGACTAGAGAGCTTCTTCTTCACCCCTCTGAAACCCGCCTCCTTAACGAAATCCCCCTCACTCCGAAGCCGGCAGAGACAGGCAACATTTAAATACTTAAGTATAATTTACATGCGATATGTATGTATGTATGTATGTATGTATGTATAGGCGTTCTTTTATAGCGCTATAACTGTCACCCGACGGGCATCCTGGCGCTTAGACTGTTATGACACAATACATGATGTTTCCAGCTTCCAATCTATTTACATTGTTCTGGGGAACAGATGGGTCTTTAATGCTTTTTTAAAGGAAGAAAAATCTTCCAGGCCCCTCAGGCCTAGCGGTAGAGAATTCCACAGCCGCGCTGCGGTAAACCTGAAGGACCGACCACCCATCCGGGACCTCAGAAACTTGGGTACTACCACCAAGTAAGCCGAGGCTGACCGGAGTGGTCTTGGAGGGATGTACCATGAGAAAAGGTCCTGCAGAGGAGACGGGCCTTGTCCGTGTAGAGCCCTAAAAACCAAACACAAAGCTTTGAAGTTCACCCGTTGAGAGATTGGCAACCAATGGAGGTCCCTAAGTGCCTTGGCAGAAGAGTCCAGGCGGCGTCGCGAGAGTGCCAGTTTGGCAGCAAAATTCTGTACTCGTTGGAGTTTTCCTAGCAGAGTAACTGGTGCCCCCAGCAGCAGTGCGTTGCAGTAGTCGAGACGACTTAAAATTATGCTCCGCACTACCTCTGGTCTGGCCTGTACCGGGAGCAAGGGTAGAATCTTTCGCAATGATCCAAGTAATGCCATACAAGTGGCCACCGTTTTGTTCACTGATGTGTCCAGCTGTAAGTCGGAACTAAACATTACCCCCAAATTCCAAACCGATTCGGCAGGCAGACTAGTACCTTGGAAATCAGGAGGCCAAAAACCCTGTGGTAGGGGTCTGGGGGTCCGATCCATAGAGCAATGTAGCACATCGGTTTTCGAGCTGTTAAATTGTAGGGAGTTGTTACCCAGCCATTCTGCCGTGGTGCTCATGCATCGATGGAAGACCTCCTGTGACACCCCGTCCTTACCCTCAAACGAGAAGATAAGTTGGGTGTCATTGGCGTAGTTGGTGAATGTTATGCTAAAAGATTTAATCAGGGGACGGAGGTAAAGATTGAAAAGAATGGGGCTGATGGCCGAGCCCTGGGGTACTCCCTGACCAACCCTCCTGATGTTGGATTTAAAGGGTGGCAGGGCAACTACCTGGTGTCTTTGATCGAGATATGACACCAGCCATTCAAGTGCCAAGCCCGACACCCCAGCCTCCGTCAGTCTCCTGATCAGGATTGCATGGCTGACCGTGTCGAACGCGGCCGACATGTCGAGCAGCACTAAAAAGGCTGCTTGACCCTGGTCGGCACGCGTTCGAAGGTCATCGAGAACAGTCACCAATGCCAACTCTGTCCCATGTGCCGGTCTAAACCCAAACTGAGCCACATCCAAACAATCAGTAGTCTCAAGAAAGTTGGAGAGATGTTTTGTGGCCAGTTTCTCCAGAATTTTAATAGGGAATGGCAAGAGGGAGATGGGCCTAAAGTTGGCTGGGCATGTGGGGTCCAGATTCTCCTTTTTAAGCAGTGGGGAGACCACCGCCAATTTCCAGCAATCTGGAACCCGTGCTGAAGTGAGAGACTGGCGACAGATGGAAAAAAGTGGGGGAAACAGCTCTTCACGAAAAAGTTTCCAGAATTTGGGTGGAAGAGGATCAGAAGGGAAGCCAGAGGACACCCCGTCAGCCAAAGAGCAGAAGTCCTCAAAAGATGGTAGAGGAAAGTTGCTCAGCTCACCCGATTTAGTACACTCCTTCCTATTCTCAAACGAGATGGAATCGCGCACAGCACGGCCAGTTGACGAGGGAAGATTGTTTAAGATGTTGGCAATCTTATCCTCAAAGGCCTGTGCTAGCGAATCACAGAGAGCTTGAGAGGCCGGGATGACATTTTTGGTACAGCCAGGATGGGCCAGGTCCTTTACGATCTTAAATAAGGCCTGAGATTTACTTACAGCTGCCATCAAAGATTCTTCTAAGAATCTAGCTTTGGCAAGCTTGATCTGGATTTTATAGGACGCTAGTGCTTGTTTAAAGAGGAGGACTATGTGATTCCAGGTACTGTTTCCTCCAGGTCCGCTCAGCCTCTTTACATTGGAGCTTGAGCTGCCGAAGTTCTTCCGAGTACCATGGCATAGCAAGATTAGTCCTATCTTTGATTTTTCGCAGCGGGGCCAAAGAGTCCAGAGAAGCCGAGATTCGCTGACAGAGAGTCTCGTAACTTACGTCCACATTCGCTCCCAATACAAAGCCATCTGGCAGCAGAGAGGGCAAGATTGTTTGTTTGAGGAGTCTAGACCATTGTCTCCACATTCTAGTGCCCCCCACACTCCCTTTCTTTAATGGAGCACTAGTGAACGAGAGGGAGAACTGGACGAGGGCGTGATCCGTCCAACACTGAGGCAGGACGTCACGTATAGCCGTTCGACAAGCGTCAGCAAAAAGTAGATCAAGAATATGGCCCTTTGAATGGGTTTTGGAGAGTACCAGTTGTTGTAGCTCAATATTATGACAAGCTTGGACCAGCTCTACATAGGCCGTCTTGGTCGGTCCCTCTGACCAAAGATTGAAATCCCCTAACACCAACAACTTTGTGTGGGAGTGGGAGAGATCGTATATTAAGTCTATGAGCTCAGGTACAGCAGATAACGAGCTAGCCGGGGGTCTATTACATAGACCCGTGAATAGCACGCCTCCTTGGTCCTTGATGGAGAAACCCAATGTTTTGCACCCAGCGATTGCCTTGATGATAAGCTGGGAGACGTCAAGAGTCTGCCTAAAAATTAATCCAGTTCCACCTCCTCTGGCTCCCACCCTGGGATTATGCATTATTTTGAAGCCAGGGGGACAAGCTGTCCCCAGTTCCACCGAGCTAGTCGGTGTTGTCCAAGTCTCTGTCATGAAGAGTACGTCTAGATGGTAAGACTCGATAAGTAACGCAATTTCTTCACAGTGTTTGATGAGAGATCTCACATTCAACAAGCCACAGGACAAGGCAACTGGGTGCTTACTGGTGATATTATACTTTCGGTTACTGAGTGAACCGAGATTAAGGCGTAAAAGTTCATCGCGGGAATAAGAGTAAGAAGTTACATCTTGGTTCCGAGAGGCAGAACTTTCGGCGCCCGGCGCGTCCTGTGCGCGAACGGGCGCAAACGGGCTTATCTCTGGCGCACCTCCGGCGCTCCGCGGGCGCGCCCGCTGCGCGCCTACGCTGTGCGCTTTAGGGGCGTCCATCATATATAGCCGTATACGCAAGAGTCCTGTAGTGCGATCACTAGCCCCCCAACCAAGATGGCGCCAGCAATTCGGCACTCCCTGGTTCCCTCACTCACCCAAGATGGCGGCTACCAACACCGCAGCGCGATGTCCCCAGGAGCCCTAAGGTGCCCTGAAGCGCTCGAATTCCCGCAAAGTGCGAAATGAGGTCACAATTATAGTGCTGGTAAGAGTGGTACTAATAACACGCTATGAGAGAGGTAGCGCCTAGCGCCAAGATCGACAGCGCGAGCGCGCAGTAAAGTAGATTAATTTTAAAATAATTAAAACAGCAATGCGGCAATAGATTCTGCAGCTCGCAATGGTCATGTAAGTCTGACCTGTCGATGGGGAAGTTCTGCTTTTATGCACTTCCAGACGCAAGAGTCCTGTAGTGCGATCACTAGCCCCCCAACCAAGATGGCGCCAGCAATTCGGCAGTCCCTGGTTCCCTCACTCACCCAAGATGGCGGCTACCAACACCGCAGCGCGATGTCCCCAGGAGCCCTAAGGTGCCCTGAAGCGCTCGAATTCCCGCAAAGTGCGGAATGAGGTCACAATTATAGTGCGGGTAAGAGTGGTACTAATAACACGCTATGAGAAAGGTTGCGCCTAGCGCCAAGATCGGCAGCGCGAGCGCGCAGTAAAGTAGATTAATTTAAAAATAATTAAAACAGCAATGCGGCAATAGATTCTGCAGTGCGCAATGGCCATGTAAGTCTGCGATATGCGATAATAATACATAATAAAATATTATATAAAACTTACCTTGGCTTCCCGCGCTGACTCCCGAGACTGCAGACTTCCGACTCCCGCCGTCCTGGATTTTGAATGCGTCTGACGTGGTCTGGGCTCTCGTCAACAGGAAGGCTGCAGGCAACCTCCCTCCCCTCCACCGCAGCCAGCACCGATTGGTTCGGACGGCTGCCCCAACAGCGTCATTTCTCTCAGTCTGTATGCTGCAGAGAACGGAGAGGAGGAAGCGGAGTACTTAATCGCTGTATCCTATCTAGTTTATCAGAGAGCATTGCAGTGGCATTCCTAGCTTCAGTTAAATCTGTTTGCATCTGAACAATAACCCTCATGAAATCATCTATGGTGGCCATAATGTCAAAACTCTCAGACCGGGAGGAATATTATTCGTGGGCTCACTATTCTGTCAGGTTGCTTCTTCCTCAGGGACTGGAGTGATGATATAAGGGGCCCACCTCTCAATACCTCCAACTCTGATTGTAATGATTACACAGAGTATTGAAGTGATTAAGCGGGGGGAAAGGGAATTAGGAAGGGAACAGCTGGGAAGGAGATCTGAAAAGGAAAAGTTACTCGAAAACAAAAATACACGCACTTTCCTTCGCACAAAGACGTAAATTAGGACATCAGATTCTGTCCTTCAATCAGGAACTAGCTTAAGAGCTTCGTGGCTTGCGTTTATTCAGACAATCAGACTCTTAGTTGACCTTTCTTAGATCCGCTATATTGTGGCGATAATACTTCACTTCAGTATCAACTGCTCAAAGGCATAAGCAGCAGAATTTGGTTTAGGTCTTTCTATGACTAGGTTTTCAATCACCTAAACAATCAGTGTCTTATATTTCCTTATTTTATGTGACTTAAAAGTGTTCCCAAAAACATTCATGGAACTACTATAGAACAAGAATCGCACTCGTGAATATGGTAATGAGCTAGAGAAAGCATGCATAGAATTTCTACTGAACAAGAATCACACTTGTGAATAAGGTAAATGATCTTGAAAATCAAATTGAATGTTCCTAATAAATCACTGAAATGGTTTTAACAAGATTCGCAATCTTACCTGTAGAGTGGACCTCTGTCTCCTTTCTCTCACTCTGCTCCTTCACTCGTTTTTCTATCCTTTCTATCTTTCACCTTTCTGCATCTCTGCTCTTTTGTGCGTTATTTCTGCCCATTTTCCCTTTCTCTCCCTCTGCTCCTTCACTCGTTATTCTTCCCTTTCCATCTTTCACCTTTCTGCCCTTTTCTGCATCTCTGCTCTTTTGTGCCTTATTTCTGCTTATTTTCCCTTTTTTCTTTATCCCTTCTTTCCTCCCTTTACCTTTCCCCGCCGCTGCTGCCCCGCGGCCCCCCCCCCCCCCAGCGGGACCGGCCCAATCCAGCTCCTCTCCCCGCTCCCGCCTCCCAGCTATCCAGCCCTCCCCGACCCCTACTTAATGGCGGCAACTGGTGCACCGAAGGCGCGTCAAAAGCAAGCACGTCTGCGCCCGTCCGCGACCCGTCCGCGACCAGCACCAGGAACCCTGGACCTCCGCCCCGCCAACGCTACGACCCAGCAGCACTCCACACACTCAACCCAGGCTGCAACAACAACTGCAAGCTAGCATCACCAGCCGACACCCATGGACCCTTCAGCCGTCACAGCTGCCGGCACACCTGCAGCACCGCCAAGAACACGGATCCAGCACAACCTGCCCCCAAGAACACAACCGAACCGAAGACCCTGCAATGCATCCTCCTCAACGTCCGATCCCTCCACAAACACGCCACAGAAATCTGGGACCTCCTCGACAGCACCACCCCGGACGTAGCATTCTTCACCGAAACCTGGACCAACACCACCTCGGGACCGGACATCGCAATCGCCATCCCCCAAGGGTACAAGATCTCCAGGAAGGACCACCCCACCCACCCAGGAGGAGGAATCGCCATCGTCCACAAATCCAGCCTCCGCCTGAGCACACTCCCTGACGAGTCCACAAAACTGATGGAACACCTTCACTTCAAGATACTGGCCAGCCCCACCGCCGCCCTCCGAGGAACCCTCATCTACCGACCCCCTGGACCCCGCGGACCCTTCGCCAACTCCATCACGGACATTATCTCCCCGCAGGCCATCGCATCCACCAACTACACCCTGCTGGGAGACCTCAACTTCCACCTCGACAATCAACTGGACCCCAACACCACATGCCTCCTGGACAACCTCCACAACATTGGACCCTGCCAGATCATGACAGAGCCCACGCACTCAGCAGGACACACCCTCGACCCCCTCTTCACTACAGGAAACTCCATCACCTTCAGCCACACCACCGAACTCCCATGGACCGTTTATCGTTGCGTCCACTTCACCTTCAGAACACACCCCATCCACAGACACCAGCACCTGCTTCCAGAAAGAAACTGGACCAAAATCACCAACGACCAGCTCACCTCCTTACTCAACAACTCCACCCCAACCATCGCGGAAAACGACGACCCCAACACCGCAGCTCGAACCCTGCATAGATGGATCTCGGGCAGCACCAACACCATAGCCCCCCTCAAGAAAAACAACAATACCTGTGCCAAGAAAGCCAGATGGTTTACCACCGAACTTCGAGAGTCCAGGCGCACACGCCGCCGCCTCGAAAAGGCCTGGAGAAACACCAAATTCACAGAAGCCCACATTAACTTCAGAGACGCCACCAACGCCCCCCATCAACTCATCAGAGAAACGAGGAAAAAAGCGATTGAAGACAGAATCTCCACCCACGCACACAACAGCAAGGAACTCTTCAGCATCATCAAGGAGTTCGCCCAACCCACCAGCGAGTCTACTGACATACCTCCCTCACAAGACCTCTGCGACAAATTCAGCACCTTTTTCCACCAGAAAATCAAGAGCATCTACGACAACTTCGACAAAGACAACCAACACACTGAACCATCACGAACCACCCCCGACACCCGGAAACCAGCGATTGATGACTGGACAGCCCTCACCATCGAAGACACACTGAAGACAATGAAGTCAATCCACTCAGGGGCCCCCACGGACCCCTGCCCCCACCACATCTTCAACAGAGCCGCCGATACCATCGCACCCATGCTCCACCACACCATCAACAGCTCCCTGGCGACCGCCTCGTTCCCCGATGACTGGAAACACGCCAAGGTCAACCCCCTCCTAAAGAAACCCTCAGCGGACCCCACCGACCTCAAAAACTACAGACCCATCTCCCTGCTCCCTTTCCCAGCGGAAGTCATCGAGAAAGCCATCAACAGCCAACTCGCCACATTCATTGAAGAACACAACATCCTCGACTTCTCCCAATCCGGCTTCAGAAAAAACCACAGTACGGAAACCGCCCTCCTCGCCGCAACAGACGACATCCGCACCCAACTGGACAAAGGAGAAACAGTAGCCCTCATCCTCCTAGACCTATCAGCGGCGTTCGACACAGTCTCCCACCGCACCCTAATACGCAGACTCTACGACGCAGGAATCCAGGACAAGGCCCTCGACTGGATCTGCTCCTTCCTCTCCGGCAGGACGCAACGGGTCAGACTCCCCCCTTTCCTCTCAGACCCCACACCTACCACCTGCGGAGTCCCCCAGGGCTCCTCCCTCAGCCCGACGCTCTTCAACGTCTAAATGGCTCCACTTGCCCCCATCGTCAGAACCTACGGACTCAACATCGTGTCATACGCAGACGACACCCAGCTCATCCTCTCCTTATCCAACGAGCCCAACACCGCCAGACGCAACTTTCGAGAAGGCATGGAAGCCGTCGCCAAATGGATGAAAAACAGCTGCCTACAACTAAACACCAACAAAACAGAAGTACTCATCATGGGCCCAAACCCCGACGCCTGGAGCGACACCTGGTGGCCCACCGCCCTCGGAAACCCGCCAACCCCCACAGACCAAGCATGCAACCTGGGAATCATCCTGGACTCCGAGCTCAAAATGGACCGCCAGATCAACTCTGTCTCATCTTCCTGCTTCCACACCCTCCGCCTCCTTCGTAAGACCTTCAAATGGATCCCCCTCGAACACCAAAAGACAGTCACTCACGCCCTGGTCACCAGCAGACTCTACTACGGCAACGCACTCTACGCCGGAATAAACAAAAACCTCATCCACAAGCTACAGAACATCCAGAATGCCGCTGCAAGACTGGTCCTCAACCTGCCAAAACACTGCCACATCTCCCAGCACCTGCGCACACTCCACTGGCTCCCCGTCAAGGCGAGAATCACCTTTAAGATGCTCACCCACGCACACAAGGCCCTCCACGGCACCGGACCAGCATACCTGAACAGCCGGCTCAAATTACAGGCACCCCAAAGGACCCTACGATCAGCCCAGCTCTCCTACGCCGTGGTCCCCCGCACCAGAAAGACCAGATCGGGAGGCCGCTCCTTCTCCTTCCTCGCGGCCAAAGCATGGAACGCCCTTCCGCTCCACCTCAGACAGACAACATCGCTCCCCATCTTCGCAAGAAACCTCAAAACCTGGCTCTTCAACAGACCCCCTCCTTGATGGAATGGAACCTGCACCCCCCCACCCCTAGCACCTTGAGACCCTTACGGGTGAGTAGTTGCGCTTTAACAAACTCCTGATTGATGGATTGACTCTACTTCTGAATCTGGGTTAGTGACAGGTAATCCCCCCAAAAGCTAGCCTCACCGGGAGCCCATCAAGAAGAGAAGTCTCCGCAGATTCTAAACTCCTCCTGCAGCTCAGCGAGCGTTGTAGCAGTCTTCAGGCACCCAGAACTCTCCACGATCAAAAGAAGAAAGCTGACTTCGGAGAGAAACTGAGCCCCAAGATCCTCTTCCTCCTTCACCAAAAGACGCTGAAAAGTGAGCACGGGGAACTGGGCGTGGCCGCTGACATCATTGTAGGCACGCCCCGTGCCAAACCTCCCGCATCTCGCGTGAGGTGCCAAACCTCCCGCATCTCGCGTGAGGTGCCGAACCTCACGCATCTCACTTGAGGTTAAAACCTCACGCATCTCGCGTGAGGCTAAAACCTCACGCATCTCGCGTGAGGTGCCGAACCTCACGCATCTCGCTTGAGGTTAAAACCTCACGCATCTCGGGTGAGGTGCCAAACCTCACGCTTCCCGCGTACGGTGCCAAACCCCACGCATCTCGGGTGCGGTGCCAAACCTCACGCATCTCGGATGAGGTGCTAAACCTCACGCATCTCGGGTGAGGTGCCAAACCTCACGCATCTCGGGTGAGGTGCCGAACCTCACACATCTCGCGTGAGGTGCCGAACCTCACACATCTCGCGTGAGGTGCCGAACCTCACGCATCTCGGGTGAGGTGCCAAACCTCATGCATTCTGCGTGAGGGTGCCAAACCTCACGCATCTCGGGTGAGGTGCCAAACCTCACGCATCCCGGGTGAGGTGCCAAACTTACCGCATCCCGGGTGAGGTGCCAAACCTCACGCATCTCGGGTGAGGTGCCAAACCTCACGCATATCGGGTGAGGTGCCAAACCTCACGTATCTCGCGTGAGATACCGAATCTCATACATCTCGCGTGAGATGCGTGAGATACCGAATCTCACGCATCTCGCGTGAGGTGCCAAACCTCGTGAGTGTCTGGCGCGGTAGTAAATGTCCTCCCATTCTTTATTGCGCAGAGTCCGCCCCAGTTCCCTCTCCCATCTAGCCCGTCCTGCATTATAAACGCGCGAGTATTTGTCCAAGAGGAGCCGATATATGTCTGAAATGAGTCGCTTATCTGTGGTGCGCGAGAGAAGCCAGTATTCATATTTACTGAGCTTGCGTGTAGCGTCTCCACGGATCTGGAGTGGAAGCGCCCAATGTCGGACCTGTAGATACCCAAGGCGTTCAGCCTCCGGGAGGTCATAGGTCTTCCGGAATTCCTCACAAGGCATCACTCCCGCACCTGAATACATGTGAAAGAGGCATCGGCATCCTGCTGGGCGCCACCGTGCAAAGGCCTGGACATCCCTACCCGGGCTGAAGTCAGGGTTCTCCAACAGTGGTGTGAGGGGAGACGGGAAGGTCGTCAGGTCGTGTAAGACGCATGTTCGATCCCATACCTCTAGCGGTACCCTCGTGACGAAGGAGGCGTATAGGTTAGGGGGCCGGTGTTGTCGCCGCAGGAAAGGCACCTCCTGGAGTGGACGCCCCGCGACCGCTTGGTCCTGGAACAACCAATGCGCTCCGATTCCCATTTGCTCCATTCCACTAGGGTTCTGAGTTGGGTCGCCTGGTAATAGTGACGCAAATCCGGCAGGCCCAGCCCACCACTCTCCGGGGGAAGCATCGCTAGCCTCAGCTTGAGTCTGGGCCATTTCCCATTCCACACAAACTGAGCCAGCTCCGATTGCCTGCGGCGAGGTGCCGCCACCGCCCGACCTCCGCGCGGATAGTGCGACTAAGGTTAGCGTAGTTGAGACGCAACGTTTCTGGTAGCGTGGCCGCCAAGTGTATGCCCAGGTAGGGGACTGCACCGTCTGCCCATTGGAAGGGGAATTGTGCTTCTAGGGAGGCCCGCGTGTGTGCCTCCAAGGAAAGGTCAAGTGCTGGGGGGCGGAGCTTGCCGGCGTCCATGGTAGACGCGTGAGTGCGGAGCTCCTCGCCTTTGCCCTGTAATTATCCTGCCAACTAATCCTGCTGAGTGCCTGAAAGACTCTATTGACTGCTGTTCACCCCCTAGCAGCCCCCGGGTGTGAGCGACAGAGTCTCGACGCCCGGACCACTGCAATACCGGGACGTCCTTGCTGGGAGGATCCGGCGGTAGCGGACCAGGCCTGCATCCCCGGTCTGGCCTGTGGAGCAGCCCGAGAGACGTCGCTCGACGTGCGGCCTGAAAGGGACCGGAAGTACCGGCTGCGCGCTTCACACGGCGGACTTGGGACGTCCCGGAGCTGGGGTGATAGTGCACCCATTCAAGACGGGCGGTGTCGTGGGTGCGGCGCTCGGCCGTGCACGGTGCCTCTGCGGGCCGCTTTGAAGGACAGTGGGGCTGGGGGCCCGGGAGTGCTCCCGGTGGTCTGCCCCACCTGAAATCCCCGACCAAGCCTGACATTGTCTGCTGGAATAGCTGCGGGAAGCCCTGCGGTATTGAAGGGAGACCCGCTGTTTGGGCGGGACGCAGGATATAGCGGCTCGAGATCGGGCTGCGGAGGACTAGCGCAGTACCAACTCCGGTCCGGAGCGCCATCGGTGAGTGCCTGTTGGGTCCAGGAGGCTACGTGACGCTTGGTAGCATACTAGAAATTGCTTCATACCCCAGCAGCGAGGCCCTTGTGGAGACAGGAGACACCGGGTGGGTGCGCAGCACGGAATGTACAGCGGACACCTTAGCGAGTAACTTTTTGATTGACACCATTTTGGGGCCCGGCCTGCCTTGGTGACGGCCATTTGCTGCATCGCCCGAAGCCTGCTGCTGAGCCCTGGAGTGGTGGCTGGGCCCCGAAAACGCAGAGGGAAGATCCTGCCTTGCACGGGCGTCGACGAGGAAGGTGATTGTTTGCCCTGGCTGAGGGCACTTGGCAACCTGTGCTGCATAGTGTGGTGGTTGATCTGGATACCCACTGCCTAGGGGACGGCTGGAGACCCTGGTAGGTGGAGGTTGGCGCAGTGGGGCCAGGTCATAGATCGGTAGCTATGTGGCCGGCTAGAGGAACCCACAGTTGGAAGCCAGTTGGTACTGTTGTGGTGTGCGGCACTCTGGATTGTAGGAACGGCTGACCACGCACTTGGGAGCACGCACGTGGGTGCCGAGATCTGGGGCTCGGAGCCTGAGACACAGGCTAATCTGTGAGACGTCACTAACCTGCTCTAAGTGGACTCGGGAGCTTGAGAAACGTTACGCTTTGATGTCCAGCAGGATCGCCATGGGCAAAAACGACAGAACTCAGCCCAAACTCTCCTTTGAGCAGCGACGGACCAAGGGGACGGAGGTGCCTGCCACAGAGGCGCCCCCGCGGGGAGCTACCTCTGACGGTTCTACGGGAGCCGATATCCGAGACTTGCTGGTCTCGATGGAAAAAGGGCTACAAGACAGTATTGCGTCCATTGGTACTAAAATTGATGCCCTGACATCGCAGTGGGGCGATACGGCGGAAGAGGTCAGTGGTGTGCTCCCAACTCCGGAATCCCCTTTAATGGCTCCCTGTAGCCATAATAGCTGACGAGCTAGTTGGAGATGCACCTGCGCGCCAGAGGGGCAACGAGGCCCGTGACGGGTGTTTGGCAAACTGTTCTGCAACCCCAAATACTATCTCTACTGATGAGGGAAACAATCCCGAAACACGAGCTAGGCTCGTGTCTAGAGATATCGAAATACAAGTACTTACTTGCACAGATTGTGGTGAAAAAACCTTTGAAATTTGAACTTTGAACCGTTCCTGACTACACTTGAACTGCACAGACCAGGATGCAGTGGGGCGATACGGCGGAAGAGGTCAGTGGTGTGCTCCCAACTCCGGAATCCCCTACGGGAGCCGATATCCGAGACTTGCTGGTCTCGATGGAAAAAGGGCTACAAGACAGTATTGCGTCCATTGGTACTAAAATTGATGCCCTGACATACCGCATGGACCGCATGTCGGAACGAGTGGACAAGCATGCTGAACGTCTCGACATGGCGGAGAGACGTCTGACGGAAGCGGAGGAGACACAGTCGGAGTGGGACAAAGACCGCAAGCAATTTGGCAGACTCCTGCAGGTGATCCAAGACAAGTCGGAGGATTTGGAGGTGAGATCGCGGAGATCCAACATTCGCATCACGGGTGTGGCGGAGACCACGCAAACTGGCAAGATGGAGCTTTTCTTGGAGAAACTATTGAAAACACTACTTGGAGACGAGGTTTTCTCCCCTATGTTTATAGTGGAGAGGGCCCACCGCACACTAGGGCCCAGGCCGAAGACTGGTGCAAATCCGCGTCCCATAATAGCGAAGCTACTCAATTATCGGGATAGGGACACAGCACTACGTTTAGCCAGAGACAAAGGCAAGCTGCAATATGAAGGAATGGACATCTCCCTCTATCCGGACATCACCGCAAAAGAGCAGGAGGAAAGAAGGCAATTCGCTCCATACAAAAAACAACTGCGAGACCTTGGGTTGGATTATGCCATGATGTACCCTGCGAAGCTTCGGATAAACAGGCAAGGGCATTCACATTTCTTTACTGACCCCAGGGAGCTGCAAAAATCTCTGAAGGAATGGTCCAGAGAGCGCAGGAACAGCCCGAGGAGCGACCGGGACGACGGCAACGCTTCATCACAACTGGACGAACAGGAATGAACACTGAATGGCTGTTTGTTTCAGACAGACCTTTGTACTGGTTAGTACGCTCCCCCCCTTGGCTTGCTCGGACTCCGGCTTTGTTGTAAGCAGCGCGGATGCTGATCGGCGTCTGCTCCTGTGCGGTGGAGCCCTGGCAGTACCCTGAAGATACCCTGCTGGGTGAGATCTTTCTGATTTCTTTCTATGTCATGGGATGCCAAGGGTTGCTCTCCAATATGGGCTGTTACCTCTCGCCTGAGGGGTATGTTTGGTGGGTTTTAATGCTGCGGGTTGCAGGTAGACCTGAGAGGTGCGCTGTGCCACAAGACGGGGAAGGAGGGCGGAAACGTGCATTTCTCGAACTTGGGACTCATGTTGGCACTAAATGCACGGCAGGGGCAGGGCGATGGGACGCTTTAGCATTGCAGTTTCGAACTGGTGGATAACTGCTCTTGGCTGGCAACGTCTGCCCCTGTGCTTTCGGCACTTGAGCTCCGGAGAGAGCTGGTTAAGGGTCTGTTTAAGTTGGTTTTTCAGGGGGGGGTGGAGGGTGGCACGGGGTCCTGTCTGACCAGGTTGGGGGTGGTCGGCTGTGGGCGGGGGGAGGGTGACTGTGAATTGATCACGTGTGGGTGTGTTTCCTGGGAACAATGGGAGGTTCAGTTTCAGGGGTTTGTAATGCCTGGTGTTGTGCTATTTGTTACTGCAACTATGGTCCTACCTGTATATCTTGGAGGTTCAAGACACCCTGCGGTGCACTGCCCACTTGTATTGAAGCTAGATGGAGGACAATGAGGATTTAACCGGAGGCGGACGTCCCGATCTACTGAGGGTGTTGACCTGGAATGTACGGGGACTCAATGACTACCGCAAGCTTAGAAAAGTGATAAGCTACCTTCACAGACACCGAATAGATGTGGCTCTCTTGCAAGAAACACACCTCCCACTTACTAGTACGATGCTGTCTGCGAGAGGTTTGGAGGGCAATTGTGTAGCAGCTGGTTTCACTACCCACTCTAGGGGGGTGGTGACATGGGTGAACCCCCGCTCGCAATTAATGTTAACACCTTTGTTATGTTATGTTATGTTATGTTATACCGGGGTTTTATATAGCGTACGGCTACTCGAAAGAGTGTCCCGACGCTTTAAATTGCACACTAATCTCATAACACAACAGGAAAAGCAAATAAAAGACAGAGAGAAGGAAACCAGACAAGGCCAGAAAACTAAGAGGTAAAAAGCCAGGTTTTGAGCCCCTTCCTAAAAGCCAACAGGTTTGGAGTGCTGCGCAGGGTCACAGGCAGCTTATTCCACAACTGGGGCGCCAATAATTTAAAAGAGCGGCCTCCAATACGTGCTCTCTTCACACGAGGCACCGCAGCAAGAAACAAGGATTCTGACCTAAGCGACCTGGCTGGATGGTAAAAGGTCAGCCTTTTTTGGAGGTATTTCGCTCCGGAGGCGTGCAAGGCTTTGTGTGCCAGAGTAAGGGTCTTAAAGATTATCCGCTTCCGGACAGGAAGCCAGTGCAGTGCCTCCAGGAGGCCCGAGGCTCTGGCACGGCGAGATAATCCAAAGATGGCCCGTGCTGCCGAATTCTGGACAACCTGTAACCGTTGAAGCAGGTATTCTGGCAGGCCGTAATAAAGAATGTTAGAGTAGTCAATTCTCGAGCCTATGATCGCCTGCACCGTGATCTTCCTGTGTTCCTCCGATAACAGGGGGAGAAACGTACGCAGCATCCGGAGCAGGCCAAAGCAGGTGCCAGTGAGACCGATTACCTGTGAGCGTAGTGTGAGGCCATTGTCGATCTTAATCCCAAGGTTTTTTGCCACCTGGGACGAACTTGCTGGTGGAAACATGTTCTCAGGCCACCACACTTTCCAGTCCGGGTCCGAACTGCACCCGAAAAAGAGGACCTCGGATTTATCCGAGTTGCACTTGAGGCTGTTATGTTGGAACCACTGAAACACAGCCTCAAGGCAACCCTGGATCCTACCTCCATCGAAATCCGCACCCCTCTCACAGGTGAAGAGGAGCTGGGTGTCATCGGCGTAGGAAACGATCTGAGCCCCGAAAGACTCCGCCAGAGCCACCAGAGGGGTCATGAAGATGTTAAATAGAGTTGGGCTCAGTACTGAGCCCTGAGGAACTCCGACACCCAATGGCGACATCTCGGCGGAGCAAGCAGAAGCCCAGACCGTTTGTCGACGGCCTGCCAGGAACGATCGAAACCACTGGAGCACCGTCCCCCGGAGACCGATCTCTGAGAGTCTTGCGAGAAGACCCTCATGGGGGACGGTGTCAAAGGCCGCCGACAGATCTAACATCACCAGCATCGCTCTGCCACCCGAATCCAGCACCTCCTTAATCGCCTCCGAGACTTCCAGGAGAGCTGTTTCGGTGCTAAGATTGGTGCGGAAACCCGATTGGGTGGGGTGCAGTAGGTCGTGGGACTCCAAGTAATCGGCAAGCACCTTGTGCACATGCTTTTCTATGACCTTCGCAAAAGCCGGCAGGAGCGAGATAGGCCTATAATTCGCCAGCACCTCCGCATCCAGACCAGGCTTTTTGAGCAAGGGAATAATCATCGCCTGCTTCCAGGACTGGGGAACCACACCCTGTGCAAGAGAACAGTTCAACAGGGGGTTTACATGTGGATTAATGATAGCTGCCATTTTTGCCAGAAATTTTGCGGGGCAGGCATCCCGGGGGGAACCTGATTTAAGACAAGCCATCAGGTCAAATGAAGCGGTCATAGAGAGAGGAGGAAAAACTGCCAAGTACACACCTGCACTAGGCAGGGTAACAGCGGCATTCTCCGCCCGACCGGGCATCTCAGGCTCCTGCACAGGGAAGGAGTCCTGGATCCGTTGGATCTTAGAGGTGAAAAAGTCCGCGATCGCCCTGACCCAAGGCGCAGGAGGGGGGGTCTGAGTTGGTGCCGCGCGTGAAGTTGTAAACTCCCGCACAATGGCGAAAAGCTCCTTACAGGAATTGGAGGCAGCTTCAATTTTTCTCGCGAAATAAGCCTTTACATGTGGACCCAGAGGGTAGATACACCATCTCACGGTGCACGGGTAAAGGACATGACTTAATTGTAGTGAATGTCTACGGTCCCAACTACGATGACCCCGCTTTTTACACAGCCCTTGCTGGCACATGCAGGACATATCTTGATTCCAGGATGGTATGGGGTGGGGATTTTAACTTTGTGATGCATCCGGACCTGGATCGGTCGGCTGGGTCGGCTCGCAGCCCTGCGGCAGCCGCTGTTCTTATGCACTCGGAACTAATCAAGTTAGACATGGTAGACATATGGAGACACAGACACCCGGGCTGGGGAGGGTTCACACATTACTCGGCTTACCACAACATACATACGAGAATAGATTACTGGTTTGTATCTTCCACCCTACTGAATTCGGTTAAAAATTGTACAATTCTCCCACGCACGTTGTCGGACCACTCACCACTGATTCTGCTCCTCGCTGCTCCTGCTAGGAAAAACCCCCCGTTTACTTGGAGGTTCCCGCCCTATTCTCTACTAGACGAGGCTTTTAGGGGGGAGATTGCGGAAGACAGAGACATTCTTTGACACTAACTTGGGGTCGGTGGACAGTTTTCATACGGTGTGGGACACCTTTAAGGTTTACATCAGGGGAATGACGATGGCAAAGCACTCTGGGGTACTCAAATCCATTAGACACAGACTCAAAAGCCTAGAGACACAATTGGCTGACTTAAAAAAGCGCCACAGGAGCACATCGGACGCTGAATCAGAAGAACAGATTAAAAAACTGATCACAGAATTCAATGAGGAAGCTGACAGGGAGGTTAAACATATGGGGAAGTATGCCACTGCGCGAACGTATGGGGAGGGGGACCGCCCAGGATCATTACTGGCCAGATTGATGCGCAGTAATAGACCCAAGCTTGTCGTAGAGGAACTAGGGACATCCACTGGAGAGGTGGTTATGGAGGAGGCTGACATCATTGCAGAATTTAAGGATTATTATTCTAAGCTTTATAGGTCCCGATCTGAGCATATGGAGGAGGAGATCGACGACTACCTTAGTTATATCAAAATGCCCTTTCTGGAAAATTTCCAAAGGGAATTCTTGATGATGCCTATACAGCGAGACGAGATCCTAGAGGCGCTGGAGGGTATGAGATCAGGCAGCGCCCCTGGCGCGGACGGGCTCACGGTAGCCTTTTACAAGGCTTTCAAAGAAACCCTTGTACCCCATCTGATGTCCCTTTTCGATGGAATATGTCAAGCGGGTAGTATGTCGAAATCTATGAGAGAAGCCCTTCTTATCACTATCCCTAAGCCGGGGAAGTCCCCCAGGGAATGCGGCTCATACAGACCGCTTTCCCTTCTGAATGTAGACGCCAAGTTGTAGGCGAAAGTACTGGCTGCGAGATTGGCTATAATCGTCCCGGAGATGGTTGCTCCGGAACAGGCGGGTTTTGTCCCCGCAAGGAACCTGACATATAACCTCCGCACGGTCCTGGGCACTATGCAACACGTGAAACAAGACAACAAAGCTGTTGCGATATTTCTGGACATGGAGAAGGCCTTCGACTCTGTGGAGTGGCCCTTCATGCTAAGGGTGCTGCGGAAGTATGGGCTAGGAAAACCTTTCCTTCAGATGCTGGGTGCACTCTATTACAAGCCCTCTGCTCGCCTGAAACTAGGTGACATCGTCACTGACCCCATTGCCATAAGTAGAGGCACGCGACAGGGTTGCCCTCTATCTCCTCTGCTGTACGCGCTAGTGGCAGAACCCCTGGCGTGTGCGATTAGAGAATACCACAAACACCAAGGGATCAGCTTCCCTACGTACAAGATCGGTATATCCACATATGCGGATGATACCTTGCTATATGTCAGAGAACCGGAAACCAATCTTGCCTCAGTGCTGCGGGAGGTGGTGAGATTTGGGGCATTATCTGGGCTATGCGTGAACTGGGACAAATCGGTTGCACTTCCGTTGAAGCCGGTGACTGTCCCGTTTGTTGCGGAATACCCGTTGCAGTGGACTACGGACTCCATACGATACCTAGGGATCCGTCTGCACACCGACCCTGAGTCATTGGTCCGTGAGAACTATGGTAGGGCTTACAGTAAGCTGGTGGACGATGTAGAGGTCTGGTGTAGACTACCTCTGTCGCTGATGGGGCGAATTGCGATTATGAAAATGGTGGTGCTGCCTCGGTTCCTGTTTCTTTTTAATAACATACCAGTGGTCCTGTCTAAGTCCTTCTTTCGGCGCCTCACGCAAGTCCTAGTTAGGTTGGCGTGGGGAGGTAAACAGCCCAGAGTCCAGTGGAAGATTTTGACCCTTACCTATGAGCAGGGAGGTCTGGGCGCGCCGGACCTCGAACAGTATTATCGAATAGCCCAAGCGTCTCATCTTCACACGTGGATCCATGGCAATCCCGATATACCGCATGTAAAATTGGAACGGCTGTTTGCGGAACCAGTCCCACTCCCGGCCACGATTTGTCACCCGGTGGACCGTAGAACTGGGGTGCTCGATTCCATCAGAGCTACGAATCATGCTTGGCATGAATTGCTTAAACAGCAAGACGGTGAGAGACTATACTCTCCCCTCATGTGTGTGGAGTGGGCTGTGTGGATACCCCCCTTTGGCAGAGAAAGGGGTTGTGAAGGCTCTACTGGAGCTGGGTATTACCAAGCTGGGAGACTTGTTCCTTGACGGCACTGTGAAAACTCTCCACCAGGTCTTGCAATCACTGTCAGGGAAGTCGCTGCTTCATAGCTTCCAGTACCATAGGGTACGCAGTGCCCTGCTGGAACTGCTCGGTCCGGAGCTGGCCGAACCTCCGGAGGTCCCGGAACGCACCTACGTTATTAAGAACCCGGCCTCGGGTAAACTGGTGTCCAGACTTAAAAAAATGGGGGACCGGCATAGGTGTGGACTACGTTATGTTATGTTATGTTAATAACATTTATTAGGCGCAACAGCTGCCCCAGCGAAGGGGCGTCCTGGCGCCAGATCATGTACACAACACAACAGATCAGAGCTGAAAGGAGGGAAAATCAAATAGCAGAGGTAAACAGGTGAGTTTTGATGGCGCGTCTAAAAAGAGTCAGGCTGTTGAGGGCGCGAATATGTACAGGAAAGGAATTCCATAAATCCGCCGCCAGAACACGGAAGGAGCGACCTCCCATCCTGCTCAGCCTGAACCTGGGCTTAGTCGCCAGGTGGTGGGATTCGGATCTGAGGGACCGCCTGGGGACGTACGAAGAAATAAGGCCCGCCAAGGCAGGGGGAGAGGAAAGCTTCAGAATCTTGAATGTCAGACAGAGAGCCTTAAATTTGATTCTCTGTCTGACCGGAAGCCAGTGAAGAGAGGCCAGGACAGGAGAGACAGAACATCGCCTCGGAAGACCTACAATGGCCCGTGCAGCAGCGTTCTGCACCCTCTGAAGCCTAGTCGCCTCAGCCTGGTTGACTCCAAGCAGCAAGGCACTCCCGTAGTCTATCCGGGAAAGGATAGAGGCCTGAACCACCAGTTGCCGAGTGGGAGGGTCGAAGAATTTGAGGACTGGTCTCAGTCCTCGCAGAATACCATAGCAGGTAGCTGCTGTCTTCTTTGTATGGCTGGTAAAAGAAAGGTTGGAGTCCAGCCAAACCCCCAGATTTTTGACTTCGGCCGCTGGGATGGGGGAAACCCCCAGTTCGAGAGGCCACCACTACAGTCTAGTGCAAGAGTGGCTTGGCAGGTGGATCTCCAGACACAGATCACTGACGAGATGTGGAGTTATTGTTGCAGCAGGACCAGAAAAATATCTTTGAATAGCAGGCACAGGCTCATTCACTTCAAGTATTTGCAGCGTATATATTACACCCCGGAGAGACTGCATAGCTATGGTCTGAGAGGATCCGCGGAGTGCGAACGCTGTCATCTCCAGAGTGCGGACTTCCTACATATGGCTTGGTCCTGCCCAGGAATCCAGAGATTCTGGACGGAGGTATTCTCCAAATTGGGCCGGATTTTAGGGACGGAGGTCCCGCCTGACCCGGCCATGGCACTGCTGGGTTACTCCAAACCACTACCGGTGGTGTTGCGGAGACTGGCCGATTTAGCCTTGCTGACTGCCAAACGTACGGTAGCAATGTGTTGGATGAGGGGGCCACTACCGACAAAAAAAAGATGGGAGACGGACTTACTATACTGCTGTACACAGTCGGAGACATATAGCGAACTGCTTCCTCCCAGGAATCGCCCCAAGGATTTCTGGGGTCTGTACAGGGCCTACCTGGACGCTCGAGATAGTGCAGACTCGGGATCTGACCTGGAGGACGCAGGGGAAGAGGGAACTCTGGACGGGGTTGAGGACCACCTGGGGTGCGATCCTGCAGGTGTTTAGGGACACCCCGGGTGTGTGGCGCAGGCTCTGGATACAGGCTGCCTGGTGGTGCGCAACGGGAGGGACTCCTTGCGGGGACACGAGTTATACTTAGAGGTAGGGGGGATGTGACAGTAGTAGATAGTCAGACTGCAGTGATTGCATCCCGACACACAGGCGCTGCACGAGACGGTAGCACACACTAGAACAGAATGCACACGTGGGGTTGGGGGGTGGTTGTTGGGAAGGGGGTGGGTAGTTTGGGGGTTGGGTAGTTTGAACTGTTTATGAAACGGCACTATTTCTAGCCTATCAGCCAGGGAGGCCGGATGTACTACATGGCAAGCGGCAGCATGGGCGGGGGAAGATCCCCCCTCAAGGACACACAGCGGAGTAAAGGGGAGTGCTTGATGTGACCTCATTGTATGCTTTCCATTACTATTTGTCCCTTCATTACTCGATTTGCCGCCAGGCCTCTGGGATGCTGGCATGTAGGCTGTGTAAGATACTTCTCTACTGATGCGATGTGACAATGTGGATTGCTGCCGGCCTCCGGGTTGTAGGCAATAACAGCTGTGTGAAAATTGGATATGCAATAACGTTAATAAAAAAAAGAAAGATCAAGTGCTACTGATTTCGTCATGTTCACCTTAAAGCCAGAGGCCTTCGCAAACGCATCCAGGATGGCTGCCCTGGCCGGCAGGGATGCCGCAGGGGAAGCAAAGGAAAGCGAGACGTCATCAGCGTATAAGCTAATCATGTGGATATAAGGCCCGAATTTAATCCCCTTAATGGTCGGATGCGATCGCATGGCCTGCGCCAGGGGTTCCATATACAGGCCGAAGAGCAGGGGCGAGAGCGGACACCCCTGCCGAGTTCCGCGTTCGATGGGGAATACGGGCGATGATCAGCCATTCACCCGAACCAACGCTGTGGGGAAGGTATAGCAGTTCAGAACCCACGTACGAAATCTCGAGCCTAACCCTGCCTTGATGAGCACCTGTTCCAAGTACGACCAGTGGACACGATTGAAGGCCTTCTCCGCATCAATTGCCAACATCATGAACTCTCCCGGCAACCTGGAGGCCCGTTCCACTAAGTGGAGTGCTCTTTTTGTGTTGTCGACCGTCTGGCGCTCCGGTATAAAGCCGGCCTGGTCCGGATCAATCAGACCCGTCATAAGTGGGCCCAGCCGCTTCGACAGTATACTGGTATAAAGCTTCAGATCTACGTGAAGTAACGAGATAGGGCGGTAGGCCCCGCATTGCGTCCGGTCCTTCCCCGGTTTGGGAATGACCGATGTCGGAGAGTAGGGTCTGCAATCCTATGATCACCCCAGATTTTTGCTTTTTTTGCTTCACAACTTCTCTGGCTGTGGGCCTGCTAATCAGACCCACAGCCTTGCTGTTCTCTCACTAAATTGACACGTGTACCTTAGGTGCATTTACCAATTGGTACTGGGCCACCTTATCAGACCCTGTAACTCAGGGCATAGGTGTACCCAGGACCTACCAGGGGCCGCAGCATGTATTATGCCACCCCTGGCTGGCCATCTAAATCTGACACAACTGGCTGCACGACAGCTGGGGCGAGGTGGCGTAATCACCCTTTGCTTTAGATATAGTATACCTATATCTAACCCTAAAATGGACACCCGTATTCCTATCAGTCACTCCTATGGCAGGCCTTGACTGTCAGGATTCATCGAGTGGCTACTGTAGTTTCCTCAAGACAGTTATCTAAATCCCTGTCATTGCCCCGCTCTACACGAGCTAATGTTTGGTTCCCTTGCTCCTCTGGTAAGCTGAGAAATTCCGGCGGTAATCCGAGTCATTGAACAAGAGAACTGATAAGACTGTACATAGTTCCCCTCCCTAAGATGGCCGCTCAATGTCCCGTTTAGAGTAATTGAGAAGTGCGCCCTCTAGTGGGCTTCTGGAAGTCGCGCGCTTCTAACTGCGCACTTCAACGAAGATTCCGTTCGAGAAGCTTTTCCTTGTCGCTGCTCCGCGTCAACTATTCATGACGGGAGAATTACAGCAATTATAGTAGGAAGTCAGAGAGTCATAGTAACTGGGAATACAGAGACTTTAGTAGTATAAATTCCCACAGTGTGCTTTCACAGTTCAGAGAGGTACCACAGTCCTGACGAAGTTTTCGGCCGCTGTCATAGAGCGGTGACAACAGTCAACCAGATATCATAGCCGTTTTCCTGAGGAGTCTTGCTTCCAAGAAGACTCGACAAGACTCGTCATAGTTGAGTATCCAGCAGAAGAGGTTCCTGAACTCTACAAGTAAGGTGTTATATCGTCACGTCAAGCCTTCAAGTACTAGAACTAAATTGTCCAGCATTCGTATCTTCCCCCGGAAATTCCCCCTTGCGTTTTCCCTTTCCTTTCCTCCCCTTTGTACCTCCCTGTATCCTTTTTGCGTGCTACGGAAAATCTGTTGAACTATTTCTTGTACAGCTGCCAAGAATAACATCTCTTCATAGAACCCCCGAGACCAAGTCTGGCAAAAGGCTTCACAGGTAATAGTTCAGTCAGAGGGAGAGTAAGAGAGTGTGGGAGGAATTATCTGGGGTAGAGATTCTAATGTACGCATATGTCTTCACTGCAGGAAGCTCAGCCAGATAAACAATACACATTATAGAAGAGAGGCAAATACCTGTGCTGAAACTGGTAGGACAAGTTTTGTTACCCTTTTAAGAACAGTCTGCGTAGTGAAGAAAGGTTTGTGGTATATTCTCTGCTTCTCTCCCTTCTGTGTATTAGGCACCTTCCGAGTAGACGGCAAGAAATATAGCAGTCACTAGAAGATAGAGGTGCCAGTCGAAGTACAGGTATTCTCTTCTCTGTCCACTTCCCCTTTCCCTGCTGCTGGTGGTCTTGCTCTTGAAGCGAGGGTACCGGTGGAAGGGTGATCGGGACATTCGTCAGTACTGCCCCTGCGAAGCGTTGGAGCACCAGGACATCGTGACATTGACAATCCTGAAGGCAGAGTGCTTGGAATCGTGTGAGATGGTGCTATGGCATGAGCTGAGCCCGTTTGCAGCTTGCGGAACCAAGTCCTAATAGCTGTTCCATGATAACGCATACCATACTCTTTTAAGTGCATTATAATCCTCGCGGTTATATGCTAACTCTGGTATCGCTTTATCAAAACATGTCGAGTAAGGTGTCATACGAATTGGAATACTAACCCCTCGCCAATTCTGGCGACGGGGTTAGCATTCCACCCTTCTAGAGGGACACGACATGTATGTAACTGTGAACCCCGGTTAAAGTTAACTCAAGCCTCAGCATCACAAAATGGATGCTGCCACCACAGACACAAGTCTGACCTCCTGCTGCTGGGAGTCCTTCCATCGAGGGAGGCTTGGACAAAGGGTTTCCTGTCAGGGGCGGTGCTAGCACCATCCCAGACAGGGTTTTGTGTATCCTGGGTAGGCAGGGCTTTAGAGGAAGGTGACCAAGTGGCACCCCGGTGCTCACTATGCATCTGCCGGCTAGAACCAGTTCCAGGGGCACACCAGCCCCTGACCTGGGGAAAGTCCGGCATGGGAGAGGGGTGTAACCACCCCCCTTCCTGGTCCCACCCATGGGCAGGACCTAGTCGCGTGCCAGCCCCTTTTCCTAGTATAAAGATAGGAGCGGGCCCCCTTCCAAATTAGATCATCTTTGAATCCTGAAACTACTTTCTACGAAAGGAACTCTCGACTTCTTCTCAAGATTTCTCCCTTGTGACTAAGGAGTAGTCACCCTGCATCCGCAGGCACCATCCAAGCATCGCGGTCTGCTGTAAGTCTCTCCTCCGGATCAAGACTGCCCAGCTCGACGAGAACCGGCTTCCCTGGCACCTCTGACCTCAACCTGCATCATCAGCCCAGCTGAGATTCGTGGGTGTGACGAGACCTCGAGGGACCGGCCATCTTCAGGACTACACGACGCTTGCCCAGCAGACCGCCGAGGGATCCTCGAGTGTGCTTTGGGGTCCGAGAAGCCCCCCCCCCCCTGAGCAGCTCCAGCACCGAAGTTAGGCCTACCAGCATCCACAAGATCTGCGTGGGGCCCTTCGGCTCTTTGCTGCTCACCGCGTTATCTGGCTACTAGCCCGCTGGCTTGTGGCCTTCCCGACGACGACATCAACACCGCTGGTCTGGTTGCTCCAGACTGGCCCTTGCTCCCCTCCAACAGAGGAGCACCCCGGACCCTCCTGGTCCACTCCAGACGCCATTTTAAGTCCACCGCATGGGCTTGCATTTGCCAAGACTTGTTGCCCCAATCCTGGGTCCAGCGACGTCGACAGCAGATACCATCGTGGGACAGCTCGCACCTCCATCCTGGTCGCCGACAACGCCTCCTGGTCCGTGAGACTGCAGAGCCCAGCGTCGCCCACTCACCTGGTCGAGGTGACTCCATCCGGTGCCATCCTGGTGCCCATCTAATCACTGGCTAGTGATTTAGAACTTGATC
Organism: Lissotriton vulgaris; assembly: GCF_964263255.1. NCBI lineage: Eukaryota > Metazoa > Chordata > Amphibia > Caudata > Salamandridae > Lissotriton > Lissotriton vulgaris. The sequence goes on along the minus strand of NC_141699.1, from coordinate 946,316,733 downwards.
CCCTCTGCTTACAGGTGTCTTCCATCTTCGATCCAGGCTTGGATCCCTCCGAATCTCTTCACTGGTTGCCTGCCAGCAACTTCTTTCAGGCTCCATAGACTGCAACGAGGATTCGCGACGTCTTTCCAGACCTATGCAGCCGCAGCCCCTGGGCTAGGTAACTTCGGCATTTCGGTGCCCCAGCATAGCCTCACTATCCAAGGGTCCAGATCCTTTTTCGTTTCAGCTCTACCTAGTCGGATTCGTCCGATAACACTAACTTTCTAATTCCTAGCAACCATAGACTTTGTTCCGCATCCCGCGTGAGAGTGCACACTCTGCACCCGATCTCCCTAGGCCTCCTGCTAGTAATGTGAAGGTTCAGTAGTCAAGTCCTAGCGATCCCAAAGCCTATTAGAGTAGTACTTACCTGCTAGTAATTTCGCATTCCACTTTTAGAGTATATGGTTTTTCGTGCCCCTCGGGCATTTGTGTAAATTGTGCAACTTTGCGTATTTTCCTAAGAGCTTTGTATTGTGCTTAGCACCCTGTCCTCATAAAGAGTCCAGGGTTGTTGTGTTCTAAATAAATATCCTTTTATTTTCATAACAACTTGTGTGGTGTCCTTTCACTTGGTGTTCAAGGGGTATATGTGATGGTATAACAGCTGGCTTAACACGCCCTCTAGAGTTTAGCCTAAAGACTGCTCTTGTCCATGCTACTAGGATAGCTGGTCTAACGGTTGACTTACAACCAATCATCAATAAGGGTCGTTTGGAATGATACACAGTGATCACTAGAATAGTGAGCACTACATATCAGGCCAACTTCTCACAACCGAGATCATGGCACTCATCAGATCTCTTGGGATGGCGCCGGGCTCCGAGAAGGAATTAAAGAGGGCAGTCAACAACGGAGCAACCTGGGGGCAGAATGTTTTGTAAAAGGCGGCGGTGAAGCCATCCGGTCCCGGCGCCTTGGCCAGCTTGAGGCGGGAGATCGCGGCAATGACTTCTTCAGGACGGATCTCCCTGTCAAGGAGTTCTGATTGTTCCGTCGATAAAGCCGGTATGGACACCGAGTCCAGGAAGGTCGCCCCGTCCGCTGGATCCAGAGCAGCCCCCTCGTATAGTGTGGTATAAAAGTCACTAAATGCCTGCGCTATAGCTCCGTCCTCCGTCACTGTGACTCCGTCCTGCGTGTGTATTTCCTGCACCGAGTGTCGCTGCTGCTGTTCGCGGAGTGCCCGACCCAACAGCCTCCCGCATCTGTCGCCTCCCGTGTAGTATGCATGTCGTACCCGTAGTGCCGCGTATTCTGCTCTATCTTGATCTAGTGCTGCTAACTGATGACGTGCCACTCACAACTGTTTCCACACCCGCTGCGCCCCTGTCCTCTGGTGTACCTGCTCCAATTCTTCGTGCGGGCAGAGAGCTTGTCTCTCTTACGGGGCCTCTCCGCATTTTCTGCTGCCGCGATTGCAATGAACTCACCCCGTATGACTGCCTTGAGTGCTGTCCAATGTGTTGCATGTGAAGTGTCCGTCGGTGTGTTGTGTACCAGGTATTCAGCTATAGCTTCCTTGATCTTGGCCACAACCCCCTGTCTGTGCAGCAGCGTGTCCCTCAGTCTCCAGCAACGGGCACTGCGCCCCACCGGTGGAAAGGTAAACACCGCTGTGAGTGGTGCATGATCGGAAAGGGCTGCCGCTCCTATCTCAACGCTTGACGCCAGCGCTCTAAATGAAGTGGATGTTAGAAAATAATCTAGGCGCGCATAGGTTTTGTGGGCGTTGGAGTAATATGTGTAGTCCCGGTCGCCCGGGTGGAGGGAGCGCCACAAGTCCGTCATACCCAGTTCTGACAATCTGTTCTGTCACCCCTCCGATAAAGTGCCTGCCTGCGTGGATCGCTGCGCTGACCTGTCAAGTAGGTTGTCAAAAACTAAATTGAGGTCCCCCCAACCAGAACGTGTCTATCAGGTGCCGCCGCTGCTTCAGTAAGCACTTGGTGGAAGAACTTCTCCTGCCCCTCATTTGGCGCATAAACCGCAATCACCGTGAAGGTGTGAGCACCCAGTGAGAACCTGCAGGATAGGAGTCGCCCTTTAACCTCTGTCCCCCAGTGTAACTGCTACCCCTTAAATCGCTTTGACACCAGGAGCACCACCCCAGCAGTCTTTGTGGTCGTGGATGAGGAAAGTTGTGTCGGAAAGTGACGGGGTTTAAGCCTATGACAATCCTTAGTTAGCAAATGCGTTTCCTGGAGGAGACAGATATCTGCTTTTGAATTCTCCAGCAGGGACAGCACCGCTCGCTGCTTAACCGGATTGTGCCCACGCACATTCAACGTGAGCACACTCAACTCAGTCGCAGGCATAAGGAGTCATACCCCACACGCTCTCTGAGAAAACTTCCAGTGGCCAAAACATCAGCCAAGCCCTGTCTCGCAGCTGCCCCGGCCACCCAGGACCCTCAGATCTGCGCAATTCGCCACACCCTTTCAGTCCAACATTCACTCGGATCCGGAGTTCCTCCCGCTTACCAACAACACCCCCTCCCCACAATGAACAAAACCCTTGACAGCCCCCTACCCCCCCCGCAATCCCAAGATGCCAACATTGATAGTCCTTCATCCAGAGATGAATGGGAAAGGTCTCTCCCAGTCCAGAAACCCCCTTTTCCTGACTGGCCAAAGAAGCAAAACAGTCTCTCCCCACCCCTCCACCTGCCAAGGAGACCACCCTCCCTCCCCTTTCCCCAACTTGAAGAATACCAAAAATAGTCCTGTCCAACGTCCATAGTTGTAGACGAGGAGGTTGGGACACCTTCGGGGGAATGTGTCGGAGTCCAATACCTCCGCCCCCGCCGCCGACTCAGTCAGCCCCAATCCCCACTGTCTCATCAAAAGCCCTTGTGCCACTTCATCGTTGGTTATCCGCTGTCGGAGAATGCCAGTCCCAGCGCTACGGCTTCTACCGCAGCACGGCGACCATCTTCGATCTCCTGCGCGGCCGGGCGCCTCAGTCTTCGTCGTCGCCGTTGCTGTTTCCACTGCCCAGGGTCGTCCGTGCCATTTACTCCCCCTCCAGGCTGATCGTCATCCTCCGTCAGTTCCTCGAGGCCTAGCAATTTGCATGCATCCCTGAAAGACCGCAACTGGTGAACCTTGTTGTCCAGCTTAAACACCAGGAGAAAGGGGTGACCCCAGCTATATGGGATGTCGCGTCGCAGTTCTGCCGTGATCGGTCGGAATGACCGTCGTTTCTCCAGGGTGATGGAGGCGAGGTCCTGATATAGAGTCGGCGAGTGGGCACCTATGTAAATGTGTAAATGTAAATGTATTTGAGCTTATATAGCGCACAGCTACCCACAAAGGGTTTCCCGGCGCTTGCTTTGGGAACCCGTCCTGGTATTCCCCTGTGAGATAACCCCGGCAGGGTATCCACAAGGTTAAAGCCAGGCATCCCGCCGCGAGGGGCCGTTGTGGAGATTAAGCAAGCTATTGCCCAGAGTCGCAGAGTGTGAACCCATGAGTTGAGAAGGCACCGGAGCGAGAATTATCGAGTCCGTGGAATTTTTTGAGCCCAAGACCCGCCGAGGCGGGGAATTGAACCCTGGTCCAGGGCCGATCTCAGCTTCCGGGTCTGCCGCCTCTAACCCCTGAGCCACACTTCTCCACCTATGAGATGGTTCCCATCTGGCGCGCTTTGCTAAGGATCTCCTCCTTCGTGCGGAAGTCCTGCACGCAGACCAAGATGTCGGCAGGTTGGGACGAGGCCGCACTGGGCGGGCCCGTCCTATGGGCCCTGTCCAACCGAAGCATTGAGTCCGCCGGTCGGCCCAGGATGTGGTTGAAGAGGCCTTGGGTGAAATGGAAGAGGTCGTCTGTGTCGGGAGCCTGCTTCACTCCCCGAATCCTGATGTTGTGCTGCCGGGAGCGGTTCTCCAGGTCCTCGGCGTGAGACTGGAGGTCCACCTGTTGGTCGTGAATACGGACTATTTCTTGACGCAGCGCCTCTATTTCTACATCTCGCCCATCGCATTTGGTCTCTAGGTCCGCCACTCTTTCTCCTATGGTGTCAGTGTCGCGTCGGACTTCCCGTATTTCCTCCTGTAGGTCCCTCTTCAAAGCGTGGATGTCCTCTCGCAGGCCAGCGGAGAGGGATTCTAGAAAGGTCTTTGTGATAGTCTCCTCAATGTCCGCCTTTCCCAAGGGTGGAGAGTCCGTGGTCTTCTTTTCCGTGCCGGTCCGTTGGCTGGATGTGGCGGTGTCCGTCCGCTTCCCCATTGTGCTGGGAGTGGATAGATCCTTAATAGTCCTGTCCTTCTGGATTCTCCCCGAGGACATGTCACTCAGGGCCTCCCCGGCCCGGACACCACCAGTGCTGCTTGACGGCGTGGGTTCCGGCAACGAGGGTGCAAGAAAGTTCGACGGGTCGGTCATGTATTAAGGGGAGCTCACCTAGGGCTGCGCCAGGAGCCCGCCTTTCCCCGCTCCGGTGCCGAGGAGACTACACTCTGTCACTGCCCAAACCCCAGGGTGTCCGCAGCTGGACCAGGACACCAGTCACTGGTGTCCGGTTGCTCCTGTCCGGGCACTGGCCTCTATTTGCCCACCGAGCGCCTCCGTGTTCTGCTCGCAGTCTTGGGGCCTAGCAGGGCTTCTAGGATGCCACACAAGGGGCAGCTCCGACCAGCGAGTGGCTCAAAATGGCGGAAGCAAACTCCAGTGCGAATCAGGCGCTTCCGTTCGATTCCCCCTGTGGGCTCTACCTCGGCGCTTCCGAAACCCTCTGGGCCTGGTCGACGCGCCGACACTCTCAGCCGCCACTCGGGTACGATTCCTCCCCGCTGCTCCTCACCTCAGTCCCTGGGGCTCGGGTTCTGTGTTGCGTCCGCCGTGCTCCGCGGTCGGGCCCACTTCGCCTGGCCGCCAGCCTGTCCGCCATCAGAGATCTGTCTCTGCCGCTACCACCGCAACCGTGTGCTTGCGGGTTCGCAGTAGCCCCCGGACAGCGTCGTCCCAGGGGCCTCGCGCTGTCAACGCGCGGGCCGGACTCTCCGCTCCGGCGTCAGCTCTCGCGTAGTCTGGCGCCACCCAGTCGGACTGCCTCGCCGGGGCCTGAGGCCACGCCCCGCGGCTCCTCTCCGCTAGGCCCAACCCGGCCTCGCTCACAGCGGCACTTCTCCCTCTGTTCCAGGTGGCCCCAGCGTCGTTCGGTTCTCTCCTCCGGGTGCAGACCTCTCCCGACTGTAAGCGCTCTCCGACGCGGCCCACTGATGGGGGATTGAAGCTCTGCAATGGTGCTATAAAGACGGCCGGCGGTGGGAACTCTCGGAGACACGTCCGCTCACACCGCCATCTTGGCCACGCCCCCCCATATCTGGTTTTAGACGCCGTTTTCCATTCGTCACCATTACGAATGCGCACCAAATGATACGCACCTCGAAGATCTAATTTGGTGTAGATCACAGCGGTCTTCACCTGGTCCAAAAGAACTGGGATCAATGGAAGGGGGTACTTGTTCTTTATTGTGATCTTATTCAATGCTCTATAAATCAATACAAGTTCTTAATTCCCCATTTGCCTTAGGAATAAAAAAACAATGGAGAGGCCGCAGGTGACTTAGATGGGCGTATAAATCCGTTTTCCAAGTACTGATCAAGATATTGTCTCAAATGTTGGTTTTCTTTTTCTGATAATGCATATATCCGACAGTTAGGCACACATGAACCAGGCACAAAATCAATTTGACAGTCGTATGACCAATGAGGAGGGAGGGTTGCTGCTTTTGCTTCACTGAAGACTTCTTTAAATTCCTCATAGGGAGTTGGTAGCACAGTTTCTTTCTCTTCCGTGGTTGCAATTTGTCCCGTTGTAGATTCTTTGGTCTTTAACCCCTTCGCTGCTCATGACGAGCTCAGCTCGTCATGAGGCACGGTTGAGCTGTGCTCATGACGAGCTGAGCTCGTCATGAACAATGGGGATTCAGGGAATGCAGCACAGGAGGGGAATCTCTCAAGCACCCAAGGTGTTAAACATGTGGAGTGACAATATTTTTTTTTTTTTTTTGTCCTCATCTGCCTTCCCCTCCGACGGAAGATACCAACCACCTTGCATGACATTGCTGATGTGATATATACTATTGGTGGGAGATATATGTCGAGAAACAGACAGTTAGGGGAGCGTTCTTTTGACTCTACCTAGGTATATTTCAACCTGCCGGACCTTGTTCGAAACTGTCCTAGCCCTTGGTCCAAAAGAGTAAAGATGGCATAATCATCGGACCCGGGGAGAAAAAAAACAAAAAAACCCGGATTATCTCCAGTTGGTCAGGAGATCCCAAAATGCTAACTTTCTCTTATTTACCTATCTCATTAGGTCTCTTTTGGAAATCTCGTATAATGATGTAAGCCATGAACAGTGTAGAGGAGGTGTCTTCTCTACCCATTGTATGCAAATCTGTCTTCTCGCCAACAACATTGCATAGAAAAGAAATGACTTTTCCTTGCCTATGATATTGTCTTCTGTCCCAAAAATGACAAGTGGGAGAGTTATTGACAAGGAAGTGTTTAGTATGGAATTTAAAGTGTTTTTCACGTCTTCCCAGAATTTTGTTATATTAGGGCATTCTAGGAACATATGTATATCACATGCATCTGCTAAGTTGCATTTATTACATTTTTTGTCTGTTTGGTATTTAGAGAGTTTCCGTGGTGTTATGTATGCCCTGTGTACAGAGAAAATGTAATTTCGTACAAGCCAAGAAGGCTTTACGATATTACGTAATATCTCAAAAGAGTTTATCCACCTCTCCTCGCATGGAGTCCCAATTTCTGTCCCCCATAACTCATCCGGGAGTTTAAACTCCCCTTCGCTTTCCTCTAACAGAAGCCAGTACCATCTAGCTACTTCTTTTCCTCCAGTTGGTCGTTCTACCAATTGTTGTTCCGTTTCGCTTATTTTTCCAATGTTACCGTCTATACGGGTTTCAGATCTTGCCCAACTATCCAATTGAATATATTTAAATCTGGAAAGCCCTGGACCTACTTGCTCATGTAACTCGTCCCAAGTTATGAGTTTTTTTTCTTTAAATAGGTGACCCCATTTACAAATGCCTGCTTGTTCTATTATAGTGGACAAGTTATCTTTCAGGCATAGGGGTAGCCCGGGAGAGTCCCATATCGGGGCATAGTTTGAATAGTAAGATAATCCCAGTTTTTTCCTGATGTTAAATCAATTTTTGACCCATGAGTGTAGTATTTTCAATTTTATATTTTTGAAGAATGTCTGACTTCCTAACGTAAACATAAAGCCATCTGCTGCAAGATTTGTCTCCTTTAGCATGGCTCCGTACATGGATGTATTAGGTAGATTAGATGGCATTTTGAGGAGCATTCTAGAATAGGACATCTGAAAGGCCCATGAGTAGAACATTAGGTCCGGTAGTGCAAGGCCCCCTTTTTCTCTTCTTCTTCTGAGCTTCTTCCATGATATTCTTGTGGTCTTGTAATTCCATATAAATGAATTGATTTCTCTTTGACATTTTTCCATCATTTTTGTGTTCATAGTTATTGGGATAGTGTTAAAAAGAAAGGTGAATTTTGGGAGAATACACACTTTGACTAAGTTTACCCTTCCTATTATAGAGAGAGGCAAATGTGTCCAAGATTTCATAAGTCTTTTGCTTTCATTATGTATTCTTTCCAAATTAGTTTGTGCAAGGGTGCCCACATCTTGAGTTATTTTGATTCCCAGATACCGCATTGAGGATGAGATGTTAATCCCAAGATCTAAATTGGGTAGGTTCCATGCCATGATCTCACTCTTACTCGAATTTATGTCGTACCCCGAGACATGGCCAAATTCTACAGCGCGTTGTATAACCACTGGGTATGCCTTGACTGGATCAGCTATAAACACTAATATGTCGTCTGCATATAGTGCTACCCGTCTTTCCCACTCTCCGAAGCAGAAGGATGAAATATCCGACTCTTCCCTTAACACATGGGCAAAAGGCTTGATGTATAAATCAAATAGGAGAGGGGAAAGCGGGCAGCCCTGCCTTGTTCCTCTTGTGATATTAAATGCTTCAGTCAAGGACCCATTAACCAGCAACCTAGCTGACGGTGAGTTGTATAGCTGTTTAATCGTTCTGCAGAACACTTCACCACAGTTGAATTTTTTTAGGACGTCATTTAGGTAGAGCCAGTTAACTCTGTCAAACGCATTGGTTGCGTCTAGAGTCAGGGTGGCCAAAGGGAGAGAGAAAGCGGTGGCAATGTCTATAGCCCCTATTAGCTCACGCGTTAGCTCGGCTAATTGTCGCCCCTTAATAAATCCTTTCTGATCTTGATGGATTACAGTACCAATAACGCTAGCCAGTCTTGTGGCAATTATAGTTGTAAAAATTTTATAGTCGTTATAAAGTAACGATATTGGTCTGTATGACCCACACTCTAATGGGGATTTCCCTGGTTTGGGGATGAGAACAATTGTGGCCTCACCCCAAGATTTGGGCATAGGCTGTTCTTCCAATAGAATGCCATTAAAAAGTTCAGTTAGTACTGGTATAATGGCGTTCTCAAGTGTTTTGTAGATCTCTCCCGGTAACCCATCCGGGCCTGCCGCTTTGCCTTTCTTAATTTGACTGATAGCTTTTTTCACCTCCTCTTGTGTGATGACTGATTCTAGTGATTTGCTCTGGGTTGTTGAGAAGTTTGGTAATGTAATAGCTTCCAACCAGCTATCTCTTGCGTTTGAATCATTGGGGAGATCCTCTTTGTAAATATCCTGAAAAAATTCAAGAAATGCTCTCCCTATCTCAGGACTGGTAGTTCTTGTCTCTGGCTCACCTTCTATCTTAATTTCCCTGATGTAGTTTAGGGCTTTATCAGATTTGATTTTCCAAGCCAGAATTTTTCCTGCACTTTCTCCAAACTCAAATTGAGAAGATTTACTCGATTCCCACCTTCTATTTATTCTCTCCTGCAGTGTATGTTCTAACTCCGCTTTCAACTCAGCCATTTGTTCTTGTTCTTCAGCTGTTCTTGATGGCAATGCCGTTTTTGACTAAGGTTTCCATGTCTTGTTCTATTCTATTTATCTTGTCAAAGTATGACTTCCGCCTATGGGAGGCTCTGTTGGTAATTTGCCCTCTTATAAACGCTTTAAATGTCTCCCAGATGATTGTTGGGGTGGCTGAGTTTCTATTTAAATCGAAGAAGGTTATAGATTCCTTAATTAGGAAGTTGATTTCCTCTTCTTCAAGCAGGAGTGTCCTATCAAAGGACCATGAAGGGTGTTTGATAGAGGTTTCAGCCTTAAGAGTAAACTCTAACGCCGAGTGATCTGACAGATGTGATGGAAGATATTCTATTGATTCTAGAGTGTCTTTTAGACAGTAACTAAAAAAGGCGTAGTCTATTCTGGATTTATGTTTAAACCTACTGTTCCTATAGGACACCCCAATCTTTTTACCCACTTTTTCTCTCCAAAGATCAGCCAGACCCATGTGTGTCATAATTGCTTTTAGTGTTTCTCTAGATTTAATCAAACCAATATTTTTAGATCTTATTGATTTATCTAGTTTGGGATCGAGCACAATATTAAAATCACCCATTCAGATTATTGGGTCTTGCACTGTTAGTAATTGAGTCTTTATTGCATCTAGATGTGATGGGTCATCCGAATTTGGACCATAGTAACCCACCAAAATTCTAGTATGACCATCAAGCGAAACTCTTATCATTAGCCATCTCCCTGTTTAGTCTTCCCTGCTCTCTAATATTTCTGCCTTTGCAGATTTTTTAAAGATGAACACTACTCCTCTTACGTTAGCGTTGTGGTCTGTGGAACAAAATTTATCAATCCATTTATGTTTTCTTAGTATAATATTTGCCTCTGTTCTTAGAAGGTGTGTTTCCTGCAACACTATGACCTGTGCCGGTGAGTCTCTCAGATATTGTAGTATTCGCTCACATCTTCCTCTCACGCGCAGACCATTTACGTTCCAGGACAAAAATTTAGTACATGTCATAGTTTGCATCTTCCCCTGACACCCTTCGTTTTTTTTATATTTATATGGAATTTTCTTAGACCTGGCATGAAAAGAGCCTGTTTTAGTAAAAGTCGTAATGTTGGATATTTAAACCAACAGTTGAGGAGCACAAATGAGGATTTTTTTTTTCCATTCTACCCCCCCCCCCACCCCCTACCCTTACCCCGGGAAACCCCCCCCATGTTTACTCTGGCTTGTTCTTTAGCCAGGTTAACGCCCGTCTACAGCCCTTCCATGGACTACTACTGCTACCTATTATTACAGGAGTGTGTTGGTCTGTGAGAAAGTAGGGAAAAGAAAGGCCTTCCCAAAAAAAAAAAGAGAAAAAAGAAATTTGTTTTCCTTTTTTTTTTTTTTTTTTCTTCTATCTCTTTAAAGTAATCATAGGCGGGAATTAAACGGGAGTTTTAAGTGCTATTTTCATATATATATATACATACGTGTACACCCATATACATATATATAGATATATGTATTTATATATTTATATTTATATATACATGCTTTTTTTATTTTTTTTTATTTGCTTTTTCCTTTTTACTTTTTCCTCCCTATTTTCCTTCTCTCTACTCTCTTCTCTCCCTTTTTCCCTTTCCTCTTTGGAGATTTATTTATTTAATTATTTATTGATTCCTGCCTATCCCTGTGCATAATCTCCCGTGATTATCGACATTTATTGTGCGAACATTTTTTTTTTTCCCTTCTTCCCCTTTTTTTCCCCCTTTTCCTTTCCCTCTACTCTTTTTCCTCCCTTCATTTTCCGACTTTTTTTTTTTTTTTTTTAACAGTTTCCCTATTTGAAATCTTCCTTTTTCATTTATCTATCTACGTCTAAAGTCGATTTCTAAGCCTTATGAGAGTGAGCCTGGTCGTGGGCTTGGGCATGATCTCGGATGGACTCTAACAGCTCATCTGCGTCATGAGTAGTGTGAACATTATGCATTTTATTATTATACATGATGCGCAGGAATGCAGGGAATCTCATCTGCACCGTAGCCCCATAAGATCTAAATTTATCCATGCGCTGCCCCAATTCCCACTGTCTGTCCAGTGTAGTTTTTGAAAGATCCGAGCGAATTTCAAAAGAAAAATCAGGACCTTTTATTGTACCAGCTTTCAAAGCTAGGTTTAGTATTTTCTCCTTAAGAGTATACGTCAGGAAGTTAACTAACACTTTCCTAGGTTTGGTCCTTGCTGGGTTCAAACGAAATGGATCTCTATGTATCCGTTGGATGTCTTTACCAAGTTCTTCAACCGTTTCCTCCAAGTTGAGTGTCTCTTTTTAGTTTTGTTATGTATCCCTTAAGATCTCCACTTTCCTTCCCTTCCGGGATCTTCAAAAGTCGGATATTGTTGCGTCTGGAAAAGTTTTCCAAGACTTCTATTCGCTCTTTCATGCTTTCTCCCTCTTTTTGAAGATTGTATATTTTTGACCTGGCACACTCCAGATTGTTTGTTAGTAGACCCACAGAACTTTCTAGAGTCTCGGTCCTCTCATAAAGGCCATCAACCTTATGACCTAACTCCTCACAGGTTGCTCTTATTTCATTTTGATTAACTTTGGAGACTACAAATTCCTGTTTAATCTCTTCTCTCATTGTTGCGATAGAGGAGACTATAGCCTCAAGGGATTTACCAAGATCTAGAACTGTGTTTTGTTCAGCCTCACTTCCAACTGATGCATCCAGGGACACCCCCTCTTTTGATATTGTGCTATGAGCTCCCTTCTCTGTAGGGGTTTTTGGAACCAAAGGTGTGGGTGGAATAGCTGAAATTTCGGTCCCTCGCCCCTCATCTTGTTGCACCATAATTACACCCCTGGTTGATAGTGATTCGGGGTTGCTCTGCATTTGCTTATTGCTTTCTAACGCAGCTGCTGCCATATCCTGGGTAATCTGCAGAACTTGGGGTAGGACCCTAAAATATGAACGCAATGATGGTGTAATATCACCCGGGGCTTTCGAACTCTTATTCTTGAGTTTATTCTTATTTCTTTGTTGTTTTTTAATGTCTAGAACTGATTCAGATTTTTTTTTTAAGTCCTGTGCTTTCTTGTGAACCTACCCCAAGTGTACCCTGGGCCCTGTAGTTCTTTTCCTGAAGTTTTGGCCTTGTTCCTTGTTACTCTCACTTGAGATTCCTTGGTCTGATCCTCACTATAGCCTCTTGTACAGTCGCTATTTGTGGCCCCCCTTGCATTAGTTGACCCCACCTTACTTGGGCAAGTGTTGGTATCACCTCGATCCTCCAGTTCGGCCGGTTCTCTTTAAACTTCTCCCGTTTTTCCGGCTATCTCAGCATCTGCGGCATCTATTGCCTTGCGGTGCCTTTCCTTGCTCCCTCGACCGTTCTCTGCCACCGTGTGGAGTCTCCGTGCAGCGGCCACACGGCCGCGCCTTATCTCCGCTGCCGCCCGCCACCAACACAGTCGAGGAGCGGAGATCGGCAAAGGTAACCCTGCCGGTGGGCACATCCACAAATTCAAAGTGCCAAATGAAAAAAGAGTAAACTCAGAAAAGGACCGGATCAGCGTAGAACTTTCTGTGCTTTTATATCTCTGCACCTCCGTACCCCAAACTAGAAGCTTCCACCGGCTGACACTGCAACCGATAGTCAAAAATCGAAAGTCTGCACGGAGATCTGCAGACCGAAGGGTTCCACCGCCCTCCTCTCCGCGCTCTGACCCTGAGCTTGGTGGGGGAGAAAAACCGCCGTGAATTACAGAGCAAAACACCGGTCACTGCGGTGGGGAGTCAATAGCCTGCAGAGCCGGAAGGTTCCGCCCTCTCCTCTCCGCGCTTTGATCTTGAGCCCGTGCTTGCTTGGAGGGGAGAGAAACCACCGTGAAGCACAAACAAAACTCCGGTCAGCACATAGAATTCAAAAGGGTCCGGATTTTTTTTCCTGCTTTCACTCGCATTACTGTCCTGGTGTTAGCGGTAGCAGTGTAGGTTTGGATCGGCTGCTTCCAGGGGTGTGCGCGCCGCTCTAGCCTGCGGCCGCCATGTTTCCCACCCTGGGGCTCGTGTTCTGTGTTCCGTCCGCCGTGCTCCGCGGTCGGGCCCAGTTCGCCTGGCCGCCAGCCCGTCCGCCATCAGAGATCTGTCTCTGCCGCTACCACCGCAACCGTGTGCTCGCGGGTCCGCAGTAGCCCCCGGACAGTGTCGTCCCAGGGGCCTCGCGCTGTCAACGCGCGGGCCGGACTCTCCGCTCCGGCGTCAGCTCTCGCGTAGTCTGGCGCCACCCAGTCGGACTGCCTCGCCGGGGCCCAAGGCCACGCCCCGCGGCTCCTCTCCGCTAGGCCCAACCCGGCCTCGCTCACAGCGGCACTTCTCCCTCTGTTCCAGGTGGCCCCAGCGTCGTTCGGTTCTCTCCTCCGGGTGCAGACCTCTCCCGACTGTAAGCGCTCTCCGACGGGGCCCACTGATGGGGGATTGAAGCGCTGCAATGGTGCTATAAAGACGGCCGGCGGTGGGAGCTCTCGGAGACACGTCCGCTCACACCGCCATCTTGGCCACGCCCCCCTATATCTGGTTTTAGACGCCGTTTTCCATTCGTCACCATTACGAATGCGCACCAAATGATACGCACCTCGAAGATCTAATTTGGTGTAGATCACAGCGGTCTTCACCTGGTCCAAAAGAACTGGGATCAATGGAAGGGGGTACTTGTTCTTTATTGTGATCTTATTCAATGCTCTATAAATCAATACAAGTTCTTAATTACCCATTTGCCTTAGGAATAAAAAAACAATGGAGAGGCCGCAGGTGACTTAGATGGGCGTATAAATCCGTTTTCCAAGTACTGATCAAGATATTGTCTCAAATGTTGGTTTTCTTTTTCTGATAATGCATATATCCGACAGTTAGGCACACATGAACCAGGCACAAGATCAATTTGACAGTCGTATGACCAATGAGGAGGGAGGGTCGCTGCTTTTGCTTCACTGAAGAATTCTTTAAATTCCTCATAGGGAGTTAGTAGCACGGTTTCTTTCTCTTCCGTGGTTGCAATTTGTCCCGTTGTAGATTCTTTGGTCTTTAACCCCTTTGCTGCTCATGACGAGCTCAGCTCGTCATGAGGCGCGGTTGAGCTGTGCTCATGACGAGCTGAGCTCGTCATGAACAATGGGGATTCAGGGAATGCAGCACAGGAGGGGAATCTCTCAAGCACCCAAGGTGTTAAACATGTGGAATGACAATATTGAGAAAGAAAAACAAGTTCCCTTTTTTGCCAATCTATTAAAGGGTTATGCAAGCAAAGCCAAGGCATTCCTAAAATAAAGCCATATTGTGGGGCTTGGATTACATCGAAATGAACTTCCTCTTTATGCTGTTGGTTATTTGTATCTATGCAGAACATCTGAATTTTAGAGGTTTGCATGGTAACAGGGCCTCCAGACAACATTTTGCCATCTACTGCTTGCACAATTTCTGGAGTGACCTTTTTCTCACAAGCAATTTGTAACCGTTGAGTTGTTTCATAATCTACGAAATTCCCTGTTGCGCCTGAGTCTATTAGGACTTCCATTTGGTATATTTTTGAAGTCAACTGAATTTGTACTGCCAAACGGAAGTGAGATTTGTAGTTGGATACACAGGAATTTATTGAAGGGAAGGCGATGGTTCCCAAGAGATCCCCTTCTAAACATCTTGGGCACAATAGTTTCCCGACGTTTGCTCAGTTGTAGTCACAGCCACAGACTTGTTAGCACTCACAGTCTTACCTTTAGGTTTTATTGTGCAATCTTTCACGGAATGTCCCTTTCCACCACAATAAAGACATTGGCCATTTTTACGACTATTATCTTTTTCATCTTTAGACAATGGTTGCCTAAGAGTCCCGACTTCCATTGGTTCTGTAGTTGTTTCTGAACTACTAAGTTGATTTCTGGGTTTACTGTCGAACTTCCAACTTGATTTATCATATTTTTTCCTGTCAGTTCTCCTTTCGGACAGTCTATGATCCAGACGTAAAGTTAGATTGACTAACTCTGAACAAGTAGTTGGTTGAGGATCGATTTGCGCAAGAACGTCTTTCAGATCATCTTTTAACCCTTGATAAAAGAGTGCTGCCCTCTTTTCTTCAGGCCGCGAGGTTTCTGCAATTAACCTATTGAAATGTGACAAATAGGAAATAAGGTCTCTATTCCCTTGTCGTAGCTGTAATAGGTTGCGATCTACGGACAGAGTCACCAGTGGCGGCTGGTGACATTTGAAATTGGTGTAGCGTAAAATTGGCGGTGGAGAAAAAAATTACAGGAACAAACACCACACAGTACCATACAAAGAATAGAAACCAACCCCACATCAAAACTAATGCAGCGCGCTATGTGAAAGTGAACTCAGCATGTTCATAAAGTGATCACATATTTTAGAAAATATTCATTTCGTGAAACCATCATGCAGTGTTAGAGGCTTAGCTTATGAGTAGCTTCAAATAGAATGAAAACACAAAACAGGTATTACAGCAAATTGTGCCTGCAGCGGGCACCAATGCATTGTATATTCCATACCTTGCAAATACATATACAGGGTAAATTTACGCGATGAAAACTGCCCAGATTTGAAAATGTGGGATACTTTTTTTTTTCAGCTGAAACACGCTCATGAGGGCCACTTTCATTTTAATGCCCAGATTTATTTGCTGTGCTAGTCCGACCCTGGCTGTTGCACGTATTCCGAGTGAATTTATCAATAAATAACACATGAATCAACCCCCAGGGGCTCCAATTGCCCTGTTGGTCCAGTGTCACTCCGAACTGAGGGAGTTCCTGCTGGGTCGGAGGTGCACTCACACGGAGCTGTTTACATAACGTGCTCGCCGTGCAAACCGTAGCAGCCCTCTCAATTGACTCCAGTGACGCCATTTAAACTTATTTTAATTAATGTTTAACCTATCGCAGATACTGTTTTTAACACTCCGTCGATCGTCAGCCCCTCCTTATCCTCTCACTCCCAAATATAAAATTTGGCACCAGCATGACTGAGCTAAACTGTGTGAATCAGGCGAGTGACAAAGGTGCTGGTGCTGACAAGTTCGTGTCTAGTCAGAGGCCAGTCACTCCTCTGATGTCCCTACTTGTTCGGTGTGCAGGGGAACGCCAGTACTCTTGTGTCAGTGAATTAACGAGACACGCATTTGTGCCTGCTTACTGGCACTATGACTATGAGAGATGGAAACAAACATACAAACTACTGTCACAAACGGATGAGAGAAACTCGCACTTTATTTACTCGGAACTTTTATACAGAATGCAAAGCATGACTATTTTCGGCCGAATTGGGTTACATGTTACAACTCATTTACACACAGTCACAGAGGCCCTTATTTAAGGCAACCCAAGGAACGTGCCAACAATGTACAGTCTTCAGAGTTTATTCGATGTTATATTGTTTTCATTTTTAATTATTATGTATGCACATGCACAATGGCACTCACCACATGGGAAGGAAGTCGGAACGGGAAACCAAGAATCAGGCGTGAGCGCTCTCACTGCACAGGACCATCTCTTTCCAGAGCAAGGGCAGGTGGCACGGCGACATCGCAGTCCCACCTGCCCCATCACAGTCAGGCACGGGTTGCCAAACGCAGCCGCAAGAAGAGCTCAGAGCATCCATAGAAGCACCAAGCACATGCACGCCACTGCCAACGGACCCGAGCCGGCGCACAAGGAGGCATGCATGAGCTGAGCATCCCAGGTGACAGGGTAAAGGAGTCCCGGTGCGTGGCGCAACACAAACCACCTCAACCCCCAGACTAGAGAGCTTCTTCTTCACCCCTCTGAAACCCGCCTCCTTAACGAAATCCCCCTCACTCCGAAGCCGGCAGAGACAGGCAACATTTAAATACTTAAGTATAATTTACATGCGATATGTATGTATGTATGTATGTATGTATGTATAGGAGTTCTTTTATAGCGCTATAACTGTCACCCGACGGGCATCCTGGCGCTTAGACTGTTATGACACAATACATGATGTTTCCAGCTTCCAATCTATTTACATTGTTCTGGGGAACAGATGGCTCTTTAATGCTTTTTTAAAGGAAGAAAAATCTTCCAGGCCCCTCAGGCCTAGCGGTAGAGAATTCCACAGCCGTGCTGCGGTAAACCTGAAGGACCGACCACCCATCCGGGACCTCAGAAACTTGGGTACTACCACCAAGTAAGCCGAGGCTGACCGGAGTGGTCTTGGAGGGATGTACCATGAGAAAAGGTCCTGCAGAGGAGACGGGCCTTGTCCGTGTAGAGCCCTAAAAACCAAACACAAAGCTTTGAAGTTCACCCGTTGAGAGATTGGCAACCAATGGAGGTCCCTAAGTGCCTTGGCAGAAGAGTCCAGGCCGTGTCGCGAGAGTGCCAGTTTGGCAGCAAAATTCTGTACTCGGAGTTTTCCTAGCAGAGTAACTGGTGCCCCCAGCATCAGTGCGTTGCAGTAGTCGAGACAACTTAAAATTATGCTCCGCACTACCTCTGGTCTCGCAATGATCCAAGTAATGCCATACAAGTGGCCGCCGTTTTGTTCACTGATGTGTCCAGCTGTAAGTCGGAACTAAACATTACCCCCAAATTCCGAACGGATTCGGCAGGCAGACTAGTACCTTAAAAATCAGGAGGCCAAAAACCCTGTGGTAGGGGTCTGGGGGTACGATCCATAGAGCAATGTAGCACCTCGGTTTTTGAGCTGTTAAATTGTAGGGAGTTGTTACCCAGCCATTCTGCAGTGGTGCTCATGCATCGATGGAAGACCTCCTGTGACACCCCCGTCCTTACCCTCAAACGAGAAGATAAGTTGGGTGTCATCGGCGTAGTTGGTGACTGTAATGCCAAAAGATTTAGTCAGCGTGATCAGGGGACGGAGGTAAAGATTGAAAAGAATGGGGCTGATGGCCGAGCCCTGGGGTAGTCACTGACCAACCCTCCTGATGTTGGATTTAAAGGGTGGCAGGGCAACTACCTGGTGCCTTTGATCGAGATATGACACCAGCCATTCAAGGGCCAAGCCCGACACCCCAGCCTCCGTCAGTCTCCTGATCAGGATTGCATGGCTGACCGTGTCGAACGCGGCGACATGTCGAGCAGCACTAAAAAGGCTGCTCGACCCTGGTCGGCACGCGTTCGAAGGTCATCGAGAACAGTCACCAATGTCGACTCTGTCCCATGTGCCGGTCTAAACCCAAACTGAGCCACATCCAAACAATCAGTAGTCTCAAGAAAGTTGGAGAGATGTTTTGTGGCCAGTTTCTCTAGAATTTTAATAGGGAATGGCAAGAGGGAGATGGGCCTAAAGTTGGTTGGGCATGTGGGGTCCAGATTCTCCTTTTTAAGCAGCGGGGAGACCATCGCCAATTTCCAGCAATCTGGAACCCGTGCTGAAGTGAGAGACAGGCGACAGATGGAAAAAAGTGGGGGAAACAGCTCTTCACGAAAAAGTTTCCAGAATTTGGGTGGAAGAGGATCAGAAGGTGAGCCAGAGGACACCCAGTCAGCCAAAGAGCAGAAATCCTCAAAAGATGGTAGAGGAAAGTTGCTCAGCTCACCTGATTTAATACACTCCTTCCTATTCTCAAACGAGATGGAATCGTGCACAGCACGGCCAGTTGACGAGGGAAGATTGTTTAAGATGTTAGCAATCTTATCCTCAAAGGCCTGTGCTAGCGAATCACAGAGAGCTTGAGAGGCCGGGATGACATTTTTGGTACAGCCAGGATGGGCCAGGTCCTTTACGATCTTAAATAAGGCCTGAGATTTATTTACAGCTGCCATCAAAGATTCTTCTAAGAATCTAGCTTTGGCAAGCTTGATCTGGATTTTATAGGACGCCAGTGCTTGTTTGAAGAGGACTCTATGTGATTCCAGGTACTGTTTCCTCCAGGTCCGCTCAGCCTGTTTACATTGGAGCTTGAGCTGCCGAAGTTCTTCCGAGTACCATGGCATAGCAAGATTAGTCCTATCTTTGATTTTTCGCAGCGGGGCCAAAGAGTCCAGAGAAGCCGAGATTCGCTGACAGAGAGTCTCGTAACTTACGTCCACATTCCCTCCCAATACAAAGCCATCTGGCAGCAGAGAGGGCAAGATCGTTTGTTTGAGGAGTCTAGACCATTGTCTCCCCATTCTAGTGCCCCCCACACTCCCTTTCTTTAATGGAGCACTAGTGCACGAGAGGGAGAACTGGACGAGGGCGTGATCCGTCCAACACTGAGGCAGGACGTCACGTATAGCCGTTCGACAAGCGTCAGCAAAAGTAGATCAATAATATGGCCCTTTGAATGGGTTTTGGAGAGTACCAGTTGTTGTAGCTCAATATTATGACAAGCTTGGACCAGCTCTACATAGGCCGTCTTGGTCGGTCCCTCTTGTGAGAAGTTGGCCTGATATGTAGTGCTCACTATTCTAGTGATCACTGTGTATCATTCCAAACGACCCTTATTGATGATTGCTTGTAAGTCAACCTTTTAGACCAGCTATCCTAGTAGCATGGACAAGAGCAGTCTTTAGGCTAAACCCTAGAGGACGTGTTAAGCCAGCTGTTATACCATCACATATACCCCTTGAACACCAAGTGAAAGGACATCACACAAGTTGTTATGAAAATAAAAGTATATTTATTTAGAACACAACAGCCCTGGACTCTTTATGAGGACAGGGCGCTAAGCACAATACAAAAGCTCTTTAAGAATTTCTGAAAGGTGCACAATTTACGCAAATGCCCGAGGGGCACGGAAAACCATATACTACAAAAGTGGAATGCGAAATACTAGCAGGTAAGCAACTAATCTCAAAGACTTTAGGATCGCTAGGACTGGATTACTGAACCTTCAGATTACGAGCAGGAGGCCTAGGGAGATCGGGTGCAGAATGTGCACTCTCACGCAGGATGCGGGACAAAGTCTATGGATGCTAGATTTCGTAAAGTTAGTGTTATCGGACGAATCAGACTAGGTAGAGCTGAAACGAAAAAGGATCTGGACACTTAGATAGTTAAGCTATGCTGGAGCACCGAGATGCTCAGGTTACCTAGCCCAGGGGCTGCGGCTGCATAGGTCTGAAAAGACGTCGGGAATCCTCATTGCAGTCTATGGAGCCTGAAAGAAGAAGTTGCTGGCAGGCGAACAGTGAAGAAGTTCGATGTGATCCAAGCCTGGATCGAAGACTGAGGATACCTGTAAGCAGAGGGGACCAAGTTCTGAATCACTAGCCAGTGATTAGGTGGGCACTAGGATGGCACCGGAGGAAGTCACCTCGACCAGGTGAGCGGGCGACGCTGGGCTCTGCAGTCTCTCGGACCAGGAGGCGTTGTCGGCGACCAGGATGGAGGTGCGAGCTGTCCCACGATGGTATCTGCTGTCGACGTCGCTGGACCCAGGATTGGGGCAACAACTCTTGGCAAATGCAAGCCCACGCGGTGGACTCAAAATGGCGTCTGGAGTGGACCAGGAGGGTCCGGGGTGCTCCTCTGTTGGAGGGGAGCAAGGGCCAGTCTGGAGCAACCAGACCAGCGTTGAAAGTGTCGTCTTTCGTCGTCAAGAGGGCTAAAAGCCAGCAGGCAAGTGGCCGGACAACGCGGTGAGCAGCAAAGAGCAGAAGGGCCCCACGCAGATCTCGTGGATGCTGGGGGGCTGGACTTAGGTGCTCGAGCTGCTCAGGGTTAGGGCTTCTCAAACCCCAAAGCACTCACTCGAGGATCCCTCGGCGGTCGTGCTGGATAAGCGTCGTGCAGTTCTGAAGATGGCCGGTCCCTCGAGGTCTCGTCACACCCACGGATCTCAGCTGGGCTGATGATGTAGGTAGAGGTCAGAGGTGCCAGGGAAGCCGGGTCTCGTCGTGCTGGTCAGTCGGATTCCGGAGGAAGGATGTGCAGCAAACCGCAGTGTTCTTAGTTGGTGCCCGCAGATGCAGGGTGACTACTCCTTAGTCACAAGGGAGAAATCTTGAGAAGAAGTCTTGAGTTCCTTTCGTAGAAAGTAGTTTCAGGATTCAAAGATGATCTAATTTGGAAGGGTCCCCGCTCCCACCTTTATACTAAAGAAAGGGGCTGGTACGGGACTAGGTCCTGCCCATGGGTGGGACCAGGAAGGGGGGTGGTTACACCCCTCTCCCATGCCGGACTTTCCCCAGCTCAGGGGCTGGTGTGCCCCTGGAACTGGTTCAAACTGGCAGATGCACAGTGAGCACCGGGGTGCCACTTGCAGTCACCTTCCTATTCAGCCCTGCCTACCTAGGATACACAAAACCCTGTCTGGGATGGTGCTAGCACCGCCCCTGACAGGAAACCCTTTGTCCAAGCTCCCCTCGCTGGAAGGACTCCCAGCTGCAGGGGGTCAGACTTGTGTCTGTGGTGGCAGCATCCATTTTGTGATGCTGAGGCTCGAGTTAACTTTAACCGGGGTTCACAGTTACATACATGGATCCCCCTCGAACACCGAAAGACAGTCACTCACTCCCTGGTCACCAGCAGACTCTACTATGGCAACGCACTCTATGCCGGAATAAACAAAAACCTCATCCGCAAGCTACAGAACATCCAGAACGCCACCGCAAGACTGGTCCTCAACCTGGCAAAACACTGCCACATCTCTCAGCACCTGCGCACACTCCACTGGCTCCCTGTCGAGGCGAGAATCACCTTTAAGATGCTCACCCACGCACACAAGGCCCTCCACGGCACCGGACCAGCATACCTGAACAGCCGGCTCAAATTCCAGGCACCCCAAAGGACCCTACGATCAGCCCAGCTCTCATACGCCGTGGTCCCCCGCACCAGAAAGACCAGATCGGGAGGCCGCTCCTTCTCCTTCCTCGCCGCCAAAGCATGGAACGCCCTTACACTCCACCTCAGACAGACAAAATTGCTCCCCATCTTCGCAAGAAACCTCAAAACTTGGCTCTTCGACAGACCCCCTCCTTGATGGAATGGAACCTGCACCCCCCACCCCTAGCGCCTTGAGGCCCTTACGGGTGAGTAGTTGCGCTTTAACAAACTCCTGATTGATGGATTGACTCTACTTCTGAATCTGGGTTAGTGACAGGTAATCCCCCCAAAAGCTAGCCTCACCGGGAGCCCATCAAGAAGAGGAGTCTCTGCAGATTCTAAACTCCTTCTGCAGCTCAGCGAGCGTTGTAGCAGATTTCAGGCACCCAGAACTTTCCACCGATCAAAAGAACAAAGCTGGCCTCGCAGAGAAACGGAGCCCCAAGATACTCTTCCTCCTTCACCAAAAGACGCTGAATAGTGAGCACGGGGAACTGGGCGCGGCCGCTGACATCATCGTAGGCACGCCCCGTGCCGAACCTCACGCATCTCGCATGAGGTGCCGAACCTCACGCATCTCGGGTGAGGTGCCAAACCTCACGCATCTCGGGTGAGGTGCCAAACCTCACGCATCTCGGGTGAGGTGCCAAACCTCACGCATCACACATCTCGGGTGAGGTGCCAAACCTCACGCATCTCGGGTGAGGTGCCAAACCTCACGCATCACACATCTCGCGTGAGGTGCTAAACCTCACGCATCTCGCGTGAGATGCGTGAGATACCGAACCTCACGCATCACACATCTCGGGTGAGGGGCCAAACCTCACGCATCTCGCGTGAGGTGCTAAACCTCACGCATCTCGTGAGTGTCTGGCGTGGTAGTAAATGTCCTCCCATTCTTTGTTGCGCAGAGTCCGCCCCAGTTCCCTCTCCCATCTAGCACGTCCTGCATTATAAACACGCGAGTATCTGTCCAAGAGGAGCCGATATATGTCTGAAATGAGTCGCTTATCTGTGGTGCGCGAGAGAAGCCAGTATTCATATTTACTGAGCTTGCGTGTAGCGTCTCCACGGATCTGGGGTTGAAGTGCCCCATGTCGGACCTGTAGATACCTAAGGCGTTCAGCCTCCGGGAGGTCATAGGTCTTCTGGAATTCCTCAAAAGGCGTCACTCCCGCACCTGAATACATGTGAAAGAGGCATCGGCATCGGCATCCTGCTGGGCGCCACCGTGCAAAGGCCTGGACATCCCTACCCGGGCCGAAGTCAGGGTTCTCTAACAGGGGTGTGAGGGGAGATGGGAAGGTCGTCAGGTCGTGTAAGACGCATCTTCGTTCCCATACCTCTAGCGGTACCCTCGTGATGAAGGAGGTGTATAGGTTAGGGGGGCCGGTGTTGTTGCCGCAGGAAAGGCACCTCCAGGAGTGGACGCCCCGCGACCGCTTGGTCCCGGAACAACCAATGGCGCTCCGATTCCCATTTGCTCCATTCCACTAGGGTTCTGAGTTGGGTCGCCTGGTAATAGTGACACAAATCCGGCAGGCTCAGCCCACCACTCTCCGGGGGAAGCATCCCTAGCCTCAGCTTGAGTCTGGGTCGTTTCCCGTTCCACACAAACTGAGCCAGCTCTGATTGCGTGCGGCAAATCCATCCCTCCGGGGGACGGAGCGGGCTAGCCCGAAAAAAGTATAAAACTTGCGGGAGGATTGTCATCTTTATTGCTGCCACTCGGCCCAGCCAAGATAGTGGGAGGTGCCGCCATCGCCCGACCTCCGCGCGGATAGTGCGACTAAGGTTAGCGTAGTGGAGGCGCACCGTTTCTGGTAGCGTGGCCGCCAATTGTATGCCCAGGTGGGGGACTGCACCGTCTGCCCATTGGAAGGGGAATTGTGCTTCTAGGGAGGCCCGCGTGTGAGCCTCCAAGGAAAGGTCAAGTGCTACTGATTTCGACATGTTCACCTTAAAGCCAGAGGCCTTCGCAAATGCATCCAGGATGGTGTAGGAAGCTGGATACCTGACTATGGTTGCCCCCAACTTTTTGCCTGGTGTTTTGCTGGTTTTCCGACTTAGTTGACCTGGGACCCTGCTATCCAGGGCCCCAGGCCTACTGCTCTCTCTGTAAAATGGATTCCATGTACCTTAGGTACATATCTAATTGGATACTGAGTCACCGTATCAGTCCCTGTACAGTGTACCTTAGGTACCCAGGGCATAGGTGTACCCAGGGCCTACCAGGGGCTGCAGCATGTATTATGCCACCCCTGGCTGGCCATCCAAATCTGACAACTGGCTGCACGACAGCTGGGGCAAGGTGGTGTAATCACCCTTTGCTTTAGAAATAGTATTCCTATATCTAACCCTAAAATGGACACATGTATTCCTATCAGTCACTCATATGGCAGGCCTTGACAATCCTGAAGGCAGAGTGCTTGGAATTATGTGAGATGGTGCTCTGGCGTGAGCTGAGCCCGTTTGCAGCTTGCGGAACCAAGTCCTTATAGCTGTTCCATGATAACGTATACCATATACTCTGAAGTGCATTATAATCCTCGCGGTTATGTGCCAACTTTGGTATCGCTTTATCAAAACATGTCGAGTAAGGTGTCATACAAATTGGAATACTAACCCCTCGCCAATTCTGGCGACGGGGTTAGCATTCCACCCTTCTAGAGGGACACGACATGTATGTAACTGTGAACCCCGGTTAAAGCTTAACACAGCCTCACCTCCACAAAATGGATGCTGCCACCACAGACACAAGTCTGACCTCCTGCTGCTGGGAGTCCTTCCAGCGAGGAGAGCTTGGACAAAGGGTTTCCTGTCAGGGGCGGTGCTAGCACCATCCCAGACATGGTTTTGTGTATCCCAGGTAGGCAGGGCTGAGAGGAAGGTGACTGCAAGTGGCACCCCGGTGCTCACTGTGCATATGCCGGCTTGAACCAGTTCCAGGGGCACACCAGCCCCTGAGCTGGGGAAAGTCCAGTCATAGGAGAGGGGAGTAACCACCCCCCTCCTGGTCCCACCCATGGGAAGGACCTAGTCGCGTGCCAGCCCCTTTTTTTAGAATAAAGGTAGGAGGGGGCCCCCTTCCCAAATTAGATAATTCTGAATCTTGACTACTTTCCACGAAAGAACTCTTGAACATTTCTGAAGACTCTCCCTTGTGGCTAAGGAGTAGCCACCCTGCACCAGCGGGCACCATCTAAGCGCATGCGGTTTGCTGCAAGTCCATCCTCCGGATCAAGACTGCCCAGCTCGACGAGACCCGGATTCCCTGGCATCTCTGACCTCTACCTGCATCATCAGCCCAGCTGAGATTCGTGGGTGTGACGAGACCTGAAGGGACCGGCCATCTTCAAGACTGCACGACGCTTATCCAGCACGACCGCCGAGGGATCCTCAAGTGAGTGCTTTGGGGTTTGAGAAGCCCTAACCCTGAGCAGGTCCAGCACCGAAGTCCAGCCCCCCAGCATCCACGAGATCTGCGTGGGGCCCTTCTGCTCTTTGCTGCTCACCGCGTTGTCCGGCCACTTGCCTGCTGGCTTGTAGCCCTCCTGACAACGAACCACGACGATTGCATCACTGGTCTGGTTGCTCCAGACTGGCCCTAGCTCCCCTCCAAAAGTGGAGCACCCCGGACCCTCCTGGTCCACTCCAGACGCCATCTTGAGTCCAACGCGTGGGCTTGCCTTTGCCAAGGTTTGTTGCCCCAATCCTGGGTCCAGCATCGCCGACAGCAGACACCTTCGTGGGACAGCTCGCACCTCCATCCTGGTCACCGACAACGCCTCCTGGTCCGAGAGACTGCAGAACCCAGGGTCGCCCACTCACCTGGTAGAGGTGACTTCATCCTGGTGCCCACCTAATCACTGGCTAGTGATTAAGAACTGAGTCCCCTCTGCTTTCAGGTCGTCTCCATCACCGATCCAGGCTTGGATCACATCTAACTTCATCACTGGTCACCTGCCAGCAACTTCTTTCAGGCTCCATAAACTAACGAGGATTCCCGACGTCTTTTGAACCCTATGCAGCCGCAGACCCTGGGCTAGGTAACCTGAGCATTTCGGTGCTCCAACGTAGGTTCACTATCTAAGTGTACAGATCCTTTTTCGTTTTCAACCTAACTAGTCGGATTCGTCCAATAACTGTACCTTTACGAAAACTAGCATCCATAGACTTTGTCCCGCATCCCGTGTGAGAGTGCACACTCTGCACCCGATCTCCCTAGGCCTCCTGCTCCTAACCTGAAGGTTCAGTAGTGTAGTCCTAGCGATCCTGAAGCCTCTGGATCTTGTTACCTGCTAGTATTTCGCATTCCACTTTTGGAGTATATGGTTTTTCGTGCCCCTCGGGCATTTGCGTAAATTGTGCGACTTTGTGTATTTTCCGAAGAGCTTTGTATTGTGCTTAGCGCCCTGTCCTCATAAAGAGTCCAGGGCTGTTGTGTTCTAAATAAATATACTTTATTTTCATAACAACTTGTGTGGTGTCCTTTCACTTGGTGTTCAAGGGGTATATGTGATGGTATAACAGCTGGCTTACCACGCCCTCTAGAGCTTAGCCTAAAGACTGCTCTTGTCCATGATACTAGGATAGCTGGTCTATAAGGTTGACTTACAACCAACCATCAATAAGGGTCGTTTGGTATGATACAAAGTGATCACTAGAATAGTGAGCACTATATATCAGGCCAACTTCTCACAGATGGCCGCCCCGGTGGCAGGGATGGCGCAGGGGAAGCAAAGGAAAGCAAGACGTCATCAGCGTATAAGCTAATCATGTGGATATAAGCCCCGAATTTAATCCCCTTAATGGTCGGATGCGATCGCATGGCCTGCGACAGGGGTTCCATATACAGCGCGAAGAGCAGGGGCGAGAGCGGACACCCCTGCCGAGGTCCGCGTTCGATGGGGAATACGGGCGATGAGCAAACATTCACCCGAACCGACGCCATGGGGAAGGTATAGCAGTTCAGAACCCACGTACGAAATCTCGAGCCTAACCCTGGCCTTGATGAGCACCTGTTCCAAGTACGGCCAGTGGACACGATCGAAGGCCTTCTCTGCATCAATTGCCAACATCATGAACTCTCCCGGCAACCTGGAGGCCCGTTCCACTAAGTCGAGTGCTCTTTTTGTGTTGTCGACCGTCTGGCGCTCCGGTATAAAGCCGGCCTGGTCCGGATCAATCAGACCCGGCATAAGTGGGCCCAGCCGCGTCGACAGTATACTGGTGTAAAGCTTCAGATCTACGTTAAGTAACGAGATAGGGCGGTAGGCCCCGCATTGCGTTCGGTCCTTTCCCGGTTTGGGAATGACCGAGATCATGGCACTCATCAGATCTCTTGGGATGGCGCCGGGCTAAAAGGCGGCGGTGAAGCCATCCGGTCCCGGCGCCTTGGCCAGCTTGAGGCGGGAGATCGCGGCAATGACTTCTTCAGGACGGATCTCCCTGTCAAGGAGTTCTGATTGTTCCGTCGATAAAGCCGGTATGGACACCGAGTCCAGGAAGGCCGCGCTGTCCGCTGGATCCAGAGCAGCCCCCTTGTATAGTGTGGTATAAAAGTCACTAAATGCCTGCGCTATAGCTCCGTCCTCCGTCACTGTGACTCCGTCCTGCGTGTGTATTTCCTGCACCGAGTGTCGCTGCTGCTGTTCGCGGAGTGCCCGACCCAACAGCCTCCCGCATCTGTCCCCTCCCGTGTAGTATGCATGTCGTACCCGTAGTGCCGCGTATTCTGCTCTATCTTGATCTAGTGCTGCTAACTGTTGACGTGCCACTCACAACTGTTTCCACACCCGCGGCGCCCCTGTCCTCTGGTGTACCTGCTCCAATTCCTTTGTGCGGGCAGAGAGCTCGTCTCTCTTACGGGCCCCGCATTTACTGCTGCCGTGATTGCAATGAACTCGCCCCGTATGACTGCCTTGAGTGCTGCCCAATGTGTTGCATGTGAAGTGTCCGTCGGTGTGTTGTGTACCAGGTATTCAGCTATAGCTTCCTTGATCTTGGCCACAACCCCCTGTCTGTGCAGCAGCGTGTCCCTCAGTCTCCAGCAACCGGCACTGCGCCCCACCGGTGGAAAGGTAAACACCGCTGTGAGTGGTGCATGATCGGAAAGGGCTGCGGCTCCTATCTCAACACTTGACGCCAGCGCTCTAAATTGAGTGGATGTTAGAAAATAATCTAGGCGCGCATAGGTTTTGTGGCCGTTGGAGTAATATGTGTAGTCCCGGTTGCCCGTGTGGAGGGAGCGCCACAAGTCGGTCATACCCAGTTCTGACAATCTGTTCCGTCCCCCCTCCGATAAAGTGCCTGCCTGCGTGGATCGCTGCGCTGACCTGTCAAGTAGGTTGTCAAAAACTAAATTGAGGTCCCCCACAACCAGAACGTGTCTATCAGGTGCCGCCGCTGCTTCAGTAAGCACTTGGTGGAAGACGAGGAGGTTGGGACACCTTCGGGGGAATGTGTTGGAGTCCAATACCTCCGCCCCCGCCGCTGACTCAGTCGGCCCCAATCCCCACTGTCTCATCAAAAGCGCTCGTGCCACCTCATCGTTGGTTATCTGCTGTCGGAGGTTGCCAGTCCCAGCGCTATGGTTTCTACCGCAGCACGGCGACCATCTTCGATCTCTTGCGCGGCCAGGCACCTCTGTCTTCGTCGTCGCAGTTGCTGTTTCCACTGCCCAGGGACGTCCGTGCCATTTGCTCCCCCTCCAGGCTGATCGTCATCCTCCGTCGGTTCCTCGAGGCCTAGCAATTTGCATGCATCCCTGAAAGACCGCAACTGGTGAACCTTGCTGTCCAGCTTAAACACCAGGCAAAAGGGGTGACCCCAGCTATATGGGATGTCGCGTTGCAGTTCTGCCGTGATCGGTCGGAATGACCGTCGTTTCTCCAGGGTGATGGAGGCGAGGTCCTGATATAGAGTCGGCGAGTGGGCACCATATGAGATGGTTCCCATCTGGCGCGCTTTGCTAAGGATCTCCTCCTTCGTGCGGAAGTCCTGCACGCAGACCAAGATGTCGGCCGGTTGGGACGAGGCCGCCCTGGGCGGGCCCGTCCTATGGGCCCTGTCCAACCGAAGCGTTCAGTCCCCCGGTCGGCCCAGGATGTGGTTGAAGAGGCCTTGGGTGAAATGGAAGAGGTCGTCTGTGTCGGGAGCCTGCTTCACTCCCCGAATCCTGATGTTGTGCCGCCGGGAGCGGTTCTCCAGGTCCTCGGCGTGAGACTGGAGGTCCACCTGTTGGTCGTGAATACGGACTATTTCTTGCCGCAGCGCCTCTATTTCTACATCTCGCCCATCGCATTTGGTCTCTAGGTCCGCCACTCTTTCTCCTATGGCGTCAGTGTCGCGTCGGACTTCCTGTATTTCCTCCTGTAGTTCCCTCTTCAACGCGTGGATGTCCTCTCGCAGGCCAGCAA
Organism: Lissotriton vulgaris; assembly: GCF_964263255.1. Classification (NCBI taxonomy): domain Eukaryota; kingdom Metazoa; phylum Chordata; class Amphibia; order Caudata; family Salamandridae; genus Lissotriton; species Lissotriton vulgaris. Next base: position 946,287,518 of record NC_141699.1, on the reverse strand, counting down.
GAGGGATTCTAGAAAGGTCTTTGTGATAGTCTCCTCAATGTCCGCCTTTCCCGAGGGTGGAGAGTCCCTGGTCTTTTCCGTGCCGGTCCGTTGGCTGGATGTGGCGGTGTCCGTCTGCTTCCCCATTGTGCTGGGAGTGAATAGATCCTTAATAGTCCTGTCCTTCTGGATTCTCCCCGAGGACATGTCACTCAGGGCCTCCCCGGCCCGGACACCACCAGTGCTGCTTGACGGCGTGAGTTCCGGCAACGAGGGTGCAAGAAAGTTCGACGTGTCCGTCCGGTATTCAGGGGAGCTCACCTAGAGGCTGCGCCAGGAGCCCGCCTTTCCCCGCTCCAGTGCCGAGGAGACTACACTCTGTCCCTGCCCAAACCCCAGGGTGTCCGCAGCTGGACCAGGACACCAGTCACTGGTGTCCGGTTGCTCCTGTCCGGGCACTGGCCTCTATTTGCCCACCGAGCGCCTCTGTGTTCTGCTCGCAGTCTTGGGGCCTAGCAGGGCTTCTAGTATGCCACACAAGGGGCAGCTCTGACCAGCGAGTGGCTCAAAATGGCGGAAGCAAACTCCAGTGCGAATCAGGTGCTTCCGTTCGATTCCCCCTGTGGGCGCTACCTCGGCGCTTCCGAAACCCTCTGGGCCTGGTCGACGCGCCGACACTCTCAGCCGCCACTCGGGTACGATTCCTCCCCGCTGCTCCTCACCTCAGTCCCTGGGGCTCGAGTTCTGTGTTCCGTCCGCCGTACTCCACGATCGGGCCCACTTCGCCTGGCCGCCAGCCCGTCTGCCGTCAGAGATCTGTCTCTGCCGCTACCACAGCAACCGTGTGTTCGCGGGTCCGCAGTAGCCCCCGGACTGTGTCGTCCCAGGGGCCTCGCGCTATCAACGCGCGGGCCAGACCCTCCGCTCCGGCGTCGGCTCTCGCGTAGTCTGGCGCCACCCAGTCGGACTGCCTCGCTGGGGCCCATGGCCACGCCCCGCGGCTTCTCTCCGCTAGGCCCAACCCGGCCTCGCTCACAGCGGCACTTCTCCCTGTGTTCCGGGTGGCCCCAGCGTCGTTCGGTTCTCTCCTCCGGGTGCAGACCTCTCCCGGCTGTAAGCGCTCTCCGACGGGGCCCACTGATGGGGGATTGAAGCGTTGCAATGGTGCTATAAAGACGGCCGGCGGTGGGAGCTCTCGGAGACACGTCCGCTCACACCGCCATCTTGGTCACGCCCCCCCATATCTGGTTTTAGACGCCGTTTTCCATTCGTCACCATTACGAATGCGCACCAAATGATACGCACCTCGAAGATCTAATTTGGTGTAGATCACAGCGGTCTTCACCTGGTCCAAAAGAACTGGGATCAATGGAAGGGGGTCCTTGTTCTTTATTGTGATCTTATTCAATGCTCTATAAATCAATACAAGTTCTTAATTCCCCATTTGCCTTAGGAATAAAAAAACAACAGAGAGGCCGCAGGTATTTTAGATGGGCGTATAAATCCGTTTTCCAAGTACTGATGAAGATATTGTCTCAAATGTTGGTTTTCTTTTTCTGATAATGCATATATCCGACAGTTAGGCACACATGCGCCTAGACACCCTCGGGTATTAGCTGCGCATTAAAAATTTCATAAATAAATAAATAAATAAACATGAACTAGGCACAAGATCAATTTGACAGTCGTATGACCAATGAGGAGGGAGGGTCGCTGCTTTTGCTTCACTGAAGACTTCTTTAAATTCCTCATAGGGAGTTGGTAGCACGGTTTCTTTCTCTTCCGTGGTTGCAATTTGTCCCGTTGTAGATTCTTTGGTCTTTAACCCCTTCGCTGCTCATGACCAGCTCAGCTCGTCATGAGGCACGGTTGAGCTGTGCACATGACGAGCTGAGCTCGTCATGAACAATGGGGATTCAGGGAATGCAGCACAGGAGGGGAATCTCTCAAGCACCCAAGGTGTTAAACATGTGGAGTGACAATATTGAGAAAGAAAAACAAGTTCCTTTTTTTGCCAATCTATTAAAGGGTTATGCAAGCAAAGCCAAGGCATTCCTAAAATAAAGCCATATTGTGGGGCTTGGATTACATCGAAATGAACTTCCTCTTTATGCTGTTGGTTATTTGTATCTATGCAGAACATCTGCATTTTAGAGGTTTGCATGGTAACAGGGCCTCCAGACAACATTTTGCCATCTACTGCTTGCACAATTTCTGGAGTGACCTTTTTCTCACAAGCAATTTGTAACCGTTGAGTTGTTTCAAAATCTACGAAATTCCCTGTTGCGCCTGAGTCTATTAGGACTTCCATTTGGTATATTTTTGAAGTCAACTGAATTTGTACTGCCAAACGGAAGTGAGATTTGTAGTTGGATACACAGGAATTTATTGAAGGGGAGGCGATGGTTCCCAAGAGATCCCCTTCTAAACATCTTGGGCACAATAGTTTCCCGACGTTTGCTCAGTTGTAGTCACAGCCACAGACTTGTTAGCACTCACAGTCTTACCTTTAGGTTTTATTGTGCAATCTTTCACGAAATGTCCCTTTCCACCACAATAAAGACACTGGCCATTTTTACGTCTATTATCTTTTTCATCTTTAGACAATGGTTGCTTAAGAGTCCCGATTTCCATTGGTTCTGTAGTTGTTTCTGAACTACTATGTTGATTTCTGGGTTTACTGTCGAACTTCCAACTTGATTTATCATATTTTTTCCTGTCAGTTCTTCTTTCGGACAGTCTATGATCCAGACGTAAAGTTAGATTGACTAACTCTGAACAAGTAGTTGGTTGAGGATCAATTTGCGCAAGAACGTCTTTCAGATCATCTTTTACCCTTGATAAAAGAGTGCTGCCCTCTTTTCTTCAGGCCACGAGGTTTCTGCAATTAACCTATTGAAATGTGACAAATAGGAAATAAGGTCTCTATTCCCTTGTCGTAGCTGTAATAGTTAACGATCGGCGGACAGAGTCACCAGTGGCGGCTGGTGACATTTGAAATTGGTGTGGCGTAAAATTGGCGGTGGAGAAAAAAATACAGGAACAAACACCACACAGTACCATACAAAGAATAGAAACCAACCCCACATCAAAACTAATGCAGCGCGCTATGTGAAAGTGAACTCAGCATGTTCATAAAGTGATCACATATTTTAGAAAATATTCATTTCGTGAAACCATCATGCAGTGTTAGAGGCTTAGCTTATGAGTAGCTTCAAATAGAATGAAAACACAAAACAGGTATTACAACAAATTTTGCCTGCAGTGGGCACCAATGCATTGTATATTCCATACCTTGCAAATACATATACAGGGTAAATTTACGCGATGAAAACTGCCCAGATTTGAAAATGTGGGATACTTTTTTTTTCAGCTGAAACACGCTAATGAGGGCCACTTTCATTTTAATGCCCAGATGTATTTGCTGTGCTAGTCCGACCCTGGCTGTTGCACGTATTCCGAGTGAATTTATCAATAAATAACACATGACTCAACCCCCAGTGGCTCCAATTGCCCTGTTGGTCCAGTGTCACTCCGAACTGAGGGAGTTCTTGCTGGGTCGGAGGTGCACTCACACGGAGCTGTTTACATAACGTGCTCGCCGAGCAAACAGTAGCAGCCCTCTCAATTGACTACAGTGACGCCATTTAAACTTATTTCAATTAATGTTTAACCTATCGCAGATACTGTTTTTAACACTCCGTCGATCGTCAGCCCCTCCTTATCCTCTCACTCCCAAATATACAATTTGGCACCAGCATGACTGAGCTAAACGGTGTGAATCAGGCGAATGAAGAAGGTGCTGGTGCTGACAAGTTCGTGTCTAGTCAGAGGCCAGTCACTCCTCTGATGTCCCTACTTGTTCGGTGTGCAGGGGAACGCCAGTTCTCTTGTGTCAGTGAATTAACGAGACACACGTTTGTGCCTGCTTACTGGCACTATGACTATGAGAGATGGAAACAAACATACAAACTACTGTCACAAACGGATGAGAGAAACTCGCACTTTATTTACTCTGAACTTTTATACAGAATGCAAAGCATGACTGTATTTTCGGCTGAATTGGGTTAAATGTTACAACTCATTTACACACAGTCACAGAGGCCCTTATTTAAGGCAACCCAAGGAACGTGCCAACAATGTACAGTCTTCAGAGTTTATTCGATGTTATATTGTTTTCATTTTTAATTATTATGTATGCACATGCACAATGGCACTCACCACATGGGAAGGAAGTCGGAACGGGAAACCAAGAATCAGGCGTGAGCGCTCTCACTGCACAGGACCATCTCTTCCCATAGCAAGGGCAGGTGGCACGGCGACATCGCAGTCCCACCTGCCCCATCACAGTCAGGCACGGGTTGCCAAACGCAGCCGCAAGAAGAGCTCAGAGCATCCATAGAAGCACCAAGCACCTGCACGCCACTGCCAACGGACCCGAGCCGGCGCACAAGGAGGCATGCATGAGCTGAGCATCCCGGGTGACAGGGTAAAGGAGTCCCGGCGCGTGGCGCAACACAAACCACCTCAACCCCCAGACTAGAGAGCTTCTTCTTCACCCCTCTGAAACCCGCCTCCTTAACGAAATCCCCCTCACTCCGAAGCCGGCAGAGACAGGCAACATTTAAATACTTAAGTATAATTTGCATGCGATATGTATGTATAGGCGTTCTTTTATAGCGCTATAACTGTCACCCGACGGGCATCCTGGCGCTTAGACTGTTATGACACAATACATGATGTTTCCAGCTTCCAATCTATTTACATTGTTCTGGGGAACAGATGGGTCTTTAATGCTTTTTTAAAGGAAGAAAAATCTTCCAGGCCCCTCAGGCCTAGCGGTAGAGAATTCCACAGCCGCGCTGCGGTAAACCTGAAGGACCGACCACCCATCCGGGACCTCAGAAACTTGGGTACTACCACCAAGTAAGCCGAGGCTGACCGGAGTGGTCTTGGAGGGATGTACCATGAGAAAAGGTCCTGCAGAGGAGACGGGCCTTGTCCGTGTAGAGCCCTAAAAACCAAACACAAAGCTTTGAAGTTCACCCGTTGAGAGATTGGCAACCAATGGAGGTCCCTAAGTGCCTTGGCAGAAGAGTCCAGGGGGCGTCGCGAGAGTGCTAGTTTGGCAGCAAAATTCAGTACTCGTTGGAGTTTTCCTAGCAGAGTAACTGGTGCCCCCAGCAGCAGTGCGTTGCAGTAGTCGAGACAACTTAAAATTATGCTCCGCACTACCTCTGGTCTGGCCTGTACCGGGAGCAAGGGTAGAATCTTTCGCAATGATCCAAGTAATGCCATACAAGTGGCCACCGTTTTGTTCACTGATGTGTCCAGCTGTAAGTCGGAACTAAACATTACCCCCAAATTCCAAACCGATTCGGCAGGCAGACTAGTACCTTGGAAATCAGGAGGCCAAAAACCCTGTGGTAGGGGTCTGGGGGTCCGATCCATAGAGCAATGTAGCACCTCGGTTTTCAAGCTGTTAAATTGTAGGGAGTTGTTACCCAGCCATTTTGCCGTGGTGCTCATGCATCGATGGAAGACCTCCTGTGACACCCCGTCCTTACCCTCAAACGAGAGGATAAGTTGGGTGTCATCGGCGTAGTTGGTGACTGTTATGCCAAAAGATTTAATCAGCGTGATCAGGGGACGGAGGTAAAGATTGAAAAGAATGGGGCTGATGGCCGAGCCCTGGGGTAGTCCCTGACCAACCCTCCTGATGTTGGATTTAAAGGGTGGCAAGGCAACTACCTGGTGCCTTTGATCGAGATATGACACCAGCCATTCAAGGGCCAAGCCCGACACCCCAGCCTCCGTCAGTCTCCTGATCAGGATTGCATGGCTGACCGTGTCGAACGCGGCCGACATGGCAAGCAGCACTAAAAAGGCTGCTCGACCCTGGTCTGCACGCGTTCGAAGGTCATCGAGAACAGTCACCAATGCCGACTCTGTCCCATGTGCCGGTCTAAACCCAAACTGAGCCACATCCAAACAATCAGTAGTCTCTAGAAAGTTGGAGAGATGTTTTGTGGCCAGTTTCTCTAGAATTTTAATAGGGAATGGCAAGAGGGAGATGGGCCTAAAATTGGCTGGGCATGTGGGGTCCAGATTCTCCTTTTTAAGCAGTGGGGAGACCACCGCCAATTTCCAGCAATCTGGAACCCGTGCTGAAGTGAGAGACTGGCGACAGATGGAAAAAAGTGGGGGAAACAGCTCTTCACGAAAAAGTTTCCAGAATTTGGGTGGAAGAGGATCAGAAGGTGAGCCAGAGGACACCCAGTCAGCCAAAGAGCAGAAATCCTCAAAAGATGGTAGAGGAAAGTTGCTCAGCTCACCTGATTTAGTACACTCCTTCCTATTCTCAAACGAGATGGAATCGTGCACAGCACGGCCAGTTGACGAGGGAAGATTGTTTAAGATGTTGGCAATCTTATCCTCAAAGGCCTGTGCTAGCGAATCACAGAGAGCTTGAAAGGCCGGGATGACATTTTTGGTACAGCCAGGATGGGACAGGTCCTTTACGATCTTAAATAAGGCCTGAGGTTTATTTACAGCTGCCATCAAAGATTCTTCTAAGAATCTAGCTTTGGCAAGCTTGATCTGGATTTTATAGGACGCCAGTGCTTGTTTGAAGAGGACTCTATGTGATTCCAGGTACTGTTTCCTCCAGGTCCGCTCAGCCCGTTTACATTGGAGCTTGAGCTGCCTAAGTTCTTCCGAGTACCATGGCATAGCAAGATTAGTCCTATCGTTGATTTTTCGCAGCGGGGCCAAAGAGTCCAGAGAAGCCGAGATTCGCTGACAGAGAGTCTCGTAACTTATGTCCACATTCCCTCCCAATACAAAGCCATCTGGCAGCAGAGAGGGCAAGATCGTTTGTTTGAGGAGTCTAGACCATTGTCTCCCCATTCTAGTGCCCCCCACACTCCCTTTCTTTAATGGAGCACTAGAGCACGAGAGGGAGAACTGGACGAGGGCGTGATCCGTCCAACACTGAGGCAGGACGTCACGTATAGCCGTTCGACAAGCGTCAGCAAAAAGTAGATCAAGAATATGGCCCTTTGAATGGGTTTTGGAGAGTACCAGTTGTTGTAGCTCAATATTATGACAAGCTTGGACCAGCTCTACATAGGCCGTCTTGGTCGGTCCCTCTTGTGAGAAGTTGGCCTGATATGTAGTGCTCACTATTCTAGTGATCACTGTGTATCATTCGAAACGACCCTTATTGATGATTGGTTGTAAGTCAACCTTTTAGACCAGCTATCCTAGTAGCATGGACAAGAGCAGTCTTTAGGCTAAACTCTAGAGGGCGTGTTAAGCCAGCTGTTATACCATCACATATACCCCTTGAACACCAAGTGAAAGGACATCACACAAGTTGTTATGAAAATAAAAGTATATTTATTTAGAACACAACAGCCCTTGACTCTTTATGAGGACAGGGCGCTAAGCACAATACAAAAGCTCTTAAAGAATTTCTGAAAGTCGCACAATTTACGCAAATGCCCGAGGGGCACGGAAAACCATATACTACAAAAGAGGAAAGCGAAATACTAGCAGGTAAGCAACTAATCTCAAAGACTTTAGGATCGCTAGGACTGGACTACTGAACCTTCAGATTACGAGCAGGAGGCCTAGGGAGATCGGGTGCAGAGCGTGCACTCTCACGCGGGATGCGGGACAAAGTCTATGGATGCTAGATTTCGTAAAGTTAGTGTTATCGGACGAATCAGACTAGGTAGAGCTGAAACGAAAAAGGATCTGGATGGACACTTAGATAGTTAAGCTATGCCGGAGCACCGAGATGCTCAGGTTACCTAGCCCAGGGGCAGCGGCTGCATAGGTCTGAAAAGACGTCGGGAATCCTCGTTGCAGTCTATGGAGCCTGAAAGAAGAAGTTGCTGGCAGGCGACCATTGATGAAGTTCGATGTGATCCAAGCCTGGATCGAAGATGGAGGATACCTGTAAGCAGAGGGGACCAAGTTCTGAATCACTAGCCAGTGATTAGGTGGTCACCAGGATGGCACCGGATGAAGTCACCTCGACCAGGTGAGTGGGCGACGCTGGGCTCTGCAGTCTCTCGGACCAGGAGGCGTTGTCGGCGACCAGGATTGGGGCAACAACTCTTGGCAAATGCAAGCCCACACGGTGGACTCAAAATGGCGTCTGGAGTGGACCAGGAGGGTCCGGGGTGCTCCTCTGTTGGAGGGGAGCAAGGGCCAGTCTGGAGCAACCAGACCAGCGTTGAAAGTGTCGTCTTTCGTTGTCAAGAGGACGACAAGCCAGCAGGCAAGTGGCCGGACAACGCGGTGAGCAGCAAAGAGCAGAAGGGCCCCACGCAGATCTCGTGGATGCTGGGGGGTGGAGTTCTGGACTTTTTGGTTCCGTCCAGAGGTGTCAGGGAACAACACCCAAAGACCCCGGAGTTCCACCTGCCTTGGTGCGCAAATGAACAGAAACACGGGCTTCTCGATGGTGGCGTCAAAGACCAAAGGTTTATTACTGCAGGGACACAGAAATCACAGAATCTACACACGGGCAGAATCTAGGAGACTGTTCGATTTGTACATTGTGGGTTGCTCCTTATATACCAAAAATTGTGCTTCAGGCAAATATTTCACATGTCAGTACATTCCCAAACCTTTGTGTCTTAAACAATAAATATTTGGCGTTACACAGGAACTGTCGATAATATCTGATGCCAAACATCACGAAGAGGGGTTCCCACTAGTCCATCACAATCCCTTGTCAATATTGCATTCAAGAGCCGGACCGCCTCATCGTAAAGTTCGTTACCTCCCCCTAATAAAGGCCCAGAAGGAAAGGAGCAGAGCCAGGTGCAGAAGATAGGAAAGCGGGATAAGAGATGTTTGTAGGTTGTAAATGGGCAAGGCTACCGGCTTCGGCCGCCTAATCATGATCAGGACAATGGGCAGGAAAACCAGTTCAGGTGGGCTGGCCTCGGGCAGAGGAGGCAGCCTTTGTCGAGTCATGCAGCTTCAGCGTGATCTGGTTTAAGGTGTACGTGTCATGAAAGAGGTGAATCTCCGGCTAAGGCTACTTGTCCTTAATCAAAGTGAAGTGAATGAAGTGATCAGAGGCTATTGCATATGTGAGGGCAAGGAAACACAAAATGGCGGCCATGATCTAAGATGGATGCCATGGGTAGATCAGAAATGTGTTCATAACAGGAGTGCTCTTGCTTGTATCGTAGCGAAAACACCAGGATATGCTAAATGGATCATTTGCGGTTCGCTGATACTAATATTATGTATTTCCGACAAACTTGAAAACACGGGTTCAAATTGTCACGGAACCTCAGACCCTCCTTTTGCCCTTACATAGGCAATTACTCAGTCTATATCAGAGTCTAGTTCTATACTCATCAGGTCAGTGACATGTTGTTGTATCATCATCCTTTCTCGTGCCTTTTCTCCAAACGCAGGTGGTTTCCTAAAACAGGTTGCAGCACAAAGGCCACACAGGGTTGGACCACACTGGATAATCAGGCAGCATGAGAAGAGGAATACTAAGATGACACCAATGACCATTAGAACCTTCCATCCCCACGCTGAGATCAGAGTCCAAACCCACTCCATAAAGGACCAGTTTCCCTTGTCTACATGTATAGAGTCGGAAATCTTGTGTAGCTTAGAGATCGCCTCATAGACTGTTGGAGCATTATTAGGAATAAAGACACAGCAGCTCGATTGGATCATTCTGCATACCCCACCTCGGTCTGCAAGAATAACGTCTAAAACCATACGGTTTTGCAACGTCATGAGTCTATCCGCCTGAAGCTCAGCCGTTAGATTGCTAAGGGCACCAGCAGTTTCGGTAATAGTAGATTCAACTACCCGTGTTAGCTGACGTATGTTTCTACTATTGGCCATAGGCCCCCAAAACGGAAGGAAGCCTTTGAAAAAGTCTCCAGCTTCCTGACCAGCAGTATCTTCTTTGCTGAAGACACCTCTCGCTACTCTGGTTCTGTGGTAATCAGATGAAGCAGTGTATGTTGGAGGCAACAATCGAGCAATATAGCATAAACCTGAAAAGTCAGCAGGCAACCATGTATAAGCTCGGTCTCGACAAATGAAATAGGTACCCCTAGCAGTAAGGAAGGCAGGGGAAGAGTTAGCCGGAAACACATAAGTCTCAACGCACTCACTCCTCCCTAGCTGAGCTCTCGGGTTTCTCCCATTACCTTGTAAACAGACCTGACCTCGGTGGGGCACGACCCAGATTGGAGTTGAGCTTTTACGCTTGCTTTCTCCTAAACTAAGGCGATACTCTGAAGTATTCCAACTCAAATACACTCGAAGTTCGTCTCTAGGGTATGATGGAGTATTATTGACATCCTTGATCATGTCAATAATTCCCTGGACTAAAGCTTTGTTGGCAGAGTTATATTTAGTGGAACGTGGTGGACGTGGAGGATAGGTCTCAAGGGCATAAGCAAAGATGGTTTGAAGGGCCTGAAATGATCCATTATAGCTGAAAGGCAAAACCAGATAGGGAATACCTTTATCCATAGTGTGGGGTATCAAGCCACACACCCAGCAGTCTGTAGTGTTAACTACCAGTTGGTGTTGGTGCAAGAGCTGTACAAAAGTGTTGTTGATGAATTCTGAGCGTCGAGCTTGCTCATGTTCTGGAAATGAGTGAAATGAGTGTATAGAAGAAACAGTAGACGTAACAGGATCAAGGGGAGGTACTGTAGTAACTGGCACAAAAATCAGTTTTATACCAAAGACTATTCCACCCACCAATGTTGCTAAAACAATCAAAAATGTAACGGCACATTGCATCAGAAAACATTTGCTGTGAAGAATTCTATTAAGTCTGTTTCTGCGAACGTAAATCACATTTTCTCGTTGCAGCACAGGAAGCTCCATCTTCTACAATCCGCTCGCGACCACTGATGATGTGTACGTAGATGAAAATGCCTCTATCAGCCCTGGGAGTTCCCAAAACCAACAGAAAGATCGACCTTGTGTCAGACCCCTGCAAATTCAAACTAGGTACACAGCCACGACCCTACGGCTACCCAGACGGCAAGGCAATTTTAAAAACAATAAACAATAGCAAACTTCCTGGCTGAAAAGCAAAAAGTTCAATATATATATATATATCAAAATTACAATATGCAGTTGCCTGCTTTATTAGTCCTTTTTATGGCTTCTAAGGTTGTATCTCTTCTTCGCTGGTACTGTTTGATCGGAAAATAGTGCATCACTAGCAGCTGTTGCAGAGTTTAAGTTCGCAGATAACAAAGTTTCTTCTGATGCTGGAGACAAATGTTCAATGTTCGAAGGAGTTTTCTCTGGAGGAGAGTCAGGTTTCAAAGTGTCAGTAATCAAATCGGCATCACTGAAAGGGATAAATTTCGGGGTGATTTCAGATTCGGAGGCACCAATCCCCTTCTTCACCCAGTCGTCAAAAGGCAGCGGCAATGGAACACGCTTTACGTGAGAAGCGTGGATCCAGTTCTTTCGGCCAGCAACACGTACGGCTGTCCTCGTTGCCAGCAGGACCTGGAAGGGGCCGATGTAGCGAGGCTGAAGATTCTTTGTCCTCGCGAAGTTCCGGACCACAATGAAGTCACCCGGTTTCAGTTGATGCCCTGGACTCTCCGGAGGCTTTGGTAGTGCATCGAATACCTGTTGATGAATAAGACTCAATTTAGCAGTCAAGTCGTAAAGGTAGTCTATCAACATAGGATATTCAATGGAGCAAAATTGTTTAGGCCTTGGCACACCCCAGACATTTGCCGGGCGGCCAAACACAATCTCGTATGGAGAAAGCCCTATTCTAGAATGCACTGTTGCTCTCGTTGATAACAAGGCCAAAGGAAGTGCGTCTGGCCAAGCCAAACCTGTGGATGCTTGTATTTTGGCTATCTTCAGCTTGAGGGTGCCATTATAACCCTCCACTAGACCAGCTGACTGAGGATGGTTTGCACTATGAAATTTTTGTTTCAAACCAAGGCCTGCACATACACTCTGCATAACTTTCCCTACAAACTCACTTCCGTTATCTGACCATACAATCCGTGGCATTCCAAATCTAGGGAAGTATTCTTTGAGAAGAATTTTGGCAGTTGATAAGGCGGTATTGTCCTTCAGTGGGTATGCTTCTATCCACCTGGAAAAAGCACAAACCACCACCAGGACGTATTTCAAGTTATTACAGCGTTCCATGTGAATGAAATCTAACTGAATCACTTCAAAGGGACAGGAAGGAGGAGCGAAATGACCAGCTGGAGTTGGAGTTCCCTTGCCAGGGTTATGCATCAAGCACACCATACAATTTTTCACCACTCTCTCTGCACACTTACTGATCCCATCATTCTTCCAGACCGGAGCCAACATCTTACAGATACCTTTAGAACTTATATGCGCTACTCCGTGCGCCATTGTCACTACTGCAAGCACATACGCATCCGGCAACATCCAACGTTGTTGCTCTGTCAAATCAATCCAACATCCATTCGAGTCCAACTTGCCCGTACTTTCTCTCCATACACGTTTCTCTTTCTCAGTCGCTTCTCTCTGAATCTCCTTCACACTTTCCATTGTGTCTTCACACATCCCAGACTCAGCGATCCATCTTGCAGACGTTGCAACATACATTCTACTCATCACATCTCTAGCTGTCTGTTTAGCAATTTCATCAGCAAAAGCATTCCCACGCCCAACATCATCCGTGATTGCTTTATGAGCACTGCACTTTACAATCGCAACTTCAGTCGGCAAGGTTAAAGATTCCAACAAGTCGTTAACTAGCTGACCATGTTGAATCTTAGTCCCATGGGACGTAATGAAACCTCTTTCTCTCCACAACCGGCCAAAACTATGGGCCACGCCAAATGCGTACTGACTATCTGTGAACACATTCACTCTCTTTCCCTCAGCTAAAACACATGCTCTCGTTAGAGCTATTAATTCTGCAGCTTGGGCAGAATTCTGACTCACTCTTGCAGTCTCCACAATCGTCTTCAAAGTTGTCACCGCATAAGCAGCAGTCACATCACCATTCTCCAATTTAAAACATGACCCGTCCACATACAGCGTGCCATCTGGATCGAGTAACGGAGTATCTTTAAGGTCAATGCGTCCTTTTGTCTCTTCCTCCATCTTAAAATAGCAGTCATGTGGCTCAGAATCACTCGACTCTTGATCAGTCGGCAACAGCGTTGCTGGATTCAATACATTACATCTTTTGATCTGAATATGACTCGCTAGTAGTGTCAGTTCGTAACCAGATAATCTCGCACTGGTAAGGTGTTGTGTCTTCGTTCGGTTCATGAGTGTATCCACTGCATGAGGAACCATGACCACTAGCATGTTGTTCATCACCAAACCAGCAGATTGTCGAATGGAAGCCGCAGCTGCCGCTGTAGCTCTCAAACAACTAGGCAACGCTCTAGCTACCGGATCTAATGTTGATGAGAAATACGCACAAGGGCGTTGTTTATCACCAAACTTCTGTGTCAGGACACTCAACGCGCAACCTTCTCTCTCGTGAACGTAGAGCGTGAATGGTTTACTGTAATCAGGTGTACCCAATACAGGAGCTGAACACAAGGCTTTTCGTAATTCGGTAAAGCTCTCTTGACATTCATCAGACCATGGCACCGGACTCGGAACATTTTTCCCAGTCAAAGCTACCAATGGTTTCGCTAAAAGAGAAAAAATTTGGAATCCACTGCCTACAGTAGGAGGTAATACCTAAAAAGGCACGTACTTCTCTCTGTGTGCGTGGAACACTCATTTGCGTAATTGCTTTTATTCTTTCTGGGGTCAACTTCCTTCCCTCCTTTGACAAGAGATGACCTAGGTAGGTCACTTCTTGGCAGCAGTATTGCATCTTGGAAGGTGATACTTTGTGATTCAAATCAGACAAATGATGTAACAACGATACCGTAGCTGCTTTGCAAGTTTCCTTGTCATCGGCAGCCACTAAAAGATCGTCTACATACTGTACTAGGGCAGAACCTGGAGGAAGGACAAAAGAATCTAGCTGACTTTTTAATGCTTGACTGTAAATAGATGGACTCTCACAGTAGCCTTGTGGAGCGCGTTTAAATCTGAAGCTTCGACCTCCTAGACAGAAGCCGAAAATATCCCTGCTTTCCTCGGCTATCGGAATGCTGAAAAAGGCATTCTTCAAGTCGATGACTGAGAACCAATTGGCTGTAGCAGGAATCAATGTTAACAAGGCAGTAATGTCTGGAACCACAGGAAACTGTGGAACCACAATCTTATTAACCTCTCTAAGATCTATGACAAACCTATATACTGGAGGTTTCGTAGGATCAGTTCGTTTCAGAATTGGCAATACAGGACTATTACAAACATTTCCTCTAGTTTCTTCAACCACACCTTTCTTAATCAAATCTTGCACAATCAATAAAAGTGCACGTTCTCCTTCACTTGATATTTTATATTGGGGAATTCTGGGAAATTTTACATTTGCTTTCAAAGTTACTACATACGGTGGTATTTCCAAAAGGCCTACATCATTAGGACCAGTCGCCCAAAGAGAATCAGGGAGTGAGCGCAGCTCTGGCGGGAGTGCGTCCATTGACAAGTACATCGGAGAAGTGAGTCTTTTACCCAAAGTAAGCTGTACTCCTTCCGGAGAACAGTACAATGTTGCATATAGTCGTTTTAACAAATCTAAACCAAGCAGATTTTCATTACAACCTGTCGTCAAAATCAAGGGTGCTTTCAATTGGCATGGTCCAACAGAAATAGACAAAGGATTAGATATCGGGTTGTAAACAGGGGCGCCTGAAAAACCTACGGAAACATTCGTTGAGCCAGACAAAGGTGCGCCAGGGAGTTTCGCATGAATGATAGAACTTTTTGCGGCACCAGTATCCAACAGAAACGGTTCGACTACACCTGATGTTGCTACTGCGACATAAGGCCCACTCTGATCCACTGGAACTGATACTACTCCCTCTCTCCGTCCATGGCTGTCCTAGTACCCATTTTGCTGGAATCCCTCATCAACTTCACAATAATCCTCAACAAGATATTGCTGAGATCTATTCTGTTGAGCTGACTGTACGTTTCGTTGATCAAAGTGATTAGAGGGACGATCATTCGTTTGCGGAGGCATAGTACCTCGCCCTCGACCTCTAGAATTCTGCGCAAAACCACCACGACCTCTCTGAGCTGCTGCTGCATTATTTTGCGCTAGAATCGGACATTCATTCTTGTAGTGACCCTCTTTCTTACAGTACGCACACTGATTCCACTGATATTGAGGCCTGGTTGAACTATAATCTGTCCTTTGATACGAATTCTGTTGCATATTAGTCTGATTCGTGCGAGGCGGATACGCCTGCTGTAAAAGAACCTTAGTCTTTAAATCTTTCGTTTTCTTCTCTGATTTCTCCTTTTCCTCTTTATCCCTATTTTCGTAATACTGCGCAGTCGCAAGTATTTGCGCTGTTGTAGATACAGCCCACGCACTCTCTGAATCCTTTAATTTATTGCATAATTCAGGTAACAAATTATGCACAAATTTATCGACAAATAATCTTTGCCCTCCTTCAGTGCTCATATCCTGACCACTATGGTCTACAAAAGTCTCTTCGAACCTCGTGAAGAAGTCGGAGACACTTTCGTCTTTCTTTTGCTTGCATGCGGATAATTTATCCCAATTAACACGCAACGCAGGCATCAGAGTCTTCATTAAGTCAATTATTCTACCTGGAAGATTAGCAATTAGGGGTTCGGGTTTTGCACCACCCGTTTGCTGACCATCTGCTGCAGTGATAGCTGCCCAATCACCACCTAAAGCAGCCTGATGATCCTCTCTACGAATTTTAGCCCACACTGGTTGTGGAACTACATTGCCAAATAGCATGTCAATGTCTGCCAAATTCATTATACAGGCTTCAACTGTCTGTGTCAATTCCTTGTAATATCCGGCCGGATTCTTACGTGGATCTGGCAAGGCCTGTTTCACTGCTAGTACTTCAGCTCGCTTCCATGGAATGTGTATCCATACTCGTTGGAACTGTGCTGGAGCAGCTGCAATACCCGCAACCGCATCAGCTTGCACAGCTTCGCGCCAAATTGGAGGAACCTCCCTCATAGGATATTGGCGACTTAGCTTCACTTTACCTTTCTCTAAATCTCTCGGCGAACGAAGAGATGGATCATTCCTAAAACTCAAAATAAGTTCCATCGCTTCCTGTATATTATCACCCACTATCATTCCTGCAGCAAACTCTTTTTGCACCTTAATTAAATCCTCCAAGTCTGATTCGACATCATCTTCCTCTATTTCCTCACGTAGCAACGAGCACATCTCATCAAAGACGTATCGTTGCGTTGGTTCCTTCCACTGCATAAATGTATCTAATACATCTCTCGTATTATATCTTCTAACTTTCGTAATCCATCTGAGAGCCGTGGAATCTAAAACTCCCCGTTCTTCAGTACTTGGTAGCTGACTACGTCTCTGAACTGAATCAGAAGTAGGAGTCTTAATTAAGGATTTATATAGAGGAGACAGAATATTAGCAACAGACTCAGTTATTTTTCGACGTACAGAAAGTGGAGTTAACATACTCGCAGACGTAGAGAACACAGTAGAGGTAGGAACAGATTGCGAAGCAGTAGGAGTATCGATGAAAATAGTTTGTGAAGTATTAGGTGTAAGCGAGACAGATACAGGTATAGAAGTCGGCAACCCAGGAAGAGGAGGAGCCGTAGGAACATTCACATTAACCACAGGAGGTACAGGAACTAGATTCTGAGGAACAAGAACACCAGGTTGTCCAGCAACCGGCAGTTGAACATTCGGTACAAGTTGGGCCGCAGCACCTTGTGCGTACGGTGGAGGTGAACGTAACAGATAAGACAACAGAGGATCGTTTTCGGGATCCTCCAGTATCTTAGCTGTTTTCGATGGCAAGGCAGGGTAGCACTTGTCAATCGCTAAATTATGCTCTCTAATTGCTACGTCTATAGCCTTTTCGCACTCATTATCTTGCAGTTGTTTAGTTGCTTGTTCTAGAGTTAACTCCTCTTGCTCTTTTTGTTCTTTCTTCAACCTTTTCATTTCTCTCTGTTTAGATTCTTTTCGCCAATAACGGAAAGAATCAAACATTGCCGGCCGGGCTTTCTTACTAAACAGTTTCGCTTCTAAATTATCAAGGATCTCGGGCTCAAAACTACCATGTAGTGGCCAACTAAGGACACCATCCTTCTTACAATAACGGACCCACACCTCGTTATAGGATATAGGACCCACTCCAAATTTGCAATATAGGTCATAAAGGGGAGTCCCAATCGGAGGAACCAAACAAGAATCCTCCAATCGTGAGTCACTGTTGCAACTAAAACAAGACAACATTTTCCGACTTACCATTTTCAGTCTGGAACACAAAACAAACAAAACACGAAACAGATATGTGCACTTGAACCAAGAACTTAGGCCTACCAAAACCAAACTAATGTATCGATACCCAAACTGAACCA
Source organism: Lissotriton vulgaris (assembly GCF_964263255.1). Lineage (NCBI taxonomy): Eukaryota > Metazoa > Chordata > Amphibia > Caudata > Salamandridae > Lissotriton > Lissotriton vulgaris. The sequence continues at coordinate 946,270,034 of NC_141699.1, read as the reverse complement.
AATAGATTATCGTACCCAGAACAACTAGTGATAATCTTACGAAACCAAACCAAACCAAGAACCGATCAAGGATTTTTAACAATCCTCACAAAGTAACCAGCTAGCTATCACTAAATACTTAACTGAGGCACTGAAGACGTCACCAAGGAGAAACCCGTCACGTTTCGCTGTACTAAGGCTGCACCTCGGGTCCAAGACAGGGCGACGGTCAAGGCAACGGCCCACTGCAGCCGTCCTGAACGGGAACCCTCGTGGAAGAGAACTTCAGGGCCACTTTTGCGATATGCCGGGATCGATGAAGTGGGGCGCCTCCCTCAGGAATCTTCACACGAAGCTTCTCGAACTCTTCAGGCTTTTGGACCGGTACCGAATGACGTCGCCCCACGTTGGGCGCCAATTGGAGTTCTGGACTTTTTGGTTCCGTCCAGAGGTGTCAGGGAACAACACCCAAAGACCCCGGAGTTCCACCTGCCTTGGTGCGCAAATGAACAGAAACACGGGCTTCTCGATGGTGGCGTCAAAGACCAAAGGTTTATTACTGCAGGGACACAGAAATCACAGAATCTACACACAGGCAGAATCTAGGAGACTGTTCGATTTGTACATTGTGGGTTGCTCCTTATATACCAAAAATTGTGCTTCAGGCAAATATTTCACATGTCAGTACATTCCCAAACCTTTGTGTCTTAAACAATAAATATTTGGCGTTACACAGGAACTGTCGATAATATCTGATGCCAAACATCACGAAGAGGGGTTCCCACTAGTCCATCACAATCCCTTGTCAATATTGCATTCAAGAGCCGGACCGCCTCATCGTAAAGTTCGTTACCTCCCCCTAATAAAGGCCCAGAAGGAAAGGAGCAGAGCCAGGTGCAGAAGATAGGAAAGCGGGATAAGAGATGTTTGTAGGTTGTAAATGGGCAAGGCTACCGGCTTCGGCCGCCTAATCATGATCAGGACAATGGGCAGGAAAACCAGTTCAGGTGGGCTGGCCTCGGGCAGAGGAGGCAGCCTTTGTCGAGTCATGCAGCTTCAGCGTGATCTGGTTTAAGGTGTACGTGTCATGAAAGAGGTGAATCTCCGGCTAAGGCTACTTGTCCTTAATCAAAGTGAAGTGAATGAAGTGATCAGAGGCTATTGCATATGTGAGGGCAAGGAAACACAAAATGGCGGCCATGATCTAAGATGGATGCCATGGGTAGATCAGAAATGTGTTCATAACAGGAGTGCTCTTGCTTGTATCGTAGCGAAAACACCAGGATATGCTAAATGGATCATTTGCGGTTCGCTGATACTAATATTATGTATTTCCGACAAACTTGAAAACACGGGTTCAAATTGTCACGGAACCTCAGGGGCTGGACTTCGGTGCTGGAGCTGCTCAGGGTTAGGGCTTCTCAAACCCCAAAGCACTCACTCGAGGATCCCTCGGCGGTCGTGCTGGATAAGCATCGTGCAGTTCTGAAGATGGCCGGTCCCTCGAGGTCTCGTCACACCCACGGCTCTCAGCTGGGCTGATGATGTAGGTAGAGGTCAGAGGTGCCAGGGAAGCCGGGTCTCGTTGTGCTGGTCAGTCGGATTCTGGAGGAAGGACGTGCAGCAAACCGCAGTGTTCTTAGTTGGTGCCCGCAGATGCAGGGTGACTACTCCTTAGTCACAAGGGAGAAATCTTGAGAAGAAGTCTTGAGTTCCTTTCGTAGAAAGTAGTTTCAGGATTCAAAGATGATCTAATTTGGAAGGGTCCCCGCTCCCACCTTTATACTAAAGAAAGGGGCTGGTACGGGACTAGGTCCTGCCCATGGGTGGGACCAGGAAGGGGGGTGGTTACACCCCTCTCCCATGCCGGACTTTCCCAGGCTCAGGGGCTGGTGTGCCCCTGGAACCGGTTCAAACTAGCAGATGCACAGTGAGCACCGGGGTGCCACTTGCAGTAAGCATGGGCGGAAAATCCGTTTCGCTCGCGGATTTTGCGGATTTTCGGTAAATTCGCAATCCGCGAGATTCGCGAATCTCCCGCAAAATCCGCAAATCCGCGAGCAGCGGATTTTGCTCGCACTGTTCGCACTGTTCGCGTGAGTTCGCGGCTTCCCAGTACAACTTCGCGCCCCGCGAATAAGTGCAAAATTGCAGAAATACGATCTTAGCAAAACTGAAACTACTTACCAGGTTCAAAAGTTCAGGCTCATCATTAGTAGCCATTTCCTGTAGTGCTTCCTGAGGGTCCCCTCCAGAGTTCAGTTGCCAGTTGCAACTATTATGTGACCCTGCTCTGAACCTCAGAATAGTTACACATATGCCACAAAGGTCCTGAATTACAGCTAAGGGAGACAAGCAGGAGCCAGGCTGGAAGTTCAAATCCATTAATCAGCCCCTAATTCATTATTGTCAGTTGGGGCAGGGCCGGTGTTGTAACTAATTTTGCAACAATGAAAGCACTTAGCAAGTGCAAAAGATCACTAATCAGGAAGCACTAAGGAAGCAGGTGCCAGCTAAAAAAATATTCTGAGACACATTAATCAGCCCCAAATTAATTCAGGTCACTTGACGCAGGGAAGGTGTGCTTGCGTTGCCACAATAATGTACACTGACTGGACAACCAGAGGGTGCTGTGATGAAACAGAGGGTGGCATGGGTGGGCCAGAGGGTGGCATGAGTAGTCCGAGAGTGGCAGTGGTGACAGAGAGTGGCAGTGATGAAGAAGAGTGTCCCAAACAGGCTGGACACGTAGAAACAACAAGTTCGCGAAACTTGCGACCCGACAGGTAAGTTCGCAATTTGCGACATTGTACAAAACCCTCGCGAACTGGCAGAAACCCGCGCAAACACAAAAAAAAAAAAATCTGCAAATTCGCGAGAATTCGCGGATTGCGAGTTCGCAAATCCGCAAAATTCGCGAACGCGAGATTCGCAAAATTCGCCCATGCTTAACTTGCAGTCACCTTCCTATTCAGCCCTGCCTACCTAGGATACACAAAACCCTGTCTGGGATGGTGCTAGCACCGCCCCTGACAGGAAACCCTTTGTCCAAGCACCCCTCGCTGGAAGGACTCCCAGCTGCAGGGGGTCAGACTTGTGTCTGTGGTGGCAGCATCCATTTTGTGATGCTGAGGCTCGAGTTAACTTTAACCGGGGTTCACAGTTGCATACATGTCGTGTCCCTCTAGAAGGGTGGAATGCTAACCCTGTCGCCAGAATTGGCGAGGGGTTAGTATTCCAATTCGTATGACACCTTACTCGACATGTTTTGATAAAGCGATACCAGAGTTGGCAAATAACCGCGAAGATTATAAGGCACTTAAGAGTATATGGTACGCGTTATCATAGAACAGCTATTAGGACTTGGTTCCGCAAGCTGCAGACCGGCTCAGCTCATGCCAGAGCACCATCTCACATAATTCCAAGCACTCTGCCTTCAGGATTGTTAAGGCCTGCCATAGGAGTGACTGATAGGAATACATGTGTCTATTTTAGGGTTAGATATAGGTATACTATATCTAAAGCAAAGGATGATTACACCACCTTGCCCCAGCTGTCGTGCAGCCAGTTGTGTCAGATTTAGATGGCCAGCCAGGGGTGGAATAATACATGCTACAGCCCCCGGTAGGCCCTGGGTACACCTATGCCCTGAGTTACAGGGTCTGATAAGGTGGCCCAGTACCAATTGGTAAATGCACCTAGGGTACATGGAATCCATTTTACAGAGAGAGCAGTAGGCCTGGGGCCCTGAATAGCAGGGTCCCAGGTCAACTAAGTCGAAAAACCAGCAAAACACCAGGCAAAAAGTTGGGGGTAACCATAGTCAGGTATCCACCTTCCTACACCTCTGACCAAAGATTGAAATCCCCTAACACCATCGACTTTGTGTGGGAGTGGGAGAGATAGTATATTAAGTCTATGAGCTCAGGTACAGCAGATAGCGAGCTAGCCGGGGGTCTATAACATAGTAGACCCGTGAATAGCACACCTCCTTGGTCCTTGATGGAGAAACCCAATGTTTCGCACCCAGCGATTGCCTGGATGATAAGCTGGGAGAAGTCAAGAGTCTGCCTAAAAATTCATCCAGTTCCACCTCCTCTGGCTCCCACCCTGGGATTATGCCTTATTTTGAAGCCAGTGGGACAAGCTGTCCCCAGTTCCACCGAGCTAGTCGGTGTTGTCCAAGTCTCTGTCATGAAGAGTATGTCTAGATGGTAAGACTCGATAAGTAACGCAATTTCTTCACAGTGTTTGATGAGATCTCACATTCAACAAGCCACAGGACAAGGCAACTGGGTGCTTACTGGTGATATTATACTTTCGGTTACTGAGTGAACCGAGATTAAGGCGTAAAAGTTCATCGCGGAATAAGAGTAAGAAGTTACTTCTTGGTTCCGAGAGGCAGAACTTTCGGCGCCCGGCGCGTCCTGTGGGCGAACGGGCGCAAACAGGCTTACCTCTGGTGCACCGCCGGCGCTCCGCCGGCGCGCCCGCTGCGTGCTTTAGGGGCGTCCATCATATATAGCCGTATACGCAAGAGTCCTGTAGTGCGATCACTAGCCCCCCAACCAAGATGGCGCCAGCAATTCGGCACTCCCTGGTTTCCCCACTCACCCAAGATGGCGGCTACCAACACCGCAGCGCGATGTCCCCAGGAGCCCTAAGGTGCCCTGAAGCGCTCGAATTCCCGCAAAGTGCGGAATGAGGTCACAATTATAGTGCGGGTGTTAGACCTGACATTGGCTTGAGTCTCTCCATTTTTTTCTGTTTGCCTCCACTGTTTCCGATGTTTTTGCTGGTATACTGCTTTGGGCACTGTGCCACTGCTGATCAGTGCCACAGTGCAAGTGCTCCCTATGTTAAATTACTGTATTGATTGAATTCCATGTTTGGCTTATTTGGTTTACTGTCAGTCCCTAGTCTAGTGCACCAGGAGTGCCAGGGCATGTAAATACAAATGCTGCTCGTGGGCCTGCAGCACATGTTGTGCCACCCACAGGAGCGGCCTAGTAAAAGTATGTCTACAGGTCTGCCATTCCTAGACCTACGTGCAGTCTGGTACTGTCACGCTGACTGCGCAAGTACACCTACTTGCCTGTCCCCAAACCTTCCCTTAACTTCATGTTAGTCACCCCTATGGTAGGCCTGAGGGCAGGGTGCATTGTAAGCATAAGGTAGGACAAGCCTGACAAGGTTGGCATGTCCTAATAGTGAATTACAGCCATATTCGTTTTTCACTATTGCAAGGTAACCTGCTCTCCATTAGTTAGAATGGGCTGCCTGGGTTATTAATGCTATAATCCTAGCTGGCTCGGGGAGCATGGTGCAATGTCGAGTTTGGTATCCCTGAACTCGGGGTTTAATCACGCATCCATTTGTGTGGATGGTTTTTGGACTCTGGGTTTGAAAATAGCACTTTTAGAAAGTGACTATTTTCTTGTCTAACTATTTCTGGTTTCTGCTGGTTTGGTGTGTGTGTGACAGGAGCTGGGTGGCTCCAGAGATCTGCTGAGTCAGTGTGGGATGAGTGGGACATTTGCATTGAGAGTAGGGGGAGAGTAGCTTCTGATAGCCTGCCCTGCCTGATAAAATGCTGGCCCCACCTCCTGCCAGGCGAATGATGGCTCTGTGCCTGCCATGGACGATCCTAGCCCCACCTCCTGCCGGGAGGCTGATAGCTCTGCTCCTGCCAGTGACAATACTGGCTCCACCTCCTACTGGGCGGCTGAGGACTCTGCCCTGCACAGTGAATAGGCCAGGTGCCTCTGCCTGGCTACACCCACAACAAACCCAGGATAATGGGAAATTCCCCTGCATGGACAAAGGGATCAAAGCCAAAAAGGGGTATAAGAGAAGGACCCCTGAACCAAGACTTTAGATCACTTCTGACAACGAACCCTGAAACCAAGGACAAGAAGCCTGCTGATCCAAGGACTTGCCTACCCCTTCTGCCAGTGTGCTGTTTGCTGGGGGGAATCCTGCATTGCTTCTTTATTTTTGCCAAGGAACCAGGAGAGAGGAACTTTGTGTGTACTCTCAGACTTTGCTAAGAAAATCTCCAAGGACTGGAAGAGTGCCAGTCTCCTGCTGAAGTCACAGGGCTAAAGGACTTCATCATTTGCTAAAAGTGCTTGTTGCTGGAACTTGTGAATCCAGCATCTCTGAAAGAATCCAGCAATCGAGAACGCCGACGGACGTCGCCGAATCCAGCTCGACATCGTGAGTAACGGCTCCAGTGTCCCGCTTCCTCGACGCCGGCCGCCGGGCCCGATCGACGCCAGCAGCAACGCCAGTGAGTAGTGAGTTCGGCTCCAGCTCCAAGTGACCTCGTGTCTGCACCGCTGCTGATCGCATCGACTTCGAGCCCTCTCGATGCCGTGAGCGCTGCTCACCTTTGCAACATAATCGACATCGACGACGACGCCGTATCCTGCTTCGCCTCGTGAGCGCTGCTCCTGCCCGACTTCGATCGACGCCGCTGCAGGTCGCCCAGACTCCGAGGCCGGATCGACGCCGAAGACGTGACGCCGGACATCTCGACGCCGCTGATCATTGTGTGCTTCGCTTTTCCAAGGTACTGTGTTGTGGGGGTCCGTGTGACTCCGAGCTCGACGTAGCGCTCCTCGCGGTCGACGCCGAACCCTTTGGATTAACTTTGCCTCGACGTCGTGTGACTCCCGTGTGGGTTACATTGTTGCCAAGAACTGTGTTTTAAAGAAGAAGAGTTGCTTTTGATACTAAAGACTTTGTGCTAAGAAGAGATTACACTTGAACTATTATTTTTCCTTCCAAGAGTATTTATTAAGATTGTGGTATATTTTTGTCGTTATTTGGTCTTGTGCTAAGCCTTATATAAAAATCCTTATTTTTATAATACTACTGTGTCGTGTCCATTTGTAGTGTATTCACTTCATTACTGTATGTGGTCATAAATGCTTAACGCACTGCCTCTGAGATAAGCCTGTCTGCTTTGCCAAGCTACCAAGGGGGTGAGCAGGGGTTATCTAAGTGTGTGATCTCCTTGCCCTGACTAGAGGAGGTGGGTCCCTATTTGTCAGAAGTGTATACCTCTGCCAACTAGAGACCTGCCAAGTCTAACATTGGTGGGTCAGCGGTGAGGATTCGAACTTTGCATTTATGACCCATGTGCAGTGATTAGTGTGCGCTACATAGTGAAAGCAGACCATAGCGCAGCCACAATCTAATTTGGAAGGATTCTATTTTTGTTCTCCGCTTTTCTGAAGCTTGATTTTTTGAACACTGCCAGTTTTGACCATGAGTGACACCGGAGTCACTGCCCCTGCTGTTGTTGTTGTGGAGGAGTTTGAAAGGAAGAAGATGAAGAAATACAGGAAGAAGCAGCTGCAACACTTTTGCGAGCAGTTTAAAGTTCCTACAACAGGCCTCGAAAGGAAAGAGGATTTTCGCAAAGCTTTGGAGGCCTGGTTGGAGTCCAGCGATCCCTCTGATGCGGTGGTGGTACCGCCAGGGGAAGGGGATGAGGAGGCACCAGTGAATGGGGCCGTGTCCTCTCCCGGTAGCAGTGTTTCCTCCAAAGGTCTTTCCCCTGAAGAAAGAGAAGAAAGGGCGAAAGAGCGAGCTTACAACATGGAAATGGCAAGGCTTAAGATAAATGGGCAGTTGGAGTTAGAAAATGCAAAAGGCAGAAGAGAAGCTGATTTGGAGATCAAAGGGTTAGAATTTGAGAGAGAGAAGTTAGCTTTGGAGCGTGAAACCAGGTTGAGGGAGCTGGATATCCAAGCTAAGAAGTTAGATTGAATCCCTCTGGTGGCAGCATCCCATCTGTGCCTGCAGAAAGTAAGTTTTATTTTCCCAAGGATGTGATCAAAGATTATCATAAGAATGAAGATATTGGTCAATGGTTTAAAGCATATGAGTTAGCATTGTTAGCCCACCGGGTCCCTGAGAAGGATTGGGGAGCGGGGTTGTGGGGTCGCTTTGTGAATGAGGGGAGAGATACCCTGTTAGACATGCCTGTTGAGGATAGGATGTCTTATGCTTATATGAAAGATGCTTTAATGTTGAGGTATGGCCTAACCCCAGAAAAGTACAGACAAGCCTTTAGAGAATGTAAGAAATTGCCTGGTACTACATGGGTTGAATATGTGTCTTTTTTTTGCAGAGCCATGGATGGTTGGGTAAAGGGCAGCAAAGTGGAAAGTTATGAAGCTCTTTATGATTTGTTTGCTTGGGAGCACTTGTCTAATAACTGTTTTCCAGAGCTGCGCCAGCACCTTATTGATAACAAGATATCTAACCCTAGAAAACTTTCTGAGGAGGCGGACCGCTGGGTCAGTACCAGGGTCCACAAGGGTCCAGTGGGAGACTCAGCCAAAGGTGGGCAGGGTCCCCAGCAGAAGAGTGGGGGGACAAAAGTAAACAGAAGGAGTTCCAGAAAGGGCCCCAAAGTAATCCCCAAGGGAACCAAGGGAAAGGTTCCCAGCCTCCCCCTGTGAAGAAGCCAGAGGCCCCGACAGGTAAACCTGTTCAGATGGGCCCAATGACCTGCTACGTTTGTGGGCAGGTGGGACACCGGTATTATGATCCCCAGTGTCCCATGAAGAATTCTAATGCACCACCTCGTGCAGCCCCCCGTCAGTTGGCGAGTGTAGCCCTGGGAGGGGAGGAGATGGTTGTCCCTGGTGGGAGGGGTCCCGCAGAGATGTCCCTGGTCTCGCTAGGAGACATGGAAATGGTCCCTCCACCCCCTCTGCCTAGTAACACTAATAAATATAGGCAGTGGGTGACCATTAATGGCCATAGAGTGGAAGCTCTCAGAGACACCGGAGCGAGTGTGACAGCTGTCAAGTGTCACTTGGTGTCCAGAGAGCAGGTGGTTCCCCACGCATTCTACCCTGTGATAGCTGCTGACAACTCCCAGAGAGAGTGTGAGGTAGCTCAGGTTCCCTTTGAATGGGGGGGAGTTTCAGGTACTCTTCAAGTTGCTGTAAGGCCCGCCATGCCTGTTGATTGTCTCCTGGGCAATGATTTAGAAGACTCCCCTTGGGCTGAGGTGGAGAGGGAGACACATTTGAAAATGTTGGGTGTGACAGAGTGGGTGTGTGCGACCACTCGTTCAATGACAGCAAGTAAGGGTGTTGATGGGGTCCCGGAGCCTGAAAATATGGCCCAGGACCCAGCTGTGAAGAGAAGAGGCAGGGGGCGCGGGAAACCGTCCCCCGTAGTTCCCGTGGTCCAGGAGGAGGTAGACCCTGAGGGGGATGCCCTGGAGCCCACAGGGGAACAAGTTGCTGAACTGGGAGACCTGCCCGAGCTGACCCATTGGCAGCAGGATGGTGGTCCCTCCAGGGAGGAATTTTGTGCTGAGCAAAAAGTGTGCCCTTCTCTTGTGGGTATGAGGCAGCAGGTCTCAGCCCAAACCTCAGGTGATCAGTCAGGGTCACATTTTGTTTACTGGGAGAACGATCTCCTGTATAGCGAGCCTAAGGCTGCTGAGCCTGGGTCAGCCCGTGTGCTGGTGGTACCCCAGCGCTTCAGAGCCTTCCTACTGGGTTTGGCTCATGACGTTCCTTTAGCTGGACATCTGGAGCAGGACAAGACCTATGACAGGCTTGTCACCCATTTTTATTGGCCTCAGATGCGAAGGGATGTAGACATCCATTGCAAAACTTGTCACACTTGCCAGGCAAGTGGGAAAAGCGGAAGGAAGCAGAAGGCTCCCCTCCAACCTTTTCCAGTGGTCAGTACCCCCTTTGACCGGGTGGGCATTGACATTGTTGGGCCCCTGGACCCCAAGACAGCCCTGGGCAACAGGTTTATCCTGGTCTTGGTGGACCATGCCACACGGTACCCGGAAGCCATCCCTCTCAGAACAGTGACGGCCCCCATAGTGGGACGGGCGCTGATGGGTGTTTCCTCCCGAATGGGGTTCCCCAGAGAGGTGGTGTCAGACCGGGGCACCAACTTCATTTCCAACTATATGAAGTCTCTGTGGAAGGAGTGTGGGGTAACCTACAAGTTCACCACTCCTTACCACCCTCAAGGTAATGGGTTGGTTGAGAGATTCAACCGTACCCTTAAAGGCATGATCATGGGTCTTGAAGAACCAATGAGGCGGAAATGGGACGTCCTCTTGCCATGCCTGTTGTTTGCTTACCGTGAGGTGCCACAGAAGTCTCTAGGGTTCAGCCCCTTTGAGCTTTTGTATGGTCACCCGGTAAGAGGACCTTTGAGTCTGGTCAAAGAAGGCTGGGAGCAATCTCCCAGGAAACCTCCCCAGGATGTATACAGTTACATGCTGGCCTTCAGGAACCAGACTCGGCGCTTCAGAGATCTTGCTCAGGCAAATCTGGAGGCCAGCCAGGAAGAGATGAAGCGGTGGTACGACCGGAATGCCACTCTGGTAGAGCTTCAGCCTGGTCAGGAAGTTTGGGTCATGTCCCCTGTGGAACCTTGTGCGCTCAAGGACAGGTGGACTGGACCGTTTAAGGTTGTGGAGAAGAAGAGCGATGTCACCTACTTGTTGGACTTGAAGTCTCCCAGGAACCCCTTGAGGGTCCTGCATGTCAACCGTTTGAAGCCCCACTTAGAAAGGTCCGAAGTGGGCATGCTCCTAGCCACAGATGCTGGAATGGAGGAGGAGAGTGAGCCTCTTCCTGACCTCCTGTGTGCTAAAGAGCAAGATGGGTCAGTGGATGGTGTTGTCCTCTCTGACACACTGACCCTTGAGCAGCAGCAGGATTGTCGCCAACTGTTGGGACAATTCCCTGATCTCTTTTCCTTGGTTCCTGGTGTCACTCATTGGTGTGTCCATGATGTTGACACCGGAGACAGCACTCCTGTGAAGCACAAGGCTTACAGGGTGACTGACAAGGTCAGAGCATCAGAGCATACATTAAGGAGGAGGTCTCCAAAATGTTTGCCTTAGGGGTGATTGAGTCCTCTAGCAGTCCTTGGGCCAGCCCAGTGGTCTTGGTCCCGAAGGCTGCAGCGCCTGGTGCTTCACCAGAACTTCGGTTCTGTGTGGATTACCGAGGACTCAATTCAGTCACCAAGACTGACGCGCACCCCATCCCCAGAGCTGATGAGCTCATAGATCGGTTGGGGGCTGCCCGGTACCTTAGTACGTTTGATCTAACGTCTGAGTACTGGCAGATCGCCTTGACTGATGGGGCAAAGGAGAGGTCAGCATTCTCCACACCAGATGGGCTCTACCAGTTCCGGGTTATGCCCTTTGGGATGAAGAATGCCCCTGCCACCTTCCAGAGGTTGGTCAACCAGGTCTTGGCTGGACTGGAGGATTTCAGTGCCGCCTACCTGGACGACATTGCAGTGTTCAGCGCCAGCTGGGAGGAACACTTGCGCCACCTCCAGGAAGTGTTGTTGGCCCTGCGCAGAGCAGGCCTCACAATCAAAGCCAGTAAGTGCCAGATTGGGCAGGGTTCTGTGGTGTACTTGGGGCACCAAGTAGGGAGCGGCAAGGTGGCCCCCCTGCAACCCAAGATTGATACCATCCTGGCTTGGGCACCGCCCAAAACCCAAACTCAGGTGAGAGCCTTCTTAGGTCTCACGGGTTACTACAGGAGGTTCGTCAAGGATTATGGTAACATTGTGCACCCCCTGACGTCGCTGACTTCCAGGAAGCAGCCACGAAATGTGATCTGGACTGACGCCTGTCAGACGGCCTTTGACACCCTGAAAACTGCAATGTGCACAGCACCTATACTCCAAGCACCCGACTTTTCTAAAGAGTTTATTGTCCAGACGGACGCTTCAGAGCATGGCGTGGGGGCTGTTCTAGCTCAGGTGAATGAAGAGGGCCGAGACTTACCTGTAGCCTTCATCAGCAGGAGGTTACTTCCCAGGGAACAGAAGTGGAGTGCGATAGAGCGAGAAGCATTTGCTGTGGTCTGGGCGCGAAAGAAGCGAAGACCCTACCTGTTTGGGACTCACTTCCGGCTTCAGACAGACCACAGGCCCCTCAGATGGTTGATGCAGATGAGGGGTGAGAACCCATAACTTTTGAGGTGGTCCATTTCTCTACAGGGGATGGACTTTACGGTGGAACACTGCCCTGGCACAGATCACGCCAATGCTGATGGTCTGTCCAGATTTTTCCGCCTTAGTGATGAGAACTCCCCAGGGGAAGGGTAGTTCTCCCCACATTTCAGCTGGAGGGGACACGTGTTAGACCTGACATCATTGGCTTGAGTCTCTCCTCCATTTTTTTCTGTTTGCCTCCACTGTTTCCGATGTTTTTGCTGGTATACTGCTTTGGGCACTGTGCCACTGCTGATCAGTGCCACAGTGCAAGTGCTCCCTATGTTAAATTACTGTATTGATTGAATTCCATGTTTGGCTTATTTGGTTTACTGTCAGTCCCTAGTCTAGTGGACCAGGAGTGCCAGGGCATGTAAATACAAATGCTGCTCGTGGGCCTGCAGCACATGTTGTGCCACCCACAGGAGCGGCCTAGTAAAAGTATGTCTACAGGTCTGCCATTGCTAGACCTACGTGCAGTCTGGTACTATCACGCTGACTGCGCAAGTACACCTACTTGCCAGTCCCCAAACCTTCCCTTAACTTCATGTTAGTCACCCCTATGGTAGGCCTGAGGGCAGGGTGCATTGTAAGCATAAGGTAGGACAAGCCTGACAAGGTTGGCATGGCCTAATAGTGAATTACAGCCATATTCGTTTTTCACTATTGCAAGGTAACCTGCTCTCCATTAGTTAGAATGGGCTGCCTGGGTTATTAATGCTATAAACGTAGCTGGCTCGGGGAGCATGGTGCAATGTCGAGTTTGGTATCCCTGAACTCGGGGTTTAATCACGCATCCATTTGTGTGGATGGTTTTTGGACTCTGGGTTTGAAAATAGCACTTTTAGAAAGTGGCTATTTTCTTGTCTAACTATTTCTGGTTTCTGCTGGTTTGGTGTGTGTGTGACAGGAGCTGGGTGGCTCCAGAGATCTGCTGAGTCAGTGTGGGATGAGTGGGACATTTGCATTGAGAGTAGGGGGAGAGTAGCTTCTGATAGCCTGCCCTGCCTGATACAATGCTGGCCCCACCTCCTGCCAGGCGACTGATGGCTCTGTGCCTGCCATGGACGATCCTAGCCCCACCTCCTGCCGGGAGGCTGATAGCTCTGCTTCTGCCAGTGACAATACTGGCTCCACCTCCTACTGGGCGGCTGAGGACTCTGCCCTGCACAGTGAATAGGCCAGGTGCTTCTGCCTGGCTACACCCACAACAAACCCAGGATGTTGGGAAATTCCGCTGCATGGACAAAGGGATCAAAGCCAAAAAGGGGTATAAGAGAAGGACCCCTGAACCAAGACTTTAGATCACTTCTGACAAGGAACCCTGAAACCAAGGACAATAAGCCTGCTGATCCAAGGACTTGCCTACCCCTTCTGCCAGTGTGCTGTTTGCTGGGGGGAATCCTGCATTGCTTCTTTATTTTTGCCAAGGAACCAGGAGAGAGGAACTTTGTGTGTACTCGCAGACTTTGCTAAGAAAATCTCCAAGGACTGGAAGAGTGCCAGTCTCCTGCTGAAGTCACAGGGCTAAAGGACTTCATCATTTGCTAAAAGTGCTTGTTGCTGGAACTTGTGAATCCAGCATCTCTGAAAGAATCCAGCAATCTCGACGCCGACGGACGTCGCCGAATCCAGCTCGACATCGTGAGTAACGGCTCCAGTGTCCCGCTTCCTCGACGCCGGCCGCCGGGCCCGATCGACGCCAGCAGCAACGCCAGTGAGTAGTGAGTTCGGCTCCAGCTCCAAGTGACCTCGTGTCTGCACCGCTGCTGATCGCATCGACTTCGAGCCCTCTCGACGCCGTGAGCGCTGCTCACCTTTGCAACATCATCGACATCGACGACGATGCCGTATCCTGCTTCGCCTCGTGAGCGCTGCTCCTGCCCGACTTCGATCGACGCCGCTGCAGGTCGCCCAGACTCCGAGGCCGGATCGACGCCGAAGGCGCGACGCCGGACATCTCGACGCCGCTGATCATCGTGTGCTTCGCGCTGACTCCCGAGACTGCAGACTTCCGACTCCCGCCGTCCTGGATTTTGAATGCGTCTGACGTGGTCTGGGCTCTCGTCAACAGGAAGGCTGCAGGCAACCTCCCTCCCCTCCACCGAAGCCAGCACCGATTGGTTCGGACGGCAGCCCCAACAGCGTCATTTCTCTCAGTCTGTATGCTGCAGAGAACGGAGAGGAGGAAGCGGAGTACTTAATCGCTGTATCCTATCTACTTTATCAGAGAGCATTGCAGTGGCATTCCTAGCTTCAGTTAAATCTGTTTGCATCTGAACAATAACCCTCATTAAATCATCCATGGTGGCCATAATGTCAAAACTCTCAGACCGGGAGGAATGTTATTCGTGGGCTCACTATTCTGTCGGGTTGCTTCTTCCTCAGGGACTGGAGTGATGATATAAGGGGCCCACCTCTCAATACCTCCAACTCTGATTGTAATGATTACACAGAGTATTGAAGTGATTAAGCGGGGGGAAAGGGAATTAGGAAGGGAACAGCTGGGAAGGAGATCTGAAAAGGAAAAGTTACTCGCAAACAAAAATACACGTACTTTCCTTCGCACAAAGACGTAAATTAGGACATCAGATTCTGTCCTTCAATCAGGAACTAGCTTAAGAGCTTCGTGGATTGCGTTTATTCAGACAATCAGACTCTTAGTTGACCTTTCTTAGATCCGCTATATTGTGGCGATAATACTTCACTTCAGTATCAACTGCTCAAAGGCATAAGCGGCAGAATTTGGTTTAGGTCTTTCTATGACTAGGTTTTCAATCACCTAAACAATCAGTGTCTTATATTTCCTTATTTTATGTGACTTAAGTGTTCCCAAAAACATTCATGGAACTACTATAGAACAAGAATCGCACTCGTGAATATGGTAAATGATCTTGAAAATCAAATTGAATGTTCCTAATAAATCACTGAAATGGTTTCAACAAGATTTGCAATCTTACCTGTAGAGTGGACCTCTGTCTCCTTTCTCTCACTCTGCTCCTTCACTCGTTTTTCTATCCTTTCTATCTTTCACCTTTCTGCACCTCTGCTCTTTTGTGCCTTATTTCTGCCCATTTTCCCTTTCTCTCCCTCTGCTCCTTTACTCGTTTTTCTACCCTTTCTATCTTTCACCTTTCTGCACCTCTGCTCTTTTGTGCCTTATTTCTGCCCATTTTCACTTTCTCTCCCTCTGCTCCTTCACTCGTTTTCACTCGTTTTTCTACCCTTTCCATCTTTCACCTTTCTGCCCTTTTCTGCATCTCTGCTCTTTTGTGCCTTATTTCTGCTTATTTTCCCTTTTTTCTTTATCCCTTCTTTCCTCCCTTTACCTTTCCCCGCCGCTGCTGCCCCCGCGGCACCTCCCTCCCCAGCGCGACCGGCCCAATCCGGCTCCTCTCCCCGCTCCCGCCTCCCAGCCCTCCCCGACCCCTACTTCATGGCGGCCACTGGTGCACCGAAGGCGCGTCAAAGGCAAGCACGTCTGCGCCCGACCGCAACCAGCACCAGGAACCCTGGACCTCCGCCCCGCCAACGCTACGACCCAGCAGCACTCCACGCACTCAACCCAGGCTGCAACAACAACTGCAAGCTAGCATCACCAGCCGACACCCATGGACCTTTCAGCTGTCACCGCTGCCTGCACACCTGCAGCACCGCCAAGAACACGGATCCAGCACAACCCGCCCCCAAGAACACAACCGAACCGAAGACCCTGCAATGCATCCTCCTCAACGTCCGATCCCTCCACAAACACGCCACAGAAATCTGGGACCTCCTCGACAGCACCACCCCGGACGTAGCATTCTTCACCGAAACCTGGACCAATGCCACCTCGGGACCGGACATCGCCATCCCCCAAGGATACAAGATCTCCAGGAAGGACCACCCCACCCACCCAGGAGGAGGAATCGCCATCGTCCACAAATCCAGCCTCCGCCTGAGCACACTCCCTGACGAGTCCACAAAACTGATGGAACACCTTCACTTCAAGATACTGGCCAGCCCCACCGCCGCCCTCCGAGGAACCCTCATCTACCGACCCCCTGGACCCTGCGGACACTTTGCCAACTCCATCACGGACATTATCTCCCCGCAGGCCATCGCATCCACCAACTACACCCTGCTGGGAGACCTCAACTTCCACCTCGACAATCAACTGGACCCCAACACCACATGCCTCCTGGACAACCTCCACAACATTGGACTCTGCCAGATCGTGACAGAGCCCACGCACTCAGCAGGACACACCCTCGACCCCCTCTTCACTACAGGAAACTCCATCACCTTCAGCCACATCACTGAACTCCCATGGACCAACTATCGTTGCGTCCACTTCACCTTCAGAACACACACCATCCACAGACACCAGCACCTGCTTCCAGAAAGAAACTGGACCAAAATCACCAACGACCAGCTCACCTCCTCACTCAACAACTCCACCCCAACCATCTCGGAAAAAGACGACCCCAACAACGCAGCTCGAACCCTGCATAGATGGATCTCGGACAGCACCAACACCATAGCCCCACTCAAGAAAAACAACGATACCCGTGCCAAGAAAGCCAGATGGTTTACAAACGAACTTCGAGAGTCCAGGCGCACATGCCGCCGCCTCGAAAAGGCCTGGAGAAACACCAAATCCACAGAAGCCCACAACAACTTCAGAGCCGCCACCAACGCCCACCATCAACTCATCAGAGAAACGAGGAAAAAAGCGATTGAAGACAGAATCTCCACACACGCACACAACAGCAAGAAACGCTTCAGCATCATCAAGGAGTTCGCCCAACCCACCAGCGAGTCTACTGACATCCCTCCCTCACAAGACCTCTGCGACAAACTCAGCACCTTTTTCCACCACAAAATCAAGAGCATCTATGACAACTTCGACAAAGACAACCAACACACTGAACCCTCACGAACCACCCCCGACACCCGGAAACCAGCGATTGATGACTGGACAGCCCTCACCATCGAAGACACACTGAAGACAATGAAGTCAATCCACTCAGGGGCCCCCAGGGACCCCTGCCCCCACCACATCTTCAACAGAGCCACCGATACCATCGCACCCATGCTCCACCACACCATCAACCGCTCCCTGGCGACCGCCTCCGTCCCCGTCGACTGGAAAAACGCGGAGGTCAACCCCCTCCTAAAGAAACCCTCAGCGGACCCCACCGACCTCAAAAACTACAGACCCATCCTCCTGCTCCCTTTCCCAGCGAAAGTCATCGAGAAAGCCTTCAACAGCCAACTCGCCACATTCATTGAAGAACACAACATCCTCGACTCCTCCCAATCCGACTTCAGAAAAAACCACAGTACGGAAACCGCCCTCCTCGCCGCAACAGACGACATCCGCACCCAACTGGACAAAGGAGAAACAGTAGCCCTCATCCTCCTAGACTTATCAGCGGCGTTCAACACAGTCTCCCACTGCACCCTAATACGCAGACTCCCCCCTTTCCTCTCAGACCCCACACTACCACCTGCGGAGTCCCCCAGGGCTCCCCCCTCAGCCCGACGCTCTTCAACGTCTACATGGCTCCACTTGCCTCCATCGTCAGAACCTACGGACTCAACATCGTGTCATACGCAGACGACACCCAGCTCATCCTCTCCCTAGCCAATGAGCCCAACACCGCCAGACGCAACTTTCGAGAATGCATGGAAGCCGTCGCCAAATGGATGAAAAACAGCTGCCTACAACTAAACACCAACAAAACAGAAGTACTCATCATGGGCCCAAACACCGACGCCTGGAGCGACACCTGGTGGCCCACCGCCCTTGGAAACCCGCCAACCCCCACAGACCACGCACGCAACCTGGGAATCATCCTGGACTCCGAGCTCAAAATGGACCGCCAGATCAACTCTGTCTCATCTTCCTGCTTCCACACCCTCCGCCTCCTTCGTAAGACCTTCAAATGAATCCCCCTCGAACACCAAAAGACAGTCACTCACGCCCTGGTCACCAGCAGACTCTACTACGGCAACGCACTCTACGCCGGAATAAACAAAAACCTCATCCACAAGCTACAGAACATCCAGAACGCCGCTGCAAGACTGGTCCTCAACCTGCCAAAACACTGCCACATCTCCCAGCACCTGCGCACACTCCACTGGCTCCCCGTCGAGGCGAGAATCACCTTTAAGATGCTCACCCACGCACACAAGGCCCTCCACAGCACCGGACCAGCATACCTGAACAGCCGGCTCAAATTCCAGGCACCCCAAAGGACCCTACGATCAGCCCAGCTCTCCTACGCCGTGGTCCCCCGCACCAGAAAGACCAGATCGGGAGGCCGCTCCTTCTCCTTCCTCGCCGCCAAATCATGGAACGCCCTTACACTCCACCTCAGACAGACAACATCGCTCCCCATCTTCGCAAGAAACCTCAAAACTTGGCTCTTCGACAGACCCCCTCCTTGATGGAATGGAACCTGCACCCCCCACCCCTAGCGCCTTGAGACCCTTACGGGTGAGTAGTTGCGCTTTAACAAACTCCTGATTGATGGATTGACTCTACTTCTGAATCTGGGTTAGTGACAGGTAATCCCCCAAAAGCTAGCCTCACCGGGAGCCCATCAAGAAGAGAAGTCTCTGCAGATTCTAAACTCCTCCTGCAGCTCAGCGAGCGTTGTAGCAGATTTCAGGCACCCAGAACTCTCCACCGATCAAAAGAACAAAGCTGGCCTCGCAGAGAAACGGAGCCCCAAGATCCTCTTCCTCCTTCACCAAAAGACGCTGAATTGTGAGCACGGGGAACTGGGCGCGGCCGCTGACATCATCGTAGGCAGGCCCCGTGCCGAACCTCACGCATCTCGAGTGAGCTGCCACACCTCACGCGTCTCGCGTGAGCTGCCACACCTCACGCGTCTCGCGTGAGCTGCCACACCTCACGCGTCTCGCGTGAGCTGCCACGCGTCTCGCGTGAGCTGCCACGCGTCTCGCGTGAGCTGCCACACCTCACGCGTCACGCGTGAGCTGCCACACCTCGCGCGTCTCGCGTGGGCTGCCACACCTCGCGCGTCTCGCGTGGGCTGCCACACCTCGCGCGTCTCGCGTGGGCTGCCACACCTCGCGCGTCTCGCGTGGGCTGCCACACCTCGCGCGTCTCGCGTGGGCTGCCACACCTCGCGCGTCTCGCGTGGGCTGCCACACCTCGCGCGTCTCGCGTGGGCTGCCACACCTCGCGCGTCTCGCGTGGGCTGCCACACCTCGCGCGTCTCGCGTGGGCTGCCGCGCGTCTCGCGTGGGCTGCCACACCTCGCGCGTCTCGCGTGGGCTGCCGCGCGTCTCGCGTGGGCTGCCACACCTCGCGCGTCTCGCGTGGGCTGCCGCACGTCTCGCGTGGGCTGCCACACCTCACGCATCTCGCGTGGGCTGCCGAACCGCACGCATCTCGCGTGAGGTGCCGAACCGCACGCATCTCGCGTGAGGTGCCGAACCGCACGCATCTCGCGTGAGGTGCCGAACCGCACGCATCTCGCGTGAGGTGCCGAACCGCACGCATCTCGCGTGAGGTGCTGAACCGCACGCATCTCGCGTCAGGTGCTGAGCCTCACGCATCTCACGTGAGGTGCTGAACCTCACGCATCTCACGTGAGGTGCTGAACCTCACGCATCTCACGTGAGGTGCTGAACCTCACGCATCTCACGTCAGGTGCTGAACCTCACGCATCTCGCGTCAGGTGCTGAACCTCACGCATCTCGTGTCAGGTGCTGAACCTCACGCATCTCGCGTCAGGTGCTGAACCTCACGCATCTCGCGTCAGGTGCCGAACCTCACGCATCTCGGGTGAGGTGCCGAACCTCACGCATCTCGGGTGAGGTGCCGAACCTCACGCATCTCGGTTGAGGTGCCAAACCTCACGCATCTCGGGTGAGGTGCCAAACCTCACGCATCTCGGGTGATGTGCCAAACCTCACGCATCTCGGGTGCGGTGCCAAACCTCACGCATCTCGGGTGCGGTGCCAAACCTCACGCATCTCGGGTGAGGTGTCAAACCTCACGCATCTCGGGTGAGGTGCCAAACCTCACGCATCTCGGGTGAGGTACCAAACCTCACGCACCTCGGGTGAGGTGCCAAACCTCACGCATCTCGGGTGAGGGGCCAAACCTCACGCATCTCGGGTGAGGGGCCAAACCTCACGCATCTCGGGTGAGGTGCCAAACCTCACGCATCTCGGGTGAGGTGCCAAACCTCACGCATCTCGGGTGAGGTCTTAAACCTCACGCATCTCGGGTGAGGTGTCAAACCTCACGCATCTCGGGTGAGGTACCAGACCTCACGCATCTCGGGTGAGGTACCAGACCTCACGCATCTCGGGTGAGGTACCAGACCTCACGCATCTCGGGTGAGGTACCAGACCTCACGCATCTCGGGTGAGTTGCCAAACCTCACGCATCTCGGGTGAGATACGTGAGATACCGAATCTCACGCATCTCGCGTGAGATACCGAATCTCACGCATCTCGCGTGAGATACCGAATCTCACGCATCTCGCGTGAGATACCGAATCTCACGCATCTCGCGTGAGATACCGAATCTCACGCATCTCGCGTGAGATACCGAATCTCACGCATCTCGCGTGAGATACCGAATCTCACGCATCTCGCGTGAGGTGCCAAACCTCACGCATCTCGTGAGTGCCTGGCGCGGTAGTAAATTTCCTCCCATTCTTTGTTGCGCAGAGTCCGCCCCAGTTCCCTCTCCCATCTAGCCCGTCCTGCATTATAAACACGCGAGTATCTGTCCAAGAGTAGCCGATATATGTCTGAAATGAGTCGCTTATCTGTGGTGCGCAAGAGAAGCCAGTATTCATATTTACTGAGCTTGCGTGTAGCGTCTCCACGGATCTGGGGTTGAAGCGCCCAATGTCGGACCTGTAGATACCTAAGGCGTTCAGCCTCCGGGAGGTCATAGGTCTTCCGGAATTCCTCAAAAGGCGTCACTCCCGCACCTGAATGCATGTGAAAGAGGCATCGGCATCCTGCTGGGCACCACCGTGCAAAGGCCTGGACATCCCTACCCGGGCCGAAGTCAGGGTTCTCTAACAGGGGTGTGAGGGGAGACGGGAAGGTCGTCAGGTCGTGTAAGACGCATGTTCGATCCCATACCTCTAGCGGTACCCTCGTGATGAAGGAGGCGTATATGTTAGGGGGCCGGTGTTGTTGCCGCAGGAAAGGCACCTCCTGGAGTGGACGCCCCGCGACCGCTTGGTCCTGGAACAACCAATGGCGCTCCGATTCCCATTTTCTCCATTCCACTAGGGTTCTGAGTTGGGTCGCCTGGTAATAGTGACGCAAATCCGGCAGGCTCAGCCCACCACTCTCCGGGGGAAGCATCCCTAGCCTCAGCTTGAGTCTGGGCCGTTTCCCGTTCCACACAAACTGAGCCAGCTCCGATTGCGTGCGGCGAATCCATCCCTCCGGGGGACGGAGCGGGCTAGCCCGAAAAACGTATAAAACTTGCGGGAGGATTGTCATCTTTATTGCTGCCACTCGGCCCAGCCAAGATAGTGGGAGGTGCCGCCACCGCCCGACCTCCGCGCGGATAGTGCGACTAAGGTTAGCGTAGTGGAGGCGCACCGTTTCTGGTAGCGTGGCCGCCAATTGTATGCCCAGGTGGGGGACTGCACCGTCTGCCCATTGGAAGGGGAATTGTGCTTCTAGGGAGGCCCGCTTGTGTGCCTCCAAGGAAAGGTCAAGTGCTACTGATTTCGTCATGTTCACCTTAAAGCCAGAGGCCTTCGCAAATGCATCCAGGATGGTGTAGGAAGGTGGATACCTGACTATGGTTGCCCCTAACTTTTTGCCTGGTGTTTTGCTGGTTTTCCGACTTAGTTGACCTGGGACCCTGCTATCCAGGGCCCCAGGCCTACTGCTCTCTGTGTAAAATGGATTCCATGTACCTTAGGTACATATCTAATTGGATACTGAGTCACCTTATCAGTCCCTGTACAGTGTACCTTAGGTACCCAGGGCATAGGTGTACCCAGGGCCTACCAGGGGCTGCAGCATGTATTATGCCACCCCTGGCTGGCCATCCAAATCTGACACAACTGGCTGCACGACAGCTGGGGCAAGGTGGTGTAATCACCCTTTGCTTTAGATATAGTATTCCTATATCTAACCCTAAAATGGATACATGTATTCCTATCAGTCACTCCTATGGCAGGCCTTGACAATCCTGAAGGCAGAGTGCTTGGAATTATGTGAGATGGTGCTCTGGCATGAGCTGAGCCCGTCTGCAGCTTGCGGAACCAAGTCCTAATAGCTGTTCCATGATAACGCATACCATATACTCTTAAGTGCATTATAATCCTTGCGGTTATGTGCCAACTTTGGTATCGCTTTATCAAAACATGTTGAGTAAGGTGTCATACAAATTGGAATACTAACCCCTCGCCAATTCTGCCGACGGGGTTAGCATTCCGTGCTTCTAGAGGGACACGACATGTATGTAACTGTGAACCCCGGTTAAAGCTTAACACAGCCTCAGCTCCACAAAATGGATGCTGCCACCACAGACACAAGTCTGACCTCCTGCTGCTGGGAGTCCTTCCAGTGAGGAGAGCTTGGACAAAGGGTTTCCTGTCAGGGGCGGTGCTAGCACCATCCCAGACATGGTTTTGTGTATCCCAGGTAGGCAGGGCTGAGAGGAAGGTGACTGCAAGTGGCACCCTGGTGCTCACTGTGCATATGCCGGCTTGAACCAGTTCCAGGGGCACACCAGCCCCTGAGCTGGGGAAAGTCAGGACAAGGGAGAGGGGTGTAACCACCCCCCTCCTGGTCCCACCCATGGGCAGGACCTAGTCGCGTGCCAGCCCCTTTTTTTAGAATAAAAGGTAGGAGCGGGCCCCCTTCCCAAATTAGATAATTCTGAATCTTGACTACTTTCCACGAAAGAACTCTTGAACATTTCTGAAGACTCTCCCTTGTGGCTAAGGAGTAGCCACCCTGCACCAGCGGGCACCATCTAAGCGCATGCGGTTTGCTGCAAGTCCATCCTCCGGATCAAGACTGCCCAGCTCGACGAGACCCGGATTCCCTGGCATCTCTGACCTCTACCTGCATCATCAGCCCAGCTGAGATTCGTGGGTGTGACGAGACCTGAAGGGACCGGCCATCTTCAAGACTGCACGACGCTTATCCAGCACGACCGCCGAGGGATCCTCGAGTGAGTGCTTTGGGGTTTGAGAATCCCTAACCCTGAGCAGGTCCAGCACCGAAGTCCAGCCCCCCAGCATCCACGAGATCTGCGTGGGGCCCTTCTGCTCTTTGCTGCTCACCGCGTTGTCCGGCCACTAGCCTGCTGGCTTGTAGCCCTCCTGACGACGAACCAAGACGATTGCATCGCTGGTCTGGTTGCTCCAGACTGGCCCTAGCTCCCCTCCAAAAGTGGAGCACCCCGGACCCTCCTGGTCCACTCCAGACGCCATCTTGAGTCCAACACGTGGGCTTGCCTTTGCCAAGGTTTGTTGCCCCAATCCTGGGTCCAGCATCGCCGACAGCAGACACCTTCGTGGGACAGCTCGCACCTCCATCCTGGTCACCGACAACGCCTTCTGGTCCGAGAGACTGCAGAGCCCAGCGTCGCCCACTCACCTGGTCGAGGTGACTTCATCCGGTGCCATCCTGGTGCCCACCTAATCACTGGCTAGTGATTAAGAACTGAGTCCCCTCTGCTTTCAGGTCATCTCCATCACCGATCCAGGCTTGGATCACATCGAACTTCATCACTGGTCACCTGCCAGCAACTTCTTTCAGGCTCCATAGACTAACGAGGATTCCCGACGTCTTTTGAACCCTATGCAGCCGCAGCCCCTGGGCTAGGTAACCTGAGCATTTCGGTGCTCCAACGTAGGTTCACTATCTAAGTGTCCAGATCCTTTTTCGTTTTCAACCTAACTAGTCGGATTCGTCCGATAACTGTACCTTTACGAAAACTAGCATCCATAGACTTTGTCCCGCATCCCGCGTGAGAGTGCACACTCTGCACCCGATCTCCCTAGGCCTCCTGCTCCTAACCTGAAGGTTCAGTAGTGTAGTCCTAGCGATCCTGAAGCCTCTGGATCTTGTTACTTACCTGCTAGTATTTCGCATTCCACTTTTGGAGTATATGGTTTTTCGTGCCCCTGTGGCATTTGCGTAAATTGTGCGACTTTGTGTATTTTCCGAAGAGCTTTGTATTGTGCTTAGCGCCCTGTCCTCATAAAGAGTCCAGGGCTGTTGTGTTCTAAATAAATATACTTTAGTTTCATAACAACTTGTGTGGTGTCCTTTCACTTGGTGTTCAAGGGGTATATGTGATGGTATAACAGCTGGCTTAACACGCCCTCTAGAGCTTAGCCTAAAGAATGCTCTTGTCCATGATACTAGGATAGCTGGTCTATAAGGTTGACTTCCAACCAATCATCAATAAGGGTCGTTTGGTATGATACAAAGTGATCACTAGAATAGTGAGCACTATATATCAGGCCAACTTCTCACAGATGGCCGCCCCGGCGGCAGGGATGGCGCAGGGGAAGCAAAGGAAAGCAAGACGTCATCAGCGTATAAGCTAATCATGTGGATATAAGCCCCAAATTTAATCCCCTTAATAGTCGGATGCGATCGCATGACCTGCGCCAGGGGTTCCATATACAGCGCGAAGAGCAGGGGCGAGAGCGGACACCCCTGCCGAGGTCCGCGTTCGATGGGGAATACGGGCGATGAGCAGCCATTCACCCGAACCGATGCCGTGGGGAAGGTATAGCAGTTCAGAACCCACGCACGACATCTCGAGCCTAACCCTGCCTTGATGAGCACCTGTTCCAAGTACGGCCAGTGGACACGATCGAAGGCCTTCTCCGCATCAATTGCCAACATCATGAACTCTCCCAGCAACCTGGAGGCCCGTTCCACTAAGTCGAGTGCTCTTTTTGTGTTGTCGACCGTCTGGCGCTCCGGTATAAAGCCGGCCTGGTCCGGATCAATCAGACCCGGCATAAGTGGGCCCAGCCGCGTCGACAGTATACTGGTGTAAAGCTTCAGATCTACGTTAAGTAACGAGATAGGGCGGTAGGCCCCGCATTGCGTTCGGTCCTTTCCCGGTTTGGGAATGACCGAGATCATGGCACTCATCAGATCTCTTGGGATGGCGCCGGGCTAAAAGGCGGCGGTGAAGCCATCCGGTCCCGGCGCCTTGGCCAGCTTGAGGCGGGAGATCTTCTTCAGGACGGATCTCCCTGTCAAGGAGTTCTGATTGTTCCGTCGATAAAGCCGGTATGGACACCGAGTCCAGGAAGGCCGCCCCGTCCGCTGGATCCAGAGCAGCCCCCTTGTATAGTGTGGTATAAAAGTCACTAAATGCCTGCGCTATAGCTCCGTCCTCCGTCACTGTGACTCCGTCCTGCGTGTGTATTTCCTGCACCGAGTGTCGCTGCTGCTGTTCGCGGAGTGCCCGACCCAACAGCCTCCCGCATCTGTCGCCTCCCGTGTAGTATGCATGTCGTACCCGTAGTGCCGCGTATTCTGCTCTATCTTGATCTAGTGCTGCTAACTGTTGACGTGCCACTCACAACTGTTTCCACACCCGCAGCGCCCCTGTCCTCTGGTCTACCTGCTCCAATTCCTTTGTGCGGGCAGAGAGCTCGTCTCTCTTACGGGCCGTCTCCGCATTTACTCCTTCCGCGATTGCAATGAACTCGCCCCGTATGACTGCCTTGAGTGCTGCCCAATGTGTTGCATGTAAAGTGTCTGTCGGTGTGTTGTGTACCAGGTATTCAGCTATAGCTTCCTTGATCTTGGCCACAACCCCCTGTCTGTGCAGCAGCGTGTCCCTCAGTCTCCAGCAACCGGCACTGCGCCCCAACGGTGGAAAGGTAACACCGCTGTGAGTGGTGCATGATCGGAAAGGGCTGCCGCTCCTATCTCAACGCTTGACGCCAGCGCTCTAAATTAAGTGGATGTTAGAAAATAATCTAGGCGCGCAAAGGTTTTGTGGCCGTTGGAGTAATATGTGTAGTCCCGGTTGCCCGTGTGGAGGGAGCACCACAAGTCCGTCATACCCAGTTCTGACAATCTGTTCCGTCCCCCCTCCGATAAAGTGCCTGCCTGCGTGGATCGGTGCGCTGACCTGTTAAGTAGGTTGTCAAAAACTAAATTGAGGTCCCCCCCAACCAGAACGTGTCTATCAGGTGCCGCCGCTGCTTCAGTAAGCACTTGGTGGAAGACGAGGAGGTTGGGACACCTTCGGGGGAATGAGTCGGAGTCCAATACCTCCGCCCCCGCCGCTGACTCAGTCGGCCCCAATCCCCACTGTCTCATCAAAAGCCCTCGTGCCACCTTATCGTTGGTTATCCGCTGTCGGAGGTTGCCAGTCCCAGCGCTATGGTTTCTACCACAGCACGGCGACCATCTTCGATCTCTTGCGCGGCCGGGCGCCTCTGTCTTCGTCGTCGCCGTTGCTGTTTCCACTGCCCAGGGCCGTCCGTGCCATTTGCTCCCCCTCCAGGCTGATCGTCATCCTCCGTCGGTTCCTCGAGGCCTAGCAATTTGCATGCATCCCTGAAAGACCGCAACTGGTGAACCTTGCTGTCCAGCTTAAACACCAAGCAAAAGGGGTGACCCCAGCTATATGGGATGTCGCGTCGCAGTTCTGCCGTGATCAGTCGGAATGACCGTCGTTTCTCCAGGGTGATGGAGGCGAGGTCCTGATATAGAGTCGGCAAGTGGGCACCATATGAGATGGTTCCCATCTGGCGCGCTTTGCTAAGGATCTCCTCCTTCCTGCGGAAGTCCTGCACGCAGACCAAGATGTCGGCCGGTTGGGACAAGGCCGCCCTGGGCGGGCCCGTCTTATGGGCCCTGTCCAACCGAAGCGTTGAGTCCCCCGGTCGGCCCAGGATGTGGTTGAAGAGGCCTTGGGTGAAATGGAAGAGGTCGTCTGTGTCGGGAGCCTGCTTCACTCCCCGAATCCTGATGTTGTGCCGCCGGGAGCGGTTCTCCAGGTCCTCGGCGTGAGACTGGAGGTCCACCTGTTGGTCGTGAATACAGACTATTTCTTGCCGCAGCGCCTCTATTTCTACATCTCACCCATCGCATTTGGTCTCTAGGTCCGCCACTCTTTCTCCTATGGCCTCAGTGTCGCGTCGGACTTCCTGTATTTCCTCCTGTAGTTCCCTCTTCAACGTGTGGATGTCCTCTCGCAAGCCAGCGAAGAGGGATTCTAGAAAGGTCTTTGTGATAGTCTCCTCAATGTCCGCCTTTCCCGAGGGTGGAGAGTCCCTGGTCTTCTTTTCCGTGCTGGTCCGTTGGCTGGATGTGGCGGTGTTCGTCCGCTTCCCCATTGTGCTGGGAGTGAATAGATCCTTAATAGTCCTGTCCTTCTGGATTCTCCCCGAGGACATGTCACTCAGGGCCTCCCCGGCCCGGACACCACCAGTGCTGCTTGACGGCGTGGGTTCCGGCAACGAGGGTGCAAGAAAGTTCGACGGGTCGGTCCGGTATTCAGGGGAGCTCACCTAGAGGCTGCGCCAGGAGCCCGCCTTTCCCCACTCCGGTGCCGAGGAGACTCCACTCTGTCCCTGCCCAAACCCCAGGGTGTCCGCAGCTGGACCAGGACACCAGTCACTGGTGTCCGGTTGCTCCTGTCCGGGCACTGGCCTCTATTTGCCCACCGAGCGCCTCCGTGTTCTGCTCGCAGTCTTGGGGCCTAGCAGGGCTTCTAGGATGCCACACAAGGGGCAGCTCCGACCAGCGAGTGGCTCAAAATGGCGGAAACAAACTCCAGTGCGAATCAGGGGCTTCCGTTCGATTCCCCCTGTGGGCGCTACCTCGGCGCTTCCGAAACCCTCTGGGCCTGGTCGACGCGCCGACACTATCAGCCGCCACTCGGGTAAGATTCCTCCCCGCTGCTCCTCACCTCAGTCCCTGGGGCTCGGGTTCTGTGTTCCGTCCGCCGTACTCCGCGGTCGGGCCCACTTCGCCTGGCTGCCAGCCCGTCCGCCGTCAGAGATCTGTCTCTGCCGCTACCACCGCAACCGTGTGTTCGCAGGTCCGCAGTAGCCCCCGGACTGTGTCGTCCCAGGGGCCTCGCGCTGTCAACGCGCGGGCCGGACCCTCCGCTCCGGCGTCGGCTCTCGCGTAGTCTGGCGCCACCCAGTCGGACTGCCTCGCTGGGGCCCAAGGCCACGCCCCGCGGCTTCTCTCCGCTAGGCCCAACCCGGCCTCGCTCACAGCGGCACTTCTCCCTGTGTTCCGGGTGGCCCCAGCGTCGTTCGGTTCTCTCCTCCGGGTGCAGACCTCTCCCGGCTGTAAGCGCTCTCCGACGGGGCCCACTGATGGGGGATTGAAGCGTTGCTATAAAGACGGCCGGCGGTGGGAGCTCTCGGAGACACGTCCGCTCACACCGCCATCTTGGTCACGCCCCCCCATATCTGGTTTTAGACGCCTTTTTCCATTTGTCACCATTACGAATGCGCACCAAATGATACGCACCTCAAAGATCTAATTTGGTGTAGATCACAGCGGTCTTCCCCTGGTCCAAAAGAACTGGGATCAATGGAAGGGGGTCCTTGTTCTTTATTGTGATCTTATTCAATGCTCTATAAATCAATACAAGTTCTTAATTCCCCATTTGCCATAGGAATAAAAAAACAATGGAGAGGCCGCAGGTGACTTAGATGGGCGTATAAATCCGTTCTCCAAGTACTGATCAAGATATTGTCTCAAATGTTGGTTTTCTTTTTCTGATAATGCATATATCCGACAGTTAGGCACACATGAACCAGGCACAAGATCAATTTGACAGTCGTATGACCAATGAGGAGGGAGGGTCGCTGCTTTTGCTTCACTGAAGACTTCTTTAAATTCCTCATAGGGAGTTGGTAGCACGGTTTCTTTCTCTTCCGTGGTTGCAATTTGTCCCGTTATAGATTTTTTGGTCTTTAACCTTGTCGCTGCTCATGACGAGCTCAGCTCGTCATGAGGCACGGTTGAGCTGTGCTCATGATGAGCTGAGCTCGTCATGAACAATGGGGATTCAGGGAATGCAGCACAGGAGGGGAATCGCTCAAGCATCCAAGGTGTTAAACATGTGGAGTGACAATATTGAGAAAGAAAAACAAGTTCCCTTTTTGCCAATCTATTAAAGGGTTATGCAAGCAAAGCCAAGGCATTCCTAAAATAAAGCCATATTGTGGGGCTTGGATTACATCGAAATGAACTTCCTCTTTATGCTTTTGGTTATTTGTATCTATGCAGAACATCTGAATTTTAGAGGTTTGCATGGTAACAGGGCCTCCAGACAACATTTTGCCATCTACTGCTTGCACAATTTCTGGAGTGACCTTTTTCTCACAAGCAATTTGTAACCGTTGAGATGTTTCAAAATCTACGAAATTCCCTGTTGCGCCTGAGTCTATTAGGACTTCCATTTGGTATATTTTTGAAGTCAACTAAATTTGTACTGCCAAATGGAAGTGAGATTTGTAGTTGGATACACAGGAATTTATTGAAGGGAAGGCGATGGTTCCCAAGAGATCCCCTTCTAAACATCTTGGGCACAATAGTTTCCCGACGTTTGCTCAGTTGTAGTCACAGCCACAGACTTGTTAGCACTCACAGTCTTACCTTTAGGTTTTATTGTGCAATCTTTCACGAAATGTCCCTTTCCACCAAAATAAAGACATTGGCCATTTTTACGTCTATTATCTTTTTCATCTTTAGACAATGGTTGCCTAAGAGTCCCGACTTCCATTGGTTCTGTAGTTGTTTCTGAACTACTAAGTTGATTTCTAGGTTTACTGTCGAACTTCCAACTTGATTTATCATATTTTTTCCTGTCAGTTCTTCTTTCGGACAGTCTATGATCCAGACATAAAGTTAGATTGACTAACTCTGAACAAGTAGTTGGTTGAGGATCAATTTGCGCAAGAACGTCTTTCAGATCATCTTTTAACCCTTGATAAAAGAGAGCTGCCCTCTTTTTTTCAGGCCACGAGGTTTCTGCAATTAACCTATTTGTAGGAGAGTAGGGTCTGCAATCCTATGATCACCCAGATTTTTTTGCTTTTGTTTCACTGGTTTACGACTTTCTCTGGCTGTGGGCCTGCCAATCAGACCCACAGCCTGGCTGTTCTCTTTCTAAATTACCTCATGTACCCTAGGTGCATCTACCAATTGGTACTGGGCCACCTTATCAGACCCTGTAACTCAGGGCATAGGTGTACCCAGGGCTGCCAGGGGCTGCAGCACGTATTGTGCCACCCCTGGCTGGCCTCCTAAATTTGACACAACTGGCTGCATGACAGCTGGGGCAAAGTCGTGTAATCACCCTTTGCTGTAGGTGTAGTATACCTATACCTAACCCTAAAATGGACACACAGATTCCTATCAGTCACTCCTATGGCAGGCCTTGACAATCCTGAAGGCAGAGTGCTTGGAATCGTGTGAGATGGTGCTCTGGCATGAGCTGAGCCTGTCTGCAGCTTGCGGAATCAAGTCCTAATAGCTGTTCCATGATATCGCATACCATATACTCTTAAGTGCATTATAATCCTCGCGGTTAAATGCTATCTTTGGTATTGCTTTATCAAAACATGTCGAGTAAGGTGTCATACGAATTGGAATACTAACCCCTCGCCAATTCTGGCGACGGGGTTAGCATTCCACCCTTCTAGAGGGACACGACATGTATGTAACTGTGAACCCCGGTTAAAGTTAACTGAAGCCTCAGCTCCACAAAATGGATGCTGCCACCACAGACACGAGTCTGACCCCCTGCAGCTGGGAGTCCTTCCAGCGAGGGGAGCCTGGACAAAGGGTTTCCTGTCAGGGGCGGTGCTAGCACCGTCCCAGACATGGTTTTGTGTATCCTGGGTAGGCAGGGCTTTACAGGAAGGTGACTGCTGAGTGGCACCCCGGTGCTCACTACGCATAGGCCGGTCTGAACCAGTTCCAGGGGCACACCAGCCCCTGGCCTGGGGAAGTCCGGCATGGCTGAGGGGTGTAACCACCCCCCACCTAGTCCCACCCATAGGCAGGACCTAGTCACCGGGTCAGCCCCCTTTTTTAGTATAAAGATGGGAGCGGGCCCCCTGTTAAAATTAGATCATCTTTGGAATCAAGATACCACTTTCTTCGAAAGGACTTCACGATTTCTTCTTCAAGATTCTCCCTTGTGGCTAAGGAGTAGTCACCCTGCATCCGCAGGCACCATCCTAAAGAACACTGCGGTCTGCTGCAAGTCCTTCATCACGAATCCGACGACCCAGCTCGACGAGACCCGGCTTCCCTGGCCCCTCTGACCTCTACTCACCTCTACAGCCCAGCTGAGAACCGTGAGTGCGACGAGACCTCAAGGGACCGACGATCGCCAAGACTGCACGACATCTTTACTGCAAGCCCACCGTGTCCTCCACTGGTGAGTGCTTTGGGGTCCGAGAAGCCCCGACCCTGCGCAGCTCCAGCACCCAAGATCAGCCCCCCTGCATCTCCACGATCTGCGTGGGGCCCTTCTGCTGTTTGCTGTGCACCGCGTTGTTTGGCTACTAGCCGGCTGGCTTGTGGCCCTCTGAACGACGCCCAACGACTTCACGACTGCTGGTCTGGTTGCTCCAGGCTGGCCTTTGCTTCCTTCTTCAAGAGAGGCACCCCGGACCCTCCTGGTCCACTCCAGACGCCATTTTAGGTCCACCGCGTGGGCTTGAATTTGCCAAGGCTTTGTTGCCCAATCCTGGGTCCAGCGACGCCGACAGCTTCTATCTTCGTGGGACAGCTCGATCCTCCATCCTGGTCGCCGACAACGCCTCCTGGTCCGTGAGATCTTCGAGTCAAGCGTCACCCACTCACCTAGTCGAGGTGGCTACCATCCGGTGCCCTCCTGGTGCCCACTGACTACTGGCTAGTAGTCTCGAACTTGGTCCCCTCTGCTTTCAGGTGTCATCTATCTTCAAGATCCAGGCTTGGATCCGACTGAACTTTCTTCACTGGTCACCGGCCAGCATCTTTTCTTCCGGCTCCTGGTCCGTCTACGAGGATTCCCGACGTCTTTTCAGACCTATGCAGCTGCAGCCCCTGGGCTAGGTAACTTCGGCATTTCGGTGCCCCAGCATAGCCTCACTATCCAAGGGTCAGAATCTACTTTCGTTTTCTCCCTACCAGGTCGGGTTCGCCCGAGAACACTAACTTTCTAATTCCTAGCTACCATAGACTTTTGTCCCGCATCTCGCGTGAGAGTGCACACACTGCACCCGAGTCCCCTAGGCCTCCTAGACATAATCTAACGATTCCCTAGTCAAGTCCTAGCGATTCCAAAAGCTATTAGTACTGTACTTACCTGCTAGGAATTTCGCATTCCACTTTCAGAGTATATGGTTTTCCGTGCCCCTCGGGCATTTGTATATACTGTGCTAACTTAAGTATTTTTGTAAGAGTTTTGGTTTGTGCTTAGTACCCTGTCCTCATAAAGAGTACAGGGCTGTTGTGATCTTTAAATAAATAACTGTTTATTTTCATAACACTTGTGTGGTGTCCTTTCACTTGGTATTCAAGGGGTATATGTGTGGTAAACAGCTGGCTTAACGCGCCCTCTCGAGTCTTTAGCCTTAGACTGCTCGTATCCACGCTACTAGGATAGCTGGTCTATAAGGTTGACTTACAACCAATCATCAATAAGGGTTGCTGGACTGATACATAGTGTTCACTAGAATAGTGAGCACTGCATATCAGGCCACCTTCTCACATTGGTGGCAGCGGTGGGATTTGAGCTTGCTGTTGTTTTACCACACGTATCCTAAGAATATCTTGTTGAAAGATCACATAAGTACTGTTAGGTACACATAACTAAAGCTTAGAATACTCTGAGTTCTACTGAACCAGCTGTTGTAGCTCCTCAAGGCTTAGCACACCTTGGCTGCAACTCTTAGCAAGGGATCAGTAGGTAAACACATAGTGTAGGTAGGTGCATCACTTACACCACACTAGAAACAGTATGTCGGACAAAGGAGGAAACACTGAGGTTCCCCTTGTGTCAGTTGACCCTCCACAGGTCATCCCTTCAAGATATACTGCGCTTAGCTTCCATGAGTTACGACAAGTGTGTACCTCTAGGAAGATTAAGCAGGGGTCTAACCCCACAACTGCCTTTCTGATTGGTCTCTTAGAGACTCATGATGCAAGGAGGGCTGGTAACCCAGACCCTTCTAATTCAGATGGCAACATGCCCTCCTTACAGGGTCCCTTTGATGCCCAGGACCATCCTCTTCAGGAAGCAGATGACGCTGATGATGAGGATGATGATTTGGTATCAGGGGATGAGGCAGAAAAGGAACAGGTAGAAGTCAGCAGACTAACCAGGTCCAACTTAAGCAGACATGAGATGGGCACTAGGGGACCCTTGGGGCCACTCTCAGGTCAGCTTAACATTGGGAATGGACGAGATAGATCTCTATCAAGAGGCTCTATCAGATCCCTTCATACCAATGGCTCTCAACGTTCCTCTCAAAGGGGAATGACATCTCCCCAGAGGAGAATGTATGAAGCTAAGGAAAAGGCAGCCAATCTGAGGATTGAAAGGGAAGAACTTGCCCTGGCCAAAGAGAGGCTTGCCTTTGCTAGAGAGCAACAATTGAGTGGGACAGTCCCCACTGGTGGCAGCATTGTACCTAGCAATAGGGAAAGGAGTTTTGATACAAAACACCTTGGTAAGATAGTGCCCCCCTTTAAACAAGGGGATGACATCCACAAATGGATTACTGCTTTGGAGAGGGCCTGCACTGTGCAAGGTGTTCCCCCAAGTCAGTGGGCAGCTATCTTGTGGCTCTCCTTTGAGGGTAAAGGAAGAGACAAGCTCCTCACCACAAGGGTGGAGGATGCTAATGATTACCAAGTCTTGAAAAATGCACTGGTTGATGGGTTTGGCCTAACCACTGAGCAGTACAGGGTGCTGTTCAGGGATACCCAGAAAACTCAGTCTCAAGATTGGGCTGACTTTGTAGATTGTGCCACTAAGGCTTTTGAGGGCTGGTTGCTGGGCAGTAAGGTTACTGATTATAAAGGATTGTACAATTTGATGATGAGAGAGCAAATTTTAAACAATTGTCAGAACCAGTTGTTGCATCAGCATCTTGTTGACTCAGATCTGACCTCTCCCCAAGAATTGGGAAAGAAGGCAGACAGATGGGTTAGAACAAGAGTTAAACAGAACCAGGGCCAGAATCAAGGTGGTCAGAAGAAAGCAGACCAGAAGGGTAAGGATTCGAAAGGGGAACAAAATGACCAGAAGTCTTCGACAGGTCCCCAACAACCCAAAGAGGGTGGGGGTCAGGCTCCCCAAAAGAAGAAAGAAGGCCAATCTAAAAGGTGGTGCCAATACTGCAAAAGTAAAACTCACTGGTTTAGTGAGTGCACCAAGAAAGGAGGAGGGCAGACTCCTGCCACTGCAGCCCCTAAGGCACCTGTGCCCCCTAGTACAGCCAGCAGTGGTAGTGCACCTCCCAAGGGTTTAGTAGGGTTAACCCTGGGTTCTGAGGGGAGTGACAACTTAGTTGGCACCCTCACTCAGGCTGTCCTTGTCAGTACAGGGGATATGGATATGTCCCCTGACATAAGTCCCAATACTTTGGGCAAATACAGACAGACACCTTTTATTAATGGAAAAATGGCTCAGGCCTATAGGGACACTTGTGCCAGTGTCACAATGGTGACACCTAGCTTTGTGGACCCTGGACAGATCATGCCAGGTACAGAATTCCTGGTGACCAATGCAAGCAATGTCACTACCAATCATAGTATGGCAATTGTAGCTTTCTCCTGGGGAGGGGTAACTGGCCAAAAGAAGGTTGTAGTTAGTTCAGACCTCCCAGTGGATTGTTTGTTGGGCAATGATTTGGAGTCATCACAATGGTCAGAAGTGGAGCAGAGGACTCATCTGGAAATGTTAGGTTTGCCAGCACATGTGTTTGCTGTGACTAGGTCACAGGCCAGAAGATGCCCCACTGAACAGGTGCTGGATCCTGGAACAATGGACCAGACACCTTCCAAGAAAAAGAGCAGTAGGGTTAAGGCTGTGCCTTCCCCCTTGCCCCAGGTTGTGGATCAAGTCTCAGAGGAGGCTGACCTGCAGGAATTGAGGGAAACTGAGCCTAGAGAGTTTGAACTTGATCAAGTTGAATTCTTGGGTTCAGGGGGACCCTCAAGGGAAGACCTGGGGAAGGACCAGTTAGGCTGCCCTTCTCTTGAACCCCTCAGACAGCAGGCTGCTGCTGAGGCTGCTGGGAACGCCACAGGTACCCACAAGGTATACTGGGAAGATGGACTCCTGTACACTGAGTCAAGAGACCCCAAGCCTGGCATGACCAGGAGGCTGGTTGTACCCTTGTCTCAGAGAGGTTTCCTACTTACCTTGGCCCATGAGATTCCCTTAGCAGGACACTTAGGCCAGACAAAGACTTGGGACAGGCTTGTCTCACACTTTCACTGGCCTCACATGAATGAGGATACCAAGGAGTTTTGTCGCTCCTGTGTCACTTGCCAAGCCAGTGGTAAGTCAGGTGGCACAACAAAGGCCCCCCTTATACCAATGCCTGTGGTGGGGGTGCCCTTTGAAAGAGTGGGGATTGACATTGTTGGTCCAATGGAACCCCAGACAGCATCAGGGCACAAGTTTATACTGGTGGTAGTGGATCATGCCACCAGGTATCCTGAAGCTATTCCACTTAGGACCACCACAGCCCCTGTGGTGGCAAGGGCCCTAGTTGGAGTGTTCTCCAGAGTGGGCTTCCCTAAGGAGGTTGTCTCTGACAGAGGTGCAAACTTCATGTCAAGCTATTTAACTGCTATGTGGAAGGAGTGTGGTGTCAATTACAAATTCACTACACCCTATCACCCACAATGCAATGGGCTTGTTGAAAGGTTCAACAGGACCCTAAAAGGGATGATTCATGGACTACCTGAAACACTCAGGCGTAGATGGGATGTCCTGATGCCCTGCCTTCTGTTTGCTTACAGAGAGGTCCCACAAAAGGGGGTTGGCTACAGCCCTTTTGAACTTTTGTATGGGCATCCTGTGAGAGGCCCCTTGTGTTTGGTGAAGGAAGGATGGGAGAGACCTCTCAAAAAGCCTGCAACCAACATAATGGACTATGTACTTGGTCTCCGCTCCAGGATGGCTGAGTATATGGAGAAGGCATCAGAAAACCTTAAGGCCAGTCAAGAACTTCAAAAAGCTTGGCATGACCAAAAGGCTGTCCTGACTGTTTATCAGCCTGGACAGAAGGTGTGGGTGCTGGAGCCAGTGGCCCCAGCAGCACTCAAAGACAAATGGTCTGGGCCCCACACAATCCTTGAGCAAAAGGGAGAGGTCACCTACCTGGTGGACCTTGGAACTCCCAGGAGTCCCCATAGGGTACTCCATGTCAACAGGCTCAAAGCATATGTCGACAGGAAGGACATGAGCTTGCTCATGGCCATAGATGAGGGACAGGAGGAAGAGAGTGACCCTCTCCCAGACCTGCTCACTCAGAATCCTGATGATGGGTCAGTAGATGGTGTTGTCTTTTGTGGCAGCCTCTCTGAACATCAGCAGAAAGACTGTAAACAGGTTCTTCAGTCTTTCAGACGTATGTTCTCTCTGACACCCAGTCAGACCAATTGGTGCACCCATGAGGTTGACACTGGTGACAGCCTGCCAGTCAAGAGTAAAATCTACAGGCAGCCTGATCATGTTAGAGACTGCATAAAAACTGAAGTGCAGAAAATGTTGGAATTGGGAGTCATTGAACCCTCAGATAGCCCTTGGGCTAGTCCAGTAGTTCTAGTGCCAAAGCCTCACACCCAAGATGGTAAGAGAGAGATGAGGTTTTGCGTAGACTACAGGGGTCTCAATGCAGTCACTAAGACTGATGCCCATCCAATACCAAGGGCAGATGAACTTATAGATAGATTGGCTTCTGCCAACTACTTAAGTACATTTGACTTAACAGCTGGGTATTGGCAAATCAGGTTAGCTGAGGATGCCAAGCCCAAAACAGCATTTTCAACCCCTGGTGGGCATTATCAATTTGTGGTAATGCCCTTTGGTCTGAAAAATGCACCTGCCACCTTCCAAAGGTTGGTGAATCAAGTCCTTACTGGGCTGGATGACTTCTGTGCAGCATATCTAGATGATATTGCTGTCTTTAGCTCCACCTGGGAGGATCACCTGGTCCACCTGAGGAAAGTGTTAGAGGCTCTGCAAGCAGCAGGCCTCACTATCAAGGCCACCAAGTGCCAGATAGGGCAGACACAGGTTGTATACCTGGGCCACCTTGTAGGTGGAGGCCAGGTTCAGCCACTGGAGAGCAAAATACAGTCAATCAGGGACTGGGCTCCTCCAACCACCCAGACTCAGGTTCGAGCTTTCTTGGGCCTGACTGGATACTACAGAAAATTTGTCAGGAACTATGGTTCCATTGTGACACCATTAAATGAACTGACAAGTAAAAAAATGCCAAAAAAGGTTCAGTGGACAGCAGGCTGTCAAAAAGCATTCGATGACCTAAAGCAGGCCATGTGCACAGCACCTATCCTTAAGAGTCCAGACTACTCCAAACCATTCATTGTCCAAACAGATGCTTCTGAGTTGGGTGTGGGAGCTGTTCTTTCTCAACTGAATTTTGATGGTCAGGATCAGCCCATTGCTTTTATAAGCAGAAGGCTGACCCCCAGAGAGAAGAATTGGTCAGCTATTGAGAGGGAGGCCTTTGCTGGGGTTTGGGCCCTGAAGAAGCTGAGGCCATACTTGTTTGGCACTCACTTCAAGATTCAGACCGACCATAAGCCCCTCTTGTGGCTAAATCAGATGAAGGGTGAAAACCCCAAACTGCTTAGGTGGTCCATTTCCCTACAGGGGATGGACTTTACAGTGGAACATAGACCTGGTACTGATCATGGCAATGCCGATGGGCTCTCCAGATATTTCCACTTAGAACAAGAAGACTCACCTGGTCAAGGTTAGCTTATTGTCCCAAAGTTTGGGGGGGGGTCATGTAGGAGAGTAGGGTCTGCAATCCTATGATCACCCAGATTTTTTTGCTTTTGTTTCACTGGTTTACGACTTTCTCTGGCTGTGGGCCTGCCAATCAGACCCACAGCCTGGCTGTTCTCTTTCTAAATTACCTCATGTACCCTAGGTGCATCTACCAATTGGTACTGGGCCACCTTATCAGACCCTGTAACTCAGGGCATAGGTGTACCCAGGGCTGCCAGGGGCTGCAGCACGTATTGTGCCACCCCTGGCTGGCCTCCTAAATTTGACACAACTGGCTGCATGACAGCTGGGGCAAAGTCGTGTAATCACCCTTTGCTGTAGGTGTAGTATACCTATACCTAACCCTAAAATGGACACACAGATTCCTATCAGTCACTCCTATGGCAGGCCTTGACAATCCTGAAGGCAGAGTGCTTGGAATCGTGTGAGATGGTGCTCTGGCATGAGCTGAGCCTGTCTGCAGCTTGCGGAATCAAGTCCTAATAGCTGTTCCATGATATCGCATACCATATACTCTTAAGTGCATTATAATCCTCGCGGTTAAATGCTATCTTTGGTATTGCTTTATCAAAACATGTCGAGTAAGGTGTCATACGAATTGGAATACTAACCCCTCGCCAATTCTGGCGACGGGGTTAGCATTCCACCCTTCTAGAGGGACACGACATGTATGTAACTGTGAACCCCGGTTAAAGTTAACTGAAGCCTCAGCTCCACAAAATGGATGCTGCCACCACAGACACGAGTCTGACCCCCTGCAGCTGGGAGTCCTTCCAGCGAGGGGAGCCTGGACAAAGGGTTTCCTGTCAGGGGCGGTGCTAGCACCGTCCCAGACATGGTTTTGTGTATCCTGGGTAGGCAGGGCTTTACAGGAAGGTGACTGCTGAGTGGCACCCCGGTGCTCACTACGCATAGGCCGGTCTGAACCAGTTCCAGGGGCACACCAGCCCCTGGCCTGGGGAAGTCCGGCATGGCTGAGGGGTGTAACCACCCCCCACCTAGTCCCACCCATAGGCAGGACCTAGTCACCGGGTCAGCCCCCTTTTTTAGTATAAAGATGGGAGCGGGCCCCCTGTTAAAATTAGATCATCTTTGGAATCAAGATACCACTTTCTTCGAAAGGACTTCACGATTTCTTCTTCAAGATTCTCCCTTGTGGCTAAGGAGTAGTCACCCTGCATCCGCAGGCACCATCCTAAAGAACACTGCGGTCTGCTGCAAGTCCTTCATCACGAATCCGACGACCCAGCTCGACGAGACCCGGCTTCCCTGGCCCCTCTGACCTCTACTCACCTCTACAGCCCAGCTGAGAACCGTGAGTGCGACGAGACCTCAAGGGACCGACGATCGCCAAGACTGCACGACATCTTTACTGCAAGCCCACCGTGTCCTCCACTGGTGAGTGCTTTGGGGTCCGAGAAGCCCCGACCCTGCGCAGCTCCAGCACCCAAGATCAGCCCCCCTGCATCTCCACGATCTGCGTGGGGCCCTTCTGCTGTTTGCTGTGCACCGCGTTGTTTGGCTACTAGCCGGCTGGCTTGTGGCCCTCTGAACGACGCCCAACGACTTCACGACTGCTGGTCTGGTTGCTCCAGGCTGGCCTTTGCTTCCTTCTTCAAGAGAGGCACCCCGGACCCTCCTGGTCCACTCCAGACGCCATTTTAGGTCCACCGCGTGGGCTTGAATTTGCCAAGGCTTTGTTGCCCAATCCTGGGTCCAGCGACGCCGACAGCTTCTATCTTCGTGGGACAGCTCGATCCTCCATCCTGGTCGCCGACAACGCCTCCTGGTCCGTGAGATCTTCGAGTCAAGCGTCACCCACTCACCTAGTCGAGGTGGCTACCATCCGGTGCCCTCCTGGTGCCCACTGACTACTGGCTAGTAGTCTCGAACTTGGTCCCCTCTGCTTTCAGGTGTCATCTATCTTCAAGATCCAGGCTTGGATCCGACTGAACTTTCTTCACTGGTCACCGGCCAGCATCTTTTCTTCCGGCTCCTGGTCCGTCTACGAGGATTCCCGACGTCTTTTCAGACCTATGCAGCTGCAGCCCCTGGGCTAGGTAACTTCGGCATTTCGGTGCCCCAGCATAGCCTCACTATCCAAGGGTCAGAATCTACTTTCGTTTTCTCCCTACCAGGTCGGGTTCGCCCGAGAACACTAACTTTCTAATTCCTAGCTACCATAGACTTTTGTCCCGCATCTCGCGTGAGAGTGCACACACTGCACCCGAGTCCCCTAGGCCTCCTAGACATAATCTAACGATTCCCTAGTCAAGTCCTAGCGATTCCAAAAGCTATTAGTACTGTACTTACCTGCTAGGAATTTCGCATTCCACTTTCAGAGTATATGGTTTTCCGTGCCCCTCGGGCATTTGTATATACTGTGCTAACTTAAGTATTTTTGTAAGAGTTTTGGTTTGTGCTTAGTACCCTGTCCTCATAAAGAGTACAGGGCTGTTGTGATCTTTAAATAAATAACTGTTTATTTTCATAACACTTGTGTGGTGTCCTTTCACTTGGTATTCAAGGGGTATATGTGTGGTAAACAGCTGGCTTAACGCGCCCTCTCGAGTCTTTAGCCTTAGACTGCTCGTATCCACGCTACTAGGATAGCTGGTCTATAAGGTTGACTTACAACCAATCATCAATAAGGGTTGCTGGACTGATACATAGTGTTCACTAGAATAGTGAGCACTGCATATCAGGCCACCTTCTCACACTATTGAAATGTGACAAATAGGAAATAAGGTCTCTATTCCCTTGTCGTAGCTGTAATAGTTCGCGATCTGCGGACAGAGTCACCAGTGGCGGCTGGTGACATTTGAAATTGGTGTGGCGTAAAATTGGCGGTGGAGAAAAAAATACAGGAACAAACACCACACAGTACCATACAAAGAATAGAAACCAACCCCACATCAAAACTAATGCAGCACGCTATGTGAAAGTGAACTCAGCATGTTCATAAAGTGATCACATATTTTAGAAAATATTCATTTCGTGAAACCATCATGCAGTGTTAGAGGCTTAGCTTATGAGTAGCTTCAAATAGAATGAAAACACAAAACAGGTATTACAGCAAATGTTGCCTGCAGCGGGCACCAATGCATTGTATATTCCATACCTTGCAAAAACATATACAGGGTAAATTTACGCGATGAAAACTACCCAGATTTGAAAATGTGGGATACTTTTTTTTCAGCTGAAACACGCTAATGAGGGCCACTTTCATTTTAATGCCCAGATGTATTTGCTGTGCTAGTCCGACCCTGGCTGTTGCACGTATTCCGAGTGAATTTATCAATAAATAACATGACTCAACCCCCAGTGGCTCCAATTGCCCTGTTGGTCCAGTGTCACTCCGAACTGAGGGAGTTCTTGCTGGGTCGGAGGTGCACTCACACGGAGCTGTTTACATAACGTGCTCGCCGTGCAAACCGTAGCAGCCCTCTCAATTGACTCCAGTGACGCCATTTAAACTTATTTTAATTAATGTTTAACCTATCGCAGATACTGTTTTTAACACTCCGTGGATCGTCAGCCCCTCCTTATCCTCTCACTCCCAAATATACAATTTGGCACCAGCATGACTGAGCTAAACTGTATGAATCAGGCGAGTGACGAAGGTGCTGGTGCTGACAAGTTCGTGTCTAGTCAGAGGCCAGTCCCTCCTCTGATGTCCCTATTTGTTCGGTGTGCAGGGGAACGCCAGCTCTCTTGTGTCAGTGAATTAACGAGACATGCGTTTGTGCCTGCTTACTGGCACTATGACTATGAGAGATGGAAACAAACATACAAACTACTGTCACAAACGGATGAGAGAAACTCGCACTTTATTTACTCGGAACTTTTATACAGAATGCAAAGCATGACTGTATTTTCGGCTGAATTGGGTTACATGTTACAACTCATTTACACACAGTCACAGAGGCCCTTATTTAAGGCAACCCAAGGAACGTGCCAACAATGTACAGTCTTCAGAGTTTATTCGATGTTATATTGTTTTAATTTTTAATTATTATGTATGGCACTCACCACATGGGAAGGAAGTCGGAACGGGAAACCAAGAATAAGGCGTGAGCGCTCTCACTGCACAGGACCATCTCTTCCCAGAGCAAGGGCAGGTGGCACGGCGACATCGCAGTCCCACCTGCCCCATCACAGTCA
The DNA here is from genome assembly GCF_964263255.1 of Lissotriton vulgaris. Taxonomy (NCBI): domain Eukaryota; kingdom Metazoa; phylum Chordata; class Amphibia; order Caudata; family Salamandridae; genus Lissotriton; species Lissotriton vulgaris. The sequence continues at coordinate 946,227,847 of NC_141699.1, read as the reverse complement.
GGCACGGGTTGCCAAACGCAGCCGCAAGAAGAGCTCAGAGCATCCATAGAAGCACCAAGCACCTGCACGCCACTGCCAACGGACCCGAGCCGGCCCACAAGGAGGCATGCATGAGCTGAGCATCCCAGGTGACAGGGTAAAGGAGTCCCGGCGCGTGGCGCAACACAAACCACCTCAACCCCCAGACTAGAGAGCTTCTTCTTCACCCCTCTGAAACCCGCCTCCTTAACGAAATCCCCCTCACTCCGAAGCCGGCAGAGACAGGCAACATTTAAATACTTAAGTATAATTTACATGCTATATGTATGTATGTATGTATGTATGTATGTATGTATAGGCGTTCTTTTATAGCGCTATAACTGTCACCCGATGGGCATCCTGGCGCTTAGACTGTTATGACACAATACATGATGTTTCCAGCTTCCAATCTATTTACATTGTTCTGGGGAACAGATGGGTCTTTAATGCTTTTTTAAAGGAAGAAAAATCTTCCAGGCCCCTCAGGCCTAGCGGTAGAGAATTCCACAGCCGCGCTGCGGTAAACCTGAAGGACCGACCACCCATCCGGGACCTCAGAAACTTGGGTACTACCACCAAGTAAGCCGAGGCTGACCGGAGTGGTCTTGGAGGGATGTACCATGAGAAAAGGTCCTGCTGAGGAGACGGGCCTTGTCCGTGTAGAGCCCTAAAAACCAAACACAAAGCTTTGAAGTTCACCCGTTGAGAGATTGGCAACCAATGGAGGTCCCTAAGTGCCTTGGCAGAAGAGTCCAGGCGGCGTCGCGAGAGTGCCAGTTTGGCAGCAAAATTCTGTACTCGTTGGAGTTTTTCTAGCAGAGTAACTGGTGCCCCCAGCAGCAGTGCATTGCAGTAGTCGAGACAACTTAAAATTATGCTCCGCACTACCTCTGGTCTGGCCTGTACCGGGAGCAAGGGTAGAATCTTTCGCAATGATCCAAGTAATGCCATACAAGTGGCCACCGTTTTGTTCACTGATGTGTCCAGCTGTAAGTCGGAACTAAACATTACCCCCAAATTCCGAACCGATTCGGCAGGCAGACTAGTACCTTGGAAATCAGGAGGCCAAAAACCCTGTGGTAGGGGTCTGGGGGTCCGATCCATAGAGCAATGTAGCACCTCGGTTTTCGAGCTGTTAAATTGTAGGGAGTTGTTACCCAGCCATTCTGCCGTGGTGCTCATGCATCGATGGAAGACCTCCTGTGACACCCCGTCCTTACCCTCAAACGAGAAGATAAGTTGGGTGTCATAGGCGTAGTTGGTGACTGTTATGCCAAAAGATTTAATCAGCATGATCAGAGGACGGAGGTAAAGATAGAAAAGAATAGGGCTGATGGCCGAGCCCTGGGGTAGTCCCTGACCAACCCTCCTGATGTTGGATTTAAATGGTGGCAGGGCAACTACCTGGTGCCTTTGATCGAGATATGACACCAGCCATTCAAGAGCCAAGCCCGACACCCCAGCCTCCGTCAGTCTCCTGATCAGGATTGCATGGCTGACCGTGTCGAACGCGGCCGACATGTCGAGCAGCACTAAAAAGGCTGCTCGACCCTGGTCGGCACGCGTTCGAAGGTCATCAAGAACAGTCACCAATGTCGACTCTGTCCCATGTGCCGGTCTAAACCCAAACTGAGCCACATCCAAACAATCAGTAGTCTCAAGAAAGTTGGAGAGATGTTTTGTGGCCAGTTTCTCTAGAATTTTAATAGGGAATTGTTATATCCTGTTCATCTCTTTCCCTGCTGCTCAGCCTGTGTGTGTGTGATGTCATTGGAATGTTCCTGTGTGCATGGTTTGAATGTGTGGTCAGTTTGATTGAGTGGGCTGAGCAGCTGGATGCTGCTCCCGGTGGGGCCTTCTCCCTTACTCCTTCTTACCTTCCTTTTACCTATTTTAACTAATAAATACCAACTTAAGAATACCAACGTCTACTGGATCTACTTACCTAACTAAGTACTTTTATGAATGCAACAATGGCGACGAGGGTGGGATGAACTGCGTGTGCAGGAAGTGGATTTGAAAAATGAAACTACAAAGATAGAAAGTAAAGTTTTTAAAAGAAGACTATCAACGCTTTTGATGCCCCACCGGTGTCATGTCACATCTGACAGCCTACAGGAAACATCTATAAAGGTATGTTTCAAGCGTTGGTCTGTATGGAGTGTATTGAATTTTAAATTGGCAGAGTTATTGGCAAGAGCGTCAAAATTGCAAGTTATGACTGTTGTCAGAGAGAAACGGTGGAAAACGTAAATATATTTTCTCAAGATATTCAGAGCCCAATTTAAAATGACTATTACATTTCAAGGGCAAAGATGTGAACCTTTCAGCAACTGAAACGTCTATTTATATTGCAAGAGCAAAGATGTCAACCTTTCAGTAATTTATCTGAGGCGGCTGTTCAGTTTATAAACTTTGAAGATTATTGAAACCTATTACTGCGCTATTTCCAAGTGGATTGTGACTGTGGTGTTTGTATAAGCTGTCTGCAAGCATGGTGTGCAGGCTGCGATCTTTTTTCCACTCTAAGACTTCATTATAAAACTTCCGTTTTCATTAAAATTAGTAGTTAATTGGAGCAGTGTTTAGGAGGAAACTGCGTGCCAACGAGATCAACTTGACAGGTGTCAGCGCGCCCAACTTGCGGAGCTGTGGCAATGCTTTTCACATAAATCTCTGACACTCACCGTCCTGTTTGGAGATGGCGGTTGAGCTGTCAGTTGGTCTCCAGAGATCCTTGCCTTTCCCCTGCTTCACGCTGTGTGATGACGTCTTCAGAGCGTCCCGAGGAGTTGGCGAAGGGGAGCTCTCCTCGTGTTCTATTTCCGTGATGTCAGCCTATGACTCACCGCCTTTGTTAAAGCACATTTTCTCAGCCTATGAGTCATCGTCTTAGATCAAACGCATTTTCACTGTGAGCCATCGGGGCGAAGACATGACAGTGTGAAGGTTGCTGCGTGCCATCATCATTTTCCAAGAGTTTTCCGATGTGAAAGACATTTAATGCGCTAATGTAGTCCTGGATCGAGCCTTTCATTTCCAACAGCGTTTCTGACATGAAGCTTTTCCTTTGTGGGTGTCTGCCATCGTTTTTATCATCGTGTCACAGCGACTGGCACGCTATGTTGTTTTGAAACCCTGCAAATCTCTGGGATTTTTCGTTTATTTTTCAAGATACAAGGTACTGTTTATTCATTCAGGTCTCACAATTCACAACGTCCAGCATGACAACGGTGACTACTTTTCTTATTTTAGTTTCTTATTTTTCATCAGTCGCTATTTACATATATATTGATGTACATGTTGTGTTATGTGTGATTTATGGAACTGTAGTTTGCTGAAATTGATGAATTAATTTATTTATACTGTTTGCTTTAAAGGTCGATTTTAATTGTTAAGTTTGCTATGCTAACACTAACACTGCCACATCTCTCAGCACCTGTGCACACTCCACTAGCTCCCCGTCGAGGCGAGAATCACCTTTAAGATGCTCACCCACGCACACAAGGCCCTCCACGGCACCGGACCAGCATACCTGAACAGCCGGCTCAAATTCCAAAGGACCCTACGATCAGCCCAGCTCTCCTACGCCGTGGTCCCCCGCACCAGAAAGACCAGATCAGGAGGCCGCTCCTTCTCCTTCCTCGCCGCCAAAGCATGGAACGCCCTTACACTCCACCTCAGACAGACAACATCGCTCCCCATCTTCGCAAGAAACCTCAAAACTTGGCTCTTCGACAGACCCCCTCCTTGATGGAATGGAACCTGCACCCCCCACACCTAGCGCCTTGAGACCCTTACGGGTGAGTAGTTGCGCTTTAACAAACTCCTGATTGATGGATTGACTCTACTTCTGAATCTGGGTTAGTGACAGGTAATCCCCCCAAAAGCTAGCCTCACCGGGAGCCCATCAAGAAGAGAAGTCTCTGCAGATTCTAAACTCCTCCTGCAGCTCAGCGAGCGTTGTAGCAGATTTCAGGCACCCAGAACTCTCCACCGATCAAAGAACAAAGCTGGCCTCGCAGAGAAACGGAGCCCCAAGATCCTCTTCCTCCTTCACCAAAAGACGCTGAATAGTGAGCACGGGGAACTGGGCGCGGCCGCTGACATCATCGTGGGCACGCCCCGTGCCGAACCTCAGGCATCTCGCGTGAGGTGCCAAACCTCAGGCATCTCGGGTGAGGTGCCGAACCTAAAGCCTCTCGGGTGAGGTGCCGAACCTCACGCCTCTCGCGTGAGGTGCCGAACCTCACGCCTCTCGCGTGAGATGCCGAACCTCACGCCTCTCGCGTGAGATGCCGAACCTCACGCCTCTCGCGTGAGATGCCGAACCTCACGCCTCTCGCGTGAGATGCCGAACCTCACGCCTCTCGCGTGAGATGCCGAACCTCACGCCTCTCGCGTGAGATGCCGAACCTCACGCCTCTCGCGTGAGATGCCGAACCTCACGCCTCTCGCGTGAGATGCCGAACCTCACGCCTCTCGCGTGAGATGCCGAACCTCACGCCTCTCGCGTGAGATGCCGAACCTCACGCCTCTCGAGTGAGATGCCGAACCTCACGCCTCTCGCGTGAGATGCCGAACCTCACGCCTCTCGCGTGAGATGCCGAACCTCACGCCTCTCGCGTGAGATGCCGAACCTCACGCCTCTCGCGTGAGATGCCGAACCTCACGCCTCTCGCGTGAGATGCCGAACCTCACGCCTCTCGCGTGAGATGCCGAACCTCACGCCTCTCGCGTGAGATGCCGAACCTCACGCCTCTCGCGTGAGATACCGAACCCCACGCCTCTCGCGTGAGATACCGAACCCCACGCCTCTCGCGTGAGATACCGAACCCCACGCCTCTCGCGTGAGATACCGAATCCCACGCCTCTCGCGTGAGATACCGAATCCCACGCCTCTCGCGTGAGATACCGAATCCCACGCCTCTCGCGTGAGATACCGAATCTCACGCCTCTCGCGTGAGATACCGAATCTCACGCCTCTCGCGTGAGATACCGAATCTCACGCCTCTCGCGTGAGATACCGAATCTCACGCATCTCGCGTGAGATGCGTGAGATACCGAATCTCACGCATCTCGCGTGAGATACCGAATCTCACGCATCTCGCGTGAGATACCGAATCTCACGCATCTCGCGTGAGATACCGAATCTCACGCATCTCGCGTGAGATGCGTGAGATACCGAATCTCACGCATCTCGCGTGAGATACCGAATCACATCTCGCGTGAGATACCGAAGATACCGAATCTCACGCATCTCGTGAGTGTCTGGCACGGTAGTAAATGTCCTCCCATTCTTTGTTGCGCAGAGTCCGCCCCAGTTCCCTCTCCCATCTAGCCCGTCCTGCATTATAAACACGCGAGTATCTGTCCAAGAGGAGCCGATATATGTCTGAAATGAGTCGCTTATCTGTGGTGCACGAGAGAAGCCAGTATTCATATTTACTGAGCTTGCGTATAGCGTCTCCACGGATCTGGGGTTGAAGCGCCCAATGTCGGACCTGTAGATACCTAAGGCGTTCAACCTCCGGGAGGTCATAGGTCTTCCGGAATTCCTAAAAAGGCGTCACTCCGGCACCTGAATACATGTGAAAGAGTCATCGGCATCCTGCTGGGCGCCACCGTGCAAAGGCCTAGACGTCCCTACCCGGGCCGAAGTCAGGGTTCTCTAACAGGGGTGTGAGGGGAGACGGGAAGGTCGTCAGGTCGTGTAAGACGCATGTTCGATCCCATACCTCTAGCGGTACCCTAGTGATGAAGGAGGCGTATAGGTTAGGGGGCCGGTGTTGTTGCCGCAGGAAAGGCACCTCCTGGAGTGGACGCCCCGCGACCGCTTGGTCCTGGAACAACCAATGGCGCTCCGATTCCCATTTGCTCCATTCCACTAGGGTTCTGAGTTGGGTCGCCTGGTAATAGTGACGCAAATCCGGCAGGCTCAGCCCACCACTCTCCGGGGGAAGCATCCCTAGCCTCAGCTTGAGTCTGGGCCGTTTCCCGTTCCACACAAACTGAGCCAGCTCCGATTGCGTGCGGCGAATCCATCCCTCCGGGGGACGGAGCGGGCTAGCCCGAAAAACGTATAAAACTTGCGGGAGGATTGTCATCTTTATTGCTGCCACTCGGCCCAGCCAAGATAGTGGGAGGTGCCGCCACCGCCCTACCTCCGCGCGGATAGTGCGACTAAGGTTAGCGTAGTGGAGGCGCACCGTTTCTGGTAGCGTGGCCGCCAATTGTATGCCCAGGTGGGGGACTGCACCGTCTGCCCATTGGAAGGGGAATTGTGCTTCTAGGGAGGCCCGCGTGTGTGCCTCCAAGGAAAGGTCAAGTGCTACTGATTTCGTCATGTTCACCTTAAAGCCAGAGGCCTTCGCAAATGCATCCAGGATGGTGTAGGAAGGTGGATACCTGACTATGGTTGCCCCCAACTTTTTGCCTGGTGTTTTGCTGGTTTTCCGACTTAGTTGACCTGGGACCCTGCTATCCAGGGCCCCAGGCCTACTGCTCTCTCTTTAAAATGGATTCCATGTACCTTAGGTACATATCTAATTGGATACTGAGTCACCTTATCAGTCCCTGTACAGTGTACCTTAGGTACCCAGGGCATAGGTGTACCCAGGGCCTACCAGGGGCTGCAGCATGTATTATGCCACCCCTGGCTGGCCATCCAAATCTGACACAACTGGGGCAAGGTGGTGTAATCACCCTTTGCTTTAGATATAGTATTCCTATATCTAACCCTAAAATGGACACATGTATTTCTATCAGTCACTCCTATGGCAGGCCTTGACAATCCTGAAGGCAGAGTGCTTGGAATTATGTGAGATGGTGCTCTGGCATGAGCTGAGCCCGTTTGCAGCTTGCGGAACCAAGTCCTAATAGCTGTTCCATGATAACGCATACCATATACTCTTAAGTGCATTATAATCCTCGCGGTTATGTGCAAACTTTGGTATTGCTTTATCAAAACATGTCGAGTCATACAAATTGGAATACTAACCCCTTGCCAATTCTGGCGACGGGGTTAGCATTCCACCCTTCTAGAGGGACACGACATGTATGTAACTGTGAACCCCGGTTAAAGCTTAACACAGCCTCAGCTCCACAAAATGGATGCTGCCACCACAGACACAAGTCTGACCTCCTGCTGCTGGGAGTCCTTCCAGCGAGGAGAGCTTGGACAAAGGGTTTCCTGTCAGGGGCGGTGCTAGCACCATCCCAGACATGGTTTTGTGTATCCCAGGTAGGCAGGGCTGAGAGGAAGGTGACTGCAAGTGGCACCCCGGTGCTCACTGTGCATATGCCGGCTTGAACCAGTTCCAGGGGCACACCAGCCCCTGAGCTGGGGAAAGTCCGGACAAGGGAGAGGGGTGTAACCACCCCCCTCCTGTTCCCACCCATGGGCAGGACCTAGTCGCGTGACAGCCCCTTTTTTTAGAATAAAGGTAGGAGCGGGCCCCCTTCCCAAATTAGATAATTCTGAATCTTGACTACTTTCCACGAAAGAACTCTTGAACATTTCTGAAGACTCTCCCTTGTGGCTAAGGAGTAGCCACCCTGCACCAGCGGGCACCATCTATGCGCATGCGGTTTGCTGCAAGTCCATCCTCCGGATCAAGACTGCCCAGCTCGACGAGACCCGGATTCCCTGGCATCTCTGACCTCTACCTGCATCATCAGCCCAGCTGAGATTCGTGGGTGTGACGAGACCTGAAGGGACCGGCCATCTTCAAGACTGCACGACGCTTATCCAGCACGACCGCCGAGGGATCCTCGAGTGAGTGCTTTGGGGTTTGAGAAGCCCTAACCCTGAGCAGGTCCAGCACCGAAGTCCAGCCCCCCAGCATCCACGAGATCTGCTTGGGGCCCTTCTGCTCTTTGCTGCTAACCGCGTTGTCCGGCCACTTGCCTGCTGGCTTGTAGCCCTCCTGACGACGAACCACGACGATTGCATCGCTGGTCTGGTTGCTCCAGACTGGCCCTAGCTCCTGAGGTTCCATGAGAATCGTGATGACGTTTTGGACTACGAACCGCAAATGACGAGTTTAGTGGGTGTACGCGTTTTCGCTACACTGTCCTGAACCGTTCGTCTTTTCCGTGGGTTTCTCCATCCGAACCCACGGGTTCCATTTTAGATGCGGCATCCATTTTGTCTCTTGCCCTCAAGTAGCCAGCGAACGGACGCTGTCCGCTTCGTGACCCTGGGATTCCCAAGCTCTTGCGGAAGACACGTGTTCCTTTGAGTATGTCTTTATGACGAGGGGGATGACACTGCAAAGGCAGATGGCTCCGCTCGGGGCTCATCTTGCCGTGCCGGTCTATTGTTTCAGTTGTGCATGCATTAAGCACGAATCCTTTGATCCTGCAATCATGCTTCCGATATTGCTCCCCACACTCTTTTTCCAATCTGTTGTTCGTCCTTGGTCTTCCTTGCACCTGTTTCTATCCCTTCTCTTAATTCGTTTACATCTAGAATGGAATGTACTTAATGGTGGGATAACGTGCTTTTACAGTTGGGAACCGGCGATGCTACTGTAATTATGTTCCGGGCTTCTGAAGACATGAAAGCGACCCTTTTGAAGTTTACTGTGGGAACTGAGTTGTAACCTTTTGTTCGCCATGTTGTGCAATGACGAAAACGTGTATAAAAGGAGCGATCCAATTTTGCAATTTGAAGCAGTCTCCTAGAACCTACACGTGGTGTACTTCTTGCGATCTCTGTATTCCCTGCAGTAAATAAACTCTGATCTTTGACGCCGCAGGAAGTGTCCCGTGTCTCTGTGTTCTGTACGCCGGAACAGGTAACCCACGAAGGTTTCAGGTGTTGTTCCCTGGCACCGCTGGGTCTTAGAATAGCCCAGTCCTTCAGTTGGCGCCCAACGTGGGGCGGCATCAGCGGTACCGGTCCAAAGCCCGACGATCGTGAGGAACCTCGTGTGAAATCTCCGAGGGAAGGTGCACCCCGCTTCATCGATCCAGTTGTCGAAATAAGTGGCCAGAAGACTTTTCCCACGAAGATTCCCGCCTCCTGACGGCTGCGACGGACTGATGCCCCGACTGTCGACCTGTTTTGGCGCCTGGCGTAGTCCTTTGTACGGCGAGACGATAGACGGGCCTTCCTGGTGACGCCATTGCTCTTTCAGTTAAATATTTGTGGGTCTGAAGGACTGAGTTTTTTAAGACCCAGCTGTGCCAGGGAACAACACCTGAAACCTTCGTGGGTGACCTGCTCCGGCGTACAAGTGACAGAGACACGGGACACTTCCTTCGGCGTCAAAGATTCGAGCTTTATTTACTGCAGGGAACACAGAAATCACGGCAAGTACAACGCATGCTACTTGTGGAGACTGCTTCAAATTGGTTCTGTGGATCGCTCCTTTTATACACAATTCGCCCATAGGTTTACATGGTACACAAAGGTTTACGACTTGGTTCCCACAATTATCCCCAAGAGGGGTCGCTTTGGTCGCTTTCATACACACAAGGTCCAAAACATAAGTGCGGAAACATTTGGCGGTTCCCAACTGTAAAAACCCATCTTCCCACCATTAGTGCATTCCAATCAACAGTAAAACAGATCGAAGAAGGAACAAGGACAGGTGTAGAGGAAGATGAGAACGGTGGGGAGATCGGATCGGAAAGGGTGTAAAAGGGGAGGTATCAGGAAACACGAGCTATGAGCATCAAAGGGACGTGCCTAATGAGATGCACGGCTGAGACAATAAACCGGCATGGCAAGATGGGCCTTGAGCGGGGCCATCTGCCTTACAGTATCATCCCCCTCGTCATAAAGACACTCTCAAAGGACATGTGTCTTCCGTACATGCCTTGGGAATCCCAGGGTCGCGAAGCGGACAACGTCCGTTCGCTGGCTACTTGAGGGCAAGAAACAAAATGGATGCCGTATCTAAGATGGAACCCGTGGGTACAGATAGAAAAACCCACGTAACAGACGAACGGTTTAGGTTAGCACAGCGAAACTGCGTACACCCACTAAACTCGTCATTTGCGGTTCATAGATACCAGACTCGACCATATTCGTGCGAGTCGAAAACATCACTTACAATTGTCACGGAACCTTAGACGCTCCTTTTGCCCTCATGTAGGCAAGCACTAGTCGGAATCATACTCGATATTCATCAGGCCATCGAGATGTTGCTGTAACATAGCTCTGTCCAACCAAGTTCCTTTGGTAACAGGCGGCTGTCTTATACACGTTGTAGCACAGAGGCCACATAAGGCAGGACCACACTGCACGCAAAGACAACACGTGAACAGGAACGCCACAACAACTCCGACGATCATCAGAATCTTCCAACCCCAAGTCGACATCAGGCCCCAAAACCACCCAAGCAGCGTCCAATCCCCTACGTCCACGTGTATGGACTCAGAGATTTTGTGCAACTTCGAGATGGCTTGATAAACAGTCGGAGCGTTATCAGGAATGAAAATACAGCAGCTCGAATGGATCACCTTACATACCCCACCTCGATCTGCTAAGATCACGTCTAAAACCATACGGTTTTGTAACGTCATAAGCCTATCCGCCTGAAGTTCTGTGGTGATATTACCAAGGGCACTGGCAGTAATGTTAGTTGAATCGAGTGGTGGAATCAACAGCTGTCTCAGGTTCCTACTATTAACCATAGGCCCCCAAACCGGGAGGAAACCCTTGAAAAAGTCTCCTGCCTCTTGACCGGCAGTGTCCTCTTCGCTAATTACGCCCCTCACAACTCTAGTCTTGTGATAATCTGCGTCTACAGTGAACGTCGGAGGCAACAAATTTGCGATAAAACATGAGCCCACAAAGTCGAAGGGCAACCATGCATACGCACGATCATGACAGATAAAGTATGTACCCTTGGCAGCCAGAAACACAGGGGACGAGACCATCGGCAAAATGTAATTTTCAGTGCAAGCACTCTCTCCAAGTCGGGCTTTCGATCTTCGGCCGCGACCTATTAGACAAAAATTACCAATGTGGGGTACGACCCATATCGGGGGTGAGCTTCTAAGCTGTTTTTCATTTGTGAACACACTATACTCGCCTCTGCTCAGGACCCTATAGGCTTGTACCTCTTCTTCGGGAATAAGCGAGGGATCATAGATATCGCTATCTAAATCCTCTATCGCTATAGACAAAGGCTTTTGATACGAGCCAGAGCCAAAGTAGGGAGAACGTGGTTCTCGAATGGGGTGGAAACCTAGTGCGCTTCGAAACATTGTTTGAAATGCTCGAGCGGAACCCTGGGAACTATACGGTAAAACCAAATATGGAATTCCCTTATCTGTGGTATGTGGCATCAACCCACACACCCAACAATTAGTAGTGTTAACCACTAACTGATGCTGATGAAGGAGCTGAATAAAGGAATTATTGCGAAATTCTGCACGTCTAGCCTGTTCGTGTTCGGGTAAGATATGGAAAGAATGAGGAGATGCAGTGGAAGTGAATTTAGAGTCAGAAGTAGGAGTAGGTGTAGGTATGGCAGAAGGTAAGAAGTACGACATCATATAGTACACCCCACCCGCCAATAAAGCAGAAACAATCAAAAATAATGCAAATATCTGGAACATAAAGCATTTCGTATGACTAAGTTGCTGTAGCTCAAATCTTTGTGCCTGTGCTTTTTCCACATCCATCAGCTTTGAAAACGCCATCCCCTATGACCGTCTGCAACGTTTCTTGACGCACTTCGTTCTGTGTAGCAGTAGTCAATTCCTAGGAGTTCCCAGGAACCGACGGTCTTTAACCTAGCGTCAAGACCTACTAACCAGAAGGAAGTACGCGCGCGGCCCTACGGCCTTTATTTACAATATATATACACTGTCTCTCAGCTGTGGAAGCAAAAACACGTAGGAAAAAGAACCTTCAATATATACAAGAATAATCACAATGATACAGGTGTTCAGACTGATCGTGGAAAACGGGATAATGCAGTCGTCAAGGGACAGAACAGGATCTTTTTTTTTAGTCTTTAGTGCGGGATCGCAAAAAGTATCGAGTTTTCCCAGGACGTGTCTGTTCGTCGAACAAAGGATCCGTTGAAGAGACAACGTTCTGTTGATCAGTTGAATGTTCTGGTCTTGAGTCTTTTGATGACAGATGTTCAACAGTGTCTTTCTGCTGCGCTGGGGATTCTCCGACAGGCTGTGCGTCGCTGAAAGGAACAAACGCCGGCAATCCTTCGGTTTCAGTTGATGTAATGCCTCTTCTCACCCACGAGTCTGCCGGCAACGGAATAGGGACTTTCTTCGTATGGGTGGCGTGCACCCAGTTCTTCCGTCCCTCAAGGCGAACAGCAGTTCTCGTGGCAAGGAGGACCTGATAGGGTCCAGTGAACCTGGGCTCCAAGCTCTTCTTCCGAGAAAAGTTCCTGGTAACCACCCAGTCTCCAGGCTGGAGCTGGTGGCCTGGACCCTCCGTCTGCGTCGGCAATGCTTCGTAAACTTGTTGGTGAATTAACCTCAGTTTAGCAGTCAAGTCATGAAGATAATCGATCAACATTGGATACTCAAGATCACAGAACACACCTGGTCTAGGGACCCCCCACACATTTGCAGGACGACCGAACACTATTTCATAGGGACTAAGCCCTACTCGGGAGTGTACGGTTGCCCTTGTTGACAGTAAGGCTAAGGGTAAAGCGTCAGGCCACGAAAGACCAGTCGTAGCCTGAATCTTCGCTAGTTTTAGTTTAAGGGTGCCATTATACCCTTCAACCAAACCAGCCGACTGAGGATGATTGGCGCTATGGAATTTTTGATTAATTCCAAGGCCTTTGCACACACTCTTCATCACACTCCCCACAAACTCACTTCCGTTATCAGACCACACAACCCGAGGCATTCCATACCGAGGAAAGTATTCCTTCAGTAGGATTTTTGCATTTGACAAAGCAGTATTGTCCTTAAGAGGATAGGCTTCGATCCATCGGGAGAACGCGCAAACCACAACTAAAACGTATTTCAGGTTATTGCATCTCTCCATATGGATGAAGTCTAATTGAATCACCTCAAAGGGACACGAAGGGGGAGCAAAACTACCAGGAGGAGTTGGGGTTCCCTTACCAGGATTGTACAACATACATACCATACAATTCTTAACCAGTCGTTCAGCACATTTCGTGATACCATCATTCTTCCACACAGGAGACAACAACTTACAAATACCTTTCACGCTAATATGTGCTAACCCATGTGCCATTGTCACAACAGCCAGCACATACGCATCCGGCAGCATCCATCTTTTCTGTTCCGACAAATCAATCCAACAACCATTCGCATCCAACTTTCCCGAACTTTCATTCCACTTCTTCTTTTCAGTCTCGGTGGCCTCATTTTGTATCGCTTTCACACTCTCGATAGTATCCTCACACACACTAGTCTCCGCAGGCCACCTAACTGAACTCGTCACATACATTCGGGTGCTAAGGTTTCGGGCAGTTTCCTTAGCAGTCTCATCCGCAAACGCATTACCACGTCCAACATCATCCGTCACCTTACGATGTGCACTACATTTAACAATCGCTACCTGTCTAGGCAACGTAAGTGAATCCAAAAGATCGTTAACAAGTTGGCCATGCTGAATCTTCGTACCATGCGATGTCATAAAACCTCTCTCTCTCCACAATCGTCCAAAGCTATGCGCGACACCAAATGCATACTGACTGTCAGTATACACATTCACACGTTTATCTTTCGCTAACACACACGCTCTAGTTAAAGCAATCAGCTCTGCAGCCTGGGCAGAATTCTGATTCAATCTCGCAGCTTCCACAACAGTACTCAAAGTTACAACAGCATACGCAGTGGTCACATCACCATTCGGCAATTTAAAACACGAACCATCTACATACAGTGTTCCATCTGGATCTTCTAAAGGAGTGTTTTTAAGGTCCACTCGACCTTTTGTTTCCTCTTCTGTTCGCAAATAGCAGTCATGGGCTGCTATTTCATCTGACTCTGTACTAATGGGTAACAAAGTTGCCGGATTCAGAACATTACAACGTTTTATCTGAATATGACTGGCCAGCAGCGTCAACTCATATCCAGACAACCTCGCACTTGTCAAGTGTTTAGTTTTCGTACGATTTAAAAGAGTGTCGACTGCATGCGGAACCATCACCGTAAGCATATTATCCATGACCAATCCTGCTGACTGTCGGATGGACACCGCAGCTGCCGCTGTTGCTCTCAAACAACTCGGCAATGCTCTAGCTACCGGGTCCAAAGTCGAGGAAAAATATGCACATGGACGTTGCTTACCACCAAAAGGTTGCGTTAAGACGCTCAAAGCACAACCTTCCCTCTCGTGAACATATAACGTGAACGGCTTACTGTAGTCAGGAGTACCTAAGACAGGAGCCGAACACAATGAGTCACGCAATTCAGAAAAACTTTTCTGACATTCTTCCGTCCATGGTAAAGGAGTTGAAACATCCTTGCACGTAAGAGCCACCAATGGTTTCGCTAGCAATGAAAAATTTGGAATCCATTGCCTGCAGTACGACGTGATACCTAGAAAGGCACGCACATCTCTTTGTGTTGTTGGCACAGTCATTCGTGCAATTGCTGCAATTCTCTCTGGGGTCAACCGCCTTCCCTCCTTTGACAATAAGTGACCTAAATAGGTTACTTCTTGACAACAATATTGGAGTTTAGAAGGTGACACCTTGTGATGTAAGTCACAGAGATGTTGCAGCAACGACACCGTAGCAATTTTGCAAATGTCCTGGGTATCCGCAGCTACCAATAAGTCATCGACATATTGGATCAAGGCCGCACCAGCCGGCAACGTAAACGCATCCAGTTGGCCCTTCAAGGCTTGACTGTAAATCGATGGACTCTCACAGTAGCCTTGAGGAGCGCGTTTAAACCAGAAGCTGCGTCCACCAAGAGAGAAACCGAAAAGGTCTCTGCTCTCTTCTGCGATCGGGATGCTGAAGAACGCATTCTTCAGATCGATCACCGAAAACCAAGACGCAGATGCTGGAATCAGAGTCAGGAGCGCCGTGATGTCAGGCACAACGGGGAACTGAGGAATCACAATTTTATTTACCTCCCGTAAATCGATAACAAAACGATAAACAGGTGGCTTCGAAGGATCAGTACGTTTTAGAATGGGCAGTACAGGGCTGTTGCACACGTTTCCCCGAGTTTCTTCAATAACATCTTTCTCGATCAGATCATAGATGATCGCTAACAGTGCACGTTCACCATCAAGAGAGATACGATACTGGGGAATACGTGGCAATCGCACATTAGATTTCAACTGAACAACATAAGGGGAGATGTCAAGCAGGCCCACATCGTTGGGACCTGTTGCCCACAAAGATGTAGGAAGAGAACTCAATTCCGGTGGAAGCTTATCAAGAGACAAGTACATAGGAGAGACAACCCTCTCGCCTAACGTAAGCTTTACTCCCGCAGGAGAACAATACAAAGTTGCATACAAACGTTTTAGCAAATCCAGACCCAAAAGATTTTCACCACAACCAGTAGTCAAAATCAACGGAGCATCAAGCTCACGTGGCCCAATTGTAAGGGGCAAAGGGCGTGAAACTGGATTGCTAACGGGGGCGCCAGAGAATCCAACGGAAACATTTGTTAAGCCAGACAAAGGTGCGCCAGGGAGTTTCGAATGCATAATGGAACTTTTCGCTGCACCAGTGTCCAACAGAAAAGGCTCAACGACGCCCGATGTAGCAACTGCGACGTAAGGCCCTCTCTGATCTACCGGAACTGATACCACTCCCTCTCCTTGTCTATGGCTATCCTAGTAATTACCGTCGTCAGTTCCCTGATCGACGTAATAATCGTCTACATTGTACTGCGCAGATCGTCCTTGCGATGATCCACGTTGATCGAAACAGTTATTAGAATTTGATTGGTTATCCGAACGATCATTTGAAGCACCGCGACCCCTACCGCGTGATGTCTGTTGTGAACCACCACGACCTCCTCTAGATGAATTACCACTATTACGATCGTTTAGAACAGGACAATTGAATTTTATATGACCCTCCTGTCTACAATAGGCACACTGATTGTACCCTAACGAAGATCTTTGGGAAGAGGAGTCATTTCGAGGTTGTGATCTATTCGATTGCGACTGCGGTCTATTTTGTTGGGAAGCATTCTGATTCGAACGTGGAGGATACGCTTGCTGTAACAACACCTTAGTTTTGAGCTCTTTCGTCTTTTTATCAGCACGGTCGTTCTCTTCTTTCTCTCTGTTCTCATAATATTGTGCTGTAGCCAATATTTGAGCCGAAGTAGAAACGGCCCATGCACTTTCAGAATTTTTCAACTTACTGGCCAGGTCAGGCAATAAGTTAGAAACAAATTTATCCACGAACAACCGTTGACCGCCCTCAGTGCCCATATCCTGACCACTATGATCGATGAATGCCTCCTCAAATCTTGTAAAGAAATCGGAGACACTCTCGTCCTTTTTCTGCTTACAAGCTGACAATTTATCCCAGTTCACCCTCATAGCTGGCATAAGAGTTTTCATTAGTGTAATTATTCTCTGTGGGAGAGCCGTAATCAACTGCTCCGGTTTAGCACCACCAGTTTGCAACCCATCCGCCGCTATAATGGCAGCCCAATCACCGCCCAATTCGTTAGGATGGTTTTCCTGACGAATCTTAGCCCAGACCGGTTGCGGTACAACATTGCCAAACAGCATATCAATATCGGCAAGATTCATTATCGTAGCATCTACGAGCTGCGATAACTCTTTATAATACCCTGTAGGATTCTTGCGAGGGTCAGGCAAAGATTGCTTCACCTGTAACACTTCAGATCGTTTCCAAGGGAGATGAATCCATACTCTCTGGAAATGTGGCGGAATAATGTGATTAGCAGCAGGATCGCCTGGCATCCATACTGGTGGAACTTCCCGCATGGGAAACTGACCAGACGCATCTAACTGTCCTTCAACATCCTCAACAAACAGGGCTTGAGGTATAGGAGTGGGACGAAAAGACAACAACCGCTCAACAGTGCGTCGAACGTTGGTATCCACTATCAGTCCATTCGAGAACTGTAGTTGTAGATCAGACAGAGCGGTCAGTACCTCGTCAGGTGCATCGGCCGATATCTGATCGCGCAAAACTTTACACATTTCTTCGAAAACAAATCTTTGGGTTGGTACATTGAATTGACAGAACGTGTCGAGTACAACACGTGGTGGATTTCTAAGAGGATGTGTCATCCAACCCATCGCCATATTATATAGCGAAGCGCGTTCCCTGTTACCAGGAAGCTGACTACGTCTCTGAGGACCATCTGAACCAGCGGACCCAAGAACAGGTCCGAGAGAATGAAAGAAGCTAGCCGCAAGAGGAGAAGTACGACTACGAACAGAGGGAGAGGTATAGGACACAGGACTGACAAGAGAAGGAGTAGAAACAGAAGCAACAGCAGGAGTTAGTAGAGCAGGAACAGTAGCGGGAGCAGGAGTATGCGGAAGTGGAGGAGCAGTGGGAATAGCGACAGGCAAAGGAGCAGGAATAGTCGGAAGAACGGGTGCGGGTTGAGGAATGGGTTGAGGAACAGGTGGAGGAACAGGTACAGGGGGGACCACTGGAGCAGCGGTACCCTGCACATACGGAGGTGGCGACTTCAGAAGATAAGACATTAGAGGATCCTCAACTGGTTCTTCCTTCTTATCCGGCTCCGTAGGCAAAGCAGGATAGCATTTATCTATGGACATACGCTGTAGCCTATCAAACACTTCCTTTTCCTTATCCTCCTTATCACGCTGAAACTGCTCTGCTTTCTTTACAATGGTAGCCACACCATCTCTCTGATTTCGTTTAGTCTGTCTGATTTCTTTCTGTCGGGCTTCTTTACGCCACAACCGAAAGGCATCAAACATGGCCGGCCTTGACTTTTTCGCAAATAATTTAGCCTCTAGATTATCTAAGATCGAAGTCTCAAAGCTACCGTGAGGTGGCCAACTAAGGACACCATCCTTCTTAGTATACCGAATCCAATAATCATTAAAAGTAATCGGGCCTAGCCCGTGTTTGCTGTAGAGCTCATAAATGGGAGTTCCAACCGGAGGTATCGGACACGAGTCCTCCAGTCGGGAATCCGTACCACAACGTCTGAAACAACTAAACAAAGTACTACGACCAGGCATCTTGCACACTGGCCGAGTTTCACAAACTTCAAGGGTTACGGGATTTACCAAGTCCCAGCAAAGAGCAAAAACCCTCGGTTTTTGGCGTCTGCAGTCGTCAAATATCACAACAAAGTACCACGAACCACAAATGCAATGGAACCATGCAACAACTAAGTAACCACAACCAAGAACTCTGGGAGCGACCCACAAATACTTAACTCAAAGATAGATGGCGTCACCAGGAAGGCCCGTCAATCGTCTCGCTATACCAAGGTCTACGCCAGGCGCCAAAACAGGTCTACAGTCAGGGCAGCAGTCCGTCGCAGCCGTCAGGAGGCGGGAATCTTCGCGGGAAAAGTCTTCGGGCCACTTATTTCGACAACAGGATCGATGAAGCGGAGTGCACCTTCCCTCTGAGATTTCACACGAAGTTCCTCACGATCGTCGGGCTTGGACCGGTACCACTGATGCAGCCCCACGTTGGGCGCCAACTGAAGGACTGAGTTATTTAAGACCCAGCGGTGCCAGGAAACAACACCTGAAACCTTCGTGGGTGACCTGCTCCGGCGTACAAGTGACAGAGACACGGGACACTTCCTTCGGCGTCAAAGATTCGAGCTTTATTTACTGCAGGGAACACAGAAATCACGGCAAGTACAACGCATGCTACTTGTGGAGACTGCTTCAAATTGGTTCTGTGGATCGCTCCTTTTATACACAATTCGCCCATAGGTTTACATGGTACACAAAGGTTTACGACTTGGTTCCCACAATTATCCCCAAGAGGGGTCGCTTTGGTCGCTTTCATACACACAAGGTCCGAAACATAAGTGCGGAAACATTTGGCGGTTCCCAACTGTAAAAACCCATCTTCCCACCATTAGTGCATTCCAATCAACAGTAAAACATATCGAAGAAGGAACAAGGACAGGTGTAGAGAAAGATGAGAACGGTGGGGAGATCGGAAAGGGTGTAAAAGGGGAGGTATCAGGAAACACGAGCTATGAGCATCAAAGGGACGTGCCTAATGAGATGCACGGCTGAGACAATAAACCGGCATGGCAAGATGGGCCTCGAGCGGGGCCATCTGCCTTACAGTATCATCCCCCTCGTCATAAAGACACTCTCAAAGGACATGTGTCTTCCGTACATGCCTTGGGAATCCCAGGGTCGCGAAGCGGACAACGTCCGTTCGCTGGCTACTTGAGGGCAAGAAACAAATTGGATGCCGTATCTAAGATGGAACCCGTGGGTACAGATAGAAAAACCCACGTAACAGACGAACGGTTTAGGTTAGCACAGCGAAACTGCGTACACCCACTAAACTCGTCATTTGCGGTTCATAGATACCAGACTCGACCATATTCGTGCGAGTCGAAAACATCACATACAATTGTCACGGAACCTCAGGTCGCTCCCAGAGTCCTTAGTCGTTGTTGTTGAAACTTGGTTGTTTGCATGGTTCCATTGCATTTGTGGTTCTTAGTTGTTGATTCTTAGTAGTTGGGTTTTATTTGACGATTGCAATTGCCAAAAACCGAGGGTCTTGCATTTTTGCGAGGACATCGTAATTCGATAACCCTTGAAGTTTGTAAACTCGGTTAGTGTGCACGATGCCTGGCCGTAGTCCTTGGTTTGGTTGCTTTAAATGTTGCAGCACGGATTCCCGGTTGGAGGATTCATGTCCGATACCTCCAGTTGGAACTCCGATCTATGAGCTCTATAGTCGCCATGGAGTGGGTCCTATCGCATATAATGAATATTGGATCCGCTACACTAAAGATGATGGTGTCCTTAGTTGGCCACCTCATGGTAGTTTCGAAACCGCAATTTTGGATAATCTCGAAGCAAAATTGTTTAAAAATAAATCTAGGCCGGCCATGTTTGATTCCTTTCTGTTATGGTGAAAAGAGGCCAAGCAGAAAGAAATCAAACAGATTAAGAAAAATAAGAGAGAAGGTATTATTACGGTGATGAGAAATGCAGAGCAGTTCCAGCGAGATAAAGAAGAGAAGGAAAAGGAAGTTTTTGCTAGACTGCAACACATGGCGGTGGATAAATGTTATCCTGTTTTACCGTCGAGTTCCGATAAGAAGGGAGAAGAAGCGGTAGAGGACCCTTTGTTGTCCTATCTACTGAAATCACCACCTCCATATGCACAGGATACTACAGCCCCTGTGGTTCCTCCTGTTCCTCAACCTGTTGTTCCGGCAGCTGCTGGTCAGCCTGTCGTTGGTCTTGTTCCTTCGAATCCTTTTGTTCCTCAAATTGTTCCTATCCCTTTACCCGCTCTTCTTCCTACTGCTCCTTTGCCTGTGCCTCCTCAGCCTATTGTTACTACTACTTCTGCTATCTCAACTACTCCTACTGTTCCTACGTTTACCCCTAATGTTGTTGCCCCTGTACTTCTCTCCTCTTCTCCGTCTGTTCGTAGTCGCATACCTAATGCTGTTGCTACTCTTTACTCTCCATTTGGACCGATTCTTGGGTCCGATGTTTCCGATGTCTCTCAGAGACGGAGTCAAATGCCTGGTGGTAGGGAAAGTGATACGTTAGTGAAAATGACGCGTAAATGGATTAGGCATCCTGCTAAATATACTTCACGTTTAGTTTTCGATACGTTCTCTCAGTTCAATGAGCCCACTCAAAGATTTGTGTTTGAGGAAATGTGCAAATCCCTACGAGAGGAGTGGGATAATGATGAGGTAGACAATGTGCCACCCGAAATGACTGAACTCCAGAATCGGTTTTCTAGTGGTATGATTGTGGGTAGTAATGTTCGACGTGCTTTAGAGCGTCTCCTATCTTTTCGATCTACAGTACAACCTCGAGCATTGTTTAAGGACGAAACTGAGGAGTGGATGGCACAACCTGGTCAATATCCTATGCGAGAAGTTCCCCCAGTATGGATGCCAGGTGATCCTCAAGCTAACCCTGTAATTTTGCCCCATTTCCAGAGAGTCTGGATACACCTCCCATGGAAACGATCGGAAGTTTTACAGGTGAAACAGTCTTTGCCTGACCCCCGGAAAAATCCGGCAGGTTATTATAAGGAGTTATCCCAACTTGTGGATGCTACTGTTATGAACCTTGCCGATATTGACATGTTGTTTGGTAACGTAGTACCGCAACCGATTTGGGCAAAAATCCATCAAGAGAATCACGCAGCTGAGTTAGGCGGTGATTGGGCTGCTCTTGTAGCAGCTGATGGACTACAGGTTGGTGGAGCTAAGCCTGAACAGTTAATCGCGAATCTTCCCCAAAGAATTATTACGCTCATGAAAACACTTATGCCAGCGATGAGTTAACTGGGATAAACTGTCTGCGTGCAAACAAAAGAAGGACGAGAGTGTCTCCGATTTCTTTACGAGATTTGAGGAGGCATTCATCGATCACAGGGGTCAGGATATGAGCACTGAGGGAGGTCAGCGATTGTTTGTAGATGAATTGGTATCGAATTTGTTGCCCGAACTAAGCAACAAATTGAAAAATTCCGAAAGTTCGTGGGCTGTTTCTACCACTGCTCAAATATTGGCCACGGCTCAATATTATGAAAATAGAGAAAAAGAAGAAAGTGATCGTGCGGATAAGAAAACGAAGGATCTTAAAACTAAAGTTCTGTTGCAGCAAGCGTATCCTCCGCGCTTGAATCAAACCGATGCACAACAGCATAATCGATCGCAATCACAATCTTTTAGGTCGCAGTCGCGTACTGACTCCTCTACACCGAGATCTATGCTTGGTTATAATCAATGCGCTTATTGTAGGGGTGATGGTCATTTGAAGTTTAATTGTCCAGTTTTGCGTGACCGAAACAATGGTGTTTCGGCCCGAGGAGGTCGTAGTGGTCCTCAACAGGCTTCACGTGGTAGAGGTCGTGGTGTTACTCAAAATCAGAATGAGCGTTCTACTACTTCATCAGATTTGAAAAATTGTTTTGATCAGCGCAATTCATCGTCTGGTAGATCTGCACAGTATCATGTGGACGACTGTTACGTCGAGCATGATATCGATGCTGATGGTAATTACTAGGACAGCCACAGACAAAGAGAGGGAGTAGTATCAGTTCCGGTTGATCAGAGAGGGCCTTACGTCACAGTTGCCACATCGGGCGTAGTTGAGCCTTTTCTGTTGGACACTGGTGCAGCGAAAAGTTCCATCATGCATTCGAAACTCCCTGGCGCACCTTTTTCTGGCTTAACAAATGTTTCCGTTGGATTCTCTGGCGCCCCCGTTAGCAATCCGGTTTCTAGCCCTTTGCCCCTTACAATTGGGCCTCGTGAGCTGGAAGCTCCTTTGATTTTAACTACTGGTTGTGGTGAGAATCTTTTGGGCCTGGATTTGTTAAAACGGTTATATGCGACCCTGTACTGTTCTCCTGCGGGAGTGGAGCTTACATTGGGTCAGAGAGTGATCTCTCCTATGTACTTGTCATCTGATAAGCTCCCACCGGAATTGAGTTCTCTTCCTAAGTCTTTGTGGGCAACAGGTCCCAATGATGTGGGCCTGCTGGACATATCACCCTATGTTGTTCAACTGAAGTCAAATGTGCGATTACCACGTATTCCCCAGTATTGTATCTCTCTTGATGGAGAACGAGCACTATTAGCGATCATTTACGATTTGATCGATAAAGATGTTATCGAAGAAACTCGGGGAAATGTGTGTAATAGTCCTGTGTTGCCTATTTTGAAACAAACTGATCCATCCAAGCCCCCTGTGTACCGTTTTGTCATTGATTTACGGGAGGTAAATAAAATTGTGATTCCACAATTTCCTGTGGTGCCTGACATTACGGCTTTACTGACTCTGATTCCAGCCTCTGCCTCTTGGTTCTCAGTGATCGATTTGAAGAATGCTTTCTTTAGCATTCAGATTGCTGAGGAAAGCAGAGATCTATTCGGTTTCTCATTAGGTGGTCGCAGCTTCAGGTTCAAACGCGCTCCTCAGGGCTATTGTGAGAGTCCATCGATCTACCGCCAAGCTCTGAAGAGTCAACTTGATGCGTTTGTGTTACCGGCTGGTGCGGCCTTGATTCAGTATGTTGATGACTTATTAGTGGCTGCTGACACTAAAGAGATTTGTAAAACTGCTACAGTATTGCTGTTACAGCATCTTTGTGACTTACATCACAAGGTGTCGCCTTCTAAGTTGCAATATTGTTGTCAAGAAGTAACCTATCTAGGTCACTTATTGTCAAAGGAGGGAAGAAGGTTGACCCCAGAAAGAATTGCAGCGATCGCTCGAATGACTGTGCCTACAACTCAGAGAGATGTGCGTACCTTTCTAGGTATCACGTCATACTGCAGGCAATGGATTCCAAATTTTACATTGCTAGCGAAGCCATTGGTAGCCCTCACGTGCAAGGATGTTCCGACTCCTTTGCCATGGACTGAAGAGTGTCAGAAAAGTTTTTCTGAATTACGTGATGCGTTGTGTTCGGCCCCTGTGTTAGGTACTCCTGATTACAGTAAGCCGTTTACACTATACGTTCACGAGAGAGAGGGTTGTGCGTTGAGTGTCTTGACGCAAAAATTTGGCGGTAAGCAGCGTCCATGTGCATATTTTTCCTCGACCTTGGACCCAGTAGCAAGAGCATTGCCGAGTTGTCTAAGAGCGACAGCGGCAGCTGCGGCGTCCATCCGGCAATCTGCAGGATTGGTCATGGATAATATGCTTACGGTGATGGTTCCGCATGCAGTTGACACTCTCCTGAATCGTACGAAAACTCAACACTTGACGAGCGCAAGGTTGTCTGGTTACGAGTTGACGCTTTTGGCAAGTCATATCCAAATCAAGCGCTGTAATGTACTGAACCCGGCGACATTGTTGCCGACTAATATGGAATCAGTGGATGTACCACCACATGATTGCTATTTACGAACCGAGGAAGAAACGAAGGGTCGTGTTAACCTAAAAAACACTCCATTGGCAGACCCAGAAGATCCAACACGGACAACTCGTGAACGATCTTTTAGACGCACTTACATTGCCTAAGCAGGTGGCAATCATTAAATGCAGCGCGCACCGAAAAGTTACGGATGATGTTGGTCGTGGTAATGCGTTTGCGGATGAGATTGCCAAAGAGACAGCTAAGAATCTTGCAACCCGAATGTATGTTACGAGTTCAGTAAGGTGGCCGGCGGAGACTGGTATGTGTGAGGACACTGTTGAGAGCGTGAAAGCGATTCAGAATGAGGCTACTGAAGCTGAAAAGACTAAGTGGAAAGAAAGCACAGGAAAGTTAGACACGCATGGATGTTGGGTTGATTTGTCGGAATGTCGGAGGTGGATGTTACCGGATGCATATGTGCTAGCCGTTGTGACTATGGCTCACGGCTTGTCACATATTAGCGCGAAAGGTATATGTAAGTTGTTGTCTCCTGTATGGAAGAATGATGGTATTGCTAAGTGTGCTGAGAGAGTGGTTAAGAATTGTATGGTATGTATGATGTACAATCCTGGCAAGGGCACCCCCACTCCACCTGGCCATTTTGCTCCTCCTACATGTCCCTTTGAGGTTATCCAACTGGACTTCATCCATATGGAGAGATGCAATAACCTGAAGTACGTTTTAGTTGTGGTTTGCGCGTTCTCCAGATGGATTGAGGCCTACCCTCTCAAAGATAATACTGCCTTGTCCACAGCGAAAGTCCTGCTGAAGGAATACTTTCCTCGGTATGGAATGCCACGAATTGTATGGTCGGATAATGGAATTGAGTTTGTGGGGAGTGTGATGAAGAATGTGTGTAGCGGCCTTGGAATTGGACAAAAATTCCATAGCGCCAATCATCCCCAGTCAGCGGGTTTGGTTGAAGGGTACAATGGTACTCTGAAACTGAAACTTGCGAAGATTCAAGCTACGACTGGTCTGTCATGGCCTGATGCCTTGCCTCTGGCTCTCTTGTCGACCAGGGCGACTGTACACTCTCGAGCAGGGCTTAGCCCATATGAGATTGTGTTCGGCCGTCCTGCGAACATTTGGGGGTCCCGAGGCCTAAGGCCTTTGATAGTCTTGGGTATCCAATGTTAATTGATTATCTTCATGATCTGACTGCTAAACTGAGGTTAATTCATCAACAGGTTTTTGAAGCTCTACCGGCACAGACAGAGGGTCCTGGACATCGGCTCCAACCGGGTGACTGGGTTGTCACCCGAAATTTTGGCAGGAAACGCAACTTGGAGCCGAGATTTGTGGGTCTATTCCAAGTTCTGCTAGCTACAAGGACTGCAGTTCGGTTGGAAGGTCGAAAGAATTGGGTGCATGCCACCCACACCAAAAAAGTCCAGATCCCGTTGCCAGCAGATTCTTGGGTGAGGACTGGTATTGCCGCAACGGAAACAGAGACCTCAGCACGCTTCGTGCCGTTCAGTGATGCTCAACCTGTAGGAAACAATACTTTGCAGCCAGATACATCTGTTGAATCATCAGCATTGGAGAATTCGAGGTTTGAACTGTCATCTGATCGATTGAACGCTGTTTCACAAACTGAACAATTATTTGAAGAGCAGACTCGACCTGGGAAAAATCGATATTTTCTTCGTTTTCGTAACAAAGACTAATAAAAAAAATCCTTTTTGTTTTGCCCTTTTGAATTCATATTACCCCTTGCTGTTGCCACGAACATTATGAACAATTGCATCCTCTATTGATTTTCGAGTTCTTTTTCATGTGTATTCCTTTTACTACAGCTAGGAGATTTGTATTAAAATTGAATGTGTGATTAAGAAAACCTTTCATCCGGGTTGACCGTAGGGCCGTGCGGGTACTTCCTTCTGTTTGGCAGGTTCCTGACACTAGGTCGGTTACTTTTGTCGATTCCTGGGAACTCCTGGGAATTGATAATCGCTACTCAGAACGAAGTGCGTCAAGAACGTTACGGACGGTTTTTAGAGGATGGATTTCTCTAAGCTGTTGGAAGTAGAGAGGATGGCGGCTCATAGATCGAAATTGAAAAGGGTTGTACGAACAAAATGCTTTCTGTTTCAGGTATTCCTGCTGTTTCTGACTGTTTCTATACTATTGGTGGGTGAAGTGTATTTTGGAATACAGTCGTTATTGCCTTCCACTTCACCTACTTCTTCTTCTCCTGAACTGAACTCTATTCCCACTGTTTCTTCACATTCTTTTCATCCTCTGCCCCGACATGAACAGGTTAGACGTGCGGAATTCATGAATAACTTTTGTCCAGCTCCTACATCAGCATCAGTTGGTGATGAATACTACTAACTGTTGGGTGTGTGGGTTGATGCCACATACCATGGATAGGGGTATTCCGTATTTGGTTCTTCCTTACAGCTCCCAGGGGTCAGCTCGAGCATTCCAAACTATGTTTCGTAGCGCACGAGATTCCTACCCCCATCGAGAGCCACGCTCTGCAGGCCTTGGTCCTGGCCCGTACCACAAGTCTTTGGCGATAGCGATTGCTGATTTAGATAGAGATATTTTTGATGCATCGCTTATTCCAGAGGAAGAGGTGCGAGCATACAAGTATCTGAGTGAGGCTGAGTATAGTATGTCAGTGGGTGATAGACAACTCAAAAGCTCGTCTCCAATCTGGATCGTACCCCACCTCTGTAATTTCTGCTTGCAAGGTCGTGGTCGAAGTCCGAGAGCTCATCTTGGGGTGAGTGCTTGCACTGAGACGTATGTTTTACCAATGCTCTCTTCCCCTGTTTTCCTGACTGCCAAGGGTACATACTTTGTATGTTACGACCGCGCATATACATGGTTGCCCCATGATTTCTCGGGCACCTGTTATATTGCGAATCTGTTGCCACCGACTTTCACAGTTGCCTCGGACTATCACAAGACTAGAGTTGTGAGAGGCGTTATTAGCAAAGAGGACACTGCCGGTCAAGAAGCAGGAGACTTCTTTAAGGGTTTCCTGCCGTTTTGGGTGTAGGAGAGTAGGGTCTGCAATCCTATGATCACCCAGATTTTTTGCTTTTGTTTCACTGGTTTACGACTTTCTCTGGCTGTGGGCCTGCCAATCAGACCCACAGCCTGGCTGTTCTCTTTCTAAATTGCAACATGTACCCTAGGTGCATTTACCAGATTGGTACTGGGCCACCTTATCAGACCCTGTAACTCAGGGCATAGGTGTACCCAGGGCTGCCAGGGGCTGCAGCATGTATTATGCAACCCCTGGCTGGCCTCCTAAATTTGACACAACTGGCTGCATGACAGCTGGGGCAAAGTCGTGTAATCACCCTTTGCTGTAGGTGTAGTATACCTATACCTAACCCTAAAATGGACACACAGATTCCTATCAGTCACTCCTATGGCAGGCCTTAACAATCCTGAAGGCAGAGTGCTTGGAATCGTGTGAGATGGTGCTCTGGCATGAGCTGAGCCCGTCTGCAGCTTGCGGAACCAAGTCCTAATAGCTGTTCCATGATATCGCATACCATATACTCTTAAGTGCATTATAATCCTCGCGGTTAAATGCTATCTTTGGTATTGCTTTATCAAAACATGTCGAGTAAGGTGTCATACGAATTGGAATACTAACCCCTCACCAATTCTGGCGACGGGGTTAGCATTCCACCCTTCTAGAGGGACACAACATGTATGTAACTGTGAACCCCGGTTAAAGTTACCTAAAGCCTCAGCTCCACAAAATGGATGCTGCCACCACAGACACGAGTCTGACCCCCTGCAGCTGGGAGTCCTTCCAGCGAGGGGAGCCTGGACAAAGGGTTTCCTGTCAGGGGCGGTGCTAGCACCGTCCCAGACATGGTTTTGTGTATCCTGGGTAGGCAGGGCTTTACAGGAAGGTGACTGCTGAGTGGCACCCCGGTGCTCACTACGCATAGGCCAGTCTGAACCAGTTCCAGGGGCACACCAGCCCCTGGCCTGGGGAAGTCCGGCATGGGAGAGGGGTGTAACCACCCCCCTCCTAGTCCCACCCATAGGCAGGACCTAGTCACCGGGTCAGCCCCCTTTTTTAGTATAAAGATAGGAGCGGGCCCCCTGTTCAAATTAGATCATCTTTGGAATCAAGACACGACTTTCTGCGAAAGACATCAAGATTTCCTTCTTCAAGATTCTCCCTTGTGGCTAAGGAGTAGTCACCCTGCATCAAGCGGGCACCATCCTAAGAACACTGCGGTCTGCTGCAAGTCCTTCTTCACGAATCCGACGACCCAGCTCGACGAGACCCGGCTTCCCTGGCACCTCTGACCTCTACTCACCTCTACAGCAAAGCTGAGAACCGTGAGTGCGACGAGACCTCGAGGGACCGACGATCGCCAAGACTGCACGACTTCTGCATAACAAGCCCACCGAGTCTTCCACTGGTGAGTGCTTTGGGGTCCGAGAAGCCCCAACCCGGCGCAGCTTCAGCACCCAAGATCAGCCTCCCTGCATCTCCACGATCTGCGTGGGGCCCTTCTGCTGTTTGCTGTGCACCGCGTTGTTTGGCTACTAGCCGGCTGGCTTGTGGCCTTCTGAACGACGCCCGACGACAACACTGCTGCTGGTCTGGTTGCTCCAGACTGGCCCTTGCTTCCTTCTTCAAGAGAGGCACCCCGGACCCTCCTGGTCCACTCCAGACGCCATTTTAGGTCCACCGCGTGGGCTTGAATTTGCCAAGGCTTTGTTGCCCAATCCTGGGTCCAGCGACGCCGACAGCTTCTATCTTCGTGGGACAGCTCGATCCTCCATCCTGGTCGCCGACAACGCCTCCTGGTCCGTGAGATCTTCGAGCACAGCGTCACCCACTCGCCTAGTCGAGGTGGCTACCATCCGGTGCCTTCCTGGTGCCCACTGACTACTGGCTAGTAGTCTCGAACTTGGTCCCCTCTGCTTTCAGGTGTCATCTTCCATCGATCCAGGCTTGGATCCACCGAACTTTCTTCACTGGTCGCCTGCCAGCAACTTCTTTCTTCCAGGCTCCTGGTCCGTCAACGAGGATTCCCGACGTCCTTTGAGTCCTATGCAGCTGCAGCCCCTGGGCTAGGTAACTTCGGAATTTCGGTGCCCCAGCATAGCCTCACTATCTAAGGGTCCGAATCCACTTTCGTTTTCTTCCTACCAGGTCGGGTTCGCCCGAGAACACTAACTTTGCAAATTCTAGCTACCATAGACTTTGTCCCGCATCTCGCGTGAGAGTGCACACACTGCACCCGAGTCCCCTGGGTCTCCTAGAAGTAATCTAACGATTCTATAGTCAAGATCTAGCGATTCCAAAGCCTATTAGTACTGTACTTACCTGCTAGTAATTTCGCATTCCACTTTCCTAGTATATGGTTTTCTGTGCCCCTCGGGCATTTGTATATACTGTGCTAACTTAAGTATTTTTGTAAGAGTTTTGGTTTGTGCTTAGTACCCTGTCCTCATAAAGAGTACAGGGCTGTTGTGATTCTTAATAAATAACTGTTTATTTTCATAACACTTGTGTGCTGTCCTTTCACTTGGTATTCAAGGGGTATATGTGTGGTAAACAGCTGGCTTAACACGCCCTCTCGAGTCTTTAGCCTTAGACTGCTCGTATCCACGCTACTAGGATAGCTGGTCTATAAGGTTGACTTACAACCAATCATCAATAAGGGTTGCTGGACTGATACATAGTGTTCACTAGAATAGTGAGCACTGCATATCAGGCCACCTTCTCACATTGGTGAGCAGCGGTTGGGATTGGAGCTTGCTGTTGTTTTACCACACGTATCCTAAGAATATCTTGTTGAAAGATCACATAAGTACTGTTAGTACATATAACTAAGCTTAGAATACTCTGAGTTCTACTGAACCAGCTGTTGCAGCTCCTCAAGGCTTAGCACACCTTGGCTGCAACTCTTAGCAAGGGATCAGTAGGTAACACATAGTGTAGGTAGGTGCATCACTTACCCCACACTAGAAACAGTATGTCGGACAAAGGAGGAAACTCTGAGTCTCCCCTTGTGTCAGTTGACCCTCCACAGGTCATCCCTTCAAGATATACTGTGCTTAGCTTCCGTGAGTTACGACAAGTGTGTACCTCTAGGAAGATTAAGCAGGGGTCTAACCCCACCACCTCCTTTCTGATTGGTCTCCTGGAGACCTATGATGCCAGAAAGGCTGAGAGACTTCTTAGCCCTTCTAATCCAGATGGAGGCATGCCTCCCCATGAGGGAACCAGAGGAGACCCTGACCTAATCCACCTCTCCATTGAGACTGAAAATGGGGAGGAGGATGAGGATGAGGAGCCCTCTGGGGATGAGGCAGACAAGGGACAGGTAGAAGTCATTAGACTAACCAGGTCCAACTTAAGCAAACATGACAGTGGTACTGGGGGACCCCTGGGGCCACTATCAGGTCAGCTTAACATTGGGAATGGACGAGCTAGGTCTCTATCCAGAGGCTCTGGCAGATCCCTTCAAACCAATGGGGATG
The DNA here is from genome assembly GCF_964263255.1 of Lissotriton vulgaris. Lineage (NCBI taxonomy): Eukaryota > Metazoa > Chordata > Amphibia > Caudata > Salamandridae > Lissotriton > Lissotriton vulgaris. Next base: position 946,197,317 of record NC_141699.1, on the reverse strand, counting down.
ACATCTCCCCAGAGGAGAATGTATGCAGCTAAAGAAAAGGCAGCCAATCTGAGGATTGAAAGGGAAGAACTTGCCCTGGCCAAAGAAAGGCTTGCCTTTGCTAGAGAGCAACAATTGAGTGGGGTAGTCCCCACTGGTGGCAGCATTGTACCTAGCAATAGGGAAAGGAGTTTTGATACAAAACACCTTGGTAAGATAGTGCCCCCGTTTAAACAAGGGGATGACATCCACAAATGGATTACTGCTTTGGAGAGGGCCTGCACTGTGCAAGGTGTTCCCCAGAGTCAGTGGGCAGCTATCTTGTGGCTCTCCTTTGAAGGTAAAGGTAGAGACAAGCTCCTCACCACAAGGGTAGAGGATGCTAATAATTACCAAGTCTTGAAAAATACACTGGTTGATGGGTTTGGCCTAACCACTGAACAGTACAGGGTGCTGTTCAGGGATACCCAGAAAACTCAGTCTCAAGACTGGTCTGACTTTGTAGATTGTGCCACTAAGGCTTTTGAGGGCTGGTTGCTGGGCAGTAAGGTTACTGATTATAAAGGATTGTATAATTTGATGATGAGAGAACAAATTTTAAACAATTGTCAGAACCAGTTGCTGCATCAGCATCTTGTTGACTCAGATCTGACCTCTCCCCAAGAATTGGGAAAGAAGGCAGACAGATGGGTTAGAACAAGAGTTAAACAGAACCAGGGCCAGAATCAAGGTGGTCAGAAGAAAGCAGACCAGAAGGGTAAAGATTCTAAGGGGGAACAAAATGACCAGAAGTCTTCGACAGGTCCCCAACAACCCAAAGAGGGTGGGGGTCAGGCTCCCCAAAAGAAGAAAGAAGGCCAATCTAAAAGGTGGTGCCAATACTGCAAAAGTAAAACTCACTGGTTTAGTGAGTGCACCAAGAAAGGAGGAGGGCAGACTCCTGCCACTGCAGCCCCTAAGGCACCTGTGCCCCCTAGTACAGTCAGCAGTGGTAGTGCACCTCCCAAGGGTTTAGTAGGGTTAACCCTGGGTTCTGAGGGGTGTGACAACCTAGTTGGTACACTCACTCAGGCTGTCCTTGTCAGTACAGGGGATATGGATATGTCCCCTGACATAAGTCCCAATACTTTGGGCAAATACAGACAGACACCTTTCATTAATGGAAAAATGGCTCAGGCCTATAGGGACACTTGTGCCAGTGTCACAATGGTGACACCTAACTTTGTGGACCCTGGACAAATCATGCCAGGTACAGAATTCCTGGTGACCAATGCAAGCAATGTCACTACCAATCACAGTATGGCAATTGTAGCTTTCTCCTGGGGAGGGGTAACTGGCCAAAAGAATGTTGTAGTTAGTTCAGACCTCCCAGTGGATTGTTTGTTGGGCAATGATTTGGAGTCATCACAATGGTCAGAAGTGGAGCAGAGGACTCACATGGAAATGTTAGGCTTGCCAGCACATGTGTTTGCTGTGACCAGGTCACAGGTCAGGAAATGCCCCACTGAACAGGTGCTGGATCCTGGAACAATGGACCAGACACCTTCCAAGAAAAAGAGCAGTAGGGTTAAGGCTGTGCCTTCCCCCTTGCCCCAGGTTGTGGATCAAGTCTCAGAGGAGGCTGACCTACAGGAGTTGAGGGAAACTGAGCCTAGAGAGTTTGAACTTGATCAAGTTGAATTCTTGGGTTCAGGGGGACCCTCAAGGGAAGACCTGGGGAAGGACCAATTAGACTGCCCTTCTCTTGAACCCCTCAGACAGCAGGCTGCTGCTGAGGCTGCTGGGAACGCCACAGGTACCCACAAGGTATACTGGGAAGATGGACTCCTGTACACTGAGTCAAGAGACCCCAAGCCTGGCATGACCAGGAGGCTGGTTGTACCCTTGTCTCAGAGAGGTTTCCTCCTTACCTTGGCCCATGAGATTCCCTTAGCAGGTCACTTAGGCCAGACAAAGACTTGGGACAGGCTTGTCTCACACTTTCACTGGCCTCACATGAATGAGGATACCAAGGAGTTTTGTCGCTCCTGTGTCACTTGCCAAGCCAGTGGTAAGTCAGGTGGCACAACAAAGGCCCCCCTGATACCAATGCCTGTGGTGGGGGTGCCCTTTGAAAGAGTGGGGATTGACATTGTTGGTCCAATGGAACCCCAGACAGCATCAGGGCACAAGTTTATACTGGTGGTAGTGGATCATGCCACCAGGTATCCTGAAGCTATTCCACTTAGAACCACCACAGCACCTGTGGTGGCAAGGGCCCTAGTTGGAGTGTTCTCCAGAGTGGGCTTCCCTAAGGAGGTTGTCTCTGACAGAGGTGCAAACTTCATGTCAAGCTACTTAACTGCTATGTGGAAGGAGTGTGGTGTCAATTACAAATTCACTACACCCTATCATCCACAATGCAATGGGCTTGTTGAAAGGTTCAACAGGACCCTAAAAGGGATGATTCATGGACTACCTGAAAAGCTCAGGCGTAGATGGGATGTCCTGATTCCCTGCCTTCTGTTTGCTTACAGAGAGGTCTCACAAAAGGGGGTTGGCTACAGCCCTTTTGAACCTTTGTATGGGCATCCTGTGAGAGGCCCCCTGTGTTTGGTGAAGGAAGGATGGGAGAGACCTCTCAAAAAGCCTGCAACCAACATAGTGGACTATGTACTTGGTCTCCGCTCCAGGATGGCTGAGTATATGGAGAAGGCATCTGAAAACCTTAAGGCCAGTCAAGAACTTCAAAAAGCTTGGCATGACCAAAAGGCTGTCCTGACTGTTTATCAGCCTGGACAGAAGGTGTGGGTGTTGGAGCCAGTGGCCCCAGCAGCACTCAAAGACAAATGGTCTGGGCCCCACACAATTCTTGAGCAAAAGGGAGAGGTCACCTACCTGGTGGACCTTGGAACTCCCAGGAGTCCCCACAGGGTACTCCATGTCAACAGGCTCAAAGCATATGTCGACAGGAAGGACATGAGCTTGCTCATGGCCATTGATGAGGGACAGGAGGAAGAGAGTGACCCTCTCCCAGACCTGCTCACTCAGAATCCTGATGATGGGTCAGTAGATGGTGTTGTCTTTTGTGGCAGCCTCTCTGAACATCAACAGAAAGACTGTAAACAGGTTCTTCAGTCTTTCAGACATATGTTCTCTCTGACACCCAGTCAGACCACTTGGTGCACCCATGAGGTTGACACTGGTGACAGCCTGCCAGTTAAGAGTAAAATCTACAGGCAGCCTGATCATGTTAGAGACTGCATAAAAACTGAAGTGCAGAAAATGTTGGAGTTGGGAGTCATTGAACCCTCAGATAGCCCTTGGGCTAGTCCAGTAGTTCTAGTGCCAAAACCTCACACCCAGGGTGGTAAGAAAGAGATGAGGTTCTGCGTAGACTACAGGGGTCTCAATGCAGTCACTAAGACTGATGCCCACCCAATACCAAGGGCAGATGAACTTCTAGATAGATTGGCTTCTGCCAACTACTTAAGTACATTTGACTTAACAGCTGGGTATTGGCAAATCAGGTTAGCTGAGGATGCCAAGCCCAAGACAGCATTTTCAACCCCTGGTGGGCATTATCAATTTGTGGTAATGCCCTTTGGTCTGAAAAATGCACCTGCCACCTTCCAAAGGTTGGTGAATCAAGTCCTTACTGGGCTGGATGACTTCTGTGCAGCATATCTAGATGATATTGCTGTCTTTAGCTCCACCTGGGAGGATCACCTGGTCCACCTGAGGAAAGTGTTAGAGGCTCTGCAAGCAGCAGGCCTCACTATCAAGGCCACCAAGTGCCAGATAGGGCAGACACAGGTTGTATACCTGGGCCACCTTGTAGGTGGAGGCCAGGTTCAGCCACTGGAGAGCAAAATAGTGTCAATCAGGGACTGGGCTCCTCCAACCACCCAGACTCAGGTTCGAGCTTTCTTGGGCCTGACTGGATACTACAGAAAGTTTGTCAGGAACTATGGTTCAATTGTGACACCATTAAATGAACTGACAAGTAAGAAAATGCCAAAAAAGGTTCAGTGGACAGCAGGCTGTCAAAAAGCATTCGATGACCTAAAGCAGGCCATGTGCACAGCACCTATCCTTAAGAGTCCAGACTACTCCAAACCATTCATTGTCCAAACAGATGCTTCTGAGTTGGGTGTGGGAGCTGTTCTATCTCAACTGAATTTTGATGGTCAAGACCAGCCCATTGCTTTTATAAGCAGAAGGCTGACCCCCAGAGAGAAGAATTGGTCAGCTATTGAGAGGGAGGCCTTTGCTGTGGTTTGGGCCCTGAAGAAGCTGAGGCCATACTTGTTTGGCACTCACTTCAAGATTCAGACCGACCCTAAGCCCCTCTTGTGGCTAAATCAGATGAAGGGTGAAAACCCCAAACTGCTTAGGTGGTCCATTTCCCTACAGGGGATGGACTTTACAGTGGAACATAGACCTGGTACTGATCATGGCAATGACGATGGGTTCTCCAGATATTTCCACTTAGAACAAGAAGACTCACCTGGTCAAGGTTAGCTTATTGCCCCAAAGTTTGGGGGGGGGGGTCATGTAGGAGAGTAGGGTCTGCAATCCTATGATCACCCAGATTTTTTGCTTTTGTTTCACTGGTTTACGACTTTCTCTGGCTGTGGGCCTGCCAATCAGACCCACAGCCTGGCTGTTCTCTTTCTAAATTGCAACATGTACCCTAGGTGCCTTTACCAGATTGGTACTGGGCCACCTTATCAGACCCTGTAACTCAGGGCATAGGTGTACCCAGGGCTGCCAGGGGCTGCAGCATGTATTATGCCACCCCTGGCTGGCCTCCTAAATTTGACACAACTGGCTGCATGACAGCTGGGGCAAAGTCGTGTAATCACCCTTTGCTGTAGGTGTAGTATACCTATACCTAACCCTAAAATGGACACACAGATTCCTATCAGTCACTCCTATGGCAGGCCTTAACAATCCTGAAGGCAGAGTGCTTGGAATCGTGTGAGATGGTGCTCTGGCATGAGCTGAGCCTGTCTGCAGCTTGCGGAACCAAGTCCTAATAGCTGTTCCATGATATCGCATACCATATACTCTTAAGTGCATTATAATCCTCGCGGTTAAATGCTATCTTTGGTATTGCTTTATCAAAACATGTCGAGTAAGGTGTCATACGAATTGGAATACTAACCCCTCGCCAATTCTGGCGACGGGGTTAGCATTCCACCCTTCTAGAGGGACACGACATGTATGTAACTGTGAACCCCGGTTAAAGTTAACTAAAGCCTCAGCTCCACAAAATGGATGCTGCCACCACAGACACAAGTCTGACCCCCTGCAGCTGGGAGTCCTTCCAGCGAGGGGAGCCTGGACAAAGGGTTTCCTGTCAGGGGCGGTGCTAGCACCGTCCCAGACATGGTTTTGTGTATCCTGGGTAGGCAGGGCTTTACAGGAAGGTGACTGCTGAGTGGCACCCCGGTGCTCACTACGCATAGGCCAGTCTGAACCAGTTCCAGGGGCACACCAGCCCCTGGCCTGGGGAAGTCCGGCATGGGAGAGGGGTGTAACCACCCCCCTCCTAGTCCCACCCATAGGCAGGACCTAGTCACCGGGTCAGCCCCCTTTTTTAGTATAAAGATAGGAGCGGGCCCCCTGTTCAAATTAGATCATCTTTGGAATCAAGACACGACTTTCTGCGAAAGACATCAAGATTTCCTTCTTCAAGATTCTCCCTTGTGGCTAAGGAGTAGTCACCCTGCATCAAGCGGGCACCATCCTAAGAACACTGCGGTCTGCTGCAAGTCCTTCTTCACGAATCCGACGACCCAGCTCGACGAGACCCGGCTTCCCTGGCACCTCTGACCTCTACTCACCTCTACAGCAAAGCTGAGAACCGTGAGTGCGACGAGACCTCGAGGGACCGACGATCGCCAAGACTGCACGACTTCTGCATAACAAGCCCACCGAGTCTTCCACTGGTGAGTGCTTTGGGGTCCGAGAAGCCCCAACCCGGCGCAGCTCCAGCACCCAAGATCAGCCTCCCTGCATCTCCACGATCTGCGTGGGGCCCTTCTGCTGTTTGCTGTGCACCGCGTTGTTTGGCTACTAGCCGGCTGGCTTGTGGCCTTCTGAACGACGCCCGACGACAACACTGCTGCTGGTCTGGTTGCTCCAGACTGGCCCTTGCTTCCTTCTTCAAGAGAGGCACCCCGGACCCTCCTGGTCCACTCCAGACGCCATTTTAGGTCCACCGCGTGGGCTTGAATTTGCCAAGGCTTTGTTGCCCAATCCTGGGTCCAGCGACGCCGACAGCTTCTATCTTCGTGGGACAGCTCGATCCTCCATCCTGGTCGCCGACAACGCCTCCTGGTCCGTGAGATCTTCGAGCACAGCGTCACCCACTCGCCTAGTCGAGGTGGCTACCATCCGGTGCCCTCCTGGTGCCCACTGACTACTGGCTAGTAGTCTCGAACTTGGTCCCCTCTGCTTTCAGGTGTCATCTTCCATCGATCCAGGCTTGGATCCACCGAACTTTCTTCACTGGTCGCCTGCCAGCAACTTCTTTCTTCCAGGCTCCTGGTCCGTCAACGAGGATTCCCGACGTCCTTTGAGTCCTATGCAGCTGCAGCCCCTGGGCTAGGTAACTTCGGCATTTCGGTGCCCCAGCATAGCCTCACTATCCAAGGGTCCGAATCCACTTTCGTTTTCTTCCTACCAGGTCGGGTTCGCCCGAGAACACTAACTTTGCAAATTCTAGCTACCATAGACTTTGTCCCGCATCTCGCGTGAGAGTGCACACACTGCACCCGAGTCCCCTGGGTCTCCTAGAAGTAATCTAACGATTCTATAGTCAAGATCTAGCGATTCCAAAGCCTATTAGTACTGTACTTACCTGCTAGTAATTTCGCATTCCACTTTCCAAGTATATGGTTTTCCGTGCCCCTCGGGCATTTGTATATACTGTGCTAACTTAAGTATTTTTGTAAGAGTTTTGGTTTGTGCTTAGTACCCTGTCCTCATAAAGAGTACAGGGCTGTTGTGATTCTTAATAAATAACTGTTTATTTTCATAACACTTGTGTGGTGTCCTTTCACTTGGTATTCAAGGGGTATATGTGTGGTAAACAGCTGGCTTAACACGCCCTCTCGAGTCTTTAGCCTTAGACTGCTCGTATCCACGCTACTAGGATAGCTGGTCTATAAGGTTGACTTACAACCAATCATCAATAAGGGTTGCTGGACTGATACATAGTGTTCACTAGAATAGTGAGCACTGCATATCAGGCCACCTTCTCACATTGGGGACCTATGGTTAATAGTAGGAACCTGAGACAGTTGACTCGCGTGGTAGAATCGACTGCTAATATAACTGCAAGTGCTCTTGGTAATCTAACAGCAGAACTTCAGGCGGATAGACTTATGACGTTACAGAACCGTATGGTTCTAGACGTTGTTCTTGCAGATAGAGGTGGTGTGTGCAGGGTGATCCATTCGAGCTGTTGCATTTTCATCCTTGATAACGCTCCAACCGTATATCAAGCCATCTCGAAGTTGCATAAGATCTCCGAGTCCATACACGTGGACGTAGGTGATTGGACTCTACTAGGATGGTTTTGGGGCCTGATGTCGACGTGGGGTTGGAAGATTCTGATGATCATTGGGGTTGTTGTAGCATTCCTATTCACGTGCTGTCTTTGTGTGCAGTGTGGTCCTGCCTTATGTGGCCTTTGTGCTACGACGTGTATAAGACGGCCATCTGTTACCAAGGAAGCATTCATGGATAGAATAATGTTGCAGCAACATCTCAATGATTTGATGAATATCGAGATCGATTCTGATATCGACTAGTGCTTGCCTACATGAGGGCAAAAGGAGCGTCTGAGGTTCCATGAGAATCGTGATGACGTTTTGGACTTGTTCGAATATGGACGAGTTTGGTATCTACGAACCGCAAATGACGAGTTTAGTGGGTGTACGTGTTTTCGCTACACTGTCCTGAACCGTTCGTCTTTTCCGTGGGTTTCTCCATCCGAACCCACGGGTTCCATTTTAGATGCGGCATCCATTTTGTCTCTTGCCCTCAAGTAGCCAGCGAACGGACGCTGTCCGCTTCGTGACCCTGGGATTCCCAAGCTCTTGCGGAGGACACGTGTTTCTTTGAGTATGTCTTTATGACGAGGGGGATGACACTGCAAAGGCAGATGGCTCCGCTCGGGGCTCATCTTGCCGTGCCGGTCTATTGTTTCAGTTGTGCATGCATTAAGCACGAATCCTTTGATCCTGCAATCATGCTTCCGATATTGCTCCCCACACTCTTTTTCCAATCTGTTGTTCGTCCTTGGTCTTCCTTGCACCGGTTTCTATCCCTTCTCTTAATTCGTTTACAGCTAGAATGGAATGTACTTAATGGTGGGATAACGTGCTTTTACAGTTGGGAACTGGCGATGCTACTGTAATTATGTTCCGGGCTTCTGAAGACATGAAAGCGACCCTTTTGAAGTTTACTGTGGGAACTGAGTTGTAACCTTTTGTTCGCCATGTTGTGCAATGACGAAAACGTGTATAAAAGGAGCGTTCCACTTTTGCAATTTGAAGCAGTCTCCTAGAACCTACACGTGGTGTACTTCTTGCGATCTCTGTATTCCCTGCAGTAAATAAACTCTGATCTTTGACGCCGCAGGAAGTGTCCCGTGTCTGTGTTCTGTACGCCGGAACAGGTAACCCACGAAGGTTTCAGGTGTTGTTCCCTGGCACCGCTGGGTCTTAGAATAGCCCAGTCCTTCACTCCCCTCCAAAAGTGGAGCACCCCGGACCCTCCTGGTCCCCTCCAGACGCCATCTTGAGTCCAACGCGTGGGCTTGCCTATGCCAAGGTTTGTTGCCCCAATCCTGGGTCCAGCATCGCCGACAGCAGACACCTTCGTGGGACAGCTCGCACCTCCATCCTGATCACCGACAACGCCTCCTGGTCCGAGAGACTGCAGAGCTCAGCGTCGCCCACTCACCTGGTCGAGGTGACTTCATCCGGTGTCATCCTGGTGCCCACCTAATCACTTGCTAGTGATTAAGAACTGAGTCCCCTCTGCTTTCAGGTCGTCTCCATCACCGATCCAGGCTTGGATCACATCGAACTTCATCACTGGTCACCTGCCAGCAACTTCTTTCAGGCTCCATAGACTAACGAGGATTCCCAACGTCTTTTGAACCCTATGCAGCCGCAGCCCCTGGGCTAGGTAACCTGAGCATTTCGGTGCTCCAACGTAGGTTCACTATCTAAGTGTCCAGATCCTTTTTCGTTTTCAACCTAACTAGTCGGATTCGTCCGATAACTGTAACTTTACGAAAACTAGCATCCATAGACTTTGTCCCGCATCCCGCGTGAGAGTGCACACTCTGCACCCGATCTCCCTAGGCCTCCTGCTCCTAACCTGAAGGTTCAGTAGTGTAGTCCTAGCGATCCTGAAGCCTCTGGATTTTGTTACTTACCTGCTAGTATTTCGCATTCCACTTTTGGAGTATATGGTTTTTCGTGCCCCTCGGGCATTTGCGTAAATTGTGTGACTTTGTGTATTTTCCTAAGAGCTTTGTATTGTGCTTAGCGCCCTGTCCTCATAAAGAGTCCAGGGCTGTTGTGTTCTAAATAAATATACTTTATTTTCATAACAACTTGTGTGGTGTCCTTTCACTTGGTGATCAAGGGGTATATGTGATGGTATAACAGCTGGCTTAACACGCCCTCTAGAGCTTAGCCTAAAGACTGCTCTTGTCCATGATACTAGGATAGCTGATCTATAAGGTTGACTTACAACCAATCATCAATAAGGGTCGTTTGGTATGATACAAAGTGATCACTAGAATAGTGAGCACTATATATCAGGCCAACTTCTCACAGATGGCCGCCCCGGCGGCAGGGATGGCGCAGGGGAAGCAAAGGAAAGCAAGACGTCATCAGCCTATAAGCTAATCGTGTGGATATAAGCCCCGAATTTAATCCCCTTAATGGTCGAATGCGATTGCATGGCCTGCGCCCGGGGTTCCATATACAGCGCGAAGAGCAGGGGCGAGAGCGGACACCCCTGCCGAGTTCCGCGTTCGATGGGGAATACGGGCGATGAGCAGCCATTCACCCGAACCGACGCCGTGGGGAAGGTATAGCAGTTCAGGACCCACGTACGAAATCTCAAGCCTAACCCTGCCTTGATGAGCACCTGTTTCAAGTACGGCCAGTGGACACGATCGAAGGCCTTCTCCGCATCAATTGCCAACATCATGAGCTCTCCCGGCAACCTGGAGGCCCGTTCCACTAAGTCGAGTGCTCTTTTTGTGTTGTCGACCGTCTGGCGCTCCGGTATAAAGCCGGCCTGGTCCGGATCAATCAGACCCGGCATAAGTGGGCCCAGCCGCGTCGACAGTATACTGGTGTAAAGCTTCAGATCTGCGTGAAGTAACGAGATAGGGCGGTAGGCCCCGCATTGCGTTCGGTCCTTTCCCGGTTTGGGAATGACCGAGATCATGGCACTCATCAGATCTCTTGGGATGGCGCCGGGCTAAAAGGCGGCGGTGAAGCCATCCGGTCCCGGCGCCTTGGCCAGCTTGAGGCGGGAGATCGCGGCAATGACTTCTTCAGGACGGATCTCCCTGTCAAGGAGTTCTGATTGTTCCGTCGATAAAGCCGGTATGGACACCGAGTCCAGGAAGGCCGCCCCGTCTGCTGGATCCAGAGCAGCCCCCTTGTATAGTGTGGTATAAAAGTCACTAAATGCCTGCGCTATAGCTCTGTCCTCCGTCACTGTGACTCCGTCCTGCGTGTGTATTTCCTGCACCGAGTGTCTCTGCTGCTGTCCGCGGAGTGCCCGACCCAACAGCCTCCCGCATCTGTCTCCTCCCGTGTAGTATGCATGTCGTACCCGTAGTGCCGCGTATTCTGCTCTATCTTGATCTAGTGCTGCTAACTGTTGACGTGCCACTCACAACTGTTTCCACACCCGCGGCGCCCCTGTCCTCTGGTGTACCTGCTCCAATTCCTTTGTGCGGGCTGAGAGCTCGTCTCTCTTACGGGCCCTCTCCGCATTTACTGCTGCCGTGATTGCAATGAACTCGCCCCGTATGACTGCCTTGAGTGCTGCCCAATGTGTTGCATGTGAAGTGTCCGTCGGTGTGTTGTGTACCAGGTATTCAGCTATAGCTTCCTTGATCTTGGCCACAACCCCCTGTCTGTGCAGCAGCGTGTCCCTCAGTCTCCAGCAACCGGCACTGCGCCCCACCGGTGGAAAGGTAAACACCGCTGTGAGTGGTGCATGATCGGAAAGGGCTGCCGCTCCTATCTCAATGCTTGACGCCAGCGCTCTAAATTAAGTGGATGTTAGAAAATAATCTAGGCGCGCATAGGTTTTGTGGCCGTTGGAGTAATATGTCTAGTCCCGGTTGCCCGTGTGGAGGGAGCGCCACAAGTCCGTCATACCCAGTTCTGACAATCTGTTCCGTCCTCCCTCCGATAAAGTGCCTGCCTGCGTGGATCGCTGCGCTGACCTGTCAAGTAGGTTGTCAAAAACTAAATTGAGGTCCCCCCCAATCAGAACGTGTCTATCAGGTGCTGCCGCTGCTTCAGTAAGCACTTGGTGGAAGACGAGGAGGTTGGGACACCTTCGGGGGAATGTGTCGGAGTCCAATACCTCCGCCCCCGCCGCTGACTCAGTCGGCCCCAATCCCCACTGTCTCATCAAAAGCCCTCGTGCCACTTCATCGTTGGTTATCCGCTGTCGAAGGTTGCCAGTCCCAGCGCTATGGTTTCTACCGCAGCACGGCGACCATCTTCGATCTCTTGCGCGGCCGGGCGCCTCTGTCTTCGTCGTCGCCGTTGCTGTTTCCACTGCCCAGGGCCGTCCCTGCCATTTGCTCCCCCTCCAGGCTGATCGTCATCCTCCGTCGGTTCCTCGAGGCCTAGCAATTTGCATGCATCCCTGAAAGACCGCAACTGGTGAACCTTGCTGTCCAGCTTAAACACCAGGCAAAAGGGGTGACCCCAGCTATATGGGATGTCGCGTCGCAGTATTGCCGTGATCGGTCGGAATGACCGTCGTTTCTCCAGGGTGATGGAGGCAAGGTCCTGATATAGAGTCGGCGAGTGGGCACCATATGAGATGGTTCCCATCTGGCGCGCTTTGCTAAGGATCTCCTCCTTCGTGCGGAAGTCCTGCACGCAGACCAAGATGTCGGCCGGTTGGGACGAGGCCGCCTGGGCGGGCCCGTCCTATGGGCCCTGTCCAACCGAAGCGTTGAGTCCCCCCGGTCGGCCCAGGATGTGGTTGAAGAGGCCTTGGGTGAAATGGAGGAGGTCGTCTGTGTCGGGAGCCTGCTTCACTCCCCGAATCCTGATGTTGTGCCACCGGGAGCGGTTCTCCAGGTCCTCGGCGTGAGACTGGAGGTCCACCTGTTGGTCGTGAATACGGACTATTTTTCGCCCATCGCATTTGGTCTCTAGGTCCGCCACTCTTTCTCCTATGGCGTCAGTGTCGCGTCGGACTTCCTGTATTTCCTCCTGTAGTTCCCTCTTCAACGCGTGGATGTCCTCTTGCAGGCCAGCGAAGAGGGATTCTAGAAAGGTCTTTGTGATAGTCTCCTCAATGTCCGCCTTTCCCGAGGGTAGAGAGTCCCTGGTCTTCTTTTCCGTGCCGGTCCGTTGGCTGGATGTGGCGGTGTCCGTCCGCTTCCCCATTGTGCTGGGAGTGAATAGATCCTTAATAGTCCTGTCCTTCTGGATTCTCCCTGAGGACATGTCACTCAGGGCCTCCCCGGCCCGGACACCACCAGTGCTGCTTGACGGCGTGGGTTCCGGCAACGAGGGTGCAAGAAAGTTCGACGGGTCGGTCCGGTATTCAGGGGAGCTCACCTAGAGGCTGCGCCAGGAGCCCGCCTTTCCCCGCTCCGGTGCCGAGGAGACTACACTCTGTCCCTGCCCAAACCCCAGGGTGTCCGCAGCTGGACCAGGACACCAGTCACTGGTGTCCGGTTGCTCCTGTCCGGGCACTGGCCTCTATTTGCCCACCGAGCGCCTCCGTGTTCTGCTCGCAGTCTTGGGGCCTAGCAGGGCTTCTAGGATGCCACACAAGGGGCAGCTCCGACCAGCGAGTGGCTCAAAATGGCGGAAGCAAACTCCAGTGCGAATCAGGCGCTTCCGTTCGATTCCCCCTGTGGGCGCTACCTCGGCGCTTCCGAAACCCTCTGGGCCTGGTCGACGCGCCGACACTCTCAGCCGCCACTCGGGTACGATTCCTCCCCGCTGCTCCTCACCTCAGTCCCAGGGGCTCGGGTTCTGTGTTCCGTCCGCCGTACTCCGCGGTCGGGCCCACTTCACCTGGCCGCCTGCCCGTCCGCCGTCAGAGATCTGTCTCTGCCGCTACCACCGCAACCGTGTGTTCGCGGGCAGGGCCGTTTCTAGGTGTTTTGCTGCCCTAGGCGAGAATTGGAAAATGCCGCCCCCTCCCTTTTACTTTATTTGCAATTTGGACCAGTGTGTCTGTCAGTGTGTCATTGTGTGTGCCTCAGTGTCTGGAAAGGAGTTTGTGTATGTGTGGGGGTGTGCACGCGTTTGTGGGTGTGTCTGCGTGAATGTGTGTTTATGGGGTCTACAGAAAGGTTGTGTGTGTGGTTTGCGAAGATGTCTCTGTGGGGAGTTGTGTGTGTGTTTTTGGATGTATGGGGAGTTCATGTGTGTGTGTTTGAATTCGTGTGTCTAGATAGGGAGATCGTTTGTGTGTGTTTAGATGTCTACATAGGGCCTCTGAACCCTAGCGCCAATGCTCCTGCTGCACTAATGGAGGCTACGGCTCTGGTCGGTGCATCTAATTAACGAAGGAACTGAGATTAGAGAAGGTTTAAACCTGGATCATCGCTCTGGGCCTTCAGCATTGGAGCACTATTGCAGCAGCACCTGGCCTCGCGCTGGCTACATTAGGGACAAGCACGTTTTCGGTCCAAGGTGCATGAATGTACAGAAATGGAAGCGAGTGACCACAAACCTGTGCTGCATCTCTAAGCTGCCACAAGCTGCTCCGGGGATGCATGTTCATCTTCTGCACTACACCGCGCACTCAACACTCCTCACTGGAAAGCATAGGGAGCACATTTCCGTATACAATGTAAGTGCAGAAAGGTATTCCATCATCACATCTGCACCATTAAAGGCCCTTCCATCATGATAGCATTTATGAATCCCCTTGCTCTTGTACCCCTGCATCACAACCTGTTCGGTGACACACTTTCTCCTTCGACAAGAACGGATTTTCCAGGAAGTATTGGGGAATACCTAGTTCTAGACAAGGAACTATACAAAGGTACCATGTGCAGCACATTACACTCAATGACGCAATGCAAAATGGTGGGGCCAACAGGCAGAATTTGAAGAGGGCCCCTGAGTCTCCCATATCTCACTTTAAATCTTGGCCTTCAGTGTGGGCCCACTGGAGGATTTGAGGGCACCCTGCTCCAGAGGGACGGCAGGGTGTACTTTACGCCCTGGTTACACTAACATATTCCCTTGTATGCAAAACTCTCTCTCTGCCATTCTACATGTCTCTACATGAAGGAAATGATGTCTGGTGAACGTTGAAGCTGTTCACCAGGGCCTCTAATCAGAGCAGCATATTGTATATTGTAAAAGCAATGCCAATTTTGGAGGATTGCGCGCAATATGTGTCCCCTCTTTTTCGTCGAACACTGTCCCTCTGCCTACCCACTTTAAACCCACTTGTAAAAGAAATATGTTCTATTAACAGTGAAAATGCAAGCCGGTTGTGACCGTAACTGTAAGTGCTCAGAGAAAACCTGCATTGCAGCATATGGGGTCTGTGTTCTGAAGCACCGAGTCCTCTCAGCACTTCAGCAGTCCCAGCTTCTCCAGCCAGATCGTGTTAGAAAGATGAACTCCGGAGCCCATCCATTGAAAGGCCTTGCCTGAGAAAGCGCAGGTAACACCTAGCATTCCCGGAATCTAGAAGTTAGTTTAATCCGTCAATGCAACACAAGGCAATCCGCGGGTCCTCTGGAAAGGCAGTAGTGGCTGGGCACTGAAGCACACATACAGAGAGGACATTTCTGCTCCCGCGCGCATCCAGAGATGGATGCACACGTACACCTCCGCGCCAGTCTGCATACATTCACAACTACAGATATAACCACATATACACACAATAACTCAAACGGGCCTTCTTTCCTGAAGAATAGACTTAGGGAGCCACTCTAACGCAGGTTACATCGTGAGCTGCGATCCAAACCAAATGGGCACCAGGGGCATAACGCAGGCCCCTCCAAGCGGGGGAGGGGGCACGGTTCAGGGAGGGGGGCTCTAATCAAAACTAGATCAAGCTACATCACGTCCCTCGCCTCTCCACCCCCACCACCTCCATGCGAGCCGCTTACCTTGTGCATCCCTTCTGCAAAACACTTATTGTATGTGCGCCATGATCGTTCTGGGTCTTCCCATAGCAAGGGTAGTTATTTAAAAAATGCACTTATCAACTACCTGGCAGTTGGACAACCCGGATCCTAGCCCGGCCTGCTGGGAATCAGGTGGGAACTCTCTGCCTCCGCCGGCTGTGCGTGCACGGCCCCACACCCTTGGCGCCGAACGTGACGTCACGTAACGTCAAATTGTACAAGGCGCAAGGCGCTACCCAATGTGATTTCAAGTTCAAAGGCCATTCTGATTCCCAAACTCTTTTTTTTTGCCGCCCTCCCCCTTTGGCCGCCCTAGGCGGTTGCCTAGTGTTGCCTAGTGGTAGAAACGGCCCTGTTCGCGGGTCCGCAGTAGCCCCCGGACTGTGTCGTCCCAGGGGCCTCGCGCTGTCAACGCGCGGGCCGGACCCTCCGCTCCGGCGTCGGCTCTCGCGTAGTCTGGCGCCACCCAGTCGGACTGCCTCGCCGGGGCCCAAGGCCACGCCCCGCGGCTTCTCTCCGCTAGGCCCAACCCGGCCTCGCTCACAGCGGCACTTCTCCCTGTGTTCTGGGTGGCCCCAGCGTCGTTCGGTTCTCTCCTCCGGGTGCAGACCTCTCCCGGCTGTAAGCGCTCTCCGACGGGGCCCACTGATGGGGGATTGAAGCGTTGCAATGGTGCTATAAAGACGGCCGGCGGTGGGAGCTCTCGGAGACACGTCCGCTCACACCACCATCTTGGTCACGCCCCCCCATATCTGGTTTTAGACGCCGTTTTCCATTCGTCACCATTACGAATGCGCACCAAATGATACGCACCTCGAAGATCTAATTTGGTGTAGATCACAGCGGTCTTCACCTGGTCCAAAAGAACTGGGATCAATGGAAGGGGGTCCTTGTTCTTTATTGTGATCTTATTCAATGCTCTATAAATCAATACAAGTTCTTAATTCCCCATTTGCCTTAGGAATAAAAAAACAACAGAGAGGCCGCAGGTGACTTAGATGGGCGTATAAATCCGGTTTCCAAGTACTGATCAAGATATTGTCTCAAATGTTGGTTTTCTTTTTCTGATAATGCATATATCCGACAGTTAGGCACACATGAACCAGGCACAAGATCAATTTGACAGTCGTATGACCAATGAGGAGGGAGGGTCGCTGCTTTTGCTTCACTGAAGACTTCTTTAAATTACTTATAGGGAGTTGGTACCACGGTTTCTTTCTCTTCCGTGGTTGCAATTTGTCCCGTTGTAGATTCTTTTGTCTTTAACCCCGTCGCTGCTCATGACGAGCTCAGCTCATCATGAGGCACGGTTGAGCTGTGCTCAGGACGAGCTGAGCTCGTCATGAACAATGGGGATTCAGGGAATGCAGCACAGGAGGGGAATCTCTCAAGCACCCAAGGTGTTAAACATGTGGAGTGACAATATTGAGAAAGAAAAACAAGTTCCCTTTTTTGCCAATCTATTAAAGGGTTATGCAAGCAAAGCCAAGGCATTCCTAAAATAAAGCCATATTGTGGGGCTTGGATTACATCGAAATGAACTTCCTCTTTATGCTGTTGGTTATTTGTATCTATGCAGAACATCTGAATTTTAGAGGTTTGCATGGTAACAGGGCCTCCAGACAACATTTTGCCATCTACTGCTTTCACAATTTCTGGAGTGACCTTTTTCTCACAAGCAATTTGTAACCGTTGAGTTGTTTCAAAATCTACGAAATTCCCTGTTGCGCCTGAGTCTATTAGGACTTCCATTTGGTATATTTTTGAAGTCAACTGAATTTGTACTGCCAAACGGAAGTGAGATTTGTAGTTGGATACACAGGAATTTATTGAAGGGAAGGCGATGGTTCCCAAGAGATCCCCTTCTAAACATCTTGGGCACAATAGTTTCCCGACGTTTGCTCAGTTGTAGTCACAGCCACAGACTTGTTAGCACTCACAGTCTTACCTTTAGGTTTTATTGTGCAATCTTTCACGAAATGTCCCTTTCCACCAAAATAAAGACATTGGCCATTTTTACGTCTATTATCTTTTTCATCTTTAGACAATGGTTGCCTAAGAGTCCCGACTTCCATTGGTTCTGTAGTTGTTTCTGAACTACTAAGTTGATTTCTGGGTTTACTGTCGAACTTCCAACTTGATTTATCATATTTTTTCCTGTCAGTTCTTCTTTCGGACAGTCTATGATCCAGACGTAAAGTTAGATTGACTAACTCTGAACAAGTAGTTGGTTGAGGATCAATTTGCGCAAGAACGTCTTTCAGGTCATCTTTTAACCCTTGATAAAAGAGTGCTGCCCTCTTTTCTTCAGGCCACGAGGTTTCTGCAATTAACCTATTGAAATGTGACAAATAGGAAATAAGGTCTCTATTCCCTTGTCGTAGCTGTAATAGTTCGCGAACTGCGGACAGAGTCACCAGTGGCGGCTGGTGACATTTGAAATTGGTGTGGCGTAAAATTGGCGGTGGAGAAAAAAATACAGGAACAAACACCACACAGTACCATACAAAGAATAGAAACCAACCCCACATCAAAACTAATGCAGCGCGCTATGTGAAAGTGAACTCAGCATGTTCATAAAGTGATCACATATTTTAGAAAATATTCATTTCGTGAAACCATCATGCAGTGTTAGAGGCTTAGCTTATGAGTAGCTTCAAATAGAATGAAAACACAAAACAGGTATTACAGCAAATGTTGCCTGCAGCGGGCACCAATGCATTGTATATTCCATACCTTGCAAATACATATACAGGGTAAATTTACGCGATGAAAACTACCCAGATTTGAAAATGTGGGATACTTTTTTTTTCAGCTGAAACACGCTAATGAGGGCCACTTTCATTTTAATGCCCAGATGTATTTGCTGTGCTAGTCCGACCCTGGCTGTTGCACGTATTCCGAGTGAATTTATCAATAAATAACACATGACTCAACCCCCAGTGGCTCCAATTGCCCTGTTGGTCCAGTGTCACTCCGAACTGAGGGAGTCCTTGCTGGGTCGGAGGTGCACTCACACGGAGCTGTTTACATAACGTGCTCGCCGTGCAAACCGTAGCAGCCCTCTCAATTGACTCCAGTGACGCCATTTAAACTTATTTTAATTAATGTTTAACCTATCGCAGATACTGTTTTTAACACTCCGTCGATCGTCAGCCCCTCCTTATCCTCTCACTCCCAAATATACAATTTGGCACCGGCATGACTGAGCTAAACTGTGTGAATCAGGCGAGTGACGAAGGTGCTGGTGCTGACAAGTTCGTGTCTAGTCAGAGGCCAGTCACTCCTCTGATGTCAGGGACAGACTGATTTGCATATAGCCAGGTTCTGAGCTGGGATGGGGCAGTGAGATAAATAACGGTGATGGATCAAGCCCTGATCTTTGGACTGGGTAAGAGTGGTCTGCTCAATTCAGACACTCTGTTCATCACCACCCCCTTTTGTAAATCGATTTTGGCCACTATAGGTGTGGCAGGGTATACTCAGACATGAGTCCCTTTCTCACTGCTCCATCAGGATTCAAGCAAGCCGGGCCGAAGAGGCTGAAATGCCAGAAACCGGTCCCCGGTAGCTTGTCTCCTTTCTGGTAAAGAATTGGCTTGGTAGTTTAGTCTGCCCTGTTCCCATGATGCACTGGGCCAGGGACAGACTGATTTGCATATAGCCAGGTTCTGAGCTGGGATGGGGCAGTGAGATAAATAACGGTGATGGATCAAGCCCTGATCTTTGGACTGGGTAAGAGTGGTCTGCTCAATTCAGACACTCTGTTCATCACCACCCCCTTTTGTAAATCGATTTTGGCCACTATAGGTGTGGCAGGGTATACTCAGACATGAGTCCCTTTCTCACTGCTCCATCAGGATTCAAGCAAGCCGGGCCGAAGAGGCTGAAATGCCAGAAACCGGTCCCCGGTAGCTTGTCTCCTTTCTGGTAAAGAATTGGCTTGGTAGTTTAGTCTGCCCTGTTCCCATGATGCACTGGGCCAGGGACAGACTGATTTGCATATAGCCAGGTTCTGAGCTGGGATGGGGCAGTGAGATAAATAACGGTGATGGATCAAGCCCTGATCTTTGGACTGGGTAAGAGTGGTCTGCTCAATTCAGACACTCTGTTCATCACCACCCCCTTTTGTAAATCGATTTTGGCCACTATAGGTGTGGCAGGGTATACTCAGACATGAGTCCCTTTCTCACTGCTCCATCAGGATTCAAGCAAGCCGGGCCGAAGAGGCTGAAATGCCAGAAACCGGTCCCCGGTAGCTTGTCTCCTTTCTGGTAAAGAATTGGCTTGGTAGTTTAGTCTGCCCTGTTCCCATGATGCACTGGGCCAGGGACAGACTGATTTGCATATAGCCAGGTTCTGAGCTGGGATGGGGCAGTGAGATAAATAACGGTGATGGATCAAGCCCTGATCTTTGGACTGGGTAAGAGTGGTCTGCTCAATTCAGACACTCTGTTCATCACCACCCCCTTTTGTAAATCGATTTTGGCCACTATAGGTGTGGCAGGGTATACTCAGACATGAGTCCCTTTCTCACTGCTCCATCAGGATTCAAGCAAGCCGGGCCGAAGAGGCTGAAATGCCAGAAACCGGTCCCCGGTAGCTTGTCTCCTTTCTGGTAAAGAATTGGCTTGGTAGTTTAGTCTGCCCTGTTCCCATGATGCACTGGGCCAGGGACAGACTGATTTGCATATAGCCAGGTTCTGAGCTGGGATGGGGCAGTGAGATAAATAACGGTGATGGATCAAGCCCTGATCTTTGGACTGGGTAAGAGTGGTCTGCTCAATTCAGACACTCTGTTCATCACCACCCCCTTTTGTAAATCGCTGTTGGTCCAGTGTCACTCCGAACTGAGGGAGTTCTTGCTGGGTCGGAGGTGCACTCACACGGAGCTGTTTACATAACGTGCTCGCCGTGCAAACCGTAGCAGCCCTCTCAATTGACTCCAGTGACGCCATTTAAACTTATTTTAATTAATGTTTAACCTATCGCAGATACTGTTTTTAACACTCCGTGGATCGTCAGCCCCTCCTTATCCTCTCACTCCCAAATATACAATTTGGCACCAGCATGACTGAGCTAAACTGTATGAATCAGGCGAGTGACGAAGGTGCTGGTGCTGACAAGTTCGTGTCTAGTCAGAGGCCAGTCACTCCTCTGATGTCCCTACTTGTTCGGTGTGCAGGGGAACGCCAGTTCTCTTGTGTCAGTGAATTAACGAGACATGCGTTTGTGCCTGCTTACTGGCACTATGACTATGAGAGATGGAAACAAACATACAAACTACTGTCACAAACGGATGAGAGAAACTCGCACTTTATTTACTCGGAACTTTTATACAGAATGCAAAGCATGACTGTATTTTCGGCTGAATTGGGTTACATGTTACAACTCATTTACACACAGTCACAGAGGCCCTTATTTAAGGCAACCCAAGGAACGTGCCAACAATGTACAGTCTTCAGAGTTTATTCGATGTTATATTGTTTTAATTTTTAATTATTATGTATGCACATGCACAATAGCACTCACCACATGGGAAGGAAGTCGGAACGGGAAACCAAGAATAAGGCGTGAGCGCTCTCACTGCACAGGACCATCTCTTCCCAGAGCAAGGGCAGGTGGCACGGCGACATCGCAGTCCCACCTGCCCCATCACAGTCAGGCACGGGTTGCCAAACGCAGCCGCAAGAAGAGCTCAGAGCATCCATAGAAGCACCAAGCACCTGCACGCCACTGCCAACGGACCCGAGCCGGCCCACAAGGAGGCATGCATGAGCTGAGCATCCCAGGTGACAGGGTAAAGGAGTCCCGGCCCGTGGCGCAACACAAACCACCTCAACCCCCAGACTAGAGAGCTTCTTCTTCACCCCTCTGAAACCCGCCTCCTTAACGAAATCCCCCTCACAGTCCGAAGCCGGCAGAGACAGGCAACATTTAAATACTTAAGTATAATTTACATGCGATATGTATGTATGTATGTATGTATGTATGTATAGGCGTTCTTTTATAGCGCTATAACTGTCACCCGACGGGCATCCTGGCGCTTAGACTGTTATGACACAATACATGATGTTTCCAGCTTCCAATCTATTTACATTGTTCTGGGGAACAGATGGGTCTTTAATGCTTTTTTAAAGGAAGAAAAATCTTCCAGGCCCCTCAGGCCTAGCGGTAGAGAATTCCACAGCCGCGCTGCGGTAAACCTGAAGGACCGACCACCCATCCGGGACCTCAGAAACTTGGGTACTACCACCAAGTAAGCAGAGGCTGACCGGAGTGGTCTTGGAGGGATGTACCATGAGAAAAGGTCCTGCAGAGGAGACGGGCCTTGTCCGTGTAGAGCCCTAAAAACCAAACACAAAGCTTTGAAGTTCACCCGTTGAGAGATTGGCAACCAATGGAGGTCCCTAAGTGCCTTGGCAGAAGAGTCCAGGCGGCGTCGCGAGAGTGCCAGTTTGGCAGCAAAATTCTGTACTCGTTGGAGTTTTCCTAGCAGAGTAACTGGTGCCCCCAGCAGCAGTGCATTGCAGTAGTCGAGACAACTTAAAATTATGCTCCGCACTACCTCTGGTCTGGCCTGTACCGGGAGCAAGGGTAGAATCTTTCGCAATGATCCAAGTAATGCCATACAAGTGGCCACCGTTTTGTTCACTGATGTGTCCAGCTGTAAGTCGGAACTAAACATTACCCCCAAATTCCGAACCGATTCGGCAGGCAGACTAGTACCTTGGAAATCAGGAGGCCAAAAACCCTGTGGTAGGGGTCTGGGGGTCCGATCCATAGAGCAATGTAGCACCTCGGTTTTCGAGCTGTTAAATTGTAGGGAGTTGTTACCCAGCCATTCTGCCGTGGTGCTCATGCATCGATGGAAGACCTCCTGTGACACCCCGACCTTACCCTCAAACGAGAAGATAAGTTGGGTGTCATCGGCGTAGTTGGTGACTGTTATGCCAAAAGATTTAATCAGCGTGATCAGGGGACGGAGGTAAAGATTGAAAAGAATGGGGCTGATGGCCGAGCCCTGGGGTAGTCCCTGACCAACCCTCCTGATGTTGGATTTAAAGGGTGGCAGGGCAACTACCTGGTGCCTTTGATCGAGATATGACACCAGCCATTCAAGGGCCAAGCCCGACACCCCAGCCTCCGTCAGTCTCCTGATCAGGATTGCATGGCTGACCGTGTGAAACGCGGCTGACATGTCGAGCAGCACTAAAAAGGCTGCTCGACCCTGGTCGGCACGCGTTCGAAGGTCATCAAGAACAGTCACCAATGCCGACTCTGTCCCATGTGCCGGTCTAAACCCAAACTGAGCCACATCCAAACAATCAGTAGTCTCAAGAAAGTTGGAGAGATGTTTTGTGGCCAGTTTCTCTAGAATTTTAATAGGGAATGGCAAGAGGGAGATGGGCCTAAAGTTGGCTGGGCATGTGGGGTTCAGATTCTCCTTTTTAAGCAGTGGGGAGACCACCACCAATTTCCAGCAATCTGGAACCCGTGCTGAAGTGAGAGACTGGCGACAGATGGAAAAAAGTGGGGGAAACAGCTCTTCACGAAAAAGTTTCCAGAATTTGGGTGGAAGAGGATCAGAAGGTGAGCCAGAGGACACCCAGTCAGCCAAAGAGCAGAAATCCTCAAAAGATGGTAGAGGAAAGTTGCTCAGCTCACCTGATTTAGTACACTCTTTCCTATTCTCAAACGAGATGGAATCGTGCACAGCACGGCCAGTTGACGAGGGAAGATTGTTTTAGATGTTGGCAATCTTATCCTCAAAGGCCTGTGCTAGCGAATCACAGAGAGCTTGAGAGGCCGTGATGACATTTTTGGTACAGCCAGGATGGGCCAGGTCCTTTACGATCTTAAATAAGGCCTGAGATTTATTTACAGCTGCCATCAAAGATTCTTCTAAGAATCTAGCTTTGGCAAGCTTGATCTGGATTTTATAGGACGCCAGTGCTTGTTTGAAGAGGACTCTATGTGATTCCAGGTACTGTTTCCTCCAGGTCCGCTCAGCCTGTTTACATTGGAGCTTGAGCTGCCGAAGTTCTTCCGAGTACCATGGCATAGCAAGATTAGTCCTATCTTTGATTTTTCGCAGCGGGGCCAAAGAGTCCAGAGAAGCCGAGATTTGCTGACAGAGAGTCTCGTAACTTACGTCCACATTCCCTCCCAATACAAAGCCATCTGGCAGCAGAGAGGGCAAGATCGTTTGTTTGAGGAGTCTAGACCATTGTCTCCCTATTCTAGTGCCCCCCCCACTCCCTTTCTTTAATGGAGCACTAGTGCACGAGAGGGAGAACTGGACGAGGGCGTGATCCGTCCAACACTGAGGCAGGACGTCACGTATAGCCGTTCGACAAGCGTCAGCAAAAAGTAGATCAAAAATATGGCCCTTTGAATGGGTTTTGGAGAGTACCAGTTGTTGTAGCTCAATATTATGACAAGCTTGGACCAGCTCTACATAGGCCGTCCTGGTCGGTCCCTCTTGTGAGAAGTTGGCCTGATATGTAGTGCTCACTATTCTAGTGATCACTGTGTATCATTCCAAACGACCCTTATTGATGATTGGTTGTAAGTCAACCTTTTAGACCAGCTATCCTAGTAGCATGGACAAGAGCAGTCTTTAGGCTAAACTCTAGAGGGCGTGTTAAGCCAGCTGTTATACCATCACATATACCCCTTGAACACCAAGTGAAAGGACATCACACAAGTTGTTATGAAAATAAAAGTATATTTATTTAGAACACAACAGCCCTGGACTCTTTATGAGGACAGGGCGCTAAGCACAATACAAAAGCTCTTAAAGAATTTCTGAAAGTCGCACAATTTACGCAAATGCCCGAGGGGCACGGAAAACCATATACTACAAAAGTGGAATGCGAAATACTAGCAGGTAAGCAACTAATCTCAAAGACTTTAGGATCGCTAGGACTGGACTACTGAACCTTCAGATTACGAGCAGGAGGCCTAGGGAGATCGGGTGCAGAGTGTGCACTCTCACGCGGGATGCGGGACAAAGTCTATGGATGCTAGATTTCGTAAAGTTAGTGTTATCGGACGAATCAGACTAGGTAGAGCTGAAACGAAAAAGGATCTGGACACTTAGATAGTTAAGCTATGCTGGAGCACCGAGATGCTCAGGTTACCTAGCCCAGGGGCTGCGGCTGCATAGGTCTGAAAAGACGTCGGGAATCCTCGTTGCAGTCTATGGAGCCTGAAAGAAGAAGTTGCTGGCAGGCGACCAGTGAAGAAGTTCGATGTGATCCAAGCCTGGATCGAAGATGGAGGATACCTGTAAGCAGAGGGGACCAAGTTCTGAATCACTAGCCAGTGATTAGGTGGGCACCAGGATGGCACCGGATGAAGTCACCTCGACCAGGTGATGGGCGACGCTGGGCTCTGCAGTCTCTCGGACCAGGAGGCGTTGTCGGCGACCAGGATGGAGGTGCGAGCTGTCCCACGATGGTATCTGCTGTCGACGTCGCTGGACCCAGGATTGGGGCAACAACTCTTGGCAAATGCAAGCCCACGCGGTGGACTCAAAATGGCGTCTGGAGTGGACCAGGAGGGTCCGGGGTGCTCCTCTGTTGGAGGGGAGCAAGGGCCAGTCTGGAGCAACCAGACCAGCATTGAAAGTGTTGTCTTTCATCGTCAAGAGGGCTACAAGCCAGCAGGCAAGTGGCCGGACAACGCGGTGAGCAGCAAAGAGCAGAAGGGCCCCACGCAGATCTCGTGGATGCTGGGGGGCTGGACTTCGGTGCTGGAGCTGCTCAGGGTTAGGGCTTCTCAAACCCCAAAGCACTCACTCGAGGATCCCTCGGCGGTCGTGCTGGATAAGCGTCGTGCAGTTCTGAAGATGGCCGGTCCCTCGAGGTCTCGTCACACCCACGGATCTCAGCTGGGCTGATGATGTAGGTAGAGGTCAGAGGTGCCAGGGAAGCTGGGTCTCGTCGTGCTGGTCAGTCGGATTCCGGAGGAAGGACGTGCAGCAAACCGCAGTGTTCTTAGTTGGTGCCCGCAGATGCAGGGTGACTACTCCTTAGTCACAAGGGAGAAATCTTGAGAAGAAGTCTTGAGTTCCTTTCGTAGAAAGTAGTTTCAGGATTCAAAGATGATCTAATTTGGAAGGGTCCCCGCTCCCACCTTTATACTAAAGAAAGGGGCTGGTATGGGACTAGGTCCTGCCCATGGGTGGGACCAGGAAGGGGGGGTGGTTACACCCCTCTCCCATGCCGGACTTTCCCCAGCTCAGGGGCTGGTGTGCCCCTGGAACCGGTTCAAACTGGCAGATGCACAGTGAGCACCGGGGTGCCACTTGCAGTCACCTTCCTATTCAGCCCTGCCTACCTAGGATACACAAAACCCTGTCTGGGATGGTGCTAGCACCGCCCCTGACAGGAAACCCTTTGTCCAAGCTCCCCTCGCTGGAAGGACTCCCAGCTGCAGGGGGTCAGACTTGTGACTGTGGTGGCAGCATCCATTTTGTGATGCTAAGGCTCTAGTTAACTTTAACCAGGCTTCACAGTTACATACATGTCGTGTCCTTCTAGAAGGGTGGAATGCTAACCCTGTCGCCACAATTGGCGAGGGGTTAGTATTTCAATTCGTATGACACCTTACTCGACATGTTTTGATAAAGCGATACCAGAGTTGGCAAATAACCGCGAGGATTATAAGGCACTTAAGAGTATATGGTACGCGTTATCATAGAACAGCTATTAGGACTTGGTTCCACAAGCTGCAGACGGGCTCAGCTCATGCCAGAGCACCATCTCACATAATTCCAAGCACTCTGCCTTCAGGATTGTTAAGGCCTGCCATAGGAGTGACTGATAGGAATACATGTGTCTATTTTAGGGTTAGATATAGGTATACTATATCTAAAGCAAAGGGTGATTACACCACCTTGCCCCAGCTGTCGTGCAGCCAGTTGTGTCAGATTTAGATGGCCAGCCAGGGGTGGTGTGGTAAATAGTTTTACCGGACAATTTTTGAATACATTAATAAGGATAGCTCAATCAAATGAGAGGCAGAGTCCGTGGTATCTGAGTCATACGGGCTTTAATGAAATGCCTCGAGGCATGGGACATCGGGTTCCATCACCACTAAGGTTCAGGAAGGGACATTCAACATTTTATTAACATCACACAATATATATAGTGAAACAGTATAATTGAAATGAATACAGTAGGCGTAACAGGTGAAAAGAGAGAGATAAGAACACATGTGCGTAACAGGAGGCGTGTAAGAAGGCGTACACGTGGGCGTGCACTGAACATGTCAGAGAAACGTCACAGGAAACGTCACAAGTGGGTGGATGCTTAGAGAAAGTTTGCAGAATCAGCAGAAACTTTTGGTATGCATGCGCGCGCAACTGAGCATGACGTGCAACTGGGGAGAGCTGGGGGCTTTGACTTTTAGCACTAGTAGAGGAGACTAATGTCTGGGATGTCAGAACGACCTGTACTTGTAGCATATCTGGTATCTTATGTTTGGAGGATGTAGTGTCTGAAGTAAAAGGTCTCTTGGGCAGAGGCCGTTCATCACTGAATGCTAGTGCGTGCATATGGATCTTCATGTAGAGTGCGGGGGCCATGGGCCTACCATGGTAACAGGAGCAGTAAATTACTTGCATGGAGACAGGAAGGCAGGGCCCTTTGCTCTGCAGCCGGGAATATGTTTACCTATTTCACCAGACTGGAATGTGTTTGAGGAGGTTGACCAGATAACTTGTAGGCAAAATACTATTTTGGCAGGCAGGCCAGGCCGAGCCGGGCACCGCTTCGCCAAGCAGGAAGTAAGGCAGAGGTCAGGGATGCATACCTAAACTGCAGCTTTCAGAGGCAGAAAAGAACTCGGAGCCTCGATTAAGGGTCTGGCTCGGCTGGGCCAGAAAACATGGAGAAAAACGTGTGCGAGATTCAAAAGTGTACCATGTAAAGACGTTGGCACCATAGGCCTAGAAGCCTAATTAACGTGATTTTCTTGGTGAATTGTATAACTGACATGTTAACGTTGGACGCAAATGCATATGCGTCTTACTAGCAGGCACGGAAAAGGAATTACATGACATACATGGGACACGTGTGTTTGGATGGGGTGCGAGTGGGGGACACATTAGCTACCTAAAATTTCTATTTCCTCATTCCCTCCTTGGCCCCTACTTCACCCTTCAGGATATGTCTATTTTCATGAGACCATCTATCTGTTCATATAACATCATCTGCTCTTCTTTCTTTATTCGGGAACGGGAACGTGAAATTGGACGGGGAATACAAGCTGTGGCGCACAAGCCGTAAATCGCTGGCCCACATTGCAGACAGAGACAACAACTGAATACTATGAGCAGTATTATTCCTAGGAATGACAATACTTTCCATCCCCAGGCAGATATCACACTCCAGAGCCAACCGGACCATGTCCAGGTGCCTGGATTCTGGTGTATCAGGTGAGCAATTTCGTGAAGCCGTGTTATGGCCTTATACACGGATGGTGCGTTATTAGGAATGAAAATACAACAACTGGATCCGATCACTCTACAAGCCCCGCCCCTATCGGCCAGGATGACGTCAAGGACAAGGCGATTTTGAAGAACAACAATTCTCATAGCAGATTGCTCTTCGGTCAGGTTACCTAAAGCAAAAGTAGTTTCGTTCACTACTACTTCAAGAGTTCTCGTTAACCTGCGTATTATTTTACTGTTCTGGACAGGACCTATGAACCAGAAGTATCCTTAAACATAATCCTTATACTGGTCCCATGCTGATTCGGAATCATCAATAACAGGAGGGAGGTCTCTTCTGTGTCTGACATGCATAAGGCGTGTATTTCGATGATAATCAGGTGGGGCTAGAAAAACAGGTGGTAATAGGAACGCAATATAGCACGTTCCATCCCAATCCAAGGGCAGACGTACATAAGCCGTCTGACCACAAATAAAATAGGAATGGCGGGAAGCTTTGAAAGTAGACTTTCCTTTATCACTGAATTCGACCACAGTAATACATTCACTGTGTCCTAGATGTACTGAACCATTCTTTTTAACACATACTTCGCCTTTCACTGGCAAAACTGTTATAAACGGCAAGTTCGAATTAGTCTCGGACTGGACGTTCAGAATCATGAGATTGAGGGAAACGTTACCTAATTCATACACTTCATTTTCTAGATCGGTCCCTGTCCTTTGGGGAAGACCGTCTGCGTCTGGGAAACATGCTTGATTCATGACTGTATTCAGGTTCCCCTATATCCAATTGCCTTGGGAAACTTGGGACTTACTGTCTAAAGAGGACATTAGAGCAAACCATGCTCCACATGAACCATTATGTGTAAACGGGTAGGGAAAGAGAGGCAGAGCTCCCTTGTATTTCTGATAAGGTGGGAGTCTGCCACATATCCAGCAATTCGTGGCATTACTGGTCTGGTGAGAATGGTGTAACATACGAATGAAAGTGTTGTTGCGCATTGCCAATCGATAAGATAATTCATGAGGGGGCAGATCACTGAAAGTGTGCTCTATGGTGTCATTAGAAAAAGTACGTACATGTGAGTCAAGAGGAAAGAAAACATGTAGCATCAAGCTTATGCATATAATCAAAACACTCAGAAAAAACATGAAAATTAACGTTATGATGCACCTGCTATGCAAGTGTTTGCAATATTTGTCTCTCTTTTCGATTCGCCTATCTCTCTGACTACTTGGGTCTATCTTATTCATGTCAGAAACCTGTCTAACCGCTTCACCCGAGGGGGACTTAAACAATTAAACGCTGTCTGACTTACTAGACCTCAACTTTGCTCGATACTCCTGTTGGGGAGTTTTTTCTAGCAGGGGGAGTTTAGAGTCAGTGTCTGAAACGGGGCAGTCTTTATTTTTAGTCTCTGGACACAATCCATAAAACCGCTTCACGTGGCTAGAGTGGAGCCACCCCTTGCGACCTTCCAGCTTTACTGCAGTCCTCGTCGTCATCAACACCAACTTTGGCTGTTTCCACCTCGGCTCCAGAGGGCTTGAGCGGTCGAAGTTGCGGACGTAAACATAATTCCCAGGAACGATTTCATGCGGTTTTACTTGGGTGTTGTCCGGGAAGGCAGCCGCGACCTGTGAACGACAAGATAGTAGTGCAGACATCAAGGAAGCTAGGTAATCTGTCAGCATATTACTGTCGACATCGGTTATTTTTCGAGGCATAGGCGTTCCCCACATATTGGGAGGTCGGCCGAAGACTACCTCATAAGGAGATAGTCCGGTTCTAGAATGGGCTACCATGCGCATATAAAAGAGGGCAACTGGCAGGGCTACTATCCAATCTACACCTTTTTCTGCACAGATTTTTGCTAATCGTGTTTTCAGAGTCTGGTTGTGACGCTCGACTAGACCCGCTGCTTCGGGGTGTCGTACACAGTGAAATTTCCACTGGTAACCTAACAGGAGTGATACCTGTTTCATAAGTTCGGACGAGAATGGCTGTCCATTATCTGAGTACACGACACGGGGCAAGCCGTATCGTGGGAAGAATTCACGAACCAACTGCTTGGCAGTGGTCGCGGCAGTGTAATCTGGGACTGGATATGCTTCTGTCCATCTGGAAAGGGCACATACAACTACGAGGACATATTTAAATCCTCTACATCGGTCCATCTGGATATAATCCATCTGAAGGACCTCAAAAGGATGGTCAGGAGGATGGAATCCCCCTTGTTCCACGGGAATACCTTTGCCTGGATTGAACTGACAACAGATCATGCAGGTACGCACTTTGTTTTGCTGCTGCACGTAAATGCTTGTTAAACCAGAGGTTTTGAATGCTGTCTAACATGGCTTTTTCTCCTAAGTGTGCTGGACTATGTGCTGTATTAATGATAACTTGAACCATAGAGTCGGGGAGGAACCATGTGGCTCTTCCCTTCGTCATCCATCCCTGATCTGTCTGGATCCCTCCTTGTTCAGTCCATTTCTTGATTTCGTCTGTAGTGACATGTGTCGGTATGTCGAGTACATCTAGAGTGGGATCCTTCACTGTCATACAATGTGTCTGTGTTGGTACTTCAGTCTTTGTCGGATCTGTCGGTATGTCTGTTTGAGTCTGAGCTGTGAGTTTAGCTGTTCGATCTGCCAGGTCGTTACCCTGGGAAATAGTGTCAGTGACTTTAGTATGTGCCTTGCACTTCATGATGGCAATGGATGCAGGTAAGTGTATTGCTTCTAACAGAGCTTGAATGAGGGGACCATGCTGTATCTTGGCGCCATGAGAAGTTAAAAAACCTCTTTCTTGCCAGAGGATACCGAAGTCGTGAACAACTCCAAATGCATATTGTGAATCTGTATATATATTTACTTTCAGGTTCTTGGCTCGGATGCAGACTTGGGTCAGAGCAATGAGCTCTGCCGCTTGGGCAGACAATGTGTCAATACGATGTGTTTCTATGACTTCAGTCTCAGTGGTCACTGCATAGGCGGCCACTAACTCTCCTGTGCTTGTTCTCATACATGAACCATCCACATAAAGTGTCAGGTCTGGGTCGGGTAATGCAATGTCTGTCAAGTCTTGTCTAGGTTTCGTTACTGTATTGATGACTTCTACGCAGTCATATGGTATCGGGTCAGTTGTGCTCGAGGGTAACAATGTGGCAGGGTTTAATGTATTGCAACGTCTGATCTCTATGTGTGGCTGAAACAATATCAATTCATATCCTGTCAGTCTTGCTATGGTCAAGTGTTGTGTCTGGGTTCGATTCAGAAGAACTTCCACAGAGTGTGGAACTTGTACTGTCAGGGGATGTCCTAACACTATTGAGTCGCTTTGTCTGATTGCTAAAGCTGTCGCTGCAACTGATTTGAGGCACGCAGGCAGAGCCTGGGCCACTGGATCCAATGTACTAGAAAAATAAGCACAAGGCTTATGGTGTCCTGCTTGATCTTGTGTAAGCACAGATAATGCTGTGCCATCGCGTTCAGTAACAAAAAGTGTAAAAGGTTTGCTGTAACATGGTGTCGCTAAAACAGGTGCTTGACATAAGGCTTTCTTTAAGTCCTCAAAAGCTTGTGTATGTTCCTGAGTCCAAGGGAGGACAGTCGAAGTCGCTGCCTCCTGTGTTGTCAACTGTATGAGTGGTTTAGCTAGATATGCATACTGAGGAATCCATTGTCTACAGTAAGAAGTAAGGCCAATGAAGGCCCGTACCTCCTTTTGTGTCTTGGGTTGTGGCAGATGTGCAATTAACTGGATACGATCTGGTGTCAGCGGTCTCCCCCACTTGGACAGCAAGTGCCCAAGGTATACCACTTGCTGGGCACAGAATTGTAGCTTCGAAGGGGACACTTTATGCCCCTTTTCGGCCAAGAAATACAAGACAGTCAGTGATGCACGCTCGCAGTCACGTTCGGTCCGTGCTGTTATTAACAAGTCATCAACATATTGCAGCAGAGCAGTGTCAGTAGGCATGTGAATACTGTCTAGTTGTCGTTTCAGGCCTTGACTGTAAATACTAGGACTTTCCGTGAACCCTTGAGGTGCACGTGCAAATTTGAAGCTTCGGCCATTTAAAGAGAATCCGAAAAGGTAATGGCTTTCCGGGTGAATGGGGACACTAAAGAAGGCGTTCTTGAGGTCGATAACAGTAAAGAACGCTGCTTCAGAATCTATGGCAGTCAATAAGGAAGAAATGTCTGGCACTACTGGGTACTGGGGAATGATGCATTTATTTAATTCGCGAAGGTCAATCGCCAATCGGTAGACTGGTGGTGCATTTGGGTCAGTTCGTTTCAGAATGATTGGAGAATTACATACATTGGAATCAGTTTCTATAACTACCCCTTGGGCAATCAGTTCGTCAATAATTTTCAGTAAGGCCGCTACAGCCTCGGGGGGCAATTTGTATTGTCGGATTCTGGGTAGTACAACTCCTTGCTTGAGTGTAACACGATAAGGTGTAATGTGCATACAACCTACATCAGTCGGACCTTGTGCCCATAAATGCTGTGGTACATTTTGCAATCTTGGATCAAAATCTCTCAACACATAATGACCTTTGAAATCACGTAAGAATAATCTCACTCCTTCCGGAGAACAACATATCACTGCTCCTAATGCTTTCAACGTTTTAATACCAAGCAGATTCTCAGGACATGCTTTCGTAAGTAACAAGTCTGTAATGCGGGACAATGGACCGACTTCTAGGGAAACTGGCTTTGACACTTCGTTAACAATAGGCTTTCCTGAAAAACCCAGGGAAACATTCTGTGAGCCTGAGAGGGGTGCCCCTGGAACCTCGTCATGACTGATGGTAGTTCTGCTCGCCCCTGTGTCAATCAAAATTTTTCTGTCTTTCCCTAATACCTGACTATGTACATAGGGACCCTCTTGATCTACAGGAACCTCGATAAGAGGCAAGCCAACCTCCCTCTCTAGGCTGTTTCATGAGTACTGTTGGTAATCGGGATAATCTGACTGTGCATACTGGTACATTTGCTGTGTGACATGTTGCGTGGCAGCAATAGGTTGGGGTTGGGGTACAGCAACTGTTTGCTGTGTATGCTGTGGAGGTTGCGTTTTCTGTGGAATATTCTGCGGAACATGTTCTTGTCTGGGAGGACGCGGTCTTTCTTTCGTCCTGCCTGTAGCAATATTATATTTCAGAACAGTACATTCGTTTATATAGTGACCTGGCTGTTTACAATAGTTGCAATTCCCTTTAACGGGAGCTGCAGACTGACCTGGCGGTGCTGTACCCTTTTTCTGACCGTCAGCTGGAACAGACTGAGCAACGAGTACTTTCATTTTCGTGTCTTTCATACGTCTCTGTTCATGATCGTGTTCCTCTCTAATTCGGTTCTGGTGGTACTGTAGCATTTGTAACATTTGGGAAGGGGTATTTGCTTGCCATGTACTCTCGACCTTCAATACTCTATTTTTGACTTGTGGTAAGGAATTCTCCACTAATTTGGTTACAAAAAGATGTGGATATGATTCACTACTTGTTTTCAGGCCGCTATTAATAATGAAACATTTTTCGAATCTAGAATAAAAATCACCAGTGTCTTCATCTTGTTTCTGTTTGCAGGCTGAGATTGCATCCCAGTCTTCCTTTTTAATTGCCAATAACCTCGGCAAGACCTGTACTAATAATCCTGGTAATGCTTTAGCTTTGTCCCCAAGACCTGGGACTCGTGTATTTTCTTCGTTTTCTAATTCGGTCCAGATAATCTTTTTATCTCCCACCTCCCATTCTTTTTCTTTGAGTTTTTCATAAATACCGGCTGGCAACAGTACTTTTAACATTTTAAGAATTTACACAGTAATACTGGTGGTAGTGCTTCTCAACATGAGGAAACGTCCGCACCTTCTGTTCACGAATATTTTCAATGGGCACAGTCTACGTGGAATATCAAAAAGAGGTGCACTGGGAACCTGGTAAGACACCCACCACCAGGGGTGTGAAGCAAGCAACTAAATGCTAGTAACAAGAAACCAGAAGATACCAAGTTACACAAGCACCCTCTCACAAGTCAAATATCAGGAAAAATTTCCGTAGAGCATTAATTCTTTCAAAAAGTTTTTTTCAAAACAATATCAAACATGAATTCATCTGGAATCGGGAAGTTTCAAAGTATGGATCCAAGACAGTTGTTATACTTCAAGATCTTTATTTTAGACACATTAAAAGTTTTCCAGCTTTGCACTGCCGACACGTGTTTCGCCCACTCATGGGCTTTTTCAAGGCAATCTTAGTCAGAATGGAGATGTCTGGTGGTCGGGAAGTCCTTATAGGTCAAAAGATGTAGGTTGTGTCAGTATTAGGAATCCTAATAATAATAATGATCCTGGCGAGCTGTTTAGGGTGTAGGTTCCACCATACTAGTTTCCAGATGTTGAGTCCCACACAGAGTTGGGTAGGAAATATGAATAGTCAAGGAAGTATGTCTTTGCGTAGTAGCACGAGTCACTGCATGGAGATAAATCTTTATTTTATGTAGTCAAAGCACCAACGGACCATGATAAGTCTTCAAGTTGATTACGCGGGCCAAATCTCCACTGCTGGGCGCTCAACGGAAATTTTTCCTGATATTTGACTTGTGAGAGGGTGCTTGTGTAACTTGGTATCTTCTGGTTTCCAACATTTTAAGAATATCGGGATATGTATAATCCCCCATGAGTAGCATGTCTTTTAATTCACGGTGAAACCCTGCTGGATCTTTATCATGACAAGGCACTATTTTCTTCATTTCCAATAGTTCCATTTTAGTCAAGGGTGTGTATACGAATACTCGTTGAAGCTCACCCCCTGGGGTCTGGACGGGATGAACTTTTCGTAAGGGATTCTGTCTATCTATATAAAAAGGTTGTCTTACTGGGGGTGGAACAGGAACGAAATGTGAAGTCAGGAAAGTTCTGTATTTATGGCGTTGTTCTAGAATAATGTTAATTAAATCGGTACCTAGGCCTCTCCATCTTTTTAGGAGTAATTCTTCCAATATATTATATAGGGGACCTGGATCAGAATGCTGACTCTCATATAGTGTAATGAGGTGCTGGATCATATACATACCAGCTAAGCGCTGTTCGTCTGGGGAAAGAGTCAAAAATTTTTGTGCTACTGAATCATCTTTATATACGCTGTTATTTCCAGCCCACTGTACTGCTGATCGGGCTAGTTCTTGTTCACGCATGGTACTAAGTTCACTGTAACCTATTCGTTGTTTCAGTACTTAACAGTGCTTTGAAATAAATGTTCAAGAGAACATTGTTCTGGTATGGGAGAAAGAAAACGTTTCTTGCTTTCTAGACGTATGGGTCTGTCAAAAGGTCTCGCTCTACCTACGTACGCTATTCTATCTGGATCTTCTTCTGTATCATCTATATCTTCATCCTCTGTGTCCTCTTTCTCCGTTTCTCTGGCTGCCTTTTCTTTTTTGTGAAATACTACAATTTCTTTACGGATCTTTCTGTACATGGATTCTACACAACTTTGTTTATTATGTTTACCATCAGCTATATTGTTACTCCATTGAATCAGGGTGTCCATCTCTTCCTGGCTTGTACCTGGCCGATCTCGTTCCCTTATCAAACAATTTATCAAAAACTGTAAGATCATTCTTTGTGTCTCAACCTTATTGTGCGCCATGGCTTCGTGAATGCATTCTGGTCTCTCCCATGTTCTAATGAAATTAT
The DNA here is from genome assembly GCF_964263255.1 of Lissotriton vulgaris. Lineage (NCBI taxonomy): Eukaryota > Metazoa > Chordata > Amphibia > Caudata > Salamandridae > Lissotriton > Lissotriton vulgaris. Next base: position 946,161,776 of record NC_141699.1, on the reverse strand, counting down.
ATATGTTATCTAAATGTTGTTTCATATCTGGTAGAAGAGACAGATAGTTTGTGACTCGTCGTAAACGTATTGAGAATAGCATCATCTCGTCATCGCCTGGTACTGGATCATATCTGCAATCTGTAAGGTACTGTCTAAGGGTTGCGAATGACGCTGCTTTTGGTGTACGTTGTAATGCTATTTCTCTAAGCGTCAGTCGTTTTACTTGAGGCGGGGTGACAGGGTGACCTCCTACTGCGCCTCCTGAAGCGGAAGCGAAAACATGAACTGGCTGTGTTGTAACTACTGGTGTCATAGCGGGTAAAGGAGGTGGACTCTGGGTTGCATCTGTCGCAAAGGGATTGGTAGGACCAATAGCAGGAGGAACAGTAGCAGTAGCAGTAGGGGAAGTGACAATAGGTGCGGTAGTCGAGTCTTGGAGACGTGGAGGGGTCCTGTCTTGAGCAGACTGAATAGGCTGCTGTACATTATTAGCAGGTGGTACAGGTACACGTACATTGGTATACTCTGGAGCTACATCATCTAAATAGGAAGAAAGGAAAATGTCTGCTGTGGTCTGTTTATGACGGAGTTTAGTAGGAACCAATGGTGGTGGCAAGTTACGGGGTACTTCCGGGGTCGCCTTGGGCAGGCCCTCGGCAAGAACAGGATACATGCCTGTAATAAGGGCATTTCTTTGTCTGTCTTGTTGTTCTATTCTGACTCGTTCTCCTTCTTCTAGTAACTCTCTTTCTCTAGCTTTTTCGGATTCTTCTCTACTTCTCTCAGCTTTCCTGAGTTCTTTCTCTGTTCTTCTATGCGCTTCTTTACGCCATAATTCTATGGCATCTTTCTGGGATTGTCTGGCTTTCTTTTTCCATAATGCTTCCTCTACTCTCATGATGCAATCAGCATCCCATGTCCCTGAGACAGGCCATCTATACTTCTCTTCCAGATCTTTAGTATAATCCACCCACAAATCTAGGTACAGCATGGCATCTAAGCCATGCTTGTGGTACATAAAATGTCCTGGAGTGTCCCTAGGTGGGACGGGAACTGCTTCTTCGAGTATCCCTTTCCTAGTTCCTATCTGACGTAATTTTGAGAACAGTGCCATTTTCGGACTGATTTAAACGTGAACACAATAAGCACAGTAATGAATAGCAAACAATCATTCATACCACAACATGAAAACACATTAAAACATTTTCGAACAGTCACTACCCGGTACATGAAAACATAATTCTGGAAAACCCTCGAGATTCTAGAATACTGAATTACTAGATGCACTGCTAGAACAGTACAGACATACCGGTCCCATAAAGAGACACGTCATACCGTGTCCACCTAAGTAAACACGACTGGATCAGGTCTGTGTACCCAGACCTGTCTTGACCGGGCACAAATTAATGAACCCGTCTAGATGCGTTCCCAATAACGGTACTCACCGGGAAGCAGAAACTGAAGGCCTCGGAAACTGGACTGGACTGGACTGCTACGACGTCTGGCTGCCACTACGCATGCGCTTCGGAACAGGTGGGCCTCCGGATACCTCGGACCTTGCTCTCTCGACTAGGGGCTCTGGTCGGGAACCTCCGCATTCCTCACCGCCTCGTCTGGATGCCGGACCGCAGTCTCCGTCTCCTCCGTCTCCTCCGTGGGCCCGAGGGAGATAGTAGGAAGACCCGCAGGTGTGCACTGGATCCGTCGCAGCTGTGGAAGGGGTCAGGGGCCTGCGTTACATCGCCGGCGAGTGGGGAAGGGGGGGGGTCCCTGTTCGGGCGCCAGATTATGTGGTAAATAGTTTTACCGGACAATTTTTGAATACATTAATAAGGATAGCTCAATCAAATGAGAGGCAGAGTCCGTGGTATCTGAGTCAAACGGGCTTTAATGAAATGCCTCGAGGCATGGGACATCGGGTTCCATCACCACTAAGGTTCAGGAAGGGACATTCAACATTTTATTAACATCACACAATATATATAGTGAAACAGTATAATTGAAATGAATACAGTAGGCGTAACAGGTGAAAAGAGAGAGATAAGAACACATGTGCGTAACAGGAGGCGTGTAAGAAGGCGTACACGTGGGCGTGCACTGAACATGTCAGAGAAACGTCACAGGAAACGTCACAAGTGGGTGGATGCTTAGAGAAAGTTTGCAGAATCAGCAGAAACTTTTGGTATGCATGCGCGCGCAACTGAGCATGACGTGTAACTGGGGAGAGCTGGGGGCTTTGACTTTTAGCACTAGTAGAGGAGAGTAATGTCTGGGATGTCAGAACGACCTGTACTTGTAGCATATCTGGTATCTTATGTTTGGAGGATGTAGTGTCTGAAGTAAAAGGTCTCTTGGGCAGAGGCCGTTCATCACTGAATGCTAGTGCGTGCATATGGATCTTCATGTAGAGTGCGGGGGCCATGGGCCTACCATGGTAACAGGAGCAGTAAATTACTTGCATGGAGACAGGAAGGCAGGGCCCTTTGCTCTGCAGCCGGGAATATGTTTACCTATTTCACCAGACTGGAATGTGTTTGAGGAGGTTGACCAGATAACTTGTAGGCAAAATACTATTTTGGCAGGCAGGCCAGGCCGAGCCGGGCACCGCTTCGCCAAGCAGGAAGTAAGGCAGAGGTCAGGGATGCATACCTAAACTGCAGCTTTCAGAGGCAGAAAAGAACTCGGAGCCTCGATTAAGGGTCTGGCTCGGCTGGGCCAGAAAACATGGAGAAAAACGTGTGCGAGATTCAAAAGTGTACCATGTAAAGACGTTGGCACCATAGGCCTAGAAGCCTAATTAACGTGATTTTCTTGGTGAATTGTATAACTGACATGTTAACGTTGGACGCAAATGCATATGCGTCTTACTAGCAGGCACAGAAAAGGAATTACATGACATACATGGGACACGTGTGTTTGGATGGGGTGCGAGTGGGGGACACATTAGCTACCTAATATTTCTATTTCCTCAGTGGCATAATACATGCTGCAGCCCCTGGTAGGCCCTAGGAACACCTATGCCCTGAGTTACAGGGTCTGATAAGGTGGCCCAGTACCAATTGGTAAATGCACCTAGGGTACATGGAATCCATTTTACAGAGAGAGCAGTAGGCCTGGGGCCCTGAATAGCAGGGTCCCAGGTCAACTAAGTCGAAAAACCAGCAAAACACCAGGCAAAAAGTTGGGGGTAACCATAGTCAGGTATCCACCTTCCTACACCTCTGACCAAAGATTGAAATCCCCTAACACCATCGACTTTGTGTGGGAGTGGGAGAGATAGTATATTAAGTCTATGAGCTCAGGTACAGCAGATAACGAGCTAGCCGGGGGTCTATAACATAGTAGACCCGTGAATAGCACACCTCCTTGGTCCTTGATGGAGAAACCCAATGTTTCGCACCCAGCGATTGCCTTGATGATAAGCTGGGAGAAGTCAAGAGTCTGCCTAAAAATTCATCCAGTTCCACCTCCTCTGGCTCCCACCCTGGGATTCTGCCTTATATTGAAGCCAGTGGGACAAGCTGTCCCCAGTTCCACCGAGCTAGTCGGTGTTGTCCAAGTCTCTGTCATGAAGAGTATGTCTAGATGGTAAGACTCGATAAGTAACACAATTTCTTCACAGTGTTTGATGAGATCTCACATTCAACAAGCCACAGGACAAGGCAACTGGGTGCTTACTAGTGATATTATACTTTCGGTTACTGAGTGAACCGAGATTAAGGCGTAAAAGTTCATTGCGGAATAAGAGTAAGAAGTTACATCTTGGTTCCGAGAGGTAGAACTTTCGGCGCCCGGCGCGTCCTGTGCGCGAACGGGCGCAAACAGGCTTACCTCTGGCGCACCGCCGGCGCTCCGCCGGCGCGCCTGCTGCGCGCTTTAGGGGCGTCCATCATATATAGCCGTATACGCAAGAGTCCTGTAGTGCGATCACTAGCCCCCCAACCAAGATGGCGCCAGCAATTCGGCACTCCCTGGTTCCTGCACTCACCCAAGATGGCGGCTACCAACACCGCAGCGCGATGTCCCCAGGAGCCCTAAGGTGCCCTGAAGCGCTCAAATTCACGCAAAGTGCGGAATGAGGTCACAATTATAGTGCGGGTAAGAGTGGTACTAATAACACGCTATGAGAGAGGTAGCGCCTAGCGCCAAGATCGACAGCGCGAGCGCGCAGTAAAGTAGACTAATTTTAAAATAATTAAAACAGCAATGCGGCAATAGATTCTGCAGCGCGCAATGGTCATGTAAGTCTGCGATATGCGATGATAATACATAATAAAATATTATATAAAACTTACTTTGGCTTCCCGCGCTGACTCCCGAGACTGCAGACTTCCAACTCCCGCCGTCCTGGATTTTGAATGCGTCTGACGTGGTCTGGGCTCTCGTCAACAGGAAGGCTGCAGGCAACCTCCCTCCCCTCCACCGCAGCCAGCACCGATTGGTTCGGACGGCAGCCCCAACAGCGTCATTTCTCTCAGTCTGTATGCTGCAGAGAACGGAGAGGAGGAAGCGGAGTACTTAATCGCTGTATCCTATCTACTTTATCAGAGAGGATTGCAGTGGCATTCCTAGCTTCAGTTAAATCTGTTTGCATCTGAACAATAACCCTCATTAAATCATCCATGATGGCCATAATGTCAAAACTCTCAGACCGGGAGGAATGTTATTCGTGGGCTCACTATTCTGTCGGGTTGCTTCTTCCTCAGGTCTGGAGTGATGATATAAGGGGCCCACCTCTCAATACCTCCAACTCTGATTGTAATGAAAACACAGAGTATTGAAGTGATTAAGCGGGGGGAAAGGGAATTAGGAAGGGAACAGCCTCGAAGGAGATCTGAAAAGGAAAAGTTACTCGCAAACAAAAATACACGTACTTTCCTTCGCACAAAGACGTAAATTAGGACATCAGATTCTGTCCTTCAATCAGGAACTAGCTTAAGAGCTTCGTGGATTGCGTTTATTCAGACAATCAGACTCTTAGTTGACCTTTCTTAGATCCGCTATATTGTGGAGATAATACTTCACTTCAGTATCAACTGCTCAAAGGCATAAGCGGCAGAATTTGGTTTAGGTCTTTCTATGACTAGGTTTTCAATCACCTAAACAATCAGTGTCTTATATTTCCTTATTTTATGTGACTTAAGTGTTCCCAAAAACATTCATGGAACTACTATAGAACAAGAATCGCACTCGTGAATATGGTAAATGATCTTGAAAATCAAATTGAATGTTCCTAATAAATCACTGAAATGGTTTTAACAAGATTCGCAATCTTACCTGTAGAGTGGACCTCTGTCTCCTTTCTCTCACTCTGCTCCTTCACTCGTTTTTCTATCCTTTCTATCTTTCACCTTTCTGCATCTCTGCTCTTTTGTGCGTTATTTCTGCCCATTTTCCCTTTCTCTCCCTCTGCTCCTTTACTCGTTTTTCTACCCTTTCTATCTTTCACCTTTCTGCACCTCTGCTCTTTTGTGCCTTATTTCTGCCCATTTTCCCTTTCTCTCCCTCTGCTCCTTCACTCGTTTTCACTCTTTTTTCTACCCTTTCCATCTTTCACCTTTCTGCCCTTTTCTGCATCTCTGCTCTTTTGTGCCTTATTTCTGCTTATTTTCCCTTTTTTCTTTATCCCTTCTTATCTCCCTTTACCTTTCCCCGCCGCTGCTGCCCCCGCGGCCCCTCCCTCCCCAGCGCGACCGGCCCAATCCAGCTACTCTCCCCGCTCCCGCCTCCCAGCTGTCCAGCCCTCCCCGACCCCTACTTCATGGCGGCCACTGGTGCACCGAAGGCGCGTCAAAGGCAAGCACGTCTGCGCCCGTCCGCAACCAGCACCAGGAACCCTGGACCTCCGCCCCGCCAACGCTACGACCCAGCAGCACTCCACGCACTCAACCCAGGCTGCAACAACAACTGCAAGCTAGCATCACCAGCCGACACCCATGGACCTTTCAGCAGTCACCGCTGCCAGCACACCTGCAGCACCGCCAAGAACACAGATCCAGCACAACCTGCCCCCAAGAACACAACCGAACCGAAGACCCTGCAATGCATCCTCCTCAACGTCCGATCCCTCCACAAACACGCCACAGAAATCTGGGACCTCCTCGACAGCACCACCCCGGACGTAGCATTCTTCAGCAAAACCTGGACCAATGCCACCTCGGGACCGGACATCGCCATCCCCCAAGGATACAAGATCTCCAGGAAGGACTACCCCACCCACCCAGGAGGAGGAATCGCCATCGTCCACAAATCCAGCCTCCGCCTGAGCACACTCCCTGACGAGTCCACAAAACTGATGGAACACCTTCACTTCAAGATACTGGCCAGCCCCACAGCCGCCTTCCGAGGAACCCTCATCTACCGACCCCCTGGACCCCACGGACCCTTTGCCAACTCCATCACGGACATTATCTCCCCGCAGGCCATCACATCCACCAACTACACCCTGCTGGGAGACCTCAACTTCCACCTCGACAATCAACTGGACCCCAACACCACATGCCTCCTGGACAACCTCCACAACATTGGACTCTGCCAGATCGTGACAGAGCCCACGCACTCAGCAGGACACACCCTCGACCCCCTCTTCACTACAGGAAACTCCATCACCTTCAGCCACACCACCGAACTCCCATGGAACGACTATTGTTGCGTCCACTTCACCTTCAGAACACACACCATCCACAGACACCAGCACCTGCTTCCAGAAAGAAACTGGACCAAAATCACCAACGACCAGCTCACCTCCTCACTCAACAACTCCACCCCAACCATCGCGGAAAACTACGACCCCAACAACGCAGCTCGAACCCTGCATAGATGGATCTCGGACAGCACCAACACCATAGCCCCCCCTCAAGAAAAACAACAATACCCGTGCCAAGAAAGCCAGATGGTTTACCACCGAACTTCGAGAGTCTAGGCGCACATGCCGCCGCCTCGAAAAGGCCTGGAGAAATACCAAATCCATAGAAGCCCACAACAACTTCAGAGCCGCCACCAACGCCCACCATCAACTCATCAGAGAAACGAGGAAAAAAGCAATTGAAGACAGAATCTCCACCCACGCACACAACAGCAAGAAACTCTTCAGCATCATCAAGGAGTTCGCCCAACCCACCAGCGAGTCTACTGACATCCCTCCCTCACAAGACCTCTGCGACAAACTCAGCACCTTTTTCCACCACAAAATCAAGAGCATCTACGACAACTTAGACAAAGACAACCAACACACTGAACCCTCACAAACCACCCCCGACACCCGGAAACCAGCGATTGATGACTGGACAGCCCTCACCATCGAAGACACACTGAAGACAATGAAGTCAATCCACTCAGGGGCCCCCAGGGACCCCTGCCCCCACCACATCTTCAACAGAGCCACCGATACCATCGCACCCATGCTCCACCACACCATCAACCGCTCCCTGGCGACCGCCTCCGTCCCCGTCGACTGGAAACACGCGGAGGTCAACCCCCTCCTACAGAAACCCTCAGCAGACCCCACCGACCTCAAAAACTACAGACCCATCTCCCTGCTCCCTTTCCCAGCGAAAGTCATTGAGAAAGCCTTCAACAGCCAACTCGCCACATTCATTGAAGAACACAACATCCTCGACTCCTCCCAATCCGGCTTCAGAAAAAACCACAGTACGGAAACCGCCCTCCTCGCCGCAACAGACGACATCCGCACCCAACTGGACAAAGGAGAAACAGTAGCCCTCATCCTCCTAAACCTATCAGCGGCGTTCGACACAGTCTCCCACCGCACCCTAATACGCAGACTCTACGACGCAGGAATCCAGGACAAGGCCCTCGACTGGATCTGCTCCTTCCTCTCCGGCAGGACGCAACGGGTCAGACTCCCCCCTTTCCTCTCAGACCCCACACCTACCACCTGCAGAGTAACCCAGGGCCCCTCCCTCAGCCCGACGCTCTTCAACGTCTACATGGCTCCACTTGCCCCCATCGTCAGAACCCACGGACTCAACATCGTGTCATATGCAGACGACACCCAGCTCATCCTCTCCCTATCCAACGAGCCCAACACCGCCAGACGCAACTTTCGAGAAGGCATGGAAGCCGTCGCCAAATGGATGAAAAACAGCTGCCTACAACTAAACACCAACAAAACAGAAGTACTCATCATGGGCCCAAACCCCAACGCCTGGAGCGACACCTGGTGGCCCACCGCCCTTGGAAACCCGCCAACCCCCACAGACCACGCACGCAACCTGGGAATCATCCTGGACTCCGAGCTCAAAATGGACCGCCAGATCAACTCTGTCTCATCTTCCTGCTTCCTCCTTCGTAAGACCTTCAAATGGATCCCCCTCGAAGACCGAAAGACAGTCACTCACGCCCTGGTCACCAGCAGACTCTACTACGGCAACGCACTCTACGCCGGAATAAACAAAAACCTCATCCGCAAGCTACAGAACATCCAGAACGCCGCCGCAAGACTGGTCCTCAACCTGCCGAAACACTGCCACATCTCTCAGCACCTGCGCACACTCCACTGGCTCCCCGTCGAGGCGAGAATCACCTTTAAGATGCTCACCCACGCACACAAGGCCCTCCACTGCACCGGACCAGCATACCTGAACAGCCGGCTCAAATTCCAGGCACCCTAAAGGACCCTATGATCAGCCCAGCTCTCCTACGCCGTGGTCCCCCGCACCAGAAAGACCAGATCGGGAGGCCGCTCCTTCTCCTTCCTCGCCGCCAAAGCATGGAACGCCCTTACACTCCACCTCAGACAGACAACATCGCTCCCCATCTTCGCAAGGAACCTCAAAACTTGGCTCTTCGACAGACCCCCTCCTTGATGGAATGGAACCTGCACCCCCCACCCCTAGCGCCTTGAGACCCTTACGGTGAGTAGTTGCGCTTTAACAAACTCCTGATTGATGGATTGACTCTACTTCTGAATCTGGGCTAGTGACAGGTAATCCCCCCAAAAGCTAGCCTCACCGGGTGCCCATCAAGAAGAGAAGTCTCTGCAGATTCTAAACTCCTCCTGCAGCTCAGCGAGCGTTGTAGCAGATTTCAGGCACCCAGAACTCTCCACCGATCAAAAGAACAAAGCTGGCCTCGCAGAGAAACGGAGCCCCAAGATCCTCTTCCTCCTTCACCAAAAGACGCTGAATAGTGAGCACGGGGAACTGGGCGCGGCCGCTGACATCATCGTAGGCACGCCCCGTGCGGAACCTCACGCATCTCGCGTGAAGTGCGGACCCTCACGCATCTCGCGTGAAGTGCGGAACCTCACGCATCTCGCGTGAAGTGCGGAACCTCACGCATCTCGCGTGAAGTGCGGAACCTCACGCATCTCGCGTGAAGTGCGGAACCTCACGCATCTCGGGTGAGGTGCCAAACCTCACGCATCTCGGGTGAGGTGCCAAACCTCACGCATCTCGGGTGAGGTGCCAAACCTCACGCATCCCGGGTGAGGGCCCAAACCTCACGCATCCCGGGTGAGGGCCCAAACCTCACGCATCTCGGGTGAGGGGCCAAACCTCACGCATCCCGGGCGAGGGCCCAAACCTCACGCATCCCGGGCGAGGGCCCAAACCTCACGCATCCCGGGCGAGGTGCCAAACCTCACGCATCTCGGGCGAGGTGCCAAACCTCACGCATCTCGGGCGAGGTGCCAAACCTCACGCATCTCGGGCGAGGTGCCAAACCTCACGCATCTCGGGCGAGGTGCCAAACCTCACGCATCTCGGGCGAGGTGCCAAACCTCACGCATCTCGGGCGAGGTGCCAAACCTCACGCATCTCGGGCGATGTGCCAAACCTCACGCATCTCGGGTGATGTGCCAAACCTCACGCATCTCGGGTGATGTGCCAAACCTCACGCATCTCGGGTGATGTGCCAAACCTCACGCATCTCGGGTGATGTGCCAAACCTCACGCATCTCGGGTGAGATGCGTGAGATACGTGAGATACCGAATCTCACGCATCTCGCGTGAGATACCGAATCTCACGCATCTCGCGTGAGATACCGAATCTCACGCATCTCGCGTGAGATACCGAATCTCACGCATCTCGCGTGAGATACCGAATCTCACGCATCTCGCGTGAGATACCGAATCTCACGCATCTCGCGTGAGATACCGAATCTCACGCATCTCGCGTGAGATACCGAATCTCACGCATCTCGCGTGAGATACCGAATCTCACGCGAGATCGCGTGAGATACCGAATCTCACGCGAGATCGCGTGAGATACCGAATCTCACGCATCTCGCGTGAGATACCGAATCTCACGCATCTCGCGTGAGATACCGAATCTCACGCATCTCGCGTGAGATACCGAATCTCACGCATCTCGCGTGAGATACCGAATCTCACGCATCTCGCGTGAGATGCGTGAGATACCGAATCTCACGCATCTCGCGTGAGATGCGTGAGATACCGAATCTCACGCATCTCGCGTGAGATACCGAATCTCACGCATCTCGCGTGAGATACCGATACCGAATCTCACGCATCTCGCGTGAGATACCGAATCTCACGCATCTCGCGTGAGATACCGAATCTCACGCATCTCGCGTGAGATACCGAATCTCACGCATCTCGCGTGAGATACCGAATCTCACGCATCTCGCGTGAGATACCGAATCTCACGCATCTCGCGTGAGATACCGAATCTCACGCATCTCGCGTGAGATACCGAATCTCACGCATCTCGTGAGTGTCTGGCGCGGTAGTAAATGTCCTCCCATTCTTTGTTGCGCAGAGTCCGCCCCTGTACCCTCTCCCATCTAGCCCGTCCTGCATTATAAACACGCGAGTATCTGTCCAAGAGGAGCCGATATATGTCTGAAATGAGTCGCTTATGTGTGGTGCGCGAGAGAAGCCAGTATTCATATTTACTGAGCTTGCGTGTAGCGTCTCCACGGATCTGGGGTTGAAGCGCCCAATGTCGGACCTGTAGATACCTAAGGCGTTCAGCCTCCGGGAGGTCATAGGTCTTCCGGAATTCCTCAAAAGGCGTCACTCCCGCACCTGAATACATGTGAAAGAGGCATCGGCATCCTGCTGGGCGCCACCGTGCAAAGGCCTGGACATCCCTACCCGGGCCGAAGTCAGGGTTCTCTAACAGGGGTGTGAGGGGAGACGGGAAGGTCGTCAGGTCGTGTAAGACGCATGTTCGATCCCATACCTCTAGCGGTACTCTCGTGATGAAGGAGGCGTATAGGTTAGGGGGCCGGTGTTGTTGCCGCAGGAAAGGCACCTCCTGGAGTGGACGCCCCGCGACCGCTTGGTCCTGGAACAACCAATGGCGCTCCGATTCCCATTTGCTCCATTCCACTAGGGTTCTGAGTTGGGTCGCCTGGTAATAATGACGAAAATCCGGCAGGCTCAGCCCACCAATCTCCGGGGGAAGCATCCCTAGCCTCAGCTTGAGTCTGGGCCGTTTCCCGTGCCACACAAACTGAGCCAGCTCCGATTGCGTGCGGCAAATCCATCCCTCCGGGGGACGGAGCGGGCTAGCCCGAAAAAAGTATAAAACTTGCGGGAGGATTGTCATCTTTATTGCTGCCACTCGGCCCAGCCAAGATAGTGGGAGGTGCCGCCACCGCCCGACCTCCGCGCGGATAGTGCGACTAAGGTTAGCGTAGTGGAGGCGCACCGTTTCTGGTAGCGTGGCCGCCAATTGTATGCCCAGGTGGGGGACTGCACCGTCTGCCCATTGGAAGGGGAATTGTGCTTCTAGGGAGGCCCGCGTGTGTGCCTCCAAGGAAAGGTCAAGTGCTACTGATTTCGTCATGTTCACCTTAAAGCCAGAGGCCTTCGCAAATGCATCCAGGATGGTGTAGGAAGGTGGATACCTGACTATGGTTGCCCCCAACTTTTTGCCTGGTGTTTTGCTGGTTTTCCGACTTAGTTGACCTGGGACCCTGCTATCCAGGGCCCCAGGCCTACTGCTCTCTCTATAAAATGGATTCCATGTACCTTAGGTACATATCTAATTGGATACTGAGTCACCTTATCAGTCCCTGTACAGTGTACCTTAGGTACCCAGGGCATAGGTGTACCCAGGGCCTACCAGGGGCTGCAGCATGTATTATGCCACCCCTGGCTGGCCATCCAAATCTGACACAACTGGCTGCACGACAGCTGGGGCAAGGTGGTGTAATCACCCTTTGCTTTAGATATAGTATTCCTATATCTAACCCTAAAATGGACACATGTATTCCTATCAGTCACTCCTATGGCAGGCCTTGACAATCCTGAAGGCAGAGTGCTTGGAATTATGTGAGATGGTGCTCTGGCATGAGCTGAGCCCGTTTGCAGCTTGCGGAACCAAGTCCTAATAGCTGTTCCATGATAACGCATACCATATACTCTTAAGTGCATTATAATCCTCGCGGTTATGTTCCAACTTTGGTATCGCTTTATCAAAACATGTCGAGTAAGGTGTCATGCAAATTGGAATACTAACCCCTCGCCAATTCTGGCGACGGGGTTAGCATTCCACCCTTCTAGAGGGACACGACATGTATGTAACTGTGAACCCCGGTTAAAGCTTAACACAGCCTCAGCTCCACAAAATGGATGCTGCCACCACAGACACAAGTCTGACCTCCTGCTTCTGGGAGTCCTTCCAGCGAGGAGAGCTTGGACAAAGGGTTTCCTGTCAGGGGCGGTGCTAGCACCATCCCAGACATGGTTTTGTGTATCCCAGGTAGGCAGGGCTGAGAGGAAGGTGACTGCAAGTGGCACCCCGGTGCTCACTGTGCATATGTCGGCTTGAACCAGTTCCAGGGGCACACCAGCCCCTGAGCTGGGGAAAGTCCGGACAAGGGAGAGGGGTGTAACCACCCCCCTCCTGGTCCCACCCATGGGCAGGACCTAGTCGCGTGCCAGCCCCTTTTTTAGAATAAAGGTAGGAGCGGGCCCCCTTCCCAAATTAGATAATTCTGAATCTTGACTACTTTCCACGAAAGAACTCTTGAACATTTCTGAAGACTCTCCCTTGTGGCTAAGGAGTAGCCACCCTGCACCAGCGGGCACCAGCTAAGCGCATGCGGTTTGCTGCAAGTCCATCCTCCGGAGCAAGACTGCCCAGCTCGACGAGACCCGGATTCCCTGGTATCTCTGTCCTCTACCTGTATCATCAGCCCAGCTGAGATTCGTGGGTGTGACGAGACCTGAAGGGACCGGCCATCTTCAAGACTGCACGACGCTTATCCAGCACGACCGCCGAGGGATCCTCGAGTGAGTGCTTTGGGGTTTGAGAAGCCCTAACCCTGAGCAGGTCCAGCACCGAAGTCCAGCCCCCCAGCATCCACGAGATCTGCGTGGGGCCCTTCTGCTCTTTGCTGCTCACCGCGTTGTCCGGCCACTTGCCTGCTTGCTTGTAGCCCTCCTGACGACGAACCACGACGATTGCATCGCTGGTCTGGTTGCTCCAGACTGGCCCTAGCTCCCCTCCAAAAGTGGAGCACCCCGGACCCTCCTGGTCCACTCCAGACGCCATCTTGAGTCCAACGCGTGGGCTTGCCTTTGCCAAGGTTTGTTGCCCCAATCCTGGGTCCAGCATCGCCGACAGCAGACACCTTCGTGGGACAGCTCGCACCTCCATCCTGGTCGCCGACAACGCCTCCTGGTCCGAGAGACTGCAGAGCCCAGCGTCGCCCACTCACCTGGTCGAGGTGACTTCATCCGGTGCCATCCTGGTGCCCACCTAATCACTGGCTAGTGTTTAAGAACTGAGTCCCCTCTGCTTTCAGGTCGTCTCCATCACCGATCCAGGCTTGGATCACATCGAACTTCATCACTGGTCACCTGCCAGCAACTTCTTTCAGGCTCCATAGACTAACGAGGATTCCCGACGTCTTTTGAACCCTATGCAGCCGCAGCCCCTGGGCTAGGTAACCTGAGCATTTTGGTGCTCCAACGTAGGTTCACTATCTAAGTGTCCAGATCCTTTTTCGTTTTCAACCTAACTAGTCGGATTCGTCCGATAACTGTAACTTTACGAAAACTAGCATCCATAGACTTTGTCCCGCATCCCGCGTGAGAGTGCACACTCTGCACCCGATCTTCCTAGGCCTCCTGCTCCTAACCTGAAGGTTCAGTAGTGTAGTCCTAGCGATCCTGAAGCCTCTGGATCTTGTTACTTACCTGCTAGTATTTCGCATTCCACTTTTGGAGTATATGGTTTTTTGTGCCCCACGGGCATTTGCGTAAATTGTGCGACTTTGTGTATTTTCCTACGAGCTTTGTATTGTGCTTAGCGCCCTGTCCTCATAAAGAGTCCAGGGCTGTTGTGTTCTAAATAAATATACTTTATTTTCATAACAACTTGTGTGGTGTCCTTTCACTTGGTGTTCAAGGGGTATATGTGATGGTATAACAGCTGGCTTAACACGCCCTCTAGAGCTTAGCCTAAAGACTGCTCTTGTCCATGATACTAGGATAGCTGGTCTATAAGGTTGACTTACAACCAATCATCAATAAGGGTCGTTTGGTATCATACAAAGTGATCACTAAAATAGTGAGCACTATATATCAGGCCAACTTCTCACAGATGGCCGCCCCGGCGGCAGGGATGGCGCAGGGGAAGCAAAGGAAAGCAAGACGTCATCAGCGTATAAGCTAATCGTGTGGATATAAGCCCCGAATTTAATCCCCTTAATGGTCGGATGTGATCGCATGGCCTGCGCCAGGGGTTCCATATACAGCGCGAAGAGCAGGGGCGAGAGCGGACACCCCTGCCGAGTTCCGCGTTCGATGGGGAATACGGGCGATGAGCAGCCATTCACCCGAACCGACGCCGTGGGGAAGGTATAGCAGTTCAGAACCCACGTACGAAATCTCGAGCATAACCCTGCCTTGATGAGCACCTGTTCCAAGTACGGCCAGTGGACACGATCGAAGGCCTTCTCCGCATCAATTGCCAACATCATGAACTCTCCCGGCAACCTGGAGGCCCGTTCCACTAAGTGGAGTGCTCTTTTTGTGTTGTCGACCGTCTGGCGCTCCGGTATAAAGCCGGCCTGGTCCGGATCAATCAGACCCGGCATAAGTGGGCCCAGCCGCGTCGACAGTATACTGGTGTAAAGCTTCAGATCTACGTTAAGTAACGAGATAGGGCGGTAGGCCCCGCATTGCGTTCGGTCCTTTCCCGGTTTGGGAATGACCAAGATCATGGCACTCATCAGATCTCTTGGGATGGCGCCGGGCTAAAAGGCGGCGGTGAAGCCATCCGGTCCCGGCGCCTTGGCCAGCTTGAGGCGGGAGATCGCGGCAATGACTTCTTCAGGACGGATCTCCCTGTCAAGGAGTTCTGATTGTTCCGTCGATAAAGCCGGTATGGACACCGAGTCCAGGAAAGCTGCCCCGTCCGCTGGATCCAGAGCAGCCCCCTTGTATAGTGTGGTATAAAAGTCACTAAATGCCTGCGCTATAGCTCCGTCCTCCGTCACTGTGACTCCGTCCTGCGTGTGTATTTCCTGCACCGAGTGTCGCTGCTGCTGTTCGCGGAGTGCCCGACCCAACAGCCTCCCGCATCTATCGCCTCCCGTGTAGTATGCATGTCGTACCCGTAGTGCCGCGTATTCTGCTCTATCTTGATCTAGTGCTGCTAACTGTTGACGTGCCACTCACAACTGTTTCCACACCCGCGGCGCCCCTGTCCTCTGGTGTACCTGCTCCAATTCCTTTGTGCGGGCAGAGAGCTCGTCTCTCTTACGGGCCCTCTCCGCATTTACTGCTGCCGCGATTGCAATGAACTCGCCCCGTAGGACTGCCTTGAGTGCTGCCCAATGTGTTGCATGTGAAGTGTCCGTCGGTGTGTTGTGTACCAGGTATTCAGCTATAGCTTCCTTGATCTTGGCCACAACTCCCTGTCTGCGCAGCAGCGTGTCCCTCAGTCTCCAGCAACCGGCACTGCGCCCCACCGGTGGAAAGGTAAACACCGCTGTGAGTGGTGCATGATCGGAAAGGGCTGCCGCTCCTATCTCAACGCTTGACGTCAGCGCTCTAAATTAAGTGGATGTTAGAAAATAATCTAGGCGCGCATAGGTTTTGTGGCCGTTGGAGTAATATGTGTAGTCCCGGTTGCCCGTGTGGAGGGAGCGCCACAAGTCCGTCATACCCAGTTCTGACAATCTGTTCCGTCCCCCCTCCGATAAAGTGCCTGCCTGGATCGCTGCGCTGACCTGCCAAGTAGGTTGTCAAAAACTAAATTGAGGTCCCCCCCAACCAGAACGTGTCTATCAGGTGCCGCCGCTGCTTCAGTAAGCACTTGGTGGAAGACGAGGAGGTTGGGACACCTTCGGGGGAATGTGTCGGAGTCCAATACCTCCGCCCCCGCCGCTGACTCAGTCGGCCCCAATCCCCACTGTCTCATCAAAAGCCCTCGTGCCACCTCATCGTTGGTTATCCGCTGTCGGAGGTTGCCAGTCCCATGCTATGGTTTCTACCGCAGCACGGCGACCATCTTCGATCTCTTGCGCGGCCGGGCGCCACTGTCTTCGTCGTCGCCGTTGCTGTTTCCACTGCCCAGGGCATGCATCCCTGAAAGACCGCAACTGGTGAACCTTGCTGTCCAGCTTAAATACCAGGCCAAAGGGGTGACCCCAGCTATATGGGATGTCGCGTCGCAGTTCTGCCGTGATCGGTCGGAATGACCGTCGTTTCTCCAGGGTGATGGAGGCGAGGTCCTGATATAGAGTCGGCGAGTGGGCACCATATGAGATGGTTCCCATCTGGCGCGCTTGGCTAAGGATCTCCTCCTTCGTGCGGAAGTCCTGCACGCAGACCAAGATGTCGGCCGGTTGGCACGAGGCGGCCCTGGGCGGGCCCGTCCTATGGGCCCTCTCCAACCGAAGCATTGAGTCCCCCGGTCGGCCCAGGATGTGGTTTAAGAGGCCTTGGGTGAAATGGAAGAGGTCTGTGTCGGGAGCCTGCTTCACTCCCCGAATCCTGATGTTGTGCCGCCGGGAGCGGTTCTCCAGGTTCTCGGCGTGAGACTGGAGGTCCACCTGTTGGTCGTGAATACGGACTATTTCTTGCCGCAGCGCCTCTATTTCTACATCTCGCCCATCGCATTTGGTCTCTAGGTCCGCCACTCTTTCTCCTATGGCGTCAGTGTCGCGTCGTACTTCCTGTATTTCCTCCTGTAGTTCCCTCTTCAACGCCTGGATGTCCTCTCGCAGGCCAGCGAAGAGGGATTCTAGAAAGGTCTTTGTGATAGTCTCCTCAATGTCCGCCTTTCCCGAGGGTGGAGAGTCCCTGGTCTTCTTTTCCGTGCCGGTCCGTTGGCTGAATGTGGCGGTGTCCGTCCGCTTCCCCATTGTGCTGGTAGTGAATAGATCCTTAATAGTCCTGTCCTTCTGGATTCTCCCCGAGGACATGTCACTCAGGGCCTCCCCGGTCCGGACACCACCAGTGCTGCTTGACGGCGTGGGTTCCGGCAACGAGGGTGCAAGAAAGTTTGACGGGTCGGTCCGGTATTCAGGGGAGCTCACCTAGAGGCTGCGCCAGGAGCCCGCCTTTCCCCGCTCCGGTGCAGAGGAGACTACACTCTGTCCCTGCCCAAACCCCAGGGTGTCCGCAGCTGGACCAGGACACCAGTCACTGGTGTCCGGTTGCTCCTGTCCGGGCACTGGCCTCTATTTGCCCACCGAGCGCCTCCGTGTTCTGCTCACAGTCTTGGGGCCTAGCAGGGCTTCTAGGATGCCACACAAGGGGCAGCTCCGACCAGCGAGTGGCTCAAAATGGCGGAAGCAAACTCCAGTGCGAATCAGGCGCTTCCGTTCGATTCCCCCTGTGGGCGCTACCTCGGCGCTTCCGAAACCCTCTGGGCATGGTCGACGCGCCGACACTCTCAGCCGCCACTCTGGTACGATTCCTCCCCGCTGCTCCTCACCTCAGTCCCTGGGGCTCGGGTTGTGTTCCGTCTGCCGTACCCCGCGGTCGGGCCCACTTCACCTGGCAGCCAGCCCCTTCCGCCGTCAGAGATCTGTCTCTGCCGCTACCACCGCAACCGCATGTTCGCGGGTCCGCAGTAGCCCCAGGACTGTGTCGTCCCAGGGGCCTCGCGCTGTCAACGCGCGGCCGGACCCTCCGCTCTGGCGTCAGCTCTCACGTAGTCTGGAGCCACCCAGTCAGACTGCCTCGCCGGGGCCCAAGGCCACGCCCCGTGGCTTCTCTCCGCTAGGCCCAACCCGGCCTCGCTCACAGCGGCACTTCTCCCTGTGTTCCGGGTGGCCCCAGCGTCGTTCGGTTCTCTCCTCCGGGTGCACACCTCTCCCGGCTGTAAGCGCTCTCCGACGGGGCCCACTGATGGGGGATTGAAGCGTTGCAATGGTGCTATAAAGACGGCCGGCGGTGGGAGCTCTCGGAGACACGTCCGCTCACACCGCCATCTTGGTCACGCCCCCCCATATCTGGTTTTAGTCGCCGTTTTCCATTCGTCACCATTACGAATGCGCACCAAATGATACGCACCTCGAAGATCTAAATTGGTGTAGATCACAGCGGTCTTCACCTGGTCCAAAAGAACTGGGATCAATGGAAGGGGGTCCTTGTTCTTTATTGTGATCTTATTCAATGCTCTATAAATCAATACAAGTTCTTAATTCCCCATTTGCCTTAGGAATAAAAAAACAACAGAGAGGCCGCAGGTGACTTAGATGGGCATATAAATCCGTTTTCCAAGTACTGATCAAGATATTGTCTCAAATGTTGGTTTTCTTTTTCTGATAATGCATATATCCGACAGTTAGGCACACATGAACCAGGCACAAGATCAATTTGACAGTCGTATGACCAATGAGGAGGGAGGGTCGCTGCTTTTGCTTCACTGAAGACTTCTTTAAATTCCTCATAGGGAGTAGGTAGCACGGTTTCTTTCTCTTCTGTGTTTGCAATTTGCCCCGTTGTAGATTCTTTGGTCTTTAACCCCGTCGCTGCTCATGACGAGCTCAGCTCGTCATGAGGCACGGTTGAGCTGTGCTCATGACGAGCGGAGATCGTCATGAACAATGGGGATTCAGGGAATGCAGCACAGGAGGGGAATCTCTCAAGCACCCAAGGTGTTAAACATGTGGAGTGACAATATTGAGAAAGAAAAACAAGTTCCCTTTTTTGCCAATCTATTAAAGGGTTATGCAAGCAAAGCCAAGGCATTCCTAAAATAAAGCCATATTGTGGGGCTTGGATTACATCGAAATGAACTTCCTCTTTATGCTGTTGGTTATTTGTATCTATGCAGAACATCTGAATTTTAGAGGTTTGCATGGTAACAGGGCCTCCAGACAACATTTTGCCATCTACTGCTTGCACAATTTCTGGAGTGACCATTTTCTCACAAGCATTTTGTAACCGTGGAGTTGTTTCAAAATCTACGAAATTCCCTGTTGCGCCTGAGTCTATTAGGACTTCCATTTGGTATATTTTTGAAGTCAACTGAATTTGTACTGCCAAACGGAAGTGAGATTTGTAGTTGGATACACAGGAATTTATTGAAGGGAAGGCGATGGTTCCCAAGAGATCCCCTTCTAAACATCTTGGGCACAATAGTTTCCCGACGTTTGCTCAGTTGTAGTCACAGCAACAGACTTGTTAGCACTCACAGTCTTACCTTTAGGTTTTATTGTGCAATCTTTCACGAAATGTCCCTTTCCACCACAATAAAGTCACTGGCCATTTTTACGTCTATTATCTTTTTCATCTTTAGACAATGGTTGCCTAAGAGTCCCGATTTCCATTGGTTCTGTAGTTGTTTCTGAACTAAGTTGATTTCTGGGTTTACTGTCGAACTTCCAACTTGATTTATCATATTTTTTCCTGTCCGTTCTTCTTTCGGACAGTCTATGATCCAGACGTAAAGTTAGATTGACTAACTCTGAACAAGTAGTTGGTTGAGGATCAATTTGCGCAAGAACGTCTTTCAGATCATCTTTTAACCCTTGATAAAAGAGTGCTGCCCTCTTTTCTTCAGGCCACGAGGTTTCTGCAATTAACCTATTGAAATGTGACAAATAGGAAATAAGGTCTCTGTTCCCTTGTCGTAGCTGTAATAGTTCGCGATCTGCGGACAGAGTCACCAGTGGCGGCTGGTGACATTTGAAATTGGTGTGGCGTAAAATTGGCGGTGGAGAAAAAAATACAGGAACAAACACCACACAGTACCATACAAAGAATAGAAACCAACCCCACATCAAAACTAATGCAGCGCGCTATGTGAAAGTGAACTCAGCATGTTCATAAAGTGATCACATATTTTAGAAAATATTCATTTCGTGAAACCATCATGCAGTGTTAGAGGCTTAGTTTATGAGTAGCTTCAAATAGAATGAAAACACAAAACAGGTATTACAGCAAATTTTGCCTGCAGCGGGCACCAATGCATTGTATATTCCATACCTTGCAAATACATATACAGGGTAAATTTACGCGATGAAAACTGCCCAGATTTGAAAATGTGGGATACTTTTTTTTTCAGCTGAAACACGCTAATGAGGGCCACTTTCATTTTAATGCCCAGATGTATTTGCTGTGCTAGTCCGACCCTGGCTGTTGCACGTATTCCGAGTGAATTTATCAATAAATAACACATGACTCAACCCCCAGTGGCTCCAATTGCCCTGTTGGTCCAGTGTCACTCCGAACTGAGGGAGTTCTTGCTGGGTCGGAGGTGCACTCACATGGAGCTGTTTACATAACGTGCTCGCCGTGCAAACCGTAGCAGCCCTCTCAATTGACTCCAGTGAAGCCATTTAAACTTATTTTAATTAATGTTTAACCTATCGCAGATACTGTTTTTAACAGCCCCTCCTTATCCTCTCACTCCCAAATATACAACCTCTATCATATCCGAAGAGTTCTATCCAACATAATTTGCCATTAGCACTAAGGTGAGCAGCAGCCAAGGGACATTCTATATTATTTCTACAATTTTAAACACAGCAATGAGAAATATTCATGATATATAAACTTGCCTCCTCATTCTGGATAACCCCTTGAAATGTGACTACATGATTACACATTTTGAAGGCCACATTGAGTCTTTCTCTTGTGGCGCTATAGATACCTGGGTTAGTGATCTTTCTAAAATACTTTGTATCATATAATTTTCACAGTTGTAGATCCTTTTTTCCTAAATAGTTATACGAAAACGCCAGAGACGCTGTGAACTTTCCTGTCCTTTGGAGCCTGTCGTCCACTGCTCGCCACCTTGACTTTGTGGGTGGTCCCACCAACCTTATCCAGTGTGGATCCTGCCTGCTGCCCGAGGTAACATCGTGGGAAACAAACATCTAAGGAGGCTGCAGGGGTAGCGCGGCAGGGACTCACTATCCCAGGAGTCCCTGCGTGACCACCTGACATCTGGTCAGCGCCCCCCTGAGTGCCCCGCCCACCACCGGCAGTTTGATTTAAGGAAGCGGACCCACCTACTCTGTGTGTCCTACGAAAACGCCAGAGACGCTGTGAACTTTCCTGTCCTTTGGAGCCTGCCGTCCACTGCTCGCCGCTCCCGCTGCGCGGGAGCCGCTTCGCCGCCTTGACTTTGTGGGTGGTCCCACCAACCTTATCCAGTGTGGATCCTGCCTGCTGCCCGAGGTAACATCGTGGGAAACAAACATCTAAGGAGGCTGCAGGGGTAGCGCGGCAGGGACTCACTATCCCAGGAGTCCCTGCGTGACCACCTGACATCTGGTCAGCGCCCCCCTGAGTGCCCCGCCCACCACCGGCAGTTTGATTTAAGGAAGCGGACCCACCTACTCTGTGTGTCCTACGAAAACGCCAGAGACGCTGTGAACTTTCCTGTCCTTTGGAGCCTGTCGTCCACTGCTCGCCGCTCCCGCTGCGCGGGAGCCGCTTCGCCGCCTTGACTTTGTGGGTGGTCCCACCAACCTTATCCAGTGTGGATCCTGCCTGCTGCCCGAGGTAACATCGTGGGAAACAAACATCTAAGGAGGCTGCAGGGGTAGCGCGGCAGGGACTCACTATCCCAGGAGTCCCTGCGTGACCACCTGACATCTGGTCAGCGCCCCCCTGAGTGCCCCGCCCACCACCGGCAGTTTGATTTAAGGAAGCGGACCCACCTACTCTGTGTGTCCTACGAAAACGCCAGAGACGCTGTGAACTTTCCTGTCCTTTGGAGCCTGTCGTCCACTGCTCGCCGCTCCCGCTGCGCGGGAGCCGCTTCGCCGCCTTGACTTTGTGGGTGGTCCCACCAACCTTATCCAGTGTGGATCCTGCCTGCTGCCCGAGGTAACATCGTGGGAAACAAACATCTAAGGAGGCTGCAGGGGTAGCGCGGCAGGGACTCACTATCCCAGGAGTCCCTGCGTGACCACCTGACATCTGGTCAGCGCCCCCCTGAGTGCCCCGCCCACCACCGCCTCGCCTATATCATCAAGCGAGAGCCCGTCTTGCGGGACGCAAGCGGGACGCCGGGCGAAGCCCGGGCAAAGGGCGGGCCGTCTGTGGCCGTCCGGGGCCAGCAGGGGCCGGGACGGGCCACCCCCCTAACAACCCCGGTAAGCCTTCTGTCCATTGTAAAACGAGTTGCTCATGTCTGCATTTTCACCAATGGCAACACGCTCAGGCAGAGGCTCACGAAAGGGGGGAAACACCACGTTAGGGACTATGGACAACTTCATAACCCGTGCGGTGTCAGTGGTAGAAAAGGAGATCATACTAGCAGAACGCAGACTGTCACGGGAATACCTGGCTCATAAACGATCCTCTATGGGGTCCCTCGCACAGGCTAAATCACCCTCAAATAGCCTCATACCAGCCGACTCTAATACTGCTGCCATCCCTAGTGATACACAACCATGTGTCATCGATACACGACGGGCTAGTGACTTTTATGAAATCACATCTGACCAGGCACCCCTACAAAAATCTCCTACGCACGTTCAAACAAACAACACTCAAACCTCAGTACCATTGTCCTTACCCTTAGTAATGATACATGACGCTCCCCCAGTCCACCCCCTCAAATCACCTCCAAAGATGACAGGGCGAACAGCTGCTAAAAGGAAAAGACCGGTCACCCCTCGTAAAGCGTATAGATTAAAAACTCTAAAAAGAACACGTAAGAACTTCATGAATGTAGGTGACCAGAGCCAAACAGTAGCAAATCATCCCATGAACAACGGGAATGAGCATGGAGAATCCATGGAGTATAATAAAACAAGAGATCATGCTGACACAGTTGTCACTATTGAATCAGCCAACAACTCTGTAGATAAACCGGCATCAGGGAAGTTGATGGAAGAAATTCTTTCCCTCATGACATCACTATTACAGCCAGTAACAGTAAAACTGGAAAGGCTAATGGACCGTTTGGACAAATTCGAACAAACATCCCTGGATAATTTTTTTGCCCTAAAAACGCTGGTAAAACTTCACTCAAAGATTGATCAAGAATCTGTAAGATCGGAAAAAAGTCCAATGTCACCTAGACCAGCACATCAACCTTGTCCAGCTACGAAAGACAGGGCTATGAACTCAAAAAAGCAGGCGGCCTCGAGCAGGTCAAATACTGTGCAGGAAGGACCAGGTATGGAGTCCCCGAAAAACTCAACAACCAGTGATAGACCGAAACCGGCTGATCCACCAAAACCGGCTCCACGTAAAACTAAACATACATCAAAGTCTACCACCCTGGAAACTAAGGCACCTGTTAATCCAACAAAGGGAACGCAATCTGCAGCCACTTGCAATAACATCAATGCCCAAACATCTGACTGTAGCACTGTTCCGCAAAAGCCCAAAAGGGCTTACAATGCACATCTTCCACCAGAATGCCAACCGTATGTGGTAGTTCTCACTGGGGTCCCACAATTAAAACCAAATAAAAGGGAGTCATACGACGAGCTAAAAAACAAGACCTTATATTGGCTAAAAGAAAATAGGCCTCTGCCCTACACAGTAAATGGCCAGGTTATCCACGTCCGAAGAGTCAGTTGGGTGGGAACAAGATTAAAAGACATTGAAGGAGATTGTATCCTGGTGAACTTTAAAGATCCCTCTGTTGCCCAACTTGTCTATAGCCAACAGCCATGCAGTAATAATAGAGGAATTGGGACCTGCGACCTTAGTTATTTCTACCCGATGCAAGGGGAACAGATTAGCAGAGTTCCACTTCAACATGGGTTGACGACTAACAAATATTCCTTTTTTGACCCTCCGACACCACTTGAAAGAATACCACCGTTAATCACAGGGTCAGATAAGAACTGGTCATGGTGGGGTTACTGACAAACAAACAAAGAGGATGCACCCAAAGGTCTGCCTGCCCACCCATTCTATAAGGATCTGCAGGTAGGGAAAGCCGCAATCGTTGAAGGCAGCACTGGGGGCCACGGTTCCCTTCCATGTCCCTTGCACAACCAAGTTCATTGGACCCAGGCAGCTGCACTGACAATCCCGGAGGTCCCCAAGGAGAGCCATCTCTTGGCTACAAGCCACTTAATTGATCAAGAACCCATCGGCCATGAACCCTGCAAGCCAAAGCGTGACCTAAAGATCTTGTCATGGAACATTGCTGGGTTGTCCAGGAACCTGTGCGACAGAAACTGGAGCTTCTTTATCGAGGAGCATGACATCATACTTATGCAGGAAACATGGGCCACCAATATTATACATAGACTTGGGTTCAAAACGTTCTTCAAGGGGGCAATTCCATCATTAAGAGGTAGACCCTCTGGGGGTCTAATAATATGGACAAGTATCTCCCTGGACGTTGTTGTATCACCACTGTATTTTCCCTCTAAAGATATACTAGGTGTTAAGATAACCACGAAAAATATGGGAGATGTATATATGATAAATGTTTATAATAGACCCTCCCCACGAAATAAGGCATCATTGGTTATTGAACAACTCAGTTCTTACTTAGTTAACATAGAGCCGGATTCCAAAATATACATAGGTGGGGACTTCAACTGCCAGTTCGAACCCATAGTGGGGCTCGAACAATTACTAGAAATAGAAGATAGAGCGCTTGACATCCCCCCCTTAGATAATACAAAACATGTAAAATGTTCAGTGGTTGCTATGCAAATTTATGAACTGACTGTATCGCATGGATTGCGGGCATGTAATGGTCGATTAAACCCCGATAAACCGGCCAATTTTACTTTTAGTAAAGGTTTGTCTAAATCCCTGATCGATTTTATGCTAATTTCAATAAACCTCTGGTACCTACTGTTGGCCTTCAAGGTTGTGAACAGACCTGAAAGTGACCACTTTCCCTTACAGTTAGGATTATTATCTGACCCTTTTTTGACGCAAGATTGCGGGACGGAAAATGAGAGCGGGGTAGCTGAGGTTGCTATTTCTAATAATAGGAAGGCAATTAAATGGCCCCACATTCTAGCAAAAGAAGAGACACTCATGGGAATCTACAACACCTTCTCAGATATCGTCCCCCAATATGCAAACATAAGGTTGGGATCCCTCGAGGTTTTGGAAATGCATTATCACCTAGTGGAATCTCTAACTCCCCTCCTGAGTAAATGTTGTACTACTAAAAAAGTTAATGTAAATGGGCAACTGGAACTGGAAACGCCCTGGTACAACAAACAGTGCAGTATAGCAAAATCGAACCTAATAACTGCAGTGAAATCTAAAGACCAGATGAGGGTTAGAGAGTGTAGGAAAGCTTATAAAACCCTTATGTTTAACGCAAAAAGGGAATGGGACGATCGAACCTGGGAAGACCTTTTGAGTGCAGCTAGGAGACATGATCAATGCACTTTCTGGAATTTAATAGCCAAAAATAACAAAAAAGGCTGTTCCAATAGGGATTTCTTCCTGGATGAAAAGGTTTGGTTTGACCATTTTGTGGGTTTGTATGATGAAGTAGGGTCCTCTGGTGTATATAATGACCCCGGGTTCCTTACTCAGTGCACAACTCCGGTGCAATTTAGTATTAATGAAACTCTCTGTGCTATAAAAGCAGTTAAGGCAGGGAAAGCTCCAGGTCCGGACAAGTTACCTGGCGACTTATTCACCCATAATTTGGAGGTATGGAGCCCGTATATAAACTTCTTGTGCAATTCAATTCTATTGGGCACCCCGATCCCTGAAACATGGAAAGGGGCGGAAATTATAACTATCTATAAAAAAGGGGATCGTTACAATCCAGGGAACTATAGATCGATTAGTTTAATCGATATTTTACAGAAAATTTTTGCTAGACACATTTTAAATCGGCTTTTAATATGGATTGATGACTCTGAAATCCTATCTAATTATCAAGCAGGGTTCAGATCCAAGACTAGCACTGTGGACCAAGTGTATAGATTTATGTGTATATGCTGGAAGTATGTTAATATTAAGAAAAGTAGCATATATGTTGCATTTATGGACCTATGCTCTGCGTTCGATCTTGTCCCCCGCCACTTATTATGGGAGTGCCTAAAAAAGATGGGCGTCCCGGACGATTTGTTGGGTAATCTTATAAAATTGCATACAGACAACTTTGCTAAAGTAAGGTGGGGTAGAAATGGAGAACTTACCCGATCCATTCCAGTGAAAAGAGGTGTGAGACAAGGGTGCGTTTTAGCACCAACCCTCTTTTCATTGTTCGTAAATGATATCCCCCACTACTTAGCTCAATGCAATCATGATTCACCCAAATTGTGCAGCGAGGCAGTCACTGCATTACTATTCGCGGATGACACCATCCTCATATCTCAAACTCCGAAAGGCTTGCAAAATCTAATAAATAAATTTAATAGTTATTGTGTAATGAAGGGGTTAGAAATAAATTCATCCAAAACGAAATATATGGCAATTAATCCCTCCAAATCCTTTAAGAAGAACCTGGTCCTAAATAATAACAAACTTGAATATGTGGAGTCATTTGACTATCTGGGCATTAGGCTGGATAGCAGAATGTCTTGGGCGAACCAACTCGACAAAAGCAGGTTAACACTTACACAGAATTCATTGCCCATCTTAAAGATTCATGGTGGGAGTACATCTAAAGCTATTACACCTGCGATTGACGTGTTCCAAGCAAAAGCCCAATCCGCCGCCCTGTATGGGGCCGAAATTTGGGGGCCTTATTCTAAAAAAACATTTGACGTTGTAGAAAACAAGTTTTTCAGACGCCTACTTAGACTGCCCCTAAGAACACCTTTGGTGTCATTCTACTTAGACATTGATGTAAAGCGCACTGATTTCTTGTGTTTTTTGCGACCACTGCTTTATTGGGTGCGATTATGGTCTACCCCGGAACTAAGTAACTATAGAGCAGGCTTATTGGAAATTATGGAATTAGATTCATTCAACACAATTAAGTGGCTGAGACATGTATCTTACTGGTTTACAGTAATAGGTCTATCACATTACTGGGAAACACCAGCCGTATCTATCACCTTGCCTAATAGTTGTAAGATTCAGGTAAAATCTGCCTACTGGAACTATGTGAATAATCATATATATGAACGTGCCACTGGACAACTAACGTCCACATTTTTGCAATTTAAGGATCTTCCGTCATTTGAACTTTTTATGGACGAAATTGAGCCACCCCAGGCTAAATCTGTCTTCCTCAAATTCAGATATGGAGTGTTACAGATTAAATCAAATTCCTGCCGGTGGGGAGGAGTAAGTAAAGATCCTCATTGTATTTCATGTGTATTAAACCAGAAAGAAGATGAGGCTCATATCCTCTTCTTTTGTCCACTATATGTTAAATCTCGAAAAAAATGGATCATGCCTCTATGTAAAAATATGGGGACACGTTCATTCAAAGAGGCAGAACGCATATTTAGATCCTCTAACAGTAGGCTATTAGTGTTTGGTCTGAGTAGGTTTCTCCATGGTGTTTGTATAATCAGAAAGAAGCTTGGATTACCATTCTAGGATTAATTGATTTTAATATTAGTCTTTTAATATTTTTATTATTGTATATAACTGTTTTTAAAGAAACTTAAAAAAAAGTTGATTGAACTAGTCGAGTATAAACCCTGGTATGTATATCCCCCTTAAAACCCATGATTAATGAATATGCCCAGAATTGCACTTTGTCCAATCAGCGCTTTTGTACAATATGAATGTTTGTAAAGTTTTTATTCATTGTAACAAATTTTTATTTTATGAAAAAGTATGTGTATTATATGTATGTTGGCTTAATGACAAAAATGTCGAATAAAAGCTTTTACTACTAAATAGTTATACTAGATATAGGAATTTTGGGCCTCCACTTGATGTCATTCACAGATCCAAAACCCCAAAAAGGGTTACGTTAAGAGGCTCACTCCTGAATATACATGCACAGATCTATCTTTCTTTGTGCAATTCTAGGAAGTTAGGAGGTAATTCAATGTCAGAGCTCTGCAGCTCTAGAGTTCATCGTCCCATTTGACTTCTTGTGTATTTGATTCATTTATAGGGCATCCCCCCCTTCCCCTTTTTTCTAGCCCCCCCCCTCCCCTCCCCCCCGCTCATATACTACTGCTCAAATATAAAACTATTAGCTTGTACCTTGCGTAGCTATATCTTTTAGCTATACAAGTAGGGAGTCATTGTTATGTAAGGACAGTCAAAGGTATTTTTTGCATATGTACTTCTCACTGTTAAAATTGGAACTTGAGATTGCAATTTTTGGTTTTAAATTTGCTTTGCATATATTTTTCAGATTTTATTGTGGCTCCTGAAGAAGGCGTTCCCAATAACGCCGAAACGCGCGTCGATTAACATTGTCTGCCACTGTTTTATGACTTTTTTATGTAATTGTGTCACAAGTATATGAATATTGTACTACTGAGTTGTTTATGTTATTATTGGATTATTATTTTTTTATCAAATGTTTTTAATATGAATAAGTTCACATATAAATAAAATGCAACCTTGTTTTTTAATTATTTGGTTTTGTGCTTTCCATATATTTTCTCCCTTGTCGCATTGATATTTTATTACTCCTTTCGCATTGGCATGCATGAGCTGAGCATCCCGGGTGACAGGGTAAAGGAGTCCCGGCACGTGGCGCAACACAAACCACCTCAATCCCCAGACTAGAGAGCTTCTTCTTCACCCCTCTGAAACCCGCCTCCTTAACGAAATCCCCCTCACTCCGAAGCCGGCAGAGACAGGCAACATTTAAATACTTAAGTATAATTTACATGCGATATGTATGTATGTATGTATAGGCGTTCTTTTATAGCGCTATAACTGTCACCCGACGGGCATCCTGGCGCTTAGACTGTTATGACACAATACATGATGTTTCCAGCTTCCAATCTATTTACATTGTTCTGAGGAACAGATGGGTCTTTAATGCTTTTTTAAAGGAAGAAAAATCTTCCAGGCCCCTCAGGCCTAGTGGTAGAGAATTCCACAGCCGCGCTGCGGTAAACCTGAAGGACCGACCACCCATCCGGGACCTCAGAAACTTGGGTACTACCACCAAGTAAGCCGAGGCTGACCGGAGTGGTCTTGGAGGGATGTACCATGAGAAAAGGTCCTGCAGAGGAGACGGGCCTTGTCCGTGTAGAGCCCTAAAAACCAAACACAAAGCTTTGAAGTTCACCCGTTGAGAGATTGGCAACCAATGGAGGTCCCTAAGTGCCTTGGCAGAAGAGTCCAGGCGGCGTCGCGAGAGTGCCAGTTTGGCAGCAAAATTCTGTACTCGTTGGAGTTTTCCTAGCAGAGTAACTGGTGCCCCCAGCAGCAGTGCGTTGCAGTAGTCGAGACAACTTAAAATTATGCTCCGCACTACCTCTGGTCAGGCCTGTACCGGGAGCAAGGGTAGAATCTTTCGCAATGATCCAAGTAATGCCATACAAGTGGCCACCGTTTTGTTCACTGATGTGTCCAGCTGTAAGTCGGAACTAAACATTACCCCCAAATTCCGAACCGATTCGGCAGGCAGACTAGTACCTTGGAAATCAGGAGGCCAAAAACCCTGTGGTAGGGGTCTGGGGGTCCGATCCATAGAGCAATGTAGCACCTCGGTTTTCGAGCTGTTAAATTGTAGGGAGTTGTTACCCAGCCATTCTGCCGTGGTGCTCATGCATCGATGGAAGACCTCCTGTGACACCCCGTCCTTACCCTCAAACGAGAAGATAAGTTGGGTGTCATCGGCATAGTTGGTGACTGTTATGCCAAAAGATTTAATCAGCGTGATCAGGGGACGGAGGTAAAGATTGAAAAGAATGGGGCTGATGGCCGAGCCCTGGGGTAGTCCCTGACCAACCCTCCTGATGTTGGATTTAAAGGGTGGCAGGGCAACTACCTGGTGCCTTTGATCGAGATATGACACCAGCCATTCAAGGGCCAAGCCCGACACCCCAGCCTCCGTCAGTCTCCTGATCAGGATTGCATGGCTGACCGTGTCGAACGCGGCCGACATGTCGAGCAGCACTAAAAAGGCTGCTCGACCCTGGTCGGCACACGTTCGAAGGTCATCGAGAACAGTCACCAATGCAGACTCTGTCCCATGTGCCGGTCTAAACCCAAACTGAGCCACATCCAAACAATCAGTAGACTCAAGAAAGGTGGAGAGATGTTTTGTGGCCAGTTTCTCTAGAATTTTAATAGGGAATGGCAAGAGGGAGATGGGCCTAAAGTTGGCTGGGCATGTGGGGTCCAGATTCTCCTTTTTAAGCAGTGGGGAGACCACCGCCAATTTCCAGCAATCTGGAACCCGTGCTGAAGTGAGAGACTGGCGACAGATGGAAAAAAGTGGGGGAAACAGCTCTTCACGAAAAAGTTTCCAGAATTTGGGTGGAAGAGGATCAGAAGGTGAGCCAGAGGACACCCAGTCAGCCAAAGAGCAGAAATCCTCAAAAGATGGTAGAGGAAAGTTGCTCAGCTCACCTGATTTAGTACACTCCTTCCTATTCTCAAACGAGATGGAATCGTGCACAGCACGGCCAGTTGACGAGGGAAGATTGTTTAAGATGTAGGCAATCTTATCCTCAAAGGCCTGTGCTAGCGAATCACAGAGAGCTTGAGAGGCCGGGATGACATTTTTGGTACAGCCAGGATGGGCCAGGTCCTTTACGATCTTAAATAAGGCCTGAGATTTATTTACAGCTGCCATCAAAGATTCTTCTAAGAATCTAGCTTTGGCAAGCTTGATCTGGATTTTATAGGACGCCAGTGCTTGTTTGAAGAGGACTCTATGTGATTCCAGGTACTGTTTCCTCCAGGTCCGCTCAGCCTGTTTACATTGGAGCTTGAGCTGCTGAAGTTCTTCCGAGTACCATGGCATAGCAAGATTATTCCTATCTTTGATTTTTCGAGCGGGGCCAAAGAGTCCAGAGAAGCCGAGGTTCGCTGACAGAGAGTCTCGTAACTTACGTCCACATTCCCTCCCAATACAAAGCCATCTGGCTGCAGAGAGGGCAAGATCGTTTGCTTGAGGAGTCTAGACCATTGTCTCCCCATTCTAGTGCCCCCCACACTCCCTTTCTTTAATGGAGCACTAGTGCACGAGAGGGAGAACTGGACGAGGGCGTGATCCGTCCAACACTGAGGCAGGACGTCACGTATAGCCGTTCGACAAGCGTCAGCAAAAAGTAGATCAAGAATATGGCCCTTTGAATGGGTTTTGGAGAGTACCAGTTGTTGTAGCTCAATATTATGACAAGCTTGGACCAGCTCTACATAGGCCGTCTTGGTCGGTCCCTCTTGTGAGAAGTTGGCCTGATATGTAGTGCTCACTATTCTAGTGATCACTGTGTATCATTCCAAACGACCCTTATTGATGATTGGTTGTAAGTCAACCTTTTAGACCAGCTATCCTAGTAGCATGGACAAGAGCAGTCTTTAGGCTAAACTCTAGAGGGCGTGTTAAGCCAGCTGTTATACCATCACATATACCCCTTGAACACCAAGTGAAAGGACATCACACAAGTTGTTATGAAAATAAAAGTATATTTATTTAGAACACAACAGCCCTTGACTCTTTATGAGGACAGGGCGCTAAGCACAATACAAAAGCTCTTAATGAATTTCTGAAAGTCGCACAATTTACGCAAATGCCCGAGGGGCACGGAAAACCATATACTACAAAAGTGGAATGCGAAATACTAGCAGGTAAGCAACTAATCTCAAAGACTTTAGGATCGCTAGGACTGGACTACTGAACCTTCAGATTACGAGCAGGAGGCCTAGGGAGATCGGGTGCAGAGTGTGCACT
Source organism: Lissotriton vulgaris (assembly GCF_964263255.1). NCBI lineage: Eukaryota > Metazoa > Chordata > Amphibia > Caudata > Salamandridae > Lissotriton > Lissotriton vulgaris. The sequence continues at coordinate 946,129,652 of NC_141699.1, read as the reverse complement.
CTCACGCGGGATGCGGGACAAAGACTATGGATGCTAGATTTCGTAAAGTTAGTGTTATCGGACGAATCAGACTAGGTAGAGCTGAAACGAAAAAGGATCTGGACACTTAGATAGTTAAGCTATGCTGGAGCACCAAGATGCTCAGGTTACCTAGCCCAGGGGCTGCGGCTGCATAGGTCTGAAAAGACGTCGGGAATCCTCGTTGCAGTCTATGGAGCCTGAAAGAGGAAGTTGCTGGCAGGCGACCAGTGATGAAGTTCGATGTGATCCAAGCCTGGATCGAAGATGGAGGATACCTGTAAGCAGAGGGGACCAAGTTCTGAATCACTAGCCAGTGATTAGGTTGGCACCGGATGAAGTCACCTTGACCAGGTGAGTGGGCGACGCTGGGCTCTGCAGTCTCTCGGACCAGGAGGCGTTGTCGGCGACCAGGATTGGGGCAACAACTCTTGGCAAATGCAAGCCCACGCGGTGGACTCAAAATGGCGTCTGGAGTGGACCAGGAGGGTCCGGGGTGCTCCTCTGTTGGAGGGGAGCAAGGGCCAGTCTGGAGCAACCAGACCAGCGTTGAAAGTGTCGTCTTTCGTCGTCAAGAGTGCTACAAGCCAGCAGGCAAGTGGCCGGACAACGCGGTGAGCAGCAAAGAGCAGAAGGGCCCCACGCAGATCTCGTGGATGCTGGGGGGCTGGACTTCGGTGCTGGAGCTGCTCAGGGTTAGGGCTTCTCAAACCCCAAAGCACTCACTCGAGGATCCCTCGGCGGGCGTGCTGGATAAGCGTCGTGCAGTTCTGAAGATGGCCGGTCCCTCGAGGTCTCGTCACACCCACGGATCTCAGCTGGGCTGATGATGTAGGTAGAGGTCAGAGGTGCCAGGGAAGCCGGGTCTCGTTGTGCTGGTCAGTCGGATTCTGGAGGAAGGACGTGCAGCAAACCGCAGTGCTCTTAGTTGGTGCCCGCAGATGCAGGGTGACTACTCCTTAGTCACAAGGGAGAAATCTTGAGAAGAAGTCTTGAGTTCCTTTCGTAGAAAGTAGTTTCAGGATTCAAAGATGATCTAATTTGGAAGGGTCCCTGCTCCCACCTTTATACTAAAGAAAGGGGCTGGTACGGGACTAGGTCCTGCCCATGGGTGGGACCAGGAAGGGGGGTGGTTACACCCCTCTCCCATGCCGGACTTTCCCCAGCTCAGGGGCTGGTGTGCCCCTGGAACCGGTTCAAACTGGCAGATGCACAGTGAGCACCGGGGTGCTACTTGCAGTCACCTTCCTATTCAGCCCTGCCTACCTAGGATACACAAAACCCTGTCTGGGATGGTGCTAGCACCGCCCCTGACAGGAAACCCTTTGTCCAAGCTACCCTCGCTGGAAGGACTTCCAGCTGCAGGGGGTCAGACTTGTGTCTGTGGTGGCAGCATCCATTTTGTGATGCGGAGGCTCGAGTTAACTTTAACCGGGGTTCACAGTTACATACATGTCGTGTCCCTCTAGAAGGGTGGAATGCTAACCCTGTCCCCAGAATTGGCGAGGGTTAGTATTCCAATTCGTATGACACCTTACTCGACATGTTTTGATTAAGCGATACCAGAGTTGGCAAATAACCGCGAGGATTATAAGGCACTTAAGAGTATATGGTACGCGTTATCATAGAACAGCTATTAGGACTTGGTTCCGCAAGCTGCAGACGGGCTCAGCTCATGCCAGAGCACCATCTCACATAATTCCAAGCACTCTGCCTTCAGGATTGTTGAGGCCTGCCATAGGAGTGACTGATAGGAATACATGTGTCTATTTTAGGGTTAGATATAGGTATACTATATCTAAAGCAAAGGGTGATTACACCACCTTGCCCCAGCTGTCGTGCAGCCAGTTGTGTCAGATTTAGATGGCCAGCCAGGGGTGGCATAATACATGCTGCAGCCCCTGGTAGGCCCTGGGTACACCTATGCCCTGAGTTACAGGGTCTGATAAGGTGGCCCAGTACCAATTGGTAAATGCACCTAGGGTACATGGAATCCATTTTACAGAGAGAGCAGTAGGCCTGGGGCCCTGAATAGCAGGGTCCCAGGTCAATAAAGTCGAAAAACCAGCAAAACACCAGGCAAAAAGTTGGGGTAACCATAGTCCGGTATCCACCTTCCTACACCTCTGACCAAAGATTGAAATCCCCTAACACCATCGACTTTGTGTGGGAGTGGGAGAGATAGTATATTAAGTCTATGAGCTCAGGTACAGCAGATAACGAGCTAGCCGGGGGTCTATACCATAGTAGACCCGTGAATAGCACACCTCCTTGGTCCTTGATGGAGAAACCCAATGTTTCGCACCCAGCGATTGCCTTGATGATAAGCTGGGAGAAGTCAAGAGTCTGCCTAAAAATTCATCCAGTTCCACCTCCTCTGGCTCCCACCCTGGGATTATGCCTTATTTTGAAGCCAGTGGGACAAGCTGTCCCCAGTTCCACCGAGCTAGTCGGTGTTGTCCAAGTCTCTGTCATGAAGAGTATGTCTAGATGGTAAGACTCGATAAGTAACGCAATTTCTTCACAGTGTTTGATGAGATCTCACACTCAACAAGCCACAGGACAAGGCAACTGGGTGCTTACTGGTGATATTATACTTTCGGTTACTGAGTGAACCGAGATTAAGGCGTAAAAGTTCATCGCGGAATAAGAGTAAGAAGTTACATCTTGGTTCCGAGAGGCAGAACTTTCGGCGCCCGGCGCGTCCTGTGCGCGAACGGGCGCAAACAGGCTTACCTCTGGTGCACCGCCGGCGCGCCCGCTGTGCGCTTTAGGGGCGTCCATCATATATAGCCATATACGCAAGAGTCCTGTAGTGCGATCACTAGCCCCCCAACCAAGATGGCGCCAGCAATTCGGCACTCCCTGGTTCCCCCACTCACCCAAGATGGCGGCTACCAACACAGCAGCGCGATGTCCCCAGGAGCCCTAAGGTGCCCTGAAGCGCTCGAATTCCCGCAAAGTGCGGAATGAGGTCACAATTATAGTGCGGGTAAGAGTGGTACTAATAACACGCTATGAGAGAGGTAGCGCCTAGCGCCAAGATCGACAGCGCGAGCGCGCAGTAAAGTAGACCAATTTTAAAATAATTAAAACAGCAATGCGGCAATAGATTCTGCAGCGCGCAATGGTCATGTAAGTCTGCGATATGCGATAATAATACATAATAAAATATTATATAAAACTTACCTTGGCTTCCCGCGCTGACTCCCGAGACTGCAGACTTCGACTCCCGCCGTCCTGGATTTTGAATGCGTCTGACGTGGTCTGGGCTCTCGTCAACAGGAAGGCTGCAGGCAACCTCCCTCCCCTCCCCTCCACCGCAGCCAGCACCGATTGGTTCGGACGGCAGCCCCAACAGCGTCATTTCTCTCAGTCTGTATGCTGCAGAGAACGGAGAGGAGGAAGCGGAGTACTTAATCGCTGTATCCTATCTACTTTATCAGAGAGCATTGCAGTGGCATTCCTAGCTTCAGTTAAATCTGTTTGCATCTGAACAATAACCCTCATTAAATCATCCATGGTGGCCATAATGTCAAAACTCTCAGACCGGGAGGAATATTATTCGTGGGCTCACTATTCTGTTGGGTTGCTTCTTCCTCAGGGTCTGGAGTGATGATATAAGGGGCCCACCTCTCAATACCTCCAACTCTGATTGTAATGATTACACAGAGTATTGAAGTGATTAAGCGGGGGAAAGGGAATTAGGAAGGGAACAGCTGGGAAGGAGATCTGAAAAGGAAAAGTTACTCGCAAACAAAAATACATGTACTTTCCTTTGCACAAAGACATAAATTAGGACATCAGATTTTGTCCTTCAATCAGGAACTAGCTTAAGAGCTTCGTGGATTGCGTTTATTCAGACAATCAGACTCTTAGTTGACCTTTCTTAGATCCGCTATATTGTGGCGATAATACTTCACTTCAGTATCAACTGCTCAAAGGCATAAGCGGCAGAATTTGGTTTAGGTCTTTCTATGACTAGGTTTTCAATCACCTAAACAATAAGTGTCTTATATTTCCTTATTTTATGTGACTTAAAAGTGTTCCCAAAAACATTAATGGAACTACTATAGAACAAGAATCGCACTCGTGAATATGGTAAATGATCTTGAAAATCTAATTGAATGTTCCTAATAAATCACTGAAATGGTTTTAACAAGATTCGCAATCTTACCTGTAGAGTGGACCTCTGTCTCCTTTCTCTCACTCTGCTCCTTCACTCGTTTTTCTATCCTTTCTATCTTTCACCTTTCTGCATCTCTGCTCTTTTGTGCGTTATTTCTGCCCTTTTTCCCTTTCTCTCCCTCTGCTCCTTTACTCGTTTTTTAGGGCTCGGACTACGCCCCCGAAGGGGCGGAGCTTCGAGATCCTAATGTTAAAGAAAAAAAAAGGATATGTAGGGCTATGGCCAGGCACATTCCTTAAATTCCATAGTGTTTTATGGCATGTGCCTAGTGATTCGTCTTCGCTGTGCTGTCTATTTAGTAGCCTTGACGTGATAGGCTATATTGACTTTTCGTCCGTCATTGTTGTTAGTTTCATGGCATATTCTGTACGTGAACGAGCACAGCAGAGGGATTAATCTTAATTAGGAGCTGTCAGAGTGCCCGTGTAATGCAATCCAGATGATGCGTGCACTTTCACAGCGGTGAGCGCGTTCAATGTAAAATGATGAGGCAGCAGGCGAGGCTCACAGAAGATGACTCATACATGCTCGTCCACACTGTAGTTCTTGTGTTTCCTGAATACTCTCATTTCCAAAGGTCATTTCCTTCTTTTCCTCGCACGCTGCGCTGCACTATTTTTGTCTGTGGTTTAAAAAACGGGGTTTAAAGGCGTTTTATTTTAAAACATTTGGATTCTGGTTCTGTAAGCTTTGTTTCCGAATTTTAATAAGTGCTGACATGCAGACTACTGGTTGAATAAATGATGAAGGTTAAAAGTGACCTTCGTGACACGTGCTGTTGAGCCTGACTCCCAGAGTTAACATGCAGTCATCATTATTTTAAAGTTTGTGGACAAAACGTGAATACGCAATAATCATGGAAAACAGAGCCTTCCCGCTGTTACAATGGGAATTCACAAATGTCTTGTGTGTCTCACGTAATGCCAATGGCTATTTCATTAGGAAAAATTAGACTCATTGATACATGCACCACCACCAGCAGTACTACCAGTACTACAGCCACCAGTACTACCACTACCACCACCACCAGTAGTAACAGTACCACGACCACCAGTACTACCACTAACACCACCACCACCAGTACTACCACTAACACCACCACCAGTACTGCCAGTACCACCACCACCAGTACTACCACTACCATTACCACTACCACCACCACCAGTACCACCACCACCAGTACTACCACCACCCCCAGTACTACCAGTACTACCAGTACTACAGCCACCAGTACTACAACTACCACCACCACCAGTACTAACAGTACCACGACCACCAGTACTACCACAACCAGTACTACCAATACCAGTACCACTACCACCACCAGTACTACCACCACCAGTACCACCATCACCAGTACCACCACCACCAGTACTACGGGCAACAGTACCACCACCACCACTAGCACTACCACTACCGGTACCACCACCAGTACTACCACTACCAGTACCACCACCAGCACCACCACCACCACCAGTACTACCACTACCAGCACCACCAACACCCCCAGTACTACCAGTACTACAGCCACCAGTACTACAACTACCACCACCACCAGTACTAACAGTACCACGACCACCAGTACTACCAGTACTACCAATACCAGTACCACTACCACCACCAGTACTACCACCACCAGTATCACCACCACCAGTACTACCACTACCAGTACTACGGGCAGCAGTACCACCACCACTAGCACTACCACTACCGGTACCACCACCAGTACTACCACTACCAGTACCACCACCACCAGTACCACCACCACCAGTACCACCACCAACAGTACTACCACTACCAGTAACACCACCTCCAGTACTACCACTACTACCAGTACCACCACCAGTACTACCAGTACCACCACCACCAGTACTACCACTACCAGTACTACCATTACCATTACCACCACCACCAGTACCACCACCACCAGTACTACCACCACCCCCAGTACTACCAGTACTACAGCCACCAGTACTACAACTACCACCACCACCAGTACTAACAGTACCACGACCACAAGTACTACCACTACCAGTACTACTACCACCACCAGTACTACCACCACCAGTACCACCATCACCAGTACCACCACCACCAGTACTACCACTACCAGTACTACGGGCAACAGTACCACCACCACCACTAGCACTACCACTACCGGTACCACCACCAGTACTACCACTACCAGTACCACCACCAGCACCAGTACCACCACTACCAGTACTACCACTACCAGTACCACCAACACCCCCAGTACTACCAGTACTACAGCCACCAGTACTACAACTACCACCACCACCAGTACTAACAGTACCACGACCACCAGTACTACCACTACCACCACTACCAATACCAGTACCACTACCACCACCAGTACTACCACCACCAGTATCACCACCACCAGTACTACCACTACCAGTACTACGGGCAGCAGTACCACCACCACTAGCACTACCACTACCGGTACCACCACCAGTACTACCACTACAGGTACCACCACCACCAGTACCACCACCACCAGTACCACCACTACCAGTACTACCACCAACAGTACTACCACTACCAGTAACACCACCTCCAGTACTACCACTACCACTACTACCAGTACCAACACCAGTACTACCAGTACCACCACCACCAGTACTACCACTACCAGTACTACCATTACCATTACCACTACCACCACCACCAGTACCACCACCACCAGTACTACCACCACCCCCAGTACTACCAGTACTACAGCCACCAGTACTACAACTACCACCACCACCAGTACTAACAGTACCACGACCACCAGTACTACCACTACCAGTACTACCAATACCAGTACCACTACCACCACCAGTACTACCACCACCAGTACCACCATCACCAGTACCACCACCACCAGTACCACCACCACCAGTACTACGGGCAGCAGTACCACCACCACCACTAGCACTACCACTACCGGTACCACCACCAGTACTACCACTACCAGTACCACCACCAGCACCAGTACCACCACCACCAGTACTACCACTACCAGTACCACCAACACCCCCAGTACTACCAGTACTACAGCCACCAGTACTACAACTACCACCACCACCAGTACTAACAGTACCATGACCACCAGTACTACCACTACCAGTACTACCAATACCAGTACCACTACCACCACCAGTACTACCACCACCAGTATCACCACCACCAGTACTACCACTACCAGTACTACGGGCAGCAGTACCACCACCACTAGCACTACCACTACCGGTACCACCACCAGTACCACCACCACCAGTACCACCACCACCAGTACCACCACCACCAATACCACCACCACCAGTACCACCACTACCAGTACTACCACCAACAGTACTACCACTACCAGTAACACCACCTCCAGTACTACCACTACTACCAGTACCACCACCACCACCAGTACTACCAGTAACACCACCACCAGTACTACCACTACCAGTAGCACCACCACCACCAGTACTTCCAGTACTACCACCATCAGTACTACCATTTCCACCACCACCAGTACTACCACTACCACCACCACCAGTACTACCACTACCACCAGTAATACCAGTACTACCACCATCAATACTACCACCACCAGTACTACCACTACCAGTACTACCATTACTATTACCACTACCACCACCACCAGTACCACCACCACCAGTACTACCAGTACTACAGCCACCAGTACTACAACTACCACCACCACCAGTACTAACAGTACCACGACCACCAGTACTACCACTACCAGTACTACCAATACCAGTACCACTACCACCACCAGTACTACCACCACTAGTACCACCATCACCAGTACCACCACCACCAGTATTACCACTACCAGTACTACTGGCAGCAGTACCACCACCACCACTAGCACTACCACTACCGGTACCACCACCAGTACTACCACTACCAGTACCACCACCAGCACCAGTACTACCACTACCAGTACTACGGGCAGCAGTACCACCACCACCACTAGCACTACCACTACCGGTACCACCACCAATACTACCACTACCAGTACCACCAACACCCCCAGTACTACCAGTACTACAGCCACCACTACTACAACTACCACCACCACCAGTACTAACAGTACCACGACCACCAGTACTACCACTACCAGTACTACCAATACCAGTACCACTACCACCACCAGTACTACCACCACCAGTATCACCACCACCAGTACTACCACTACCAGTACTACGGGCAGCAGTACCACCACCACTAGCACTACAACTACCAGTACCACCACCAGTACCACCAGTACCGTTACCACCACCACCAGTACCACCACCACCACCAGTACCACCACCACCAGTACCACCACTACCAGTACTACCACCAACAGTACTACCACTACCAGTACTACCACTACTACCAGTACCACCACCACCACCAGCACTACCAGTAACACCACCACCAGTACTACCACTACCAGTACCACCACCACCACCAGTACTTCCAGTACTACCACCATCAGTACTACCATTTCCACCACCACCAGTACTACAACTACCACCGCCACCAGTACTACCACTACCACCACCACCAGTACTACCACTACCACCAGTAATACCAGTACTACCACCATCAATACCACCAGTACTACCACCACCAGTACTACCACTACTACAGCCACCAGTACTACCACTACTACAGCCACCAGTACTACCACCACCACCAGTACTACCAGTACCACCACTACCAGTACTACCACTACCAGTACTACCATTACCAGTACTAGCAGTACCACAACCACCACCACTACTACCAGTACTACCACCTCAGTACTACCAGCACTAACACCACCAGATTAGTGAGTAGAGTAGTGAGTAGAGTAGTGACAATACTACCAGTACTACCACCACCAGTACTACCACTACTACAGCCACCAGTACTACCACCACCAGTACTACCAGTACCACCACTACCAGTACTACCACTACCAGTACTACCATTACCATTACTAGAAGTACCACAACCACCACCACTACTACCAGTACTACCACCTCAGTAATACCAGCACTAACACCACCAGATTAGTGAGTAGAGTAGTGAGTGCAGAGTAGTGAGTGCAGAGTAGTGAGTGCAGAGTAGTGAGTGCAGAGTAGTGAGTGCAGAGTAGTGAGTGCAGAGTAGTGAGTGCAGAGTAGTGAGTAGTGAGTGCAGAGTAGTGAGTAGTGGGTAGTGGGTAGTGAGTAGTGAGTAGTGAGTAGTGAGTAGTGAGTAGAGCAGTGAGTAGTGAGTGCAGAGTAGTGAGTAGTGAGTAGAGTAGTGAGTAGAGTAGTGAGTAGTGAGTAGAGTAGTGAGTAGTGAGTGGAGTAGTGAGTAGTGAGTGCAGAGTAGTGAGTAGAGTAGTGAGTAGTGAGTAGAGTAGTGAGTAGAGTAGTGAGTAGTGTAGTGAGTAGAGTAGTGAGTAGTGAGTAGAGTAGTGAGTAGAGTAGTGAGTAGAGTAGTGAGTAGAGTAGTGAGTAGAGTAGTGAGTAGAGTAGTGAGTAGTGAGTAGAGTAGTGAGTAGTGAGTGCAGAGTAGTGAGTGCAGAGTAGTGAGTGCAGAGTAGTGAGTGCAGAATAGTGAGTGCAGAGTAGTGAGTAGAGTAGTGAGTAGAGTAGTGAGTAGAGTAGTGAGTAGAGTAGTGAGTAGTGAGTAGTGAGTAGTGAGTAGTGAGTAGTGAGTAGTGAGTAGAGTAGTGAGTACAGTAGTGAGTAGAGTAGTGAGTAGAGTAGTGAGTAGAGTAGTGAGTAGAGTAGTGAGTAGAGTATTGAGTAGTGAGTAGTGAGTAGAGTAGTGAGTAGAGTAGTGAGTAGAGTAGTGAGTAGAGTAGTGAGTAGAGTAGTGAGTAGTGAGTAGAGTAGTGAGTAGAGTAGTGAGTGCAGAATAGTGAGTGCAGAGTAGTGAGTGCAGAGTAGTGAGTGCAGAGTAGTGAGTGCAGAGTAGTGAGTAGAGTAGTGAGTAGAGTAGTGAGTAGAGTAGTGAGTAGAGTAGTGAGTAGAGTAGTGAGTAGAGTAGTGAGTGCAGAGTAGTGAGTAGTGAGTAAAATAGTAAGTAGTGAGTGAGTAGTGAGTAGAGTAGTGAGTAGAGTAGTGAGTAGAGTAGTGAGTAGAGTAGTGAGTGCAGAGTAGTGAGCAGAGTAGTGAGTGCAGAGTAGTGAGTGCAGAGTAGTGAGTGCAGAGTAGTGAGTGCAGAGTAGTGAGTAGTGAGTAGAGTAGTGAGTAGTGAGTAGTGAGTAGTGAGTAGTGAGTAGAGTAGTGAGTAGAGTAGTGAGTAGAGTAGTGAGTAGAGTAGTGAGTAGAGTAGTGAGTAGAGTAGTGAGTAGTGGGTAGAGTAGTGAGTAGTGAGTAGTGAGTAGAGTAGTGAGTAGAGAGTAGAGTAGAGAGTAGTGAGTAGAGTAGTGAGTAGAGTAGTGAGTAGAGTAGTGAGTAGAGTAGTGAGTAGAGTAGTGAGTAGAGTAGTGAGTAGAGTAGTGAGTAGAGTAGTGAGTGCAGAGTAGTGAGTGCAGAGTAGTGAGTGCAGAGTAGTGAGTGCAGAGTAGTGAGTGCAGAGTAGTGAGTGCAGAGTAGTGAGTGCAGAGTAGTGAGTGCAGAGTAGGGAGTAGAGTAGTGAGTAGAGTAGTGAGTAGAGTAGTGAGTAGTGAGTAGAATAGTAAGTAGAGTAGTAAGTAGTGAGTAGAGTAGTGAGTAGAGTAGTGAGTAGAGTAGTGAGTAGAGTAGTGAGTGCAGAGTAGTGAGTAGAGTAGTGAGTAGTGAGTGCAGAGTAGTGAGTAGTGAGTGCAGAGTAGTGAGTGCAGAGTAGTGAGTGCAGAGTAGTGAGTAGAGTAGTGAGTAGAGTAGTGAGTAGAGTAGTGAGTGCAGAGTAGTGAGTAGAGTAGTGAGTAGAGTAGTGAGTAGAGTAGTGAGTAGAGTAGTGAGTAGAGTAGTGAGTAGAGTAGTGAGTAGAGTAGTGAGTAGAGTAGTGAGTAGAGTAGTGAGTGCAGAGTAGTGAGTAGAGTAGTGAGTAGAGTAGTGAGTAGAGTAGTGAGTAGAGTAGTGAGTAGAGTAGTGAGTAGAGTAGTGAGTGCAGAGTAGTGAGTAGAGTAGTGAGTAGAGTAGTGAGTAGAGTAGTGAGTAGAGTAGTGAGCAGAGTAGTGAGCAGAGTAGTGAGCAGAGTAGTGAGTAGAGTAGTGAGTAGAGTAGTGAGTAGAGTAGTGAGTGCAGAGTAGTGAGTAGAGTAGTGAGTAGTGAGTGCAGAGTAGTGAGTAGTGAGTAGAGTAGTGAGTAGAGTAGTGAGTAGAGTAGTGAGTAGAGTAGTGAGTAGAGTAGTGAGTAGAGTAGTGAGTAGAGTAGTGAGTAGAGTAGTGAGTAGAGTAGTGAGTAGTGAGTAGTGAGTAGTGAGTAGTGAGTAGAGTAGTGAGTAGAGTAGTGAGTAGAGTAGTGAGTAGAGTAGTGAGTAGAGTAGTGAGTAGAGTAGTGAGTAGAGTAGTGAGTAGAGTAGTGAGTAGTGAGTGCCGAGTAGTGAGTAGAGTAGTGAGTAGTGAGTGCAGAGTAGTGAGTGGAGAGTAGTGAGTAGAGTAGTGCGTAGAGTAGTGCAGAGTAGTGAGTAGAGTAGTGAGTAGAGTAGTGAGTAGCGAGTAGCGAGTAGTGAGTAGAGTAGTGAGTAGAGTAGTGCGTAGAGTAGTGAGTAGAGTAGTGAGTAGAGTAGTGAGTAGTGAGTAGAGTAGTGAGTAGTGAGTAGAGTAGTGAGTAGAGTAGTGAGTAGAGTAGAGTAGTGAGTAGTGAGTAGAGTAGTGAGTGCAGAGTAGTGACTTGTGAGTAGAGTAGTGAGTGCAGAGTAGTGAGTAGAGTAGTGCAGAGTAGTGAGTAGAGTGGTGCAGAGTAGTGAGTAGAGTAGTGAGTAGAGTAGTGAGTAGAGTAGTGAGTAGAGTAGTGAGTAGAGTAGTGAGTAGAGTAGTGAGTAGAGTAGTGAGTAGAGTAGTGAGTGCAAAGTAGTGAGTAGAGTAGTGAGTAGAGTAGTGAATAGAGTAGTGAGTGCAAAGTAGTGAGTAGAGTAGTGAGTAGAGTAGTGAGTAGAGTAGTGCAGAGTAGTGAGTAGAGTAGTGAGTAGAGTAGAGAGTAGTGAGTAGAGTAGTGAGTAGAGTAGTGAGTAGAGTAGTGAGTAGGACATCACAGGCAGCAGCTGTGCAAGCTTCTTACACTCACAAGGAGACCACAGGCAGCTGAGGTGCAATCTTCTCCTACTCACAAGAACGACATCACAGGCAGCAGCAGTGCAAGCTTCTTACACTCACAAGGAGACCACAGGCAGCAGAGGTGCAAGCTTCTGACACTCACAAGAAGGACATCACAGGCAGTAACGGTGCAATATTCTCACACTCACAAGGAGATCACTGGCAGTACACATCACATGAACACACTCCATAACACATAGCAACAATACATTGGCATTTACAATGCCATTAGCTCAAACTCAAATAAATCCGAGCCCGATTGCATTTCTAATGCTTGTCTACCCTTTCTATCTTTCACCTTTCTGCACCTCTGCTCTTTTGTGCCTTATTTCTGCCCATTTTCCCTTTCTCTCCCTCTGCTCCTTCACTCGTTTTCACTTGTTTTTCTACCCTTTCCATCTTTCACCTTTCTGCCCTTTTCTGCATCTCTGCTCTTTTTTGCCTTATTTCTGCTTATTTTCCCTTTTTTCTTTATCCCTTCTTTCCTCCCTTTACCTTTCCCCGCCGCTGCTGCCCCCGCGGCCCCTCCCTCCCCAGCGCGACCGGCCCAATCCAGCTCCTCTCCCAGCTCCCGCCTCCCAGCTGTCCAGCCCTCCCCGACCCCTACTTCATGGCGGCCACTGGTGCACCGAAGGCGCGTCAAAGGCAAGCACGTCTGCGCCCGTCCGCAACCAGCACCAGGAACCCTGGACCTCCGCCCTGCCAACGCTACGACCCAGCAGCACTCCACGCACTCAACCCAGGCTGCAACAACAACTGCAAGCTAGCATCACCAGCCGACACCCATGGACCTTTCAGCTGTCACCGCTGCCAGCACACCTGCAGCACCGCCAAGAACACGGATCCAGCACAACCTGCCCCCAAGAACACAACCGAACCGAAGACCCTGCAATGCATCCTCCTCAACGTCCGATCCCTCCACAAACACACCACAGAAATCTGGGACCTCCTCGACAGCACCACCCCGGACGTAGCATTCTTCACCGAAACCTGGACCAATGCCACCTCGGGACAGGACATCGCCATCCCCCAAGGATACAAGATCTCCAGGAAGGACCGCCCCACCCACCCAGGAGGAGGAATCGCCATCGTCCAAAAATCCAGCCTCCGCCTGAGCACACTCCCTGACGAGTCCACAAAACTGATGGAACACCTTCACTTTAAGATACTGGCCAGCCCCACCGCCGCCCTCCGAGGAACCCTCATCTACCAACCCCCTGGACCCCGCGGACCCTTTTTCAACTCCATCACGGACATTATCTCCCCGCAGGCCTTCGCATCCACCAACTACACCCTGCTGGGAGACCTCAACTTCCACCTCGACAATCAACTGGACCCCAACACCACATGCCTTCTGGACAACCTCCACAACATTGGACTCTGCCAGATCGTGAGAGCCCACGCACTCAGCAGGACACACCCTCAACCCCCTCTTCACTACAGGAAACTCCATCACCTTCAGCCACACCACCGAACTAACATGGACCGACTATCGTTGCGTCCACTTCACCTTCAGAACACACACCATCCACAGACACCAGCACCTGCTTCCAGAAAGAAACTGGACCAAAATCACCAACGACCAGCTCACTTCCTCACTCAACAACTCCACCCCAACCATCGCGGAAAACGACGACCCCAACAACGCAGCTCGAACCCTGCATAGATGGATCTCGGACAGCACCAACACCATAGCCCCCCTCAAGAAAAACAACAATACCCGTGCCAAGAAAGCCAGATGGTTTACCACCGAACTTCGAGAGTCCAGGCGCACATGCCGCCGCCTCGAAAAGGCCTGGAGAAACACCAAATCCACAGAAGCCCACAACAACTTCAGAGCCGCCACCAACGCCCACCATCAACTCCTCAGAGAAAGGAGGAAAAAAGCGATTGAAGACAGAATCTCCACCCACGCACACAACAGCAAGAAACTCTTCAGCATCATCAAGGAGTTCGCCCAACCCACCAGCGAGTCTACTGACAGCCCTCCCTCACAAGACCTCTGCGACAAACTCAGCACCTTTTTCCACCACAAAATCAAGAGCATCTACGACAACTTCGACAAAGACAACCAACACACTGAACCCTCACGAACCACCCCGACACCAGGAAACCAGAAAACAGCCCTCACCATCGAAGACACACTGAAGACAATGAAGTCAATCCACTCAGGGGCCCCCACGGACCCCTGCCCCCACCACATCTTCAACAGAGCCACCGATACCATCGCACCCATGCTCCACCACACCATCAACCGCTCCCTGGCGACCGCCTCCGTCGACTGGAAACACGCGGAGGTCAACCCCCTCCTAAAGAAACCCTCAGCGGACCCCACCGACCTCAAAAACTACAGACCCATTTCCCTGCTCCCTTTCCCAGCGAAAGTCATCGAGAAAGCCTTCAACAGCCAACTCGCCACATTCATTGAAGAACACAACATCCTCGACTCCTCCCAATCCGGCTTTAGAAAAAAACCACAGTACAGAAACCGCCCTCCTCGCCGCAACAGACGACATCCGCACCCAACTGGACAAAGGAGAAACAGTAGCCCTCATCCTCCTAGACCTATCAGCGGCGTTCGACACAGTCTCCCACCGCACCCTAATACGCAGACTCCCCCCTTTCCTCTCAGACCCCACACCTACCACCTGCGGAGTCCCCCAGGGCTCCTCCCTCAGCCTGACGCTCTTCAACGTCTACATGGCTCCACTTGCCTCCATCGTCAGAACCTACGGACTCAACATCGTGTCATACGCAGACGACACCCAGCTCATCCTCTCCCTATCCAACGAGCCCAACACCGCCAGACGCAACTTTCGAGAAGGC
Organism: Lissotriton vulgaris; assembly: GCF_964263255.1. Taxonomy (NCBI): domain Eukaryota; kingdom Metazoa; phylum Chordata; class Amphibia; order Caudata; family Salamandridae; genus Lissotriton; species Lissotriton vulgaris. Next base: position 946,114,392 of record NC_141699.1, on the reverse strand, counting down.
ATGGAAGCCATCGCCAAATGGATGAAAAACAGCTGCCTACAACTAAACACCAACAAAACAGAAGTACTCATCATGGGCCCAAACCCCGACGCCTGGAGCGACACCTGGTGGCCCACCGTCCTTGGAAACCCGCCAACCCCCACAGACCACGCACGCAACCTGGGAATCATCCTGGACTCCGAGCTCAAAATGGACCGCCAGATCACCTCTCTCATCTTCCTGCTTCCTCCTTCGTAACTTAAGACCTTCAAATGGATCCCCCTCGAACACCGAAAGACAGTCACTCACGCCCTGGTCACCAGCAGACTCTACTACGGCAACGCACTCTACGCCGGAATAAACAAAAACCTCATCCGCAAGCTAAAGAACATCCAGAACGCCGCCGCAAGACTGGTCCTCAACCTGCCAAAACACTGCCACATCTCTCAGCACCTGCGCACACTCCACTGGCTCCCCGTCGAGGCGAGAATCACCTTTAAGATGCTCACCCACGCACACAAGGCCCTCCATGGCACCGGACCAGCATACCTGAACAGCCGGCTCAAATTCCAGGCACCCCAAAGGACCCTACGATCAGCCCAGCTCTCCTACGCCGTGGTCCCCCGCACCAGAAAGACCAGATCGGGAGGCCGCTCCTTCTCCTTCCTCGCCGCCAAAGCATGGAACGCCCTTACACTCCACCTCAGACAGACAACATCGCTCCCCATCTTCGCAAGAAACCTCAAAACTTGGCTCTTCGACAGACCCCCTCCTTGATGGAATGGAACCGGCACCCCCCACCCCTAGCGCCTTGATACCCTTACGGGTGAGTAGTTGCGCTTTAACAAACTCCTGATTGATGGATTGACTCTACTTCTGAATCTGGGTTAGTGACAGGTAATCCCCCCAAAAGCTAGCCTCACCGGGAGCCCATCAAGAAGAGAAGTCTCTGCAGATTCTAAACTCCTCCTGCAGCTCAGCGAGCGTTGTAGCAGATTTCAGGCACCCAGAACTCTCCACCGATCAAAGAACAAAGCTGGCCTCGCAGAGAAACGGAGCCCCAAGATCCTCTTCCTCCTTCACCAAAAGACGCTGAATAGTGAGCACGGGGAACTGGGCGCGGCCGCTGACATCATCGTAGGGGCGCCTCTCGCGCGAGCTGCGCCAGCTTCCGCACGAGCTTCGGCGCCTCTGGCGCGAGCTGCGCGGAGCTTCGGCGCCTCTGGCGCGAGCTTCGGCGCGCGAGCTGCGCGAGGTTCGGCGCGCGAGCTGCGCGAGGTTCGGCGCGCGAGCTGCGTGAGGTTCGGCACCTCACGCGAGATGCGTGGTGGGCGTAACCGAACGGCCACGATGGCAGACGGCTCTTGCTAGAGCTCCGTGCCCGTCCGGGCTTTCACCGACATATACCGACCGTGGAGGTCACCCGTCCACTTAACTGTGCGGCACAGCTGTAGGACCTGGGCAGGAGCACAGGATTTGGTTCGGAGGCGTGGAGGATGGCCAGGATGGACGGCTCGGGGACACGCTGGGAATCGCGGCGAGGGCCTCTGAAGCAGGGAAGTTGAGTGGCGCTGTGGCCCGGCGGCGGGCCTGTGCATCCTGGGACTCACAGGAAGGTGATCACCGGACTAGCAGAGGCAGGGCCTGCAGTCCTTGTGCAGCGGCCACGGCTGCCTGCCCCCCGCGGACACTGCCCGAAAGCGGGAGCAACGGTGGACCAAGGTGAGGAGGAGGGGGCAAGGCGCGTAGAGTCCCGTGGCCGACCTGGAGACATTAAACCGGGAGGTGACGCCATTTTGAGACTGCCAGCAGGGGGGAGAGCCACGGGACCACGACATAGCCCCTGCAGAGCGCGGGCCTTTGTAAATCTCATGTAGCTTGCTCCCCCCCTCGCTATCTCTGTAGCTGGCGGACCGGCCCCATTGAGGGGTCGGGGAAGACCCTCGAAACAAGAGACAGTAAAGCATCGCCTCACGGCACCAAGCTCACGATTTGGGCGGTGGCTGTGGGGGGGAGCTGCCCTTAGTCGCCATACTCACCCTGAGCTGGACTCGGGGCCGGAGGAGACGCCCTTACGGAGTGAGCCGCAGACAGCTGTATCCTGGTGGGGTTTGGAACCACCTGTGTGACGACCCTGTTCGGGGCTGGTGCCCCCTGCTCACCGGCTCTTTCTCCACCTGGGAGCCTGGGCGGGAATGACAGACCTGGTGCACGGAGGGGCCCCCAGCGCCCGGGAGGCCGCTCACCTATAGGGCGGCTAAAAACACTACAGGACAAGTGCACAATGGTCTGGAAGGGCCAGAGGAACGTGGAAGGCCCAGGGGAGCCGTCGTGACCCGGTCCGCAGGCGGGAGCGGGGGCGAGCGGTGGCGGACCTGGCCTGGCTGACCAAACGATGCTGAGTACCCAACAGCCGGACAAGCTGGACCTTATACTCCAAGAAATCCGGGATTCCCGACAAGCACTGGAGCACCAACTCGGAACCCTCAATACTAACCTCTCCCTTCTAAAAGCCAATCATGGCAAGCTGGCAGACAAAGTCAAAGACCATGGCCTGAGACTCACAGACCTTGCGCCCAAGGTGGCTGATCATGGCACGTCCATCCAAGAAATACAAGGCCAGGTCGCCGCGCTTATGGAACGGGTCGAGGACGTGGAAGGCCGCAACCGAAGGAATAATATAAGGGTGATCGGCCTACCAGAAAAATGTGAGGAATCGCGGGCTGAAGAGTTCATGGAGCGGTGGTTCAGAGAACACGTGGCAACGGAAGGGCTCTCTCCTTACTTCTGTGTGGAGAGGATAGAGTGCACAGGATCCCGACTGGACAGCCTCGGCCGGGGCGCCCTCCGCACCCTCTCATTGTTCGTATCCTTAACTACCGCGACAGGGACGCCCTCCTGAGAAAGCCCGTGAGAAATCCATCATCCATTTTGAGAATCAGAGGGTGTCACTCTACCCGGGTTATACGAACATGGTACAAAAACAGCGGGACTCCAAAATGGAGGTGAAGAAGAAACTGAGAGGCGCACAGCTAAAATATGCGTTACTCTTCCCCGCCTGCTTGAAAGTTGTCCACTGGAAGAAATCTCACTTTTTCGGAAGCCGAAGAATGGCTAGAGGTGATGGGTTTGGACGGCAGCCAGGAAGCATCCCAGGAGGCGGTGGCGAGGACGGAGAAGAGCTCCGGGGGTAGCCGCCGCTCCCCCTCTGGATCAGGTGGGAGACCTGCTGAGCGCGGCCCGTCGTGGGATCACCAGAAGGAGGACCAGTTGGCGGCTCTCACGTTTGCCGGTACCTTCAGAGAGGACTCGCCGAAAATAGCCACGGACTCTGACGACAACACGGTGCATTCCGACTCAGAAAACAGTGTGCTGCTCTTTCCTACAATCACGCCCAGAGCCGCTGATGACCTCATCGATAGCTAACATGTCCGGTGATATCCAGGACTGACACCTCTGCAGCTGTCACCGCGTGGTATCCTTTTTTGTTGAACTTGGGGCTTCTGATGCCTGCTCTATTTGAGAAGATGTGTGGGGGATGGGGGTGATACACGTGATGAACAGATGATGACTCTTTCCACAATAGACATCACATCCCCTAGACTTGGCACTGTACTAGGTACTTGGGGACAAGGCTTGAGGTTGCTCACTGACATCTCCACAGGCGCTGTCTGTTTACCACACTGACTTTTCTTATACGCATCAAGGGCCCGGCCGGGCCACTGTTGAGCCGGTGGAGACCGGAACTGGTAACAAAATGGAGATGTATGTGCTAGGCCACCACCCCCAAATGGCGAATGCACCAAACTTTAGTTCTCTTTATTTCTATTATCAATGTTGGGCACAGCCATGTTCACTGGCTGCGCCAAGTTTGTTTTAATTCTGTTAGATGTTTTTAAAGGTGTACTCTCCTGGGTTCGGCTCCCCGGAGTTTTCGGAACACGACCACTGACAGTAATGGTTCCGCCACAGGTAGATTATGGCTGATCACTCTGGAATGTACAAAGTTGTCACCTGTAATGGGCTAGGGGCAGTGCAGAAAAGACACAGGGTACACTCTTACCTAATTAGACAGCAGACGCAAATCGCCTTCCTACAATAAACGTACCTCACGGTGTCTGAGGCTCAGAAGTTGCGGAAGAAACAGAGAAGGACTATATATTCCACGTCATACTCAGCATTTTCTAGGGGGGCCACTATTTGGGTGAAACACGGGACCCCGTTTACTGAAGTGGAAAGGAAGCAGGGCAGGTACATCCTAATCAAAGGTACACTAGACGGCAAACTGGTTGTCCTGGGCAGCATCTACGCCCCGAATTATGACCAGGAATTGTTCCTACATAGGGTCGGGAGGGAACTATCCTCGTGGGCTTAGATCCCCTGGATACTCGGGGGGGATTGGAACGCCGTGCTGGATCTGGCCCTGGACAGGTCACACCCACCCCTACCCCTAAAGGCTGCCGGCGCTATTAAGCTTACTACCACCTTCAAGGCCTTGGTGGAGGGTTGGAGGCGGAGGGATGTTTGGCGAGAGGTACACCCCACACACAAAGAATATTCCTTCTACTCCCCTGTACACGACTTGTAGCGGGAATTCCGTTCTCCTACAGAACTGTGCATAGAGACCTGGAACCTCGGTGAATTAGGATGGCCCAAAACTCACCTCAGTACCCAAAATCCCCTTACCGAGCTAGCTACAGTGTCTCATTGGTCATAACAAACTCCCAATGCTTAGACAGACCAGAACATGAACTTAGAATACCTCAGGAATCGTGGAACACATGAACACTCTTTCGTTATATAATCATCACAAACCAGAACTTGGAGTAACAGAGGACACGTGCATGTTTGAAATATTTATTTACTAATGCAAGGTTCTCAAACGCAGTATCTTGTATAATACTAGCAAACATATTATAGGCAACAAAGTTATCGGCATAGTTATTAGTCCATAAAAGGCGAATGGAGACAGCATACTAAGATGCTGGAATGAATAGAAATTAACAACGTCTAATTCACAACCTCCCTATTTAGCATAGTATTTTATATCTATGAAGGTCTCATTTGGGTTTTAGCAGGGCGGGCCCATACCTCAAAATCTCAGTGGCAGGAGGATTACATCACCTTCCACCAGCTCTCTGCATGCGAAGCACATCAAGCGTGTTTTTGTGCGTTCAGCCCAACAATATAAAACTCGCCTAGAGCCAGATTTTGGCAGCAGCATGTGTGTTATGTCTATAGGGGTGCGAAGATCAGACCTTACAACAACACTGGGTTAAGTTATCCGTGTAGCCTTCAGCACTCACTGTGCAGACAGAGAGCAGAACAAAACTGATATCAGAGCAATAACATATTATTTCTCTAGTAAATCACGAAGCTCTTCTGGGTTGAAAGCTAAAACAACAATTGTGTCGTGTGCAAAAATGAAGCAAGAATGAAAACGGCGTGCAAACATTTAATAAACTCATGCTAACTTAACACAGTATGTAGAAAAGAAGTAGCTATATGACAGACTTACACACACGGATCGATAGGCTCCTGTGCTCTCAGGCACTGATTGCGAGGATGAGTGCCCCAGAATACCTAGCAAAGACCTTTTCGGATCACAGGCCACTAAAATGCACCTTCTCCTGGGGCGGGGTCCCGACCCCAGTCCCCACATGGGGACTCAATCTGCAGCACTTGGAAGGATTGTTCAGGGCGACTCTTTTGGAGGCCCTGACACACTACTGGCAGATCAATTGGGATACTGCCTCCTCCAACTTGGTGGTCTGGGACGCGATGAAAGTGGTAGCGCGGGGGGTAGCGATTGGGAAATTGGTCGGGGCCAGGCAAGAGATACACAGGAAGTTAAGCGAGGTGGAGGACCAACTAACGGGCTTGAACGAGAGGTAATTGAAGAGCCGGGGAAAAGACAGGTTCTGCAGGACCACCATATCCTACACACAGAGACATTAGAAACACTACGCACCCTTGATTACAAAGCTTACTTGCAGAGACAACACGCGGAAGCGGACCGCTCTGGTGCGCTGTTGGCCCGACTGGTACGAGACCGGCCTGACACTCCAACTATCACTCAGATTCGTAACCATGTGGGTGACCTAGTAGGCACACAACTGGACATCAATCGGACATTCCATGACAACTTAAAGGCCCTATATAGCTGGACCGGGTCGGACGATCCTACTCGCATACTTGACTTCAGCCGGGACCTCCCCTTCCCCCGACTGACAGCAGAGACACAAAAGTCGATCGAGGGACCCTTTACCCAACAAGAAATACGCGCTGCGATCAAACATTTAAACAGAAATAAGACACCGGGCATGGACGGACTCCCGGTGGAGTTCTATTCCACTTATGCCGACTCACTGGAACCTGTTCTGAAAAAGGTCTACAAGGAAGCCTTCGAGAAAGGCCATCTCCCACACACAACCATGCAGGCCATGGTGATCTCTATACCTAAGCCGGGTAGGGACAGCTTGGAGCTAGCAAACTATAGACCATTATCCATGCTGGCCACGAAATATAAAATCTTGAGCAAAGCTATAGCCCTCCGAGTCCAACCCCACCTGACTGCGCTTATACACTGCGACCAGCCTTCACGCTATAATGACAGCGTCGCAGGCGGAGATGCCACAGGCGGGTTGTAAAGCTTTAGATCTCAAACAAGCGTTTGATTCACTTTCCTGGTCCTTTATGTTCGCAGTCCTGCACAGATTTGGTTTTCCTGACCTGTTAATACGGTGGAACAGGCTGCTGTATACCAACCCCACGGCAAGGGCGGGAACGGGACGGTATGTATCGGCTGAATATACAGTCCACCGGGGCACCAGGCAGGGATGCCCCCTGTCCCCAATGCTGTATGTGCTAGCACTTGAACGACTGGCCATTACCCTTCGCCAACACGCAGCGGAGCTGGGTATACCTATGGTAGGGACGTCCCATCTAATATCAGTATATGCGGACGACATGTTATTATACCTCCGGGATTTGGAAGCCGACCATGGGAGGTTGTATGAAACCTTCCCCCGATTCGAAACAGTATCGGGACTGGCCATTAACCCAGGAAAATGTGTGGGATTTTACTTCCGGGCCTCATCTGCCCTCCCTGCCGTTTGGCGCCTACACGATCCCGGTAGCCCAATCCAGCTTTAAATACCTGGGAATCCGCATATACAGGAGACTGGAGGACCAGCTGGATGGTAATGTTTCTAGGGCCATCGCCGGCCTCCGTGGTAGCATCGGTTTTTGGACCTCACTCTCCTTATCAGTCATGGGACGCATTGCGATAGCAAAGATGGTAATGCTGCCACGCTTGCTGTAATACTTCGTGAATCTACCTATCTGTATCCCACATCGTATCTTTATGACCCTTAAGTCTTTATTGATTACTCTTATATGGGGATCAGGCAGGAGACTAATTAGTCAGAGTAAATTACAACTTGGCACCTCTCAGAGGGGACTGGGTGCCCCTGACTTCCAGGCATACTATTATGCAAGTCAACTGCAATGGTTGTCTTATTGGCTGGCCGGGAGAAACCTCCATGAGATCGGGTGGACGACGGACCGGCTAGGCCGGGGGGACTTACATACTTTACTGCTGCCCAAGAGTAGACTTCCGCGAGAATGTCATCCGCTGCTCCGCACTGCCCTTCTTTGTTAGAGGAAGGCGTTGGCTTACACATCTTCGGTACAGCCATACGCAGAAAATATTCCCCTACTAGGTATCCAGACACCGCAGGGGAAACTTACCAGATGCGCCCTGAGGGAATGGAAGGCGTGCGGGATTGAGGGGGTGGGCAGTTTCTTCGGGGACAATCTGTTGCTGGACCATCGCACCTTTGTACAAGTGACTGGGTCTTCGGACAGACACTACTTCTTACACGCCACTGTCTCTTATTTTATCAGGACGGCTTGGGCGTCACAACCAATACAACCACAGCAACACAAACTAGTACACCTCGTACACTATATGGGGGCTGGCGGCCACTTGGTAAGATGGCTGTACACAGGGCTTAGGACACATGCTGCATTACCCCTTGACACCCTGCGGGAGACCTGGGCAAGAGACACTGGGGAGGATTTTACTGACGTAACTTGGCAGGTGGCCCTAGAACATCCCAAAACAGTTTCCCGGAATGTGAGATTCAAATACATCCAAGCCAAGATACTTCATAGGGCATACCTTACCACGGAGAAGATCCATAGGACTCCTCTCATCAGTGCCAGCACTGCAGGGCAGATGAGGCAGGCCTCCTGCATATGCTTTGGTCGTGCCCACAATTGGGCGGTTACTGGAGCGAGGTCTGCCGGACAGTGCGAGAAGTGTCTCAGATCCAGGTGAGGGAGAGTGCATTGTATTGCCTAGTGGGATCCCGCCCTCGCCCTAAATCGTTAAAACCCAAACTGCGATTTGTGGACTTAGCTCTCCTCTTGGCAATCAGGAAGATTACAATGCAGTGGAAGTCCCAGAGAGCGCCTAGGGCGGAGGCATGGCGGGCGGACGTGGTGAAATGGGGTAGAACGGAATGTGTTGCCCTTAGAAAGGAGGAAGAAGGCGGGAGGAGAAAAACCCCGATGGCACTGGATTGGGAGGTCATGCTACTAGAATTAGATAGTATGGATCGGCCGCTGTCCCAGGACACCTGATCACACTGAGACCCAGAGGAATTACTGTAGTAGCTACCGAGTACTGAGGCGGGACAGAGGTGGTTTAATGAGCTTCTGAGCTTCTATTGTATAATCCTGGTAGAGAGTGGTCAGCGCTGGGGAGCTGGAATAGAACAGTTAGGAGGAATTGGACACCTGAGTTGGTTGGGTAGGGGAGGGATAGTTGGAGAGGGTGGGTATGGGAACGTGTTTTGATAATAATGGAGGACTCTACTCTAATAATGTGTACAATAATGTACGGAACTGTCCTGGAAGATGAGTCTTCTACCCTTTGTCTACGAATTGGGAGTAAATTGAAAAGCATGATGTATAGCATATCTGCTGCCATAACAATATATATATGTGATGAATATGCATTCACGAATAAAGTTTTGAGAGAAAAAAAAGATGCGTGGGATTTGGCACCTCACGCGAGATGCGTGGGATTTGGCATGGGCGTGCCTACAATGACGTCAGCGGCCGCGCCCAGTTCCCCTGCTCACTATTCAGCGTCTCTTGGTGAAGGAGGAAGAGGATCTTGGGTCTCAGTTTCTCGGCGTGGCCAGCTTTCTTCTTTTGATCGGTGGAGAGTTCTGGGTGCCTGAAGACTGCTACAACGCTCGCTGAGCTGCAGGAGGAGTTTAGAATCTGCGGAGGCTTCTCTTCTTGATCGGCTCCCGGTGTGGCTAGCTTTTGGAGGTTACCTGTCACTAACCCAGATTCAGAAGTAGAGTAGGTCGTACTCTACAGGTAAGATTGCAAATCTTGTTAAAACCATCTCAGTGAATCATTAGGAACATTCTTTTTGATTCTCAAGATCATTACCATATTCACGAGTGTGATTCTTGTTCAGTAGAAATTCTATGCACGTTTTCTCTAGCTCATTACCACATTCACGAGTGTAATTCTTGTTCAATAGTAGTTCCATGAATGTTTTTGGGAATACTTTTAAAGTCACATAAAATAAGGAAATATAAGACACTGATTGTTTAGGTGATTGAAAACCTAGTCATAGAAAGACCTAAACCAAATTCTGCCGCTTATGTCTTTGAGCAGTTGATACTGAAGTGAAGTATTATCGCCACAATATAGCGGATCTAAGAAAGGCCAACTAAGAGTCTGATTGTCTGAATAAACGCAAGCCACAAAGCTCTTAAGCTAGTTCCTGATTGAAGGACAGAATCTGATGTACTAATTTATGTCTTTGTGCATAGGAAAGTGTGTGTATTTTTGTTTGTGAGTAACCTTTCCTTTTCAGATCTCCTTCCCAGCTGTTCCCTTCCTAATTACCTTTCCCCCCGCTTAATCACTTCAATACTCTGTGTAATCATTACAATCAGAGTTGGAGGTATTGAGAGGTGGGCCCCTTATATCATCACTCCAGACCCTGAGCAAGAAGCAACCTGACAAGCACAAGCACTTTGTCCACTTTACTCTTGCTAACCAATGGTAGAGGCCTATAGCCAGCAAAAGCAAGTTCCTCACAAGGTGGCAAACATCTGGTGGAATAACACACAAAAGATGGTGATTTTAAACAGTAGCCTTTCATAATTAGCTCTAAATATGAATGGAGTTAAGGGGTGCACCTCTATATTAAAAAGCTGCAGAGAGCCTTGTGAAAGTTGCTTTATCTATTGTATGTATTGGAAACCTGGAAACCAGGCAGAAATAGATCTGCCAGTGTTTCTTGTGTCCGATTTATGAACAATAATAAAATCTCATCGCGGAATTAAGTTTGGTAACTTGCAGGTTATGTTGTCCATTACCAGATTGCATGTACCCTTCTGGCTTGGTTTTCAGATATGATCATTCCAATGGCACTTAAGAAAAATTATATTCACAATTGGTCTTTGAGGCAGGAATATATTGTTAAAGTACGCTAAGAATTGTCAGCTAACGATACCTTTCTGCCCTCTACAAAGGGCACTGTATAGGACATGTTCAAGGGAAAAAGCGTACTTTAGCTAACAGAACAAATTCAACAATTTTCTTAAACAAATGACCTTATATCAAGTTAGTTCAAATATGCCTCCTGCACAACTATTCACATACTATTTAGAAGTCAGTTTGCATACGCTCTCGCGCGTGGAGTTTGCCACCTCGCTCGGAGGGGGGGGGGGGGGGGGGGGGGGGGGGGTGGGGTTGCCACCTCGCTCGGAGGAGGGGGGGGGGGGGGGGTTTGCCTCCTCATGCGGGAGGGGGGGGGGGGGGGTTTGCCTCCTCATGCGGGAGGGGGGGGGGGGGGGTTTGCCTCCTCATGCGGGAGGGGGGGGGGGGGGGGGTTTGCCACCTCACGCGGGAGGGGGGGGGGGGGGGTTTGCCACCTCACTCGGGAGGGGTGTGGGCGTGGGGTTTGCCACCCCACGCGAGACGCGTGGGGTTTGCCACCCCACGCGAGACGCGTGGGGTTTGCCACCCCACGCGAGACGCGTGGGGTTTGCCACCCCACGCGAGACGCGTGGGGTTTGCCACCCCACGCGAGACGCGTGGGGTTGCCACCCCACGCGAGACGCGTGGGGGTTGCCACCTCACGCGAGACGCGTGGGGTTTGCCACCTCACGCGAGACGCGTGGGGTTTGCCACCTCACGCGAGACGCGTGGGGTTTGCCACCCCACGCGAGACGCGTGGGGTTTGCCACCCCACGCGAGACGCGTGGGGTTTGCCACCCCACGCGAGACGCGTGGGGTTTGCCACCCCACGCGAGACGCGTGGGGTTTGCCACCCCACGCGAGACGCGTGGGGTTTGCCACCCCACGCGAGACGCGTGGGGTTTGCCAACCCACGCGAGACGCGTGGGGTTTGCCACCCCACGCGTCTCGCGTGGGGTTTGCCACCCCACGCGAGACGCGTGGGGTTTGCCACCCCACGCGAGACGCGTGGGGTTTGCCACCCCACGCGAGACGCGTGGGGTTGCCACCCCACGCGAGACGCGTGGGGTTTGCCACCTCACGCGAGACGCGTGGGGTTTGCCACCTCACGCGAGACGCGTGGGGTTTGCCACCTCACGCGAGACGCGTGGGGTGCGTGGCCGAACAGCCACGCTGGCGGACGGCTCTTGCTAGAGCTCCGTGCCCAGCCGGGCTTTCACCTACATATACAGACCCGTGGAGGTCAACCGTCCACTTAACTGTGCGGCACAGCTGTAGGACCCGGACAGGAGTTGGTGCGGATGCGTGGAGGATTGCCAGGAGGGACGGCGATGCGCTGGGAATCGCGGTGAGGGCCTCTGAAGCCAGGAGGTTGATTGGCGCTATGGCCCGGCGGCGGGCCTGTGCTTCCCGGGACTCACAGGAAGGTGATCCTTGTGCGGCGGCGGCTGCCTGCCCCCCCGCGGACACTGCCAGAAAGTGGGAACAACAGTGGACCAGGGGGAGGGGGCATAGCGCGCAGAGTCCCGTGGCCGACCTGGAGACATTAAACCGGGAGGTGAGGCCATTTTGAGACTGCCAGCCGGGGGAGAGCCGCGGGACCACGACGTAGCCCCTGCAGAGCGCGGGCCTTTGTGAACCTCCTGTAGCCTGCTCCCCCCCCCCTCGCTATCGCTGTAGCCGGGGAGAGCCGCGGGACCACGACGTAGCCCCTGCAGAGCGCGGGCCTTTGTGAACCTCCTGTAGCCTGCTCCCCACCCCTCGCTATCGCTGTAGCCGGCGGACTACTGAATGATTGGTAAATAAAATGGAGAAAAAAAATTCTTTACTTATTATAGTATCAACTTTTTACATGGAAAATACAGAATTCCTGAGGAAGGCTAACCGCCGAAACGTGAAGAGGAATTGGTTCTGTATTACAAGAAAAGACTAATGAATTGGTTGTGATTTATGTATAATTGCAATTGACAAAGATGTGTATATAATCACTTGTAACATGATGCATTTTGTAAAAAATATAAAACATGTCAAAACAAATCGTTTTAAAAAAAATACATATAAAAATGTGTATAAAAAATAATTTTGATACAATAAATAAAATAAACCAGCAAAAAGATTAAGAAAACATTTAGTAGTTCGTGACTTGATTTTCAGCGTCTAACTTGTGCTGATGAAATTGATGCAGGTAACCCAGTGCAACTTCGTTCTTTTCCAAAAAGTTTAATTTCCTTACCAGGGTTCATCCTGTGAGGTAGGGGCCCCTTTCTTCCACATACAGTATACTCACGGCAGGTTCTGTGAGGGGTTAGTTATAGAAATATTCTTAGAATCATTCATTATAGAAAGCATTGAAACATATAGGGACACTCTGTCTGCACCGTGGGGTTCAGTCTAATAAACTTGCGTACTTTGGTGACAATAATAATAAATATATAAAAAGAACTTTTTCTAGTTCTGAATTTTAAATTGATCTCACTTTTTAAATAAAAGTAATCAATTCAGTTTGAGAATCATGGCTAAAATACTAACCTTTGGTTTTTCAGACTAACAATATGCGAACATGGTAGGAAGTACTGTCTCCTTTGGTGAGTCCTCCACCTTGGGACAAGACAAAAATGATTATGTGAATACCTTACTGGGACTTAGAAAAAAACTGAAACGCATTGAACAGCATGGCCACTTTATGCTCCAATACTTAAAGGCAGGAATAATTCCACAGGGTCTTAGGGTCCGTAATATCCAGGACTTTTTGTACACATCAGGGAGTTTCTGGAGCGTTGGGCGTTGATATCGAACCGATGCAACATCAAAGAGCATAATACAGCAATTAGCCAAAGAAATAACAGATTTAGAAGAAAAAATCAAGAACTCAGGGATAGTTGAAGATGTAAAGAAGAAGCTAGAAGATATAGAAAAAGATTTGAACTCTTACTCTGACTACCTAATAAAAAAAACCAGAGAAGTTACAAAAGGATATTAAATTCTTCAGAAAAGAAACTGTTTATCCTTATTTATCGGACAACTTCTATACTAACACTGAAGGCTCAACTGAAAATTGGGGAAATAGATCTAACCAATATGGCAAAAGAATAAACACCTTCTCTGAATCGTCTGGCTCAGATGGTGATGGAGCGTATTATGAGGGTACACCTCAAAATACTAGACCCAATGCTAGATACCATAATAGACCCCCTTTTTAGGGCAGCGCCAGATGAGACGGGGCAACTGGAGACCGCAATATCAACCTCGGTTCCAGAGTGCCCCACAACAGGATTACAGCCAATTCCCAGTACATCAACCCATGATGTACAATCAGTATTTAGAGACAAGGAACAACAGTTATTGGAGAAATTAGATCTTCTACCAATATTTAACCTGAGTAAGAAAAATTTAACATCGAACGCAGTCTCAGTTTTAACTAAAGGTCTGACATTTGCTCCCCACTCGGGTTTGAACAAATTTGATCTTTTCAGAGACTTACAAATTTTCCTTCGTAAGGTGAGATTGAAATTCTTCTACCAAGGACAAGAATACATCGCAGATGAAACAAATCTATCAGGTTTACGACCAAAATCACTATTTACCCCCACAGTTGACCAATTACCACCCCAGGTTGCTGTATTTGAGCAAGTCATTAATGAGAAATTTACCAACATAACTAATTTCATTCCCAAAACACCCTTTAATTTGACATCGGTTCAATATCAAGCAATGCAAAACATCAAACAAGATAAAAACATCACAGTGAAAGCGTGTCATAAAGGGGGGGGGGGGTATTGTTGTGTGAGACACGGCTGACTATATTGCAAAAATGGAAGAAATGTTGAATGATACCAGATTTTATGCCCCAATAATAAGAGATTCTATTTCACAGACTAAAAACAGAATAAAACAACTGACAGATAAGGCTTTGAGAGAAGGAGAGATCTGTAGAAAAGAATGGGAATTCCTAAATGTCACCAACCCTAGATTGGCCAGTATATATGGAATACCGAAAGTACATAAAAACGCTACAGACCCGCCCCTTAGGCCGATAGTCACCACTATTGGCTCAGTAACTGAGCCATTAGCAAAATACATAGACGCCATCCTTTGTCCTTACATCTCCCGGATTCCGGGCTATGTACAAGACACTAGACAGATTATCAATTTGGTGGAAAATGTCAAATTCTGTAACACTTCACAATTGTTAATTACCATGGACATAGAAGCATTGTATAGTAATGTTCCCATTATAGGAGCACTTGAGGCCACACACTGGTTTATGACAAAATATAACATTACTGGCCCTACTATATTCATTCTACAATGCTTAAAAATTGTACTAAATGACAACATTTTTTAGTTTAATGGTAAACTATTTAAACAACAGCAAGGAGTTAGCATGGGAGCTTCATGCGCTTCAACAATTGCCAACATATATATGGCCAAGTTTGAGAGTCATTACATATTCAATGAGGTCATGCCATTCTATGAATCAGTGACCGTATGGTCACGATACATAGACAACGTTTTCTTTATTTGGGTAGATAATGAAGACAATCTGGAACAATTTTTAAATTGGATAAACTTGTGTGATCAGAATATTAGATTCACCTACCATATGGATAGAACACAAGTCGAATACTTAGATGTTTTGATTAAACACAAAAATGGGTGTCTTGCTGTGGATTTATATGTTAAGCCCACAGCAAGAAATACATTACTACACTATGACAGCTATCACCCTACTATCCAGAAGAACAGTGTCCCCTTTGGGGAGTTTTTACGTCTAAGACGTAATTGCACCAGTATATCTGACTATGATGATAATTCAGTCATGATGAAGTCTAAATTTCTGGCTCGAGGCTATCCAAAGAAAATAATACGAGATTCATATAAGCGGGCTCGCTTTTATGACCGACAGCACCTCTTGGAGCCGAAGCAAGGCAAAAAAAACCCTAATCTAGTCATCACGAAACCTTCAGAGCTTAATGAGAGAATCAGACAATCTATATGTGCCAATTGGCATATACTGAATGTAAATGTTCCAAAAGAAACCCGTTTACCAAAGCCAATGTTTGCATACAAAAGAAATAAATCCTTAAAAGATCATATAGTCAGGTCACGTATGACACCCAATGTATTAAACAGCCAACAATCTCTTGTAGACCTGCAACCAGTACAAGGAACATACAGTTGCTTAAATTGCAAATTCTGCAAAACAGTGATTCAGGGTCCCACTTTGAACTTTAATAAACAATTGATTAGACCCTTAGATCTCAACAATTGCATCAGTGCAAATGTCATTTACTTAATAATTTGTCCCTGTCAGAAAGGATACGTAGGACAGACAGGCCGGGCATTAAATGTTAGATTGACGGAACACAGATCTGCAATTCGAACAAAAAAATTGACAGCCCTATTGGTTACCCACTATGTAGAGAACAGTCACACTCCCGAAGATATGTCTTGGTACATTCTAGAGAGGGTACACCATAAGATCGGATTAGATGTAGACAAAATCAGAAAGTTGAGGGAGGTGTACTGGATTTTTATATTGGGGACAGCAATTGAGAGATTAAATATGGACATACCGGGCGTGGCCAAGATGGCGACAGAGTGAGACGCGTTTTGCGGTCCCTCCGGCGCCGAAATCCACCAAGCTTCGTATAGCACCCCGGAGATGTGTCTTGCCTGGGGGTTTCCCCTGCGGAGCCGAACCCGCACCCGCGGAGAGCACTTTGGCGGCTTTGTCCGGCTCCCGGAGCCGTCTGGAGTGAGCGAGCCCGCCACGGCAGCGGCAGCAAAGAGGCCTGGACGTCCCCGCCCTGGAGTGGAAGGCGGTCGCCGAAGCGGAAGTGAGGGCCGGCGGCAAGTGGGGGAGGCCGGGCCCCGCTTACAGTCGCGGTGCCCGGAGAGAGTCGGCGGCGCTATCGAGGGGCGGACCCCCCCCCTCCCTGCGGAGCGGAACCCTGAGGCTCATGGGTACCGCTGGAGGGGGGACCTGGAGCAAAGGAGCGGAGGAGCCGGGACGCCCGCAGAGGTGAGCGGCCTAGAGGGGTCTGAGGCTTGACCAGGCCTCGGCCTGGAGTGCGAGGGCTGCCCCTGTTGCAGACGAACAGAGCAGGGGGCTCGGACCTGCGGCGGTCCGCTGCACTAGAGCGGAACCTACCCCCTCTGCCCTGCGGTACCACACGAGACGGGGGAAGGAGGAGGCGGTTTATCTCGCCCGGCGGAGCGGACAGCTCTGCGGTGATCGGGGCGGACGTTGGCCTTTGGAGGGCATAGTGCACTGGGCACCCGTGGCGGGCTGGAGCTGCTGCCTTGAAGGTGCCGCCCCAACACCCCAGCTTCATCGGCGTGGGCGCAAAGACAGGGCGCCGCCATTGCGGCCTGGTGATCAGACGCCGGTAGCGGCTCGTGGAACAGCACGCATTTGGCACCAACAAATGGGACAGGCAGCGGAGGCCCTGGTCTGGACCGCGCACTGGGGAGCCTGTTCATCTGCAGCGCCCATCTGAGTTCTGGTGGACCGAGAGCTGGGGGTTGCTATTGGAAGGCTTGGGCCTAACCGCGACGAGAGGTGGCAGGTCGCGAGGGGCCGCTTCCTGGGAGCCGCAGCTGTGCACGAAGGAGTCTGCTTTGGGGAGCACTATCAGTGGCCCGGGCCAGAGGTGTCTCCTGGTGGTCCAACGGTCGGGTCTGTCGGTCCAGTCACAAGTTGGGGAGGACACACACGACCACTGGGGGTGTCTGTCAGCGACCAGGAGGCTCAAGATGGCGGGCAACCCGCGGAGAGGGAAGAATGGCAAGGATGGCCTAACCAAAGGATCCCAGCTTCCACCATCTCCTGGGACGAGTGCTTCGTCTGCGTCGAGGGACGATGAGGCCCCAGCCACCAAGGTGTTCATGACGGAGCTTTTTGCCTCTATCAAGGAAGACATTTCCGAACTACGAACCCAGCTGGCGTCGGACCTTCGAGAGGTGAGGAGGGACTTGGACGGGATCGGTGAAAGGGTGGCCACCTTGGAGGACCACGATCTGAATGTGGCAAATGATGTGCACCAATTGCAACAAGACGTGCTTCGCCTCACGGAACAAAATCTGGACCTGCAATCGCATGCGGAGGATCTAGAGAATCCCTCCAGAAGGAACAACATCCGCATACGATCGGTGCCATGGGACGGGGAGTCTGGCGATCTGAGGGGCTATGTCCTAGCGCTGTTCCTACAGATTTTGGGCGATGAAGACAGTGAGATCAAGATGGACAGGGCGCATAGGGTTGGGCTGCCCAGGTGTGGAGGGGGCCCTCCGCCGGACATCCTAGTCTGTGTCCACGATTTTCAGTTGAAGGAGCGCATTCTGTGGAAGGCACGGGAGACTCCGTCTTAGCAGTTTCGGGGTCATCATCCTCAACTATATCAGGACCTGGCAGCTTCCACCCTACGGAAGCGGCATGAGTTTCAACCCGTGACTGCATTTTTGAGGGAACGTAACATCGCTTACTCCTGGGGCCATCCGTTCCGCATCATTTTCCGATGGCAAAACAGACTTGCGCAGATCAGGTCCCTACAGGTGGCAAAGGACCTCCTGGGCATCGATGACACGGAAACTCCACCTGGCAGCGGGAGTCCTTCTATGAGGGGACGCGGAGGTCCCCCTCCTGGCACAGAGTGGGCGGAGAGGTAGAGAGGAGAATGCCGGACCGGGCTACCAGTCTTCAAGAAAGATGAGGCGGTGGCTTCTGTTGCTTCCGCCACCCTGGCGGCCTCACAACTTGGCTCCGGGGCGGCATGACCTGTGGAGTGTGATCTGCCTGGCGCCAGAGGGACATGACCGTGCAGGTACCGTGGGTTCATTTGTACTTTGTGGGAAGACACCCCGGTATATGGTCATTGGGATGCACCGGCAGGTGTTCCCCTCTCGGCCCCTAGAGGACTTCCTGGACTTTTTGGACTGCCATCTTCGCGGGTGGTTTGGTCCTTCCATTTTGATTGGTTTGTTTGGTATGGTATTGTGTTTGGGTTCTTCTGGGGGTAGGGTGATCCTGTGGGGAGGGGTTGGGGAGTTGACGGGGGTTGAGAAGGGGGGCCCAGTGGTGGTGACGCGGGTGAGCTGAGGAGTGTGTGGCTGGGATATGTGAGGATGGCTGTGGCGTGCATGGGGTGGGGGTGGTTTGCGCCAAGGTCGCTGATGACTTACTGTCAGGTTGGCGGTGGCGGGGGGGTTGGGGGGGGGGGGGGGGGGGGGGGGGGAGTCCTGGGACGCTCTCCTGCATTGCCTGCGATTGATGGACTTTCGGGTGCGGGAGGGGAGACATTTGAGGTGATTGTAGAGAGTTCTGGTTTGTCGCTCCATTATGCCTGTTAGTATAGGAACTTGGAACGTTAAGGGCCTGAATTCCCCGCAAAAACGACAGAAGGTGTGGAAATATGTGACCGATCGCCAGTTGGATGTTGTGGGGCTCCAAGAGACTCATTTAGCGCGCAAGGATGAGCTGCGCCTTCGGCATAGGGCGTATCCCCTTATATACAGGTCTTCTGCTTCCACGAAACATAGAGGGGTGGCTCTCCTCTTCCGCGCTGCGCTGCACTTCCAACCTGTGGAGGTGCGCAATGATAAGGATGACCGCTGGCTGATGGTGAAGGGTCTTGTTCAAGGGAGGTTGTGTACCTTTGTAGTGGTGTATCTCCCCAATGCTGGTCAGAATAGGTTTCTACAAAGCTTGTTGCAGAGGGTGGGAGACTTTGCTGAGGGGCACTTGTTCTTAATGAGGGACTTTAATTTGATGTGGGATAGGACAGTAGATAGCTCTGGTGCCAACAGGGCCTTTACGGGCGTGTTTTCTGCCTCATCGCAGCAGTTGGTTGGGGAACTGGGACTGGTTGATAGCTGGCGATTTATTCACCCTACATCCCGGGATTACACATTCTTCTCACATGTACGTCACTCCTATTCACGATTGGATTACATTTTCCTCAGCCAGGCTCTTAGGGGAGATGTCCTTGACTCTGCCATTCTTCCGATTTCAGTTTTTGATCACAGTATGCTGGTGCTCAGCCTACGCTGGTCGCCAGCCGGCGACGGCCAGCCGAAATGGTACTTCCCAGCCTCGGTGGTCAGGGCTGATACCTCTAATAAAGCGCTGCGGAAAGCCATAAGGGAGTTTTTTGAGCTTAATCCCGTGTCTGATACCTCGGTCTCCACTACTTGGGACGCCTTTAAAGCGTCAATCAGGGGCACGTGCCTGGGCCTCAATGCACATCTCAATCGGTTGCGGCGCCAGGAACGGGAAGATCTGGAGGCAGAGTTGGCAACCCTCGACCAAGCTCACAAGCTTAATCCCTTGAGACTGACCCTCCAGCCACTGACGGCGGTACAGGGGAAGCTGAGAGCCCACTATAATAACAGGGCCGAATTTACGCTGTTGAGGTTGGGAAGACAATCTTACTCTTGTGGAAATAAGGTAGGTAGACACCTGGCTCGTCAACTGCGTGATAGGAGGGAGCGTGAGTATATCGGAGGGATCCGAGATGCGACGGGCGTGATGCAACACCAGGACGAAGCGAAAGCGGCCATATTTGGCCGCTTCTATGCGGACCTCTATGCGGGGGACAGGCTCCACGCGGGAGCCCAACGGGAGTACTTGCGGCACCTACCCCTCCCCCAGATATCTAAAGAGTGGAATGAGTTGCTGGAGGCCCCGATTACCAGGGAGTAGGTGCTGGAGGCCATCAAGAGCTTGAAACTACACAAAGCGCCTGGGCCTGATGGCTATACCGCCATCTTTTTCAAATCGTACGCCACCGAACTCTGTGATTTTTTTAGTATCCCTTTTTAATGATATGGCCATGTCTGGCTCTTCCGCTGGCTCCCTTGCAGAGGCGGGGATAACGGTCTTGCCTAAACCAGGGAAGGACCTCGCCCAGTGTGCTTCATTCCGCCCCATAGCGCTTCTCAACATAGACGCCAAACTGTACTCGGCGATCTTGGCGCACAGGCTGCAGGATTTGATGCCGGCGATCATACACCCTGACCAATCGGGATTCATCAAGGGGCGCCAGACTCACGATAACACGCGAAGGGTGATTCACTTAATTCGAAAAAGCAGACAGGTTCCGAATCCCGGCGGTCCTCGTGGGTCTGGATGCCGAAAAGGCTTTCGACCGGGTGGACTGGGGATTCTTGTTTAATACGATGTCGGCCTTCGGTTTCTCGGAGAAGTTAATCACCATGGCGAGGGCAAATTTTTGCAGTCCCAAGTCTCGAGTGGCGGTGAATGGTCATCTGTCAGCGTTCTTCCCGCACTCTTGCGGCACTAGGCAGGGCTGCCCCCTCTCCCCCCTTCTCTTTGCGTTGAGCATCGAGCCATTGGCAATGGCGGTGCGGGAACATGAAGGGATCCGGGGCCTTCCGTTCACAGGAGAGCAACATAAAATTACGCTCTTCGCGGACGACATCTTGTTCTCTGTAGCGGACCCGGAACACTCGCTACCATGTATCAGGGAGGCCTTGATGCGTTATGAAGAGGTGGCCGGCTTCAAAGTCAACTATGGCAAGTCGTATATCCTGAATCTTACACTTTCGCAGGCGGAGGTGGACCACGTACAGCCCCTGACGCCTTTGGCCTGGGCCACCGGTTCGATTGTCTACCTAGGGGTCCATCTGACTCCGACGGTGGGGAAACTGTTCTCGGCTAACTTTCTGCCCTTGTTAGCAAAGACCCGAGCAGAATTGGATCGGTGGAAACCTAAATTCTTGTCATGGCTGGGCAGAATCCATGCTATTAAGATGGTTCTTCTACCTAAATATCTGTATTTATTTCAAGCACTGCCTATTCCACTAGACAACAAATTTTTCCGGCATCTCAAGACTCAGATGTTGCGATTTGTATGGCAAGGGAGTCGGGCGCGCTTTTCCTTCGCGGTCTTGCGACGGTCGAGGTCCGAGGGAGGCGTGGGACTTCCTGACTTGCAGCTCTATTACAAAGCGGCGCAACTGAGAGTACTAGTGGAGTGGTCCCAACAAACGTCAGAAAAACATTGGTTGCACATGGATCGGAGCGTGGCTGGCAGATCGGTCTGGGACTTGGCTTGGAAGCCTAAGAAGGACCGTCCATTGAACGCCTATGTTAGTACCCCAAAGGGTACCACGCTGAAGGTTTGGGACACATTGGCCACGGACGAACGCTGGACCACATTCCCCTCGCCGTTCACGCCTTTACACTTCAACCCGGCCTTCCCGCCGGCGATGCGAGAGGGGGCCTTCGATGTTTGGAGGGAGGTCGGTTGCAGGGCTCTGACCCATTTGTTTCATGGCCAGGAACCCCTCACCTTTGCTAACTGTATGAGGGACTACGGGGTCCCCCCGTCGGAACAGTATCGCCATGTCCAGCTGCTTCACTGGGCCACATCGCCTGGGGTGTTGGAGGCGGCTACGAGACCCCGGTCGTCCTTTGAGGCCTTCATACTACGGACTTCTGCCCTGAAAGGAGTCATCTCCTTCATATACCAACTCTTGCTTAAATCGGCGGTGGCGCCTCGGCCTCGCTACATGGGGCAGTGGGAAGAGATGTTGGGAAGAGATGTTGGGGAGAGATATCTCCGATATAGAGTGGTCGGCGTTATGGAGGGATTTGACAGCGTTTAACCATTCGCTGCATTTGAGGGAAACCCATCTCAAGACGCTCATGCAATGGTATCCATGCCCAGCCAGGCTCCATCGCATATACCCGGCCACCTCTGACCGGTGCTGGAGGGGCTGTGGGTTTCTTGGGGACTTCCGCCACATTTGGTGGGATTGCCCGGTAATTCGACCATACTGGGAGGAGATTCTCTCGCACATCAGGGACGTGCTTGGCTACCCCTTGGAGGACTCTATGTCCTATGTTCTATTGGGCCTGCATGAACCCGGCCTTGAGTATCAGACACGTGCAGACAAAAAGATTCTGTGGCTCTGTCTTGGAGCGGCCAAGCTTACATTAGCCGCCGCCTGGAAAAAGAAAGAGGCACCAGCAATTTCCTTGTGGCACGCACAGCTTTGGAAGCTGCTTAGCATGGAAAGAGTGGCGGACATCTTCCTTGGCAATTTCAAGAATTTCCAGTTTAAGTGGGGACCCTTGGTTACCTACCTCTCTAAGGGCTTACCTTCGGCAGTCTGCCCTGCATCATTGCGGTCACTACACCTCTTTCAGGTCTAGTTTGAATGATAGTATGTAAGTGCGGTATGTATGGAGTCACCACCCTGGGGAGGGGGGGGGGGGGGGGTGGGCGGTTAGTTTCCTGGTTCTTGGGTTTGTTGAGGTGCCCGTAGACGGGTCCATAGCTTGTTCAATCTGAATATGAGGAATCGTGGGCCGGACAGTTACCATATTTAGCTCTCCTTATCGTACATTGCCCGTTGACAGGCTCACCGGCATTATTGCTTTACTGCTTACAACATTGATTGATTGATTTTGGACTCGATGTGCTTCTGTTACCATAGAATGCCGCTGATCTTTGATTTCTGATTGTGCCCCCTGCGTGGGGAAATGTGTGGCACCTCCGCAGTTTTTATTTTATTTTCCTGTTTGTACTCAAAATAAAGATTTTACAAAAAAAAAATATGGACATACCTTGGGAACAAGCAATACTGTAACAACTGCAATAAAACTGTAAAATAATTGAATTGTCCAAGTACATGTATAGAGTCATTACATTTGTTGATTGTCAATTGATGAACTGGATATACACATATAACAACTATAATACCTGTGTATTAATGAACAGTGCATACAGTCATCAGATGTCGATTAAAGCATATCTGCGGATAATTGGAGTGATATTCAGACCGAATATACCTCTTAGAAATACAGGATACATCTCTCTTCCCCAGGTCTCGAGTCAATTACACCCATATAGTCTCTTTTTGATTCTAATCAGCAACTTAACTAGGTAGCAACTTTCTGTCATGGTTGAAAAACGTTCCATAGCGCCTAGGACAAACAGTAAATAGAACCACCTAGAAACACAACATATATGAGTGTATGCATCACTCCTATTATGTTGATAGTAATATTGGCCAACGGGTTAAGAGGAAAATACATACATATCGAGATTTCGAGTTTGTGTACATTTCCGACAAAATATTAGCCTCCATGATAAAAGCATCTTATATTTCTGATTTTCTTTGTCCAACTAAGCTACAAACGATACAGTTAGAATTAGTCATATTTTCATATCAGAATAACAACAAGCCGAAATAAACTAGCTTAAGATGGCGGATCACAATAGAGAAACACCTATACGTTCAGAACCGCTAGCAAATCCCAATCTCATCTCGCGAGATCGTTAATCTGGCGCGTTATCGAGAGCCTTAAATGAGGCAAGCACGGATTAAACATTCTCGCGTGCGGTAATAGAGACAAACCACACGGATACGTATACACCACATCAAAACCACAAGTAAGTACTAGCTGGCGTCGGGATCGTTCTGATCAAGCTAGTTGATAGACAAGTATCTATAGCGGGATTTAACTGCTAAATTGTGGTATAAGATACGATAGAAGCGTTTCTACAAGTCGTTACTGTCTACTGGTATGCGATCCATCATAGCAAGATTAAATCGCTTACTTAGTTGTAGTAAGCAGGGCTGGAAGATTTATGTTTTTACACCATTACACCCGCATTCGTTGTAAATCTTTCCTTCGCTAAGACGATAGAAACATCTTTAGGGACATCTTGGGTGTCAGTCACTTTTTAAAGAACGTAATAATATAGCAATGGCACCATGGTGTGGGTTATTATATTCCTTGGCAAACGCTCCATTCTACCGATAACGGCAAGATTGGGTTCCTGATTTGCCAGTCCAGTACCAGTTAAAAGCTGTGACATTTTAATATACGTCAGAGAGTTAGCATTAAAAACAACCGGGATGTTTTAAAATTCACAGACTATCAACACCCAATGTCATAAAGCGAGATCGTCTGGACACTTATCCATCCAAGGTCCACGCCAACACGGACAATCACTAACACGCCCATCTTGATGTGGTCTGCTTGTAAGCAGGTATGTCACTTATAATCAGCTTTTCAATCTTAAACTAGAATTAGTTTCAACACGTACCGTTGATTCTAGATATAAATTCAGTTTTTTCCATTCATAATTTTTCAGATAACAACGAGAGAGAAGTAAGAGCTCAAATAACCATTTGGAGAGTTTGCTCTGAAACTCAAATTCTTGATTGGAATAAACGTTTCGACAGTTGACTTAGCAGGTACATCTTTAAGTTGTATCCTTAGTTGCAGATCACTCTAGTTAGAGACACAATCAATTAATGGTTACATGTTACATGCCCTTAATTTAACAGCTTTTCTGGAATCCTTGCCCCTTGTGCTGCCTAGGAGAGTACATTAAAGACAGACTCCAGTCATAACATCGGAGATTCATTTTTTCTACTAGACAGGTTTGTCTGATACACATAAATAAGAAATCTATAAGAAGGTTCCCCAGTTCATTCATCCATCCATTAGGATATTGATTTTAATCATCTCATTGTGGCCTCCTACAAAAATAGATAATCTAGGTAGGTGGGTTTAGAATATCCTTATCCGCAGATAGGCCACTCATATTAGACTTAAAACCAAAGGTATGTAATTCATGAGGTGCAATGTGTTGTAAATAATGTATATAACGGATATATGTATGGGATTTTTCAGTGAGATGTATAAATAGTCTGTAAATAGTTGTAAAATATTGTCACACAATTGTATAAGTTAGAATAAAAATTGGCTAGTTCAACTAGACATGGACCCAACGGAGTAAGGGAAGTCCCTTGTGTACAAATCATTCTCATATAAAGTCTTTATATAATTGTAGCAAAAAAAAGTTACACGTTGTGATTTAAGATCAAATCTGTATGATGGTTACCTGAAATGGAAGAAAAAAATCTTTACTTATTATAGTATCAACTTTTTACATAGAAAATACAGAATTCCTGAGGAAGGCTAACCGCCGAAACGCGTTGAAGAGGAATTGGTTCTGTATTACAAGAAAAGACTAATAAATTGGTTGTGATTTATGTACAATTGCAATTGACAAAGATGTGTATATAATCACTTGTAACATGATGCATTTTGTAAAAAATATAAAACATGTCAAAACAAATCGTTTAAAAAAAATACATATAAAAATGTGTATAAAAAATAATTTTGATACAATAAATAAAATAAACTAGCAAAAAGATTAAGAAAACATTTAGTAGTTTGTGACTTCATTTTCAGCGTCTAACTTGTGCTGATGAAATTGATGCATGTAACCCGGTGCAACTTCGTTCTTTTCCAAAAAGTGTATCGCCTGAATATACAGTCCACCGGGGCACCAGGCAGGGATGCCCCCTGTCCCCAATGCGGTTTGTGCTAGCACTTGAACCACTGGCCATTGCCCTTCGCCAACACGCAGCGGAGCTGGGTATACCTATGGCGGGGACGTCCCATCTCATATCAGTATATGCGGACGACATGTTATTATACCTCCGGGATTTGGAAGCCAACCATGGGAGGTTGTATGACACCTTCCGCCGATTCGAAACAGTATCGGGACTGGCCATCAACCCAGAAAAATATGTGGGATTTTACTTCCGTGACGGGCCTCATCCGCCCTCCCTACCGTTTGGCTCCCACACAATCCCATTAGCCCAATCCAGCTTTAAATACCTGGGAATCCGCATATATAGGAGACTGGAGGACCAGCTGGATGGTAATGTTTCTAGGGCCATCGCCGGCCTCCGTGGTAGCATCGGTTTTTGGACCTCACTCCCCTTATCAGTTAGGGAACGCATTGCGATAGCAAAGATGGTAATGCTGCCACGCTTGCTGTATTACTTCGTGAATCTACCTATCTGTATCCCACATCGTATCTTTATGACCCTTAAGTCTTTATTGATTACTCTTATATGGGGATCAGGCAGGAGACGAATTAGTCTGAGTAAATTACAACTTGGCACCTCTCAGGGGGGACTGGGTGCCCCTGACTTCCAGGCATACTATTATGCAAGTCAACTGCAATGGTTGTCTTATTGGCTGGCCGGGAGAAACCTCCATGAGATCGGGTGGACAACGGACCGGCTAGGCCGGGGGGACTTACATACTTTACTGCTGCCCAAGAGTAGACTTCTGCGAGAATGTCATCCGCTGCTCCGCACTGCCCTTCTTTGTTGGAGGAAGGCGTTGGCTTAAACATCTTTCGGTACAGACATACACAGACAATATTCCCTTACTAGGTATCCCGACACCGCAGGGGAAACTTACCAGATGCGCCCTGAGGGAATGGACGGCATGCGGGATTGAGGGGGTGGGCAGTTTCTTCGGGGACAATCTGTTGCTGGACCATCGCACCTTTGTACAAGTGACTGGGTCTTTGGACAGACACTACTTCTTACACACCACTGTCATTTCATCAGGACGGCTTGGACGCCACAACAAATACAACCACAGCAACACAAACTAGTACACCTCGTACACTATATGGGGGCTGGCGGACACTTGGTAAGATGGCTGTACACAGGGCTTAGGACACATGCTGCATTACCCCTTGACACCCTGCGGGAGACCTGGGCACGGGACACTGGGGAGGATTTTACTGACGTAACTTGGCGGGTGGCCCTAGAACATCCCAAAAGAGTTTCCTGGAATGTGAGATTCAAATACATCCAAGCCATGATACTCCATAGGGCATACTTTACCCCGGAGAAGATCCATAGGATGTTTCCCCACGCCTCTCCAGTGCCCGCGCTGCAGGGCAGATGAGGCAGGCCTCCTGTATATGCTTTGGTCATGCCCACAATTGGGCGGTTACTGGAGCGAGGTCTGCCGGACAGTGCGAGAAGTGTCTCAGATCCAGGTGAGGGCGAGTGCATTTTATTGCCTAGTGGGAGCCCGCCCTCGCCCTAAATCGTTAAAACCCAAACTGTCCAGAGACCGCCTAGGACGGAGGCATGGCGGGCGGAGGTGGTGAAATGGGGTAGAACGGAATGTGTTGCCCTTAGAAAGGAGGAAGGAGGCAGGAGGAGAAAAACCCTGATGGCACTGGATTGGGAGGTCATGCTACTAGAATTAGATAGTATGGATCGGCCGCTGTCCCAGGACACCTGATCACACTGAGACCCAGAGGAATTACTGTAGTAGCTACCGAGTACTGAGGCGGGACAGAGGTGGTTTAATGAGCTTCTGAGCTTCTATTGTATAATCCTGGTAGAGAGTGGTCAGTGCTGGGGAGCTAGAATAGAACAGTTAGGAGGAATTGGACACCTGAGTTGGTTGGGTAGGGGAGGGATAGTTGGGGAGGGTGGGTATGGGAACGTGTTTTGATAATAATGGAGGACTCTAATAATGTGTACAATAATGTACGGAACTGTCCTGGAAGATGAGTCTTCCACCCTTTGTCTACGAATTGGGAGCAAATTGAAAAGCATGATGTATAGCATATCTGCTGCCATAACAATATATATATGTGATGAATATGCATTCACGAATAAAGTTGAGAGAGAAAAAAAAGATGCGTGGGATTTGGCACCTCACGCGAGATGCGTGGGATTTGGCATGGGCGTGCCTACGATGACGTTAGCGGCCGCGCCCAGTTCCCCTGCTCACTATTCAGCGTCTTTTGGTGAAGGAGGAAGAGGATCTTGGGGCTCCGTTTCTCGGCGTGGCCAGCTTTCTTCTTTTGATCGGTGGAGAGTTCTGGGTGCCTGAAGACTGCTACAACGTCGCTGAGCTGCAGGAGGAGTTTAGACTCTGCGGAGGCTTCTCTTCTTGATCGGCTCCCGGTGAGGCTAGCTTTTGGAGGTTACCTGTCACTAACCCAGATTCAGAAGTAGAGTAGGTCGTACTCTACAGGTAAGATTGCGAATCTTGTTAAAACCATCTTAGTGAATTATTAGGAACATTCGTTTTGATTCTCAAGATCATTACCATATTCACGAGTGTGATTCTTGTTCAGTAGAAATTCTATGCACGTTTTCTCTAGCTCATTACCATATTCACAAGTGTAATTCTTGTTCTATAGTAGTTCCATGAATGTTTTTGGGAACACTTTTAAAGTCACATAAAATAAAGAAATATAAGACACTGATTGTGTAGGTGATTGAAAACCTAGTCATAGAAAGACCTAAACCAAATTCGGTCGCTTATGTCTTTGAGCAGTTGATACTGAAGTGAAGTATCGCCACAATATAGCGGATCTAAGAAAGGCCAACTAAGAGTCTGATTGTCTGAATAAACGCAAGCCACGAAGTTCTTAAGCTAGTTGCTGATTGAAGGACAGAATCTGATGTACTAATTTACGTCTTTGTGCAAAGGAAAGTGCGTGTATTTTTGTTTGTGAGTAACTTTTCCTTTTCAGATCTCCTTCCCAGCTGTTCCCTTCCTAATTACCTTTCCCCCACCTAATCACTTCTATACTCTGTGTAATCATTACAATCAGAGTTGGAGGTATTGAGAGGTGGGCCCTTTATACCATCACTCCAGACCCCGAGGAAGAAGCAACCTGGCAAGCACAAGCACTTTGTCCACTTTACTCTTGCTAACCAGTGGTAGAGGCCTATAGCCAGCAAAAGCAAGTTCCTCACAAGGTGGCAAACATCTGGTGGAAAAACACAAAAGATGGTAATTTTAAACAGTAGCCTTTCATAATTAGCTCTAAATATGAATGGAGTTAAGGGGTGCACCTCTACATTTAAAAGCTGCAGAGAGCTTTTTTGAAGTTGCTTTATCCATTGTATGTATTGGAAACCAGGCAGAACTAGATCTGCCAGTGTTTCTTGTGTTCGATTTATGAACAATAATACAATCTCATTGCGGAATTAAGTTTGGTAACTTGCAGGTTATGTTTTCCATTACCAGATTGCATGTACCCTTATGGCTTGGTTTTTCAGATATGATCATTCCAATGGCACTTAAAAAAAATTATATTCACAATTGGTCTTTGAGGCAGGAATAAATTGTTAAAGTACGCTAAGAATTGTCAGCTAACAATACCTTTCTGCCCTCTACAAAGGGCACTGTATATGACATGTTCAAGGGAAAAAGCTTACTTTACCTAACAGAACAAATTCAACAATTTTCTTAAACAAATGACCTTATATGGAGAAGTGTGGCTCACTGGTTAGAGGAGGCAGACCTGGAAGCAGAGGTCAGCCCGGGACCAGGGTTCAATTCCCGGCTCGGCGGGGTCTTTAGTCCTAAAAATAAAATGTCCATGGACTCGACAATTCTCGCTCCGGTGCCTACTCGATTCACGGGTTCACACTCTGCGACTCTGGGCAATAGCTTGCTTAATCTCCACAACGGCCCCTCGCGGCGGGATGCCTGGCTTTCACCTTGCGGATACCCTGCTGGGGTTATCTCACAGGGGAATACCAGGTCGGTTTCCCTTAGCAATCGCTTAGAAACCGGTGGTGATTTGCGCTATATAAATTCCTGTACATTTACATTTACATATCAAGTTAGTTCAAATATGCCTCCTGCACAACTATTCACATACTATTTAGAAGTCAGAAGGGGGTGGGGTCGCACACCACTCACTCACCAGCGGGATCGCCCCTAAGGACTATGGTCAGTGTAGTTTTGTATTCCGCGATGTATCATTCTTCGCCATCCCTGTACACGTGTTTCGGGGTATTTACCCCTCATCATCAGGGAATAGGCCATCTTCTTATCTTCTGGGGTTGCCGGTGGCTGCCAAATATTGCCAGGTCTAGTACCAAACAGGCGCGCAGGTGCGGGGTCCCAGGCTCGTCAGCCCACAGCTCAAGGGAGCTTAAACATTTCAAAAGGGGGTGGGGTCGCACACCACTCACTCACCAGCGGGATCGCCCCTAAGGACTATGGTCAGTGTAGTTTTGTATTCCGCGATGTATCATTCTTCGCCATCCCTGTACACGTGCGGCGGCGGCGGCTGCCTGTCCCCCCGCGGACACTGCCAGAAAGCAGGAACAACGGTGGGCCAAGGTGAGGAGGATGGGGCAAGGCGCGCAGAGTCCCTTGGCCGACCTGGAGACATTAAACCGGGAGGTGACGCCATTTTGAGACTACCAGCCGGGGGAGAGCCGCGGGACCACGACGTAGCCCCTGCAGAGCGCGGGCCTTTGTAAATTCCTGTAGCCTGCTCCCCCCCCCCCCCCTCGCTATCTCTGTAGCCGGCGGACGGCCCCATTGTCTCTTGTCTCGAAACAAGAGACAGTAAAGCATCGCCTCGCGGCACCAAGCTCACGATTTTGGCAGTGGCTGTGGGGGGGGGAGCTGCCCTTAGTCGCCATACTCACCCTGAGCAGGCCTCGTGGCCGGAGGAGACGCCCTTACGGAGCGAGCCGCAGACAGCTGTACCCTGGTGGGGTTTGGAACCCCCTGTGTGACGACCATGTTCAGGGCTGGTGCCCCCTGCTCACCGGCTCTTTCTCCACCTGGGAGCCTGGGGCGGGCTTGACAGACCTGGTGCACGGAGGGGCCCCCGGGAGGCCCGCTCACCTATAGGGCAGCTAAAAACACTACAGGACAAGTGCACAATGGTCCGGAAGGGCCAGAAGAACGTGGGAGGCCCGGGGGAGCTGTCGGGACCCGGTCCGCAGGCGGGAGCGGGGGCGGACCTGGCCTGGCTGACCAAACAATGCTGAGTACCCAACAGCCGGACAAGCTGGACCTTATACTCCAAGAAATCCGGGATTCCCGACAAGCGCTGGAGCACCAACTCGGAACCCTCACTACTAACTACTCCCTTCTAAAAGCCGATCATGGCAAGCTGGCAGACAAAGTCAAAGACCATGGCCTGACACTCACAGACCTTGCGCCCAAGGTGGCTGATCGTGGCACGTCCATCCAAGAAATACAAGGCCAGGTCGCCGTGCTTATGGAACGGGTCGAGGACGCGGAAGGCCGCAACCGAAGGAATAATATAAGGGTGATCGGCCTGCCAGAAAAATGTAAGGAATCGCGGGCTGAAGAGTTCATGGAGCGTTGGTTCAGAGAACACGTGGCAATGGAAGGGCTCTCTCCGTACTTCTGTGTGGAGAGAGCGCACAGGATCCCGACAGGACAGCCTCGGCCGGGGCGCCCTCCGCACCCTCTCATTGTTCGTATCCTTAACTACCGCGACAGGGACGCCCTCCTGAGAAAAGCCCGTGAGAAATCCATCATCCATTTTGAGAATCAGAGGGTGTCGCTCTACCTGGATTATACGAACATGGTACAAAAACAGCGGGCCTCCTACATGGAGGTGAAGATGAATCTGAGAGGCGCACAACTAAAATATGCGTTACTCTTCCCCGCCTGCTTGAAAGTTGTCCACGAGAAGAAATCTCACTTTTTCGAAAGCCCCGCGGACGCCGAAGAATGGCTAGAGGTGATGGGTTTGGACGGCAGCCAGGAAGCATCTCAGGAGGCGGTGGCGAAGACGTCGGAGAAGAGCTCCGTGGGTAGCCTCCGCTCCCCCTCTGGATCAGGTGGGAGACCTGCTGAGAGCGGCCTGTCGTGGGATCACCAGAAGGAGGACCAGTTGGAGGCTCTTACACTTGCCGGTACCTTCAGAGAGGACTCGGCGAAAATAGCCACAGACTCAGACGACAACACAGTGCATTCCGACTCGGAAAACAATGTGCTGCTCTTTCCTACAATCACGCCCAGAGCCGCTGATGACCTCATCAATAGCTAACCTGTCAGGTGATATCCAGGACTGATACCTCTGCAGCTGTCTCTGCACGGTATCCTTTTTTGTTGAACTTGGGGCTTCTGATGCCTGCCCTATTTGAGAAGATATGTGTGAGAGATGGGGGTGATACACGTGATGAACAGATGATGACTCTTTCCACAATAGACATCACATCCCCTAGACTTGACACTGTACTAGGTACTTGGGGACAAGGCTTGAGGTTGCTCACTGACCTCTCCACGGGCGCTGTCTGTATACCACACAGACTTTTCTTATAAGCATCAAGTGCCCGGCCGGGCCACTGTTGAGCCGGTGGAGACCGGAACTGGTAACAAAATGGAGACGTATGTGCTAGGCCACCCCCCCAATGGTGAATGCACCAAACTTTCGTTCTCTTTATTTCTATTATCAATGTTGGGCACAGCCATGTTCACTGGCTGCGCCAAGTTTGTTTTAATTCTGTTAGATGTTTTTAAAGGTGTACTCTCCTGAGTTCGGCTCCCCGGAGTTTTCGGAACACGACCACTGACAGTGATGGTTCCGCCACAGGTAGATTATGGCTGATCACTCTGGAATGTACAAAGTTGACACCTGGAATGTGCGAGGGCTAGGGGCAGTGCAGAAAGACACAGGGTACACTCTTACCTAATTAGACAGCAGACGCAAATCGCCTTCCTACAGGAAACGCACCTCACGTTTACTGAAGTGGAAAGGAAGGTGGATGAGCAGGGCAGGTACATCCTAATCAAAGGTACCCTAGACGGCAAACTGATTGTCCTGGGCAGCATCTACGCCCCGAATTATGACCAGGAATTGTTCCTACAGAGGGTCGGGAGGGCACTCTCCTCATGGGCTGAGATCCCCTGGATACTCAGGGGGAATTGGAACGCCGTGCTGGATCTGGCCCTGGACAGGTCACACCCACCCCTACAGGCTGCCGGCGCTATTAAGCTTACTGCCACCTTCAAGGCCGGGGTGGAGGGTTGGAGGCTGAGGGATGTTTGGCGAGAGGTACACCCCACACACAAAGAATATTCCTTCTACTCCCCTGTACACGACTTACACACACGGATCGTAGGCTCCTGTGCTCTCAGGCGCTGATTGCGAGGATGAGTGCCCCATAATAACTAGCAACGACCTTTTCGGATCACAGGCCACTAAAAATGCACCTTCTCCTGGGGCAGGGTCCCGACCCCAGTCCCCACATGGTGACTCAATCCGCAGCACTTTGAAGACGGATCGTTCAGGGCGACTCTTTTGGAGGTCCCGACACACTACTGGGAGATCAATTGGGATACTGCCTCCTCCAACTTGGTGGTCTGGGACGCGATGAAAGTGGTAGTGCGGGGGTAGCGATTGGGAAGTTGGTCGGTGCCAGGCGAGATACACCGGAAGTTATGCGAGGTGGAGGACCAACTAACGGGGCTTGAATGAGAGGTAATTGAAGAGCCGGGGAAAAGACAGGTTCTGCAGGAACACCATATCCTACACGCAGAGACATTAGAAACACTACGCACCCTTGATTACAAAGCTTACTTGCAGAGACAACACACGGAAGCGGACCACTCTGGTGGGCTGTTGGCCCGACTGGTACGAGACCGGCCTGACACTCCAACTATCACTCAGATTCGTAACCATGTGTGTGACCTAGTAGGAACACAACTTGACATCAATCGGGCATTCCATGACCACTTAAAGGCCCTATATAGCTGGACCGGGTCGGACGATCCTACTCGCATACTTGACTTCATCCGGGACCTCCCCTTCCCCCGACTGACAGCTGAGACACAAAAGTCGATCAAGGGACCCTTTACCCAACAAGAAATACGCGCTGCGATCAAACATTTAAACAGAAATAAGACGCTGGGCATGGACGGACTCCCGGTGGAGTTCTATTCCACTTATGCCGACTCACTGGTACCGGTTCTGGAAAAGGTCTACAAGGAAGCCTCCGAGAAAGGCCATCTCCCACACACAACCATGCAGGCCATGGTGATCTCTATACCTAAGCCGGGTAGGGACAGCTTGGAGCTAGCAAACTATAGACCATTATCCATGCTGGCCACGGAATATAAAATCTTGAGCAAAGCTATAGCCCTCCGAGTCCAACCCCACCTGACTGCGCTTATACACTGCGACCAGTGTGGGTTTCTGCCGGGGCGCAGCACCTCCCTCAACACGAGACGCCTTCACGCTATAATGATTCAGAAAAGGGGGTGGTGATGAACAGAGTGTCTGAATTAAGCAGACCACTCTTACCCAGTCCAAAGATCAGGGCTTGATCCATCACCGTTATTTATCTCACTGCACCATCCCAGCTCAGCCAGGTTCTGAAACTGGGATGGTGCAGTGAGCTAAAAAACGGTGTTGGATCTAGCCCTGATCTCTTGACTGGGTGAGAGCTTTCTGCTTAATTCAGAGACTCTGTTCCTCACCACCCCTTGTTGTAAATATTTTTGTCCACCCTAAGCGTGGAAGGGTATTCTCAGATGTGAGACCCTTGCTCATTGCACCATCAGGATTCAAGCAAACCGGGCCGAAGACG
Source organism: Lissotriton vulgaris (assembly GCF_964263255.1). NCBI lineage: Eukaryota > Metazoa > Chordata > Amphibia > Caudata > Salamandridae > Lissotriton > Lissotriton vulgaris. Next base: position 946,079,691 of record NC_141699.1, on the reverse strand, counting down.
GCTGTAATGCCAGAAACCGGTCCCCGGGAGCTTGTTTCCTTCCCAGTGTAAGAATTGGCTTTTGTAGTTTGGTTTGCCCTGTTCCCATCATGCACTGGGACAGGAACAGACTAATTTGCATACAGCCAGGTTCTGAAACTGGGATGGTGCAGTGAGCTAAAAAACGGTGTTGGATCTAGCCCTGATCTCTTGACTGGGTGAGAGCTTTCTGCTTAATTCAGAGACTCTGTTCCTCACCACCCCTTGTTGTAAATATTCACGCTATAATGACAGCGTCACCGGCGGAGATGCCACAGGCGGGTTGTAAAGCTTTAGATCTCAAACAAGCGTTCGATTCACTTTCCTGGTCCTTTATGTTCGCAGTCCTGCACAGATTTGGTTTTCCTGACCCGTTAATACGGTGGATCAGGCTGCTGTATACCAACCCCACGGCAAGGGCGAGAACGGGACGGTATGTATCGGCTGAATATACAGTCCACCGGGGCACCAGGCAGGGATGCCCCCTGTCCCCAATGCTGTTTGTGCTAGCACTTGAACCACTGGCCATTGCCCTTCACCAACACGCAGCGGAGCTGGGTATACCTATGGCGGGGACGTCCCATCTCATATCAGTATATGCGGACAACATGTTATTATACCTCCGAGATTTGGAAGCCGACCATGGGGGGTTGTATGACACCTTCCTTCGATTCGAAACCGTATCGGGACTGGCCATCAACCCAGACAAATATATGGGATTTTACTTCCGTGACGGGCCTTATCCGCCCTCCCTGCCGTTTGGCGCCTACAAGATCCCGGTAGCCCAATCCAGCTTTAAATACCTGGGAATCCGCATATATAGGAGACTGGAGGACCATCTGGATGGTAATGTTTCCAGGGCCATCGCCCGCCTCCGTAGTAGCATCGGTTTTTGGACCTCACTCCCCTTATCAGTCATGGGACGCATTGCAGTAGCAAAGATGGTAATGCTGCCACGCTTGCTGTAATACTTCGTGAATTTACCTATCTATCCCACATTGTATCTTTATGACCCTTAAGTCTTTATTGATTACTCTTATATGGGGATCAGGCAGGAGACTAATTAGTGTGAGTAAATTACAACTTGGCACCTCTCAGGGGAGACTGGGTGCCCCTGACGTCCAGGCATACTATTATGCAAGTCAACTGCATTGGTTGTCTTATTGGCTGGCCGGGAGAAACCTCCATGAGATCGGGTGGACAACGGACCGGCTAGGCCGGGGGGACTTACATACTTTACTGCTGCCCAAGAGTAGACTTCCGCGAGAATGTCATCCGCTGCTCCGCACTGCCCTTCTTTGTTGGAGGAAGGCGTTGGCTTACACATCTTCGGTACAGCCATACGCAGACAATATTCCCTTACTAGGTATCCCGACACCGCAGGGGAAACTTACCAGATGCGCCCTGAGGGAATGGACGGCGTGCGGGATTGAGGGGGTGGGCAGTTTCTTCGGGGACAATCTGTTGCTGGACCATCGCACCTTTGTACAAGTGACTGGGTCTTCGGACAGACACTACTTCTTACACGCCACTGTCTCATTTTATCAGGACGGCTTGGGCGCCACAACAAATACAACCACAGCAACACAAACTAGTACACCTCGTACACTATATGGGGGCTGGCGGCCACTTGGTAAGATGGCTGTACACAGGGCTTAGGACACATGCTGCATTACCCCTTGACACCCTGCGGGAGACCTGGGCACGGGACACTGGGGAGGATTTTACTGACGTAACTTGGTGGGTGGCCCTAGAACATCCCAAACGAGTTTCCCGGAATGTGAGATTCAAATACATCCAAGCCATGATACTCCATAGGGCATACCTTACCCCGGAGAAGATCCATAGGATGTTCCCCGACGCCTCTCATCAGTGCCCGTGCTGCAGGGCAGATGAGGCAGGCCTCCTGCATATGCTTTGGTCGTGCCCACAATTGGGCGGTTACTGGAGCTAGGTCTGCCGGACAGTGCGAGAAGTGTCTCAGATCCAGGTGAGGGAGAGTGCATTGTATTGCCTAGTGGGAACCCGCCCTCGCCCTAAATCGTTAAAACCCAAACTGCGATTTGTGGACTTGGCTCTCCTCTTGGCGATCAGGAAGATTACAATGCAGTGGAAGTCCCAGAGAGCGCCTAGGGTGGAGGCATGGCGGGCGGACGTGGTGAAATGGGGTAGAACGGAATGTGTTGCCCTTAGAAAGGAGGAAGAAGGCGGGAGGAGAAAAACCCCGATGGCACTGGATTGGGAGGTCATGCTACTAGAATTAGATAGTATGGATCGGCCGCTGTCGCAGGACACCTGAGCACACTGAGACCCCGAGGAATTACTGTAGTAGCTACCGAGTACTGAGGCGGGACAGAGGTGGTTTAATGAGCTTCTATTGTATAATCCTGGTAGAGAGTGGTCAGCGCTGGGGAGCTGGAATGGAACAGTTAGGAGGAATTGGACACCTGAGTTGGTTGGGTAGGGGAGGGATAGTTGGGGAGGGTGGGTATGGGAAAGTGTTTTGATAATAATGGAGGACTCTAATAATGTGTACAATAATGTACGGAACTGTCCTGGAAGAAGAGTCTCTACCCTTTGTCTACGAATTGGGAGTAAATTGAAAAGCGTGATGTATAGCATATCTGCTGCCATAACAACATATGTGATGAATATGCATTCACGAATAAAGTTTTGAGAAAAAAAAAAAGATGCGTCGGATTTGGCACCTCACGCGAGATGCGTGGGATTTGGCATGGGCGTGCCGACGATGACGTCAGCGGCCGCACCCAGTTCCCCTGCCCACTGTTTAGCGTCTTTTGGTGAAGGAGGAAGAGGATCTTGGGGCTCCGTTTCTCGGCGTGGCCAGCTTTCTTCTTTTGATCGGTGGAGAGTTCTGGGTGCCTGAAGACTGCTACAACGCTCGCTGAGCTGCAGGAGGAGTTTAGAATCTGCGGAGGCTTCTCTTCTTGATCGGCTCCTGGCGAGGCTAGCTTTTGGAGGTTACCTGTCACTAACCCAGATTCAGAAGTAGAGTAGGTCGTACTCTACAGGTAAGATTTCGAATCTTGTTAAAACCATCTCAGTGAATTATTAGGAACATTCGTTTTGATTCTCAAGATCATTACCATATTCACAAGTGTGATTCTTGTTCAGTAGAAATTCTATGCACGTTTTCTCTAGCTCATTACCATATTCACAAGTGCAATTCTTGTTCTATAGTAGTTCCATGAATGTTTTTGGGAATACTTTTAGGATTAAATATTTTTATTGAGAATGTCAAGACAGGATGGATACAATACAGCCGTATAGAGTCACCCGCCAAACCGACAAGCGACAGGCAAGTCAATGCATCAAGTGGGAATAAAGCACAGGTCTCAGTTACGAGGGTGCAGTTATACACAGCAAGCCGCCTACAACCCAGTTTGGGCCGGCCGCGTTTAAAAACCGGGCAACGTGCATGCATGACTGAGCGTCGCCACCGGCTCCGACAAGGAGGAGGACCTGAATGTGAAACAATGTCTCACGGCCTGCTGTGCATCCCTCTGACCTGCATTACCCCCTTGCCAGAGGCTGCGTAGTCCGCCAGGTGCTGGTGTATCTCCATCTGTGACATACATAGTGAACAACCCGCCCGCTCCCAGCCCCACCAACTCCAACCCAATAGAAACCAAGCCAGCCGCCCCCCTACCGCACCTGAACCCCCCGGTCCTCCTCAACAACTCCCCACCTCCCCGCCCCCCCCGTGTGGTCCATGGTCCGTTCTTCTGTCCTATCCCCTTCAACTCCCCCACCTATCGGATGGGTCCATCCCTCCCCTTCTCCTGTACAGTTTCTGTTAGCCGCAGCAGTCTCAGATACCTCGGGCAAGTTACCTTCACGGGCAAGTTACCTTCACAAATTCAGACGACAGGAGGGCCAAAAATGGCTTCCAAAGCTCCGCATACCTGGCCCCCTCTCCTGCTTTATATAGGGAGAGCCGTTCCATGCCCAATACTGTCAATAGGCGATGGAGCCAGCCCTGTCACGTAGGAAGTTGCGCCGAACGCCAGTGCGCCCAGGATATTCTGCGTCGCCGACCCCAGTGCGATGGCTATCAAGCGGCCCCTCCTAGACCTCAATGGATAAGTCAACGTGTTAGGCAACCCCAGAATGATATACGAGGGAAAGCGCAGGATTTCTGTGTCAAAGTGGGCATCCACATCGCTCAAGACCTTCCGCCAGTAGTCCTGCAGGAACCTGCATTACCAGAGGATGTGTGTTAACGTTCCCAAGTGGCCACAGCCCCGCCAGCATAGAGGATCTTTACTACTATCCATCTCATAAAAACGCTCTGGGGTGTAGTACCAATAGGTCGCCACTTCCGTGAGCGTGTCTGTGAGCCCCATGTGATAGGCAGAGTGTCGCGCTCTGTAGTATATTCCTTCCCATTCCTTGTGTGAGAGAGTTCTCCCCAGCTCCCGCTCCCAGCGTGCCCTACTCGCGCTGTAGGTGTACCTGTGTTTGTGCTTGAGTGTCTTATAAAGGTCTGAGATTAGCTGCTTGTCAGATGTGCGGGAAATCAGCCAGTGCTCAAAATCTGTCGTCCGCCTATCCGCTGTAGATCTAATCGTGGGATTATGAGCCCAGTGTCTGACCTAGAAATATCGGAGTCTCTCGGACTCGGGGAGGCCAAACTCTTGACGGAACTGTGGGAAGGGGACAGCTCCCTCCGGCCCGTACATATGGCAAAGAGCACGGCAGCCTGCCGGTTTCCAACGTTCGAAGGCCTTCTTATCCATCCCCGGTTGGAAGTCAGGATTGTCAAGGATGGGCGTAAGCGGCGACGGTAAAGTAGTAGGAGATAGCGAGACCCCTACCCGATCCCAGATCTCACTCGGGACTCGCGTGATGAACGACGTGTAAAGGTTGGGCGGCCTGTGTATACGGTGCATGAACGGTAGCTCCTGCAGGGTCCTCCCGGCGATCACCTGGTCCTGAAACAGCCAGTGTTTCCCGGACTCCCAGCGGACCCATTCCGCCAGGAAGCGTAGTTGTGACGCCTGGAAGTATGTAGCCAGATTCGGGATTCCAATTCCGCCCTGCTCCGGTGCGAGCATCGCTATCTGCGCCTTCAGGCGGGGCTTCCTTCCATTCCAAATAAATTGTGAGAGCTCTGACTGTCAGCTTAATCCAACCCTTGGGTGGAGTAAGGGGTATGGTGCGAAAGATGTATAGTATTTGGGGGAGAACCGTCATCTTGACTCCGCAACCCGGTCGAGCCATGACAGCGAGTAGTGTTTCCACTGTCCTAGCTCCGATCTGATTTTCCGCTGCAGCTGGGAGTAATTAATATCCACTGTGGTCTGAAGAGAGGGGCCAAGCGTATCCCGAGGTATGGGACCGCCTCCTTGGCCCACTGCAGAGGAAACTCGTCTTGCAACTCTGCGCGAGTGCCCGGGTCTAAGGACAGGTCTAACGCTTCCGACTTCGTCATGTTGACTTTGAAGCCTGACACTCGGCCAAATCTAGTTAGGTCGTCGAGGCATGCCGGGAGAGAGCTCCGGGGTTCGGCAAGGGACAAAAGGACATTATCGGCATACAGGCTTATGGTATGCACGTCCCCTTCGAACTTCATCCCCTTGACCTCCGGGTCCATGCAAATTAACTGCGCCAACGGCTCCATATATAACGCGAACAGCAGGGGAGATAGAGGACATCCCTGTCTGGTGCCCCGTTCGATCTTGAAACGCGGCGAGGAGAAACCGTTCACCCGGACCGTAGCCGAGGGGTATTTATAGCAGTTCAGTACTCTGGTTCTGAACTTAGGACCCATACCCGCCTTTACCGAAACCTTCTCCAAATAGGGCCAGTGCACCCGGTCGAATGCCTTCTCGGCATCGATGGCCAACATCATGTATTCCCCTTGCGTTCAAGATGCTTTTTCCGAGAGATGGAGTGCCCGTTTGGTGTTGTTGGAGGTCTGGCGCTCCGGTATGAATCCGGACTGGTCCGGATTGATCAGTCCCCCCCATGTATGGGGCCAACCTGGAAGCAAGAATCCCAGTGTAGAGTTTGAGGTCCACGTTCAGAAGGGAGATGGGCCTAAATGCCCCACAGTCCGTGTGATCCTTACCCGGCTTAGGTATGACCGCAATGGAGGCCTCAAGTAGATCTCCCGAGATAGTCCCATCCTCGGCGAATGAGGTGAAGAGCCTGGAGAGCAGTGGGGAAAGCTGTGCGCAGAAGGTCTTATAAAAGCTCGCCGGGAAGCCAACCGGGCCAGGAGCCTTGCCCAGCTTAAGTCGGGAGGTAGCCGAGATAACCTCCTCCGGGCTGATGTCTTTCTCCAGACTGTCAATCTGTTCCTGAGTCAGAGCTGGCAATGGGATCGACGCTAAGAAATCCAGTTCAGCCTCTGGGTCGGGAGGGCTGGCCTCATGTAGCTCTGCGTAGTAGTCACTGAAGGCCTCGGCTATTGCCCGATCCCCCGTGACAGGTAGACCGTCCCTTCACCTCAGCTCTCGAACCTCCCGTTTCTGTGTAGTTGTGCGCAACTTGTGCGCCAGGAGACGCCCACATCTGTCACCGCCAGTATAATAAATATGCTTGAGCCTCAATGCCGCGTATTCCTCCCGGTCTAAATCTAATGCCGCCAATTGCTGACGAGCAGCTTTCAATTGACGACATATTCGAGGAGCCCCCGTTCTCCTATGAATCTGCTCCAGTTCCCTAGTCTTCTGGGTGAGTTTGTGTCTTTTAGTTTGGCGGTCCGCGTTCTCCGCCGCCGAGATAGAGATAAATTCTCCCCTTAAAACCGCCTTCATAGCCGCCCACTGAGTGGCCAATGTGGTGTCCTCAGTACTGTTGTGAGACAGATAATCTTTTATCGCCCTTTGGATTGTGGCGACCGCTTCCCCTTTGTGCAGCAATGATTCTCGTGGCCGCCACACCCTATTGGCCCGCGGTGTCACCGGCCCGGAAAGGGTGATGGTGACTGGCGCGTGGTCCGAGAGAGACGCTGTGCCAATTTCGACACCTGTGACAAGAGACTGCGTAGGCACTGAGACAAGCAAGTAATCTAGGCGTGCGTATGTTTTGTGTGCAGCTGAAAAGTGTGTGTAATCCCTTTCCCCGGGGTGTAGCGTGCGCCAAGCATCTACTAACCCTAGCTCCCTCAGGCGAAGCACACCTGCTGGTGGTAGCGCCCCCACCTGACTAGTGCGCTGGCATGACCTGTCTAGCATATTGTCAAAGACTAGGTTGAGATCCCCTCCAAGCAAGAGATGAACAATTGTTACTTACCTGTAAACAGGTGGTTCTCCAGTATTGGTGTCTTTCATAGATTCACATGCTTGAATATTCCCCGTCGTCGGAGTGGGAGTCCCACGGTAAATAAAATAGCAATAAATACTAAATATATAATAATATACAAAAAATATATATATAACATAGTAAGGAAAAACCCAACAAATGCATACAGGAAGCATAGGGTTCCTAACCAAAAAGTTCTCCATAGGAATGCATGGGAGATTAACAGTTGCCATGCAGCCTATCCTTGTCATTATGCTAGTCCAAACTGCAGCCAATCAGGCGCCAGCAGCCCTCTAGAACCTTCTCCTCAGAGCTCAAGCCCTCAGATTTTCGTAGCACAAGAGTGACCACAGAGTCTATGAGGAGAAGAGAGCCTCTGAGGGGAGGATGGGAGGGTCGCATGTGAATCTATGAAAGACACCAATACTGGAGAACCACCTGTTTACAGGTAAGTAACAATTGTTCTTCTCCAGTATTGGGGTGTCTTTCATAGATTCACATGCTTGAATATAGAATAGTAAGCAGTCCGTATCCCAACACAAAGTTTCCAGAATGCAATGTATAAACAAAAGGTTGGAATCAACGGGTGCAATGACCCATGTCATAGAAGTTATACAACTATATGTGTACATAGAAAAGACATGAATGAAAACTGGAAACTAGTAGGAGGAGGGAAGAAAAGAGGCTCACCTTATTGAAAAAGATTACGGAGCACAGCTTGTCCCACTGCGGTATCTCCTTCAGCCATGGCACCCAGATTGTAGTGCTTTGTGAACGTGTGCCTGCTGGACCACGTGGCTGCTCTGCAAATCTGATGCAATGGAACTCCGGCAAACAGTGCAGTTGAAGAGGCCATAGATCTGGTAGAGTGGGCCCGTACTGCAGTCTGTAAAGGCTTTCCCGCTTTCTGATGGCAGAAAGCAATCGCCGAAGCCACCCAGCGGGCTACCGTAGGTTTGGTGACTGGCCGCCCTCTTTGAAAGCGGCCATAGGCCACAAAGAGCTGATCCGACTTTCGGAACTGGGCAGTTTTGCTGATGTAAAACTTTAAACATCTTCTAATGTCCAAAGAGTGCAAGCGTTGTTCCGCAGGAGATTGCGGGTTGGCAAAGAAAGACTTCAGTATAACAGGCTCATTAATATGGAAGTCTGAAGGCACTTTTGGAAGAAAAGTAGGGTTAGTGCGTAAGAGCACAGAATCCGGTTTAAACTGTAGAAATGGTGGTTTGATCGTGAATGCATGCATATCACTCACTCGACGTGAAGACGTCAAAGCAAGTAAAAGCGCGACCTTCCAGGTGACATACTTGAGGTCTGCTTTATGGATTGCTTCAAAAGGTGAAGTCATTAATTGTGATAGGACAATGTTGAGGCGCCACTCGGGAGGGGGACGCCGAACTGGTGGAAAAGTCCGAAGAAGTCCTTTGAAGAATTGACGTATTAATCTGGATGAACATAGGGAGGCGGAGCTATCATGGCGGAAGCGTGATATTGCCGCCAGAAAGACTCATCATGTGACAAACCCGACTGAGCCAGTTGGAAAAAGAAAGGGAGGAGCTCGGTGGGCGTGGCACGCAGAGGATGTACTCTGGCGTCTGCACACCAGTGGCAAAAACGTTTCCATTTCAACTTATAGGTGATGGAGCCCTGGCCTGACCAAGGATGTTACGGCACTCCTGAGGGATGGTTAGATGTGCGAATTCACAGTGTTCAGGTTCCAGGCTGATAAGCTCAGAGAAGAGGGGTCTGGATGGTAGATTTGACCCCTGTTCATGGAAAGAAGATCCATTCGAGGATGAAGAAGAATGGGTTTGCATTGAGACAGGAGCAGCAGCTCCGAGAACCACGCCTGTCGTGGCCACCTGGGAGCAATCAGAAGGATGTGGCAGGGTTCTCTCCGGATCTTCCAAAGTACTCGTGGCACTAGAGGGATCGGAGGAAAAGCGTAGGCGAAGAGATTCGACCAATCCATCAAAAGGGCATTGCCTTGGGATCCTTTGTGGGGATGCCAGCTTGCGTAAGCGGGGCATTTGCGGTTCTCTGGAGCTGCAAGAGGTCGATTTCCGGAAATCCCCAACAACGAAAGACCATATCGAGTGTTAGCTGGTGGAGTTCCCACTCGTGGTTGGATGATCTGGACCTGCTTAGGGAGTCCGCTAGAAGGTTGGACAACCCCGGAAGATGAACTGCGGTGATTGTGATCTGATGCTTGATGGACCAGTCCCAAATCGCCTCTGCCAGGAGGGATAACACCGGAGACTTTGTTCCGCCCTGCTTGTTTATGTAATGCATGCAGGTTGTGTTGTCCGTCTGTATGAGAACCGACTCCCCTTGCAGCACTGGTTGAAATGATTTCAGGGCCAAAAAGATAGCCATTAGCTCCAGTTTGTTGATGTGCCAGGTCTTTTGATGCACAGTCCATTTCCCCTTGACGGAAAGGTCTTGGAGGTGAGCTCCCCAACCCTCCAGGGATGCATCCGTCGTCAAAGTTAGATCCGGGGTGTTGAGCAGAAAAGACGTGCCTGCCGCTAGCTCTTGTGGTTGTACCCACCATCTGAACGCTTTCTTCATGGAGACAGTGATGGTCACCTGATCGTTGAAGGAACCGGTGACTTGGCGCCACTGTTTGTCTAGAGCTTGTTGGATAGGTCGCGCTCGTAGTCGGCAATGAGGGACAAGAGCGATGCACGACGAGGCCATCCCTAGAAAGGACTTCAACAAACGGACTGAAGTGCACCTCTTTGTCAGAAGCAGCGGAACTAATCGGAGAATCCTTTGCTGACGCTCCCGGGAGACAAACGCCTTTGCTAGTTTGGTGTCCAGCGTTGCTCCTAGGAAATCCTTGCAAGTTGTTGGCTGCAATTGAGATTTCTCCAGATTGATGGACAGACCCAAGGAACGGAATACTGTCTGACAAATGGAAGTATGGTGTTGGAGTAATGATCGGGATTGCGATTTCAGGAGGCAGTCGTCGAGATATGGGAATATCTGGATGCCTTGGAGACGAAGAAAGGCCATGACCGGAGCCAACATTTTTGTAAAGACTCGGGGGGCCGACCGGAGGCCAAATGGAAGGACCTTGAATTGGCAATGAAGGTGCCCCACCTTGAAGCGCAGGAACTTTCGATGACCTGCGAGTATTGGGACAAGGAAGTAGGCATCTCGGAGTCCAATATGGGTCTCCATTCTCCGTTCTTGACGACAAGGAAAAAACGAGAATAAAACCCCTTCCCTCTCTGAGACTTTGGTACTACTTCCACCGCACCTTTTTGAATGAAAAGGCGAACTTGATGAAATAGTTCCTTGAGGTGCGGAGGTGGTGGTCCGGAAGGTGGCGTCGGAGGAGGTACTTCGACAAATTCCAATGCATGGCCTCTTTTCACAATGTCGAGTACCCAACGGTCCGTAGTAATGGAGAACCATTGAGCACCAAACAGAGAGATTTGACCTCCAATTCTCCGTTCGACAGACAAGTCATTGACGTTTGTTGGATTGTCCCCTGAAAGTGGACTTTCCTCTGTAATTTCTGGCAGGTTGCTGACGGGAAGACTGTTGACGGTTACCGGTGAAACGTTGGTTACCTTGGTTAAAGGACCGATATTGACTGTTTCCTCCACGAAAAGTGGATGTAGTGCCACGTCCTCGAGCACCCCGAAAGGGCTGCTTCTTAAATTGAAGTGTACCCAAAGCACGTGCAGTGTCCGTGTCCTTTTTTATGGCTTGTAGCGCTTCATCAATATGCGCTCCAAATAATGACTCGCCGTCATATGGCATATCCAGGATTCTTGTCTGAACTTCCTGCCGAAACGAAGTTGAGCGTAACCAACCTGGTCGACGCAGGACGGCCGCTCCAGCGAGTTGGCGAAAACCAGTGCAGGCCACATCCACTGCACAATCAATAAGTTCCTCTGCAGTTCTTTCTCCTTCTTGCAGAATTTTCTGGGTTTCTGCCTTGGAAGAATCCGGGAGTAACGCCACATAGGCGGACATATCAGACCAAGCCTGACGGTCATAACGACCCAAGATAGCCATAGCGTTAGCTACTCGAACTGTTGTAGAGGACATAGAGGAAAATTTACGCCCAATAGCATCAAGGCGACGGCCCTCCCGGTCTGGAGGAGCGGTGATTGTAGACGCTGGATTTTTGGATCCTCTTTGAGCTGCTTGCGTGACGACAGAATCGGGCTTAGGTTGACCTGTAAGGCATGCTGGAGATCCCACCGGCGCCTTATACTTCTTTTCCAACCTCGGCAGTTGTGCCGGTAAAGAGTTAGGCGTTTTCATTAATTTGACCCCTTCAGTCCAGATGAAGTCTATAATTGGGACTGTGTGTATCTGTTTTAATGGTTGGTTCTTGAAATTATATAGGAAGCAATCCTCCTCTCTGTGGGCTCGTGGTAATTTGAACCGTTGCGCCGCCCTGTCCATTAATTGGTGGAAACCTGCAATATCTACTGGAGGAGAATCCCCTGGCGGCACTTGAGAAGGGGATGGTGTTTGAGCACGATAGTCATCCCACTCCGCTAAATGTTCTTCACCATCCTCATCCACCTCAGAAACTTCTCCATCCTCGCGCTCTGGAGGATTCTCGTCGTCATCATCATCATCAGGATAAATGGTTGTGTGAACACGAACTGATGTACTCCTATGAACAGTAACAGGCGGCGTCGGATGTGGAGGAGCCTGTGCCGGCTCCGTTATTGGTTTCAACACCGATGGGACTGCGGTAACCTGTGGAGATGGTGGGAATCGTCGATTATAATCTTCCAACATACTTTGGAGGTTCGATATCATTGATATAGGCAACATCGCAGCTGGTACTTGAGGGTGAGTCGCTTGATGTTGGCCATATTGATCCTCTTCATCGTTACTGAAGTCTTGGCACTTTATGTTCAAGTCCGAAAGACTTTGAGCTTGGTCATCAGACTCTTGATCTGAGTCAGTAGCAAATAAAGGAGATGGAGGATTAAGCATTTCTCCTTCTGTAAAAGTCCCGAACTGGACAGATTTGCTGGACTGTAGAGGCAATAAAGGCATTGAAGCAAATGAAGAGGCTGGCGTAGGAACTGTGCCCTGCGTACGCGTCGACGGCATGACATCAGTCGTCTTCTGCGAGGGAACTGTCTTGGATGCCGTCGTCGACGAGGAGACCGTCGACGGAGTATTCTTCACGGGCATCATCGTCGTTGCCGTCGTCGACGGAACCTTCACTTTCAAGGTCTTCGTCGACGGAGCCGTCGTCGACGGAGCGGTCGTCGACGGGGCGATCGTCGATGGGGTAGATGGAACAGGTCCTTTCGTCGACGGGACAGACGTCGACGGTACACTCGTCGTCGAGGGCGTAGACGAACCCAGAGTCTTCGATCCTTTCGTCGACGACGACCGGGTCGTGGACGAGTGAACTCCCCTCGTCGACGAAGATGAAATTGGAATTAAAGAGGAGACAGTCTTAGAACTGAGAACCACTCTCATCGACGACGAAGACATCGACGCCGACGACGACGATCCAGAGGCCAGCGTCGTCGTGACTGTCGTCGATTTAGATCCAGAGACAGCCATTCTCGTCGACGGAGCTGAAACTACCGTCGTCGACGGAAAATCCGTTTTCTTCACAGAAAAACTGGAATTTGAAGCAGAAGGAGCCTGAGAGCTATGTCTCGTGGGCCCAGACGTGGTAGGTAGTGGTGAGGACACCGCAGGGGTCAAAGCGAGGGATAGTTTCCTCTTTTTAAGAAATGGGGAAGGCACCTCCTGCACACTACCACGCTTAGAAGCTGCTTTAGAACGGCCTGACACAAGACTTTCAGCATCAGATAGTGTATTGTCTTTGTCTTTCAGCCTTTGAAGCCAAACTAGTAAGCGGCCTTCTCTGTCCTTAAGAGTTTTCTCTGAGAATTTTCTACAGAGCTTACAGGTTCCCACTTCATGCTCCGGGTAAAGGCAGTAAATACACTTACTGTGTGGGTCATCATGAAATAATCTCAGCTTTCCACAGGAGGAACAAGCTCTGAAGAGAGACTTCTTACTTGAAGACATTGTGGAGAAACAGGAAACACTTGAAGAGAAGAAAAACTGAGCAGAGCTCAGGGAGACTCCCTTACACACGACGTGCGGTAGAAAATCTGAGGGCTTGAGCTCTGAGGAGAAGGTTCTAGAGGGCTGCTGGCGCCTGATTGGCTGCAGTTTGGACTAACATAATGACAAGGATAGGCTGCATGGCAACTGTTAATCTCCCATGCATTCCTATGGAGAACTTTTTGGTTAGGAACCCTATGCTTCCTGTATGCATTTGTTGGGTTTTTCCTTACTATGTTATATATATATTTTTTGTATATTATTATATATTTAGTATTTATTGCTATTTTATTTACTGTGGGACTCCCACTCCGACGACGGGGAATATTCAAGCATGTGAATCTATGAAAGACACCCCAATACTGGAGAAGATGATTTAGCATGTCAGTGGCATCAGCAAGCACTTTATGCAGGAATTTCTCCTGCCCCTCATTGTGCCCGTAGATGGAGCCAATCATGTAGTTCAATCCACCAATTGCAAACCTATAGACTAACAATCAACCTTTAATTTCCGCAATTTTACCCAGTACCTTGCCCCTAAACTAGCACGCAACTAGAATTGTCACTCCGGCCTTCTTGTCCGGACAGGAGGAATAGAACTGAAGAGGGAATTTACTAGACTGAAGGCGATGACAATCCCTAGCCAGCAGATGTGTTTCTTGTAAGAGGCAGATGTCTGCCTGGGACTGTTCCAGGAACAGTAGGACGGCTTTACGCTTCACCGGATTGTTCAGTCCTCTATGTTCAGCGTGAGAACAACCACTTCACTCAACCCCATCTATGGGAATGTGACCCCCATGTTGCCATGATATCGGGCTCGATCTGGTCTGCCTGTGGATCCCAGCGCCAAGCCTCTGCACTCGCAACCAACCCTCCAGGACATCGAACCGCCCCCCCCCCCCCCACCGACCATGGACCCACACTGACTCCCTCAACCCCATCCACCCTCCCCACCCCATCCCCCCCCAACCAACCCAATCACCTCCCCCCTCCCCTCCCCTCCCCAAACTTTAGAACGTAGAAACTGAATATGCCCATTGTCCACACATGACCAATCAGCGTGGAAAACAAGTTGGGGAAATGTGTTTGGATCCATTGAATCCCCCACCCGCCGCCGACCACCGCTTCACTACTTGCCCACGCTCAGGGACTCCGGGGCGTTGAGATCAGAGTTCATCCGTTGTCCGTCGCCGCCAACTCCAAGGCCGCTGTCTCGACCGCCGCTCTCTGACCCTCCTGAATCTCCCCTGGGGGTGGGCGTCTCGGCCTGCGCCTCCTCCTTTGCTGCCGCCATTGACCGGTGGACCTGGATTCCTGGACCCCCCCAGCGTGGGAGCCTCCCTCTGCCTCGGGCTCCTCAATGCCCAAGAGTTGGCACGCGTTTGAGCGACCTCAGCTGGTACACTTTGTTCTCCCATTTGAACACCAGGTGGAACGGGTGTCCCCAGCTGTACGGTATGCTGAGGCGTCTCAGCTCGGTGGTGACCGGCTTGAAGGACCTGCGTTTTTCCAGGGTGATGGCGGCCAGATCCTGGTATAGGTGACCGCCAAAGGCGATGGACCCCATCTGTCGCGCCTTGCCTAGGATCTCTTCCTTAGTGCGGAAGTCCTGGACGCAGACCAAAATGTCTGCCGGCAGTGCCGCAGCAGCTCTGGGCGGGCCAGTCCGGTGCGCTCTGTCCAGGCATATGCCCAAGATATGATTAAAGAGGCTTTGTGTGAAATGGAAGAGGTCTTCAGTGTCGGGGGAGTGCTTCACCCCTCGGATCCTAATGTTATGCCGCCGAGAGCGGTTCTCTAAATCCTCGACGTGGGATTGTAGGTCGACCTATTGATCATGTATGCGTATGATCTCCTGCTGAAGCGCCTCAATCTCAACATCTCGGCTATGGCTCTTCGTCTCCAGGTCCGCCACTCTCTCTCCTATGGCATCCGTGTCCCGACGAAGCTCCCTAATCTCCTCCTTCAGTTCAAGGAGTCGGAGGTCTTCCCGCAGACCACTGAACAGGGACTCCAAGAAAGTCTTAGTGATGGGCTCCTCCGCGCGCTGGGCGAGCTGGCCGACATTTTGTTGGTTCCTGCCTGTTGCCCAGGGACGTGGGGCTCCGTCTTCTTCCCCGCAGTGGTAGGGGTGAACAGGTCCTTGATGGATCTATCCTTGCGCACTCTCGCCGCGGCCATGTCCCCCAACCCCGCGAAAGGCGAGGAGCGGCGTGGCGTGGCAAGCGGCCCTGGATTATCCGTGCGCAAGAGCCCAGGTCTGTGTAGACGGGGTCGTGATCGTCGGCCCTGGATCCCTTCCGTGGAGCCCGCCGGTGCCACTCTTCTCAACTCTGGGGGTCGCTGAGCCAGACTCCAGTCGTCCACCTGAGTCTTGCCGATCAACCCCCACCGCGGGTGGCCAGGTGTAGCTCTCCAGACTCCCCCGTCCGAACTCAGGCCTCAGGGGTGAACTGCTGCTGAACTGTGGCGCTCAACTGCCATTCCGTTGTGCAGGTGCATGTCTATCTATGGCAGGGCAGAGCCAAGACACCCATGGTGCCTGTTGCTTGTCGCTTTACAAGATGGCCCGTGGTATGCTGCACCTT
Source organism: Lissotriton vulgaris (assembly GCF_964263255.1). Taxonomy (NCBI): domain Eukaryota; kingdom Metazoa; phylum Chordata; class Amphibia; order Caudata; family Salamandridae; genus Lissotriton; species Lissotriton vulgaris. The sequence goes on along the minus strand of NC_141699.1, from coordinate 946,063,738 downwards.
GGAGACCACGAGTCGCCCAACAGTCTCTCAGGGTCGGTGACAAGCCCGCTTGCGCCGCCTGCCGTGTGCCCTCTCAGGCCGCCTCCTCGTCTCCCCGTTGGGCGGGCCATTCCACACCGCCGTGGTGCCGCTGCCCCGGGATGTACAAATCTGTGGGGGGGGGGGGCCTCGCAGAAACCCACTGCTCCTCACCTCCTCACACCTGCGGGTGGGTCCCGATGATGCGCTCCTGGCGCTCGTCCCCCGGCAGCCGCCGTCACAACCGAGTCACCTTGGCCCCCTCTCCTTCCTCTAGGCCGGTGGCAGCAGGTCCGCAGAAGCCCCCCCGGTGTGTAACCTCAGGGGGCCTCGCGCTGTATCGCGCGGGTCAGACCCCACCACCAGAGTACCGGACTGCGGTGAGCCGCGGCCCGCTCGGGATGCTTCAGGGCCGGGCACACAGCGCCGCCTACCTCGGCCTCGCTTTCACTGCTCCAGTCTCCACAGGCCTCGCAAGGCCGCACCCGGTCAGCCCGAACTCGGCGTCCCCCAGGCGTCGCCGCTACCCGCTCCGGGCCCCGCCGACAGCTGGTACACAGGTGCAGCAATCTGGCCACACGAGAGTCCAAACCAGGGCAGGAAGGTGCTATATAGATCGCTATTAAGGCGGCCGGCGGCGGAGGCTCCAAGAAGCACGTCCGCTCACACCGCCATCTTGGCCACGCCCCGGGAATACTTTTAAAGTCACATAAAATAAGGAATAAGACACTGATTGTCATACCTAGTCATAGAAAGACCTAAACCAAATTCTGCCGATTATGTCTTTGAGCAGTTGATACTGAAGTGAAGTATTATCGCCACAATATAGCGGATCTAAGAAAGGCCAACTAAGAGTCTGATTGTCTGAATAAACGCAAGCCACAAAGCTCTTAAGCTAGTTCCTGATTGAAGGACAGAATCTGATGTACTAATTTATGTCTTTGTGCAAAGGAAAGTGTGTGTATTTTTGTTTGTGAGCAACTTTTCCTTTTCAGATCTCCTTCCCAGCTGTTCCCTTCCTAATTTCCTTTCCCCCCGCTTAATCACTTCAATACTCTGTGTAATCATTACAATCAGAGTTGGAGGTATTGAGAGGTGGGCCCCTTATATCATCACTCCAGACCCTGAGGAAGAAGCAACCTGACGAGCACAAGCACGTTGTCCACTTTACTCTTGCTAACCAGTGGTAGAGGCCTATAGCCAGCAAAAGCAAGTTCCTCACAAGGTGGCAAACATCCGGTGGAATAACACAAAAGATGGTGATTTTAAACAGTAGCCTTTCATAATTAGCTCTAAATATGAATGGAGTTAAGGGGTGCACCTCTACATTTAAAAGCTGCAGAGAGCCTTGTGAAAGTCGCTTTATCCATTGTATGTATTGGAAACCAGGCAGAACTAGATCTGCCAGTGTTTCTGGCACCCTGATTAAGAGGGTGAGTCGCTTTTGGAACAAATCATCTACATGAGTGGGTAAAAACTGAAAGACGCTACTTGTGGATCTTTATTATAGATTTCTGTACCCAATTTTAAAACTCCCCATATCATTGATTTCTTTTGCGCCGTAACATTTGATTGTAATCTACTTTTAAAAATTGCTTAAAAATGTAACTGATTAACTAGTGCATTCACATGCCCAGACCCCTGTCCGCCACGGCATATGCAGTTTGTTGCGGAGGGTCGCACAGGCAGCATACTCACTTCCGCTTTCCAAGACGGAAGAGACAGTTAGCGCTCTAGCAGATCCGGCCCCCTTCCCTATTTAACCTCGAGGGAGGCGCGGACGCGCGCAGCGGCACCCTGATTAAGTGTCAAACCAGGCTACGTTTTTCCTTTACCTTGTCCTGTTAGCGAAGCCCTCTGGAATGACGTAGATGATTTTCGCAGAGACGCAAGGGACCAACTTCCCAAATGACTAACTATACTCTTACTGAAATTATATTCACAGTAAAAATAAACTTACAAATAGGGGAGGAGGGCCGGTACTGGATGTTGATGGGTAGGATGTTTCTTGCTGTCGACCTGCGAGGCAACAAGTATCAAGTTGTAAACACAAGTCCTTCTTGATTCTCTACTTCCTAGACTACAATTCTAAGGCCTAATCTATCTACTTTTGGAAGAGTTTTTAATCATAAGCCTACCTGCGATCAGTCTTGTCTTGGCAAACGTTCAGTATGTCTTTGTCTTGTCTTGAGATTCAAGTCATCAGATTTTCTCTCTGGTGAGTAGTGCAAGATGTGGGTTGCTATACGATACAAATGCATACAGTTAAACACAATTCCTACTTTTCTCTCTTTACATTCATGAAGCTTCCAATAATAAACTTACTTGTAACTGTTTTTTCGTTAAATTCTAAAAAAGGGGTTCTGCAAGCTATTGAGTCTTGGCCTGCTCTTCTTAAGAAAGCAAAATAACACAGGGAGAAATACATATGCACAATGACCTCACTTTCCTTGAGGCCTTTCTAAATAGCATTCTATTTCTACCAAGAAAATACTGTTACAGACAATTAAATACTGCTAAATTCCTAACACCACAATAACTTCTTGCGATGCCAGAATCTAAAATGTCTTTGATTACTTCTTTCCAGTAGTGCTGCAAGAAAATAATTGTTCCAAAATTGTTCGAGTCTTTCTTGCGTTGGGCGCCTAAAATAAAAGCAAGATTGCACTTAACTTTGTTTTCTTCTTTTTTCCGTAGGAGTCCAGATGGAGGAAAATACGTAAAGATGACTTCTAACAGCTTCAGGATCTTCAAAAAGGTAAGTGCCTCGGAGAGTTTCCAGACGTGATCCTTCCTAGAGTCAGATGGAAGGCAAAGCGTCTTCTAGAAAGCCGGGTGCGGTTTAAATAGTAGGCCGCACCCAGAACGCTCTAGAAGAAACGTGCACTCTTTCACGCTTTGGCCGACGCAAGCTGAAAGCTAAGCGCGGCTAGCGTGATACATGTCTAAATGCTTTCAGGGCATTGCAGCAGCCAGCATTAAAAGACGGTTCTCAGGAAATTCAAGTGCAAGTTACAGAACGTGAATCAAACTCTAGGTAATATAAGTCTAGGAGTTAATACAAGGAACCTGTATAACATATTTGGCGCCTTCCCAATAAGAATTGCAGAAAACAAGTACAATAGTATAAAAACATTACATTACCACATACTGATAATAAGGACGTGCGGGTGCACGGGAAAGGGGTGGGTTTTTTAAGGACCAAAAATGCCATAAGAATGGTGGGACAGAGGGTTCGAATCTGACCAGGGGAGACTAGATTGGAGATTCATGACATTAAGATGATGAGTCGCTTTTGGAACAAATCATCTACATGAGTGGGTAAAAACTGAAAGACGCTACTTGTGGATGTTTATTATAGATTTCTGTACCCAATTTTACAACTCCCCATGTCATTGATTTCTTTTGCGCCGTAACATTTGATTGTAATCTACTTTTAAAAATTGCTTAAAATGTCACTGATTAACTAGTGCATTCACCCGCCCAGACCCCGGTCCGCTGCGGCATATGCCGTTTGTTGCGGAGGGTCGCACAGGCAGCATACTCACTTCCGCTTTCCAAGACGGAAGAGGCAGTTAGCGCTCTAGCAGATCCGGCCCCCTTCCCTATTTAATCTCGAGGGAGGTGCGGAAACTATAGCCCCTCTTGTATTGACAGCTGACTATTTTTTATTATTGGGGGATTTAAATTATCACGCTGACGACCCGTCAAACACGGACACAAAAAAATTAATCTCGTCTATGAGCACCCTCAATTTGACTCAAAAAAATCACAGGTCCCACCCATCAAGCTGGCCACACGCTTGATCTCCTATTCACTAATTCTCCTAATATCTCGACGGCCACCCCTATTCCACTACTGTGGACTGACCATTATCTGGTGAAATTCGCCATAAACAGCTACAGACCAGAAATGACAAGTAATAAAGACAAAAAATCTTGCAGAAATATGAAAAAGATTACTTTAGCTGCCTTCTCTGAGAATTTTGTGGCAGATCAAACAGATCCGAAGGAAAGTGTTAATCTTGCAGCTATACATCTGGAGTCTGCCGTTGGCAAGGCACTGGACAAGATCGCCCCTCTACGAATGGTCCATTGTAGGGAGAAAATTTCGCCCTGGTTCACTGACCAATTAAAAAACCTTAAAACCTTAAGAAATGCTGAGAAAACCTGGCGGAAAAGTAAAAATCCTAACGACCGTAAAACCTATCAAACCCTACACACTAAATATATGAGGGAAATAAAAACAGCAAAAAGAACACACTTAGCCGAACGAATAACCAAATCTGAGAACTCGTCTAAGGAGCTTCACCACATCTTAAAGGAATTCACCTCCTTTAAAAGTCCACAATCAACACCAAAAACTGAAGAATGGACGGAAGACCTTTCTAAATTCTTAGATGATAAAATCATAAACATATGCAAATCCTTCGAACTGGATAACACACCCCTTCAATATTCAGAACAGGACCCATACATGAAAGAATCTGTATATACAAATGATTCTTCCCCGAGATGGGCCACTTTCGATTTGTTGGACAATGAAAAAACTATGCTAGTAGGACGGAAAATTAAATCAGGCTCCCCTAGTGACCAACTAACTTCCAAACTATTTGCCATCCTTGCCCCAGCGCTAGTAGACTCTCTTTCTGGCCTTTTAAACAAATCCCTGAAAGACGCAGAGTTCCCAAAAATTCGGAAGGCGGCAAGAGTTAAACCTATATTAGAAAAACCTGGCGCTGATGCAAATGCTTTTTTAAACTATCGCCCTATTTCCTTGTTGGCATACTCAGGGAAAGTGTTGGAAGCATTTGTAAATGAACAACTGGTAAACTACTTGGAGACAAATAACTTACTCGATCCCTCACAGTCAGGTTTCCGTGCTGCCCACAGCACGGAAACAAGTTGCCGACAATATTAGGCTTGCTCTGGACAAAAGTCAATCCTCTATTCTTGTCCTTTTAGATTTGTCGGCTGCCTTTGACACCATCTCCCACCAGATCTTGATCAGAAGACTGTGGGAGTGTGGTGTCAGAGGGCAGGTTTTAAAATGGCTTGTCAGTTACTTGACGAACCGAACAACCACAGTACAAGTAGACAATACTCTTGCCAGTACTCGGCCCGTCATAAGAGGTGTGCCTTAGGGCTCTATTTTGAGCCCTTTGCTTTTTAATGTTTCTATGGCCCCCCTGGCCAAAGTGATCAGGGCATGCGGGTTTGACGTGTTATCATACACGGATGATACGCAAATATTGGTCACACTTGGCCCCGACGCAAACACCAAAAGGCGTTTTAGAATGTGTATGGTAGAGGTAAAAAAAATGGATGGGCCAAAACCATCTCCAGCTGAATGGCACCAAATCTGAAGTCATGCTATTTGGGCGAGCAAGTGAGCACTGGACCCAAGATTGTTGGCCTTTGGAACTCGGGTAGTGTCCCGTCCCAAAAGAATCAGTCCGCAGCTTAGGGTTCCGCATGGACAACAAGTTATCCATGAAGGACCAAGTAAAACATACGGTGGGTACCTGCTTCGGAATGATGCGGAGTCTACACAAGGTCTTTAAATGGATACCAACCGAAGCACGCAGAATTCTGGTTCAGGGCCTCATCGTAAATAGGCTAGATTATGGAAATTCACTCCTCCTTGCCATAAACGAGTGCCATATCAGGAAACTGCAGGTTGTACAAAATACGGCTGCTCGTCTGATACTAGGCCTACCCAGACGATCCCCTCATTGCCATGCTTGAGAATCCTACATTGGCTCCCTGTAAAAAAAAAAAGAACTATCTTCAAGACCATGTGTCTGGTTCACAAACACATGTACGGTCGAGGACCAAAATACTGGACTCAGAAATTGACATGGTACCTGCCTGGTCGACAGCTGATATCAAGCACTAAGTCACAGCTCACGCCGCTCAGAGTTCAAACTGCCAGAAATGGCGGTCATGCCTTTTCTTTCATGGCACCATCCCTATAGAACGAACTTCCTCTAAGCCTATGTACAACCACTGAACTTATGAGCTTCCGCAAAAAATTGAAAACCTGGCTCTTCTGCTAGTTCCATCTTCTGGCTCATTCCCCCACCTCAGGATCGTCCGCATGCGCCATGAGACTCCCTTCGGGATGTGATATGTGCGCAATACAAGTATCCAGACTAGACTTGACTTCTTGTGTCCAATTTATGAACAATAATAAAATCTCATAGCGGAATTAAGTTTGGTAACTTGCAGGTTATGTTGTCCATTACCAGATTGCATGTACCCTTATGGCTTGGTTTTTCAGATATGATCATTCCAAATGCACTTAAAAAAAATTATATTCACAATTGGTCTTTGAGGCAGGAATATATTGTTAAAGTACGCTAAGAATTGTCAGCTAACGATAACTTTCTGCCCTCTACAAAGGGCACTGTATAGGACATGTTCAAGGGAAAAAAAGCGTACTTTAGCTAACAGAACAAATTCAACAATTTTCTTAAACAAATGACCTTATATCAAGTTAGTTCAAATACGCCTCCTGCACAACTATTCACATACTATTTAGAAGTCAGTTTGCATACGCTCTCAAAGAAACCAGGTGAATTCAGATTGCCATTCGAGTGTCCACTTTACCATGTGGTTTGTGTTTTTTTTTTTTTTTTTTAGTAATTCACAATTTAACTTCTTGGGTGGGATTTTTCATACCAGGTTCATTAGCTGTCCTTTACAATAAATACATCCCATGCTAACTGCTGCACCATTTTGATTGATATGAAGGGATGACACCTCTGTCACTGTGGGACTTATTAAAGTCAAGTCTTCCCTTAGCTCAAGAAAAAAACTCACTTCTTTAAAACACAAGGCCATTCATCAATGCCCATTGGGTCCTACAGAGCACACTATGCAATAATGTATGGACATTCAGCCTAAAGAGATATATACTTAAGTCCAAGTACCACTACGATGCTGGAGAATTTGTCCCCAGACAAAGCTCAAGCTGGTCTTAATTGGCCAAGTCTCTATGCAGCCACTGCATTGTGAAAAGTTAAAGCTCCAGTCTACATAGAAAAAAACGCAATGTTATTTCTTCCATCAGCAGCAGACTACTATTCTGTGCAATACACCACAACTGCTATTAAAACATTACACTATATCTTATGCCTTTCAGAGGTTTGTTACCAAGATTTCGTCCCTCAAACATCAATGGCATTACAGCCACAATTTCCCATAACCGATAATGTATAATGAGATGGCAATCCATTGTATTACGTTTTTATTACAGTAACTGGTCTGTAATTATTAATCTTTGAGTAACAATGTTATGCCAAGTATGCATACTATCTATTATACATAATAAGCACAATGTTTACCAGCTACACAGTCCTCATCATACTCCTGCACACATGCAGAACAAAGCTGTACTTCGCACATGTGTAACTCATATGAGTCATGCAAAAGGCAGCACAAGGGACGTTTGCCTGATATCAGTGGGCGGCGGATGGGCTGCTTAGCTGCATTCAGCCTAAGAGACATGCCGGACTGAGGCTACGCCATTCAGGGAAGGCTTTAGTGCAGGTTGTCCTTTGCAATGGGAAGCAATAGCCAGCAAACAAACATGTATTCTGTTAAGTGATCTTTTAATGAAACATGGCACCCACAAGCTATTGAAATATATTTTTTAACAGTACGACGAGTAGTGTTCTAACAATTCTTCCTTTGGGACAAGGATTTTGCAACAAATTAAAGGTGGATGCCCATTTGCCATTCGGCACCAGGTCTGCAGACCACATTTCACAGGCTGGCAGTTACAGGGAGACAAATACTGGACCAGGCCAAGCGCTAAAATAGCGCGTGCCGCCCTTATGGCGGTCGAGCTTGTCCCCGGGGGAAAGGAGGAGCACTCCCACCTTCCCCATGATCACCCAGTAGGCCGGTTACTGCGGGGCATGAACCAAAAGCACTTTAAATTCTTCTGGTACGCACAGACACCCAGCAGCGGGGTCCGACCAGTTTAGACTGGCCAGTACCCACCTTTTAAAAAAGGGGTGTGCGGAGCAGAACAGTCTCCTGTTCTTACGCTCCCCACGGGTACAGCACCCAGGCCGCCAGCAGCCCGTAATTTCTTTTCCCCACCCACCATCCCCCAAGGCAGATAATTTAAATGTGTTGTTCAGGAATGTATTTTGATGTTTCTCTAAAGTTTATCATTACAGGTATCTCGGGAGATAGCATTAATGCAAGCTTGATGAGTAGGTACCTGTTAATGATGTCTGTCAGTAATGTATTTGCTATGTTCTTTTACATTTTATTGCAGGTATTCAAGGCGATAGAAGTAATGTAAATTTGATATGTTTGCTTTGTTCTCTTACTTTATTGCAGGTATCTCAGGAAATAGTGTAAATGTGATGTTTTGGTGAATTTATAATAAAAGTGTCAATATTTGTAAGCTTGTCAAGAACAGGTTTGGTTAATACAGAGTTATCTTTTTTTTTTTAAGAAGTTTTTATTGCGATTTCTCATCTTAAAAGACAGGACAGTTAAATAATTACAGGTTACAACAAAATTCAACCGTTAAAACACCATAAAAACTGTCCGACAAATTTGGTAAGAATATAAATACCTATTTACAATTTTAAGAATCAATATATTAAAACAGGATTAAATATATCACACGCACAAGACTTTACTAAATACCGAACCCTGGAGAAATTAATGTATAGCTATTGCAACCCCCCCATTTCTCTCCCGCAAAACCCAAGCCCAACTCAGGAACTTAGATACCCCTATTATTGCGATGTCATTACAACCGGTTTTCAGTAGCCTTTTGGCAGACAGCGCAGAGCGCGTCCCCAGATTTCTGCATGTTGGTTTAAGCCACATACTTCTGAGTTGCTGGTACTCCGGACAAATATATAGAAAATGGTCGATATCTTCTACTCAATCCGGGCAAAATGGGCATTTATCACTAGTTCCTGGTAACCATTTGCTTGTGAACTTCCTAAGCGGTAGCGTCTCAACTCTGAACTGGTGATAGAGTTTACCATCTCGGGGTTTTGTTATTAAATCCCAAGTGTTATTTATTCAACATTACACACTTCAATTAGATGTCAGTACATGTTATTGATTTCAGGTAATAATGTCGTATGTAGTCGTGTGTCTCCGGTCAGGCGGTAAGCATAGTCTTCGGTCCTTAGCGGTCAAACATGCAACTCCAGAGGCAGTGACAGCCGGTAGGTAGGCTGTCGGGGTGCGGGGGCCGGGGGAGTCTTTCTTCCCAGTGTGCCTGTGGCCACCCCCAAACGCGCATGCGCAGCAGGGCGCAAATATGCAGAATTTCTGCAGCCCCCGTTATGGAGTTAAAGGCACAGGACGTAGGGGGGTGTCTGGGGGAAAGTATCCGTCCGATGAGCTGTACCCCCTGCACAAACAGACTCCGGCTGAGTAATTTCTCGTAGTTAGCTGGGATCAGGAGGCTGCCAGTCATTGATCTTGCCGTAGTCTCTAGAGGGGACATGCAGAAAGTGTATATAGGGGACACGCAAAAGGGGATATAGGCATTGTTAGATTTACAGTAGGAGTGTTGTGTGTATTAGAGTTAAGTTTAGCCATGTGACAACATCGGTCTAACAATGTATCTGGCCTTCCTGCGTAATTGTACAGAATGTTATTAAATAATGTTTTTTAATTTTGTAATAAATACGGCCGGGGGGGGGGGGGGGGACGGGGGTTACACCCCCCTAATCCAAAAATTTCAAAATTGGTGTGGTCTCAATACTTGCCATGAAAGAGGGAGGGAGACCCTATCCGGGCAAGGGCTGGCCGAAGGTACCAAAGGTAAACAAGCACTGGCGTTGCCAATAGGTCTCGCAGTAGGAAAGTTGGAGCTATTGGTTTTGTGAGTGGCGTTGCGTGGGTGAGTGGCGTTGCGTGGGTGAGTGGCGTTGCGTGGGTGAGTGGCGTTGCGTGGGTGAGTGGCGTTGCGTGGGTGAGTGGCGTTGCGTGGGTGAGTGGCGTTGCGTGGGTGAGTGGCGTTGCGTGTGTGAGTGGCGTTGCGTGTGTGAGTGGCGTTGCGTGTGTGAGTGGCGTTGCGTGTGTGAGTGGCGTTGCGTGTGTGAGTGGCGTTGCGTGTGTGAGTGGCGTTGCGTGGGTGAGTGGCGTTGCGTGGGTGAGTGGCGTTGCGTGGGTGAGTGGCGTTGCGTGGGTGAGTTGTGTTGCGTGTGTGAGTGGAGTTGCTTGGGTGAGTGGCGTTGCGTGGATGAGTGGCGTTGCGTGGATGAGTGGGGTTGCGTGGATGAGTATGAGTGGGGTTGCGTGGATGAGTGGCGTTGCGTGTGTGAGTGGTGTTGCTTGGGTGAGTGGCGTTGCGTGGTTGAGTGTGGTGTTGCGTGGTTGATAGTGGGCTTGCGTGGGTGTGAGTGGCGTTGTGTGTCTGTAAGTGTTGCTGTGTGGGTGAAAGTGGCACAGAGCCTTTGATGTGACATTTCAGGTGCAGAGCATGAGATTGATGCAAGGAGCAGGCATGGGAAACAAAACCTTCCTGATGTGAGAGAAGATAACGGGTGCATATGCATAGGAGGAGAATACAGGTATATGAAGATATCAGGTGGAAAGATTGGGTAGGGAAGATAATAGGTTCAGGGCTTGCAAGGCATGAGTAGAGTAAAGCATGACAAAATGGTGCAAGGCATGAAAAGAAACTAATGCCAGGTGTGGAAATTGAGGAGTAAAAATAACGATACGGCATGAGATGTCCAGCAAGAGAATATAAAATGTGTGCCAAATTCAGGTGGCATGGGTAGGTAATGTAGTTCAAGCAACTGTGATATAAGTGACATCACAGGCTTTGGTGTGCAAGGCTAGCGAAGGGCCGTCACTGATGTAAGGCTTAGGAAGAGAACATAAAACGTCGAAAACAAGGACAGCGAAGAAGATAGCTGTCTGACCATAGCTGATCCGAAAGTAGCCTTGTTTGCTATGATTACAAGTGCAAAGAATGTCCCGAGAAGGTAGGGAGTGCAAGGCATGATACAGGAAATTATGTGTGCCTTAAACCATGGTAATGTAAGCAAACTGATACAAGTTGATCGGCCGGGAAGCGGCCAGGAAACACAAGTACGGCCGGCCACATAATTAGGGGAGGAGAAGCCGCACAGCACACGCTGGGAGAAGCCCTTTGATGTGCTGTGCGGCCGCGATGCGCGCTCTGTGCTGGGGGAGGGGGGAGGGCCATTAGGAACAGGAACAGATGGCCATGAAAGTGTATGGGCCAAATGCGCGTGCCTGTACGTGCACTCGAAGAAAACGCCACGGAAAAAAGCGGTGGTTTGACTATCCGATGGAGCACATGAATTCTCCCCCATTTCCCATTGCTTCATTGTTTTGTTTCAAATATTTACGCACAAACAAGAACCAAAAAAAAAAAAAAGCGAGGTCATTGAAACCAAAGCGGTCATTCGTCTGCACGTGATCAGATGACTCAAGGGATCTGTTTTTCATTTGTGGCTCTTTTTGACTGTTATTCAAAGAGACTGGCTCTTTCTGTGCAGTTGGCTCGGCGCTTCGTACATCTGCAGTTCAGAACAAGAACAAGTCGGGTTGGGGCGGGAGAGTGAGAGAGTGGGAGGGAAGAGCTGGAAAAGCCCAGGCTCGGCAGTGCAGCATGGCTGTGATTGCGTGGAGAGAGAGGGGAGGTGCTGGTGTGGGAGGGGGAGGCTGTGATTGCGTGGAGAGAGAGGGGAGGTGCTGGTGTGGGAGGGGGGAGGTGCTGGTGTGGGAGGGGGAGGCTGTGATTGCGTGGAAAGAGAGGGGAGGTGCTGGTGTGGGAGGGGGGAGGTGCTGGTGTGGGAGGAGTGCTGCTAGGGGAGGAGAAGCCTGATGCCGGATGGGGGCGGGAGAGGCTGGGCTTGCATGCGATGCGCGTGCTTGTTCACGTGAACTTCATGAAAACCGCGGGGCTGAAAGCCCTTTGGTTTGACTTGTGTTTTGCCGACATGAATTCTCGCTCCGCTCGATGCGCTTGCGCACATCGATAGGTCGCGAGACCTAAAAAGGGGACCGGGGGGGGGGGGGGGGGGGGGGGGGGGAGTACCAGGCCATAACACTATGTTCTGAATATTACTGTCCCTACAAATGTTGCCTGTACTGTAATCATGGTACCTACATTCTGCAAAAGGGCAGTGCATAATAACGATCTGTAGAAAAAGAATGTGCACTTACAAATGGGAGCCTAACTACAGACTCGCCGCGGCCCCTTTGGCAGGACACTTCAAATCTTCAATCTTACTGGGCCCTACAGAATGTCAAATGGTCTATGAGACCCCAATCTTCTCTCCACTCCATAAGGTCCATAGGCTACATTACAGGCTCTTCAGGGCAAAAAGGCTTACTGGTTGTAACCAAATCCATCACAAGCCGTAAACAAAACATGGAGGTCACACAAGAAGCAACTATTGATAGCAACACCAGCAATAAATGAAATCCTTTAGGAGGACTTGTATCACCAAACAACATCCTGGTCAGGTCTGAAAATATTTAGAGTTAGAAGCACTACCCATCTGTACTCCCTCCACACAGAGGTATAATATTATCCAATAGCACAGAAGACAGATGTGCAGCAGCATGAGGAGACTAGACAGCCATCGCACCACAAAACAAAACTCAGACCAACAAGAAATTTGGGACAGTAAAGCCAAAGGTATTCCCAGCCACGAGAACCTTACCTTGTAAAGGTCATGGGCTTCTTGTAGCAGCAGGAAGTTGTGATTGGAGTGCTTGAGTGCATCTTGGCATACTGTGCAAGCTAAGTCACCATCATCCTTACAGAACAAAAGCAGTTTCTCATCATGGTCCGTGCATAAGCCATCGTTGGGCCTCGCCGGGCTTCGTAATGGGAATTCTCCTCTCACTTTCTCCACCAGGTTGGCCAGCACCAAGCTAGAAGTGTATCCACCTCGCATGAACTCTGTTCTGCAGAAAGGACAGGAGACTAACAGTTTGCGGCTACAGACATGATCAATACAGCTTCTACAGAAGGGGTGCCCACACTGTAGAAGCACTGGTTTTTCAAAAAGCTCCAGGCAGACTGAGCAAGTCAGCTCGTCCTTGAGGTCTCCAGTAGCTGCAACATCTGTAACAAGAAAAAAATGAACGTGAAAGGGAAGGATAGTGGTAAAGTAAGTACACACTTCTGAATACAGCACTCTAGAAAGTTTTATGTACTTAAGGTCATGCTCCAGGTAAAAATGTTCTTGGGAAAAGAGAAAGGGGGGACTGATGCAGACATTACATGGTATTTTAAGGAACATTAAGGTAGTGACTTGATGAGAGTTTGTAGGAATGAGGCTCAACATGCATAAAGAGAAAGAGAAACTGAAGACACTTTGCAGTACTAAGTGAGTTGGTATTTGGAATGTTGCATGGCAAGTGGGAATGGGTGGTGTTTAAAGGGCTTGTAGTTGGAGGAATGCAGGCTGAAAGGACAACGACATCAATGAGTTCTTCATGCGGGGATATGGCAAAGTATAGTCATAAGATTGTGTATCGACTTACACATTAAGACTTATCACCTCTCATCAAGCCCTAGCAGTAGATAACCCCAAAAGCATGACAACTATACATTCACGTGGTCATCAGTTATTATCTGTGTGAAAAGTACACTAAATAAATAACATTTGTTGGAGGAAATAAAATGAAGAAATTACACTACAGCAGACAACAGTAAAAAGCTATATAAAATGTGTGGTGAAAAAGCCATGCAGCCCCAATTCCATTGCTGATGTAAGAGATGAAAACGTCACTAGGAAATAGCGTGCATGACCGGGAAAGGTCTTAGTTAAAGGAAAACCAGTGTTTGTAAAAGCCTGAAAGAATTTATGATGTTAGCATAACAAGCATGTTTCCAGTTGTCCTAGTAACTTAGAAACATGACTTGAAGCATAAGTGCAGGAGATTGCATTAGCCAAGAGTACATAGAATCTGATAAAAGGTCTTGAGAGCAGAATGATAAAACACACACAATATACACATGCATTCAAAAGTAATAAATAGTTAAGCATTATCAGAACTGCAATAAAGAAGGTGTGGCAAATAGGTTAAAAGTTTGGGGACACAGGCGACAAGATGTTTTTCTGTAACAAATATGTAATTGCAGAGTAACCTATAATTTGGCCTTTTGTTAGAAGCATTGATCATGTTGCTGTTGAAGTGGCTGCCTGTAAAGCAGCAAATTGACACCAGCTGTTAACCTGTGTGGGGATGGATACTCTCCCTGCCGCGGCAGAAAACCTGCTTTTATCTTGTCAAGAGGAATCTGGTCTTTTTTCTTTATTTTTAAGTTTTCCCGCACCTTAAAGAACCCTTTTAGAAGCAATAGTGAAATAAATATTTCATGCAGGATGCTCTCACAACAACTGGGAACATTCTGACCCACTCCTTACAAATCTGCTTAAGCTCAGTGATGTTTCAGAGCATTATTTTATGAACAGCTATTGAGGTTGCATCACAGCAACTCAAGTCTGCCGAGGTCTGAACTTTCATTTGGCCACTCCAAAATGTGGACTCTCCTTTTCAGCCATACATTTCCAGAGGTCTTGTGATCTAGCTGCTCAGCAACCCTAATCTGTGGAGAAATATTTTGGGGGAGAAAACTGAATTTCTATTTGTTAACTCTTTTCCCAATGGAAGAATCATGTACTCCAAATACTGAAATGAAAGAGCCCTGTATACACCTGGATATATCTTTGGAGTTCTCAGTTTTTGAGGAAGACAGGGATGAGGCACGGAAGGAAACAAGAAGCTGGGTTTAGCGAAAGTAAGAGATAAGTGAGAGGCGAGCCGACATAAGTTGGCTAGGCAAGCAAAGCAGAGTTTTGAAGGGAGCCATGTAGCATCATAGTTGCGACAGCATGCTGTAGGGAAATTGTAGGAGAGTGAAGACTGCTTGAGAAACACGGTGTGACTTGCTGGAAGTGGGAACCCAGATGAGAAGCCTCAAAGACTGGGTCAGTGAGAAAGTAGCAATTCTCTGGAAGCGCACGCTGCATGGGAACCACCTAAAATATTTCTGGCAAGCGGTTCAAATAGATTACAGTTTGGGAGTAATTGTGCACTTTGCAATCAGTCGGTAACCCATAGGTCACACCCAGGCAAGAGTTTTGTTGGTTACTGAATGCTGTGCAGACAAAAACACAGCAGAGGGCAGCAGTGCCCAGTTTATAAGAGCAAATGGTGAGGCACATAAAGGTTGTTGTGACGTGAAAGGAGCATAAGGGAAGAGGTTATCAAGTGTGACAGGTCAGACTGTTCAAATAGAGGGTGTTTGGGGGGGGGGGGGGGTTAAAAAAGACAAGGTTGACGATCAAAGTGATACTGAAGGCAAGGGATAGGGAAGAAAGGGTGAACAGGTAGCAAAATAGAAATTACAGATTTTGTTATCCAAAGGGTGAAGGCAACTGAGGCATGTTGTGCAGGTGGGTCAAGCACCCCCCACCCCAAAAACAAAACAACAAAAATACACCACAAGTGTAGGATCAGTTGCAAATGATAGGAATTACATTACAGAGGATAGTGGTGATGAGGAAGCATTACAACCTTTAGTATGGAAGATTGCAAGGCCAGTATTTTAAGAGAAAAGACAGATGGGTTGGGTCGATGAAGATGAAAGGAAGCCAAAATTAGAAAAGGGAGGGCACTCCGGTGTTCAGAATACAGACAGTGCCCTTGGGGCGCAAGATACATCTCAGTCTGTTTTCTGCACCCTCACAGCCCTGTTGTATTACAGAAATAAATAAAATAAAATCGTAAATCATACGTTCTTATATAGCGCCTTTCACCATAAGGTCTCAAGGCGCTTGCTTTGGGAACCCGTCCTGGCCTTTCCCTGCGAGATTACCCCTACTGGGCATCCCCAAGGTGAAGACCAGGCATCCCATCGCGGTGGGGCCGTAGTGGAGATTAAGCAAGCTATTGCCCAGAGTTGCAGAGTGTGAACCCGCGATTCGAGTAGGCACCGAGGCGAGAATTATCGAGTCCGTGGACATTTTGAGCTCAGGCCCTGCCGCGTCGGGATTGAACCCTGGTCCCGGGTCTGACCTCTGCATCAGGGACTGCCTCCTCTAACCGGTGAGGCACAATGCTGGTGCAGCCGCTTCTGTAATACAAATAATGCTGGAACAGACAGTACTGGTGCCATTTTAAGAGGGCATTCTCTCATTTGCATGGGAGGTGGGACCCCTTGCAAATAAGGAAAACACTGCCTGTACGCTGAATTATGGACATTGACACAGAGACAGTCAGGAGGGGAACTATGTGCCACAAAAAGACGGTGCACAGCCAGTGCACCCCAAGGCAGCCCTCTGTCTCAGGGGAAGTGAGGGGGGAAAAAAAAAGGACCCCAGACATCGCCTGCAAGCAAATACCGTCCTTCACTGCACTCACTTACGTACAGGGAAGATCTGTCACCCCCCTCACCTTGAAGTGCAGGTGGGAGCCACCTACATAGCGAAAGACTGAGCAGCTGCTTTAGTCAGCTTCTCTATATTTCACTAATGTACTGCCTAGAGGTGGCGCCTACCCAGATAGGGGCGCATCATATGGATTACACTGCATGTGTTTGCACCCAGCACACAAATACAACAGATTTGTGCCATAGTGAGAACGACATGGAGTATGTGGAGGGTGCGATAGTGGAAAGTGGGAATGGCTTATAATGTATTGGGAGACAGAGTGGAAACAATAAGGCCCAAGGGTAGAAATAGCAAAAAGGTAAATATACTGCGAATAAAGTTTTGATGCATTGTAGATACACAGCACAGAGCAATAACGAACAACAGCATAAGTGAAGAGATCAGCAGGGTGGTGTAGCAGAGTCTGGGATACATTTGGCCCCAGGTAAAAGCTTAGTGGTCAGCAGAGTGGAAATTAGATATCAGCAAAGGTTAAGAGTTGGAAGCATAAGACAGTCATTGTGGGTGAAGACGTACCATGGAATAAAAAAAAACAATCCTGTTGTGACCACTAACAAAAGGGATTGATTGTTACAGTGGGCTGTAAAATTCCATTGATGCCAATGGTAGGTTGGGCTGTAAAATACCATTGACTGCAATGGTAGGTTGGTTGTTACAGCAGTAGGCACAGATGTGGAAGAGATAAAGGGAGCATGGATAAAAAAAAGCAGTCGGAAGAGTCAAGTTGGGAATGGAAGACTGAGCAAGTATTGGCAGCAAGGGATCCTGGATACCGCACCACTACGAGTGTTCAATATTTTTAATAAGGGTAAGTATTTCAATAGACTTCTGATAATTGCCCACCTCTAAAAGCTAGCTACCAATGATAAGTTTTCATATTTCAATAAATATAAACAGAGTGGCAACTTTTAACCCAAAAACATGATTCAACACATTGCTGTATTCATAGAAAAAGGATGATACGAGAGGTCGTTTCTTTGCTTGTATTCATTCTTTAATATCTTCTAATTTATGACAAACAGTTATGCACAGCCAAAGCATTTGGCCCAACATTTGGGCTTCCTCGGGGCCAGAAACAAACAAGATATATTTTTAGAACTCCATAACTTCTCCCACTTGATTCTACATCCGTGGTGGTACCTCACTTGAAGTTAGACTCAGTCCAAATTTGATTTACACCAGTTGCCCACGTCGTGTAATATGCTGAACAAGGGCATGTGGATTGAGTAAAGAGAGGATTTGATTTTGAACTACATACTCTATTTAAATATTTAATGTAATAATTGGAGATTCAGGCAACTGAATCTAACTTCAAGCGAGGTACCACTGCAGATGTAGAATCAAATGGAGAAGTTATGGATTTCTGAGAAACATATTTTGTTTGCATACTATGGTATATCTAATCAGGGAGGTTGTTTGAGGCCGTAACAAACCTTAGCAGCATCAGCCACATCGCAAGTCAGTGCTGCATCCCAGCAGTTACCCCGAAATGCAAAACCTCTCCTCGACCACGGGCAGGCAGCATCTCCTACCCAAACAAGCATTTGCAATGCAATAGGTCTCGCATTAGGAAAGTTTGAGCTATTGGTATTGTAAAGAACACATTTTTTTATTTATGTTCTGGTTTTGAAAATAGCAAAATTAATAGACAATAGTTTTAAATGTCGCAAACGTGACACCTATAGCATTTGTAATACAATATGTGTTGTATTTACAGGACATAGATGTATTAATATTACAAATAACAATGGCTTTTATTTTTTTAAATAATTAATACTTACATAAAAGTTATTGTAATTTATAATGGCAATAGCTTAACCTTTTGAAAATAACTTTTGGAAAGATTATGTTCAGTGTATTTTATTGTGATGAAAATCCAAGAACAGAAGTGAAATATTACATTTTTTTTGTGACATTTGTAATAAAGCTTGAAACATTGAGAGAACATATTAGAACCAGTTGTTGTTGAATGGTTGCACAGAGTGATGCTGTGGCGTTCAGTGGGGCAGAGTGATGCTGTGGCGTTCAGTGGTGCTGAGTGATGCTGTGGCGTTCAGTGGTGCTGAGTGATGCTGTGGCGTTCAGTGGTGCTGAGTGATGCTGTGGCATTCAGTGGTGCTGAGTGATGCTGTGGCATTCAGTGGTGCTGAGTGATGCTGTGGCATTCAGTGGTGCCGAGTGATGTTGTGGCATTCAGTGGTGCCGAGTGATGTTGTGGCATTCAGTGGTGCCGAGTGATGCTGTGGCATTCAGTGGTGCCGAGTGATGCTGTGGCATTCAGTGGTGCCGAGTGATGCTGTGGCATTCAGTGGTGCCGAGTGATGCTGTGGCATTCAGTGGTGCCGAGTGATGCTGTGGCATTCAGTGGTGCCGAGTGATGCTGTGGCATTCAGTGGTGCCGAGTGATGCTGTGGCATTCAGTGGTGCCGAGTGATGCTGTGGCATTCAGTGGTGCCGAGTGATGCGGTGGCATTCAGTGGTGCAAGGTGATGCGGTGGCATTCAGTGGTGCAAGGTGATGCGGTGGCATTCAGTGGTGCCGAGTGATGCGGTGGCATTCAGTGGTGCCGAGTGATGCGGTGGCATTCAGTGGTGCCGAGTGATGTTGTGGCATTCAGTGGTGCCGAGTGATGCTGTGGCATTCAGTGGTGCCGAGTGATGCTGTGGCATTCAGTGGTGCCGAGTGATGCTGTGGCATTCAGTGGTGCCGAGGGATGCGGTGGCATTCTGTGGTGCCGAGTGATGCGGTGGCATTCAGTGGTGCCGAGTGATGCGGTGGCATTCAGTGGTGCCGAGTGATGCAGTGGCATTCAGTGGTGCCGAGTGATGCAGTGGCATTCAGTGGTGCCGAGTGATGCTGTGGCATTCAGTGGTGCCGAGTGAAGCTGTGGCATTCAGTGGTGCCGAGTGATGCTGTGGCATTCAGTGGTGCCGAGTGATGCTGTGGCATTCAGTGGTGCACACCACCTCCCGAGTAGGCCCTGGGCTGTCCAACTACACTACCATGAGCGAGTCAAGCTCTACACTGGGGTGCTTGGTACCTAGGGAGGGGGTAATTGTGGACCTATTACTTGCGGAGGCCTCAAATCCTGCACAACTAATATCACGGTTTCCCTACACAATGCGTATTTGTTCAACAGTTTCTTGAAATATCTGCTTTCTGCAATGTGCTCAAGTTTATGTTTTTTCTTATGCAAACAATAATAGCCGAATGCATTTAGCACTTACATTTACTCCTACAGAAAACTAGAACTACATCACCGGATTCCCAATTCAGTTTCACCCTCTGCTGCTGCAAATTCCACCTCGAGTCAAATGGACAAAATATACCGTACCAACTGCTAAAAAAAATCCAAACATTTCAAGTAATGGATTTCAACTGCCGAAAACAAGAACAAGTGTCCTAAATAAATAAATATGGTTAGTTGCACCTTCTGGGTGTTGTGGTCTTAATAAACAGTTTAGCATGGGCTGCTAATAGGCACGCTTAAAAACGCTGTTTATCAAACTGCTCAACTTATTGTTAAGGAACTTTTTTGTTCCCAGAAAATTACGTAGTGAACATGAGACAATTGTTTCGATCAGCATGACTTCTGTGACTTTTATTTTAATTAAGAGCAGATCATAAAAACAATTTACCTTCCAAAAGCAAGCCTGGTAGTTTGTCACATAGTTCTGGCCTGATGCTTTCTGCCAAGATTGAGTCTATCAGGTTAGACCAAGATGTCACTAACCATATTGTGCAAATGGATATGGCCTTGCTAATGTCTAGAAAGAAATTGGACTTTCCACGCTGAAAGGTTTGTCAGAGTTCTTTGAAACTGCAAGAATGGTCAAATAGGCAGGGCTACAACAAATGGTGACTAAAATAGCTTGGAAGCTTCTAAGCTTGCTATGTCACAAACTGAATAGCGCTGTTCAGCCTCGGTGTAGCTTATTCCAGCTGGAAAATATAAATCACCTATGACAATAAAATAATTCTTATGTCAGTCACAAGAAGAAGCAATTCATAATCTTTCTTACACAATCAACAGCACGAGGGTCAACTTTGGCAGAGACAGTAGGCTTGTACAGCTAAAAATAGGATTCATAAATAATAATTTGAGAACAGTCTTATAATTATTCCGAATTGGCAGATACTTTTCTGAATAGTTCTTAACTTTTTTCAGAGTAAAATCAACTGCATAACGTAGATGTCTAGAAAGTAATCCTGAGGCAAAAGGCACAAGTCTGGCTGTGAGTAAATAGGTGTTTAACTATCCAGACTTCTGAACCAGACTGAGTGGACAGGAGCAGCAGCTCTGTCCACAAGCACCTTCCATTTCCTGTCAACAGAGCGATTAGGCCTAATTTATGATGCGGATGAGGGCTACTTCGGTCCGTTCCCAATCAGACGCACTCAGAATCTGCTTCGAAGGTGCAGATGTTGTTGGGTCACTGCGTACTTTAATGCATCCAACATTAAAATAGATGTATTACTCGAGTCAAAAAAGGAAAGCACAAGAGGGTGTGGCAACTGGGCCATTCCCCTCTTAATCATGTCAGGGTGTCTAAAGATTCCTAAACTCCAAGACTGGCGGTAATGGTTAGAATTGCACCATGGCAGCATGGAGTGTATGTTTCGTGGCTCACAGCACACCCTATGCACCGACATATCCCGTTCTAGCCCCAGTGCACAACCCAGAGGGCGCCACTGTCACAGAGTCTTCGGGCACTGCAGTCCACTTCCGAAAGTGACCCGGGCTCATCTCCCCTGTGACTTGGGAAGGTCTCTGCCCGATTACGAGCACCGCATCATTTCTTACACTTGATTTTCTGTGAGGCTTGGGCACTTTGAAATGAAATTTGATAGATTTGTAAGAACGCACAGACACCTAAAAGAATCAAGGCACTTAAAACTAGTTAGTTCAGATGAGCGAAAAGTCCTACCAAGATCTCTATCCTGGGCATCTGCGCGACCTCAGTTTATAAAGTAATGAGCCTGGGTTACAAGCTAGTCCTAAAGGACGTACGATACATGCCGGGGAAGGGAGTTCCATAGTTTGGCCGTGACCACCCAGAAGGCTCTACTTACCCATCTTGCTTTCCGAAATTTGGGGACCACTACCACATTTTGATTCGCCGAGCAAAGCTGTTTGGTAGGTACATACCACTGGAATATTGTTCTAATTGCTCCAGGCCCTGATCTATTTAGGGCCTTGTGAGCAATACACAAAGCTTTAAAGATAATACGCTTTTGCACGGGTGACTAGTGTAGCTTGTTTAGTCCTGCTGAGACCGAATGTATTTTGGGACTGTCTAATATCAGTTTCGCTGCTGCATTTTGTACAGTTTACAGCTTGGTTAAGGCCAACTTGTTGATGTCAAGATAGAATGTACTGCAGTAATCAAGTCGGGAAGATATTAGTGCCAGAACCACTTGTTTGCACACAGGTACTGGGATAAAGGGGAAAACTTTTCGAAGAATCCCAAAAATGAAACAAGCAGCTGAAAAGGAAGCCTAGCATCTGGCGGAGAGCGAGGGATAGAGAGGAGGTGGGGCAGGGAGCAGAGCCGGGGAAATACATGCGAGTCACAGCCTGCGGCCGTGAATAAGTGACGGCGGGGGTCGGGGCAGCGGAAGCCTTTGATGTGGCAAATGCTGCTGGCAGGGAGAAGTGGATCAGCGAGGTGGGAGGGAGGCTGATAGGCAGAAGGCTCGGGGAAGATGTGGGATTAGAGGGAGGGGGTGGGCTGCCTGCAACTCGAGCGACCATATGGAGAGGGAGGGGGTAGGGCTGCCTGCTGGGAGAAGCTTGTGTGCCTTTGATGATCGAATGCAAGCTCGTACACGAGGAGCTTGTGGTCACGTGATTTCACGTGAACTGTTGAAAATCCTCATCGTAAAAAGTCAGCTTTGTGGATGGGCGGCAATAGGTCTCTCTACGAGACCTACAAAAGTGTTCGCTAATAACATTTTAACACTGGGGGTATTGAGCAAATGCAGGGGCAGAGCTCAAGAAGCACAAAAAGTGTGATTTAAAAGTGGTGATGCGGTAATGCAGGGACCATGACTGAAACAGGTTAATTTAACCACTGATATCTGACACTTGACAGAGCTGTTAATCTTCTGGGAAGTCTGATCAAATGCAGCGTCAGTACCTTTGTCTGAGACTTGAAGCAGAGTTAACCATGCTTGGAAGGGCCCAAACATATTGTGGGGCCGCATCTCACGCAAATGGTGCTTTGGCTGCAGCCGGCATGCCAGAGCCGAGTGTGCATTTGAATTTGCACAAGCACGTTTGATTTCAATGCAATGCATGGACAATAATTAAAGCATACAGCACATCAAGCGAACTGGATATATATATATATATATATATATATATATATAGATCCCAAACAGTTGCCTGACAAAACAAGAGGGGAGCCACGCTTGAAGATCGTTTGTGCCACTTTTATTCAATGTAGGAAGCCTCGTGCACAAACTCCAGCTAGCAACAGGAAATAAAGTCTCGCCTGACGCGTTTCATGCAAAGGCATTTCATCAGAGGCTGTAGACTGTTCTTTAGATCAGCTCGACCATTTCTTGGCGCCACAATTTGACTCCCATAGGTCACGCCCACTGGGCGCGGCAACTCCTGTTGCCTGATGGTACTTGTGGTACCCTGTCTTTCGTTGATGTGCTGTCGTGTCTGAAAGAAATATGTATTACCTCAGTGGGTGTTGCAGCTTGGTTTGCTGACACGCTGCTTCATTGTCCCACACAGAACCGGCATCTTCTTTCCTTCGCTGAGCGTCATTAGACATCTCTGCACGAGGCTTCCTACATTGAATAAAAGTGGCACAAACGATCTTCAAGCGTGGCTCCCCTCTTGTTTTGTCAGGCAACTGTTTGGGATTACTAGCGGCAAGCCTGAGCCGTGGAGTGGAGCACCGGGGCTTTGATTAGCTCCCCTGCAGAGATGTCTAATGACGCTCAGCGAAGGAAAGAAGATGCCGGTTCTGTGTGGGACAATGAAGCAGCGTGTCAGCAAACCAAGCTGCAACACCCACTGAGGTAATACATATTTCTTTCAGACACGACAGCACATCAACGAAAGACAGGGTACCACAAGTACCATCAGGCAACAGGAGTTGCCGCGCCCAGTGGGCGTGACCTATGGGAGTCAAATTGTGGCGCCAAGAAATGGTCGAGCTGATCTAAAGAACAGTCTACAGCCTCTGATGAAATGCCTTTGCATGAAACGCGTCAGGCGAGACTTTATTTCCTGTTGCTAGCTGGAGTTTGTGCACGAGGCTTCCTACATTGAATAAAAGTGGCACAAACGATCTTCAAGCGTGGCTCCCCTCTTGTTTTGTCAGGCAACTGTTTGGGATTACTAGCGGCAAGCCTGAGCCGTGGAGTGGAGCACCGGGGCTTTGATTAGCTCCCCTGCAGAGATGTCTAATGACGCTCAGCGAAGGAAAGAAGATGCCGGTTCTGTGTGGGACAATGAAGCAGCGTGTCAGCAAACCAAGCTGCAACACCCACTGAGGTAATACATATTTCTTTCAGACACGACAGCACATCAACGAAAGACAGGGTACCACAAGTACCATCAGGCAACAGGAGTTGCCGCGCCCAGTGGGCGTGACCTATGGGAGTCAAATTGTGGCGCCAAGAAATGGTCGAACTGATCTAAAGAACAGTCTACAGCCTCTGATGAAATGCCTTTGCATGAAACGCGTCAGGCGAGACTTTATTTCCTGTTGCTAGCTGGAGTTTGTGCACGAGGCTTCCTACATTGAATAAAAGTGGCACAAACGATCTTCAAGCGTGGCTCCCCTCTTGTTTTGTCAGGCAACTGTTTGGGATTACTAGCGGCAAGCCTGAGCCGTGGAGTGGAGCACCGGGGCTTTGATTAGCTCCCCTGCAGAGATGTCTAATGACGCTCAGCGAAGGAAAGAAGATGCCGGTTCTGTGTGGGACAATGAAGCAGCGTGTCAGCAAACCAAGCTGCAACACCCACTGAGGTAATACATATTTCTTTCAGACACGACAGCACATCAACGAAAGACAGGGTACCACAAGTACCATCAGGCAACAGGAGTTGCCGCGCCCAGTGGGCGTGACCTATGGGAGTCAAATTGTGGCGCCAAGAAATGGTCGAGCTGATCTAAAGAACAGTCTACAGCCTCTGATGAAATGCCTTTGCATGAAACGCGTCAGGCGAGACTTTATTTCCTGTTGCTAGCTGGAGTTTGTGCACGAGGCTTCCTACATTGAATAAAAGTGGCACAAACGATCTTCAAGCGTGGCTCCCCTCTTGTTTTGTCAGGCAACTGTTTGGGATTACTAGCGGCAAGCCTGAGCCGTGGAGTGGAGCACCGGGGCTTTGATTAGCTCCCCTGCAGAGATGTCTAATGACGCTCAGCGAAGGAAAGAAGATGCCGGTTCTGTGTGGGACAATGAAGCAGCGTGTCAGCAAACCAAGCTGCAACACCCACTGAGGTAATACATATTTCTTTCAGACACGACAGCACATCAACGAAAGACAGGGTACCACAAGTACCATCAGGCAACAGGAGTTGCCGCGCCCAGTGGGCGTGACCTATGGGAGTCAAATTGTGGCGCCAAGAAATGGTCGAACTGATCTAAAGAACAGTCTACAGCCTCTGATGAAATGCCTTTGCATGAAACGCGTCAGGCGAGACTTTATTTCCTGTTGCTAGCTGGAGTTTGTGCATGAGGCTTCCTACATTGAATAAAAGTGGCACAAACGATCTTCAAGCGTGGCTCCCCTCTTGTTTTGTCAGGCAACTGTTTGGGATTACTAGCGGCAAGCCTGAGCCGTGGAGTGGAGCACCGGGGCTTTGATTAGCTCCCCTGCAGAGATGTCTAATGACGCTCAGCGAAGGAAAGAAGATGCCGGTTCTGTGTGGGACAATGAAGCAGCGTGTCAGCAAACCAAGCTGCAACACCCACTGAGGTAATACATATTTCTTTCAGACACGACAGCACATCAACGAAAGACAGGGTACCACAAGTACCATCAGGCAACAGGAGTTGCCGCGCCCAGTGGGCGTGACCAATGGGAGTCAAATTGTGGCGCCAAGAAATGGTCGAGCTGATCTAAAGAACAGTCTACAGCCTCTGATGAAATGCCTTTGCATGAAACGCGTCAGGCGAGACTTTATTTCCTGTTGCTAGCTGGAGTTTGTGCACGAGGCTTCCTACATTGAATAAAAGTGGCACAAACGATCTTCAAGCGTGGCTCCCCTCTTGTTTTGTCAGGCAACTGTTTGGGATTACTAGCGGCAAGCCTGAGCCGTGGAGTGGAGCACCGGGGCTTTGATTAGCTCCCCTGCAGAGATGTCTAATGACGCTCAGCGAAGGAAAGAAGATGCCGGTTCTGTGTGGGACAATGAAGCAGCGTGTCAGCAAACCAAGCTGCAACACCCACTGAGGTAATACATATTTCTTTCAGACACGACAGCACATCAACGAAAGACAGGGTACCACAAGTACCATCAGGCAACAGGAGTTGCCGCGCCCAGTGGGCGTGACCTATGGGAGTCAAATTGTGGCGCCAAGAAATGGTCGAGCTGATCTAAAGAACAGTCTACAGCCTCTGATGAAATGCCTTTGCATGAAACGCGTCAGGCGAGACTTTATTTCCTGTTGCTAGCTGGAGTTTGTGCACGAGGCTTCCTACATTGAATAAAAGTGGCACAAACGATCTTCAAGCGTGGCTCCCCTCTTGTTTTGTCAGGCAACTGTTTGGGATTACTAGCGGCAAGCCTGAGCCGTGGAGTGGAGCACCGGGGCTTTGATTAGCTCCCCTGCAGAGATGTCTAATGACGCTCAGCGAAGGAAAGAAGATGCCGGTTCTGTGTGGGACAATGAAGCAGCGTGTCAGCAAACCAAGCTGCAACACCCACTGAGGTAATACATATTTCTTTCAGACACGACAGCACATCAACGAAAGACAGGGTACCACAAGTACCATCAGGCAACAGGAGTTGCCGCGCCCAGTGGGCGTGACCTATGGGAGTCAAATTGTGGCGCCAAGAAATGGTCGAGCTGATCTAAAGAACAGTCTACAGCCTCTGATGAAATGCCTTTGCATGAAACGCGTCAGGCGAGACTTTATTTCCTGTTGCTAGCTGGAGTTTGTGCACGAGGCTTCCTACATTGAATAAAAGTGGCACAAACGATCTTCAAGCGTGGCTCCCCTCTTGTTTTGTCAGGCAACTGTTTGGGATTACTAGCGGCAAGCCTGAGCCGTGGAGTGGAGCACCGGGGCTTTGATTAGCTCCCCTGCAGAGATGTCTAATGACGCTCAGCGAAGGAAAGAAGATGCCGGTTCTGTGTGGGACAATGAAGCAGCGTGTCAGCAAACCAAGCTGCAACACCCACTGAGGTAATACATATTTCTTTCAGACACGACAGCACATCAACGAAAGACAGGGTACCACAAGTACCATCAGGCAACAGGAGTTGCCGCGCCCAGTGGGCGTGACCTATGGGAGTCAAATTGTGGCGCCAAGAAATGGTCGAGCTGATCTAAAGAACAGTCTACAGCCTCTGATGAAATGCCTTTGCATGAAACGCGTCAGGCGAGACTTTATTTCCTGTTGCTAGCTGGAGTTTGTGCACGAGGCTTCCTACATTGAATAAAAGTGGCACAAACGATCTTCAAGCGTGGCTCCCCTCTTGTTTTGTCAGGCAACTGTTTGGGATTACTAGCGGCAAGCCTGAGCCGTGGAGTGGAGCACCGGGGCTTTGATTAGCTCCCCTGCAGAGATGTCTAATGACGCTCAGCGAAGGAAAGAAGATGCCGGTTCTGTGTGGGACAATGAAGCAGCGTGTCAGCAAACCAAGCTGCAACACCCACTGAGGTAATACATATTTCTTTCAGACACGACAGCACATCAACGAAAGACAGGGTACCACAAGTACCATCAGGCAACAGGAGTTGCCGCGCCCAGTGGGCGTGACCTATGGGAGTCAAATTGTGGCGCCAAGAAATGGTCGAGCTGATCTAAAGAACAGTCTACAGCCTCTGATGAAATGCCTTTTCGATGAAACGCGTCAGGCGAGACTTTATTTCCTGTTGCTAGCTGGAGTTTGTGCACGAGGCTTCCTACATTGAATAAAAGTGGCACAAACGATCTTCAAGCGTGGCTCCCCTCTTGTTTTGTCAGGCAACTGTTTGGGATTACTAGCGGCAAGCCTGAGCCGTGGAGTGGAGCACCGGGGCTTTGATTAGCTCCCCTGCAGAGATGTCTAATGACGCTCAGCGAAGGAAAGAAGATGCCGGTTCTGTGTGGGACAATGAAGCAGCGTGTCAGCAAACCAAGCTGCAACACCCACTGAGGTAATACATATTTCTTTCAGACACGACAGCACATCAACGAAAGACAGGGTACCACAAGTACCATCAGGCAACAGGAGTTGCCGCGCCCAGTGGGCGTGACCTATGGGAGTCAAATTGTGGCGCCAAGAAATGGTCGAGCTGATCTAAAGAACAGTCTACAGCCTCTGATGAAATGCCTTTGCATGAAACGCGTCAGGCGAGACTTTATTTCCTGTTGCTAGCTGGAGTTTGTGCACGAGGCTTCCTACATTGAATAAAAGTGGCACAAACGATCTTCAAGCGTGGCTCCCCTCTTGTTTTGTCAGGCAACTGTTTGGGATTACTAGCGGCAAGCCTGAGCCGTGGAGTGGAGCACCGGGGCTTTGATTAGCTCCCCTGCAGAGATGTCTAATGACGCTCAGCGAAGGAAAGAAGATGCCGGTTCTGTGTGGGACAATGAAGCAGCGTGTCAGCAAACCAAGCTGCAACACCCACTGAGGTAATACATATTTCTTTCAGACACGACAGCACATCAACGAAAGACAGGGTACCACAAGTACCATCAGGCAACAGGAGTTGCCGCGCCCAGTGGGCGTGACCTATGGGAGTCAAATTGTGGCGCCAAGAAATGGTCGAGCTGATCTAAAGAACAGTCTACAGCCTCTGATGAAATGCCTTTGCATGAAACGCGTCAGGCGAGACTTTATTTCCTGTTGCTAGCTGGAGTTTGTGCACGAGGCTTCCTACATTGAATAAAAGTGGCACAAACGATCTTCAAGCGTGGCTCCCCTCTTGTTTTGTCAGGCAACTGTTTGGGATATATATATAGATATATATCCATATCCAAGACAGCACCCCTCCAATAAAGAACGGTGAGAAGCCACACGGGGAAACCTTTTGGAGGCTTTATTTAGAACACTGCGGCATGATGCATTTCGGCTGACACGCGCCTTCCTCAGATGCCCGTTGAAACACAGTCTCGCAGGTCCCACACCTTTGAATACCTCATGATGCGCTCCCATTGGTCGGGGAGCACCTGCCCTTGATCACATGTCAGCGCACCTTCTGCAGCGTGATGTAAAAACTACAGGTTCCAGAGTTCTCTTTACCGGGACTGGCATTGGTGAGGGGGAAATATATATATATATATATATATATATATATATATATATATATATTCACCCAAGGTGCCCAGAGCTCCAAGGACGCCACTCCGCAGGGTATAGTTTCACAACCCTTTTTATTGAAACAGGTGCTGGCATTTAGGACAATTCTTTCCCAGTCAGGTCTGTAGGTTGGGAAATGTCCCCAGCCGGATTTCAGCACAGAGGATTGCATCATTAAAACAGGCACTGAATTTCGGGAACCCACTGGAGGGTTTTAAACATTATAGCAAATGGAAGTGACATTTGGTTGTTGATAAGGTAAAGGACCCCATGATGGGGATTCAACAAAAAACTACAATTACCGGCATGCTCCACACTCGGGAGCGCATTTATAAGCAGAAAATGGTTCAGTTCCTGTCAATCTTCCTCCCATGAAGAAAGAGCACGTTTGCTCTGAAACGTGTCGGGAAAGGGAAAGAATTGTCCAAAATGCCAGCACCTGTTTCAATAAAAAGGGTTGTGAAACTATCCCCGGTGGAGTGGCGTCCTTGGAGCTCTGGGCACCTTGGGTGACACATATATATATATATATATATATATATATATATATATATATATATATATATAAATAAATAATGGTCGGCACTGCTCTGGAATACATTTTTATTGTGCATTCCAAAGGACTACCAAGCTGATAGCCAGAAACCGGTCCTTGGATGCTTGATTCCAGTCTGGTAAAGACATGGCTTGGTAGTTCGGACTGGACTGTTCCCATGAGGCACAGGGTCAGAGCTGATTTGCATATAGCCAGTGTCTAACCTAGGGTGGTGTGGAGTGCAAAAAAACGATGGATTTAGGCCCAGATCCTTGTACTGGGGTGAATGTATGACATTGTTCTACATTCTGTCCATCAACTGTGTTTTTTGCAATTTTCACACAGAGAATGTAGCACAAGGGCTAGTGCGCCAACTTTAAAGCCGAAGAACAGGGTTCAAGTCTCAGGCAAGAGTCACAACTGCCCCTTTTAAACTGGTGCTCATGTAAAGTGCTCCAATACCTTCACTCAAGTTAAATTTATAAAATAAGAGAACAAACAGCAGGAGGGGGATGGAAAACAAATACACGCTTGATCACAGATAAAAAAAAGAAGAGCATCAGATGAAAATGAGTACTTCGGCCCCAGGACACTGATGAGAGAAATACAAGCAATAACAGGAAATAGTATGCTACAGTCAACAGAAACGGAGGAAAATAAGTGGCAAACACACAAACCAATTAAAAGTAAGGGTGGGAAGTAAGCCCCTTTCAAAATCTATATTAAATACAA
Organism: Lissotriton vulgaris; assembly: GCF_964263255.1. NCBI lineage: Eukaryota > Metazoa > Chordata > Amphibia > Caudata > Salamandridae > Lissotriton > Lissotriton vulgaris. The sequence continues at coordinate 946,033,526 of NC_141699.1, read as the reverse complement.
TAGATTTCACAGCTGTGCAGGCAAAACTTTAAAAAGTTATGTATCAGGAAAGTGCAAATGTTGGGACATATGAATCCTGCATTTAAGGTGATAATAGAGAGAACTTTTTATAAAAGGTTAGGATTTTCCATGGCAGAAGCACTGGTGCTCCATCAAAAGGTACACTTGGAGATGATTTTGGTATGGGTCTCATTTTTTAAACATAGGAATGGAGTTACAATGGATGGCAAAATGTATTGAAAAGTGTGAATCTAATCAGATGCTGCAAGTGCAAGTGATTTTTATACAGAAGTAGTAGGTCGCCATTCTGAGGGCACTAGGGGAGAAGCTATGGTGTACAAGGCAAAGAACAGTTTCTAGATAGACTGCAACAGCAGAGGTTATATGGGAGGGGGCGGGGCACAACAAACACAACAGAGTAGGATTTTCCTGGGTGGCAGGAAAAAAAACAGAATTGTAAAAGCAGAAGCGGCTGTGTGTCTCTGATCAAGCAATTCCATGTCTGAATGGGGTGGAAAGGATGCATTATAGGGAGTAGTAAAAAATAAAAAAAAATAATTTGATTCTAGAAACCCAGTGTTGCGCCTGTTGAAAGTAAGCGAGGCAGCAGATGGCTGTGCTGAAAAGATGCCCATACAAACTCAAGAAGAGGAGATGGCTCATGCTCGAACGCATGCACCTGAAAACTGAATGAATGTATATATACACACACATATAATTAAACCGAGTCACACAAATTTAGCAGGTGAGGATTGCGAGGTAGTTCACAACTGACCAAACACCCCAGTCAGTCCCTTTATGGAACGCATACATCCAAAGACTGGATTGACTGAAAATATATATATATATATATATATATATATATATATTCCACTCCTTCCTGCTTCTCCAAGCACGGCACACAGGACACAAGGACCACCACACAGCTTGTCCAGTACACAAGGTCAATTTATTATCCCTTTCTGTTTCTCTCTGGCATGACGCGTTTCGGGTAGGCACTACCCTTGATCACATAACGGTTCGGTGGTACAGAGGACCTTTAAAAACTAATTTTTTTCTGTTTACTATGCATACCACCTGATTAATAGAGAGTGAAGACATACTAGTAAAGGACAGGGTGAGCGGCTACTTCGTTAGTTCTAAAACACATTCTGTTGTATTTCTTTCTAAATTTATCATCAGAGCTTTCACATCCTATCATAGCATAAATGCGTTTGTGTGTATGTATATATATATATACACACCCACACACACACACACACATAATTAAACGGAGTCACACACAATTAACAGGTGAGGATAGCGAGAGAGTTCACAGCTGACCAAACACCCCAGTCCCTTGATGTTACAACTGGAGGCCAAGAGGAACCACATAAGTGGCAAGAGAAAGTATGTTACAGAGAATAAAGGCGCGAGAGTAAGAGCAACTTCCAAAAAGGCCCAACGTATAAATTACAAATAAAAGCAGAAACGCAGCTCGTTGTACTTTGGAGTGCAATACAATGTTTTAAACAAGCGGAGGACATGTCTGGGCTGAAGGTGAAAGGCTGGAGCACTGGTGATGTTGTGAAAGTAGAAAGGCCATAACAATTACAGTGGGTGGAAACGAAAAATCAACGATGACACGAAATCTAGTCTCAGAAAAACGAAATCCTAACACCTTAAACTTTTTAGGACTGTCGCAAAACATTTAGCCTCATCAAGCTTGCTATAACTATTTAAAGTACACTAAAACAAAAAATTATGCGCTCACTTTTTAACAAACCTACTGTACCAGTTCAACCTTCCTAAAACGGCAAGTTACTGTAAACTTCATTTTAACGGCCAAGAACACAAGTACGAAATCCACAACGTGACAGGACGTTAGCAAACTCACACTTATGACGCAGCAATATGGTTGCAGTATGTCTGATGCTCTTACCCGCTTCGGAAGGCTGTACACGGGGTAGTTTAAGGGAGTCCATGAAAGAAAAGCGCACTGAGAGGTCAATGCAAGAAAGAAAGGCTGATAAAATAACAAAAAGCTGCTTTGTAGCAGTCAACAATGAACGCCCAGCCAAACTGCAGCGCCGCTATCGTTAATAGGAGAGGGCTGTTTCTTCTCAGTTTAAAGGGCGCAGGTGATGGAAATTAAGTGCTTGCATGAAAAGAAGCCCAACTACTGAAACACGACGAAAAGAAGCCCGACTGCCCCGAGGGAAAAATGCAAAGTAGGTAATGATGACGATTACCAGCAACAGGGATGGTCTTTTAAAAATGAAAAGTTAAAACTCTTGCCTGACCCCCCCCCTAGTGACTCACCTACCCGGCGCATTGAATAGTTAGACGCACTGTAATATTTTCTGTTCAATTGTTTTCATTGAGTTTCATAAAAGGAAAAAACATACTCTCATCATAAATACATACAATGAGGGATTCTTGTTCATGCTTTTGTAAAATCCTGTAACCAAAAATACATAAAAAACATGTCTGATTCTTAGTTACCTTTGAAGCATTGCTGGTGGCTGATTCATTGGGGAAAGAGACGGGGAGAAATAGGCGAGAGATTGAGCCAACCCGTAATTAGGGTTAGGTAGGCGTTGAGTCCGTTTGGTGGTCATTTTATAATTCATCATCTCTCTGATTCTTGTAGGGGAGGTGAGGTGACAGGTGATCGTCTGATTGAGTAATTCATGCGTGGAGCGTGGTTATAGGAGATCCACTTTTTGTATGTTTAGGTCAAATTTGTTTGATCATCTGTGTGGTGATTGGATGAAACCTTCGTGTTTATTGCTGAGTTGCCTGCACTTCTGGCAAAGCAGACCCAAGCCCACCAGTTATGGTGGGATAGATTCTGATAAAGTTTAAATTTGCATAGTATATTTTTAATCCCAATAATTATTAATAAGTCTAGAAGAAGGAGGCGTTTAGCATTTAGATACAGAGTAAGTGTCAGGGTCCATGGGCCCAGGGTTACCACATAGTAGTTGAGGGTAGAGTTGAATACTTTATTTATGGTGGTTTCAATTTCTCTTACAGTTGAAGAACATATGTTCAAGGGAGCCTGGTGCTATGTGACAGTTTCAGCATTGGTAAGCTACAATAGGGCCAGTTTAAAGAAGTTTCTCAGGTGACCAAAATGCCCTATGTTGGGTGCACAGTTCAAATTAAAATAAGATGTGGCATATTTTGTTTTTTAGGAAGATTTCCAAATATTTTTCCATGAATATCCATTCACAACTATGGGTGGCTCTGTTGTAGTATTTTGCCATTTTTTGGGGATCGCTAGGCTGAGCTTTTTATTGACGTTGTTAGAGTTTAATATTTTATAGATTCTGGCAGATGCGTGTGGCAGGGTAGCTAATTTATTAATAGACTGAGCAGAGAAGATTCATGTGTTCTATTGCATTTGCTCAGTGCAACTTTAAGTTTTAAGAAGCTGTAGAAATCAATGTGGTTTATATTATGAGCACATTGTAGCTCAGCAACGGTTTTAGGCATTTTAGACCGGAGTAGGTCTTTGATGATTAAGATATCTTTTTCTGCCCAGTTCAACCACATCAGAGACTTACCTTCTATTTAAATGTTTGTAATTTCCCACAGAGAGGCATACGCTGATCCTTGAATCTTGTTGGTAAGGTTTGTGCCTAGGGTTTTAAGGGCCGAAATAGTGTCTCTGATGATATTGTAGGAGAGTTGAATTTTAAGTTGTTTCATAGTTAGAGTGGATAGTAAGGATAATGGATTTATGAGATACTCTTCAATAAGGGGTTATCACCCTCTCTGGAGTAGGTCCACCATGTGGTCTGCTTTATTAGAAAGGCCATTGATCTATAAATTCAATTCAATTCAATTCAATTGATTTATATAGCGCGCTACATACCCAGAGGGTCTCAAGGCGCTTGAAGAAGGGAGGGGAATTACATGTCGAAGATCCAGGTTTTAAGTTGCTTTCTGAATGCTAGATGGTTCTGAGCGAAGCGAAGGTGGATGGGAAGGGAGTTCCAGGTTTTAGCCGCCAGGTAGGAGAAGGATCTTCCTCCCATGGTGGTTTTGTTGATGCGAGGTACAGCAGCGAGGGCTTGGTTGGAAGAGCGTAGCTGGCGGGAGGGGGTGTAGAAGGAAAGTCGTGTGTTGAGGCATTCGGGTCCAAGTTCATAGAGTGCTTTGTGTGCGTGGGTTAGAAGGCGGAATGTTATCCTCTTATTGACGGGGAGCCAGTGGAGATTTTTCAGGTGACCGGAAATGTGGTCTTTACGCGGGATGTCTAGTATGAGTCTGGCTGATGCGTTCTGGATGCGTTGGAGTTTTTTCTGAAGTTTTGCGGAGATACCGGCGTATAGGGTGTTTCCGTAGTCCAGGCGGCTTGTAACCAGTGCGTGGGTGACTGTTTTCCTAGTTTCGGTGGGGATCCAGCGAAATGTTTTTTTGAGCATGCGAAGAATATTGAAGCAAGAGGAAGAAACGGCGTTGACTTGTCTGGTCATCGAGAGTGAGGAGTCCAGGATGACGCCCAGGTTCCGTGCGTGGTTCGTCGGGATGGGTGCTTTTCCAAGGGCCTCTGGCCACCAAGAGTCGTCCCAGGCGGAGGGGGAGGTACCTAAGATAAGGACTTCTGTTTTGTCTGAATTCAGTTTCAGACGGCTGTGCTTCATCCATTCGGCTACTTCTTTCATTCCTGCATGTAGGTTGGTTTTGGCGGTGTTGGGGTCTTTGGTGAGTGAGAGGATCAGTTGAGTGTCATCAGCGTAGGAGATAATGTTGAGGTTGTGTTGGCGTGCGATGGCCGCGAGGGGGCTCATGTATACGTTGAAGAGTGTGGGGCTGAGTGAAGATCATTGTGGCACGCCGCAAATGACTTCAGTGGCCTCTGACTTGAAAGGTGGGAGGCGGACTCTCTGAGTTCTACCGGCAAGGAACGAGGTGATCCATTCCAGTGCTTTTCCTTGGATTCTGATGTTTCTGAGGCGTTGTAACAGGGTACTATGACAGACTGTGTCGAAGGCTGCGGAGAGGTCGAGGAGGATGAGGGCGGCTGTGTCTCCATTGTCCAGTAAAGTTCGAATGTCGTCTGTTGCTGCGATGAGTGCGGTCTCAGTGCTGTGTTTGGCTCGGAAGCCGGACTGTGAGGAGGCGAGGGATTTGTTGGTTTCGAGGAAGGCGGCGAGCTGGTTGTTGACAGCTTTCTTGATGACTTTGGCCGGGAATGGAAGGAGCGAGATGGGGCGGTAGTTTTTGCGTTCGGTGGGGTCAGCTGTGGGTTTTTTCAGAAGGGCGCTGAGTTTGGCGTGTTTCCAGCTATCCGGGAAGGTGGCGGAGTTGAGGGAGCTGTTGATGACGTCTCGGAGGTGTGGTGCTGTGATGGAGTCTGCTTTGTTGAAGATGTGGTGAGGGCATGGGTCTGTGGGGGATCCTGAGTGGATGGAGTTCATCAGGCGGATGGTGTCCTCAGTGGAGATTGGGTTCCAGTTATTAAGGATGTTCAAGGGGGGTGAAGGTATGGTAGCAGGTTGGGTGGTTTGGTCTCCGGGTTGGTTTTCGAAGCTGTTGTGGATGTCTGCGATTTTGTCGTGGAAGAACGAGGCTAAGGAGTCGCAGAGGGTTTGAGAGGGAGTGATGTCGTTGGAGTTGGCGGTAGGGTTGGTAAACTCTTTGATGATGTTGAATAATTCCTTGCTGTTGTGGGCGTTGTTGTCTATTCGGTCTTTGAATGCGGCTTTCTTGGCGGTCCGGATCTGTTGGTGGTGTATGCGGGTGGCATTTTTGAAGGCGACCCTGGTGCTAGTGTTTGGGTCTTTTTTCCAGGCTTTCTCGAGGGAGCGACAGAGTTTCTTGGATTTCTTGAGATCATCGTTGAACCAGGGGGCATTTTTGCTGCCTAGTTTGATTTGACGTTTTTTCAGAGGTGCTAGGTTGTTGGCGCTGTTGGTTAACCATTGTGTGAGGTTAATGGCTGCTTGGTTGGGGTTCGAAGAGTGGGCGGGGGGTTTTGAAGAAGCGATGAGGAGATCTGGTCGAGGGTGATTTTGTTCCAGTTTCTTCGCAGAGTAGGTTGAGGATGGTTGTGGGTTGTGGTCTTTTTGTAGACAAAGTGAACGCAGCTGTGGTCCGTCCAATGGAGAGCTGTGGTGTGACTGAAGGAGATATGTTTGCTGGAGGTGAAGATAGGGTCGAGTGTGTGACCTGCGTAGTGAGTGGGGGTATTAACAAGTTGTTTGAGTCCGAGGTTGGCGAGATTGTCCAAAAGGGCGGTGGTGTTACTGTCGTTGCTCTTTTCCAGGTGAAAGTTGAGGTCTCCCAATAGAATGTAGTCTTCGGAGGGGAGGGCGTGTGGGGTGATGAAGTCAGTGATGTCTTCAGTGAATTGTGCACGGTGTCCTGGTGGCCTGTAGAGGAGGGTGCCTCTGAGTGTGGTCTTGGGGTCGGTGTGGATCTGGAAGTGAAGGTGTTCGGCGCTAGGGAGGTTGACGTCTGAGCTGGTTGAGATGCGGATGGAATTCTTATGGACGATAGCGATACCACCTCCTGTTTGCTTGGTGCGGTCCTTACGGATGATCTTGTAGCCTTCCGGGATGGCAATGGTGATGTCTGGGGCTGAGGAGGCTTTCATCCATGTTTCTGTTAGGAAGGCGACGTCCGGAGAGATGGTGTCTAGTAGATTCCAAAGGTCGATGGCGTGTCTGTGGACCGAGCGGGTGTTGAGCAGGATGCATTTTAGGTGGTTGGTGTCAGAGCTCTGTTTGGTGTTTGTGGATGCGGAGTTGGTCTTGGTACCGTCATACTTGCAGGAGTTGCATGTGAAGGGTCCATGGGTGTGTCCAGGAGCGGCTTGGGCGCAGTTGGGGAGTCGACCGGGGTTGAGGGCTAAGAGGGTGGAGGCGTTATATGTAATGCGGGAGGGCTCTGTGGGACGGGATCCAGGGGGTCTGGCGCTGGGCGCGGACGGGCGTAGACGGGCTTACCTTTGGTGCACCTTCGGCGCAACTGGGGCGCGACCGCTGCGCGTGAACGCTGCACGCAAATGCATCTGTCATATATGGATAGTGGAGGGGGAGGGGCGAGGGCGGCTCAGCTGGGAGGCGGGGCGGGCTCAAGAGGACGGGTTTCTACAGAGAACAACAATAACATAAACAAAATGGCAGCGGAGGGGAAAGCAGAGCGCCGGGGATTATCGCGCTATAAATTTTAAAGTCACTGTAGCAATCTTAGTGCACAGAAAGCGAAGCAGCAATCACGAGGCAGGATTAGGGCAAACGCAGCACAACGATACCAGCTCTAGGCAGTGAGACTGGGGAGCGACCTCTCAACACAACAACGATGAGGAGGTCACAGCGCTTCCAGGTGCGGGAGCGCTGTATGTAGTCAGTGGGAGGGCGGCTCAGCTGGGAGGCGGGGCGGGCTCAAGAGGACGGGTTTCTACAGAGAACAACAATAACATAAACAAAATGGCAGCGGAGGGGAAAGCAGAGCGCCGGGGATTATCGCGCTATAAATTTAAAAGTCACTGTAGCAATCTTAGTGCACAGAAAGCGAAGCAGCAATCACGAGGCAGTATTAAGGCAAACGCAGCACAACGATACCAGCTCTAGGCAGTGAGACTGGGGAGCGACCTCTCAGCACAACAGCGATGAGGAGATCACAGCGCTTCCAGGTGCGGGAGCGCTGTATGTAGTCAGTGGGAGGGCGGCTCAGCTGGGAGGCGGGGTGGGCTCAAGAAGACGGGTTTCTACAGAGAACAACAATAACATAAACAAAATGGCAGCGGAGGGGAAAGCAGAGCGCCCGGGATTATCGCGCTATAAATTTAAAAGTCACTGTAGCAATCTTAGTGCACAGAAAGCGAAGCAGCAATCACGAGGTAGTATTAAGGCAAACGCAGCACAACGATACCAGCTCTAGGCAGTGAGACTGGGGAGCGACCTCTCAGCACAACAGCGATGTTTAGTCTAATTCCACCTTCAGATTTGTAGATTCTTAGCTTATTAAGAGAGACTGTATTTCTCTTGTTTTATTCTCACGAAATCAAATATCAGATTGTCTAAATATTTGAAGAAGTTGTTTGAGAGTTGTAGGGGGAGCATGAATGTGATAAAGTTGCTTTGAGGGGGTTTTCATCATTTTGATACATTCTGCTCTTCCCCACCAAGTCATACATTTTGAGGACCATGTGGAGATTAGGGGCCAGATGTAGGTAGCACTTTACCGATCGGAATCGGCCGAAAATACCGATTTTCGGCCATTTCCGATCGGTAAAGGGCTATGGAGATGTAGGTGCACATAATCGGTAATTTTACAGAATCGGTAATATTTACCGATTCGGTAAAATTACCGAAAATGCTAGATTGATATGTGGGTTGCCAATTTTCCATTGACACATGGCTTTCAGAATCGGTATTTTACCATGGAATACAAATCCATGGTAAAATACCGATTCCTGTGTACATGCACATCTGTGCATGTACACATGTGCCATGTGACAGACAGACGTGCCCTTAGGGCATGTCTGTGTGCCACATTGCACACATGCCCGTTTTGGGGGTGCCAGAGGGTGTCAAAGTGATACCCCCTGCACCCTTGACAAATTCGGTATTTAACGATTCGGTAAATACCGAATCGGTATTTGAATTGAATCCTATGGGCTTCAAGGCCCATAGAATTCAATAGCAAATACTGATTCGGTATTTACCGAATCGGTAAATACCGGATTTTTAAGGAATCGGTAACAAATCCAGATGTTGGTACCTACATCCCATTTACCGATTTTGAAATACCGAATCGGTAAAATTCGGTATTTCAAAATCGGTAAATGTGATTTACCTACATCTGGGCCTAGATCTTTAAGTTTTTGAAGAAGGCTATCTTCCATCTGCTTTCTTTTGTCCTCCAGGTTTCGCCTAAATTGTGTCCCAAGTATTTAATTTGGGTATATTGCCACTATAGCTTTGTGTTAGTTAATATTGATGGTGAACATAGACTGTTTAATGGGAACATTTTAGTTTTATCTAGGTTTAGTGAGTAACTTGATACCTCCGCATGAAGGTTGTGTCTAAAATTATGGGAACGGCAGACTCGGCTTCTTGTGATAAAATTAACATATCATCAGTGTATGTCGTGACTTTACATGTTTCGTTAGTAAAAAAAATACACTTGATGGATGTGTTCATTCTAATTGCTGATAGCAAGAGTTTGATTGCTAGCAAAAATAGTGGTGGTGATTGTGGACATCCTTGCCTTGTCCCTTGGGAGAGATGTTTTTTACCAGAGAGGTATCCATTCACCCGTATCCAGGCAGAATGTTGGCCATAAAACGCAAAAAACATTTGGACAAAATCGTTACCAAGGTTCAGTTTGTGCATGACTAAACACAAGATGGTCCACAAAACCTTATCAACAACCTTCTCTGCATTCAGAGCCATGGCCATCGTGTGGGAGGATAGTTGATTAGCCTTTTCTATAACGTGGCAAAAAAGTCTGATGTTGTCAGATGCAAGTCTTCCTTTAACAAGGCCAGTATGGGATCGACAAATCAATAGGGGAAGGACTTTTTCAGTCTCAGTGCTAAAATGTTTGCATAGATCTTGCAGTCTACATTTAATAGGGAAATTGTTCTGTAGTTTATTACCTCTAGTGGGTCTTTCCCATCTTTGTGTATAGTAGGAGTTGTACCTCCGATGCTGTACCTAATATTTTCCCAGACATTTCAAAGTTTTTATATAAGGACTCCAAGTGAAGTAGTAGGCTGTCTTGAAGCATTTGCAAGTGCTCAATGACAGCCCATCAAGCCCTGGAGCTTTCTTGGATTTTAGGGAGTTAATCATTGGTGGATTTCCGAGGAGGATATGCTATGGTTAAGAGATTTATTGTTGGAGTCACTAAGTTGTGGAAATTGTATTTTGTCCAGGCAAACTTGGTATTTACACTGGGAGTGTTGAGGGTGGGTTGATTGTTGGCTGTATAGTTTAGTGTAGTATTCTCAAAAGGCTTTTGCGATTTTAAGAGGGTATAAGATATTGATACCATATTTGTTTTTAATGACAGTTCTGAGAGTATTATTGGTCTTATATTTAAGATAGTGGGCTAGTATTCTTCCTGAGTTATTTGACTCCTTATTTTTTACGCCTTATTAATTTGAACCAAGGAGTGAGCACGGGTGCAAATTATTTTGTTATATCCATATTTCATTGGTTTCAGTTTGTGTTAGTACTCTGGATTTCTTGTGCTAAATAGTTCATGTTCTAGAAACAACATTTCAGTTTCTAAATCATTTCAGTCTTTTATTCATAGTTTATTTCTTGTGGACCTAATATTAATGGTCATACCCCGAATTGTTGCTTTCATCGCATTCTAAGGAGTTTCAGTAGAGATGTCATCAATATTACTTTCAATAAAAAAAATCGGTGCTTACTTGATTTTTTTGTGTTTGGTCCAGAAAGACCTCTTCGTCCATTCCCTATTATTTTCCTTAGGAGTGTTTTGGGATATTTGTAGTTCGAGAGTGACGCAGGAGTGGTCAAATATAACAATTGGCTCAATGGTGGAACTTTTGGCTTTGAGTGAAAGGATGTTGTTAAACAAGATGCACTTGCTGCTGGATAGTGTGTTATGTGGATGGAAGTGGAAGGTGAAATCGCTCCCAGTAGGGTTATACAAGACCTACATGCCATTTAGGCAGTGATGATTAAACACATTTTATTTTAGTTTGTGGGATTTATTAGGTCTATCATTGCAGTAGGAGCTTTTGTCTAAAATTGAGCCACAGGGAAGATTAACATCTCCAGCTGCTAAGATACTTGAGTCTTTAGGTAGTTCACATAATTTTTTATTTAGGGAAATCCAGAACTGAAAGGCATCCACAGTCGGGGCATAGACATTCACTATATAGAAGCGAGAGGTGTTGATAGCAACTTTCGTAATTAACTTTCTTCCTTCGCTAAAATGGACATTTTCCATGATAGTGAGATCTGATTTTTTTATATTAGTGTTACAACACCGTTTCTGTTCTTTATGGGCTGGGGAGCACATCAAGCTTGGGATCCAGTGATATCGCATTGTTTTCATTCTTGGACACCTATTTTGGTTTCTTGCAAAAGAATGAGGTCAACTTTAAGTAAAAAACGTTAGACCACCATGGTAAGGTTCTGTAAATTACGAATTAGTTCGTACTCAGCCTCCATTTTGTGATCGCCGCCATTTTATGTTGCCCTAACTCAGGCAGCTCGGCGAACGCGATGTTTTTGTCGTTTCTGCCTTTGCGTGTCAGGTGGCTTCCACGCCTATGTTTACTAACGAGTGTCAGGGTCTGGCCGAGTACACTAATTTCTGTCTGAGCTGATTAATCCCTGTCAGGACTACATGCCGTTTCACACCATTGTTTCTTTTAAGTTATCTTATCTTATCTGCTGTCCTTTGCTACATGTCTCATGCATTCTCTGTTTCACGACTGTCCTTCTACAACACGCAGCTGTGTTTTCTCTGCTTGTAAATCGAATTGTGTGGATTCATTTGTGATTTACTTAAGGGGTCGAGTGACAAACAGAACCGGGAACTTGAGTTGCTTTGGTCTTAAAACATTGTCTATAACGTTTGCCTATAGCTCATGCTCTTGTGTGATTGCATTTTGCATTGTACTGTATCGTATATAAATCTGTGCGCCACGGAGTTAAGTGGTAGTCTCTTTTGAACCTCGTTGTACTGATGACTTCTAAGACCACTGTGCTAGCTGCAGCTAATAAATACTATCTTCTATGCCAGACGAAGAGTCTGTGCCTCTGTTTTGACAAGGCAGGTGAATCCCGGGGATTTCAGGCGTACCCTGCGCCGCCGGGCCTTAAAGGCTGCGGTTCTCCAACTGGCGCCCAATGTGGGGCGACATCAGCTATAGCGGTTGAGCCCGATGGTCGTGAGGAGCCCCGCAAGAAAACTCCGGAGGAAGCGCACCACGTGATCGACCCCTGTATGTTGGAAGTGGACCGAAGGTCTTTGACAGCGCGGCTACTCCTCTCCGATGGCTGCTGACGACTGCTGCCCTGACTGTCGCCCTGTCTTGGCCCTTCTGATGAGTTTTGGTAGAGCGAGACGATAGACGGACCTTCGCTGGTGCAGAACGATTCTTAGTTAAGTATTTGGTGGGTCGCTCCCACAGACCTTTGTTTTGTTTTTGGGTTTTTATTCAGGTATTGCAATAGCTGAAGCCAAGGGGTAAGTACTATTGTATTGTTTCACTGATCTATACCCCTTGTTGTTTGTGATCAGTCTAGAGAAGTGACAATGCCTGGGCTGAGTAAGTTCAAAAGATTTTGTTGTTTGGGTTGTACAAGGGATTCCCAGTTGGAGGAATCATGTCCGATCCCTCCAGTTGGAACTCCCACTTATGAGCTCTATTCGAAACACGGCATTGGTCCCATTACCTTTAACGAGACATGGGTCCGATACACGAAAAATAGTGGAGTTTTGAGATGGCCCCAGAATGGTAGCTTTGATCCTGCTATACTAGATAATTTGGAAACGATTCTGTTTAGAAGAAAAGCCCGGCCGGCTATGTTTGACTCCTTTCGCCTTTGGCGTAAAGAAGCCAAACAGAAAGAAATCAAACAAGCAAAAAAGGATAAGAAAGCACAAGATATGTCAATTTTACAGGCTGCGCAGCAGTTTAAAGACAACAAAGTAGATGGTGCGAAGGAGGTATTAGAGAGACAACATCGTATGGCGATAGATAGATGCTATCCGATGCTGCCTACTTCCTCTTCAGATAAAAGTAAGGAATTAGAAGAAGATGTCCTAATGTCTTGTTTATTGAATTCCCCTCCGCCTTATGTCCAATATGCTAATGCACCTCCGTTATCCCCTCCCGTCGCTCAACAAGTGGTTGCTCAATTACCGATTGTCCAGCAACCGGAGCAGCCTCTTAATGCTTCTTTGCCTGCTTCTGCTCCGCCCTCACAGTCTGTAATTCAGCCCCCACCTTCTCCCGCTCTTACTCTTCAGTCTGCTACGTTTCAGTCTCCGTTGCCTTCTACATCTGTAATGCCTCCTATCCTCTCGAGGGATTCTCCACTTTCACAGAGGAGGATAGCAGATGCTGTTTCAAGTTTCTTTTCTCCTTTTGTTAGGTCTTTAAAAATGTCTCCAGCTTTCTCTAAACGACAATCTCGTTGTCAACTTCCTCTTGCAGACGAGAAAGTAGTTTTGGGTTCTCTCGCTCGTAAATGGATTGAGCATGGACCAGAATATAGTACTGAAGATATCATGTGTTGCTTTCATCAATGGCGGGAGCCCACGCAGAGATATGTTTTTAACATTATGTGTCAAACTCTTATTAGAGGTTGGGAAGATATGGAATTAGATATGGTTCATTCGGAACTACTGAAATAACAAGCTGATTTTGATAAGGGTTTTATTGGAGGACATTGAGTTGAAGAGGCAGTGAATAGACTCATTGCGTTTCGGACAATGTTTTTGTCCCTGTCCTTTTCCGAGGCTGATCCCGCCAATATGCAAGGTAGCAAGAATTATCCGATGCGTGAAGTTCCTCCCGTGTGGAGAGAAGCGGTGCTTGGTCCACCTCCTGTCCCTACTCATTTCCAGCGTATATGGGTCCACTAGCCCTGGAAAAGCTCTGAAGTATTGGCACTCAAGCAAACCATTCCCGACCCCCGTAAAAATCCTGCTGGATATTACAAAGAATTGTCCCAAACAGTTGACACTTGTATTATGAATTTGGCCGACATTGATATGTTATTCGGAAATGTTGTTCCGCAAGGTATATGGGCACGGATTCGTAGGGAAAATCATGTGGCTGAATTAGGTGGTGATTGGGCTGCTAATATAGCTGCGGATGCGAATCAGGTGGGTGGTGCAAAACCCGAGGATTTGATTACGGCTCTTCCAGGTAGAATAATTGACAATGATGCCTGCGGTGCGAATAAATTGGGATAAGCTGGCCGCATGCAAGCAAAAGAAAGATGAAAGCGTCTCGGATTTCTTCACTCGCTTTGAAGAAACGTTTATAGGCCACAGTGGTCAGGATTTGAGTGTAGAGGGTGGTCAGCGGTTGTTTGTGGACACGTTTGTATATAATTTGCTTCCCGAGTTATCGAATAAACTAAAGAGTTCTGAAAGTGCATGGGCTGTCTCTTCTCCTGCTAAAATATTGACTACTGCACAGTATTACAAGAATAGGGATAAGGAGGAGAAGGAGAAGCAAGAGAAGAAAAATAAAGATTTGAAAACAAAAGTTCTTTTACAGCAGGCATATCTGCCTCGCTCGAATCAGCATCAGCAAAACTCTCAGTTTCAGCAGCCTCCACAGTTTTAGAGATTGTTGCAGAAGCCTGAGTATTTCACGCAGTGACCTTCATTAGGTCCTAATCAATGTGCATATTGTAGGGAAGAAGGATATTTCAAGAATAGTTGTCCGGTTTTATTACAGCGTAATAATGGGATGTCTGCTTCCCGAGGTCGTGGCAATTTTCAGACAGGATCTAGAGGTAGAGGACGAGGTGTGCCCTCTCAGGAGCAGCGTTCTTTTCCCCCATCTACCTCGAATTACTTTGATCAGCAGACAGTTCCGTCTACGCAGTATTACAATGATGATTATTACGTTGAAGAGAGGGCTGACAATTTTCAGACTGAATAGGACAGCCATGGACGAAGTGAGGGAGTTGTGTCGATTCCAGTAGATCAAAATGGGCCGTATGTCACTGTCAATACAATGGGTGTTTCAGAACCGTTTCTTTTGGATACTGGTGCCATGAGAAGTTCTATTATTCATTCTAAACACACTGGGGCACCCTTGTCTGGCTTAATGAATACCTCTGTGGGATTTTCTGGCGCCCCAGTCCGTAATCCGGTTTCCTACCCTTTGCCTGTTTCAATTGGCCCTTATGATTTGGATGCTTCACTTATTTTGACAACTGGTTGTGGTGAGAATTTGCTGGGTTTGGATTTGTTGAAAAGACTACATGCAACATTGTATTGTTCTCCTTCTGGTGTACATCTTACATTGAGAAAGAAATTAACGTCTTCCATGTATTTGTCTCAAGACCAGTTTCCACCTGAGTTACTTTCTCTCCCAGAAAGCCTTTGGGCCACGGGCCCGAATGACGTGGGTCGTCTTGCGGTCCCACCTTATGTTGTCACAGTTAAAGATAATGTTAGACTGCCACACATTCCTCAATATTGTATTTCTAGTGACGGAGAGAGAGCACCGTTGGCTATTGTTGATGATTTTATTCAGAAAGTTGTGGTCGAAGAGACCAGAGGCAATGTTTGTAACAGCCCTGTTCTTCCGATCCTTAAGAGGACGGATCCTTCACAGCCTCCTGTCTATAGATTTGTTATTGACCTGAGAGAAGTCAATAAAATAGTGGTACCACAGTTCCCCGTTGTTCCGGACATTACAGCTTTATTGACAATGATTCCTGCTTCGGCGGCTTGGTTTTCGGTGATAGACCTTAAGAACGCTTTCTTTAGCATTCCCATTGCTGAAGAAAGTAGGGATATCTTTGGTTTCTCTCTGGGTGAAAAGAGCTCCTCAAGGCTATTGTGAAAGTCCCTCTATCTATAGCAAAGCTCTTAAATGTCAACTTGATACTTTCTCTTTGCCTCCAGGTGCTACGCTTGTTCAGTATGTGAATGATTTACTGGTGGCTGCTGATACGGAAGATGTGTGTAAGAATGTGACTGTTGCGTTGTTCCATCATTTGGCTGTTTTGAATCATAAAGTATCACCCTCCAAGTTGCAGTATGTCCGACAAGAAGTGACCTATTTAGGTCATCTCTTGTCGAAGGAGGGAAGGCGATTGACCCCAGAACGTATTCATGCTATTTCACAGATGTCTGTACCCACCACACAAAGAGAAGTACGTGCCTTTTTGGGTATCACTTCCTACTGTAGACAATGGATTCCCTTTTTTTCACTTTTGGCGAAACCATTGGTGGCACTAACGTTGAAAGATACACCCCATCCGCTCCCTTGGACGGATGAATGTCAGAAAAGTTTTGTTGACCTATGTACTGCTTTGTGTTCTGCTCCATTGTTGGGTACCCCAGATTATAGTAAGTCCTTTACATTTACGTTCACGAGAGAGAAGGTTGCGCGTTGTCAGTTTTGACACAGCAATTCGGAGAAAAGCAGGGGCCATGGGCCTATTTTTCCGCTACATTAGACCCAGTAGCTAAAGCTTTGCCCAGTTGTCTTAGAGCTACAGCAGCTGCCGCAATTTATTTTAGACAGTCTGCCGGATTAGTGTTGGATAACACACTTATTGTTATGGTTCCACATGCAGTGGATACTTTGCTAAATAGAACCAAGACGCAGCATCTCACGAGTGCTCGTTTGTCTGGTTACGAGCTGACACTTATAGCGAGCCATATACATATTAAAAGATGTAACACGTTAAATCCAGCTACACTGTTGCCACTCCCAGATGAGAAAGACGATCAGGAAAAGCATGATTGTTTTCTTCGAACAGAAGAAGAAAAGAAGGGTAGGATTGATTTAAAGGACACTCCGCTCAAGGACCCGGACGGGATCTTATGGGTGGACGGTTCTTGTTTTAAGCTTCCAAATGGAGAAACCACTTCTGCCTATGCTGTCACCACCTTATGCACAATTGTTGAGACGGCACGTATTGGACATAATGCAGCCCAAGCAGCTGAATTGATAGCTTTGACTAGAGCGTGTGTGCTGTTGAAGGGAAAGAGAGTGAATGTGTACACGGATAATCAGTACGCTTTCGGCGTTGCACATAGTTTTGGCAAGTTGTGGAGGGAAAGAGGATTCTTTACCTCCCACGGGACAAAGATTCAGCATGGTCAGTTAGTGACTGATCTTCTTGAGTCACTTACCTTACCTGCACAGATAGCGATCATAAAGTGCAGTGCACATAAGAAAGTCACAGATGATGTGGGTCGTGGAAATGCGTTTGCAGACGAAGTAGCGAAACTTACAGCTAGAAACACCACCAGTCGAATGTATGTGGCAGGCCCTGTAAACTGGGTGAGGGAAATTGGAATGTGTGAAGTCACGATTGAGAGTGTGAAAACGATTCAGGGAGAGGCTACTGAGAAGGAATTGAGTACGTGGAAAGAAAGTATGGGAATGTTAGATTTGACTGGTTGTTGGACGGAGTTGTCGGAACATCAGTGATGGTTGTTACCGGACGCTTATGTGTTACCGGTCGTGACTATGGCTCATGGTCCAGCTCACATTAGTGCAAAAGGCATATGTAAGCTTTTGGCTCCTGTGGGGCAGAATGAAGGAATCCCGAAATGTGCAGAAAATGTGGTTAAGCATTGCATTGTTTGTTTAATGCATAACCCAGGAAAGGGTACCCCAACCCCAGCAGGTCATTTTGCTCCCCCGTCATATCCCTTTGAAGTGTTGCAGATCGATTACATTCACATGGATCGCTGCAACAACCTCAAGTATGTTCTGGTGGTGGTATGTGCCTTTTCCCGTTGGATAGAGGCCTACCCCTTGAAAGATAACGCTGCTCTGTTGACTGCTAAAGTACTGATTAAGGAATTCTTTCCTAGATTTGGTTTTCCGCGCATTGTCTGGAGTGACAATGGAAGTAAATTTGTGGGCCAGGTTATGCAGAAAGTGTGTTCTGGTCTCGGTATTAGACAAAAATTCCATGCGGCGAACCATCCACAGTCAGCGAGTTTGGTTGAGTGTTACAATGGTACGCTCAAGCTTAAGCTGGTGAAGATTCAAGCCAGTACAGGTCTTGCTTGGCTTGATGCGTTGCCCCTAGCTCTTATTGTCAACCAGAACTACTGTGCACTCTCGTATGGGACTTAGCCCATATGAAGCGGTATTTGGATGCCCAGCTAATATTTGGGGCGTCCCGCCCCAAAAGATACTCAGACATACCATACCCTCTGTTAATTGACTATTTGCATGATTTGACTACTAAATTAAGTGTTATTCGCCAACAGGTACAAAGTGTTTTGCCGGAGGCCTCCACAGACCCAGGTCACACCATCTTGCCCGATGACTGGGTCTGCATCAAGAACTTTCAACGGACTAAGAATTTGGAGCCTCGCTGGTCTACGCCTATGCAAGTTTTGCTTGTCACTCGCACGGCTGTGAAAGTGGTTGGCAAGCGTAACTGGGTGCACGGAGTGCACTGAAAAAAGGTGCCACTTCCATTACCCTTCGATCAGTGGATTCGCAGTGGTGTAAGGGAATCGGACACTGCAGCGGTTCCTTGTTTTGTTCCTTTCAGTGATGCTCAGATTTATGGGACTCAGAAGCAGATGATGATATTCTTCAAGCCGCTGTGCCAGTGCATCGTCGAATAGACACCACCAATCCAGAAACTCTGTTCAAGGATTAGACCGTGCCGAGCAAAACACGTTACAACTTAGGACCGAGAGCTAACAAGGAAAGCTGAATATTTTGAACATTTTTACTACTTAAAGACATTCCTTTTTTTGGTCCTTTTTGCTTGTTTTTTGATGTGTTATTAGTATTAGATGTGCCATCTGTCTCCGTCGCAGGGTCACGGTAGGAGACTCAGACTGTAACCTGATTTTTGTTCTTTTAGTAAGTAGCTAGTGCCTCAGGTTATACAGAAGTGAGTAGCTGAGTGATTAAGGAAGATTGCCGTGAGCGACTTTTTTTTTTAGATAAAGATGGATGGTACAACAATCCTAGGTTGGGAAAATAGGAAGCAGGAAATGAGATCAAAGTATTGTAAATTATTGCGTAGTCGATTTGGCGTAACTTTGTATTTTATTAGCTTGCACAGGTTGGATCATACATGTTTTGCAATCAAGAAATGTTGCTAATTCTACGACTTCTTTGCCTTCTCGTCTTTCTGTCTTTTCACACAAAATGCATACTCTACCCTCTCATGAACAGATAAGGAGAGCCGAATATATGAATAATACGTTTATTCAGTTGTTGGACCAACATCAGTTGGCCATTAATATGACTGATTGTTGGGTGTGCGGACTCATGCCACACAATACACAAAAGGGAATGCCATATCTGGTTCTCCCTTTCTCATACGAAGCTTCAGCTTGGGCCTATTTGACAATGTTTTCAGCCGCATACCACAACAGACTTAGAAGCCCTGTGAGAACTTCTGGGAATGGATTAGATTTCAGTCATAGCTCTTTAATTAAAGGTATAGTGGTAATGGCTAAGATTATAGAAAAGAGTAAGATTCCATTAGATGAGAAGAGAGCCTATGACGGATGGAATGTTACCACTATGTTTCTATCCTTGGCGACAAAACTAGAAAGGGTGAGTCTTCCCCAGTGTGGACTGTGCCCCATCAAGGTAATTTTTGTCTCCAAGTCAACAGTGAGAAAGCTGACGTCAATCAGAAATGTTCATACACATATATTTTCTCGTCTCTTGATTTCCCTCCGTTAGTTCCGTCTCAAGGAACATATTTTGTCTGTAATGATCGAGCTTATACTTGGCTACCTTCCAACTTTTCTGGAACTTGTTACATAGCTTTTCTCCTTCCCCCTACATATACGGCTCTGTCAGACCACCACAGAGTTAGACATAGCAGAGGTGTATTTGATGCCAAAGACACTGCAGAACAAGAGGGAGGAGATTTCCTTAAAGGATTTCTTCCCTTTTGGGGCCCGATGGTCAACAGCAGACACATCAGGCAACTGGTTCGAGTGGTTGAGACCACTATTAATGTTACTGCAGGTGCGATAGGTAACATTACAGCAGAACTTCAGGCTGACCGTCTTATGACGTTGCAAAATCGAATTGCGCTAGATGTGATCTTAGCAGACCGAGGAGGTGTCTGTAGATTGATCGGATCTAGTTGCTGCATTTATATTCCAGATGACGCTCCGGCAGTATACCAAGCCATTTCCAAATTGCACACTGTCTCCGAGTCGATTCATCAGGACGAAGGAGATTGGTCTTTTATGGGATGGTTTTGGGGAATATTGTCAACTTGGGGATGGAAGATCTTAACGTTCCTTGGGGCAATTTTAGCCATGATATTCTCTTGTTGCCTATGCGTTCAGTGTGGTCCTGCAGTTTGTGGCCTGTTGGCTACTTTATGTGTTCCACAACCTGCGACTCAGAAGACAGAGAATTTTAGAATGATGGTGCAGCAACAGCTTGAAGATCTCATGAACATCAGTGTTGATTCTGACTCAAATTAGCATGAGTTGGTTTGTTTTTGCCTGAGTAATGGGAAAAGGAGGGCCTGAGGTTCTGTAAATTACGATTTTGTTCATGCTCAGCCTCCATTTTGTGATCACCGCCATTTTATGTTGCCCTAACTCAGGCAGCTCGGCGAATGCAATGTTTTTGTCGTTTCTGCCTTTGCGTGTCAGGTGGCTTCCGCGCCTATGTTTTCTAACGAGTGTCAGGGTCTGGCCGAGTACACTAATTCCTGTCTGAGCTGATTAATCCCCGTCCGGACTACATGTCGTTTCACACAATTGTTTCCTTTAAGTTATCTTATCTGCTGTCCTTCGCTACATGTCTCATGCATTCTCCTGTTTCACGACTGTCCTCCTACAACACGCAGCTGTGTTTTCTCTGCTTGTAAATCGAATTGTGTGGATTCATTTGTGATTTACTTAAGGGGTCGAGTGACAAACAGAACCGGGAACTTGAGTTGCTTTGGTCTTAAAACATTGTCTATAACGTTTGTCTATAGCTCATGCTCTTGTGTGATTGCATTTTGCATTGTATTGTATCGTATATAAACCTGTGCGCCACTGAGTTAAGCGGCAGTCTCTTTTGAACCTCGTTGTACTGACGACTTCTAAGACCACTGTACTAGCTGCAGCTAATAAATACTATCTTCTACGCCAGATGAAGAGTCAGTGTCTCTGTTTTGACAAGGCAGGTGAATCCCGGGGATTTCAGGGGTATCCTGCGCCGCCGGGCCTTAAAGCCTGCGGTTCTCCAATGGGTTTGATTTATCGCACTTGTAGATATATTACTATGTTGCCCAGGCACAATTCTCCACACACTGGTTCCATAACCAAGTATCACACCGAGATTTGGAACGGGACTAGTGACCCCACTTAAGCTTACAAATGTCATTCTGAAAGCCCCAACAAGACCGGGATCTGAAATTCAAGTGGTGCAATGCACAGTGTGGGCGTGTGCGGAGCTAGCTCGAATCTCCAGTATAGACATCATGTACTCCCTGCATATAAAACTGATTCACAATCCCAAATTGTATTTCACTAGCAAAACCCTCATGGTACACCACTTACAGGAAAGATGAATCCTTTCACTGGGAGATTTGTATGCGGGAGTGGTGGGAGATTTATTACCCTGGAAGGAGACCTGCTAAAAGGCTGTTCTGTGCCTCAGGTGACATTTCCCTATATCAGACTTTGCCAATGAGTTAGGAGGGCATGCCAAACATATACCCTGGAGCCAGCAGATTAGAGATTACTGAGCCTTGTCTCAGCTGGCTCACTGACCACAAAAACAATTTCCGTAATGCGCACTGCCTAAGGAGAAACACCGTTGCCGGGACAACTGGTCTAGAGAGCTAGGCAAGCGCTTAACTGATGCACAACGGGAATATTATTGTCGACACACTAAAGAGGTCTCCATGAACGGCAGGCAGAGATTACCCCATTATAATTTTCTCTATCAGGTCTACTAGAACCCTGGCCAAATTATATAAATATGACGGGAGGGCCAATGATGCATGTAAGAGATGTCATAGTCCTGGGGCAGATTTCCTGCACCTGGTGTGGGACTGTGCTTATTGACTATTGGAACAAACTCTTTCGAGTACTGAATGAAATTGTGCGCCTGACATTGAGAACAGAGGTCTTACAGGCGCTCGTGAGTTTTGTTAAAGTGAAACCTAAGTCAGTAGAAAGTTTGTTGGTTTGGTCCCGGTGCTGGGTAAACTACGGGGAACATGTAATAGGGAAGGGGTGAATCCCCTGCAGTGGACAACAGGCTTACAAGTGAATCTGCTGCAGTGGACAAATGGCTTACTGATTTAGCATCCTGTGGCATGAACTTTGAGATATGCTCCACACTAAAGAACAGAGGGTCACGTCAGAGGGATGAATAGAACATGTAACAATGCACGTGTTTACAACGCATGCAATTATAACGCGGTCATTACAACGACCGTGTTGTTACATCACATACCATTACAACGCAAGTTGTTACAATGTCTTGCTGTAGAGGGGGGCGCTGGAGTTTGGAATAGCATAATTTACTATTCCAACTCCAGTCTGTGAAACAGTAGGGAAGGTGTTGGATTTAAAACCCAACACCTTCTGCCCCTTACAGCAAGTTGTTGTAATGACTTGCGTTGTAATGGTATGCGATGTAACAACAATGTTGTTATAATGACCGCATTGTAATGGCATGTGTTGTGTCGCATGTGTTGTAAACGATGTTTCCTCGAGGGACATATGGGATCCTCTGCAAACTTATCTTGCTGGAAGAGAGCATGTAGAGAACACTAAAAGAGGGAGCTCCTGACCCCACTGGATCAACATCATTAAGCAAATTAGGTGGGAGGACTTAATGCTGCTTAGCAGGCTTTGCTGATCCCTTATTATTATTATTTTCTTCCTTCTTTTCCATGCAAAACAATTTGCACTCTACTGTAGCATGTTGTTTCAGTTGTACAGTATGAATGCTGTTGAGGTTGAAATATTGTATTGTACTATAAGAACAGTAGTCCAGAAGTTTCTTCCTTTTAACTGGGTGCTTAATGCCTTTGGTATTAAGGGAAATCATTTTTAACATTCCATTGGCCATGGATTGGGGAATATTGCTGTGTTTTATTGTTGGTTTGGTTTCTATTTGTTACACGTCATGTCTCAGTGTCTCAGAGATTCCCAGTTTGGAAGATTCACAGATTGTGGTGACACAGTGTGCAGTGAGGATTTTGCTAGACTTTGTAAGGAACTAACATATTATCATTGAAGTGTTGTAATCACGTTAAGTAGCATTCCTAGTGTGGAAAGCAATATTGACCAGATTGGCATAAGGAGAGAATGTCAGAAGGAGGAGGTGGGTTTGGAAAGAGATACCCACCGCAACAAGGGGAGAAAAAATGGGAGTTAGAGAGAGATAGAAGGACAGAAGCAGATGGACCACCAAAAACCCACCATTCTCCATACCATTTAGGGTATGGTAGAGCATCGTAAGCCACAGAGGGCTAAATCCTATAGAGTTCTAAAAAGAAGCTGTAGACGGAGGAGCCCAATATACAATACATTACATAACATTATATTTCATTACAATTGGATGACATGACAAAACATTCATGCAAGTATAATGTCATGCCACTCACCTGGCGTTCGTCTGCAGAGACGATGCTGGACCGCCTATTTCTCCTAGGGTGGTGTCTGATTAGGGAATTGTAACCATACATTAACTGCCACCCCATAGGGGTTGTTTGGACAAAATAAAATAGAGAGAGACCTGTGTGCCTTCAAGCTCAGTCATCGACTTCTTGGAGTCGTACGTCTGCCTCTTCTTAGTCCTGGAGAGCGTCGCCGTGAAATGTACGTAATGTAGTGCACAGTAAATGGTACTGAAAATACAAATAGAGAGGTTATTCAACAAATGAGTAGTTGTGAAATCTTCCCTCCCACCGTTGACATAGTACTAACAGCCACTTACTCAATAATGAATCTATTGCTACATAGACTTACAATAATCAACCGTTACCCTTGGAGATGCGGCTCTCTCGGCAGAAGCTAAATCATGTTTTCACATCACACACTAAGGTACACCTTGTTTGTTCAAACTAGGAACAAGGTGTGCAAGAGTGTGCTTTTGGATTCACAGACTACAGCACAATAAAGAATGGCACATAAGAATTTCACTGGGCATTATTACCAAGGCTTCGGTATGCATGTTAAATGATACCCACAATGTCTCAATGTTCTAGTGTAGTCCTGTTTTCTGAATTTCAGCATCATAAAAAGAAGTTTTTGGTTGATATGCTTTCCATTAGGGCGCTAACCTTAAGGATAGTACTTAACCATGTTTTCTCCTTTTTGGGACGACATCACAGATATGCTATTCGCTGCATCACTGGATTTGCAGGGGAGAAGATGTCTGCAGCATTGGAGAGTCGCAGGAGATTCGTGCTGCATTGCAGGGATGGCGTTTACTGCATTGCTGGATTTGCAAGGGAGAAGATGTTCACAACATCGGAGATTCGTAGGATAGCCACAATGCAGAAGAAGCTCGGCCCGATCTTGGAGACATTTAGGTGAGTGGGATCGCTGATGAGGATCAGCCCTCTTCAGCCAGTAGGCAAGCCAAGCCCTGCCTCATGGTTTGAGTGCCGTATAAATTCTGCTCCCTAATTGTGACGAGTCAGTCTAAATACCCCCATAGTCATGTGCCTATGAGTCAGCTCAAATATCCCCATAGTCATGATGAGTCAGTTTAAAGGCCCTGGGGGATGTTACTGTTTGTACTTTGGTGTTCATTGACTTGATGGCCTAGGGCCCCCAGCGATAATTACCATGCCAAGAATGCTGTCAAGCCTACGGGGAAATGAGTACCATGAACAAGCCAGGGAGGCATTGCAATGTGAGCTCGATCCCGCAAGCCCCCCACACACACACAAGGTACAGACGGAGTGAGAACACAAGGAGGTTAGGGTCATGACATATAGCAGTGGGAATGGTGGCAACATATTGCTAATGGTGAATGTTGAGAACTGGCACAGACAAAGGTGAGGCCATATACCTCTTCTAACACAGTAGTTAGTAAGAGACACTTTGGATCAACTTGAACTTTTCAACAACACCTTCCTCGCAATAAGAGGTGGATAGCTGTACAATCATGAAATATCTCCTAATTAGTAATTTGTAGGTGTAAGTTGAATAGATGAAATCAGTCCTGTATATCAATTACATTATTTGAAGAAAATATCTAAACATTGAAACTCAGATCATTAAGATAAACTAAAATAATCCTATGAGCAGTGTGAGAGAAATGACTCAGTTACATAATACAGGAGTGAGAGCATGCTACAACCAATGGTAATCCGGTAGCACCTTTAGGGTTGTTAAATACAAAGAGTATGCATAGAGGACAGAAACCCAATGTATTAAAAATGGTAGCATTATAGCGCCAATTGGGTTAATGTTGCTGATCGTATGAACCATGGGTGTGACAAATTGCTTAATGAGGAAGAGCGGAGTGAAGGTTTGGACAAACAGTAAGTAAGGTATTGTTAATACTTAAGCTACACCTTGAGTTATGATGTGTTAGAGGTGTGGAGATGGTCAGCTGTTAGTGCACACTTAGGGCTTGATTAGGATCGCGGTTTTCCCGCATCCTCCGGGCCGGCGGAAGCCACCGTCGGCCCGGAGGATGCGGGAAAACCGCTGCTGAAGCACAGAAGACCCACTGCCAAATTAGGATGGCGGTGGGTCTCAAAATCCATCCGCTGCTTTTCCGCCTCGCTCGCCTTCCGACCGCGGCGGAAAAGCTCTAACATGGCTGGCGGTGTCTGTCAGACACCGCCAGCCATATTAGGATAGCGGAAAACATATGCTTTTCCACAGCGGCTTTTCCGCCGTGGAAAAGCATACGGAGATTGCCTTCGGGGGCCAGTTGCGGGCCCCCTTGGTTCCGGGGGTGGGGTGGGGGGTGCACATGGGGGGTACCTATGGTACCCCCCTGCATTTGTGTGGACAAAGCGGCGGGCACCGCGCAGTGCCTGCTGCTTTGTGCACGCAAGTGCCGTGCATGCTTTTTTAACATTGCGGCGGGTGCAGCTTGAAGCTGCACCCGCCGCAATGTTAAAGATTGAGGATGTGACCGCCACCCTGGCAGTCACATCCTAAACTGCACGGAGGGACCTCCGCAGCCCCTTGCGGACGGTCCCTCCTACTCTATGGTGGCGGACGGACTCAGGTCCGTCCGCCATCATAATCGGCCCCTAAGTGTGTAAATGAAACTATTATGAAGTGGAAGTACTTAAATTGCGAAGGGCAAATATACCAGGAATAAATCAGTATAAAAGGCAAATACAAATATGAGAGAGTAAATTACAGCAGGTTTGCTGGTACAGATCCATTTCAGTTTGTTATTGTTTTGTCGATAAAAGGTTCAAGCTCGGTGGGGTCATCAACAATGATCTTTTCCTATTAGCTATGATTCTCATTTTTGAAGAGCCTGTGAAGTAGAAGAATATGTTTCCAATCTTTCATTTTATTCCTCTAAACGAAGACTCTGCATTGTATTTGGATTCCTCATGTTCATTTCATATTGCCACTTGCCTTCCATAATTTTGCAGGTCATTATCATTATATGTGGGCGGCAGTGCATAGCTGTCAAGTTTTCAGTGTGTTTTAGGTGAGACATTTCGCTGTCTTTGGCATGCGTATGTGTCACATTTCAATGCATTATTTGTGACACTTTGAGTGACACTTCATTGCAAGAAGGACAAGGCAGTAATATTCATGCGATTAGGAAAATGTCTGATATTCTTAGACTTACCTCCAGTGTAATTTTCTAGTTACAGGTGTTGTGTAATATCAGGTATCCCCTCGGGATCCGGTATCCCCTGCTCTTCGGCTCTCTTCGGCGCTCTGCCCGATTGGCCAGCTCGGACTGCTCTTCAGTAGCCCCGCCCCCTCCAGGAGATTGGAATGACATCTCAGGCCTGGCTCGGAATGGGCAGACAGAAACAGCAGCGCTCCGAGCCGAGGATGACTCAAACAATCCTTCGGCAGTTTTACCCTGTCAGTAGCCGAGCGTGATAAATTAAGGAAAGAGACTTCAGGAGAGGCGCCTACAAAGAGCTTGTGCTCTGCAGAGTGGCACCTTAGCGTGTGCTCTGAGGCCGAGGGAAAATAAAATGGATCAAAGTGAACGATCTCAAACTTTGCTAAAAAAAAGCCAGTGAATGTTCACTTAAGGAAAATGTGTAAAATGATGTATTTTATAAACATAAACCTAAAGGAATTTGGTTAAAAAAATAATGCATTTTACTTGTATTTTTTTTTTTTTCTTTCCTTTTTTTCTTTCCTTTTTTCTTTTATCCTGTCCTCCTTTCCATCCATCTTTAATGCTTTCTATTAACATTTATTTATGTTTTTTGCATTCTTCTTTCATTCCGCTTTCATCTTTCTTTCTGTCTGTCCATACTTCTTTCCTTCCATCTCTAATTGTAGTTATCTTTCTGACCTTGTTTATATTAAATGTCATTTACTTTCTTTCTTCCATCCTTTTTGTAATTCATTATTTTCTTCTTCCTTCTGTTCTTCTTTTCATCCTCTTATCCTTCCTTCCCCTTTTCTGCTATCCTTTTTTTTAATTGCTTCAAATTAATACTTCATATTTTTCCCTTTCTTTGCCCTTACTTCTGTCTCCCATTTCTTCTTTCCATTATTTCATTCTATTTTCCAGCTCTCCTTATTTCTTTTTCTCCTTCCATTTTTCGTTTTATTTATTTCTTCCATATTCTTCCTTCGTCCTTTTTTTAAATTTCTTTCCACCTTTCTTCTTTTGAGCCCTTTTCCATTCTGCTCTCTTATTACTTTCCATCTTTCTCTTCTTATTTGCACTGTATTCTCCTTCCTTCATTCACACTCTCTCACTTTATTTGCTCTGACTTATTTTTTCTTTACCATTTACATACTTTCTCTTTCTGTCCATCACTGTTTTTTGGCTACTTTTGCAACCCTTGGCACCTATCACACACCTGTGTCATGGTAATTATTCTTCCAGTACTACGAACCACAGATCAAAGATAACTAGCATTGGCATAGTCAATAGGTCTCACATTTGGGACCTTACAAGTGTTTAGCCATGCAACAGTTGGTGTTGTTGCACCAAGGATATTCTTCTGGATAACTAAATACTTATAGGGTCCAAAAAGCGAGACCTATTGTCTATGCCAATGCTTGTTTGTTTTTTGTTGCTGTTTTGTTTAAGTTGCCAGATCTACAATAGCTGAAAATGGTTCTTTTTAACAGTTATTTGCATCAAATGAACTTGTTTTCAGTGCTCTGAATGTTGTTTCCATTCTTGTTGTAGGAAGCAGTCATTCATTCCCGGGGTTGTGGGGGCTGTCTAGCTGTGCGCATGTGCCGAACTTTGCAAATGAGAAAAAGCCTGGTGCTTGCACAATTTACAAGTGCGGAGTGAGTGAGCCCCAGGCAGCATGACTCACTCACACAGGAGTTCATGCACTGCACCTGCATACTCAGCTGGTTTGAGGAAGCTCGACCCACTCCCTCCCAGGCATCAAACACATATTTACCAAAAAACTCTGAAAAGAGCTTGCCTGCTGCACTGACGGCTGGTGGTGTGTGTGCCTGGTGAAAGCGTGCACTGACGGCTGGTGGCGTGTGTTGCCGGTGAAAGCGTGCACTGACGGCTGGTGGTGTGGGTGCCTGCTGGAAGCGTGCACTGACGGCTGGTGGTGTGTGTGCCTGGTGAAAGCGTGCACTGACGGCTGGTGGTGTGTGTGCCTTAATGAAGTGTGTACTGATGGCTGGTGGTGTGTGTGCCTGGTGGAAGCGTGCACTGTCGACTGGTGGTGTGTGTGCCTGGTGGAAGCATGCACTGACGGCTGGTGGTGTGTGCATGGTGGAAGCGTGCACTGATGGCTGGTGGTGTGTATGCCTCGTGGGAGCGTGCACTGAGGGCTGGTGGTGCGTATGCCTGGTGAAGCGTGCACTGACGCCTGGTGGTGTGTGCCTGGTGAAAGTGTGCACTGATGGCTGGTGGTGTGTGTGTCTGGTGAAGAGTGCACTGTTGGCTGGTGGTGTGTGTGTCTGGTGACATTGTGCCCTGACGGCTGGTGGTGTGTGTGCCTGGTGGAAGCGTGCACTGACGGCTGGTGGGGTGTGTGCCTGGTGAAAGCGTGCACTGACGGCTGGTGGTGTGTCTGCGTGGTGGAAGCGTACACTGACAGCTGGTGGTATGTGTGCCTGGTGAAAGCGTGCTCTGATGGCTGGTGGTGTGTGTGCCTTGGGAAAGCGTGCACTGACAGCTGGTGGTGCGTGTGTCCAGTGAAAGCATGCACTGACGGCTGGTGGTGTGTGTGTGCCTGGTGAAAGCGTAAACTGACTGCTTGTGGTGTCTGCCTTGTGGAAGTGTGCACCGACGGCTGGTGGTGTGTGATGGCTGGTAGTGTGTGTGCCTGGTGAAAATGTGCACTGACGGCTGGTGGTGTGTGTGCCTGGTGGAAGCGTTCCCTGACGGCTGGTGGTGTGTGTGCCTGGTGGAAGTGTGCACTGACGGCTGGTGATGTGTGTGCCTGGTGGAAGCGTGCACTGATGGCTGGTGGTGTGTGTGCTTGATGCAAGCATGCACTGATGCTGGTGGTGTGTGCCTGGTGGAAGCGTGCACTGACGGCTGGTGGTGTGTGTGTCCGGTGAAAGCGTGCACTCATGGCTGGTGGTTTGTGTGCCTGGTGGAAGCGTGCACTGACAGATGGTGTTTTGTGTGCCTGGTGGAAGCATGCACTGACGGCTGGTGATATGTGTGACTGGTGAAAGCGAGCACTGACAGCTGGTGGTGCGTGTGTCTGGTGAAAGCATGCACCGATGGCTGGTGGTGTGTGTGTGCCTGGTGAAAGCGTGAACTGACGGCTTGTGGTGTCTGCCTGGTGGAAGCGTGCACCGGCGGCTGGTGGTGTGTGATGGCTAGTAGTGTGTGTGCCTGGTGAAAGTGTGCACTGACAGCTGGTGGTGTGTGTGCCTGGTGGAAGCATTTACTGAGGGCTAGTGGTGTGTGTGCCTGCTGAAAGCATGCACTGACGGCTGGTGGTGTGTGCGCCTGGTGAAAGCGTGCACTGATGGCTGGTGGTGCGTGTCCAGTGAAAGCGTGAACCAATGGCTGATTGTGTGTGTGTGTGTGCCTGCTGAAAGCGTGAACTGACGGCTGATGGTGTCTGCCTGGTGGAAGCTTTCACCGACGGCTGGTAGTGTGTGACGGCTGGTGGTGTGTGTGCCTGGTGGAAGCGTGGACTGACGGCTGGTGGTGTGTGTGCCTATTGAAAGCGTGCACTGACGGCTGGTGGTGTGTGTGCCTGGTGGAAGCGTGTACTGATGGCTGGTGGTGTGTGTGCCTGGTGGAATCGTGCACTGACGGCTGGTGGTGTGTGATGGCTGGTTGTGTGTGTGCCTGGTGAAAATGTGCACTGACGGCTGGTGGTGTGTGTGCCTGGTGGAAGCGTTCCCTGATGGCTGGTGGTGTGTGTGCCTGGTGGAAGCGTGCACTGATGGCTGGTGGTGTGTGTGCCTGGTGGAAGTGTGCACAGATGGCTGGTGGTGTGTGTGCCTGGTGGAAGCGTGCACTGACGGCTGGTGATGTGTGTGCCTGGTGGAAGTGTGCACTGATGGCTGGTGGTGTGTGTGCCTGATGCAAGCATGCACTGATGCTGGTGGTGTGTGTGCCTGGTGGAAGCGTGCACTGACGGCTGGTGGTGTGTGTGTCCGGTGAAAGCGTGCACTCATGGCTGGTGGTTTGTGTGTCTGGTGGAAGCGTGCACTGACAGATGGTGTTTTGTGTGCCTGGTGGAAGCATGCACTGACGGCTGGTGATATGTGTGACTGGTGAAAGCGAGCACTGACAGCTGGTGGTGCGTGTGTCTCTTGAAAGCATGCACCGATGGCTGGTGGTGTGTGTGTGCCTGGTGAAAGCGTGAACTGACGGCTTGTGGTGTCTGCCTGGTGGAAGCGTGCACCGACGGCTGGTGGTGTGTGATGGCTGGTAGTGTGTGTGCCTGGTGAAAGTGTGCACTGACAGCTGGTGGTGTGTGTGCCTGGTGGAAGCATTTACTGAGGGCTAGTGGTGTGTGTGCCTGCTGAATGCATGCACTGACGGCTGGTGGTGTGTGCGCCTGGTGAAAGCGTGCACTTATGGCTGGTGGTGCGTGTCCAGTGAAAGCATGAACCAATGGCTGGTTGTGTGTGTGTGTGCCTGCTGAAAGCGTGAACTGACGGCTGAAGGTGTCTACCTGGTGGAAGCTTTCACCGACGGCTGGTAGTGTGTGATGGCTGGTGGTGTGTGTGCCTGGTGGAAGCGTGGACTGACGGCTGGTGGTGTGTGTGCCTATTGAAAGCGTGCACTGACGTCTGGTGGTGTGTGTGCCTGATGGAAGCGTGTACTGATGGCTGGTGGTGTGTGTGCCTGGTGGAAGCGTGCACTGATGGCTGGTGGTGTGTGTGCCTGGTGAAAGCGTGCACTGTCGGCTGGTGGTGTGTGTGCCTGGTGGAAGCGTGCACTGACGGCTGGTGGTGTGTGTACCTGGTGGAAGCGTGCACTGACGACTGATGGTGTGTGTGCCTGGTGGAAGCAGGAGTATTTACAGTGATAGAAGACACAAATGAAACTGACGAAGAGGAGGGGGAGGAGGGGAGAAGGGAGGGGGAGTGCGAGCAGAGGAGCATGATTCACAGCTAGAAGACACAAATGAAGCTGACCAGGAGGGAGGGGAAAAGGGAGGTGGTGGTAAATGCAGAGGAGCCTGATAAAGCAATAAAAACACAGATGGCAGCTGTGCACGTGCACAAGCTCGTGAACGCAAGGTGTAGGCCATCAAAAGCCTCTGGTGGCACTTTTAAAAGCCACTTACTACATGTCTCGAAGAGACAGCGGGCGCTATCTCAGACGAGACCTAAAAAGGGGCCATAAACAATGTATTTGGCCCTACTGGCAACCTTGCTTAAGCTGATATTGACTACGCCCT
Organism: Lissotriton vulgaris; assembly: GCF_964263255.1. Classification (NCBI taxonomy): domain Eukaryota; kingdom Metazoa; phylum Chordata; class Amphibia; order Caudata; family Salamandridae; genus Lissotriton; species Lissotriton vulgaris. Next base: position 946,001,880 of record NC_141699.1, on the reverse strand, counting down.
TCCTCTGGTCGCTTCTTTAAGTGCACTTTGTTGGAATTGTTCATTGCAGACCTTAGTCATGCATTGCAGGACTAGTTTTCAGAAGTATTGCAGGATTGTTCACACATGCATTGCAGGAATTGTTTATTGTTTGCCTAGGCATTGCAGGAAATGTACACACAGCCATTGCAAGAATTGATGATGGAGGCATTGCAGGGATTGTTTATTGTTTGCATAAGCATTGCAGGAAGTGTCCACATAGGCATTGCAGGAATCATTTACACAGGCATTGCTGGAATGAATTATTGCTTGCATAAGCATTGCAGCAAATGTACACACAGCCATTGCAAACATTGTTTATGGTGGCATAGCAGGAATTGCTTATTGTTTGCATAGACATTGCAGGATTTGCTAAGGAGTGATTTATTATTTGCATATGCGTTGCAAGAAATTAAGCATTGCTCACTGTTAGCATAAGAATTGCAGGAAATATTTATGTATGTATCACCCCTTCTGTGCACAAGCACTTTAAATTCATTTACATGCATATTGCATGTCTAGTTCACAAGTGACATATCATATGGCCTTTTCACACATAGTACACATAGTACGGATCTTTCTTTAATTGAGCTTTGCACAGTGTGCTACTTGGATGACCACTTAGAAGCATTCTTACAATCTTGCAAGGGAAAAGGGGTGGGGACTGTTAGTCAATCAGTCAAAGGTGACCAGCGACTGTAGGCTGAAAGAAGTAGGTGGCCCTTCACTGCTTGGATTAATGCTGTATAGTTGGCTTCAGAATTGAGCCTTGTAGTGCATGGTTGTCCCCCTGATCACTCATACTCACCTTGTAGAGAGGATGCAGTTTCAGGGAGGTCTTACCATTTTGTGGACTGGTGCGGATGGAAGGGTCCTAGGTCCACTTGTTTAACACCTTGGCTGCTAGGGGGTTTTCCCCTCCTGTGCTGATGATGTTTGAATACTATAGTTTCATGACAAGGTCAACTCGTCATAAGCACAGCGCAGGTAACACCCATGACGAGTTGACCTTGTCATGAGCATGGAAGGGATTAAGGGCTTCTGAGCTAGGGTAGGCAACTTCAAGGCTCTTTGTGCTGGAGTCAAACCTGGGATTTTATGGCTAACTTTAGGTTGAAATGAGGGAAGCATCATTATCCAGCAAACCCTGAAATTTAGAGATGGTTTTGCATAAGTCCTCCATGTATTTATTGCGATATCGATAGGAAACCACCACCACAGTGACCAATGAAATTCTTCTTGGTGTTTTGTCCACCATGATGACTGTAGAGCGCATATATGCCATCATTCCCTTTTACATCATAATGAAGAGAGGGTGGTATCGCCCGTGCTCAAGCAATGAGCACCACTATGCAGCATAGTGTGCTAACAGGTAGCTGTGAATCATTGCACCAAAACCCACAAGGGAATGGTGAATAAACTACTTGATGCTTTTACATGTTAAAGAGAATACAACCTAATCTGCTTTGAATGTATCGGTCTCTCTCTCAATTTAGAAAGGCCTTAAAAATCTTTCTTTTGAACTCGTAGTTCATCATGAACAGTACTTCTTTTCAGCACCAAGAACCATTTCCAGCTGAAAGTTATTCTCTGTGAATACCCACTGCCACTGATACTGTCTTCTGTACATGAAATGACGTGATCAATTATGTTTGGTAATATTAATAATGCAGCCTCTGCTTCTTTTAAAGCTGATATACAGGAAACAAATTGACATATAGGCTCTCACTTTTAAATTATATTGCAGTTATTGTTAAGTAAGAAGCAACAGTAAAAATTTACTATTGATTCCTATTTTTAAAATCAAATCTTTAGGAAAAGGAACGATAAAAGTACTCTGGTTAATGATCTGCCTTCATATATTTCAATAGCTCACTTTTACAGTGGTACTTTTTGAGAAAGATTTTAATAGCACAGGTGTTGGTAGAATCAGTGATCCAACCAGTTGCAATATAAGATGATGGTAACTACACACCACACTAAAGCTAGCTTTTCAGCTTGGCGTGTAATGTTCATGCAAACCTTCAACACATTTGTGGGTAAAAGAACTACTGCTCCTTTGAGGTTTATTTTCCCTTATTATTCTGAAGGTGGATAATGGAGTTCAGAAAGCAGAAACAATGTCAAAGAGTTTTGCAGATTGAAATGAAAAAGCCATGCAGTGCAGTGCAAAGAGCTGAGTCAGTAATTTATTACCAGATATATTAGGAGCCAACATGGTCTCCCCTTTTTTTCAAGTCTAGGACAATTGACGGGAAATCTGATTCCTCTTATTGCAATGTAAATACCCCAGACTCTAAAAGTGATCTTTAGACTGTCCATTTCTGACCTGTGATTACCTATTCCTTCCTTTAATATCCAGTTCAATTTGCCTTCACATCAAGCTTGTCTTTGCCTCATAGTTGCCCCTTTTCATCTTATCTTTACATACACCTCAACTTTACATCAACTCCATCTAAATCTCACATTCTCAGCTCAACCTTGCAACAGGATAATCTCCAATCCATCTATATGTCAACTGTGGCTCAAATTCACCGAAACCTAAACTTATCTTCCTCGACATCCAGTTAGTGTTACCTCAGTGACATCTCCGCCTCATGCTAGTCTTACCTCAAGCTCACCATCACCTTAACATCAACCTCAGCCTCTTCTAGACACTCCAAGCCACAACCTCACCTAAACCTTAGCTCATCCTCAAACTAATGCCCCGGTCACTTTCTGCAACCTTCCTCTTAACTTAGCCTGACTTGAACCTTACCTGAATTGTATCTTCTCCTCAACCACACTTCAAGATATTTTAACCTTAATTTCATCCATCCTCACACCCTCACCTATTTCTCATCTTTGCTTCAGCCTGCTAACGTTCATTTATTGAGGGTTCTTCTTTCAAAACTGTGCCATAATTATTTGATGTCCTTTTTCATTTTGACTTGTCTAAAATGTAAAGTTCTTCTCAAAGTGCATTACTCAGTACCGCACATTTATGACTTAAGAAATTATGGTTACAATGTGTTGGGGCAGTGGGAATAATTGAGAAGGCAATGTTGGGGGGGAAAAGTATTCTGCATGGTTAGACATGTACCCCTGCCTTCAGTAGCCAACTCTACTGTTGTCTGGATCCCTATTGCTGACTTGTTTCTCTTAGATAACAGGGACAATGTGTGTGTGCCATGACATAGGCCTGTCTCACAGATCGCAGTCTTGTTGGACCAAAAGTGGTGTCCAAAGCACAACCCTCAAAGTGGTGAAAGGCTATTTCCATCACCAGGAGTGAAACAGCAAAAACGTGATGGTGGCAGCATACGGTGTAGTGATCAGTAATACTGAACAGGTCATGTTTACCCTTTGTCAGTGGAGTGAGGCCTACAATCTCACTCACCTTGTTATACGTTTGGCTGCCTACCCAAGGCGTACTCACCTTGTACTCACCCATGGCATATGTCAGGTAGATGTGGAGTACTGCACAGTGTAAGAGTAGTAACTCTGTCCTTAATGTATGTGTGCCTTGGAAAGGTACAGTACAGGGGTAGAGTAATACAGTACAGTATATGTGTAGTTAGTGCATGTGGTGAGTGTATTTTTGACTGTGGGGAATTCATCAAATGAGAGCTGTAGCACTGTGCAGTGCATGCGCAATAAAAGCATGTGCTGAGTTTATATGTGCTTACATGAAGTACAACACATGAAGGGTGAATTGTGCGGTGTGCACATGGTCAGTATGTGTGCTGACAGTGCATGTGTTTGCAAACAGCACACCTCTGAACAATACAGAAAAGCTTAAGTACTGAACAGTGCATACAGACTGAGTGTGTGTGCTGAATGTATGTGTAGCTATAATGGCACAATGCATGGAGGTAACTGTGCTGACCAATGTGTGCTGTGAATGTGCACTAGATGTCTGTGGGCCTGCAATGGAACCTTACATGGAAGACATTAGGTGCCATTTTGAGAAGCCCAGGTTTGCCTGGTGAAGACATGAGGAGTAAATGAACTCTCTAGACAGATTTGTGTATTTCGAATTTCGCAGAGATGCAAGGAACACATACTGAAGAAAGGGAGGAGTAGACTGCCCATTTACAATTCAAAAGATTACTATTATATTCAGTGATAGATCACAAGGAAGCGGCCTCAACACATCACAGAAGGAGATGGGGTTAATAAGGGAATCATAATGAGTAGGGCCTGGAGACAGGATTAACCTTTTGGTGCACATATCACTGTGGCTGACATCCAGGTGTGAACCCTGGTCACTCCTATTAACTGTGCTGTGGATCTACCAACTTCAGAGTCTTTCCTGCTGTGACAGAGAGCCTTTCAAGAGGGAAGAAGAAAATGAAAAATGTACACTTCAAAAGATGCAGAACCCCAAAAATAAACTTCAAAGGCTCAGGGCTCATTAGGATGGCGGACGGACTTGAGTCTGTCCGCCATCCTGTGACAAACCGGGTCTGCCCGCAATACATGCGGTGAGCCCGCATACCAAATCAGGATGCTGCCGCCACCATGGCGTTCGCATTTTGGTTGTTAACATTGTGCCGGATGCTGCTCACAGCAGCACCCGCCTCGAAGCGAAAAGCCATGTTGTGCATTTCACTGCACTATGTGGCAGGCACCACATGGTGCCTGCCAAGTAGTGCTGTGAAATGTAGGGGGTACCAGGATACCCCCCAAGTTCACCCTCACCTCCCCAACACATGTGGGTTGCAACGGGTACCTCCTAAGTAATCCCCACATGCCTTTCCATGGCGGCCTTGTCGCCATGGAAAGGCATGAAATTTTCCTCATCATAATTTGGTGGACGGGGCCTGCTGGGCACGCCACCATTTTATGGTCCCTGGATCTGAATGATTGCTTCTGGCAGACAAGTGGCAGATGGTCTTTCCATCCGCCGCGGGCAGAAAACGATTCCCCCGCCATCCTAATTTGGGGGGGAACCAGGACTAGCGAAATAGGTCGGCTAGTCTCCCTGCTGGGTGAATGCTGGGTGAGTGGACATCACCCAGGGAAACCAAGATCACCTCCTCTGGAGCATAGAGCACCAGTGCCTGCCTGCTTGCCAAAACCCGAGAGCCCTCTGAGGAAGAGGAGAACGTTGGACAGAGCAAAGTCCATTGAGAAGCCCTACTGCGGGAACCCTGTATGCTGGAAGAGGCTGCCTTTACCAATATTGGTAGAAGTTTAGGTTGTTATCCACACAGAAAATTACAGTTGTGACTTGATGGTCTAGCCCACACACTAATACCTGCACCTTACTAACTTCCCCACAAACTTAAAGGACTCTGTCGGAGATGTTTTACCATCGCTTGGCTCCAGTCAGGAGATGGAGGATCAAATACCCCCATGAGGCAAAGAGTGACTTGCCTCAACTTTGTGGAGCTGTGGCTGCTTCGTTGGGATAAGCTGGCACTGCTGCTTGAGGGAGATTGCCTGTACCTGTATGGTGCTGCCGCATGTAGCACGAGCAGCCTGGCTCCACAGAACAGGATCATAACTTGTGAGCACCTACAGAGAAAGCACTCACTGCACCACTGAATGCTTTCATAGAGCCAGAGCAGGTACGATTAGAACTGGGTCCGTTGAGCTCAGGGGGGGACCCGCTGCTGACGCTGCTACAGCATTATAGACACTTTTGACGAATTCCTAAAGAGTCAATGGAGAACTCTTGAGTATGGCCTATTAGTGAGCATTCCCTAGATGAGGTCACGATTGAATGGGGAATAACCCCGACCATGTTAGAAGGTAGAAGGTGAAACAGGGATGTGCTTGAGAACTAATAGAGCCCTGGCCTCAAGGGTATTGTGTTCTTGTGCATGAATGTTGTTATGTGTAGAGTTGGAAATAAAATACTTCTTTTTCTTATAAAGGGAAGGATTCGTCTGGACATTGATTTATTGTTAGTACTGTATTCACTTTGAGTTATGAGTCATGTTCACTCACCAGTATTTATACTTCCCCAGTCTCTCTCCCACTCCCCTGAGGGAGCCTTTGACTACTCATCCACAGCTTCCACTGAGAATCAAGTGCAGAAGGGGTATTTGGACGAGTTGTTTAGGATCCATAGAAGGTCGGGTCCCGGGACATCAGGGGCAAAGGCCTCAACCCTAACAATTGTGTCCAGTAACCCCTGCATTTCCCATGGTCCTCAGAAAGGGGTTCTGACTGGCAACTTTAAGGGCAGAGTCATTTTATAAATTCTCTACTTCGAAAGCATCTCTTTGCCCTATCCATTATCCTGTGAGCATCAAGAGTAAAGCAGGTGGTAAATGGAGGGCGATAGGATGCTGCACTCAGACTAACAAGACTAATGAATGAAGCATATTTGTGCTTTCAATCTCAGGCTACATGGCATTATAATAGTAATTGTTTAATGTATTTGAAACCCCATCATCATCATCCAGGCCCTCACCCCCAAACTCGACCTACTTACGAACATTAGTTCTGCAGTAGCGGTGAGCACAGCATCCAACCACAGTACAATACAATTATTAATCTACTGTGCACAAGGGAAGCTCAAGAATAGATTACTGGCTGGTGTCTATGGGCCTGACATCCTAGATTGGGCACACTGGCAATCAATGCCAATCATTATCAGACCACTCCACAATAGTTCTGGCACAGGACTGTGTGCAGGACTAACGCACTGGAACATGGATATCTAAACCAGAATCCTAAATAAATGCCTCTTTCATGAATGAGCTGCGGAAAAGTCAGTCAGAAAGGCTTTATTTCGATAAAAACATATCATAAAAGCATCACATATTTTATTAAACACATTTAAGGTTAAAAACAAGTTTTAATCTATTTACACCAATTTTTACAACCAATACTAAAAGTTTAAAAAACAATAAAAAGTTTATAAAAATTCAGATTAAACATTTTGCTTAAGCCTTTTATTTCTAACGGACCATGCCCAAGATAAGAATTTGGAGAGGCCACAAGCATACGATGGCCGCGAGTCTGCCATCAAAATGCGCAGTGCCTCGTTATGACACCTCGTGCCCAACAACCGGCATAACGTTTTGAGCCACCTTTTCCTTGGCTGCACATACGCCGGGCATACAAACAAAAAATGCGCCAAAGTTTCTATTCTGGTTAAACAGATAAGGCAAAGTGCTGTTGTTTGGGCCGGGGGTTTCCATCGAGCAGTTAGGGCGCGCACTGGAAGAGCCCCGACCCTAAATCTAAAATAAAGAGCCCTATCAGCTGACTTACAGACGATATCGAGATAAGGTTCCCGAAACGGAGAGTCCTTAAAGTTTAAGAACTCATCCTTAAGTCTACCCAGAGTATGATCAGTGCTCCTTCTGGACGCAGCCCAATTCCAGTAAAGGATCTTTAGGGTTGCCTTGGGTGGAGAGGACCTGCTAGCCACGCTTCACTAACCCTCTTGTGTGTTAACAGCATTTTGCATAGATGCGGGGTCCACTGCATAGTATCCGTTATACGTATACCTAAATAGTCGAACACAGTGACCCTTTCCAAAAAGACATGATTCCATGCCTGGGGGGCGCCCAAATTTTTTCGGGGGGTTCATCACCAAATACTTTGTTTTATCAGTATTTATTACCAAACCTCGCTGTGAGCAGAAAAAATGGAAGTTATCTAGGAGGTTTTGGAGGCCCATTGGGGTCTTAGATATTAAGAGCGTATCGTCCGTAAATAAGAGGGTTGGGATTCGCTTGCCCGCCAGGGATGGTGCATCTGAAGGTTCTTTTAACAGATGCTCAACCACGCCATTCACATATAGTGAGAAGAGGGTGGGAGCAAGTACACATCCCTGGCGAACACCTCTCTCTACTGGGATTCTGTTTGGTTTTCTGACCCTCTGTGCCCCATCTTACTTGTGCGAAGTTCCCTTCATGGAGCCTCACTAATATGAACAAAATGTTGCGAGGAAACCCCATATCAGATAACACTCCCCAAAGACTCTCCCTAGGCACAAGGTCAAAGGCAGTCTTTAAGTCGATGAACACAAGGTAAAGACTGCCTTTGCCTATAACAACCACCTTCCAGTAAATTAACATTACCCTAAAAGCCTGCTCTATAGTTCCCGTACCAGCCCTGAACCCCGCTTGATAGTCAGGGAGAATCTCATTTTCGTTAACCCATTGTTGGATTCTCTCGAGCAGCACTTTACCAACAACTTTCTGGGTTGAGTCTAGCAAGCTTATAGGCCGATAATTGGAGGGGTCGTCCCTGGGCCCCTTCTGAAAAATAGGCACAACCTCGGCCCCTTTCTATGATTCAGGGATGGCAGCACCTCTATCGATAGCAATAAGCAAAGAGTGGATGAAGTTCCCCCATTTCAACTGATCAGAGCGAAGCAAATCCCCAGGGATGCCATCTGGGCCAGCTGCCTTTTGGGGCACGATGCTACTGATTGCATACTCAACTTCCTTAATTGTAAAAGGGAACTCGTTATATTCACCAAGGGGTATATGAAAATTAGATGGAACTAAGGCAATAGACCCTTGCTGGCAGGTGTACAGTTTTGAGAAGTGGTTGAACCATGCCTGGCCAGTGATATTACATGTAATGAGGTCGCTATCTGGTCTATTTCTAGCTCTTATGGCATCCCAAAATCATCTAGCATCCCTTCTAAAACTGGCCTCTTTTAATGTTTGCCAATACTGGTCCTCCACTCCTTTTTTGCATTTGTTATTGCCAGCTTGTACTCTTTTCTAGCACACTGTATCAAAGGTTGCGATTTCCCTTTAACAGCCTTAATCAAGGCAGACCTCTTGTGCCTACATGAAGAAGTGAACCAATCCTGCCTGCCCTTGTGCTTCTTGGACCCAGACACCTTTCCCCCTCGTGCTTGCTCCAGGAATAGTTTCCCTACCAACATAGTGGTGTCCTGAAATACAGAAGTTGCCCTACCGGGATCAGGGCAATCTGGGAGAATTGTGTCCAACTCCCTTTGTGAAGCTATTAGTGCTATATTTATAGTCTCTACCTTCGCTCCATTTAAAGCAACTTTGCACCACTAAAGGCGCCTCCCACAGTTAGATGGGAAAACTTTAGGGGCCGGCTCCGATTTACTTGGTGTTGCTGCATCGTCTTTTCAAGTGTTTGAGGGTTAAGGACAACAGATTGTGGTCACTATCTACAGTGGATAGAACAACCATATCCAGGACGAACTTCAAGAGCCTAAAGTCAAGGAGGATGTAATCAATCCTTGACATATGGTTCACCCTATTGTATGTGTCAGTGCCCATGGGGTCCGAGGTAGTTCTACCATTGGCTGCCCTTAGCCCAAACTCCATGGTCAATGCGTTCAGCTGTATTGCCCTTTGTGATCATCTTATTATTGGTTGGATCGTCAACATGGGTATGCCCCTCCTAGTGTTATCCTCACCCAAGCCCAAAATATCCTCTGTCGCGAGGGGCTCATATGTACAAATAAAATCCCCTGCGACCAGGACTTGCATACCATCGTTGCAATCTCTAAGCTCGCTTTCTAGAATGGCTACTGTTGGGGATAGAGAGCCGTTTTTAGTGCCCCTAGCATATATATTAAATAACTCAAGGGTTCTCCCCCGGTTAGGACCTCTCAGTGTGATTCTAAGAACATCTGGCGAGTTGCATTCCTTCTGCGTGATGTTACAGCCCAGGGAAATGCTTACCCAAATAAGAAGCCCTCCTGAAGGGCTACCGCTCCCAGCAACTGGTGGTACTGCATGTAAAATAGGTAGCGTAACCAACTCTGTGGCTGGGTTCCATGCTCCAGGTCTCCTGAAAAATACAGATCGTATGCGCCTCCACCAAGATGTTCCAATCGGGTAAGCCTAGTTTCCTATGGATACCTGCTACATTCCAACTGATAATTTTGATTGGGTCAATATCGCCCAATGCTTGATTTTGTAGGGAACCCGGTTCAGTACTGGGTGGGTTCGGCTCTGCTCCAGCTGGCTCAGCTGCCCGAGGCAGCAAGGATGGAACACACAAAGCTGGGGCATCTCTCTGGTCAAGTAATTGCTCTGCTATGGTCTGGCATGTGCATGTGGGATTGTATGGTGAATCAAAGGAAAAAGGATTGCTATGTCAATACCCTAAGCCAGGACCATGAATGAATGAATGAAGTCCATCTTATAATGCCCTACTTAGCCCGAAGGGCGTCAAGGCGCCTAATCCAAAGGAGATATCCACATAACAAGCTTATTGATAGGCCTCAATAAAACACCATGTTTTTAATGCTTTCCTAAAAAGAGGCAACGAAGGTGACATCTTTATGTCGGAGTGGAGGGCATTCCACAAACGGGGGCCACAGTGGCAAAGGCCCTGCCTCCCCATCTGACTTTTTTGCTACGCGGGATGCACAAAAGATTCTTGTTTGAAGAACGAAGGCTCCTACTAGGAGAGTAGGAGGTTAACAGAGATCCTAGGGCATCAGATGGTCCTACCAAAAGCGCTCCAAAAACCAAGCCGAGGATTTTGAACACAATTCTCTGCTGGATCGGGAGCCAATGGAGGTTCTTCCTGGCTAAAGTAGCAGAGAAGGACATAGGGGCATCCAACACAAATCTCGCCGCAGCATTCTGCATGCTCTGGAGGCGTTGAATATGGCCCTTGTTAATGTCTGCATACAGAGCGTTGCAGTAGTCTAATCGAGAAGACACCAACGCGACTACAGTCTGTTTACGTGCCTGGGGGGAGAGATAGTGAGCGATTCTCCTCAGAATCCTAATGACTCCCCAACAGGTAGCCACCGTTCGATTTAGCTGCAAGTTCATAGCCAACGAAGTATCAAAGATGACTCCAAGGTTCCTGGCAGAAGGCGAAGGTGTAGGACAGGCTCCCAATGATGGAGGCCACCACTCACTGGACCAGACATCCTGGTCCTTGCCAAAGATCAGCACCTCGGTTTTATCGCCATTCAGCTTCAGGGAATTGCGGATCATCCATTCTGCAACTACTTGCATGCAATTCCTGAAGCTGGACGCGGTGATGCTGACCGAGTGGGTCAAGGACACCATAATCTGTGTATCATCTGCATATGATACAACCTCCATCCCCTGCGATTTAACTAACCTAGCAAGGGGGGCCACATAGATATTGAACAGGGTCGGACTTAACGCCGACCCTTGAGGGACCCCACATTGCACCGGTTTAGCAGGGGAGAGGAACTCTCCAAGCTTAACCCTCTGCTCCCTAAGTTCTAAAAAGGAAGACAGCAAGCTCAACGCTGGGCTCTGCAACCCTACCTCCCTCAGACGAGTTGTTAAAGTCGAGGGGGACAGGGTATCGAATGCTGCCGTCAGATCTAAAAGGACTAGCAGGGTGCACTGTCCTTGGTCAACCTTAGTTCGGATATTATTCATCACCACCGTAAGTGCAGATTCCGTGCTGTGTGATTTCCTGAACCCATGTTGGGATTGGTCCAGGTAGCAAGAGGAATCAAGAAACAATTTGACCTACTACCAAGGTTTGGGTTGGAATAAATGCAATAATCGTCAGGGGGCCCTCCCTAGGGTTGATATCCATAGGTCTGCCATTGGGTCTGGGGTGCTTGCTGTGGATAAAAATGCCCCAGGCCAAATGTTCTTATACCACTGTTGCCATACTCATTTTGGTGGTTGCAAATAGACCTTACAGCGCGCGCATCCCGAAAATTAACTAGGATGCAGTCGCCTGGGATATCCTTTGCCCTACTGCCCACCCATCCAACTCTTCTAGCAAACAAAACCTTTCCATCAAGTTGCCTCGACAAAGGCCTGTTATTATTTAGCCAAAATGTAGTTTTATTTTTAAGTTCAGTGTAGGATTCTATTTTGCCCGGCAAAAGCCGGGGGACACCCGTTAAAACTACATAAGGCATACTTGCAGGAAGCAAGTCAATGTGGGGAGAGCTAATACATTCGCTATTAGTAGCATCAGATTTGTGGGCCAGATCTTTGCTCTGTTTTGATGCATTACTGTGAATAGATTTGTCTTTTTGGGTCTGAGTGAATATGCTAGCACTATTGCCCTTATCTCCTTTAATTGCTACATTGCTGGGGACATTTTTGTCTAGCTGGTTCTGTGTTGGTACGCTAGTACCATGTCCCCTGTCTCCTTTGGTCACTGGGTGTTTACTAGATTTACTAGCCTTTATAGGAGCTATTACTGGGGAATTATTTCCATTCGTTGGCCCAGGAACATCTTTTTGGTTTGGAGGTACCTTATTACCTATCTGCGGTGAATCTGTCAGCTTCTGTTCAGCAGAGATGAGGCTATTTTTGGAGTGTAGCTTGGTTAGTGCCTTCAAGGAGAAAAAATTATCGAGAGTCCCTTGTTCAAAACTGTCGAGCCTCTTTGATAAGGTTTTTACCCTCTCAAGAACCGGCAATATAAGGGACTTCACGATCTGCTCAATTTGGGCAATAAGAGGAATATCTTTTGGGGGACTTAATGGACTAATCAAGTTAAGGCTATCACTAGGTAACGGAGCGGTGTTAATGTCAGTAAGTCCATGGCTTGCTGGAGCAGAGGATTTCTCCAGCAGAGCCTCCATTCTTTGCCAGAAACATTCACTGATTGATGGACCACTGCTTTCAGCTAGGGTGGTTGCTACATCAGATACATAGCTGCTCTCATTCCTCTCCTGAGATACTTTATGTTTAGCAGCCACTAACTTTTTCCTACTGCCCCCAACGTTCCCCTTGATCTTCTGGGCAGCAAAAGCTTCTCTGGTAGCCAGTTCCTACCCGCGCCTGGCCCGCTGCCCTCTGGTAATCACACGCGGATTGTAACTACTTGTGCTATGGTCTGCATCAGAAATCGAAGTCGAGCTTAGTGACCTTGTACAATTCTCGTTATCTTTGGGAACATGTGCCTGAGATGAGAGAGTAGTCGGGGTCTGGGATTGCCTATCAGGAAGGGATGGAGGTAGAATCTCAAGCGATATATTGCTCCTCTCGGGGGCTACAGCCTGGGTTGGTGAGACGTGGCGAGCACCAGGAAGAGAAACAAAGGAAGGTGCCAAAATTTAATCTTGAGAGTTGGTGGTAAATATTGATATTTTAGAGGTGGGCAAAGGGGGGAGAGAGCCCGCAGGAAGCGAGAGGCGGCGTTCTGTACTTTCTATGGCGTTTGCCACCACCCCGATGGTTTGTTGCAGCATGCGATCTATCGCTGTAAGGCTGGGGAGCTGAAGATTTGAGGCTGCATTTTGCTTGGATGCAGGGGCAGATCTCGGGGGGTTACGCCTTACCATTCTTAAACACTCTTAGTGTAAGTTTGATAACACAAAATCAGGTACTAATTACGCTGCTAATACTTACAGAAACCACACTAAGTACAGCACGATATAATGCCCTAGTGAAATGGGGCTCCTCTAGCAAGTATTTCGATGTAACAATAATACTTGGTTTAACACCAACTCAAAGTTATTCAAAGGTCAGTTTACAAAATCATAGGACAACCTGTAAAAGTGCTGTGGCAGGAGGCCAATGATCCAAGAGGGGTGGCCCGGCCCGGCCTCACCCGGCCACTAACGGCAACAAAAGGTCCCGCCCTTGTCCCGGGACGCTCCCGCGCAGCGGGCGTCTGGATCACTTATGTATCACGTGTGGCAGCCATGGGTGGGACTCAGAGCCGAACGCGGGACCAGCTGGTTCAGCTCGGGCAGGGACTCCAGGAACTTGGAGTCCCTGCTAGCGTTCGGCGTGATCTTTCTTCAAGCCCCCTAGCCGCACAGCCAGCACACGCAAACTGCCCAGTGGCCAAAGCTCCCTCCACCAGCTTCAAGCCACGAAGTGGCACCCGGGGAGCGGGTGCGGCGAGAAATAGCGTTTGAATCCTGAGTCTCCTTCCGCGGCAACAGTGGCAGCAGGACTCCGCTCGCAGGTAAGGACACAGACACGCAACAATCCCAATAAAGCAAGGGGCAGCTGGGCTTTAAGCGAGAGGCGGCCGTGGGCGGGGCTCAGAGCCAAATGCGGGACCAGCTGGTTCAGGTCGGGCAGGGACTCCTGGAACTTGGAGTCCCTGCTAGCGTTCGGCGTGATCTTTCTTCAAGCCCCCTAGCCGCACAGCCAGCACACGCAAACTGCCCGGTGGCCAAAGCTCCCTCCACCAGCTTCAAGCCACGAAGTGGCACCCGGGGAGCGGGTGCGGCGAGAAATAGCGTTTGAATCCTGAGTCTCCTTCCGCGGCAACAGTGGCAGCAGGACTCCGCTCGCAGGTAAGGACACAGACACGCAACAATCCCAATAAAGCAAGGGGCAGCTGGGCTTTAAGCGAGAGGCGGCCGTGGGCGGGGCTCAGAGCCAAATGCGGGACCAGCTGGTTCAGGTCGGGCAGGGACTCCTGGAACTTGGAGTCCCTGCTAGCGTTTGGCGAGATCTTTCTTCAGGCCCCCTAGCCCCACAGCCAGCACACGCAAACTGCCCGGTGGCCAAAGCTCCCTCCATCAGCTTCAAGCCACGAAGCGGCACTCGCGGAGCGGGTGCTGCGAGAAATAGCGTTCGAATCCTGAGTCTCCTTCCGTGGCAACAGTGGCAGCAGGACTGCGCTCGCAGGTAAGGACACAGACACGCAACAATCCCAATGAAGCAAGGGGCAGCTGGGCTTTAAGCGAGAGGCGGCCGTGGGTGGGCCTAAGAGCCAAACGCGGGACCAGCTGGTTCAGGTCGGGCAGGGACTCCTGGAACTTGGAGTCCCTGCTAACGTTCGGCGTGATCTTTCTTCGGGCCCCCTAGCCCCACAGTCAGCACACACAAACTGCCCAGTGGCCAAAGCTCCCTCCACCAGCTTCAAGCCACGAAGAGGCACCTGCAGAGCGGGTGCGGCAAGAAATAGCGTTCGAATCCTGAGTCTACTTCCGTGGCAACAGTGGCAGCAGGACTCCGCTCGCAGGTAAGGACACAGACACGCAACAATCCCCTGCGGAAAACAATCACTGAATAGTTGGACCTTAATCTGGTCTCTGTGCTGCGGATGACTATTTTTTGGCAGGCCCTTTCAAGTGTATGTTGTTAGGAAGGGCATAGCAAAGGAAGCTGAGACATTGAAATTGATGACTTGAAATTTCTCTTAGGTAGCTGGAAAAGATTATACACGGGATCGAAATTATGCCACCCTTTCCTCAATAATTGAACCATTTAGCAATTACAGAGAGGTTGAAGAGCAGGAAGGGGGATTCTTAGGAAAGCAAGTTAGGAATTTTGTATTATTAGATGTTAGAAATGGGGTTTCTGGTTGGCCAGGGTATGCTCCTCAGCCCGGCAGAATCCACCACTCTGGTCAGAGTAAGAGAGTTACACTGCTGACCCCCTTGGTAGCTTGGCAGAGCAGTTAGGCTTATCCTAGAGGCAATGTGTAAAGCGTTTGCACAACACACGCACACACACTTATATAAAAATATTCTTTGTATTATACAAAAACACATTAGATCACAATCACATAAACCCTTGCGCCATCTAGGCAATTGTCATTTATGATCACATAGATCATAAATCACTTTGCCAACCAGACAATTATCATAACATCAGTTCGAGCCCAAAGTAATTACTTATAAGTGGCACACGTCACAAAGACTTTATCACTGTAAATATTATGCAGATCTTGAAATGATACTTGTTATCCTGTTAAAAGGCCTAAAATTACATAAATCATAATATCAGGGCCTAAAAAGCAGGTTATGTCAGAAATCACTCATGGCTGCTGGTCATAATATGCAAGTCCTGGAAATGTAGGGGAACACAACCTCCATCACAAAATCAGGGCAGAAGTAAGAAGCAGTTGGGAAATGACTAAAAACACAGGTAGAAATACCTACATCAACCTATTGGAGCTGGTATGGCAACAATAATAATTAAGGCACAGAAATTACCAATTTCCACCCTGAACACGAAAGCCTCAGTGCACCTGCATTTGTTTGACATGTTATATGGTAATTCCTGAATGTCTCCTGTATTCAGCACAATGGGGGCCTCCATTGAGGCTTCACCCAAGAAGGTGACAGAAAAATACCTCACTAGGTAAGTTCTGTCTAGAAGGGGGGGGGGAGGTACCAATGTATGTAACGGTGTTGGGGAATCTTGTCTGCCACCCCCACTCCTGCATACTGAAATACCAGATAAAGCTGCTCGCAAACACGTGTTGCAACTGCTGAAGACAATGGCAGCCCCCCAGGGCAGGAGTTTCAGCAGGGCACAGGTCCACCCACAGGGGAAGCGCGGCATGATGGCACTACTTTCAGGCATATCGCTAGTACTCGTAGGAGCATCGGTGCACTCTGGGCAGACTTGGGAGCACAATGCTCTTAGATCCTAGGGTCTACGGTAACAGCGGTCCCCTCCGAGCTTTGGCAATTGATCATCTGGTGTACGAGTGGAGCACAACAATGACCGTTCAGTCGGCGCATCACCGGAGGAGAGTGTCACAGGGCCTGTCGTGGATCAAAAAACCACCAAGTTCGCCGCACGCCCTTCGGGCGGGCACGCATCACCTCTACTTTGTCGCATTGCTGTCAAGATGCCATATTCTCGCATCGCACTGGATCATCGCAATGCTTCGAGGCGCCATCTTGTCGCATCGGAACCGGAGTGCAGGAAGAGTCGATGCATTGCCGTCTCTGCGACCCTTTTGTTTGTTTTGTGTTACGCATCCCAGGTACTTTATGAGTCACATTTCATCATCTACAAGTTTATTTTTGTAACAACCTTTCTAAAGACATTCTACTGAGTTTTGTATGTTGGATTCTTGTCGTTTTGGTCTTGTGTAGTTTAGATAAAGATATTTTATTTTTCTAAACTGGTGTGGTGTCCATTTGTAGTGTTTTCACTGTGTTACTGGGGGTGTTGGTACAAATACTTTACACATTGCCTTTGGGATAAGCCTGTCCGCTCATGCCAAGCTACCATCGGGGTGAACAGGGGTTATCTAAAGTGTGTATCCCCCTTAACCTGACTAGAAGCAAGGGTCTCTATTTGGTCAAAGGTACCTACCTCTGCCAACTAGAGACCCACATTCTAACAGTTTTTCTCCTGCCTGCTGCACATTGGTAGTCAATCCTAATGGAGATTAAATTGCAATTGTCAGGAATCGTCTCAGCCGCGCCTGCCTAACGTTTTAAACTACAGATCCCAGAAGGCTTCAGTCATGTGTACTTGATAAATAGTGGGCGGAGCCTTAGCACGTTGTGCGTGATTCTGTTTTGTTGCCTGCAACATTGCTCTGATCGGGCCCCTGGGGAGCATCTTGCTGGTCAGAGATCTAGGTTAAGCCAGTTCTGTGCTTCCCAGAATAAGGTACTGTGTGCGCGTTTTCTGCCGAGAACGCTTGTTTCCTTTTCTGAGCAAGGAGCGCGAGGGGCTCTGCTATCAGCTCCTCAGTTTTGAAGCAGAGAGGCTTCTCCGTATTGTGCTATCTCTCGTTGGGAGAGCCGTTTTCTTGTTTGGTGAAGAGGGCGGAATGCGGAGGTGTGTTCCTCGCATTACCGTCATGAACAAGAGTCTTTGGGGGAATTGCTATCGCGGAAGGCTGTAGTATTCCGCTACGCCTTGCCGTAATAGTATCCGTGAGTCTGGTGACCAGGAACTTTCATTTGTGGATTACAGATACCAAGGCGGAGGACGGTGGTAATTTCACTACGTGTTGCCGGATTGGGGGACATTAACTATTGGATTATGGATTATGGAATAATGACTGTCTATGCTTTATGGAACATATAAGTGCCAAAGCAGAGAACTGTAGTGAGGTCAACTACGTTCTGCCGTGTTTGGAGTTCGATTGGATTTTAGGAACTGTACTATTGTTCGTTTAGATTCGTGGGGAAACTAGGAGACGAATTTATGTTATCTTTTACTTTATTAATACTTGGGTCTCTGCCTGATATCATTGAGGATCATCAAATACTAGGAGAGCACCCCAATATTTATTGTTTGAAAGGGAACAGACAGAGTAGGTTCCCAGAGCTCTTATCTCAAATATGGGAATTGTTATTTGCTCTGTCACCAGCTTGATATGTATTTTTGTATTCCTTAGGGAGAAGAGACATATGAGTTCTTTCGACTTCTTTGTTTGGATTGGGAGCGTAGAGACAGGCCTTCAGGTGAAAAGGTCTCGCCTTAGTGAGAATTTATGAGACTAGTTGTTTATGTGAGTGTATATCTATAATCGTGTGTTTTCTTTTTCAGCCTCCCTTCTCTGCTGTTCCCTTCCTTTCCTGTCTCTCGCTCGATCGCCCGAACACCCTGTGTATGGCTATGTCAGGTTGTTGGTGAGGTCAGGAGGTGGACATTCTTGCTACATTCTGGATCCCGCAGAGTGCGTCCTGACAGCAATAGCGACAACTTGTAAACAACGGTCACTAGATAGCCCTTGAAGTCTGTGTATATTCGTGTTGCCATAAAACCTTAGCTTTCCTGAGGCATTGTAAAGTACATGGAAGGGTGATAGACAGGGTGACCAGATGTCCGGATTTTCCCCGGACAGTCCCGGTTTTCGGAGCAGTGTCCCGATGTCCCAACACTTTGCTTTAAATGACAGAAATGTCCCGGTTTTTGTGCAGTGGCCAGGTTAAACAGAGAAATTTACAGTTTTTTAAATAGTGTTTCCCACCGAAACACTATTTAAAAACCGGGACATTTCTCTGCTTACTGCTCACAAATGCTGGGACGGATCTCTTTTGAGCTCTCCATTTTTGCCCTCAGGATGAAAAAAAATCTTACTGCTGCAGCAATACCACCCCTCACTGCCTTCAAAGTGACCCATTATAGTACTTTCACAGTCTCAATATCCCAGAATTGGAGCATTTTCAATGTTATGTACAGCAAAGCCAAATGTGTTGCTTATTTATCTTAAGCAGTTAACAACAACTGACAAAGCTAATAGTCCTGGCTTGTTGTAAGTGTATTTTGACAAGTATTATTTATCTGAATAAAATGACAGAAGCAGCAAATTTTTCGGGTGGGGGACTATGGTAAGCATAGACTTTTTAGCTTTTTTGTTTTAAACCACGCCCTTAATTACATTGACCACACCTCTTTGAGAGACCCCCCAGTTTTTTCATCCCACTTAAAGCCTGGCTACTCCTGTCATGTCACCTGTTCTTTGTAGAGCGTTGTGTGGGACTTCAGCGGGCTGCTATGTTTCGGAGCTCTGGGAGGGAATTGGCTGCATGAGAGGTTGAAGGGAGTGTGTGGGGATCGGGTTGTGCATGAGTGGTGATGTGGTCAAGTTACTGCAGCCTCCAAGCCTACTCGGGTAGTATTTCTACTACATCTGAAGGCCGTGTGTGATGTAGAAGTGGTTAGACGACTGCGGGTGCAGTTGTCTCATGGGACATGGTGAGATATACAGGGTCAGAGGCGAGCTGTGCTTGCTGTGACCTACAACATGTCTGTGCTGTAGTACCCTTCTCTACATGACTCAGACCACCTACCTGGGCGTAGGCTGGGGGCTGGACAGTTCAACCAGAAATGATGGCTTAAAATTGGACAGTTACTGTCCCCGGAAGAAAGGCACTCCCCAAAAGAGAGTGAAGACCTTAACAATACTTCAAAAACCAGCGCTCACGGATACCACTAAGGGGATTAAAGCTGTCCTAATTAATGCATGCTCACTATTAAAATATAACACAGAAATTGCAGAAATTAATGAAAGTCATAAGCTTGATCTGGCCTTTATAACCAAGAATTGGGCAGATGCAGCGTCAGACCCAGAGCTGACACTAGCACTCCCCGCAGGCTATACCATGACCAGAGCATACAAGCTTGGGGAGGCTAGCTATCATTTCCAGAGAAGAACTGACTATGAAATGCTAGCCTTCCGGATACTACTTAATAACAACCATACACTAAAAGGACTTCTTATATATCGTCCACCGAAGGCCCGGAACCCTCTGATGGACTGTATCAGTCCCTTCTTGTAATCCAGTATAAACTGTTCTGATTTTACAGTAATAGGAGATTTTAACTATCACCTAGAAAATGAAGCAGGCCACAACACTTCCACACTTATTGATGCTATGGCAGGGTTCTCATTGGGACAGATAGTTGTGCAAGATACACATGTCGCTGGAAATACCCTGGATGGAATCTTTACCTCTAATCCCAGGCTAAAAATTCTGGAAGTTATCCCTATCCCTTGGTCGGACCACAAAGCTATAATTCTCACTGTACGGGCTACCTGGCAACAAACATCATCAATTAGCACACCAACCTCGGTCACTTACCATAATCGGGCGAAAATCAACCTCCCTAACCTACAGGCCCTATTACTCGCATCGAAACCAAGCCTGGTTTCTTACTCCAATGCTGTGGTTCATAGATTAACCACCTGGATTGAAACAGCAGTAGATGCGTTAGCCCCTAAACCGAGCTTTCTGCCCAAAAGGAAAAAACCCTCTGAAATTTGGTTCTCAGAAAAACTCAGAGAACAGAAAAAAGTGTGCAGAAGGTCCGAAAGAAAGTGGTGAGCTAATTACGATCAGGTGAGGAAAATTGAATATGCATATACTCTGTCAGAATACAAGAAATTGATCATTGAGGAAAAAAGCAAATATTTTACAACCAAAATATTGGAGGCCAAGAACTCCAGCAGAGAGCTGTTCGCTACAGTAAAAAAAAACTAGCCAATCTCCCAGCTAAATCTCAGATGATAAATAGCCTGGAATTTTGTAACACTATTGGACAATTTTTCATAAACAAAGTTGAGACAGTGTATGAAACCTTTAGAAATAGCAATCACTCCTCCTCCAAGATAACTAAGCCAGGGCTACATACACACGCACCCGGCACAGGTTTCTCCTTTTCCTTGCCCACGGTGGAACAGATCACTCAAGTGGTGAAGACAAACAAGTCAGGAGCCCCATCTGACCCTTGCACTAACGTTTTCCATCTGTTCCCAGAAATACTCAGTGAGCAACTTAGAATATTGTTCACAGAAATAATGCAGTCAGCCTGTTCCCAGAGGCGTGGAAGACAGCCTCAGTCCTATCTCTGTTAAAGAAACCCAACCTCGACCCTAAGCAACCTAGCAGCAACAGTCCTATCTCTAGGATTCCTTTTCCATGTAAGGTGTTGGAGAAATTACTCAACATGCAGATTACAACTTTTATTTTCCGCCGGAGACCTCCTGGGCCATTCACAATATGGGTTTAGAGAGGGCCACGGAACAGAGACTGCTCTGGTCATGGCAGTAGAGGACCTCAGAAGAACATTGGATGCAGGAGGGAAGGAGGCCTTGATCTTGTTATATTTATCGGCGGCCTTCAATCCAGTCAACCATGAAATTTTAATTGGTAGACTAGCAGAGCTGGGATTCCAAGATACCACCCTTACTCTACTGTCATTCTATCTAATGGACAGAAATTTTGTAGTAGAAGTGGATGGATCGGCATCCAAATCTCTCAAACTGCCATGAGGGGTGCCTCAGGGCTCCTCCTCGAGTACCACACTTTTTGATATCTTTGTGGCTCTTCTGGCAGCGATCATCAGGCAATGTGGTTTCTCGGTGGTCTCCTATGCCGATGACACCCAGGTGGTGGTATCAGTCTCAAATAATGTTGAAGAGACAGCTGAATGTTTCAACATCTGCATGTCACAGATAAATACATGGATGCCAACTAACTGCCTTAAATTGAACAGAAGTTCTGCTGCTAGGGTCCAACGCCTCCTTTTGGTCTCAAAGATGGTGGTCGGCTGATCTGGGCGAATGCCCAATTCCAATCCCTAAGGTTAGGAACCTAGGGGTTGTATTTGTTGATAGATTGACATTTGAGTGTTAAATTAACAAGCTTTCCTTCACATTCTGGGATATTTTAAAGATGATCAGGAAGATCTGCCCTTTTAATACCCTGGATGCATTAAGATCGCTGGTCACAACCTTGGCTCTTTCCAGACTGGACTATGGCAATGTCCTATATGTGGGGATACAGTCCCAGTTTTTATTGAAACTGCAGCAAATGCAGAATGCAGCAGCTAGATTAATACTGGACATCCCCAAATATGAATCAGTCTCCTATAGATTGAGAGACCTCCACTGGCTCCCAGTGGAAAAAATAATGACGTTTAAATCACAATGCCTAGCATATAAGACCCTACAGAGTAAAGGAACACTGTATCTGAGGACACATCTTAAAAGGTAAATGCCAGCCAGAAATGTTAGGTCAGCTCATTCAAAACTACTTTTAATACACAGGTACAAGCAGGTTCCCAGGGGGGGGGCAGAAGCTTCCTATTAGGGATGGCGAAAAACTGGAACCACTTACCGATCCCCATAAAGAGCAGCACATCGCTCATGTCATTTAGAAGACTGCTGATAACATGGTTCTTAGCCAACTGACATGTTCATATATTGTATTAGTATCACTGGATCCTGCCAAACTTCAGCGTTACTGCCAATTCCAGCACCAAGACGCCCTTGGGCATACGTGCGCTTTACAAATCTATAAATCAAATCAAAATGCACTTGGGAAAATGTTTTTGAGCACTATGATGTCATGGGTTTTATCACAGCAAAGAATGGATGCATTCACAATGCCTTGAGGTGCTTTTAAAGCTCCTCAACAGGAGACACTTATATACAACAGCAGCATGCACAGATCGACATCACCAGTAACATACTGCATCTATTTTGGAGTTAGCCTTATACCTGAGAAATGGCACAGTCCCCGTCCCCCCGCCCTCATGTCAGAGGGGGAGACAGGCCTATTGTCACAGCCCATCACACACCTCAGAGGCACAGACAGACCTTCTCTCATCCCTCCCCTCCCCTCATCTCAGAGACACAGACAGGCCTACCTCCTCAGCCCTTCCCACTTCATAGTACCTTTTGTCTCCCTTTATCTTCATTCGTCCCCTTCTCAACTTCTGGCATGGGGCAAGTTTTGTAACCATTTTTGAAATTTACAAGTTTTGGATGCCGTTCTTGGCATTGTTAGAGCAAAAACCCAGCATCCTATAATGCAAATGCTGTTAGGTAAAACAATCCATTGATGTTTTGTCACACATCTGATTTGTCATCTGTAATTCTTCATCTGTGTCAGTGGGGGCGGCTGTCATTGTAGTCCCTTTTCTATGTCTCTGACAGCTGTCATATAGTCCTACTTTTATGTTGACCGTCACTGCAAACTGTAGTCCTACTTATATGTCTATCAACTGTCCCGGTTTTTTGTTTTAAGAATCTGGTCACCCTACCTACAGATGTGCTGCAAAAGACAGAACTTGCCCCAGACAGCTCACAACTAGTGCAACACACCAGAATATACAAAAACCCAGTAACAGCTAAACTTTCAACTATGGGCAAGAAGGACAAGAAACAGTTGCACTTGAACTTTGAATCACCCCACTTCACAAGGCCGCCAAGCGTGCACTCGGACACAGAATTGAAGGCTCCACTGCTAGAAGTCACATTGCTATTAATGCAAAAAAGCCTACAAGCAATTAATGGCAAGATCGACACGCTGACGCAGCGCATGGACAGTATGGGCGGCAAAGCTGGATAAGCAAGTGGCCCGTTTGACCTCAGCGGAGCAGCAAATATCCTCAGTGGAGGAAGAGTAAAATAAAACCGCTGGTAGATGTAAAGTCATGTAGAAAGTGCTGGACGTAATCAAAGCGCAGAATGAAGAATTAGATGCGTGATCCCGCCGCAATAATCTTCGTATTATGGGGGTGCCCCAAAGTACAAATACAGGCGGCCTGGAGGACTATATTGAAACCATGCTTAAAGATATTTTATGAACCATTAAGAAAATGGGGTATCACCCAGCACGGCCACAGGACCTGGGTATCAAATAGTATACTAAACGATTGGTCCTAGACCTACAGTTATACAATGCTAATGAATCAAAACGTTTTTTATATATAATTCCTAGGACTTAATCCTGAAATAGAAAAACTTCAAAGATAGCCAGGTATAATAAAGAGTGAAAAAAGGTTTGTGCTCAAGTGAAAGAATAGAAAAATGGGGAACAGGAAAGAATTAACTTTCCGGTGAACATCTCTCGTCATTGATGGACTGAGAAACCTTTTTATTTATTTTGATGATTGGAGCACATCATTTACTGGTGGCTAACCTCCTTATGTTGGGGCGCTGTCCTACTATAATTTAGGTTTTCTCCCACGCCCCCGTCCTGAGGAAGACCCGTAGCTGAGGTGTTGATCCACCCACCAACGCGCAAGAGTCGAAACGTCGACGAAACCCCCTTTCCCACCCCCAAAATTGCTAAGCCTTTCTTTCCTGTTCCCCCTGTTCCCAGAATGATGCCAATTTTAGAATCATCTCATTAAATACGTGGGTCAGACTCATATGTAGGGAATTGTACCTCATTTTGAAATTATTGGATTTTCCTTCTAATTCATTTTTCTATTCTTTCACTTGAGCACAAACCTTTTTATCACTCTTTATTATACCTGGCAGCATCCCGTTGCGTTTTTTGAAAACTGTTTTTACTGATATGTATATATTAATGTAAAATAAATAGCAAACTAAACAGCAGTTTATGCATTATTGATGGGTACACCTTTTGATTTTGTGTACAGAAACGTATTTGGCTATCTTTGATGTTTTTCTATTTCAGGATTAAGTCCTAGGAATTATATATAAAAAACTTTTCGATTCATTAGCAGTGATAACTGTAGGTCTAGGGCCAATCGTTTATTATACTAAAGATATTTTAGGAGCGGAACACCTCTCCCAGGTCCAGATTGTTGAAAGGCCACACAGATCACTGACCCCTAGGCCCCCACTGGGTGTGCCCCAAGGCCATCTTAGCTAGGTTATGGAATTACAGAGACCGGGATGCAGCACTGAGACTGGTGAGAGACAAAATGAAAATTAACTATCAAGGGAACGAAGTGGCCTTTTATCCAGACTTCATGATAGCTGTACAAATAGCACGCACAGAATTTGCAGATATAAAAAAGAAGCTTCACATGGCAAGCATTCTATATGAAATGATGTACCTGGCGCGCCTCAGCGTCATGCATGAGGGCAAACTCAGATTTTTCACGACGCCAGGCACAGCCATGGATTTCCTGCAGCAGATGCAACAGAACCAGCCGGGATCACCGCGCTCAGTCACATCTGAACACTCGGAATGATACCAGGACCGATCAGCCTGTGCACAATCTCTAGAACAATTAAAAAGAAAGATGGATGGTGCGCCATGAACAACCTGAACAATCAGCTCTCACGGCTGCATAATAAGGACTGACTGGCGGTCGTATGCTGCAAAATGGTCATAATGGTAGTAAGCGGTATGGTAAATATACATGTGAAAATAGCAGTTGCAGAAAGAACTAATAGTGCACACAGAAAATGAATATAATGCAATTTGAGTGATATTGTAAGGTTATTAAAAAAACTCGGAGGGGAAGCACACCAGGTTTAAAGACATGCGGGTAGATAAAGAACTCAAACTGCTATAGCATATATAGATGGCACCCTACATCGTATAAATTGCAACAACCCAGGTGTATACCTATAGAATGGGTATGATTACCACAATATGTCATGATGACGCTTGCCCAATATAAAGTGTCTGCCCCCCTGTACACCAGGCGGGACCTTTAGGCTCTAAGCTGCCCCTACAAGGGTGTACCCCAACATCTAAGCAACTTGTAGACAAGAGGAGAACGTAGCTTTATCTGGGAAATGTTATTTTTTGTTGTATTGCTTATTTGGGAATTTCTTTGGCATGAATGGGATGTTGAAGCGGAAGGGGGATGGGGGACTTTTGTTGTTCATACTTAGTGCGGTGCATCATAAATATGACTGCAGAAGCGTAGTGCACATGGAGTGTTTGGAGCACCAAGTCAAGTCAAGTCAAGTCAATAAATTTATATAGCGCGCTACATACCCAGAGGGTCTCAAGGCGCTTGAGGAAGGGTGGTGAATTACTTGTCAAATATCCACGTTTTAAGTTGCTTTCTGAATGCTAGGTGGTTCTGAGTAAGGCGAAGATGAGTGGGAAGTGAGTTCCAGGTTTTAGCTGCCAGGTAGGAGAAGGATCTACCTCCCATGGTGGTTTTGTTGATGCGAGGTACAGTGTCGAGGGCTTGGTTGGAGGATCGTAGCTGGCGGGAGGGGGTGTAGAAGGACAGTCGTGTGTTGAGGCATTCGGGTCCGATTTCGTAGAGTGCTTTGTGTGCGTGGGTTAGGAGCCGGAAAGTAATCCTCTTATTGACGGGGAGCCAGTGGAGGTTTTTCAGGTGGCCAGAGATGTGTTCTTTACGCGGTATGTCTAATATGAGCCTGGCTGAAGCGTTCTGGATGCGTTGGAGTTTTTTCTGGATTTTTGCGGTGGTACCGGCGTAGAGCGTGTTTCCGTAGTCCAGTCGGCTCGTGACCAGAGCGTGAGTGACTGTTTTTCTAGTTTCGGTGGGGATCCAGCGAAATGTTTTTTTGAGCATGCGAAGAATGTTGAAGCAAGATGAAGAAACGGCGTTGATTTGTCTGTTCATTGAGAGTGAGGAATCCAGGATGATGCCCAGGTTGCGTGCGTGGTCCGTCGGGATAGGTACTTTTCCAAGGGCCTCTGGCCACCAAGAGTCATCCCAGGCGGAGGGGGAGGTGCCTAGGATGAGGACGTCTGTTTTGTCTGAGTTCAGTTTCAGACGGCTGTGCTTCATCCATTCGGCTACTTCTTTCATTCCTTCATGCAGGTTGGTTTTGGCCGTGTTCGGGTCTTTGGTGAGTGATAGGATCAGTTGAGTGTCGTCGGCGTAGGAGATGATGTTGAGGTTGTGTTGGCGTGCGATGGCCGCGAGGGGGCTCATGTATACGTTGAAGAGGGTGGGGCTGAGTGAGGACCCTTGGGGTACGCCGCAGATGACTTCAGTGGCCTCTGACTTGAATGGTGGGAGGCGGACTCTCTGGGTTCTTCCGGTGAGGAACGAGGTGATCCACACCAGAGTAAGACACAAAGGCAATATTATGTAGAATACCATCAAGGCTGAAAAAAAATTAGACTTTTGACTTGGAATGTCAGAGGATTGAATAATCCCAAAAGGATTCGACGTGTGTTTGCATATTTAGATAGGCATCATGTTCAATAGCCCTGATGCAAGAGACATCTCAACAAATTACGGGATACTCGCGGAGGGAGGTGTTGAGGGCGGCCGATTCTTACTCCGCAAGGGGAGTTATTATACTAATTAAAAAGGGTACTTCTTTCACACTCACCCACACTATATCTGATGATAAGGGCAGCCACACAATGGTACAGGGTAAACTAACTGGCACAGAAATTACCATTGTAAATATGTATGGACCTAACGTCGATGACCCTTATTTTTATCAACAGTTGGAGAGCAGTCTATATGCTCTGCAACCCACAATAATCTGGTGGGAAGGAGATATGAATACTTACTTAGACCCTAATCTGGATCGCAGTGCCAACGTAGAAGGCCACTGGATTCAAACTAGCCTGGCTGATAAGTGGTGATTTCTCGAAACTGGCCCCAGAATGCTTGTTTCTGGTCCAGAGAGGACCTGGCTTGGCAGTTCCGGCTGGACTGCTCCCATGAGGCACAGGGTCAAGACTGGGTCTAAACTAGGGTGGCATGGTGAGCAACAGAACAATGGATTTAACCCAGATCTTTTGACTGGGGGTAAATGTTTGATTTGCTATGCATTCCGTCCATCATCTTTGTGACTTATGATTCCAGCAAGGGCAGGACAAAGTGCCCCACCAAGTGGTGGTTATTCCATGACTTCACCCTAGACCTGCTGCATCACCGGGCATTCCCAAACCATATGGTAAAAAAACTGCCTCATGTGCTCTACATCTAGGGCATGCAGAGGATGACTAAGGAAACATGCCCTTGATGCATTTCAGGCCGAGGTGTGCCTGATGCAAATAGTTAAATTGCGTGTAACAGAAGCATGGATTATGTGAAACCCCCTTTACATGTTGTAACATTTTGTAACCAGAAACTGTCTGTGAATTGCATCTCAAGGTCTGCCATCCATCGGTCTTTAGCCCTGTTGTCTGACTTGCAGTGAGAAGAGCGCAATGAACCTAAAGGGCTGCAATAATTTACAGAGTGCTTCTGCATGACAGGATTGCTTGCAGGGGTGGTGTAGTGTAGTTATTGCATGTTGTACAGAGTGATACTACAGGAAATCCCCTGCCACAATGCCATAAGTGTCCATAATCTACTGTAAGGGCATTAGCGCATCCGCCTGGAAAAGGTCCCTCATTTGGTGAATCTCTGCCTTTCTCCAAGACAAAATGTCATGGTGTTGGGTCTCCTCCTAGAGTGTCAGCAATCACCAAACGGGGATCCGTTGCGAGGACGGCGGATGGGGCCCCTTGCCTTTCTCATAGGCATGCCAGCAATAACATACTATATTCATCAGATCCACTTCTCATTCAACAAATCCACCGCACACCTCTACTTCCGCCGTTTACCCTGCAGAAGCTGGAACAGAGTCACAGAAGATCAACTCACCACCTTCCTCAATCACACATCACCACCGACATCCTCAGACATCAACATCACAGCACTCAACGTCCACCAATGGATCGCAAAGTGCACTGACACCATTGCCCCCTTCAAGAAAGCCACTGGTAAACAACATGTCAAGAAAGCAAGCTGTTTCACCCCCACATTTAAATACTCCAGGCACACCTGTAGATGGACCGAGAAGACATGGATGAACACGAAAACCCTGAAAGCCAACCCTGCCTTCAAAGCAGCCACCACAGCATACCATCACCTCATCAAAACCACAAAGTAGAAGGCCCTCCAAAACAGAATCTCCAACAATGCACACAATAGCAAAGCCCTCTTCATCATCTTCAAGGAGGTTGTCAAACCCAATAGCGAGGCCACAGACGACCCACCCTCCCAAGACCTCTGCAACAGACTCAGCACCTTCTTCTACGACAAGATCATGACTATCTGTGATAACTTCGACACCCAGGACCACTGTGCCAGCAACCACCACAGCTGGTCCCCACTCACTAAGGACGACACCATAATGATTATGAAAAGCATCCACTCCGGAGTACCTTTGGACCCCTGCCCGCACCGCATCTCCCACAGAGCCGCCTCCACCATTGCACCTGTGCTATGCCGAGCCATCAACTACTCATCTGAGACCGCCACCTTCCCCCGACACTCTTCGATCAACCCCCTCCTGAAGAAACCCTCAGCAAACCCGATGGACCTCAAAAACTTCAAGAACTTCAGGACCATCCAAAGTTATCGAAATAGCTATCAATGCCCAACTCACCGACTTTATCGAAACCAACCATGTCCTGGACATCTCCCAATCTGGATTCAGAAGTAATCATAGCACCGAGACCACTCTGCTCGCTGCCACCGACCACATCTGCTCCCACCTCTAACAGGGCGAAACCGTGGCCGTCGTCCAATTGGACCTCACGTCAACCTTCGACACCATCTCCCACCACAACCTAGCCACAAGACTCCACAATGCTGGTATCCGAAACAAGGCCCTCAACTGGTCTGCTCCATCGTCACTGGCAGAACCCAACGGTTTAGACTCCCACCGAACCCCTCGAACCTGACAGAGATCAGCTCCCTCAGCCCCACCCTCTTCAAAGTCTATATGGCCCCAATCGCAGCCCTCGTCAGGAAACCATAGGCTGATCATTGTCACCTATGACTACGACACCCAGCTGATCCTCTCCCTCACCATAGAACTCACAGTCGCCAAGAACAACTTCCATGAAGGAATGAAAGCTGTTGCAGCCTGAGTGAAGGACAGCTACCTGAAGCTCAACTCTGACAAGACAGAAGTCCTCATCCCGGGAGCCGCCTCCTCCACCGGGAATGACTCCTAGTGGCCCTCCGCTCTAGGAAGTCCTAATAACCACACGAACCACCCACAAAACTCCTGCATTGTACTGGACTCCTCGCTTACAATAGACAGCCAGATAAACACTGTCTCCTTGGCCAGATTCAACACACTCTGCCTGCTTTGAAAGACATTCAGCTAGATGCCCACCAAATCCAGGAAGACTGTCACCCATGCCCTCATCAGCAGCAGACTCGACTACAGCAATGCACTCTAAGCCGGCGTCAGCCACAAAGTCCTCTGAAGACTCCAGAATGTCCAGAACATCGCAAAAAGACTACTCCTCAACATCCCCCATGACAGCCACGTCACTCAACACCTCTGCGTCCTCCACTGGCTCCTAGT
The DNA here is from genome assembly GCF_964263255.1 of Lissotriton vulgaris. NCBI lineage: Eukaryota > Metazoa > Chordata > Amphibia > Caudata > Salamandridae > Lissotriton > Lissotriton vulgaris. Next base: position 945,971,754 of record NC_141699.1, on the reverse strand, counting down.
CGACAGAAGAATAACCGTTAAACGCCTCACCCACGCATACAAGACCCTTCACAACACCTGAACCACTGCCTCACATTCCACGTACCCAAAAGACACCTTTGCTCTACCCAGCTTTCCCTGGCTACCGTCCCACGAATCTGCAAGATCAGAACCGGAGGAATGCCCTTCTTCTACCTCGCCCCAAGGCATGGAACACCCTCACCATCAACCTCAGGGAATCACACTCGCTGATGCACTTTAGGAAGGACCTCAAGACCTGGCTCTTCGGATGATCTCAGCACTGATCCACTGGGTCCCCTGCCCCCACAGCACCTCCATCCCCTCACAGGTGAGTAGCTGTGCTTTACGAACACTGATTGATTGATTGATGTGATGTGTCTCATGCGGTGGACAAGCTCAGGGGTCCGACTGCCACATATGTTTGGCCACCCGAGGGGACTGCAAATGTTTTTTAAAAAAAATCTTTATTTATGGTTTCAAAGAAAAGAACCAACAATTACAGCTCAAAAAGCCAGCATAATAGTACATCAGCGTAAAATAATTATCAGACCAGGACAGAAGGTAACAGCCGAAGTTTATGAATGACATTGAGTGAACCACACACATAATCTTGCATATAACATCGGGATTCCAGATCTATAAGCATCAATCTATAACATAGCATAAACATTTCCGTAGAAGCCTTAGAAGGTATAAAGCCTAGATATATAACCAGTTTTACTACATTAACAGCATGAGCCCAATAAAACATGCACAGGTTTAAACATGCCCCTACATTGCAGAAAAGAATAACACTACTACTCATCTACAGTGTGCGCATTGTCAGGGGGCTCAGATTGTTCTCGAGCCCAGTCCAGGAATGGCTCCCATATGTCCTGAGGCCTCGAGAACGGGGGCATGAGCTCCCAGAACGGGCTGAGTTGCACATGGCCATATGTGACATCACTTAACCAATCTTTAAGCGAGGGTACCCTCTTCCTACCCCAGCAGTGCGCAACCTGCTGTTTAGCATATAATAACAGGAGTGCATGTAGCTTATGATGTTTGGGTGGTGTGCTCTTCACATACTCCAGTAGTCCCAGAGTCAGCGAGGGGGCGTCCGTCCTACCCACAATTTGGTTTATTGCCACAAAGATCTGCAACCAAAAGTCAGCTATTCGTGGGCATTCCCAAGCTACATGCAGAAAAGAAGCGGGGGTGTATCTGCACCGCCAACAGCTATCGTCTTCCCTAAGCCCCATACGGTGCAGACCTACAGGTGTCCGGTAATATCTATGCAGGTATTTGAAATGAATTAAGCGCAATCTATAGTTCAGTGAAAGTTCAGTGAGCTGGTTACAGCAGAAGTCCCACTGGTCCTCTGTAAGCGGAGTGGAGAGTTCACTATTCCAGCACTGCAAAGACTTAGGCGACCCTACCGGATTTGTGTTTTGCATTTGGGTATAAAAGGGTGTGACGACTTTACGGGGAGAGGGGGACTTCAGAATGCTCTCCAAGGCAGGCAGTGTGGGGGGCGGGTGGGGAGCAGGAAAGCCACCCCATAGCGCACGACATGCTGTGCATAGTTTATGATACAGAAATAGCTCAGCAAACGGCACCGCTTGGTCGGTGTCTGGCCCGGGAGGTGACCTAAAAGTGTCCTCGGGGTACAGATCTGCAAATGTATGCAAAGACAGTCTGTTAGTTAGATTACTACTGACCCCATCCCGAATACAGGGAAGCATGGGATTACGCGCCAGTGGAGTGGAAGGAGCGTAAAGCAAGGGAATGGTGCTATTTGGCGAAGAAAGACTGTGCTTATCCATCCAACATAAGACCATGTCATATTGAATACTGGTAAATTCTAACTCGAGAAACACACGGGATACCAAATATTATAGGCGGAATAGGTCATTATATGTGGTATCCCCTAAGGGAAATAGACGTAAAATCTTGTGGAATGATGTAAAAAATGTGACAAGATACTGTAGTCTGCTATCAAATAAGAGGCAACTTCAAGTGGTCAATGTCTAAAGGGTAACCTATGAACCTTAGGGGATACGAGATATTACAGCAATGCATGATCCATACTATTTGGTATTCCCATTGTAAATGATGTTTGAAAGCAAAAGAAAGGGTAACATTTGGTATAAAAATACTGTGCTCCCCCATCCAACAGTAGGCGATGTCAAATTGAATCCTGGTAACTTCTAAGCCGAGAAACACTGGGGATACCAAATATTATAGGCTGCGTAGGCTATTATGTTTGGTATCTCCTAAGGGTACCGGATGCAAAATCTTCTGGAATCATTTACAAAATGTGAAAAGATACCTTAGTCTGCTATGTAATAAAAGACAATGAGAACTGCTCAATGGCTAAAGGGTAACAAATAACACATAAGGGATACGAGATATTAAAGCAATGAGTGAGCCGTAATATTTGGTATCCCAATTGTAAATGATGTTGGAAAGCAAAAAGAAGGCTGCTATTTGGTATATAAATACTGTGCTCTCCCATCCAACATAAGGCAGTGTCAAATTGAATCCTGATAACTTCTAACCCAAGAAACACTGGGATACCATATATCATAGGCCGTACAGGCTATTATATTTGGTATCCCCTAAGGGTACTGGATGTAAAAGGTTGTGAAATGATGTATAAAATATGGAAAGATACTGTAGTCTGATATCAAATAAAAGGCAATTTCAACTGGTCAGTGGCTAAAGGGTTACCCATGAAAAATAGGGGATACCAGATATTACAGCAATGCATGAGCCATAATATTTGGTTCCCCCATAGTGAATGATAGGGAAAGCAAAAGAAAGTGTGCTATTTGGTATACAAATACTGTGCTCCCCCTTCCAACATAAGGCAATGTCAAATTGAATCCTGGTAACTTCTAAGCCAAGAAACACTGGGGATACAAAATATTATAGGCTGCATGGGCTATTATATTTGGGTATCTCCTAAGGGTACCGGATGCAAAATCTTGTGGAATGATTTACAAAATATGAAAAGATACTGTAGTCTGCTATGTAATAAAAGGCAATTTCAACTGGCCAATGGCTAAAGCATAACCAATGAAACATAGGGGATACAAGATATTACCGCAATGCGAGAGCCATAGTATTTGGGGATACCAAATATTATAGGCAGTATATGCAATTATATATGGTATCCCCCAAGGGAACGAGATAAGAAGTCTTGGAGAACAATGTAAAAAAATGTGAAAAGACCCTGTAGTCTGCTATCAAATACAAGGCAATTTCATGTAGTAAAAGGCTGAAGGGTAACCTATAAAACGTACTGGATACAAGATATTACATCAATAGATGAGATATATTATTTGGGATCCCCATAGTAAATGATGTCGTAAAGCAAAAGGAATGGTGCAATTTGGCAAAGAAAAACTGTGCTTATCCATCCAACATAAGACCATGTCATATTGAATACTGGTAAATTCTAACTCGAGAAACACACGGGATACCAAATATTATAAGCGGAATAGGCCATTATATGTGGTATCCCCTAAGGGAAACAGACGTAAAATCTTGTGGAATGATGTAAAACATGTGAAAAGATACTGTAGTCTGCTATCAAATAAGAGGCAACTTCAAGTGGTCAATGTCTAAAGGGTAACCTATGAACCTTAGGGGATACGAGATATTACAGGAATGCATGATCCATACTATTTGGTATTCCCATTGTAAATGATGTTTGAAAGCAAAAGAAAGGGTAACATTTGGTATAAAAATAATGTGCTCCCCCATCCAACAGTAGGCGATGTCAAATTGAATCCTGGTAACTTCTAACCCGGGGAAACACTGGGGATACCAAATATTATAAGACGTATAGGCTTTATATATCTCGTATCCCCTAAGGGTACCAGATGTAAAATTTTGTAGAATGATTTACAAAATGTGAAAAGATACTGTAGTCTGCTTTCAAATGAGAGGCAGTTTCAACTGGTCAATGGCTAAAGGATAATCCATGAAACATAGGGGATACAAGATATTACAGCAATGCATTAGCCATAATATTTGGTATCCCCATAGTAAATGACATTAGAAAGCAAAAACAAGGATGCTATTTGGTACAGACATACTGTGCTATCCCGTTCAACATAAGGCAATGTCAAATTGAATCCTGGTAACTTCTAACCTGAGAAACACTGGGGATACCAAATATTATAGGCTGTGTAGGCTATTATGCTTGGTATCTCCTAAGGGCACCGGATGCAAAATCTTCTAGAATCATTTACAAAATATGAAAAGATACCTTAGTCTGCTATGTAATAAAAGGCAATGAGAACTGCTCAATGGCTAAAGAGTAACGAATAAAGCATGGGGATACGAGATATTACAGCAATGAGTGAGCCATAATATTTGGTATCCCCATTGTAAATGACGTTGGAAAGCAAAAAGAAGGCTACAGTTTGGTATAGGAATACTGTGCTATCCCATCCAACAAAAGGCAGTGTCAAATTGAATTCGGATAACTTCTAACCCAAGAAACACTGAGGATACCATATATTATAGGCCGTACAGGCTATTGTATTTGGTATCCCCTAAGGGTACTGGATGTAAAATCTTGTGAAATTATGTATAAAATGTGGAAAGATACTGTAGTCTGCTATCAAATATTAGGCAATTTCGAACGGTCAGTGGCTAAAGGGTTACCCATGAAAAATAGGGGATACCAGATATTACAGCAATGCATGAGCCATAATATTTGGTTCCCCCATAGTAAATGATTTTGGAAAGCAAAAGAAAGTGTGCTTTTTGGTATAGAAATACTGTGTTCTCCCATCCAACATAAGGCAGTGTCAAATTGAATCCTGATAACTTCTAACCCAAGAAACACTGGGATACCATATATTATAGGCCGTACAGGCTATTATATTTGGTATCCCCTAAGGGTACTGGATGTAAAAGGTTGTGAAATGATGTATAAAATATGGAAAGATACTGTAGTCTGCTATCAAATAAAAGGCAATTTCAACTGGTCAGTGGCTAAAGGGTTACGCATGAAAAATAGGGGATATGAGATATTACAGCAATGCATGAACCATAATATTTGGTTCCCCTATAGTAAATGATGTTGGAAAGCAAAAGACCGAGTGCTATTTGGTATAGAAATACTGCGCTCCCCCATCTAACATATGGCGACATCAAATTGAATCCTGGTAACTTCTAACCAAAGAAACACTGGGGATACCAAATATTATAGGCTGCATGGGCTATTATATTTTGTATCTCCTAAGGGTACCAGATGCAAAATCTTGTGGAATGATTTACAAAATGTGAAAAGGTGCTGTAGTCTGCTATGAAATAAACGGCAATTTCAACTGGTCAATGGCTAAAGCGTAACCAATGAAACATAGGGGATACGAGATATTACCGCAATGCGAGAGCCATAGTATTTGGGGATACCAAATATTATAGGCAGTATATGCAATTATATATGGTATCCCCCAAGGGAACCAGATGAGAAGTCTTGGGAAACGATGTAAAAAAATGTGAAAAGACCCTGTAGTCTGCTATCAAATACAAGGCAATTTCAAGTAGTAAAAGGCTGAAGGGTAACCCATAAAACGTACTGGATTCAAGATATTACATCAATAGATGAGATTTATTATTTAGGATCCCCATAGTAAATGATGTCGTAAAGCAAAAGGAATGGTGCAATTTGGCAAAGAAAAACTGTGCTTATCCATCCAACATAAGACCATGTCATATTGAATACTGTTAAATTCTAACTCGAGAAACACACGGGATACCAAATAATATAAGCGGAATAGGCCATTATATGTGGTATCCCCTAAGGGAAACCGACGTAAAATCTTGTGGAATGATGTAAAACATGTGAAAAGATACTGTAGTCTGCTATCAAATAAGAGGCAACTTCAAGTGGTCAATGTCTAAAGGGTAACCTATGAACCTTAGGGGATACAAGATATTACCGCAATGCGAGAGCCATAGTATTTGGAGATACCAAATATTATAGGCAGTATATGCAATTATATATGGTATCCCCCAAGGGAACCAGATGAGAAGTCTTGGGGAACGATGTAAAAAATTTGAAAAAAAACTGTAGTCTGCTATCAAATACAAGGCAATTTCAAGTAGTAAAAGGCTGAAGGGTAACCCATAGAACGTACAGGATACAAGATATTACATCAATAGATGAGATTTATTATTTGGGATCTCCATAGTAAATGATGTCGTAAAGCAAAAGGAATGGTGCAATTTGGCAAATAAAAACTGTGCTTATCCATCCAACATAAGACCATGTCATATTGAATACTGGTAAATTCTAACTCGAGAAACACACGGGATACCACATATTATAGGCAGAATAGGCCATTATATGTGGTATCCCCTAAGGGTACCAGATGTAAAATCTTGTAGAATGATTTACAAAATGTGAAAAGATACTGTAGTCTGCTTTCAAATGAGAAGCAGTTTCAACTGGTCAATAGCTAAAGGATAATCCATGAAACATAGGGGATACAAGATATTATAGCAATGCATTAGCCATAATATTTGGTATCCCCATAGTAAATGACGTTGGAAAGCAAAAAGAAGGATGCTATTTGGTACAGACATACTCTGCTAGCCCGTTCAACATAAGGCAATGTCAAATTGAATCCTGGTAACTTCTAACCTGAGAAACACTGGGGATACCAAATATTATAGGCTGTGTAGGCTATTATGCTTGGTATCTCCTAAGGGTACCGGATGCAAAATCTTCTGGAATCATTTACAAAATGTGAAAAGATACCTTAGTCTGCTATGTAATACAAGGCAATGAGAACTGCTCAATGGCTAAAGGGTAACGAATAAAACATAGGGGATACGAGATATTACAGCAATGAGTGAGCCATAATATTTGGTATCCCCATTGTAAATGACGTTGGAAAGCAAAAAGAAGGCTACAGTTTGGTATAGAAATACTGTGCTCTCCCATCCAACAAAAGGCAGTGTCAAATTGAATTCTGATAACTTCTAAGCCAAGAAACACTGGGGATACCAAATATTATAGGCCGTACAGGCTATTATATTTGGTATCCCCTAAGGGTACTGGATGTAAAATCTTGTGAAATTATGTATAAAATGTGGAAAGATACTGTAGTCTGCTATCAAATAAAAGGCAATTTCAACTGGTCAGTGGCTAAAGGGTTACCCATGAAAAATAGGGGATACCAGATATTACAGCAATGCATGAGCCATAATATTTGGTTCCCCCATAGTAAATGATGTTGGAAAGCAAAAGAAAGTGTGCAATTTGGTATACAAATACTGTGCTCCCCCTTCCAACATAAGGTAATGTCAAATTGAATCCTGGTAACTTCTAAGCCAAGAAACACTGGGGATACCAAATATTATAGGCTGCATGGGCTATTATATTTGGTATCTCCTAAGGGTACCGGATGCAAAATCTTGTGGAATGATTTACAAAATGGGAAAAGGTACTGTAGTCTGCTATGTAATAAAAGGCAATTTCAACTGGTCACTGGCTAAGCGTAACCAATGAAACATAGGGAATACAAGATATTACCGCAATGCGAGAGCCATAGTATTTGGTATCCCATATTAAATGATGTTGGAAAGAAAAATGAAGGGTGCTATTTTGGAAAGAAATACTGTGCTTTCCCATCTAACAAAAGGTGATGTCAAATTTAATCCTGGTAACTTATAATCCAAGAAACATTGGGGATACCAAATATTATAGGCAGTATATGCAATTATATTTGGTATCCCCCAAGGGAACCAGATGAGAAGTCTTGGGGAACGATGTAAAAAAATGTGAAAAGACCCTGTAGTCTGCTATCAAATACAAGGCAATTTCAAGTGGTCAAAGGCTGAAGGGTAACCCATAAAACATACTGGATACAAGATATTCCATCAATGCATGAGATATATTATTTGGTATCCCCATAGAATATGATGTCGTAAAGCAAAAGGAATGGTGCTATTTGGCAAAGAAATACTGTGCTTATCCATCCAACATAAGACCATGTCAAATTGAATACTGGTAAATTCTAACTCGAGAAACACACGGGATACCAAATATTATAGGCGGAATAGGCCATTATATGTGGTATCCCCTAAGGTAACCAGATGTAAAATCTTGTCAAATGATGTAAAAATGTGAAAAGATACTGTAGTATGCTATCAAATAAGAGGCAACTTCAAGTGGTCAATGACTAAAGGGTAACCTATGAACCTTAAGAGATACAAGATATTACAGCAATGCACAAGCCACTATTTGGTATTCTCATAGTAAATGATGTTTGAAAGCAAAAGGACGTGTAAAATTTGGTATAAAAATACTGTGCTCCCCCATCCAACAATAGGCGATGTCAAATTGAATCCTGGTAACTTCTAACCCGAGAAACAATGGGGATACCAAACATTATAGGACTTATAGGCTATTATATCTGGTATCCCCTCAGGGTACCAGATGTAAAATCTTGTAGAATGATTTACAAAATGTGAAAAGATACTGTAGTCTGCTTTCAAATGAAAGGCAGTTTCAACTGGTCAATGGCTAAAGGATAACCCATGAAACATAGGGGATACAAGATATTACAGCAATGCATGAGCCATAATATTTGGTATCCCCATAGTAAATGATGTTGGAAAGCAAAAGGAAGGATGCTATTTGGTATAGAAATACTGTGCTCTCCCATCCAACATAAGACAATGTCAAATTGAATCCTGTTCACTTCTAACCCGAGAAACACCGGGGATACCAAATATTATAGACTGTCTAGGCTATTATATTTGGTATCTCCTAGGGGGACCGAATGCAAAATCTTGTGGAATCATTTGCAAAATGTGAAAAGATACCATAGTCTGCTATGTAGTAAAACGCAATGAGAACTGCTCAATGACTAAAGGGTAATGGATAAAACATAGGGAATATGAGCTATTACAGCAATGCTTGAGCCATAATATTTGGTATCCCGATAGTGAACTATGTTGGAAAGCAAAAGGAAGGGCGCTATTTGGCATAGAAGTACTGTGCTCACCCATCCAACATAAGGCCATGTCAATTTGAATACTAGTAAGTTCTAACCCCAGAAATACAGGGGATACCAGATATTATAGCCGGTATAGGCCATTATATATGGTATGCTATAAGAGAACCGAACTTAAAATCTTGTGGAATGAAGTAAAACATTTAAAAAGTTACTATCAAGTAAAAGTCGACCTCAAGTGGTCAATGGCTAAAGGGTAACCCATGAAACTTAGACAAGATATAACAGCAATGCATGAGCCTTAATATTTAGTATCCCCTGAGGGAACGGGATTTAAAATCTTGTGGAATGCTGTAACACATCTGAAAAGATACTGTAGTCTGCTATCAAATAAAATACAACTTCAGGTGGTCAATGTCTAAAGCATAACCCATGAAACGTATGTGGATACAAGATATTACAGCAATGTGTGAGCCATAATGTTTGATGTCCCCATAGTAAATGATATTGGACTGCAAAAGGGAGGGTGATAGTTGGCATAGAAATACTGTGCTCACCCATTCAACATAAGACCATGTCAAATTGAATATTGTTATGTTCTAACCCAAGAAACATAGGGGATACCAACTATAATAAGCGGTATAGGCCATAATTTATGATATCACCTAAGGAAACCGTACGCACAATCTTGTGGAATGATGTTCAAAATGTGAAAAGATACTGTAGTCTGCTATCAAGTAGAAAACAACTTCAAGTGGTCAATGGCTAAAGTGTAACCCATAGGGGATACAAGATGTTACAGCAATGCATGAGTCATAATATTTGGTATCTCCATGCTAAACGATGTTGGAAGGCAAAAGGAAGGGTGCTATTTGGCATAGAAACACTGGGCTCACCCATCCAATATAAGACCATATCTAACTGAATCCTAGTAAGTTCTTCACCAAGAAAGACCAGATATTATAGCCGTTATAGGCCATTATGTTTCGTATCCCTTAAACAAACTGGTTGTAAAATCTTGTGGAATGATGTAAAAAATGTGAAAGGTTACTGTAGTCTGCTATCAAATAAAATGCAACTTCAAGTGGTGACTGGCTAAGGGGTAACTGATGAAACCTATGGGATACTAGATATTACAAGATACAAGATATTACAACAATGCGATGCACCCTACATCGCAAAATGCGATGCAGGGTGCGCTACGAAATTTGTTTTATTCATTAAATTGTTTACTTACCTTCAATTATCCATACTCCAGTTTTTAGCACCCCCCACCCTGCCGCTTCCCCGCCGGCCTCTCCGCCCCACCAAAACTCCCTCCACGAGCCGTGGCTGCGCTGCTCCCGCGTTTGCAATGGTCTGATTCTATTTGTAGTTTCTTATGCCTAGTAGTGCCGCTGTGATAGGAGGCGCTATAAATGCATGACTAAGCATTTTAGTGTGGTGATGAGGTCTTCCATGCTAAGCTGCATTCGTCTAACCATTGATGCATACTTGGCAGAGCTGTACCTCCATCCTGAAAAAAACTTGCTTTAATTCCCACACCCTTCATTGTCCGTGTTGCCCCCAACACCAATTCCTTCCCTCCCTCCTTGTATCCCTCCTACCCCGCCAGTAATTTAAAAAAAGGGTTACAACTGTATCGTATCTCTTTTTTAGGTCAAGCCTAGAGTCAGAGTGCATGCAGTGTCAGTTATATGTTTTGTAAACAGTTTTGTAAATTGTTCATTGTGCATAAACTGAAATGTTTTATTTCTCCATTTTCCTATCCTGCTTTTTCCCATTGCATTTTTTCTATCCCTCACAATTTAATATTCCTCCCATATTGTTGGGTTTTACCCTTTTAGGTTTTTTAATCTCTGCCATTGTTTCCCTCAACTCTGCCATGTAGCACTCAACAGGTGTTAGACTAATGCATTGTAGTGTGGTGGTATGCATCACTGCGCTGAAATGGAAAGTCATGTATTTGTAGTGCCTCAGTATCAATCCAGAGTGCTATTAGTGCTCTGATAGAAACTTAAATCCAGATTGCAGCCCACGGTTTGCTCTGCTCGTGCAGGCTTGAGGCGACTGGCTTAGCTCGTGACTGGGCTGGCTTAGGAAGGCTGAGAGGCTACAATGTAACAAGGTTTATTCACTTCTGCTTGACACCGGCCGGTCAAACGTGTTACTCACTGTGAGACTCGTCACATGATGGTACCTCACAGTCAGTGTTAAAATGATGGCCAAGAGCTGCTATCAAGAGACTCACTCTCTTTGAATATTGGTGAGCAGGCACGTGCGAGCGGAAAACGTGACAGTACTGGAATAATGTGACTGTCTTTTGACACGTGGCCAGTCCAATCCCAGTCCAGACAGCCGCAAGATTGGTGGTGTCTGACAGGCAGCACTGAACTCATCTCAGAATGCATGCTGTGGCGCAGCTGGCACGGAGTCGTCAACTCGACTCCTGAAGAAGCGCGGCTGCAGCCGACTCTGAAGACAGCAGCACCCAGGAGGGAGAGGGTGTGACTACACCAGCAGCAGGTAAGGGAACCTGGGACCCCACCTTGAAACTTAATCTCGCTCCACGTGGGCCAGTACTAGCTTCCCCAGATGGTTTGGTCTTGAATTCCCACAGAGCAGGCCAGAAAAACAAGTTAGGGATTATACTCATGCACTCAGCAGGTAATGGCCGCCACAGGGATGAAGGGGTCTGCACTTAGCACCTAACCCCGAAAATAGCATGCAGCCCTCCCGGCGCTTCACAGAAGATAAACAGCAGTTATCTGCAGCGCCACAAGAAGTAAGAGACCCTGCATGAGAACCCTGCCTACACTGAGAATCTTTCGCCCACACCCTCAAAAAACACCAGAGAAACCCATACACTCTCCCACTCTACACCCAGCATCCCCGCATCCATACTTCCCTATCACATAGGACTGCCCTGGCACACCCCCTGCACACAAGATTTCCGCAGGTGAGTAGGCCTACACATAAATAAACTGGAAGCTGAGCCCAAGGAAGCAATCACGAGGATGGATGCAGCCTCCGTAGAGCCTCAATCTGTTGGCGCCTGAGTGAGCCCGGCCCCTAGCATCGACAACTTGATACCTGGTTATGGTAATGAGGGGCAGCGGTAATGGTGCTGGTCCAACTTTCAGCATGGCCAGCAGCTGTGTCACTTACGAGCCTGGTGTTTTCAATAGCTCTGGTAGAGCTGCAGCCTGCTGGTGTTATCTGGTGCTGCGGGGTGGGGCAGGTAGTGGCGTACCAACCGGGCTGACACCACTCAGCTGCACTCCTCAGTTATCATTTTTATTCGAATTGATTAAACAGTACTGTCTTTGAAACAAACAGCATCCTGGCTGGCTGTAAGGTGTGCGCCTCACTCTCCTGAGCATTCTCAATGCCCGTGCTGCTGTCTGGGACTGCTCGCGAGTACGAGGTCAGTGCCCTTCCAGAGCTGGAGCTTTGCAGTAATTTTAAGAACTTCTTAGAGTTTCTCTTTGGTGAAATGGGTGTAACTTCTGATATTGATATGCTCACCTCATCTTTATTACTTGACTTTGCTTGCAAGAAAGGGTCACTCATAGTCCACGTACACAACAGCAAAGAGCTCTTCAACATCGGGAAGGAACTCTCCAACCCCAGCTCAAACTCCAACAACATCCTGCCGTCGCAAGACCTCTGCAACTCCCTAGCCACCTTCTTCCACCACAAAATCGCAGACATCCATGACAGATTCAACACACACACTCCCTCCAACATCAAACGACACCTCAGAATCACTGTCCCCAGCCACACCTACCTCCTGCTCTCCTGGACCCACGTCAACGACAATGACAACATCAAAATCATGAGCACCATCCACTCTGGATCTCTTGTCGGCCCCTGCTCACACCACGTCTTCAACAAAGCAAGCACCATCATCGCACCCCACCTCCGCAAGATCATTAACACCTCCTTCAAGACCGCCACCTTCCCGGAAAGCTGGCCACATGCCGAGATCAACGTCCTAGTCAAGAGACCCATGGTGGACCACAAGGACCTCAAGAACTTCAGGCCCATTTCTCTGCTCCCATTCCCGGTGAAAGTCATCGAGAAAATGGTCAAAAAGCAACTGACACGGAGGGGCGTGGCCAACAACATGGCAGAGGAGGACGTGTGCCTGCTCTGCTCCCACAACTCTCAGTGATTCGACAACTTTAATGGTGGCCTGAAGTTCTTAAAACTGAAGTTTTACCCTCCGCAGGGGTCCCTGATCCCCCCTGACGGTATCGAGCATATTCTGAGAGCCGTGGTGTTCCTATTTCCGAAGGAGAGCTCGGAGGCCTCGGAACGCGATCCAAGATGGCACCGCTTGGGCGCTGAGCCTGATCGCGGTGCGGCCGGAGATACCGCCGATTGCTGGGCACCTCGGACGTACGGCTCCGTCTCCCTCCGGCTCGGCTGAGATCACGGAGGTGGACCGGGGTTCCGATGGGATGCTGCTTCGGTCCTGGGGAGCCGGAGAGTGGTCTAGAAGGGGTGAGGATACCGGGACTGGCCTACCGGCCCAGCATAAACCTGTTGCGTCCCAAGGTGAGGGCTGGTCCGGGGGAGAGCGGCGCTGACAGTGGAGGCTTTGGAGGACCCGGGGCAGCGGCTGGACGCAGAGTGAGGTGCCCGCCCAATCTACCTGCCGGGTCGGGGAGCGGGGGAACCGGCCTGAGCCCTCTGAGAACACTGACACTAGAGGGTCTCCTGGAGCTGTGGCGAGAGTGCGGGGGTCCCGAAAAGTCAGTGAGACTATATGGGGGAACAACATCATTGCGGGCTCAAAATTAGACTTTGAGCGGCCCGTCTCCCACCCCCCCCCTCGCTTCACCGTCCCTGAGGAGTGAGAGATTGTGGCGAGAGGAGGCCTCCGATCCTTCCCAGGTGGCAGTGGAGAGCGCTGCGCGGTTCGGGGGCCCATATTGCACCTCCCTCCGGATAAGGGCGCAACGGCAAGAGCAGTGTGGGACACTTGAGGAAGATAAACACAACTGGACGGGGCACTGACTCCGCCTCCATCATCAGGTATTCTGCTCCGTGTGGGCTCCGCGTGGTGCAGGGCACTGGGCAAGACCTCCTACGCATAATTGCAGTGATTTCTAGCAGACCTTACAGAGGTTGCCCGCCTGAGGGTGTGGAGCTCCCTGTTTGTCACCCGTGTCAGGTTCCACCCCCCCTGCTCAGATGGACCGTTAAACCACGGCGCCCTTTCCCCAGAAGATTACTCTTCCTGTGCTCGTTCGGACACAGCCCTACTGATGGGTGCCATACAGGCGTCCTGTGAAGCCCTGGAGAATAAAATTGGCTCCCCGTCAACAAGAGGATATTCTTCAAGCTCCTCACCCACGCTCCACAACACTGGACTAGAAAACCTCAACACCCGACTCACCTTCTACCCCCCGTACCGCCAGCTCCGCTCTGCTGACCTCGCCCTCGCCACCATCCCATGCATCCAAAGAATGCCAGCCGGTGGAAGATCGTTCCCCCACCTCACAGCCAAGACATGGAACACCCTCCCCATCGACCTACGGCAGACCCAGAACCTACTGACCTTCAGGAGATGCCTCAAGAGCTGGCTGTTCGAGCAGTAGCAACCCCTCAGCCCCAGGGCCGGACTGAGAACCAAAACCGGCCCTGGCAAAGTGCTCGGCTGGCCCCCTGGGGGTGCGACAAGCTCTTTGCTGGGGTCGGTTTTCGGCCCATTTTGTTACAGGGTCGATTTTGCAGCTATGCTGCAAAAACGTCCCTGTAACAAAAACGGCCCCCAGAGCCCAAAACCGGCCCCCACCCTTGCGGCGCACCGGGGGATGGCCTGGTGCCCGCAACGGCCAGTCCGGGCCTGCTGAGCCCCCTTCCCTCCCCCCTCCCGAGCGCCTTGAGACTCTCACAGGTGAGTGTTGCACTTTACAAATTATTGATTGATTTATTGATAGTTGTTGAAATGTCACTCATAATTACACTGAAATTATGAGAATGTCATACATAGCAATCTAAAACCTTTTCAGCTATGTTCCCTGCTCTGTCATTCTCACTCCTCATGTTTTGATTTACAATGTGATTCCATCTCAAAAATAAAAATTCCATTCTTTCACTCCGACTCTGTGCATATGTTTATTTTTCACTTATTTCACTTTTCCTTCTTTGTACTACTCGATTTGTTAAAAAAATTAAAATTCCTTTCTTCCACTCTGACTCCGTACATGTGTTTAATTTTAATTTATTTCAGGCTTCCTTCTTTTTGTACTACTTGCAACTTGCTTCAAAAAATAAAAATTCCCTTCTTTCACTCTGACTCCGAACATGTATTTATTTAATTTTTCATTTATTTCACTGCTTCCTTCTTTGTACTACTTGCCTCTTGCTTATAAAAAAAAGTCCATTCTTTCACTGTGACTCGTGCGTGCCTTTATTTAATTTTCATTTATTTCACCTTTCTTTCTTTGTACTTGTTGCGATTTGCTTGGAAAATAAGCATTCCATTCTTTCACTTATATATATAGTGAAAAGAATGGAATGTATTTGACAATAAGTAACCTTTGAACTGTCTCGGCACTGTCCATTAGACCAAGACCTTCAAATAGATTTGAGAGGTCTTGGTCTGCAGAAGATTGAAGTCAAATGTGGACCTTGCGCAGAGAATTGTGTGATTTGCTTCTCTTTATGTGTCCATCACACCATCAGGACAAATTCCCTTTTTTCCGTTCCGGCGCCCCCTCTTCCCTGTCCATTAGGCCAAGGCCTTTCACTTGAGCGGAGCCAATGGGCTTGCTGTAGAAGAACAGAGACATATGTGGACTTGCTGCTGGTTTCTGGGTGCAGAGAAACCACATGCTTCACTTTTGTTTATTAACTTCCTGTACCCCCTCTGCACTGTCCTTTGGACCTAGTCCTTCAACATGATAAGAGCCAAGGGGGTTTCTGCAGAAGAATGAAGTTAGATGTGGACTTGGTGCAGAGAAGCCCACAAGGTTGACTTGTTTCCTGCATGTGCCCTTGACACCATCAGGACAAACTCTTGTTTTTAACCTTCTGCACCCCATTCACTGTCCATTAGGTCGAAGCCTTCAGCTTGATATGAGCCAAGGGGCTTTCAGCAAAGGGAACAGAGTAATGTGTGGTCTTGCTGCTGGTGCTGAGGTGCAGAGAAGACCACAAGGTTCATTTGACACCATGAGGACAACTTCTGTTTTTTTTTTATCTACCTGTGCCCTCTCTTCACTGTCCATTGGGCCAAGACCTACAGCTTGATGTAAACCACAGCACTTTGTGTGGATAGACATATGTGGACTTGCTGCTCGTGCTGAGTTTGGAAAACCCACAAGATTCACTTGTTTCCTTCGTGAGCCCATCACACCAACAGGAACAATGGCCATGTTTCATTCTTCTGAAATAAGTAACCTTTCTGCTATCCATAAGCCCCCCCTCTCATCCATTTGGCTGAGCGCACCCTCACTCACCCTCACTCACCGTCACTCACCTTCACCCACCCTCACTCACACCTCCTCACCCTCACACCCCTTAACCCTCACCCTCACACACCCTCGCACACCCTCACCCCCGTCACCCTCACCCTCACACACCCTCACACACCCCCACACACCCCCACTCACCCTCACAACCTCACACCCCTCACCCTCACAACCCTCTCACCCTCACTCACCCTCAACCTCTCACACCCCCACACACCCTCACACACCACATCACTCAGGAACACCACCACATCACTCAGGGACACCATCACATCACTCAGGGGCACCACCACATCACTCGGAGACTCCACCACATCACTCGGAGACACCACCACATCACTCTGGAACACAATCACATCACTCAGGGGCACCACCACATCACTCAGGGACACCACCACATCACTCAGGGATACCACCACATCACTCAGGGACACCACCACATCACTCAGGGACACCACCACATCACTCAGGGACACCACCACATCCCTCAGGGGCACCACCACATCACTCAGGGGCACCACCACATCACTCAGGGGCACCACCACATCACTCGGGGACACCACCACATCACTCGGGGACACCACCACATCACTCTGGGACACCACCACATCACTCTAATACACCACCACATCACTCTAATACACCACCACATCACTCTAATACACCACTACATTACTCAGCCCAACCACATAATCACTCAGCACCACAACAGCCCTGTCCTTGCTTGCTACCAACAAGCATTGCCATAGCCAATAGGACTCGCATTAGGAAAGTGTAAGCTATTGGATTTGTGAATAACAATGCTATTATTTATATATTTTCAAAGACAACACATTAAACAAAATTGCCATTTAAAATACCAATAGCTCACACTTTCCTAATGCGAGACCTATTGCATTGCAAATGCTTGTTTATGAGAGCAACCTTGTGCTGAGGAAGTTGAAGGATAAAGCAAGAAGTGTGGATCAGAAAACCCAGAAATTCAAACTGTTGTGCAGGGCGTACAGTTGACTTCTGGGTTGGAAGAGAAGGAGTGGGGCAGGTCTACCGGCAGGATTATCAGCGCCAGAGCGACTTGTGGCAGCCGCTGCCCAAGCCATGATCCTCCGCCCAGAGGTGCGGATTAAATTTGTTTTGGACTTCCGCTGCACGGAAGGAGGAGAAGGGGTGGGGTAGGTCTACCGGCAGGACTACCGGTCTCAGAGCGACTTGCGGCAGCCATCACTCACACCCTGATCCTTCGCCCGATGGCGCATAATGATTTTGTTTGGGCTCCTGCTGTGTGGGAGGAAGAGAAGGAGTGAGGCAGGGCCACCAACCCCAGAGCGACTCGTGGCCGCAGCCGCCCTCGTCCTGATCCCGCGCCCACGCCTGTAGATGCGTATTCACTTTTTTTTGGGTTCCCACTGCGTGGGGCACGCCTAGGCACATGCCACGACCCAGGGCAGGTCCATCTGTGCCCGTCCATGGCTGACCGAGGTTGGGCTGGGCCCCCTCTCTGAGGCCTTCGTTATCACATCCCAATGCCTCCACTTGATCAGAAGTCACCGAAGGCACCTAGCCACTGCTTGGAAACCAAGTCATCTGCAACTGAGAGGTACTGTCTTCTGACTATAATCGCTAAACTTTAAATAGTGGCCTCCTCTCCCAGGTCCTTAATTTTTGTAGGCGTGGTTCTGCCTTTTGAGTTTCTTAACATAAAGTTAATCTGCTGGGATCATGGGCAAAAAAAAAGTGCGACTGTGGTACAGTTTCATCCCCATTAACAAAGTCTATCCATAAGCCTCCGTCAATAGATCGGATGCTTGAACGAGCTGTTAGTGCCATCAGCAACAAAATCGCCTAAACCAAACGGAGGCTCTCCATAAATTTGGATGGCATTAGCGGGGACTATCTGATCTGTCCCCTCACCCCCTCCAGACAAGTCAACAGTTCCATCCCATGCCAGTTTTTCTATTCAAGGAACCACAATGAATTGTGTGACCACCTCTCCCACTACATCACTTCCAATGCTGCAAACAATAAGTCCTTTCTCCCCATATTACCAAAGATACCTAAATGCAGCAAGGCCGGCAAACAGACTGTTAGTACTCTTTTATCTCCTCCTGAGACCTTTCAAGCATCTGAGTTTGAGCCAGTGATGGTTTTAACATCAAGTCCAGGATCCCCAGTTTCACCCACACTTTCACAGGAAGATTAGTCCTACATCATTAACTCGATCAACGATCTTCTGTCCTGTCATCTAAAGACTTTCTCAGAAAAACAACAACAAATACTACTGCACTCTCGCCCCTGGTCTCAAGACTGGATGCCATTGAGTCCAGTTTGACTGCATTTGGTACCAGCATCTCAGGTCGCTCGAAAGGAACTCTAAGTGGCACCCCTACCAGGCTTCGCACTGTGAACAGACTTGACAAACCTATAGAAAAGCATATCCCACCAACACAGGGCCCTCTTGCTCCATGCAAACTTGCAGTCCCTGCAGATCATTCTTATAACACAAGTCTTTTAACCAGACAGAAAGTAGTCCAATTATCCACTTCTACTTCCAATTTATTTAACACAGTAAGGGACATAGAGGGTAGAGTGACTCCAGCACCCCCCCAGTCGCAGACACAGTTACCAGTTATTAATCTTCCCTAGCTGCATGTACCTACATGGCTGTCTTGATAGAGGTACCCTCTCTGAGACCGGACTAGCAAATACAGAGGCATGCCATTTCAGCATGTTAAGGATATCCTGCACGTAAGGAGAAGCGCATGGATTGGGGCTAAGCAATCAAAATCCTTGGGAAATTGCACTGTGATTAATTTCAAATTTTTAAATTTGGCACACAATCTGTTATTTAGCGTCAGACCTAGTTATCGGGTCAGTACAGGTTAGGTTATTTTGAGGTCTCGCCTTTTCCATTCCGAAGGAATGGGAAATGGAGAGAATTCAAGTGCTCAAAATACTCGTGAAACCAAGGGCTTTTTGGTGCGGTTTTCTTCGAGTTCACGTGGCCACAGGCACGCGCCTTTTGACCATAAACTTTCACGGCCATCTGTTCCCCAGCTCCAGCACCTCCCCTCTCTCTCCCCGCACACAGCCTTACTTGGATTTCTCCTCCCCCTCCCCATCCGGCTTCCCTCCGCGCGCCTGCCACACTTCTCCTCCCCTTGCTTGCATTCCCGCCCCCCCACCAGGCTCTCCCGCCCCCATCCGGCTTCCCTCCGTTATTCAGTTTCTCGCCATTTTCTGTCATGTATTATTTACGAACTAGCGCTCATTTAAGTTTTTTTCTCTCCTTTAATGTTTATTTTCTGCATTATTTTAACAGCTCGACCTAAAACTTCCTTTTACAAAACTTTCTCCAACATGTCCACAGCTCACACCAATCCATTCCGAAGGTGTTAGCGGCTGGCCAATTACAGAGGGAAACGTCAACCAATCACAGAGTAGCTTTCTTGTTTACCTAACGCCCACTTCATGGGCCGCCGCGCACATATGTTTGAACACAGGCGCCAAGCTTTGCTTCAGCACTGCACCCCCTTGTTGTATTTTACATTTACTGATTCTGTAGCCAGAGGCTGCGCTCGGCAGGACGCCTCCTCCTAACCAGGGAAGTGCAAGAGCACACGTCCTCCTCTATGCTGTTTGCTGACCCTGCTAACGTGGCACGCCATGACTTTGAGTGCAGCTGCTTTGCTTTAGACGCTTGCGGGAGACAGAGCTTCATCGAACTGTCACTTAACTTAGTCGCCGCCTGGGCTTGTTCTACAATGTGCAGCCTCTGCTCCCTCACTCTGTGCACAAGTCTAGTAACCTCTAGCGGCAGTATTACTTTCTATGATCTATTGAACACCAAGTACTTCGCAAAATAAAAGGGATGGGTGAGGGGTTGTAGCCGTCCGGCATGTACATCACAATCCCACAGCTCCAGGCGGTCAAGGCTGCTTTTTTGTGGTCTTGCAGGATTGATAATCATTAGTTTCCTTGTTTGGTTGTCATATGAGAATAGGTCACCAGAGACAAGTAAACTTAGTCCTTGCGCTGCAACCGTTCCTTAAAGAATCCTGAGACTTTTTGAGTCCCTTGCACGCATTGGCCATGCAATATCAGTGATCTTCACCACCATTACGTATGCTTTTTTCATTTTCTCACTCCTCCGCGCGCCTGCCACACTTCTCCTCCCCTCGCTCGCATTCCCGTCCCCCCACCAGGCTCTCCCGCCCCCATCCGGCTTCCCTCCGTTATTCAGTCTCTCCCCCTTTTCTGTCTTGTATTATTTACGAACTAGCGCTTATTTAAGTTTTTTTCTCTCCTTTAATGTTTATTTTCTGCATTATTTTAACAGCTCGACCTAAAACTTCTTTTTACGAAACTTTCTCCAACATGTCCACAGCTCACACCAATCCATTCCGAAGGTGTTAGCGGCTGGCCAATTACAGAGGGAAACGTCAACCAATCACAGAGTAGCTTTTTTGTTTACCCAACGCCCACTTCATGGGCCGCCGCGCACATATGTTTGAACACAGGCGCCAAGCTTTGCTTCAGCACTGCACCCCCTTGTTGTATTTTACATTTACTGATTCTGTAGCCAGACGCTGCGCTCGGCAGGACGCCTCCTCCTAACCAGGGAAGTGCAAGAGCACACGTCCTCCTCTATGCTGTTTGCTGACCCTGCTAACGTGGCACGCCATGACTTTGAGTGCAGCTGCTTTGCTTTAGACGCTTGCTGGAGACAGAGCTTCATCGAACTGTCACTTAACTTAGTCGCCGCATGGGCTTGTTCTACAATGTGCAGCCTCTGCTCCCTCACTCTGTGCACAAGACTGGTAACCTCTAGCGGCAGTATTACTCTCTATGATCTATTGAACACCAAGTACTTCGCAAAATAAAAGGGATGGGTGAGGGGTTGTAGCCGTCCGGCGAGTTCATCACAATCCCACAGCTCCAGGCGGTCAAGGCTGCTTTTTTGTGGTCTTGCAGGATTGATAATCATTAGTTTCCTTGTTTGGTTGTCGTATGAGAATAGGTCACCAGAGACAAGTAAACTTAGTCCTTGCGCTGCAACCGTTCCTTAAAGAATCCTGAGACTTTTGAGTCCTTGCACGCATTGGCCACGCAATATCAGTGATATTCACCACCATTACGTATGCTTTTTTCATTTTCTCACTCCTTGATCTTATTATCAAACACGATAATGTGAAACTGATTATCACCTTATACAGAAAGGAAATACTTTGCTCAAATACCACACAAACCCTGATAAAAGGCTACCCTGTGGGTAGTTTAACAGGCCTCAACTCAGTTGCATAAACATTTTTCAGTTTTACATTATGTCTTCTTGGTTATAAATAAGGTAACAAAAATGCTTTTAACACTTTTTTATTATAACTTTATGGCATGCCTCACAGAAGCCAAGCTGCTCTAGAACATAGCTTACATACATTGCCAAAGCCAATAGCTCTGGCAAAAACGTACCATTGCCATTATAAATTACAATCACTTTTATTTAAGTATTAGTTATTTAAAAAAATTAAAAGCCATTGGTATTTGTAATATCAATACATCTAAGTCACGTCAATACAAAACATGTGGCATTACAAATGCTAAAAGTGTCACATTTGTGATTTACAATGCCAATACTTTTAACTTTAGCAAAACATAAATATAAAATGTCATTTACAAAACCAATAGCTCCAACTTTCCTACTGCGAGACCTATTGGCAACGCCAGTGCTTGTTATAGACCCCTCGCCTTTCTTAGGCAGTGTCCATGCAACTTATCCTTAAATTGTAGCACACGTCACAAGCCCAACCATCTGCCACGGGCCGTTAACACACGTTTCATACAGACTGACTAAGTTAGTCTACTACCCTCCAGTGTTTTGACTGCAGCCCAGGCACCACAGCAAGTACCTTCTGTCTCGTGCCCTGTACCTATATCTAATAGATTTGATGCACTCTCCTACTCGGATTTACTCATCGGCCATAAAGCAGTCTTAACATCTGCTACTGCTTGTATTACATCTATGTCTGATAACTTCTACCAACACCCCCTCCTTGAGGACAATGGAAGACACATTCCAAGCTTTGCCTATGCAACATAGATCTCAATCTGTTCCTAGTTGGAACATGGCAGGCCTTAAAGGGAAGATTAACAATGAAGACTGGAGTGCTTTTGTTTCCAAGTTTGATTTAATCTTCTTGCAGGAGACCTGGCTCATTGCTGCACCACATTTTGAGGGTTATGCTTGTTATTCAAGTCCTGCTACTCCCTCTATTCGTGGCCTATTCGTGGCCGCACGGCCGGCAGATTTGCCACCTGGGTCATCTTAAGTCTCCAGCTAGAGGTATCTCAGGTTAAATCTAGCTCTTTTTTTTTAGCGTTAATAATCTGCGTACCAAAAATTAATGTGGTAATTTTTTAAATAATTATATTAGTAATGCTCGTTACACACATTACAACAGTCTGTTTAATTTTAAAACTCAACTACAAACTAAGGCTGATTTCCGTGGCTTCCAAGTTCACTTTTTACTCTGCAGTAATTTTAATGCGAAGGTTAGCGGTGCCTCAGAACACAAGACACTTCTATGAAGGGGCGCTGCATTATACAAGATACTAGGGGGACATAGCTACTTAAGTAAGTCACTGCTCACGGCCTGGTTGACCTACTCGAAATTCTAGGAGGAGCGAACAACACATTAAGATCCTTTAGAGGGGGTAAGCTTCCCTTATAGATCATATGTTTGTTAGCCCTGACTTTGTACCTTGGTTCTCCAAAGGAGAGATCCTGCCCACAGACTGGGGCGATCACAACGCCCTGAGCACCTTTATGCTCCTACCGCCTAAGGGTTTAGCCACAGTAGTCATCTAGCCTCCATTGTGCAGCACTCTGCGGATGGCTTAAGATTAGTTTAGTGCTTGAAAAACCCCAAAGACTCATTAGCAGGCTTACTTAAGACAAACTTAAATAACTATCTTTACTGCCTTGCAGAGAATTAACAGGACTCAAAGGATTTACATTATAATAGGCTAATACACACAATCAGGGAGTCCATGCTCAAGCCAATCAGTTTAAACACAAACCCAAGATGGTTTGACAGGGCTTGTTCCCTGGTAAATAGAAAGCTGAGGAAAGGATTAAGCGTGAAATCTTCCTGGCATGTACTGAGTACAAAATTGCACTTTCAAGTAGGAAAAACGAAATATATAAACAAGATTGGGAGTGTTTGAAACATGCCTCTCGGGGACAGGATAGCAAATCCGTTTAGGATTTAGTAAAGCTAATCAGATTCAGGAATTCCCCCATCAAACCCCCTTCTGCAAAAAAACATCTTGGGCGAGGACTTGGTCACCCACTTTGCTTCTATTGCATCGAGGACGCACCAGTTATGTCAGCTATCCTCCATAATAATTGCAGAACTCCCCTCTACTCTTATTAACACTGCAGATAGTGGAGTCAGCCATCCATCATAGCAAAGGTGGGAAATCCCCAGGTCCAAATGGGGTACCAATGGATCTGTTGAAATCCAGGCCTGAAATATGGGGTCCCCTTTTCACAAATACATTCAACATTTGTTTATCAACTACTATTCCTCCCTCATGGACAACCGCAACAACTGTACCTATATTAAAAAATGGGGACCGTATGTTGCCAAAGTGCTATTGACCTATTTCAATCATCGATAGCACTATTAAAGTAATTGGAAAGGCCATCTATGATCGCTTGGTGAAATGGGCTGCTGACAAGGATATACTCTCCCCCTTTCAATTTGTTTACCAGTCTAAACTAGGAACCACCGAACAATGTTTGAACCTCACTCTGACTATTTCTAAATATACTAAGGTCAGGCATGCCCCCATTTACCTAGCTTTCATGGATTTACCCACCGCCTTTGATTCAGTGAACAGAACCAAACTTTGGCTAATGTTACTGGATCAAGGCATGGACCCTCCCTGGTAAATTTCTTCTACTGCCTACACTCAGACCCCTCAGCTTGGGTCTGTTTAAACTCTTATGGGGAGCTTTCTTCTGATTTCCCTCTGAAGAGTCGCATGAGGCAGGGGTGCATATTGGCACCTTTATTATTTATTTGATATAATAGGGGCTTAACAGCCCACTTATCTACCTCCCACCCAGACATACCCAGGATTGCAGGCTCCTCAAATCCAGCTTTACTGTATGCGGATGATAAGGTATTGCTAGCCCTCACTCCAAATGCATTGAGACATCAAGTGGACTGTTATGCCTCTTTTATTTGCAACATTAACCTAAAAACTAATTATAACTAGTCTCACATTATGTCCTGTGGCCAATGCTAAGGCTAAATAAAAACAGTATTAATGGGCATGTCTTGATGTTATGTTATGTTAATAGCCATTTATAAAGCACACAGACACGGATGGGTTTCATGGCGCTGGAAGAAGACTGTTGCTGCCATGGTACTAGAAGAATGCTTGCTCAAACAGCCATGTTTTCAAAGCTTTCCTGAAACTCAGAAGGTTGTCACAGGCTCTGAGTGTCAGGGGGAGAGAGTTCCAAAATTTGGGGGGCAAGTGAGAGAAGCAGCATCCTCCCTGTCGTGTACGTCTAAAACATGAGGTGGTTAACAGGGAGCGATGAGCTGAGCGGAGATTACGCGAAGGAGCATACCTTGAGATCATGTTGCTAATGAATCTAGGACTATTGCCATGCAAGGCCTTAAAGGCCAAGCATCCGGTCTTAAATGCTACCCGTTGGGCAACCGGAAGCCAGTGGAGTTTTTCCAGTCCAGTCCAGGTCTGGCTGACAGCCATTTCGGCTGCGTATGAATCAGTCTAGCTGCCTGATTCTGGACCATTTGAAGTCTTTTTTGTAGACCAACAGGTAAACCTAGATAGATTGAGTTTGAGTAGTCAAGCCGAGAAAGTATAAGGGCTATGACCACCTGTATTAGTGCTGAGTGAGTCAGTAGGTGTGCAATTTTCCTCATTTTTCGTAGTTGGTGGAAACTGGCGGAGATCACTGTTCCCACTTGTCCTCAAAGCGAGAGGTCAGCATTAATGATGACCCCTAGGCTTTTCACCGAGGCAGAAGGGGGGGGGGACCTTCCATACATACAGGGGGATGACTGTTGATAACTTCTGTTATCCAGTGCTAACCTTTAGTTAGTCAGGATCGAGGAACCCACACCCTGCCCAGGCTAGTGGAAAATTAAATACATCTGCTGGTACAGTCTGTAACCTCATTAGACCGCATATGAGGTGGACTGTGTTTCTATCATTGAAGGTATAAAATTCATAATGTATTAGTGTAGCCATCTATGGTGCTGGAGTCTGGGGTTTTAGTAAATGCTGTTGATGGCACAAGATTGGGAGTCAGGTACCAGAACAATGCAACCAAGGACTTCTCAAGTAAAAAAATTACAATCAAAGTACAAATATTTAGAGACTTAGTAATATCAATCCTAGGCATCGGTACCTGGGAAGGGTGAGAAAGGTAAAACAGTACAAGGACATAGCACACGGATTTCTCTTTACCTAGAATGGTGCGAGGACCAACCCTGGCCAAGGGCTGGAAAGAAAGGGTTCCCAGCTATACAGGAGCCAACAGGACAGGACAGGTGCAGAACAGGTGCAAGACAGGACAGGTAACCCCTGCTAAGTGCAACGTCAGTGTTACACCCCTCTCTACGGCTACTCTGGTCTCTACGGCTACTCTGGAAGCCCAACTGGGTAGGTCGATTCTTTTCCTTCAGCAAATTCCCGATTCTTCTGCCAGAGTGCTCGACCAGCCCTATGCTCTCGATTCTCCTTCAGCTTACGTTGGGTCAGTGACAGGTCTGTGACAAGTCAGACAATCTAACTAACTGAGCCTACCTTAGTTATACCAATTTTCAGGGCATGTACCACACCCCAATGTTGCAAATTTGTGCATTCCCTTTGTTTGATTGGTCAGAAAGACCGGGAGAGGTCATCACACCAGACCAGTATGAAGTCAGTTTCCCTTATTTTAATTAGGCTCAATTCCCACCCATAATTTTATTTCCCATGAATTTTATTCCACCCAACATTATTTCATTTAATTTCATATACAATATATAACTTTTCATTCAGTTTCTTCCTCTCTTGGGTGAGAAGGTTAGGTTCCCAGGAACATCACTGGTAAGACGAGACTTGGCTGTCTTTCAATGACAGAGCTTCAAGGTTTTCAGTGTTCATACACGCATGCACACAAAATTCAAGATGGAGATTTCTCGGTACCCTTCAGGCCCAAATACGAGCTATTAACAAAGTCAGAGAGACACGTTAAAATACAAAAATAAATGAATGCACTGTATACCACTTATTCCTACTATAATCCTATTATGTTATTTTAACTATAGCATTAATAGTTAAGCAGAACACACAAGGTTTAATTCAAGCAGAAGCATGTGCATTAACATGTGAGGGTTGAAGCAGCCATCTTAGGCATTACTGCGCAGCTGCAAGAAATTCCCACCAAAAACAAAGGTAAGTTACACTACGTAGATGTAGTCGACGCATGCGCAGAGAGGTTCCCACGTTTTAGGCAACTATTTTAAGACACACAGGTTACTGGTGAGTAAAAGCACATAGGAAAGCTTTTCCATGATACCAAAATGTCAGGTAATGAAGTTATTAGTAAATACAAAACATGTTGGTTAATTTGTTACATGTTATTTCGAGAGGATTCAATACAAGCAAGTTTTGTTACGTCTGAAACCTTGCTCCATCACTGTTCCTTACAGGCTGCTGAGCTCAACGCTGTCCACTTCTAGTTTAATTACTCTCTTTGAGTTAAATCAGTACTTGATAGAAGATAAGATTCAGCTAGCGCCACTTTTATTATGGATCAGAATTTGGTCGAACCCAGCTGCTAAGCTTTGTAAGGACATTTTATCTCACTGCTTGACATTGGACAAGGCCTGTTTTATACCTCGGTTGAGTTACATACAGGACACTTTTGGATCCCTTGGCATATCCTCTTGGTTTATTGAGCCCAATCGTATTTCCAAGATGGAGGTGAAAACACTATTTAAGGACTACTGTGCAAACACCAGGCTGAAAAACGAGATATCCAAACCCTTGGTGTTGCAATATTATAGTTTTCTATATTTAGATGATTCCCCCTTGTATTTATCTCTAGATTTGTCAAGATGGGAGCGGTCACTTTTTTTCCAATTCAGAGCAGGGTAAATTTACTGATCCATATTTTTCAAACACTCTTTAGACCCCGAGGTTTACATATTTTCCACCTGCTCCTGTGATAATCAATCCACAGAGTCAATATTGCACTTTATGTTTTTTCTGCAAATTGCACAGTCTAGCATGAAAGCACTTTCTGATACCTTTGTTACTGCGGTTGGGTTTCCGACATTGTAGGCCAGCTCCCATTCACCTACAATATCTAAGTTCACATTACATTCTTTCAGTGTCTGTGCCTTCTTCAAAGCTGCTATTCGGGCCAGACAAACCATTATGGGTTGACTCGTTAGAATTTTATGTCCAATGTGGCTTGGTATATGGAGTTTGGTTGAGATGTTCTGGCCCAATGTTGGGGGATGTTAGGAGTGCATAGAGGACCCTATTTGAGGTGTTTGTTCTCTTTCCATTCACTTTACCCTCTCCTTTTAAACATTAGCCACTCTCTATATCAGTGTAATGAAGCTATGAAATTTGATTACATCATGCACACTTAAGCTTATCTTAAACATGGTTATTTGATTTATTAAGAAATGTTAATGTTTATGCACTCATATCTTTTTTACTTGTTTTTAACGTAAGTTCTTTTTTAAATTTATATGTGTAATTATAGCCATGGGCAATATTTATATGTACTTTTATGGTCTACTTTTATTTAGACCGAATAAAGTTGTATTGATTGATTGATTGACTTCTGGGTATTGATAACAAACCATAAACAAAGAAGATCCTGGCAAAGATGCAGATAAGAAAGAAGAAGATTCTTATCTTGGGCTATAATGAGAAAATCATTGAGTTAAAGTATGAGTCGAACCCCTTGCACTCTGATAAAGGCCACAATTGGTCTCAGGATCTTAGTGAAACACCAAGGAGCTGAGGGGAAGAGCTTTGTAGCGATAAAATAAATTTCCCCAATGAAACTTGAGATGTTTTCAGTGGGAAGGATGAATTTGAACAGTTAGGTAAGCATCTTGATGGTCTAGTGTGACCAACCAACCATCTTGAAGCAGAATATCCTTGTGACAGAATAGTTTTCATTTTGAAATGATGATATACTACTGAATTGTTTAAGATTTTGAGATTTAAAACAAGATGACATTTCTTGTTTTTTTCTCAACCAGAAAAATGGTTTTAAGTAAACCTGAGAGATTAAAATGAATTGGTTCTATAACTTGTTTGGAAAGAAGAGCTTGAATCTCATTGTGGATGAGACAATGTTGATTTTGAGAAAAATTTAGAGGATGAGGAAGTTGAAATTGTTCTGGAGGTTGGAAAAGCACTATGAAACAGCCTTGTAATGACTAAATTATCCAGGGATCTGTGGTGAGAGAAAACCTTGAATTTATAAACGGAGCCAATCTGCCTCTGACTGGAGGAAGGCCAGAACTGGAAACTCTCACCTGAGTATTGTTTTCCCTTGTTTCGATATCCCCTGGACCGGAAACCTTTGGCACTGCAGGGATAGAATTGAGGCTTCTATCTGGAGTAGACCTCAAGTTGAGATTGCTGGTTGAAGGAGCATCTGTTGGGGTATTGACCCCTGCTGGAATAGCAGCCGGCAAAGCGACTCCTACCTTTGGTGGCTCTGGTGAAAACTAGAGAGGAGAACATCTTTTAAAAGAAAGATGGGCTTTGTCCATTGTTGCAAAGGTAGAAATATATTTCCCTAACTCTTTGATGAAAGAGTCTCCAAACAGTAACCCTTTGCTAAGGGACCTTCTTCTTTTGAAGCAACAGAGTCAGATTTAGGGTACAATTTTAACAAAAGACTCTTTCTTCTCTCCTGCGAAATGTGAGCATTTGCGTTACCCAGCATACAGATACCCTGTTGGGCCCATTTGGAGAGAGCATTAGGATGGATTAGAGTGTGTTCCATTTTGGCCTCTTCAGCCAAATCCAAAATCCTGTCCTAACAGTTGGGCCAGGCTCTGTCTATTCCCTTCTTAGGAACATCAGCATAATTGGGTCAATGACATGGGTAGCTGTGATATTATTGGGGTAGTAAGGGCGGGGACATTCAGTCTTTAATCTGTTTCAAGTGGTCTTATCAAGAGCATTGCCTAAATAAAAGGAAGCATATTCAGCTACATGGTCTGCAGGGAGCATTCAGTAGAATTGGCATGGTGAATACAAGAGGGATTAAACATGGGTTCCTCAAGGTGGACCGCTAGTTCTTGAGACACTGGGTGAGAATCACCACCTTTACGAGGAGGCACACTGAAACTCCTGTAAAAGGCCCAGGAAGGGACGCTACAGGTTATACTTCCTAATTTTTTTAGATGTCCAGCATAGAGACTGATGCAGCCTGCTAGACAGAATCCTTTACAAAGGATTTTAAATATTCTTTGAATAGTTGGGCAACTTTGTTGCTTGACTGCTATTTAAATAAAGCAAGAAAAGACTGCATATTATGAGCCTCTGGACTTGTAATAAAATGTTGTTTTATAAAATAGATAATGCCTAATGTAAAGTAATGTATGCATTTAAAACCAATAAATCTCACAAATATCTATGTGGGATATAACTATCTAAATAATCAACTTTTCAACCTAGAATTTTATGTGTTTGTTGTCAAATGTCTGACTTAGCAATAGATCCTTACTCAAACTAGTTATTTTCCCTATGTGTAGCAAGTCTATTAGAGATATAGGGGTCCCCATTTTTCAAAACAAGTTATTCTCATAGCCTGTCTATGAGGGGATGCTCTTGTGCTATCAGAAGTCCTGAGATTCTGATTTATGACCACATCTATGCATTAACTGTTAATTGTTGTTTTCATGTATGACCACTATTATCATCTTTTCTGCTTTTCTTTCTCTATGTGTTTTTTTGGCTACATACATTATTCCAAATAGAGTCCACTGGTTCTAACCATCATCTCTTGTTGCTTTACAATTCAACTTCTAGTTTCTTTCCATATTCTACCTATTGTTTCATTGTTTATTTTCACTAAGACCTATTAATCCCATAGTCATTATAGACTATCATGGCCAACCTAAAAACATTCGGCTTTACAGATGCCAACTTTATGACAATGGTTGGATCATCTACTAACTTTGATAATAGAGCCACAATATCGAGGCCTTCAACAAGCGAACCAGAATCAATACTTACAGACCAGGAATGCTCGCTACTGGAGACAATAGAAGATATCCCGATTTTCAATCTCAGTAAGACGGCTTTTAATGATGCTAATTACTCCCTATTATCAAAAGGACTTTCCTTTGTACCCCATTTGGGCTTGAACAAATTCGAACTTTTTACTGATTTGATGGCCTTTTTTCGCAAAATTCACCTTAAATTCTTTTTTGAAGATACAGAACAAATGGCTTCAGTAGTCAACAAATCTGGTCTAGCTTTAACATCTACCTTCACACCTACTATAGAACAAGTTGTCCCTGAAATAAAAATATTTGAAAAAGTAGTGTATAATAAACTTATGCATGCTACCAAATATATCCTCAAAACCCAATATACAATTTCCAGTGAAGAACATAAGGCACTCACCACCCTTAAGAAATCCACGGAAATCACAATTAAAAGTTGTGATAAAGGTGGGGGAATTGCCATTATGGATACTACTGCATATATTGGAAATATTGAGGAAATGCTAAGCGACAAAAGATCTATATTAAAATCACAAAAGAATCCGACACTGAAAATCAAATCTAAAATATTACGTTTGACAACTCAAGCCCTTCACAATGCCATCATATGTGAAAAAGAGTTTGATTATCTCAACATAGACAATCCCAAATTGGCCTGCCTATATGGTACACACAAAGATGCAAAAAAAAAAAAACCCTTGAGTCCGATTGTTACCACTATCGGCTCTGTGACACAACCCATCTCGAAATATTTAGCTGCGATCTTACGCCCCTACATACACAATGTTCCTGGATATATAAAAGATACATGCCAGGTCATTACATGTTAGAAGGTATACCATTCAACCATAACAGACAATGGTTAGTGACTTGAGACGTGGACAGTTAATACTCAAATATACCATGCGATGTAGCACTTGTGGCCGTCAAATGGTTTATTAACTCGTACCACGTTGATTGTAACATCAATTTCATTATTGACTGAGCATTGTTTTGGAAGAAAATTTGTTTGAATTTTGAGGAGACCTGTACAGGCAGACAAAAGGAGTCAGTAGGGGGCGCATCTTGCGCCCCTACCATAGCTAACATTTATATGGCTTATTTTGAGGAGCAATTTGTATTTAATGAGGTGGCCCAATTTTTGGAATCCACGTTAAATTGGTCGCGATATATAGATGATATCATATTTATATGGGACGACAATGAAGACACTCTAGCAGAGTACATTTTGTGGCTAAACCTCCGATTCTAATATGCAGTTTACCTCACATTGCAGTACTGCACAAATTGAATTTCTGGATATATCCATTAAGCATGACTGTGGTCAGTTATTTGTCGACCTTTATACAAAACCGACAGCGCACAACACTATCTTACATCATAATAGCTTCCACCCAATGAAACTGAAAAACAGCATCCCCTTTGGGCAGTTTTTGCGGCTTCAGCGCAACTGCTCGAAATTGGAGGATTATGACAAAAGATCTATTGAAATGTAGACTTAGGGCCCGATTAGGATTGCGGTGAATTCGCATCCTCCGGGCCTGCGGAAGCCATCGCCGGCCCGGAGGATGAGAATTCACCGCTGCGGTGATAGAAAAGACCCCCGCCAGATTAGGATGGCAGGGAGGTCATCTGCGGATGGGAAGATCGTCCGCCGCTTTTCCGCCGCGGTCCCGCGGCAGAAAAGCTCTAATATGGCGGCGTTGTCTATCAGACACCGCCAGCCATATTAGGATGCATGGGGAAACATGCTTTTCCACGGCGGGTTTTCCGTCTTGAAAAAGCATGTGGTTTTTGGCGTTTGGGGGCCCGTTGCGGGTCCCCAGGGTGTCGGGGGTGGGGGGTGCACATGGGGGGTACCCATGGTACCCCCCAGCATTTACATGCACAAAGTGGCAGGCACCGCGCGGTGCCTGCCGCTTTGTGCATGTAAATGTTAAACATTTGCTTCAAGCAGCACCCGCCACAAGGTTAAAGATACAGGATGTGACCGCCAGGGTGGCGGTCACATCCTAATTGCACTGGAGGGACCGCCACTGCCCCTGCGGACGGTCCCTCCACCTCGGGTGGTGGGCAGACGCAGGTCCTTTCGCCATCCTAATAGGCCCCTAAATTCCTGAATAGGGGCTATCCACACCGTGTTGTTCGAGACGCTTATAAACATGCTCGGTTTTATGACCATCAACATTTACTAATAACACAAGAAGGGTACAAAGTTCCCCGGGGAGAATGTGAAATAAGTGTGAGTGTAGCGTCAACATTTACTGCAAGGTACTACCAACATAAAAGATACCAACCTCGTTTTTGTGACCAGACCCTCAGTTCTAAATGCATACCGCAAAAATAAAATAATTAAGGACCTCATTGTAAGGTCGCGTATGCCTATTCAACAACAAGAGCCAATACAGCAAAGTATTGTAGGCATGAATCCAGTTGATGGTAATTTTAGATGTGGCACATGTAAAATATGCCCTTTGTCCATTGAGGCAAAAGAACTGTGTTACAATGGCCATATCATTGAAAGCAAAGGAATAAGCAATTGTAAATCTAAGAGCATTGTATACTTACTCATATGTCCATGCAAGAAGGCTTATGTGGGCGAAACTTCACAGACCCTTAATGTGCGACTTACCGAGCACAGATCCGCAATCAGAACTAAAAACTTAGCCTCTCCAATGGTATCCCATTTTGTTGAACACAATCACTCAGTTGATGACATACAATGGTTTGTCCTGGAAAAAAATTACACCTAAACCAGGGATCTGTTCCGATAAGGTAAGAAAAAAACAACAAGTCTTGTATATATTTTTGTTAGATACTGTTGCCACAGGACTTAATTCTGAAATACCCTGGGGTCAGGCTATTATATGACCAACTACTTCCTGTTTACTTTTGGGGCTGTCCATGGCTGTGAACTCTGTTGCGAGAATCATAACCACCTACATTAATGAACTAAGGTTTAGGGACCATACCCAACTATGTACCAAATCACAAACTATATACTGATTTTCATTCTGATGTGTTATTATTGGTCAATGTTGCCCAAAAATAATTTTATTCAATTTTTTCTTAATTTACTTTCTATTCTGGCTTATTCCTTGGGCATTTGTCCCTGTATGTTTGGTGTAGCTTTTTTGCTATGTTACAACTCTGTACTGTTGGATGTGAGTACACGAACACCGTTATTTAGTTCATCTCTACACAGTTCCTGAGTCCCCCTGTTCCTTTTCTTCCCTGCATCACTTCATTAGAGCCTCTCTATTTGAGTTTAGGAGGACGCATATATTTACGCCTCTATTTTAGTATGGCGTCTATCCATTGTTCATATATGGCCTATTCTCTCCACTCTTGCCAGTGCAGCTATCTTATTATGATCAGAGGGTTCTGAAAATATTATATTAGATTTTTTGTTTTTTCGAATGCATTTTAGTCACCATTTATACACCTATGCGGTTGAGAAATGTATTTAAAATGCTTCGCCATTGCATGCTTGAGCATTCGTGCACATTATGTGTTCCTTTGTGCACCACCAGTCCTCTCTCTATCTCCATTTGAATTCGAACTCACGGGACTTGGGTAGTCCATCGTTTAGTTCTATAGCCCCCTCCCGCTCTCGGCGAGAATTGGATTTTGGTTATATACGCCACACCCATCGTGCAGCTTTACCTATGGCGGTCAATTGAGAATCCGCTTCGTGGCCCCAGACGAGAGGACCCCCCAGGGACGGCGTTTTCTTATTTTCGCCCAGATACGCCATCTATATAGTCGATATCTGTTATAAGTATTTATTTTTAGCGCAGTGGAGTATCAATTCCACCCTTGTTTTTTGTAAATACTCAGTTTTTATTCACTATTAGGTATTTTCGCTCGTGGCGGATGACGCCTTTAATCAGCACAATCTGAGGCATACGTCGATTGAACTCCTTAAACTGAGCCTCTCCACCTATTATTAGGTCTGCTATCGCCACACGTTTCCGGTCTTTGGTGTCAGTACCATGCCGGACCACGCCTCATTTTCTTTAACATACATACAACTCTGTTTTATTCATAGGTGCTATTCCACAAAGTGTACGCCCAAGGTAAAAAGTCCTCCTTGTGGCGCTCGTCAACCAACTTCATGGATTGTGCCCTTTATTTTCACTAACCACCAGGTATGCTATCTCTGTGGCTTTACACTACTGCCTCCTTTCATTCAGAATAAGGCGCTGACACAGTGGGATCAGGTCAAAGAAAAGTTTTTTCATTTCAAAACGAACAGCTTGACGCGTTTCGGCGGCAGAACCGCCTTGCTCACAACATTTTGACAGTGAGTGAGTGGGTGATATATATGTGTATGTGCTTGAGTGATTGACTTGTTTGTGGCGTGCGTGTGTTGCCATGGCGACTCCCTTGCTTAACAGTCATGGAAAAAGTATGACACTTTGTTGAGTCATGGTCATGTAGTCTTTCTTTCTTTATCACTATCATTTAAACAATAACTGTAAAGCGCTTAAATGAAGAATACATTGCAAATGCATTCCAACATATAGAACATCCAATTAGCAAGTGATGCCGATTTATCACATACTCCTGTTTGTATGTTATTCTTGAAACACATCCCCTTGACGGGAGTTTAAACATTCTGGAAAACTGTGATATTTACAAAGGTGTGATGAGTGACTTACATACAATATAGTGCTGTGGGGATCCTATTGCTCTTGCCCATGCCTGTATGCAATTTCCTCTATAGGAGAGTTATCTCTATGCCCCCCTGAGTTGTGTGTTATTTCCCTGAATCATTCGAGGTCTAGTGTTATTCTCTCCGCAATACGGGCCAGTGCCCATTATGCAGTGTTTCTGGATTTTGCCCATGTGGGCTGCAATGTTAATTATGTGCGTTTCAGGAAGCACCCAATTGGGTTCTTCTGGTCGGATATATATATCCAGACAGTCGTCAAAAACAGAGCTCTCGCTTCCAATACAAAATGACGAAGAGCAGACCCTTAAGTTGCTGGTGCAAAGTGCTTAGTTTATTTGTGCCAGCGCGTCCGCCATGACGCGTTTCGCCTCGGAAAGAAGCTTGATCACATGACATACTGCATGCTGGAAAGACAGACTTTTAAAGTGACAGTGAAATCACGCTAATGGTCAAGTTGTAAACATAGACAAAATACTGTGCAAAAGAACGCAATGGAATAAATAAATAAATATTGTTCCATATTTCAAAAAGCGTTGAGGTAGCAGCATTATGGGGCACATTTAGTAAATATCCATGGTAAAACCATGTATCAAAAATTAATATATTCCTTAATAAACATGGTAGCAACTGTGAGATAAAAACTCTCATACCGTCATACACATTGTTTTTTTTTTGGGGCCCCAAAAAAACAGAATAACCCCAATACCTCCGGGCCCAATTACATAATGCCGCTAAAGATTATGTGCCTCTGTTTCAAATATTCGCACAATCCCAAAATGAAGGATAAAAATTGTCCAATATATCATCCGGTTTCATATAGCCCGAGTGGGCAATGCCGATGGTACATTTTTGCCCAATGATTTAAAGTGCAAAGTGAAAATGAAATTGTGCAAAATATGCTAATAGTGCAAAAGACAAACAGATCATAAAAAAACATTTATATCATAAGTAACTGTGCATCTCTCAGCCTCAACCTGTAATTAACTTAAATCACAATAAATAATTTCATAGAGTCATATATATATATATTCACTGAAAAAACCATAGGTTTCACACCAGTTATAGTTAGGAATTAGCATTTAAAAAAACCTATGAAATTCACTGAAAAAACCATAGGTTTCACACCGGTTATAGTTAGGAATTAGCATTTAAAAAACCTATTAAATTCACTGAAAAAAACATAGGTTTCACACCAGTTATAGTTAGCTGGAAATTTTACTGATATAAAACCATTGAAATTCCCACGTTATAGTTAGTTGGACTCACTATAACTTGCGCGTGCAATGCACTGCTGATGACATCACATATTACATCACTCATGACATGGTCAGTGACATCACTCATGACATCACTGATGACATCTCAAATGACATCACTGATGACATCGTCCAGTGAATGTGTGTCTTTCTGAAAAATAAATATTTTTTATATATGTATATATTAAGATCGATGGAAGAATAAATGTTTAAATAAGTGTCTAAATGGATGTTTTTTTAAAAAAATTGATTGGTTAACTGGCTTAAGTGTATCTTAGTGAATACATATATTAGCGAGTAATGTTTAAATATTTAAATATATGTATCAGTGTTTTACTTTGTGTATAAGTGGCTGCATGGGTTGGTGAGTAGCTACATGTGTGTGTATATGGGTTATTAGATGTTTTTTTAGTATCAGTATGAGTGTCTGTATGGTTTGGTGGGGCTGTTACTTAGCACATAGATGCATCAATGACTGACTCACTGTTTGTATGTGTTTTGAAGACAGCATTTGTGTAGGATTGTATGGGTGGATGAGTGTGTATATGTGTGTGTTAGAGAGTGAATGCCTCTCTCACTAGTGTCTTTATGAGTAACTACATATGTTTTAATCTTGTATATATGAGAATTGATGTATATAAGTAAGTATATGTGAGAGTGAGAGATTGAAAGAGTTCCTGTTTAAATAAGTATGTGTTTCTATAAGTGATTGTTTAAGAGAGTAAGTATGTGTAAGTTTCCTTAGAAGTAGTGTGCTAATGTGTGTATAGTTGTATATGCAAATAAATGGATGTTTATTAGTTTATTTGCATGTGTGAGTATATGTATGAGAAGGTTTTTGATGACTGTCAGTGTGTAACAGAATGAATAGGGGTATCACTACATATGATGAGTGAGTATATGTATGAGTGAATACATAAAACTGTTGGTGAATGTGTGAATTTGTATATAGATGGTGAAATTACTGAATTGGTTGTTGTAACTGGTATGGGTATATCCACTTTTTTGTTAATGTTAGTTTCTATTTTTGAATATGTGTTTCAAACGTTACTTTACAGTGAAAGGAGGTCTGTCACTGTGTTACAAGGATGGTGTCATCAGTGATGTCATGAGTGATGTCACTGACCATGTCATGAGTGATGTAATATGTGATGTCATCAGCAGTGCATTGCACGCGCAAGTTATAGTGAGTCCAACTAACTATAACGTGGGAATTTCAATGGTTTTATATCAGTAAAATTTCCAGCTAACTATAACTGGTGTGAAACCTATGTTTTTTTCAGTGAATTTAATAGGTTTTTTAAATGCTAATTCCTAACTATAACCGGTGTGAAACCTATGTTTTTTTCAGTGAATTTCATAGGTTTTTTAAATGCTAATTCCTAACTATAACTGGTGTGAAACCTATGGTTTTTTCAGTGAATTTCATAGGTTTTTTTAATGCTAATTCCTAACTATAAGTCTCACTTTATAAATAAGACTGTTAGCACTCTAGTTGTTCTTTAGAACACTCTGGTACATTCTGTCATTGGGCTACAGTTGGGCTACATCTAGTTGAAATTTGGGCTACATTTACATTTTTTGGTCTCTGGTGGCCATCTTTGGGCTACATTGGGCTACATTGGACTACATTTGGGTTACATTTTGGCATTTTGGCATATATATATAGCCCAATGTAGCACAATATATATTTTATCAAAGTTAATTTTCGTAAAAACCACTTAAGAATAGGGCTACCAGTCCCTACAATTTTTCCCTTTTTTTATTTTTTTTATTTTTTGCTTTTGAGCGCTCCCGGTGCGCTTCCCGGGGAGCGCCCCGAAAAGCGTACTTTTATAAAGCGCCCCCGGGCGCGCTCCGAGGAGCGTCCCGTAAGCGCCAATATCGCGAACGAAAACATGATCATGACGTATCGCGTAGCCGCGTCCGCGTGATACGCACGGCGTAAGCGCACCCGGAAGTACTCGAGCGAATACGATCGCGCAACGTAAACATCCGACGCGCTTACGCTACGCGACCCAGAGCGCCCCCGGGCGCGCCCGGGGGCGCGTAGCGTAAGCGCGTCGGGTCATGTGACCTGAAAATAACACTTTTCATTGGTTCATAACAGTTTTTTTTCTAAATGATGAAAGACCCCACCTTTTTTCCTTATTCTGACTTTGTCCTTTGACTGAGGAAGACCTGTTTGTACATCTCTGTACCTTTTTGATATTAATAATGGCTTCAGTAGCAGCAGCAGCTGGTGCATCTGCCCCACCACCACCACCACAACCACCAAGAGGACCACCTCAAGATTATATTGGTGGTCAAGAACAGGAGGAGGAGGAAGAGGAAGAGGAGGAGGGGAGGAGAAGATGGCTGCCTGAAGAAAATACTCCATACAAACCCAAGCCACACATTATATGGGAGTTTTTTTCAATCCCAGAGGGCAAGAAAAAAGTTAATGCGCCCAAGGTAACTTGCCTAATCTGCAATGATGAACTTTCACGGGGCAACCCAAACAAAAAATATTCATTTGGTAACTATACCATGATTCGTCATATGACCAGAAAGCACCCAAACAACTACTCTCGTGCTGAGTTCAGGGAACTGGCCAGTAACCTCCCCAAGTCGTCAAGGACCACCTCCCAAACAAACCAACCCACTTCATCAGGACCAGAAACATCCGAGATGATGCCTTGCATTCAGCCAAGATTTGCTGATTTTAAAATCACTTGTTCTGCATGTGGCAAGCTTATCGCCTATGGTGAAAAAAGCGTTAAGCTCATCGTCCTTGCAGTGCCCCAAAAAGAAGTAATTTTTTGGTTTTTTTATTTTTTTGCTCCAGTTGAGCCAGTTTCAATTCCCTTTTTTTGTTTCTCCCCCTAAAAAAATACAAAAAAAATATAAAACTGTTTTGAAAAGCCAAAAAAAGTTCAAAAAGTTCAAAAAACACAAAAAAAATATAAAACAACAAAAAGAAGAAAAAAAAAAGTTCTTTTTAGAACTACCTCCAATTTCTAAATAAAGGCTTCTTTTTTTTATAATCTGTCATCTTTTTCCCTCATTTTACGCTCCCCGGTGCGCTACCTGGTGCGCGTACCGGGCGCTTCCCCCGCGCAAAACGAAAAAAAAAATATTTTAAATGCCCCGCGGGGCCCTTTTATAGCCCCCACATCAAACCTAGGGGGTCAAGGGGGGGTCTACCCTGCCCCCTTATGGTCATTTCCCTCTTTGTTTTGCCCACCTCTCGTGTCTCGATCCTACCGAGACACAAGATGGCGGCCACTCCGGACTGTTTCGAATGTTTACAAACAACTGAGAGCCAATCAGCTTTCTGCGCGCAAGTCGCGTGGCGCGCCTGGAGCGCTCTCCGGTGCGCGCACCGGAGAGCGCCTATAGATATATATATTTTTTTGAACCTAAATTACTCAAAATCCACTGGAGCACATATCTTGAGACATAGCAAAGGCACATCGGGCTACCAGTCCCTACAATTTTGCCAAGTTTGATGGAAATCCATTCAGCCGTTCGGGCTAAAAGTGAAATCGACCGCCCTATGGAAATTAACATGGGGAAAATGCGTTTTGGGACCCCCCTTTTATCTCGGCCCCCGCTTGACGTATCCCCCCCAAACTTTCAAGGAAGGACTGGAGCTCGACGAGGCCATTTTCAGGAAATTTTCAGGCAGATTCGTCAACCGGTGCCAAAGTTATTCCAAATAGAATTTTGAGATTTAACATTGAAAAAAATCCTAACTATAACTACCTACTGGCGACCGCCAGTAGGTAATATCTATATCTATATATCTATATATTGGAACCTAAAAATGTTCTTATGCAGTATATATATTTGAACAATATTATGTGTACATTTTCGTTTGGTTCATGTTAAATTATGTTTTACTCTGTAGGTCGACACTACTGAATCATCTTCCTACTTTGGACCTGTTATGATGTTCAGAATCAATGTATTTGTACAGATAATTCAGAGAGACGCAATCCTCC
Source organism: Lissotriton vulgaris (assembly GCF_964263255.1). NCBI lineage: Eukaryota > Metazoa > Chordata > Amphibia > Caudata > Salamandridae > Lissotriton > Lissotriton vulgaris. The sequence goes on along the minus strand of NC_141699.1, from coordinate 945,931,084 downwards.
AGACAACGCTAGCTTTCGTTTTCTAAATGGTCAACGATGTATTTGGACTGATAAATATTTGCAAATTACTTGATATAATGTAAATATCTATTCCAATCACAGATGGGATATTAATGCATTCATGCAGGCATTATGTGGTTAGAAAACAGATTTGTAGTCCACAATACAGTATGTTTTCACTTTTTATTATGTGTGTAGTTCCAATACCACCTGAGCACAATTAATTAATGTATTTAAGTTGAACTGTTTGAGCAGCGAGTTTATGTGAGCAAGGCTACGCGCTAGCCGAAACGCGTCATCTTGCCCGACATCTCGCACTATTTTGTAATGAAATAAAGTCATTGCAACCAGCAGTGTAAACTGATTCGTGAGTCCGTGTTTCTCTCCATTGGTGGTCACAGGCGCCTTAGCGGTAATTGGAGATATATATATATATATATATATATATATAACCAAAAACGCCCAGAAGCTTGATGCCGCACAGCACTGCAGGTGAGTAACAACTCTATTTAAACCAAGCAGGCAGCTTAACATCCCTTTGAAGTCAATGGCCTGACGAGTTTCGATGTCGCTGTTTGCATCTCCTCAGAGGCCGTGTCAGCGGAGGTGATTAGTGGCTACCGCATCTCCCCTGCGTGTTTCCGTAATAGGGGGCTTTCAGTGCTCCTCCTTTGGTGGCAGTTCATTTTTAAATGCACGCTGGGATTTGAGGTCTCATTTTGCCAATTAACGCCCTCTAGTGGGTTACCTCCGCTGTAGCTAATTATGGACAATTTTTCTCGGCCCCCTATTGAGCCTTGGATGAGACTCTGCCGGCTTGATTAAAGGTTCCCTGCAGCTTCAGAAAGAGGAAGCTTCCTCTCTCCTAATGCCCATTGGTTGCGAGCAGTGCGATCCCTCTGCGGCCTGGAACCGCCGCATAACATGTAACCAAATATATATATATTTGTTCAGATATTAGGTATCACTCCACGTGGTGTATGAAGATCTGACACTGCCCACTTGAGCAAAGCTTTATATAACTGTGCATTTATCGGTTTCAACGCGTCTGCCAAAGACTTTCAGGTATCTAGACACGATAGCTTCTTTGCTTGCCCTGATTTGCATTTGTCCGTTACAAATATAGGAGTCCCCCAGTTTTACCTCGATAAACCGATGCGGTCTATTTTTATGCATCATTTTTGCTGGTTCTTAGAACCTTCTTGGTATCTACATATCACCATTGCCTCTTTCAGCGCTAGTTTTTTATATTCTTCCTTGAATACATGGGCAGATTATTGTTTATTTATGCTCGTCCATTAAGCTCATTCTTAATAATTCGGTATAATCATAGATATACCCGCTTTTTAGGTCTCGGCATCGAGACCTATTGTCACCCACTTGCTCCTCAAGGGAGATAGAGCGGTGCACGGGCCGACCAGGGTCTGTGGACGCGCACACACACACAAACAAGCAGACACACACACACACAAGCAGGCACACACACACACACACAAACACCCACACACCCACACACACACACCCTTACCTTATATATACTTACAATTTTGTGGGAAAGTCATATGCGTGGGAAAGGCATTGTGTGATAATAAATCCATGGTAAAGGCATTGCGTTGTAATGCCTGTGTGGGAAAGGCTGGACCACAATGGAAACAGCCACACACAGATGTGCCAAATCTACATTAAATGACTCACCTCGACGTAACTGATACTTTACAAGGTAAACCTCATGATATCCTAACAACAAAAGAACCGGGGGTCTATAACGGAGCTTCAAGTACTCCGAGGTGCTGCAAAACTCCTACATAAGTGAGTTAGGCGCTAATAGAGCTATATAAGTCTCTATATCAGAATGTGTGTCAGGACAAACCTGTCGAAGGACCTACGAGATTGTTGTAAGACCCGTACAGAGATGTGTTGGATTCCCATCAAATGGGTATGTAGATCAAATGTTCTCATTTGGTCATCCAAAAATGGTGTGGTATGTCTCTTGATCAATGAGACCCCTCCATCGCCCTTACTCAATTGGGTCGCACCATCAATCGCTAAGGTACCCATGAACAAATGATAAAGATGGGATCGAGTGCAGTGCAAAAATCAAAAGATGTGCGAGTTAAAAACAAGGGGTAAAAGGATCAATAGGCGAAAAACTCTAATGTAATTTGTCCTTTCCCTCAAACAAACAAGAACAATGCAGAGGAAGCAGTCTAAACATATAACTGCATTTACAAGGCCAACATGTTTCAGCCGGTAGGGACAAGATCCCATGGCTTTCTTCAGGGACAGAGTTCTAGGCATTAGCTACTGCATACATAAAGTGAACGTAACGACAATCAGTAAAGGATATACATAAATAGTCCAAAATCGTGTTCCTCTGTACCAAACGAAGTCTCTTACATCTGTTAACAAGAAACAAGAAATAAATTGTAAGTCCTATCAAAACAGGAAAGACCTGGCACTGGCTTCTACTAATTAAGCCAATTTATTTTACTAATGTTACTCACCTGAATAGTACAGGGAGTGTACCTCACCTCTCCTGGAACCCAGCTCAGGAAAAAGGAGGCCCCGCTCTGTGAAGGCAAGGAAGGGGTAATGAACGGAAGGGTGGACAGTACTACTCTATCTCTCCCTCCAATACATAATATAGCCCCTATAACAGTCAAGCTTCACAGAGCCACAAAAAATCCTAAGGATGGAATAAGTCACAGAGCCCATAAAAGTCCCAGGTTCCCAAGATCCATCACTTAATGTAAAAAGCTTTCCTCTAAATAGGAGTGTCCTCAATAAGATGGAGCTAAACTGTAGCAGGTTTAGATCTGGGCTAGCAAAAGTTTGACAGACCAAGCCTGGTCTCATATCCCAGAAACATAGGTGAACTAGTCTTTGCCACCCCAAAAGAAAAAAGGCCAAAAATAAATCCTAATGAGCCACTAACCTGTCCGGCGTTGTCTCATTGCAGGACCCGAGCTTCGTGGGAGGCAAAAATGGCTGCCCACAGGAAGCTTATAAAGGAGATAGGGGCGGAGTATCACGTACTCTCGCAGGATTCGATTGAACTACAGAGTGATGTCACAATCCACTGTGTTGTAGTTCACCCAAGAACTACAAGATGACATCATTACGGCCATCTTTGTAGTTTGAACTAGTTAAAAAATAAAGGTGCTTTATTTAACCATAGCGCAAGTGTTTGCAAGCGCGAAATAGTCGACCGAGCTGATGTCTATTTATAAAGATCCATCAAAGTGGTCTCTGATAATGATCCCCAAATGAACCCCAAGAAAGGTAGCCAATGGTGGGAAGGGGGAGGAGGAGGAGGGGGGCTGAATCAATCGAATCCCGCGAGAGTACGTGATACTCCGCCCCTATCTCCTTTATAAGCTTCCTGTGGGCAGCCATTTTTGCCTCCCACGAAGCTCGGGTCCTGCAATGAGACAACGCCGGACAGGTTAGTGGCTCATTAGGATTTATTTTTGGCCTTTTTTCTTTTGGGGTGGCATAGACTGGTTCACCTATGTTTCTGGGATATGAGACCAGGCTTGGTCTGTCAAACTTTTGCTAGCCCAGATCTAAACCTGCTACAGTTTAGCTCCATCTTATTGAGGACACTCATATTTAGAGGAAAGCTTTTTACATTAAGTGATGGATCTTGGGAACCTGGGACTTTTATGGGCTCTGTGACTTATTCCACCCTTAGAATTTTTTGTGGCTCTGTGAAGCTTGACTGTTATAGGGGCTATATTATGTATTGGAGGGAGAGATAGAGTAGTACTGTCCACATTTCCGTTCATTACCCCTTCCTTGCCTTCACAGAGCGGGGCCTCCTTTTTCCTGAGCTGGGTTCCAGGAGAGGTGAGGTACACTCCCTGTACTATTCAGGTGAGTAACATTAGTAAAATAAATTGGCTTAATTAGTAGAAGCCAGTGCCAGGTCTTTCCTGTTTTGATAGGACTTACTACAATTTATTTCTTGTTTCTTGTTAACAGATGTAAGAGACACCGTTTGGTACAGAGGAACACGATTTTGGACTATTTATGTATATCCTTTACTGATAGTCGTTACGTTCACTTTATGTATGCAGTAGCTAATGCCTAGAACTCTGTCCCTGAAGAAAGCCATGGGATCTTGTCCCTACCGGCTGAAACATGTTGGCCTTGTAAATGCAGTTATATGTTTAGACTGCTTTCTCTGCATTGTTCTTGTTTGTTTGAGGGAAAGGACAAATTACATTAGAGTTTTTCGCCTATTGATCCTTTTACCCCTTGTTTTTAACTCACACATCTTTTGATTTTTGCACTGCACTCGATCCCATCTTTATCATTTGTTCATGGGTACCTTAGCGATTGATGGTGCAACCCAATTGAGTAAGGGCGATAGATGGGTCTCATTGATCAAGAGACATACCACCCCATTTTTGGATGACCAAATGAGAACATTTGATCTACATACCTATTTGATGGGAATCCAACACATCTCTGTACGGGTCTTACCAACAATCTCGGTAGGTCCTTTGACAGGTTTGTCCTGGCACACATTCTGATATAGAGACTTATATAGCTCTATTAGCGCCTAACTCACTTATGTAGGAGTTTTGCAGCAGCTCTGAGTACTTGAAGCTCCGTTATAGACCCCCGGTTCTTTTGTTGTTAGGATTACAGTTAGGGGGATACGAACTGGGCAGGTCTTTAAATTTCCCTCAGACCCTTCTTCAATTGTTTGTGTTTTACTGTTTAGAGCAGCTGCCAGCTGCGGGTCTTTCTCTTAGACTACACTTTATGGAGGTAGTTCTTTCGCTAGGGACACTGTGTGCTCCAGTCTGCACCACTGAATCTTCTGGGGAGGTATTAGGTTCAGTTTCCTTTGAGTCTAGGGTCACCCACCTTCACTTTGGTCCTTTAGGGCTCTCTACAGATGTACCCTTGGCACACTGTTTGCCTATATGTGAGTCTGAACTAACAAGCAACATCATTATTATTCTGATATGGCAGGCACAGCACGATATTGTACTGTTTTGACAGCCCTCTACCACTTCAGTTTTTGAAGTGAGGGGCGGATGATTCAGCCCCCCCCCTACTCCTCCCCCCTTCCCACCATTGGCTACCTTTCTTGGGGTTCATTTGGGGATCATTATCAGAGACCACTTTGATGGATCTTTATAAATAGACATCAGCTCGGTCGACTATTTCGCGCTTGCAAACACTTGCGCTATGGTTAAATAAAGCACCTTTATTTTTTAACTAGTTCAAACTACAAAGATGGCCGTAATGATGTCATCTTGTAGTTCTTGGGTGAACTACAACACAGTGGATTGTGACATCACTCTGTAGTTCAATCGAATCCCGCGAGAGTATGTGATACTCCGCCCCTATCTCCTTTATAAGCTTCCTGTGGGCAGCCATTTTTGCCTCCCACGAAGCTCGGGTCCTGCAATGAGACAACGCCGGACAGGTTAGTGGCTCATTAGGATTTATTTTTGGCCTTTATTCTTTTGGGGTGGCATAGACTGGTTCACCTATGTTTCTGGGATATGAGACCAGGCCTGGTCTGTCAAACTTTTGCTAGCCCAGATCTAAACCTGCTACAGTTTAGCTCCATCTTATTGAGGACACTCATATTTAGAGGAAAGCTTTTTACATTAAGTGATGTATCTTGGGAACCTGGGACTTTTATGGGCTCTGACTTATTCCACCCTTAGGATTTTTTGTGGCTCTGTGAAGCTTGACTGTTATAGGTGCTATATTATGTATTGGAGGAAGAGATAGAGTAGTACTGTTCACCCTTCCGTTCATTACCCCTTCCTTGCCTTCACAGAGCGGGGCCTCCTTTTTCCTGAGCTGGGTTCCAGGAGAGGTGAGGTACACTCCCTGTACTATTCAGGTGAGTAACATTAGTAAAATAAATTGGCTTAATTAGTAGAAGCCAGTGCCAGGTCTTTCCTGTTTTGATAGGACTTACTACAATTTATTTCTTGTTTCTTGTTAACAGATGTAAGAGACACCGTTTGGTACAGAGGAACACTATTTTGGACTATTTATGTATATCCTTTACTGATTGTCGTTACGTTCACTTTATGTATGCAGTAGCTAATGCCTAGAACTCTGGCCCTGAAGAAAGCCATGGGATCTTGTCCCTACCGGCTGAAACATGTTGGCCTTGTAAATGCAGCTATCTGTTTAGACTGCTTCCTCTGCATTGTTCTTGTTTGTTTGAGGGAAAGGACAAATTACATTAGAGTTTTTCGCCTATTGATCCTTTTACCCCTTGTTTTTAACTCACACATCTTTTGATTTTTGCACTGCACTTGATCCCATCTTTATCATTTGTTCATGGGTACCTTAGCGATTGATGGTGCGACCAAATTGAGTAAGGGCGATGGATGAGTCTCATTGATCAAGAGACATACCACCCCATTTTTGGATGACCAAATGAGAACATTTGATCTACATACCTATTTGATGGGAATCCAACACATCTATGTACGGGTCTTACCAACAATCTCGGTAGGTCCTTCGACAGGTTTGTCCTGGCACACATTCTGATATAGAGACTTATATAGCTATATTAGCGCCTAACTCACTTATGTAGGAGTTTTGCAGCAGCTCGGAGTACTTGAAGCTCCATTATAGACCCCCGGTTCTTTTGTTGTTAGGATTACAGTTAGGGGGATACGAACTGGGTAGGTCTTTAAATTTCCCTCAAACCTCATGATATCCCCACTGCGAAATGGAGAGATATGCATCTAACTCTCCTAAACAAAAAACACACATACTCATATACAATGGTAGTGAAACTAGGGGTGTGGGAGGTGGTGCAGCATTACAAGACTATCTTGAAGTATTCAAGTTAGTGGCCATCTTGTTTATTACTATGTTTACTCCTCGCTGCACGTACTCACTATATTGAACAGTTAACTGTTTAGATAATAGTTTGCTGCCATTAAGTAAGATGCTTGCACATGATTTCTACAGAATGCCAATTATTTGTTTGGCAAACTAAATAAAGCATGAACAAAACACTCATATTACAAACTTGATACATGTTAAATTCACTTTGACAGGAGTTGTTACTAGACACAGAACACATACAGCGCCTTGCCAATAATAAATATTATTTTTCAAAAGATCTCCTATGTCTCATGCTAGATGAAATCTGAATATGGAAACGAGGACCAGAAAGTTAACACACTGCTCAGATGTAAAGGCTCACCAAGTTGGCCATTTATTCATAAACATGTCAAGAAATATTTGTCAGTGCAGCAGAATAATGTTTATATAAGACTGTAATAAAGGATAATGAAAAACACAACATAGTGAAGAATCCAGTGGAATCCAGGTTGCAGAAAGCCAAACGGTGTAATCCTTCCAACAAATTTGTAGAGCGTTGCTTGACAGAGTATTGACCTACAACATAATCACCTGCAAAATTATTGGCTTCTGCATATCAACTATGAAAAGTATATATTTGTAAGTATACATTTACTTTTAACTCCACATCTGTTATGATTTGACATATCTTTATTAACGAGTGGCAGAAAGTACATTATTCCTTATAATACATAGTCATACCATCACCCTTTCAACAAACCAGTAAAAGCCTCAACGTCTTGTTCCTACATATGAAAGATGGTACGGCTGCAGACACACAGAATAATGCAGTAAAAGAGCAATCTGCAGCACAGAATTGAACTCAACAAATAGCAGCTGGTAATTTGCTGAAGAAAATATGATTAATATAAAAAGGTCTGTATCTCCAAATACGTAGTTACATGCGGAGATTCTTTTATTGCTGAATGAACTATGTTGAAAAAATAAACGCATTGCCTTGTCTCCTTTCTGCTGATCACAGTATGTTTTTATGGTCTGATTTGAAAGCGCAGCTGTCACCAGACAATTATGTGAGAACCAACGGTGCTTTGGCTCCACCCACATATTTCGTGCCAGAAGTACACGTTTTGATTGGGGAGAAGTTGTGTGCTTCCAAAAAAACAAGAGCTTGCCCTCCACACAGCAGTGATCATTTTGTTGATTTGCCAAACTGCCTTAGGTTGGACTTCTGGGAACACACTCATGCCATTGTAATGCTATTAAAGTGTCTTAGATAACTAGATAATTACGGAGTTTTTCTCTGTCAGTAGCACAGATGGGAGGAGGGTTCATTAACTACATAGGTTTTCAGTTTCAGTTGTAATTTTAAAGTGCATTCTTAATCCAGACCGATTAGCATTACCAATGCTCTTCCTTTTTTTCAACAGCAGCTGTAATTATGGCCTATCTTTCACCTTGCTGTTGGCTTTAACAGTAGGCATTATAGCATCACAGCTCAATTGTAACAAGGTATCTCTAAGCAGCAGAGTCACTTTCTTATTACAGGTGACTTGAAATGTTATAACACAATTGTAATAAGAAATTTAAGTCATGTTTTTATATCAGCGTTATACTGAGATCACAGGCTGCCATGTGTATCATCTATCATCAAGTTACACAGTTGTGGAGTTGAGAATAGTAATGTATGCTTACCTATGTTTACTTAACTTGACAATATGGTGGTAGTCTCTATTCGGGAGTGAATATTTGTGAAGGTAGATATTAAAACTTTGTTAGTCTAGAACACTGGCAAGACTGAGAAGATAACCCCTTCAGTGCCCACATGGTCCCCACGTCTGAACCTCACAATGACTCCATGAAGATAGAGCACGGTTTACTGTTAACTGGCACATGGAGGAGACACAAATGCACATTATCTTGCGAGACAATATTGTTTTCTGCAACCATACACGTCTTTACATGAGTTCCCAGGGAGAGAGGAGTCATTTTGTAGCATTAATTCAGATATAGTAACTCTAGCTCAACTAGTCCATATTTGTAGAAATTAGTCAAATCTACCATTTTTTTATATAAAACGTTACACTGTTGACTGCATCATGCTCTAGGCCTCGTGAGACTTACAGAAAGCCGTGCATAAATTCCAATATAATACAACACAAGACTATGGGCCGCAATAAGAGATTAGTGGACAGGATGCGCTCACAAAAGCAGCCGTTGTCCTGTCCGTTTTTATTACAAGTGCATTTTAGTCTACAGCAGTTGCAATACAGGAGTCATGATATCTGTCACTTTTTGATAAAGCAACCCATCCTCCAGAAAGACTCTAAGGGCCAGATGTAGGTATCCCAATACCGGTCGCTAACGGCCGAAATGACCGAATTTCGGCTGTTACCGACCAGTATTGGGCATTCACAATGTAGTGGCCAAATTTAAGGATTTGATAATTTAAGGAATCGGTATGTTACTGAATCCTTAAAATACAGATTCGGTAAATTACCGAATCTGTAATGTAGGGAGCACTCAAGTGAGTGCATTTCTGAGTTAAGGATTCAGTATTTACCACCAACTAATAGTTGGTGGTAAATATTGAAAGCCTTTGAAAAATCAAATTTGTGCTTTTCCAAAAGTACCATGTGGCAAACATACATGCCCTTAGGGCATGTATGTGTGCCACATGTACACCCATGCGCTATTCATGCGCTAGTCAATGTGACACCCTGCCACCCTTGTAAGTCTTCCCCCCTATTACCGATTCGGTATTTACCGAATCGGTAATTCCCATTCACTCTATTGGCCTCCAGGCCCATAGGAAAGAATGGGGAATACCAATTCGGTAAATAACGAATCAGTATTTACCAAATTTTACAGATTCAGTCAAAATTGCCGAATCAATACCTACATACCATTTGCCGATTCTGAAATATTGAATCAGTAAAATTCTGTATTTTAGAATCGGTAAATTTGGACTACCTACATATGGCCCTAAATAAGGCCCGATGTTGCCTCTTAGTAAGACTTGCCACTGTCTGTTTTGAAGGGAACAAAGAACTTTCAGGGATTTCTTAAGAGATGGCATGGGGGTTACACTATTTTACTTTTGTTTGGGGATTGAATTTATTTTTGCATATTTATAGTTTATTAATTTCAGTTATATTGCATATTTTTTACAATGAGCATGGAACGTAAACATTGTTCCACATTATAAGCTAAACTAAAAAACTGAAATATTTTGTATACAAGTAATCTATTTTTACCTCAATCATTAAAATGTCCTATGAAATCCTGATGGAGTCAGAGATGCACATAAGTGCAGAATGATTTTGGTAAGAAAGTAATCTACATTGTTCGCGTGTGAAGTCCTTTTGACGTCTTAAGCAAAACAAATCAAAGTAAGGAGTTTACAGTGTCATTCAAATGTTGTCCCATTCTGGGCTGTCTAAAGCTTAGTTGTCAACTTGGCCAAGAGTCTGCCTTTGAAGATATTGGAGCAAAACAACCTAACATCAAAAACGGTATCAACTACATTGACTCTAAAAAGGGCCCCCAGTAAATTCTTTCTAATCTGCTGGCCTTATTAATAACTCTTACTCAGTCTTTAACACTGCTAAGGTTCATTGCTCTATGATCATATCTGCAGCAAGGATACAACTCTTTTACATGTGGTAATTCATCATTTTATACAAACCAAGTCTGCCTTTGTAGCCTCATATGATGAGATCCGTCTTTTCTTGGATATAGCTGCCAGGCATTTTAGAGACTGAAGGTCTGAAAGAATAGTTTGGAAGACAATTCTAAGCAGAAGTCGTATTATCAGCATATGATAGTAGAATTGTTTTTATGTTGCAGCACGGACCCTGCTAGCTTGCGCCAGAATTTAGTTGGAATTGAATGTGACAAACTGCTTTTAACAAAAACGCTTTAGAAATTGTTTTAATAATACTTACCGAATTGCGTAGAAACTGAATCCAGCATTCTCTGTTGTCCTCGACCGGACGCACTCCTAGCTCCCCTCCCATAGGCCTCAGCCAATCGGCCGGTACGGGGTGGAGCGTGGAGGCGGGGCCGGGAGATATATGCATACCACCACACGGGAGCGCAGCGGACGTGCGCAGCGGGTGCGCCGGTGGAGCGCCGAAGGCACGCCAAAGGCAAGCACGTCAGCGCCCTGGCCAAATCATCATATACTCCACTAGTGCACTCAGACTATTAGAGCAACCGTCATCCTCGCTAGCGCCCGACGTCCTTGGTCGTATTACAGACAACGGCATCCTTCACGACCAAGTAGGTCATTTTACTCCATCTACTCTGACCCCCCCTCCCATCCTTCGCTCCCGGCCCCTCTACAGCCAACTTGACCACTCTTAGGGTTTTGTACCTCTATACGCGCTCTTTGGTGAAACTGGATGTATTATTACTTACGGAGACCTGGCTTACTCAAGACTCCACACCTGATTTCTTAGCGGCTCTTCCCTCAGATTATTACATCCTGAATGTCAACCGGCCCCTGGGGAAGATGGGTAGGGTCGCCGCTATTATACATAAAAATCATAAGTTCAGCGCCATGAAGTGGAGAACATTGTTATTAATCTTGTCACTAATTCTGGATCCTTGGCACTTGCACTGATATACCACCCCCCACAGGCCATGCCTCTCTTCACTCTCTCTTAGTGAACAAATGGCAAATCTGATCATCAACCATGCTAGAGTCCTTCTGATTGGAGACCTAAATTACTGGTTTAAAAACGCATTTGGTGGGCCACAGGTGGCAGAACTCTCTGATCTGCTTTCTAATTTAAATATGACTCAGCATATATCGGCCCCCACTCATACCAAGGGTCATACCTTAGACCAAATCTGGTCTCACAACGTCACATTATCAACTCCACTGATCTCCCCCTGCATTTGGTCAGACCACCATCTGATCGAATTTACAACCACCTTCCATGGCAGGGCCAAGTCCACCAAGGGGGTTGGAGGTCTGACTCGAAAGTGGAGAACACTTGACAGTCTGGGATTCATTAACTCCTTAGCTAGCTCCCCACCAATTATTGTCCCTAACTCCAACGTCGACTCTATGGAACATGATATTGCGAACTGGCTATTGGCAGCTAGTGACAAGCACGCCCCTCTCCTCAAATATTCATGTGCCAGACATTTTGATGCTCATAAATGGTTCACTAGTGAGCTAAAAGACCAGAAATTAAAACTCCGCAAAATAGAAAGGAAGTAGAGACGCTGCTACTCTTGGGAAGACAGAGTGCTTTACCTGTCAGCCCGTAAGGATTATAAGAACTCTATACTGTCGGCTAAAGCAGCATATGTCTGAGCAAGAATACTTACTGACCCTAATAAATCTAGGGAAATTTTTAGGATTGTGAATGATCTTAGCAGTAATGATAGAATTTTACCTAGCCAGGCCCCCACTCAAGAGCTGTGCAACTCGTTGAACAATGTTTTCGTGGAATACATTGCGATTATCCGGGCTAGTATTCCCCCTATTGTGCACTCTGAATCCCTAGAGGACATTCCTAGTAACCTAGCTATTTTGAATTATTTCACGGAGAGTCGCCACAACACACTCCTTGATTTAATAACTCGTGTCAAGTCAGGCTCTCCAAAGGACTGCTGCCCTCCCTTCATCCTTAGGGACATTTTCTCGGCCCTACCTAACAGCATCCTCCCTTTTCTTAACAAATCCCTTAAGAAGGGTGAAGTTCCTGGCGCCCTTCCAAACGCTACATTAGTTCCCCTCCTAAAGAAACTAGGGCAGATCCCTCGAACCCCTTTAACTACCGCCCTATTTCCCTCCTCCCCTATCTGGCTAAAATCCTGGAGGCCCACGTGCCGAGGTGTCTCTCTAACTTCATCGAAAATGCAGGATTTTTAGAGCCTAACCAAGCCATTTTTCGTCCGGCTCACTTGACTGAGTCAGTTATTCTGGCGGTACTGGATACATTGAGAGCAAATGCAGACAGGGGAGTCCCCCAGGCCCTTGTGCTCCTGGACTTGTCGGCGGCGTTCAACACGGTTGATCACATCTTGATGCACCGTGTCGAACAAGCAGGCATACTTGGACCGGCTTCTAAGTGGATAGAGTCCTTTCTCACAGGCAGATCCCAAGCAGTAAGTCTTGGTGCCTTAACTGCCCCAAAACGGTCCACCTCGTGTGGGGTCCCGGAGGGCTCGTTCCTTTCCCCATTATTGTTCAACCTTTATATCCGGCCTCTGATCCATTAATTCAAAGCCAGAAGAATAACGTTTTTTAATTATGCCGATGACCTTCAGATTATCTTCCCCCTGGATTCCCCAAATGCCGTCACGGAGTTCCAATCTACGATGCTTCACATCCAGCACTGGATGGATCTTAACCAGCTAAATTTTAACCCGGGTAAGACTGAACTAGTGCTCCCCGGGAACAGTGCCGTTTACTGGGGACCACAGTTCTGGCCGGGTGAACTAGGATCTCCTCCCACCCCCTCCCCCTCAGTGAAAAGCTTAGGGGTGGTCATCGACGCTGATCTCTCACTTAGAGGTCATGTGGGGGTGGTGGTCTGTACCAGCCTCTTCCAATTGCGTAAAATTAGGAAGATTGCTCACCTGCTTCCTCACGCAGCCCTCGTCCAGATACTGATCGCGCTGGTACTCTCACGCTTGGATTTTTCTAATTCCCTTTACATCGGACTTCCTCAGGTCCTGCTTAACCATTTGCAAATGGTTCAGAATCAGGCGGCTAGATTAATTCACAAACAGCCAAGATGGCAATCGGCCAGACCCTCTTTACAAAAGCTCCATTGGCTGCCAGTGGTTCAACAAGCTGCCTTTAAGATGGGCTGCTTAGTCTTCAAAGCACTGCATTGTAACAGCCCAAAATTTCTCAGAGGCTTTATTACGAAACACGTCCCTACCCGCAATCTTCGATCAGCTCATAGTCACTTACTCACCATACCGCCCATCAAACTGAAAAGGCAGGGAGTCCGTAGGTTTTCCTACCTTGCAGCCAGATCCTGGAATTCCATTCCCCTTGCAACCAGGTCCTGTAACAACTTATTGGGCTTTAGAAAGGCCCTAAAAACTTGGCTATTCGGGCAATCCTGCTAACTGGTCTTCTGCAACTACACCACATACTACTAGAGCCGGGAAACCTTCGGTGACAGTGCGCTGTACAAGCTCCTATTAACATAACATTTTAAATTCAGAGAAGGAATATATGGGAGAAATTGGGAGAAGGCATATATTTCAGTGTTAGGTATATGTTAAACATTAGATGATGCAAAAGATACCCCTAAATGACCACCTTGTCTCACGTCTTAATGGGTATTGCATCTTAGTCTTACCTTAGAATATTTAATTGTGGTGTTGAGTATAATGAGGGACTCAATTTGGTCTCTGGTTGTCCAAGGAGGTAGGGTATGCCCACATGGGGATCTTAAACTTGCTGTGCCTAGCGATCAAGCTGCATCTTACAAATGAGACGGATCAATGTCGAAACATGTCTTGGTTTGGTTGTTTTCTTGTTCTGAGGAGGTGTGACCTAGTAATTTAGGCATGATATCGGTTATATCCTATTTACTAGTATAACAGGTATTCCAGCCCTGCTGCCTCTAGCTGCTCAGCCAGAGTGTGACTTGGTCTTAGAATGTTGGTGTGCCTGTGATGCGTGGAATGCCTGGGTGTCTGAGTGGGATGAATGTGGCAGTTGGAGATGGGCTGAGCAGCTAGGCAGGCTGCTCCTGGTGGGGCTGGTACCACAATAGGCTGGCTGGAGTCAAGAGAGATGCAACCTACATTTGAAGACAGAATAAAGAAGACCTAAATATATATATCCTGGCACCTGGTGTCTTTCTACATAGGACACAACATATTTTTGGCGACGGGCAGACTTGAACCCTAGAGACTCTTGGTACAGCAAAGAAACTAAGGAACTACAAGAGAAACTAAGAGATACTACAAGCCACTACTACAACTAAGTTTGTATTTCCAGGCAAGCCAGCACAAGCCCCACCAGTGTCCTTCCATCGGACAACCCCAGCGAGCATTGTCACCTTCAACTGATACTACAGCCTGGGAATACTACAGCAACAGTGAGTTGGAGGAGTAGTTCAACTACAACCGGATTTGGTGTTCCAGCCACAAAAGGATTACTGTGAGTTGGATGTGTAGTACAACTACAACCGCATTTTGTGTTCCAGCCACAAAAAGGATTAAAGTGAGTTGGGAGAATAGTACAACTACAACCACATTTGGTGTTCCAGCCACAAAAAGGAAGAAAAAGTCCATATGAAAAAGGCAATTTTTATTTCAATGATGCTGAAATTAACTGTGTACAGTTGTTGTGCAGAAGGAGATTGCAGCACAAGATTTACAGAAACATGGGACCTGCCCCTGGTTTGTTACCTCTGGATGTCTGCTTTAGAAGTGCGGTGCCAGCGCGAAGTCTTTGGACACTATTTGAACTCCACATGTTTGATCTTGATTACATGGAAAAAGATTCTCACACAGGGTCATACTCCGCTTTCACAGCACAAAGTTTGCACTTGTTGTCTTAAAGCAATGACGGATGACTCAAGAATTTGCAACAATGTTAGTGACTTTATTTTCAAATGGGGACAGTGCATCCATTATGGACCAAGTGCTAATTTCCATAATGCTGTTTGTGGAAATGGGTGTTCAGCCTCTTGGCACTTAAGGGAAGATAGGAATATGGTACTTAGCAGTATGCATCTGTTCTTGGCATGTAGGGCTGCTTACATTCTTATCTGTGCATAGATCGCCGCCTAGTGTTGGGTCCGGATGATTGCACATTGTTGTCCTGGAAGAGTCTTCGAAGTATCATGAGATAGGTGGATCCTCCCTCAGACTACAGTGCACATGGGCATCCTCTCCATCCTTAGATTGTTTTTCGCCAGTGTGGCAGAGATTGAGTATAGTATAGAAAGAGATGGCCATGCAAAGAGTGAATGCTACAGCTGCGACAGGCACCGGGGAGGCAGGTGGGCGATATGAAGGTCAGCAGCCCTACATTCCAAGAACAGATGATACTGGTAAGTAGCATATTCCGTTCGAGGCATGTGGGCTACTGAATTCATATCTGTGCATAGAATGTATAGCAGTATCTCCCCTAGCGGTGGTTGCCCGTGCCAGCTGCAGCAGTCTGTAAAAGAGTTTTGAGAACAGCCTGTCCTACAGCAGCTTGCTGTTTGGAATGTACATCTACACAATAGTGTTTGGTAAATGTATGTGTGGTTGACCATGTGGCTGCTCTACAAATTTCGTGTAAAGGAATATTTCCTAGGAAAGCCATGGATGCCCCTAGATTGCGTGTAGAATGCGCCCTACGGGGAACTGTTAAGGTGCTTTTTGCCTTTAAATAACATATCTGAATGCACTTAACGATCCATCTGGCTATACCTGATTTTGAAATAGGGTTGCCTTTGTGTTGCGGTGAGAAAGCAACAAACAACGGTTTTGTTTTTCGAAAGGCTTTAGTTCTATCTATATAGTATAGCTGAGCTCTCTCGATATCTAGAGTATGCAAGGCCCTTTCAGCAACGGTCTGTGGATTTTGAAAGAACACTGGCAGTTCTATGGTTTGATTTATATGAAAATGGGATACCACTTTTGGCATGAATTTAGTGTTTGTTCTGAGAACTACTCTATTCGCATGTACTTGAATGAATGGCTCTTGAATAGTTAGGGCTTGCAGCTCACTAACTCTTCTAAGTGAAGTAATGGCAATAAGGAAAGCCACCTTCCAAGTAAGAAATTGTAGTTCGCATGAGTGTAGTGATTCAAAAAGTGGTCCCATAAGTCTGGTTAAAACAATGTTTAGATTCCAGACTGGTGAAGGTGGGTGCCTTGGGGGAATTACTCGTTTAAGTCCCTCCATAAATGCTTTAATTGCTGGCACTCTAAACAGTGAAAGGTGTTGCCTGTTTTGGAGATATGCTGCTAACGCAGCTAAATGTATCCTGATGGATGAGTAGGCTAGACTGCAACGTTGTAGGTGCAAGAGATAGCAAATGATGTTCTGTGTAGAAGCATCTAATGGGTTTATATTGTTGTTACTGCAGTAAATGACGAAACGTTTCCACTTTGCTGCATAACATGCCCTGGTAGTGGGTTTTCTTGCCTCTTTGATAATATTCATGCAGTCTGGAGGCAAGTTCAGGTATCCAAACTCTAGGATTTCAGGAGCCAGATCGCCAGGTTCAGCTGTTGCGGATCTGGGTGTTGGATTTCTCCATGGCTCTGAGTTAGAAGACTGGGTGTGAGTCGCAGTCTTTGATGAGGCACCACTGACAGTTCTAGGAACGTTGGTGTAGGAAGGTGGATATTTGACTATGGTTACCCCCAAACATTTTGCCTGGTGTTTAGCTGGTTTTTGACATAGTTGGCCTGGGATCCTGCTATTCAGGGCCCCAGGCTAATTGCTCTCTCCTTAAAATGAACTCCATGTACCTTAGGTGCATACACAATTGGAACTGGTTCACCTTATAGGCCCCTGTAACAGTGTACCATAGGTACCCAGGGCATAGGTGTAGCCAAGGCCTACCAGGGGCTGCAGCATGTATTGTGCCACCCCTGGCCTGGCCTCCATATTTGACACAACTGGCTGATCACTCAGCTGGGGTAAGTTGGCGTAATCACCTCTTACTTATGGCAGGCCTTAACAATCCTGGAGGCAGAGTGCTTAGTTTTATGTGAGATGGTGCTCTAGCATGAGCTGAGCCCGCCTGCAGCTGTCGGGAACAACTCCCTTAGCTGTTCCAGGATATTGCCATACCATATACTCTTAAGTGCATTATAATCCTCGCGGTTATATGCTAACTTTGGTTTGGCTTTATCAAAACATGTCGAGTAAGGTGTCATACGATTTGGAATACTATCCCCTCTACAGTTCTGTCGACGGGGATAGCATTCCACCCTTCTAGAGGGACACGACATGTACATAACCTGAACCCCGGTTAAAGTTAACTAAAGCCTCAGAATCACAAAATGGATGCTGCCACCACAGACACAAGTCTGACTTCCTGCTGCTGGGAGTCCTTCCAGCGAGGGAGGCTTGGACAAAGGGTTTCCTGTCTTGGGAGGTGGGAGCACCACCCCAGACAGGATTTTGTGTATTGGGTAGGACAGGGCTGAATAGAATCAGACATGCCCGGGGAACACAAGGTGTCCTCGTGCATAAGCCAGTCCAAACCGGTCCTGGGGCTTTCCAGCCCCATTACTGGCGAGGAGCTAGACAAAGGAAAGGGGTGTAACCGCCCCCTTCCTGGTCCCACCCAGAGGAGGGACCTAGCATGTGATCCACCCCTCAGATTGGGAATAAGAGTGGGAGCAGTGCCATAGCACCTCAGATCATCCTGAATCAACTTGAAACTAAGAAGACGACTGGACTTCGACATTCTGCTGCACAGAAGACTGAAGAGCATCTCCCTTGTGGCCTAGGAGTGGCCACCCTGTGAACACAGGCACCATCCAGCAACTCGACATCTGCTTTGCTGCCGCCTCCTGCCGGAGCCCATAGCCTGACGAGACCCAGACTCCCAGACTTCTCACATCCCGATCCACAGTCCCTGCAAAGAAGGGACCCGTGGAGGCACCGAGAGACGTGGGACCGGACATCTTGAGAGACCCGAGAAGCTGACTGCGCAGCACCCGAGGCACCCTTGACGCTGTGCTTTGGGGCTTGAGAGGCCCCACAACCGAGCAGCCCTTGCACCGAAGATCATTCCCCCCAGCATCTCCATGATCTGCGTGGGGCCCTTTTACATCATGCCACTCGACGCGCCATCCCGGCCACTTGCCACGTGGTCAGTGGCCATCTTGGCGACGAAACCTACAATTTACACTGCGGGTCTGGTTGCTCCATACTTGCCCTCGCTCCTGTAAAACGGAGCACCTGCTCTGACCTTGCTGGTCTGAGTGAGAAGCTTGCATCGATTCCTGCGTGGCTTGCATTATCCAAGGCCTGTTTGCTTCGATCAAGAAGCAGACACCGCCAACAGCTAGAGCCTTCGTGGGACAGCTCGTGACCAACGCCTGGACATCCTGGACCTCTTCGTGTCCACGTGGCTGCAGAGACAATCTTCACCTCATCGCCTGTTTGCACCCGACATCGCCTGGTTCCATCCTGGTTCCACGGTAGTCACTGGCTAGTGACTTTGAACATTGTCCCCTCTGCTTTCAGGTCTTCACCACTTCAGATCCACCCTTGGGTCCACCGGAACTCTTCACATCGAGCCGCCTGCAGCATTTTCAGCTCCAAGCACCATCGACCTGCGTGACGAAACCCGACACTACTTCGCACCTGTGCACCCGCTTCTTGTGGGTGAGGTAACTCAGCAACGCCGGTGTTCCTACACTGGTACACACCTCTAGTGTCCGTGTCTAAAGTTTCATTCTCCTAGGTCACTCGGAAGGTTCCTTAATAACTAACTTTGTAACTTTTAAGCACCATTGACTTTACATTGGTATATGCGTGCACTTTCCGCACTGCACCCGAGTCCCGCGGGCCTTTCCCGACTTCTTCGCTGTTAGTCCCGAACAGCTCCAGCGATTCCCCAGGCCCTAGGCCTACTTACTTTCAGCTAGGTGGTTCTTATATCACTATTTTAGTATATGGTTTAGGTGGCCCCTAGGGCTCATCCATATTGTGCAACTTTTGTATATTTAAACTGTTTTGTTTTAACGCATTGGCTTCTGTGCTCATAAAGAGTATAGGGGATTTTGTAGTAAATAAATATATATTTTCAATATATATCTGTGTGGTGTCCTTTCATTTGGTATTCAAGGGGATTGTGTATGGTAAAACAGCTTGCTTCACATGCCTTTACAGAGTTTAGCCTAGGACTGCTTTGTCCACGCTACTAGGATAGCTGGTCTATAAGGTTGACTTACAACCAATCATCATAAGGGTTGCTTGGCATGGTACAAGGTGATCACTAGAACTAGTGAGCATCATATACCAGGCCAACTTCTCACAGTTGGGTACCATGGTTGCCTCGCCCATGTGGGAGCAACTAGGATTAGCGTCAGCGAATGTTGGCGCATTTTGTGTGCCCCTAGCGGTATTAATGGAGCTGGGGGAAAAGCGTACGCAAATTTGCCTGACCAGTTCATCCATATCGCATTGCCCTGCGACTGCGGATGTGGGAACCTGGCGACAAAGTACTGGCATTTTGCGTTTTCGCTTGTGGCGAACAGATCTATCTCCGGTTGTCCCCACTGCCGGAAGAATGGTTGGAGCACATTGGGGTGAATCTCCCATTCGTGCACCTGTTGACTGTGCCTGCTGAGCAGGTCGGCTATTTGATTGTCCTTGCCTGGGAGGTGTTCTGCCATGAGGAACATGTTCCTTTGAATGGCCCATTTCCACACACACTGAGCTAGATGCGATAGTTGTGGGGAATGTGTTCCTCCCTGTTTTTGAATATAATACATAGCTGGCATGTTGTCCGTCCGGATCAACACAGTCTTGTTGCATAAGTGTTTCTTGAACGCCTTTAGTGCTAGAAAGACCGCCATCAACTCTAGTAGGTTGATGTGCATTTTTTTCTGCTGTATAGTCCATAGATCCTGGACTTTGTAATGCAGGACATGGGCTCCCCAGCCTAGCAGGGATGCGTCCGCCGTCATCACTATTTGTGGGACAGGCTCCTGGAACAGTCGTCCTTTGAAAAGGTTTTGTGGATTCCACCAATGCAGAGTTGTATGCCCGACTGGTCTTTTAATTGTCCCTGAGCCTGGTTCCACTGCCTTGCTAGGCACTCCTGTAGCGGACGCATGTGTAGTCTAGCATGAGGGACTATGAATATGCACGAGGCCATCATGCCTATTTGCATAAACACTCGAGCTGGCAATGAGTGTTGTGGTTTGAACCTTTGGATTAATGTTTGCATTCCGTTGATCTGTGCTGTGTTTGGATATGCCTTTGCTGCTAGTGTATCTACTGTAGCTCCTAGGTACTGTTGTACATTGGAGGGGTGTAGGTGTGACTTTGGGTAGTTCAGCGAGAAACCTAGATTGTGCAGGAGATGAATGGTCTTTGACATGTGGCTGGCACATTGCTGGGCCGATGGTGCTTGTATTAGCCAATCGTCCAGATATGGGTACACGTGAATGTGTTGTCTCCTGAGATGCGCTGCCACTGTTGCTAGGCATTTTGTGAACACCCGTGGAGCTGTTACACCGAATGGTAGGACTTTGAACTGGTAGTGTTGTCCTTGAATTATAAACCTGAGATACTTTCTGTGAGCAGGGTGTACTGGTATATGAAAGTATGCGTCTTTGAGGTCTAGAGTTGCTAGGAAGTCTCCCTGCCGCAGAAGTGGTAAGACTTGTTGCAGAGTGAGCATGTGAAAATGTTCTGATAAAATGTACTGGTTGAGGGGCCTGAGGTCCAATATTGGTCTGAGAGACCCGTCCTTTTTGGGAATGAGGAAGTATAGTGAGTATACTCCTGTTCCTTGATGTTCTAATGGGACTGGTTCTATGGCCCCCTTTTGCAGCATACTGATGACCTCTTGCTGCAATAATGTTGTATGTTCCTTTGACATTGGACGGTGTACAGGTGGTATGTTGGGTGGTGTGGATGGGAGTTCTAGGCAATAGCCATGTTGGATAATTTGCCTGACCCACTTGTCTGTAGTGATGTTTAGCCAGACTGGTAGGAACTGTTTTAGTCTTCCCCGACCGGTGTTGTATGGTCTGGGGGTATTGCCAATAAGTCACTGTTTGGTATTAATGGAGGATCTATTGGTATTGTCTCCACGACCTCTGCCCTTGTTATTATTTCCTCTGTATCCACCACGATTTGTGTTTTTATTGTATGTGGATTGCGTATTACTTTTGTATAGGGAGGATTGCTGCGATGTGTTACCTCGCGCTCCTCCTCTGTAGTTGGAGCGACGAAAGGAGCCTCTGTGCTGTTGGGACTGAAGGGCCCCCATTGACTTTGCAGTCTGTGTCCTTTTTTCATTTTGTCCAGAATTGAGTCAACTGCTGGACCAAATAAAAAATCTGGATTGATTGGCTGGTTAAGAATTGTGTTCTGGACCTCAGTCTTAAATTCAGATATGCGAAGCCATGCGGGTCTCCTAAGCAGTACGCTTGTGTTGATAGATCTGGCAGCTGTGTCTGCCGCGTCCAGAGCACACTTAATGGAGGCATTGGTAATGAACTTTCCCTCCTGCACAAGTTCATCAGCCTGCTCTTTGAAAGGCTCAGGTAAGTGTTGGAGAAGTGTTTCTAAACTGTCATAGTGCACCCTGTCATACCTAGCCAACAAGGCTTGAGTATTGGCAATTCTCCATGAGTTTGCTGCTTGAGCAGCTACTCTTGTCTGATGCTTCTAACATCTTTGACTCCTTATCAGGAGGAGGAGTCTCTCCAGTAGTTTGAGAATTAGCACGCTTTCGTGCATTGGAGACCACCAATGAGTCTAGAGGCAGTTGTCCCCTAATGTAAGTAGGGTCTATTGGTGCAGCCCTATACTTTTTCTCAATTCTAGGGTTGATGACACGTGCCCTAGCAGTGTCTTTGAATATGTCATTTGCGTGCTTTAGGACCCCTTTTAACATGGGAAGTGTTTTGACACTCTTTTCTGATGTTGCAAGAGTATCAAACAGAAAATCCTCCTCTATTGGATCTGCATGCATGTCTACATTATGGTAGAGTGCTGCTCTATCTATTAATGAGTTGAATGCCACTGTCTTCTGTAGGTGATGGCTTAAGTGGGTATGCAGGTGTGTCTATAATGGGTTGAGCCTCATCAGGGTTGGGTCATCCCCCCATGGTTGTGTGTTGGGGTCTACATCTGGGTTTTGTGGATATCCAAAATCTGTGTCATGATCTACATCTTGGTTGTAGTCGGAGCGTGTTGGTGAGTATGGTGCATATGGAGTAGTAGGCATAGCTGGAGAGATAGTCTCGAAAAGAATAGGGGAGGTTGCACAGTCTCTTTTCTTTTTGAGTGGAATATTAGAAAAGTCTTCAGCAGGCACTGGTCTTTTCTTCCTTTTGTAAACAGTCACTTTCCCAGTGTTTGGGTCAATATATAGTTTTGACTGATCTTCTGTAGAGGGGAATGGATGTATGATTTCCTCTTCCACAGTCTTGCTTTGGCGCCAATGTTTTAGGTTTGACCTTCTTCGGTTCGACCGTTTTTGGTGCCTGGATCTGCTTTTGAGGCTTTATGGGCAGTGTCTGTCCAACAGGTTTTGTCGGTACGCCGTATTTCACAGTTTGCACCACTTTTTTTGGACCGATTGGTTTCGTTTGTTTGATTACCTTTATCGGGTGTCCTGGCTTGTTCGGCTGTAGAGGTGTTCTCGGAGCCTGTGGCTTCGGCTCGACAACCTTCTTCGGATCGATGGGCTTCGGCTCGACAGTTCTTGGTTGGTCTACTTTCGTTTCGCTTTTGGTTCGGCGATCGCCTTGGGTGTAGCCCTTTTCCTTTCGTAGACAACCTTTTGTCCCTTTTCGGCTGTTGAACTGGATTTGTTAGAGTCGACGGCCCTTGGTTTTGAGGGTTTATATGGAACGCCGGCCTTCGGCTCGGCGCCCTTTGTGTTTATCACCTTCGATTCGACGACGTTTGGTCCGAAGACTGTTGTGTCGATGACTTTCGGTTTTGTTGGAACCGGTCTTGGATTACGTGTTTCAGAAGGCTCTTTTTGTATATTCTTAGCCGGGCTGTATTGCGGGGCTATAGAATCAGTGTTTAGATCTTGGCTAAGGCCTGTTGGCGATGCCTCGACCTGAGTCTCTGATATTGGCGTAGTGTCTGTGTGGGGCGTTGTACTCCCGGTACGCCCCCCATTGTCATCGGAGTCGTCTTCGACAGCTACGATGTCTTGGTCGTATTCCTCGACTATTCGTTCGTCCTAGTCGATATAATATTCAGAGTCGTGCTCGGAGTTTCGATAGTCTTCTTGATCTGAGTCTTCAACGTCAATTAGTTCTTCGTCGTCGAAGATATTCTCGGGCTCCGGTGCCGACCTCTGCATCTCTTGCCTCGCTGCCCGCCGATTCCGGATCATCTTTTTGGACCATCATCTTCATTATGATCTGGTGATTAACATTTGTTGCATACAGGATGCTTATCTGTATGCGGGAACTTTGAGTTGCACTGCGGGCAATATTTGAATGGACTTCGTTCCATCGACCGTCGGTCCACGTGGCGGCGAGAAGGCCTAACGGCCCGATTCGACGACCGGAGTGCAAGTAGATTGTGAATAAAGCTTTTCGGTACTGAACGAAAACAATACTGACGAATCCGAAGGCCTTTTGGCCTTTTAGAGAAGTTTACTTCGATTCCGAACTTGGAGTACAGGAAAATGCATCCGAACCCAATGGCGGAAAAAAACAATCTAAGGATGGAGAGGATGCCCATGGGCACTGTAGTCTGAGGGAGGAGCCACCTATCTCGTGGTACTTCGAAGACTCTTCCAGGACAACAATGTGCAATCATACGGACCCAACACTAGGCGGCGATCTATGCATAGATATGAATTCAGCAGCCCACATGCCTCGAACACATGGTTTCAAACTGCACTGGGACAAGCTCAAAGACTGGTCCGTGTGATTCCCGATGCCAGTGTTAACAGTGGACTTGTTCGACCTTTTTGTTTTGCTATTCGAGGCAGTTGTTCATTCAACGTTCTCCACCCAAGCAATTTACGTGTGCGAGTATGGTGGTAAGCCTATTTCTCCATTTTAGCTGTTAGTGGCTGCTCTTTACACTTTCGGCAGTTTAACCGCAACATTCATTTTAAAAAGTAGCCATGCCACAAGACCAGCCATTCACGCGCTTACCATTGTCCGGCAGAAGGGTCGCCTGCAGTCCTCCGGCGAAGTTTCCTGTGAACCTGCATCTTCCGTGTGACGTTCATAAGAGCCAGAAGACGAAGACAAAGCAGCTGTACACGTTTTGGTGCACGGAGGCACATTGAGAGACTCAGCAGCAACGTCGACAGCGTGCCGCCATCTTGTGGTTGGTGGCTGCTTTTGCCTTTCGCTTTTGTTTCCTGTTTGGTGCAGAGTTATTGACCTCAATGCTTCTTCCTGCCAATCACGGTGTTCGCGTTTCTTCTGAATAAAGTTTTCTGAAGTCGCCATGAGGCCTTGGGACAACGCGGAGTCTACATCTGCAATCGTTTTTTTTTGGATTAGCCTTGTTGAACCTCAGTTTCACCTCCACTACATTGGTGTCGAGGTAATGTACTTTGTGCATGTTGTCACTTCTGAACATTTTGAAGGACTGTATATTTTAGGAATTCTTTTGTAGTTTCTCAGTTTCATTGATGTCTGAGGTAATGTTTTTGGATATTTGTTCCCACAATTCAGAGAATGCCTGCTACTCGTCGCAACCACGAACTCTGCTACACGTTTTTTAAAATTTATTCTGGCTAATAGTTGTTTCATCACGCCGGATAGTCGCTGTATTTAATGGTACTTTGGTACTTGCCAGCATTCTCTCTCTTTTGACATACAACACTGGATGGACATGGTGTTTCCTACTAGGCATTTCATGTTTTTTTAGTTACATTATGGTTATTTAAGTTTATGCTATTTCTATGTCACAATGTATTTTATTTGGGGGTGGGTGCTCTCAACAGTGTGTTGCATTGGGGCATTTCAGTGTTTAGTGGGGTAAGTGTGTTGTATTTAGTAGATTTTCTCCTACAGCATTCCTGTGATGCCACAGGTTTACTCTTTTCTTTGGATGGGTCTTATATTAGTTTTTGAGTGGTCATCACAGTTGGTCCCGTACCTATAGCATGGGTGTGTATTACAGTCCTGGTTCACAGTTATGTTTTGTTAACCCTTTATGGCGGCATGTTTCCTCTAGTGGTTTGGGCATGGGTTAGTTCTCATTGGATCCAGGTTTATTTTTACAATGGGACTGTGTGTTACTCCTACATGGGGGTATGTAACCTCCACGAGGGGGTTGGGACATGGATTCGTTCCCATACGTATGTACCTAGGTCAATTCCTACGCAGAGTTGGTTGTGGGATTTAATCCCAGTTACAGTTGCACGCTGTACAATTGTACATACCTTTATGGTTGGTTCTAGGGGTGACTACCCATTTGTTTTTGTTTCCCTTACTCTTGGGATTGAAGTCGCAGGGTTTTCTACAGTGTACTATACAAAATGCTACGAACTGTATTTCTCGTAATGTTACGCTGTTGATTACGCTTCAATATGTTTAAAATTCTCTTTTTAGGGGGATGGGGGATATTGCTATTGACTTGTATGTATCTTAACAATCCTTTCTTCACCTAATGGTTATTTCTCCTGTGATGTTTTGTCCTCATTGCTGCATCCTGGCGATTTGTATCATTATTGATTTTTCTTGTTTTTTGGTCCTATCTTCTTTGATGCTTTGTCCATTTGCTGCATCTTTGAGATTCGTTATTTTATTCTACTTGAGCTTAGATTTCCTGTTACCTTTTAGCTTTTGTTTAAAGAAAAAGGGATAATGTTATATCCTATTTACTAGTATAAAATGTACTCCAGCCCTTTTGCCTCTAGCTGCTCAGCCAAAGTGTGACTTGGACTTAGAATGTTGGTGTGCCTGTGATGCGTGGAATGCCTGGGTGGGATCCATGTGGCAGTTAGAGATGGGCTGAGCAGCTAGGCAGGCTGCTCCTGGTGGGGCTGGTACCAAACTAGGCTGGCTGGAGTCCAGAGAGATGTAACTTACATTTGAAGACAGAATAAAGAAGACCTAAATATAAATCCTGGCTCCTGGTGTCTTTCTACATAGGGCACAACAATACCTCCGATGGGTTGGGGTCAAATCTATTTTTGCATGGGTGATCCCCTCCTGTCACAACATGGACAAGCTGAAATTTAAAAAATGCTATTTTACCCAGTGGCATATCCAGAGTGGTTTAAAAGGATTGTTTCAAGTATTTCTATGGGTCTTTTTTGTTGTGCCAGGTTATGCAGTGCAAACTTGTAACTAGACTAGCAATTGTAACAATGGATATTGGCTGAGGTGGGAAACAATTTCATTACAGTCCAGTTCTTTCCCAAACCTATCCTACAGATCATGCTTCATTACAATGATACTGTCTTTACAGAGTGACTTGGGGCCAGCCGCCGCCGTGGAGGGAGTTACGGTGGAGCAGGAAGGCGGGGAGAGGCAGAGTGGAGGGTGCTAAAAACCAGCATATGGATAATTGCAGGTAAGTAAACAATTTAATTAATAAAACAAATTTCGTAGCGCGCCTTGCATCGAAAAATCAAGGTGCGCTACGAAATTCGTTTTATTAATCAAATAGTTTACTTACCTACAATTATCCATATGCCGGTTTTTAGCACCCTCCACCCTGCCCCTCCCCGCCTTCCTGTTCCACCGTAACTCCCTCCACGGGGCGCGGCTGCTTGGGGCATATCCCTCATTGACTGATAAAGCGACCTTATCATTTCTTTGGGGCAACTCTGTTCTACTATTCACTATTTCTATCAACAAACAGTTATGCAATCCAGCACATTCCATAAAACAGGAGCAAGCGTTAACTGGAGCCTAGTAAAGAGACATTTTATAGGCCTATTTTCCTAAATGTTATATTGTGCAACATCCCAGGCCATGGTCACCCTTTGTTGTTCTACAAGGTGTCAGATCAAAGATTACTGTCCTGTGCAATAATCACAATCAGAATTGTTCTGGTTTTCAGCCCTAATAAATTTGGAGGTGAAATCATTAGATTTCGGGGTAAACAGCGTGAGATAGATCTTATAGTGCAGTCACTAGTGGAGTTTGTGGTAACATGTGTTCCAGTTTATAGGACTGATTAAAATGCTCAGGATCCGCTCAATGGCATCTTTGACCAGCGGAAGATAGACTTCTACATCAAGATTGAGGTGCTGTCTGCTGCAAAATGCTGTTGTGAGAGGGGATTGGGTGTGGAGGGATAAATAAGAGGTGAGAATGATATATATGAATGACTTGTAAAACTCATCAGTCTGATATGACAGATTTTCTGCTAGAGAGGAAATGTTTTATCCTGTGAGAAAGTGCCATCTTTCTTGCCTTGGTATGCCCCCACTTTTTTCTGAACTGCTGATATGCTTTGACTGAGTTAATTACCCAATTGACATCTCTGGCCACCTGTCAGCCCCTAGTAAATGGTACCCTAGGTATGGTGACCAGAGAAGACCCCTGAGGGCTGCAGCACTGATTGTGCCACCCCCAGGGGCCCTGTACCCTGGCACCCACACACTGCCTTGGCAGGCTGAGTGCCTAAGTCCAGAACCAAAACAAGAGTCGACAGGGCACACCTCCCTGTGTGCCCTGCCCACAGAACCCACTGCCCTAGCACACCTCAGTCACCCTTCTAGCTGGGTGCCCTGTGCCGGAGGTGAGGGCACAGGTGCATGAGCCCTGTGCCCCTACAGTACCCAAGGCCATTCCTGGGAACTGTAAGTGCACTGATGCCATTAAGAGTATATGGTGCTGGGAGGTTGTCATTACAAACTCCACAGCACCATAATGGCTACACTGAAGACTGACAAGTTTGGTATCAAACTTCTCAGCACATTAAACCTGCACTGATGCCAGTGTGGGATTTAATGTAACATGCACGAGAGGGCATCTTAGAGATGCCCTCCAAAATCCGAACCTACAATCCACGTCTGAGCTGAGTGGCTGCAGAGGCTGCCACACAGCAGACATGTTGCTGGACCTCTGGGTGGAGAGCCCCCGCTCTCCTGGGTCTGCAACAAAGCACATCCTGGGCGAGGTGCTATGTCTCCTCCCCCAGGATGGACTGGGGGAAGCTTCCAAGGCATACCCCCCTCTGAGAGCTTCTCCAGACCATTTGCTGTACCCAGCAACCAGCCCCCCACCAGTCCTACCCCCATTCTGGCTGGAAGACTGGCGGGAAAAATCACATCAGGAAGTGGGGTGGGCCAACCCCACCCCTCAGGTGGAGGAGGCGAGGTGAAGCACGACCGGGCTCTGGCCATCTTGTAGATGGGGAGTCCTGCCCAATCCCAGCTAGGCTCTTGCTCCCCTCCCACAGGAGAGGAGCAGGCCAGGGAGTGTACTCACCCCAGAACAGGGACCCATTGGTCCCTGCCCTTGCCCTACCTGTAACACCCCTAAATTTAGTATTTAGGGGCTCCCTGAACCTTCCTTCCTTAGATCACGATATCAAGAAGAAGAAAGAAGATCAAGACGAAGAAGACCCGCCGTGCAGTTGCCAACAACAGGACAACAACAACTGACTTGGCCCCAGCCCTACCGGCCTGTTGATCTTGGAACCTGCTCCTGCCTAAACCCGGCGACCTCCGCGGACAGCAACCTTGGGACACCCAGAGGACCTGCCTGCCTTGACCCACTCAACGATTTGGACTCCCCTCAGCAAAGGCTCTGCTGCAACAACCCACCTGGTGCCCACCAGGAAGCTCCGGACCAACCCACTCTGCACCAGCCGAGCCCAGGCCGGGCCAACCAGAACCAAGACCACGAGGACGTCCCCCCAGCGACTGGGACCCGAAGTCCAGTGCCCAAAGACCCTCCTTGATGAACCAGCCGACGCCTGCAGACTCAGAACCAGGGGCCACCCCAACCGCGACCAGCCGAGGGTAAGCTTTTCCGACACCCAAAGACACCTCTGCACCCGGCGCCCTACAGCCCCCCGGTGCCTCCCTTTGGGGTACCTACCTGGGCTCCAACATCCCAACTTACCTCTCGAAGTGCTGGTCGCCCCTGGAGTGTCACCGGCCCGAGCCTGCAGCCTTTGTTCCTTTTAAAAGATCCTCATTGGATAACATTGAGCGCCCAACGGCTCAAAAGCACCCTGCACCCCGCCGCCCGAGGGCCGCTGGCTGTAACCCCTCTGTCCTAACTTACTTTTCCCCTTGCCCTGGGCAAGTGACCAGGAGCCCAGCTCCCACAACCGCGTGGCCTGATAGCCAGCAGCCACCAACCGAAGGCCCCACTTCCCTCATTGGATATCATTGGGCCTACCTACCTCTGCACCCGGCCGCCCCTGAGCCGCTGAGGGTGAACCAACTGTACCAACCTGACCCTGGGGGACCCCTGAGTCTGTGTCCAGAACATTGACTTCAACAACCAAGTACTCACCTGGGAACCGGTAATTCACTTACCTACCATTGGATAACATTGATCCATTTTGCCCCGGACATTTTCTAAGTGTGAAGTTTTGAAAACTGAAAATATTCCTATAAAATCAGCCAAAGTCCGAATCCGAAAGTACTCACCTGTGATCAGGGGAGAAGCCAGTACTGTACCTTTCAGCCCAGTACTGAACCGCAAAAGTAATCCCTAGCGGGTTTACTAGTAACCTGTATTTTCTCCATAGGAACCCATTGTCTGCTTTTCTATGAAATTTCTTCTAAGTGTCTACTTTTGAAAACTGCAAATATTCTTTAAACATCGTACGAAATACTGAAATGCAATTACCTACCTGTGTTTAGACAAGCCCCCAGTGCTGGCCCTAGGAGACTAGTACTGGGTTACAAAAGTAACGCGATCATACTTTACCTGCAACCTGAATATGCTCCCATTGAATAACATTGTCAGATTTACCTTGAAAAGTTTTGAAGTGTGAACTTTTAAAACCGTATTATATTCCTGAAAATTATTACGGTAACAAAAACGTGTTTGCTAATTGGGTTTCAGTTCACACCCCAGGACTGTTTTAGATCTAGTCCTGGAACTACAAAAGTAATCCGTGAAGTAATCTACTGTATTTTTCCTTGCAAAACCCATTGAGCTCAATGTAAGAGTGCGATTCAGAACTGTGTTGCTTACTTCCTATACTGTAACCATTGTGTGCACAACCTTTATTGCTTCCTTGCAAAGTATTTACGAGAGTACTCCTATCGAGAAAAGTATATTTTTATAACTGTTGGTTCTAAAAATAAAACCACTATATCTGAGGATATAAAAACCATTGGCCTGGAGTTCAGTCCTTGAGTGTGTGAAACCCTTTGCTGACAGTGTGTACAACAAATGCTTTACACTGCCCTCTGGTACTGCCTTACTGCTCGACCAAGCTACCCCTTTGGAGATTAAGGTCAGTTCTGACTTTAACCTCTGTTATACCTCTGGGGAGGGTGGACTCTATACACACTGTACTTCTTTCTAGTCCAGTGAATATAGAGCCACTTTCTCACACCTGTCCTTTGCCAGCTGGTCAGTTTGGGAACCGCTGCAGCAGGGGAGGAAAACTCGGATTGCTGTCCCTGCTGGTGCAAATACCTTCTGCCTCTGACATCCTCTGCACCAACACTTCAGGCAAGCTAGGACTCCTCAGTAGTCCCTACATTTTATGTATTCCTAGTGGAATGGTCTGGCACAGGACTACAACCCCAAAGATTCTGTAGTAGCGCAACTATCCTTAAATCGCTTCAGAGGGGTCGTTCCTCACTACAAACAGTGCAGATCAATCAAATGTCTGAGGAATGCCTGGACATCCCTGAAAATCCAGCTGATTGCATAAAGCTGTTCCTTCTAAGCACAACAATGATGCCAATAGTTCACACTATATAGTTGGCGTTCAAAATGGTACATAACACACACTTTGCTACATCCTGTCCACCCTGAACTGTTTGAGAAGGGAAAGCCCTATTGCTGTTTCTCATAAGACATGGGTGTCCCTGCCCAGAAGACACATCGCCTTCAATGCTTATCGAGAGAAACATTTTCTTACCAGAGGCATCGATACATTTTGACTACCTATCATGTGGGCGTGGAGCGGGATGAGATCAAAGGGAAGGTGTTCGGTTTGACTTTACTGGTAGATACCTGTAATACACGTTTTTCAGGTAGGGTGTTTTGTTAAAAAGTTGGGGTCACCAGTGGCTAGTCAGGGGACGCCTGGCACCAGAGGGTTCAAACATGACTTACACCAAGTGGCCATGAGAGTGTTGGTAAGAGCCTTGCTAAATGGTTCTTACATTGGTGGACCAACTCTGTCTCCAGGAAGGTATTTGCCCCCCCTGACATTTTGAAAGTTTAGACTCAGCTCTTTATAAGTGTAGTGATGCAGGAGAAAATTTGGGACCTCCATTCATCATTAGTGTTAAGAGGGAAATGTGGTAAGCCCTAGACCACATCAGAGCTGGAGCTGACTACAGTCTCCAGTCTCTGATACTACTGAAGTTGTGAAAGAGGTGGAGGATCTAGCTGTATGAATACTGGTTTTGCCTTGGTAAACTCATAACCCAGTATAGGCCTGGCACGAAACAATCAAACCATCTTTCAGTTGGTATTATAGTGTTAAATCAGGTTTGCATCATTCTTCCAAGTAAAGCTTACCTTTGTTTACCTAAGTGCATAGTTCAGTAATCAGCCCTTTGGGGATATAAGCATTTTATAGTGCTTAAAATGGCCATTGTTGCATCTGCTCTAAGTAAGTCGAATGAAAACTGTCAGCTTTTCTCATGCAGAGCAAACAAGAGCAGATTTGGTGCTGATACACACACACACACAATTCACAGAGGTTCTATGAGATATCCAAAGGAGAGTCATGGCTCTTAATGTCACTGACTAAATCGCAACAAAATGGAAACTACTAAATGCCCTACACATAAAGTGCAAATATTACTGCTTCAGAAGAAAACTACAGAGTAAACACAGATTACAATCCTCATCTAGGTGTGCAAAGGACAGAAAAATTATAACAAAGATGAGATGTGTGGCGGAGGGCCTGTGTAAGAATAATGTAGAAGATAGGTCTCGCAGCCTCTACTTGTTCAGATATGAGTAAACTTGCCCTGCTCCCTACAGTATGTACAGTCTGTTTCCAATAGATGCGAATATCACGGGGCAGGACAACGAATTACTAAAGACCACAGCCAACTCTTGGAGCAATGCAGTGTGAACATAAGGAATGACTGACGCCTCCTGACAGTTAGGAACATTATTTCTCGTTTCAATCCAATGACTTCTCTCTTAAAACAGTGCCTGAGGTATTGGATGATGGTAGGAAAGGTCTGGCTGGAATGCAATCTTGATATAGAAAGTAAATCGTCTTCTTATGGAGGCAGTTGACAAACCAGGTCTCTGCGATGACACATCACAGTACTTAGTACGTCATAACAGCACCTAAGAGTGTAGACTTCATATAGAAAGAATGTGCACAAGAAGGACAACACGTTTTTGTGAGGAAAGGCATACTTTCTCTGAATTTTAATGATCGGTCACTAATATTGCCTTGCAGTCTGACGCAGAAGGAGTTATTAATGGCCCGCTTCAGCGTTTAACACGGGTGCAGTCCATTAATGGCTGGTAGAGCCTGCTACGGAGGGCTCCAAGGCTATTAGAAAAATCCGCCCCTCGAGGGCAGAATGTTTTAAATGGTAAGACAAAGGCCTCACGGAGCCGGAGGGGGTTGAAATCTCCTCGGGCTCCAGGAGGCCTTTTTTCACAGCAACAGCTGTGAACAAACATTGGAATGTTGATGCTCTGGGCTTCTACCAGCCATTAGAAGCCCAGAGCACGCCAATGTCTTTAATTGAGTGCTCAACATTCCAATGTACTAATCTGTATTCGATATAACATTGTATATTAGTGTATAATACAAAACCTAATTTTCCCCATAAATCTTAATTATATCCCATGCGATTACATAAAATGACAGGGTAAGCATTAAGCAAGCAGGACTTTGAAAATAGACTAGGATCCAATGTATATATTTGATATATTTAGTTTTTTAATTATTGTTTTCGTTCTAATAAGATGTAGAGCATCTAGATATGGATAGTTGTTGCACTTTTGAAATATATTTAAAGCTATATATTAAACTCTTACTGCATGGCATGCTAAAGTTTTTTCTTTCAGAATCTCATTCTCCATGAATAGATTTTAAATCCTTATACAGATATCGCAATACGTGGCAACTTAGGACTTTAATATGAAAGTACTGTCCATGGAGAAGGCATAGTAAAGATGTCATCTAGTTGTTAAACATATTTCAGTTTAAATTCCATGGTACATACATATGTAATGTAGATTTAGGGTTTCCATGCTTCTGCAAAAACACACATCATACAGTGACCAATTACCCACTTGTTAATTCTGTCCTCTTAAAATCTATTGTTCCTTCTACATGTTCCGAAAGGCACAGGTTTACTTTACTTTTACATTTCTGTGGCAGCTAGATTGCATTAAAAGGAGCAAACTATCAGCACAAGCCAGGACAGAAAAGGAGAGATGTGATTCAGTCTAGCCTCTCACAATCCAAACACTTTAGTATCCACAGATGCCTTCAGGAGGGAGTTTCCAGCTGTGACACACCCTCCCAGAGTGGAACCTAGAAATTAATAAAATAAACACAAAATTCATAAGAAGGAGGCTGGTTAAACAGTGACAGCTGTAACTCAAAGGAACGTGTGTGGAAAGAAGATGGGGGGGGAGACAGAAAACGGAGGGAGAGAGAAAAAGAGAGAGAAACAAAGAAGGTGACAGTGGATAAGCAACAAAGACACACACTAGCAATTATGTTAAGGTCAAAAGAGACACATGCTCATATCAAGAGACGGGTGAGAGGACATTACCAGGCTCTATGTCTTACCTGCCTTCGCCTTGACCCATGATAGCGCTTTCCATTCCAATAATTCCCACTCATCTCTACGGTCGGCACCAGTGCTGTGAAGCCAAATCAGAGCCAAAACAGTTGCCCAAACAGTGGAGTCAATATCCTAGTGGGGGGAAAAAGTAAGAAATGTAAAAGGAAGCAATAAATGTAAAACTCCACAAAACCTTATAGGAGGATGCTAGAGAAAGAGATGAATGCTTCAAAATGAGTAAAGAACAAATGTACAAAGAGAATGTTGGACCTGGCACTTTTTGGAGGGTTATCCCCAAACGTTATGCCTTTCTCAGCCTATTTCGTTTACCTTTTTGTTGGCTTTGGGACTCTAGGCACTAAACCACTCACTGATAATCTGTCCTAAAGCGCATGTGCTCTCCTCTAAACATGGTATGACTGGTTTACACCTGTTTGGCACATTTGATTTACATGCAAGTCCCTTCTAAAGTACTATACCATATACCCAGGGCCTGTAAATTAAATGCTATAAGTGGTCCTGCAGCACTGCTTGTGCCACCCAAAGACGTAGCTTTTCATAGCCTGTCAAACCTGTCTCAGGCCTGCCATTGCAGGGCCTGCATGTGCAGTTTACTGCCACCTTAACGTGGCATTTAAAACTACTTTTCAAGCCTTAAACTCCCCATTTATTTCACAAAGGTCAACTCTAAGGTAGGCCCTAGGTAGCCCTATGGGCAGGGTGCTGATGGAGCAGGGGTGAGACAAAAAATTGTTGTGTACCCCTGTGAAGTTACACTCGCATAACTATAATCAATCTATTCGTCTGAAGCATGAATAATTAACCAACAAAATTGCACTTAGACATCAATATTGCACGTGGGTATTAACTGCCATTGCAAAAATCTAATCAATTAATAATTGTAAAAGTCATATTAACCCTTTCGATGCTGATGACGAGCTCAGCTCGTCATCACCAAAAGGTGTCGTGTGCTGATGACGAGCTGAGCTCGTCATGGTGCCACTAAAATGGCATTTTCCAGCACAGGGGGGGAAAACGCCCAGCAGCCATGTGGTTAATATAGTACCATAGTACGAAAATAGCATGTTTGTTTTGCTTTTATGAAATGTGTAGGTCATCTCGTGGCAAGAAAAATAAATACACTTGGTAAGTAAGTAAAGCTATGTGTATGCTTCTGCTAGGTAATTTACCAATAGGGAACATTAGAAAAGTTGGAGGTTAACAGAAAAACTATCATTCTAAATTTGAACATTTATTGTGTTTGTTTTCGCACTAGTTCTCATTGAGGCCTATGTAGCCTGGGAGCTGTAAATAGCTGCTGACCGCAATGTTATCGTTAGCCTGAACGAGAGACTTCTACGCATGTGCCAGAGAGAAAATGACAATCAGCAGAAATGCCTGGTACATCCAGCAAGCGATGTCAAGGTCAGGTTGACCTAGGAGTGCAAGAGGATGCAAAGAGTTGTTTTGCATCTGAGAACATGGGAAAGGAAAAATAATGTTGCAAATGGAATGAATGACAAAGTATAAACGGAGATGACAGTCATGGGAAAGGGTGAGAATGACTATGCATTTTGGGAATCGGTTATGACAGATGGATGAGGTGATCATAGTCACCCCACTAATGGACTAATCAGAATGAACTGTGGACCCTGAAAGTTTCAATTTTAGTCAGATAATTAGTGAAAAAGGGTTTAAAAGATCTTTTTCGAAAAGGGTAAAAAAGCTTGCTCCTGGAAATTATTTTGCACTACGACATGCTGTCGGTTTGAACTATTTTATGGTGCTAGAGACTTTGAAATATTTTTGGACTTTAACTTTTGGAGCAATGAAGATGACCGAATGCAGAGATTTTATTTTGAGGGGTTGAGAAGAATAGAGAGGCAGATTGAGACTTGTGCAACTCTGTTATTTCTTTGTAACAGAGCTAGGTAATATGATTTCTAATTTTCATTTTCTTTTAACATGTACTGAATAAATGACTAGGGGCCAGATGTAGGAGCCCTAATACCGGTCGGTAACGGCCGAATTCGGCCGTTACCGACCGGTATTAGGGTTTTCAGATGTAGGGGGCCTATATTTTACAGATTCTGTAAATTTACCGAATCGCTAAATTTGCAGAATCGGTAAAATACCGAATCGGTATATTTACCGATTCTGTAAATCCACATGTAGGTGGCACTCCTATGAGTGCCACAGGCCCTTAAGAATCGGTATTTTACCACCCAATCCTATTGGGTGGTAAAATACCGAATTCAGGTGTGCATGCACATCTGTGCATGCACACCTGTGCAATGTGACACACAGACATGCCCTTAGGGCATGTATGTGTGCCACATGGCACACAAGTCCGGAATTGGGGTGCTAAAGGGTGTCAAAGTGACACCACCTGCACCCTTGCAGGATTCGGTATTTACCGATTCGGTAAATACTGAATCAGTATTGCCCATTGATTCCTATGGGCTTCAAGGCCCATAGGAATCAATGGGCAATACCGATTCGGTATTTACCGAATCGGTAAATACCGAATGTTAACGATTCGGTAATTCACATTTAAAAATTAGCTACATCTCCCTCCTTCTAATTTACCGATTCATAAATACCGAATCGGTAAAATTCGATATTTATGAGTCGGTAAATTAGATTTACCTACATCTAGCCATAGATTCTTACTCGTCTGAATAAACTAAAATTCAGTTTCCTAAATGAATAGATAAAGCAAAATTTTAACTCGAGTTGTGGTTTTATTTAATTAAAATGTCATGACAAAATAAAATGTTAATGTTTATGTGGATTACTATGTTTAAGCTGGTCTTAATCTCCATCAACTAACTTCTACTAGATGATCTATTGACCAAACAGTGGAGTGCCTTAGTGTAGGGTTTTCCTGGTAACATGTTAGCATATATAGAATAAAGTCAATGTATATAATGTAAAGAGTATAAATCCTAGGTATCCCGCTAACCAGCTGCTCTATCTCCTTGTCACTGATTCAGATGTAATGTGTATGTGCGTGTGCGACTCACGGTGCTACGGGCCCCACCGATGAGTAAATAGGGGTTGCATCTGGGTGAAGTGAGAAGTAAAGGTTATTATAGAGCCGCGCTGGATCAGTGCAGTGTAAGTAAAAGGTAGGACATGTACCTTTATGTGTGGCATATCCTGGTAGTGACAAACCACTTATTTCATTTCCACTGCTTTGAGGCCTACTCCTTTCATAGGTGAGCATTGGGACACCACTTATCTATTTTTAAGTGGTACTTTATGATCAGTAAGGAGTGACATGCCACGTTTGCTATGATTTGAATAGTGGTGACAAAACGTGCTTACTGGGGTAGTTGGATTTTACATTACAATTTTAGAAACACCCCTTATAGAAAGTGGGATTTTCTCTGTGCTTATGACTGTGTGCTTTGCAGCCTGACACCAACACACGTCAAGAGCTGGGTGACAACTACACTTGGTGCATACTTTTCAGACAACCACAACACAGGGCGGGCTGGGGGAGACAGGGGTTACATCTGCATACTGTTGTCTTCCTGGGCTGGGAGAGGAGGGGCACACTTACATTTGTATAGGTGTGTCCTGCCCTCACAACAAGGGCTGATTTACCCCCCACAGATTGTCTGAAGCAAGGGCTGGGTTGAAAGGGATTGTTCCACACTAAGGGTTCCCTTTGAAGTCACCCATTCTTCTACAATGTTTTTGAGTATAAGTACTGGTGCCCTGACCCCAGGTTTTTAGTACACTACTGGACCTGGAAGAAGCTACGCTGGAATAAAGGCTACAGTGATGAAGGATTCTCATCTTGCTGTGCCTCAATTGACTACACTGCCATGCTGCCTGTTGACCTCTGCCCTGCTAGAAGATTAAAGCACTAAACATCCCCAGAGTAACTTAAAGGGCTTGCTGGCTTGACCCCTGTTCTCACCGACAACTCCGGGACATCAAAGACCTTGCAAGCCCAAGTTCTATATTTTCCTGAAACTACAGTGCTGTCCGATTGCCATGGGCTCAGCATGCTGTGGGTTTCTCCACACCTGTTTATTTCTGTAATTTAGTCTGTTTTTGGCTCAAGGCTAACTGGTGTCCCGAAGCTGCACTCTACATTCCTGTGGCGACACAAAATTTGATTCAGCACCTGAGCGCTGAAAACCCTCTCCCAACTGGTTGCCGGTGCAATAAGATCACAGATGGAGAGTCTCTCCGGTTGTGTCATTTCTTTTTCTGCCAACACACCTCGGGAACCTCCTTCAGTGTGGCCCCTGTGCATCCGAGTGTTTGTGCAGGGCGACCTCGGAAGAGCCAGCATTAACTCCTCACCCTAGCCTGAGCAGCCGGAGACGGTTTTGCAAGTTCAGTGAACCCCACTGCCAGCACCCAGCGACCCCAGGAGCAGCTTCAATTAACTCACAACTGACTAGGTATTTTGATCCAAGCCACGCAGCCATATTCTGAAGTGATGTGTTTAGTTGCCTGACTTGGATCAGAGCGGTCTAGGCGTCACTGAACTGTGCTCCTTGTAATGGGTGGACAAAAATATTTACAACAAGGGGTGGTGAGGGACAGAGTCTCTGAATTAAGTAGAATACTCTCACCCAGTCAAGAGATCAGGGCTAGATCCAACACCGTTTTTTAGCTCACTGCACCATCCCAGTTTCAGAACCCGGCTGTATGCAAATTAGTCTGTTCCTGTCCCAGTGCATGATGGGAACAGGGCAAACCAAACTACAAAAGCCAATTCTTACACTGGGAAGGAAACAAGCTACCGGGGACCGGTTTCTGGCATTTCAGCCGTCTTCGGCCCGGCTTGCTTGAATCCTGATGGTGCAATGAGCAAGGGACTCACATCTGAGTATACCCTTCCACGCTTAGGGTGGACAAAAATATTTACAACAAGGGGTGGTGAGGGACAGAGTCTCTGAATTAAGCAGAATACTCTCACCCAGTCAAGAGATCAGGGCTAGATCCAACACCGTTTTTTAGCTCACTGCACCATCCCAGTTTCAGAACCCGGCTGTATGCAAATTAGTCTGTTCCTGTCCCAGTGCATGATGGGAACAGGGCAAACCAAACTACAAAAGCCAATTCTTACACTGGGAAGGAAACAAGCTACCGGGGACCGGTTTCTGGCATTTCAGCCGTCTTCGGCCCGGCTTGCTTGAATCCTGATGGTGCAATGAGCAAGGGACTCACATCTGAGTATACCCTTCCACGCTTAGGGTGGACAAAAATATTTACAACAAGGGGTGGTGAGGGACAGAGTCTCTGAATTAAGCAGAATACTCTCACCCAGTCAAGAGATCAGGGCTAGATCCAACACCGTTTTTTAGCTCACTGCACCATCCCAGTTTCAGAACCCGGCTGTATGCAAATTAGTCTGTTCCTGTCCCAGTGCATGATGGGAACAGGGCA
Source organism: Lissotriton vulgaris (assembly GCF_964263255.1). Classification (NCBI taxonomy): domain Eukaryota; kingdom Metazoa; phylum Chordata; class Amphibia; order Caudata; family Salamandridae; genus Lissotriton; species Lissotriton vulgaris. Next base: position 945,891,293 of record NC_141699.1, on the reverse strand, counting down.
AACCAAACTACAAAAGCCAATTCTTACACTGGGAAGGAAACAAGCTACCGGGGACCGGTTTCTGGCATTTCAGCCTTCTTCGGCCCGGCTTGCTTGAATCCTGATGGTGCAATGAGCAAGGGACTCACATCTGAGTATACCCTTCCACGCTTAGTAATGGGGGCACACACTTTACTGGTGCCTCCAAAGCATACCCTGTGCATATCCCAGACTCGGGCGGGCCATAACCACCAGTAGCTGGCCCGAGCCCACAACTGAGGGTCACAGGGACTTATTTTGATTAACTGAAAAGGACCAGAGTGGTCCCAGCTTTACCATGCTGTGCTTTGGGTACTTTTCATTGCCTACTACAAAACCCACAGTGGGACACTAATTGACCTACAAGAAGTGCACCGGATTCCAGAACTACAGTATTTAACATTTTACCAATGCTCGTATATCTTAAAAAACTGCTTTGATTCCTTTAATTGTGAATATCTCTGAATCTGATTACATTTTTGTCGTTTTGAGCTTATTTAACATATATATTGGCAATGTTCTAAACCTGTGTGGAGTCATTTTGAGGTGTATACATTGGGTTACTATTTTGTGCATGTTGCACAAATGCATTACACATTGCCTCTGATTATAAGCTTGATTGCTCTGCGTCAAGCTACTAGAGCGTTGGCACAGGTTATCATTGGTGTGTAACTTACCCTGACTAGAGTGGTGAGTTCTGCCTGGCTTGGGTGCATACACTGGCCAACCAGAAACCCCATTTCTATCAGAGTATGTTACTGAAGAATTAAGGTCGCCTACATCACGTAGACATACATATAGTATCAACATGAGATCCTGCATGGAATCAGACTCTTTAAAGCACTTAATTTCAAAGCCAGGTGTACAAATTAATGTAACCATATATAATGCCTTTTGGCCTCTAGAAAATAGCACTTGAAGAAATCTCCCAGAAGCAGACAAATAACTAGTACGGTACTGATCTTTTTTTTCCAGGGGAAACAAAGTAGAAACTGTTATAGATATTTGTGAGCAGAGTCAAACTAGAAACTAAACAGCATGAGCTTGGTCACCGATAATCTAACATTAATGCTTGAGAGACAATCCTGAGATAAAAAAAAAAATACAGGAGCCTTCTACAGCTGCAAAGTATGTGGCTATAACTGTATGCATTTTCTACACATTTCCGTCAGAACAAATAGATCAAAAAGATCAAGTGACGTAATCCTCACCTGGATGGTGCTTTATGCTATATAGGACAGGACACTTGGCCATACAAAACAACATTAGGTGGTTGTGAGATTTAAACACAGCTTTACTTATGCATGAGGTACATTTTACTAAAAAATCATGACCTCAGGGGGCTTGGCCAGCAATCATGGCGGTCGCAGCTTGAAAGAGCTCCGCACACCCACCACCTTAATCCGACATTAATCCTACCCCATTCAACACCAGAGCAGCGAACCCAAGGCATGCAGGATGGAGGAATTTCTGGGGTGCCGGTATTAGCCCAAGAAGGATTCCGCTGGTGGATTTGGGCGAGGGCAAAGGCTGCGAGGACCGTACTGTGGCTGTAGCTCGGTGCCCCCTTGCACGACATCCACTCCTGTGTTCGCAGGTGAGAGGGGGTGTTGGGGGGCTGAGTGGGGGTGGCTGGCTGCCGTGCACCCTCGCCCTACCGGGCCTGCTTGGGTGTCGGTCTTGATATCGATCGGTACCTGGACCGTGGGAGCGCTCCAGGGGTCCGGCTAGGTCTCTTTTCCCTTGGCGTTCCTTTCGGCCTGGACATCGGTCTGTGCGGGGGTCTGGCTGCTCTGGGCCTTGGGCTGGGGGGTGGTGGTGCTGCTGGACATGTGTGCGGGGCCCACCAGCGCAGAGGGGAGTGATCTCCATATGGTCGAGGGGGTTTACTGGAGCCTGGTGTGGAGGCGTAGCCCGCCTACAGCTGGGACACATTGGTAGCTCAGAGGAGCCCGTGCGCAACGAGGTGTCTACCCCCGGCTGTGAAGACAAGCGGCTGACCTGGGGCCCCGGATTGGGTCCGGGGATTGGCTTATTCACCTGTGCCTCCAGAAAACTGGAATCTGCCAGCTGGGCCCTACTTCTCTCCGCATTGCTGGTCCGGGCCCTGAGAATGCGGTTTAGAGGGTGGTGCCTTTCTGCGTGGTGCCACTTGACTTGGTGACACATCGCGCCCTTACTATCTGTACTGCCGAAGAGGACACTGCCCTTGAATGCTGGGGTACTGCGGGGTGCTCTGAGCGCTGGTTGTCCAGCAAGCCAGGTTCTTTTAGAGGGGGCCTTCTTGGCTGTTCGCTGCAGTTTGTGGAGGCGGCCGGATTAGATACAGTGCAGCTTGTAACCTAGTAGTGGACGGATATCGTGAGGACCGCCTGCAGTGCGCCCATTGGAGAGGCCCCGGAGGTGACACACCAGCGCCCCCGTGACCATGCATACCCTGCCGGGCCGAGCTTTGCCCCAGCAGTAAACTTAACTGTTCCTTGGTGAGATTCACAATAGGGAAAGACAAGCCTGGTGCCCCAGGTCTGAAACAGAGCACCCCGGACCAATTTGCAATGTCCGCCAGTGGGGGACCCACCACCTGGCCCCATCCCGGATAATGCAGCCTTGCTTGCGGCCATTACAGATGCCAGGAACATGATGGAGGCCAAGATTGGCGCAGTGGGCACCGAGGTCTCATTTCTGCGGCAGGACCTGCGTAAGGCTGTTGACTGCATCACCAAGGCTGAGGCGCGGGTGTCGACTGTGGAAGACACTGTGCAGATGCTTCAACAGCAGGTCAATAAATTGACTGTAATCTCGCAAGAGCTTGCTACCCGAGCCGAAGATGTTGAAGGCAGCGCCAAGCGCAACAACCTCCATTTCGTTGGCTTTCTGAAGGGCTGCAAAGGTGGCTCCATGAACCATTTTCTTACGTCGTGGCTTACGGATCTGCAGCCGGCGGACAAGATTTCGCCATGCTTTGTGGTCGAGAGGGCTCACCGGACACTTACGTGAAAGCCACCCCCAGGAGAAAATCCACGGTTGGTCATTGCCAAATTACTAAACTATGCGGACAGAGAAGTACTGCAATATGCCTGCTTGAATAAAGATAAGATTGTCTTTGATTCCAGGCCCATTATGATCTTTCCGAACTACATCCGCTTGGTGCAGCAACAAAGACACTCGTTCACAGAAGCGAAGCAGAGGCTGCGCGAACTCAACATCTCTTATATGCTACTTATCCTGCCAGGCTTCGAGTGATTTATAACTAAATATTTTTTGAGGATTCACCCGAAGCGGTCTTTGCCTGGTCGGATGAAAGGGCCCAACTGAAAGCGCATTCACCGCTGCCACTGGACACCTCGAGGGGCTCGCAGCGGAATTGTTCACGCACAACGAAGTCCAAGAGGCGACATCGCTTTGGCTCTGACAGTTGATCCTCTAGTCCAGTACAAGCATCTTGACTGACCCACAGCTTGTGATATTTCTATTATCGTTTACCTGATTGTCCATGGGCTGGGTTTACCCAGTGCGTTTTGCGCTAGATAGAGTTGGATGACACCCATGGTGGCTGACCAGCGTGGCCGCTAGATCCCCACGGTTCATGTTTTTTGGGGTGGTTGGGATACATTGGAGGGCAGGCCTCTAGATCCGCAGTTTGGGTCCGGAGGTTACCCCCACCACGACAGATGCTCCTAGTTCTTGGCAGTATTGGGTGCGGGGAGGGCATCGAAGAGGAGGGAGTTTCAGAAATGTAGTGTTAGGTTTTTTGTTGTTTATTAAAGCGGATGCACATCCCATTCTTCACTTGGAGGACCATTACTTTACCCTGACTAGATAAATAGCATTCCCGGCAACAGGCTCCCATAACGGTAAATTGGTGGTGACGTGGAATGTCCGAAGGCTGCTCAACAAGGTAAAACAGGGAGCCATTCTCAGGCAGGCTAAACGATATGGGGCCGACATTCTTCTATTGCAGGAGACTCATCTTGTGGGTAATAAGGTCCCCTGTCTAGCTAGGTTCGGATTCCCACAGGTATTCCATGCTGATTTCAATAGGGGCTCTCGTGGGACCTCTATTCTGATTCATGCCCTGGTTCCCTTCCTCCACACCAAACTTTGGACGGAACCTGGGTGTAGGTACGTTCTCCTGACAGGGACACTTTATGGTGAACCACTCACACTGGGCAGTGTATATGCTCCCCGCCCCTAGGGACTTGGTTTGTGGAGGGTTAGACTCTGCTATGGGGCGAACTCCCGGAGGGTCTGTCCCTATTTGGTGGCGACTGGAGTGACGTTATGACACCACTTGATAGGAGACAAGGGTCGGGGTGGCTCCTCCCACCGGCACCTCCAAATTAGCATTGACTGCGGGGCCTTTGGGTTGTGCAGATTTGTGGCCGGAATACCACCCCAGAGAGATAGGCTACACATACATGTTGGTGGTTCATGGCTCCCTGTCCCGATTGGACTACCTGTTCACGTCACGGAGCTATGTCCACAGGTTCTCCCAGGTCTCACATCTCCCGAGAGGGTTATCGGATCAATTGCCCGTTGAGGCGACACTCCTCCTAAATTTTGCGAGGCCCCTGCTCGGATGGCGGATGTCTCTGTGGCATCTGCACAATCCTGATTACCAGGAGTACCTTCACACCGCCATTCATGACTATCTCTCCCTGAACATTGACCCCGTCCCCTCTAGAGTAACTGTGGGATATCATTGGGGAATTCCTGCAGGATATTCCCCCCAGCGGCTGTCAGATCAGGTGAAGGATCAGTTAGACGCTCCCATTACAATAGATGAATTAACACCTGCAGTCAATGTGATGCGTCCAGGACGTGCTCCGGGTCCTAACGGGTTCCCTGTGGGGTTCCTAAACTCCCACAAAGGCACGCTGGGCCCGCATTTATTGAAGACGATCCACGAAGCCCTTGAGAGGTGGCTGCTCCCTCAGGACTGGCTCAAGCTGAAATTGTCTTTTTTTTTTTAAAGCCTGGCTGTCCGCCGGAGGATCCGTCCCCTTATCGTCCTATTACCCTCATTAACTTTGAATCCAAATTGCTGGGTAAAGTCCTGGCAGACCGCCCGACTCATGCATTCAGGAGTCAGGCCTGCCACATGGACCAATCTGGCTTCATGCCGCATCGGGCCACCTGACATAACATCCACCGGGTCCACCATGCTATGGCCTTGGCCCCGGAGTTCGGACGTCCTGCAGCCTTACTTTTGGTAGACATAGACAAGGACTTTGACTCCCTTAGCTGGGAGTACCTCTTCAAACTTCTAGAAGCAATCGATTTCGGTCCACGTTTTTTAGCTTGCGTGTGCCTACTCTACACGGAACCTATAGCCTCTGTACATATAGCTGGCCACCCTTCTCCCTTCTTCCCCGTTAGTCGTGTCACTCGTCAGGGATGCCTCCTTTCCCCTCTTCTCTTTGCCCTAGCGGTGGAACCGCTTGTGGTGTGGGTCCCCCGGGATCCGGTACTCAGAGGCTTTGACTGGCCACATTCACAGCCAGACAGCATTGCACTCTACGCAGATGACGTCCTGATTTTTGTGACCAACCCTTGGATTTTGGGTCCACGTATTCTGCAGATCCTCCGAGTCTTCGGCCAGAATTATGGACTTCATACTAACCCTGCTAAATCAGTGCTATTCCTTGTATGCAGCCATCAGGGCAGAGGCACCTAGGCAGCTCAGTTAAAACATACCACAGGCGGGTTTCAATACCAGGGAGTTTTTGTGTCCCCCTGCCCGCAAATTTCGTGGTCACGCAATATAACACCGCTCCTCGCCAATCTCTGAGACGAGACAGCTATTTGGCCGTCCCTACCTCTCTTGTTATACGGGCGCTCTGCCATTTTTAAAAAGGTCTCTCTCCCCAGGATTCTTTACTGTTTGCAGAATTTTCCTTACCATAGCCCACGGGTGTGGTTATCTCAAATTAACGCTATTCACAACAAATTTTTATGGGGGGGAGGGGCGGTTAGAGTGACACTTTAGACCTGTATGCAATCCACCTATTGTGGAGGCATCGCAGCTGCAGATGTATACTCCTATTCTGTGACGGCTTATATGTTGATCATTAACAACTGGTGGTATAATTCGCCTATGGACCCGCCGTCCGCATTTGAACATAGGGCCATGGGGAGGACTCCCCTCGTTCAGTTGCTCTACAGTGTGCATAGTCTTGACTTTTTTACCACACACCGGCCGAACAACAATTGGGATTTTACTTTGGGGGACATCATGCAGGGTAATGTCTTTAAATCTTTTCAGCAGTTGCAGGAGGAATTCCATCTTCACAAAACCCAGTTTTATAGGTACTTCCAATTACGTCATGCCTTGGCTCCCCCACTTGTAGACGTCACCAATCTCCCTGAATTTCAACTGCTAGAAGGCCGCCTTCCTATTGGTGACCTAGGGGCACACTAAATAAGGCAGATATACCAGACGTTGACGACACACTAACACGACCCTGCATAAAATGAGGAGGGCGTGGTAAGTTGACATACCATACTGGACGGATGACGACTGGGCGGAGGTGATAGCTAGTCCTCGTGGCACGGCAGTAGCTACCAGATACCCTCTTATCCAATTTAAGTATGTGCATCGCGTGTACTATACTCGTCTCAGTCTTTGGAGGATGGGGGTGGTGGCACCCCCCCAGTGCCTACGATGTGGTAGGCGGGAGGGAAAATTTCACCATATGGTGTGGAGCTGCGTGGCTCTGCAACCCTTCTGGCGTAGTGTATTGGCGTGCCTTAAAGAGGTGCTGGCCTGGGACCTCCCGCACAAACCCTGACTGCTTTTACTTCACAGTACTGAAAATATAGGTGGGAATCTATATAAGCAGCACCTTCTCTTTTTCGCCCTTACAATCGCCAAAAGGGATATTGCTCAGTTATGGAAGGGTACTTCTCCACAGACAACAGGAAAGTGCGAAGAGAATTAGACAATTGCAAGGGTGCAGAGATTGCGGTTTTTCAAGCGAGGGGCTGCCCCAAACACATAGAAAAATTTGGACTGTGTGCCGCATACCAAGGCATTGATCTTCCCACTCTCCCATCACAATTCCCATAACAATAGCCCTATGGGAGGTTTGCAGGCCATAATGTACAATGTATTGTTTCATCTCTTAGGGTATGTAAGGATATTGAAATTTACATGCCAATGTCAGTGGGATGGGAAAGTCTATGCATCGTTTTCAGTGTTTGTTTGTTATGCATACAAATTGTACCCATTGATATTTCCGCGTCTGATAACCATTTTAATATATTGTCTTCATGTGGATTATGTCGGGCTTTTGCCCATGCAGTACTCTCAAAATCCAATAAAATGATGATTAAAAAAAAAGAAATCATGACCTCAAATTAGTTTTAGTAATGATTGAACACAATCTTTTTTAAACTTTCACATTTGGTGCAATAAAAGGGTCCAAAGGTATCCAATATGGGCTTCCAATAGTGTAAGACAAATGAATTATTAAGTCTGATTGATACTGGTTGAACTAGGGTCCCCTATTGATTCTGGTGTACGAGTTTCTCAGACGGGCCCGAGTCTGACCGGCTGAGAAACGAAGAATGGAGCTGGAGTGGCAGTGAGAGAAAGGAATCACACTGTGCTCCAGAATCCACTATCAAATAAATACAAATTACAGAGATTCACATTGTCTGAGCAATCCAGAAAAGCCTGTCCTGCTCCTTTGGTTTGGTACACGAGTACAAATCCCTAATAACCTCGATAACTGACAAGTCAGAATCAAAACCTTTTGTTGTGCTCCCTAAGAATTCACCAAACCCTTGTCCTGAAGAGAACCCCCAAAGAAAGTGTGGGTTCAAAACTCGTAGACTGGGACCAATAGGGGATCCTAGTTCAACCAGTATCAATATGAACGTATACATTAATTTGTCTAAAGAAACTATGGGAAGTCCATATTAGATACTGCTGTGTTCTTGCAGTAGCTGACTGATAGCAGCACCAACCACCAATGAGTAGTAGCCGAAGGAGATTATATACTTCAGTCTCAGCCTCCAGACAAGTTAGGCAACTTGTAGTTGTGGTAGATAGTGTGGTATTGAAGGCAAAAGAAAAACAATCACAGTGACTCTGCAGCGCCACCACAGAGGATAAGGAGTGCTAGTGTCTGAAAGTAAAGGAGACACCAAGAGGGACTTCCAAGCAATAGTCTCTCTGATCAGTATTCCACACATTCCCACCTAGCCACCAAGTGCTATAAAGTGTCTTTGGCATTTAGAAGTATCTCAGTATGACAGGGTGAGGCCCTATATGTCCCTGCTGTATCACTGCCCCTGGATTTGTGGCTCTGATTATGCACGAAGAAGAATTTGTTAGGAAGTATTAGGCGTCAGTACATTTTTCATGTCTTCATGATTCCTCTACCAGATGCTGGCATCAGTATTAAATTCTCCCAAAAACAGTGTAGATGGTGATAATTAATGAAGAGGGTAAGAGAAAAAACATCCACAACATCCTGTCACCTCTCTCAAGGCTCACCTCCACTGAAGTATTATAGATTCCAGCTAACAGGTGCCGTGCCAATGAAGTGCGCTAAAGAACACCATGGTTATCACTGCCAGTCAGCCCCTGTCCACTGTCACGGCTTGTGCATGCAGCAGTTCACAAATCCTGGGTTGTACCAGCAGTACTGAGCCATGTCTGACGAGTGCCAAGCTTGTGCTTAGGCCAGTATGGGCCCTGGTAACATCATACAGTGTATCCCAGATCCTAGGGGGTCAGATTCCTGCCACAGACATGTAGTGCACCGGTCTCGCCACCACCCTAAGTCAGGGTTTATGAACTTGAGGGTCTTCCTGATCCACCAGATATTTCTATGGTGCCTCCATCTTGGGTCCTAGTAGACTATGCCCTCTCCACCACATGCTTTTAAGAAAACCACATTCTGAAGACTATCAGAAACTGGATCAGTGACAGACCTATAGTGTCTTTTGATCTTACCATTAACAACATTAAAGACTGAATACACTCCTATATTTCGCGGTTCTACTGATTACTGTTTTGTAATTTGACAGAAGTTGATGGAATTAACATGTGGTAATAAACAGGCCTTATAAAACACCCTGAAGAGCATGGGTGCTGCTCCTGCTTCAAGTGGCTGATTTGAACACCCTAATTATAATGTAAAAAATATATGTGAGTTCATTATTTAAACTTTAACTTCCCAAATCACTAAATGGCAAAGCTAGTAGACTGACACAACTTTGCCTGGTTTAACCCTTGATATACTACTTACTTTAATATCTTGATTATCAATCACCCTATTATGTTTGTTGTTTCTCAACACAAGAGTACTTTTAAACCACTATATGACCTAAAACGTGTTTAGGTTCCAAATGTTTAAAAATATTTAGGTTTATTTATTTAGAAAGTTTTATATAGCGCGGACAAGATCCTTGCGGATATCAGAGCGCTTTACACAGAAGGGGTACATGAGGGAGCATAGTCAGACAGGTAAATCAAATGAGCAAACAGTACATCGTCAGACAGGTAAATCAGAAGGAGCAAACAGTACAATCAAGTAAATCATGCATAGGGTGCAATATGAGCTAACGATCGGTGCATTAAAAACAAGTAGAAGTATAATACTGCAATAAGAGGCATACATTCGCTAGTTGATAATAGTCTAAAGAGGCCATTTCTTAGGGTGCTATATGAGCTAACGATCGGTGCATTATAAACAAGTAGAAGTATAATACTGCAATAAAAGGCATACATTCGCTAGTTGATAATAGTCTAAAAAGACCATTTCTTAGGGTGCTATATGAGCTAACGATCGGTGCATTATAAACAAGTAGAAGTATAATACTGCAATAAAAGGCAGACACTCGTTAATTAATAATAGTCTAAAAAGGCCATTTCTTAGGGTGCTATATGAGCTAACGATCGGTGCATTAAAAGCAAGTGGAGGTATGAAACTGCAATAATGGCAGACATTCGCTAATTAATATTAGCCTAAAGAGGCTTTCTTAGGGTGTGTTCAAGTAGTGAGAAAGACTAGTCCAAGATGGCCGACAAAGAGAGAGAGAGAGAGACCAGTCTAAGATGGCAGCCAAATTGTAGGGATTACAGAGTTTGGTTTCCCTTTCTACTCTGGGAATGTCGAGTTAGTCCATCTTCTATGTTGATTGAGGGGGAGAGCAGAGTTCAGCTTCTATGCTGCTAGATGGTGGCTTATCTCGGTTTTGCTGCTCCCTGACCGCGTTGGTATGTAGCTTCATGGTCATCTGGTGGGCAGGGGGGCGATTTATGGCCCCAGCCAGATTAGCCAATGGAGAGTGAAAAGCCCGCGAAAATACCAGTCACATAAAGATATCAGTTTAAATTTCCGGGCAAAGCGTAAAAAACCTGCATGAGTGTTTAAGATGATGGGATTGCGAGTAGTTGCCCTTCGAGTCGCCCCTGAAGCTGTTCAAATAGTTTTGTGTGCTATATTCCAGGCAGAGAATGAGAAGACCTGCATGGGTATTTGGGTAAAGTTACCTTACAAGTCACCACTGACGCTGCTGCTCACATCAGGCTTCTCCCTAGTTGCGCAGTGGTTGCCCCCAACACACAGGCAAACAGGGCATACCGGCACTGTGAGGGGGGGAGGGGGGAAGCCTCCCGCCAAAATGCCACCCCAAACATCCAGACAATGGCACACCGGAGCCGTTCCAGATGCCCCCCGTTCCGTACTCACCGAACTACTGGACGGCGGGGGGGGGGGGGGGGGGGGGGGGTTCTCCCGTCGAAGCACTACTGAAGACACACCACAGGGCACACCGGAGCTGCTCCAGACGCCGACTGCTCCGTTCTGAAAGAATCCTTGGGAGGGGGGGGAGGGAGGGGGAGCGCTCGTTCACCCGCACCGGCTCAGCCAGCGCCGACCCCCGTCCTCCCGTCCCCCGCGACGCCGATCGGTTGTTCACACCGGAGAATCCTTGAGAGGGGGGAGCGCTCGTTCACCCGCGCCGGCTCAGCCAGCGCCAGCCCCCGTTCACCCGTCCCCCGCTACACCGATCCGTTGTCCGCAGGCAGGGCACCTCCGCATTCAAGAGGGCAGAGGAGTGCAGCCGCCCGACAGGATCCTCCCAGGCGTCCCCAATGGATCCGTCGACTATCTAAGGCGGGTCGGGCACAACTCAGCTCCAACCGTCCGGGTCTCCAGCGAGCTGCAGGGGTCACCAATTTATCCGCCAGGTTCAATGCAAGCGACGGCGATCTCCAGGCGTGTCGGGCCCCTCCGGTGACACGCCACAGCTCAAGTCCAGTCGACCTGGGTTCCGCCGAGGCTGCAGGCGTTCCAGCTATCCCTGCTGCAGGTACTTGTTTTGCCGCGATAGTCCGATCACTTTTGCGATCAGTTACATGTTTCAATCCAGTTACTTTTGTTACTTGTTTTTTTTGCCGAGGGTGGTGCGTGCTAACAGGGATAATTCCACGAACTGGATCCCAAGCACTCCGGAGCTCCGGACCGGCGCTCCTACCAGGCGGCCATCTTTTTAGGTTGGAGTGCTTTTTTTGCCTACACCAAAATCTGAACTGAATGCTTACACCTGATAACGATTTTAACTATGTATTGAGGTTTCAAAGTCAAATAGATTAAAATTAGTTAACAAAAACATATTGAATGTCAGATTTTTTTTTAATGAAACTCAAATTCATGTCTTTCCAGTGTATTTAAGAGGAATGACCATACTATGAAGAGAATCCCAACTATTCGTATTGCTTAGTCCTGTAGCCTCCTCTTGAACATTTTAGATAAAGAAGAAAGCTTTTTTTTAGATAAAGCTTCATCAATAAATATTTACTCCTACTTCTACAGGGCTTCCTTTATGCTTAAGTGGGAGTGTAAGCTTCATAAAACAAGAATGCTATACAAAACCTTAAGCATTCTGAATTCAGCTTTGGTGTTTTTCAATATCTACACCCATAACGTGATGAGGTATACTAGTGCATTGCTCCACTTTGTTGGAGAGTGTAGCTTTGCTTGTTCTGTGAACCGGAGATGGGGATAATACTCTTGCGACCCAATCCTAACTTAGTGTGAAAAACAATGATGAAAATAGCTAAAACTATTGGGTTTGGGTGAATCATTGTTGGGCTCCCTACAATGTGGATTGTTTATAGCCTTAAGTATTTTAAGAGAGGAGCCCTAACTAGATTACATCAAGCCATAATTTGCAAACAAATGTATTCGCAAAATTAAGACTCTAGTTGCTGCCTCTGGATATGTATATTGGAAGCTGGAGGTTGAGGATGGATCAAACAAGATTCATTGGCATATGTCATTGTAAAAGAACCCATCAAAAGAATATGAACCACTTGTTATCTTCATGCTGTATGCCCTTTACAATCCAAAAAGGAAAATGCGGAGGTTGATATTCAGTAATGTTTCAAAAAGAACTACCAATTTTCTTCGGTACCATTTATATTTTCTCGAATAGATGTATCCTAAACTCAGATCATAAACAGACAATATGAATAAAGATCTCTCACACTTTAACAAGTAGAGGTTAGCCTAATAGTGATGTCCCCTTTCATTTACACTACTGGTATTCGCACCATATGGCTTTGTTCTTACTCATCACACATTTTGAATAATACAAGTATATAGCATTTTGATTACAATAAAGGGAGAGACAATGAATCCTTATTAGGAGACTCATTGTTGATAGGCTGCTTTTAAGTGCTATGTTTTTAAACATAGGTTACCAGCAGATTTTTTCCCCTGTGGTTTTAATCGCATGAAGGGATGTCGGATGGGGAAAAAAAAGAGTACTATGTTACATTTACTTTATCTGTGTGTGTGTTATTGTCTCTCTATACAATGACGTTTGAGATACAATGAATTCTTTGAATTTTATTTTTTCAATGTGATTTTAAGAGTTGTAACCTCTGATGGATATTGAGGATTGACTGAGCCATTCTCCGTTACTAGATTTGGTTCATGCCAAGTAAGTGTCTATAAATATGCAGTCATTACTGTTACATTATTTATTATAAATCAAACATACATGCTAAAGATACATCTAGTGTTTCAACTTCTGGGTGTCCATTAATTTTTTACTACTAATTCTATAAAGTTATTTTGACTGCTCAGAAGCGACGTCTTCAATAATTTCACAGTTCATTATTATGAACCAGAAATTGCATTTTTAGAGTCTGCCAGTAAAAATCTCACGTTTCTACCTCTGTTGGATCAGTTATTATTATTCCTTTATTTGCTTGCCTTTAAAGAAACGGGGACAAGCAAGTTTTCTGCTGACAATTTAGTACATATATGACACATTCATTTTTTCATTTCATTATAGTAATATTCCAACAATATTCAGTTATACTCTATTATTCTCACAATGGTCTTGCTCCTGTTTTATCTTAAAACCTGCAGATATGTTTTATTGCTCTTCAAACATAATCAGTCTAAATACACCAATGACAGCCATATTGTTTGTCTAGAGATATCCTTCTAGAATGAAAATGTGAGCTTGTTTGCTCTATTTGAGAAGAGGAACCAGGTGCCATCCTTTTGCCTTCCACAGTTGAGGCGTACTCCACAGTAATCATAATAATCCACATTTGTAAAGCGCAAACAATCACCCGTAAGGGTCTCCAGGCGCTGGGGGCCGTCAGGAAGATTAAGCAAGCTATTGTCCAGAGTCACATGGTGCAGAGCTAATCTGCCGCCAGCGCAGGGATCGAACCGTGATCCCCAGATTCCAGCGTCAGTCGCCCTGGCCGCCGCGCCACACCTTTCCCCCCAGTGTGACACAAAAAGTTGTACTTGAGACATTGATTGCGCTAAACTAGACTACACCCATGTCTTTAGATTGTTGTCAGTTTATTAAATCGTGCACCCAGTGTCCAAAAAGGGACCGCTAGCATAAAATGAACTCTGTTTTTCTAGCCCTGTTAAAGCTCCATCGGTCGACAGTAGGAAAGAGTCATCTAAAATGAAATTCAACTTAAATTTAAAGTGCTTACATGGTCCTTAATTACAATCTGTATGAGATAAAAAAAAAACACCCACATTTGCCAAGATGAACTTTCAGTTTAGGTGAAGCAGGATTAATACAGATTCCAAAATCAACATGTTTGTGATCACCAGATTGCATACTAACTCCGAAATCATGATACTGGCCTTGCCTGAGTCAGAATGCTTTCAGACATTCGTTTATTTTGCCGAAGTGGTACTACTTTCATGTCCGAATAAACACTGCAATGACTGCATTAGTATTTTAACTTCATTCTGGTTACGGTGTCAAGAATAGTCTCACTTTGCAATGTTCACCAAGTATACAGTTACAAAATTAAACTTTGTCAGAATGCAGCATACACATCAATAAAACAGACCGTATGGGGGCTATATTTCTTGCAATTAAGGCAGAATATAATAGGAGACGTGAATTTTTTGTAAAGAAATACTTCTGGTGATAACACTAAAATCTTTACGTTCCACTCTCAAGCCACATAGAAGGAAAGACGGACCAATTACATAAAAAAACATTATGATCACAAACTTTGACAAAACCTGAATTTCCTAACAGCAACAAAACCTGTACAGATATAACACATTCATTGAGACCCAACATCACTGTGACCAAACAATCCCAATGTTCTCAAAAACTTTTCAAACAAAGTCAGTAAAAAAAAATCCTGTACCAACATGTCCCTAAATATGGTCAACAGTTAATTCAAGAAGGAATTTTTATACCCAAGAGACGCAGGAACTGACATAACTCAGTACATATTTGGCAATCGATTGACCAATTAGGCTGTGTTACATAGTGAAATTGGTATTTATTTGAACATAATCAATTTATACATTTGGCAAACATATTTTGTTGATTGTATTGTATCTGCAACTTACTTGTTTCTTCCCTTTAAAAGTAATTGGAACAAAAAAAAAGTTTCTGTTCACGTCGGGTCTTTCCCAGATGGAAGTTATTCTCATACTTGATATAGGATCTCTTGCACTAATCGGGAGAAACTAATTTCAAGTTTCAAAATCTCTAAAATCAATATTTGCACTGACTATTACCTTGTTAGGTTTATTTGCCTCGAGCTTCTCTTCAGGTATTCCCAGGGCAGACGCAAAATCTGTGTTCAAGCACCAGGAGCCATCAGCATTCTGCAGAGAAATCAGTCTGAGGACAGAGTCTGTCTCCTTCTGTTCAACTAAGAGAGAAATACAGAAAACATATTTTAAGAGAAGAGCAGTTGCCAATATTTAACATATGAACCAATTTACCAAAATTCCTGCAAATTAAATCGTCCCTTTGAGATGGGTATACAAAAGGACAATGGAAAATTTCACCGGACCCATCAAACCTGAGATACAAACCAGATGAAACAAGCATTTGCAATGCAATAGGTCTCGCATTAGGAAAGTTTGAGCAATTGATATTGTAAATGACAAATGTTTTATTTAAGTTTTGTTGCCAATAGTTATAACTTTCACAAATGTGACCTATAGCATTTGTAATGCAATATGTGTTATATTTACGTGACTTACATGTATTGAGATTACAAATAACAATGGCTTTTTCATTTTTTTCAATAATACTTAAATAAAAGTTATTGTAATTTATAATGGCAATAGCTAAAAGTTTTGTAAATAACTTTTGTGAAGATTATGTTCAGTGTATTTTATTGTGACGAAAATCCAAGAACAGAAGTGAAATATAAACATCTTTTTGTTACATTTGTAATAAAGCTTGTATTATTGAGAGAACATATTTGAACCAGTTGTTGAATGGTTGCACAGATTGATGCTGTGGTGGTGCTGAGTGATGTTGTGATGGTGAACAAGTGATGCTGTGGCGTTCAGTGATGCTGTAGTAGCGCATAGTGATGTTGTGGTGCCCATGAGTGATGCTGTGGTGGTGCTGAGTGATCCTGTATGCTATGCTATCTTGTTTTGCTATCCTATGTTTTGTTATGCTATGTTTTGCTATCCTATGCTTTGATTTGTTATGCTATGCTATGCTGTGTTATGTTATGTTATGCTATGTTTTGTTATGCTATGTTTTGATATGCTAGGTTTTGATATGCTATTATAGGTTTTGTTAAGCTTTGCTAGATTTTGTTGTTTTGCTATGTGTTGTGTTTTGTTATGCTATGCTATGCTTTGTTATGCTATGGTATGTTTAGTTTTGCTATCCTATGCTGTGTTTTGTTACGCTATGCTATGTTTTGTTGTGTTTTGTTATGCTATGCTATGCTTTGTTATGTTATGTTATGCTATGCTTTGTTGTTATGTTATGCTATGTTATGCTTTGTTATGTTATGCTATGCTTTGTTATGCTATGTTTTGTTATGCTAGGTTTCGTTTTGCTATGCTATGTTTTGCTATCCTATGCTTTTCTTTGTTATGCTATGCTGGTGAGGGTAAGTGAGGGTGAGTGAGGGTGGGTGAGGGTTGTGAGGGGGGTGAGGGGACGAGGGTGAGGTGATGAGGGTGAGGTGGTGAGGGTGAGGCGGTGTGAGGGTGAGGCGGTGTAAGGGTGAGGCGGTGTAAGGGTGAGGCGGTGTAAGGGTGAGGCGGTGTGAGGTGGCGCGAGGGTGAGGGTGAGTGAGGGTGAGTGAGGGTGTGTGAGGGTGAGTGAGGGTGAGTGAGGGTGTGCGAGGGTGTGCGAGGGTGTGCGAGGGTGTGCGAGGGTGTGCGAGGGTGTGCGAGGGTGTGCAAGGGTGAGGGTGTGTGGGGGTGAGGGTGTGTGGGGGTGAGGGTGTGTGGGGGTGAGGGTGAGAGGGTGAGGGTGAGTGAGGGTGAGGGTGAGAGGGTGAGGGTGAGAGACAGGTAAGACCTAAAAAGGGTTACATGATTTTTGCAACAGGATTTGTCAGTCAGTCAAAGTGGCTTTATTTCGATATAAAAAATATCTTAAAAAGCATACAGCATAAAAACATTGTTTGTATGGATTGGGTAGAGTTGTTAGATGCTTGGGGGTGTCCCAACAGGGGGCCACTGGCACCCTTGCTATAAGGTATCAAAATATAGACATTGTTAGGGGGATTAAAGGGCCCCTATTGCTTTATTCCCTTGTGACACTGCACCTGCTACACCATTTGCTAGCAATGCCCCTGATACCTGACCAGATACTGGAGGGATTGTGGAGAGGCAAATCAGCTCTGGAGCGAGGTTGCCGGGGAGGTAGAGTGGCGACTGAGCTGCTGAAGGAACAAGGACTATTAGTTGGACGCATAGGATTCCAAAAGCGTTTTGGGCCGTTAGGCCTTGAAGGGGAGGCATTTAAGACTGGTGGGATAGTTTGCATATATATTAACGAAGCCTTTGGCATAGGCTGGGATTGTGAGGCCAGGATATTATACAAGTCATTAATGGGGCATTTCTCACAATTAAGAAGTTCCCTGTCATGACTGTGCTGAATGCACTAGGTTGGTTACCTGCCAACCCTGGCGCCCCTGAATTCCCTTAGAAAAAAATTAAGGGTCAAGGGTATCTTTCTCCACCAAGGAATGGCACAGAAAACTCGTGCCTCCAACTTATGTTTCACGGTCGAAGCGTTTTTTCATGGCGTATTTTATTATTTAAAAACAAACATAATAAATAAAATACCTTTTACTTCTTATTTACACCGTTCAGGCTGAGTGTACATCTGAAATCCAGCTATTCTTGACAGTACAGCAGAGGCACGTGGCAGGAGTTTGCATACAAAGCAATCCGGTTACCCAGGGGGCAGGGGTAAGCCCTTCATCAACGATGGGTAAGCTGGCTCCCACCCCCATGTTTCTCTCCAGTGGCTCACTCCAGGCACCTGTGTCCCCGTCACGCTGCCTGTGTACATGTGATGCAGCGCATGGGTGACGACACGTCACGCACCGGAGGCAGTTAGTCCGTGACGTCACCCCGGGGTTCTGTGGTTGAAGGCCTCGCAGTGCATCCGAGGCCGGGCAGGAGGGGGAACCCGAGCCGGCCCGGACACGGTCATGTGCGGAGGGGGAGGGTTGCTCCAGCAGTGTACGGCTACCGTTAATAACAGGCTTTTATCAGAGAGTCGGCTTCTGGCCCTGAGCCATTGGGGGAGGAGAGGGAGGTGGGGAGCAGGGAGACGTAGGGAGCCGCGTGGAAGTAGGGGGGTGGGGAGCAAGGGAAAAGCCGGTGGTGAGAAAAGGGAAGGCGAGCGAGATAACCGTAATATTCGAGGAGTGGGGGAGCAGGGTCGCGGTGCTGGGCAAGAAGAGAAAGTAATGGGTAGATGTGAGAAAAGTGTGAGGGTTAAAGGAGAAAGAGGCGATGGGCCGAGTGGTTGCAACGGGGAGGATGTGGCATAGTAACCTGAGCTGCAGATTTCAAACTGGGAAGCCAGGTTCGCATGTCTGCATGAGCTCTGCATTCTGTGATTTTGGACAAATTACTTAAGGCTAAAACAGGTAGGTAAATATACAAGAGCCAGACCGAAAAGCAGAAGTTCGGCAGCGTCACGCCTGTTGTGGGGCGGGACTTCCGCCTTCTGCGGGAAGCCCAAGCCCATAGCCGAGAGGAGCAGTGGTGACGCGGGGCTCCCATGCCTGAAAGAGCTCCGTGGTGGCTGCAGACGTAAGGAGGGCCGTTGATGCAAGTGCAGGGCTCCCATGAGCGAAGGAAGACCCACGTGTGCCAGGTAATGCAGAGATGACACCAGTGCAGCGACAAGAGCCCGGTGAGGTAATGGGGGGTGTGGGTGTGTGGTGTGTGTGGTGTGTGTGGTGTGTGTAGGTGTGTGGTGTGTGTGCGTGTAGGCGCGCACGAGAGAGAGAGTTTGCAGGAGGCTGAGAGATTGCAGGAGGCTGACTTGCCTTAGAAGCGGGACAGGAGATGTGTGTGCGCACGTACAGCCACTTGCCGTGCACATGCTGAAATTGCCGACGGCCCTGCGCATGCCCATCCCCTGCCCCACTTCCAGAGCAAGTCGCTAACAATAGAGGCTTCGCTGGACAGCAGCGCTTCCCGCTGCTTACACCAGCCCGACCTAAAACTGCATGTAAGCTGTGCAGCTTGAGAGCTGTGTTGACTAGACCCAATTCAACCTTGTGTCACCCCTTGGAGTTCTGCTCACAGTTTGGGAAACAATGCTCTACAGTATTTTGACTTTACGAACTTGGAACTCAAACCTGTACACGCTAGGGAACTGAGATGCATCACACGTCTTCACTTTTTTCCCAAAGACAAATATCACAACCCTTACTGACAAACCTAGGAAACAAACATGCCCCTCTATTGGGAAAAGGCACATAGAATACGAAAGGAGAAAAATGAATGGACAACTAGAGACACCAAGATGAGCAATTTTAAATATCGTCCTTTAAATAAGTTGGGTTTCTTTGGATTCTCCTTGGCAAGATAATGATCAACTGTGCCAAGTACATTCCCATCACAATCGTTCTTCCACCTATGATAGCCTAATATCTGACCTCTCTTGAACATTGGTCTGAACATCTTGATCCATTGGGTTTTTGCACAGAATAGCCACACCACTCAAATTCCAAATTTGTACATCTGCTGTTTTTACTACTGTTCAGGGTTCAGTAATTTTGTACCATGACCTAACCTCCAAAGGCATAATAATTCTAATCCAGTCACCCACACTCACTTCACAAATCTTCTCTGTTCGTTTTACACCTCAGAGCACTGCTTTTTTCCCATCATTTTCATCTCCTCAGACTCCACTCACGCATAGCTCAGTAATACCATCACCCAACCATTGTTCCACATCAACCACCTTGGAACCATTTTCGAGTTGGATGTACGATCTCTGGAGAACTCAAATGGAGTCCTACCCTACCTGTTGGCACGTGGGGTGAAAGTCAATAAGCCGATTCTGCACTTCGTTCTTCCAGAACAAGAAATAAACATGAAAGGGTATTTCTTTGCAGTCATCTTGTTCAGCAGTCCTGGGTACAAGTTATTAGGCTATGAAAGGGATAGTATTTTGGGTTAGCCCTACCAAAAAAGAGTTTGGTAGTCTCTCTGAATCTTAATGCCCAACCTCAAGTGTGTGTGAAGCAACTGGAAGATGAATGTAAGGATTTTGCCAAACATTTCCCGTAAGTATTTAAATACTAGTTGGGCTGTTCTAACATTTATATACACAGAATAAAACGGAGAGAAGGTGCCATTTCTGTAGTTTCCAAGGTAAGGAAGATATCTCTAAATGTATAATATTTTGTTTGTGGTAAACTAAAGCGGCAGGGATAATAACACTGGTCAAAGCCACCAATTGCTGGCTTCTATTATGGTTGTGAAGACAGCAAGTAGGCAGAATTTACATCTTCAGGAATTCTTGAAACACCTGATCAAATGTCCATTAGATGGAAAGAGGCTTCGTGCTTCAAAGATGCTTGAACACACGTGCAGAAATCCACCCTGATAGAATTGGGCAATAAATATGGCATTCTATTTGCAAGCACTTGATGTAGATTTTGTAGTCTGTAGTGAGCATTACTCTGTTTCACCTTATATGTCCTGGACATCGAAGGCCTACCATGCCTCTTACATTGAAGTTGTTTTATGTAGACATTAGCACTGGGTCCATTTCCTTGTGTCCTATCTTAAGAACGTACTTGAGAATGCATTGGAACTTATTGACTTATTAGCCTTAAAGTTCTTCTCTGCCAGTGGATGTTGAGCACCTCTGAATATGCATCCTGTGTCTACATGACTTATTCCAGAAAATAGAATCTTCTTAAAGTTCCAGGGAAGCCATGTTCTGCTCATCGTATGCCAGTTCACAGTCAATAAGCCCTGGGGGTTTGTGTGGGATAAGTGTATACATTGTTGATCTTTCCCTTACTAACATTCATTGGGCATCATAGTTATTCTTGTAAGTTTTCTGCCTCAGCTTCTAGAAGGCTTGTTTTGTTGACCAGGAGCATATTTTAGTGGCCAGTCAGCCTCATCATGTTTAAAATGTCCAATCAGTGCAGCCTTCACTTTTCACTATCAGGGCTGTGTCCTTCTTCGCATTGGATGCCATTGATATCAGTCCTTCCCTAAACACTAGCATCCCAAATAGTAGCTTTGGGGAAAAAAGTGAAGATGTGTGATGCACCTCAGTCTTGGTTTCTTAGCGTGTACAGTTTTGTGAGTTCCAAGTTCGGAAAGTCAAAATACTCTAGAGCATTGTTTCCCAAACTGAGCAGATTTTTGGTGGCTCACGAAAGTCCAAGCAGTAAATAAAGATGCCTTTGAATACTGTATTCATCAGGTTACATTTGATTTTTTTTAAAATATTTTTATTAGAATTTTTTTGTAGGCACACGTATGGCATTACACAGAGTACTAATACATATACTAATCAAGTATTGAACAAATTATAAAAAGAAATTTATAGAAACAGTACATTGATTACGGTACAGTTTACGGAAAGAGAAAGAAAGAACAGAAACCCTATATAGCGAATTGCCTCGGTTTACCAAACAAAACATATCTTAAGGGGTTAAATCAATTATGACTTTCATTTATCCTCTCTTTCCATTGGTGAACTGGTTCCCATATTTTCCTTCCCAACCTCCTTGCCCTTCTTCCCTTCCTAGCATAAATGCATTTTTCTAAATTAAAAATCCCCAGTAGCAGGGCAATCCACTGTTGTGTTACTGGAGGTATTTTGTCTAGCCAGGCTCTGGCGATCAACAATCTATACACCGCCATTGCTACAAACAAAAATTCACGATGTACCTCACCATTGAACCCTCTAACCCCTAACATAATTACTGTTGGTGTTAGCATCCCATCCAACCCAAGTGTACGACCCAGGAAGTCTTCCATACCTTTCAACAAAGTTCTTAATTGAGGGCATGAAGCAAAAATATTTATGCTATCTGCTGCTGGATCGCTGCAGCGTGGGCAGGCAATCCCTGTAGTTCCTCCCCACTGTGCGATGCGAGCCGGGGTGTAGTAAAGTTGGTATAGAGTTTTATAATGTTGGGATTGGAGCAGAGCAGAGGACCGAATATCCTAATTCCAGAGAGTCCGAGAAGTATTGGCCCTGTATTCCTAATTTTCCTGCCCATTTATTTTCATATTTTTCAATATCATCCACCTTCAACTCTACCAAGATAGCATAAAAACTACGAATAGAACACACCCCACCTTGTTCTATAGCTTCCAAAATACTATTTTTAGCAAAACCAGCCTCTCCCCCTTTTTTCCTACTGAGAAAACTCCTGACCTGCAGATATTTAAAGAAACTCTGCCTGGCGATGGTAAACTTTGCCACAAGGTCGGAGAATTGTAATAACTTTTCATCTGGGCCCCAACAGATCCCCTATTTTTAGGATTCCTTTTCTAGCCCATTCTGCCATAGTAGCATCAGCGAAAATTGAAGGTGGGAGGGATTTATTCCTAAAAAGTCTCGTGTATCTATTAAATCTTCCCAGCCCACATTTTTTTGCTACAGCTGTCCAGATATTATACGCCGCTAGAACAGTCTTAAACCGTGTACGTTTATAATATGAAGAGTCGGCGCAGCTTAGGAAGGCGTTCGCTGTTTCTGGACCCAACACAATGGAGTACACCATGGTCGAGAAGGCATTAACGTTCAAATCTACACCACTCGCACCAATCAAACCCTGCATATATTGAAGAGCCGAAGCCCAATAATATAATCTAAGATCTGGAACCCCCCACCCCCCCTTGCCATCGGTATGGTCATGAATTTATAAGCCCGCCTGGTCATCCCATGTGCCCAAATAAACTTATTCAAAATTGACTCAACCTTATTAAACCAGGAGATCTCAAACATTAAGGGTATCGTTCTAAAAAAATAAAGAAACTTAGGGAGTATAAGCATTTTAATTACATTGGTGCGACCCACCAACGAAAGTCTGAGATTGTTCATTCTAACCAGATCCAAGCTTACTTTTGTCAATAAGGGGGTCATGTTCCGTTCTACCACTGTCTCAAGATTAGCCGATATTTCAACCCCTAGATAGACTGCTGCCGGAACCACCCGTATATCATCGCAGCTAACCAATGAATTCTTAATGATTTGTGTTTTGGTACTGTTAAGCCTATAGCCTGAGATTACGCCAAATTTTTGGGCCTCCTGTTCTATTTCTCCAATTGCCATGGATGGGTCTGGGGTAATTATAGCGACATCATCTGCGTATGCCAACACATTAATTTCTAATCCATTCAAGCAAAGGGGGAGAATTCTAGGGTTAGAATTAAGATATTGTAAATAAGGGTCCATATAGAGTGCAAAAAGAAGGAGAACTCGGACAACCTTGCCTTGTCCCCCTTTTTATCTGTACCGCAGCCGTAAGTTCTCGGTTAATTTTAATTCTAGCAGTTGGTGCCTTATATAGAACCTGGATTGCTCTAATATAACCTTCACCTAACCCAAAGTGCCTCAGTATTTCCCATAGATACCCCCAGGCGACCCTGTCGAAAGCCTTCTCGGCATCAAGAAATAGAGCTGCAACAGGGCCGCCCGAGACCTCCATGGCGTCGAAGGAAGTAATCACTGTTCTGACATGTTCTGTGGTGCCCTTCCCTGGGATGAACCCATGTTGGACTGGGGAGACCAGCTTCTCTATGACTGCCGCCAATCTTGTTGCCAACATTTTCGAGTATAGCTTCACATCAGCGTTCATTAAAGCTATAGGTCTATAGGACCCAGGGGCTGTGGGAGGTTTGCTTTTTTTTCAGAATAACTATAATTTCAGTGCCTCCCCAGGAGTTTGGAATCTAAACCCCCCTCTGAGCTTGAATGAGCATGTCCATTAACTCCAACCTAAGGGCCGCCAGAAATGTTTTATAGAATTCCACAGGGATCTGATCTGGGCCTGCAGCCTTTGATGATGGGAGGTCTGATAGGGCTGATGTTAATTCTTCTAATGTTATACTAGATTCCAGTTTTTCCCTTTCAGCTACCTCTAACTCGTTCAATTGAAGATTTCCTAGATAGTCCCTAATTCTTTCGCCACTCTCCTCTTCTTCCACGTCATACAATTCTGAATAGTATTTCCTAAACTCTTCTCTAATGCCTGCAGGGTCTGAAATCAAATTGCCTAATCCATCTTTTATATTCTTAATATCTCCTGCAGCAATCTTCTGCCTCGTTCTAACAGCAAGAATATGCGCACTCTCTCACTCAGCTCGCAAGCCTGTTCCTTCCTTGCCAAATAATTTGCTGCTATTTTATTAGCGATATTTTCCGCTATTTCGGCCTTTAATACCACAATTTCCAACAGCTGTTGATCCAGGGGGCATCCATTCACAATTAACCTGCCCAGCTCTTCCTCTGCAGCTAAAAGAATTAATTTGCTGTTCTACCCTTTCTCTTTCCACTTTGTCTAAATGTTGTAAAACTGAGTGTCTCTCCCCTTATCCCTGCTTTAAATGCGTCCCATGCATTACCAATACTGGTACTCCCCTTGTTAATACTCCAGAACTCCCTAATCCAGATATCCATATGCCTACAATAACCTTCATCTTTTAAGAGAGCTCTCTCGAATGTCCAACTATATAATTTCCTTGTTATCCCGCTTAAGCTAACTTTCAGGATTAGGGGGTTATGGTCTGAAACCAGGTGGGGCAGTTTCCTAACCTGTGAGCTTGCAAGTAAGGAGTTGGAAATCAAGAAATAATCCAACCTTACCGTTATTCTGTGTGGGGCAGAAAAAAATGTGTTGTCATCCACCGGAGGATAGAGATTAGCCTAAACATCAGACATAGCATTATGTAGTGCCATATCTACTATCGCCCTGTGCACCCTCTTCTTCCTCCCGCTATACCCCTGTCCAACTTGTAGCTCAACACCAGAAGGACGGTTGATATTAAAGTCCCCACAACATATAACGGGTTCGGGCCAGGTCGGTAGCTCTTGATCCAAGAAGTGAAATATGTCGGGGTCATCGCCTGTTGATCCGTACACAGAGACCAACGTAAACTTAGTCCCTCTAAAGCCCACCTCGATTATGACCCACCTCCCCCATATGTCCTCTTTTTTCCTATAAACTGTACAGTCTCTACCTTTCCCTAATACAGCTACCCCACGGGTCTTTGAACCTTGTTTTGTGTGTGCTATTACATTAAAACTAAACTGTTCTAACAAATATCCCTTTCCTCCCTCCACGTGGGTTTCTTGCAGGCAGATCAAATCTGGATACATTGATTTCAAAAAGGCTGATACGCGTAATCTTTTCTGAAGATCATTTAGACCGCAGACATTCACTGTCATAATTCAGCAGGCCATTAAAAAACATCTAGAATTGGTACCAACTCTCTATTCCATTTCTCAGATTTTTCCCTTATTTCTCCCTTCCACCAAATGAATAAGCCCTGTACCTGTACCTTCATATTGTAACTCTGTGTGTGCAACGTGTGCCCTGTTTCCCCCCCTGAACCCCCCCTCCCCGGACCCCCCCCTCGCTACCCCTCCCCCACCCTCCCCTACAGAAAATAGGTCACCCATGACGTAGGCGTGGACGCTAGGGAAGCAGCCGTCGCCACCCCCTCCCTACCACTATTCACGGCCCAGAGTGACCCCCTTAGCTACTCCTCCTTGTACCCCCAAAGCCTCCACCATATACACCTTTGCTTTGATTTCAGAGAAAAACATTTTACCTGGCCTTTGGTGACTATTTTCAATTTGGCAGGGTACAACAAATAAGCCTCTGAACCCAAGGCCTAAATGGGGGAAATCAACTGCCTCAGTCTCCATCTGCGCTCAACTGTGGTATGGCAGAAATCCGGCCTTGCAAAAAAAGAAACATTGTTAAATGTACGTTTAGACTCTGGTTTGGCCTTATCTAGTATGAGCTGTCTCAATAGAAAATTCCCAACATAAATCAACAATGCTCTTGGTCTCCCCTCTTGGGCCCCTGCTTGCCCCCTTTTAGCTACAAACGGAAAACGATGGGCCCTCTGAATCTCCGTTTCCCATTGCCAGGTTGCCAACTCTGGGAAAGCCCCTTTTAGGAGATTCACCACAAACATTCTAGGGTCTTCCCCTTCGAGACCTTCTGCCACTCCTAAAAGTCTAATGTTATTGCGGCGCTGCCTATTTTCGTAGTCCTCAAGCTTCCAGTTGACGTCTTCTGCCACCTTTTGGTGCTCTTGCTTATACGTTTTCAGATCCCTCAGCTCGTCTTCCAATCTGCCAGTTCTTTCCCCGACCTGTGCGACTCTCTCCACCACCCGTCATGCCTTTTACTCATTTTCCTTAGCGTATTCTGAATTTTCCGCGCTTCCTGTCTTGCTCTCCTACTTTCTCCCCTAGCCTCAGACTGCATCAATTTCAACGTATTGAATAGCAAGTCCAGTGTGACCGGTGGCTGGGGTGCTTGTGTTGAACCTTGGTCCCCAGTCGACAGGACAGGGCTTTCTTGCTCCATAAATGATAAGGTGGTAGCAGAGTAGTCCCAAGCTAGTTTCTTTGAGGGGTCAGTGGTGCTGCCTGTTGTAGAGGGCTTTCTTTTAGATAGTCGCTTCTTCTGCGTACTTCTCTGAGCCGGAGAACTACTGCCTGTATCAATACCAGTGGACTCATCTAAGCTTGCTTCATCCGAAGGCACAGACTGGGACTGGGAGTCTTCATTAACTGAAAAAAATTTATCTGGGGAGACAGCGCCATTGCCAGTACCGGCTTCAA
Source organism: Lissotriton vulgaris (assembly GCF_964263255.1). Classification (NCBI taxonomy): domain Eukaryota; kingdom Metazoa; phylum Chordata; class Amphibia; order Caudata; family Salamandridae; genus Lissotriton; species Lissotriton vulgaris. The sequence continues at coordinate 945,864,671 of NC_141699.1, read as the reverse complement.
CTAAAGCAGCAGACTCTTCCCCTAATTTGGCGAAATCACTTGCCAGGTCCATGATCTCTGCCCAGTCTGAGGTAGTCGGGTCGACCGATAGCTCCACAGTGCATGGCGGCCCTGCATCTCCCTTCAATATCATCTGGTGATGACTCTGCCCCTACAGCTACCCCAGCAATACTCCCGCTTTGTCCGCTTTCACCGAGCAGCCCAGTATACATAGATACGAGATCTGGCCGCCCCTTACTCCCACTTGCCTTTTCAGCCGGTTTCTTGTCCGTTTTAGCGGTCTCATCCAGCGTTTCCTCCGGGATCGGATCAGTCGCTTGCTCTGACCTCCGTGGTGTAACTGTTGCAGGCAATGGTTCTGACGGCTTAGTCTTCGCCGGTCTTCCAGGTTGCCTAGCAACCACTGCTCCAGCTTCGACGTCCATGGCGCCGCTGCGATCGTCTCTAACAACCAGACACTCGGCATCATTGCTGCTTACCCCGCTGCCAACAGGTATGTTAGCGAAGCTTTCTGTAACTGTAGGTTGTCGCAAAACACCCTCCTTCGGCTTGAGCTTACTGATAGCTCCCAGTTCCTTCGGGGTAGCAACGGCGGCGTCAGGGCTGTTTTTCTTAGCCAATGTTCTCTTGTAGCCAGCGGTCCCTTTCTGCAAACCGCTTGAAGGATTTCTCTGGTCCGTTTTGTTTCTCTCTTTAAGGGTCGGATCTCTCTGGGCGTCAGTGTCTTTGGAAACCCCTTTTCCATCTTTCACTTCCCATCTTTCACTTCGCTCCCTTTTAATATACGGGGAGGCATCCTAAGCCAGGTTTTCAAAATCAACCCGGCAACACCAGCCACCTTCTTCCATATGCAGGACAGTACCTGTTTTAACAGAATTCGGCTGGGGCACTTTTTCGGTATTCCTTCATCCGCTCTCAGGTCCTTGAAAACTTGAAAATTGTAGTAACCGAACACCGCAGCATATAAGGGGGATTCCACCATTTAGAGCCACGGTAGGGAGGAGGAAAGAGTGCGACTCACTCACTGCATACCACTAGCGGCCATCTTGCCTCCTGGTGGTGATTCCATCCGGTTACATTTGATGTGCTTCAAAAACAAGGATCCAATGTCAGACTCTGTCTTCTGACAAATTGCTATTTATTTTTAACAAGGGGATTCGTGTTTACAAAATAATCTCAGTTTGCAGTCAGAGAAAGACAAGTAAAGTGAACTATGTGACAATCTTGCTGAAGTAGAGGAAGTGTGAAAGGAAAGCCTGTAAGATGTAATTTCTCTGTTATTTCTCTGTAATTTCTCTGTAATGCACAACAAAAAGTAAATACCTGTAAATGAGCTGTACACGTTCAGCTGTTAGGAAAGCAAAAATTAAGATTTTTTTTGTAATTCTGAAGTGTGATGGAAACAAAGATTTTAATAGGATCAAAACGAATCAAGACACTTTATCTGGTGATGTATAAATGCTAAATATTCGCTGAAACCCAATTTTCATGTACTGTGATTTGGGTGCAATATAGTTTTATTAGTAAAACTGTATGCCTGCACAAATTTAGTAGCCATTTCAATGGAAAACGTGCTGTCTGAGAATGGCAGTGAGCTACTACATGACACTTTAGTTACATTACAAAAAAAAAAATCGCCTGCCTTATATCCATTAAAGCTAGGTGGGTCGCAAATGTTTGTTGTTCTAAAAATTGGGTCATGGTACTAAAATGGGAAGCAATGATCTAGAGTGCCTTTCCTGCTCAGCATTCTGCAGTCTACTTTCTTGTGGTGGACTAACATTTAGTTGCAAGTGGGTTGATTTTGTAAATGTTGCTGTGGTTGACAAACTAAAATTATGGTTGGTCCCAAAAGATTGTGACACAGACCATGGTACAGATCTTTTGATCTCTAGAGCCAGTCTCTGTTTTTACCACTCACTTGTAGATAAATGTCTAATAAATCAGAAGTGTGTTCAAAATTGCTTGCTTAGCCTAAACTATACCTAGTGGGGTGCACATTTACGTGGTAACCTCATTCTTTCTGAGGGTTTATATACAATCATATAAGTCAACCTGCCCTTAAAACCCTTCTTCTTAATCAAAACATCAAAGCTTCCAACATATATTCACAAACCTGGATCTCACTACCACCAAATACTCATCTAATCAAGTAACTGTTTTTTTCTGAAACTGTATAAACAGAAACTCGTTTTATTTGCTTAAATCATTTAATCTACCACTGTTAGTAAAGATCATACATAGTTTGAATTGACACTGTTCCTGGCACCTATTAAGACAAATGCCTGCTGTTGAGGACCACAAAAGATCCCTACAGAACTTATCATAAGCATCTTAAAGGATATAAACCAAAGAGTTACCTATGTTTGGTAGGATTATGTTACTTATCCTATAAGCATCTGTTCTTAGCAAGTAGTGCATGCTTTGGATACTCCTGCCATCTAGTGTTGGGTCTGGCTACGTGCAAGTTGTTTTTCTTTGAAGACGTATTTCAATTCACAAGGTAAAGTGGCTCCTCTTCTTGGAGATAATGCGCATGGGCAGCAACATCACTCAAATTGTTTTCCTGCAGGCTGGTGAGAATGGAGAGTAAGTATCAGTAAAGAGATTTCCATGAACATGAAAAGGTAAAAGGAACTGCAACGACCACAGGTGTCCAGGCAGGAGGGTGGTTGCATGTGAATCTACAGCACTACATGCCAAGAACAGATTCTTACAGGGTAAGTAACATAATTCATTCAAGACATGTGTGGCTGAAGATACACATGCTTTGCATAGACTGTAAAGCGGTGCTCTCCAAAAGTGGTGGCTAAACTGTGGGTGCTGCAGTTGTTTGAAAAACTGTACTTAGCACTGCCTGACCCACATTAGCTTGTTCGCCTGCTAGAACATCCACACAATAATGCTTAGTGAAAGTGAGTGATGTAGAACATGTAGCTACCTCACATATATCAGCTATTTGGATATTGCCCAGGAAAGCCACGGTAGTCCCTATTTTACAAGTAGAGTGTTCTCTAGGGGGTGCAGGTAAAGTCCTTTTAGCTTTGGCGTAACACAACTGAATGCATTCACTTCTCCATCTAGAAATGCACTTTCCTTTTCTAGGGGGAAAAAAGTTTGGTTATATGGAAATCTTTAGTTCTGTCAATGTAATGTTTTAACATCTAGTGTATGAAGAGCCTTTAAGCAACAGAGTCTGGATGAGGAAAGAAAACAGATGACTCAACTGATTGAAGGTGGAAGGAGGAGCCCACCTTTGGAAGGAATTCTGGGTTGCTGCAAAGGACCACCCTATCCCTGTGTAGTTGGAAGAAAGGCTCTTCTAAGGTTAGTGCCAGGACCTCCTTGACACAGCTAAGTGAAGTAAAGGCACTTAAAAGGCAACCTTCCAAAATAGAAATTGCAGGGAACAATTATGTAATGGTTCAAATGGGAGACAATTAGTCTGATGAGAACAATATTGAAATGCCATCGTTTCAGATTAGTCCAGCTCAAAATATTACATAGGGTATACATATCCTGCACAACACTAGTCAAGATGGCCTGCAGGGCGGGTGTAAACTATAACAAAGTATGGGGGGGGGTCTTTTTTTCATACCATATGGACGGGTCATGAAATTCAGTAATACTGCCAGGCAATACTGTCATGCATAATGCAAAAAATGCAAAAAGAACAATTGATGGACAGAAAGCAGAACAAGGTCATACATTCACCCCAGTACAGAGATCTGGGCCTAAATCCATCGTTGTTTTGCTCACCATGCCATTCCAGTTTGGACCCAGCCATATGCAAATCAGTCTTGACTCTGTACCTAAAGGGAACAGCCCAGCCCAAATCGCCAGGCCAGGTCCTCCCTGGACTGGAAACAAGCATCCTAGGAGCAGTTGCGGGCTTTTAGCCCTCATCAGCCAGGATAGCTTGATTCCAGTGGCATGGAGAGCACGGGACTCACGTCTGAGCATACCCGTCCTACTCGGGGTGACAAATGCAAAAAGAACAATTGATGGACAGAATGCAGAACAATGTCATACATTCACCCCAGTACAGAGATCTGGGCCTTAATCCATCGTTTTTTTGCTCACCATGCCATTCCAGTTTGGACCCAGCCATATGCAAATCAGTCTTGACCCTGTGCCTAACGGGAACAGTCCAGCCCGAACTGCCAGACCAGGTCCTCCCTGGACTAGAAACAAGCATCCTAGGACCGGTTTCGGGCTTTCAGCCCTCATCAGCCAGATACTGTCATGCATCTCAGGGGTGGTGGGAGAGGAGCTCACACTCTTGCCTAAGTGGTGCCTTTTAAATGTGTGGAAAGACACAGACTTGGGAGGAGCAGACCAAACCTGGGTAAATCTGCACCTGATGCTGGCAAAACGCAATATAGCTCGCCACTGGGGGGATATCCACCCACCCAAACTCCAAGACTGGAAAAAAGATATAGACTCGTGTCTGCCGGCGGAGAAAGTAGTAGTCTATGTGAAAAGAGGGTGCTCGAAAAAGTGGGGGAGAATTTGGAACAAATGGAACTAATATAGTGGTAATCCATGCACACCTCCAGTGGGTGAAACAATTATTTCGGTAATTCCTTTAGAGACTAACTGAGGGTGACATCAATATATCGGTGGGCAAAGAAGCCTGGGACCCAGGAATGATAAAAAAGGATGCCATGTGGCAAAGTGTAATAATGCTTGGTTGTGTATTTATTAATGACAATGTAAAACTATTTGTACTGCTCTGTTACAATAAAAAGATTACAAAAACATATTGAGATTCCATGTAGGTGCAGGTGGAACTCTGGTTGGAATTACTCTTTTAAGGCCTTCCAGAAAGGCTTTAATAACTAACAGTTTGAATAAAGATTAATGTTGCTTGTTTGGTAGATCAGCAGCCACTGCAGCTAGATGTAAGCATATTGAAATTAAGGCAAGGTAAGAGTTGTACATGTAGAAGGTAGCAAACAATGCTTTATACCGTTGCATTAAATGGATCAATGTGCTTGCTATGGCAGTAAAAAGACACAGCTTTTCCATTTAGCTACATAGGATCCCTGGTTGCAGACCCAGGAGCTTCTTTGAGGATGGTCATACATTCAGGTGGGTAATTAAGGTAACCGAATTCTATGACCTCAGTAGCCAAATCGCTAGGTTGACTTCCCTTGGGTTTGGATGCCCGGATTCTCCATGGGAAGGTCTGGGTTGAGGTAAAGCTTTTAGCGGCGAACTATGGACAGTTTGAGTAGCGTTGTAAATCAGGGCTGATGAGCTCAAGTGGGAGCTATTAGGGTGAGGGAGAGAGACATTTGCCTCAGCCTCCAATCCAGAAACGGAAGAAGAGGGAGAGGCGGAAAAACATAGGCAAATTTCCCAGACCAGTTTATCCATAAAGCATTGCCCTTGGATAGTGGCTGTGGGAACCTGGAGGTAAAGTTTGGGCATTTTGTGTTGTCTGCTGTTGCAAACACGTCTATCTGTGGAAACACCCAGCTGTTGAAGTATAGGAGGCGGATTTGAAAGGTGGAGTTCCAACTTGTGGACTTGTCACATCCTGCTGAAGAGGTCGGCAAAGTTGCTGTCAGTTCCAGGGAGTTGTTCCACTATCAGATGGATGTTGTGATATATTGTCCAATGCCCAATAGTATGAGATAGGTGGGATAACTGTGGAAAGTGTGTCCCCCTTGTTTTTGTATATAGTACATGGCTTTCATGTTGAATGTTCGGACCAAGAAAACCTTGCCTATCGGGTGGGGTAAGAACTTTTTCAAAGCTAGGTGAAAACAGCTTGAAGCTTGAGGTGGTTGTTGTAGAGATCATGTTTGGTGTCCCAGAGATCCTGAACTGAGGGATCCTGTAGGGGAGAACCGCATCCTGTGAGGGAGACGTTTGCTGTTGGAACAATTTGTGGAACAGGGTCAATAAACGGTCGCCCCTAAAACAGGTTATGTGTGTTCCCCCACTGCAGAAAGCAAGGAGTAAGGCTACCTACAAACACTAGATCTTGTAGCCGACACCGTGACGGAGACCACTGGTGTGATAGACATTCCTTCAGCGGACATATGTTTAATATAGCATGTGGTACTATGCAAATGTATGAGGACATCATGCCTAGCAGACGCATAACTATTCTGACTGTCAATTGTTGATTGGTTTGAAAGTGTGCTACCAGTGTAAGGAAATGTTGTATGCTTGCTAAATTGGGCTAGGCTAATTCCACATGTGTGTTGAGAATAGCCCCTGAATACAGCTGAACCTATAAAGATGGGATTTTTACATTGATGGTAAACCCTAGCTGCTGAAGCAGAGCTATGGGGACTTGAGTGTGTTGGTGGCACAGAGTAAGGGTACTGGCTTTGATAAGCCAGTCGTCCAGAAACGGGAAGACATGGATGTTTTATTTGCGTACATGTGTTGCTATTACTGCTAAGCATTTGGGCAACACTCGGAGTGCAGTAGTCACCCCGAATGGGAGAACTTTGACCTGATGGGGTCTGCCAGCTATGATAAACTTGAGTTATCTGTGGTGTGCTTGATGGATTGGAATCTGAAAGTAGGAGTCCTTTAAGTCCGGTAAGGACAAAGTTACCTTGCTGGAGAAGTGGGACCACGTCCTGGAGGGTGACCATATGGAAATGCTCCGACAGGATGTAATAAGTTAAGGGACTCAGATCCAAGGTGGGCCATAATGAACCACCCTTTTCGGGGGACGAGAAAGTACAGGGAGTGTACTCCTGACCCCTGATGTTGGAGGGACGGGTTCTATAGCTCCTTTGAGCATGAGAACTTGAACATCCTGTTTGAGCAGTGCTTGATGTTCCAGAAAGAGTTTGAGAGTGCGGGGTGGAATGTTTGGTGGTGTGGTGATGAGCTCCAGACAAAAAAATTAATTGGATAAGGTCCAACACCAACTGAACTGATGTTATGTATCGCCCGGTGGGAAGAAACTGTTGTAATTGACCCCAGACACGTGTTAAATGGTCAGTGGGGGAGGCAAAGAGTCACTGTTTTTGGCGGGTGCAGCACCATGTGAGGAAGCACCTCTGCCACAACCTTTGAAGTTTTTACCCCTATTAGTGCTCCTGTAATAGATGCGTGAAGGGGAGTAGTGAGTTTGCGGGTGATCGATGGAGAAGAGGCATCAGAAGTTGCTGCTTTTGAGCCTGCTCGATATGAGGACTGGTGAAAGGAGCCATGGGGAGAGGATGTGTTGAATGCACCTATGGGCTTGGCAATCTCTGTGTCCTTCTTCATCTTCTATAACACTTAGTCTACTTCTAGACTAAAAAGGTGTTCACTGTGAAACGGGACATTTAAAGTTGTTTGCTGGACTTCTGCATAATACACTAGTATTAATACCCCTGGCAGCTGTATCAGCGAAGTCCAGGGCACACCTAATGGAGATATTGGAAATTAGTTTGCCCTCCACTACGAGTTCATTCTCCCATTTCCTATGGTCTACTGGGAGGTACTACAGAAGTTCCTCCATTTGGTCTGTGAGCATGATCATGCCTGGCTAGTAGGCCTTGTCTATTTGCAATTCGCCAATGATTGGCAGACTGAGCATCTACTAATTTTCCTGAGGCATCAATTGGCTTAGGATCTTTATCAGGAGGTGGATCGTCAGCTGTGGTTTGTGAATGAGCCCTCATGGGCATTGGGCACAAGTAACAACTCAGGATGGAGTTGCCGTGGGATGTAAACAGGGTGTGAGGTTGTGGCTCTGTATTTTTTGTTGACCCTTGTAGTGATGAAGCTTGCACGCGCAGGGTCTTAAAAGATGTCATCGGTGTGACGCATCATGCCTTTTAACACAGGGAGGTATTTCGGTAGCCCTATGTGTACTGGATAGGGTTTCAAATATGAAACAGGACCTGGGGGTACTTTGCAGCCCTGCTGATGAGCTCCTGATATGAGGTTTTGTCCTCAATAGGCGATTGTCTGGCAGGGTATAGGTCTAGATCTTTGTCCCCCCCTTGGTATCAATGTCATAATTGGGCTAGGGATCTAGAGGTTGTGGTGCATCATAAAAATAATCCGCCTTCCCTTGCCCACCCATGTAGGAAGGTGGGGACCCCTGCGGAGTAATATCTAGGGGATCACCCCAAGAATGAGGTGGAGGGTGAAGGTGTTCGAGGTGGTGGAATAAAGGGTGGAGGTGGTGAAGAAGGCGGAAGAGGGAACAAGGGACTGGTAGACTAGTCTGTCTTCCTCCTTTTAGCTGGTACAGGCATGTCTATTGGTTCTCCAAAGAAAAGTTAACGCTTTTATGGAGGGAGCACTGACCGACCGTTTGTTAAGATGCGGCCAGACTGAGGCTACAAATGTATTTTGTTCTGGCGTGCATCGAGCTGTTCCTTCTTTTTATGGAGGATTGGTTGCATAGGAGTACTGGAGTTTGATTTCGATGCTGATCCTGAAATGTTCAGTGTAGAGATGGAGTTTAGTTTTGGAGCCAAAGTGGTCAGAGCCCATGATGGATAGGGTTGGCTCAGTGTGGAAACCGATGACTTTGGCTGGGCTTTCAGTGCAGAGCTCAAGGGCGGGGCATCTGAAGTAGATGTTCAGTGCCAACCATGGCCTGCTGGCAGTGGTGGCTGGGGAGCCTTATGTTCAGTCGGAACCACATTTTTTTGGTGGCAGGAGGTGGACGTCAGTACTCATGGTATGGTGACCCAGTGGAAGGTCCTGCCTCTGAAGGTCAAACTACAAGTCAAAGCCAGAATTTTTGACAGAAAAAGCCTAGTGATTGGCCGCAGAGGCCTTGTGGAGTTCCTATTCCTTGACATCCTGGTGTCCGAAGATGTAGGGTTTATCGTAAACCTCTCTCCGCTGCATCTCCCTGTGACGTGCACTTCGGTCCTGTAAAGCTTTTTTCGTTCAAAATTATCAGCAGGCCTCTCAGTCTTGTTCCTTGTGATCGGGAGACAGGCACAGGTTGCTGAGCTGGTGATGGTTGGTTCGCGGGTACGCAGTGTGGCACCTCTGGCAGAAATGGAATGGCGTCCATTCCAGCAGCGGAGCATGTTAAGAGCTGAAGAGATAGAAGGATAGGCCTAGCTGGGCGAGGCCTGAAGGCCTCTGTGTGCATTGATGCTAAAGGCGTTTTTTAGATTTAGAAACGTAAAGATGTGAATGCTTTTGATAACAACTGACGAGGGTAAGGGTGAACTTCGAACTCAAACCAATGCGCCCAAAGATTGAAAGAAAACAATCTAGCAATGGAGCCAATGCCTATGTGATTATTACCAAGGGGAGGAGTCACTTTATCTCATGACTCAAAAAACGACTACAAAGAAAAACAACTTGCACACATCTGGACCCAACATTAGATGGCAAGAGTATGCAAAGCATGTGTATCTACAGCCACACATGCCTCGAACATTAATTTCCGGTGAATATTCTACCTACCTTGAGATGAGCCACCAACTGACTCTTCGACGAGGAGCCAGACTGGATATCTTGAAACAGCTCTCTAGCACCAGCAGGTGATGTAGAGGTTCCACACCTCTACTCCAGCAGGGCCTCAACAAGTGATTTCCCAATGCCTTCTAAGTTCTCATTTTATTATACCACATTCATGGTAAAAACAAGCCTGACAAAATGGAAGAGGTGCAGTGTACAAAACTAAACTGCCATTTTATCAAGCTTTGTAAGTCTGATCCTTAGGAGGGGCTGATGTGTGGGTCAGTGGGGAATCTTTAGTGAGAGAGAGTTCACTAGAAGTATCATAACCAAAGGTAAGTATATTTTTCTTCAAGAGGGTGCGAGTAGAAACAGAAGACACAGGGTCTTGCATAACAGAAAATAAAATATACCAGCCCAGTGTATCCCATAGGCAAGGCAGTGAGTGACCAAAGGCTACCAATCTAGCCCCATGATTAAGCTGAAAATTCTTAAGCTGGTAATGTCTTGGGTGAGTAAAAGTTTCATTACAGCCAGAAGAATGCAATGCAAAGATCGCATGGCACTGAGCCAGTAAAAATTAAGCACATTTCATTTCAGGCAATGGGTACACAGCAAAGTGCCCAAACAGGAATGCCTCATTTTTAAAGAGCCAGCAAGCTAATTAAAGTTGCTTTCTCTTACCAATATAGAAGTTGATATTTAACAAAATAAGCAGATGATCCACCTTTGCTCTCTTGGGGCAGCATTTTGGGAGAAGGCTTTGGACTAAGGCTTGCCTTCACTAGCCTATTGCTTCAATCAACATGGTCCCAATCCTTTGAAGGTCATATAGTGGATCCAAAGCCAGTGCAGTTCATGGCAAAATAGCCAACAAGGTGTTCCATGGCAGAATGGCAGCTGTCAGGGCTAAAAAAATGTCAGCATGCCCATCCGGGTCAGAAAGGAGTGGAGACCACCTGCAGAAATATGACCAAGCATCTCATATGCAATTTGAAGACTGAAGGATTATAGTGCGTAAGGCATAGGTGAATACCACCACTTGAGTAGGGTCAGTATCAGAAGTGGGAAACTCCAGAAGCAGGTCTGGCAACACTGGGCATGGAGACAGGCATCAGACCAGGGCCTATGCCCATTAGGGCAGGTGTGGAATCCAAAGATGAAGTGAAGGTCAGAGCCATCAAATGAACCAGCAGACTGGACAACCTGCCCAGTGACCATCAGCAAAATAAACAGGAGAGTCCCTCGTTCCAAGTGATGCATACAATGCAAGGGAGGGTGTCTCCGATGAAGAAGTTTTAATCTCGCTGATTGACGTGGTTGCATTTCATCTACATTTGGTCTCATGTTCGCTGGTGGTCATCGAAACAATGAGGACACATCTCGGCCAAGACTAGAAGTTGTGCTCAGGCGCTATATTCAGAGGGCTGATGTCAGAGATATCTGAAATGGATTTTAAACACAATACTACTTGATGTGGCATGACCCTTAAAAGAACACAAAAATTGAATTTAGAAAGAAAATCCCATCCAGATCCGCATTAAAGAGTGCAGCAAAAACTGAAACTGACATCAGAACACCATATAGAGCTCACTGACAAAGCATCAGGAAGAAGTACTGACGTCGAGATGGAGCCTCAGCACCACCAACTGGTGCAGGAGATCCATTTCAAGCTGCTGTCACCTAGGGGAGATTCATGAGGTGGATAATCCTCAGATAGAAATAACCATCAAAGCAACGGTATTGTCAAGTGATGAAACAGAACTTTTTTGAAGTCTAATGGCTGAACATCTACTGATTTTTGGCATGTAAATGAACCAATCCCATTGTTCCCTCATAGACCAGGAACTTCAATGTAACTACAAGCCTAAGCATCAAAAGGGCCTTCTAAGGCGACCTTAAAGCTCAGGCTTTACACACAGTAATAATTTCCACTATAGAATCCACTTTCTTGCCATCTCTCTTCCGTTCAATTGTTTTGGATTTCTAACTTTGCTATTATTAATATTGTCTGAAAACCAATATTTTATTGTTTTTAATTTATTTCTGTATGTGAAAGGCTCAGGTGCCCCAAAGTGGTTATTTAAGCTTAACAATGATTTGTCTTGTTGAGCATCATTCATAATTAAAAACACACTTAAATTAAAGAAGAAAATAATGCAGGCACTCGGCCTCCTGGAGAATTGGCTTCCTGCAGGAGAGTGAGACCATCTGGCCACTACTTAGTGCTTACCTGCAATATCAGCATGGTTGGCACTGAAGGTTGAACAGTCTTGCATCAAACTAATACCTCCTAAGTGTTGGGGAGATGCTGTAAAATAAAACATAACACTGATATTATTTCAGACATAACAGAGATGTATTAAGTTAAAAGCTCCTCCCCAGCTCACAAACTCAAACATTGTTCTCACACTAGACACTGGTGTATTTGTGTGAATATCCAACAAGAATGGTAAACACGTAAAGGCTACTGTACTAAATTTGAGTATTTGTTGTGTTGGAGTGAGAGCCCACCTCAAATAATCACAACACTTGTCAGAGTGAACCACTAATGTGACCAAATAAACCTGAGCTTAACCCTCTGGCAGCTTGGACCAAATCAGTTAGGCTTAAATTTGAGGCAATGTGTACTTCTCAAGCACACATACAGAACCCTACACATCACAGGACCAGAATCGCTGTACAGCTGCATACACTTTCATCAACCCACCAGATACATACGCTCTGCCTCTCTCTCACACATTCCACGCATCTGCGAAGGCAAACTTGGAGGTTGCTTATTCTCCTACATTGCAACGAACACATGGACCAACCTCCCTCCCAACACAATCAGAACCCTCCTCCTGACTTCTTTAGTTCCACAAGAAGCTGAAGACCTGACTCTTCATATAAGTACCTTGGACATCTCATATCTACACACCTGGCCAAGTGTCGGATATCCCCTCCGGCCATTAGTGCACTATATAAATCAATATAACATGAAGTATTGTACAGTACTACAACAGTAATACAACTGAAATTCAAAACAATAAAAATCCCAAAATGAATTAGTAAAATAGAATATAATTTAATAACCAAAATGACACCAACACGACAAAATTTCTGTTAGAGGGACTTGAGTTAATATATATTTTTTAATCTTTATTTTGCATTTTAACAAAAAAATGTAACAACAGTCGGTGCAGATCATCATGTGCAATCAGCATGCCCCATGTCTTGCTTACCTCAACCTGACAAGCTGTACCAATAAAGCAGCAGTACATGCACCCACATGTCGACCCTACCAATGCATCAGTGAAATCCGCATTAGGTGGCCCCATCAACTAATCACAGTGTGCACCATCATGCATCATGGTCAGTGTCACTGTCCGGAGCCTCAGATGTATTGAAGTCAGCTAACAGCTGCCTCCATGCGGCCACCTCTTCCAATGCCCTCACATCAGTACGGATGGGATGTGTATGATGCTCCTCTGCAGTCCCCCATTCGAACACATCACTGACCCAGAGGTCCTCATTTGCCACCCTGGATTCCATCAGGTCTAGAGCCAAAGAACAATGCTAATTGTAGAAATTTGTAGGATGTCTTGCATCTCCTGGGCCTCTTCACCATCCCCAGCAGGCATGCCCCTGGTGTGCAGGGGACAACCCTCACCCACGGTGCCCCCCACACTTGGAATCACCTTCCTCTAGATTCCATGTACCTCAGCATACTGCCATGCCAGATGCAGAAAGGTGGCATTCACCTCCCGGCAATAAGCAAATTTCACTTCCCTAGAGCAATCTATTCTATGAAGCTGAGCGGGAGTCATGTATGTACGTTGCAGAAAAGTAAAGTGTAGCATTATCAACCTATTATTGCAGGAGAACCCTTTCACCGGACTCCATGCAAGTTACCAATCTGTGTCCTCAAAACGGACTCCAAATCTATTTCCCATGCCGCCCTCCTCCAACGGCGAGATTTGGATAAGTCTTCCTTAAGAGCCTTATAAAAAATTATGAAGAGGTGTCTACTCTCTCCCCATCGAATGAGGCCACCCAGCATGTGTGACGACAGCTGGGCTGCTGGGTGGGTGCACCAGACATCTCTGGCCATGTTCTCGAGCTTAGCAAAAAAAATGAAGTGTCCCCACCGTATGTTGAAAGTGTTCTGTGCATTGTGGAACGTGAAGAAAACTTCCCCCGGATAGAGATCCCCCGCCAGTAGGCATACCCTCTCCATCCATCTGTCCATGGACCTATCCTGCTCGATGGACTGAAAGTGCTCAAGGTCCCAGATCGGCAGTTCCATATCAAAGGGGGCTCGACCTAGTATCTTCTTCACGGTCACCTCCCTCACCTGGGCAGTGTGCCGTACCAGGTAGGCAGGCCAGAGGGACCAGCCCTCATCAGTAATCAAACGTAAGGTAGGCTCTGTCGGGAGTTTGATAATTTCTGTAACAGCATTTATAAATAAAAAGAAAAAAGGTAAACACACATAGATTGATGTAATCAATATCAATTGTATTCTTATATGAATTCATTTTTCTGGTATACAATTACGGTTATATCTAAGTCAGGCTTTAACAAAAGGGCGGCGCAAACAAACAAATTAGTGATAAGGTGATCTAGAAGTGACAAGGTGCTTTGGTTGAATAACATACAAACAGTGCTGTACAAAATGCATATAAAATGTTCATTCAGTAGACCTCAATCCCTATTTCATTGAATCTCCAATATACATGGTTTTGCTATTACACGGAGCGTAGAGAATGGGGAAAGATTTATAAATCCTCTTAAAGTAATTATCTCCCGACAGAACCTACGTGACCTTTGATTTCAGACACCCAGGTTCTGAGGGTCACTGGGTAACCCCATTATACTCAATGTACCCCTCATCAGTAGACACACACTAGGGTGTCCTCCCAAATCATGACCTGCAACAACTTCTTTTGCCAATTTTCTGTTTCTATTAACCATTGAGTTGCATGTTGTAGGTGCACTGCGAAAAATTCAAGTTTCATGTCCCGAAGCGCCAAGTCCCTGTCCTTCATGTTCCTCTTAAGAACTGATGGGGCAACCCGACTGCTTCCTCGCCCACACCAGGGTGATCAAAAGGCTGTTGAGGTGAAAAAAGAAAGGGGCACCTAGAGGGTACAGGGAGTTCTGGACAAGATAAAGACAACAAGGAAGGAACACCATCCTGGCAATGGCTGCCTGTCTGAGTTAGGAAAGTTAAAAGGAGTAAAAATAGCACTAAGAGACACAAAATGCCAATAATAGTCATTGCTTGTGGTAGAAATGGACCTCGATGCAATTGGAGGCACTTCTGGGGTCTGGATTCAAGGCAAGCATGCCCAGCCTTCCTTCTTAAGACAGTAGGGCAGTCTTTCTTCTGAATCTTCTCAGGTCCATATGTGTTCTGAATTCAGGTTCTGTGGGTGCTACTTTTATACCCAGTGCCAGCCTGTGGGTGGGGTCACCCTTTGGTCTAAGCCTAGAACTGATGCTGGTCGGTGTTTCCCTTTCCCTTAGCTCCTGCCTGTCGAGTGACAAAAAGGGTAGCCAGCGCCAGGTGTACGCTGCATCTGCCAATGACAGGGTTGGCATCATCTGAAGTCAGAAACGGGCTGGGTAGAGCCTTCAAACTTCCCTTCGAAGCTGAAGAAGGGAGTGGGTACAACCCTCAGTCCATCCTGCTCAGGTCAGAACTTCCTTCTCCACACCCAATGGCGTTTTGTCAACTGTCTGGGGGGAATACACATTTCACCACACTAGAGCCATTAACAGTCAGATTACACTGAACACTGACAGAAGGGCAATGCCAACTTTCTAAAAGTGATATTTCTAAAAAAGTAATTTAAAATCTGACTTATAAAGATGATTTTACATTACAATTCAAAAGAGCACAAGAAGTATTTCTCTATCTGTTCTTAAACTGAAGTTATCACTTATTAAGTGCAATAAGATAACCTAGTGTTAGTTTATGGGAGAGCCAGCTTTGCCAAAGTGAAAATCAACTGTGGAAGTTTTCACTGCTAGGACATGTCCTACCTTTTAAATACCAAGCACCCTGCCCAATGAGCCTTTAGGGCCCATCTTAGGCCTAACGCATATATATTAAGTGGAAGGTTTAGGCTTGGCAAAAGATTTATTTTGCTGGGTGAAATGACTGCACACAAAGGCTGCAGTGGCAGGCCTAAGGCATGTTTCATAGGGCTACTTTAGAAGGTGGCACAATGAGTGCTGCAGCCCTCTAGTAGCATTTGATTTAGAGACCCTGGGTACATGTAGTACCATTTACCAGGGAATTGGAAGTAAATTACATGTACAAATTAGGTGTATACCAATTTTACCATATTTAAAGGAAAGCACTTTAGCTCTGGTTAGAACGGGTAAAGTGCAGAGTCCTAATGCCAACAAAAACAGGTTCATCTACAGAAGGAAAAACTCTGGGGTGACCCTGCAGACAGGGCAAATTTTCAACAGCTATCCTACATTAAAGCACAACCAACCTCAACAGATGAATAAATCATGCACAAGAAAAGCTGCTTTGATTCCATTAGTACCCAACGTCTCAAATGAAACTAATACTTGAATTTGATGCATCATGCCTTTAGAAGAGCTAGGCTTGATACATAAATAGGACCCTAGTATTTGTAAGAATATTGACTTGAGCATCATAATACAAAGCATCTCCTTATCTATGCATATCTAGCTCATTTTTATCCTTTTCTTTGGCATAGTTATATCTCCAACTCGCTGCAAAAAGAACATGGCTTTCTAGCTGTTATGTTTGCAGCAATGTATGGCTGTTAATACATTTCTAAAGGCAGGCAAGGTGTATTAGAATTTATGTAAGAAGACCAGATTGAACTATTATAAAGAGAGTGATAGAAATACCATGTCAATACACAGCAGCATCAGTGCTCAGTCTTGGAATATCTAGGGATTACTATTTTGTAGAAGGGACATGGCTACTAGGTTTACCCCCACAAAACTGCCACTAACCGCTACAGCATCTCTCAGATCAAGAATTATACCGGTACCTTCCATGGTTCTAGTAATGCAGAAAAACATTACAAACCACCAGAAAATCATCAGCTGAGACAAAAGAGAATAGCTAAATGTCTTATTTCACCAACAGTTTCAAAGTGGATAGTGACAACCCTAACCCTAATATCAAAGAGAAGCCAACAGCTAAAATAAAATAAGAAATCAGAGAGCACAATGACAAGAATCCAAATCTAAAACGTCACAAGCAAAACAAAATCTCACCATTCAAATACCTACTCATATCATATGTTCCAAATCCAGACAACAATCACACACTTGTGCACAAATCTAGTCCAGATTTACAAATCCCACCACTAGAGCAAATAAATAGTTCACAATTACAAGTCCCAAAATAATTCCTAATGGCTCAGTCCAAGCATACTGACTGCATCATACATACAGCTGCCCAAGAGCTACACCCAGTTGAAGTTCAGGTTTTCAGAGTTATTTTTTTTTTAAATCATCCCTGCCATCACTGTGCTTTCTCTTAGGCTACTACAGCTCCCTCACATGTTACTCAGTTGACTGAATATCTGTGTGTGACAGTGGAGTCTACTGCATTAGCTTTACATTCCAGCAGAGGTGCAGGTTTCCCAAGCTTCCTTGAGGACGTTGAATTTACCATTTAAAGCTATCAACACCCATGCCTTAACCTCCTCTGTATCAGACCAAGTTAATATGGGCTGGAGGTAAAATATGAAAAAACAAGACACATAAGGGAATCTAGCCTGAAGTCTGAAACTTCATAACTCATTGACATGTAAGCATTGTTTCTGTCATTCAGTGGCATGGCTATAATACAAACTCTGCCAGCAACATTAAAGATCCAGCCTTTACCGGTGGACTCTAGAAAACCTCAAGACTGTACTCTACAGAACATTTCTAGGAAAAATTATGCTTGCATCCAATTTTACTTATCCTCTAGAACCTTCTTCTCCTGAACTCTCCACATTCACCTATAGAGTCCTATGAGCACCCCTCTTTTTCTTCAAACTGTACCTTTACTACTTCCCATCTGTGCTGGTTTTAACGATTTCTGTAAAGTTTTACTTTCATTTGTTTTCTAATCTATACAGAGTTTGATATTATGGTAAAGACTGCTTCTGGGTCCATCTGGGTTTATTGTAAAATGCTTTGAGGTCCTTTGTGTAATATATTCTCCATAAAAAATAAACAAAAACATAAGAATATCAAGCAACCGAGAGTGGGGTGAAAACCATGAGTCTACAGCTGCTCACCACGCAACCGATACTCAAGCACAGTACTTCATCTACAACATGGGAGCCAATGGGTTATTATCCCACCAGCCAGACACATTCCTTATAGACTTCTCTGAATGTAAACTTTAGTCTAATCTCAAAACTTACCATTTCTATGTAGGAAGAAATGATAAAATATTTAAAATTAAGTTTAAAAGTAATACCTGATCTGTTATGTGTTCAGTTAGGGCCCAGGCAAGAACACCATCATTTTACAGGCTCACATTTAAAGTTGACATCTTTCTTGAACGTTGACACATGAACACATTTGTTTTTGTTCCCTTATAGTATAATATTCTCTTTTTACATTTACATATTTTTGTAGGCATATTATCAGAGAAGAACCAAAGGGGATGATGGACGGAGCGTTGACAATGCAAACACTCACTCCCAGTCAACTGATCTGGGTTTAATCCATCACCGTTCTTTAGCTCACTCCGCCACCCCAGCTCAGACATATGCAAATCAGTCTGACCCTGTGCCTCATGGGAACAGTCCAGCCCGAACTGCCAAGCCATGTCTTCCCTGGACTGGAATCAATATTCCCAGGACCGGTTTCTGGCATTACAGCCTTCTTCAGCCGGGCTTGCTTGAATCCAGTGAAAAAGTGAGCAAGGGACTCACGTCTGAGCATACCCTGCCAACTTAGGGCGGACAAAGAAAAACCAAAGGGGATGATGGACAGAGCGTTGACAATGCAAACACTCACCCCCAGACAACTGATCTGGGTTTAATCCATCACCGTTCTTTAGCTCACTCCGCCACCCCAGCTCAGACATGGCCATATGCAAATCAGTCTGACCCGGTGCCTCATGGGAACAGTCCAGCCCGAACTGCCAAGCCATGTCTTCCCTGGACCGGAATCAATCTTCCCAGGACCGGTATTATCAGAGCCTTGAACATTCCATGCGAGGACTAAGTTCACTGTGCAAAATTGTAATGTCGGTTGTTCACTCCAGACAGCTCTGCAAGAATAGAATCAATAATGACAGCTTGACTGGGCTTCAGGCTTGGTATCATGGGTGATGTTTATTATATAAACAACATAACTACTTTGTTTAAACAGAGGAGCATTTTGCTGACACTTTCAAGTACGTGTCAAGTGAGCCCCTGGAAACCAAGGGCTATGCTGCGCACAGCTCTCAGGCCAAAAAGCCTATAAACTCTTTGCTTCTTCTTTAAACAAACATTTATTCAAGTTTTACTAGTGTATTCATATTCGTACTTAGAACATCATGATCTCAAAACATAAAAATAAAACAGTTCCTTCTCCTTAATGCATGAAATTCAAATATAACATCATTTCTTGTTGAAATAATATTCAATTGTATGTCAATTAAACAAAACAAAAAAAAACCCTATGCATTTCGGGTTCACACTGAATCCTTCTTCAGGGGTTATTATAACTCTTGATTGAGTTGAAGTTCCTCGGGATAGTTCAGTTCACGTGTCTACAACAAAATTTACAGTATCCGATGTTAGAAAAAAGCGTACTTTTTAATGTAATCACCTACACCAATAGTCTCAGGGTTTGCATTCCTCACAATATTACAAAGAATAATGGGTGAGATAGAAGAGAGAAAGACTGCTGTTAGGTGCTCAATAAAACAAACGTCCTCCAGTGGATACCAAGAGTACTGTTCTTTCATGTTGAATTAATCCAAAAAATAAGTGAAAAGAAACCTCCTTGTGAGTTAACACGTGACTAGCCATTGTAACGGTTGTAAAAAGTACCTCTATATTTCAGAAGGTCTATCTCATCAAGTATGGTCAAAGATGTCAAGATTCATCAAATTCTGTAATGCAACATCACTCGTTAAATACTCACCAGGTATACAACCTTTACAACAAATCTTTTACCACGCACTACCATTACAACGCAGTCATCACAACGCAAACCATTACAACGCATTGCGCTGGGGGGGCGCTCTAGGATAGGACATACGTTTAATTTACTATCCAACACCTTCCCTAGTGTCCACGGGGACTAGAGTTGGAATAGTAAATGAAACTATTCACTATCCAGCACCCCAAAGCGCTAAGCGTTGTAATGGTATGCGTTGTAAAAACTGCGTTGTAATGGTATGCGTGGTAAAAGTATGCGTTGTAATGTCATACATCCACTCACCACTAATGTAACTGGCACCAAGTGTTCACTATAATCAAGTAAATGAACCTACCCTCCAAAAACACAAGTGTGAAGAGAAAATCCAAGCTGGCTCCAATAGAAGTCACATCTGTCATGAACATCCACAGTCTGTGTGAAAATATAAATACTAAATGTAAGTACCCAATCTGAATGTGCTCCGACTAACGTAATAATTGCCCTATAAAAACACGGGGACCGGGGTCTCCATCTTACCCAGTGAATAACGTTCACCTCTCCCGTACGTTATATTACGAAGGAAATCTCCATCACATATGCCCGAAAATCCTTCTAGAGGTAAATGGAAATGACAATAAGTACTAAATCTGATATAATACTGACTGTATGAACCATAGCGTAATCTCAATCCTACACCAGAGTCTTACCTAGGAAATGATCGTATCACCGCCAAATCTAAACCACTGTAAGCTCTATGCTCGCCAAGCCTACAAGCTGCCGAAGCAACAAAATAAAGGTTTGCGCGCGTCGCGCTGTGCTAGTCATAGAAAGAGGACTGTGTGGATCGTGTGGTCTGTTCCAAGATGGCGCCCATATCGGGAACAAAACTATCTAGGAGCCAAGGTTCGAGACAACAGTTGTCCTCCGAATAAAGAATTAAAATAAAGTGTGATATAAATGTAAAAATGAGAAAGAGACTAAAGAAAAAGAAAGGTAGTGAGAAATGGATAAATCATCCATAGTTGAGTATTACAAAGAATGCAAAAATCCCCTTCCATTCTAAAGGTGCAAGTTATTCATAAAAAGCACAACAATTCATAATGGTCATTAAGACCCCCCGGGATTACGGTTCCAAGTTTTTTTATCCACTCTGTCTCTTTGCGAGCTAGTGTTTATTTCAACAAGAAAGGTTATGTTATTTTTGAATTTCATGCATTAAGGAGTATGAACTGTTTTATTTTTATGTTTCGAGATCATGATGTTCTAAGTATGAATATGAATACACTAGTAAAACTTGAATAAATGTTTGTTTAAAGAAGAAGCAAAGAGTTTATAGGCTTTTTGGCCTGAGAGCTGTGCGCAGCATAGCCCTTGGTTTCCAGGGGCTCACTTGACACATTATACTTAGGGGGGTGGTACCCCTTCCCATTGCTTCGCAAGCACATACGCAGATAACATTCGCTAATCACTGTTTTCACCATCGGACAAATCCAGTTTACTATAGGTGTGCAGACCCACCCACACTTCACTTTCAAGTACCTACCATGCCCAGCTGAATCCGGTTTACCTCTTGAGAAGACTGGTGCCCAGCCCTACACCAAAAGAGGCCTATATATGAAACATACCAACATGTAACTAAGGAGTTAGTTTACCCACAGGGATTCTGGCAGATGTACCCACACTATGCACACTAGGATAGGGTGAGCTAGGTAGCAGCATAACTATAATTACATGCAAAAATATAATCCATGTAACACCACAATGGTCGAACTATTCTTTTTCTTTACCGTTCTTGTGATGCTGATTACTCTGCTTCGTTTCATTCTATCAATCACTGCACAAATCTTACACAAGAATATTATTGCTTCAATAAATGTTTGAAATGCCAATTTGAGTATTTCTTGTGTCTCCCTTTGGGCAAGCATGCGTTACTAAACAAAACTGTTTAGATCTGTTTCCAAGATTTCCTTTGGAAGTCAGCGTCGCCATGATCGGAGGTTGCACATACCAACTGTTACCTTTCCAGGATAGTGGTACAGATGGTGCCCAGTGAGTTAGCCAGGACTAAGGCCTACATAGCCTGATGGTGTGCGTGAACTCAGTCTTGCACAGTTTTGACGTTTATGTTATTCAAAAGTCAGTCAGGCATTATGTTTAATCACTTAATATTGTGATATCTGTTCAACTTTAGAAAGGTCCCTATGTGCAAGTTAAACCATTTACAATTAGCAGCACTTGTTGGAATATCTTGTGCAGTGCTTCAATGCCTTTTGGTGCATAAACAAAGCTTACACAAGACTACAAATATATTTCAGATACAAAATAAACTCAGGCAAAATGAAATACTCATAACCATCATCAAACACACTAGGATGGAGAAGTGTTTACAATACTCTAATATCTTTGAACAGATCTGTTTGTACCTTGCCTTGTTTTATGTTTGCCATCAAACTGCTGTTAAAGAAGGAATAAATAGCTCTATAGTACACTAAGTCTCTGGAGCTTTTGAGCCAGAAAACACCAGATACGTGTTGTACATGACTTTGTTGTTGCTTTGCAGCAGAGTAATAGATGAGATTATAGACCTTTCTACCCGCATCCCATATGGGAGGCTACCTACTGGTCTTTTTGTTTTTGCTAAACATACTTTATTGGATTTTTTTTTTTTTGCCAACATCATACTCCAAGAACCATTTTCTACAGGATCGACAGGATATAGTATTGGCCTATGTAAGCAAGATTTGCACTTGTACAATTTCACAATATAACCGGACAAGAAAAGAAATAAAAGACAACCAGCTGCGTTTAGAGTGGAAAGGAATAATACCCTTACAAGATGACCAAGTCCCTGGATGTTGCCCCGGCTAACCATCACTCATTAACTCAGCGGCAGTACACATAAGAACAACGTTAGGTATGGGGCAGGACCCCGAAAACCAGCAATGTGGGCGATAGAGTCAGAACAAGTCCTGAGAAGTCCACCCAGCGCCGCCAAATGCATGTGTGTTTTGGGGGGCATACCCAGGCTTTAAATACAGGCTCTTCCAACCCCATGCAAAAATCTAGCCCCCGCTTCTACACCCCTAACAGGGGTGGGGAGTGTGCTTTCCACAAGCTGACTATATCATGTTTAGCTAAGGTTAACCCCAAAACCAGTAAGTGATGTTTATATCTGTTACCACCAATGTCTTCTGCAATGTGTAATAAAGCTAGCCATTGTGTACTGTGTGTGGTACACCTCAGCACATCAGTCAGTCATCTATGGACACCCCCCAAAACCTATCAAGAGACAAACATGTCCATACCGTATGAATAAAGGTGGCCTTCTCGACGCCACAGCGTAGACACGTTGGGGACGCAATGAGCCCAGCCCTACACAGCCGCTCCCGGGTATAGTATGCTCCATGCAGATATTTTAACTGCATCAATCGCAATTGCGAGGAGATGGCAGCTTCTCGGGGGGACTCCAGAGCCTCCCTCCAGTTATTATCAATAGTGCATATATCTGACTCCTAAGTGGTATTTTACGATCTCCCTCACAAGGGATCCTGTGTTGAGTAGTGAGTCGAGGGACAAAATTACAGATTATTTTAGCTCTAACTCACCCCAAGATACCTCGGTGTTCAACAATTGGGACGCACTCAAAGCTGTCTTAAGGGGGAAATGTATAGAGCTCAACTCAGCCCTGAACAAACAGAGGGCTAAAGAAAGGGAGACCCTGGAGGCTGCGCTCCATCAGGCAGAGAGGGAACACAAGAGCACGCCCGCCAGGGGCTCACTGCGCACACTCACTGCACCTCGTGGGCAACTTTAAGGCGATATATAATAACCGGGCAGAATACGCACTACTACGGCTCCGTTAAATCTCCTTAACGCAAGAAAACAAAATAGGCAAACATTTGGCTTAGCAACTGAGGGAAAAACTGGAAAAAGATTACATTGGAAACATACAAGATGGGGAGGGTCGGATAGCGTCCACAGATAAAGGGAAGGTGGACATATTCGGGGTATTTTATGAGAGTCTTTACACAGGGAAGACAAGGGAAATAGAGGAACAAAATCGATATCTCCACATGTTGAACTTCCCCAAGGTCTCACAAGAGAGAAATGATGCTCTCGCGGCACCTATCGCAAAGGTGGAGGTGGGCAAAGCCATCAAATCCCTCAAGGTCAATTAGGCTCCAGGTCCGGATGGATTGACAGCACATTTTTATGAAACCTTCGTGCCCGACCTCATCCCACAACTCAACCATCTCTTTAATAATATGGTAGAAGAGATGGGGACGGCCCCATCCATGGTTGAGTTGGTGATCACAGGGGAAAGATGCGCGCCTCTGCACTTCCTACCGGCCTATTGCACTCTTAAATTTAGATGCAAAGCTTTATTCAGATATCTTAGCAGATAGGTTAAATGACCTGATGCCAGACCTTGTCCACCCTGATCTATCAGGCTTCATAAAAGGCTGGCAAACCCTTGATAACATTAGACGGACGGTGCACCTGATCGAAAAAGTGACTAAGCGAAAGATACCAGCTGTTCTCGTGGGACTGGATGCCCGAAAAGGCTTTTGACAGGGTGGACTGGCCCTTTCTTTTTAACACACTCAAAACACTTCGGTATCGCAGATAAATGCATCAATATGATCAGGGCAAACTACATACAGCCACATTCCAGAGTGCTGGGTAATGGGACAATGTCTGCCCTCTTTTCCCTTACTAGAGGGACCAGGCATGGGAGCCCTTTGTCACCCCTGCTATCCGCTCTTAGCATGGAGCCACTG
Source organism: Lissotriton vulgaris (assembly GCF_964263255.1). NCBI lineage: Eukaryota > Metazoa > Chordata > Amphibia > Caudata > Salamandridae > Lissotriton > Lissotriton vulgaris. The sequence goes on along the minus strand of NC_141699.1, from coordinate 945,840,378 downwards.
GCGATGCATATCCGGGAGAACCCAGAAATAAAGGGGATTCCCTTTGGGGGAGATGCCAACAAAATATCGTTGTTAACGGATGATGTGCTTTTATCCCTCACGGAGCAGCCATCGCTCTCACTTACGGCGCTGTAGGCAATCCAACACTTCTGGAGGCTGTAGTTGAAGAGCTACGGGACCGTTCTTCACTCCAATAGGCACACCACTCTCTACAATATTTGGGGATCCAACTGACACCACGAGTAGAGGGGTTATACAAGGCTAACTTTCCACCCACACTGATTCAGCTTCAAGGCGATCTTCAACGTTGGAAACCTCTTTTTATCTCTTGGTTGGGTCGCATACATGCAATCAAAAAGACGATGCTGCCTAAATATTTGTACCTCTTTCAGGCTCTACCGATCAAACTGGATAGAGAGCTCCTCCCTAAAATAAGATTGCTCTTCACTCGCTTTATTTGGCAAGGCGGGAGGGATCGTTTATCCTTTCATATCTTACAGTGTCCAAGGGAGAAGGGTGGGGTGGGTCTACCCGACTTCGGCCTTTACTATAAAGCGGCTAAACTGCGGATAGTGGCAGAATGGTCTAAAAGGGAGTCTGAGAAGCACAGGCTTCACATGGATCGGACCATTGCAGGGAGAACAATCTGGAACCTCATATGGAAGCCCAAGACAGAGACACGCCAACGCATACTTCAGTACCCTCACCACTACTTTAAGGTCTTGAGAGATAAGCTTTTATACAAACATACAGGAACTATCAAAAGGCTTGTCCATCACAAATGGCCCAACATATCCTGAAAAGGCCATTGAATGAAGCCAGGCATGGTAGCAGATGGGTCATCGATGACCACCAGGGGCTGCCACAGAGTGTCTACATGTCCAGCCCTGAGTGCAAGATGGGATTCACTACATTCTGCCCATCCTGAAAGACCATGACAAAGTAGGTGGTCAGAAACGTCAAACAAGGCTGTCTGCATTATCTTGGAGAGCTCACACGAATACCTTGCCAAAAGGCATGTTACATTGGTGGAAAACACCTTCTTTCCCCATAGTCTTAATCCCCTTTAACTCAAGATTAGGAGCGGCAGTGGAAAAGGACCGTAACTTTTGCTTAGAGCACATAGAAATTTCAGGAAACTTGGTGGTGGTAGGGAGCCAGGTGGTTCATCGCAGGGGCAAAAGCTGATCCGACCCATGAAAAAAGAGTAAGGATTGCAGGAGGGCCTCAATAAATGGAAACAATCCCTCTGAAGCCAAAGAGGCTAGCTGGAGGATCTCCGTAAGGAGGTCTGCCTTATTTTCTTCCATGGGAAGAAGTAACTCAAGTACCTCATCTGCCTTTTAAGACTGCTGTAAAAGAAGCCATCTACTCTATTGGAAGCCCAAAGTGCTACTGAAGTGCATATATCTTAAAGTATTGAGTCTACTACCATTTCAGAGATAATCCTCAGTGTCCCAGTAGGAGGGAGCAAACTTTCCGCCTTGCTACGGTCATCGTTGTCATGACCACTGATCTCAGTATGGTATTTTGAACAAAATATCGAAATCAAAATATCAGAACTCTAAAATATTAGGAAAAAATTGTTGTGATGCAAAAATATCTTGGTATATAATATCGTTATCCAGAAAAAAAATTTTTTGTAAGTAATATTTTTAAGAATATATTTCCAATTTAGTTAATGCTGTGGTACAAATGTTTTTTAAATATTATGGTAATGGGTTTTAGCTATTTTACTAATTTTAGTATTGTTGGCTTAAATGTTATTTGTTTTAAAATGTAGCTTGTAATTTAAACAAGCCTTTGCAATGCAATAGGTCTCGCATTTGCAAGAGTTTAAGCTATTGGCACTGTAAATGACAATGCTTTTTACTTATCTGTTTTTATAATTAACACATAAATAAAAGGCATTGTCATTTATACCAATAGCTCAAACTCTCGCAAATGTGAGACCTCGGCTGCCACTGTCCCGGGTTGCTTGTTAAGTGAAAGCGTGCATGTGACAAATGTGTGTCAGTGTGGCAGGCTAAGCACTGACCATCACTATTAACCGCATCGCTGCGGCGGCTTTTCCCACCGCGTTACATGACGAGCTCAGCTCGTCATCAGCATACGAGCGCCGTAGCTGATGACTAGCTGAGCTCGTCATCAGCATCGAAGGGGTTAATAGTGTCCAAGCACTGACACCCCAAACACCCTTTCTATTGCACCCCAAAACCTGGACTTTTCAAATTGAACAATCTGGGTTACAAAGATGGTTCCCTGTCACAAGTGCACAGAAATCCCTGGCTGTAGCTGTTGGGTAGTTTCAGCCGGCAACGTGCTTTCTGGTGTAATATTTAAAAGCACTGGCAAAACCATTATGTCTTGGCAATAGCAAAGCTATTGGAATGTTCAATGTGAATTTTGTTTAGCTGTATGTTGGTGAGGTTGCAAATGTGTTGTGTGCTGGTGTTCAAATGTGTGTTATATTATTACATTTGAGGGGGTGTCTGTGTGTTATGTGTGCATGTTTGTGAGAACAATTGCCGTACTCAATACACTGACATACTGCATCTACTAAGCAAGTAAAATACCACTACACACCTAAAAACCCAGTGCCTTATGTAAATTCCCTAGTCGGCCTATTAGCATAAACAAAAGTCTTAATTTTAATAAAGTACACATAATGGGGAAAACCTTGAAAATGGACAGATATCATTCATCCTGAATACCAATTTAGTGCATCTGTTTAAGTATCATCCATTAAAAGCAGCCGGCTTAAGAGCAGACACAGTAATGCCTCTTAGTGTGGATAATGTAAGACAGAATTGAGAATAATGAGTTGTGACTGCCCATATACAACAATCTCAACATTTAGGGAATTGGTGAAACACAAACTGTGGTTCACCATCACACAGGCTCACTACATCAACATGAACATTAGAAACGAAACAAACTTGAGCGTTCCTTAAACACACCACCAGTGGCAGCCGGCTAGTGCGAGCAGGGCACACTCAAAATTGAGCCTCGCCTTTCAGGGGTGCCATGTTCTGCGAGTCTCACAAGCAGGCACGAGAATCAACAAGCTGTAGATGGAACATACTTTCCTATAGCGCTCGCTACCTGGAATCACAACTGTAACATCCACAGCGCCTGGAAGTTTATGCTGCAAACTGCTCTACTGTGCTCTGATGGAGTGAACAATTCCCTCAGCCATGTGTTCGCCCACAGTTTACCAAGCAGAAGTGCCAGGTCGGGCACAGCTTACACTGAGGCAATACTTTAGAAAGAGAAAACAAACCATACAGGTTAGCCAGACTGTTGCTACTGAACGGTGAGTCAAAACAGGAGCGCATGTGAAAAGTGCTCTAAAAGAACATTGTGTGAATCGCAGTACAGATAATCAATTGGGGGGGGGGAAGTAAGAGATACGATCATTTCATACTCCTGTTAAATTGCTTTTCATCAAATGGGGAAAGGATCACTTGTCCTGCGAAAAACTCAGGTCTGCAGGTTGGTAACTGGGTGTCTCCCAATAAAATGACCCTCATACACGTGTGGTTTTGCTCTTACTTGGTTACGTTAGCGGTATATGAGGTGTCCCCGCTTATATCACACGTGCGTGCGTAATCACTGGGTCAATTCATTCGTGTGCACCCTCCACCAGGAGGTTATACCTTAAGTTTTAAGGCAGTAGTGATCGTGGAAATGGAGTGATCAAAGCAGTGGTGAGTGATTTTAAAAAATAGTCCGGATTCTCAGTGCTAGGAAGTTTATTGAGTCTGGATTCGGGCTATTGTTAAAAGTAAAGAAGTTCGTGCTGCTGTGGAATCTGTTATGAATTCTAGCGCACTTAAAGGTCTGATAAAATGGTCGACATGTTTCAGCTGTGATTGACTATTTGTCAGATAGCTTTCTTCAGGACCAGGGAGTGAAAGTGGTGAATTAAGTGAAAGAATAGGTAAATTATAACCTGATTCTTCAAGTGATGAGAGGTCTCAATGTACCTGTAAATAAAAAGCACACAACAAAGACAAAAAACAGAAAAGGAGACAAGGGGAAAGAAAGTAAATAAAGAACAAATATGTACACATTCAAAATCACTTGATTTCGAATAAAGAAACTGTAAAATGGCAATACTTCGCGCAGAATCACTCATATCAGGCGTCAACTCATCCATTCTCATGCCTAGAACGGCGTGAGGTGATTGTGCTATACTGTTTCTCTGGTGCTCATAACTCTTGCCGGTCATTGGTGTTTCTCGGCTGGTCGGACCAGGTTACTCCTCTTTGTTTTGGTCGACGATTGTTCCGGCCATTCCCTAAAAAAGGAATCCCTTGTTGATAATTATGTCCACCTTGTGGTTGCATTTGATGGTTTAGAGGGAATTGAAAATAGGGATTTGGCCATCCTTGAAACATAGGGTTGAAAGGGTGGAAAGGCATTCCTTGTCCACTGTTCTGGTGATATGGAGGGCGTCCTGAGGTATTATAGCCTCTTCTGTATCCTCTTTTGTTCCGAAAATTGTTTCTGCCTCGATTTGACTGTTCATCTCCACTTTGGTCTGAACTATCATTGGATGAGGCGCTGCTTGAATCCAAATTTGTGGTATTTTCATTAGGTTTATAATCTTTGCTGCTGTAGGGATGGATTCTTTCCAGCGAGAACCTCTTGAGTTCTTTCGCTAGTTTTTGTAATTTTGTTTGGATTAGGTATTCTTGACTTTCCTTCATCTCTTTATTGATTTCCTCTAGGCGAGTTTTGTAAATGGTTATGTTGACAGTGTTATTTAATTTTGTCTCAAGGATTTCTATTTTTACAGTTAATTCATTAGTTAGTCTTGTCGCTGTCTTTATTATTAGGACTAGATAGTCTCTGGTGCATTTCCAGGAAATGGCAGACCAGTCTGTCCTGAAAGCGAGATCTTTGAGAAAGATCCGGGGCGCATTCGTTACCCAGAGTCCTCTCGGTGCTGCATTGACCCGAAGGTATTCAGTCATTATTATTCCATGCACGGCCGTGCGTACTTGTTCTTTTTTGGCTTCACTTAGTTCATCCCATTCCGCCGTTGAAGATAGAGTTTGGGTGAGGTCACCTTCCATGAGCAGTGGTGGTCTGGCAAGTATTTCATCAAAATCCTCAGAAGTGTAACTGAGTCCAAAGCTGCCCGCCATGATGGACTCTTGAGGCGGGACAAATGATTTGGGAATAGATATATATTCAATTTTAGACTCCCACAGCTGTGCGCTGCTTGATACAGATAATCAATTGGGGGGGGGGGAAGTAAGAGATACGATCCTTTCATACTCCTGTTAAATTGCTTTTCATCAAATGGGGAAAGGATCACTTGTCCTGCGAAAAACTCAGGTCTGCAGGTTGGTAACTGGGTGTCTCCCAATAAAATGACCCTCATACACGTGTGGTTTTGCTCTTACTTGGTTACGTTAGCGGTATATGAGGTGTCCCCGCTTATATCACACGTGCGTGCGTAATCACTGGGTCAATTCATTCGTGTGCACCCTCCACCAGGAGGTTATACCTTAAGTTTTAAGGCAGTAGTGATCGTGGAAATGGAGTGATCAAAGCAGTGGTGAGTGATTTTAAAAAATAGTCCGGATTCTCAGTGCTAGGAAGTTTATTGAGTCTGGATTCGGGCTATTGTTAAAAGTAAAGAAGTTCGTGCTGCTGTGGAATCTGTTATGAATTCTAGCACACTTAAAGGTCTGATAAAATGGTTGACATGTTTCAGCTGTGATTGACTATTTGTCAGATAGCTTTCTTCAGGACCAGGGAGTGAAAGTGGTGAATTAAGTGAAAGAATAGGTAAATTATAACCTGATTCTTCAAGTGATGAGAGGTCTCAATGTACCTGTAAATAAAAAGCACACAACAAAGACAAAAAACAGAAAAGGAGACAAGGGGAAAGAAAGTAAATAAAGTACAAATATGTACACATTCAAAATCACTTGATTTCGAATAAAGAAACTGTAAAATGACAATACTTCGCGCAGAATCACTCATATCAGGCGTCAACTCATCCATTCTCATGCCTAGAACGGCGTGAGGTGATTGTGCTATACTGTTTCTCTGGTGCTCATAACTCTTGCCGGTCATTGGTGTTTATGCACTTCTCTCGCACGGTGATATTGCATGCTTATTTCTCGGCACTTAGTGCTGCTAATGTGATCTAAGGTTTTGGTGCTGGTTGTGATTTCGCCACTCTTGCCGGTCATTGGTGTTTTTGCATTTCTCTCGCACGGTGATATTGCATGCTTGTTTTTAGGCACTTAGTGCTGTTAATGTGATGTTATCAAGGGTTTTACACCAGTAGGGGGAAACATCCATTAGTACGCGGATATTTCTACGCGTACCATTACTACACATGCGTTAGTACGCATGCGATGTAACAACGAGCCGCCTTTAGTAAGCGTGCTGTTACATCGCATGCGTACTAACAACGCATGCGTAAGGGGCGGGCGCCGCTTTTGGAGCTCACATGGTCTGCTGCTGCTGCTGAGGAGGAAGCCGGAGCAAGCAGGAAGGGGAGAAGATTGGAACCACGCGGGGAACTTTAGTTTATTCTTCCTCAAGAGCTCTCACTCCCAAGTTCAAAATGCACTCTCGCAACTTCCTTGCCTCAACTCAGTCTTGACGCAGCCCGCAGCTACAATTATCCAATGGGAAGCTTAAGCTCAGGCAGTGGCATGGTGCAGCAGACTCTGGGAATAGAATGCAAGACATAGGTTGTCGATGACTTCTTGGATTTGTGATCTGCGAGATGACATCATCACTAACTTGGGGATACACAATCATGCCTGCCTGGACAGGTGTATGCTGGCCTGTCTATTAACATTTACCAGCCAGAAACCGTTCAATGTATGTTATTCTTTTTATTTTGAATTTGAACAATTAATATTGAGACCACTACCTGCAGGGTCAGAAATTGTAGCCCCGGCCTCGTGAAAGAAGCGCAGGTGCTGAGTACCTGAAAGATCCTGCTCAAATTAAGCACTGCTGCCGCTGTAGTGCTCGCACCGTTTGTGTCGTGCGCTGTGGTGTCAGTAAAATATATAACTTCCTTGAATTGCCCCCTGTGCGATTTAGTGCCTGTAACATATACCTCTTGAGAATGAAGGCAGCGCAAATCCGACCTTACCGGACCCTACAGTGATGATTGCACATGCTCTGTGATTTAAAGTAGGGTCGAGGCATTTTCCTCCTTTGACACTTACTTTTGAAATCAGAATTTCCTGCACGCCCTGCCTCCAAGAGTTCATTGCCGCCCCTGTGCCTAGTTAGATAATTACAGGAGGAGGCCAGTGTTTGGCCTGTCACCTCCTGACCTCGACACTTCCTGCCTTTTTTTTTTTAGCCTTTTAGAAATGAATGTTTATTCATACGCCAGTCTTTTGGAAAAGTGAACGTTTAATAATGTGTTAAGGACGTGATAAATTGGAACAACTGTGGTGCCAAGCCTTGACGTGGAAAATTCTAATCTGCATTCGTCAAAGGAGAAGAAATACAGGAATACTGTTTGCCAACAAGCATTTACAATGCAATAGGTCTTGCATTATTAAAGTTTGAGCTATTGGCATTGTAAATGCCAATATCTTTTATTTATTTGTTTTTAAAACCTGTAAACGGTGCATAAACACGCACTTTGAGCCTATAGTCCTTGCTTACGATGAGCAAGGCTGGCAGTAAAAGAGACGGCCAGCCTTGCTTCTCATAAACATGGACTCTAAGTACAAAGGGATGTATGACGGTTTCAACGCGTGCCTTTACAACGCGTCTTTAACACAAGTCGTTACAACGACTTGCGTTGTTGGGCGCGGATAGTGAATAGTATAATTTACTATTCCAACACCAGTCCCCATGGATAGTAGGGAATGTGTTGGAATAGTAAATATACTATCCTTTAGCGCCCTCCAGCGCAAGTCGTGGTTACGACTTGCGTTGTAAAGGACGCGTCGTAAAAGCACTGCGGGGTAACATCCGCGTTGAAAAGGATGTTCCCCGTACAAAGTGCGTGTTTAGGCAACAATGCAAATAAATACAAGCATTGGCATAGCCAATAGGTCTCGCTTTTGGGACCTTATAAGTATTTAGTTAGGCAGCACAATATCCTTGGTGCAACAGCATTAACTGTTGCATGGTTAAACACTTATAAGGTCCCAAAGGCGAGACCTATTGGCTATGCCAATGCTTGTTATTACAGACTCTACACTCAGTGTGCTGGTTAGAGGGAAACACCTCAGATTGAACCATTGACATTCCTACTGTCTCTCTTCCAATAAACCTTTTACTATGTAAATACATACAGGTTTATATAGGTTTTTTTAAACATACATACATATTTTCCAAAAGACTGTTTTTGTTCCAACTTTTTTTTCTTGCTAGGGTGTCCAATAACACTGCAGGTTCTGCATTTCACCCTTATAGTACGACGTGCAAACGTGAAGATTCCTCAGTCCAAGCACACTTATTTTTTGTTTTAAAGAAAATAAGCATTTATTTTAAAGGAAAAATGTACGATATATATTGAAAAACAATGCTCAGATTTTGTTTGGGCCTTCCGCTTCTGCAGCAGCACCACGGATGTGCAACGACCCTGTCCTGCATGGCAGATCCCACATTATTCATCACCCGAGAACACACAGCGAACATTATCTCTTTATCAGACTGGCGCGCGCGTCAACGTCTGCCATACGGAACGAATCAGGGCCACACTAAAGCCGGGAAAATATTCTCATTGTACTGGCTATATGCTCTACTGCCGTAGCCTCCATGTTGTATTTTAAGAAAATGATCATAGTGGATTGTAAGAATATGTTATTAACACTGCTCCATAATGAAATGTTGCTCGTTTTACAAATTCATATTCTTAACTTGCGGTTCCTGTTGACTGCCTTCCGGAGCCTATCGCCCAATAGCTAGGCTTAGGCAGGGTAACAGCAATTTGCGCAGCAACAATGAACTCTTTGTCACAATAAAGCATTCTGATTACATGTGCTCTGGCGGCAAATGAGAACAAAGTCTCCAGTCTCTGCAAGGTATCATCCGAGGGACTGTCGGGCCTTTTTGGGCTGAGCGTGCATTCAAGGTAATTACTCTGTGAAATTAAGATCATTATGATCCTATAATCTATTTTAGAGGAGAATTTGTGGTGAAATTGTAAAGAGCGCATTTCATTTTTTTTTTATTTAGAAAGCCTTTGTTAATAAAGTGATTGTCAGCAGAAAAAAATCACATTTTAAAAATTTGCAAAAGAGCATTTTACGGATTGATAATTTTAAGTAGCACATCCTGGGAAGCAACGCAGACAGAATGTTAATATAAACCATCACCGATTATTTGCGTGAGCATAAACCCACTCTGAAGTTATTTACGGTAACAATAACAGTAAACTGTATTTTGACCCAAGCAATGTAGATATTGCGAAATACTGGACTATGTGGATGTAATAGTTTGCTTGGAGTGGACAAAACAAACCACCCATTATCTGATGCAGTTTGACAATGAATTCTAGAGAAAACAGAATCTGAAATTCGTTTAATTGAAAAGATTGATGTAATGTTTTCGTGTTCCCATGTTTTCGATGCCAAAAAACGATTCTGAAATGAAAAATGCTCCACGGTATTTATCACACCGAGCTGGTAGAGCAGAAGAGGAGAATGAGGCACATGTTTGAAATAAAAGCAAGCCTTGGCTAATACACCACTGCTTCTAAAACAAGCATTGGCCGTGCAGCCGTGAAAGGCACACAGCCGCGCGGCAGTGAAAGTGATCGCGATCACGGGCGCAAACGGCAGTTGTGTGCGCACGCATTCACGCGCGCTAGATAAAAGAAGCTGCATGCCAGATGGGGGTAGGGAAAAGCTTTCACGAGCGCTTAATTAAAGAAGCCGCAACAGCTGTGCACGTCGAGCGCGCTTGTGCGCGTTCTAGCAAGGTGATCGCCGGCAAGTAGCCTTTCTCAGAGCCCTATTAAATGTCCCGCCCAGAGTAGCGCATGCACTGGCTCAGGCAAGACCTGAAAATTAATTTGATTTGTAAATGGTGCACATATAATTGGGCCCTTTGGCCGAGTTTATGCTATATAAAACTACAATAAAGAACATAACCTTCTGTTTGCTCATTTTGTAAAAATCTGCAAAACCTGGAACTTATTAATGAGAGGTTCTTTATTCAATAATAAAAAAAAGTCTGTATTCCTTAACATGGCTTGTCTTCCTTTGTTTAGTTTTAACTATCAGTCACGGATCATTAAAGAAGCTTTAGACCACATTTTAAACTTTTCACCTTACGTTTACTTTTCAAACTTTTAAAGTACATATCCATCAGGGGAGAAAATACCAGCTTTAGGTGTTTTTTTTTCATTTTCATACTGGCAAGGGCATTACAATACTGGTAATGTTGGTTTACAAAAACAGCCATATCAGGAGTTGGGGTGTGAGAAGTTGGCCTGATATATGATGTTTCCAATTCTGGAACCACCTTGTATCAGTCCAAACAATCCCTTATGGTGTTTGGTTGTAAGTCAACCTTATAGACAAGCTATCTTAATGGTAGCATAGACTAAGCAGCCTTAAAGGCTAAACTCAAGAGGTCGTGTTAAGCGAGCTGTTTTACCAATCACAATCCTGTAATATCAAATGAAAGGACACCACACAAGTTTATATTATAAAAATATATGTGTTTAGTACTAAAATAATCCCCAGTACTCTTTATGAGCAAAGGGGCACAAGCGTTAAATCAAAAGCACAGTATAACATACAAAGTTGCACAATTATGGATGAGGGCGGGTGGCCACTCAAACCATATATTAAGAAAGTGGTATAAGATACCAATCGAACAGTGGTTAGGCCTAGGGCCTAGGGAATCGCTGGGAGCAGTCGGGACAAGCAATGCTGAAGTCGGGAAAAGCCAGCGGGATTCGGGTGCAGCGCTTAAAGCACACGCATGCACCAATGTAAAGTCAATGGTGCGTAAAAGTTACACAAATAGAGTAAGGATACTTCCGCTGAACCTAGATGGACAAAACTTTAGACACAGACCCTAGAGGTGTGTACCAGTGTGGGAACACCGGCGTTGCAATGTTACCTCACCCACAGGAAGCGGGTGCATAGGGTCGAAGTGGCGTCGGGTTTCGTCACGCAGGTTCTTGGTGCTTGAAGCTGAAGATGCTGCAGGTGATGTGAAGGAGAAGTGTCCGGTGTGATCCAAGGGTGGATCAGAGTAGAAAAGTTCCCTGAAAGCAGAGGGGACAGAGTCTGGGTCACTCAGCAGTGACCAGGGTGGGACCAGGGTGGAACCAGGACGGAACCAGGCAATGTCGGGCGCAATCAGGTGGTCGTAGAGGAGCTTCTCTCCGCTGCCACGTGGGCTCTGGGGCATCTGCGACGTCCAGGAGTGGGTCACGAGCTGTCCCACGCAGGCTCTCACCGTCGGCACTGTCGGCTTCAAGATCGGAGTCAACAACACTTGTCAAGAGCAATCCACGCAGGACTGGAAGATTGCTTTTCACTCGGACCAGGAGGGTCAGAGCGGGGGCTCCTTTTCAGAGGAGCTGGTGCAAGTCTGGAGCAACCAGAATCGCAAGTCTGTTTTAGGTTTTCGTCGGCACAGGGGCCACAAGCCAGCTGGCAAGTGACCGGGCCAACGCATCGAGCCAAAGAAAGCAGAAGGGCCCACGCAGCACTCGTCAAGTGTAGAGGGGTGAGCTTCGGTGCAAGAGTGGCTCAGGGTTGGGGCTTCTCAAACCCCGGTGTACAGCTTCGAGGGTCACTCGTGGGCTGCACAGTCAGCGTCTTGTGGTCTTTTCAAGATAGCGTACCCCACGCTTCTGGTTGCTCCACAGGTCTCAGCTCTGCCGAGACTGTGGATCGGGCTGTAAAAAGGCAGGCAAGCTTGATCTCGTCGATCTGTCGCTCGAGTTCCGGCGGGAACTGCAACAAAGCAAACGTCGAGGTGCTGGATGGTGCCTGTTTGCACAGGGTGGTCACTCCTTGACCACAAGGGAGATTCTTCAGTCTTCTACGTTGAGTAGGATGTCGAAGGGTCCAGCGTTTCGTTTGAAATGTTTCATCAGGATAATCTGAGTGCGTTAGCACTGCTCCCATTCTTATACCAATCTAGGGGGCTGGATTACCTCCTAGGTCCCCTCCTATGGGTGGGACCCAGGAAGGGGTTGAATACACCCCTTTCCTTTAATCCAGGCCGCGCTGGGACAGGAGCTGGTGTGCCCCAGAACCGGTTTGGCTGGAATTTGCAAGGGGCAGCCTTGTGCTCCCCAGGCAGTGTCTGGTTTCTTTCAACCCTCCCTGCTACAATCCACTATCTCCTGTCTGGGGTGGTGTAACACCTCCCTGTGACAGGAAAGCCTTTGTTCAGGCCTCCTGTGCTGAGTTTCGGTCGGCAGCAGGAGGTCAGACTTGTGTCTGTGGCAGAAGCATCCATTTTGTGGATCTGAGGCTCTTTTAAAATCAACCGCGTTTTAGCAAAGTAACATGTCGTCTCCCTCTAGAGGGGTGGAATGCTACCCCCGTCGCCAGGACTGGTGAGGGGGTAGTATTCCAAATCGTATGACACCTTACACAACATGTTTAGATAAAGCCAAACCAAAGTTAACATATAACCGCAAGGATTATAATGCACTTAAGAGTATATGGTATGGCATTATCCCGGAACAGCTTAGGGAATTGGTCCTGACAGCTGCAGACAGGCTCAGCTCATGCTAGAGCACCATCTCACATAAAACCAAGCACTCTGCCCCCATGATTGTTAAGGCCTGCCATAGGAGTGGCTTATAGGTTTATGTGTGTCCAGTTAGGTTTAGATATAGGCATACTATATCTAAGCAAGGGGTGATTACACCACCTTGCCCCAGCTGAGTGATCAGCCAGTTGTGTCAATTTTGGATAGCCAGCCAGGGGTGGCAAAAGATATGCTGCAGCCCCTGGTAGGCCTTGGAAGCACCTATGCACTGGGCTCCTATAGTGCACTGTACAGGGGCTGATAAGGTGACCCAAGCCAATTCAGTTAATCACCTAGGGTACATGCAATCCATTTTACAGAGAGAGCAGATAGTTGGCCTGGTTCCCTGCTAATCAGGGCCCCAGGCCAAGTCGAAAACCAGCTAAACACAAGGCAAAAAATCTGGGGTAACCATAGTCAGGTAGCCACCTTCCTACATGGGGCCTTTGGGCCACTATTTCACCCTGCCAAAATGTAGTGCTTCTAGTTTTCAACAATGTTTCTCGCTCAGTGAGCTTTAAAATACATAATTTATCAACCATTTCTCTAAAAATTAGCCAGATGAGATGAGTCAAATGCTGTTTATGAACAGGCGTGATCCAGGAATGTGGTCTTTTTGGGGGAAGTGCCCAGGCCGAATTGTGGTCCCAATCTGACCCCACTACACACAGACTCCAACCTGGTCCCCAGCTTCACTAAGGCCCTTATGCCACATCCTCTCCTCACTAGAAGTGCTTCATGGTTAGTAGTTAATTCTGTTATAGGCGGCACTAATAGGAGCAATGGGCTGGTGCAAGCTGCCTCCTGACGAGAACCCCAGCACTTATTTTTCACAAATTAACCCCTCCTCTGAACAGCTAAGTTTCTGCACACAACAGCCCCCGCAGATCTCATTTCTTCTTCAAAACGATGAGATGAATGTGCTCTTGAAAACAAACACAATATCTGGGTTGTGTTCAGCCTCGTGGGATCGAGGTGACCCTTGATCTTCGAGGCTTCCTGTCGGAAGATCACCAGTGCTCTGCTTGCCTATCACGCTGAGATTGAGGTCCTCCATTCAGATACACCCGCGCCAGCGCCTTGAGACCTCACAGGTGAGTAGAGCGCTTTACAAAGCCCGGTTGAGTGATGGAGACATGTGGCGCCCAGTAAGGCACCTTCACACTCTCGGACACACCTCCCCCAGCCTTCTTTACAGCACCTCCTTCTGGCTGTCCCATCCCATCCCTGGCACCGATTCCTCTAGCACAACTCTCACAGAGCCCTTCAGGGCACCGCCCTCTCCTATGGGTCACCACCACCCAACTCTCCTTCACAATGCATGCCGCGGATGTGCATGAGCTGATTGTGGACGAACAACTGGACCTTCTGTTCATTACGGAGAGTTGGTTGAATCCCTCCTGTGCTCCAGTGGTCGAATTAGCTATACCACGGGGCTATAAGATCTGCAGGTCTGACCGCACGTTGGGCAGAGGAGGTGGCACTGTCGTAATCTACAGAGAAGGGTGGACGCTCTCTATGGAGTCCACAGCGGAAATCCAGGAAGGCGAGTTCCTGGAATTTTCATTGGCCATCTCCCCACATTTCACTTTGGGGGGGGGTCTTGGTTTATCTCCCCCTGGGCCCGCCGGGCACTTTTTTTTTAACAAGACCTTTATTTACCATTTGCAGACAGTACACAGCTTCTGGCCTACAACCTCAGGGGCCGGCCGCCACCTTATCTCATGTACGTAGTATTTTCTTGATTACACAGCCCATGTGCCGCCATCCCAGAGGTGCTATACATTTACGTGTATAGTTGGTTCGCGATCAGAATGCGGATTCGTGTAGGTCTAATTTTGTATTTTTTAGAATAAACCATATTAACATGAAGTTACCACATTCGGTCATCAAGTCTACAAGAAACGGGTGTAGCACCCCTAATCCGGCTTGCAATCGCCAAGCCGGATGTTTTGTGTGAGCAGATCTAAGACCACTTAGTTTGCTGTTACAGTTTTCTTTCATGGTAGGGTGATTCCATATGACGATAAAATGTTACAGATTGATCCTCCCACCCTCCCCTCCCCTTCCCACTCATGTATCTAGTTATGTCCTTGGGTCTCTATCTAGACCCCCACTATCCCTCCCCTAGTCGTCCTGACCCTCCTCATCTGATGTCAATGTATCTTCTTCCTCCAGAGGTTCACATATATGTCCCCCCTGAAGACGTTCCATGGGGTCCATATCTTGTTCCATTTGCGTGGGCACGCTCTATTGGTGTTTACTGTCCTCTCTATTATCATGACCCTATCCATATTTGAGCACCATTGTGTTAGTGTTGGGGTGTCTACTGCTCCCCATTTTTGTGCTATGTCGCGTTTAGCTATTATCCTACCTATCATGGACCATTGTTGTCCGTGTCTGGAAAGGTCATTGGGCCCCCATATGTTTAGCAAGCATTTCCGTGGTTCAGGAACCAGGGATATCCCCAGTGTTTGTGATATGGTACGCACGATTTGTCTCCAGAACTCCTGAATGTGAGGGCATTCCCAGATAGTGTGAAACAATGTCCCCTCATCTCCACAACCGTGTAGACAATATGAATGTTGTGCCCTCTGTATTGTGTGGAGCATCTTCCTCGTATAGTACACCCTATGTAGGATTTTAAGCTGTACAAGTCGAAATTTTGCCAAGATGCCCACCTCCTTAGGCGACGCTAGCGCTTCGTTCCATTCGGACTCGTCCATTTCCCCTAGGTCCTCCACCCATTTGGCTCTCAGTTTTATCGTTGGATCCGCTAGGTTATTTATCAGCTCACGATACGTGAGTGACGTCGCCCGCTCCTGCATATAGTCTGTGAGGAGGCGGTCCTCGAGGGGAGATGCCTCTGGGACTTTCGTGCCACGTGGAATGGCTGTCAGAAGAGCGTGTCGCACCTGTATGTATCGAAACAATTCCGTGGGCCCCAGCTCATACCGCTGCCGCAGCTGGTCAAAGGGGGTCACCGTGTCTTTTTCCCACAGATCTCCCACTGTGGACAGACCAATGTTGTCCCACAGTGTGAAACCCTTACTGCGTCTCAGGTTACCCAGGGCCTGCGTTTCCCACAATGGGGTGAGTTTTGAGTTGCCCCTTCCATCCCAGTTTTGCCTTAGCTGTATGCCACAGTGATGCAGTAAGCTTTGTGGGCCCCGTGAGTGAGCGCACTTTTCTTTGGTCATAAAGAGGTGCCAGTATGTTGTTGGTAGCCAATTGCTCCCTGTCCGCCTTGTATGCTGGGTCTTCCTGAGGTGTATGTAGCCACTGGTTAATGGGTTTTAGTTGGGCGGCCCAGTAGTAGAGTTGCAGGTTCGGCAATGCAATCTCGCCATCGTACCATCCCCTGTGCAATTTTGCCTGGGCTATTCGTGCCAGGCGATTGTTCCACATGAGGCCGGCCATCAACGCGGATACCCTCCCAAAGTATCTCGTATCTACCGGGTACAGTGTATTTTCTAGGATATACAAAAACCGGGGCAATGACAACATCTTGTACAGTGCCGCTCTGCCCAACAATGGCAGCGGCAGCGCCGCCCAGAATTTAACGTCCTGTTTCAGTCGATCCAACGGCGGTGTTAGGTTCTTCTGAAAGAACTCAGCTGGATCTTTCGTAATATGGACACCTAGATACCGAAAGGAGGACCCTGCCACTTTTAGGGGGCAATTTTCGCTCAGTGTGGGGGCCGGGCCTTGTAGGACATATTTCCGACTTAATCCAGTTCAAAGTATATCCCGATATTTTCCCCTGTTCATCGCACAGAGTCAACAGCGCCGGTATACTGTGTTCCGGCTCCGTCAGGTACACCAGCATATCATCTGCGCATAGAGATAGGCGGTCTTCCCACCCCTCCGACCAGGTGATCCCTTTCAGCAGTGAGGTTGAGCGTATCTGATTCGCCAATGGTTCCAGTGCGATCGTAAAGAGCAATGGCGTCAGGAGACAGTCCTGACGGGTTCCCCGCCCTAGCCGGAATGTTCGAAAAAATATGGCCATTCGCCACCACCTGTGCTACAGGTTTAGTGTATAATAGCCGGACCCAGGCCACGAATTTAGGGCCAATTCCCATATGTACCAAGACTTCAAATAAATACTGCCATTCCACCATGTCGAATGCCATCTTTGAGTCAAGCGCCATTATGACTGCTTTTTCCGATAATGTGTCCGCTCTGGCAAGCACACTGTTTACCCTGCGTAGGTTGAGGGCGGTGTTCCTATGTGGCATAAAGCCTGACTGGTCGGGGTGTATGAGTTGCGGGAGATGAGCCATCAGCCGGGTGGCAAGGAGCTTAGCCAAGATTTTAACCTCGGCATTGAGAAGGGAGATAGGGCAGTACGATGTACACTCTTCCGGCTCTTTTCCAGGCTTGAGGATTGAGACGATGGTCGCTGTCCGTTGATCCAACGGAAGTTCGGCCCTTTCCAGACTGTCTGTGTACATAGCCAACAAGGGCCCACTGAGTCCCTCCGACGCAGCCTGATACCATTCTATCGGGATAACATTTGGTACCGTTGCCTTTCCCGTCTCGATAGCATGAATAGCCCTTTGTATTTCCTCCTCTGTGATGTCTGCCTCCAGTTCATTTATTGCTTCCGGCGTCAGTTTCTGATGGGGGATGTGTCCTAGCGCTGCGCGGGCCATCTCTGCTGAGACTTCAGTGTCCGGTGTGTACACTCTCTCAAAATAATCAGCTAGGGTCTCCACTATCTCTTTGGGGCTCGTGTGCACCATTCCCTGCTTGTCACAAATGCGCTGTATACCTCTGGCACTACCTCCCCTCTTATCTAGCCAGGCCAACATTTTCCCTGCCTTATCCCCTATGTCTAGGCTGTCCTGTTTTCAGTTTCTATTTTTGGTAAATTCTGGTGGGGTTTTTTCAGTGTTTTCAATATCTTAAAAAACAGTTATCAGTGGTTACACATTTTCACGCCACTAAAAACAACAGAAAAAGTGTTTTTCTGGTGTTTATGGAACGTTTTGCTTTCATCATTGCTTGCTTTCTGCACTGAAAGAACATGGTATATAGACAGTGTACGTATAGTGTATATGAGGTCCAAAGAGATTTTTGCAAATTAATCTTATTGTAGCACCCCATACAATACTTCTTCAATGAGTCTTTGGTCATGTGCGCTTGCGCTTTCCTTCCCATGTAAACTTCTGAGAAAAGGCCCTCTCAGCATTCATAGCCACTTGGGCTGAGAACCGTCAGCTAAGGGGCACATTTGCGATGACTCTTACTTTGATGCCACATAAAGCACGAAATGATAAATATTAGCATTTTAGTTCCTGGTCATAAGAAAACAGTGCACCAGAATGGACTAAAAAGTCAATAGCATCCCTCATTAACTCTGAAGATTGTAAATATGCTTTCAGCATACCATCTAAGAAGTGGCAAGGATCTCCTACAGGGAATCACTTCAGCTCGGGTATCAATTTTGACAAGTCATCACACACATTTTTTATTTATGTAGCTGAATCACTACAAATACAAACAATATCACTCCAATCTTTGTTGAACTTGGAAAGAACCTTTTTTGCAGAGCATAACAAGTGACACTGCGTTCCATATTTTCCAGAAGTCTGGTGTCACGTTTTCACCACTATCCCAGATGCTTGGTGATATATATACTTGTCACTATACCTTGCATTTAATGTTTAAAGCCTGAGGTGTTGGAAATTACCCTACTATCAATACTGACCTACTAGAAACTATGGTCTGATATATTAAGGATTTTTACCCATTCTCTGTGGGCAAATGTGATGACACATATTAGGAAAGGTTTTTATGAAACTAGCCATTTTACCTATCAGTGAAAGAATGAAATGCAGCCAAAATATCAAATGTGAGTTTGATATGTCCTGATTCTCTACAGTTTATATAATAATTAAACTAAACCTAAAACGTGAAACTAAACCCTGCATCTTTAGTCCAAAGGCCATAAAACTGAAAAAAGTAAAAGGAAGAAAAAACAATATTTTTGTGGCATCATTAAAGAACAAAACTCAAGCAGAATAATGTTAGCCAGTCTTTCTTACTGCTAGCTTGTAAAACAAAGTTACATTTTATTGACTCCTTCAGTAAGAACAAAATGACTCTTTCACTTCCTTTTTCCTTTCTTTGAATGGTATTTAGTTTGTGGTTGTGGAGGTGTTTTTTCAGTGTTTATATGTTTTCACCGGTGAGGGCTATTTTTCTTTCAGTTGGGTTTTATCAGTTAAAATAGGTTTAAACCTAAAACCCCACAGCCTACCTATGTCGTAGATTCTGTAGGTCGACTCCGCTACCTGGGTCACTGACTGCTGCTTTACATGTTCCCTAAATTGCTGTTGCTTTAGGAGCATGGCATGGGACGTATCTGGTGTAGGGCTCGCTTCGTGCGCCACAGTTGCGTCATGTAGGGCCAGCTCCAACTAGGACAATTCACGCTGTCGCTCTCTTTTATGTCCCGTTATGGACGTTATAGCTTGTCCTCTTAGCACCGCCTTGTACGTCTCCCACAGGATAGCGGATGACTGTACTGACTCAGTGTTTTCTGCAAAATAGTGTGATGTCGTCGTTTTGAGTGTCTTTCGCACCTTTGGAACCTTGAGGTACGAGGCGTGTATTAGGTAAATTCTTCTACGTGATTTCTCCTGCGTGGATATGTGAGAGTGACCCGGGAGTGATCTGATATCCCCCTAGGGTGTATATCAATAGTATCTACGTGTTGTACCCCACCACCCAGCGCTAAGAAATAGTCAATCCGTGACAGGCTATTGTGGACTGTGGAGTGGCAAGTGTACTGCCTCGCGGCAGGGTGTGCGTAGCGCCATATGTCGATTAGTCCCATTGCGGTCAAGAATCTCTGAATATGGGAGGGGCCCCCCGCTTGAGGCACCGCCGGGAACCTATCCACTAGGGAATCCACTGCTGCATTGAAATCCCCTCCGATTATGTCCCCCTCGGGTAGGTCCAATAAAAATTCACCTAGCGCTGGTAGCGTGACCGAGTGCAGTGCTTGGGGGGACGCATACGGATACCACATTCAGGAGCCTCCCCTCCCACTGCCCCTGGAGCGCTGCGAAGCAACCCTGTGAGTCTATCTTAGTGCTCAATGTGATGAATTGTGCAGACTTCTTTACTAATATGCCCGTGCCCCTAGAACCCGTGGTAAACTCCGAATGTACCGCCATTTTGTAGCCTTCCCTATCAAGAGCCTTGGTGCTCCCCGGTGAGGTGTGTCTCCTGGAGGAGTACCAAAGCCGGTCCCTGCCTTCTCACCACGTTCATCACTAGCCCCCTCTTTATCTCATCTCCCAGCCCTCTCACATTCCATGACATGAGTCGGAGAGGCACCACTCGTAATCTCAGCAGCCCCTCCTCAGTTGCCTGTATTTGAGTGTCTTGCATTGTCTGTCCTATGCCTATGATAGTGTAAGTCGGATCTCACTCCTGGGGTGTACCCTCCATTTGCCTGGCCTAAACCATTCATGTATTGTTTTACGATATTCGACCTTACTCGTGGAACTTCAGTAACTTCTAAACAAACTCTCCCCTCCTCCCCCCCTCCCTGCCTCCCTGCTTAACGGGCTTTCAACCGCCCGCCTCCCCAACATAGCAGAGTGCTTAACCCATCCCTCTAACAGTTTACTTGCGCGCTGGGGTGGAGTGTCCTCCGGAGCAGGCGACATCCCTGCCCTCCTCCGAGCTCCCCAGGCCAGTGTCCAAGCGTGTCCATTCTGCAGAGTTCTTCAGTTTACAACATTGTGGCTAACACCAAGAAGTCAGGGTTCTACTCCTCCTTCCGCTCCCTGGAATTCAAGCCTTGGTGACCTGTTCACTCCCCCTCTTCCGGACAATTGTGATCCCGCTTGGCTATTGTCCTGGTGGTTTTGGGTATTTTTATTTGAGCGGTGGGATTACCCTGCGGCCCTCCAGCCCGCCAACCAGTTCTGAGCCATCTCAGGCGTTTCAAAGAACCAGACCTTATCTTCTGCTACCACTAAGATGTGCCGGGGACAGCGTGGAATTTTGGATTTGAATGGCTGGAGACACCCTCGCTGCCTGTAGAATGGTATCCCGGTCGCGAAAATTAAAGAGTCGTGCCAGGATTGGTCTCGGGGGGGCCCCCGATTTCGGTTTCCCACCGGGTACCCTATAGGCCCTCTCCACCGAGAAGTGTGAGAGGCCCTTGGGGTTTAAGTGCGTCTTAATCAGTTCTTCCACGTAGAGATCCATTGCACCTTTACCTTCTGATTCCGGAACCCCCAGTATTCGGACATTGTTCCTCCTCGAGCGCCCTTCCTGATCATCCATCTTGTCTCTGAGGGATTTGTTTTCGGCAACCATCTTCTCCATCGCCACTTGCAGCTCCAACACGTCTTCCACCAGGGATTTCGTCACCACCTCCACTTGCTTCACACTCTCGTTCATTTTTTGGAGGTCTGCTCTAATCAGGGTGACCTCTGTGGCCGTAGATCCCACCGTGGTTTGTACCTGTGTCAGGGCACGCATCACATCTTCTAGCGTTGCCTTTTTCGCCCCTTCCCCTTCTTGTGCTTTCCCCGTGGAGTTGCGAGGTTCCGCCTGGGGAGGGTTATTTCTGTCGTAGGCAAACTGGTCTAGTTTGGCCTGTGTTGAGTTGTGTTTAGAGCACCTGCCCGCCATGGTCTTTCCTGGGTCCGCCTCGCCCCTTCGCTGTGCGTTTGCCGTGTCTCGAGGATCTTCCTGCGAACCACTTTCTCTCTTCTCCGACCGCAGCCTCCGGGTCGTTTGAGGGCCGTTGCTTGCCATTGCGAGACGTGGGGCGAATCGGCACTATGGGATATGTCCCGGGTTCTCAAGGAGCGCTTCTCCTCTCGTGGTGTGTGGATGTGGTAGCAACACTTTCACCAACGTTTCCTCCACAGTCTCGTGTGGGTGGTGTGGGGGGGGGATCCCCAGGATTGCTATGTCTTTGTGAAATGGGCCCACTGGCAGCGTCCTCGCGTTAAACTGATTCTACCTGCCCAAGACACAGTTCACTATGGCCACCTCTCCTTCTCTTCCGGACCCCTCCGCGCCGTGGTACTTCACGGTCTTTCAGGCTGAGCCTACTGCCAAGAGTCCCCGGTCCCCTCGCAGCTGTTATAGCTGCACTCTAGGTTCTGCTGACTCCCTCCTGCTCTGCAGCACTGTCCAAGTGTGTCAGCGCGTCCCCAGTGCCTCAATTGCGGCATGTCCCTGCCCAATGTCTGTGTACCTGGGGTCGAGTGGAGGAGCGGACCCAATTGCTGGCCAGATGTTATTTAGGCGTCTTGCACCTTATCAGCTGGACCCCGTTACATAGCGGCCCCTCTCCGTCCTTTCCCGTCAAGGTGCTTCAGTTCACGCCTCT
Organism: Lissotriton vulgaris; assembly: GCF_964263255.1. NCBI lineage: Eukaryota > Metazoa > Chordata > Amphibia > Caudata > Salamandridae > Lissotriton > Lissotriton vulgaris. Next base: position 945,818,267 of record NC_141699.1, on the reverse strand, counting down.
CCCCTCCACCCCGATGCTGTCTCCAAGTTGCCATGCAGGTGGGGGCTACAGCGCTGCCGCACCCTCCTGCTGATTATCAGCCTCCCGCTGGGTCCCTTCTGACTGTCCGTGTGGGCCACGCTTCACTCCCACCACTCGTCTGGGACTTCCGAGCTGTAGCTCTGCTTTCCGCCGCCCGACCGGTCTACGTGCACGTCCTCTCCCTCTGCTGGTCTTTGGTCGGCGGCCGATGTTGCTTAGACCCCTCCGTCACCAGCTCCACTGTTGGTTTCGGTTTCTGCGCTCGTTTCCGGCGCCGGGGCCCCGCCGCACCTTTACTTCCACCCGGACGGCTGCTGAGGGATAGTCCGCTGCTCACCGCCGCTTTCAGGCCCTGCAGGATTCTGTTTCCTCGTTTCCCGGTGTCCACCGGCGTTTGTATTTTCCCTGCTGGGCACTGCTTGGTCCTCGACCCGGTTTGCCCCTTCGGAGTGTTTATTGCGATGGATTAACGTGCCAGATTGCCGGGGGATGTCGCCTCGCTCCTAGAGCTCCTCTGTTAAGCTGCCGCCATGATCGGCTGCTCCAGCCGGGCACTTTTATTAAATCTCTCGAGGAGGTTATAACCTCGCGAGCAATTAGGTTTCCCAAATTCCTGATGTTAGGCTACTTAAACATACACCTGGAAACTTACTGGCCCCAGGGACTAGGGACTTGCTAGACCTTTGTACTCTGTCCCACATGACACAGCAGGTTCCCAACACTACTCATAAATGTGGTCACTTGTTAGACCTAGTATGCTCTAATTTCAAACTTACCATGCAGGACCCACAGCCGGTCACCTGGTCGGACCATTATTTGATCTGCTTTTCGTGGGACTTAGTCAGTGCCTCCTCAGATGTAGGGAAAGCCCTTGGTCCACCCGCAAAAAAGATCAATATCCCAGCTCTGTCCACAGCGCTGTGTCGCTCGCTCCCAGTCAAAGCTTCTGATCTCGAGGGAGCAGTGGAGAGTTTCTCAGACTGGATTACCCAGACTTAACTCTCTCCCGCAACCCTCTGCGAGCTGTCGCTCGCAAGGCTCTCCCTCGAAGCCATGGTTCACAGACCACTTAAAAACATTGAAGGGATGTAAGAAATTAGAACGGGATTGGCGTCTGAAGTACTGTCCCCGGGCTAAGGCTGCACTCCGCTCCGCCCAGAGAGAATACTATGCTGCTATTAGAGAAGCTAAGGGCAACTTTTTTGCAGACAGAATAGCAAAAGCCAACAACAGCAAAGAAATATTTGCTATTGTCCATAGCATTATGTCACCGCAGGTGAAACTTTCCACCCCGCCCACCTCGTCCCAATGGTGCGAGGAGTTATCCACCTTCTTCACCACTAAGATCCACAAAATATAGGCCAGCCTAAGATCTACAGCCCCTATCCAACACTTTCCCGTCCTACCGCCTGCCCGGAGCATCAACTCACCTAGCCAAACTTTCTCACACTTCTCTCTGGCGGAGGGAAAGGATGTTTTAGCCATTTTGAAATCTCTAAAACCGGGCTCACCAGCGGACCCTTGTCCCGTGAGGGTTCTGAGTGGGGTGGCGGAGATAATTTCTCCTGCTGTTGGGGCGCTTGTTAATGATTCACTTCAATCGGGTAGAGTGCCGCAGCAATGGAAACATGCCAAACTCCTCCCCCTCCTTAAGAAGCCCTCAGCAGATCCCTCCCTTCTGTCTAACTACTGCCCCATCTCTCTTTTCCCGGACTTAGCGAAGGTGTGCGAAAAGGTGGCCTTTAAACAGCTGGAGAACTTTGTCGAATCTTCTGGTGCTTTGCCCCATCTCAATCCGGGTTTAGGACATCCTTTAGCACGGAGACAGCGCTGGTGGAGATCACGGAGGCTATTAGACAGTGCCTGGATGCGGGCGGCAGGGCGGCGCTGATTTTGTTGGACCTCTGCCGCGTTCGACACGGTACCCCACCTCCAGCTTCTCTCCAGGCTGTCTGACATCGGCATTACTGATGTGGCCCTGTCCTGGGTCAAGTCCTTTTTGGACAACCGCTCCCAACAGGTGTGGATGCCCCCCTTTTTTTTCATTCTCCAGTCCAGTAGCCACTGGGGTACCATAGGGGTCAACACTGAGCCCCCTGCTCTTCAACATATACCTTACCCCTTTGATCTACTTGGCAGAGAAGAGAAGCTGGGTGCCAAAATTATGGCTTATGAAGATGACACCCAGCTTCTCTTCACCTGGAAGGGTGATGATCTCCAAACTGATGTGGCCCAGCGCTGCTTGTCTTCTGTATTTGCCTGGTTGGCTCAGGCAAGCCTCAAATGCAATGAGGACAAATCTGAGATACTCCTCTATGGCCAATTCCCTTCTGCTTTCAGCGAATCTCTCTGGCCCATGGGGTTCCCATGCCCCAGTGGCGATTGCTGTGGCGCCAAGAACCTGGGAATCTGGTTCGGAGCAGACTTAAGGTTCCATGAACAGATTAAGCGTCTCTCAGGGACGTGCTTTGGCGTGCTCAAAGCCCTAAGGAGGTTTTTTCCCCTGCTTCCCCGTTCTGCCAGGGAGACTGTGGCCAGGGCACTTATTCGGTCATGCCTGGATTATGCCAATGCCATATACATCGGCATCCCTGGGTACCTCCTGGGGAAGTTGCAGGTTATGCAGAATGCAGCTGTCAGGCTCCTGTTAAACATCTCTAGGAGAATGAGCGTTCGCAAGCAGCTCAATAACTTGCACTGGCTTCCGGTGGCGCAGTGAGTGCACTTTAAAACACTGACCCTGACTCACAAAGCTCTCCACGGTCCATGTCCATCTTATATGAGCTCTAGGTTTGCGTTCTACTTTACCAGTCGCTCTCTCCGCTCTGCCTCCCAAAGACGGCTGGTCATCCCCAGGTTTCATCGAGCCCGACTTGGGGGCAATCTTTTGTGGTCAAGGCCACCACCATGTGGAGTGCTCTGCCTGATTTTTTTCGACACACTAAAGAATTAGCCACCTTCAAAAACTCCTCAAAACACACCTGTTCAAGCAATCTGTGTAAACTCTCTGTCCTTTCTGTCACTGACCTCACTCCTCGCCAGGATACTTCGGAGTAGCAGTGCGCGCTACAAATCCCTATATAACATAACAATGCTCTAAAAAAAAAAAAAACTCATTCAGAGGGTTGAAATGTAATGCTATCTCAAGTTTTGGTACTAATCTCCCCAGGTTCCTGCCTGTAGTGACACACTGTTCTATTCGTCCAGCATGAAGAATTCAGTGTAAAATGACCTTTGGACAAGTATTTTAAATCTCGTATTCCACCGACACATTAATTATGCGCCCAGTTCCAGTTTTCAGTCGAACTCTTACACTTTTATTCCTAAAGTAATAATCCGGTAAAGAAACTACAACTTCCAGAAAGTAAAGTACAAAGAGCAAAACTTGGAGGTCGCACACCGAACATGAGACGACGACATTGCCATACAGACACGCGCCTGCTTGAGCCCCCCTCGCTATGCGCACAACGCCCCTGGACTGGGGAAATGCTCGAAATTACCCAACTCAGATACCCACAACTTTTAAAAAGCAATAAAAAGCACTGCTCCAGTCCGGGGCAGCTTTCATTTAGCCTGCTGAGGGCACAAACGCAAACACGGCATGAACAGAAATTCTTACCCTTCGGGCAGGGCCAGGGCAGTTTGCAGGATTGTGAAAATGTGCTGCCAGGGGACGTGTTGTGCCCAAGTATTTTTAGTTTTCCGACTCCCTTTCCCGTAAACAGTGCACTCATTCTGAAAGTGAAAGCAGCCTCAGCCGCCGCCTTCACAAACCAAGACAAAGTGGTATCACATGCTGCACGTTCATGACAAACTCAACTACGGCACTGGGGCACGTACGGTCTGCAAACTCTCCCTTCTTCACTCACAGTGACAACAGCAACCTCCGGTGTGTCATGAACATGGACCACAAGGAATAACTTGACTTTATCGTCCTGAAAATTCACAGAGTCATGTAAGACGTTTATCCTCCACAAGACAGCAAGCAACACAAGCCGTGAGCGTGCACATCCCGAAACCGGAAGTTCGGGAGCGTCACGCCTGTCATGGGGCGGGACTTCAGTCTTCTGCGAGAGGCCTGCGCCCACGGAGTGGATGGCCCAGGAGCAGTGGTGACGCTGGGCTCCCATGCCTGAGGGAGAGCCCTTAGGTGGCAGCAGAAGTCAGGAGTGGCGGCTGAGGCCGCTGATGCGGTAAGAGGGGCTTAATTGTGGGGGGGAGGGGGCGTGGGGGGGCGGCGGTGTGTATGTGTGTGTGTGTGTTTGCGTCTGTCTGTGTGTGCATGCGCGTGCCTTCGGCCGGCCTCAGTTACGCTGTGTGTGTGCGCGCGCGATGCGCGTCCACAGACCCTAAGCGGCTCCTGCACCGGCCTGTCTCCCTTGGGAGGCAAAACAACAACAATAGGTCTCACTGGCTACAGCGCTTTCGCGCTGCAACACCAGGCGAGACCTAAAAATGGGTGGACACACAGAACATTTGTCACACAAAAGTAAAAACATTTTTTTCTTCATTTACTTTGGCCGGTGCCAGAAAAGGCCATCAGCATGGTCCTGGAAAACAAAGGTAAAATGAAAGATAATGCCACACAGGAACTTGCATACTAATAATCCAGACGGAACGTATTTAGATACAAGGCTACCAAAAGTCAACTACCTAAAGTTAATGGCTAAAATGCTTAAATATTTATATATATTTTGAAATGACAAAAAAATGGCAAACCTCCAAATGCATGAATCATGTTCAGCCATGAGTAGATAGTTGTTAAAGTTCTATTGGGAGCTGGCAGAATTCAGAGCACAGTCTCTTCGAGTTCAAAACAGACTGTCCAAAGTATTTTCATGCTACGTGAACTAAAAATATTCCTTTCTGGTGATATATATGGTACAACCGTCCCCATGAGACTCGCTTTAAAAAGAGAGAGAGAGAGACAGACAATAGTACTGTACGGATCAATAGTTAAAAGATGAATTAATCAAAGAAGCTTGTTTTGGGATTGTAAAAGACATTTTGTGATTTACATTTGAGTGCGGACATATAGAGTATAACGCAGAGACCCCTTCGCCAAAGACAATGGATTCAGAAAAAAATGATAGACAGCACCAACTGATTGTTTATATTGGAGTTTTGCATGTCTTCAATTCTCCACTGCCACACTCAATCTGTGAACCAGTACTGTTCAGATTAATCTGGGAATTGAGGACTAGCTTGCCGCTGTCCAGTTTAAGAAATAGTCCACTTCCTGCCTTTTTAGCCCCTGTCGTGGGGATCCCTGAAGTTTGTGTCCCACTCATCGTGTGTCTGAGAGCAGGTGCTGCGTGTCTTTAAAGGGCACAACAAGCGAGACAGCGGTGCCATTTAGCAGATTGTCTCATGGTCATCACTACCCGAATTGGACACTGCCTCAGGCATCACAGTGTGAGTCTGGCCCCTCCCAAACTTCCTGCCAACTCTGAAAGCCTACAGGCAGGCTGCGGCTCTATTAGCACATTGAAAGGGGAGAGATTAGCACTCAATTAGAGTGCTCCAGGAAAGCGGACCCACTCTTGTCAGCTGCATTGCTCTTCCTTTTTGTAAATGTCAATATAAATGAGCTTGGCTTAAAGCCCATGAGCACCGGTACTCTCTTTGGACAAAGAAGCTCCAGTACTCAAGCGCCGAAATTTAGAAGTTCGGGTACTCAGTACTGGTGAGTACCGGCACATTTAAAGCAATGGCCATACAGGACGATCAGCATTAGATTACATTCGGAGTACTGCAGAGCGCCCTGCTGCTGCAGAGTGTCCATTGGTTGTCCGGGCCTTGTCTCCCCTGTGGTAGAGGCAATGACTGGGGGGGCTGGGGCAGAGGCGCAATTAGAGCCACATTTCGGGGGGAGGGGCGTCTACTAAAAATTTCGGGGTGGCTAATTCTTCTTCCAGCGATAGTCAGTGGAGATGCAGGGGCTCTAAGGAGGCGTGAAAAAACAACAAAGCCTCGTTAACACGCAGATAGTTTTTTAAAAACCGTGAAGTACTTGGGTGCGGCTATGTGTGTGCCTGGGAAGCTGCCTCATCCCGGGCTGACACACAGGAGGGGGACGGAGATGGGGGAGTCATTGGGCATTGTGCGCCTGGGCTGGGAGGCTATGGGGAAGAAAGGGAAAGCGGCAGCCGCCCACCACAAAGTTCATGACGCTGGCAGCCAAGCTGAGCTTAGGAGTTATACGTGATGATCAGTATTAAACCCGTGATGCCAATGTATCTTCCTAGAAGTACAGTGCAAAGCTAATGAAAATGCCCTTTCATACTGCGCCTCGCACCCGACAGTCGCCTACATCTCTGGAACCCTTTGTTTTGGGGTGAGGGCAGCAGATCGAAAATGCCAGTGGAAAAGTTTTTCGCTCTGCCGAGCACAGTCCTGCAGCAGGCGAGGAGGGAGAAGAGGGGGGCCATGCCTCCAACCACAACTGGAGCTTACATTTCTCATGTGAAGTACTTGGGTGCGGCTGTGTGTGTGCCCAGGAAGCTGCCTCATCCCGGGCTGACACACAGAAGGGAGGGAGGGGAGGGGGGTCAATGGGCATTGCACAACTGGGCTGAGAGGCTATTCGGAAGAAAGGGCAAGCAGCAGCCGCCCACCACAAAGTTCATGACGCTAGAAGTAAAGTGCAAAGCTAATGAAAATGCCCGTTCATACTGCGCCTCGCGCCTGTCAGTCACCTACATCCCTGGAATCCTTTGGTTCGGGGTGTGGGCAGCAGATGGAAAGTGCCAGTGGAAAAGTTTTTTGCTCTGCCGAGCACAGTCCTGCAGCAGTAAAAACAAGGTAAGGAGGGAGAAGAGGGGGCCACGCCCCAACCACAACCGGAGCTTACATTTGTTGGCAGGGTCTCACATGTCAGTCAGGGAGGGATAAACAACAAGTGGCACACTGCAGGCAATTAAGTGCCAGGAAGCAGAGGAAAACTATAGTTAGGCGCCACTGCCTCGGGACTACAAGGAAGGTACTATAGGAGCAACTGCCAACAGGAAGCAAGAAAACAACAGCAATGCCAGATTTAAACCAATCGCAAGTGGCAGAAGAAACTACATGAAGTTGAAGCCAACATACAGATTACTTTGAGTCTCACTGAGACAGCTCATGCGCTGCCAAACACGAGACCTAATGTTATTAGTGATTTATAGTCGTGTGCCGGGATGTTGGGTTTATAAGGCTACAGGGAGGAAAGTTATTATTATCATAATAAGTTTAATTTAGTGTTAATTTATTTTTCATTTGTAAATCGTTTTTTGAATGGTCGCCAGTAGTTAGTTGTAGTTAGGACCTAGTTTCCATAGGAAAAGCATTTTTTTATTTGCCAATAACTTTGGCACATTTGACGTATCTTCACGAAATTCTTAAACAAGCATTGGCATAGCCAATAGGTCTCGCTTTCGAAACATATATTTAGTTATGCAGCACAATATCCTTGGTGCAACAACATTAACTGTTGCACGATTAAACAATTATAAGGTCCCAAAGGCGAGACCTATTGGCTATGCCAATGATTGTTTTGTATTGTCAACACGTTTCAGCCACTTCATTCGGGCTTTATCTAGACAAGGCTATAAGGAACAACATAAAGCATAATAAAGAAAATCAAAACTACAGGTACCTCCAATTCAATTCCAGTGCCCATATAGCCTAAACTCAAAAGAAATAGTCAAAACATATTGTGAAGTAAAATTGCTATTAAACAAAGTCATTGATTCTAAAGCTACCAGAATGCAACATAACTGCAAAAAACCTACTGATCGGACTAATCAGCCAAGAAAAATCACAATAAACACTGTTTCCATGTGATCATCATGTTAGTGTTACAAAAGTGAATACAATTAATCAAGTGGCGTCACCCACCTTAGTGAGTGTGACCCTGCGGGCCTCAAACTTCGTGGGCACCGCCTGTCTCATGCATACATTTTATTTTTACAGAACTCACTTGTGAAGCCTCACCCAGAGGGCTCGTGTGTGCATATATCATGGTCTCAACATTCATTGCGTAGTACAAAGAAAGAGGTCCTCAATATTACTTGGACCCACCCACACACTAAAGGGGAGACAGAGCAACAAACCATCAATCTCAATCGAAAACCATTCTCAACTGAACGGCATATATGTGGATAAATACTCTATCTGACATACCTTACAACTTGAAAGAGAGCACTCGATCCCAATAAAGCATGCATACAAGTGTTCCTGAATGAGTCTTAATCATTTGTGAACCAGCAAGTCTTTACATCACACTGTGGCGACAAACATATATATATATGCCTGCTCAGTCTACCAGTGCCAACTACACCTCCGGGATATTCCAAGTACCCTTCTGCAGAGTAAAATCCCTTACCCCAAATGCACTCCTCCATGGGCACCGATATGTACCTCCTCTATTACGGGCAAACACCTTCGCCGGACCTGCGTTATGTTCATGTTTAAAGATAACCTCCCTCTGACCCTAACCAATCAAGTACTCTACGTAACTGCAATGGAGGAAATACTCCATGTACCTAAAGCACATTACTGCTTGGGGTCCCCAACAAGGAATTTTTTAATTACTAAAAACCACACAAAAGCAATAATGAAATATAAAGAAACTGCAATATTATAGCGAAATGATATCCAAAAAGTGACACCTTCCCCAGGTCCTGCGTGAGTGGAATGGAAACAAGCACAAGCGTGCGTGGCAGCAGGGGGAGGGGAGAGAGGAGGGGGCATGCGCGATTCCCTTGTCGGAGCGAGCAGCAAGGCGCGATGATTGCTAACATATGGCGCTGCTGCTCGTTCCAGCAAGGGAATCGCCAAACATGCGCACGTTGCCATTCAAAACAATGCAACACGTGCACGTTTTTGCCCACAAAGCTGTGACAATTACTATAGGACTTTTTCCTATGCAGCGCATGCGCGCTGCGTACGCGAGACCTAAAAAAGGAGTGAGTCACTCACTTCAGATGCGGTTTTGAAAGTATCAAGGTGATTTGTCAAGAGAAAAGGTTTTTTTTTCCCTGCAGTTTCCCACAGAAATTTGGAAAAGGACTACAGCCCGAACCGCTGAATGGAATTACACCAAATTTGGCAGGAAGATAGCTTATGGTCTAGAAAGCATGTTTATTTGTTATTTGGTGTATATCCGTACAGTAGTTTGAAATATATTTTAAAAAATTGTATATGTAGGGACGCAGACCCTCAGCGGACCACCCACGGTGAATCTGCAGCTCCACGCGCCACAGCAAGGTCCTGATTTGCTAACCGCAACCTGAGAGAAAGGTTGCAGCCACCATTTTATATATCAGGAAACAATCCTAGGGGCTGAAAAGTTGCTTGTAAACTAAATGAAGGGGTGAGCTGCGAGCTTTCCTGACCCCACATGTGTGATAACATTTGTGGGAAAAGCATGTTTAATGGATGTTTAATGGGCAGTAAAATGCCAGACATTTTGTTTTTTTGCTGCACTTGAGATCGGCAGATCCGTATGCTAATCCACGAATCTCGCTACAAATCAGAAACAGGACACTGAGTCAAATACATGTGTATCAACTAAAGATGGGGACACCCAGTCCGCGTAGACGCAATGTACGGGTTGTAGAAATATAACAAGCACTTACAATGCAATAGGTCTCGCATTATTAAAGTTTGAGCTATGGGCATTGTAAATGACAATGCCTTTTATTCATTTGTTTTTAAAACCTGCAATCAGTTTAATGTTCCGAGTGTGTGAAATTTATATTGCAGGCTTTTTTAAGCTTGTTAAACACTGACGAGCACACTGTGCACTATTCATTAATACACCAAATACATTGAAAGCAATCGGTGCATAAACACGCACTTTGAACGTATAGTCCTTGCTTACGATCAGCAAGGCTGGCAGTAAAAGAGACAGCCAGCCTTGCTTCTCATAAGCATGGACTATACGTACAACGTGCTGGTTTACGCAACAATGCAAATGAATAATAGGCATTTGAAAACACAGGAAGAGTAGGACTCAGAGAGCGGTATATACAACTTGTGAGGGCAGGAAGATTCACTCGGGACACCAAAAGAAATAGGCATTTCAGCAACACTCTTGGGTATGCAGATTTTGCTTGTATATTGGGTTAACCCCTTGGGGGTCCTGGTGAGATCACGCCTTGACTAAGCCAATGGACTGTACTTCACACTTATAAAGTGTTCAGTCAATGCACTACCATGAAATAAAGAATGCCTCTGCCACACAAGTTATTAGCCTGGCCCAATGAGATAGATCAGTCGTGCACTAAAGGCGGTTTTTCAACACAGTCTAAATTTAGAGTGTAGACCCAAAGAAGGAATCGCGAACAGCACTGCTCCTCGTGATGCCCCTTTCCGGAGAACCCACAGAAGTGAAAGGTCCTTTTTCATTCAACCCTTACAATTCTGTAAAACCCTTCCCAAGACAATAAGGATAATCAGCAACCACCGGATTATTCTGAAAAGTAATAGACACTTTGCTGTTCCTCCAAATATGTCACCTGATCCTAAATCTTTAATACTTCCAAGTTTTCTACCTCTAGCACAATAAGTGTTTACACTACCTATGCTTGTTTACATGCAACTAGAAGCATCAAGTAAGATCTTGCAGAGCCTAATTATCAGAGCCAACAACCAAACAAAGTTTGGTGGGTAAAGGGTATGAATTTGCAAAGAACCAGTCTTCCCAAATAAACCTACGTGAAAGGTGTCCTCGATGATAGAGGGTTGCAGAAGCACAACATTTACATAGGCATCTGTAGTAAGGAAAAGCAGGATAAATCATTTCAGTAGCAACACGTACAGAGGGTGAGTGTGTAAACAGCACTACCAGTCAGGTCTGTGAATACAGAAAGGGGATTGGGTTTCACGTACAGTGAGCGGCATGCGGGGAGGTGGTATCTCGGAGAAGTCACCAAGTTATTTTCATGAGAAGCAGAGGGAGTTGGAATGGGGTGTTGTTACGAACACCCATGACTCAGCATGGTCTGCATTGCGACGCTCCATTTTGAGGGGCCAGCTCCTCCATAGTAGGGTACCTCGCCTGATAGCTGATATTTGAAGCCGGGCTTGGTTGACGCGCACATGCTCTCTCCTCAGAGGATCTGGAACTGTCCTCCTAGGAAGAGTGTCCAGCCACATCCTGTTTACTTCATACCGATTCTAAATGTATATGCACCGTTTACTGACCGCAGCGTGTTAATTAATGGACATGTGGTGTGCTATTATATGTAGTAAATAGAGTAAAATAGAGAGGTGGCGGTAGGCAGGTGGAGAAGGGGGAGCAAGCAAGAGCGGTGAGATTGGGTGACTGAGGGAAAAAAGAGAGTTGAAAGTAAAGATGCAAGTGAGATCTGAAGCAAGAGAGGAGAGACTGAACTGGAGGGGGGGGGCAATGAGTGGATACAAGAGGGAGACCTACGGAGATATGTAGTTCAGAGTAAGGGAGGAAGTGAGGCAGAGGGAACTGGAAGGGGTTGGAGGGGGAGAGGCGCAGGAGGAAGAGGATGGAGGGGGCACATGAGAGACTGGAGAGTGACGCGAGAGAGCGTGTGAAATTGACGATTGACTTAGACACAAAGATAGGGGCAGATGAGGCCACATGGCAGGAGTGTCAGTCCAGAGATGGGGTGAACAGAAAGGAGAGATGGCCTCTGGGAGGGGGGTAGAGAAGGAAACGAGGAGAGAGTCAGGACAAGGGAGGGGAAGAAGAGAATGAAAAGCAGGAGTGGAGGGTTAATGGAGGAAAGAAGTGGAAAGAAGGCGGTGATGAGACGGTTGGAGAGAGGCCCAAGCAGGGGAGAGAGGCTGCAGAGTGAACCCAAGTGGAGAGGCACCCGGAGGTGATGGACGGGTGAGAAGATGCGGACATGGAAGGCAAGGCGAGAAAGACGGAAGGTGGGGGCCGATGGACGGTTCTATAAGAGTTAAAGAGAGGGGGCTGGAAGGGATCCAGTCCATCTGTAACTTTCAAAGTTGGTAGGTAGTCATAGTTTTGAAGATGTTTCGTCAAATCTGCAGTCCCCATTTGCCTCTATGTGCCTCTACTCACCGGCGCTGACCCTAAATGTATGTCTTAAAAGCAGCCAGTACACCCACTAAACTTGTGTCTCCGCGAAAAACCTCTCACCTTTTAATCCACTGCTCGAAGTGGATATCAGGCCTCCTTAGCACTTCCAGGTTTTCCTGGTAAAGGGTGACGAAGGCCAGCAGCTTGGGTCGGCGTGCACCTTGCTACGGGGTGCAGTATCAAGGAGCAACACGCGCTCATGCAAGTGCAATAAAGCTTTACGATGGAGACTAGGGCTTGGGAGCGCAGGGGTTGGTGTAAAGAGACAGTGGGTGATGGCGGGGTTTCTAGGGGGGGGCTTATGCTCGGAACTTCTGACTTTGGGGGGGGGTAAGGTGGGTTGGATCTCGGCATGGTTCAGGAGTCATTGGCCCCCAGGGGTGGAATGGCGGCAACAGTCTGGCAGTTTAAGACGGGGGACAGTGTGCTCGGAGCTGCCGACTTTGAGCGAAAGCTGGACCTTTCCAAGGCGACCAGTAGCTTGGAGAAGCACTCAAGATTAGGGCTACATTTGTCACTTGGACTCACCCTAAGGCTTAGTCGCAGAGAGTCGCCCAGTAAGAGTGTTGCTCGCTGCTTCTCCCAAAACACTCCATTCCTTTTGCTCATATTATAGGTTTCCCACCTTTGCCTGTTTTTCTCAGTGTTCTTAAAATGGAGGCTATGAAAAAAAGGTGGCAGCAATCCAATGTTCAATGGAGGCAGTATGGGTAAATAGTAATAAACAAGCGCTCTGACACCTTCGGGTAAAGTCTGTGCTATATAAAAATGTATATAAATGTAATAAATAAATAAAAAGAGACAGCAGCCACCGCAGCGAGCACGGAAGACCACTATTGACAACAAGCTGAGGCAGGGAGATCAGCAAAACAGAAAGCAGCTTAGTATACGGGCTGTGAGGAGACCTGGGAGGTTGGGGGCTGCCCGCGCATGCGCGCCATTTCTAACTTTCGTTATGAAGAGGGAGCCCCGGTGACAAAGCAAAGTGCGGGAGCTGAAGTCCCGGGTCCCAGGAGGGGGCCTGGGTGAAGCCCAGCGGATAGCACTATGGGGCTCCCATGCCTAAGGGGAGAGCCCAGCGTTGTGCTGGCAGAGGAGCTGGAGTGCTCTGGAAAAGCGCCGCAGCCAGCTGCTGAGCAGTTCCCCCCGCAGACCGGGTGAGTGGGGGAATCTCCATTAGTCTAATGGTTGTGCAGATTAGGGGGGGTTTGGGGGGGTGTGGGTGTGTGTGTATGCATGTGTGCGTGTATGCGCATGTGTGTGTATATGTGTGTGCGTGTATGTGTGTGTGTATGTGCGCGCGCTCTCTTGCAGGAGGCTGACTTGCCTCAGAAGCTGGACAGGTGATGAGCACAGCGTGTGGGTGTACGTGCGCGTACACCTGCTGAAATCGCCGAGAGCTCTGCGCGTGTGCCCATTCCCTGTCCCACTTCCAGAGCAAGTTGCTAACAATAGAGGCTTCGCTGGACAGCAGCTCGACCTAAAAAATGAATTATTATTAAAGTATAAAATATTTAACTACGGCACATATTGAAACACATTGTGATGCAAGATAGTAATACACGTTTGGCCAACTGAGCATGAGACTACATGTGACACTAAGTGGATAAGATTGCAGTAAATGGATAAGGTTAACTACTAATAGTTTTGCTAAACAATGTATGAATATATTGAAGATATATGTATATCTTGTGCCATATAATATAAAGCATATATATGTAGCTTTTTCTACCAGGTTTATACATTTTCGTTTTTTTCACAAAGAAAAAACTGGTCTCCGACTGTGAAAAACATGATGGTTCAATGGGAGGGCAAAGAAAGCAATTAAGTATTTCTGCTGACCGTACTTAGTGATGGAGAAAGGACTCGTAGAAAAGAGACTTGCTCGGACGCAATCCTCTCACGTAACTTCTAACCTCCTATTCACCTTGTATCGTGTAAAATTAATATGCACAACAGATGAAAAAAAAAAGAAGCTTGCCTATGCTTTTTACTAATAAGTAACTCAAGCGAGATTCTAAAATGGCTGCTAACTGAAAACAGTAGTGCACATATGTCTACTGCCTCTACGTAGTATGATGTGCTGTCGCTTGGAGGGAATTTCTTGCGCAGTTAGTAATAAAATGGCTGCTTTGAAACTCACATGCTTGGCATCTGCTTTGCTGAAAACTAAAACAAGTTATTTTACTAATGCTAATGCTGGAAAAGCATTAATAAGTAAATGGATTCACTGTATACCACCTATCTGTATTCTAACCCTATTTATTTTTGATTTTAACATTTGTCTTTTTTTACTCTTTCAATAGTACATAAAAATGGGCCTTTTGCTCGAACCAAAGTCTGTTCCCTCCTGATTGCTGCAAATGCGTAGTGCAATTGAACTGGAAGAAGTGATGTGACTCTTGAACACCGTCGAAGGTCAAAAAGGGATACATATCCTGGGAAACTGAACATGGATGGGAACCCATGAACATTCACAATTTGTGACAGTTAAGTTATGAATGTGGGTGGGACTAAAGACTGGTTAATAAAAATTAAGGGGTGGGATTTAGAACAAAGAGCCAAAAGACTATATTGGAAAATAAGTATTGGAAAATAAGTATGGTGTGATAATCACTTCCCTTTGCCTGTACAATCAGAGTTAGTATTTTTGTAAGCTTGAAACATTAATGGGTGGTACATGAATACCAAAGAGTATAATTGAGGTAGTTCTTAGCTAGTTATTTAGATAGAGATATGCTGAATGCTGCAGAGCTTGGGATGATGTCGGAGTGACAACAGATGCTGAAGAAGAATCAAATTGCAGAACCATTTATTTTAAACTAATTACTGTAAAATACTGTAAAATAAGATTGCAGAAGAATGACAAGGAGGAAGAGTGTGTCAGAGAGGGGTGCTACACAAGCGTAGGTGATAGAGAGGTCATCTATCTATCCTGTCCTGATTCCTGACCTGAAGCCTTTGGTCGCCAGATCTTTCCTTGGGAACCCTTCCCAGCTCCTTGGCCAGGGTTTGCTCTTTACACAGTACTTGGTAAATATAATTATATGTCTGTATATGTGTCTACGTTCTGTTCTCTCTATCCTTGCCTTTCCATGCATAGTCATTGCATAGTATAAATGTATGTATTTCATAGTTGTAGAATAGAATCTTCCTTCCTATGAGAGACAGAGACTGTTCTGTACTTTGTAAGTGGTTCACATGAAATTATTCTTAGATAAAGATTTAAAATATTTCCCGACACGGTGATCATTCATATTTGAAATAAAGTTGATTTATGTCATTTCACCATCCACTAGTTCAACTAATGGTCCATCGACCAAAGGAAAGAAGTTTTTGATCAGTGAAAGTTTAGGAACCAGAGGTAACTAATCTTGATATGGCAAGAAACTCATAAACATGACCCCAGCGGTTATTGCCATGTTGTTGTGAATGTGTGTATGGGCCCAGAAGAGTATATAGCGTTGGATTATCTGTTGCTGGTAAGACGCTGGATCAGTTTTCTGGTAGCAGAGCTATGGTTATTATTGACTAGTTTGGTGATCAGTATTGATTATTGATTTTGATGATTGATTATGTTTAACAATGACCGGTTACTCACCGGTAATATTCATTACTCCGAGTCGTAGCCCTCCCCGTCCCAGTCCTAACTACATGAGCATAGCTCCTCCCACCAGAAACTCCCAAGCAACTTGAAACCCATCCCTTCCCTCCAGGCCACACCCATACCCTGAGGCATATAGCCCTGTGACCTGTACCCAACAAGCACAAGAAGCCGAAACAGGGAGGGAGGGATGGGAACCTGGACTGGGACGGGGAGGGCTACGACTCGGAGTACTGAATATTACTGGTGAGTAACCGGTCATTACCTCGTCGTCAGCCCTCCCCGTCCCAGTCCTAACTACATGAGCAGATACCAAAGCAATAATCGGCTTCACTCAGTAGCAAAAAACAGACTTTATTAAAGCACAGAAAAGTCACACCACTGGAGTAGAACGCAACACAGCGTCCCCAAACCCAGCAGAATCAGTCCCCCCAACCACCAAACGATAATGGGACATAAAGGTGTGCGGAGAACTCCAGGTAGCAGCCCTGCAGATTTCAGCCATGGAAGGCCCCTGAAAACAAGCCCAGGAAGCCTCCACCCCCCGAGTCGACCGTCCCTGAACAGACCCCGGAGCCAACACACCACAGGCCTCATACGCAGCACCCACAGCCCATCGCAGCCAACGACTGAGGGTAGCACCAGAAGGCTTAAGACCCTGACCAGCCAGGCCAAAGGTCACAAAAAGGGATTCCACCTTACGAAACGGCCCAGTACGCAACAAATAGATCTCCAGAGCCCTCCGAACGTCCAAACAGTGAAGCCGCACCTCAACCTCTGAAAGAGGATCAGGACATAAAACAGGCAAAACCAGATCCGCAGAGCAGTGAAAAGAGGAAGGGACCTTGGGAACAAAGGAAGGATCAGGCCGCAGTACCACCCGATCAGGAAAGAAACGTAAAAAAGGGGCCGAACAAAGCAAGGAGCCCAACTCTCCAATCCGCCTAGCCGACGTAATAGCCACCAGGAACAGCACCTTGATCGTCAGAAACCTCAAAGACACCTCCAGCAGAGGCTCAAGGGGAGCCCCCTGCAAAGCCCCCAAAACCAGAGACAGATCCCAACTAGGAGCAAAGGACCGAATGACAGGCTTCTGTAGGAAGCAACTCCGCAACAAACGGGACACCAGGGGAACCACCGGGTCACAGACCGAACCCCGAAAGGCCCGAACAGCAGCCCACTGAGCCCGCAGGGAGGACACAGCCAGACCCAAGTCAAAGCCGTCCTTCAAAAAGTCCAAGACCAGTACCGGATCCACCTCCAACGCAGACCACCCACGCGCCGTACACCAAGACTGAAGAGAAACCCAATGCCGGGCATAGGATTTGAGAGTTGAAGGGCGCCTGGACCTCTGAATAAATTCCGCCACAGAAGGAGAACACCCCCAACGCCACAAGGTTCATCCTCTCAACAGCCAACCCAACAGCCTCAGGCGGACCAGACACTCCAGAGACAGAGGGGGAAATGACAAGGGACAAGGGACCACCGGCAACCTCCAGCAAGGCCCCACTGCCAACTTCAATAACAGAGGGAACCAAGGCCGCCTGGACCAATCCGGAGCCACCAGGATCACCGAAGCCCGATCCAATTTGACCTTCAGCAGAACACGCGGCAGCAGGGCAATAGGGGGAAAGGCATACATCAGGCCCCCCTCCCACCGGAAGGACAGGGCATCCACCCTCCAAACCTCGGCAGAGCGAACCAGAGAACAAAACGTCTCCCTCAAGGCGTTCCCCGGGGCCGCAAACAGGTCCACCACCGGGACCCCGAACCGGGCCATCAGGCAACGAAAGACTTCCTGAGACAGGCACATGTCCAACAGGGAGGGAAATACCCTGCTCAGGCAATCCGCCTCCGAGTTCAAAATCCCAGGCAGATGTAAAGCCCTCAGAGACAACAAGTGAGACTCCGCCCACAGGCCTATACTTTGAGCCAACAAATTGAGGGAAGCCACCCTCGCGCTCCCCTGGCGGTTGATATAACACACCACCACCGTGTTGTCCGACCGCACCATCACATCCCTCTGGAGGACCCAAGGCAGAAAATGAGACAACGCCAACTGAACCGCCTTCAATTCCCGCCAATTTGAGGACATCTCCGCCTCCGCCACAGACCCTGCACAGACTCCTGACCCAAGACCGCACCCCAACCCAGTTCGCTGGCGTCGGTCGTCAGGACCAACCTCACCTGGGACACAAAGGGCGAGCCCTGCAAGAGGTTCCGATCCACCAGCCACCAGGACAACTCCCGGGCGATGGACACACTCCCCGGAACCAACAGCTCGTAATTCAGAGAGGCCGGATCCCAATGCTCCAGAAGATGATTCACAAGGGGGTATAAGTGCAAACGGGCCCAAGGAACAATCATCACAGTTGCTGACATCAGCCCCTGAACACGCAACCACTGGCGAGCCGTGGAAGACCGAGCCCCCAACACCTTCTTCAGTTCGTGCACAAGAGTCAGTCTGCGGGGCTCCGACAGGAAGACCTTCCCCAACCTGGTGTTGAACACCCCCCCAATGAACAACAGTTCCTGAGTGGGGTGAAGATGGGATTTCTCCAAGTTCAGAATCCACCGGAACCGTTGAAGGAGACTGCAAACCTCCTGGGAATGTGACTGAGCCTGAAGGAAAGAAGAGGAAGAAATCAACCAATCGTCCAAGTAAGGGAAAACCTGTATGCCCTTAGCATGCAACAAACCCACCAAGGGCGCCAACACTTTAGTAAACACCCTCGGAGAGGCAGACAGGCCAAACGGTAATACCTGGAACTGGTAGTGATCCACCCCTACACAGAAACGCAGGAACTTTTGTGAATCCACGTGCACAGGCACATGAAAATAGGCGTCCCGTAGATCGAGAGAAGCCAGGAAATCCCCCACCAACAGGAAGGGAAGAATCAACTGCAGAGTCACCATTTTGAAGGACCGATGAGGGATACACAAGTTCACCGCCTTCAGATCCAGGACCGGACGGAAGTCCCCATTTGGCTTTTGGATTAAAAACAGGATTGAGTAAACCCCCCGACCCTGTTGACTCACAGGCACCCTCACCACAGCACCCTTTGACACCAAGTCCCGAACCCCGTCCAATAGAGCACGACATCTTGCCAGAGACCTGGGAACAGGGGTAGCTTTGAACACATCCACCGGAGGAGTCCAAAATTCTATTCTGTAGCCCAGCCGTACCACCTGTAGAACCCACAGATCCCGAACGAACTCCTCCCAGACAGGTAAAAAAAAGAGGTGAGGCGACCCCCAACCGGCACCTCCAAGGAATCCATCACATAGTCACGATTTGGAGGGACCCGCAGAAGAGGAAGCACCTTGTTGACCCCGGGACTTGTGGAAGGAAGGGACACCCCGGCCACGGCCCCTACCACGAAAGGGCTGAGCAGCCATCTTAGATTGAAACGCCTGCCCAAAAGCCCGCTTATAACCCGCAAACTTCCCTTTCTGAGAAGAGCGGACCGGAGCCAATAATTTCTTGTCCTCAGCTGTCTTTTTAATCAAAGCTTCCAACGGCTCCCCAAACAGCTTAGAGCCCGTGAAGGGAATCTTCATCACGGCCGCCTTCTGAGCAGCTTCCGCCTTCCAAGACTTAAGCCACAACTGCCTCCTAGCAGCAACCGAGGCACCAGCAGCCGCCGCCGCAGCACTAAGGGAGTCGAAGGACAAGTCAGCCATGAAACACAACTGTTGTTCCAACATGGACAAAGACTCAGAGGGATCCTCATCCTGCATGAGCTGCGCAGAAATACCCTGACAGTCCTTAAGAAGCGACTGAACAAGATAGCTGGTGTAAGCTGCAGACCGAACAGCCAGATTGGAGGCTGCAAAGGACCGCTTCAAGGCCCCCTCAACACGCTTGTCCCCAGGATCAGAAGGCACCGCATCCTCAGACACCACCAGGCTCTGAGACGCCATACCAGCCAGCAGAGAATCCACTTTCACCACAGCCGGAAACTCCTCCGTGAATCCCTGCAAGGGATACCTCTTAGCCAGAAACCGGGGAAAGGCATGCCTGTCAACATCCTTCCACTCCCCCTCCAGCACCTTCCTCACAGACGTATGAATGGGGAGGCTTTCCGGATCTTTCTTCAGGTAATTGGCGAAGAAGTCTTCAGACTCTCCACCCTCCACAGGATCAGGGAATCCCAGATTGTCTCGAACATGCTGCATAACACAGCGAAGGTCAGCCCCTTGGACAAAACGACCCTTCACCTCCTCATCAGAGTCAACGTCCGGATCTACCTCAGCCGAGGCATCCAATTTCTGTCTCTTAGGCCCCTTGGGATCATGAGCCACAAAGGCCGCCGCCACAGCAGCCTCAATCATTTTTTGAATATCCGCCAAGGAAGGAGCAGTGGAAGAACCAGCGACCACCTCTCCATCCTCACAGCCGAGCTCACGCACGTCTGCACCTCTACCCTCCATGTTGTAAACAGGAGAACAGAAATCCAGACCCCAAGATATACCCAGACCAATCAAAGCAAAAAATCCCCAAGGGCCAACCAGGGAATGCCATCTAGACCGGGAGACAATCCCTACACAGGACCGAAGGCCGGCCTTCAAACCGCCCTATCAGAGAAGACTACCAACCTACAAAAGGAAAAGACTGAACAGGGCCCAACTGTAAGGACACGAAGAAACCCAGAAGACCCCGTCCCAGGAACCAGTGAACCCAGAGGTAAGAACTCCCCAACGCCCCAGCAGAACTGCAGGAGAGCAGAGCCACCAAACCCCACATGACCCACACAGACAACAGATACAGGCCAAGGACAGGGAAAAACACCCTAGGGCCCCTCCACAGCAGAGCAGCAAGAGGCCAAGACTTGAAATCAAGCCCCATGCAAATCCCTCCAGCAAAAAACGGCAATAAAGCAAATTGGACCGCCAGTAGAGGGAGCTCCAACAACAGAAACGCGGGGAAGAGAACACTAACCCAGGAAACAATCATCAAAGTTGGACTGAACCTAAGCATCGGGCCCCCACGGACCAAACAAAGGCAGTCCCCCCCCCCCCCCCCGCAACCCCAGACTCCACCAAGGATTGCAGGAAGCAATAAAAAGGGGGAAAACACGGGCTCGAAGAAATGAGCACCGAGAACATGCAAAGAGACAGAAAAGCCAATCCGGCACGCCCTCGGCGCGCTGAAAAAGCCAGCCACACCCCCCCCTCCCTCCCCGGGTGTACCGGCTAGAGCAGGGAACGAACCCGGAAGAGGGGAGGCCGTAGCAGGGAGTCACCACCCCACAGCAGGCAGTCCGGACCCCCAACCCCACGGTCCCGCTACAGCAGGGACTCAAAGCAAATGCCCACAAGGTAAAAGAAAAACAGGCACAATAGGGGTTAAAAACGGGCGCTTAGCATCCCGTCTCTCACTTACCAGATAGGAGGCCAATTCCAGTGCCCCCCTCGACGAAGTCTGCTCGGAAGTGATTCCGCAGAAAAAACAAACAGGTTGTTGATTGGCAGGTCACAGGGCTATATGCCTCAGGGTATGGGTGTGGCCTGGAGGGAAGGGATGGGTTTCAAGTTGCTTGGGAGTTTCTGGTGGGAGGAGCTATGCTCATGTAGTTAGGACTGGGACGGGGAGGGCTGACGAGGAGGTAATAAGAGTTTGTGTTTTGTTTTATGTTGTCCAGAATTCCTGGGAAATTGAATAACGGGTGGCGACAGAAACCACACTGTAGTGAGATTACTCGTCTGATGGAATAACACTGATAAACTATGCAGGGCTGGCAGTGTTAAACGAGAGACTATTTTGTATTAAAGTGAGAGTGATTGATAGCAGAGAGTTCGCTGGTGATACATTGGTCTTATATCACCTAGTAAGGGCAACACTGAAGGAGTAGCAGGGTCTTCCGAGCTTGATTGAAGGGTAAATGGAAAGTTTTACTCGCAGTGTATGAAAAGTAAACGGAAGGTCTTACTAAAAGAAGGGTGAGCTGAAGGTTTTACTTGCAGTAGAAAGAACAAATCTATCCTTTAATTTAGTGGAACAGACTAGCAAATGCTTTATGTTGTTACTAAAGGATTTTATTTGAAAGATAAAGTAAAGAAAGAAGTTTCTCGTATTACCTTGTAAGGGGAGGGTCAGTTGCCGGAGTTGCACTTATGTCACAAAGAGCTGTGCTGGGATAAGTGGAGAAAGGAGAAACAATTCATTTATAAGGAAAATTAAGAACTTCTTTACGAAAGATAAACCTGTTTTGACTAGAGAGGGAATTCCTATTCCGCCACCTAAAACGCATGCTTCATTTATAGGGCTCCCGGTTTTATGGTATTTATTTTTTTGCCATTTCCGTCTATTTCTCCATATTTATTTTTGGGCATTTTTTCTGTATTCATCCACATTTATTTTTGACAAGCAAAAGACTACGCTACAGCTAGTATTTTTCCACGTTTATTTAAATTGACAATTCACACATGCGCTTAGTTGTTATTGGTCAACACTATACATTCATCTGAAAACTTTGACATTTGCAAAATGTCCCAAATATGCTTAAAAGTGCTATCACAAGCCATTTGTCTCAGAGCCTTGCAGTTTATCGGCAGAGTGCCACATCCTCTCCCCCACTGAACATCATACTGCCCCACTAAGAATAACTTAAACTGCCTTCAGCTACAACCAAATTGTGCCCCACCAGCGCTAAAGCTGTCCCTGGGAATCACTATGAGGATTGATGTTTTGTATGTGCAGAAGAGAACAAGCAATTTGCAATGCAATCGGTTTTGCTTTTACTTGAATTTGAGCTATAGGCATTGTAAATGACAATGCCTTTTATTTATCCGTTTTAAAAACCAGAACATAAATAAAAGGCATTGTCATTTACAATGCCAATAGCTCAAACTCAAGTAAATGGCGACCTATTGCATTGCAAATGCTTGTTTTTTTAAGTGGGTGCTTGAAGTAGGAGGACAGAAAACCAGACAACAAAGAACAAGGTGAAGACCTGGGGTGGAAAGTGGGGATGGATTGAATGGGAGGCGGTGTCATTGAGTTGGGGCGAGTGCAGGGTGGGGGCCACGCGATGTAGGATTTGGAGGATTGTATGGGGTGGGGGAGTGTTTGTAGTGTTGAGCAAGGAGAAGCCATGGTTTGAATGGAAGGCTGAATGATGTAGGGTGTGACTAAAAACACCTAAGAAGAGCTGTCTCCATAGCGCAGGATGTCCAACCTGAGTTTAAGAGGGCTGCACTGCACCAGAAGCCTGCTCCTATGTATCAGAAGTGAACATGTATTCACCCACAGTGGTCATGTTTCGAGTTCCCTCCCGGCTCACAGCCCGGTCTGCTGCCTGCATTCCCAGGCCCACCTCCCCTCTCAAGATGCCCAGCAGCGTACAGCCAGCAGCAGTGCAACCCAGTGCTCCAGTTCACACCGAACAGAGACATCAAATAACAAACAGTCTTTGCCCCTGCATACAACCACCATCAGTCACATTACACACACACAAACTGCTGCTCTCACGGACATTACATCACAGAACAAGGTAGCTTATGTACCCACACGAGTGGGAAAACGATCAGCTGTAGAGTGACCACGAGACAGGAAGAACAGTTATAGCTTGCCGTCTAAAAAGGGGGGCACTTTTTATAGCCACGTGTCAAGCACCGGCTCTGCATCCCCAGAGGCGGATATATGACGGTACAACGCGTACCGTCACAACGCATACCTTTACAACGCGGCCGTGACAACGCAAGTCGTTACCACGACTTGCGTTGGGGGGGCGCGGATTTCGAATAGTTTAATTTACTATTCTAACACCAGTCCCCGTGGACCCTAGGGAAGGTGATAGGATAGTAAATTAACTATTTTTAGACCTTGAGCGCCCTCCAGCGCAAGTCGTGGTAACGACTTGCGCTGTCACAGCCGCGGTGTAAAGGTACCGCGTTGTGAAAACATCGTTGTAAACGATGTTTACCCCAGAGGCAGCTGCTGCCTCCCAGACCTGCTAATTCCATCAAGGAGTGGAGTCCCACCCTGTCTCCCAATGCTCCCCTGCTGTAATCGTTATTTATTTTGTCAGAAAAAAAATCTTTATTGATTCGAATGACGTCCAGATGTAAATAGGACAAATGAAACCATGAGCTATATCAAAGCATATATTAATATAATTTGTAATGCTCTACTGGAATAATAGAATATTATCTAGTGGGTGCGAATATATGATAGTGCATTGCAATAGTCTTTGCAACCACACAAACAAGGGAGCCAAGAAAGCAGCAATTGACTACAGTTCAATTATCCAATGTAATTTTTCACATTGAAACTATGAACCTTTATGGACATACAGAGTCTGCAGGATCATGCGTAGTTTGTGGAATTAACCCACTTCTAGGGTACCGTGTTTAGGCCCTGTTGGTGTCACTAAAATGGGGGTATAAGAATATTTTGCTTTTGTTGGCATTAATACCAGATTAAAGAATTGATTGAATTGCACTTTCACCAAGCTGGAGGTAATAGCGAACTCAGTTAGGGAATATACAGATAAAACGTGCCAAAAGTGGATACAATTGCTGTTTTTAAGACTCATTTCTAATTTTTGTGCCCATGTGTATATCAGACTCGAAACTGGAAAAAACCTGCAACCAAAATGTTAATTGCACTCGGTAATTTTTGCACAACCTCTAAATGACGTCCGGGGGTTATTGGAGTGTGACATGCCCAGGGTAAAGAGGTAATTGAAGAAGCAGAGAAAGTATTGAATTTCTGATTCTATACATTTCACTTAAGCAGTAGACCAGGGTTTCTCATGACAGGCCCTCAAAGAAAACCCGCTGTTTAATTCGGCTCAGTAGTAAACAAGGCTAACATAGCATGATTCACTGGAATCATTTCCCAGCAATCAGTTCTGGATTCTCATGCATCTCTGTCGTTTATCGTTGCCGTGCATGAGTAGCATGAGAGAGTGAGTGGGATGTTACAGTCCAATCCGACCTGCTCGCTGGGGGTGCCTTTTCCCTGCAGAAGCTCTTGGGCAAGACGTCCCGATCTCCAAGCACTACGAAAATGTAGAAATCCTACACCAACAAAAAAAACCTTGCCGTGGCCCTTTTGTGTGTGATGTCCCCTTGCTGTAATCGTGCTCACAACACGGTGCAAGAGCCACAACTCACAACAATGGTGTGAACACAGGCTCCAATCTGACGCGGTCACAGGCTCTAAAAGGGATGAAATAACAACAAAGCTGCATTAACAAGTAAATGGTCTTTCAAAGACCTGTTGCGCACTCAGGTGCGGCTGGCAGCTCTGTGTGTGCCGGGAAGCGGTCACCTCTTAAACCTCTAAGGAGGGGGAGACACCAGATGGCAGCACAGCAAAATGTAGTAGTACTTTCCCGTATTTATTTATTTTTTTAAAGACCTTTATTGTACTAAATGCATCTTACACAGCTTACAACCCCTCGGGGCCAGCCGCGTAAATCAATAACCATACATAACAGTATCAGGTGAACACAGCCGTCTGGCCGACAACCCGGAGGTCCGGCGGCTTAATATGTATCGTGTGTAGCATTCATAGTTTAGCAAACCACATATCTCATCGAACAAATAGGTCTGTGAGGTTTTTAATTTTGTAGAGTAATAGTGGTGGCTTCACGGTCATTAGCCGGATAACAGCCCGCACCCAGGAGCGTATATGACTAGTAAACATGTCTATGGGTATCTTCCCCCATGGGGATGCGGGGCATCGACGCGGATGGGTTGTGCAATAAAACATCGTAGATTTGTTAAGGATGTATGAGTGCATAGTTGATTATACCTTGTGGAAGAATTTCTTAAGGACGGCAGCGTTTGGCGGGAACCGCCTCAGCCATGTCCGTCGCACTCAGCGGTCTCATGTGTGTGGCTTCACCCAATAGCGGTGGTTAGAGCGAGTTAGCTGGTGGTGTGAAATACCATCTGGATCCACCTACCCAGCGTCTGGCAGTAAGCGTGTGTGGCGGCCAGTCCCCTTGTCCGTGTTATGGTGATATTGTGCGTTGTCAACCCCGGACAGAGGGGAGGGGGGCCAGGCGCGTGGAACAGGGTATGGTGTGTGAAGGTGGTCGTGTAGCAGGTACAATGTCTTTACTAACTAAAGCAGGAAGGTCTGGTCAGGGAGCCGAACTATTGCTTCAAGAAGCATCAAAACCTCAACTGGAGGGGGGTTATATACAAAGGGGGAAACCACTCTTGGTTGGGTGTTTGTGCATGGTCGGGGAAAACCAGGGTAGGATTGCAGCATTAATGTGGGTGTAGGTCTGATGATCTGGGATCAGGGGCATCATGGAGTTGGCGCGTCCATTCGGGGGGGGGGCCTGCCACAGGAGGACCCAGGGGCCGCCCGCAGTGCACAGCCTATGAGGCGGTCTTGTCCAGGTCAGAAAGTGAGGAGTTGGCATGTGTGTGTGTGTAGGCGGAACACTAACGCTGCGAAACCTACAGCAGAGCACGCTGTGAGGGAAGCTTGGAGTGGGCGGAGCGCGGTTAGGGCGTGTTGTATGTTGCACAGCATGGCAGGGGACACAGGGGTGTGGGTCTTAGCCAGCAGTACCCAGTTGGGGGGGGAAGGGGAGAAGTGAGCTGATGGGGGGAGCAGTGGGTACAAGCGCAGCCCGTAGTGATCTGCATAAACGCATGGAGGTCAGATGCGAGCACCCTCAGGTGATCCCCTGTTCTAAGCACTTCTGTTGGAATGATTGGAGGATGTCATCCCAGTAATGAGCAATGGGGAATTTCCGAAGCCCTGCTGTCTTCTCCCGTCGTAAGATTGTGCCTTCCGCTCGTGCCCAATTGGTGAGGGACATGCACCAGTGTCGTACCTGCGGGGGAGCGGCGGCTTTCCACCGCTTTGTAAGCAGTCGTTTGGCCGTGATTAGTCCGAGATCCCAATATCGGGCCGGCACCTTGTTGAGTTTAGTGCGTTTGTACGGTCCTAGAAGACAGGCTTCCCAAGTTCTCGGTATGCGTTCACTGGTGCAGTGTGTGAGCAGCGTTGTAACCTCATCCCAATATTGCTGGATGTTGGGGCAAAACCAGAGCATATGTAAAAAGTCTGCACCCACCCGGGAGCAGCGGCTGCAGGCCGTATCTGTGACTGAGAAGTATCTGTTGATCTTGTCCAGTGTGAGATAGGCGCGGTGTAGTTTGTAGAGTTGTATAATTTTAAATCGGGGGTTGCATGGAATGTTAACCGGCCCAGTGAGCACCTTTGCCCATTCCCTGTCCGTCCAAACCCTCCCTCTGTCCGTCGCCCATTTCTCCCTTAACTGCGTGGTGGTGGGTTGCGTGTGAATCAGAAGGGCCTGCGCTAACCAATGCACTATATGGGAGCCATTGCCCATAACATGGAGGTATTGCATGAAATAATGTGTCGGTGGTTCCTCAGATATGTCGCCCCATGCGGCAGTTAGCGTGCGGACGAGGGATGAATGCAATAGGAATTGCCCATTCGGGAGGGTTGTATCCTCCGCGAGGGTCGCAAAGGGGAGGAGGGCTCCTTCAGCGTATAGGTCTCCCAATGCCTCCACACCCGCGGTGGACCAACTGCCCAACTTCTCCTCCGTCAGTACGCCATTGGCTGTAGGGGTGCCCAGCAGTGGAAGTATCGGGGCATATGGTATAGTTGATCGGGTAAGCCGTAGACATCTCAGAAAACACTTGCGCGGGCGGGGGGGGGGGGGGCGGGCCAGTGGATGGAACAGGGCGCATATTTGTGAGTGAGACCAGGTAGTGTCATCCGTGGCAGTATCCCCCAGGTTTTTGCCACTCAGCCATCCTGTCACCCATTGCATTTGCGCCGCCAAGTAATATAATTCCATGTTGGGAACCGCTAAGCCTCCCGAGTCGGTGGGCAGATATAGCTTCGTCAGTGCCACCCGTGGTCGGCCCGCATTCCAAATTAAGCCACGGAGGAAGACCTCAAGGTCCCGGAATATCCTGTTGGGGATATAGAAGGGGATGTTGGTAAAGTAGTACAATAGCCTCGGTAAGACTATCATTTTTGTGAGCGTCACTCGGCTAGGCACGTTCAGGGGCAAAGTTCTCCAAAACCGAATCTGACTCAGGATAGAAGCAACCGCCCGCATCAGGTTCCCCTCCAGGATATCCATAGGATTACGGTAGATGTGGATTCCCAGGTATCCAAATGTCGTGGGATACCATTGTAGCCTCTCGCCGCCAATGTATATGTCGCTTTCAGGTATGGTCGGACCAAAGGAATAGGCCCCAGATTTAGCCCAGTTGACTCTTAAGCCCGACATCTCCTCGAAGGTGTGGAAGATGTCAGTGAGGGACCCCGGGACATTAGTCAAGTCTCTAACATAGAGGAGGAGGTAGTCTGCATACAGCGATGTCACGTGAAGGTCATCCGCCATCGGAATACCCCACTCCGCACCTCGAGTCCGGAGAATCGTGGCCAGGGGTTCCATGGCCAATGAAAACAACAGGGGCGACAGAGGGCAGCCTTGCCTGGTGCCTCTCTGTACACGGATAGGATCGGAAAGCAACGTGCCGGTGGGGACATGAACTGTGGGTCTGCAGTACAATAAGCCAACCATGGTCTCGTAGTCGTCCCCCAGGTCAAATTTATCCATGACCGCCCGCTGGCATGGCCATTCCACTGAGTCGAATGCCTTTTCTAGGTCCAACACCAGGCACCCGGCACGTGGCCAGTGGTGCGTTGCGTACTCCTGTATACGGAATAGGTGGCGGATGTTGTAGGAGGTGTGACGCGTCGGCACAAACCAGTTTTGATCATGATGTACCAGTGTCGGAACCAGGGGCGCTAATTTCCGGGCCAGGGCAGAGGCGAGGATTTTATAATCGGTGTGGCGTGACTTCAGGTGGGTCTGCAGAGTGTTGGGAGTCTGGGAGGCCGTAGATCGCCTCGTCGTCGCTGGGGAAATTGCATGGGCTGGCGTGTGGGTCAGAAGATGGTACAGGAGAGCTGCTGATTTCCGTCACCCTTCGTAGCACATCTTGTTGCTCCTGCAGTACCTGCTCTACTGGGGAGGGGAGGGGGGGGGGGGGAAGCGTGTCGGCGTGCCTTGTGAGTTCCGGGGTGTTTGTGATCCGTGCCTCCTCCACCGTCCCGGCCCCCGGGAGCGCGACAGTGTGACGGTGCCTCGCACTCGACGAGGTGCTTCCTCTACTCCGCCATCCAGCCAAGCCTCAACGTCTTCGGGGTTGTAAAGAAGTGAGTCTTATCCTGCGCCACAACTCGTAGGCGCGTCGGGAATAGGAGGGAGTATTTGAGACCAGTTTGTTGCAACCTGCGTTTCACCTCCAGGAAGGAATGTCTTTGCCGCTGTACTTGGATGGTGTAATCCGGGAAAAACATGACCGTAGCGTTGTCTATGCGGATGTCACCCAATTTCCTGGACTCGCGCAGAATGGCGTCGCGATCTCTGTAATTAAGTATGCGAAAGATCAAAGGACGGGGGTTAGAGCCCGGAGGGAGGGTCCGCGTGGGCACCCTATGCGCCCGCACCACCACGAAATAGGGCGAGAGTGACCCTTCCGGCAGGAGGTCCCTTAACCACTCGACATGATGCGCTGGGTTCGCCCCTTCCCATTTTTCGGGCACGCCAACCAATCTGATATTCCTTCGCGCCTGTCCTTCTGCGTCCTCGGCCCGTTCCTCTAGAAATTCAACTCTGTTGAGCAAGTCACAAACATGCTGGTCTGTCTGATTCGCGCGGGGTCCCAGGTCAGCCATTGTGGTTTTCAGCACAGTTGTGCGATCTTGCAGTTTATTGTGATCAGCTTTTAGGTGGGTCAGATCAATTGCCACACTGCCAATCTTATGTTCTAGGGAGGTGCGAGTTTGTTGTAGAGCTTCTTCCAGCTGCTCCATCACAGCTAGCATACTATCCAGTTTGGATTTGACATCGGTATCCATCGCCAGCGTCTGTTTGGCTTGTTTCCCCTTTACAGATGTTCCGCCCGTTCCAGTGCACGTCTTCACTCCTCCAGACATGGGCAAAGCGGCACGTGTGAGTGGTCACGGCTCGCGGTGGAGGCAGGTTGCGAAGAGTAGCTCTCACTACGGTTCCAGGGCGAAAGTTCCGTCCGGTCAGCAGCTATCACTCAGCTATTTGGGGTCCGTCCCCGGCGCGGTGGGAAGGCCAGTAGGGCACCTGTGCTGTGTCTCAGCAGAAAGTAGCCGGTGAGCAGGAATGGCGTGGGTGGGCAGAGTCCTCAGGATAGAGCATGTATG
This sequence comes from Lissotriton vulgaris, assembly GCF_964263255.1. Lineage (NCBI taxonomy): Eukaryota > Metazoa > Chordata > Amphibia > Caudata > Salamandridae > Lissotriton > Lissotriton vulgaris. The sequence continues at coordinate 945,788,369 of NC_141699.1, read as the reverse complement.
TATGGTGTCCGGAAAGAGAGGACCATTCCCCAAGTAGCAGCGCGGTGGAGGGCGCAAGACACCTGCGGTCCGTTGCGTGGCACTTCACTAAAGTATTGCTCCGAGGGGTGATGTGGTATGTTCTGTGCCCGAGTTGGTGATGGTGTTGGACCGTCGGGCTGCGCGGCCTCCTAGTGGGGGGTAGCAGTCCCAGGAGTGGAGCTGTGCGCCAGCGGTCGGGGCCAGGTACAGCGGCGTGTCGCTAGGGGGGGCGGGGCGCCTCCGCCCGTACTACCGCCGTCCCAGCCGGCACTCACTGTTCAGGAAAGGGGGTCAGGGGGCCGCGTTCCACCGCTCGTCCCCGCCAGCTCCGGCAGTCCTCCTCACTGGTTCAGGTCAGCCGGCAGTCCACCGGGGGATGGGTCCCACGCTTGCGGCGCCCCTCAGCCGCCAGGGCAGGTGTGTGGGCTCACGACGTGGCACTCCACAGTTAATCACCAAGTTCTTGCAGTGTTAGTAGCGCGGCATTCTTCCACCCAGCGGTATCTCCGCCGCACCCCAATGGTGTGACAGTCCTGTTGCGAGCAGTGAGGAAATGGTGTCCCTCCTGTGGTGGAGTCAGGGTGCAGCCTTTGGGTGAGGGCGCCGGGACCAGCGCAGTCCGTTAGGGCAGGAGCCGCGCCACCACCCCGGGAAGGCCCCCTGCAGCCGCTGTAATCAATGGGGTCGCTGTGCCTCGATTCAAGTCCTCGCTCCCCCGTGGAGTGTGGGGGTATGTCCCAGCGTAGGGGCCTTCAGCGGAGGCACCGTGGGGAGAGAGGTGGGGGGGAGCAGTTCTCCGTATGATAGTCTCCCGCTAACCGGCAATCGCCGCTCCACAGTCCGTCGTCTCCTCCTCACCGTCCCCTTCGAAGCTCCGCGTGCGCTGGGTCCCTCGCCGGGCAGCCGCGGCCTCACAGGACAGCAGTCGAGGTGGTGTGGTCTCAGATTGCAGGGACAGGCCCGCGAAGCACGCCCCCGGGGTGCCAAGAAGCTTCACGGCGGGCCGCGCCAATGGGCCTAGCGGCCAGAGACAGACCGCGGCCTCGCGTAGTCTCCCACACCGGCCGGGGAACAGCCCACGTGGCCGCAAAGCGCCAGGCAGCACCGGAGCGGCTCCCGATCTGCTGCGCTCACCAAACTTGCCCAGGACAGAGCCGAGGGTCATAGGCTGCTCCGCTGCCGTTTCCGGCCAGGTACGTTGAATTGAGGCGGATAATCGGCCCAGGGAAGTGCAGTTTAGGACGGAGTTCTACTCAACTGCTGCCGCTGCCATTGCGTGCCACGCCACGCCCCGTAGTATTTTCCCGTGATTTAGTAGTATTTTCCCATTTTTATATATAAATACAGATAAAGGAAAACTTGTTTTCCGTCTGTATTTATATGTAAAAATCCATGAAAATGGAAAACCGGGAGCCCTATTCATTTATGATGCTGGAGAGAGGTTATCATACATGTGTATGGATGGAGAATTGGATGGAATACACAAAGGATGCTGGTGTCTTAGCTTTTCCAGAGCATGGTACCTTTAATGGGAGAATTTTACAGAATTTGAGGATGTGGATATATGAATTAGAATCAAGACCTAGATTAACTCAGTATGAAACATTCGAAGAATGGGAAACGGAGTCGTTTGAGAGGTATAGAAGAGGAAACTTTACAGGATTTTATACAAGACGTATGAATGGGTCACATGAAGAGCAGATGAAACAGTGGAGAAGAGCAATGGTATCAGAGGGTTTATATTCAGTACTAATGGCTGATGAACAATCAGGGTGTAAGTGAAATGAAAAATTGAAACACTTAAATAAGACAGAGTATGGAGAATCAAAAGATTAATTACTGGAGGATATTTTAACTAAAAACCCTCCACCGCATCAAGAAGGACCAAGTAGAATTACCGCAAGTGCACCAGTATTAGGACCACATTTGATTCCACAGGTTTTACATGATCAGACAGTTAATAGAGTACTACATGATAAAGAAAAAGAAGCATTGAATACAAATAGAGAAGAATTAATACAGAAAATAACTCCACTAAATGTAAATCCTGAAGCATTGAGAATACTTATAACTGTAGGTCCTGTTGTTCCCTTGTATGGAGACAAGGTAAATTCTCCAAACCCAGAAGCTGCAGCAATTCCTTTGACCAATCCCAGAAAATAAATTATAACTGATGACCAAGCCAGTGAGTGTGATTCCGTAATTTCATTACTGATCTACTGATAAGAGACTCAGTGAGTGAAACCTTATCTTCAGCCTTAATCAAATTGGTCTCTCCCAAAGGGTTTTGGGCCCCACTCACCGGGCTGGTCACGCCCTCGACTTGATTTTTACTAATATGGAGCACCTTAGCAGCTACTCCCCATATCCCTTAACGTGGACAGTCCATTTCATTGTCATGTTTTCTTACCAACCACCGTCTGTACCAACTCCAATGGGATATTTGGAAAGGAAGAATAAGGAACTACGTAGACCTTGGCATAAACTTACGCTGGAATCCTTTAAGGAGGTGTTCCCCCTCCATTCGAGGGAACATGCTCCCAACGATTCTGATGTATCTGGTTAACTGAAAAGGTTTAACTCTGAGTTAGTGGTAGCACTAGATTTAGTTATCCCTCACATAAAACAAAGCCCAGCCCTGTGGCGCAATCTGCTCCCTGGTATACAGGCGAGCTGAAAACTGACAACTCCAATTGCAAGGCACTAGAGAGACGATGGAGAAGCAGTAAAAACTCATTGGACAGACAAGCCTATAAATTCGCTCCATCTAGCTACCATCAGAACATAAAAACGGCCAGATGAACCTATATACTGAATCAAATTGATCAGTCTAATAACTCTTCTAAAGCTTTATTCAACGTAGTTAAAGACTTAGTTTCCCCTCAAGCTTGTAAACAGTCACCACTTGAGTACCAGGAACTCTGTGATTCAATATCTAGCTATTTTCATGAAAAAATGTCACTGCTCTATGCAAACTTTTCAGCCTCTGAACCTCAGAACTCAGCACTAATAACTGGACTAGATGAGTTGGCATCATCATCTGCTGGCTTTGACCAGTTTGAAACAACTACGCTTGAAGAGATCTCTAACTTACTATCATCTGCAAAATCAGGTGCGCCAGGCAACTTCTGTCCACCAAAACCATGGCCCTTTTCTCTCCTAGCTGCGTGCCGGAAATTCTTAAAATTTTCAACTGTTCGGTTCAATCCGGCATTATCCCATCCATTTGGAAGGAAGCCTATGTACGTCCCATCTTGAAAAAATCCACTACCGACCCCCAGGTGCTCAGTTACTACAGACCTATTTCACTGCTACCCCGGTTGGGCAAGCAACTGGAAACTATAATTAATAGGCAACTAAGTTCCTACCTGGAGTTTAATAAAGTCTTAAACCCCTCACAATCACAACCATTTCTCATCGACTGCTCGTGGAGAGACTATACACATTTGGCATCCAAGGCTTAGCCCTAAAATGGCTTGTAAACTTTGACAGACAGACGGCAAACCATAATGCTAGGACCGTATTTTCAAGATGGCACTACCAGGGACTGAGGACGAGGTGCTTTCACTTCTCAACCAATCCCTGGTAGAGTGTCTTTCAACCAAATTGAAGTTACAGAACACGTGACATTGAAAGCAGGAATTTCAGTAGCTGCCCGGTATTTATCAAGATCCAGGGAGCCCTGTTCCACATGCTTTTAGAGCAAGACCTGCCGGATTCAGCGCTGTGAATCCACCATACTTCATTGCGCTTGTGGACTTTTCAATTGACAAAGTTATGGTATCTACAAACCTTACACATTTCTGATATATCTTTGTGGCCCTCCTGATGAAGGCACGCTTCGTGCTGAAACACACGTTGAGAACTCTCATCACTCAGCCACACTATACAAGTTTTATGTTATAACTGTTTATTTTGATTATATGTATGTTTATGTCATGTATGTATATGCTGATATTTAAGCAACATTCCCTCTGGATTAAGTGCTCACCAACCGTAACTTGTGGTGAATACATTGTGTTAGATGTATAATGCACCAATGCGTTTGAATACATTTATTGTGTTTTTTTATCAAGTCTTCTATTTTAGATTAAATCAAAATAAAGAAAGTATCCTACATGTTTTAAAGAGTTGTGGCTCTATTGCACTGAGTTTGGGTTATCCACCATGTGATGTTTTGTTATGTTAAAAGTAGACAAATGCAAATTGAATCGTAGTAACTGCCTAGGAATTTTTTCCATTGTCTTACTAATCTATCCGCGGCATTTGACACGCTCAACCACAACCTACTTCTGTCGCGGATAAATGATCTCGGAGTCCAGGGCACAGCCCTCAAATGGCTTACATCCTTCCTCAGTGGCCGGTCACAGAGCGAACAGCTGTCGGCCCACACGTTCGATGCGGGCAGTCTTTCCTGTGGAGTCCCGCAGGATTCAGCGCTGCCCCTCTCCTCTTTAACACCTACTTGCAGCCTCTGATAGCCGCCCTAAACACCATGGATTGCCAGATCTATAACTACACTGATGACCCTCAACTAATCATCCAGATCGACAACTCCCCAACCTCTCACGTCAATACACAAAACATCCTTAAATTTATCACCAACTGAATGACAGCCAACTCCTTAAAAATCAACCCGGACAAGACAGAGGTCTTGGCCATCACCACCGCCTCTAACCCTTAGGGCAACCTCTTCTGGCCTCAGGAACTGGGCGCCGACCCAGTCACGGCCACAGTTGTTAAGAGCCTAGGAATCAAAGTGGATGCTAACCAGTCCATAACCTACCAGGTGTCCGCAGTAGTAGGAACTTGCGCCAGCCTGATGAGCCAGCTCCGTAAGGTCGCCCCCCTGTTGAGCTTTTCCACCCTCAGATTGTGTCGGCTATGATCTCTCGTCTTGACTAAGGAAACGCTTTGTACTTAGGCCTCCCAGATAAATTACTTGCCAGACTTCAGGTCACCATGAACGATGCCGCCAGGCTCATTTTCAGACTGCCCAGAGGGGCCAACGCCACCCCCCTCCACCAACAACTGCACTGGCTCCCAGTAAAGCATAGAGCCAAGTTCAAGGGCCTCTGCATCACGCATAAGGCCATCTATGGTCAAGCCCCCATGTACGTCAAAGATCGCCTAAAAATGTACACACCAAATCGGGCGCTCCGGTCTTCAGAGGCTTGCCGACTGACTTGTCCTCGCTTCAGGCTCACCTCCAAAGGGGGTAGAGCCTTTTCCATTGTTATCCTCCCATTGTGGAATAAACTACCACGGCAGAGAAACTGCGCAAAGAGAGCGCCCTCCTTCCCTTTAGGAAAAAGCTAGAAACGATCCTTTGCTCAGAAGCCTGGGGCTCTCCCCAATGCTAATCCCTTTGCATCTGCAGGACAGGCTGTGCCTCTCTTGATAGCGCTTAGAGACCTGTCGGTGATAATTGCGCTCTACAAATGTAAAATACAAGACAATATTTGCCCCAGAAGTTTTGGCTAGATAAGGATGTGCCTCAGAGCTCTTGTCCAAGTCCCACAATTTGTAAAGTTTATATGGCTCATCTGGCCAAAATTGTCGAACCATTTGGGTTCGAAATAATTTTGTACGCTGACGACACCCAGCTAATGTTCCCAATCGGTTCGAATCTCGAAGATGAGAAAACTATTTTCAGCAGGTATGCTTACCATCTCAAACTGGATGACGGAAAACTGCCTCCAGCTAAATCCCAACAAAACCAAGCTCATGCTCATGGGTAAAGCCTCGACCATCTGGACGACTGACTGGTGGCCTGACCAGTTGGGAGCGGCTCCCAGTCCCAGTGTGGAGAAGTGTGGCTCAATGGTTAGAGCAGCAGACCCTGATGCAGAGGTCTAGCCCGGGACCAGGGTTCCATTCCCCGCCTCGGCGGGTCTTGGGCTAAAAAAAAATCCACGGACCTGATAATTCTCGCCTCGGTGCCTATTCCAATCATGGAGTCCCACTCTGCAACTCTGGGCAATAGCTTGCTTAATCTCCACAATGGCCCCCACAACGCTAAGGATGCCTGGCCTCCACCTTAGGGGTGCCCAGGAGTGGACGCCTCACAGGGAAAGCCAGGATGGGTTCCACAGCGGTATTCGTACAAGCGCCTTGAGACCCTTGCGGGTGAGTAGTGCGCTATACAAGTATCAATTTACAATTTAGTCCAACACATTCCTTAAAAAATCTTGGGACTAAAATCGGACAAGTCCCTCACTATGAAGGATCACATTGCAACTACCATCAGTTCCTGCTATTACGGTTTACGCAAGATACTCCCCTACTTGCCAATGAAATATCAAAGAACCATGGTCCAAGCAATGGTGATTTGTCGTCTTGACTAAGGGAACTATTGGCAGAAGTGGGTGAGACACTGCTCGCCAAGTTACAAGTGATTCAAAACACAGCGGCAAGGATGATACTAAACCGTCCTCCAGGCTCCTCTTCATCCCCTCTATTGAAAGAGCTTCACTGGTTACCAGTGAAAAAACGCTCCTTTTTCAAGCTCTGCTGCCTTACCTTTAATGCTCTGAATGGTAAGGGCCCCTGCTACTTACAAAATAAACTTACAAAGCAGATCTCAGGTTGTAATCTTAGATCCAACTCATTATTGCTCCTAAAGCTCCCCCAAATACATCTCAGCCACACTGGGGGTAGAGCCTTTTCGTACATTGCTCCTAGGTACTGGAATCAGCTCCCAATGGCCCTACGTAAATGCCCTTCTTACCTTATTTTCAGGAAACTGTTAAAAACCTTTTTGTTCTAAATGACTCATTAAATGATACAGACTTCTTCCTCCTTTCGCTAGGTAAGTGCCAAGATGCCCCAGGGTGAGTCGTGCTCTATAGAAGCCTATCTAACATAACATAACAAACCCCAAAGAGTTGTGCCTAGTTGTTCAAAAGAAAGGAGGTCATTGACATCCTCAGGAGTCAGAAGTGCCACAGCAGTAACTCCAGAAGACTTAGTAAAATGGGCATAAGGGATTGAAAAACACCCCCAAAACTGAAAGTGGAATTGGAGGAAACTGTAGCTGGAAATGTGGGGATAGATAGATTAAACACCTACAATGAGGAAGAGTTGTTATTTATATGCAGGAGTATACCTAGAAATGCAAGATTGTTTCATGAGAAATTAACAGAACTTTCTTCTGAAATGGGAACAGACATAAGGAGAACAAAAGTATTACCGAAGCCCTATCGAGTGGATTTTACTGACAAAGATTTAGAAAATATGAATGTGTCTGGAAGAAATTTACAAGTGAAAGAGTTGCTGATCATTTTGCAAAAATGGGGAGACATTGATAAATGGAGAGTAAGGTGGTTAAAGAAAAAGGAGGAAGAATAAGCAAAGGAAGAGTCTACTGCATATTTGTTAAAAGAGGCAGGGACGGTGGAAAGATTGTGTCGCATGAGAGACCCACGTCTTATGGACACACCTGGTGGTGGATATGTCCATGTCCCATGGAGTCGACAAGATATTTTGTCCTAAACAAATGATTTCCCAAAATTGAGAGAGAAGCCAGTTGAATGGTACAAACAAGTTGAAAGATTTGTAAACGTTTTGAAGGTTCTGTTGAAAGATTTAGATGGATTGGTTGACACAGTGGTGCCTGCAGATTTACGGACAGAATGTAAAATCACAGTTGATTGGCCTTGTGAAGAATACCCTAGAGATTCGAAAACAGGAGCACACTCGGATGATGTAATGAAGAAATATCACCAAGTAATTACTTTCCTGATAGGACAAATTCCCCTAAATGAAACAGATTGGGTAAAGATAGATAGAGCCACACAAGAATCAATCAAATTAATCTGTTCATGCTTATTATGAACAATTGTTACAGGTGTTTAAACAGTGCAGTGGTTTTGAAAATATTGGAGACGAGGATATGGGTCATTTGGTGTATCGATTTGTTTATGGTTTGAAACCCAAGATTAGTCATATGATTCAGTAACATATGCTTTGCTGGCAAAGCAAAAGCATTGATGAAATTTTGAAATACGCCAAATATTGTGGCGATGATATTGAGGCTAGACATAAAAAATTAAAAGAGAAAATGATGTGGGCACAAGTGAAATTGGCCGAACAATAGGAAATCAAATTAAATTGTCAGACGGAAGGTCACGCAAAAGAGCAGAATCAGAATGACAATGTGACGAGTGGAGGTAAACCAAAGGGATGAATGAAGAGAGGATGCAAAGAAAAGGTTTCCTTGTCATAGATGCGGAAAGCTTGGACATTGGAAGAACAAGTGTAAGAATATTCAGAATAATAATGGCCCAAATCAAAATTTAAATCCACAGACGCAGAATGAGGGGTTTGTGAATCAACCGCAGCAGGTGTCAGCTGCCTCCTGCCCCTATGCCAAATTTTGTGAACCAGTAAAAGTAGAGTGTGGATGCGTGATTTCAAGGAAGTGGTAAGACGAACTCTGTGGTTTAACAATATTTTTTGCAGAACAATAAGGAAGAAAGTACTTCTATGCATTGACGGTGTCTGGGGAGGGGGCAGAGGAATGCGTACTTGGCCATCCTTGCAGGTAGAACAGTCAGGTCCATTTTGTGAGAAGGTGGCCTGGTATGCAGTGCTCACTATTCTAGTGATCACTATGTATCAGTCCAACAACCCTTATTGATGATTGGTTGTAAGTCAACCTTATAGACCAGCTATCCTAGTAGCGTGGATATGAGCAGTCTTCAGGCTAAGCTCTAGAGGGAGTGTTAAGCCAGCTGTTTACCACACATATACCCCTTGAACACCAAGTGAAAGGACACCACACAAGTGTTATGAAAATTACCAGTGTATTTATTTAGATCACAACAGCACTGTACTCTTTATGAGGACAGGGTACTAAGCACACAACAAAACTCTTACAAAAATACTTAAGTTCGCACAGTTAACACAAATGCCCGAGGGGCACGAAAAACCATATACTCTGAAAGTGGAATGCGAAATTACTAGCAGGTAAGTACGGACTAATAGGCTTTGGAATCGCTAGGACTACGTTACTGAACCTTCAGATTACTAGTAGGAGGCCTAGGGGACTCGGGTGCAGAGTGTGCACTCTCACGCGGGATGCGGGACAAAGTCTATGGAGGCTAGTAAAGGACAAAGTTAGTGTTCTCGTGCGAACCCGACTAGGTAGGTCAAAAACGAAAGTGGATCTGGACCCTTGGATAGTGAGGCTATGCTGGGGCACCGAAATGCCGAAGTTACCTAGCCCAGGGGCTGCTGCTGCATAGGTCTGAAAAGACGTTGGGAATCCTCGTTGACGAACCAGGAGCCTGAAAGAAGAAGTTGCTGGCAGGCGACCAGTGAAGAGAGTTCGATGGATCCAAGCCTGGATCGAAGATGGATGACACCTGAAAGCAGAGGGGACCAAGTTCTTAATCACTAGCCAGTGATTGTGTGGGCACCAGGATGGCACCGGGCGAAGTCACCTCGACCAGGTGAGTGGGCGACGCTGGGCTCTGCAGTCTCACGGACCAGGAGGCATTGTCGGCGACCAGGATGGAGGTGCGAGCTGGCCCACGATGGTTGATGCTGTCGACGTCGCTGGACCCAGGATTGGGGCAACAAGTCTTGGCAATTTCAAGCCCACGCGGTGGACCTAAAATGGCATCTGGAGTGGACCAGGAGGGTCCGGGGTGCTCCTCTTTTGGAAGGGAGCAAGGGCCAGTCTGGAGCAACCAGACCAGCAGTGGTGATGTCGTCGGTCGTCGTTGGGAAGGCCACAAGCCAGGGGGCTAGTAGCCAGACAACGCGGTGAGCAGCAAAAAGCAGAAGGGCCCCACGCAGATCGTGGAGATGCTGGGAGGCTGCACTTCGGTGCTGGAGCTGCTCAGGGTCGGGGCTTCTCGGACCCCAAAGCACTCACCAGAGGATCCCTCGGCGGTCGTGCTGGATAGAAGTCATGCAGTTCTGATGATGGCCGGTCCCTGGAGGTCTCGTCGCACCCACGGTTCTCAGCTTAGCTGTAGAGGTGAGTAGAGGTCAGAGGTGCCAGGGAAGCCGGGTCTCGTCAAGCTGGTCAGTCGGATTCCAGAGGAAGGACGTGCAGCAAACCGCAGAGTTCTTAGATGGTGCCTGCGGATGCAGGGTGACTACTCCTTAGCCACAAGGGAGAAATCTTGAGAAGAAGTCGAGAGTTCCTTTTGTAGAAAGTAGTTTCTTGATTCAAAGATGATCTAATTTGGAAGGGTCCCCGCTCCTGCCTTTATCCTAAAGAAAGGGGTGGGTACGCGACTAGGTCCTGCCCTAGGGGTGGGACCAGGAAGGGGGGTGGTTACACCCCTCTCCCATGCCGGACTTTCCCCAGGCCAGGGGCTGGTGTGCCCCTGGAACTGGTTCTAGCTGGCAGATGCGTAGTGAGCACCGGGGTGCCACTTGCAGTCACCTTCCTGTAAAGCCCTGCCTACCCAGGATACACAAAACCCTGTCTGGGATGGTGCTAGCACCGCCCCTGACAGGAAACCCTTTGTCCAAGCTCCCCTCGCTGGAAGGACTCCCAGCTGCAGGGGGTCAGACTTGTGTCTGTGGTGGCAGCATCCATTTTGTGATGCTGAGGCTCGAGTTAACTTTAACCGGGGTTCACAGTTACATACATGTCGTGTCCCTCTAGAAGGGTGGAATGCTAACCCCGTCGCCAGAATTGGCGAGGGGTTAGTATTCCAATTCGTATGACACCTTACTCGACATGTTTTGATAAAGCGATACCAAAGATAGCATTTAACCGCGAGGATTATAATGCACTTAAGAGTAGATGGTATGCGTTATCATGGAACAGCTATTAGGACTTGGTCCCGCAAGCTGCAAACGGGCTCAGCTCATGCCAGAGCACCATCTCACACGATTCCAAGCACTCTGCCTTCAGGATTGTCAAGGCCTGCCATAGGAGTGACTGATAGGAATCTGTGTGTCCATTTTAGGGTTAGATATAGGTATACTATATCTAAAGCAAAGGGTGATTACACCACCTTGCCCCAGCTGTCGTGCAGCCAGTTGTGTCAGATTTAGATGGCCAGCCAGGGGTGGCATAATACATGCTGCAGCCCCTCGTAGGCCCTGAGTACACCTATGCCCTGAGTTACAGGGTCTGATAAGGTGGCCCAGTACCAATTGGAAATGTACCTAAGGTACATGGAATCCATTTTACAGAGAGAGCAGTAGGCCTGGGGTCCTGATTGGCAGGGTCCCAGGCCAACTAAGTCGGAAAACCAGCAAAACACCAGGCAAAAAAATTGGGGGCAACCATAGTCAGGTATCCACCTTCCTACACATTTATTGATGGGAAAGTAGAAGGTAATGATAGCACTTTTCTATTGGATACTGATGCTACCCGTTCTACTGTGAGAACAGAAGACATCCCAAACCTACCCCTCTTGGGAGAAGCGATCCAATAGTTGGAGTCTCAAACCAGCAAATTAAAACCCCAATCACAAAACCTAAGGTGGTGCCAGTTGGAACTTTTAAAGATATGCACAAAATTGTAGTCTGTGATTCTAGTCCAGTAAATGTATTTTTCAGAGATCTTTTGTGCAAGATAAATTGCACAATTTATTACACACCGGTTGGTGTTTCTTTTCAGACCCCAAACGAAGATATGCTATCTAAAATAATGTTAGCTAAACAAGGCACCGAAATAGATTAAATGTATTTTCTGATGACAAAGAATGACTTACCAGAAAAGCTGAAAATGACTGTGAATGCAGAAGTATGGGACTTTACTGGAAAGGAAATAGGTCTAATGGCAAATGTAGACCCAGTGAAAGTAACTGTAAAAGAAGGTGCAGTTTAGCCGAACATCCGACAATACAAAATGAGTCCAGAAGTTAAAGCAAAAGTAGCCGAATGGTTAAATAAGGCATTTTAAAGGTAACGAGTAGTCCTTGTAATTCACCTATAATAGGTCTTAAAAAGCCTAGCGAATGTAATGGATAGTGCAGGATTTAAGGAAGATTAATAAAATTGTAGTACCATATTGTCCTGTAGTACCAAATCCAGCAGTAATTCTATACCAGATACCCTGGAATACTGGATGGTTTACTATGATTGATTTATGCCAGGCCTTTTTCTCAATTCCTTTACACCCTGACAGCCAGTATCTTTCTTTTAAATTTGAGGATCGTATTTTTGAATGGAATCGATTTCCTCAAGGGTAAACAGAAAGTCCTTCAACTTTTAATCAAATTTTTTTAAGGTGTTTGTAAAAGCTAGTTATGCCTCGAAATTTAGTCCTAGTGCAGTAAATCGATGACTTACTTGTAGCATCAAAACTAGAGATGACTGTTACTGATTCAATCGCATTACTAAATCATTTAGCTGATGGGGACACAAAGTATCTCCAGAAAATATTTAGGTCACCAATTAGAAAGAGGAGTGAGGAAAGTGACCAGAGAGAGAATTAGAATAATCAAGCAAATGCAATTACCCCAAACGCAGAGAGAGATCAGAATTTTTTTGGAGTTGTAGGATACTGCAGACAGTAGATTGTGGGTTTTACCTTACTGACGAAGCCATTAATTCAGATGACACGAAAAAGAGTAAAAGATCCAATATTTTAGGACGATGAAAGTGTAGAAGCATTTGTAAAATTACAAAACTGTGAGGCCCCGGCTCTAAGCATGCCTGATTATACAAAAAAATTCGCACTATTTTGTTGTGAGAGAGAAGGTTGTGCACTCTCAGTCTTAACCCCAAGACACTGATTAAGCAGACGTCCAGTTGCACATTTTTCTGCTACCTTGGATCCTGTGACTTCAGCATTACCTGGCTACCTAAAAGCAGTAGCTGCTACTTGTATAAGCATAGAACAGAGTGAGTCAGTTGTGATGGGACATCCGGGGAAAGTATATGTTCCGCATTCAGCCGAGATTCTATTAACTAGAACTCAAACACAGCATCATACCCCTAGTCGGATGACTAAGTAGGAGAGAATAATTCTGGGAGCAGAAAATGTGACTTTAATTTGGTGTACCATGGTAAACACGGCTACACTATTGCCAGACTCAAGATGTGAAGAAGTGAAGGATGAGGTAGAACATGATTGTTTAGATATGACCGAGATGTATACTAAGCCCCACCCTGACATACAGGAAGAGCCTCTGAAGGAGCCGGACCACGAACTATTTGTTGATGGCTCCTGTTCAAGGCTTGAGGAAGTCTGACTGAGTGCAGCTTATGCGTTATGCAAATTAACTGGAGTTGTTGAAGCATCCTGTTTACCTGGAGTCAAGTTTGCACAAATAGCAAAATTGTTAGCTTTAATAAAATTTGAAAGTGACCATATTTACTGATAGCTAATATCGTTACGGGTTGTGCACGGCTTTGGCCAACTTTGGATGCAGAGGGGATTCATGACTTCTTCAGGATCCCCTATTCGGAATGGGAAATTTGTGAAAGAACTATTACAAGCAATACAATTGCCAATAGAACTAGCAGTGGTCAAATGTGTTGCTCACCAGCCAGGAAATTACTATGTGACACCTGGTAATCGATATGTTGACCAGGTTGCTCAGTATTGTACTAAAAACAACATGTCAATAAACAGAAAAATGGAAACAAGTGGAATAGGCTGCCAACTTATGTCATTCTCAGCTATCGAAACATGGGAGGAGGTGAGACAGTTGCAGGATGAACTGGAAGAGAGTGACATGGAAAATTGCATAAAGCAGGGTTCTGTGAAAAGAGGGCAGAAGATGATGTGTGGGTGTATCATGATGGCAGACCAGTTATGCCAAATTGTTTGCTCTCACAAATGGCAAGAATGTACCAGGGAGACACTCATGGAGGCAGGGACGCTATGATGCAACTATTCAGACAAAACTGGTACAATCCAAGGTTTAGGGTAGTTGGACAAAGCCTTTGCCAGAGATGTTTAATTTGTCAGCAAGTAAATCCAGGCAGAACAACAGTGGTCAGTTGAGGAAATTTGGAAAAGCAGAAGGACCTTTCATAAGGTTACAGCTAGATTTCATAGCATTACCACCATGTAGGGGAATGAAATAAGTCCTCGTGATAGTGCGTTTGTTTTCACTATAGGTGGAAGCATACCCTACTAGGAGAAATGATAGCATAACAGTTGCCAAATTATTATTGAGGGAATTAATTCCCTGTTTTGGTTTTCCAGTAACTTTGGAATCAGATGGAGGACCTCGAATAATTTGAACAATCTTGAAGCATTCAAAATTGAACAGAAACTGCACTGTGCATAACACCAGAGGCTTCTGGAGTGGTAGAACAATTGAACGGCACAATCAAATCAAGACTGGCAAAGGTGTGTTAATCCACCTCCATGAGTTGGCCAGATGCATTGCCTCTTGTACTGATGGGACTCAGATGTATTCCTGACAAACACAGGACTGAGTCTCCAATAGATCATCATTGGAAGAGCAATGAGACAAGCATTTATACCAGGATATAAATTGCTGAATATATTTGATGATCTGGTATTGGATTATTGCAAAGGATTGGCTGACCTAGTGCGTCTGTTTCTCACCAGGTTGGAGAAGACGCAGTGACCACGCAGCCAGATCAAGCACATGATTTAAATCCTGGGGATTGGGTGGTGGTAAAGAATGCAAAACAGTTGATGGAAAGAATGCAGAACAATGTCATACATTCACCCCAGTACAGAGATCTGGGCCTAAATCCATCGTTTTTTTGCACTCCACACCACCCCAGTTCAGACATGGCCATATGCAAATCAGCCTTGACCCTGTGCCTCATGGGAACAGTGCAGCCCGAACTGCCAAGCCATGTCTTACCTGGACCGGAATCAAGCATCCTAGGACTGGTTTCTGGCTATCAGCCGTCTTCAGCCAGGATAGCTTGATCCAGTGGTGTGGAGAGCATGGGACTCACGTCTGAGCATACCCGTCCCACTCGGGGTGACAAATGCAAAACAACAGTTGATAATCTTTTAGCGAAGTAAAGGAAGCTGAGACGCCGAACTGCCAAAGGGAATAACGAACTCACCGCCTGGGTGCAACATAGCGGCCGGGACATCCTGCCCGCCTCCCGCCGCCCACTCGCTGTTTCCAGCTCGCGAGTGGTGCCGCCGAGTGGAGCGCGAGGGCGGGAACTACACTTCCCAGCAGCCCATGCGGGCACGGACACCGGGAAAGGTGCCAGGAGGCGCATATAAACTGCGACAGCCCCTGCTGAGGGGGGAGACCTTTTAGCGAAGTAAAGGAAGCTGAGACACCGAACTGCCAAAGGGAATAACGAACTCACCGCCTGGGTGCAACATAGCCGCCGGGACATCCTGCCCTCCTCCCGCCGTCCACTCGCTGTTTCCAGCTCGCGAGTAGTGCCGCCAAGTGGAGCACGAGGGCGGGAACTACACTTCCCAGCAGCCCATGCGGGCACTGACACCGGGAAAGGCGCCAGGAGGCGCATATAAACTGCAACATCCCCGCCTCGCGGGACGCCGGGTGAAGCCCGGGCAAAGGGCGGGCCCTCTGTAGCCCTCAGGAGCCGAAGGAGGCCGGGCTGGGCCTACCCACTGACACTCCTCTTAAAAACTCCTGCATTCAAAGGTACTAAGTCCATTACACTTTCTTCCCTTGTTATGTCCTGCCCCCTGTCAGCTTGCTAGTTCCATCTAATTAAGCTCCTAGCACATCGGGCCATACCCTAACATCGTCCTGCTTATCCTCGCCTCGGTTAAGCACAATCTTGCATTTTGGCTCTAGACAACACAAAAGACTCCAGTTCTCTTAACAAAGGGACTTTGGACAATTTCGTGTACAGGATTCTCTTGGATACTGACAGGGAGAGCGCGCTTGCAGAACGTCGAGCTGAGCGACGGCGCTCAATCGAACTGATCAAAAACAAGCGCTTCTCGCCTGTGAGGCCTCAGACAGAAACCATTCCACATAACAGTAATCTCGCTGAAATCGAGGACCTAGACACTACTGCCAATAGTATTAATAGTATCCCTATTCTCTTACGAGACGTAACTTCCACCCCTGACATAGTCAGTATCCCACATAGTCCAGTATCATCAACCCATTCAAATCCATTACAAGAGATTGAACTTATCCCTGACACGCCCTTACCTGCAGTAAAGGTCACACGTAAAAGTTTGAAAAATTCCAAACCCTCCAGGGCACAAGGCTCACCCCTGAGGAAACGTAGGAAAAAAGGGAATGAATCGCACAAGAAAAAAACTAGTCATACAGACTTTGGTAAAGCCGTTAAACCCCATACACTGAGCACTGCGACGAAACATGATCTAGGCACTCCCCCACAACGCCTGATACTAGAAACCCCTTCTAAGGACTTAATAGGAACAATAGAACATCTAATTAGAGCATCCACACTGCCAATAATAGAGAGACTCAAAAGAATAGAAGCTAGGCTCGGTTCCTTAGAGGAAAAAACTAGTGACAAGTGCAGGGCTATTTAATCACACCAAGCCGGTAACAGAAAATCCACCTATGGCATTGTCTACAAACCGTACCGTCCAAAAAGACCCAGTTAGTACAGAGTCAGACAAAACAAAACCTCCTAGGCCAGGTATTGGCAAGACAACACACCATGCCAAACAACACGTAGTCGGAGATGCCCAAAAGGCAAAGACAACTCACAATCTGGGAAAGACACAGAGTAAGCACAATAAAAACACCTCAGAAGGACTAATAAAGCCAAGGGGGCGCCAAGTGGAACTGCCACCGGAAGCAGTTCCACTAGTGGTGGTCGTAACAGGAGTTCCAACTCTAGAAGAAGGAAAGAGGGAAAATCATTCTCAGTTAAAAAATAAAACGACACATTGGCTCAGGCAGAATCGCCCCCTCCCTCCCAAATCTAAATGGTGAGATACTGCACGTCCGCCGCCTCTCATGGCTTGGTGCCAGAAAAAAGGATAAAAAAGGAGACATAATCGTCATCAACTTTAGAACAGTAAGTCACATTCTAAACTGGTTCCCTGAAAAGGGGAATACGTCCATCTTACCCTGTGACTTGACCTATTTCTACCCTAGGTCCCTATACCAAACTTCAGAACCCATAATCCTAGAACTAGTAAAACCTCCAGGCTAACCATCCAATTCTCCTTCAAAATCGTTATGGAGTCTTTCCGGACTTGAAGGAGTTGATTGACTGCACCATAGCCCTATACCACATGTAAGATTAAACAGCACCATGACTCCTTTCTCCAAAAATGCCGAGATAAATCTCGGACTAACCCCCCACGAGTGCCAGACAAAACCAAATGAATCCCTGGCTAGCATTAAAGACCTTGCAACTACTTTCATTCCCACAAAATCAACCTGTCACAATTCGTCCCTCTCAGGATCCAAATACCACTCCAACAAACACAGGAAAGAGGAAACCTAAAGAGAGAATCCAGGTCTTCCCTCCTTGCCTCATTCTGGAACGTAGCAGTGCAACGCACTAAAATTTTACTCGAAGATTGGCCGACATTTATCTCCAACTTCGATATCATCGCCCTACAAGAAACATGGCTACTTGACCCCATACATATTGTGGGGTTCAAGACCTACTTCTCACCAGCAATACCCTCTTCCTCAGGACGAGCAAAGGGAGGTTTAACCATGTACATCTCCAATCTTCTGACAGCGATGGAAATAGAAATAATAAAACTCGAGTGTAGCTATCAGATCCTTGCCCTTACCCTAAATAACAGGGATAAGTTCCTTATAGTGAACTATTACAACAATCTCCCAGAGAAAGAGGCAATAAATCTGGTTTCCTCGATCCGCTCCACCCTTCGAATCCTCACAGAAAAGACCAACATGGAACTAGTGATAATCTGGGGGGGGACTTTAATTTGGGCCCGTGTCCAGCTGGCAATAACATATGTGGTATCCTCTATGAATGGGAAAATCCTATATCCCATTTTAGGCACAGTACACTTGGAAGCAAACTTAATGAAACCATGTTTGAGCTAAATCTTGTCCAAGCAAACAACCTCCACAATAATAAGGCAACACTGGCCCCCACTTTTCATGGTCAGGGATATCATACAACAATAGACTACATCTTGGTCTCAAACGGGGTGAGGATAGGGGACACATTATTTACAAGACACTTTAGTGCACTTAGCGATCACTACCCCTTAAGCATCTCATGCCCGTTAGTCTAATCCCAAAATCAACCCGGGTTCCATCCTAGACCATAATAACTTAACGCTGAACAGATTAAACGGCTATGCCCTGAAATGGGGGAAAGTAGACCCACAGGAGATAACTACTCAAGTGATCACAGTGGCCCTTCCCCACATATTGAAATGCATTGATCCTGATACTACAGATGAGGAAATCCTCCCAAACTTTGAAAGGATCATTAAAATTATAAATGATGCTTTATGGAGAGAACTCAAACCCAAGCCAAAAAAGGGTTGGTTTAACCACGAATGTACGACTACGTATCAAGACCTAAAAACTGCTTTAAGGAAAGAGGTGAGAAATCCACTAGAAATAAGATCTCAGGAACAAATATAATACTGCTCTAAAGAATAGGAAAAAGGAGCTAAAGTCCCTTCTCTGGGTACAACTGCACGAAAGCTGTGCCCTCAAAAACTCAGCTGCTTTCTGGCAAGTCATTAAGTCCCCCTTCTTAGTAAACAACACAGATCACCCTAAAATAGATGTGGTAATAGACGAAAAGGAGTGGGTCCAGCATTTTTCTAAGATATTCATGATCAATCCAACTGACCCCATGCGCCACGATCATCTCACCCAGAACACTGCACATACTGATAAATCTAGAAACCCGTTCCCGATTGACCTTCATTTCTCAATGCAACAAGTTGATCTGGCCCTACGTGCAAGTAAAAACGGTAAGGCACTGGGCCCAGACGGCGTCCCTATTGACCTTTTTAAAGCCCAGACGGACATTTGGACCCCACTTTTAACCAGAGTGCTCAATGCAACATGCTCCATAGGTCTCCTGGCTTCATGGTCCAAATCCATACTAGTACCAATTTTCAAAAAAGGAGAAAGGGGTTCGGTAACCTGCTATTGTCCCATCTCACTCCTGGACTCGCTGGGAAAGGTGGCAGGACGACTAATACTCGAGCGACTACAGGTTTGGGCGAACAATGGTAGGATTATCTCGGACCTACAGTATAGCTTCCGCCAGGGGCTGGGGACCATAGAGCAGGCTCTGTATCTGACATTATTAATAGATAAATATGTATATGCTAAAAGTGGAGACATGTATATGGTTTACGTGGACCTTTCGTCCGTGTTTGACTACGTGTCCCACTCGAAACTCTGGACTCTATTGAGTGATACGGGCGTCCCACAAAACTTGCTCAAGATTCTGAGGGAACTTTATTCTAACGCTACAGCTAGAGTTCATTATGGGGTGCAGGGGGAACTAACAAGGGAATTCGCTGTAGAAAAGGGAGTTAGGCAAGGATGTGTCCTGGCTCCCCTCCTCTTCACTCTCTATACTAACGGTCTGGAGGATGCGATGATCAGGGGAGCTCATGACCTTCCTATGGTGAATGGCCGACCAATACCAGCGCTCCTCTATGCGGATGACGCTATCATCTTAGCCCGTACCCCCCTAGAACTGCAAAAGAGTATGGACAGATACTCTGCCTTTATGGCAGGGCTCGACATGAAAATTAACACAAGCAAAACTTTTGTTATGAGAGCAGGCACAGGACACAAACGAAAAGTGAAGGACATCCACTTATATGGGCAAAAACTAGAGACTACACAAAACTACTCGTATCTGGGTGTAGCGATAGATGACAAACTAGCATGGAACATAGCTGTAGAAACCAGAAAACTACTTTTCCTACGAACCACAGCAGCTCTAGTTAACTTCTCTAGAAAGTTAGGCAAGAGACCTCCCTGTGAATTAGTTAAGATTTACAAAGCCAAATGTCTATCAGTGGCTCTCTATGGAGCCGGGCTCTGGGGGTTTGCGCCGATACCTGAAATTCAGAAAGTGGAAAATTCCTTCCTGAGGTACCTTCTGGCGGTCCCGAGGAGCACGGGCACTATGGCCTGCCATATAGAGTTGGGTCTGCCACATGTTACTGATCTAGCAAAAGCTGAACCAATACTATTATGGCATAGAATCTGGAGGTCCGACAAAGCGACTCTCACCCAGTCTATTCTTACCGACTGCCTAGCACTGGACAAGGCCCACAACTCCAGGTGGCTGTGCTACATAAAGAAGTTCTTTCAAGACCTAGGATGGGTAAGGTACTATTACGATCCCTCTTCAATGTCCGAAGTCTCAAGAAAGGCACTAAAAACGGAATGCTTATCCCACCTAGAGGAATTGAGACTAACCAAAGAGGCAACAAAATCTTCAGTAGCGCGTATCTTACAAATACAAACGACTGCCTCCATTCAGCCATACCTCACACTCAACACTTCAGGCTACGAGAGGTATCTCCTGGTAAGGTTTAGGCTGAACTTGTTTCATCGATTGGTCACATTCCTCACCAGAAATAATTGGGCCAAAGACCTCCCGCTGTGTCCGTGCGACGACACTTCCTCACAATCAACCATGCACACCATCCTCTTCTGCAAATATTTCCACGATTTCAGGAAAAAGTGGCTGGTCCCACTACTAAAACAAACTGGATATAGACAATGCAGTCTAGCATTTCTATTTCTGCAGCAGTTGGACGGTGAGAGGACAACCTATTTTGTCGTGAACTTTCTGAAATGCATGGTCAGACAGAGCGTTTTTAAGTTAATCACTTGTCTATTAATAACGAGTCACCTATTGAACTTTCAGCGAACTTTTAAAACTATCAATTAAGTCTTAAAACCTAAAAGCGAGAAGCTATACGCATAGCCTTGTATTTTTAACATAGAATAATAGTACTACTTTTTAATCGAGCTCCATGCCGGCAAGACTTGGTATGATTGTTTTTATCTGTACATATTGAACTTACTGCAAATGAAATGTAGTGTTATATGATTGTTGTTCCCTTTTTATGATTTATATTCTAAATCAAAATAAAGCTCAATTGACTTGACTTGACAGTTGATGGACAGAATGCAGAACAATGTCATACATTCACCCCAGTACAGAGATCTGGGCCTAAATCCATCGTTTTTTTGCACTCCACACCACCCTAGTTCAGACATGGCCATATGCAAATCAGCCTTGACACTGTGCCTCATGGGAACAGTCCAGCCCGAACTGCCAAGCCATGTCTTTCCTGGACCGGAATCAAGCATCCTGGAACAGTCCAGCCTGGCAGTTCGGGCTGGACTGTTCCCATGAGGCACAGGGTCAAGACTGATTTGCATATGGCCTTGTCTGAACTGGGGTGGCTTGGTGAGCAAAATAAGGATGGATTAAACCCAGATCTTTGACTGGGGGTGAATGTTTTGCAATTGTGCAACATTCCGTCCATCTTGTGTGTTTTGCTGGTGGTAAAGAATCACACCAGAGAGTCGTGCCTAGCACCCAGTTGGGATGAACCACAACACGTCATATTAGTCACCACCATAGCAGCGAAGCATGCAGGTTTGCCAAAAGGGATACATGCCAGTCACGCAAAAAGGATGCCAGCCCCTGATGGAGAAGGACTGCAACGGACTCAAACAGTTGAGGCTGCTGAAGGTTGTGCAGTCAAGGAATCTAGAGCACAAGATTCTAGGGAGACTGATAGAGAACAATCGTGCATAAGTCAGGAGGACTGGATACCAGTGGTTGACATACCGGAGGTGGTCATCAAAACAAGGAGTAGAACAATATTAGAGGAAAAGGAAATTAGAGAGGACCAGATAGGTATAGAAGAACACGCTCAGGAAGAAGTGAACAAAGAAACTGGAGACCCTGAGCAGGACCAAATAAGGACAGAAGTACATACTCAAGTACACAGATCAACCGAAAGACCTAAGCAGGGACAGCCAGGCATAGAAGAACATGTTCAGGCGGGAGAAGATCCAATTGTAGTAAGACCTGAACAGGACCAGCTAGGAAAAGAAGAACTAGTTCGGGAAGAAGAAGAACAGTCTAAGAGTACAGGAACAGTTAGAAAAAGGATGGGTTCAGGCAGAAAAAGCCACAAAGACAAGACCTGAACAAAGAAAGGTAGAGAGAAACACTGAAGATGAGGAAATCAAGTTGTGCCACAACATAAGAATAAAAGAGTTCGTTAAAAAAACGAAGAAGGTGAAAGTGAAGTGCAATTTAAACGGGTCAGACAAGAGGATAATTGGCCTGGGGAAGTCAAAAGGTTGAAATATCACTTGAGAAAAACAAATGAAGACCCAGAACAAGTAAAGGAAGTTACCAGTCAAACTGAGAAGTCAGTTACTAAAAATATTCGAAGAAGTCCAAGATTAAAGATCTTGAACAATAAATTCAAGGGACCTAAATGGACTTACGTGATTCTTGAGGAATTCGAGAATCTAGATTTAAACGAAGAATCTTATGAAGAAAAAAATTCCAAACAGATTGATGAAGGGGAAGTGAGGCCTCCTTGACGTACTTAAGATCCTGATTCGGACCTAAAGAAAAGAAGAGGAATCTTCGTGAGTCAAAATGGCTGAGAACAGGGTTGCAGAAAGATCAAATCAAAGTTGTGTAAAGAAATGTTGCAGAGCTTGCATATAGAGATTATTATTAGTGATCTTAGTATGGCTATTTTTAACGATAGCAGTTCCTTATCTTATGACAACGGACAAAAAAATGATACAAACAGTAATTTAAAGATTGCTAACCAGAAAGGAGATCGAGTAGAATTAGAAGCAGCAGATGAGATAGATTTACATCACACCATAACAGATAATGACACCTCATTAAATGTATTTACAAAGTTGTTGTTTCAGTACGTAGACACAATGGAGATTAGTGATTGTTATGTTTGTATGAAATTACCTGCTTCAGTAGCAGAGGGAGTAACGTACCATCATTTACCTTTAACATATGGTATTTCATGTAGTATATTGTCAAGTTTATTTTATAGAACAGGAAAACTACAATATTACTATTGTAATATAGATGTAGTATTTACAGAAATTCCTATTCAATAGAATATGAATCCAGTACGCAATAGTCTAGATGCACAGTTTATGGTGAATGTTTCGTAACTAGGAAGTCATTAGATATAGAAAAGGCACATAAAAACAATCTAACATGCTCATTAGGTGAAGAAGAGAAAGTGTTTTTAAATTTAGTTGGAGAGGAGGCAGGATTTCCAATGAAAAGCTACAGAATAGAAACACCATGTTCCACCATGGGCCGAGAAAGAGGGAATTTATACAGATGGCAAGGCTCATGCTGCGATGTCCCTAGACTAATAACGTATTTATTGGTTCCAGTGAATGTGAACATAACTTCCTAATTTTGGGAAGTTGGGGACTAAAAGGGGGATCTGATCCAGTATTTCCTGGAGTTTACTACATGTGTGGGAATAAAGCTTACTATAAGCTGTCTGCAAGGTGGTACAAAAGTTGCTATTTCGGAAAAGTATTTCTGAAGATTTATCATGGAAAAATAATCACTGGAAGCAATGAAAACACTAATAAGCTAACACGAAGAAAGAGAGCTCGTTTTTCAGAAATAATAGGTGACATATTTAGTGCATTGATACCTTCAGTGGCAGTCGTTTTAAATTCACATAGAATCTGTCAGTTGTCAACAGTAGTTGATCGTCTTTCGACTGATACTGCTGGAGGTTTCTTGATGATTATTACAGAAATGGTTGCAATTAGATCTAGGGTTTTGCAGAATCGACTTGCGCTTGACATATTATTGGCCAAAGAAGGTGGAGTCTGTTAAAGCACAGAAATTAAAGGATATATAAAAAAATATTACAAAATGCAAGAAGAATTAAAACCACTGGAGGTTCACAGTGTATGGGAAAGACTAACAAAAAGTAATTCTTCAGTAGGGACTTTGTTTACTAATATAGGGAATAGTTTCCTAGGACAAGTAGTTTTCCCTTTAGTAGGTACAGCAATAATAGTTTTGTCAATAATAATATGGTGTAAGTGTTGCACTAATAAGTTGAGAAGGAGATATGAAATAAATGGAAAGGGAACCAAAAGAAAGTATAAAGAGATACAATTAGAAGAAATGAAAGGAACGTTATAGGAAAGAATGAAATAAAGAATAAAGATGAAAGCAAGAATGAAGGGAAAGAAAGTGAGAAATGCTAAAGTTGGCATCCGATTAGGGATGGGTAATTTTGTGATGGCTTTAAAATGCCATCAGAATGGGGATTGATGGAGCAAGCACTAGTAGAAAAGACTTGCTCGGACACAATCCTCTCACGTAACTTCTAACCTTGTATTAACCGTGTATCGTGTAAAATTAATATGCACAACAGATGACACAAAAGAAAAAGAAGCTTGCCTGTGTGTTTTACTAATAAGTAACTCTAGCAAGATTCTAAAATGGCCGCTAACTGAAAAACTTTAGTGCGCATGCGTCTACTGCAACAACGTAGTATGACGTACAGTCGCTTGAGGAAATTTCTTGCGCTTGCGAAGTTACTAATAAAATAGCTGCTTCAAAACTCACATGCTTGTCATCTGCTTTGCTGAAACCTAAAACAATCTATTTTACTAATGCTAATGCGGGGAAAGCATAAATAAGTAAATGGGGTTAGAATAGAGATAGGTGGTATACAGTAAAACAATTTGTTTTTGATTTTAACATGTCTTTTTGACTCTTTCAATAGTAAGTATAAATGGGCCTTTTGCATGAACCAAAGTCTATTCCCTCCTGATTGCTGCACATGTGTAGTGCAATTGAACTGGAAGAAGTGATGTGACTCTTGAACACCATCCAAAGTCAAAAAGGGATACATATCCTGGGAAACGGAACAACAGTCTACTGACACGGATGGAAACGCATGAACATTTACAAACTTGTGACAATTAAAATGTGAATGCAGTGGGTATAAAGACTGGTGAATAAAAATGAAGGGGTGGGATTTAGCCCAAAGAACCGAAAGACTATATTGGAAAATAAGTATGGAGTGATGATCACCTTCCTTTGCCTGCCCAATCAGAGTTAGTATTTTTGTAAGTTTGAAACATTAATGGGTGGTACAGGAATACCAAAGAGTATAATTGAGGTAGTTCTTAGTTAGAGGGAGATATGGTGAATGCTGCAGAGCTCGAGATGCTGTCGGAGTGACGAGAGATGCTGAAGAAGAATCAGATTGCAGAACCATTTATTTTAAACTAATTAATCTAGAAGATTGCGGAAGAATCACGAGGAGGAAGAGTGTCAAAGAGAGGTGCAATGCAAGCGTGGGTGGTAGAGAGGTCATCTATCTATCCTGTCCTGATTCCTGACCTGAAGCCTTTGGTCGCCAGATCTTTCCTTGGGGACCCTTCCCAGCTCCTTGGCCAGTGGGTTGGTTTTTACACCATACTTGGTAAACATAATTATATGTCTGTATATGTGCCTCTGTCCTTTTCTCTCTATACTCTCCTTTCCATGCATAGTCAATGCATAGTATAAATGTATGCATTTCATAGTTGTATTATTGAATCTTCCTTCCTATGAGAAATGGAGACTGTTCTGTACTTTGCAAGTGGTACACATGAAATTATTCTTAGATAAAGATTTAAAATATTTCCTGACTCTGATCATTCATATTTGAAAGAAAGTTGATTCATGTCATTTCACTAGTTCTACTAATGGTCCATCGACCAGAGGAAAGAACATTTTGATCAGTGAAAGATTAGTTAGGAACCAGAGGTAACCTTGATATGGTAAAAACTCATAAACATGACCCCAGCAGTTATTGCCAGGTTGTTGTGAATGTGTGTATGGGCCCAGGTGAGTATATGGTGTTGGATCACCTGTTGCTGGTAAGACGCTGGATCATTTGGACATATATGTGAATGGAAGTGCAGTACTTCCAGCTTTATGCTTTTCTTTCTCCGTGCCTTTTGGAGTGGTCCACGTAATATACTGCTCTTTGTGGTGCTTCTTTTATCCACAAGAGCATATGAATATGAGGAGCACCTCTTGCTTGGTACGTTTTGTGGAAAGAAATCAGTAATTTCTCCAGAAAGTAGATTTTTTTGTTGCAGATGAAGGACGGCATGCTTTCAAATGGTAACTAGACATAATATCGACTCCACAATATCGAATGGACAAAATATCGAGAAAAAATATCGACAATAATAAATATCGTTGATCAAAATATCGAATAAAATGATAAAAAAATATCGAGTACAAAAATATCGACTCAAAAACATTGGGATGTTGGGTTAATAGGGGATAAGAGTGGGGAGTAATTTAATAATAATTAATTAATATATGTTTGTAAAATTTTTTAATTAATAATTAATTGGTAATTAATTAATATTAATTAGTTAATTAATATAATTTTGTACATATTTTTTATTTGTAATTAATTGGTAATTAATTAATATTAATTAGTTCATTTCATTAATTAGAGTACATTTTTTATATATAATTTTTTGTTATAGTTAATTAATTAATTGGGAAAAAATAATATTAATTATTAAATTAAATTAATTACAGCTAATGTGCTAATATATTTACTTTATTGTTATTGTTAATTAATAATTAATTGGTAATTAAATAATATTAATTAATTTTGGGTAAAGGAGTATTTTTAGGGTTCAGGGTCAGTTTTGGGTATTTGGGTAAAGGGGTATTTTTAGGGTTCAGGGTCAGTTTTCAGTTCTTGGGTAAAGGGGTATTTTTAGGGTTCAGGGTCAGTTTTCAGTTTTTGGGTAAAGGGGTATTTTTAGGGTTCAGGGACAGTTTTCAGTTCTTGGGTAAAGGGGTATTTTTAGGGTTCAGGGTCAGTTTTCAGTTTTTGGGTAAAGGGGTATTTTTAGGGTTCAGGGACAGTTTTCAGTTCTTGGGTAAAGGGGTATTTTTAGGGTTCAGGGTCAGTTTTCAGTTTTTGGGTAAAGGGGTATTTTTAGGGTTCAGGGTCAGTTTTGCGTTTTTGGGTAAAGGGGTATTTTTAGGGTTCTGGGTCAATTTTTTCTTAAATTTATTTAAGTTTCTTAAAAAGTTATAGTATGTTACTATATATATATATGTTTTAACAAATATGATTGTAAAAAATTATATTTATTAATTTAATTTATTATTTAATAATTTTAACTTAATTTAAGTATTTAAGTATATTTTAGTAATTAAATTTTAATATTAATTTAATTTTACACTGTTTTTAATAAAGTCGATATTTTTAACAACTATATTTTGGTAAACGATATTTTGTACTCGATATTTTTGTACTTACCTGTTTGTAGATACAAACTCGATATTCTGTCTGTCGATATTTTGGCAACGATATTTTTGCAAGTCGATATTTTGTCCCTCGATATTATTTCAGTGATCCCTTTCAAATATGTGCTTAAAGTTCCAGCAAATCCAAAGAGCCAAGTCCTCCTGGTGTCTCGAATTTGAAGTCTTCAATGTTGCAATGTGTTTGTGTAAACAAATTAGGTTATCCCATATATATTCTACACAGTGCAGAGTTGGAAACCCAGTTTTTTTGTACAAGCTTTATGAATATTTTTTCCCCTATGTTCATTGATGATTCTTTCAACAGTACATCACTTTTGGGGTAGGAGTATTGAATCTGAACAGGAAAAAGGGAAAATGCATCCATAGAACACATTTGGATGGTGAGAATCCTGTGGCAGTGGTGTGGCTCACTAGTTAGAGGCGGCAGACCCGGAAGCAGAGAATGGCCCGGGACCAGGGTTCAATTCCCGACGCGGCAGGGTCGTGGACCAGGGTCAGCGGACTCGATAATTCTCGCCTCTGTGCCTACTCTAACCAGGGATCACACTCGGCAACTCTGGGCATTAGCTTGCCTCATCTCTACAACAGCCCCCACATTCGCCGGGGATGCCTGGTTTCACCTTGGAGATACCCAGTAGGGCCATCTCACAGGGATAGCCAGGACGGGTTCCCCAGCGGTCTACGTCGCCTCAGGGCAGCAGTGCGCTTTACAAGACACATTACATTACATTTCACACAGTGTGTAAGCACCTCAATTCCATTTTTGAAGGCAGTTGCTGTGATAATGATTGCAGCTGGTGGTAGTTCTCCCAAGAGTACTGTACAGGTGGACTATCCTACTACACCTACTCTGCCCTGCATGATTTACTTGTGGCCCCTCTCTGGAATTGTTTCAAGTGCTTCCACATAGAAGTTGTCCCATGTAACTAATTTGTTGCATTGGCCCTGGATAGCTGCTTGCTGTAAGTACTGCAGTACAGCTATTTATCTGTAACATTTTTTTCCATTGCCAGTATTGTAAAATGCTTCCAACCATCACTTAGTTTTGTGCTTCCTGAAGTACTTGTGCACAAAGGTGTGTAAATATTTAAATAGGTTAAGTTATGTTTATTTGTTAATTGTGGTGTTTAGATTGTTTTGTAATGTGTTAATAAAATGTATTTGTAAAGTTATAATAATGTATCCTGGTCATTTTAGCTATGGGCCACAAACATACCCACACAAATATTCATACATGAACTCGCACACGTATAGAGTCATTTACACAGGTACTGACACACCCACACATACACTCATACAACCACTCAAAGTCCAATAGTCAGTCACATACCCATATACACATGGAAACTGTTACTTAGATAGACTGATACATACAGCCAGCCATTCATACACCAACTCACACACTCACACAGTAATTCACAAATCAAGCCACACACCAATAGAGTGACTTTTAAACCCAGATATACACTGATGCCCTCACTCTCACACCCAAACAGATACCAATACAGCTACTCTCATACCCAATCACACACTAATTTAACTACAAATTCATGCACAGACTAATGCAGACACTAACACACCCAGGCGGTCATCTATAGAGCCACTGACCACCCCAGGCTCACAGATACAACCTCTGACACACCTAGGGACTCACTGATACAGTCACTGACATACCCAAACATGCACTGATAAAACCAATGATACACCCAGCCACACTCTGATACAGAAACTGACACACCCAGGTGCATATTCATGCAAGCAATTACACTCCCAGCAGTCACATTTATTCAGCAACGTAGACATATAGTCAAACAGTGATACAGCGTCTCATACATCCATATACATACTGATACAACCAGTTACGCATCCAACCCTACACTAGTATTGACACCAAAACAGCCAGACAAACAATAATGCATCCAACAATATACCCAGGCACACACTGATGCATACCCTGACACACCCAGGCATACACCAATGCAGATACTGACACAGCCAGGCAGACACCACAGCAGGCAATGAAACAGACAGCCAGCCATTAATGCACTCAATAATACACCCAAACACACACTAATGCATTAACTAAGACAGCCAGGCAAACTTTCATCCATACACTAACACACTCAGTCACACACTAATGCATATTCTCACATACCCTGCCAGACACTGAAGTATACACTGACACAGCGAGGCAAACACTAAGGCAAACACTAACACACCCAGTAACACACTCATGCATTCACTGACATAACCAGGCACGCACCAGTGGAGACACTGATAAACCCAGACATACAGTGTGAAGACACTGATACACACAGTTATCCAATATCACAACCAGGCACACACTGACATACACCGATGCATAGACTGACACACCCTGGCATATAGCAATGCAGAAACTGACACACCCAGCCAAACATTAATGCATCTACTAATGCCCTGTGAGAGGGAAGGGCGAAAGAAGCAGCGAGGAGGCCGAATTCGTGGATCAATGGTGTCAGGCTTTTATTGCAAAAACAGTTGATGGACAGAATGCAGAACACTGTCATACATTCACCCTAGTCAGGCTTTTATTTACATAGAACAAGTTTGATTGCTGACAGGTTCTGAATGTCCTGAAGATTGGTGCAATGACAATTCCTAGGATTCTTCCTTGTAGGGTCCTTGGGATGTTTTCAGGGATGGTAACCTCTTAACCGGTGGTTTCGATGTTGTCACACAACCCGGCAGCCTCAGGAGAAGAGAATACAAAGAGAGGTGGTGGTAAATCAACTGGTCTCAGTCTCAAGAGAACCCTTCACCGAGATAGGATGCACCCTTCGTGGGTTTCTATGGGTTAGTTGGTGATCTGACTGAGTCAGACTGAGGAGTGGTGAAAAAGGGGAAAGTTAAAGTAACAGAGTTTCAAAAGGGAGGAGAATCCAAATAATGGAGAAATACCCAATCTATGATGAGGGATCGCTAAGCAGGACACAAATGCTCACGAGTGTAGGAAGGTTCACAGAGTGCCACGTGAAAAGAAGCCCGGTTGTGCTGTCAATATATACAGTGCAGGTGAAAAACTGTTGTGCTGGCAATATGTACAGTGCACATGAAGAACAGTTGTGCTGGCAATTGTACAGTGCCCAGTTTTCTAAATACCCTCAACCCCCTCCCTTACTCGTCCCTTCCTCCCGAGTCATGTACCGCATCAGCCACAATCCTCCTGGATTGCGGTGGCTTGTCAGCATCCACGGGGGCATACACCACTCTTCTGTCCAGAGCTCTGCTTCCTCCTCCGGCTCTAAGATGACGTCGGGGCTGGGCTCCGTGTTACTTTCCTCTGCTCTCCTTGCTGCTCTCCTCCTTCGTCCGGTCCTCCGTGCTGCTCCCTATTCTTCCTTCCGAGTCGAAAATGCCAGATCGTTCTCCGGGGATCCCATCATATCCCCCCGGTCCCGCCTTCCGGCTCACCCTTTGGTTTCCAACTCCCTCTTTACTGTTCTCCCATTGGCTCCCACGAGGTGACTCCTTCCTTTGTGGAAGAGGCAGTGGTAGAGATTAACCCCTTCTCTCCCTGTCTTTGACAGCCAGGACTGTCCAATTTCAGACACAATGGGCGTGACGGGAGGAGGGGGAAAGTGGCATCAGCTTTTCAAAAATATTATGTAGTCGCCGGCTGCAAAAAAGCAACAAAAAGAACCCTATCAGCGATTCTTCTTCACTGTATCCAAGAATGGACCCACAGAATAACTTTTTACAGTGACAACCATGTGGCATTTTGTGCAGTGAATAACCGTGTAACTCAGTTCTTCGCAGACAGCTGGTATTGTAATGACTGTAGCGGATGATGGTTCTCCCAAGGATGCTGCAGAGGTCAACTGTCCTGCTACACCTGTTTTCTCCTGTCTCATCCAGTTGTAGAGCTCGTTATGAATTGCTTCTAGGTGCTTCCCCATGGAACTTGTCCCATGTAAATACTTTATTGCAGTGCCTTTGGAGAACTGCTTGCCGCAAATATTGCGCTGCACATATTTTTCTAATACCTTCTTTTCCCCAGAAGGTATAGTATAGTGCTTCCACACGTCACTTTCTTTTCTCCGAGGTGGTGTGTCTTTCCCCTTACCTTGTTTCTTCCTTCACAGTGGGAGTGCACGCCAAACCAGGATTCTGACGCCATTTTCTTGATGATGCCAGTTACGTGACATATAATCTTGCCGCCAACTTTTGTTATCCATCTCTGAACTTTGTAGCCACTGTGGTAAAGGGTATTTTCGCCCACACTCGTTTGTACTTCTACATTGAGTTTAAACAGTGAAAAACATAAGTGCACAGTGCAGCACAATCACTTCACACTTTGGTTTTGAGGCAGGAATTTAAATATATTCAGGTTCCATTTCTTCCTGACATCAAATCAGTGCATCCCCTGAAAAAACAGATTGAATCTATGTTATGGCCACATTGTTCTACTCCCTCCATTCTTTATTTTTATTGGGTACTTATCTGGAAAACCATCAGAGTGTGCCCTGAAGATGGTGGGTGGTCGGCTGATCGCTGGCATCAAAATGTGCCTCTACACCAGCGCTAGAGCCACTGGGACACCAATCAAAGATTATAACTTGTATAAGGATAATCTATATGTAAAAAGAAAAACAGACAATTTATACTGTATGTAATAAGATGTTAAAACAGGTGAGTTATCAATATACTTTTGGAATCAATCATTTTTATTAGCATGTCTTTATGACCCATTTTAGGTGGATTGTTGAAGATGTTCCATGCTATGGCTCTACACATTTTTTACAGTATGAGTGACTGAGTGTATGGATTTTGTATGAGTGGCATGTGTGAATTTTGAGTGACTGACATATATATTTTAAATAGTGGGAGGTTTAGGATTTTTTTTTAAATTACATGGTTTATGCTATGCACAGCTATCGCAATGATTGCAATTGAGGCAAATTGACACTGAAAGAAGTCGATCGTTTTTAAAACATCGCAGTTCTTCCGCCTCAATCTCAGAGGATACTGAGGAAGATCTTTGTGCCATGTAAATGTTTACCTCAGAAATGTGCGCATGTTGGATTGGCTCCATATGAGGAAAACTATCAGTCAAATAAATGTTGATATGCCAAACCAATAAAGTCATACAAACATTTTCCAAAGATTACATTGAAAATAAATGGTTGCTTGGTACCTTTGATCATCATTAGTGGTGCATCGATAAATGCTTGAAGAGGAATACTATGAAGTAATTCCAGTGCCACGACTTGCACCATCGAAAACCAAAGTATAGACATGGTATGCATCAATACCCATTAAAAGTA
This sequence comes from Lissotriton vulgaris, assembly GCF_964263255.1. Lineage (NCBI taxonomy): Eukaryota > Metazoa > Chordata > Amphibia > Caudata > Salamandridae > Lissotriton > Lissotriton vulgaris. Next base: position 945,755,826 of record NC_141699.1, on the reverse strand, counting down.
ATGGTTTGTGGCGAAAATGAAACAAAAGAAAATTAACTTGCAAGCACTCATCCATGTGTTTCATGGTACAGTGTTAAGTGCCTGTCTGCTTCGTTTCAGTACAGCTGCTGATATGGGACTGGTATCTGTGAACTACGATATGAAAGTTTATCACAAAATATCAAGTCAAATCCCTTTGTTGTTTAATGGTTAGGGAAAACATAAGACTATGAAAGTAAAGTTGCATATTAATGAAGAGGTCGGTCCTTTTGCTCAGAGACCTAGATTAATTGCTTTCCATTTACAAGATGCTGTTGAAAAAGAACTTGAATCATTGCTTAAGCAGGATATCATTGAGCTTTCAATTGGTCTTACACCATGTGTTTCTGCCACAGTGGTAGTGCCCAAAAAGGACAAAGATGAAGCTGTACGCATATGCGTTGACATGCGTCAAGCAAATAAAGCAACTGAATGAGAATGATATCCAAGTCCACACATTAACCACATGACTGCTAAGGCAATTCCCCTCCTGTGCTGCAGATCCTTGAATCCCATTATTCATGACGAGCTCAGCTCGTCATGAGCACACGACCAGTGTACTGCATGACGAGCTGAGCTCGTCATGAGCAGCGAAGGGGTTAAGGACTTAATAACACAACTGAAAGGTGCAAAGGTCTTGTCTTGATTTAAATAAATGTTATCATCAATTGGAACTCGAAGCAAATTGCAGGTATATTGCAACCTTTTCTACACATGTTGGGCTGTTTTGAAACTACAAGAGACTCAGTTTTGGTGCGTCTTCGACTGCAGAAATTTTCGAAGGTGTCATTCGACATGTCATACAGCCTGTTGTGAATGCACTCAATTATAGCAATGACACATTGATTTTTGGAGCTCCTTATAAGGAGCACGATAAACCTCTCATGCAAGTGTGTTGTTTACTTACTGATGCAGGTTTGACTTGGAATGCAGACAAGTGTGAGCTCCACAAGACCTAGGTAAAGTTCTTTGGCCATATATTTTCAGATTAGGATTATGACACCTGATCCTGCAAAAGTACAAGCACTGTCAAATGCTGATTTCCCGCACAATGTTTTTATGATACGTTCATTTCTTGGCCTGGCCAGTTACTGCTCACGATACATGTAGGAAGCTGGCTTTTTATTTAGTGCACCATAATGAGGTACACTATGTAGCAAGTCCAGACAACCTTTATTGGTTTACAGGGCTTACATTAATAATCCCAAATGCTCTCTTTTGTGGTAGTGTAGGTGAGCAGTTTAGGCTTATCAGAGGGTAGTGTTAAGCATTTATTGTACACACTGAGTCAATAAATGAGACACTCTAGAAGAACCTTGAGACCAATTTAGAAGAAATACAATTTGTATAGAATTGTAGACACCAAAAACATCTTAAATCAGGTAAGTAATTTAGACATTATCAAATTGTACAGTAGAAACAGCAGAAAATGACAGCCGTCTGATCTGAGCCATGAGCCTCGAACGCGGTAATGTTAATCCTATTGGAGAAACATTCACTGCATGGGGTCATTTGCAAACAACTTACATGACTGTTCTTGTGGACTTAAGGTGAATATAGGCTAAGGTCTAAAAGAGCACCAAGAGTTCAGCTTTACCTGCCCTGGGTTGAACAGGTGCTGAGATGCTTTCAGCAGTGGTAGCCTCGGACACTGCATGCTGAAGTCAATGGGAAAAGTACCTGTAGGAAAGAGGCTGCAAAGCCGACTGGGAGACCAGTCCAGTAGAACACAAGTTGAGAGGGGGGGGGGGGGGCGGAGGGCTTAACTCTTGGGGTCTAAGGCCACAGAGACACCACTGGTTTCAATGGACTTGAGGTGGTGAGATCAGGTGCATAGGTCTTTTGTCCAGTGGCTTTTTGTGTTTGAGGCACCCACGGTTCACTGTGCACCTGCAGAAGAAAGGGTAAGAGAAACAGCAAGACGATTTCTTGCATGGAGGTGACCTCTGGTAAAGTCCATTGACAAGCAGGTCAGTGTTTGCAACAGTGGTGTTCAGCCTGAACACAAAAGTCTTGGTACTTGCAACAGGCCCTGGTACCTCGGGTACTGGTGCAGGGCGATACCTGGGGGATCTGGCTGCTCAAAAATCAGTGGGGAGAAGGATATGCCTCCTGGAGAATGGGGACATCTTCCTGGGCCGCTGCTGCATTGGTGGACTCAGTAGACAGCAGATTGGGGAACCTGATTTCATGGCTGGTGCCTGCAGGCAAGTGGCTTGTCTACTTCAAAGGAGAAGCTGAGGGGTAGTGAAGTGCTGACAGCTCTCTGTGTCTTTTGTAGACTGCACTGCTGCTGGTTAAATTGTGTCTTTGTAATTTTCCAGACAGGAGGAGGAAAGCAGGGTTTGTCACCAAGTCCATTGCTCTTGCGTCCTTCAGCTCTTCTTTGTCCTTCTTGAGTCAGATGAATCAGAGTTCTTTTTGTCAGGGCCCACCTAAATACTGAACTCAGGAGCCTTAAGTTAAGCAAAGGGTAGTAGCCAAAGGGTTACTTATCAGGGGAGCGAAGGGCAGTAGCCAATGGGCTATATATCCTTGGGGTCACTAGACCCCCCATATGACTATTTCCTGCGGAGAGTGGGCATAACCCTTTCCCAGAATTCCGAATTCCACCAAAAACAAGATGGTGAAGCCCTTCTTTTGTGGAGCACATTAGGCAGCCCACTTTAAGGGTTTGACTGGCCTGGTAGAGCAACACGCCTCCTTGCATAGCTACTTTTCCTGCCTGTCCTGATGACAAATGGGCCTCAGGGCAGGGGGTGAAAAGTGGCATCGGCCAGGACTAAGGGAAGCAGAGTTGGCATATCAAAGGAGGCAGGGGCTTTGAAGCTCCTGGCCTTGATATGCTAAATCCCTAGCCATCCTGCTGGAGGTGTGAACACCTTCCTCCTGAGCAGGCATTGATTCTGGGCTGAGTGTGGGCTCTACCTGCAGGGGGTCAGAAAAATTTCTGTGGTGGCAGGCTGGACGATACCAGTCAGCCAGCACACTAAGAGGCTGGTAGGTTGTCAGGGGGCACTACTAAGGTGCCCTCTGGGTGCATGTTTTCATAAAGCCAATTCTGGTCTAAATATTGATTTATTAAGACAAGGTGTTTAATGCCAATCACCATAGGTTTAAGAGAAGCAATCATACCTGGGGGAAATTGTAATGGCCAGTGCCTAGTACATATACTAGACAGCACAGGAGCATATTTGCTCATGCATATATGCCCTCACATGTAATATAATGTACCCTGCCTTAGGGCTATGAGGCCTGCTGTAGGGGTGACTTACATATAATGCATGCAGTATTTGTGGGCATGGCACACAGGGTATGTGTCATGTCATGTTCTCACACTTGATTGTACCATTTCACGCAGCCTGCAATCACAGTCTGCACAAGTTTGGTGGTAGGCCCCTTTGGGTGGCACAATACATGCTGTAGCCCTTAGGGACCCTCTTTGGTTCCCATGCCCTAGGTACCAGACGTACCATTTACTAGGGACTTACAGAGTGGGCTAATGTTCTTATCAACTGAGGTACAATTGAACAATTACCTAGTTTTAGGGAAAGAGAACTGGGGACCTGGTTAGTGGAAACCTAGTGCACTTCAGTCGCAACTGCATCAAATACCAGGCAAAAAGTGGAGGTGACCATGTCAACAAGCATTGGCATAGCCAATAGGTCTTGCCATTAGGACCTTATAAGTGTTTAGCCATGCAGCACATTATCCTGGCTGCAGTGCTGCTAGGAACTGAATTGCTATACAATTGCTACACACTGGGGCATGCAGTCAAAGGAGGCATTGGTGCAGATGCTAAGTTATGGTTGTGAGCGGGATATGGGGTGAGTGAAATCTTTTTGTGTGCCAGTGGAGGGAAGCAGGATTGAAAGAGCTGTGGGAGAGGAACGTGTTGTCAAATGCTGGCTGCACTTGCTGAAAAAAACACTTTTCCTGCTAAGAAGGGGAGGCAGAGGTGGTTACGGTGGAGAGTGGCAAGCTGAGTCGTGCTGCGGCTCTGGACAGATCAGCAATTGCTGAGAAAGGGAAGAGTTGTGGTGCGAGAACAGGGAGGAGGATGTGTTAAAAGGAGCGGAATATAGAGGGGAGAGGAAGACAGGAGAAAGTACAAGTGTCCAGAAGAGAGGTGAGCAGGAAGGAGGGAGAAGTGTAAAAGGCCGAAGTATGTAAGAGAAAAAGACCTGGAAGGGTGGGATGTTGTAAAAGGTGAGGTAGTAAGCAAACGTGTAAAATAGATGGAAGGCTTGGTGTAGAGAGAGAGGCACATCGAATGGCAAGTCAGGGATGAAGGAGAGAGAAATGGGGAAGAGAGATAACATGGCAGACCAAACTACCAAGCCAATTCTTTAACTGGAAAGGAAACAAGCTACCGGGGACCGGTTTCTGGCATTACAGCCGTCTTCGGCCCGGCTTGCTTGAATCCTGATGGTACAGTGAGCAAGGGACTCATGTCTGAGTATACCCTTCCACGCTTATGGTGGACAAAACGATTCAGAAAAGGGGGCTTGGTAGTTTGGTCTGCCCTGTTCCCATGATGCACTGGGCCAGGGACAGACTAATTTGCATGTAGCCAGGTTCTGAGCTGGGATGGTGCAGTGAGCTAAAAAACGGTGATGGATCAAGCCCTGATCTGTTGACTGGGTACGAGTGTTCTGCTTAATTCAGATACTCTGTCCATCACCACCCCCTTTTCTGAATCGAAAAACGCCACTGGGCAATTAAGGCAAAAGCTATGGAGAAGAAGTATGTTGTGTGTAGTAAGTATATTGGATGGTCACTGGAACTTAACAATATGACCTGGTGTCTTAAAAAAGGAAACCCATTTTCGTATACCCGTTATGGTCTTCTGATTGGATTGAATTCCAGTGAAACAGTTTTAACTTCCGGATCTTGCAGGATAAAAGGTGTCCATCTTATTCTTCATACCACTTCACACATCATTAATGGACACCCTCCTGTAGGTGCTCATGATATTCTCACACTCCGTTTCGCATGATATTTGAATGACTGATTATTCCATGCTCTCTTTCAGACCCCTAATATAGGGGCTCATTAGGATGGCATTCCAGAGGAGGGACCGTCCGCAGGGGCAGCGGCGGTCCCTCCGTGTTAATTAGGATGTGACCGCCACCCTGGCGGTCACATCCTGTATTTTTAACATTGCGGCGGGTGCTGCTCGAAGCAGCACATGCCGCAATGTTAAAAAACCATGTTTTCCTTTGCGTGCACGAAGCTGCAGGCACCGCGTGGTGCCTGCCCCTTCGTGCACGCAAAGGCAGGGGGGTACCATAGGTACCCCCCATGTGCACCCCCCTTCACCCCTGGGGGCCCGCAACGGGCCCCCAAAGAAAAGTCCGTATGCCTTTGCACAGTGGAAATGCCGCCGTGTAAAGGCATAGCACCGCTGACATCCTAATATGGCTGGCAGTGTCTGATAGACACCGCCAGCCATGTTAGTGCTTTTCTGGGACGGAAGATCCCCCAGCCATCCTAATCTGGCGAGGGGGGTCTTTTTTCAGTCTGCAGCGGTTAATCCGCATCCTCCGGGCCGGCGGTGGCTTCCTCCGGCCCGGAGGATGCGGATTAACCGCAATCCTAATGTGCCCCATAGTACCAATACTAGGGTGACAAAAACATCTCATATGTAGGCGGGACGCTGTTCACGAGTACTATGTAAATGGTCTAGAATATTAAGAAAACCAATACCCACAGGATATATGTTTTTCTAGGAAAACCTATATGATTGTTGCTTTTTACACGAAGGTGGCATTTCAGCTGCAAGAAAACTGATTTTCTTGTTAAGTAATGTTAGTAATATTGATAAACATTTGCTTGTGGTTTCAGGACAGAGTCACAATTACGCTCCTCCTCACTTCATTCCAACCCCGGTGGGACTGGCAATAGACCCTATTGCCAAATTAATCCTTTACCCTACTGAATAGGGTAAAGGATTAATTTGATTGCAAAAGCTATGGACCATTGAAGAATTAACATCTAAGGTGGAACAATTTATACTCAAATGTAAAACAAAGTCCCCAAATCCCCTGTGCAAGCGTGCTACCAGTGACAAATTATCAGACGTTGTAGCCCTTTAGAATGAATGGAAACAAATGACAGAGTTAACATGACAAAAGCACAAGTAGAGATATTGAACAACGATTTACAATACGCGCGTTGGAAAATTCTTGCATAGTGCATCCAACTAATGAGGGCACATTATGGGGGAGTGCGAAAGTTGTTGTTACATACGCTCCCTGCTTTAGGGACTCAGTTGGACAATAAAAGTAAACGCATTTCTGTGTGGTGTCTCTAAAATCGATCTAGTGCAAAAGTACTCTCCTTTCACGTTAAAGTCTGATCAGAGCCAAGACAACACAGGGTAAAACAAGCATTTGCAATGCAATAGGTCTCGCATTAGGAAAGTTTGAGCTATTGGTCTTGTAAATGACAATTTTTTTATTTATGTGTTGGTTTTGAAAATGGCTAAATTAATATCTTTGTCATTTACAATGCCAATAGTTATAACTTAAGCAAATGTGACACCTATAACCTGGGGTGGCGCTGGGGTGGCGCCGAGTGGTGCTGGGGTGGCGCCGAGTGGTGCTGGGGTGGCGCCGAGTGGTGCTGGGGTGGCGCCGAGTGGTGCTGGGGTGGCGCCGAGTGGTGCTGGGGTGGCGCCGAGTGGTGCTGGGGTGGCGCCGAGTGGTGCTGGGGTGGCGCTGGGGTGGCACTGAGTGGTGCTGTGGTGATGCCGAGTGATGCTGGAGTGGCGCTGAGTGATCCTGGGGTGGCGCTGAGTGATGTGGTGCTGCTGAGTGGTGCTGCTGAGAGATAATGTGGAAGGGAAGGGAAGAAAGAACGAAAGAAAGAAGGAAGAAGGGAGGAAGGAAAGAAAGAAAGGAATGAAAGGGAGGGAGGAAAGGGGGAAGGAAGGAATGGAAGAAAGAAAAGGAAGTCAAGAAAGGAAGGAAAGGAAGGAAAGAAAAGAAGGAAAGAAAGGATGAAAGGAAAGAAAGAAAGGATTCTAATTGCAAGTGTCAACATGAACAGGCTTTTTTTGAAGATGTAGTCCCCAAATCTGAGATTCCATGACAGAGAGGGGCTGTGAAGGAGAGGTGACAGGCAGAGGCCACGCGCGGCAGACATCGAAGGGTGGGAGGGGAAACAAGGTAGACGCGTTAAATAGTCAAACAATGCACACGATGTGACTAGAAACGTCCCTTACCTCCGAGAATACAGAGCATGTATGTGTGTATAGTGTCCACGGCATACATTCTCGGAAGTTCCCTTCAATACAATACAATCCCTGCATACATTCTGCAATCCAGTTGCGCGGCAGGCACAGCTATAGGATTTACCATTTGTAATCATGTTATGCGTGCAATCAATACCTGCTAGGCACGTACTGTGACGACGCACAGGATACCTACCCTGCAATTACCATATAAGCACCACACTGTGCACACGTGTGCCTCATTTGAACTCAGCGCACATAGAATGCACAGTATATCTGCTCTGCCTAAGTAACAGATATCCCCCCAATGCACACAAACACTAGTCCTCATCCCATCCTACCGACTACATCTGCAACACAAAACCGAGCCAGCCTACACTCCAAAACAACCACAAATGTACCACTCGCAGTCACTCCACAGGCCTTTTCATAGTTTCACACCACTCCAATCCTTGACAACAGTTTGATGCCATGCATAGGATACATCCCTTTGCACCCTATGCGCATGCCAAGCCCATTGACTTTGCCAACGTTTGTTATCCAATGGTAGGCGGAGGCAGTGGCAAGCGAACGAAGTGCCCGAAGCAATGTGGCATCATGCCATCAAGAGCCTGATAGTGGGTCTAATTAAAAGTCTCTGCTAATGCAATTTCAGGCAGTCCTTTGATTGCTCTGAAAGCCATACTCTGAGCGCGAGCTGCGGGAGGCATGTGTGCGCTGCCTGCGGCTGCAACCAGGCTCAGACAAGCACGCTGTTTACAGAGAGCTTTGAACGCGCATTTGCATGTGATTAGGGGTGGAAGTCTGCTGTCCGAGGTGGACTTCAAATGCTCCGTTGGGAAGTGCGTGCCTGAAGTTGCTGTACACAGAAAAGGCCTTTAAGACCAGCTTGAAAGGGCAGAAGGGACGCCACAGTTCCTGGAATATTTCTCGAGCTTTTGAGACAATGTCCACTGAAGATTTGGGTGGGTAAACTGTAGGTCAAACATGTTGACTCGTGGTAGGGCAGACGTAAACTTTCATCCAACGAAGGTCGATGCGATCACTACGAGGAGTCTGATTGAGAAACCTTCGGAAGTTTCACAAATGGCCGCGCTGTAGACTACGCTCGTTTAACAGTGATTAAATATATATAGCAGCTCATGCTATGGAAAGCTGCAATGCTGCTGCGATCACAGTCAAAGGCCGAAGAGGTTTGCAGAATCTATAAAGCTAGAGAATATTTTACCCCTATTTCAGGAAGTATAAAAACAAGCTCTTGGCATTGTTGTGGGGAGGAGAAATGCGAGACACGGCCTGGCGGCCGTGAAAAGTGTGAAGCAGGGGGCGGGGGAGCAGATCCCTTTGAAGTGAAGCTCTCGGAGGCAGGCGGGAGCAAATGGCAAGCGCGTGCACGAGCACATGCACTCCACGAAATCCGCAATGGTTTCAGAGCTTGGATGAGCATCTATACTCTTGTCCTATTATCACGTGCACGATTAATAGGACGAGACCTAAAAAGACAACAGGCTTTTACCATCCCTCACATTTTAAATGACCAAATGTCGTCGTGAAAAACGGCAAATGCTAGCAGTCAGCGATATCACATCAACTCCAGATCCACAACACTGGGGAACCAGTTGAGCCAGGGGAGGCGGGGCAACAACTATAGAAAGGGGCCGTCCAAGTTCTGGCAGCCACGATCCAGCCGTGAGGGCGGGGAGGTAGCGTCAGGAGTACCAACTTCTGCCGAAGATCCCAACAGACACGGAGGAGGAGGAGAGCGGGGTGGAGAAAGCAGATCTGGCCAGGAGAGCGGGAAAAGCTGTGATGATCTCCAGCCCCTCCACACACAGCATATGTCTACTTGCATGCAGAAAGGCGGGGCACAAACAGGCAGCCGCTATGAGGGCGGTCGCTTTTGTCCTATAACCCTGGGGGCTCACACTGTCGCACAGTACTCTAACTCCCACAGAGAAGAATTGCAATACAACAGCCTCCCGGTTCCCAGAGCCACAGGAGGAGCTTACACTCCGCTTGCAGCCTGGTCTCCCAGTGTTAGTGCTACACTGGAAATCTCTCCTGCAGCGCTACCACACACTGCAATACAATAACACTCTGTGGATGTGGTTAGGCATACATATCTCCCCGAAGCGTGGTATTCAGTATTTCTTCTGGATAGTCAAAAAATATTTAAAATTGTAGATTAAAAGGAAGAATACTAAAGGTAGCGCTTTGCTCAATCAGTGTAACCTGGTAGTTTCCAGCATGCAGGTAACGCAAAATTTTGCTATTTCCTGCTTCCCATCAACCTGACACCACGCAACGAGCGCAAGACACTTTACCATTCACTTAGTCAGCCTGCACGCTTAGCAAAACAAGTTTATGAGCCTCTCCCATGCAAGAGCAAAGCTAGATAACAGGTTTCTAAGTGGATGCAACTGATAAGGAAAGAACTAAGTACGGCGATGTTTAAGTTTTGTTTTCCTGGCCACCTGCATCCTTTGAGAAAGGAAAATTTAGGAAGGCGAATTAACACTGCCCAGAAACAGCGAGGTTATATTACCGACTTTTAGGTGCGCTGTTAACCGAAAGCACGCACTGTCAAAGAGACTACCTACTGATGAATGACACTTGAACAGAAGAAAGGAAAACACAAACCCGAGACCATCCAAAATGAATTCACCACAGGCCGCGTAAAATGTAAACAGTAAGGTCACACGAGCTGTATGCCAAAATACTGACTAAGAAACCAAGGAAGAGCCAATTAGTTCATTCAGGCATGTTATCACAGAAACTTGTGGTTTTGGCATGTTGCTGTTAATGGCCACAAGGTGGCAGCACATCCCTAGTTCTGGATGGGGAAAGCTAAACACAGTGTTTCCCTTGCGGGAGCGCGCAGGAGCACCATCTGTTTGCTAGTTGGTATGGGCTTGTGAACATTTCCATGTATTCCTGTACAGAGAGCCTTTTAAACTGGTAACTGTTCATCAAGCTTTAAGGACTATCTTTGGCAATCCAAAGGCCTAAATGCATCATCATACTGAACGATGGGGACTACGATTACAAGAGTACAATTATATTATTGTGCACAGTCAAGGGAAGGATCAAAACCCGGCTGGCTACTTTTCCAGAGGGTCTATAGAAGGTCAGGGCACTCCATCTAAGATGGATAAAGTCTACATTCATTTCATTGTGAAATCAAACACTCCAGCTGCTATATTGTTAACCCAGATCATCACTGCACGAGCCATGATAGTGGTATGCTGAAGCTGAAAGACCTAAATACATATCAGTCATGGAACCGACACAATCGACCTCTCACCAATGATGATGAATATCAAAAATACAAAAAAAAAAAGTTTAGGATGAACTATCCATAACTCAGGAAGCAGTTACACCGCGAGGGTCGAGAATCCTGGTTCTGGAGAGTCTCCAACAGAAAACAATTGAAGTAGCTCACGAAGGACATCGTGGTATAGCGGTCATCAAAAGAGTTCTCCAATACCGAGTTTCGTTGCCATTCTTAGATGAGTGTTGAAAAGGAACTCAAGGTCTGTTATCTGAGCAAATTCCTTTCTACCAAGATTACTCAAATACTCTCAACATGTCAGAACTCCCTAAGCATGCATGGCAGAGAATAGCCATCGATTTCTTTGGTCCACTTGATAAATGAAATCACCTTACGGTAATCGTGGATGAGTATCCATGTTTTCAACAACTTAATAGTGAGTCACCGAGAGACTAGATGGTGTCTTTGTGACATGGGGTGTTCCAGCTATTTTGAACTCTGATAATTCCCACCTTTAAACTGTCTGGAACATTTCAACATAAAGCATCCGAAGAAAACACTTTTATGGCCACAGGCCAACAGACTCCTTGCGCATTTTATGAGAATGCTAAAGAAAGCAGTACAACGTTCCATTCTTGAGAGGCTCAGTTTAAAAACTATTTAATTCCACCCTCTAAGCCTATCCGTGAACACCTCACTCGACCACTGGTAAATGTCCTGCGACTCTGATTTTCGGGAGAGCAATGACAACCAAGTTACCTCAATGGACCAACAAAAGATAAGGAAATGGGTACACAACTAATAAAAAGGACTTGGTTAACAACCAGAAAAAGAAAGCCTATGCAGACAAGAGGCAAGACACAAAGAACATCAAATTTAAGAGACGGCATCTAGTGATTGCTCAAAACACACACAGAATGAAGTCTGAAGCTTCATATGGTGCTGAACCTTTCTACGTAGTGTCCGCCAAGGGACTTATAGTGACTGCACATTGTCCTGGATATTCTGTTAGAGACTCTTCTCACTTTCGGTCTTTGATTCATGGGTCTTCTGATCGAGATGGTAAAGCAAAGATAAAGCAAAGACTGAACCTGAAAACTCAGTGGCTGCTGTTACTTCTTCACCGTCTTTGACGATCTGACACTGAAGATGAGAGCTCCCAGTAACCAGATCAGGTCGAATAATTGAAGCGCTAAGAAGGTTGACTGAAGAAATGCAAATATATATATATATATATATATATATATATATATATATATATATATATATATATATATATATATATATCCCGAACAAAGGCCCTTGTGCTTTAAGAGGTCACTCGACTCTGTCCCTGCCATCCGGCTTTGTCACCTCATTCTTCCTGCATTTCCAACTCCAATGTTCATTACATTCCGCCCGACGCGTTTCGAGGCTGAGGAGTGCCTCTTAATCATGGGCTGCTGCACGGAGGGAGAGAGAGGCACCTTCTAATTTATTCGCCGTTTCGTGAATGAATCATCCCTGAGTGGGCGTGGCTCACAGCAAGTGCTCCAGGCACGATGGTATCTGTAGTCCACATGAAGGTGAAATTGATTAATCCCTTAAGTAGGTGCAGTCCCTTCGTGATGATTTCAGCACATTAAAACATCCTTGGTAGGAGGGAGGTCGGGCATGCAGGACCACGTTTAAAGTTGGAACAGAGTGCTTCACAGAAAGGACACGTTCCCCTCTGAAGCCTTTCCTTTCACGCACACTGTAAGGAAATGGTGCACCTCTCCACGGCCAGGGCAGTCGCGCATTTACATCCAGAACAAAGGCCCTTGTGCTTTAAGAGGTCACTCGACTCTGTCCCTGCCATCCGGCTTTGTCACCTCATTCTTCCTGCATTTCCAACTCCAATGTTCATTACATTCCGCCCGACGCGTTTCGAGGCTGAGGAGTGCCTCTTAATCATGGGCTGCTGCACGGAGGGAGAGAGAGGCACCTTCTAATTTATTCGCCGTTTCGTGAATGAATCATCCCTGAGTGGGCGTGGCTCACAGCAAGTGCTCCAGGCACGATGGTATCTGTAGTCCACATGAAGGTGAAATTGATTAATCCCTTAAGTAGGTTCAGTCCCTTCGTGATGATTTCAGCACATTAAAACATCCTTGGTAGGAGGGAGGTCGGGCATGCAGGACCACGTTTAAAGTTGGAACAGAGTGCTTCACAGAAAGGACACGTTCCCCTCTGAAGCCTTTCCTTTCACGCACACTGTAAGGAAATGGTGCACCTCTCCACGGCCAGGGCAGCCGCGCATTTACATCCAGAACAAAGGCCCTTGTGCTTTAAGAGGTCACTCGACTCTGTCCCTGCCATCCGGCTTTGTCACCTCATTCTTCCTGCATTTCCAACTCCAATGTTCATTACATTCCGCCCGACGCGTTTCGAGGCTGAGGAGTGCCTCTTAATCATGGGCTGCTGCACGGAGGGAGAGAGAGGCACCTTCTAATTTATTCGCCGTTTCGTGAATGAATCATCCCTGAGTGGGCGTGGCTCACAGCAAGTGCTCCAGGCACGATGGTATCTGTAGTCCACATGAAGGTGAAATTGATTAATCCCGAGAACGGGTGCTTTCGCGGGTGGTGTCTCCCGCTTCAAGGATAGCTCCACACTTGCCTCGTAATGAAGGAGAAGGAAGTCTTGAAATTGGGCTTCACGTTTTGTCCTCAAAAGAACCTAGAATACACACAGACTCTGATAGATCTTTTTAAGTTTACTAGGAAACTTAAACTCCATAAGTTCTTTAAATTGAAGCCCAAACAAGAGAGTAGGAAAACGAGAGAGCAGCATGTGGCAACAGATATTTTGGTGGAACGGGACTTACCTGATATGCAGATAATGGAAGACCTTCTACAAGAAGGTGGGACATCGAATACCCAACAGGCAATTGGAGGGGTGGTTGGTATAGCTCAATGTAATGTAGAGACTCCATTTAAACGTGCATCAACTTTTTTGCCACAAATGCCAAATGATATCATTGATACTTTCTTGGACATTATCACCAAGGAACTTATGAAAATGAGATGTAAGGAACAGGGACGAGGCAAGAAAAGACATACTTTTAATTACGCACAATCTCAAGCTATAGAGAGTATCAGAAGCAATAAATCGATTGTGTGTAAGCCCTCTGATAAGGGCGGTAATGTAGTGCTTCAGACGTATGATGCATACAATAAGGAAGCCCTGAGAACTGTCCGATGAATCTTTATGAGAAATCAAATAAAAGTGTGTATCTTGAAAGCATCAACAAGTGTCATGCAATGTTGAAAAGTTGGTATGAAAGGGGTATGATTGTTACAGAGGAGTATTTGTTTTTAAGAACTCTAACCCCATCACACCATGTTTTTATCATCTGCCCAAAGTCCACAAGGACATAATCACACTGCCAGGCAGGCCGATTGTCTCTTCACAATCGAGTCTCCTGGAGCATATCTCCATCTATATCGATCACTTCCTGTTTGAATTTGTGCTGCAATTGAGGTCATATGTGAAAGACACCAAGGATTTTTTGAAAATTATAGAGAATGTACATTAGCAGGATGGCGACCAAATGATTGTCCTAGATATAACTAGCTTATACACATGCATTGCACATCACGATGGGATGAAGGCTGTGAAACATTTCTTGCAAAACAGGCCAGCCAAATTCACACATCACAATTATATGGTGTTGGAATTTTTAGACTTCTGTCTGAATCATAAAATCTTTCTGTACCAAGGTCAATATTACCATCAAACCTCTGGGACCGCGATGGGCACCTGCTTCGCCCCCAGCTACGCAAATTTATTCGTAGGCTGGCGGGAGGAGCAGGTGGCCTGGGCGGTGGAAAACAGATTGGACACAGAGGATACTAGCATGGCATAGGTACATATATGACCTGTTCATTTGGGGAGATTCTTCAGAGAGCGCTGGAGCGTACATCGTGAAATTAAATGCAAATGATTTAAATCTGAAATTCAATGCAAAAATAAGCTCGTCCTCAGTACATTTTCTGGACCTGGAGGTGTGTGCAATAGATGGTACCTTGCACACCAAATTGTTTCGGAAACCAACCGCGGGTAATTATATATTACATGCGTGGAGCAGTCATCCTGTGAAATTGATACAGAGCATCCCCTATGGGAAGCTCTTGCGTATCAAAAGGAATGACACAAGGGGAGTAGACTTTGAAGGACATGCATTGGAATGTATGAATAGATTCAGAGCACGGGGGTATGAGGAATCTACACTCCAGAATGCATTGAGTCGAGTGAATAAAATCCCTAGGAGTCAATTGCTAAAAGAAAAGACCAGAGTAGCTGACGAGAACAAGTTTCGCATGATCGCAACATTCTCAGAGGATGTGGGGATCTTGAGACAAATTAAAAAAAAAAACTGGAACCTTTTAAAATTGGATCCAGTATAGGTATGGATATACCGAGGCAACCGCTACTCACTTTCAGAAGAGCTAGGTCACTAAGGGACTCCCTTACCAGCAGCTACCAAAGCAAGGAGGTGCCGAACCAGTTTGCTAACAGGTTGCAAGGTTTCTATCCTTACGGGAAATGCAAGGCCTGCTCTGCAAGCAAAAGGGTTCTCACAT